>NC_140077.1:1549437-3949437 GCF_964194135.1 Talpa europaea
CAGAAACAATGCTGTCTTCCCGAAAGGAAGTCGGCGGTAGGAGCCCGGCTGGACTTCCTCTGCAGAGGTTCCCATTCTCGGCCGAGGAGCTGGCCTCCCCCAGCCCACGTCCGCAGGGCTCGGTGCTCCAAGAGCTCGTTTTTCCTGAGGGGGCCCGGGGGGAACTGCTCCTGCAGAACAAGGCTTGTTTTCCCCCCCGCCCCGCCCCCCCCAACCCCACGACTGTCTTTCTGTTTCAAGAATCTTGCAAAGCTCCTGACAAAATGTAGAAAGCGTCAGAGGGGAAAACGGCCAGTGTTTTTCTAAAGTGCACGATTGGCTTGTGGATTCTTTGTGATTGCAGTTTGCAAATTAATAGGGGGATATGTTTTTCTTTTGCTCCGTCTTTTTTTCTTCTAAGCAAATGTTATGCTTTACAGCCGCACGATCTCGCGGCTTTACGGCACCGATAAACGCAGGTCCACCTGTGCTATAAAAGCCACTTTACATGGAGCAGGCCGTTCCTGGTTTACGGCCCGTTTCTCACCCATTGTTCTGCAGCCGTGTCATAGGTGCGCTGTAATAGGCTGGGGAGTGGACGCCCCGAAGATCGCTTTAACAAAATGGTCTAATTTCACCAACTTTAGTGCCAAAATCTGGATTGAAAAACGCAGGACTAATATCCCAGTAGACACACGCTATGATGTCACTTCCCTGGAAATGGCCAAGATAAACATCGATTTCCAGACCGCTTGCTCTTGCACCGTGAATTCTCCCTCTTTTTCAACCCCCAAATTGCGATTCCTGTTTTCTAACAATTTTAATGTTGACCCGGGTGACATTTGAACTTCTCTCACTTTTTCTCAGACTCGAGGATTTTATTACACTGCTGGTGGAGGAGGCAGAATTACATTCCAAATATAATGGTACTTCTGGAGCCTGAAAACCTGTGAACTTTTAAAAATGACGAGGCGGATTCAAAGGTCCTTGGGAGGAAAGCGTGGGCGGCTGCCGGCTCCCGGGCTGTGCGGGGCCCGTGGCGCGCTTTTTCCCACGGCGAGGGAGGTGCTTTGTCTCCCTTCCCTTTAGAGGGGTGGCGGGCTGGTTGGCATCGGCATGAAGCGTGCGGTGGCACAGGAAGTCTTTGCTCAAGGTGAGTGTGTTGGCGGTGCCCCTCCGCGCACTCCCTGGGGACTTGGCTGCAGACCCTCCTGTGGACAAGGAGACGCAGCGTCTGCCCTGCGCCAGTCTCTGCCTCGCCACCGGGGCTCCGGGCAGTGTGCCCCTTCTCCGGGCTGTGAGGCTGAGCCACACGTGGGTCCTGCCGTGCTAGAGGCTGCCCTTGTCCGGCGCCCACTGTGCCACACGGTCAGCTGTGCACTTTCTGTGCGCCGAGCCTGCCTGGGGCAGCACCCCCATGCACCCATCGTGCAGGGAGGGTGAGTGGCTCGGAGCGGGCAAGTGCGTGGGCCCGGGGACGAGGAAGCAGAGCTGGGCTGGGGCCCACCGGTGCCGACTGGGCGGCTGTTCCCTGAGCACAGCCTGGGCTGTGAAGATGCTGACTGCAGGCTCCCTGGGGGTGCAGGCTGCGGGGGGTGCGCAGCCTCCCTTGAGGCCGGGACAGCTGGGATTAAAGGCTCAGAGGGACAAAGAAAGCTGGGAGGCTGGGAAGGGGCCCCGAAGGAGCTGGGCTTCCAGGCTGGGCGAGGCAAGCGGCCACCCCAGCTGCTCTCCGCGCCCGCCCTTGTCTGCCTGTCCCCTGGCCTGGTGAGTGGCACGTGGCCTGACGACGGACCTGCAGCCCCGAGTGGCCACTACTCCTGCCCCCAGTGCTGCCGCTGTAGCGCCTGACCCACGACACTGCCCTCGGCCACTGCCCCCACCGCCACAGCTTTCGTGACTACCACAGCCCGCTGCCCGCCGCCCGCCCCTCCACCACTGTCTCCTGCCACCTTTGCTGCAGTTCGCCTCCTAATCCCCCACCACAGCCTCTGCCCCTCCTCCCTGCCCACTCCTCCTCCACTGCTGTCACCACCGCCCAGCAGCCCCGCCCTGCCTTCTCTGTCACCACCACTGAGACAGCACAGGATTGCATGGGGACACACACGTGCATGGGACACACAAGTGCATGGGACACACACATGCTGGGAAAATACTCACAATGAGGCACACACTGCAGTACGTGCCAGCAGCAGGCTGCTATCCTCTCAGCTCCTGCCTCTTGGGCACAGCGTGCAGCCGTGGCCTTGGGGGCCAGCGTGCGGGGTGGCCATGCCCACGGGACAGAGACCCTGTCTGTCCAAGACAGGGTCACCTTGATCCCCTCTGGGGGCTCACCTCCTCCGCGGGGGACGAGAGGGAGAGGAGTTTAGTTTATGGAAAGACTGTCCGCCCAAGACTGCACAGGCCTGCGGTGTGTGGAAGGGCAGCCAGGACAGCCTCAGCACAAGTCTCCACCGCCCCCGAGGGGAGCGCTCCCCTCGCCCTCCTGGACGGCTGGGTCATCATCTGTTCTCCGGGATTTTCCCTCCGACGCTCACGAGCTCTCGGAAGGTGCCGGCCTCGTGTGTCTTGGCTCTTCCCGAGGCTTGCAGGGAGCACGGGGAGTGAATGCTGCCAGCTGGTGTTCTGGTGGAAAGGAGAGACTGGAGACTCCCACGCGGAGGGTGAAGCCCATCACCTCCTAGCCTGGAATGTCCTCCCCAGCCCCGCCCGGCTGTGCTCCCCTTGGGCCCAGGCTCCCGGGGGTGGCCTCTCGGCGTGGTGAGGCAACGTCCTGGGGACACGCTCCATCAGTCTCGCAGCGTGTGTTAACTAGCGTGTGTGTCTGTGTGTACATGCACGTGTGCATATATCCATGTGCATAATGCATGTGTGTCTCTGTGTGTACGTGTTTGTCTCCTATGTCTCCTTGTGCATGTGTGTGCACTTGTGAGCGTCCTCGTGTGCGTGTGTGTGCAAAGCAAGCAGCAAGCAGGCTGTGACCATCAGCAAGCAGGCTGTGACCGCACTGTCCCCAGGCAGAGTCTCCTCCTGACAGTCCCACTCGGGGCAGAAGCCCTGGTTCCACGCGCCCGCGAAGACTCGCCCTGCCGGGGCTTTGTCCGGCGCTGTCCATCAGGCCCTTGCTGACCCTGTCTCCAGCTGACCCGGCTCGGGCCTGGCGCGTCGTCCCCTGCTCTGAAGCTGTCCTTCCCGGCAGTCAGTCTGCTTAGAGGGCAGGTTGCTAATTGTTTGACTTTTCTGCCAACAGGATTCTCTGCAAATTAGAATTGTAATCTCTGTGGGTATTTCCTGAATTAAAAGAAAATATATAATAAAATAAATAAATATTAGTTGTTTGGTTGCATAAGCTTTTGAGACCAGCAAGGCGCCTCGTCAATTATTAAATGTGGCCAAAGACGACACCCCCAGCTAGCGGGGGCGCCTCTCGAGGGGAGACCCCGGCGGGCTGAGCGAGCGGGCTGGGCGCGCGCCCCGTCCTGCCAGAGGTGGCCTCCTGCACGCCTGCTCTCCCCGAGAGCCTCCGGGGCGCCCGCAGCCCCGCCTGCGCACAGCACGACACGGGCAGCGCACACGCGTGTGGGTGGGCGTGATGGAGCCTCGGGTCTCGGGCTGTTTGTCGACACCGACAGGCGCCTGGCAGCCGCAGAGAGCGGACCCGACACACTCGGTGACTCGGTGGCAGGAGAAAAATGACGAAATCTCGCTCTGGTCAAAGTTATTAAAAGCCGGGTTCACTGCACCGCTCTGGTTAGGAAGTAAAATATGAGAGGCCAGCTTACATATTGCAGTGATTAAATATTTACTGTTCAAAGAAGATTCACAGAACTTTTTAAAATTAATGGCTTCGAGTCTTTGTTTGGATAGTATCACAGGTATTGAACCATTTATTGAACTGTTTGCTGAGCTATTTTACTATCGTTAGCGACATCCTAAATTGCCAGGCGCTCGCTCTCCCGCTCTCCCGCTCTCCCGCTCGCTCGCTCGCTCTTAAAAGAGAAGTAGGGTGGGGCTGGGCGCTCTCTGCTCTCGCCAGCTGGTAGATATAAATTATATATTAAACTGTATTTGCAATGGATCACTGCAAGTGACAAGCAGTTTTCCGAAGGCTTTGTCGTCACAATGAAGTGTGTGCCTTGCGCGCCGTGGTTAATATGAGTCCTTATTCATATTGTCCAAGTGTTCAGAAACATAATTCAGAAAAATGGGCAGCACTTAATAGAGCTAATCTCTTGTTCTGATTCAGCCTTCAAGATCAGCAGCCTGTAAATAAGTAAAAAAGGGCCTAAACGGATTTAGGGCTGTTAATCTTTCCATAGTGGGATAGCTAGCTCTTTACTCTGCGCTCTTTGTTGACAGAAGTGGCTTCTATTGTGCCAGCTCCAGTGGCTCAGGAGCCGGCTCCTTTTGAAGGGGCTGCTATCGGCCCTGTGCACGCGTGCCACCCTCGCCCTGCGCCGGCAAGATAGGCTGGCCACGGCGCGCGGGGGCGCGGGCAGAGCGCGTCCCGGCATCTGCTGGCTGGGGCGCCTGCAGCCGCGCGGAGTGAACAGTGAGTGGTGACAATGGCTTGTGCTACATGCTCAGTGCCTGCTCTTGCTCTTATTTGACTTTGCCTGCTTCACTGATTTTATTATGACAGCCTGAATACTGAGGAGGGAATTAAACTGTTAAGCAGGCATCAGAGGCTGTCTAATGTTTAATGCAAGAGTCGGAGCATGTAAGAACTGATAATGAATACAAACAGGGCGACATCTTATTTGCTGTGTTTTTATTAGGATGACTTGAGAGCTTGACATCCATTGCTATCACTTTTCTCTTCTGGTTTTTCTGTTTTCGGGGGTTAAAATTTCTAGCACTGGTGACAAACGTGCCTAAATGTGATGTGAATTAAAGGCGGCTCTAGGAGATTGTAATACTTGGAAATCATCACCTATAATAATTATGTATAGATAGGAGGTAGTCACGGCTGTTAAAAGGTCACCCAGTGAGATGTAATTGCCTTTTTCATACTCCACTACATTTACTAGGACAGAAGCGCGACCCTGCTGGCAATCGCAGTAAATATGCCATCTTGAGAATGTAATGATACATGCCCCCACTCCCGGGCTCTTGCTGACTGCCCAGTTCCTGCGACGGGCTGCAGAGAAGATGGGCTGAAAATGTAAAAATCAAGTAAAGACCACATGGTAAGAATGGGAAAATTAAAAATAAAATCTTCAATTCGAGAGCCGGCCCCCTCCCCCCGCCCCCCAACGCGGAGCCTCGCGGCAGGACGGGGGCGGCGACACCCCGGCCTCTTCGGGGCTCCCCTTAAATCAAGGGGCGCAGCTGGAGGAGGCGCCGCGTGCCAGCGGCTCGCGGGGCTCCCGTGAGGGATTTCCAGTGGCCTCTGGACTCCCCGGGAAGCGGGACCAAATGTCAAGCTGCCTCTTTGAAAGCCGAGGCTCGCGGTCGGGGCGGCGGGCGCTTGAGTCCCTGGATGCGCCCGGAGCGCACGGGCGCTCCCGGAGAGGCAGGCCCTGGGCACCACCCGGGGGCCCCCAGCCCTTTTTCTCATATGCGCTTTGTGCCAGGGGCGGGGGCAGGAAGGGGCCGGCAGAGCGGCCAGTGGGGGGACGCAGACGAGAGCCTTCAGGGGCCCCTGCCACCTGCCCAGGTGCCCTGCGGGGCCCGCGCGCAAAGCCGGCGATTCCGCCTTGGCAGTGGGTGCAGCGCGCGGCCTCCCGCTCAGGGCTTCAGCACACGCGGGCTCGGGGCGTGGGAGCCGGGGGTCCAGGGGGCCGGGGGCCGGGGGGCCGGGGGGCCGGGGGGCCGGGGTGGGGGCCTCGCGTGGCGCCGCTGCCCGCGCTGTGCCCTCGGTGCCCGCGTCCACGTGCCGCCCGGGCGCCCTCCCCGGGGCGCGTGCGCCCGCCTCGGCGTGGTCAGCCTTCCCTGGACAGGGCCCTGGGCGGCCGCCCCTCTGCGCCGACCCTGCTGGCGGGGAGCCCCGAGTCCGGGGAGCCCCGAGTCCGGGGGGCCCCGAGTCCACCGCTGGATTTTTTCAGGCGCGCAGGGCGCAGGCGGCGCCCCCAGGCCCCCTCCTCGAAAACCTCGGGAGTGCGCGGCCATGCTAGTTATTACCGATTGAATTTTCAATAGCCAACTTTCCCAGCCCTAACTTTGACAAATTTTATTTCGCATTTGTCAAAGGAAATAAAGCTGACAGCATTACAGGCGCGGCGCGCCGAGGCAGTATCTCAATTCCAGGCTGCCCAGCGCCCTCCCCGGGGGGGCGTTCCATCTGGACCCAATTCACAGCTTTGTTTGAACACTATATTTTGCCTTTTCTTTGCACCTTTGATATTTATTTCGGTGTTAAATCTATTCTTCCCTTCATCTATTACCCTGTTTTATTTCTGTTTTTGAGAACCTATATTTTTGCTAATAAATATTCACTACAGCATTTCATCCTGTGCTTAATATGCCCCGTGCATGTTTTCTGTGCTAACTTCGCAACAGATTGAGTGGACATTCCACCGCCGAGGCGGCCATAAAATTCGGGAACTTGTAAACCCACCTTCGCGCCCGCCCGCGGGCCCCGAGCATCTCCGCGCGCCCTGGGCGGAGCCACAGCGCCCCCCCGCGGCCTCCCGGGGGATGGCGCCGCCGCGCGGCTCCGCGCCGGGGTTCGGGGTTCGGCGCGGGGCTGGGGGCGCGGCGCCCGCGGCAGGTGCGGGGCCCGGGCGCGCTCCCGGCCCCGCGCCCCCCCCCCCCGCCCGGGCCCGCCGCGCCCCGAGGCCGCGGGGCCCGGCGCGCGCGGGCGGCTCCTGCGCGGGGGTCCCCACCCCGGGCCCCGCCGCGCGCGCCCAGCCGGGCAGGTGCGGAGGAGCCTGGAGCCGCCTGCGAGGCCGCGGGCGCCCGGGCTCGGGGCTCACTCGGGGCGCGCGCGGGAGCCCCACGCCGGGGGCCGGCCAGGCCCGCGCCGATGCCCGGTGTCAGGGGCGCGCGGCGCGCCCGGAGTCGGGGGATGACAGGCAACTTACAAAAAAGCTTAACACATGACAGCGACTCAGCTGGAACCCGGGAGCGCAGGCCCACGCGGCTTTGATCTCCCGCGTCCCATTAAGTAACAAAGACCAGAGGACTCAGAAATGTACCAGATAGGCTGCGTTTGATCACAGTAAAACGCTCGCCCCATTCCGGACCGCGGATTACATCATTGATTTCCCCCCCTCCCCCCAAGAAGGGGCCCTTTTTAGTCTGTCTGATTCTTTTAATTAGATCATTACTGCTATTGTGATGTTTACTCCCGCGGAATCTCTGATGACCAGCCGGGCTGCTACCCGGGGTTCTGCCGGCCCTGCTTGCATTTGGGAAAATACATCCAAATAGTTAAGTCTGAACATCAGCTGTGACAGCTCGCGCGCGCACACCCTGCCCGGGCACTTTGGAAAGACACGGGGGCTCCTGCTACTGGGGAGCGCCCCGCGGGCCGATCTCACGCTGTCTCGGGCATGTCAGGGCGCTGGGTCCGTGGAGAGGCTGGTGTGCAGCAGCTGTCTGCGTCTCCGGGCGCAGCAAAGTTAGGCCTGCGGTCCCTTGAAGGGTTTGAAAGGAGATACTTGACTGTGCTGTTTGGCTCGGAGGGGCAGAGGCCGGCGGGCTGTTCCCCCAGCGCCCCGCAGGCTGTCCCCCCAGCGCCCAGGGTGCTCCTCTCCTGCTCCTGTCTTGTTCTTTCCCTGCTGCCTCTGGCCTGTGCACGGTTCCTCCTTGCGTCCCTTCCTGAGCACTCTACACCCCCGCCTCACAAGTCCGGGTGCTCAGGGCTCGGCGCCGGGCCTTGGGCCTCCGGGTGACAGCCCCTGGATGCGTGGCGGGCGCACAGAGCACGGGCCGGGGGGCTGTGTCCACGCGGCTCCCCGGCCTCTCCGAGCAACTTGAGACCCTGATCTGCTGCACGAGCAGCTCCATGGTGCAAACAACCGGTGGCCACTGGTTTTGAATGAATCCCACGAAGGGAGGCAAGTGCACGAGCTGCTGCTTTCCCAAGACAATGGCTAGTGGAGCTGATCCCGCACCTTGAGGGCAGGCGTGAGGCGGGGCGCAGCTCTCCCGGCGCGGGGAGGACAGCGCGGGGCCGGCTGAGAGACTCAAGCTCGGGGCTCGGGACCGGACAGGCATGAAAGAGGCTGTTCTTAGCGTGTGTGATGTAACTTCCATGGAACTGCCTCTTAAAGTATGTTAAATAATAAATAACTTATTAAAACATGTTCAATGTAATAATGGCCTTTTTCATGAATTGTTGTAAAGAGAGATTAGAAAAGTGGGGGAAGCAGCCTTCAGGGGGAAATAACGGGAATTTCCAGCAGTAGAGCTGTGTAATGGCTCTATATTTTTTAAATGTGCCTGCACCCCATTCATAGTCATTTAAGTGCTTAAATAAGCACAATAAATGTAAATAATTTACTGCTTTGCAAACAGAAAATTGGGCAGAAAAGTAATTTTGAATCGCAAGTTGGCTTGCAATCTTGTATGATTTGGGACCCTGTAAAATGCAACTGACACGGCTGTTCATTAGCTGCTGTTGCTGAGCCTTCTTCACATTCATTAGCGATTAATTCAGACAGATATTTAACTTAATAAGGTAAGCAAATAAACAAAAAATCGCTTTCCGTGCCTTAAGGTTTTTAGACCTCTAATTGCTTTTGTGCACTAATTATCAAGATTAACACCTTACACTTTTCTCACTCCGTTTTGCCTTGCAAAAAAAAAAAAAAAAAGAAAAGAAAAGAAAAAGAAAAAGAAAAGAAAAAAGAAAGAAAAATGCCACCAGGGTATTTTGAAATCTTTAAAGTGGGAAGTGGGAAAGGGTGAAGGATTTCCCTTCCGGAGACAGCACGGCCACCCACCAAACCCCAGGCTCCGGGGGAGTCAGCGTGGGGTATTTTTTTTTTTAAAAAAAAAATATTAGCTGAGCGGAGGAGCCACAGCCTCTGAGCCGAGAGAAAGCAGCCCGGGCGGGATTCTCAGGCAGGAGCCGGGCGCGCGGTCACTGGAAGAAATGAGACTCGCTGGGGGAGGTGGACCCGGCGCGGCTGGCGAGCCGGCTGGGCTGCGGCCGAGCAGCATCCATCAAAGGCCGGCTGTTTGGCTGCTGCAGTTGGAAGTTGATATTAACCTGAGATCGGACACAGTTATCAACACTTTGTAATTAGTGACAAACCACTTGCAGGTCCTTTAATATTTAGTGTAATAATATTATTCATAATGGAGTCATTCAGTATTCATGTGGATATAATACGTAATTCCATTGTAATTTAGCATTAATTAATGTCCACTTATTGCAGCATATTATAGTATAGGAAACAATTTCTGATAAGAGACACCAGTGTAATTTAAGGAGGAATCTGATTGTAATTTGAATAATGAGATGCATGGCTTCATGTCTCCGCGCTCCGTCCCCACCCCCTCCCTGCACGCCCGTGAGCCCCGAGGACACTCACACGCCACACACACGTGTGCACACACTCACCCAGTGTGGGGCACGGAATCGATATTTGTAAAGTAAACACGAGATCCAAGGGTTTGGACCCCTTTCCAGAACCTGCTTGCGAATGTGAAAGTTTGTCACCCCGGGTGAGCCCCGTGTCACTGCCCGTACACACAGATTGCCGATCCAGGCTCCGTCCCAAAAAGCGTCACCGTGAGACAGTTGTCCTTTCATCCGGAGGTGGCTGTTTTTAAAGTGAGGATTACAAAAGGACTTTAAAAATAAAAGCAAATATCCACTCCCATCTATCATCCACCTATCTATCTAGGTATCTCTCTATCTTCTATCTGTCTGTCATCTGTCTGTCATCTATCTGTCATCTGTCACCCATCTGTCATCGCCTCCCCGGGCTCCAGTCTCCGGGCAGCGGAGTGTGGGGGCGGCTGCGCCAGCGTCGCCGGCTCGGGGAGGCGCTGGGCTGCTGAAACGACTCTCCCGCTTCAGGTTGCTAATTGCCACTTGCTGGTCTTGTAAAAAGTCACGGAACTCCACCGCCACAATGACTTGAACTTGATACCATATTTCACTCGGTCTTGTAGCATTAGGGGATTTAAAGCCTCCTTTTCCTTTAATTCTTTTCTTTCTTTAATGGGTGACTGGATAAATTCAGTGGTGGATTTCTGTGACACTAAAACAGCAGATAAGTCTATGATGCACTCTCGCTATGTGGTTTAAAAATCCCTCACCATATGTTTTCTCCCTGGAATGCCTCGTCTTGCAAAATTACAGGAACCGAAGCTTAAAAACACAATTAGGTAGTTTAAAATGAAGTATTAAAGAAATACCACATATATTCCGATGCCTGCCATGCTGTCTCCCTCCCTCCTTTTTGGGTTTTGTTTTGTTCTTGGAGAATTGAAAAAGCCTCGACTGCATTTGATTTTTATACTAATCATGCCCCATATTTTTTGGATTATGTTATATAGGCTGTGGTTAAATTATAAATGAAACAGTGAACTACTAGGCTCTTGTCATAACAGCAGCTTTTATGCTGTTACAGAAAATGCAAAAAGAAAAAAAAAAAAAGAAAAGGGCTTTCTGCGTGGAAGGGGGCTCCGTGCCTATTTTGTGCTGCTTAACGTATACGGGCAGACAAGCAAAGCAATTTGTAGAGATGTTTTTTGCAGTATTTTGAAAATTACAGCACCTTCTCAGCCTCTGAGGGGAAAAGCAGAGAAAACTGAATACACGGTGCGTAAATACAGCGGCGCCCCCTCCGCCTGCTCCTTCCCCCGCTCAGTACATCTCCTCTCAACACACACGCACACACACACACACACACACGCACACACATGCACACGCACACGCACAGCCCACTTCAATTCCTTTCCAAGTTGTCAGCCAGACCCACGATTGCAAGGGGTGGCGACCTGCAGAGCTCTCTGCACGGCCAAGCTCCTCTCCTTCAGTTGTTTAAAGAGGAAAAAGCAAAGGCCAGGCGGCCAGCAGTCCTGACCGAAACCGGACACAGGGCCGCGTGACCTTTGTCACCTCGCCACGTTCTGCTTCTCTCATTCGACTTCTTTCAGATCTACTCTACGTGAAAACACAGTCAAACGCTGGACGGCGGCTTGTATCTCGTCGCTCACAAGGCTTGCGTGGACGCCGCCTTCACGTCCTGCTCCTGGGGGGCTGTGGTCTTAAGATATAATTTATCCTCCGCAAATTGATGAAACATTTAGCTCATAGGTTGTGGCATTTCAGGTCCATTGTATCCGTTCACAAGCCTGTGAGGGTGCAGGACGGGCCGGGCCGAGCCGCCCCCGCCCCCCGTCCGTGGCGCTGGCCCCCAGCCCCTTTGTACAAACTTGGGCCGGCGGCGGGGTGGGGGGAGAGGCGGGCAGGAGCGGGGGGGATTATCTCTTTGCATGCAGTCATTTGTCGGGCTCTTTCTAATGAGAGGAGAGTTTCACAGGCTCTCTGGGCGCAGTTCAGATGTTTTCCGTAAAGAGGGGCCTATGCAAAAATCAATAGCCTGGCTTACGCCCTTCATTTGTAGATAAGTGTATTCTTGAATGTCTGAAAGAATATTTGATGTGGAACTTAAAACAGCGCTGGAAAAATATCTTTGCCTTAATTGCCTCTCACTCCGCAGGCTGGGAGCCGCTGCCCGGGCAGCCGCTGAGGGCTCGGCCCGGCCCCCGCCTGCAGTGGGCGGGCCTGCTCCCGGCCGGCCCTGACGATCCTTCGTGTGCGGCACTTGGCGGAGTCCGGACCTGGCCTTGCTGGCCACCGAATACCTTTGCTGCTGCTGCAGTCGGGCTGCTCTGGAAACAGCCCAGAGCCAACAGCTGATGATTTCACCAAATTTGCATGTTTTCAGCAGTCAAGGGATGGCTTCCACAAATGCTCCCAGGCTCTAAATAGATGTTAAGTGGTTGCTTCTAGTTCCTTCCTTCAGCTCCTGGAGGGCCGCACCGTCCCAGCCACTCCCAGCCTGTGTGGAGCCCATGGGTGTGTGGGGTGGTCTGGCTGCCCACTCCCACTTTGCACCATGGCCCACAGCAGGTTGGGGTCTTGTCCTGCTGCCTGGAACCTTCTGGGAAGTCCGGCCGAGGCCCTGTCCAGGCAGCAAAGGGAGCCCAGACAGTCCCTGGTGCTGAGTGGCTGACCAGGCCAGGGGTCCCTCCGGGGGCCGGAGGTGGGCAGCGAGGTGGGCAGGGCAGCCGGGCCACAGAGCAGGGCAGACGGTGGCGGGCGCCGCATCCGGGCTGGCAGGCGGGTGAGCTGCAGGTGCCCGAGGGGGTAAAGCGAGCCGGCTCCCGGGTGAAGGGCCCAGAGGTGGGGCCACGCGTGCTCTCAGGACCTGTTGCTGGACCTGGGCTGGCTGAGGGGCTGGGTTGTCCCAGAGAAAGTATTTTTTTAATGTGTTTTGGATGAAAGAGAGGATAAAGTTTTGTGTTCTGAGAATGTACCAGGTGTCGGCTCTAATCTTTTAATGCCCTCCCACCAGCTCCTGGCCGCCACTTCTGCCGCGAGCGGCCTTGGTCGTGGCCTGGCGCCCCGACCTCTCCTTCCGCTCGGGAGCCTGTGAACGTGCTGCCCCGTTGGCTCTCTGGGAAGCAACAGAAAGTTCTTTCTGAACCATGCCTGCCTGGAAAAGCACATTTTTTTATTGACATAAACAACAGTCCTTGAATTTTTCCCTGTAAAATAACTCCCCAGTGTATCAAGCTGTCCGCTCCACAATAAATTAAAAAACACGATCATCTTAATTTCCTATAGAGCTGATTTATAACAAAATCCATTTTCTCAAAATACATCTTGACCTGTTTTTAGTATCTGCAAATACTTATCCTTTGGATTAAAAAAATGCTAAATAAAATTGGATTTATTTTCCTTCTCACTGCCCCCTGGGACCCAGAGCCAGGCCAGGAGACCACCCCAGCAGCACCTCCAGGTGGTGGCTCTGGCCCGCCGGTCAGACCTGCTGTGGGACGCGACCCCGTGGGGTCTTCACGGGATGCTCACGACATAAGACCCAAGATGAAGACTGGGTCATCTCTGCCTGGACCTCTTCTTGCCTTCTGTGCCTAAACCTGTCAGCCCCCAGGAGCAGCTGTGGGGAGACACCTCCTCCTGGTGTGCGCCCGGAGGGGCAGCGCAGCAGACAACCAGGGCATGGAAGAGACTCAGAAGCCCAGTCGTGTGTCTGGCTGGGCAGCTGCCGCCGCTGCCCTGCACATGGGGGTGGGGCCAGGGAAGGGGCAAGAGTGAACCAGGGAAGGCAGGACTCGGGGTCTCTGAGGCCCAGGGCCCCCCAATAAATACAGTAGGGATTCTGTCATGTGCAAAAACACAGAGGAGAGCCCCTCTACTCCCGAGGACCTGGCACTTGCATTTGTAGGGTCCAGGGTGCCGGTGGGGTTGGCCGGGTCTGGGGCCCAGGGTTTGGGGGTCCCGGTTGGGTTGTTTATGCACAACACAGGCCTTTTCCTCCGCAACCGTGAGCTGGATAGGGAGGAATTGCTGGTGATCATCAAGGTTCATCAGGAAATTGCAAGCCACCCCCTAAAATGACAAAACAGAAACAAAAGCAAGGCTCGTCCTGGCCAGGGCAGCCTGGGGTGGGGGCGGCGCTCTCCGGGCTCCCTCGCCTGCCTGTGGCCAGCCGCACGGCCGGCCCTCTATCACCTTGAATAAAATATGGACAAAATTTAATAGCTTCGGGACGGCGCCTTTCATAGGCGTCTTAAAATCCTCCTTTCATTTCACCTGCCTGTGTTCCCTTGCTCCCGAAGAAAAGCTGCGTCAGCAGAAATGAGCCAAAATTAGAAGAAGAAAAACAATTCTTCTGTTAATAGCAAGGTGCGCTCATTAATCCATTTCCTATCTAGAAAGCAGATCTGATTAGACATGTAAATAAAAATTAAATGGAGAAATGAAATTAAAATCACATTCCCCGAGAAACACAGATATTTCATTTAGTTCCGTCTTCCCCCCTCGTGGCGCCGACGAGAATACACCCCCCGGGCGGTGCACGTCCCGGGCCACACACGTCCCGGGCCACGCAGCGGGCAGAAGCGGCCCTGCCGGGACCACCTCCCGGGACCTCTGTCCAGGCACGCCCGGCCGCTCGCAGGGCCGCTACCGCCCGTGTGGCTTCTCCGGGAGCCCATCACTGCTGCCCACCGCAGGCCAGGCCTGGGCAGGGCCTTTCGGGATGACGTCATCGCTGGTTTGAATGACAGAGCAGGGACGGCTGCAGCGGGGCTGGCTCAGGCCGTCCGGGGCCCGACGGTCACCCGCCTGGACGAGGACAGAAGGGAAGGGGCTGCGGAGGGGAGCGCTCCTGTCCAGGCAGGGTGGGGTTCCCCAGCCGGACACGGTCCTGGCCCCGTGACCCCCAGGACCGAGGCTCCTGTGTGCAGGAATAAATGTGCAGGTCTTGGGAATAAACGCCTTTGTGGGAAGTCCCGGGAGCTGAACGGGTGCTCCGTGGCGAGCGGAGGGTCACTGGAGATGGAAGAGGCAGACAACCCCACAGGAGGCTTCAGGGCCCGTCAGGCAGGCCTTGGATGGCTGCGGGCAGGCCTGGTGCTGTCCGTCCACAGCCTGTGCGGTGCAGGGCGGCCTGACCACGCGTTCCCTGCGGGCCAGGCTGGGGGCCGGGGAGCGCCCCCTCTCCCGGGTTATAACACGTCCCTGACCCCTCCACCCACACACTTACCACATCACATCCAGATGTCCAAAAACATTTTTCGAGAAAGCTATGAAATTTGATAGAACGTGAAATCTGATCGCGCATGAACTCAGTGACATAAATTGTAAAACAGCCCAAAGTTCTACATGTAAAAATGTGGACTCCTCCCTGGGGCGAGCCCCCCACAAAGACCCGAGTGGCGGGGTCCCGCGTAAGGGTCTGTTGTTCCCACCGCCGGCCCCCTCGCTGCTTCTCTGAAGCATCTCCTCCCTCAGCAAGGTGCCTCGGTCCCCAAATCTTCCTGCAAAGGATGTTTATTGTTCTTTACCAGAAAATGGCGACTGCCGTGGTCGGGGGTTCATGGGTGGCAGAAACGCGCCTGCTCCCGCGCCAGCAGCGCCTCTCGGCTGCACAGCAGGGCCCGGGCTGGCCCAGAGCTCCAGCCCCAGGGCAGCTGGGCGGGAGCTCGGGGACGCGGCTCTTTGTCCCTGGCTGTGTCCTTCCAGGCTGGGCGCAGCCGCAGGCTCGCTCGTCACCTCTGTCTCCTGCCAGAGGCCTTTTTATTTTTTTGCTGAAAATCAGATGCTCATATTCCGTAAGGCCTGCACGTGGAGAGTTCACGGAAGTTTGAGGTGAAGAGCTTCAGTCTCTTCCACGAAACCACGGGGCGCAGGAGGCTGGTGCGTGGGAGGAGAGCCCCGCGCCTGACAGGGAGTTTGCGGACAAGGCTGACCCCGCACAGCAGCTCAGGGCGCCGCGGGGGCCGCAGCTTTGCCGCCAGGAGGGCAGGGCCTGGAGCCCACCAGAGTCAGGTTGCCCTCCTCCACCACCCCCCCTCAGCTAGTGCTCAGGTCACGTGACCCGGCCGATGCTCTGACCGCACCGGCCCTGCGCTGGACTTGAGCGGCCGGCCCTGTCCTCGTGCCCAGTCGGGCCCCCAGGGACCAGCTGTGAAGGACCGGGGTCCCCGGCTGCGGCCTCAGTGTTCCGCCTGGCCTGTCCGCAGGGCGGAGGTAACTCAGACGCGCGGGTGCCAGTTCCATGATTCTGACGCGTGTCGTGTGAATGAAAGAAAGTGGGGCTTTGTGGTCAGTTCGACATCCTTTCTGGGTGCTTTTTTCTTTCCCTGTTGTGTTAAGAATGGCCTCTTAGAGAATCCCGGGAGCCGTCCTCCCACCAGGAGGCTCGAAACATACGTCACGTTAGCAATTGTAGTTGGCCATGAGTCACCTCCTTCTGTGAACGTTTTGGAAGTTTGGCCTCTTTCTCCCTGTTTTCAGTGTATTGATACCCCTGAGCTTGTCCCCTCTGTGCGTCCTCCCCTGCGGCTGTCCCTCTGGCTGGCGTCTGCAGAGACCGTTGGGCGCCGCATGTCCGCTCTCGGGGTCTGGGGACAGCTCTCAGGCCACGCTCCCCGGGGCGTCGGCAGCACGACTGCGTCTTATCGTGACGACCACAGGTCCCCGCCGCGTCCTTCAGGCCCCGCGTTGAGGCCCCTGAGCCTCAGCTCCGCCTCTGGGCCCCCCACCCCTCTGCTTCCCACCTGACCGTTCCTCTGGGGTAGATCTCCAGAGTGGGGGCTGGGAACAGAACGGGCCTGGCCCCGCTCACCCCGCCGCGGGCAGCTCCCGGCCAGGGATTTTCCTCCTCTCTCCGCAGGGGCAGCTGCTGGCAAGTGAGACTCGGCGATTCCTGGGCATCCTCTCCATCCACGGCGCTGGACACGTCCCCGCGAGGGTGAGCTGCTGGGCTCCCTTCTGCTGTGAGCGCTGTGGCGGGCGTGGTGGGCGGCGAGTGGAAGCGGCGGGGAGGGCCCTCCTTGCCCCCGGCGCCCCCGGGCGCCCACGCCAGCTGGCATTCCTCAGCCGCCCGAGCTCCGCCGCGAGCCGCCGACGGGGGTCAGGCAGAGTCCCCTCTTCTTTCTGCCTTTTCTCCTTTTTGTGTCCACTAAATCGCTCCATCGTCTGTGCTTTTGAAAGAAGGCGCCGAGGACGCACAGGCGCGGTGCAGAGGGACAATTCGCCTCGTTTCACCAAGCGAGCACCCCCATCTTTCCACAGTGGGGTCGCCTAATAATTCCCAATTATTTATAGGGTATCGTCCTTAACCCCTGCCCAGCCAGAGCCCACAGAGATCATACTCGTAGCGCTGGGATTTTTACCGGAGGAAGCAGGTGCTTGATCTCCGAGAAGGGCGGCCCTCGGGTGAGCCTGACGGGGGGAGCCAAGAAGGTTGTCGCTCAAAGAACGAGGGTCCTTCGGAGGCTTGACAGCCAGCGGGAGCGGGAGGCTGCGGCGCCAGCTGGGAGCTCTGGTCTCTCGGGGCCCTGCAGCTGCACTGGGTCCCCTCGCACCTCAGGCCCTGGCGCCCCGGGGGTGTCTCCGTGGGCCGGGCAGCGGCCCGCATAGCCCTCACCCAGCGCAGCCGCCTGTGCTTGCAGAACAGAGCGCAGCTCACGGCCCGGCAGTGAGTCAGCAGGTCGACATGGCTCCCAGAGCCCGTTCTCGGCTCCTCCACGAGGGCTGAGCGGCCCCTCACTGCCCCCGGTGTGGCATTTTTCTGAGCTCAAGAAGGCTGGGTCCCTTCAGCGGGGATTACGCTTGCGCCGAGAACACAGCAGCCTGCTTTCCGTCGCGGTCACGGCGTCCTGGGTGCCTCCCGTGGCCGCTGGGAGACCAGACAGAGCCCGGGCTCCGGGCCTGCGACTCCGGCCACTTGCGTTTCAGGGGTCACTTTCATGCCGACTCCTCGTGGCCGGCCCGCACCCTCGCCAGCCGAGAGGAAGAAGACTGGGGGGTGAGGAGGCAGGGACAGAGGCCAGCTAAGGAGCGTCCGTGTCCCCTGCAGCTCCCATTTCTCAAGGACAGCGAGTGACCCACATGGTTCATCAGGCGTGTCGAGGCTCCGCGGGCCCAAGTCGGCGTCCGCCAAGGAAGGATGCTGTGTTTCCTCGACTCCATCCCGAGCGATGGCCTCACCATCACTCTCGTCCGGTTCCGGACACGAGTCCGGGAGTTCCGGGGAGAGGAGGTTTGCAGCGGCACCGTGAAGCTGGAGCAGACCGCAGGGCGGGCGCCCCCCTCGTCGGCCATCCTCTGTCGGGAGCCTCGGGCGAGAGGACGCCCGTCCCGGGAGCTGGGGTGAAGGATGCCAGGCGTCGCCGCTGCGGAGCTGCCACCGGTGCACACGGGTGCCCGAGGCCACGGTGCCCGACGGCCACAGACGGCTCCACCGGCGCTCCGTGGGCGGGGGCTGCCGCACTGTGGCGACCGGTTCAAGCCTTTCGTTTCAATTTTAAAATCTATGTTAAAACCGACGGCGCCCCCATCCCCCTGCCCCCCCCCCCAGCTTTTTCTTGTGGATTTAAGAAAAACATGTTTTCCTCCCTGTTCACTCTTTCTTGTTATGAGTGTCTAGTTCTCTCCCGATTGCGGGGCTGCAGATTATTTACTCTAGTTTTAAATTAGAGACACAAACTAGTAATCTGAAAAAGCGCAGCTCCAACTTCGGGAAAAAATGAGAATGTGTTTAATTTCTCCTCAGGCGCACAGCTGTGCCGCCACGGGCGGAGGGGACCAGGGCCACCACCTCGCCGGGTGTAATGCAATTGAGCTTCATTAAATTACTGGAGGGCCAGTTACTTAAGCAGAATATTGATTTTCAGTCTGGCCCGTGTTTAACATAATTCTGCGTAGGCAACAGCTAATTCCACGTTGGAATCTAACACCCTAATGGAATTACAAGATGCGGCCTGACCACAGGCGGGCACTCGGCCATCCGGTGCCCACCTCGGGGCGGCCACCCCGGGGCCTGGGGTGGGCGGGGGCTTCAGATGGTGACACGCATCTGAAGGGGTGTGGACCTGTACCCCTGAATCACACACAGTGTTGTAAACCACACAGCCGCAGTAAACAATATAGAACTTAAAGATAAAAGCTGATTTCGGCAAACAGTATTAAGGTCCAGGGGCTGAGTGTACCCCAAGTCTGAGAAGTGGGGTCTCCAGGGTTCTAGGTAGATCTGTTTTTCCTGCGAGAGGATTTGGTCTGCTCTGGTGTGTATATTAGGGCAGCCGTGCTCCTTGGCCTGAGCAGATCCTCCTGATGAGACTCAGACCTGGTTCGCTTTCTTTGTGCTTCTGATGGAGAAAAATGAGGCCTGTCTTCAATTCAATGTTATTTCAAAATGGCTCCAGACTTCCCATTTTTGGTGAAGAATTTAGGGGAAAATCAATCATTACTTAGCTTCCTATGTTATTTGTCAGTAATGATGGACACAGAAAAAAATCTTAAATGTAATTCAGAGACTTATTTTATTTTTGATGGATCACAGTTTCAAAGAAAGATATTCTCCCCTCAAATAAAGAAGAAAAAATACCTGGCACTTTGAGTTGCCCTGGCAGCCGCGGGATCTCGCTGGTCAGGAGAGCCCAGCGAGGTGTGTGTGCTCCTGCCCTCGGGGGAGGGGCCAGGTGGGGGACGGGCCCCGGAGAGGCCACAGGTGTGTCCTCGGGACGCAGCAGACGGGCAAAGGCTTGCTCTCGCTTCAAGGGGGCAGTCCCTGGGCCCCGGCTGTGCTGGGCTGTGTCAGCCTATGGGCTGGGGTCCCGGCTTCTGCCCGGAGCCTCACCCCCAAATTCTACTGCCACAGCAGGGCCTGTGGCGGGGCTGGAGCAGGGGTGCTGGGAGCCCCTCAGGGTGCAGTGTGCGTGTGTGGTGCCTCCGCGGGGGCGTCTCGAGGCCTGTCTGTCTGTCTGCACCTTCTATATTTATATCTCTATAAATAGGAGCAGCGCTGCGGCTGAGCTAGATCCTCTTGGTGAATTAAATTCTCTTCAGTTGCCTCAAGCTGTGTCTTTCCATGGAGAACCCCCCCCCACTCCTGTTTGGGGGATTCTGACGACGTCCCAGGCCACCCATTCCCAGACACTAGAATTAAGGGCACCTTGGCCTCTTTGGCTGCTGCCCCAGCTGCCCCAGGCTGGAGCGTGTGAGCTGCAGGAAGCTGCGTCTCACGGCCGGCGGCTGCAGGCCAAGGTCAGGCCTGGCGTGTGGGCTCTGGGAGGACCCTGTCCTGGCTCGGGTCTGGCTTCTGCTCTGTGTCTCTGGGCGTCTCAACCCCAGCAGCACTGAGTGGCTAGGCACTCATCCAGGCCCGCCCCCTGAACTGGGCACCCCCAAATCCATCTTTGGATTCCCGTACACGGCCGCGGGGAGCCCGAGGCGATGCGACAGCACACCCTCGACTGGGTAACGACTAATGCAAGGGGCCTTGGCCCCACTGTTCATGGGAAAGCGCGTTTCTCAATGGCTGGGCAGGTGGAGCGGGCAGAGGTGCTGCACGGGGTCTGCGGGCGCACGGGAGGGGGCAGGACGGCGCCTGCTCTGGGGGGGACAGCCGCTGGCTGTGGCCGCCGGGACACCCACGGCTCAGAAAGAGCTGGAACAGGCAGGAGAAGCTCTGCAGAGCTACGGACGAAGAAGGCTCCGCCGCGAGGGAGTGCAGGGGACGGCGGCTAGCACGGAAGAGGGGAGGGCCGCGACCCGCAGCCCCGGGAGAGGCTTGAGACACGGTCAGACACAGTGACGTCCGCCGGGTGAAGCTGCGAGGGCACGTAGACACGGACGAGGCTGCAGGGACGCGTTCCCGCAGCTGAGTCTCTGTGTAACACGCGGCGGCGTGAGCGAGTTCTCCAAATACACCTCGGCATCGCCAACGCCTTCCCGGCCCAGGCGCGGCCCCTGCCTCGGTGGCCCCATGTTCCCGCGAGTAGGGCTGGGCCCGGGACCAGGACTCACACGGGACCCGGTGAGACGCCTCGGACCGTGGTTGCTCCTCACGCCCCAACCGCACAACACCTTTTGAGGAGAGGGCACGTTTCCTGGAGGAACAAACAGGCCAACACCTTTCCTGGACTGTTCTGAGGGGTACCCAAGCTGGCCGCGCGGCCTGGACCCACAGAGCCCCCACTCGCTGTCCTGGCATCACGTCTCCCCAGCCGTGGGCGCCTGCAGTCCGGCCGGCAGCCCCAGCTGTTTGCAGCTGCACTCAGTGTTAAGTGGGTGAAGCAAACTGCACACTGTGTGCCTCTCTGTGTGTCTGGAGTGAAAAACAATTTTGCTTTAAGCTACAGGTGGGAGTGTGGTTCTTAAATAGCCCCTGAGGTAGACTGACTTTCAGGAAGCTGCACCTGGTATTTGGAAAATATCACAGAGAATGCACATTAGGAACTGGTCAAAATATTTACCCGAAATGTCAGGAAATTAAATGTTATTGAATGATAGATGCCCAGGAATTGTGTGTGGTCAGGTTGACATTAAATGTCAAAGCATCATTTTCCACCTTTTGATTTTGCTTCCCGCCAGCCGCTGGCCCCGGAGCAGGGCGTGGCTGGTGTGTCGCTCTGTCCTCCCTGCTGCCCCGGCTCCTAGTGGGGTCTCTGTGGGGTCCCTTCGGGGGTCCCTGTGGGGTCTCTGTGGGTCCCTTTGGGGTCCCTGGGGGGCCACTGCGCTCTCCCTTGGTGTCTGCTGCCGTGGTGATGTGTGAAGAGCCTGTGAGGTGGTCCCCTGAAGGCCAGGCCCGGTTTGCTGGGGACTGCTGATAATTTAGGGAGTTACTTTTCCAAGAAACTGTCACGTTGTTGCTGTCACGTCTCAGCTGTCTGGGGGTGTAGGCGTCGGCATGGCATGGGTGACAACCGAGGACCCAGAAGCCAAGCAGCCAGCAGGCAGGGCCTGGGTGTCAACTGTGCCCTGCCGCGTGTGCCCAGGCCTCCCTCCAGGTTGCGTCCGGGCCTCCCTTCCGGCCCCAGGCACCGTGGAGAGGCAGCTGCCAGCCTAGCGGGACCAGCTTCGGGCTGCTGTGGGGGAGACATAGCATCTGCTATTCTTGAACCATCGTACCTGTGGGTCTATTTATCACTGCGCCGAGCTGTCCCCCTCTGACCTGCTCTTAGCGCTTGGCCTGTGTCGCAGGTGCCTGGGAATCCCTGGAGTGAGAAGCTCAGGTCCCAGGCTGGCTGCAGATAAGCCCCCCTCCCCCACGGGGTTGTGTCTGTCTGTCTCTACGTCACACACGCTGACGCCAGTGGGGAATACTGTGGCACAAAGACCAGCTGGACTTTGGTGGGAGACAAATCTATGTCACCTGTTATAGATTTGGAATCAAGTGGGTCCTTCTGGACTAGCTTGTTCAATTTTATGTTATAACACTTCCTTTATAAAATAATTTCTAAACTGTATAATTTGTTTTTCATCATGTTTTCCAAAAATACAATTTTTTGGAAAGTCTATTACTAATATAATAGCGTCTAAAAAAAACAAAGCACCCAGAAAGGTTCATAATGAAAAGAAATTCCCCTGCTCCAGACCTCCCCCCTCTGCTCTGTAACTCACTCTCCGCTCCAGACTTACCCCTGCTTCAGACTCCCCACGCCTGCTTCAGACCTCGCCCCTGCCCAAGACCTACCCACTCCCCCCGCCCCGGCCCCCCAGTTCAGACCACTGCGGCCACAGCTCAGTGTCTGGTGGCCAATCACTCTTAATTTTTGCACGTCTTGCGTCTCCTTCATAGCTGCATAATATGTTATTATTTCTGAATTTATCAACTTTCAATGTTCCTTATAAAATGATTGCTATGAAATAAGAGGAGTTAGCTAAATTTTCTCTTAGACCTCTGCTTCCAATTTGGTTAATTCATCATCTTAAGTTTCCCTCAGCTGGGAATGTTTGTTAACTGGAATAACGTAGTTAGCTTTTCCCCATTAAAGGGACTACTTGAGGACGCCCCCGGCTCTCCTCCCACCGACTCCAGTGACCCCCTCACACCTACTCATCCCTCTACCTCTTTTATGCCACTTCTCAACTTTGCCAGCTGTCCTTTTCTCTATATTATCAAGGTTGTCGCTTTTATATTCTGATATGGATTCAGTTAGTCTGCAGTAAATGTGTCTAGAAGTAGATTCCAAGATTTCAAAACCAATGAATATCATTTACATTGCTATGATTCGGGAGCTAGTCTTCACTGCAGGAATAAACGCTCTGCTAAAATGACATTCTCCTTCCTGAATTTCCAACTAGCCTTGAGTAGCTGTACTCAATGTCCTGACACTAAGTTAAGATTGATTCTCTCTTTTACCTTCACTAAATTCTGAACTTTTATCCAAGCTCTCAATTACACCATCTTACCTATAGATTGTTTTCCCTTGGAGACCTCCTGCAAAGCTCTCTGTCCTGCATCTGTTCCTAATGTGAACCCTGCGATCTTCAGCCCACTGTGGAGCTGCCATTTTGTATTTCATCTGAAGCTTTCCTTGACTAATCTGTTGATTTCCGGTCTTTCCTTCTCCTATTTCCTGGTTACATAATTAAAGAACTCCCTCAAAATTTGCTTAGGAGCTAAACTTTCCTAATATTATATGTCTGAAAAATACCATTATTCTACCTTCATTTCTGAGTGATAGTTTGACTGGGTATAGAACTGCCGGTAGTCATAAACTTCAGAATGCCGACAGCATGTTCCATTAACCTCTGGCTGCAGTGCTGCTGTTGAACAGTCTTCTGCCAGTCTATTCCTCTTCCTTTTAAGCAAATTGCATTTTTTCCCCTCTCAATGTTCTGATTTCACAATCGTGGTTTTTATATCTTATAAAAATGGCTGTGGTTGACAAACACTTTCAGTTTAAAGATGTGTTTTCTTCAGATCTGGAGAATTCTCTTTGATTAATGTGTTCCCTTCTCTTGTTCTATGTTCTTTCTTCCTGAAACTCCTATTTTGGATATTAGACTAACTTTGTATCATTTCTGTCTATTACCTTATTTTCAGTCCCTCTCTCAAACTTTTCCTTTTATTGGGAACAAGCCCTCACCTTTACATTCCAATTAATTGTTTAAAAAATTAGTGAATGTTATTTTTAATTTCGTAGAAATCCTTTTTCTTTATTCATTCTAACCTGTTCTTATTTTGTAAAGGCAAAATATTCTATCCTTCTGAGAATACTGATTAATGTCTGTACCTTCATTTCCCTTATTTTACTGAAAATATATACATTTTTTTCTGGAATCCTGGTTTCTGTTTATTTTGATTTGATTTTTTGGTATTTAATTTCAGAATTTACTCTGGTGACTATGTTTACTACACTGAGTTGCAGAATTATCTGCGTGGCAAGTCTGGATTCTCTCCTCACACTTTAGCGCAGGATGTAGTATTGCTGACTCAGAGCTCATGTCTGTTGTTCCACAATTTTGCTTTATTAATAGACTGAGAGGTCCCTCAACTGGATGAACCCCTTTCAGAATTTTAAGGACTTATTTGGGATCACTGATATCTTGCAGTTTCTAGTTCCTCCCCAGAATCTTTCCATTCTTTAGAGAAATATCCTCAGATGTTAGTAGCTAAGTACCTGGCTGCTAGGTCTACGCTCTTAGAGGTGGATATTATCAGAAGACAAATACTTTTGTTTTTTAGGCCGAGGGTCTGGCCTTTCATGCACTGACCATCCACGCTTTCTCAGCCTGCTGGAGCTCTGCTGGTCCTCTGGTCCCTTGTGGCAGATCCACTTTTGATGTTCTTTCCAAACTTTGGGATTTCCCCTAGCGTTTGTAGCCAACTCTTCTTGATCTGCTTTTTGTTTTCTGGAAATACATTGAAATCTATTTTTTTTAAATATCTATTTATTTATGCATACAAGAGCTGGGGTACAGGCCAGAGGAGTGGGGGATGAGAGGATTCACCAGAGACAGAGCGGGGAGCAGAACAGGTGGATCGACCAAAGTACACTGCTGAGGGGAGCAGCGGGGAGACAGGAGAGGTCTGCTGCGCCATGTGGGTGGCTCCCTGGCCGGCCAGAGATTGAACTCATGCTGCAGTGGCTGCCGATAGCTTCACAGGTTGCATCTTAACCCCTGGCGCCACCAGGGAGGCCCTTCATTGAAATCTTGTATCTGTTGATGATCTCCCAACATATCTCTTCATTGTTGGGCATTTATACACATGTTTAATTCCTTCTCATGAAGGGGGAAGATGCTCATGCTACCATGTTAAACTGGAAGTTCCCAATTCCTTTCAACAATTCATTTATGCAAAAATTTTACTGTTGTTGAGATTCGGTTATGAGTGAAACTAAACTCAATCTGTACCATCACGGAACTGGTGTTTACTTAGGAAGAATCTCTGCTGCGATCCAAATCAGGGCCTCATACTTTAGACCCAAAGCATGGGAAGTGCTGGTGTCAGTTTTGATCAAGTGCCTTTATGTGGGGACCCCACATGCTTGGCGCTTGTCTGCCGAGGTCAGGGGCATGTCCCTCCTCTCTGTGGCTCCTTGACCTGTAAACTAGGGTCCTGTGGGGAGTGACTGGGCTCAGGCTGAAGTCTTATCTTTGATTCCCATATAAGGAAGGTCTATCGCTTCCGCTGCAGGCTCTCCGGCCAGCACAGTCTATTTCCTGCCTCACACCAGCATGTGAGGTATGGAAAGGGGTGGCCTTAGTTCTTGCTGGGAAGTTTTAAGCTAAATGAGGCTCTTGGCCTCTGGGTCCTCCTGCCCCCGGTCTCTGTCTCTAACTGCGGCTCTCAGGTCTTTTCCCGTTTCTCAGCCCTTCATGTTCCTCGGTCGTTCTGCCTGGTGTCTGCAACACTGGGCAGCCGCCGACTGTGAGCTGACGCAGTTGCACAGTCCAGATGGAAGGGTCCCTTCCTAGGAACATTCACCTTTTCATGTGGGATCGTAACCACTGTTCCTCCTGTTTCTATCACGTAACACGGAGGCACCTATCCCACACGAGGAGGAGCACCCTGCTGGTTGCCTCCAGAGGACTGCATGTTGGACCTTCATGTTGGGCCACGCCAGCCCTCCAGGACGCTGCTTCACTGCCCTCCGAGGTCAAACCTTGCTGAGAGTCACCATGGAGCTTCAGTTGATGGGCAGAGACACAATATGCAGAAGGGACATGCCACTGGGAGTTGGTGGTGCCTCGGGAGCCTCCCAAGTCCCGTCACCTGCTCCGTGGGTGGGTGGGGGGGGCAGCTGGGCACATTCTCAAGATACTGGCGTCACGTAGTTCCTATGGTGTTGGCCGTGTGGGGTCCAGAATCTTCTGTTGTTTCAGGAATGTGATTTTGATTCCCCACAGTCTTACCAAGATAATCTAGTGTAAAATTATGAAAATCGTAGAGATACCACAAATCCTAAACTGAGAGGGTTTGAGGAAAGGTTTTAGGACACCCTCTAGGTGGATGAAGATCTAATATTTAGCTTAAATTCTTCTAAAAGTTGCACATCCTTGTCATCTTTTAATTATGTCATGAAAACAAACGTGTACAAAATTCTGCCTTAAACTATCTGATGACTGTGAAGTTGCTTGCTTGACAAGAAAAATCTAGAGAACTTACGTTAGTGGAATTCCTTATGCCTGAGACAGTCAGTGCAAGTTCACCGAGAGTGATCAAGCCCAGAGCCAGCGGGGAGATGCCCGCTGTTGCGTCGCCCAGGAAAACACTCTGCCCTTCAACACTGACCGTGTGCTTGTGTCTCAGACTGTCGCGCAGCGAAGGAGTCCACGCACTTTCATCATTTTAAAGTAAAACTCAGTATATTCATCATTTAAAATGAATGGATAATAAAAAAGTGGACATGAAGGTGTCCGGAAATAAGCTGGACAGGTGTAGCTCAGCCTGATGACACGACGCTGGCCCTCGAGCCTGTGTGACGTGGTCAGAGGCCGCTGGCTCGAAGGGGCTCTCACCTCCCAGAAAGGGGCCCCTGGGAGGATCCCGTCTCCGCTGCAGTGTCCCCCCGAGGACGGGGCTTGTCAAGCACGTCTCTCTGACCGGGAAGGGCCGCCCCTTTGCTGCTCAGCTCTGCCAGCTCGGCCCGAGGCCAAGGTCCCGAGGTCAAGAGGGGGCGCGGTCAAGGGGGGACCTCAGGCCCGAGGTCAAGGGGGGGCGGCCTCCAGGGAAGGGAAGGCCACAACTGGCGAGCCGCGCCCTCCCAGGGGCCCCAGTGCCTTCCTGGGCCTCAGGCAGTGTTTCCTCCACTTGCACACGGTCAGTGTGGGGCGGAGAACCTCGCACTGGCGGGACCGGCGCTCCACACCACGCTGCACCCGCACGCGGGGCTGCCCCGGGAGGCCTGGGCTGACGGCCCTCTGGCGACGGAAGAGGCGTCCCTAGATGCGTGTGCTCATGGGCATGCGTGTGTGCACGCCTGGGAGCTCATGCTGGTCACTGGCTGCCCCATCACCTCGTCCTCACAGAGGGGCTCCCCCATCTTTGTGGGGTACCCCACCCACGATCCTGCCTCTTCCTGCACCCACCCCTCCCGGGTCCCCCCCTCAGCACCCCCCGCCGGTTCTCTCCGTACTGGCCCTCGGGCACCTGGCCCTTCAGGAGCCACGACCAAGGCCGAGAACCTCGCTTCTGGGGGCAGGCGGCCAACGCCCCGGGCTGTTGGGGCACCGAGCGAGGCGTCCCTGAACGTTCCCTCCTCCCCATCAAATCTGAGCACTCGCGGCCAAGCCCGTCCTCTCCCAGGAGGCCCCGGCCAGGGCCTCCGTGTTAATTGCATGTAACCTACACAGTCCCTCATTTTTTTCTTGCGACAATAGCTAATATGTAAACTGTGATTGCGCTTGGAAATTACTTGCACCTAAATTCTATTATGGAGACCCACTCGCGAGAGAGCCGTGGCCCGGCTCATTAGCGGGCCCGCCGCGGGGGCGGGAGCTGCGGCTCTTCCCCAGCGAGTCCCGCGGGCAGGCACGAGGGCCGGCGTGGGGTGCGGGCCGGTGGCAGCGTGGCTCCGGCGGGAGAGCCCGTCCTGATGCCACGGAGACAGCAGGGCTTGCACCCGTGGTCTTGCGTGGCAGCCGGGGTGGGCGTCCTGAGCGGGGACTCCCTTCCCCCCGGGAGGCATCTGCACCATGTCTGCGCAGCCGGGCACCGCTCAGCTCGGGCCCATCTGCAGCCGCAGGCTCAAGGCCGCAGCCGGCTCTGACTTGGGGCGCTGCCCGAGCTGGGTCTGGCGCCGACCGGCTGGAGAAGGGGCTGGCTGTCTGGCTCTCTGTACTCTTCCTGCAGTGACCTGCACCGTGATGACCATGAAGGGACGCGAGCCTGGGGCGGGTGGTGCCAGCGCCAGGGCAAAGGGAGCGTGGCCAAGACCCTCCTGGCCACTCAGAGCCCACTTGATCAACCCTGTGGGCCTGAGTGCTGACAGCTGGGCAGTGACGAGGTGGGGGCAACCTGGAGCGCCTCCCTCAGGCAGCCCCTGGGGATTGCTCCTTCCCAGGACAGCCCATCCTGCCTGGCCAGCACTCTGGGCAGCTGCCCTGGCCTACAGGGAATTCTTTAGTTTCCAGAGACATGTGACCTCCAGGGGAAGGGCAGTTCCTCAGACCATCGCCTGCACTTCTGAAGAGTGAGGGCTGTGGCAGTGGAAGGTCAAGGCACTGTGGACACGCGCCCTTACCCTTGAGCAGCCCCAGCTCGGTCACTCAGCCTGAGGCGCGCACCCCTCGGTCACTCCCCTCCCCACCAGGCAGTCTCGGGTCGTAGCAGCCGGGGGTAAGGGTGCACTGGGACGAGCACCCTCGACGTGATTGGAGACAGGAGCAGGCCGGCCCTGCCGGTCGGGGTGCTTGGGTCCAAGGCAGAGGCTGTGGGGAGCAGGCTGCCTCCCACCCGGTCGGTCTCTCGGGGCGGGCTCCCTTGGGGAAGGGCCAGTCCCAGAAGGGTCACTTGAGGGGATGACCAGACACAGTGCTGCCCCCTTTCTGGAAGGCTCTGGGACGGCGGAGGAGCCCGGCGGAGCTGCAGGGCAGTTGAGAGGCTGTACCTGCAGGAAGCGGGGCGTGAGGACGGGCTCATTCCTGGGCCCCGGGAGATTCTCAGCGTCCTCCAGACCTTTCAGCTGTGAGATCTGAGCCTCAGACCTTCTTGCCAACCCTCTCATTTTATGCGTGGGGAAACTGAGGCCCGTGGGGGATAGTGACCATCAGCAGTTAGTGAGTGCAAGGCCAGAGCTTAAGTCCCAAGGGTTCTCTGCCCAGGACGGGCCCATCCTCCGTCCTTGGCAAGGACGCACTGGCGAGAGCAGGAGGCTGGTGCAGAAGAAGGTTCTAGTCCTGGCTGGGCTGGGTGACCTCGGGAGTCAAGTCCACGTGTGTCTCTGAAGAACAGTTTTTCTGCCGTTTTAACTGGCGAGACGAGAGCACTGGCCTGTTCCTTGAGGATGGTCTTCCCTCGTGTCAAGTGAGGAGCACAGTCCCCGAGTGGCCTTTACATTCAGTCTGGGATTAACCCCCATCCCGAGACCAGGTGCTCTGGTTGGGGTTTCGGCTCCGTTGACCCCCCGGCATAGGCTGAGCGGGTCCCTGGACGCCGCTGGGGTGCCTGATGGGGGCTGTGGGGCCTCGTTTCTGTTCAGCGGTTCTGGCTGCCGTGGCCAGAGTTTCTTCTGCAGAAAGAAAATATTTTCTTTTTCCCTTGGAAAGTGGGTAGAGCTCGCTGTCCTGGTCCTGCTTCCCCCCTTGGTCAAACCAGGCAAAAAGCGAAACTCACAGTGGAACAACTTGCATCTCAGATCACTTTCTCCTCCTCTAACATGGTCTATTTATTTTTATTGGTTTGTTTCTCATTAAATCCTTCAATTACTCTGCAGTGTAAAATGGTGAAATTATTGGCATGTGCCACCTTCATCATGTATCTGCGTTTGCTTATTACACTTGCAGAAAATGCCTGAACGGTATTTGCTTCTGTTGTGGATTGAGACAGAGTTAATAAATATTATTTGGTGGGGTTTTTTTCCCTGAGAAGCACTGCTTTTCTTGATTGTTTTTTACAGTTGGATTGGGAATATTGATTTATTCACCACTGTTACAATAATTGTATACAAGGAACAAAAACTGTGGAGGTAACATTTCATCAGCTCCACAGATTAATTAGTTGTAGTAGATTAGGCACAGTGTTCCGGGGAAGATTTGCATTTAGAGGAAGAAAAAGTTTCTTCTTCTTCTTTTTTCTAACCTTAAAAAAGCCACGAGAATCGAATGGAGACATTTCGCTCTGAACGGCTCCTCTCGTTAGTCAATCAATGTTTTTAGAGGAGCCGGAAGGATAAGCGCGAGCAGCCCTCGGAGGGAAACGCCGCTGGAGGTCTGGGGACAGGCTGTCGGGATCAGGAGAGCCCAGTGAGAGTCAGGGAAATTGTGAGAACTTGGACGTGCAGCTGCTGGAGCCGAGTTCCTCCTGGGGCTTCGGGGGACCCTGTACCCCGCAGGCCAGGCCCTCTGTCTCTGGTGACCCCAGCCTGTGCCCGTGGCATCTAGTCGGCAAACCCGAGGCAGTGTAAGGAGCAGCAGCCGCGCTCCTGACAGAGCCCAGGTCGGCAGGCCCGGGAGTCCCCTGAGTGCGGGACCCGCTTCCTGGGTTAGTGCAGAGACCTCGCCCGCCCGGGTGGCCGCCCCCATGTCCGCAGACCCCGACTGGTCCAACCGAGTCAGAACTGAGGCCCCAAAATTGGACTTGCGGCTTCAGGGAGCTCTGGCCTCTGTCCTCACGGGCCCTCCCCGTGGCCCCGGACCCAGGCGGGGCCCGCTGCTCCTGCACCCCCACGAGGCTGCGGGGACGTTCCCGTGGGCCCGGCCTCCGAAAGGCTGGTATCCCAGACCCCAGCCTCTAGGGGTGCTGGTGGGTGAAGCTTCCACTTTGGTGGCGCGTGGCACCCAGGGGTGCTCAGCTAACTGCACTTGCCCAGCCGGTTCCAGCTGGGAGTAGAGGGGGGCTGTCCTTCTGCCAGCTTGTCCCCTCGGGGCCAGTGGCCCCACAGCCAGGGCAAGGGCGCCCCACCCCAACCACGAGCTGCAGGAGAGCTCTCTTCCCACCCCCTTCAGCCTCCCTCCCGCTCGTTCTACCGGCCCAGATCGGGGGTGCTCCGGCCCCAGGATGTGGGTGCTGAGTGAAGGGAGCCCAGATCCGTGCAAACCGAAGCTGGGTGAGAACGCCTTGCCCCTCCAGAGCACGCCCGCGAGGTGTCGGGAGCTTCTCTCGCTTCCCCAGGGGCCCTGCGGGGCGCTCTGTCCTTGGAGAGGGGGGCTGGACCCTCTTGGGGCTGTCTGCTCCCTCCGGGGTGTAGTTCCCCAAGGAGTCACAGCCACAGGGGGCAGGCAGGCGGCAAGGCCAGGAGACCTGGGCTCGAGGCTGTGACTGCCCTGGAGGATTCTTGCACGAGGGCCGGAGTCCCCGTGATGGCCGCAGTCGGCATCCACGACAGCCCTCGCCCGGCCCCTCTGCTGGACGCCGCGGACGTGCCTCCTGTGTCCTGGCTGGCGTGCTTGGAATACCTGAGCCTCTTCTCTCCCAGCTGTGGACTCAGAGTGTCCGGTCACAGAGGACACATCTTGCTTTAGCCCCAGCCAGGAGGGCAGCCACTGGCAGGGGGAAGAGAAGATTCGAGGACAGAGGGGTGGGGGAGGCCACCGTCTGGGGGCTGTGGTCTGGGGGCTCGGGGCGCTGGCACCCCGTCGGTGGGGGCTCACGGCTCAGCCTTTGGCTCCAGGCAGCTGGCACCGTCTGCCAGCATCGTGACCTTGACCAAGAAACTTGGCTTTCTGAGTCTCAATTTCCTTACAAGGAAAGAACCCTTCCACCTCTGCGTGGTGCCAAAGTTGAAGACTGTTGGCAGCGAGGTTGGCATCCCGGAGGCTTCCTTCTAGACCGTGACCGCCCGGTGCTGGTCAGCGCAGGCCGGCTCCAGGCAGGCAGGCCCCGGGCTGGGCTTCCTCCTGGCTGTGGCTCCTGTGAGCTCGAGGGTCGGCCGAGCCCGGCCGGTGCTCTCGTGGGCCCACAGAGTTCTGCAAGGAGGCCTGGGGGCAGGGCCGCCTCCCGCCTGTGCCCCTCTTCCTGGGGCCCAGGAAGTAAGTGGCCCTCGGCCCTGCCTCAGGCGCTGCCTGCAGAACCCCGGCTCGGCGCTGCCGACGCAGACAGCTCGGCCTGCCGGAGTCCCGGCTGCTGCCCTTCCCATGCTTCGTTTTCCATGAGAAAGTTCCAAACCACCTCAGAGCTGAACGTTTTTTGGATTTAGCGTTCTCCTCCGGACAATAGAACGAGGCATGCCCAGACACCCCTCCGGTCCTCGGCACGGAGGGAGCGGAGGCTGATGAAAGCATTCTTCACTGACGTGACGGGGCGTCCGCCGGCCTCCCTGCCTCTCTGCGGATCCGGCTAAAATCATTCCAGATCCTCCTGGGCAGAGGGGAGGCGAGGCGGGCGGCCGCCCTGAGTGCAGGCCCTGCCAGGCAGGGTGGGCTGGCCCTGGTCCTGCCGCCGCGTGGGTCCCTGAGCCTGCCCTGAGCGCCCCTTGGCATCCTGTCCACTCTGCAAGGCAGTGCCCAGGTGTCACCAGTGGTCACCAGTATGGACTGGATCTCTCTGAGATGAGTCCTGACCTTGACCTGTGGGGTATCCCTCCACCGACCCCAAGGGGAGGGCGGGAGGGGCTGCTGGCACATCTGGACGCATCTGCCCGCGTGCCCTGACCTCCTGCGGGAAGGGTGGGGCTGCCGCACTCGGGCTGGCTCCGCCTGTCTCTCGGGAGCCGCATCACCCTGCCTCCTCGGGTGCTTCCTGTCCCAGTGTCTCATGAGTCCATGGGCAGCAGCTGACCTGCCACATGCTGTGGGTCTCAGGACCCCTTGGTGAGCAGGATGTGGGGCCGACATCCCCCGTGCCTGCAGCCCCAGCATGGAGGTTGCCAGGCAGAGGGCCCCTTGCTCTGGAGATGGGTGCCCAGCCAGGGTCCCTGCCCCCAACCACACCTGGCCCGCATGTTAGAGACCCTGAGCAGCCGCTGTGTCCGCACAGGCTGAGCTTCCTCTCACCGTCGGCGGCCCTGGTGGGCAGTCACATCTGAGGATGGTTTGGGGGTCCCCCTTGCCATGGAGGGCATAGAAGGAAGCACCTGCTCGGCTCATGGAGGGTGTGCATTGCAGGTGAGGGCGGGGGCAGGGGTGCCAGGCAGGGACAGGCACAGCAGAGCCCAGCAGGCAGGTGGCCCTCAGAACGGGCTCCGAGGGGCCCACTCCCCAAAGGGCTGAGATTCAAACTTCCTGGTGGCTTCGAGGCGTTGGTTAATTTCCTTCCCTTTCTGTCTGGCTGTGTGTGGGCTCCGGCGGCATTGGGGCCCCATGGAAGGACTGTCCATGTCTGGCCTAAAGGGGGCGTTGCAGGGAGGGGCCGGGCAGGGACCCGAGCACGCAGGTTTGGTGGAGGCGGCCATCTGCTGGGAACAGCCCTTCCTGAGTCCCGAGGCCGAGTTGGCCAAGGGCAGGTGCTTGGGGCCATCAGCGGGGCGTCGGGAGGTGTGGGAGGCGCGATGGGGTGGAACCAGCTCTTTAGGGTGGACCTGGACAGTCACTCTGCGGGGCCCCGAGAGGCCTCGCCCCATCCCCTGGCCAGGCTCATCGGCCCGCCCACCCCAGCACCAGGCCGCCTTCAGCCTCCGTTTGGCGGTTGCTGCTGCCGGGCAGAGTGGGAGGCCGGAGAGGGCCGCCGTCCTCCAGGACGGATCCGAGGGACGCGGGGGCGCTGGGGAGGGGCGCGGGGGCCATCGCCGTCGCAGAAGGCCCGAGGACGCGGAGAGGAACTTCGGGCGACTGGGGAGAAAGTGTGCTTTCAGCAGAAGCTGGCGCCGCGGCCGCGGACGAGCGCTAAATGTCTTTCCCCCATTACTCGATTATTCAGTACAATGTCATTTGCCGCCACTGACATTTTCTTTAAAGTCATAAAGACCTACATAGTCATAAAAGGGCTCGGAATAAAATTAGGAATATCATGTATAAATTATCTTTAACCTTAGCTTCATTTGGACTGTGACTTTTTAGACCTGATCAATTTTCATGAAACTATCCACATAAAACTGTGAAAAAATATTTGATCCCCGGCTCCGGCGGCGGCGGGCGGCTGGCGTGGCTGGCGGTGGCTGGCGGGTCGGCGTGTCCCCGGGCGGCGCGGGCAGCGGGGGTCATCCGAGCGCTAATGTAATTTCCAGCGCATTGTTAGGGAAAACATCTCCGCCATCTGCATGTCTCGGAGGCGTGTTGGGGAGTCAAGGACATTCGCCACTTGCTGCATTTTCTGCTTAGAGGGAAAGGCTCGCTCGCAGGCTCGGGCCTCTCCTGCCCGGCACGACGCACGGCCCCGGCTCCCGCCTGCTGGGGTCTGCCGCTCGGCTTCCTTGTGGACGGGCCCGGAGGTCGCCTGGCCTGGTCCCCTGCAGGGACGGCGATTCCGGGGGGCCGGGGCCTCCCGCAAAGGCTCGCGACGCCACACGTGCTCCGGTAGCACCGTCACCTACGGCCCCTCAGCTCTGGCGAGACACCAGCTGCGAGACCTCACGTGGCCGGGGCTGTGTCTGGTCCCGTGGGGAGAGGCTTGTCTACCACGGACCCCCAATTTCAGGGGGTGCGGGTCTTTCTAACGCTGTCCCAGGGGCCCAGGATTCCTGCTGAGCCTGGCTCAGCGGACCGGGTCAGTTCTCTGCCTTGTTCACCCCAAGGGGCTCGGTGGCTTCGGGGTGGGGGACGGAGGCGCCTCTGTCCCCGCAAAGGCGGCAGCCTGCCGGACGCAGCGGCCCTGGTCTGTGCTGCGACTTGGGCCCTGAGTCTGAGGTCAGCAGGTGCAGAGCGACGAGTAGCAGCCATCACTGCCCTCGTAATCTGGACATTACGTTTATAGACCTTCCGTGCGGACGGTTCCCAGAGGGCATTTGCAAATTTAACAAACTGTGGCCGAGCGCGCAGCAACCTCTCAGGTGGGTGATCGTAACCGCTGATCCGTGCCGCCTCCCAAGCCCGGCAGGAGACGGGGCTGGCAGAGCGGGGCTCCTGGCAGCCCCCGGAACGAGCACGCTGACCTTCCTACCCACGGCCCCGCAGACTGCCCTGTGCCCGCCTGCCCTTGCTGCTGGTGGTGTCACCCCACAGCCTCCCGTCACTGGAGAGCAGCAAGCCGCCCACGCGCCCAGCCACTCGGCCCCCACGTGGCTCACGGAAGGTGCGGTGCCCCCCCAAGTGCAGGCTTCTCTCGGCCTGCCACAGCTGCGTCCTCCAGGAGTGTCCATGGCATGGCCAGGCAGAGGCTGGCTGGGAGCTGAGAACCGGCCAGGCCTCGGCCTGCGTGTTTTGACCAGTCAGGGAAACCAAGGCCCGAGGAATGTGGTTCCCAAGAGCATGGAGAAGATGAGGGTGGTGGTGGGTGGGAGCTGGGCAGGGGCATGGAGTTGGGGTGTGTGGGGGAGTGATACTGCTGGACGTGGTCCACGGGGGGCAGGGGCACCACCCTGAAGTCAGAAATACCCCCAGCTTGGGCACCTTCCAGTGGGCAGTGTGGTCTCCTCTAGCCCCTCAGGAGAGGCTGGCATGCCCAGAGCAGGGCCGCCCTCACCTGGCGCTGGGTAGGCGCCCTGTGCCCAGCTCCCCACACAGACGGAGGAACTCAAGCAGGGCCAGGCTTGGCCTGCCCGGCCTCGGCTGACCTCCTGCACGACCATGGGCTTTTGCAGTGCACGTGAGACTGGACAAGCCTGACAAAACGCGGGCAGCGGTGGCCTCAAGGTCCCAGTCACCCACACCCACCTCGACACGCCGCTCCTTCTTGGCGAGCCTCCATTCCAGGACAAAGAGGACATTCGCCCTCAGGTGGACAGGGCCTGCACCCTGCACCCGGTGCCTCTCCTGGCCCTGCTTGGCAGGGGGTGCGCAGGGCCAGGCGGCGGGGGCACCCTGCCTGCGGGGCAGCCCCCTGGGGGCCGGGAGTTGGCGGTCAGACGTGACAGAGCTGCAGCCCCACCAGGAGAATGTGGCTCTCCCCCTGCGAGGGGCCGGGCGGCCTGGGTGGCGGCTCACATTCTGGATTTAATCGTGCTTGAAATTGTTACATTCTGGGGAGGCATTTCCCGAGGTTGGGACTGTCCTTGAGAGGGGTACCCCACAACTCCACGGCTCGTGATTAATCCAAGATGCGGCCCTCCCGGTCTCCATGTGCTGCGGCCGCCTGCGTGGCTGAGGCCCCACGTGAGGCACTTAGCGGGAGCCTCCCCCACCCCCCGGCTCCCAGGGCTTTCTCCCCCTCCCCTCCCCTCCATGGCGTCCTGACTGGCTCCCTGGGAGCCCGGGAGCTGGCCGCCGGCCCTCGACCTGCCAGTCCCGCCCGCCATGCTCCAGCCCCTCTCCAGGCTGGGCAGTTGCCCCCGCGGCAGTGCTCAGGCCTGACGGCACCTCCCGCCTGTGCTGTCTGCTGCGGCCCCGGGTGCTCAGCACACAGAACACCCTGCAGGTCAGGTCCGGGCTCGGCCCCTGCCATGTGCCCCGCCTCTGCCCTCACTCACCACGGCCTTGGCCCCCCCCCTTGGGAATCTAAGCCAGCGGCCAGGCTGCCCAGACTCAGGCCCCCGGCTGGCACGTGGCCACTGTTGAGGGTGGCGGGGTGGGCGCACAGCGTGACGGCTCTCCCTGAACGCTGCCCCTGCCGTGTGCGCTGAGCCCCGCCCCTCTTCTCTGGCGCCTCCCCACTGTGTCCACCGGCGCCCTCACCCCCATCTGGTGCACATGGGCAGCAGGCAGGTCTATGTCCAGCGTCCAGTGTCCAAGACCCCATAGGCGGTGGTTGTGGGGTCGGCATCGAAGCCAGGACAGAGGCTGCATCGAGGAAGCTGGAAATTGGGGGCAGGGAAGGTTGGTGTGCTTGGGGTGCAGGGAAAGTGGCCCCAGCCCCGCCAGCTGTCTGAGGACACGCCCGGGCTCTGCAGTCTGGGCCAGTGGGGCGCATCTCGGAGGAGCCTGTGTCTTTCTGGAATTTTCTCCCTTCCCTTCCCTTCCGGGGGCCGAAGTGACTCTGCCAGCTCTCAGCCCGTAGCAGACCCCAGATGTGCCTGTCCACCCCGTCCCAGGCCTGGGCGGGAGGCAGAGCTGGCAGCAGCACACCTGTGTGTCGCCAGGGCACCCAGTCGGGCCGGCTCCGACTCCAGCCAGGGCGGCCTCCACAGGAGGCAGGGTTAGCAGCTCCACACCCACAGCCAGGGCCTGCCCTGAGGCAGGCCCGGAGTTGGGGCCTTCACCAGCCTCGTCCACCCACTCCCAGCACACCCCCAAGTGGCGCCCAGCATGTGCAGGCCCAGAGGTCCATGGGCAGTGGCTTGGGGCTAGGCTGAGGCGTCCACTGCACCCAGAGATGCCCGCAGCTACCCCAACAAAAAACCCTGGCCACGCCCCTCCCAGGCCCACGCTGGGCCTGCTTTGAGACGGTCACACCTGCCTGGGTGTGGAAAGACCGGTCCTGAGGCCTCTCCCACCTGGTTTGTGGCAGGGGGTGGTGAGGGCCAGGTGCTGCAGCTGCCTGGGCCGTCACCTTGGCACCCAAGGGCCAGCCAGCTGCCTGGACACAGTGACATCATCGACGAGGTGGGTCATAGCACAGAAATAAAAGCCATGTTAATTTCAAGGTCCATTAAAACTCCAGTTTAAAAAAAAAATCAATATTTCCTGAACATAAATGGGAAAAAATTGGTAGGAGACGAAATTCTATTTCAAGCTTTTAAGTCTATGACCAGCAAGGGATGGAAATATTGGCAAAAAACCCCCTTTTGAGTATTTGATAATCTCCCTCAGAAATGCTATGTACAAGTGTAGGTTATTTAAGATAATTGTTTATTGAAGCAAATTGACGTCGCAGGCATTGGATTCCGACAGAGGCGAGTTGTGGCCGCCAAGCCTCGCGCGGAGGGCGGCGCAGCCAAGGAGCAGGCCTCGGGGCCTCCTGTCCCCCCACTGGCCACGTGGCACCTCTTGGATTGGGTGGGGTGTCAGCGACAGCCTGGACAGGGAGGACCTGGTGAGGGGCCGCTCGGCCCTGGTGTGCAAGGGCCGCGGACCCCGCCGGTGGGTGAGGGTGGTGCCTCGAGTGGCAGGTGCGCCAGGGCCTCCAGTCAGCAGAGAGGAGACGTCAGGTTCTCTGCCCTGACCACAGCCCTGGTGTGAGAGCGCGAAACTCCCGCCAACAGTGCGCCTCGCCCGGCCTCTCTCTCTCTTTCACTTTTTTGAATGGAAACAGATGCATTTACTTCAATAAAAGTAAAAGCCAGTTTAGGAATTTTACTGTGTAAATCATTCACTCTTAGTCTCAGGAGCTCATCCCTCCGTGTGTCCCGTGGCGGCCTTGTTGTGTCAGAGAAAAAGACAAATCTGGCCTGGCCAGGCCATGCCGGTCACCATGGCCCGGACTGGGTCCGTTCAGTCACCTGGTGTCCAGGCCCCGAGAGCCTGTCCCAGTGGCCGCGTGCAGGATGGCAGGAGCCCTCCCTCTCCGACAGGCAGCTCCTGCCCTGTGCCCCTCACCCCAGCCGTCCCCTCTGCCCGGACCAGACTGCCCTCCGCGCGGGCTCGGCTCCCTGGGCTGTGTCCAGGAGGCGCTAAGGCTTGGTTCCGCCTGGCTGGGGGATGCCCCGGGTCTGCGGGCCCACCTGCCCTCCTTGTTTCGGCTGAGAGGTCTTGTTGCCGCATGCTGAGGACAGTCCTGCGTGGACCAGTGATTCAGGCTGCGCTGGCCGCTCTCTCAGGCCGCAGGAGGCTGCTGCCCGGCAGGGTGGCCCGTCTTTACAAGGAGCCTGCCGTGGTGGGCATGGCGCCGAGCCCGGTGGGCTTCCTCGCTCAGGGACGCCAGCTCAGGTTGCCTGTGTTTTCACCCGTGGGTGGGCCTGGTGCCTTCCACCCCATGACGGTCCCCATTCCCGTCCCCGCACAGAGGCCGGCTCCTTGGGTCGGAAGAATGTTACTAGGTGCTCTGTGGAATTTTGCATCGGTCACCAGAGGCGTCAGCCGGCAGAGTCCAGGGCGAGGCCGCTGTGCCAGCCCGACTGGCTCGGGGGTGACCAGGTGCTCCACCCCGCTCGCAGGGAAGCCCCAGTTCTTGCTTTCCCTGGCTGCGCCGAGAAGGGCTGCTCCAGGCCTTGAGCAGAGCTCGTGACGGCAGATGTTTCTGAGCAAGCCCTTCAAGTGGGATCCTGAGCTTTGAAAATTGGGTGCAGATGAAGGCTTCACAGGAGCAGCCCGGGTGTCTCACGGCCCGTGAGGCCCCGTCAGGCGAGACCCTGCCTTTCCCTCGGCTCCAGCTGCTTCTGAAGTCAGGGGCACCCCCAACAGAAGGGGGGACTCGGATAAAAAGAAAGGGCCGGTTTTCAAAGCCAATCTGTGTCCGCGTCTACAGCGTAGAGACCAAAGTTTGGAGAGAAAATAAGTGGGGTGTGTGGGCGTGCACGGGAGCCCCTTAATCTGGGAAAGGGGTTGAGGCCATGAAGCGTTTCATCAGACGCTAATGTGAACCCGATGGCTCATCCATATTTATGGGCTCCCCGCGGGGAGCGTGCGTGGCGGGGGCGGGAGGCGGGGGGGGGGGGGGGGGGGGGGGCTGCTCCTTCCCTTCCCGCCCAGACGAAGAACACGGAGGAAGCAGCCCGGCCGCGCGGGAGGGCTGGGAGAGTTTCCTTCTGGAAACGCGCTGTTGATGCTCGCTGCGCGCTTTCCACGTGGAAGACCCGCCGTCCCCAACCTGGCAACACTTGGCAAATATTCCCGGCCCCTGCCGTGCGGGGCCTGCTCCCGTCCTCCAGCACCCGAGGTCCACAGGAGGAGGGGGGAGCAGACCTGCGTCCCGTGGTGGCAGCGGCCCAGACGGCTCATGGCAGCGGCGACCTCTCGGGCGGAAGGGCTCCGCGGCCTCAGGCGCTGCGCCGAGTGGAAGTCAGAACTGGGCTTTGCGGGATCGGGGCCTCCCCTGGCTGGCTGCAGGCCGGGCAGCCAGGGGTCTGGGAGGCAGCCTGCTGGGTACGGAGCCGGACGTGCCTCCTGCTCTCTCCAGAGCGCGTGCTCAGCCACTCCCAGGGGGCCAGAGGGGGCATCCCACCCACCCAGCCATGGTAAAACAGTTATCCAGGCACCTTCGCGCCAGCTCAGCTGCCCCAGGGAGCAGGGCAGGCTGGACGGGAGCCTCAGCTGCACCTGCACGTCCTGCTGGAAGCCTGTGACAGGGAGCGCCGCAGGGTTCCCTGTGGGAGGGAGGTGGGGAGCACCCCGGCCAGGCCAGGGGTCACGCTGCCAAACCCTGGCACCCCCAGGGGGGACACGGCCTCGGGGAGGATCCCTTGCGGGTGGTCCCGGGACAGCCGCCACCTGGAAGCCCCCGCCTTCGCGTTTGACACCGTCTCTGTGGTCTTAGAACTTCCAGGCTGGATTTTATAAACCAAGGCGGGGGCCGCCCCGTCAGACCTGAGGCTCATTACTCATAGAAGCTAATTTTTTAACACACAATCCTGGCATAAATTTACATAGAAAGAAGGATCTTGTTTGGGGAAGGCCCTGTTATCATAACATTGTGGTTGGCTCACAGACCCACAGGACGGCATGTGTGCCAGCCCCGTTGCTCAGCAACCATAATTGCCAAGCTGAATGTCTAAGTAGAGACAGGGCTGGGAGGGTGGGCAGACCCCTGTCTCCACCCGGCCGGGCGGGGTCGCTCCCCTCGGATGGCCGATGGCCGGGGCGGGAGGCTGCAGGTGAGATGTGCGTGCTGGGAGCTCACGCCTAGTGGCCCTGTGGGTGTCCACTGTCTGGACGTGTCATCTGCCCACCGCGTCCTGCTGCGCTCGTGAACTTGGCAGGGTCAGCCCCAGCCGGCTCCACTGGGGCAGCAGAAACGGGGCTAGAACTTGCTGGTGACACCCAGCTGTGCGCCCTGGTGGTTACCCCAAAAGGAGAGGTCTGTGATGCCACGGGCAGAGGAGAGCCCAGGAGGATGGCTCCCATCTGTGGCCGGGGCAAGCTCGAGCAAGAAGGGACTGGCCGGGAGAGCAGGGGATGCAGGTGCAGGCCGGGAGCTGGAGAGGGGTGTCCCGTCTGTCTGCGGGCTGACCCTGAAGGCACAACTGGGATCAAGGGCCACTCCTGGGGACAGGGCAACTCTAGACACTCGAACCCCAGTTTCCTCATCTATTTTTTCGCGCCTGCTGCCAACTAGACCCCGCACACGCAGAGCGGGACGGGGGATGTGATGTCGAGCCGGCCCCGGTCATGCTGATCGAGAGTTAACATGTGGGCTCATCCTGCTGGTGCAGGTGGCAGCAGCCCCCCATCAGGACCCTCGCACCCGGTTGTCATTGAAAAATTGAGCATGTGGGACGCCCCCTGACCTTGTGAGCTTGAGTTTGTCACGTTCCTTCTCGGAAGGAGGTGAGATAAACACACACGCACACTCATGACCACCTTGCACACTCTGGCTCTGTCCCATGAGGGACGCTGCAGGCACAGAGACCCCGTTCTGTTGCCGGCATTGTTGTGAGGTGACGAGTAAAGCGTCCTGCGTGGCTGAGTCGTGGGTCCCTCTCAAATCTGCACTCACGGTGAAGATGGAAACGCTCGCCTTCCTCTGGGAACCCCACAGCATGGCCCTAGGAATCCCCAGAGTGGGGACATTTGACTCCCTGGTCTGGTCTGTCACTGTGGGGACCAAGGGCGTGGCCTCTGCTCTCCCCAGCCTCCCCTCCGGCCTTCTGTTCTCCTGCCAAGGCCTGCAGGCTCTGTTCCTCCTGTGTTCCTCCTGCTCTTCCACACTGCCCCAGCTGCAGCCTGGGCGCACCAGCACCGTGCTGGCTCCTGTGGCCGTGAGGGCCGTGCCCTGCTCCGCAGCTCCACGCTTGTGTCAGGTACAGCTCACACTCCGCCCCGGGCCCTGGGGCCAGCTGGGATCCCGCATCCCTCAGGAGAGAAGACCCAGGAACACGGACCGCGCCCCCCACTGAAGCCCTCCCTCATCTCTCTGGAGAAACTAAGTAAGACGGTTCATGGTGGAGCCTGGGCTGCAGCTACTCCCCAGGTCAGTGCAGGAGCTGTTCACCAGCACCCACTCTTGCCCAGGGTTTTCCCTCCTTTATTTTCAGGCACTCTCTGCCTCACGCAGATTTGTCCTGTTCCTCCTGCCCAGGGAGCGGCTCCTGACGCCTCAGCACTCCCCACGGTGCTGACTGGAGAACTCACACCCACGTCCCCCGGGGCCTCCTGCCGTCCTCGCAAGTCACACCGGGGAGGGGGCGAGTCGTCGGGGTGTTTCCTCCTTTCCGGGCTTTTAGTTTTCATGTTGCTTTTGCAAAATGCGACAAGGCCCGGGAGGTAGAGAGCGTGCGGTTGCTTCAAATCCAAGTACGTCCAGAAGCGATGGTACAAAAGCAGAGGCGGCCTGGGTGGGAGAGAAAATAAAAGGGAAGTTATGAGATAATGCCCGAGACAGCTCGTCAATAGCGTGTGGAAAGCTACTTCCCTGGATCAGCTGGGCTGTTTGGAGCAGAATTTTGATTAAAGAAGATGTTCTGGGCAGGGCCGGGTGGACAGGCCATCTGAGCAAGTGCTCAAGATGCATAAATGTGGGTCTCCTGGCCTGATGCTGCAGTTCAGCAGCGCGTGAGGACGGGGAGCAGTGACCCCCCACGTCCGGCTCACTGGTTTGTCTGGACCAGCAGAACAGGCGTTGTCCAGAGTGTTCACGAAGCTGAGGGGCAGCAGAACGCTGACCACTTGCATGGCCTGGGGAAGGCCGGGACCAGGAGCCAGGCCACCTGGCATCCCTGCATAAGGGCGCTCGCTGGGCACTGGGCCCCTGGCCTGGCCTGCATGTCCTCCAAGGACCTCCAGTTGACCAGCGGTCCCCAATGACAGGCCACTAGAGAATTCCAATATGGACTGCTTATCAGTATGTGGGTTACACCATGTGGAAGGTTCCAGAACTTGTTGTCACGTCCGTGTTCGGGAAAGAATGGCTTCCTAAGGCAGACGTCACTCTGGCTTTGGCCCACAGACCCTGAAAATGGAACCGAGTCCTTGTGGACGGACCCAGGTGTGCACCCAGCAGGTCTGCTCTGGCCAGGGCCTCCTCGTCCTCCTGCCCTCACTCTGACCACCTACGCTCTCTGGCTGCCGCCACCCCTGGGTGCTTCCCTTGCTCCTCCCACTCTGCCCAGGAAGGTGAATAGGTCAAGGTCACCTACAGACATGCAGAGAAATCCTGAGGCCTGAGGGGACTGTGGTCACTGGCAGGTCAGCTTGCCTTTGCCAGGCCTGGATTTGGGTGTGGTTGTCCGAGCCCTTGCACCCCCGCTCTGCAGCCGTGCTGGGTGGGTCTGGGCACTTTTCAACCATGTGGTGCGGCCAGCAAGGGTCAGCACTCTGGCTGAACAGCGGGATCATGGCAGTGGCAACTGGGCAGTGTCTGCTGAGGGCCCGGGCATGGGCATAGGGGTGCTGCTGCCCAGGCTCCCACTCCTGCAGGTCCGTCCCCCCTTCTCATCTTCCTGCAAGGCCTGCCTATTCTCCATTCCCCCCTCTGGGCCCGGTGGGGGACAGGTGAGGGACGCAGGCCTAATTCAGCCTCAGAGGCACCAAGCGGTCACCTGGGGAGACCACGGCCTTTGATCCAGAGCTTCCTGCTACAGTTCTCCGGGAGGGCTTAGAATGAGGGTGTAGAGGACACGGGTTTTCTGGGGCCATGTAGACCCCCCTGCAGGGATAGCCTGCTCCCCACTTTCTGTGTCCTCCTCTACTACAAACCTCACCAGGCCCTTCCAAAATGGCGCTGCTGGGGGCCAAGGCCCCGAAGGTGCTGGGACTTGAAAGGAAGTGCTAAGAGGGGGCGCCTTCATTTCTGCCGCAAACTCTGGGCCCGGGGTCTGGTGGGTCTTGGGCTGGGGACCAAGAGCCCAGCGCCATGTTGGGGGCAGCGAGCACTGGGAAGCTGGTGGCAGGACTGGGCTCACCTTCCAAAGGGCCATGGCTGGTGACTCACGTGAGGGTAGGCCCATGTGGGGGGGCATCCTCTAGCTTGGGGCCCTCTGCGCCCTGCCCATGGCGTGGTCCCGAGTTCACCCTCTCTGGAGCACACCCCTCTGCTCATGCAGGCTGCCTGCGCCCACGGGCACCTGTGGAGCTGCTCCCCCAAAGCAGGAGTGGCGCCTCCTGACCGCCAGGCCCAGCACAGGCCGACCTCACAGGGGGTGCAGGGAGGAAGGTGCGAGGCAGTCACTCCTGGGACCAAGGAGGGAAATTAGGACAATTTATTATTTCCCTGTTGCACAGAGTAAATAGACTTCAGGATAAATTATTGGTGCCCACAGCCTGCTTGATGCAGAAGCCCTAAGTGAAAGCAGACTTTAATGAGCAGATGCCAGCCTGCCCTGCTCCCTCCCCAAGTCTCCTATTAACTCCTGTGCACTTGGGACCTTTGGCTCATGGCCTAAATAATAGAAGAATCGTTAGAATAATTACTGGAGGAGGCCAGATCAAATATCCGAGCATCTTCTTCCTTTAATTATTTGGTTAGGTTTTTTTTTTTTTTTTAAGAGTTTTTTTTAAGTAACCAAACACTGCTACTTTGGATCCAGAATACCGACTTAAGATGAAATAACATCACCACTTAATATAATGAGCAGTCAATCAAAATAAATAATCCTCGTAACTAATGACTTCTGGGTCTGTTCCAGGACGGATGAAACTTTCGCACCCGTTTTGGGGTTTCTTCCCTAAGCCAGGCTCCCCCAGGATGGGCTGCAAGACAAAGCTCAGGTTAACCCTCAGCAGCTCAGGGCGGCGTGGGGGCTTCGCCCGGCCTGTGCTGTGCTCAGCTGATTTTATGGGGTGGGGCAGACAGAAGGCCCCTCCCTGAACGCCGTGTCCTCGGCAGGGGACCCGAGAGGGTGGTGGCCACAGCAGCCCTCCCCTCTAGGAGGCCAGGCCTCCGCCTCCCGGGGGATGGCGACACCACCCTGGGGTGAGGTCAGCGCAGCCCCAGAGCAGGGCAGCAGGAGCATGTACCCATGAGCCGATGCCAGCCCAGTTAGGATGTGGTCGGTCTGAGCCTGGACACAGGCGCCACCCCCTGCCGGGGCACTGCCTCCTCTCTCAGAGCCAGGCAGCGGCCGCGTGCCGGTGCCATCTCTGGTGTCCCACTGCCTCCTTCCAAGGCGGAGGATGCGCCGGGCTCCGGGCGCCGCCTGACTCCTCTGTGAACCTGACAGGCCCCGCCTCTCCCGTGGAGCAGGTTTTCACCCCAAATCATCAGGGGCTCCGAAGAATAAGCTCCCGGGCGGAGCTGGTCTGGGGCCCTCCGGCCCAGGTGGCTGCCAGGGCAGCTCCCGGCTCTCCCGGCTCCTGCGGGTGAGAGGCAGGGCCAGCTCCCGCCACGTCCGGGTCGGTTCTCAAGGTTAATGAGATGAGGGGCTTCTCCACGTGCCCCCAAATTCCTTCTCGGACCTGCTGCCCCGTGCAGGTGGCTCCCGACTGGAGAGGAGCAGTTGCCGAGCCTGCGCCCCGTTCTCTTGGACGGGAACTTATTACCAGCCTGTCAGTCGCCGTAATTACCCTGCCCGGGCCGCTCCCACATCATCCGGATGACACGGGCCGGGTGTCGCCCTTGTCTGCGCGCTCACAGCGGCTCCCACCCATTTGCATTTCGAAAAAGGCTGAGGCCTGACAGAGAATTTTTTGAGCTATTATGAAGCACTTATTAGTGGAAGTAGAACCATCCCCCACCTCATTTCCTCCCTCATAATCATTTTTCCTACAAATTCTCTGCACCTTCCAAAAATTCCCGGGCACGCTGTCTGAAAAGCCCGCCTGCCGCTGGGGCAGGATTCATTTGGGTTAATGTGGCTGCGAGTTCTGACGGTTCCTCCCTTCATAGCTGGCAGCGGCCCTGGGAGATGCACCAGAGCAAAAGCCACCGCCCGGGCGGTTAGCCTGTGTCCACACACGTGCAGGCGTGCGCGGATGCGAGGGGCTGTGTGTGGGCCGCATGCACAGAAGGAAAGAAAAAGGGGCCGCGTGCATGGTGGACACAGAACAGGAGCACTGTGTGTGCACAAGCATGTCTGCATGGCACTCCGTTGCATAGGTGAGCCTTTATGTAGGCGTGCACACCTGCGTGTGTGCCTGTGTGAGTGGGAGTGTGCGCAGGACTTACCTGGGTGTGTGAGCATGTGTGTTTGTGTATGCACGTGCAGGTTTATGTGTCTGCACCTGCATGTATGCAAATGTGTGTGTGCTCATGTGCATACGTGTGCACACGGCGTTCTCTGCGTGTACATAGCACATGCATAGGTGTAGGTGTGTGGTGTGGATGTGGGCGTGTCTGCACGCGTCTATCAGTGTGTGTGTGTGTGTGTGCACATGTGTGTTCTAAACACTGCGCCAGTGCGCGGGCAGTCTTGTTCGCCATGTGTCTGAATTTACCTTCTAAAGAAAATGATAAACTGAGCCGAGCTCATGGGGTCGTGGGGCCGGGGCTTGCTCCCCTGCATCAAAACTCTGGCTTCTGTGCTGGCCGCTCTCCGCAGCCGGCCAGTCCTCCCGGGCACTTGAGACTCGCAGGGTGCCCACCTCAGAGCGGGCTGCACAGGAGCGCCTCCCCACCCCTTCTCTCGTCGTCGTCTCCTTCACTGCTCTGTGCCCAGTGGGGCGCCCCTCCCCCGTGTCCAGCTCCCTCTGTGGGCAGCACTGGCCGAGGATGCCCAGCCTGTCTCCCGCCACAGCCGCGTGTCTCGCTGGGTAGCCCCTTCCCTGGTGGGCCCACCTGGCCGGGCTCCTGCCCTAGGTGGCCTGGGGAGGGCGGGGCTGGGCCTTCAGGGTGCAGCCCTCTCCCTGCACCCTGGGGTGGGCCTGGGCTGCCAGCTCTGGAGCAGCCCAGGGTGTGCGGGGTGTTCCCCCCACTCCCCCCTGCTGTTCCCTTGCTGCAGCCTCCCCTCCCCACCTGCTCTCAGGCTGCCCTTTGTTCTCGTCGCCCGGCAGAGGACAGCTCGGGGTGCTCTGCAGAGCGGATCCTGGGGTTGCTTGCGGTCCTGGTGGGGCAGGTGCGGCCCCCCCGCCCCCCCACCAGGCCGCAGGAACTGAGCAGGGTTCTGAGGCCTCCGGCAGCCCTGCCCTGGGGAACTTCCCGCGGAACACGGAATTAAATTTGAGTATCATCATTATGATCAATTATTATTTATTGCAGGCTCGCTGGCGGCCCTAGCAGGCTCCAAGTTTAATGTTTCAATAAGACCTGATTTGTCCAGTTCCCATCAGGCTCCTGGATTTCAGGCCGTGTTCAAATCACCTGCTAGGTGACGCTTTAATGATTTTAGATTCTCGATTAAATGGTTCTTGTCTCTCACTTTTCTCTGCCTTTGTACTTAGCCTGCAAGTTCCTTGACGAGCTTCTCAGCTGCCGGCTAGTTCTCCTCACTCTCCTCCTGCCTCTGCCCTCGCCGTTCCCGCTGCCGGCAGGTGAACGTCGAGGCACCCTCCACCCCAGGGAGAGCTTTTGCGGCAAACGTATCTTGTTTCCTCCCTGCCCTTCCTGTGGGCACCTGGCGTGGCCCATGCCCCGTCCCAGCGCTGCCCTGGCACCAGCCCTGCCTGGGCCGCGCGGAGCTTGTGCCGGGGCTGCCCTCATGTCTCCTGGAAGGAGCCTGCCTGGGCTCAGCTGCCCCGACGGCGCCGGCACTGTGGCCCGATGCTGGCCGCAGCATTTCCAGCGGAATGGAAGCCCGCCAGGCTGAACGCCGTCCCCGGCCGTCCCCGGTTCAGCAAGAGTCGCCGGCACCATCTCAGAGGCCTGTCCTGGCCGGACGCCTGCGCGTGTCTCCCTGAGCGTCTGGGTCTCCAGGCCTCATAGAGGACCCAGATGCTCGCGCCGGGGCCCAGCGGAGGCAAGGCCAGAAGCCGTTTCTGGGCCTTTTCTGTATCACTGAAAAACTTGAAAGCCCTGCGGTTGGGGAGGGCGGCTCGGTGCGCCAAGGCACCCCCCGCGTCTGTCTCTGGGAGCCTGGGCTGGCTCGAGCAAAGGCCCCGCTGCTGGGGGCGCGGGTGGCGGGGCGGCCGCTCCGGCGGGGCTGTGGTGGGCTCGGGCGTCTCGGGCCTGGGCCACGCGGCGCGGGCAGGCCGGGGGCGCACAGACAGCCCGGCCGTTTCGGGCAGTGCACAAAGGCGCCCCCTCCGGCTCTGCCGGCGCCCCCACCGCCTGCCCTTGGGAGCGGCCACGCGGCTTCCGAGAAGAGAATTAGGGCTTCATTTCCCGAGACTGTCACACCCACCTTAATGAGTGCTTAAAAGAGATGGATGTGCGAGGCCGAAAAGATTTATTTGAGAGTGAAATAATCTCCCGCTCTGGCTGAGCCACGCGCTCGCCCTCGGCGCCGTGTCCTGTCGCCTGACCCTCGCGGCAGGGGTGCGCCCGCGGGTGCCAGCCTGGCCGGCCGGGCCCCGGGAGCAGGCGGGGGACGCCGGACGCCGCCCTCCACGCCCGCCCGCCCGCGGGCCCCTGAGGACCTGGCCGCGCATTTCCGAATGCAAACAGCTAAATAAATATCTCGTTCATTTCTTAGAGAAACGAGGGGCGCCCGGCCCGGCAGCCTTTGCAGCCGGCAGCCCTGGCGAGAGTTATGGCCCCGTCCGTTACAATCAGCCATGAAGTACGTTACAAAGGTAATGTGGGTTTAGGAAGGAACTACTGCAGAATGTATATTTTCATTATCAAAAACGTTAGGCCATTTATCCTGGGGAGTCAGAATAATCATTAATAGCTGGGAATTTATGGGGCCAGATCTTAAACTAATGTGAATGATTCCAGGTGTTACTAATGGCTCCGGTGAAATGTGCCAGTCTCCGGGACTTCTACTAAATCTGAGGTAATAGTCGGACGCTTAATCTCGACAGATGAGCAGCAATTTAACTGACACATTGATTGGATTCCGGGGCTTAAATGGCACCCGTTGTGAGGGGACGCGGTCAAACTGCGGTCCGGAGGGCGGCTTAGAAGTCACCCTCTGCCCGGCGGCGGGCGGCGGGGGCGGCCGGGCCGGGGGGTCCCCATGTCCCAGCACCCGGCTGCTTTTAGGGACACAGGTGACAACAAAGTTGAACCCCCACCCCCGTCTGCCCGCAGCCTTCTCGCTCCTGTTTCTCGACGATTCTTCGAGCGGCCACCTGAGGTCCAGCAGGGCCGGCCTGGGCGTGTCCACCAGGGAAATATGTCATCAGCCCTAGGCGTGCTGGCGCCGCGTGGCTGGGATCAGCCGTGTCCCCAGGCCACGGCGGCCGGGCCGCTCGGATGTTCCCTGTGGAACCGAGGGAACCTCCCTGATGCCGGCTCAGAGCCCAGCTCGGGGACAGACTGGGGAGCGGGCCCTGGGGTGCCGGGCCCGGGCCCCGGGAGCCAGACGCCCTTCGGAACCCGGCGCCGGCCCGCGTGCTCATTAGCGGTGACCACGGCAGCTGCGGGGCCTGCTGCCCCGAACACGGGCCGCGCGGGCGGGCGCTCGGGACTGCTGTCAACATCCTTTGAAAGCACATAAAAATAAATTATCCATAGGTTTACCTGTCGGGAAGATAGATTTGGTGCATCCGACTGTTGCAGGCATTTCGAGTGACAGGGTGCCTATCATGTTCCCGTAATAGGGTCAAACAGCTGGACGGGGATTTAACGCTCAGCAAGGCCAGAAGGGCCCAGCACTTGTGGGGAGGATGGATGGAGTGAGAGGAGGCGGCGGGCCTGTTTATTACGGCGTTTTTCTGCTTCGCTGCAGCCCTGTAATGATTGCCACAGACCCGATTGACGGCTGCCCTCTCCCTCCCGGGCTCGCGGAAGCGGGTGAAGCCGGGAAATCTGCCTGCTGACCTCTCGCTCCGCCACATCAAGGGTTCAATTTACTTCCCCTGACAAGCATCAGAGGGCGGGGGCTGCCTTTGATTGGCCCATGTAGGTCAAATAAAAATTGGTTTAATGAATATTTCAAAATGCCTTGTCAGAATCAGGTATTTTAATTAAGGGACATGCCTCCTGCACGCGGAGCGGGGCCTGTCCTCCCCGGCCCCTCACGGGCACCTGGGGCTCGACGCGGAGCAGAGCTGGGGGTGCGAGGAGGGCGTGTGCCTGGATGCTGAGGCTCAGTGGTGTCTGGGAGGAGGGACAGGGAAGCAGGGGCCTCGCCTGGGGGGGGGGGCAGCCCAGCTGTTAACAAAGGAGCACCCCGTGCTGGGCTGGGCTGAGGTCCGGGCGCCTCTCGAGCCCGAGAGCGCTGCAGTCCAGCCACCTCCGGGCCCCCGCCCAGCTCAGGCGAGCCCTCGGGGCGGGGGGCAGGTGGGCAGGAACAGTCCCTGGCAGGGGCCCTCTCTGCTGAGTGCAGGGGGCGGGGGCAGCTGTGCCGTGCCCCTCACCAGCGGCCTCCTGGACCCTGTGCTGCGTCCCCACATTGCAGCTCTGACTCAGTCTCCTCACCAGCGAGCTGCCGTCCCAGGACCAGGAGATAAGGTCCCGGGTCAGCACGTCGGGCTCAGAACTAAGAACGCCACACCTGCTCGCCTGAACCCCGGGGGCGGGGGGGCAGAAGGATCTCACCCCTGGTGCTGGACGTGGACGCACAGCCCCTCTGCTCTGGACGGAGGCCCACACCAGTCAGGAGCCCGCGGGTTGAAAGTGAAGGAAAAGTCGCCGTCAGGCCTCAGGGCGCCGGCGCGGGAGAGTCTGGCCGACAAGGGGAGTCGCTATGTGGGCGACAAAGAACTAGAGGTCCATGTTGTTCGAGCAGTGAAAGCAGAAGCCCCATTCATGTGCTTAGGCAGATGCTGCTGTTAACATCGGGGGTTCAAGGGAGCATTGCAGATGTGAGAACGCCCCAAAGCTTCGCCACTGGGCGGGGGCGGGGGACAGCGATCTGAGGCTGAGCCCTCAGGCAGGTGGCCAAGTGCTTGCCGGGAATTCTCTAGCTCCTTCCAGGCAGGATGCAGCCAGGAGCTTCTCCCTGCCTCCCTCCCCATCTGGTCGCGCCAGGCCCCTGCTGAGGGTGAGAGCGGCGGAGCCACTGGGTTTAGAATGTGCCCCCGCGAGTGGGAACCCGGCCCTGTGCAAATGGACAGTCCCCCCGGGCGATCCTCATTAGGTCTGAAGGTGACAGAATCCGGGTCCGCATCCAACGGCTCTGGTTTTGTTTGAAAATACGAGCTACTTCCTCCTGCCAACATGCAGTCTGTTGGCAGGCTGCTCTGTGGCTCTCACACGTGCTTGGTGAACGCTTACACTGGTGCCACCCTTGAAGGCAGGATCTGGCACAGCCGGGGAGAGGGCGTGTGTGCTCCCGGGCTCCACATGGCCGCGGGTGGAGGATGCGTTTCCCGCAGGTGTTTAGCACAGGCGACACCAGGCACTGGGTCAGGAACGCACTCACCGGAGGTGCCGCTGAGGGCAGACGCCAGGGAGCAAGGCGCATGCGTGGTCGCCAGGTCCCACTCAGTGGGGAAGCAGGAGGCCGAGGGCACCTGCAGGAACCGTATCCCCGTGGGCGAAAGCACAGCCAGGCTGCGCGGGGGGGCAGGGGGCACCTATGCAAGGAGCACACGCCCACCTGCAACAGGCTCTTCCGGGGCTGAGGACGGAGCAGGAACAGAAAAGGGAGGACAGAGACAGACGTTAACTGAAATAAAATAAAGAGGTGATACGGCCTCGGGGGTGGTGACTCCAGCCCCTCTGCCGAGAGCCAGAGACAGGTGAACGAGGAGCGAGAGGCTTCCTCCTGGCAGTGAGCCAGCTGGGCAGCCGCCTGCCGAGACGGGCGTCAGTCATGGGCTCTGCCCATGGACAGGCTCTGCCAAGCTGACCGTGGCTGCGGGTCTTGGTGAAAAAGCCCAGCGCCCAGCTGGAGTCTGGTCAGGGTTTTGGAACTTCCCTGTTCTCCGCTCCTCTGTTTTTACTACCATGAAAACACCGGAGAAAATCTTCCCAACGCCGCCGGGAGAGGTGTGCGGGCGGCCCGAGGCCCCTGCCCTGAGGCTTCCCAGGGAGAAGGCTGGGCCTCCCGCTCTCTGCCGCCGTCCCCGCACACAGGCCAGCAGGCCGATGTGCCCTGCTCATGTGTTGCTCCACGGCGTGGCCACGCGAGGACTGTCCTCCCGAGCGGCAGCTCCATGTGACTGGGGGAGCTGCTGCCTGGGGGGGGCTGGAGGGCGGACACAGCAAGTGCTGACCCTGCTCCCGGGGCCCCACGGGGATCACGTGGCAGGCCCGCCGCCTCCCCACGCGCGCCTCACAGTCTGACCCCATCCTCTCCCCAACGACAGAACCTGATTCACATTCCCCTAAGCACCAGCCTTTCGTTCTAACCTGAAAACACTTAACCTGAGAGATCTACGGATTCCCGCGCTTCCTGGGATGGGCCGACCCCGCGGAAAGGCTGGGCTGGGCCGGCCGCCGCCAAGCTGGCGCTCCCGTGGACACGTGCGTTCTCTTGTTGCCAGCGTCACAGATCGAGCTGCAGAGACAACCTCGTGCAAGGCTCCTTCCTTAGAATGTGTTTCTTTAGGACAAACATGCAAGGTTGGGATTCTCAGGACAAGGGCATCAGCGTGCTGTGGCTGTGGCTGTGGCTGTGGGTGGCTGTGGCTGTGGGTGGCTGTGGCTGTGGCTGTGGGTGGCTGTGGCTGTGGCTGTGGGTGGCTGTGGCTGTGGCTGTGGTCACAGAACACCGGCACGGAGCCTGCCCGGCTGCTGCCGGGGGCAGCAGGGGCCGCAGGGGCCACGGCCTTTGCCTCCAATGGGCATCTCGGGTGGCCCGTTCCTTTTTGTTAATTTAATAATAAAACCCCCTAAGACCATGGCGCAGTTGTCCCTGTTTCTGGACTGAAGGCCTTCGCGCTGGGAGGTAAATTTCAAGAGGAGCGTGGAGGCAGGCTCGGCCCCATCAATATTTGTTGACTGAATAAAGGACGCGTGAGAACTGATGAGGGAGTGTGGACTCTCACCCCAAGTGCACAGCCGCCGTGGAGGGTTTGGCCCGGGGGCCTGGCACAGGAATGCAGAGCGCCTCGTGTGTGCTCCCTGAGTGTGGACGCGGCTCAGCCCGCCCGTCAGCGGGGGCCTGAGCTGGTCTGCTGGCCTCTGAGCACACGCCCCGGCCTCAGGACCCGGCCTGTCCTCGGGGAGAGGTTGAATGGCCGGGAGACGACCTGGTCCCGTGTGGAGCCAGGATGCAGGAGCCTGCAGACCCCCCACGGCCAGGACTCCACGGGTCTGCTCCACGGGCCACGGGGGCCGCAGGGAGCCAGGAAGCGGCCAGCGTGACTGGGCAAGAGGCGAGAACAGAGGTTTTCTCATTAGCCGGCCGGGGTGGTGCCGCCCTGGCAGAGTGGGTAATTGCCGTTTTTAATGGGGTTGATTTAGCAGCAACAATTTTGCAATTTTCTCTTTTCCCCGGGGCTGTCACCTGGGCCTGCACACCTGGGAGGGGGGCTGCAGGGTCTGCCTGGCTGCCCCCCGGGCCGGTCCCGGGCCACCTGGGGTCTCATTAGCCCGCAGCAGGAGAGCCCGCGGCTGCGAGGTCGAGGCTGAGTCTCCTGGCCTCCCGGGACACGCCGTCCCTCGTCCCCCCGCCGGCGTGGGCCATGCAGCTGCGGAGGTGCCAGGCCTGCTGTCCCTGCAGCGGGCACTGGCCGGTGTCCTCCTGTTCTCCTTGCAGGATCAAGTGGGCGAGCAGGACGCCAGGGCCAGAGACCCCAGGCACGGGCCCCTCCCCAGAGTAAATGTCTAAACGTTTGTCTCTGGGTTAAAGAGAGGGCGGCTCAGTGTGAGGGAGGGTCCGGCCTCACGGGGCCCTGCAGTGGCCCTCCTGGCCTTGCTTCTGGAGTGCGCCTGAACGGGGCCGGGGTGGGGGTGCACCTTTGCTACGGGGGAGGCTGGGGCTGAGTGGCTAGGCAGGAGCCCTGCCCGGGGCCGAGGGATGCACGCGCCCTGCCCGCCCTGCTCAGCCTCGGCTCTCCTTCCTCTTTGGCGCTGCTCACTCCCTGGGGGGCCCAGGGGGCCACTCAGCTGGGTCCACTGGCCCCAGAGCTGCGGGCACCAAGGCCTGTGCTGCAGGCTCTGGACTTTGGCCCTTGGGTGTCTGCCAGGTGGCCCTCCCCGTGGCTCCCCAGGCCTGGGGGAGCCTCTGTGGGCACTCGCTGGGCCCTCTGGGTCTTTCTAAAACAAGAGACACCAGCCGGACGCTGCCCCACTGCCCAGCAGGGAGGACGGTCGCAGCTCCAGCTCCGGCCTGAGGGTGGTGCTGGACGATCCCTGGGCGCAAGGCCCTGCCCAGGCGACCTTGAGGTCATCCGTGGCACAGAGACAAGCCTGGGGCTGGGCCGGCCCGGGTAGCCTGTGAGGACCTGCGGTGGCCCGGGGCAGGGATGTCCCTCCTGGGCTGGGGACTGTGATGGGGCAGGCGAGCAGCACGGGTGTGCGGCTGAGGCAGAGCCGGGTTCCCACCCACTGCCTGACCGCGCTCTCCGGGGGAGCGGCCGCACCGCATGTCCCTTCCACAAGGCTGTGTCCACGGGGCCGTGTTCCTTCAGGGGCCAGCGCCCAGCAGCCCCTGAGGACGGTGGGAGCAGGGCCACCCTCGCCCCCTGGGAGCGGCCCTCAGTGGGGAGTCCGTCCTCCCCTGGCTGCGGGCGGGGTGTGGCGGAGCCGGGTTTCAGCTGCACGGCGTTTGCCAGGACTCTGCTGGAGGTCCGAGCTTTCCCGCAACCTGCCTCTGGGGGTGTCTTCACTGTCAGGACGCCCGGGGACTCACAAGCACCATCCTCGCTGCGTAGGGTGGGGTGAGGGGCCAGGCTTGGGGGCTCGGCCCCAGGGCTTGAGGCTGTGGCTCTTGAGCAGGATGAGCTCAGCCCAAGCCCCTCCCCAGCCTCATCCCAGGAGGGGTGGGGGTGGGGTCCCCCCATGGCTGATCCCGGGTGGGTATTGGGTCTCGGCCGCACTCTGGCCCCCTCCTGGCCATGAGGCTTCAGCTTCCCCTTGGGCCCCCCTCATCTGTCAGGGGTGTATGATGCCTGCCACTCAGGTCTATTTGGGGGCGCAGAGTCCCTCTTCCCACCCCACATCCTTGCGAGCTTGCCTTCACTGCGCCCAGAGTCTGGTGGCTCCTGGGGCCCTTCCCAGTCGTGGACGGAAGGACCCTGCAGGCAGCGCCGGCCCAGGGTGGGCAGTGCTGACACACCGTGTCCTCTGGGCTGAGCAGATGATGGGTCCTGCCGGACAGTAGCTGGACGCCTCCCCTCTTGGCCTCCCTGTCCTGCGGCCCCCGGCTGCGCTGGGCTTCAGTCTGCAAGTGACTCGGTGGCGCTGGAGGTCCCTGCTTCTGTCATGGCCACGGTGGGCGTGGCTGGAGACCAGCGGGATCTGCTGGACACGGGCAGACGTAAGTGGCCGGCACAGAAGTGAAAGGCAGAGGCTCGTCACCAGAGGAGGGGACGCCAAGGCCTGGACATGAGCGCCCCATCTTGCCTCCACCCTGTGCAGACAAAAACCGGGCGAGGTGCCCAGGGGAGTGGGCGCCACCCTCCCAGAGCCACCTGAGCCCGCGGCCGTCCATAAAGACTAAGCAGCCGTCACTGAAGCCCAGGACAAGGAGATGGTCTAGCTTGAAACAAATGGCGGATCCAGGGGGTTCTCTGGTGAGCTACCAATTTTATGCCCTGGCAATTGCTGAGCACGCACCCGACGTGGAGCCAAACACACAAATGCTGAGAATTAGTTTAAAAGCACATGAGAGACTGGGGAAAAAGAATGATATTTTTGGACTTAATAATTTAAAGGCCCAGTCTGCTCTCCTGGAAGGAAGCTGCCTGCAGAGCCCCGCGTTCCCCGCCGGTCCCGTGATCACGTATTCCTGGGGATCTGCTTTACAGGATATTAACTCCTTTTTACCAAACTTTATACCATTTTGTCCTTCCTCTGCCCCAATTAAAAAAAAAATCTCCATGGAGACAGTAAATGTTTTTAATAAAGAGTTGATAATCCACTTTCTCCTACTTTCAAAGTCACCCCAGTTAAACCCTCTGATCGTATTACTTGATGGGTTCCATTTGGAGTTTCTCCTTTCTTGCGATCTGAGCCAAAAGTGAAGACAATTTATGAAATATAGGAAAATGACCTCATGCTGGCCTGCCTGAACGAGCACGCATGGTGTGGACGCAGAAAGTGCCTCGGTGTCCATAGCACCAGCTGGACGTGTCCGGCCCCTGCCTGCTCCTCTGGGCCTGAACACCAAAGCCTCGGCCCAGAATCCTGAACAAGCTTATTTCACCGAAAAACAGCAGTTTCTGTGTAAACCATCTCGGTCCTTCAAGGAACAAATGGCCCAATGACCCGTGGTCCCTCCACCCAGGGAATATTACACGGGTGTCAACAAGGACCACACCATTGAGACACACAGGCCTAGCTGCATGCCCAGAAAGGCACGCGAGTGGAAAAGTCAGTCTCAAAAGGTTCCACATAGTAGGAGCCCATTTTAGAGCATTTTTTGGTTGTTCAATTAGTTCAGAGACATGTTGCTATTTATGTCACTTATGCTATTATTTGTCATCTGCTATGTAACGTTCTTGAAATGACGTGCATCCAGAAACGAAGGACAGATCAGCGGCCGGCCATGGTGGGGAGCGGAGGGGTCAGAGGCGGTGCCAGAATGCTCTGCCTTCTGACCTCAGTGGCCCCCACACAGACCTCGGTGGAGGGGCCTGTGCTCTCGGAGGCCACTGCACCCGTCCGCGGAGCAGGGAGAGACCCGGAGCCTGGCAGGAGGCCTTGGGGAGAGGGGAGCAGGCAGGCTGCCTCCTGCCTGGAGAAGCAAAACAGACAAGCCGCGTCACTGCTCTGTGGCGTGAGGCGCTGTGCTGCGTGGGGACGCCTGCTGGGAGCACCCGCAGGCATGGCCGTGTGCTGTGCCCCGAGATGCTGGTGGAGAGGCGAGGCTGTCCAGGCCCCAGGCTGAGTGCCGTCCTCGCCCTTTGGGAGGACTGAGCTGGGGGAGGCAGAGCACCCCTCGGGGGGAGAGAGGATACCCAGATGTGCAAGGAGCAGGTGGGGGCCTGGGGTCTCCGAGCCCACGGCAGACCCTGGTGACAGCAGCGGTGTGTCCCCCCCTGTGCGGGGATCGCTGAGGGTGAGTGTGCTTCTGCGGATCCGTTGGGAGACGGTGGAGGCTACGGCACCCAGAGAGCTCTTGTCCAGGGGAGACGCGCCTCCAGTGCTGGGCAGGGGGCCCCGGCCTGCGTGCTTTGCCTGGGGCAGAGGATGGATGGGGAGGGGGCGCCACAGCTGGTGTCCAGAGCCCCAGCCAGAAAGGGCACCTGCGATGCAAACCCGCCGCCGGCCGGCTCCGCGCTCAGGAGGCTCTTCGACATTTGAACAGGAGACTCGCGTGAGCAGCCAGTTTGGAAACTCGGTTCTAGTATCTGGCAAAGACATTTGAAAAGGAGATGGACGCGTGAGGAACAGCCCCCCCTGGAAACGCCGAAGCCTCGCTGCTTCTGCCCGGCGGCCGGAAGGGCAGCTCAGCGCCAGCTCCCCCGCCCCCTCCCCAGGAAACAGCTGTCCTATAACTCACGCCGCGGGGCCCGGGCCGGCCTGCCCCAGGGACACTCCAAAAGATGGCAGTTAAGGGAAAGGAGCGGAGGGTGTGCCCAGAGCGGGGTCTGGGGCAAGGCCCAGGGTGGCTTGGTGCCCCGGCTCTTTCTTTACCCTGGGCCGGAGGACGTCTCCCTGGCGGCGGGCGGGAGGGGCACCGTCGGCCCCGGGGCGGCCGGGGTGGGGCTGGGGCGGCTCACCTGTGGAGCAGACAGCTGGGCCGGCCCCCAGGGTCTGCAGGGATGGGGATCGGGACTTTCTTCAGCTGCCCGCCTCACCCTCTGACCTACGGGGGCTGGGTGGGCTGCAAAAACGCTCGAAGCCTCAGTCCCCAGCTCCAGCCCCTTTGCTCTGGGCTGGCGGCGAGGAAATGCAGGTGACCACCAGCCGGCCCCTGCGAGCTGCCCAGGCCTGCTCAGTGGCTGCCGCCGGCTTTCTCCCCAGGGCCACCGCGTCCTGTGGGGCCCCTGCTCAGCCCACCGGGGCCCAGGGGCCGCCATGTGCTTGAAACCTCTGAGTAACCAGTGCCTAAAAGCCAGCCCCTGGCAGCCTGGCGCCGCGATTGCCTAGGAGCTGGTGGTAATTGGTCACACACATCCGTGCTGGGGGGCTGATGAGCTGGGATCAGCTGAGCATTTTGCGTTTCTTTACTGTAAGGCTTTTTGGAGGTAATTCCACCCATCATTAGGAAGGCACATTTGGCCTGCCACCAGCAGCCCCTGCCAAAGTCATCTGCGCCACTGGGGACCGAGGGGCTGCGGGCTGTCTCCTGGGGATGGGAAGAAAACCTCTTTGCGGGGCTCAACGTGGGGTGAGGGCTTGCTGGGGTGTGTGTGTGTGTGTGTGTGTGTGTGTGTATGCAAGAGAGACAGAGACACGGAGGAGACACGAGAGGTTGCTGTCTCGGGTCTTCGTAACAACCGCGCGAGAGCTGTGTGGTCCCTGTGCTTGGAGGCACGGTTCTATTGTGTTCTAGAAACTTCCTCATTTCCCTCCTTGAGCTCCCTTTTGGAGAAGGGGGACGTGTCCCCAGCGCTAGCCCCGCTCCTGGGGACGCTTTCTCCCCAGGAACCCGGAATTCTGCCTCTTAAAGTGCCCACGTTGGGCCTGATGCTGGACCTGTGTCTTTAAGACAATAATTGCGGAATTGAAATTTGAGACTGTTATCTTAATAACCAATTACTCAAATAACTTTGAAATTGGCTTAAATTGGCTCGTCATGCTACATTTACCTGAATCTTTTTATGGGAAAGTTAGGAACAAGAAAGAAATTCTTGGCGGCCTCATTTGTTTGGTATCGCTGAGGGCCCTGGCCACAGGCAGGTGGTGCCTCGCGGGGTGTGCCTGGTCAGCTCTTCCGCGGGCCCCGTGCCCGCAGCCTGCCTCTGTGTGCCCACGGCAGCCCACCCAGTGCCAGCCCTGCTCGCCGCCGGGGCGGGGTGCCAACCACCTCCTGGAAGACCCTCCCTCTTTGTGAGAGATTCCGCTCTGCTGTCTTTTTTCCCTTTGGAAACTAATAGGTGAGGTGATGGCGATTTTATTTCCTCCCTTCCAACAGCTGTGAGGGCTTAGCGGCGAGGGTCCTGCTCTTTGAAGCACAGCAGCTCAGCCCTGGTTAGCGGAGTGCGCGGCGCGGGGCGGCCGGAGCAGGGTGCTGGGGTTACATTCAGCGGCAAACCCAGTCGTAGAGCGCCCCGTCTGCAGGGGAAGGTGAAAGCATCAGGCTGTTCTGCCCTCGGCCATGAGGATGGATGACGGATCCCTGCGGTCCTGAACGCAGGCCTGATGGCGGCACCTGGAGCAGGGTGTGGGCCTAGGGAGATGGGCTTCACCTGGGCTGAGGCTGGGCTTTTAAGGGCGGCGTCACGGGGACGCCAGCAGAAGCCGAGAGAGAAGTAGAAGCAGAAGCAGAGAAACAGAGGAGCATGAAGAACCACGAGAGCAGCAGAGACCACCGGGGAGCCCAGAAAGAGTGAAGCTACGCCGGGGGCTGGGCGCCTGCCCGCCCCCCGGCACCCCTGCCTGCCGTGTACCCGGTAAACCCCAATAAAAGCCTGAAAGGCCACCGAGGGCTCCAGGACTCTCTCCTCCTTCTCCCCGTCTGCTGGATGAGAAAACCTGCCCTGTGGCCTTCCTGCCCCTACACTGTCTTCCTCCCTGATGGAGTCTCAGAGCCCCCCATTTTTCTCACCATCTAAGGAAAGTCATGCGAGGCCTTAGCGCGCTCACAGCCAGCACACACCGTCCTGCCCGCGCGGCTAAAAGCGGCTGCTTCCACCAGCGTGTCACGGTGCTGCCGAGATTGAATTCACTTGATGTCGGGAACAGGAGAATGTCAGGCTCCTGCTGGTTGCAAGAAATCCTGTGACAAGGAAAGGACGGGAGGGGGGAACAGGTTCAAGCCTTTTGAGCAGCCCCCTCACCCCCCCACTTTCCGGAAGCCCCGTCCCCTCTCTGCTCTCCTCTCAGAAGCCAGAGGAAGTTTAGCCCCCCTCCCCATGTACCCCCCCGTGTCCCTGGGTATCCACCGTGCCCCGCCGTGTCCCCGCATGTCCCCCATGTACCCCGTTTCCCCGTGTATCCGCCATGCCCTGCCATGTCCCGGAGTGTCCCCGTGTTCCGTGCTGGCCTGAGGGCACCTGGCTTCCAGGCCGTGGGCTCTCTGGTCACTGCCCCCCTGCTGGAGGAAGCCGACGCCACCAGGCAGAAGAGCTTCTACTTCAGGGCACGGGGGGAGGACAGGGGAGAACGAAGCTGGTTTCCAGCTTCCAAACTGCCCAGCCGCGATCCCACAGGCGGCTCCTTGCAGAGGCCGGAGTGGCGGCTCGGGAGCGGGGTGGCGGGCAGGGAGCGGACGCCAGAGGCTCGGGGTGCAGGCCTGGGAGGGGGCCTCTGGGGGCGCTGGCCCGTGTCCTGGCAGGGACAGAGGGGCCCGGGGGATCTGCCTGTGCCTGGGGCAAGGAGAGGCGCTGGCGGGGGAGGCCGGGCCGAGTGTGGCCCCGGAACGGAAGCCCGGCCCCGGGACCCGGCCAGGCGGGGCTGCCTGCGCAGAGGGGCCGCCTCCCCGCAGGCCGGAGGATGGGGTGAGGGAGGGCGAGCTGGGGCCTGAGGCCGCGAGGGCGCGGCACGAGTATGACATACGGGCGGCCCCGTGAGGTAACAAGAGTCCCAACCTCATAATTTCCCTCCAGCTCCAGGAGGAAACCACCTTGTCACAGAACCATCTTGGAGTGGGGATCCACTCTCCGGCCAGACGGGGGGACTCAGAGTTTCCAAAAGGACGAGATTATAAAACCGTAAAAGAATCTAGCTTCAAAAGCCCTTGAAAGCTCTGGACTGAGCCTGAATAATTCAAACGATTCAGCCAAAGTTTTTCTTTCTCATGGAATAAAACATGTTTTCTTTTTTCCTTTTGACAAACCAGATAACGTGTCATGAAAAGCCCGGGCTGGCTGCGGAGAGCGTGGGCGGCGAGCCTTCCCGGCGCCCCCGCGGGTGCCCCCGGGCCCGGGCCTTCCGGCCTCTCCCTGCTCCTCTTCCTCTGGCCGAGATGATGTCACCACTGTCCCATGACCTCATCCCGAAGGGGCTTCCCAGCCCGGCTCAGGCCGGCGCGGACCCATCGCTGGGGGTCCTGGTCACGGGAGGGCCGGGCGCGAGGCCCGGGGAGGAACGGAGCCAGGGCGCTGGGATCGTGGAGGACGCCGGCAAGTATTGGGCTGTCAGAAAAGTCAGGACACGTTTATCTATGTGTTTCTGGCTTCTTTAAGCTCTGACGGTTTTGGCAATGCCACGGAGACCAAAGATTTGCAAGACAATTTGCACAGAGCTCTTTGCCTGGGAATGTTTTCAGAGCAGGAACAGGTTTCCAGTTGTACCTAAAATCCCAAAGGAGAGAGCAGCGGCTCTGCGCGGTGTGGGGAGGGGGTCTCCCCGCGGGCTCAGGCAGACGCAGGCTTCAGGGGGAGCTCGCGCCCCGGGTTCCCGGCCCGGGACAGTGACGCCGAAATGCACGCTCGCGCTGACTCCAGGGCACAACCGCTGGTCCCTGGTGCTCAGGATCCAACTGGGGAAATTTGAGTCATTGGAATAAAGGCCTTGGATGTCCAGGGGCCCCCGGGCGGCCCTTGTGAAGTCTGGAGGTGAAGGACAGGGTCTCAGGAGGGACTCAGGCCATAGGGGACATTCCAGGTGGCTGGGGCGGCTCAGTGGTTGATCTGCCTCCCTGGTGTGCAGAGAGGGGCCCTCTGGCCTCCAACAGCTCAAGGGGCCCCGGGCCCAGCAGGTGGCCACGCCCCTGGCTGACCTGCCTCGGGCCCCACCTGGGGGCAGGCAGGGGCGGGCAGTCCAGGGGTGCGCAGGCTGCACAGTCTCTGGGCACGTCCTACCGGGGCACGGAGTCCAGGGGCTTCCCAGCCGCGGCCAGAGGGCAATTGCACAATCACATTTTTGTCTATGTGAGGGACGCGAGCAAGCAGGGTGGTCGGAGGCGACCCCCTTGCGTTCTGATCTGTGCACAGCCCTGGAGCGTGGGGAGTGCTGGGCCAGACACAACCCCCCACACCGTCCTGCAGCGCATGCAGCACAGATCTAGGGTCCCTGTGTGTGTCCCGGGCTGTCGTCCGTACCTTCCACACGTGCCTGGACGGCTCAGCACTCCCTCGAAGTCTAAAACTCCTGATGTGAAAACCTGCCCTTCGACTTACACCCTTCATGCGGAACGAGCAAGAGGACCCGTTGCGTCCTCCTGGGTCCTGCACAAGCTGTGGCGGGAACCCCGGGGCCAGGTGCCTGGGGCCAGGTGCCCGGTGTGGCTTCCTGCCCAGTGTGCGCTGGGCCTCAGCTCACGCCGTCTGGTCGGTGCAAACCTGGGCTGCTGCAGGGTTTTTAATTCAGTCACTATTACCTGGTAAACTGCGACCAGGTAGAAGGGCGTGTTCTGTGATGACACTTCCCACCACGAGGCACCTGAGCAAGGTGACGGTCTTAAGTCAGGGTCCTGCCTGCCTGGGCCGATGGGGCCCTGCTGGGCTCACGGCAGGGGGCGGTGGGTCCCGGCCCACCCTCGGGCACACACCCGTCTTCAGTGCTGAGACCACACAGGGCAGCTTTTCCGTGCCGGAGCAGGGCCTGGGACCGGCCCAGGGGCTGCTGGAATGTGGGGTGGAGGGGGTGTCTGTGGGCCCGAGATTACCCCAGAAGCCTTCGAGAGGTGCGCTGAGAGGCCTGCCTCGTGGAACATTGGGTTTCTTGAGCCGGCTGACCCTGGCAAGTTAGGACTGAAATATGGTTTCTTCATGTGTGACTGGAGGGTAAAAGAAGAAGATCAGGCTTTTACGCCACTGGCCTCTGGGGTTATCACCTGCAGCCTCGATTGCGTTATTGTGGAGGGCACGTGGGCGCAGGGCATGCATGCCTGACCATGGACACCTGAGTGTGGTGCGTGCAAGTGGGCACGCCTGAGCCTGGAGGGGAGCTATGAGGGCGGCGCCACTCAGCGCCCACAGAATGGATCCAAGAAGAGGCCACGGGAGATGCTGGAGAGCCCGGAGGCAAGAGTGTCTGGAGGCTGGCGGGGGCGCAAGTGCTGTCCCCGGCGGCCTGGCTCCCCGCGCACCAGTAACCCCTGTGAGAATGATGCCGAGGGCTCCGAAGTCCTTCAAACCACTGGACCCGATGGTGAAGCTGCCTGGCCTGTGATGGCTGCAAAACAGCAACCTCAAGTGGCCGTGAGAGCCGGTTGTGTCCTGGACGCGGTGCCCCTTCGGCTCCCCTGTTCTGAGACCTGATCTCGTTACACGCCGAGGAGACAAACTGGATGCGCGCGGCGGGAACCCACGCCGAAACCGTGCACTCTGAGTTTAGTGCTGCCTCCCACACCGCAGGAGGCGTTTCCTCCTGACTGTTGAGTAACATAAACACTCCAAAAGAAGCTAGCAGAGCAACTGTGAGAAATGCTTCATAATTTCTGGGCTACATTCAAACCAAATGTCTGGACCCCAGAATCTGATAATGCCAACAATCTGTGGGGTACAAGAAGGCCTTCTAAGCGGGTAGTTCAGAAGAAAATAAGGCCAGAAATGGGCCGCAGGCCTGAGCTCTCTCCACGCACCTTCCCCAAAAATGTCTTCCTGAAAGATGACCTGCCGTCGTCGCTTTCACTGCTGCGGGAAGCTGAGAGTTAAGAAATTCCGATGGTGATGTTCCAGAAGGAAAAAAAATCGGATGTTTGCTGTGTGTTGATTTGTAAGCTGCGAACTGTGGATAGGAAGGGGAGACGCAGGTGACGGCCTCTCGGGAGGGAAGCTGTCTCAGAAATTCTGCTCGTGGCTCGTAGCTGGGGCCTGGCCCCGGGGGCGCTACAGCAGCCCCCACTGGCCGTGAGCTTTAATCTGTGCTGTGGTTTCGGATGGGTTTTCTTTGTACGCAAAGCTCGCGCTGCCAGCTGCTGGGCAGCACCCGGCTTCTGGAGAGGCCTGCCTGGCAACTCACAGCAGTGCCAGCTTCGCAGACACGGGCATCACCGGGCACAGTGTGGTCTAAATAGCCGATGCCCGTGTCTGCGGTGGGTCAGCTCCCCTCGCCTTCTAGCTGGCTGGCTGCAAGCCGTGCCCTCTCCGCCCCTCTTCCACAGCCCGGGATGTTCACTTTCAAACACACCCACTCAGAGCACCTGTGTTTAATTTTCGTAGGGAGCACCGTTCTCGTTTCTGAGCTGCAAAACTTCCGTGCTCCCAGCCCCGCGATGTCAGAAATGCACAGTGGCAGATTGGCGTATCGAGCTATTAATAATTTGCTCTATGTGTTACAGATGTTGCATAAATGAACGGTGTTCTATCACTTTTCCTTGACATTGGGGCCCTTGGGGTGGCAGGCTAAGACCCAGATCTGTCTACAACCTGCCTGTTCTGGAAAGAAAGGGGAAAAAAAGTGGCCCCTTCGAGCAGAATCACATTCCAGCCCGCAGAGCCAATTTTTCAGAGGTTTGCTCTTTCCTGTTCCTCGTAGCTCACTCAGGCCCCATCTGGCCACGATGAAAAATGATGTGACTCCATTTTTTATCCCGCGCTTGACACTCTTCTGCGAGGCAATGCGGCTCGCGGAGTCCAAGCTCCGAAAAGGTCAAAAAAGAAGGAACAAGATTTTTGGAAGCGGCCCAGGAAAAACTTTCAAGCTCAGGAAAACAAAACTGCTAATTGTTCCCCCTTCTGCAGCGAGGATGCTCCGAGGAGCCCCACCACGTTTGGGGAGCGTGTCCCGGTATAGTCGCTCGTTTCTGAGCTGCCAGGTGAAGGGCATGTTAAGTGCCCGCGGAAATGGACAGTAGGTTTACATTCTGACAGCAAACAGCTGTAGGATTTCTTAGACTAATTCAAATAATGAAATCAATAGGTTGTGCTACAGTTTCAAGTTTCCCCAAACAAATTTATATGAAAAATGATATTAATTTATCTGAGTTACTTCAGCCAAGACATAGATTTTTCTCTGTCACTTCTGAAGGGTAGGGAGAGAAACGAAATCTGAACTATGACAAAAAATGGAGCTTGGCTAGTTTAGGGAAGTAATGAACAAAATGTGCCTTTTCAATTTAGATTAATCGCACTCGCCCTGTTTACCCACTCTGTGGCCCAGAAGATTTTGGAAATGCTAATAAATGAGATCTTTCCCTCCCCGACTTTGGAGAATGGTCCTTTCCAAACAAAATACATGTGTGGGCAGCTTGCCCACGCCTCTCCCCTCCTGTGTGCATTTGAGCAACACCACTCAGCGGCGAGCCCTCTTCTGAGTTATTCCAGCGTGAGCAAACCTGCAGGGTGGCCGTCCACGTTCAAGCCAAATGGTGCCAGAGAAGTTCCCAGCCCGGCCCGGGCCCAGGCCCCGTCGCCCTCCCCGGGAGCCTCCCCAAGACAAAAGTTGCAGCAGTGTCACCCCCCGGCGCAGAAACAGCTGCTTTCCTCGGTCACTGCTGCGGCAGTGTGTGTGTGTGTGGGGGGGGGCGTGGATATGGTTCAGGTTTGCAACTGTCCATACTTTGCACACCGCGCTGGAGCTCAGGGAATATGCCCGCCACGCCACCTGCTGTAATGATGCCGTGTGACCTCTCTGGTGGCACAAGGGGTTAAAGGACAGCACTGTGAAGGTGTCCGCAGCCTCTGCTGCATGAGTTCGATCCCCGGCCAGGGAGCTACCCACATGGCGCAGCAGACCTCTCCTATCTCCCGGTTGCTCCCCTCAGCAGTGGATTTCAGTGGATTTGCCTGTTCTGCTCCCCGCTCTGTCTCTGGTGAATCCTCTCACCTCTGCGCCTCTGGCCTGTACCCCAGTTCTTGTATGCATAAATAAATCTTTAAAAAAAAAGCCGACTGAAAGGGTCTTCACTCTCTGGTCTCTGCACGCGGGACTGGCCTCGCCTTTGCTGCTCTGTCCACCCACCACCTTCCACGTGCCAACGCCGGTCCCTGTGACCGTGGGGCCCCTGGGCCTGCGCCAGGGTGGAGGTCTAGGTCGAGACAAGGTGGCAGTCACGACTGCGAGAGCCTGGCACTGCCTGGCAGCACCCAGGGGAGATTCCAGGAGTAGGTGGGTCCCGGGCGGTGGGTCCTGTGCCGGAGCCCTGCCTGCAGCAGGTTGGGTCAGGCCAAGAGGCAGTCACGGACACAAAAGCCGTTTTTCCAGATATTGAGCTGGAGCCGTGACCGCGTGGCTGCAGACCCTCCCCAACAAAGCGGACACATCACCAAATTGAAATGATAACTCTGGAAATTTTTTTAAAAGTCTAATCTTGTCACTGAAAGAGCACAGATCCTCCCTTGCCTTGGCGAGAAAACAGAAGAAAAAGAACCAAATGGAAGACTCGACAAATGCAAGTGGATTGAAGTGGCGCGGAGGAGTCGTCGGAACAGGAATCCATCCTTGCAGAGCAGAAGTTTTGCAATAAAGGACACACCAAGGCCGGAGTCTGTTCTGGCCTCAGAAACGCTGCAATTCTGGAAATTTCCAGGCACTGGGAGCTGTTGCCTGGACTGGGCACCTCATTCCTCATCGTGCTTCCTGGTGGGAGCATTCCAGGGCACATGGGGTCTGGGCCTGAGCTCTGAGTGACGACCTTGGACACGGATCCCCAAGGGGAGGGTCTAGCCATCCCAGGCCACTGCCCTCCAGACAGATGAATTCTCTGCAGCCTGGGTGTGTTCCTTGCTGGGTACGCCCTTCCTGCTTAGCAGCCCCCCACCCCCTAAGCAGGGGACACGCCTCCCCCTCGGGGCTGTGGGTGCCTGGGGGAGCGGGCCTGGGCCCAGCACCTCGCTTTTCTGGGCTGCAGTGGTCAGGCTACTAGGAGAATGCAGGGGGGAAGCCCCTCAGGGCCTGGGGGAGCAGCCCCCTATAGTCAGCCCCGGGGGAGGAAGGCCCCATGAAGGGGCGCTGAGAGCTTTTCCTCTAGCCCAGCAGCAAGGGCCCTTCTCTTTTGTTTATTGATGACCCTAACAAATGTGTAAAACCAAATTTAGAACAGCTGGTTTTCCAGAAATTGCTGAGAAATAAAGAAAACGCTGTTTGGTGCCCTTCTCAAATCAACAGGGTTCAAACCTTAGGCCTGGAGAAGGCGGTTCAGGTGGCTCTGGTTTCTGGAAAACGGGCCTTTGTTCACGATCGACAGAGTTGGCCCAGCCAGGCTGACCTCGTGTGATGTCGCCGCGCATGCAGGGAATGGACGGACCCGCGTCTCTGAGCCCTGGACGGTCTCCTAGAGGCCCACGCGACCGAGGCACAGAAACGCCACGGCTTGCAGGAGCGGGCCAGGCAGGCCATGCTCGTGCTTTTAGCCGCAGGTCTGGTGCTAAGGGGGCGTCCAGGCTTTGATTTTCAAAAACCCGTGCTTCGTCTGTGAGTTCTCTCTTGGGCATCCTGAGGTGTGACCCTGACTTTCTTCTTCCTCCTCCGAAAAGGCACTTTGTTTGCTCCCAGAATGAAAACAAACAAAAGCTCCCCAGGTGGTCCAGGTGTCCTTCCAGAGGTGAGCCCTGCGCATCCATCCGAGACGCCCCTCTCTTCAGGCCAGAGGGGCGCAGCTGCTTGCCGCCACCTGCGTTTGATTAAGAGGAAACGGCCGGCTTGCGGTCGCCAAAGGGGAAGGACTCCCCAGCCCCGAGCCGCTGCCTGGAGGTGCAATTCCGGCTCCGATTCCCCAGAAGCACTCACTTGCTAATACGCCAGATATCAGGCAGCGGGGATCACTGAAAACACGTTTATTAACATATTAAACCCAGCGTAGGAACCGGGGCCAACTCCCCCTGGTCAGCAGGGCCCGCTGCTAAGTGGAGCCACATGGCCCGGCCGGGCCCACCCAGGGCCGCAGCGGGATGCTGGGAGGCAGGGCAGGCGCAGGCGCAGGCGCTGCAGGCACATGGACGCCCGCTCGGCAGCCACGCTCTGGAGCTGCCCAGTGTCCCTGGTGTGGGAAACAGGCCAGCCAGGGCCCCGCGTGAAGACACGTCCCGTAGGCTTGTGGGCAGCACTGGCCACGGCAACCAGAAACGGCCAGCAGCCTGCGGCCCACGTTCCTGGCGGCCTGGGGTAATGAAGGATTTTTGGGAGCTCCTTTGCCTCCACCCGAGACCTAATGGCATCCCCAAGAACTGGGTGAGAGACTTGGTGGAGTCAGCATTGGGGCCCTCGCTTGTCCTGCTGGTGGCTCCCGGCTCTGCCGACTGGGCCCTTCCCAGGATGCGCGTCTGGTGTGAGCCAAGGGCACACGGTCACTGCGACTGCCTGAGGACAGACAGTCCTTCCTCCGTAGCTGAACGCAACAGTGTGCCCAGAGCCCAGGGACTCCAAGGTACGACCCCAGGTATGCACTCACCTACACACACACGTGCACACACACACACAAGCATGCACACACGCACACACACGCACATGCACACACACACGTTAGTGCACATTTCCTGGCCAGTCATGCGGATGAGGAGGATGTAGACCCCAGCACCGTCTGTCCCCTGGAACCTGACCTTAGTCACCCGCATACCCCATGGTAGGGGAAGATCAGTTTCCCTCTACCCCCAGAGTCCTCGGCTGACACCCCAATGATGAAAGAGTAACAAGGAAAACCAAACAGAAGCTTACGGCCCTGGCGCAAGGATGGGCGAGCCGCTCTCCCCCAGGGCCGAGCCTCCGCCTTGAATGCCACCTTCAGCGACAGACGAGAGAGGAGTTGGGGGCAGGTGGTCCAGGGAGGGGTGAACAGGGGTGCTCACGCAGGTGGGCATCTGGGCCCTCCTCCCACGAGCATTCTCATGACCTGGAGGTGCCCCCTCCCGGCATGAAGCATGAAGGGGGGTGGGCCTCCCCGGTGGCGCAGCGGTTGAGCGCTGGGTTGCGAAGCTTCCTGCAGCCTCTGCAGCCGGTTCGATCCCCGGCTGCTCCCCGGCCACGGGAGGAGGGTCCCACATGGCGCGCAGACCTCTCCTGCCGCCCGCTCCCCTCAGCAGTGTACTTCGGTCCTTCTGCCTGCTCTGCTCTCCTCTCTGGCTCTGGTGAATTCTCTCACCCTCCCGTGCTTCTGACTGTACCCAGTGCATGTATAAACCAAACAAACAAACAAATAATAAATAAATAAATAAGACATGCCTCTAGAAAATTAAAAAAAAAAAATGTTTAAAAAAAAAAAAAAAGCATGAAGGGGGGACTGAATTAAAGTCTTATGAAAGCAAAGCTTCTACTCTGCCTTCTCCTGGATCTGCAGTTTCCCAAAATAACCAGCGTAAGCAACCCTGAAGCCAAAGAGGTGTATTTTGGGGTGTTCTGCTCCCCTTAACTATAGAAATCTCAGCTCTGTGAGGAGAGTTGATTCATAATCTGATCCATGCTGTGGGCCATTTGATATGTAATATACACACAATGTATGTATTTATATAACTCTCATTAATATATAATTCATGCATTAATATATAATTAATAGATTTAATTCTCATTAAGATGCAGGCTGTAGAGCATCGAGTTTAGAACTTAATTTCTAAGGGAAGGAGCTAATGTCAGGCCATAGGAGGGGCGCGAATTTTGAACCGAAGAGAATGGCAGGAGCAGAACCACAGGACGTCATGGGAACCTGCCAGGTTTGGAGAATGGCAGGTGTCATCGATGTTGCAGCAATCCTCGTCTGTGACCGAGGTGGGCTCGGGAGGGGCCATGTGGGCAGCTCACAGCGAGGAAGTTTTGCCCACTTGAGTCCTGGGCCTGTGGGCACATGGCACGGTGTTTAACTCTCCGGGAGGATGCCCGTCCTCAGGACCTGCGCTGCCCACACGGGCGCCCCGAGCCTTCGCCTGCGGCAGCTGCTGCCAGCAGCTCACTCTCTATGGCACGATACGGGGACAAGTGTCGGCACTGATGCAACTCAGTGGCCTTATGCACGTGTAGTCACACCCGCGGGCATGGCTTTAGTTCCATGTAACGTCACCGCGGCACGTGGCACAGAAACTCTGCAGCCTGGTGGTTGTGTTGCTTGGCTTTGCTTGCTTTCCCTCCTGCTCTCTTGGACACAAGCCCGCAACCTGCTCCGCTCGTCCCCTCTGTCTCTGCAGCCTCATTAGTTCAAGAATCTTCATGGGCCTCCTGGTGGCGCAAGGGATTAAGTCTCAGCGCTGCCAAGCTATTCGCAACCACCACAGTGCGAGTTCCATCCCTGGCCAGGGAGCTACCCACATGGCGCAGCAGACCCCTCCTGTCTCCCCGCTGCTCCCCTCAGCAGTGGATTTCAGTAGATCCACCTGTACTGCTCCCCACTCTGTCTCTGGTGAATCCTCTCACCTCCCCCCTCCCCGCCCCGCACCTCTGGCCTGTGCCTGGGTTCTTGTACACATAAATAAATAAATCTTTTAAAAAAGAATCTTACATAAGGAAAACAGGATGGATATTCCTCAACAAGTTAACAGAGATTTCTTACGGTGCAGCTATTGCACGGTGGATATTTACCAGGCAATACCACAGCACCAGTTTGCAGAGACACATTCTGCCCAGGCCCCTGCAGCATTAGTCACAGGGCCCAGAGCTGGACACAGCCCGCGGTCACCGAGCGAGTGGGGACGAGGACGTGTAGAGACCCGGGCAACACTCCTTAGCGATCAGAACCAAATGGCAAAGGGCTGGTGTTTGCAGCAGCATGAGGGCCCTGGAGGGTGTGACACGACACGGATTTCAACGGAAAAAGACAAATACCACATGGTTTCACTCCTGAGTCATAGACTGGGAGACCAAGCAAATGAATGAATTAAACAGACAAGCTCTTAGACATCCCGGCAGAATGGGGGCTGCCCGGGGTCAGGGGCAGGGGACGGATGAAGAGCGTCCACTGTACGGTGATGGACGGCAGTAGTCCTGGTGACAGACACAGTGTAGACTATGCAGATTCCATAGCGAAGCCTGCACCGAAGCCCACAAAATGCTGTAAACCAAGGTCACATCAATAAAAAAATGTAAGAAGAAGGTCACACAGACGAAACGCTGCAGAGGACCTCTTGAGATTTTTGGTGCCCACAGAAGTCCCCCGAGATGCATCCAGGCCGCCGTGTGCTAACAGTCGGCGCCTACACATTGCTGAGCTGCCTTCTGAGGGGCAGGCCCCGCAGCTGGCCTGCAGCTGCCCACTGATGGGCTCGGGGTTGTCCCCCCACTTGGCTGTTATAAAGGCCCTGTGAAGACTCTTGTCCTCTTTCCTGAGGACAGAAGCTTTCGTGTGTCGGGGGCATGCGGTCAGGAACAGGGCGGACAGGCCGTGTGATAAGTGACGCTCAGATTTTTAAGAAAACGCCAGATGATTTTCCAGAATAGCTGTGGCATTTGCATTTGCGGCATCCGTGTGTCAGGAGGCGGCTTCTCTGCGCCCCTGAGAGCATCTGGTGAGGCCACGACTTTAATTTGAGCCCCTGCTCTGCGCGCTGGAGCTTCGGCGGCTCCGGTTTGCATCTCCCTGGTGAGCGGATGCCGCACACGGCGGTGCGGCGCGGGCCGTCAGTGCTGCTGAGTGCGGCGCCCACGCCTGTGTTCTGGTTGAATTAATTGTATTTTTACTATTAGGTTTAGAAAATTCTTTAGGAGTCGTTTGCCAAATGTGTGGACTGGAAGAAAAATGTTTCTTGATTTCTCATCCTTTGAACACGAAGAGCAAGTTTTAAATTTTGACGAACTCAGCAAAATTTTCATCCTGAGTAGTGATTTCCCGCAATGTCTAAGATCTCTCCTTCCCTGGCCTTCTTCCCGGGGGTCGTGCTGCTGCTTGGGCCGTTTCGGCAGGTGTCTGTGGGCGTGTGGGCTTGCAGGTCTCTCCAAGGCCCCGTTGGGAAGCTCCAGGAGGCAAAGGACGCGACTGGGGTTGTTTTTCACGACCTGATGGTCCTGGCCTTCCCGCTCTTCAGAGCTACATGCTTGTTGCGTAAAACATACCCGTGGCTTCAGCTCCGCGTGGCGGGGAGGCCAGGGAGGTGCCTGTCCATTTCGTCCTGTCTGGAAGCAGAAAACTGTTTGTAATATTGGATCTTACCGTTTTGTCCTTATAGCCCTTATTCTGGAAACAATTCGTCATCACTTTATGAAAGCAAATATTTGAAATAGATGAGCACTGAGTTTTATGGAGAAGGTATTTTTCTGGAGCAAATCTGGTTAAGCAAGCTTAAGATAATCTTAGAGAACCCTTGAAATATTTAGGCGCCGCGTACACAGTTGGCCAAGGAACGATTTTAGCGAAATTATTTTCATCAAAAGCAATTCTCTCCACAGGACGTTTTACTTTGAGTCCCAGCCGGTTTTCTCACACACATAATTTTTTATTAGTTATTTTTCTTTGTCTACTTTGTATCACGGCCATTGCATTTCTCACTGGCAGTGTTTTCTGGATCGTGCTTATAGATCTGGGCTTGTCGCGCGATGGAGATTCTCCCGACAGCCGCCCTGCCTTCTCCGCTGTCCACCCTGTGCCTCAAGACGATTAGAAACAACAAACTACAGAAGCTCGTGTTCTCTCATCCTTAGTTTTTAAGTAAAAGTATATGTTTACATACACGGATAACATATGTTCCAAAACAAAATACACGAGACAGGAAACATTTCTATTGATTTTTGAAGTCCATTCCTTCCTCCAAACACTTAGTGCCCGATGCCGCATTAGAAACTGAAAACACAGACTTTGTTCTGGTTTCCAAGAGCTGGACCATATGACACAGTTCATTCATTTATGCATTTAGATTTTTCTTTAAAAAAAAAGATTTTTATTTATTTATGCATACAGGAGCTGGGGTACAGGCCAGAGGTGTGGAGGGTGAGAGGATTCACTAGAGAGAGAGCGGGGAGCAGAACAGGCAGACTGACCGAAGTACACTGCTGAGGGGAGCAGCGGGGAGACAGGAGGGGTCTGCTGCGCCATGTGGGTTGCTCCCTGGCCGGCCGGGGATGGAACTCATGCTGCGGAGGCTGCAGATTGCTTCACAGTGCGATGCTTAACCCCTTGCGCCACGAGGGCAGGCCCCCAATTTTTTTAGATTTTTCTCGATGTGGCACTGGTATCCTGTGATGCTGACTGTGGTCTGGCCGTGCACCCTCGGACACATGTGGGTGTGGGGACCGGCGTCCTGTTTATTTTTCAGCAAATTCTCAAGAAAAGGTTTCCTCCATCCCGAGTTTCCGGAGTGCTTTATAGTCCCGACGGGACAACCTCTCTTTCACTTTCTAAGGAGAAACAAGCCAGACCTATGGCCTCAGCAGGCCCAGCCCTGGCTTCCCTCCCGCTCCCGGCTCCTGGCCGGGTGGAGTCTAAGTTCTGGGGGGACAGAGGCCACAGGGTGACCAGCCCCTCACTCCCCTCTCCCGGACCTGCAGTTGCCACCTCCGCATCTTGCTGGGGTTTTTTCACGTGTTTTTTCTGCCTCTGGGCCTTTCCCTCAGCCAGCCGGTGTCTCCACACACACCACATCACCAGCCCCTGCCGACTGAGGGACAGCCTGAGGACCTAGCTCAAACCAAGGTCACCCAAGGTCACCCAGGCCCCCCCATCCAGCTTTCTTTTGTCTCTCTTTGCTTTAAGTCCAAAATAATCTGGACTTGGGAGCTCGGCCCTGCTTCCTCCCCGAACACTTGCAGGGGTGCGGCCACCTGGCCTGGCCTGTCTCTCATGCCTCACCCCTGCCCAGGCCTCCCAGTGTTGCCCTCCTGCTTTAGGCCTGGGCGCCTGCACAGCAGCACTGCCTGTGAGGCCTGCGCCCCACTTGCAGCCCCACCATCGCTGCCCCTACGGGGAGGAGACGTCAGAGGCAGGAGGACAGAACAGGGGCCGGGACCAGAGCCCACGAGGCATTTGTCTGTCTGGCCCCAGATGATATTCCTCGGAAATTTGCTTAAAATCATTTCTTACTGTATTAAAAAAAAAAACCAAAGCACACGAAACCTTCAACTTCTCCCACCAGTGCTCCCCGCAAACATCAGCATTTAACATCAGCGTGGAGTGGCGGGGTCTGAATTAGAAATTGTTGCGTGGGGGATGTATTTATAACTGGATTTAGAACTGAGCGCCTGCTCCCCGCCTGGAGGGCTGGGTGAAACTGGGAACTCAGGTCTAGAAGCCGGAGGGCAAGCGTGCCCAGCTCTGTGCCGGGTGTCCCGGCCTCTCGACGCCCTGCTCTCCTGCCCCTGGCCTCCTGCTCCAGCCTCCTGGCCCCTGGCCTCCTGCCCGCTGGCCTCCCACACACATGAGTATTGAAATTAAATTTTTAAAAACTGTCCAAGGAGAAGAGGCTTTTCACGGCATCAGCCTCTGGCTTGTGAAATTTCAGGTGCCCCTAATTGGAGTACGAAGGGCCACCCATGTTGCTTCAGAAGGGAGGACCCAGAAGCCCCACGTCTGCCTCTGGATGCCCCTCTCTGGAAGGGTCCGCAGGACTGGCCAGTCCTCCTCGGGAGGTGGGGGGCTTTCCCTTCCAACTCTGCATTCCCCCCCGAGAGCACCCGTCCCTTGTCCTCTCTCTCGGGCTGTGGGGACTCCAGGGCTTTCTCTTTAAATTTGACCCAGCAGAGCACATACCTTTAAAATTTAACATGGTTTCATACCTTCTCAGACATTCCAGAAACAACCTGTCATTTTGAAGTACCCCAGGACCAGGGAGGTCACGGGGTGGGGTTAAGTCTGCAGGCCCCTGGCGCGGGAAGGGCTGAGCACCGAGCTGGCGTTTTCTCCTGCCAGTCCTGCCTCTGAGCTTGTCTGCTTCTTGAGTCTCAGAACTTCGCCTCCTCGGCTGAAGCAGAAGTTGCACCAGATCCCTCTTCCCAAGCTGGCTGACGGCCGGATGCCGCTCTGTCGTGAGTCGACTGGAGGAGATTTGAAGACAAATGAGAAATCGGGACGATGGTCCTGATGAGGCCAGCCTTGGGAGGACAGGCAGGCCCCCTGGGCACCCGAGTCCAGTCCTTCAGGAGAAGACCCCAACCCCACCAGCCTCCCTTCCCACTGCGTCCTGAGGCCCGGGGGTGAGAGGCCGGCCGCACAGCCTGCCTCCGGAGCGGGGTGCGGACGGTCGGGTAGGAGAGGTTGTCCAGCAATGTCCTGCGCCACGGGCATGGTGGGGTGGGGGTGGGGTGCCACCCTCAGTCAGGAGGCACGAAGGGAGTTGGCCCCTGCCCGGCTGATCCCGTCAACCCCACTCCTCGCCCCTTCATTCCTGGCTCCTGGCTTTGAGACCCTCGGATGTGGTTGGGCGCATCGACTGCTCCCCGACTGGGGAGTCTGAGCATCCTAGGGAGTGGTTTCCATGACAACAACCTCACAGAAGGTTTCAGAACTTTCGCCTCCCACTCAGAGGACACTCTGGCCGGAAAGGCAGAGACGGGTGCTAATTATCTGAGCTGGATGTGCCGTGGGGGGCAGAAGAGAGCCCGTGGGCAGCTGCCATGCTGGCGGGCCAGGAGCTGTGTCACGGTAGCATATTTCCCAGGGGCCGCCAGGCTGTGCCCGGGCGGTGGGGCCTGTGCCAGGCCCGCCTCTCCTTGGAGGGGCCGCAGGTTTTCTGGTCTCGCCCTCGGGTCAGCGGGCAGATGAGGGGTCTCCCTGGCCAGGAGAGACCAGAAGGCAGTGGGCGGCAGAGGGGCTGGGGCTGGCACTTAGCGCAGTGTGTACAGGGTGGGAGCTCCGTGCTGGTCTCTGCTGCGACAGGGAGGACAGTGTTGGTTTTCTAGCTAAGCCAGCTTTTTATCCAGAAGTGGCATTCTGGAATGTTCCAGGTCCTTCTCCCCATGAATCACTCAACATGACACCCACCATTCCAGACCTTTGTCTCTGAGGGTGCTGGGAGGTGGTGTGCAGTGATGGAAACTTCCACAATCCCTCCACTGATGGCAAAAGCATGGCTTGTGGCGAAAGCCTGGAAGCCTCTCCACCGAAGCTGCCTTCCTCCCTCGAGGCTCCTGGCTGCCTGCTCGGAGGTGGCGCCCTGGGGAGTGGCCTCGCTGGGCCAGTCCAGGCGACTCTGCAGCCCCAGCAAGTCATGAGCAGAAACGCGTCCATCGTCAGCCCTTAACCTTTCTGCTGACATTCCCTCGGGAGAAAGTGCTCGTGTTAGAGAGAACGACGGCCGATAATGAATACAATGAGCATAAAGAACCTTTGTGCGTCAGGTACATTCGTGCGTTTGGAAACAGGCGCGCATCTCCCCCCCAGGTGTTCCAGTAATGGTGTCAACGCTTTTATTTCTTTGTCCATAAGCTGGAAACGATGATGGTTTCATAAACCCTCAGTGCTGAGCTGCAGGCCCAGCTGCAGCGCATGTGGCCGGCTCCGCAGCCTCCGCCAGTGACCTCAGCTTCCTGTGCACGGACCCCCAGGAGGGCCTTGTAAACCGCTTGTGCAATGGAGTTATGGGGGTGCGGCCATGTCAAACATCTGCTCCGTCCATCACCCCTGAGCAGGAGCTGGGAACGACCGCGGGGGCAAGAAGCGCCCATGAATCAAAGTTCCCAGCAGCACAGTCCCCCTCCGTGAGTGCCAGAAAAAGAGCAGGTCCACAGGGGAGCCAGGCTTGCTGGAGCCGGCCTGTGCAGTGGCCTGGGCAGTGGCCACCGAGCTGCCCTCCTGCATGGACAGGGAAGCGCGGGAATGCTCACACCCCCGCACGAGCTCCAGGGCTTGGGCATCTTAACACAGAGATGCTTCTGGGGTTCTGGAGTTTGTTGTGTGCGGTTTCTGGTGTCTTGTCCGCTTCTTGGCAGGGACACTCGCTCACCCTCACCCCAGGGGACACGCCACCAGCACTGTCTCCAGCCAGGCTGCTCTAGATCAGGAGTGGCTCAGGAAATCCAAAATGGAAGACTCCGTAGTCCTGGGCCTCTAGCCCACACGTCACCTGCCAGGGGCAGGCGGCCCTGTGGCCATCATCCTGGTGCCAGCGGCCAGCTCAGGCTCCCTGGGCCGGGTCCAGCTGGCAATGGGGAATCTGTGCAAGGCTGCGCCAGCAGTCAGGAGCAGACCTGTGTGTGTGGGTTGTAGTGGGGGCTTCGGTGCCCCTCGGTCTCAGCCAGCCCCCTCGGTCATGATCCAGGCCATAGGGTGGACCTGGCAGAATGTCCAGGGATGTCAATGACAGCCCAGCCCCTCCTGTGTGGCCCCCGCCTTGCTCACAGCCCAGCACCCTCTCACATCAAACCTCAGTCCTGGAAAGGTCGCTATAAATGCCTCCTAGACCAAAATGTCTTGAATTGTTGCCTCATTTGTCCCACCAGTGAGAGGGTGGCCGCGGGTCAGCCATGTCTCCCCAGCTGTGAGCTGCTTCCTGTGCTACTGCTGGACAAGGGCTGAGCGCCGTCTTTGCACCTTCTCTTAAAATTCTGATACTAACCTGAGATGATAAATTAGAAAGCTTATTCACATTATGCAAAATTATTCAAAACAGATGGTGAAGTCAATTTAAGGGCTATTTTTTTTCCTATCCCTAAGAACAAGTGCTGTTTTGGGGAAAGGCAAGAGAGTAGATTCTAATCTGTTTGCCCTTTAAAATGACCATCAGCAACCTCCTTCCAATTACCTGTGCCCTCGGATTATGGTCCTGGGAGCTGACTTTATGAGTCTGAGGCTGTTTGCATTGCCACCAGACTCGCCATAAAGTCACCGCTCACCCACACGCCATCACAGCTCCTAATTGGTGTCTTAACAAAATGAATGTTCAACAAATATTTGGTTTCAAAGTCATTGCTCAGTGTGGTTTGCTCATCCAGCCAAGCCTGGGTGTGAATCTTGCTCCACCATCTACCAGCTAAGTGACCCGGGCAAGCAGTGTGTGGCATCCCCAGCCTCACAGCCTTCATCCCTGAAATGAGGGTAATTGGACCCAGGGGATGGGGGAGGATGGGGGAGCCAGTGTGGAATTGTTAGCATGGTTCCTGGAGTACAGAGGCACTTTCTAGTGGTGCTTATTATTATTGTCATCATTATTAATATTTTAATGATGAGATAATAAAATATTTCTTGCTAGTTTCCCACCCTCTCTCCCTCATCCACCTGCCTCAGTGTAATTATAGTTAAGCCAATTTGTCTCAGAGAGTTAAAGACAATATGAAGCCTCAGCTCTGAGGCGGTGTGGGGCTCGGCCTTCATCTCAGTTACTGCTGTGTGTTATTATTAATCATTCCTAGTGATTAATGTCTGGTTCATTCACAGCATCCCATTCAGCCAATTTCAGTGTACAGAGAGAAATATAGAGGTTCAACATTTCATGAGGAATATTGGATAAACACTTGTGGCACAATAAGTGAGAAGAGGTACACAGAGCCTGAATTGGAGCCAAATCCTCTCAAAGTTATAATGTCTGAGAGAAGCTCTGAGTAACCAAGGTTGCTCACAGTGCCCATGTGACGCCTGTTATTTGCACACATGGATCCAGAGCCTCCTGGCTATGACCTTCACTCACGTTCCATACCTCATCCAAAGAGCCACAAATACGCAGATTATGTGGCTCCCTCCTGCCCCACGGGATAGGAAGCTCGCGAGAGGGCAGTATAAATGGCTTCTGCTTGAGTTTTAGAGTTGAATGCTAATTATTACTGTGGACTTTTTCATTTTTCCTCTCAGCTTTCATGTCCATTTATGCATTTGAAGTTCTGAAGTTCTATTAAATGTAGACACATTTACTAAGGTGATAGCTTCTTGATGAAGTTGCCTCTTCATTATTATCTAATCTCTATCCTTGTTTCTGATAACATTCTTCACCAGAATTTACTGTCTACTATTATACAATCACTTTAAATAGATAGGGCTTTATTACATTTTTTATCGGTGTTTCTTGGTATATCTTTTTCTATTCTTTTACTTTTTGCTTTTGTGTGCCTTTATATTTAAAGAAAGTCTCTTTTTGTTAGCATATAGTTAGGTCTTGCTGCCCCCCTGCCTGACAATCTCTGCCTTTTAATTGGGGCATAGAAACCATTTATGTTTAATGTAATTACTGATATGGTTGGGTTTAAATATGCCATGAAGCTGGTTAGTTTCTATTTGCCCCAACTATTCTGTGTTTCATTTCCCTCATTTGTTGTCTCCTTTAGGATTAATTGAATAATTTTTAAATTCTATTTTATCTTCACAATTGGTTTATTAATTATACCACATTAATAAGTTTTACAGGTCCCTCTAGGGTTTGTAATATACATTTTTACCTTATCTCTGTCACCTTCAAATTCTATCATATCGGGCCTCCCCGGTGGCGCAGCGGTTGAGCGCTGGGTTTCGAAACTGCGCGCGGCCTCTGCGGCGCGGGTTCAATCCCCGGCTGCTCCTCGGCCACCGGAGGAGGGTCCCACATGGCGCGCAGACCTCTCCTGCCGCCCGCTGCTCCCCTCAGCAGTGTACTTCGGTCCTTCTGCCTGCTCTGCTCCCTGCTCTGGCTCTGGTGAATTCTCTCACCCTCCCTCCCGCACTTCTGACTGTACCCAGTGCATGTATAAACAAAACAAGCAAACAAACCAGCAAACAAATAAATAAAGCATGCCTCTAAAAAAAAAAAAAAAAAAAAAAAAAAAATTCTATCATATCACTTCAAGTAGAGTGCACCAATCTTCTAACAGTAAACTTTCATTTCTCTCCTCCCATTCTTTGTGCTTTTGTTGTTATACTTGTTATTATACATGAGTGAAAAGCCCACCATGTATTTTCATTACTTTTGCTTTATACATTTAAAAATACTTTAAAAATACTAAAATAGTAAAAATACTAAGAAATTAATAAACTAAAATTATTTTATCTTTGCCATTGTTTTTACCAGTTTTGTAGCTCTGTGTTCCTCTGTATAAAACTACATTTCCATCTGGTATCATACTCTTTCTGTTGGAAAAACATCCTTTAATTTTTGGGGGTAGTGCCACTCTAGCAATGTTTCTCTCTCCTTTGGTTTGTACGAAAGAAAGCCCTTCTGTCACTTTCCTTTGAAAAGGTATTTTAACTAGCTATAAAATTCTTGGTTAGCAATTTTTTCAATACTTTCAAAGTGTCACTCTATTATCTGCTGACTTTCAAATTGTCTGGCATGAATTCTATGATCTCTCATCTTTGTTTTTATGTATTTGTTTTTCCTTTACTTTGACAGCTTCAAGATTTTCTCTTCCATTTTTTAATGGTTTGAGTATGGTGTGTCAATGTGCATGTGTATGTTTAATTTATCCTTCTTGAGTTCTTCAAGTTTCATAGTTTTGTGACTTGTTTTTCATTCATTCATTTTGGAAAATGCTGGCTCATTTTCTCTTCAAATATTCCTTCTGCCCAAACCCTTTTCTTCCTCCTGGCACTGCATTTTAAAGTATGTTTGACCATTTGTCTAACATCTTTTGGTGCTCTGTTGTGTTTTGCTCACCTCCAACTTTATTTCTTTTCTTTGTTTTTCAGTTTTGATAATTTCTATTGGTTTAGCTTCAAATTTGCAAAATTTTACTGCCCTGTATTATTTGCTAATGTGTCACTCGAAGGAATTATTTATCTCGGATATCATGTTTGTTATTTCTAGAATTTCCATTTGACTCTGCTTTGTAGCCCCTACATGTTCATATGAATTGTCCACTCTTGCACTAGATTCTTCACATATTTCTCACAGTTATTTTGAAGACTTGCCCTGTTGGTTCCAACATTAATCTCAGGGCCTTTTCTGTTGACTGTATTACCTCTTAAAAAGTGTCCTTCTTGTGAATGTGAATGTGCATGTTTTTTTGTATGTGTTTGAATTTTTGGTTGAATGAAGGATATTAAGTGTATAAGAATAGCTGACATTAAGGTCAAAAGTATTTCTGCTCAAAATGGGCATAAGAGGGCATTATAATGGACCACTGAAGCACTCCAGTTACTGGTTGTTATTATACCTGTATTTAGTGCACCACCACTTAAAATATCTCCACTGGTGCCCTGTCTTGACTGGTTCCTATTTGTGCTCCTTCTTTGACCGTCAACAGCTCCTCCACACCTGCACAAACACCAGGGTTTCTCTCCATGATGTACTCCCAGGAGTAAATGACCGCTGTTCATACCTGCACTCAACTCAGGGTAAGACTAGGAGGAGAGTCTCAGCCCCATCTTAGGCTCTGTATGTCTCTACTTTATTACTGAGGTTTGGAAGTTCTCTTCCACCCCATCCCCCCACCATGGCTGTGGGTGTTGGAGACTTTTCTGCCCCTCTCCCAAAAACAGACTTCAGGGCTCCTGTTTGGGACAGAGAATACTTCCTGGCTCTTTCTCAGGGAGCCATTTATTTTGTCTCTACATCTTATAGGAGCTTGTGGGTCTTTTCTGGTGAACTGGGTTGGAGTTCTTTCCACAGAGGTTTAAGACTTTACCTTCATTTGAGAGTAAGTTGTAGGAAACAGGGTTTAATGCCTATGAGCAATGAGGGGGATTCATAGAGGTCATCTCTCTTTCCCCGTTTCTCTTGCAAGAACTTAGTAGAGTCCTGTGGAAAAGACGGCTGTGCTCTTCCTTTGTGTCTGGGGATCCCAGGGATTAAAAATTCTGATTGCACAACTATTCAGTCACCGGGAAAGATGAAATGGTTTAATTTACAACAAGATGGAAGGAGTTTGAGGGAATGATAATAGTAAAAGAAGTCAGAACCACAAAGATATTAAATACTGGACATTTACATAGGGGAAAAGCAAAATACAAAAGCTAATGGACATCAGTAAATGAACGGAAGCTTCTGAAGAAGGAGCAGGAAGGAGAAGGGGACAGGAGGACATAAGGGACAGTGGTGGGAAAAACACCAAAATAATCTTAAAATAAATAAAATTTCCATCACAGCCTGCACTCAGAGTTTGTCAACATTTTAGCTTTTCCCTCCTGCTGACTTTCATGGTGCCTTCCTCTTCCCAGCCCTTGTATCTCCTGAGAGAAGCTGGTCATCAGTCAGATTCTAGTCTACCTCGTAGCTCATGGCGTCAGTTCAAGAAAATGTAACATTTGTTGATGGCCTCATTGTCAGGGTGAGGGCAGAGACTGGTAGAGGCTTTCTCCACGCTAAGTGGACGCAGAACCCCCAGGCAGAGGAAATGGTGAAATGACTTCTGTAGCCTTGTCAAGCTCTGAAAGGAGAAGGACTGACTCAGGCGAGGATGTGGCTGGGGGTCTTGAAGCAGATCATTTGAAAGGGTAGGTCGGCCTCCCATTTTCTGTGTTTCTCCAAATCCACCCCCTTGTTTGCCCATACACCCTATGCCTCCCCTTCCTGGGCGCCTTCTCAAATTGAGATTGCTTTAATAGAATTGGGGTCACCAAGCAAATGGGCACCCATCAAGAATGCCTGTGCCAATAGTTTTATGAATTTTTTAAAATTCAAGTTCTATATATTTTTTCTATCTTTTTTTATTTATTTTTTTGATGGTACTGATTTGTTAGCTACTTCACGGGACCACATACTGCCTTGGCTTGGGGAAGACAGAAGCTTCTCATAATGCTTACTCCATGAATGTAGTCAAAAAAAAAAAAAGCTGATAGGTTTGCTTAGCAGACCCGATGGCTCTCAGGGGGCCCCACCCCACCCTCTGCGGCCGGCCCCGCTCTCCTTTCTCTTTCCTCTTCCCCGTCATCACCTCCCTTGCACTTGCTCTTCTCGGAGCTCCGTAGTCAGTACCGTGTAAGCACCTTCTGTCCCGGTGTGTGAAGGCGGGTGTGGGCCACGTTTATCGACATCAATGGCACAAAAAAATGTCCTGTGTGCTGGCCGGATGTCCACCATCTCTGCCTGTGTGGGTGTCCCTTCGCCCCTTGGCAGGGGGCAGGGGGGTGGGTGGGGTCAGGCTCCGATCTCCTTCCACTCCACATCTGTCCTTTGCCGGGACACTGCCTGCGTGTGGAGGGCAGCGGGCGTCTGCCGTGTGGGCTCAGGGGCTCTCCCTGACCTCGCGCTGCGGGCCGTGGAGAAGGCAGGCGGGGTGGACGTGCTGTGCCTGCGCCGGCAGAGCCTCCCAGGGAAGGGCAGAGGAGGCCCTTAGGACCCGCGGCCCCTCAGTGTGGATGGCACCGCCCACCCCCACCCCCAGCGTCTCTACCTCTTCCGTGCCCCTGCCTTCCTTCTGCAGGCCTGGGGGCGCTGGCGCTCTCCCCGCTGTGCATGAGAAGCGCTCCTGGTTCTCCGTGGCCCCTGCCTGCTCCCACCCTCCTTGGAGCGCCCTGCACGATTCCACCTCAGGTCCCTCAGCTGAGAACAACCAAACCGACGTCCTCTTTTCTTGGGTCTCCGACCCAGGGCGCCGGCCTCTGCTTCGAAAGCGTCAGAGTCCGAGGGCCCCTGGCCGAGGGGCCCTCGCCTTCCCCTCCCGGCCAACTTGGGTGATTGTAACATCTCCCTGTGGCTGGTCTTGCTCCTCGCCCCACATCGCAGGCCCCTGCAGCCTCCAGCAGCACCCCAAGGGCCAGCAGCCAGTCTCCTCCGGGGCGCACGGCCCTTCCAGACGCCACCGGGGTGTCTGCCTCTCTGCAGCCGACCTGCGGACTGGGCATCGCGTGCCAGAGCCTGCTGGACATGGGCTGCTGGCTGTTCTGCACTTTCTGCCTGTTGCTCAGCCTGGGACTCTCATGTTTAATGCCCTGTTACAGCACCACCCCCACCTCCGAGAGCTCACCTCTGGTTTCCCATCAAAGCCAGCGCCTTCCCTGCACGGGCCGAGAAGCGCGTATCTGGGCCATGGGAGAAAGCCACACAGCAGCCGTGGCCCTCGCGCCGCGGGCCCCTGGACGTGGTGTCGGCTCCTGGGGCCTCAGCGCTCTGCCCGCCACAAGGCCCGGGGCTCAGGTCAGAGGGGCTGCGGGCTGGGGAGCAAGTGCGGGAGACGGGAGGCGATGTCGGCTTTGAGAAGGAGACCTGGGGGAGGCCCGGGTCACGGGTCCTGAGCTGTGCGCCGGCTTCCATCACTCAACCTCCAAGGCACCAAGACAACCTTGGGAAAGGTCTGGAGTGTCTGGTAAAGTTTGGGTTCCTTGCACAAATCGAGGGGGCTTTGTATGGCACGGGGGCTCGTCCTTCCGGCCCAAGAATGGACAACCCCCGGGGTTTAAAGTGCCGCTCAACCTGGACGCGCCGCTCCAGGATCCTGTGAACTGGTCTCAAGTAAGGCTTTGGAGAGGGCGGCCCCGGACAGGCTGTCACTGCTCACGCTGTGAGCAACTCGCACAAAGGGCCGTGGCCCGTCCTGCGAGGGCCGGCCTGCCCAGGCTGCCCAGCGCGCCCAGGTGGGTGGGGACGAGGCTGCGCCCTGGGCGGGCATCTGCAGTCCAAGTCAGCAGCAACAGGAGGAGCTGAAAAGGAGGATGTTCTGCTCTTCCTTTCCTTCCCGGGCAGGTGTTATGGCACCTCTGCGGAAACAAAGCCTCATGGAGAAGAGGCAGGCCCGGGGGGCGCTGGCCGGGGGGCGCTGGCCGGGGGGCAGTGGCCGGGGGAAGCTGGCCGGGGGTTGCTGGCTGAGGGGAGCTGACCCGGGGCGAGCTGGCCGGGGGCAGCTGGCCCCTCAGGCGTCTCTGTCGTTTCTCTCTTTCAGCAAACGGTGCTCGTTGAGCTGCGCCACGGACGCTGCCCCCGGGCTGGTGCCCTCTCTGCTGACTCTCCGCCATCTCCTTGATGGTTCTCAAGAAGGGGCTCCACTGGGGCCAGCTGCTGTGGGGGCGACCAGGCTCTTCCTCCTCCTTCTTTCGCTTCTCTCTCCCCTCTCTGTCTCTCCCTCCCTCTGTCTCTGCCTTGTCTGCTCCGCCCCATCTCCCTGCCGCAGGGTCTGGAGCACGTCTGTCTGGTTACCGCTGTCCTGACCCGAAGCAGGAGGCCGGTGAGGCCCTCCTCCAGGCCGCGCTCCCTGCCGCAGCCTCCCAGAGCCAGGACGGAGCAAACCTTCAACTTTTCCCTTGCTCGGAGGCTCAAACGTTCAGTTTTCACTTGGCTGTTGCTCATGATGAGACATTTGAAATCACAGGCAGGAAGCCCAGGGCTCCGGAATGCTGTGGACGTAGGTCAGGAACCAGCCTGGCTAATTTGCTGATTTACTCAACTTGACCCAAATGAATTTCTGTGTAAACACAATTTATGAAGGAGTCTTTGAATAATTCTAAGACACGAAATGCCGGGCTTTTATTTTCCGTTTTATTGCATTTTCTGAATGCTACGTCTTCCAATCATATTGAAACATTTTGTTTTCAGGCGCTGGAGAAAGTGCTGATGGTTGAACCTCCGAAGAATTGAAGGGTTAGTTCATAAATGAATAAGAAGCCAGCGGCATTTATCCAAAGTTTGTTTAACTACCCTAACCTCATGGGCCTGTGAAAATTCAACTGAAAATCATTGAGAAGAGGTTCCCCCAGGAGATTCCTTGGCACTTTCTGCTTCTGCTTGGATCAGAAATACCATGAGAATATATATTTTTTTTTTTACTTGCAACATTTCAACACTCCCGGTTCCACTTGCAGATGGAGAAGAGCCGCGAAGGGGAAGGGATGGGAGGCCGACGCCGACGCCGTGAACTTTCCTTCACCTGAAGTTGTTACAGCTTGTCCCTGACATCTGCAGGCGGGCGCCGGGCACGGCCTCAGCAGCCCGCGGACGAGCCTGCGGACCAGCAGCGCACCCCTGGCCGCGCCCTCCCGCCGGACCTCCCCGGCACCAGAAGCTGAAATTAAATCATTTATGCCCCGGGGCCGGCGCTGCTGTCCAGGGAGCCGGGCGTGTCGCCCTGCCCTGGGGAAGAGGCCGGGAGCCGGACCCCGCACACAGCCGCGCCGCGTCCCCGGGAGGGAGATCGGCCGTGGCGTCTGGGATGGTCGGAGGGAAGGGGATGGATTGCTGATGGCTGTGGGATTTCTTTTTGGGGTTAAGAAAATATTCTACAATTGATGGTGGTGCTGATTGCACGACTCTGTAAATACACCCAAAACCATTGAGCTGTATCCTTCAGCGAGTGAATTGTAGGGAACGTGAATTCCAGCTCTGGAAAGCTGTTCTGTTGCAGAGTAACCACGGTCTCCTGTCTGGATCCGCGCTCTGGACAACGTGGTTTCGCACCTTCTCATCATGTCCCCACCTGCCGGCTCTGGTCCCGCTCGTCCCTCCTTGTTGGCCGGGACAAGGTGGTGGGACCCGGCACGGCCTGGAGGTTTCCTCCTCCCACTTGCCCTCTGCTTCCTCCTGCTCCCGCCTCCTGCTGCCCCCTGTCCTGCTCTGCTGTCTGGGCCGGACTCCCTCCACAGACTCAGTTCCCCCCAGGCTGTGGCAGCCACCCAGCCAGCTGCAGGTACAGGCGGAGCCCAGCAAGGTCAGGAAGTCCCCCAAGCTGAACCCCTCCCCAGCCAGACCCCAGGCCAGGACATCATGTTGTTCTGTGTTGAGTATTGGGGTGACTTGTTCTGTGGTTAGGGACGTGGATCCACCTGGTGACCTCCTGAGAGTCTGAAGTGTGAGGGGGGAGTAGACTCAGGCTACCCCACCCTGGCCGAGGCTTCCTCTTAGGCCTCCCAGCTCTTCTGTCTTCCCTGTCAGCCCTCCCTGAAGCAGCAGGGACACACGTGCTTGCAAGAGGGGCCCCTGGAAGGCCAGCCATGACTCGAGCTTCCCCCCCTTCCAGAGAGTAGCCTCTGGGCTGGCTGGACAGCGAGCGAGGCTGCGAGTCCCCTCCTCCCTGGAATGGTCACGCCCGACCCCGCGGCCCCTGCCGGGATGGGGTGGCCCGCTCTTGGAAGTGGAGGAGAATCAGCAATAACATGAATGAGCTTCGTGACCCAAAACAGGAGCCGTGCTGCCCCCAACCCCACCGCTCAGTGCCTGGGGCGGCTGCGGTGGCACAAGGGAGCCTGCGTTCGGGAAGGGAGTGATGGGCATTGCTTTGGGGAGACTTCCGAGAAACTGGGTAGTTTTTAAGGTTTTGGGGAGTGAGGTGAAATGAGCCCAGTGAAGACCCAGGAACAGGCAGGATGGAGATGCGCACAGATGTGAGAACGCATCCCTCGTCATGTGTCCAGCACGGCCTGCACCGCCCGGACATGGCCATTCGCCCCGGGGATGTGGCCAGGAGCTCCGGGATCCAGATTCTGCATTTGTTTGTTTCTCTTGTGTTGGGCGCGCAGCTTGATCACGCCACGCTTGAAACTGCCACCCGCATCCTCCCCATGGCCCAGGCGCCACACAAGAACAGGCTCCGGCTCCTTCTCACCCCTTCTGCCCACCAGCCTCCCCGTGCATTGGCTTTTACCCAATTTAAACTTAAACTTAACTAGTCACACGGGGCCAGTGGCCAGCAGACTGGACGGCGCTGCACAGGTGAGATCTAGAGGCACCATTTTTATTAATGAAACAAGTATCACAGAGAAAGCCTGCTGTGACTCCTGCCCCAGACCCAGGCATCCCCCGTACCAGCCCAGGGCCCCGTTGGGCACCAGCAGCCACGTGCGCGGCAAAGGCTTGTCTTTATTGAAAACCCTCGGCGTACACGGCGCTCTGCTGGGCAAAGCACAGCTCGAGCAAGGGAACATGGTCGGGGGCATCTCTGAGCTCAGCTGGTGCAAAGCTAGGAAATGCACGGACGACTTTCATAACATTTTGGAGTAAAATTCTTTAAATTACGAATTTACAGCCGTAAGTAAATCATACGCATTTACCTAAGGCTCTTCTGAATCCTATAGGTCGGCGGGTTTGATTTCTATTGTCATTGAAGATGATGTAATTGTGCCTTAATAAGCAAAATTATTAAAGGGTTTATGAGCTTTCATTTGTAAAACCCAGAGGGCAAAGGTCAATAAGCCCCCCATCCCTAAAGTATTTGAATTTAAAATGCATCTTATTCTACAAGGGAAAATGAAAAATCAGAAAGACAGAAACTAACCCTCAAAAACGGGAAAGCCCTTAATTCATGTTGACTTCATTATTCTCCAGATTAAAAGCAACTCAACATAAAATGAGGACTTTGAGTTCAAACTTTTAAGGAATTCCATATTTGCATCAATTTTTAAAAGGTTTATAACTAATGAACTTGGATTTCTTTTGGCATGGCATAAAATCCATTTGTACAGTTTTTAATTAAGAATGCAGCCCATGCAATTAAAATTAAGGGTAGGGGCTTGCTCTGATGTCCTAGGAGAGCGCCAGTCGAAAAAATTATGGTAATGCTGTGTGTCCTGAAAGCCATCTCTGGGCGTCCGGACGCGGCGGGATCGGCCCTCTCCTGCTGCATGACCAGGATTTGTTTAAAGTTGGTAACGAGAACATTTCATTTGGATGTGTCAGCGCCTAGTTTCCCACTAATCCCCCTGGCATCTGCTGTGGGCTTGGGACCCAGCACTAGGATCCCCCAAAACTGAGCTCAGAAGGTGGAGACGGGGTCAAACTCACCATCCATAATGCAAATCCCGCAGTTTTCACATGAGCGGGGGAATTCCTGATGTGGATTTTAATATTTAAAGTTACCAGAGACGTTATTGAGAATATTAAAGATCCTTGCGTGTTGAAGTGATTAAAATTACAGTTGGAGTAATGAATGACACGTAATGTACAAACACCCTCCTGGTTCGCTTATTTTATTTTATTTTTTAGGGTTAAACAATTGTGGAGATTCTTTCTGGGCATCCTTGGGGGACACTCAGAGCTCAGGGCCAGAACCAGGGCCAGTGGGCGGCGGGAGGCGGCGGGAGCTGTGCTCTCTGGATCATTTTCCTCCCAGTCCCTGGGACCTGGAGACCCTGCCAAGGAGGGCTCGTCTCTGGGCGGGGGTGGGGGGGCGAGTCGCACGTGATGGGGATGGGGATGAGGAGGTGGGAAGAGACACCCAGGAGCCCAAGAGGGAGCCCCCTTCAGGTGAGAGGGGCCCAGGGCTGTGGGGGCAGTGGAGGGCGCGCATTCAGAGGCCACAGCTGACCGCTGCTCCCAGACTTGCTGGCTGAGAGCAGTAGGGGGGGAGGGCTCGAATGTCTGGTGGCCACGATGGGGAAAGGCACACGGAACCCGCAGATGTGGGTGGGAGATTTTAAGTTGTGTCGGGCATTTGTGTTTTGAGGCGTGATTCCGCGAATGGAAAATCGGACTAGCTGGGCCGGAACTCGGTGCCTTTAAAGCCTCGGGCCCAGGGCCTCCCTGGTGGTGCAGTGGTTGAGCGCTGGGTTGCGAAGCTGCCCGCAGCCTCTGCAGCGCTGGTTTGATCCCTGGCTGTGGGGTGAGGGTCCCACATGGCGCGCAGACCTCTCCTGCCGCCCGCTGCTCCCCTCAGCAGTGTACTTCGTCAGTCTGCCTGTTCTGCTCCCCGCTCTGGCTCTGGTGAATCCCCGCGCCCCCTGCACCTCTGGTCTGTACCCCCATTTTTGTATGCATAAATAAATAAATCTTTAAAGAAAAAAAAAACAGGCCCAGACTGCCCTGGCCGCGGTCAGGAGGACCAGGTGGAGCTTGGGGGACCCTGGGGAGCACGTGGGGTGTCCAGCCCAGATGAGTGCGGTGCCCCTGAGCAGGGCCAGAGGGGCCCGCTGGAATCGGTTCTGCTGAGGAGGCAGCAACATCAGGCCGAACAGCCCGCAGGGACACAGATTATCGGTGAGTTAGCAAAAATCGGTCTTGGAAGAGCGAGACCAGACAGGCCGAGCCTGGGAGGGGCGGCGGGAGCGGCGCAGGGGGGAGGGCGGGGCGGGCCCTGCTGTTCACGGGTCTCAGCCTAAGCCCCGCGGGGCCGGAGCTGCCGCCCACTGACCCCCAGGACGTGTGTGGCTCTGATTGTGGCGGTTTTGGGGTGCAGCAGGCGGGGAGGCTGACCCAGGGGCACCGTAATCAGGCTCGCGTCACCGTCCCGCCCACAGTTTCCTTTGTCCCTCGTTACTCAGACGGAGAAGGATGAGGCCAGCGGCCCGCCGGGCTCAGCCTGCAGCGACTCACCCCGCGGTGCAGCTGGAGGAGGCCGGGCACACACTGGTGGGAGAGTGACCCCTGCCTGCCCGCTGGGGGCTTCGGAGGACGGCAGCGCTTCACGGGAGAGGCGTCTCTCCCCTCACACATCCCGACTTGAGAGTCAGAAGTCAGTGTTCCTGGGGCCATAGTTTCTGGCCTGCATGTTAAAACATAAATATGGGGACAGATAAATATGTGAAACACGTAGCTGCAGTGAGCACCCCCGATCTGTGCAGTTGGGGGGCGTCCAGGCAGGGCATGCGGTGGCAGACGGGCGCCGGCCGACGGTACTTTGGCGCCTCGGGATCCGTCATAATTCCCCGCGTGTCTGCGGTGCCTGAGTGTCATGTGACCCCGGCCAGCTCTCGGACCCCCACGCCAGCCTCCCCGGCAAGCAGAGCACCCCTACTTCAGGGAGGACTCGTGGCCGAGCCTCAGGAGCCCCTGCTCTGGGCTCTCTCCTCGGCCCCGGGCGGGTCTCCAGCTGAGGCTCCCAGAGGCTGCCCAGGCCTGTGTCTGAGCCCAGGCTGCTTCCACCTCCTCCCACCTGCGCCCACTTGGGAGGCCGCGCCGGGTCGGGCCTGGGAACCCAGCGCCTGCGTCCTGCCGTCAGCCGTGGCCGCGGGCGCGGGCGGGCATCTGGCTGAGCGCGCACCTCTGCCCCTTCATCTCCTTGCCCTTGGGCTGAGAGCGTCACGGCGCCCTCCCTCCACGCTCGAAGCCCGCGTCACCTTGGCCTCCCTCCTCCTTGTGCCCTGTTGTCTCATGTGCCCCAAACCCGACCCCAGACCAGACCGCCGAGCCCGGCCACGCCCCTGCATGTCACCCCACTGCGTGCCTGGCCCGGCATCCCAGGCGCCCGCAAAGCTGCGGGGAGTCTGGCTAGTGGACTGTCCTTGGCTGCCCTCAAGGAAAGCCGGTCAGCTCCTTGGAACAACCCCCCCACCCTCCACTCCCTGCTGCTCCCCGCTCTCCGCTCTTGGCTTGGAAGTCCCAAGACCCCCAGGGCGCTCTGGCCAGCGCCTCCACCCCCATCACCACCTCCCGGGTGAGTCTCGCCCTCACCTCCCTGCTAACTCCTGGGCGCCCCTCGCTGGCCTCTGACGCCCCCGGCAGCCACCAGCTCTGCTCTGGCCTACCCAGCCCTGCAACCGCCCCACCCCGTCCTGTCCACGCCTCTGGCATGGGGAGTCGCTGCACATCCCTGTCTCCCGTGGGGCCTTGGGCGCTTTGGGGCAGATCCCCCCAGAGCAGCTCCAGGCCCACAGCCATGCTCGGTGGGCAAGTGCCAGCCCTGGGGGTGAGAAGCAGCAGCCGGGGGCAGTCCAGACCTTGCATGGCACAGGCCTGGCACTCTCGGCTGAGCTGCCGCCCGCCCCTCCCTCCACCCCCCCCCCCGGGGTGCCAGCCCAGCTTACCCCCCCATGTATTTTCCCCCTCAGTAATCTCGTCCCAGTCTTGGCTTCGATTTTCACCTATTCTGGATGAGTCTCCACGGCGCATCCCGAGCCAGACCTCCCCTCCGCGTCCACATCTGTCTCGCCAGCTGCCTGCGAGGGGCCCCCGGTGGTACCTACAAGTCAGCGTGCCTCACCCCTGAACTGCCCTCTCGCAGGCTCGCTCCTCAGGCAGTGGTGCCGCCATCTGTTCTGGGAACGAGCGGAGCAGGAGTCATTCCGAGCCCCTTCCTCAGGCCCCTCTCCCCACCCCGCCCCGCAGGCCTGCGAGAACCCGCCGCTCGCGTGTTCATCCAGGGGATGTTTATTAGACACCAGTCATGTGCCGGGCCCTCCTCTGGGGCTTGGGAATCCACGGTGAGCCAGACAGACAAGAGCCCCGATCCTGGGGTTCACGTGGGGGAAAAGTGGGGTGTGAACACCGTGGGTGCCTGGAGAGCCCGGGCGCCTGCAAACACGCGGCCGGGGTGGCGGCAGGAACGAGGGGCCCAGCCCGCTCTTCCTTCCTCTTTACCATGGCAGGTTTCACTTGGGGTAACGAGGCACCTTGCCTCCCCCCCAAAAGCCACAAAATAAAAATAGACTCCGTGCTCAGCCCCAATCTACAGCGGCCACGAGGATGCGGCCACAGGCCAGGACTGAGTCGGGGACTGTGAGACGTGCTTAACCTCTGGCCACGGGGCCGTCCTGCCCCTCCGTGGCTCCTGGCTTCCTCCCTGGGACACCAGCGAGAGCGACAGCCGGGGGGCCCTGGGCGTGACCAGAAGGCGCCGGGCCTGCGTGTGGGGTCCTGGAGCCGCTGCGCCAGGCTGGGACCGGCACTGGACCCTCATCCCACATTGTACCCTCATCCCTTGCCAGTCCCTGGGACCGGTCCTTGTCTCCCCGTCGGGTTGGGTTCCCGTCCGCGGCCCCCTGGGCTCCGGTGCAGAGCCTGGGGCTGTGTTTGCTGTTTGTCTGAGCGGCTGCTTGGCTCCCTGCGCGTCGGAGCTGTTCGGCAGAGCCTGTTATAAGCACAGCCTGCACTTAGCTGCGCGGTGGCACAGACGGTGAGCTCTGCTGTCCTCTCAGGCGCGCCCTCTGCCTGGCACGCGCTCCCTCCTGCAGCCACAGCTCAGCTTTGGAAATGCAGACGCTCCGTCGTCGGCGCTCCAACAGATTAAACGGGACGACACCCGGGGCCGCCCTCCACGGAGTCACCTGCGGACGCCCTCAGTGGGGCCAGCTGTGGCTCTGGCCTGTCTCTACCTAGAGTCCATCCTCATACATTCATAAGAAAGGTTTGCAGAAGCACACTGTGCCTCCCCGCCCGCCTGGAGCGTCCCTGGGGCTGGAGGAGTCTCGTGAGGCAGCCCCGCACGTTTCCAGCAGCCACACGTGACTTGAGGTCCTGGGGGGGGGTGAGCCTGACCTGAGAGAAGACCACTGTTGGCAAAGGCTGGGTCCTCCCGCCGTGGCCTCCAGGGCGGTCCTCCAGGGTGGGTCCTGTCACAGCCCTCACCCCTGTGCAGGTGCCTCGGCCTAGCTCGGGATGACGGGCATCTAAGGACAATGATGCCTGACACCAGCACGTTCTAGGTGTTTACACAAAAACTCTATAACATCTCCCTGGAAGATAATGAATTTTTTCGTCTCTCCATGAGCTCTATCCCTTGTAATTATATAAAGAATTAAATTACGGGTCTCTCTGAAAATACGCTGGCTCCCAGAGGCACGCGTTCTCCCGTTAGTCGGAATCCTTTCAAAATATTCCAGGCTTGGCCTGAGCGGGGCAGAAGCCGTCGTGAGGCCCAAACACGCCCGGATTCTCTCTCTGTGGACGTGGACGTCCCTCTCGCGCCAGACAAATCCACCGTCAGCGTCGCAGCGGGGAGCTGGCCTCCCGCCTGGGGGAAGCGCGTCCGGGCGGGGCGCCGTGGAGCCCGCGCTGCCATCTTGAGCCCACCCGGCCCGGCTGCCGGCGCCAGTTTGACCGGCTCACTCGGGCTTCCGAATGAGTTCTGACTAAACGCCATCCACCATATGACAGGGCCTAACAAATATCAGCACTCTGCCAGGTTCAATAAACACCCTTTTCAGGGTAATGGTCCTTAATGAGGACACCAGCCATCAGTTATGTTGGAAACACACGATAATTATTACTGGGCAAAGGCGTCTGGGAAGGGAGCTGCAAGGAGAGCGCTGGGGCACAGAGGGGGAGGGGCCGGCGCACAAAACCACCTCAGTGTTCAACTTGGGGCTGGTGGAGACAAAAAAACTCAAGTTGGAGGGAGAATTTCCAAACCATGTCCAAGACTTACTAGGGGTGAGTCTCCCACGGACCCTCCCACGCTGATGCATCTGTAATTAAGTCAGCGAGGGGGGCTGAGGCCTGCTCGATGGCACACTTGGCTAACTGGCCCTCGTGCAGGGAGCGAGGCGCCCCTTCCATCAGAATAACCCTTTAGGGTCTGCCTCGAATGTCATGGACGTTTCCATCATCGCTGCCGAGACAGCCTTTGCCCCCAGGAGCAAGATGTGGCTGTGTGTGGGGGGGGGTCTCATCTGCCCAATTACTGAACGAAAGTCTTAGCCACCACCTTAAGGGTGCAGAAAAGTGGTCTCGCTGAGCTCGGAGGAGCGCGAGGCCCGCTTGGATGGGGCTCAGGAGTGGTTCTTTGGGGGAGCTCGCATTTCATTTCATTTGTTTATTTAATGCTAATTTGTTGAGTGCAAGCTGTGTCCTGGCTGGCTCTGGAGACTCAGAGGCGCCCGAGACAGGCCCCCCAGGACGGCGACAAAGTGGATGTGGGAACCTTAATAGACAGGTCCTGAAGGATTTTGACAGGTAGGTGGAGGGACTGAAACGCTGTCTGGAAATTAACACAGGCTGATGGCTGAGGTGAGAACAGCTCAGACAGGAGACTGTCAGATTGAGAAGAGAAAATAACTTTTATTGAGCACCTACTGTGCGCCAAACATGCCACAGACGTTACATTCCACCCCGCTGATGCTCAGGGTAGCCCTCTGAGACGGGAGTGCTTGTAGCTCAGAGTTTTGGAAGCACAAGCAGTAGATACAGAACTTAATTCACCAAGAGGCAGGTGGGGTTCATCCTGGCCTTTCTTCTACCTCCAGTGTTGTCTAGAATGGAAAGGGTGTGCAAGAAGGGCTGGAGAGAAGGAGGAGGCCGCCCAGGGAGGGCCTCCCCTGGCTGCAAATGGAGCAGGCTGTCTCTGGAGATGTTTCTAGAAGTATCATTCTTTAACAAAATCCACCGAAGTCTGCTCCCAATCCTGTGTTTGAATTATCTGCAGCAAAATATCAGGCTGGCTTCCCTCCACTCCTGGTGTGCTCCTGGGCCTCCTTCCAACACGGTGTAGCTCAGGAGATGGCAACTGATTTTAATATTAATCAAAGCCAAGCATAATTAGGAAAATAAATCTGCTACAAAAAATGTCGTGTGATATATTCCAAATGCCAGCAGAACCCCTTCTTTGGATAGCAAGGGAAGGGGAATCGGAGTTGTCGCCTGATTTAGTCCACACGGCTGTGGCCTGAGAAAATGATCATCTGGACACAGACCAGGACTCAAAACTTTGTGCAGATCTAAGAACAACAGTCAAATCCTGATCTTTTTTGAAACACCAGCATTTCAACCAGGGTGGATGGTAACAACAGAGTCGTACAAAAGAAAGAACAGCCGTCAGTGGTTACTGCACCTGTGCACTCCGGGCGGCCACGTGACACAGGGGACGGCTGCAGGACGCCCCGGGCAGCCACGTGACACAGGGGACAGCTCCAGGATGCCCCAGGAAGCCACGTAACACAGATGGCAGCTGCAGGACGTGGCCTTCTCTGCAGCTTTCTGTGCCCAATTGGCAGTGGCCACCCAGTTAAAGGTCACCCGGAGATGCCCCTTGCCAGCCAGGGCTGATTTGACATTGGCATCAGTGCATTTCCTGGGAAGATGTGTCCATTTTCCTGAAAACAGGGAACACCACATTTTTAGGGAGACAGGATGGTGCTACCAGGAAGCTACCTCCGGCCCGAGCACGGGCCGCCCGCCTCCTGGACGAAGCCGCTGTCTCCAATGTGCCATGTTCGTAACGAGGGCACACCGATTGTTAACTTTTTCCTTTTACTTGGGGATTCTGCAGATGATTTTAATTATGGTAACACTGTGAAATTAATTTTCCTTCATTCTTCTAAGGAAGAATTTTCCTATTGGGTAAACCTGGCTATTTCTCTTAATTATTTCTGACGTCACACTGATTATCATTATTTCTCACTACATTAAAGAGCAAAGTAAGTCTCTGCAAAAAATGAATTAAATTAATGTAAATAGAAATAGTACATGCATTATTGTGCTCTAAACTGCTAGAGAAATCAGATTGAGCAGGAAAATGTTTAAGTAATTTAAGGGAAAAAAAGAGGTTTAATTATCAAGATCCCTCAAAAGATGATGATATGCTCAGTATGGCACCTACAGGACGGAGATTGATTTCTTTCTGAAGCAGATATCCAGAACTAAACATCAGGAGCAATTAAAAAATGGTGGTCTTTTGTAAATTACTCCCCGAAGAAATCTTGGAAATCTTTCATTTTAGTCATTTCGGTCCAGTGAACCATAAAGCTGTTATGAAGGAACAAAAATACTAGGGAGAAAATTGAAATACAACAGTAATTAACGATATGAATATATCAAAATAAAAATGAATTGGAGAGATAATGGTCATCACATATGCAGCGTAAAACGAAAACATTAACCTCTTACCAAAACCTACAGGAAAAAGACCTCAAAGGCAACGGCAGATAAAATCCGAAGCTGTTTGCTGAGACTGAAACTGAAAGGCAGATTCGCAGCCTGCCTCGACCGGCAGCCGGGCGTCTTCCAAGGCTCGCTTTTCTTCGTCTCGGAACCGGTCCTGGCTTTTCTCAGGTGCTTTAACCAGTGCGAGTGCGTTTTCTGTTTGCTCTGGAATCCTGGTGAATAACGCCCATCTTCGAGTTTCACTTTTCACTTGCACGCACTAAATGCCAACAAAGGACGGGAGAGGCCAGCCCAGGGAAGGCGCCACTTCCACAAACACAGATTTCCCTCCGGGTCCCCGGATCCTTTACAGACAAATGTTAAAGATTTATTGCACATGAACATCAAACATGGTTTTACTACAGTTCTCATTTGGATCAAATTGACACATTTTACATTCATTTTAGCCTAATGAGATTCTTTCACTCCACATTATATTCTGAGTGACCCCGTGCATTAAATTTGTGGCATGGAACAAACCCATTGATATAACAAAGCCCGATTCGTACTGGCTTCTTAATTTACAAAAGAGAGAAAACAGTTTAGCAAAATCATAAATCTTGAACAAATGAACGCATTCATCGGGACTCGGCGGAGAACGCGCAGAGGGTGCAGGTCGGCCGGGCGACGATTCGCAGGCTCGAAAACAAAATTCTCCTAGACTCGGATTATAATCTGAATATTCAACGGTTCGGGCATATTTCATAATTCAAATCGAGAGACTTCGTAAAGACAAGTCACAATCTTAACACGAGTGGGAAATCAGATTTGCAATTCATCTTGAAACCATGGCCAAGGGCGGCCAGGAGTCAGTATCTACTTTGGTGCACACTTATTTTTAAAAACCGGTCCTCTAGAATATTCTTGTTGCTTAATCCTACTGATAAGGAAGGCGGCAGAAATTTGCACAGCAGCAGCTGTAAAGCTGCTTCTCAGAGAGGGAATAGGTGACCTTGAGAAGAGGTGAGAGGAAACTAGAAAATGTTAATTAAAATTATTAGTGCTCTTTGAGGTGCTTATCTTGTTTACTGCGAAGGTGTTACTCCCTTCTGCCTAATTAGGGGTAATTTTACTTACTTTCAAGTCTGTAATTTTAAATATCACAAAGTTTTATCTTCCAGCATGAAGTAATTCATTATTGGTTTGTATGTAACTGCTTGATGTTTTAATCAATATATGCAACTTCCGTAATTCCATTATAATTTATCTAGAGGTTATATATATCTTTCAGAGTCGCAGATTGTGTGTGGTACATGGATTAAAATCTTTTTTTTTTTTCCTGGAAGTTCAACATCATTCTAGGTTTTTGACATGGGCAAGATTTTTCCTAGATTGGCTCTTTTATATTTTTTTTTATGTCCAAGATTTTACGTGCCAGTGATGTTGGCAAAGTAACCATCTCTGGAGTCAACTGTATTGGGAAACAAAGAACTCCGATCACTTAATTAAAACAATGGAGGCATATTTTATCTATGAGAAATAAATATATTTTAAGGGACTGATCCATTTTAAATCTGAGTCGTTTCTGCTTTTAGCCTTTGCTAAAACTGTGCATATGCAGCCTAATTTCATATTAAAATTAATTATTGAAGGCCTTAAAGTTTAGAGAGTGTCCAGGTGCCCTAAATAAGGCTTCTATGCATAATTAGGAGACTTTAAAAATAAATTGTTCTAAATTATCCTGCAAAATCTGCCATTTTTGAAAGTCTCACTGTATAGCAGAGACAAGTCTAGGCTTGATTTTTTGTCATTTAAGTAAATAGTGATTTTTTTTTCCTCTTAAGTAAACTGACAAAAGACTGTGAAGATTAATTTTTCTCAGTGTTGATCTGTATAGTAGTGATTAGGTGAAGGTGCAGGACTGGCACCTGATTTTAATTAAATTTTAACAAGAAAATGCCTGCTTCTGCTATCAAAGGGCATCTTCAATTGATTCTTCTTTTTTGGCTCAGTGATTTGCCTGAAGATTTGCCTGAAAACCATCCTGCAAATGCCAAGTGGGGTGTTAAAGGTGTGTCCCCAGCATTCCCGAGGTGCACCCATCTCTGTTTAGAGCAGAATGACAGGGAGGCTGACTCTTCCAGAACAGGCTGGGGTGCGACATTCATGACTCCCCGGAACGCAGCTCCGTCGCCCTCCAGGTACAGAACCAGGGGCTCTCGCCTCCCCCTCCGAGGGCTGCTTTAGTGCTTTGTTCCCCAAGAAAATGGAGGCCCCTAGGACTCCCTGAAGCTGTCCTGGACTGAGGCCCCCGCTTAGTGAGGGCAGGCTCGGAACACCCCACCCGACCTGGGAGGGTCCTCGATTTGCGCTGGGAAGCGGCCGATCCTGGACAGAGGCAAGAGCCTGGCCGGGGAGGGGCGGGGGGCCAGGAGCGGTTCGAGGCCTGCAGGGCACTGAGGGGCACCCCTGGCCGGCACCCCTGAGCCCTCCTTGCCTGGCGTCATCTCCCGAAGCGTCCATCGCAAAAGTCGCCCTTAGGATCTGCCCCACAGCTCCCAGGGCCCCACTGCTGTCTTCCCGCCGCTCACTGTCCATGGCCCTGCGTCCCTGCTCAGCAGGCCCCCTGGGTGCCCCCACCGAAGGGGCAGGGCCGCTGCTGGCAGGTGCCTCCCTGTGGCTCCCCTCCCGCCATGCCCAAGGGCCACCCCAAAGGAAATGCTCTTCAAAAATAAATCGCTTAGGCCGGGGCAGTTTATCTCGCGTCTCGAAACCTTCTTCAGTGGACGCTGATGGCGGGCAGGAGGGACAGGCGCGGGGAGGGCTGGTTTCCTGAAGGGCCAGCTCATTTCTGAAGCTGGTACGTGAGCTGCAGCCAAGGGCCAAGGGGATTTATGTGGTTGTTGCAAGTCTTTTCCCTGAGGAGTCAAAAATATTTTGCAATAGTTGGTTTTTTAATAACCTCCGAGATTGATTTGCTTCCAACTTGCTCCCTGCTTATCTCACTGTTCACTGCGGAGAGCCCCCGGGACCGAACGAGCCTGGAGGAGAGGGTGTGCCAGGAGACGGGGAAGTTTGGGAAGGAGTCAGTGGTGACCCGGACCTGAGGCCACTCAGCACATTTTGAGAAGTGAAACGTGGTGGCCTGGCCTTGCCGACCCCTGCCTCTCCACCGTCCTGTCCGCCCAGCGCCCCACAGCGCGGCCCCGTGCTCGGCCACCCCAGGAACCGGAGCGGCGTCCCCTGCAGGAGACCTGGCCTTCTCCTCCCCAGCGGGGACCTGTCAGCTGGAAGCTTCAAGAGTGATGGTGGCCGCCTCAGTGACCGCTGCCAGGCCGGGAGCCATCAGCCGGTGGACACTCGGCCGTGTCCTCTCGGCCGTCCCCCAGCAGCCTGTCTCTCATGTAGAGCAGCGCTCCGTCGGTGTTTCCGGTGCTCACGGGATTTCTCTCCAGACCTGTGGGGCTGCCTCCCTGTCACGCACCTCTCAGGCCCCGGCCCTCCTCTGAGGCCCCTCCCTGACCTGCCACGGCCACTGCATGGACACGGGGCCTGCTCCTCCGTGGCCCTCTGGCTGCCTCCACATGCGGGTCAGGCCCACCACAGCCGTGAGGTCAGCGCTCCAAACGCCAGACCCAGCAGGGGGGCCTGGAAGCCAGACCTGCGCCGGGAAACAGCCACGGAGCTGCCTTCCACATGGGTGTGTTTTGTTGCAATTTCCTTTTAATCAGGACCGATCTGACTCTTCCCGCGAGTCCGCCTGGAAAGTCAGGCAAGTGAGGCGTTGGAGGGGACACAAGCCACCTCGGAGACACGCCCGAGCAGAACGGCACAGCCTGCGAGGGGCAGGTGTTGCCAGGAGATGAAAGGAGCCACGTCACCACAGCGGCTTGTACCCAGATGTGAGATGTTGTCTAACTGGGAAGACAAACAGGCCCTAAAACAGCGCGTGTTCCTGCGGCAGCACCAGCCACGTGGCCGACAAAGCGTCTCCAGCCCTGGTCAATGTCACGAGGCCTGGTGGGCGGGCAAGGCGGTCACCCGGGTCAACCAGGGGCCGCAGGCCTCCCGCGGGTGTGTGCACGTGTGCCTTGTGTCCCTGCGGCCGCGGCGCATCTGAGCGGAGCTGGGGAGAGACAAAGGGTCCTGCAGACAGAAGACCCAGGGGACAGCCTGCCCCTTGCTCCACCCTGCAGGTCCTGCAGGTCCTGTGGCCTCTTTATGCCGGGGAGGGCAGGGACCTGGAACTTCTAAGTTGTCCTTAATTCCTTGTCTCCTCACACTGCAGGGGGCGGGCCAGGTGCTTCCAAGGAGCCCCACCCAGCCCAGCAGGGACAGGGTTGAAAGCAGCAGCCGGTCCTGGTTCTGAGAGGCTAAGAGGGAGGTTTTCAAGCTGTCAGCAGTTTTCCCGACCAGGGAAAGCCAGACCTACAGCAAGCAGCACCCGGAAAACAGGCGGGTTACAGGAGAGGGAGACACCCCCTCAATGCACACCTTTCCTCAGCCCCACAGCTCCGCCTGCCCCCACTGCTGGGGCCACGAGAGAGAGAAAACCCCTCTCCAGGGCTCCCAGTGCCTGAGATGCCTCCTGATTTAGGTGAAAATCGGGGCCTCTACCTGGGTGCTGCACAGCTGGCTTAGGGCTCTGTTGGGGGGTGGGTGGGGCTGACCCGCAGCACAGGTATTTGCAGAAACCTGAAAGCCTCTGAAAAGGTGATGTGGCCGCGACCGTGACCGCAGCTCAGTGTCGGGGACGCCTGGGCACGGCCTTACCGTTAGGTAGGTTTTGCCATAATTGTTTCACTCCTTTTCTTTTGAAAATACAGGCGTCCGCCCTAAGGTGGGTCCTCAGGCTGCTGCTCATTTCCGCCCTGGCCGCCCTCTGTCCCACTGGGCGGGGGGCACGAGCCCGCCCCCCCCCCCCCCCCCCCCCCCCCCCCCGTGCGGAGGCGCAGGCTCGGGCTCAAACACAGGCCCAGCCCGCTGCTCCGCGCGGCTTCCTGGCGAGGATGGGGTCCCGCCTCCCCCGAGGTCAGAGAGGCCTCGCTAATGGAGGGGCTTTTCGTTTCGGGGAGAGACATCGCGGCAGAAAGGACGAGGAGGTCGGCCAGAGGCGACACGCTCGTTCCAGGCGACTCGGCCGAGTCTTGCGTGACCCTTGGCACAAGGCGGGGCTCGGAGAGCCAGGGCAGTCGGGGCGCCCTGGGGGGAGAAGCAGAGAAACAGGGTGGACTGTGTGCGGCTGAGCGGAAAACCCGGCATCTGCAGGCTTTGTGTTTTCTCTCTTGTTTGGGGGGTTCGCGGGAAGTCGTGTGTGCACACACGGGCGTGTGTGTGACCTGGGCTGGGGAAGCGGGGCCGGCAGGCCCTCTGGGAGGGTGGCTGCACGAACAGGCCCCGAGCCGGCGCCCCTGCCTGGCCCCAGCGCAGACACCACCAGTTTAGGCCCAAAGTGACAGGGTTTCGGTTTTGATGTTTTTTCGCGGCTGCCCCTTAGGAGCGCACACTCCAGGGAGGCCGCGCCGGGCCAGGAGAGCTACAGCAAGGTGGCTGCAGCCGCTGGGAGGAAGCGCGGCGCCTCGGGGCTGCGGCCAACACGGATGCAGGGAAGCAGGCAGGGAAGTGGCTCCTCGTGGAGAGTCTCCAGCAGCGAAGGATGCAGGGGTGCTGCGAGCTAGCACTGTTTCAGGCAACAGGACCAGGTGCTGGGGCTGGCTGTGGGGTTCATCTCCACACCAGGCATCCTCAGCTGACAGCACCCCCAGATCCGGAGGTCCCTACCTTATTATGGTTCTTGGGGCTTCCAGAAGCCATGGGGCCCAGAGCAGGGTAACCCTTGCTTCTTCCCAGGGCTGTGTCTCCGGAAAAGCTCCAGAAGGGTCTCCCTCAAGGTCACAGGTGATGGAGCAAAGGGCCAGGTCCCGCCCTGGGCGGCTGCGCCCTGCCTGGCAGCTCTTGTTCACAGAGGTCCGGGCCAGGCTACGGAGGCCGTCGGGTCTCACGAGATCGGAGACCACGCTCACTTCTTGCCGTGAAAGCCTGCGGGCCCCACCTTTCTTACTGAATTCCCCTTTTAATTGATCTCAGCTTATTCCCGTGCTACCTCTAGCTAGATATGATTGTAATTAAATAATAAGGGATGGAGACTGGGCACTGGGTGCCGGCCCCAGGGAGACACATCCCCTCTACCCCTGATGGGGACTGCAGCCGAAACTGTCCCCTTTTGGGGGGGCGGGGCTGGCTCAAACCAGCTCCCCCGATGTCAGAGCTGGGCTACAAATTCAGGCCTGTTTCACTTTGATTCCCGAGTTTTCTGTACAACACCACGCTGATTTTTGAAAATTCTGAGCTGCACTAATTAACTATGACTTTGCAATGACACCTCAATACCAACATCCGCGCAGCGAAGGTAAAGCAAGGTGTTTGTGGGGGAGAGGACTCCGACTATTTTGAGAAGCGACATTGAGATGAACGCGCAGGCAATGAACCAGGCCCTGCAGAGCCCTGAGCCCCGCACCAGGCCAGAGCCTTTGGGGAAAAGAAGCTTCGACTCAGAAACTGCATCTTTGTGGCAAAGAAAGAGAGAAATGACATCAAAGCTTGTATTGCATTAGTTTCTACAGAATGATTCCCCCCTCCAAAAAATGAAGCTGACTTTCTTTCATCCTCAGTTTGGTGTGGAAGGCGGAGTCACGGAGGCCTCGGACTCAAGGACGCTGCGGTGACCTTGGCGCCTGTGATGATGGTGCCTTGTTAGCAAACTCCAGAAAGACGGCTTCCGCAGAGGCCAGAGGTTCTGCTCCAAATATCTATGACATATCTGAGGATTTGGAGATCACTTAGAAGGAATCGCCGTATTTCTGAATCCATAAATTATTAGGATTAGGGGGACAACATGTTTTAATAAGATACACACTTTAAAACGGAGATCACGCTCTGGCCGTCCATGTGTTTCTGTAACTAGCAAACACTTTCTGTCCATCCCACAGTGCTGTAAACTTCTGGAACTGACATTTTTAATTTAGGATCTTTTATGTAGCGATGTAGGTCTCGCGTCTCTCCGAGGAGCTCGTATTAGTCAGGCTCTCCAGAGAAATAGAGTCAACACGACAATGTATGTGTTCACTCTGTGACTGCATGCAATGTGTGCTTTTCAATGTATGCAGTGTACAAAATTACGTGTACATATAAACACAGACATGTGTGTGTATGTGTGTGTGTGCAGGTATTTTTCCCGGGCCCTAACTTGGACCTGAGAACCAGGGAAGCTGACACTGTCATCCCAGATCCCAGTCTGGGGCGGGGCGATGGAGAGCCCGAGTAAGGAGCAAAAGTCAAAGTCCCGCTCCCCACACCTTCCTTTCTGTCCCACTCAGTCCCATCAGGCTGCTGAGCCCCTACACACACAGGGCAGGACAATCTCTTTTACTCACGCGCAGTGTGTGCTAATCTTACCCAGAAACACCCTCATGTTTAACCCCATAGCTGGGGATCTGTGGTCCGGTGCACTCAGCACATGAAATTAACCACCCACGGCGAGGCCCTGGAAGCTTGGGGTTCACGTTCCATGTGGCAAGGTCCAGGGGAAGCCCCACGGGCTGGAGGCATCTGGCCTCTGTCCTGCATGCCCCCCCCCAATTCCTCTAGCCCGGGCTGGCTTCACTAGCTGACCTCTGTGTGTATTAGAGTGCATGTCCCCAATCTAAGACAGCCAGATCCGCTCTGTCATCAAACTGGCGTGATGCAGCGTGAGCAGACGTCTAGCTGGGCACAGCGCAGCGTCATTGGCCCCGGCACGTTGCAGATCAACAATTTACTCCGCTGGGTATCAGTCGCTCCTGTAGTGACCCGCTGGGCACATGAGCTCTGTTTCTTTGGGGTCCGGACGTGCACACCCATGAGTTTCTGGCTCCTGATATTCTGGGAAATGGCAAACGGAGCTCAGTTTGTGGGTGGCTGCCAGGGAGGGGCTGACGCAACTGTGAATGATCTCGCTGTCTCCCTGCTCTTGACACGTTTTCCTGGCCTCCCCGCTTTGGAGCACAGCGGCAGTCCTGTACCGCACCGTAGAAAATTCCAGATGGGTCGGGTTCCTTTGCCCCCTTGGAGGCTTACCAACAAATTAATTATGCTTTCAAAATCACTGTGGGGAGCCAGTTCTTTACCACCATTTATTCTTTCCCCACATTTTTCATGATGGATTTTTTAATAGCCCACAGGTTCATAGTATCGCCTCCGGCCCCTCCCGCGCGCGAGCACCTGGCGGCGCGAGGGCTCCCACGATTGTTGAATAAAATAATGAAAGAAGGTGGCGAGTCCCTTTCGATGGCGATCAGGAGAGGTCAACATGGAACTGAACGAAAAATGCTGTAAAAACATGCTTTCCAGCAGTGGGCCAATGTTTTAAATCACGTTCATGTTCTTCGACCAAACCGTGATCGAGGATTTTGCCTTATCTGGGCCTGGGTTTTTGTCTAGTCCTGGTGTAAGGTCAGGACAGGACACTGAGCAGGTTTTCTGTGATCCAGCAGACCAGGTAAAGGAGGAGTCAGAGCCCTCAGTGGCTTTTGCTGGTCTTTTATTTGGATTTACCCTGTACACGACAGGCAGGGGTGCTGGGGGGCTGGCAGGCCTCCCAGCCCCCAGCAAATCCTCACTCTATCTGGGCTCGCCGGCCTTCTCTCTGCTTCTCTTCTTCTCTCGGCTTCCGTTCGTTCTCGGCTTCTCTTTCGGCTTCTGCTGGCGTCCCCGTGACGCCGCCCTTAAAAGCCCCGCCTTAGCCCAGGTGAATCCCATCTACCTAGGCCCACACCCCACTCCAGGTGCCGCCATCAGGCCTGCGTTCAGGACCGCGAGGATCCATCATCCATCCTGATGGCGGGAGGGCAGACAAGCCTGACATTTTTTCCTCACCCTACACCTGGGAAGAAGGTGGGAGGAGGCTCAGGGTGGGCGGTAGTTGTAAGAGCTGGAGCTGGAGGGCCGAGGATGCGGGGTGCGTGTAAGAGAGGACCAGGGCGTGCAATCCGGGCGGCGGGAACGGGAGGTGAGCACAGGACTGACTCTGGGAGGTGACGCTGGAAGATGAGCTTGGAGGGGAGTGTGGAGGGGAGCGTGGGGGGAGCGTGGGGGCCAGGCAAGCCTGCACCGGTAACACTCAGGCATCCCATTGGGGTGCGTGACTCGCTCCCCAGGACCCTGAAGCATGGGTGCGCACTTGCTTCTGGAGGCCGGGCACGGGTGTGGGTGACAGGGTCTGCACTGTCCGGGCCTGTCTGTGCAAGGGCAGCTGCGTCCAGGGGACAGTGGGCAAACAGGCGTGGGAGATAAGTGGGTGTGAGTGGCTTCCCGGAAGCTTGGTTGCCCTCGCCCTGAGGGTGAAAGTCCAGACAGCTGCTCTGCACTTCAAAGTTTATGGCTGGTGAGCAGGGGTATGCGGGAGCCTGTTCCCCTCCAAGGCCAGAGAAGCAGCTGTCTTGGGAGAGCAGCACGGGGACTGTCTCCCCAGCCTGCCCTGCAAGCCTCCCGGGAGCCAGGCAAGGCCCCTGTGTCTCTTGGAGCACCCAGCTCCGCCAGCCCTGCTTCCCGGCCCCTGGCGCGCAGAGTCCTGCCTCTCCTTTACTGCAGAAAGGCCGGCCCTCAGCATCTCACCTCCCAGGCGACGTCAGGAAGTGCAGCAGACGAGCTTTTCTGAGCCCCCACAGCCCCATTCCCGCACCCCCACCCAGGCTCATGCGGAAGCTACCTGATGATGGGGCTCCTCGGGTGGGAAGCGGAGGGGTGCAGCCTGGACCTCCCAGGCCACAAGTAGCGGGGGTGGCCTCAGCCCCGGGATGGCCCCAAGGTGATGGGGCGCCACGGCAAGGACCTGGCTCATGGGGCCCCCTGCTGGCTTTGCTCCTCAACTCACGTGCCTGCCCCGGCGGCGGCCTCAGCAGCGCCAGGAGGGAGGCTCAGAACCTCGAGTCCTGCATTCCGATGGGGCATGAAATCCTGTGCAAACCTCCATGAAGCGTGGTCCCCAGCGCGGCCCGTGCGTGCGGCCATCTGGGCCGAGTTCTCCAGGACCCACGCCAAGAAGCGGGGATGGGCCGCGCTCTGAAAACCCCAACCCTTAAAATCCATTCTGAAGATGTGATTTAATTAAATGCTATGTGCTTGAAACTGGTTCAAATTAGTTTATCCATTTCTGACAGCGGTTTCCCACGAGCTCGCGTATGAGCCATGCAGAAGGGACGAACCTTAAGCATTCCAGGAGAAATGCGTCTTACGCTATTTAGAATTCTAAAAAATAATAATAAAATGACTGTGCTTAAATTGGTAAACCGATTCCAGCCACCATCAAGTCTTAAAAAGCCAGACCTCTTCTCAAGCCCTTTTATGAGTACAGATGGAGAAACTGCTGCAGATATTATTGTTTGTGAATAAAATGTAAATCAGGGCTTTTGTGTTCACCTGTAAGTTTTTTTGGAAAGCCCGTGATTGCATTTGAAACCTGCAATTCTCAACAAAAAGAGAAAAGTTCAGTGCTGATTGCTGGATATTTGGACCTCCCAGAGCAAACATTAGCTGGCTGAGAGGCCTCTGGAATGTAATGAAGGGAACAATACCGGGAGCCGAGCCAAGGGCAGCAGCCCAGGCGCCGGGAACCGAGGGATTTGCCTCCTGGTAATAGGAGCTGAGCGGGCCCAGCACTTCTGTTAGACTGGAAATGACATACTGTGAGCCTCGACTTAGCCAGAGGGATTTCAAATGGAGGAAGAGCTGGCAAGACAAAACCGCCTGCTCTTTCACGGCGTTTTCTAAAACAAGCAGAGAGAAGAAGGAGAAAAGGCTGCAGTCTATTGCGTCTGATCCAGTTAAGTCAAGAGTGGAGGCTCCTTAACTGCCGTTGTTATTATTTTGTTGTTGTGGGGACTTTCCCGCCACCTCCCACCACCCAGAAGGCGCAGCCAGCCGCCCGCTGCTGGGGGGGGGGGCGCCCGCGTGATGGGGGGCGGTCCTGAATCACCGGCAGCTGCAGAAATTGTGCAGTTGAGTTCAATTCCTTGGGGTGGGAACGATATACTGATGGTATTAATTCTGTTTGGAATTGTTAAAATAAGAAAAGGTTATGGGACCGAGGAAGCGACCTGCCTTTTCTTCCTGCGAACAAAGAAAAATCCGCGTCTTCCCTGGTGTCCTTGGAATGTCATTTCCAACCTTTTGAAACTGTATCTGATTATCCATGTGGCAATTAATCATAATTAAGCAGGCCTGAGGTTTGGCGAGGTGCAAAGAAGGTGGCTAAGAGCTGGCTTTGGTCCTGAGAACCCCCTTTCCTGGATTTGGGTGGCAGAACCCCGTTTTGCGGCCGGGGACAGGGCGGCAGGGGGCGGGCGGGGAGGGGAGGCCGGGGGTGGGGCCCTCTCCGGCCTCCTGAGGGCCCCTTTCCGGTCTTTGGCCATCGCAGCTCCTCACCAAGTTCCAGCACATTGGAAGCCAGGTAACAAATCACCTTTCTAATGCCAAGTGATTTGGATCCATTCTTACAAACCAGATTTTTTCAATTTATTACAGGAAAACATTCAATCATTATATGCTGGCACCGGGTCTGGGGCACATGGAATCCTCCACCCGCTCCACCCCCAACGAGCATTTTAAAAGCTTAGCGAGCCCAGAATGCCGTCTTATTAAAATTTTTTATATATTTATAATTAAAATACTGGGCTGGCGTTCGAATGGTTTTAACAGATGTAATCGGACACGTAGGGCTTCCAAGCCCAGGTCAGGAGAGACAATGGCCGCTTTAACTCCGGACTTCGGCTCGGGTTTCTGTGTGCACATGGGCCCAATTTGTACCATTTATGATTAGGTTTAAGTAAGTTGATGTGCTATTTATTTAGGAGAATTGCCATTTCAGAATATTACCGTATTCCCCTCCTGTGCGCGCACTGCGGCCCGCGATGGGCTGCCCGGAGGCCGTTGGGTCCCCAGCTGGCGCCGGGCTGCACCCTGGGTGCGTGGGCAGAGACCCGATCGTGAATGTGGCTTGGAGGCCGTGTGTGGGGCTGGGCCAGCAGCAAAGTGAGGGCAAAGGCTGAAATTCACGGCGCCCCGAGGCGACGGCATTCACCGTGGAGCGCCCCTGCCGCAGGCCTGGCCTCCCTCGCCCGGGCCCAGGCCGACGGGACGCTCTGCCCGGGGCCAGGGGTGGACGCCGGCCTCTCTCGACGCCTTGGTCAGCGCCAGCTCTGTCATGCCCACCAGGACGCGCGCGACGCCGTTCGCCTCCCAAGTGGGCCCTGGCCCTCAGGTGCGCGGCAGAGCCTTGCGGGCCACGCAGGGCATATTCCTCGGCCCCTGGGCCCTGCCCTGCGGGCTTCTCCCCGCCGCCCCCATGGGGGCTCCCTCCCGCGCTCTGCCTGGCCCATCGCCTGCCCCAGGTTCAAACCCGGCTGCTCCAAAGGGCTCCTTTGCACCCCTCCCTGCAAATCTAGACCCGGCCGTAGGTCACGCTTAAGTTTCCACAAGCCTCTTCGCGCCTGGACCTCGGGGCGGCCGAGTGGACCTGCTCTCCATGGAGGGACAGCGTGGCTGAGGTGTACTGTGGCCCCCGACTCTGCAGACTCCGCCTTCAGGGTGCAGCAGGGTGGTGGGCGTGGAGCTGCACGGAGAGTGTGGGTCTGGTGTCCACTGGCCAGCTGCTCTCATCCACCCACACCAAGGTCAGGCCCCCCTCCTGGTCTCTGGGTCTTGGACATTAATGAACCCCATGGCAGCTGGTGTGTGCCCCTGCTCGCAGCCATCCTGCACAGTGGGTGCCCGTGAGGATCTCTGCCAGCTCAGGAGCAGGCACTGCTGACCAGTGAGCTGCCCAGGGCCTTCAGCTCTGGGCATCCCCAGCGGACATACTCCAGTTGGGCCCACTTCCCTCTGTGCCTGGAGGGGAGGCCCTGCTGGCCAGGGCAGCACTGCCAGCAGTGGGCAGCTGGGCTGTGGCTTTGAAGAGCTGCTTTTCACTTGGAGAAAGGCTCTGGCCCCAGACAGCTCTCTCGCCTCCTTCATATATGGTTTAACACATGATCAGCAGCTGGAAATCACATAAGGATAAATTAATAACCGCAAGTCAGATGCCTTCCAAAAGAAACAGTTTGGAAGGAAAGAAGAAAGCAGAAGTCTGGCTCGGCTGCCTGGCTCTGGCTACTTCCCATTTTCCTAAAGATAAGGGCGGCATCGTTTGCCTTTTTAAGTCGTAAAGACAGATAAGATAAACATTTTTGGAGAGGGGAGAGCATAACGTATTTTTTTTTAAAAGGAGGTTTGGGGCGCCCTTCTGCAGCTATGGAGATCTGGAATCCTCATTTTATTTCTCGAGATGGACTTTTTTTTTTTAAAGACACTATTATGCAAATAGTTACCCTGGGGCCTCCTCTTCCTCCCAGAGGGCCTAGAATGTTCCAGAATGTGAGCTGATGGCTTGGGCACGCAGCACCGGAAAGCCAGTTCCCCTCTGTCCATCACCCAGAGGAAAAACTGTTCGGGGCAGGTGACAGGTCACGCTGAATGCCCAGCGGGAACGACCTGCCCCAGCAGAGGCGCCAGTCTGCGGTGCGCTCGCGCTCCTGCGTGATTCCTGAGTGGTTGTTCATAATCCTCGCGGCCAGAGCCCTCTGCATCTAGGCCCCGACGCCTGAGCTGTGCCTGCCCGCCTGCCTTCCTGCCTGGTCTTGGCAGGGGCACACGTTGGGACGTTTCTTTGGAGATGGTCCTTGGAGGGCTCCAAAGGCCCTTGCTGGTGCTGCAGCTGGGCTGGGGGCTTCTCCTTGCCCACCCTGCTGTGTCGGGACAGCTTCGTGCAGGGGTGACCGTGGGGTGCCCCTCAGCGCCACCTCCCCTGTCCTGGTCACGGTGGTGGCTTTGCATTCAGGGAAAGAGGGTGGCTTGGTGAATGGCGTCATCTGCAGGCTGTAATGGCAGAGCTGGGGCACAGGTGCGCTCAGGCTGGGGTGCGGTGCCCTCTGCTCGTTTGGGGTAGAGAGGACTGAAGGGGCTCGTGGAGAGGCAGAGAAGAGAGGAGAATTCTACAATCTCTGCAGCTCCGCATGCAAAGAAAACTAAAACGATGGCTCAGGGAGCCCTGGTGGGGCTCAGCCCCAGCCCTGGGCCTCCTGGGCAGGTCAGGCTGTTTTTGCTGGTGTCTCCTGAGAAGTTCATGTCCGGGTTTGTGACGGGAGCTGCAGGCTGGTGAGCAGAGCATTTCTGTTCTCGGCCCAGGGTCACTGGGCACAGCTGTCCCGCCAGTGGGGACACGGTCTGCTGGTCCCCCTGGTGGATGCCAGCCCACCAGCCACTCAGTGCAGCCCCTGCCCCAGTGAGCACACTCAGGCCACCGCCCCGGGGTGAGCACCCGGCTGTGGCAGGAGTCTGGGAGCAACAGGGAGGGGCAGCCCCTGCTGCAGAAAGAGTGGGTTGCCTCACTGTCCTGTCCCCACGACTCAATCCCAGAGCCATCGAGGAGGCGAGGGCTCCTGGTGATTTCCAGGTGGGGAAACTGAGGCACAGAGCGGCTGACCAGGAGCCAAGGCCAGGGAGGCATCCCATCCGGATGCAGCTGGCATCCGCCACACTTGTCAGCGTCAAGGGGTGGATACAATTCTCTCATCCCTGTGGTGACTTTTATGAGGTTTTGTCTATATGTTTTGCTGTATCAGCTGGAAACTTTTAGATTACCTGCATTAAATTTAAATAAAATATATCTCCCACTATTGTTAAAAATAAATTAATTACCAGTGGGACTGGAATGAATAGAAACGATTGGGGTAGGTGGGAGCGCGGCGGACATGCTTGAGAGGCGGCTCTGATGAGCTCCGCCTGGAGAACCCTCCTCTTCCGCCGCCGCCTGCCTCCAGCTTGGCCACCAGCTCCCGCTTCCTGTTCCATTTCTTCCTCGTGGCTCAGGAACAGCAAAAAGCAACAACAGCCGAGTGAGGAAAAGCAAAGTTGAATGGAATGTGAGGTGCTTCCAGGGTGACCCCCGCGAGCGGGGCCTGGGCAGGGGGCGCTTGCAGTGACACCCACGCCCGCCACGTCAGGGGGTCCCGAGGAGCGCCAGGCAGGGGGTTCAGTCAGAAGCAAGCAGGGGGAGCGGGGAAGCAGTTTCATGCCGAGACCCAGGCTCATGGCCCCCTTGGTCCCCCGGAGGACACCCCGTCTCCAGTCCTCCAGAGGGGCAGGGCGAGCCCCTGTATGGACGCCCTCTTTCTAGCCTCGGCCTCATGGAAGTGGGTTCTGAAAAGTGACGCTTCACGTGACACCAGGTCCTGCCTTAACCCCCGGAGGCCACAGCGTCGTGCTGTGAAAAGAACAGGGACATCTAGGCCCTGGCCCCCGAGCCCGTGGTGGGTGTGTCCCTGAGGTCTCCATCCTCACGCCCTGGCCGAGGTGGCGCCGCTGCCTGTGGGTCTCTGTCCTGTCCACGCTCCCCTCTGGCAGGATGCAGGCCAGGGCCAGGGCCAGGGCCGGCCGCCACGTCCAGTGCTCACAGCTTGTGCGTCCAGCAGGGCCCTAGCCAGGCCTGCCCTTCTGCCCCAGCGCCCCTCCCATGCCGAATGCATTGAGAAACTTCCAGAATGGTTCCTCCCGGGAGCCGTGCTCCCGATAGCTGGTTAGAAGCCCTGAACGTCGAGCCCGTGTCCCCACTGTGTGGTGGGACCCAGTGACCAGGACACTCACCGCTCTCCGCCCCGCGGTGCCGCCTGCGTGTAGACAGAAAGCCGTTTCCTGCCCTCCCGAGTTCATTAAACTTTGGACAAATAGAACATTTTGTCTGAGAGGGAAAAAAATCCCTGTAAAAAAGCCTCAACGAGCTCTAAACTTTCCAAGAGGTATGAAAATTATGGTTTTGACACAATCATTCTTCAGACCTCAGAAATGCAAAGATGCCATTTTCCACACTGCTTTTAATGGGTGGGGAAATTTGGGGCAGATGTGTTTATTCAGGAAACGCTTTTTTCAAGCCCTCCTGATGGGGGCATCCGCGCCAGGAGCGAGCGCCCGGCTCCGGCCCCCCAGCCATAAACCCCGGGTCTCTCACCGCCATTTCCCCCCTTCAAGATGTGAAAGTCTCGCTGCTTTCAAAGCGCCAGATGAGGCGCAGGTGCACCTGCTGTTAATGTCCTGCGCCCCCGTAACCGTCGCCAGGGCCCTGTCTTTCCCAGTAGTTTATGCCTCAGTCGAAGAAGGGTGGGCTGGCGAGGCCTTCAGGGATGGGGAGGGCCCGGAGCTGTTCACGCCGCAGCAATAATCCTGCCATATATTAAGAAGAAAGTAGAAAAACATATGCCGGGGAGGAGGCCGGCTCCTGGGCCAGTCCATCCATCACATTTCCAGCCTCCCCCGGGGAGCTCAGCCTTTGGGTCTTCTCCAAGGTCTTAGTGCAACCGGGACACTTTCCCACACCCCCTCCTGCCACGTGTCGGGTGAAGTCAGCACAGCAAGTTCCCGTTTTTGGGTTTCTGGATCAGATGGCAGGGAGAGGAAATTGCCTTGATCTGGATGGATTGAGGTGCGTGTGCTTTTAAACAGTTAACAAAACAGAAGGAAAAATCCCCAAATCACAGAACATGTACATTTTGCTGTGGGGGGTTGGGCATCAGGGGAGAAGTCTCAGGGGGCTGAGGTGAGCAGCATCTCTGCAGAGGCCAGTGGTGAGGCGCCAGGGGTTGTCCAGAGAGCCCAGGGCCCAGATCCCTGCGCGCTGCCCTGCCGGACCCGTGAAACTTCTGAGCCCCTCACTCGGCCACCGAGGCCTCCCAGGGAGAAGCCCTTCTTAGCCATTTATTTGGGGGGATGCGCTGAGACCCACGGTCTTTCCGCCAATGATTACACACACTGTCTCCTCTGCGCTCATGGCGGCGTCTGGCATGAATCACTGTGATGGGGCGATGCACCGGCACTTCCAGGGGGACATGAAATCACGTCTGATGGGCATCGTCTGACTAGATGGGAGATCTGTGGGGAGGGAGCGCCGTGTGCTTAGAGCATCTTCGGAAGCAAAGACACTAATTTCCTCAACTGAGACCTGACAAAGTCAGTGTCCCCTCGTCCCGCAGCAAATGGACCGCAGATCTGGCGCTGCCCCGCGCGCCTCTGGCCCAACTCCCATGCGGGCCCTTGGTCTCCCTACAGGGGACCTGGGAGCTGCCTTAGATTTTGCCGCCGTGTGTGAGAGTGTGTGTGTGTGACTCCCTGAAATGTTACTAAACGTCTCGTTTTTACTTTTAAGAAAACAAAAAGAGTGGGCGGCTGTGCCGGCGGCAGGCTCGAGTGGGCCAGCGCGTGGCTGTTCTGCGTCGTGGCGAAGCACCACATGCCAGCACGTTCTCTTTGGCGTCCTTCTGCCCATAGAATTTTATTTATTTTTTTAAGAAAGGAGAAATTGTTCTTTTTTTATAAAGATTTATTTATTTATACAAGAGTTGGGGTACAGGCCAAAGGTGCTGGAGGGTGAGAGGACTCTCCAGAGACAGAGTGGGGAGCAGAACAGGCAGACTGATGAAATACACTGCTGAGGGGAGGAGCGGGAGCAGAACAGGCAGATGGACCAAAAGCACCGCTGAGGGGAGCAGCAGGCGAGGCTGGAGAGGTCTGCTGTGCCATGTGGGTATTTCCCTGTCCGGCCGGGAATCGAACCCGCGCTGCAGAGGACGTGGGCAGCTTCATAGCATGGCACTCAACCTGCTGTGCCCCTGGGGAGGCCCACCCACAGAATTTTACTTTTAAAAATAGAGAAGTCTGGAGAAAGGGGTTAGGATGAGAACATCAGATCCGCTTGAGGATACGACTGAGTCCGTGGTTTAAACCCCGTCTGCAGCTGGGTGTGGTTATCAAGTCGCCTTCCGTCTGCATTTGAGCTCCTTTGTCTCAACAAGTCAGGGCCTCTGGGTCGCTCTCACCTACGCCGGCAATGCTAGGTAGAAACATCGGGATGCAGCTCAGCAGAGGGCGCTGGGTGTCACCCCAGGAGTCCTGGAGCTCTGCTTCTCCCTGGGTGCTGTGCTGATGAGGCCTCTGGGCTGCAAGGAAAATACCCCAACTACCTCGGGCCATCAATGTCTTCACACCATCAGTGCTGCCAGTTCCCCCTGGAGCAAGATGCTTCAAATCAAGGATTCATCCTTTTTTTAAAAAAAAATTTGCTCTCATTGTGTTGGCTTCATGCCCAGTCTGGCGTCCCCCAAGACCATCAGCAGCAGCTCAGCAGCCACCCCAGAAATAGAACCCCAATTCCAGCTAAGTCCTGGGGCATGTCTGGCTAGACCCACTTCACCAGGGCCTCTCCGCCTGTGGGCAGGGTCAAAGGCTGGCGGCTCTGATTGCCGGCTACGGGGGCGCCCATGCATTAGACCCTGATGGGGAGGGGCTGGGCATCTGCAGGCCCCGGCGTGGGGCGCATGGTTCTCCACAGGTGCACGCGGGGAACAGGTCTGCAGCCTGGCTTCGTGGGGGATTTCTTTATTTGATCATGGGCTTTATTGAAGATGTAGGTTTTTAATTTAATATACATTCATCATTTTTGCTTGTTTCAGGTAACTATCCCGTGGGATCAGTAAAACACTAGTGTTTTCAGTCCACTGTCTTCACACGCTGTCTCTGACTCCTATTTACAGAAGAGCTTCTTCGGGACTCGGGGCAGCCCTGGGGGCAGCTGATGGGGCTGACATTGCTAGTCTGTGACGGAGCCGCTGGCTCAGAGCCCTGGCTCCTGCCAAGCCCCCGGAGCCCCCTGTGAAGCGGCTTGGGTGGTGTCGTGGGGGTGCCCTGGGTCGGAGGAGCTGCTCCTCCCTGGGCAGCAAATGCAGCAAACGTCATGAGCCCTTGTCTGGGGAGCGCCGTCGTCCGCGGGCGCTTTGGAGAAACCCACACAGCTCACTCCCCAAAGGGTCCCCAGCGGGCACGATCCCCTCAGAAGAGTGGGACCGACAGACAGGCTGTGGCCTTTGGGAGAAGGACTCCTCATTTTAGAGCCACTTCATGCATCCGAGATCCTCAGGTTTAAAGGGCTTAGGAAGCGCATCTGTGCGCCAAAGACCTCGGGACGTGGCTGAGCAAACCGTCTAACTCAGGGACAGCGTGTGGGAGACCCGATAGCTCTTTCTCCCCCCTTCTCATTCTCTCTCTCTCTCTCATTACAACGCTAAAGAGAAAATCTTTTTTATTTAAGAAAGCTACTAAGGCAGAGCACGTGGCTGCATCCTTATTTTCACGTGAACAACCTCAACATGCATCAGTGTCGGGCGGATGACGCCTCCTGCGGCGACGTGCCTCGTATTTCTCTCGAGGCAAAACTTAAACCCTGTGGCACACACAGTTCTAAGCTGCACAATGTGATTCTTCTGGATGAGCGGGCGTGCTTGTGTCACCAAAACCCCGCACCCCAAAGGCTTTCCCGTGCCTCTCACAGCTCATTCCTGCCTCCACCGCAGCTATGGATCCGCCTCGTCTGCTTCTGAAATTGACGTCAACACAGCCCCCGGGGTGTGTATCCCCTTGAGCTTTGTTGTGCCTCTAAACGTGCTGTCTGTGGCGCGCGCCCCGGGTGGAAGTCTGGGCGTGGGGGGGTTCCGCTGTGAGAACGCCCTGCTGGGCCACGTCGGTGGGCGCCTGGCCGGCCTCCGCTTTGGGGGCGATGATCAAAGTTGCTGTGACCAGCGGGTGCCGGGCCAGGGGTCGTGCACTTCCTTCTGTATTGACCAGCACTTAGGAGTAGAATCGCTAGGAGGCGTGAGGAAACGAGGACTCTTCTACCAGCTTCCCCGAGAGACGGCTCCTCTCTCATCGTGCCTGTCCATGCTCCCGCCGGGGAGGCGCGGCTCTCGGCCCAGCGGCTCCACATCTTCACCAGCATTTAACGTTGCTCGTCTTTATTGTGTTATTCTATTGGGTGTGAAGTGGTGTTTCGTGTGGGTTTGATGTCGTGCTCTGATGACAAAGATTTAGTGGTGAGGACACGGCCAGCTCTGCGCGAGAGAAACACAGTCAGAGACTGGCCGTCGCGGAAATTAACAACTGCCGGTCGCGAGCTGGCCGCAGAAAACGGAAAAGCAAGCCAGGGGCTGGGGGGGGCATGTTTGCAGTGCATGTACCGTCATATTTTCTTCCAGAAATTTTATAGTTATGGCTTTCCTGGCTGTCTTGGCTCTTTAGATTACCATATAAATTTTAATCAGCTTGTTAATATTTACAAAATGTTCACTGGGATCCTGATCGGGATTGCATTGAATCTACAGATCATTCGGGGAGAAAATTTCCATCTTGATAATTAAGGGTTTTCTAGTCCATGAACTTTATCTCTCTGTTTATGCAGTTTTTAATTTCTTCCTTTCAGAAATTGTAGTTTTCAGTATAGAGGTTTAACATGGCTTTTATTAAATTTATTCTTAAATATTTTATGTTTTTAATGTTATTGTAGATGAGGTTGCTTCTTAAATTGCCTTTTCCATTTGCATATGATGTATATATAACTGCATTTGAATATTTTATATTGACCTTATCCTGTGATCTTGTTCAATTCACTTATTAGCTCTAGCAGCATTTTTGTGGCCTGCTTAGGATTTTTTATGTACATAATCGTGGTAACTGCAAATAGAAATAGCTTTACTCTTTCCCGTCCAAATTTTATGGATTTTTCATTTTCTTGCTTTATTGCTCTGTTGGATTCAAGTGAAGAGTGAACACCGTTCGCTTACGCCGATCTTAGAGGACACACATTCAAATTCTTACTGTTAATGTCATCTCACCTGGAACCGTCAAAATGTCAAATGTCAATTATGTCTCAATTAATAAAGACAAATTATGCTGCAAACATGGATATAGATGTTTGTGTGGAGTCCCTTCTTAGATTGGAGCAAGTTCCTTTAGTTTGTAGTTTGAAGTAACAGTTTTGCCTGATCAGGAGTCAGTGTGGATTTCAACAAGTATTTTTTTTCCCTGTACTTATCAGAATAGTGATATGTTATTTACCTTTTATTTTTTTTTTATTTTGCTGAATGTTGTTGACTGGCTTTCAAATGTTAAATTGACCCTGAATTGTTTCAATAAATCTCAGCGGCTGAAGATCTGCACTTACCCTTTTTATATGGTGCTGAATTCTTAATGTTTTATTAGCTATTTTAAATGTACATTTATGAGAAATGTTTGTTTTACATTTCTTTAAGTACTTTTTTCAACTTTTGGTATCAGCATTACCCCAGCCTCGAAATATTAGTTAGGGAGTGTCTCCATGTGCTGTTTTCTGAGCGAGTTTATGCATAACTTGGTTTGTTTTATTTTTTTGTGGAGTGGCACTAACCTCTTAATACAGGGTCCTTCATATAGTAAACGTTGCATAAATCTTAAGTATTTTTATTTTTATTACTTATTCATTTGTTTGTTTATCCATCCCCGCCACCTTCTCTCACCCCCGCTTCCCTGTCCCTTCTCTCTCTCTACCTCTGAATCCTCAGCCACCTATTTTCCCTAGTGAAGAAAAAGTTTCTATTTACAATTTCTACAATGACCAAATAATTAAGAATAAATCAAACAGACTGAAGAGGATATATGTCAAATAACCATTAAAATTGTGCTAAAATATTTGAAGGAAAAGCATGATCTATTTTTAAGAATTTGTAGATTATTTGACAATGTAAATGAAATGTAATACGAATCCAAAAGAATTTTTTACCTTGTCAGATTCTTAATTTCATAAACATATTATTGTCACATAAATCTCAGGGGAACAAATGGGGCAACATCAGCCTGGAATACTTTTGTACCTCAAGAGAAACCACTGCAAAAACAAAAAGGCAGCCTGCAGCCGGGGAGCAGATCTCTGCACACCCCGTGTCTGGTAAGGGGCTAATTTCTAGAATATAGACATAGTGTCTGTACAAGCCATCAACAACAACAGCCCAACCAAGACTTGGGCAGAGACAGAAACAGACGCTTTTTTTAAGATTTATTTTTATTTATTTATGCATATAAGAAATGGGGTGCAGGCCAGAGGTGCGAGGGGTGAGAGGATTCCCCAGAGACAGAGTGGGGAGCAGAACAGGTGGACCCACTGAAATCCACTGCTGAGGGGAGCAGCGGGGAGACAGGAGAGGTCTGCTGCGCCCTGTGGGCTGCTGCTGGCTGGGGATCGAACTTGTGCTGCAGCGGCTGTGGACAATTTCATAGTGCTGAGACTCAACCCCTGCACCACCAGGGAGGCCCCTAAACAGACACTTTTCCAACAAAGACATTCAGGTGGCCTACAGAGACGTGGGAGGATGTTCAGCATCACTTAACTATAAGGAAATATAAATCAAAACGCAGTACAGTGGCACCGTGCACCTGTGGGAATGGCTGCATCAAAGAGACCAAAAACGGCAATATGGGGGGCTGTGGGGGAAGAAGCCCTGAGCCTCTGCTTGGGGGGATGCAGTGGGGTGCAGTCTCTATAAACACAGTAAAGAGATTCCTTAAAAAAAGTAAAAGTGGAAATTCCATGTGATCAGCAATGCCACTCCGAGGCATTTACACAGAGAATATGAAAACAGAAACACAAAATGGTCCATGATGCTGTGTTCACAACAGCAGTGTCTACAACTGCCAAGTGTCTACACTGCAGTGTCTACAACTGCCAAGTCATGGAGCCAGCTGATAGCCCAGTGACAGGACTAGACGTTGTGGAGTGTATGCCCAGAGGAATACTACTCAGCCATCAAAAATGATGCAGTTGTACCATTTGGGACGACATGGATGATGATGATGCTGAGAGAGAGAAGTCAGAAAGTCGAAGACAGACACTGGATGGTAACGGGATCTCATACACCGATTAGGAGAAGTCACGATCTGATCTTAATTGTGCAAAATACTTGAATCAACACTTCATGGACAAAGAAATACAAATTACTTTTAAACTTGAAGTAAAAGATCTTAATTTCACTCTTTTATAAAAATTAAAATGACATACCATTATTATCTCTTAGATTGATAAATGTTTTAAAGTCTTAATATACCCGCTGGTGAAATCGAGTGAAATGAGGTATTTTGTACACTTCAACGGAGGTGTGAATTTTCGTTTCCTCTTTGGGGAAGACGTGATAATTATCTGCATACCTTTTGACCCAGGAAATTTCCTTGGGCAGCTATTAAAAACAGATATATAAGAATGTTCATTTTAATAGTGACAAAAGACTAAACATATTTGCTCATTATTAGGGGGATTAATATAATTTCTGGTATATTCATAAGGTAGAAAATGAAAAAAAATGAATGATGTGTGTATGGCAACATGCCCTGGTAGCAAACGTATTTCCAAGTATATTATTTCCAGCATGTATGTTAATTGAACAAGGCGTGCTGCATGAGCACATGCAGGCCGTATTCCATTTGCATGAATAAGTGAGATCTTCACATGCGCACGCTTGTGCACTCACACACATGCACATATGGGCACACACGCACACACACGTGTGCATGCCTGATGGGCACCCACAAAACAAGCTGTGATGGGGACTCTGACCGTGGCATTCTTGGCCGGGGAGAAGGGAGAGCCCTATCCCTGCTGTACCAACTCCAGCTTAACTTTTTGGTAATGTGCATAAATTGCTTTTTATTAAATATTTTAAAGCATTATTTATGGGCCCCTTCTGAGTCTGCCATCGTGGAGCTGTGGTTATGAAACAGTAATGAGGCTGCGCGGCGGGTGCAATCTGCGAGACGGCAGGTCAGTGGATAAGCCAGAGCCGGGAGCTGAGGGAGCGGCCTTGAGCCTCTGCCCAGCCGCTTCGCCCGCAAAGCTGGTCACCGCCCTCCCCTCAGCCTGCAGGAGTCGGCTCAGCGTCGGGCTGCACTGTGACGGGACACGGACGCTCTGCTGGGCGTCTCGTGGGGAAAACACCGTGTCAAGTGTCCTGAAGCTTACCATGTGACGGGCGGGTTCCGTTTATAAGCCCAGGAGATCGTTCTCGAAACCTGCGCCTTGGCCTCCTCGCTCCTCCACGCTTCCTTGTCTTCAGGAGGGAAAGTAACTCTGAGCTGGGGCCGCTGGAATGAAGAGGTGCCCTGCGGCTCTCCACGCACAGACGCAGGGTGGCTGAGACACAAGACGACGTCCACGCCCCTGGACGGAGGAGGGCCGCCAGGGCGCTGGGCCCGCGGGAAGGCAGGCGGCCTCTCCCTGCAGAGCAGGCGCAGGAGGGCGTGAGTGAGCAACGCGCCAGCAGGACCAGCACGAACACTGGACGTTTACAGAGCGCACAGCTGTCAAAGCAAGATACTTAAGCTATTGGACACTAAAAAACAGAGTGAGGCTTCTGAGGTTAAGGGGGGCCCGGAAGGGGAAGGGCCGAAGGGGCTCAGGGGTGGTGGTGGAAGCCCAGAGAATTCCCCCCAAAGCCCCTTTACTACATAGGGTTGGTCCAGTCTCCTTGAGCCCTGAAATACACACATGTGCACATACACAGCCACGCAATGCATGTGCACATACAACACACACATATGCACACAGAGACACTGTGCACAGGCACTGAGACATGCATGTGCACATAGACACATATGTGGCACACATGCACACACATGTGCAACAGACGCATGCATGCCAAGACACTCTCGCAACACACATGTGCACACAGAAACACTCATTGGCACACTTGTGCATGTGTCCACACATGCATGTTCACTGCACATGCATACATGTGCATAGAGATATACATGCACGTGCATAAAGACATCAAGTGTGGGGCTCTGTGTTCACCGAGGGCACTGAAAGGGGCACAGTCCGTGATGTCAGTTTCCCTCAAGGTCAGTGCCTGGCGACGCCCCCTCCACCCAGCTCTCCTCTGCCCCCACATTCCAGGGCTGTCATGGCCAGGCCCCCTCCTGGCCCAGCCGATGCGCAGCTTCACCTAGAAACCCTGCTTAGCCCATCGTCTTCGTCTGCTGTGTGCCTGGCATGTTGGGGTTTCCTGGAGGCGGGGCTCCTTACCAGGAGGGGCAGGCAGGAGACACAGGAGGCAGAGAGACTGGGCCAGGTCGGGGTTCAGAGGTCTGACCCACCTCTGAGGTCCACACCGCAAAGATGCCAGCGAGGGCCTCAGGACACAGCCCCCGTGCACCGCGGCCCTGGTGTCACGCCCGCGTGTGGCTCAGGTGGACGGTGGCCTGTGCCGGCAGGACTCTAGTCTGCAGCCCTCAAGCCTGACATTGGGGCGAGGGCCGCCTGGGCAGAGGCTCTGGCGTGGGTGCAGGCAGCTGCCACTCTAACAAGAACATGCCTGAGCCTTCCCGTCAGACGCAGGGGCCACGCGTGCTGGGGAACTCGCTCTTGAGGCTGGAGCCTGCGCTTCAGGTCTTGATGGGGGTTGCCTGAACTCCCGGTCACATTCTCCCTCGGGAGGGAAATCACAGCATCAGACCGCCAGCAGGTCTATTCCCCCAGCTCCCCGCCCCCAGGAATAAGGAGGCCCCTCTGACGGCCCAAGGTCACGGTGCAGGTCTGTGTAGACGGGAGCATGTGTCCTGAGTGGCACTGACCACGTGGGGTCGAGTGCCAGGCACCTCTGGGTGCAGCTGAGATTGTGGCCGCAGAGCCCTGACCTGCTCATGGGAGGGGGCGGGAGGCCCAGCACTCAGGGGCCGCTGGACCCTGTGTCTGCACCGCCACTCCCGCCGTCCTGCCCCGTGCGCTGGGCCAGCGGGTCTCTCTCCACTCCGTGGCATCCCTTCCAGGTCGTTTGGAATCGTTCCTGGGACTTGCTCCAGCAGCGTCCAGGCCAGAGTGCCACAGACGTGGAGAAGCTGCTGGAGGCTCACTGACATTCTTGTTTAAACCGTTTTCTGCAAATTCTATGTCCCTTGGTTTGCGGCCCCAGAGGGCCCTCCGTGTGTGAGGGGAGGCGCAGTGACGGTGTCGGGGCGCACAGGACGAGGGGCCGCGCCGCTCTGCTGGCGGTGGACTTGCTCCCAGCTCTGGGGCTGTGGCGTCGTGCGTGAATCTGTTTGCAAATGGCTCTGAAGCGGCCCAGTGTCGCCGCGGCCCTCTCAGCGCGCAGATGCAGGAGGGACGCGCGCCAGCCTGGGCCCTGGCGGTGAGGTGATCCCGGCGCCCGAGGCCGTCCTGCGGAGAGATGGCAAGCTGGCGCGCCCGCCGCCGCTCCTGGCCAGGTGCTGGAGCTCGTTATGGCTTTGTTTTCCCCCAGATAACCTCGGCTTGGAGCTTCCGATGCAGCTTGGCCAAGCTGCTGAGCTTATCGAAAACGTCACCATCACCATCCAGGGATGTTTCCTGTGCGCCTCTTGCCAACGGTGCCCACTGCACTAATGGGCCTTTCCTGCCTGTCATGTGCCAGGCCTGTGCTCGGCCCTGGGCAGGAGGCCACGCGGCATCCCGGCTCAGGGAGCCCGGGGCCAGGAGCGGGTAACGTGGGGACACTTCAGAATAACCCAAGTCACACCCTCTGGAGAGACGCGCAGGGCTCGGGACAAGATGCCACCCGGCTTGAGCACCGAAGGGGAGACGGGCGGGGCGGGGGAGGGTCAAGGCAGGGGTACCCCCAGGCTCCGCAGAGCCACAGGTCCTGAAGGCTGGGTCAGGGTGAACTAGGCAGGGAGTGAGCGCGGAACGTTCTGCGAAGTTCGCAAGATTTGGGTCCACGGTTAAGTCAAACGTTGGGGAAGATCTCGCGTCTCTTTCTGCCGCAGGCAGGACCTGGGGCTGGGGTCTGAGCGCGTCCTTGGCTCCCTCCCACGGGAGAGAGGCCAGGGGAAGCCAGTCACACCCTCTCGCCTTGCAACAGGCCCCGTGGGTTCTGGACCATCTGAGGAGGCCCTCAAAGAATGTCCTGCTGGCACCTCGTTCACCCCGCCCTGCCCAGGGACCCCGAGAGCGAGGCCCGGGGAGCCTGCTGGCCCGTCGGGGAGACACGTGACTCCAGATGCTCGTCCTCTGGCTCTGCTGGGCCTCAGTCACTGTGCAGTCGGGGCCTGTGCCGGTCGGCCTGTCTGGTCTTCTCAGTAACTCACAAACTGTACCAAATACGGCCCGATGGTGATGGTGACGGTGCCGAGACTAATTAGACACCAGGTGGATGGACGGCCGGGCGGTGGGCGGGTGGAGGACAGGTCGGTGACGGGGGCTGGTGGGCAGGTGCGTGGACGGTGGTTAGTGTGGGTGGCGGGACCGGCGGCGGGTGGACGGCGGGCGGCACTGGCTATGTGGAGCGAGTGTCTCCTGACATCCTCCCCCTCCCCCGCAAGCCCTGCAGAAAGCTGGCACAGTTGTTAACCACGCGGGGGAGGAAACGGAGGCTCATCTAGGCCCCAGGAATCCCCCTGGGTTTGAACTTGAACAGGGTCTTTCTGTCTGGACTTTGTGGCTCTGACTGTCACCCGGCTGATGATGACGCCCCAGGCTGATCGATGACCTGGTGCCGGCCCCTCCGGGGGTGAATCCCATGGAATCTGGCCGAGGCCAGCTGTGCTGCGCCCCCAGCGCCCCCACCCCCCACCCCCGAGCCCGGGCGCACTCGAGCCCTGCTCCACTTGGAGGCGGCGTGCGGGAGACGGAGCCGGGCCCCGGGAGCAGCGCCGGGATGGCCCCGGCAGGCTGGAGATTCACCAGCGACCCTCGTCCACTCCTGACCCCGCTGTCCTCTTCTCGACCGAGGACTCTGGACGCTGGCCTGCAGCAGGGCCTCCGAATGAGTCTTCCGCAGTCTCGCATCGCGTATCTGGCTTCATATTCTCAAAGCTGAAACCAGGGGAGACCCCAAAGCCCTCCATCAGCGTCTCTTGTTTCTGGCTGAACCTGGGGCGGCCGAAGGGGCAGCAGAGGGTTCCCCAGAGGCCAGATGCTCCTGGTCTCTGAGTGTTTCTTCTCTTTCCATGTCCAGACTCCCCCCAGCTCCTGAGGGCGGGCGCCATGAGCTCCGCGAAGTCCCGAGACCTTCCTCCTGGGCGCCCCTCCTCCTGGGCTCCCCTTCTGGGCCTCCCTCCTTCTGGGCTCCCCTCTTGGGCCTCCCTCCTTCTGGCCTCCCCTCCTGGGCTCCCCTCCTCCTGGAAGCCCCTCCTCCCGGGCTCCCCTCCTCCTGGGCGCCTCTGCCGGGGTCAGAACCTGAGACCAGGTCGCTGCTGTCCAGCCCCCAGGAGCCTGCAGGCCCCGAGCTCGGTGAACGCGTTCTGAACCCTGACTTGGAGTTTCAGCAGCTCATTTGGCTCTCAAATATGAAAAAGTGCAAATTTCCTGTTGGCTTGGCTTTAGTCTACATTTTTTTCTCTCCTACTCCAAGACAAATCCAATGAGAACATTCAGGATATCCTAGACATGGAAGCTTGAGCTCATACATCAAAACGCCTCATTTGCCTTTCCTAGAGATGTTTTGCTCCATGTAAAATTACAGCAGAACTTGGCAGCCCGGGCCGGGTATAGAGTTCCTGGGAAATATGTCAATTTTATGTCTAATTTGTATTACCAGGATCTGGGAGTGCTGTGGATCTAAGTGCAGTGCACAGCCCCGACACCCCATTTGTCTGTTCTCTTGGTGTACGCCCCCCGTCTCCTTCTGCGTGGCTTTCAGATGGTTCGTGTCTGCTCTAACAGCACAGGTTCGGTCTGCACATGCACCTGCGCTGCGTGGCGGCTCCCAGGGTGAGTCAGAAAGCGGTTCTCGCCTGTCACGCTGAGCCACGGAGCTCTTCCACGCTCGGTGCTGGCTGGCCGTGCCCACCAAGGGCTCCCCCTCGTGGGTACAGAACCTTCTCTTCCCCCGGCCGAATGCCCGTGCTCGAGGACCGAGCCCTGGGGTTCGCGGGAGGCGACAAGTGGCTCAGAGCTTGGGCTGGGACAGCACTGGCGCCCACAGCCTGTCCATCCCTGCACGGGGGTTCTGGCGTGGCAGCCAGCCTGGGCCACGCGGTTCATTGTGCTGGAAGGAAAAACTCAGGGAGGAACAACCTCTTTCAAGGTTGGGAGCACACGTGCACCAGATTCAAATTATAATTAATTGCTGTGTTTAAAGGCGGTTCCTCCCGAGTAACCTCTGAGAGATGGCGTGACGCGTCAAGTTCGGAGCCACGAGGGCCAGGAGCCGGTTTTAGGCTGCTGCTCCCCAAGTCTGCTTGCTTGCTCTGACTTGTGTCCATGTGGGTTGAGGGGTCTCCTATGGCCGTGGCGGGGTGAACAGTCACACTTATTTATCTAAAGTAGGTGATTCCCGCAGCCCCCTGGCCACAGCTAGTCCGTGGCTCTGCCCAGAGAGGCCCAGATCCAGGGGCAGCCGGGGGAAGCAGGGTGGCCACATGCAGAGGACACCGCTGGCGTCTCTTGATCAAATCTGATCAAATCCGATTCAGATAGGTCGGTCTCCCTTGTCACTAGATATTCTGGGGGAAGCAGGTTTTCAGTACTCAGTGGTGTCCTGTCCCTTAGGTGTGCGTTACCCATTTAGCTAATCGCCATCCTGGTGTTCCGGCGGCTCCCCGTCGCCCTGTTAGAGCGCCGCCTTCCCGATGCTCTCCAGCAGGAGACCCGGGGCAGGACTCTGGGCCCAGGCGTTCGTGCATCCGCTGACCGCACGATGGCAGGTCTGCCCGCGGGCTAAGAATGCTGGTGCCGCCTTCATACGTCTTCAAAGACCCTCTTTTTTTTTTTTAAGATTTATTTTTATTTATTAATGCACACAAGAGCTGGGGTGTAAGAACCATATACAAGAGGTGCAGGGGGCAAGAGGACTCTCCAGAGACAGAGTGGGGAGCAGAGTAGGTGGATCCACTGAAATCCACTGCTGAGGGGAGCAGCGGGGAGACCAGAGGGGTCTGCTGTGCCATGTGGGTTGCTCCCTGGCCGGGGATCGGACTCAGGCCGCAGGGGAGACAGTGCTGAGACTCAACCCCTAGACCACAGGGAGGCCCGAAGACTGTCTTCATTAAAAATTAAAAATAGTGATCACTGATTAAGCAAAACATCATAGAGTCTAATTCCAGTCTCCACTCCCTTCACTAACAGTGAAGTTGAACATTTGCAAAGTTTCGTTCATTTTCTATTTCTTATTTTGTAAATTGAATGTTTATTTTCCATGGGGTTGTTCATATTTTTCTTATTGATTTACAAGAAATCTTTACATATTAAACATTAACTTTCTCTCATGTGATAGAAACAATTTCCCCAGAATATCCCATGCCTTTTATTTCCTGGTGCTGCCCTTTAAGATGTTAATATTTAATTAATGTCGTTATAGCTGTCCCTTTCTTTATAGTTTCTTTCTTTGAGCCATGCCTAGAGTTTCCTGCTCCAAGGTCATATAAGTAGCAATCCACACTGTATTCCAGTTCTTTTACAGTTTTACGATTTATATGTTATCTTTACAATCATCTGAGCGGCATTACAGTTTGTGCCGTGAGAATAAGAGTAACTTTTTTTCTCCCAAATCTACTAAGAAATTCAATCAGGATTTAAAAACGATCATCCTTTGGCCACGGACTTGAAAGTAACGCCTTTGCGCTGTCCACAGATCCACACACGTCAGGACCTGGGTTTCCTGGGGCTGGTGCCGAGACAGCAGGGGGACAGGAGAGGTCTGGGGCGCCCTGTGGGGCAGCTGCGGTAGGTGAGGACAGCTGCCTAGTGCGGAGGCTTAAGCCTCGTGCCACCAGCAAGGCCCTGTAGGGTGTTTAAATCAACCACAAAAATGGAGTTGCCCCTCAGGCAATCGCCCCTATTCACTACCCCCCAGGCATTTATGCACCCCCAGTCCACAACCCCTCCAGCACATTCCCCTAGGCGTCCTCCATGCCCCTGTCCACCTCCCCTAAACCTGATCCTCAATACGTGTGAGACCCCGGGAAATAGACAACACTCCCCGAGGTGCGAGTCCCTCTGGGCCTCCTGCTCTACTTGGGCTTTGAACTGTCCTCTCTCTGCCCCGCATCCCCCACGGCTGTGCCCCCAGGGCCACATTCTCCACCAGACGCCTCCAGTCCGGAGCCGGCAGGCCCGTTCTGTTCACTCGCTCCCTTGAACTCCCAGAAGCAGGAGCCGGGTGAGAAATAGACGTCGGGCCGGTACCTGGTTCTTGTAGGCGTGAACAAATAAATCTTAAAAAAAAAAGAAAGAAGGACGGGGTCTCTTCCGCCAGGCGGGGCTTGTCCCCGTGAGTGAACGAAGCGCCGGGCGGCGGGGGCATGTGCTACGCGGCCAGGCCGGGCCTTTCTCCAGAGCCGCAGCCTGCCGGGGACGCACGACGCCGCGAGGGTTATGTCCTCCTGCCGGGAGCGTGCAGCTCGTTCTGCCTTCACAAACGGGGACAGGGAAGGGATCGGGGTCCTCAGCCCCATCTGCACCAAGTGGGAGAGGCCGTGGGGGGACGGGCCTTGAGAAGAAAAAGCCCCCCTTGAGAAGAAAAGCAGCTGAAACAGCGTCGCTGGCCACGGGCCTGTGTCCTGCACTTTACTGCACCCTCTTTCTACACAAAGGTGCTCAGCGCGGGGGGTTGATGCGTCTTCCCCAAAGGTGTCCCCTTCCGAGCTGTCCTCCCTGCCTCCGCCTCAGGTGCAATCCTGGGCCACCCTGGTGGAGTGTCCGGCGGGGCCCACGGATTGAGCCACGTGGCTGACGATTCAGATTGAGCTCCGCGGGGCGGGGCCGAACCCCGTTCCTTAAGCGCTGCCGGGTGTGAACGGGTGCTGTGGCCCTTGGGCCCTTGGCTTGGCTGACTCGGGCGAGGTTTAGCGCCACGGAGGGCTCAGCATCGCCAGCGTGACCCCAGGGCTCCAGCGCACCACGCGGTGCCTCGGACGAGGACACTCGCACCCGCCGGGGTGCCCCGCGCCTCAGAGAGCGAATGTGATGGGCTCGGACGAGGGGGTCCCGGCTGCTCCTGGAGAGGCTGTGCCTCACTGGTGGCACAAAAGCTTCCCCCAAACGTTTGATCCAAGGCCTCCCGGCCGACTTCCCCAGGGCTCCAGGAGTCCCCCTAGCTCTCCCGGCCACCGGCCTTTGGTGGCTTCCCCGGATGTTTAGGAGCCAGAAGTTTGGCCTCAGCTTCTGCGTGACCCCGCAGCCGCCTTTGCTCCCTGCTCACCATCCCTATCTCCTCCCTCCCTCACAGGAGGCCCCTGCTGGCTCCCCACTGGCTCCCGGGGTGTCTCCTCCCAGCGCCTTGCTGCCCTCCCCTCCTGGCGAGCAGGGGCCCGTCCCTGGTGCCAGGGCAGCTGAGCAGGGAGCCAGTGCCAAGGGTGCAGGCCTGGACACAGCCTGTCCCCTGTGGCCTCGTGGCCAGCACCCGTGGCGGGGACGTCCCCATGGCCGGCTCTGTGCAGAGGGCAGTGTCCGCGGGCTTGGCCACCTGGGGAGCCAGGCCACGAGGCCCGGCCCCGCGCGCGTCCCCAGGCAGTGGTGCTGTTCACGGTGGCAAGGCCGCTCATTGGAACTGACACGCGGTGATGGGCTTAGACCGACGCAAGGCCTGGCTGCCCCCAGGAGCCGGCGAGGGGTGACCCGACACAGTTACCGTCTGATTGAAGCCATCAGCTCGTTTCCCGTGGGTCACGGAGTCGGCGCGCCAGACCGGCGGGGACCGGCTGCTTCGCCTGGTGGCTGCTGCCCAGCTGGGCTCAGGGCACGGCGGCAGGGCCGGCTCCTTCGCTGGTGGCGGGGTCCCCAGGCCTCGTGGGCCTCCTGCCCCGCACACACAGGCCACGCTCCCTGCCCGGGGCCCCGGGGGCACCTTTCCAGGCACTGGCTGAGCCTTCAGGCTGGTGAGCTGCGGGGCGGAGGCGCTGGTCTGGGGCCGCGGGTGCACAGCTCAGCCAAGGGCAGGGCAGGGACAGCTCTGGAGCCCAAACACAGGTCAGGGTGGCCGGGTGGAGTGGCGCCTCCCTCCCAGCCCTGGCGGCCTCAGGCACTGGCCCCTCCAGTCCCCTGCATGGTCCGGAGAGGCGGCCCTGACCTGACCCTCAGGGCCGCAGCACCTTCCATCCAGGTAAACGCAAGGGGGAGGCAGCCTGGAGGGCCTGCAGAGCTGGGGCTCTCTGGAGAGCCCCGAAGGCCCCAACCTGCGGGCATCTACCGGGACCTCCTGTGACAGCCCGAGTGGGTCCCAATGCAAAGGCCCCCTGACCCCCCTGCAGGAGCGTCCTGGGCCCCTGCAGGTTTTGCTGGGCAAGTCGCCGGCAGGTGTCAGAGTGACGAGTGGGACACGGAAGCCAGAGCGCCCGACTGCTCGCCTTGGTCCCCACCTTTCCCCACGCAGGCCTGCTCCGCCCTGAGTCTCCTCCCAGGCTGTTCTGGTTGCGTCTGCTGTGACGATGTCAGCGTGCTGGGCCTCTGGGAAAGCAGGGGCCTGTCTTTCATTCCCAGAGTCCCCAGAGTTAGCGCCCAAGGCACGTGTGTGATGGGTCTAGCGCTCTCTCTCCCTCTCTCTACAGTGATCGTGTGGGTCCCGCCCCAAGCCTCTGGGCCCCCGCTCTTCTGTGTCTCCATCCCCTTCCCGCTGCTCTCTCTCCCGTGGATCAGTCAGCACCTGTCTGTCCACTCATCCATCTCTCTGTCCATCCATCTATCATGTCATCTATCCATTCACCCTTCCGTTACCATCTATACAGCCACCCGCCGTCCATCATCCTCCATCCATCCGTCCTCCATCCATCCACCGTTCTCCATCCATCCTCCATCCACCATCATCCTCCATCATCCATTCATCCTCCACCCCTTCACCCATCATCCCTCCACCCTCCATCCACCTTCTCTCTAACATTTCTCTCGATGGCAGGACTCTCTCCATCTCTACATCCATCTGTGTTACATTTACCTGCCCATCCATTTTTACATCGTCTTCCTGCAGGGATTCTATACGTGGAACCCCTGGAGCGCCCTACCGGACGGGGTGTCACCCCCCACCCTGCTTCCCATGGAGGCCAGAGTGGGTCCACTCGCTGCTTCCTATCCTGGCCCCTGCTCCCCCTCTTGCTCCCCTGCTCCAAGAGGGAGGCGCCCTTTCACCGCACCTCCGTCCTGAGCAAACAGACGTGCAGCGCTCATTCTTGCCTTCTAGAATGATTTTTTCTGCTGCCGACAAGGTCGCACACGCCTGGCTGACAGAGGCCCAGCACCTTCTGCTGTGCTCAATCCCATGGGGCTCAGGTGGCTGCTGAGACTGGGCCGCCCTGGCCCCAGGTTCCTGGGAAACTCGCCATCTGACCTTGCTGCCCACATGACCGCCAGGGTCGCCTGGCAGCCCTGGGCCCCTCAGCTCGGATCCAACATGACTTCTGTTCCCAGACACAGCAGTGGAACCCTAGAAAATAATAAAGGCATTTTGTGAAAAACTCCTTAGTCTGTGGGATAAACCCGGAGCGCTGACATGTATAGCTGGAGGCTTATTTTTAGATCCTCTAGAGAGGGAGCGTGTGTGAGAGAGAGCCAGGGAGAAGGAGCAGAGAGAGAACGGTTTAAATCATAATAACTTCATAAAACAGAGTTTTCTTGTAATATTCTTTGGTAATGTTGAGCTGAAAATAGATTTACAATCAAAATGGGCTTAATCTGATATTAAAGAATTCTCTTAAAATCCCCCAAACAATTGAGATTTTCCCCCCTTTGGTTTGTTTTGCTTTGGCTCCTCCAAGAGGCTGAGGGTGTGGGGAAATATATTGACATTAATTAAAGTGAGTGTATGTCGCCCCATGGGGGTGGGGCAGGTGCAGCCCCAGGTGAGCCCCCGCGGTACCCCGGCGCAGCTGGGTGGTGCTCCCCAAGGCGGGGGGCTAGGCCAGGGGGAGGACCCACGATTCGGGGCCCATTGGCAACGGCAGGTAGAAGGAGGGTGCCCCAAGAGTGATCTGTATTTCTGAGCCACGCAACACGCTCAGAAGAATGAACATTTTCTTTTTCACGCGGTGCTCAGTCTCTCCGACTCTGGCCTAATCCCTCGATTTCTCAGGTCAGAGCGAGAAGCTGGCACTTTGGAGATGCCTCGCCAGCGCCGCGCCCTGTGTTCAGAAGGTCGTTTCTGCTTGGCTTTTTGTCCTAATAAAGGAGGCGCTTTGTATCGGGGAGCAAATCTATTTCCCGGCACATCTATTATTTCTGTTGATGAGGCCTAATAAAAATTCTTAATTAAAAGTAATTGTGGGAGAGATAATGTCATTATCAGGAGCTGTCGTTCCTATTTTTGCATCTAAAATCATCTGATTTTGAAACAAATCATCACAGACCCCTCAGCTGACTTATTCACACAGTTAAGCAAGCAGGGGAGAATATTTTGGTGTCGCCACGATGCTGGCCAAATTCCCCTTCATGACCCACAGCCTGCTGGAAGCTTCTGGCTTGGAGGGAGCCACCTGGGGTTGTGTCACCCCGACGGACCATCCCAGCCCTTGGCAACCGGACGCCACCTGAGGCCCCTGGGTCTCTCCACAGTCCGTCGTGTTCTTGGACCCAGGTGACAGGTGACCAGTTGTCCCAGCCGCCCTGTCCAGTGGGTTAGAGGGCTCACGTTTGCCCAGGTGTCCTAGGCCCAGGAGCAGGGGGACCAGCACTGCTGGGCCCCAGGGGGACGCTTTGGGCCTCCTTCAGGTCGCTGTGCTCCCCGTTGGCCTGAGTCTCGTGGTCGTGTGATCCACGCTGGCCAGCAGCTGTCGGGGAAATCAGGACCTCAGATAAGTGCCACGTGTGATGGATGAGGCTGGAGTGAGAGGCAAGGAGGAGACGAGAGGCCGAGCATGCCTGGCAGGAGGTTGACTTAGTTCTTTTTTCACTCTCATGATTTCATATAAACCTGTCTTGGCTATAGAGCAGGTGAATAAACTCAGGGCCAAATGCTTCCTCATTCAGAGGCTCTGGGATTTCAAATTGCATGTGGCCGGCTGGCTGTGGAGGAGAGGCAGAGACTGCTGCCCCGTGGCCGCTGGTGCGAGCCGCCCCACCTTTGCCCATGCTGGCTGCTGGTGCAAGCCCATGGCCTCTGCAGCCTGGGTGCAGCCTCGGACCCCGCGGACGGGGTGGCTGCAGGGAGACCTCGATGTTGATAATGGTCGACCCACTTTGGGGATCCTGGCAAAGAAGCTCACATAACAGATCTGCAGGGATTGAGTGGGGACCTCTCTTCCTCTGCCCGCCAAAGCATCTACCTACCCATGTGGGTGTGCGGCCGGACGCCCCACGCCAAGCCCAGGATGGGCGGCAGAACGGGCAGCTCTTCCTGTTGCAGGCCGAGACCAGCAACCTGGATCTGCCTAAGCCACGTGCAGCAGCCGGGCGTGGGGCTGGGCACCCTGAGATCCTGAGGAGCTGCTGTTCCCAAACTTGACGGGCCTTGAATTAGGCCTGTGCCTGGCTCAGGTGACATGTGTCGCTTAGGAGAAGCAAGACTGTTTGGCCGCAGTCGCCGGTGTGGCTCTGGGTCTGGGCCCCAGGGAGGAGGGGCCGCTGGTGAGGACCTTGCAGGAGTGTGCGTGTGGGTGACTGAGGGTGTGGATGTCTCACTAGGACGAAGAGAGGAAAAGAACAATCTGTTCCCGTCAGTGCTCGTCAGGTGAGGCCTTGGCCTTCCTGGACGGCTGAGGCCCACAGACGGGTTCCTTGGCAGAGTCCATCACGTAGACTGTTGGCCATTAAGCCACGTGGTCAGGCAGGGACAGTCCTAATCCCATAGTTTGCCCCATATTTTATCCGGCCCTCCACCCCTACATCCTGCCCACTCAGGGTCGTCCTCTTGGCCAGTCGCGGGAGCTCCAGGGTCCCTCTGAAGATCCAAAACCCAACCCCACAAGTACTCAGATGTGAACCTTCTGGCTTGTGTCCTCCCCGACGGCGCCAGGCCAGCGCAGCCTCTTCTGCGAGACAGATCCGCAGTCGAGCCATCCCCTTGGATGTGCCCTGCTCGATGCTTCTCAGGACGGACCCCATGATCTTTCGGCCTTCCCTGGGGGGGCTGCCCCTACCCCCTCCCATCCTGGGCATGGCCATGGAGACCCCGGAATGCCAAGTTCTTGTTCGCGTGCTGTGTGAAGGGCCAAGGGGGTGTGCTGGGACCCGAGATGGCGTCACAGGGTCCTCCTCGCGTTTCGGTCGCCCTCCCTTGTGGCTCCAGGACCTGCGGTGTGGGTGTGGGCATGGGCGTGGGTGCAGTGCCCGCATGCGCACCCGCGTGGGCGCCCGCCAGGCAGGCGAGGCGCGCGGCCCCCGAGGAGCCCGCATACTTCCCCATTCCCTGTGATGAGCGAGCACGGCCGCGAAGGCGAGCGGCTGGTACAATGGTGATTTTCTCAGGACGCCAAGACTGAATTAATTGCGTACACCTGGAGGAACAGGCGCCGGCAACAATGGCAAGCCGCCTTTAAAGTCGTCTTATTAAGGAACGCAGCCTGGCCTCTCGCGCGCAGGGAACCTCCAATCTGCCTTATCAAACACGAGGTGCTGGCTCAGATGCAACAGGTCTCTTCCTCCAAAGCTGTGTTCTCACATCCTCACACCCCCTGTAGGCTTTGAAATCCGTGTTCAAAGTGGACTTTCTGAATTCATGAAAACCCACAGGTCTGTAATCCATCCCTAATGGAAGTCAAACATGACACCGGCGAGATAAAACACCGTGGCCTCCCCTCTGTTCACAGTAGGTGTCTGCAGATAATAAATATTTTATTTTACTACAAAAACAAATAACTAAACATACCCCCTGTGTTTGTTCTGAACTCGACAGTAGCTTTTGTGAGTTTACTCTCTTTCAAAGCGGAGCGAGGCGCCGCGGAGCCGCGTGGAGACCGGGCGCACGTGCCCAGGAGCCGAGGCCGCCGTCACTCTACAAGCCGCGCTGCGGGAACGCCAGCCGCGCCCTCCGCTGGGGCACCACGGACTGGCAAGGAGTCACGTCCTGGTTTGGGGAGTGGAGCGTAGCGGCCGCAGGAGCAGGCGGGGAACGTTGGTGCTTGGAATTCGCCATCTCTTGGCCTACGTGGTTCTCCATCACCCACTCTCACCAAAAAGCGCCAGCGCACTTGCTGACTTGGGGTGCCCTGTGCTTAGATGTGAGGCCCGGGGTGCTCTGGAGTCCTCCGGGGCAGGGAGAGGAGTCAAGCTCTAGGTCCTAGTCTCTAGGAGCATTCACGGTCAACCTTGAGATGAAAGTCTTCCCTTTCCCTGATCTCCGTGAGGTGTGGAAATCTCGCCACTTAATGTCTTCAAGAAGGTGCTTTTGGTTAGTTTCAACCTTTCGGTCGAGTTGGTGAGCGGGAGAGTAAGTTGGCGTTTCCAGATGCTGGTGTATTTATGTTGTTATCGTCACAATTACCTGCGGGATGTGCCTTGACTATGGTGATGTCTACACTGATGGTTCTTCTGGAATGTTATTTGACCTTCTTCTCTGGCCCAGTAGCTAAACTTGAAGATTGTGATGAGATTTTCACATGACCGAGTCTTCAGGGTAACTTGCAAACTGGGGGCTGGGTGGAAAACTGTACCAGTGACTCAACATTGCAGTGACCAGAGTCAAGGCCGGCCGCAGGTCACCTTGGGGTGAGAAGCAGAGGATGCTTATTCAAGTGTATTCTTTAGTTTTTAGTTGACTTTGCCAGCCCTACCCTTTCTCCCTCTGGGGTCTGAGGCTACGGCTCTGTGCGGGCTCCTCCAGCTGTCTAGAAGAACATGGAATAGACGCTTGGAACATTTCTGATGTTTATAAAAGATTGAGTGCAGATGTCAGCTTGGAGGGTGTTTTGGATGAGATTAACTTGTGTTTCAGGATTCTTTGAGTAAAGCAGATTGCCCTCCTTTCTGGGGTGGGCCTCATCCTATCCGTTGAAGGCCTGAGTAGAACAAAAAGCCCGGCCTCCCTGAGCCAGAAGAAATTCGCAGGCTGGTTGGATTCAGACCGGAGCTGAGTCACCTGCTGTCCCGTCTACCAGCTTACCAGCCACACTGCAGACTCGGACTCACCAGCCTCCAGCACCGTGAGCCCAGTTCCTGTGACACTCTCTCTGCATTTGCATGTCCACTTGGTTCTGTGTCTCGAGACAGCCCTGCCCTCCTGACCTCCCAGGTAAACGCAATAGGCAGAGATTACATCTAACGAGAAACAGCACAGGTGTGCGGCTCGTCGCTCGTCCTGGGGTAAATCCTACTGAACAATCAAGGAGACCCGGAAAATGTGTGTATCCGACGTGACTAGGGGTGCCTGGCGCTAGCTCGCCACCCTTTCTTCATCACAGACAGGACCAGTGACACAAATACCACTCTGAGTTCACTGCAAGCAGTTGCTACTGAGATATCAACAGCTCTTCCCGAGTGTCTTCTTTGAAAGGCTTCTTGTAAGAAAGAAATAAACGTCGGGGCTCCCTATGAAGGGAAGGACGGAGAGTCACTGTGTCTTCCCGTTTGCAGCGGCTCCTTCGAAGCTCAGCGTGACGTGGGGTGGTGATTTCTAAATCCACATTGGTCCTTGCCAAGCCCACTCTCCTCTCTCCTGCCGTCATTACCTTTCCCGCTCTAATTTATTTTTAAAGATTTATTTTGTTTATTTATGCATACAAGAGCTGGGGTGCAGGGCAGAGGTGCAGGGGGAGTGAGAGGATTCCCCAGAGACAGAATTAGGGGCAGAACAGGCGGATCCCCTGAAGCACACCTCTGAGGGAGCAGCGGGGAGACAGGAGAGGTCTGCCGCGCCATGTGGGTAGCAACTTGGCTGGGGATCGAACTCATGCCGCAGTGACTGCCGACAGCCTCACAGTGCTGAGACTTAACCCCTGTGCCACCGGGAGGCCCCCCCCATCTCTAATTTTGTCTCTAAGTGTCTAAATGTGACTTTGGGGAGAAATAAACATGTTGGTTATCGCGCACGTTGGGGCCTCCACTTGCTCCTCCGGGCACCCCCGCTTCATCCCTTTCCCCCTCATCACCTCCCCCTGGAACACACCGTGGGCTCTGGTCAGTGGGGACCAGCGGGAGACCAGCGGGCAGCTGGAGAACAGGCTCGGGGTGTTTAGTTTCCCACAAGGCGCCAGGTCCTGGGTGCCCGCAGGAGGTAGGTCTGCCCGGCCTGTGGTCTCCTTCCCGCCCCTGGCCGCGGCTCCCTCCCCTCTGCTGTCCCTGTGGGCACAGGCTACAGGGACCTGTGGGGGGGCCCAGATCCCTCGTGCTTTCCGACCCCCTCGCACCCTGCAGCGAGCCCTGCATCAATGAGCGCTCCCTGCGCTACTCTCATTAGCGCGAACCGCACGCTTCCCGCGGAGACTGACTGATCGCCGGCCGGACATTTACTTCACATGTGAGTGTTTGGGGCTGGAGACTGGCTCAGGGTGGCGGCATTGATAACTGAAGAGCTGCGTCTAGTTCTTAGGAAGTTGGTCATGGTCTAGAATGAGCTGCACTGGCTTCAGCAGCAAGAGGGGACAAACACCGAGTGTGTGCCTGTGTGTGAGTGTGTGTGAGGGTGTGTGGTGTGTGCACATGTGTGTGGTCTGTGTGCATGCACGTGTGCGCACCTATGCACACATGTAAATTTAACTTTTCCAAATGCCACGCAAATAGCACACATACCTGTCTAGTTTTGCACACGGACACATCCTATTTTACTCTGTAAATAGAGAAGACGCCATGTAGGCCCAGCTTGACTTGCAGCTTCCTGCAGAGAGAAGGCGTTGACTCACCCGCCAGGCCTCAGCTCTGCTGCGTGGGGGCCAGGCCTGGCCGCCCCCTCCTGTCTGCGTGTCCATGCTTCCTGGGCCGCCTGGGCGCAATCTGACCGCGACCGGTCCTGGAGCAGGCACCGAGGTCCAGGGCCTCATCCCTGCTGGATGCTCAGCATCAGCCTGGTTGGTCCAGCAGGCGCATGTGGCCGGCCCTGGCACTGCCCTGTGCCCTGAGGTCAGCCCCACAGGACAACAACCCTTAGCGGGGCCACGGGGCTTCCTGGAGGACAGCAGAGACCCACCTTCCCGGAGGGAGGCATGGCCACTCTGCAGAGCTGCCCGGCCCCGGCGCCGCCTCCCCGACTTCCTTCCCGCCTGCCCCGACTCTGCCGGACGCAAAATGGGACACGGAAGCCGACTTCTCAGGTGACTTTCGCGGCTTCCGTCATTCTACCCGCCTCACCCCAACTGCACATGTGTATTTCACCTGCGGTCGATTGAAAGGTGCCCCCCAAACGTATTCACCTCTTTGGAACCTGCCGTGGCCCTTTATTTGGAAAGGGGGGGGTCTCTGTAGCGCGTCAAGCCAATGATCTTCAGACAGGACCCGGAGCATCAGAGGAAGCTGGGAGGCTGTGTGCCGGGAGGGGCTTCTGAAGGGCTGGTGCTCACGATCGCGGGGTCTGGCCGGCCCTCCGTCTGTGGGCGGCCCATGGGCTGAGACTCCGAGGGGTGCTGAAGGTCAGGCAGCTAGCGTGAAATTCCTTCTCCCCCTGGCCACTGTCTTTTCTTCGTGAGGCCTCAGCTGAGTGGATGCGGCACATTCTGAGGGCTCTGCTGACGTGAATGCTGAGCTCATCCATAAAGCAGCCCCTAAACTGCTGCTGGTTTGGGTGTGGTGGCCCCGTCAGCCATAGGAAGTTCTCAGCACAAAGCTCCTGGATTATCCGGGTGGACCCTGCATCCACCACGAGCTGTTGTTAGGTGGGAGAGGCTGTGGGGGTTAGACAGGACAGTAGAGAGGGCCAGTGCTGGGGCAGAGACGGTGACTCGGCCATAGCTGGTAAGCCACGGGATTCTTTCCCCAGGGCCTAGGACTCAGGGCCTCCAGCTGTGGGTGACAGCGTTTTTGTTGTCCTAAGGCAGCTCGGGGTCACGGCAGCCCTAGGAGAGGGTAGACACCGGGGACAGGGTAGCCTGAGACAACGGCCTACAGCTGGGCTTTGCAGCTGTTGCTGGACTTGGTGGAGCGTGTGGCTGGAGGGGACTCTGTGAAGGGCTGGAGGCCTGAGGGCTGGAGTGCTGGGGAGGCAGAGCCTCAGCCCCAGACACAGGAGCCTGGTCACTCGCCACCGAGCCGGCTGGGGAGGGCATCTGGAAGACATAAGCTGGCCTGTGCTCGGACAAGCGGTTTCCTCGGCTGAGTCTGGGCTGGCAGAGGGTTTCTCAGACACGCAGGACCTGGCACACCAGCCACCCAGCTGGACACCAACTTCATTCCTATGTGGACATGTCTACACTGAACAAGGCCACTGTACCGGCCTAAGCGCTGTGGGCTTGCTGGTCTACCCGGCCTGTGTCTGCTTTTCATGGAGAACTAAGACCCTAAAAGCTCCTTTAATATAGTTTAGGGAACTTATTTTATATGTTCCCGTGGTTTATATCATCATTCTTACTGTACTAAAATTTACATGCCCTTTTAAGGAAAAAAAAAAAACCATGATATTGTCATGTAAATTTTGTAAGCTCTAGGTTTATTTTACGGCCCATAAACTCAGACAATATATTAAAATCTTGGAAGAATTTAATATCAGCAGCAGATTATCCTAAACAAGAAAAATCCACACCTAATTCCTGGGCATTACAGGACAGTGGTGCAGCCAGTATGTTAAAAGGTTTAATAGCTGTTACTAAATTTTACTGCTGCTGTCAATAACTCCATAATATATTGGACACGTTAATAGGTCAATGCAATGTATTTATATCTTGCTATAAACTGTTTACCCAAGAACAAACTAATTTCTAATGATAATGAAATCCGGAGCCAATAAATATTAATTTTTAGCATTTCTAATTTAAACGCAGTTTTTCACATCTGCCATAAACGTTGGGCTGGCCGCATTAAGATCCCATCCCTGGTCTCAGGCACCAGGGGTGTCTGTGTTCAGAACCACCTGTGGTGTTCAGCCTGATGCACAATATTTGAGAGTGAGCAGACTGGAAGGTGTGTGATGATATTTGAGATTTTGTCAAAATTATGTGTCCAATTCCTATGCATTTTATTTAATTTTTTTAAAGACTTAGTTTACATATTTATGCATATACTCTGTAGACCAGCAGTGGAGGGGGGCATGAGAGGATTCACCAGAGACAGAGCGGGGAGCAGAACAGGCAGACTGACTGAAACACACTGCTGAGGGGAGCAGCGGGGAGACAGGAGAGGTCTGCCGCGCCCTGTGGGTTGCTCCCTGGCTGGGGATCGAACTCGTGCTGCAGTGGCTGCCGACAGCTTCATTGTTCTGAAACTTAACCCCTTGCGCCACCAGGGAGGACCCCCGACGCATTTTAATGTGCTTAAAAAATACATATATTTTAAATGTATCTTTTTCAAATATCTTTTTAATTAAGTTTTGATATTTAGTACATGTTTAAGTTTCTGGTGAGAACAAGGCCAGGTGGTAAGGGCTTGGGGGGACAGTCCACGAGGTGACCTTTTGTGAAACAGGAGCCTGGGGAGTCCTGTCTATAGCCGTACCCACCCCATGGGGTCTCGTGAAGGCAGAGGTGGGTCACGGGGAGGCAGAGGGCCCCTCAAGAAGGCCCTTCATGCTGACCCACTGTGGACATGCAAGGGTGACCTGTGTCTGTCAGGGTGTTCCCAGCGCCCCATTCGTGCGTCCGTCGCCTGTTCATGCAGCTGCTGTCGCCTGGGTCGGGGGAGCTGCGTAATGGGTACCCTGTGCATTGCAGACTTGCCTCCACTGAAGATGGAGACTCTGGGTGTGCACAGGGGTGAATGTGTGCACGGGGGTGTGTACACGGGTGTGTGTGCACAGGGTGAATATGTGTGCAGTGTGCGTGTGTGCCTGCGAGCATAAGCATGTCCAGGAGGAAGCGTCTTCCATGCACACATGTAAAGCAGGGTCTGCACGGCTGACATTTTGCCCCAGGAGGCCGCAGGCCCAGCGGAAAGGTCCTCGCCGAGGCCGCGGGATGGTGAACCGGTGGCAGCGTCAGGTTCTGTCCACATGCTCCTCCCTCTGCGGTCACCTCCGCCTAGTTCTCATGGAGGACAGGCCCAGGGGACACCAGTGATGAAGGTGGAGGCCCAGCAGGCCAGGGCGGCCTGTGGCTGACCCACCTCGGGCTTGTCCTGCTTTCTGGAGCTGCTACCTGGTGAAGCGTGTGAAGGCGCCGCTCGGGGCTGTGCCCCTGACACCCCGCAGGAGCAGGGGCTTTGCAGGCCACCTGGCCAGCATGTGCTGTCCAATCCTGTGGGTGGGTCAGCGAGGGCGGGCAGTGCAGGGAAGGGAGGCTGAGCTGAGCGGTTGCTCTGGTCCACTCCCCTATCCCACTCCCTGGGCTTGCAGGGGTGTCCTTGGCCCGCCCCTCCAGGCCCCCCGCGGCACCCCAGCTTCCATTGGTGTGGTCAGCAGGAAGGCCTGGACTCTGAAGAGGAGGGTCACGGTGCTGATGCTGTTCTCCCAGCAGGCCCCTGAGACTGGACTGGGTCTGCCCGCCACCCCGGCCGCCTCTCAGAAGCTCCACACAGCCCAGGCCCCGGCTGGCCGCCCACCGGCCTGGCCCCTCGGACACGTGCCTGTCCCGAGCTTCGCCGTCCTGCCGACGGCCGCTGCTGGGGGCTAGGCCCCTGTGGGCGCCACCTGTGTCCTGGGAACCCCGGGAGATGGGCCCCGCTTTGATTCCCTTGAACTGAGCTCCCAGTCTGGCCATTCTCATCCCACTTTGTAAAGGTCATTGTGGTCTTCAATTTTCTCTTTTATGTTTAACCTGACACAGTTCCCCCAATTAATGTGCTATATTAAATATTAGGCTTTAATAATCTAGTCTTTTATTAATATATTTTAATATTTAATGCTAGCATTTTATGTGGCGTTCTCAGTCATATTAACTAGTAAATTTTGCCAATAAAATTAATTTTTTCCTGTTTTACCTTTTGAATAGTAAAGATTATGATGGAGTAAAAATAATTAGATTTCTTTGGGGTAAGTGATGGGGAGAAGGATTCATTGCCCTGGAAACTGTTCCTCTTCTGCCTCCTGCGACTCCCCTGCCGCACCACCTGGGCCCTGCTTGGCCGCAACGGGGTGCGCGGTGCCTGCCCAGCTTCTGCACAACGGCCAGACACCTGAGACCAGAAAGGCTTACAGCACACGGAGGGCTCCCAGCTTCATGGGCAAGAGAAGGGGACCTACCCCCGCGCACACCCTCCTCCCTTTACTCCAACACCTGGGCTCCAACCTACGTGGCCCAGCTCGAGTCAGTAGCTGGTCTCAGAGTTGGGGTGTCAACCGCCCCTCCTGAGCACCTGCTGAGTGCTCCCCTCCCCACCCCTGCTCCTCTGCTTCTCGGGGGAGACACGACCGGCCCCCAGCACCTGCATGGAAAGATGGACCCTGTGCTCCCCAGACGACCCCTGGCCGTGGACGAGGGGCTGTGTGGCCCCGGCTCCAACCCCCACGAACCTGCTCAGAGCCCCTCCCACTGGGAGCCCCACCAAGGTCCTGGGCCATCCTTGCAGCTCTGGGTTTCCAGCCCCCGCCCCACCCTGGGAGCTGCCGGCTCTGACACTCAGATCTGAAAGGTCCTTACGGCCGAGTCCATATTGTGCCAACATGGCGCTCGTGATTTGACTGTAGAGCAGCCCCGAATCTCTCCCGTGGAAGGGCAGCAGGGCGAGTGTGCAAGGCCCCAAGGCTCCGCAGCCTCCTGCGTGCACTCCCTGTGGGCGGGGGCAGCAGACACCCCTTCCGGCCCCTCCCCAGTGCCGCAGGTGTCCAGTAACAGATCCCCCCCTGCAGGCACTGCACCCCGTGCCCCAGTCCCCAGCAAGGGGCCCTCAAACCTGCGCTCACTCTCTCTCCTGCCTGGAATTTCCCACCCCTTCCCTTCCTTCCTTAAAATTTGTTGTATTTTTTTTTAAATAATGGAACAGATTGGAGGTTACCAGAGGGAAGGGCTGGTGGGGGGACGGGTCAAGTGCAGGCCGGCGGAGTGGACCCGAGGTGGAGACGCCCCGCCGCGCACCTGAGGCCTGTACAGCGGTGAGGCCGATATTGCCTCAATAAAAATTTATTAATGAAAAAATGGAGGCTAACAGCAGAGGCTATATATCGACCATGAGCCCAATACCCAAAGTTAATATTTTGCACCTTTATTTCAGTCCCTTTTTTATTGCATATATAGTTCTGTATTGTTTTTAAAAAGCTCCATAATTCAATCTTCAGAGATGGGCTTCTCCGAAGCAAACAAAGCTTCGGTCCCAGGGCCCCTGCCCTGCGCGGCTCCTTCCCACCCTGCTGATTTTTATTCGCGCGCGGCCCACACACGTCGCGGCTGCAGGCCCCAGCGCTGCGTCTGTCCCTGTTCATATTACACGTGCGTGCTCCCCAGGTACTCGGCTCTCTTTATGAATAGGATTCGGGCTGCAGAGCGGCCGAGGGGGGTGAGCAGAGTTAACTCCCTTCCTGCCGGCGCGGAAGCTGCTCCGGTGTCGCTGTCGCAGGAGCACGGAGCAACACGTTTACACAGGATCTTGGGCCATGTTTCCATGATCCCCTAGAGCAGGAGAGCGCCGGGGGAGGAGCAGCAACGGGTCTGCATTTCTTGATCCGCGCTGGCGAGTCTCCTCCGATGGACGCCAGCCCCAGTGCCACCGGCCACCCCCTGTCCTGGCCAGCGTCTCCGCCCCGAGGGGAGGCTTCCTGACCCACCCGCAGCGCTGTCCCCGCGCCCCTGCCTGGCTGAGCGCGCGGACGGGCTCTCTGGGGAGCAGCTCCGGTAGGGCCTCCAGCCTCAGTCTTGTGTCTGATCCACGCTTCTGCCCTTTGTACATGAAGGCGCTTCGTCCCTGTGTATGCGTCACTCTGAAGCGTAGTTTTCCCAGTTTGACACTTGAGTTTAAACTTTTCACACTTGTTTTTGAGATCAGATGCTTTAAAGTCCAAAATTTCTTTTTTCACTGTCCTTACTAGGTTTTTTTCCTCTCTCATTTTTTAAAGATTTATTTTATTTATTTATGCATACAAGAACTGGGGTGTCGGCCAGGGGTGCGGAGGGTGAGAGGATCCACCAGAGACAGAGTGGGGAGCAGAACAGGCAGACTGACTGAAGTACACTGCTGAGGGGAGCAGCGGGGAGACAGGAGAGGTCTGCTGCGCCCTGTGGGTAGCTCTGGCCGGGGATCGAACTCAGGCCGCAGTGGCTGCTTTTACTTGATAGTGCTGAGTCTTAACCCCTGCGCCACCAGGGAAGACCCCCCCCTTTTTTTTTTTATTTATTTAGAAAGCCCTGCATCCAACGGTCACATCGCATCCTACGTGACTTTTGCATTTAACATCTTCTTTCATCCAGTGTTGGTGTTAGTAGATACTAGAGAGGCCCATTTAGTTCCTTATTTTGTCTGTTTCGCCAGCCCAGTGCCCGGACACCGTCTGAGGGAGCTGAGGGCCGCTCCCCGGCTCCAGACGCCCTCCTGGCCCGTGACCCCGAGCGGCTCCCTTAGCTGACGAGGCCTCAGTGTGTGGGCGCACAGTGGTTTATCCACCGCCAGCTGAGGAACACGCGGATTCGCTCAGGATCTCGGCAACTACCAACAAAGCTGTTATCAACATGGTGGTTACAGACTTGGTTGGCCGCCGTTCCAGGCCCAGGAAGGTGTGCTCCAGAGGCGAACACACACAGCATGAGATCAGGAGCCGCCTTGGGGACGGATGCGAAAGCGTAGGGACCCCAGGCCCTGCTGGCTGTGTGGGCGGCGCGCTGCCTAATAAATACCTTTATAAATTCATGGCGAGACCCCGCCACATCTCCTGACCCTCCTCCTGGCTGAGCTCTTGGGGGGCTGTTCCTTCTACTCACAGCGCCTGCACGTGCTCCTGGCATCTTTGCCTTAATTTGATAAGTTTTCTACTTTCCAGCACAGATGTCTCGTCCACGTTAGGCACAAAGTTGATTTCTTTGTAGTTTTTAATCACATGGCAAATAGTAGCTACGATTTCCATTTTTCCTGTTTGATGAGACTATAGTGATGTCTCTTATATATCCAATGACACCTAGAAACAGATTCAATGTCACATTAATTTATTAATTAAAATGCTTTCAGACTATCAGTATATGTCATTAATTATATGTTATTTTATATATTTTTATCAATTGCAAAAGGGAGGGCTTGTTTCCTCTTCCCAGCTTTTCTTTGTCTGCCCAGAGGCAGTGGCGAGAGGGTCCGGCAAAATCTGGTGAAGCGATGGGCAGAGAAGGCACCCAGGCTCCGACCTTCATGATGTTTCATTCTAGAGCGTGTTTGAATAATTGTTTCAACTTCAGTAAGATCCTCTGGGGTTTGATCCGCGTTTCCCACACGTGGCCCTCCCAAGCCAGCGCAGCCTGTGCCCAGGCACTTAGTCACTTCAGAAATGCTGTAACATCTCCTGGCTGTGAGCCTGGATTCTTCCTCCTGGTTTCGCTTTCTAATGTGAAAGGGTGGTACATGCCTCGGCATCTGGTTTTTGCTGATTCACGAACACGCCTCACATATTTGCCCTGTGCATTCCTAACATTTTATGATAGTTCCTAGTTGGCATTTTTGGCTTTTCTCAATTAGCAAAATTCCATCCGATGCATGTTTCTCCTCTCTTTATTATTCTTTGAATTGTGTTCTTTCTGTTGAGGTAAAGATGTTTACAGCCCTGGGTATCGTTCAGAAGCACAGGGTCCCACCTCTCCAGCTGTGTGGTACCCCACCCACTGGCACACCCCCATCACCCCCAGTCCACTGGGCCTCTCCCCACTTGTCTCCTACCCATCCTTCCCCTTTCGGTAACCTCCGTTCTGCAGGCTTCTAGGATTTGTCTTAGTTTAGTTTTGTCTGTTCTTTTGGTTTTTTTTTTTTCCCCTTGTATTCTACATAGAAGAGAAACGATCCAGTATTTGTCTTCCTCCTCCTGACTTATTTTGCTGAGCAAAATCCCTGACAGTTCATCCCGGTTGTCACAAATGGGAAGGTTTCATCTTTTTTTTATCACTGAGTAGTATTCCACTGTGTCATAGACAGCGTCTGCCGCGGGCACTGAGGTTGTTCCCGTAGCTTCTTGATTGCAAATAGTGCCAGGAACATGGGGGCGTGTCACTCCAAAGACGGACTTATTTAGACAAGCCTATTTTTTTAAATTTTCAAGTCATTTGATTATTTTGCTATGTTTTGCTGATTTTGAATGTTAGTAAGTTTTGCTTATAAGATTCTGCACTTTGAGATCTATTCAAGTTTTTTTAGATTTTTTTTCCTGTGACCATGTGTGACCCGCCCTAGGAGGGTTTTGCACATGTTTAATGGATACTTGAAAAAAGGTAAAATCTGCATTTGCAGGGTGAGAATGTGCATCCACACTCGTGCATGCATGGTCCTTCCAGAGCAGTGACACGCGTGCCAGGTGCAGGCGTTTGTGTGATCGAACTTGTCACATCTGGCCATTAGACCCTTTGCAGGCCGCACTTTTTGTCTATTGGTTTTTTTGATGCTGGGGAAAGCAGATGAAAGCAACCTGATAGTATTTTCATTAATTCATGTTTTTATTTACAATTATTTTTCCCCGATACAGTTTGATGTATGACATCCCTACTCATCAGATGGTGATTGCTATTCCTTCCCAGGCTTCTTAAATTTCATCAATGTGAAATAATTCTTGGTCCTATTTCTGCCTTAAATTATACTTTTTCTGTTATGAATTTGCTTTTCTTCTTGTTGGTCTGACAGTCTGCTTTCACAATGTTTATATCACTGGGTTTCATGTGTGTGATGCGTGTGTATAAGCAAAGCATCTGTATGTAATTTCTTTCTTCTCATCTGCAAATCTTTGAATAGAAAATCTTGAACAGTCACAGTTGTTATCATCGCTAATAGACATTGGCTTTATGTCTGTCCTCATCCTTTTGTTTTGTTTCCTATGCGGTAATAAAACTGAATTTTCGTCCTCTTGGTAAATGCCACACAGTGTCTTGTGGGGACCCGCCGGCCCCAGGGCACGGAGCCTCTGGCCACGCCAGAGGCTGATGTCAAAGCCGTGGCCTCCAGCTGTGCCAGGCCAGGCCGCGGGTCCCGTGCAGGCCTCTGCCAGTTCTCACGCCCTGGGCAAACACCAGGCCGACTCCTGCGGGCTGCAGCCAGGCTGGAGCTGGAGCTTGCTCCCCTCTGCCCCAAGGTTATAGTTTTACTAGTGGGAAATCCTGGCCCCTTTTTAATAACAGCAACGGGAGTGGTGATGGGAAGTGTCAGCTGAGGCCCCGCTGCTTCTGGGGACCCACCGCCCACAGCTCAGCCAGCGCGAAACAAGAGGCGAACGGGCCCAAGGCTTCCGTCGCCCAGCTGGTCCCTGAGGCCGGCTGGGGCGTACCCCTCGACTGTGCCCAGCCTCGGCACCCGGACATCTGGTCTGGAGCAGCGTGGGCCCTGCGGGCGTCGAGTGCCTGCCTGTGGGCCCAGGGCCGCAGGGTCGCCGTGGGAAGAGCAATGTCAGTGATCCTCACTCACAAATAAAAAATCCACCTTTTTGAGCAAAAGGTTTGCCTACAGGCCATCTCCTCACAGAGTTTCCTTCATGAATCTCATCATGAGGAACAAGCGTTGGCGGCCGAGAGTTAACACAGCTCCCGGCTCCCTACCTGCCGAGGAGGGCGTGTCCAGTTCCCTGGTTCCGCGAGGAAGTGACCAGCACAGAGGAGACAAGCTGGAGCTCTCGAGGGGACACACTTTGAATGGATGATGCCAGCGTTTGGGGCTCAACGCACCCAGAGAAAACATGGATACCTTGGATGTGGCCTTGACAGGACGCGCCTGGCATCTGGGCCTTGAGTGCAGGAGCTGGCGTTAGGGAAGCAGCGGTCGAGTGACGGAGAACCCACACGCGTAGCCTGAACCCAAAACAGACCTTCCCATTGAGAGACTGTTAGTCTGGCCTGACCGCCTACATCCGATTCCAGCCGAGACGCCCAACTGACAACTTGTCTTTACAAAACATAGAGCTACGGGTCTCGGCCAAGAGATCTCACTCAGTCTGTCTCCAAGAGCACTCAGTCTTGCTTCCCTGAGATAGATTCTGTATGGGCCTCCCTGGTGGCGCAAGGGGTTAAGCACCGCACTGTGAAGCTGTCCGCAGCCACTGCAGCACGAGTTCAATCCCCGGCCAGCCAGAGAGAAACCCACATGGCGCAGCTCTCCTGTCTCCTCGCTGCTCCCCTCAGCAGTGTATTTCATTAGTCTGCCTGTTCTGCTCCCCACTCTGTCTCTAGTGAATCCTCTCACCCCCACCTTCCCACGCATCTCTGGCCTGTACCCCAGCTCTTGTATGCATAAATAAATCTTTTTTTTAGAGATTTTTTATTTATTTTATACAAGAACCAGGGTACAGGCCAGATGCGCGGGAGGGTGAGAGGATTCACCAGAGACAGAGCGGGCAACAGAACAGGCAGGCTGACAAAATACACTGCTGATGGGAGCAGTGGGCGCGGCAGGAGAGGTCTGCTGCGCCATGTGGGACCCTCACTGGCCGGCCAGGATCGAACCGGTGCTGCAGGCTGCAAGCAGCTTCACAGCGCGGAGCTCAACCACCTGCGCTACCAGGGGAGGCCCATTGTATGCATAAATAAATAAATCTTAAAAAAGAAAAAACTACTTCCTAGGCAGCTATGAGAATAAAAAAAAAAAAATAGCTTCTGTGCAGTTCCCTTATGCTGGATTTTAACGGGTATTAGAAAATATTAACCTCTTCCAAGTCCATGGGAAGGAGGTCAGCTCTCAACTCTACCGATCAATGAAATTGCAGGATGGAAATAGGTTGCTTTGCAGGGAACATAAAGTGAAAGAACAGCTTTAAAGCATGAAAGAACAGCTCTTCCAATCAGTCCTTATCCCTCCTCCCAGCTCATGGACATGCCGTGACGTAAGCACAGACCGTCTCCTGAGGCTGGGAGGCCGGGACGCTGAGGGAGGCCCGACAGCCTGGTGCTGTGGCCCTGAATCCACCTGACCCCTCTCCCAGATCTTAGACGCCCCTTTATTTCCTCACATACTTATATTTTTAATTACCTACACTTGAGTGGCGTCGTGCTGGTGAGAAGTTCAAGTCGTGCAGAATCCCTTGAGTTGAAAAACAGTTTCCTCCGCTGCCCTCCCAGAACCACTTGCCTTTTCAAGGATCACTACTGAGAACAGTTTTGTGTGTGATCCTTTATATCAAGATTCGTGAGAAGATTCACATGAGCAGGCTTGTCCTCAGTAAACATTCTTCGAGTGTTTAGCAACATCCTCTCCCCAACGAATCTCTCTCCTTTCTCGATGCTGCTGTTTCCGCGTGGGTGCTGTGAGGCCGGCCTCTGCCATCACTCACACAGCCGTCCCCCGGCGGGTGGGCCTGTCCGCTGCTCCAGCTTCTAGCCCTACTGGTGACGCTGCAGTGATTGTTTTCATACTTTTATGTTATGCAGCTGAGCGGAGGCTTCTGACCTCGCTGTCCCGCAGAGGCACTGCATTTTGGTACTTGTAGCTCCATCCCCCTCCCAACTACCCTGGTGAAATACATTCTCCCAGCTATAGGCGGGTGCCTGAGCTCACCCACTTCCACCATCACGCTCCCATCATTACAATCCATTCATTTTCAGCCTTTCTGCCTCTTAAGTTTTCAATCCCATGCTACCTGTGTGTATTTCTTACACAGTGCCTGCCACTATTTTCCTTATAAATCTGTTCTTTATCCTGTAATGTGCAAAATTAGCATATGCACATGAATCATGTTGATCGACATCTTTGATTTTCTTGCTGCTTCTTCCATCATTTATTTCAATGGATTAAGTTTTCTTTTTTTTTTTACTTGTTCTAATATTCTGGAGTTATATGTATGTGGGACTATAGGCATAATTGTGTATAATACGGTATGGTCTCTATATAATTTCTATTCTTCTAATACTGAGTTTAAATTTGTTTTTATATTAATGCTGAGAATTCATTACTATAATTCCCTTTTTCCTCCAAACGAGGTAAAGGCTAGCTTTCTCCCTATATCTCACATTTAAATGAAATAAACTACTTTATCTTTAGTCTACTTCCTTAGTAATCCGTTATTAATGACTTATGAAAAATTCGATCATATTACAAAGACGCATAAATGAACAATGAAAAGCTTTATTGTACTTTGCTCATCAGAGCTGCTTTTATTTCATAGATCAGATCCATGTTTTTATTTTGCTGGGGCACAGCCTTGGTATCCTTCAAGGAACAATGACAAGCCTTTTGATGCTTGCAAGAGTAAGAACACGTGTGTTTTACCTCTGACTTTGAATGATCATCGAGACAGGCCTAGTTCTTGATCCAAAGTCATTTTGAAGACGTGGTTTCACTGATTCTTAGGGTCCACGTTGCAAGCTGTCAACCTGCCCGGGAAGTTGCTGAGTTGACATCACATCAGAAGGGATGTCTCACCCAGATGTCCATGCCAGTCTCATTTAATTCTTTTTATTTATTCATTTATTTATTTATTTACACATACAAGAACTGGGGTACAGGCCAGAGGTGTGGGGGTAAGAGGACTCACCAGAGACAGAGTGGGGAGCAAAACAGGCGGATCTACCTGAAATCCACTGCTGAGGGGAGCAGCGGGGAGACAGGAGAGGTCTGCTGCGCCGTGTGGGTAGCTCCCTGGCCGGGGATGGAACTCGCGCTGCAGTGGCTGTGGATAGGCTCATAGTGCTGCGTCTTAACCCCTTGAGCCACCAGGGATGCCCGTCATTTAATTTTGTTGGTGACATGCTTGTGTTTCCTCTTTCTGTTGATTTTCAGTAATTTATCCTCTCCCTTACGTATTAGTCAGTGATCTGTCAGAAAACCAGGTTGTTCTCTAGGATTCCGGCAACCTGCCCTGGGGAATGCTAGTGCTGGGCTCCGGGGCTTGGGCTCAGGGAACCCGCCTGGGAAGTTGCTGAGTTGACATCACGTCAGCAGGAAGGTCCACCCAGTAAGGAGACGCAGCACGAGCACGTCTCTGAGGCTGTCGGACCAATTCCGCGTCGCAGGCTGTCGCCCGTACTTTCCAGGTGCTCCTCCTGAGAGCCGACAGGTGTGTGCGCACATTCAGGGCACAGCCAAGAGCCAGTATCTACCCTTCACCAACTCACCCCTCGCCCCCTTTACTTCTGGTGACCACTGATTGCCTTTACCATCCAGAAGATTCTCCTTGGTTTACTTATTTCAGCGGCTTGTTCGTCCCGCCACCTGTGGCCTCGGTCTGTCGCTTTCTGGCGCGTCTCACGAAGCATCGCTCCCCCCGGTGCATCCTGTTCTTCCAAATGGCAGGATTTCATCTCTTTATGGCTGAGTAGTATTCCACTGTGTGTCGGTAACCCACGTGATGAATGGGCGAGAGGAGGAAAATGAATTGTTGATGAGACCCGTTTTTACACAAAATGGAATTAATCTGACATGTTTGTGTGGATGCAGATTTTATTTAACATTCGAAAGATACAGATTCCCTTTTTGTGATATTTTGTGTCGTTTCTCACTATTATTATCTAAGGTGCTTTAAATGCTTGACTCACCCAGCACACGTTCCATCATGACGCTTTCATCACCTGGCCCCCTTGTCGGGCATCGCTGTGCCAATTGGCCCACACCTGGGTGCCTGGCACAGGGCTCAGACACGACGAGTCGGCATCCCATCAGCAGCGGTGGGCCTGAGACAACCCCCAGGAGGGAAGAAAAGTCAGAATTCCCTCTGGTCTTGCTTCACACTCCAAGCTAGAAACGAAACATCAACTGAGGCTAAATCACACGATATACAGCAGCTAAGAAATAAGCATCCAGTGCCCACGCTTCGAGACAGCGGTCACCATGGGCCTGCCCTGGCTTTGCTCCGGGGTCCTCACCCCAGGAGCGCCTGCCGGGCAGCCGGGGCAGACGCTGCGGTCTCCTAGGAGGAAGGACGCTGGCAGCCCTGGACTCCCGTGGGTGGGGCTGGGGAGCGGCCTGGGTCCCTTCGGGTCACATTCACTGCCCGACGGAGGTGCCCGCGAGCCTGCCAGTCGGGAATAGAAAGTGCCCCTCATGGCTCGCTCTGGCCCGAGCGTGGGGTACCGGACAGCCCCCCTCTTCCGTCTGGACCTTCTTCCCCAGCGGAGTCCCCGGCACCACCCGGTCTGTGCCGGCCCTTCTTCCCGGCACGGTGCTGGTCCTCCCTGAGTAATCATTTAGGGTAATAAATGGGACACGCAGGGTGAGGAGATCGAGTTACGTGCAGTCGGGCCTGTTGACAGGCGTGGAGCCTCTAATCAGATCAGGATGGGGCCACGAGGGGCGCCCCGCTGCTCTTCCCGGAGAGGCGGGCGGGAGCTGAGTCCGGTGCCGGAGCTGCCGGGGCAGGGCGGGGCGGGAGTGGTGCTGACCGAGGAGCCGGAGAGGCGGGGGTGGGAGAGGGTCGGGGACCTGGGCGGGGCCGGGGTGGGCAGTGACATCGGTGGACAGGACGCTTCGGCCTGAGGCTGGGCATGCGGTCAGCGTGGTACAAACCATCTCCAGATGGGAGGCCCGTTCCCCCTGCCCGGGCCCCGCGGTCCCTCCCGAGTATGAGTCAGAGGACCTGGAACACGCAGCGGGGAGAGGCGTGAGACTCCAGTCGCCCGTGGGGCGGGGAGCCCGGTCTCCCTGCAGCACGCAGGACCCCCGCCCCCCGTAAGCGAAGCCAAGCAGCCTCGTCATCGGCCCCCAAAGGGCGGCCGGCCCTCGGGCTGCGCGGGAGGACCGGCTGCCCACGGCCCACTTTGTCCCTCGGCTGGTTCCCCGGTCGGCCGTGCCCAGGGTGTTGCAGTCATGTCTACACAGCTGGCCTTCAATTTGTAAAAGAGCCCTTGTTTAAACCCAGCTTCATTTCCACCCTGGCCAAATTGAAACCATCAGTCCACCCTCCAGAGCTAACCTGCTTCGCCGTGATTTATACGTGGGAACGTGAGCCTTGCCAAGAAACACACGACCTCTGCCCGCGGTTAATAATTGCAGCGTGGAGACGAAGCCCATTACATGGGACGGTTCTGTACGGGGCTGAATCTACTTAAAGGGGACGACGCCGTGACGAGGGCTCACTCCCGCGGCGGGGTGTGTGCAGCCTGCTGGTGAGCGCCGGGCCCCCGGCGTCCCGGCAGTGAAGACGCAGCCTTCCCGAGTCCCTCCCAGAAGTCGCCTCCACGTGGAGGAGGGAAGGGCTGCGTGGCCAGAGGCACCCACAGGCTGTCCAGCGGGAGAAGCTCCACCAGCAGTGTCGGCCAGTGGTGTGGACGCTGCCGCCGCCTGGACACAGTGCTGAGTGCCTGACGGTGCAGACACGGTGGCGCACACTACCTCGGGGACACGGAGCGTAGGAAGGTGTAACAAAACAGCTAGAAAGTGATTTATTTGGGATTCCTATTACCTTTAAACAACACGATTCAGGGCCTCCCTGGTAGCCTAGGGGTCAGTCTCAGCGCTGCTATCACCACTGCAGCCTGAGGCCAATCCCCGGGCAGGGAGCTACCCACACGGCGCAGCAGACCTCTCCTGTCTCCCCGCTGCTCCCCTCAGCAGTGTGTTTCAGTGGATCCGCCTGTTCTGTTCCCCACTCTGCCTCTGGGGAATCCTCTCAGCCCCTCCCTCTGCCTCTGGCCGGCACTCCAGTTCTTCTATGCAAAACAAACAAAAAGCACGATTCATTTAATTGTAAGTTTATAGAACTCAATATTTAAGGACAATTGTGTTTAATAACCAGCTCACGAAACTCCTGAACATGAAACGGTTGTGCAGTGAGGTCTGCGCAGGCCGTCCTGGCACAGCCCTGGCCCCGGGCAGGGGAGAGTGAGCAAGACAAGCCCCGTGGACACAGTTCAACCTCGTTTGCCTTCTCCGGGGGCCTGGCTGCGCTTGGCCGGCTGGGGCTGCGGTGCTGGAGAGGCGGCCTTGCTCCGAGCGTGAGCCAACACCCCGGGGCCCCCGGCCCCTAGTTGACCCCGAGACTCCAAGCTCTGCTGTGCGTGTTTCTGGAGGTAACTGCAGCAGGCACATGTTCTCAGGATCTAATCCTCTTATGCTGGGTAAGATGGTGTCACCCGAAGTGTTCTATTTCCTTATATCATCCTTAAAACGGAAATCGGAGGAGGCAGGAGACTTGGACCCGCGTCCAGGACGGTCACTGATACTCAGCCAGCTCCCGGGAGGTGGTGCCTGATAAGGAGGGGGTGCCCATGGGGGCCCATGCAGGGGAGGCCTTAGAAGTGTGGGGGCAGTTTCCGGGCATTCTGGGCCCGCTGGGTGGGAGGGCGGCTGGGTGGGGCCTTGCTATCCCACGACTGCCTCTCAGCAGGCAGGGGCTCTGCGGCCAGGTGGGCCGGTCTTCCTCCTGAGCTCTTGATTCACCCCAGGGAGGCGGCCAGGCCCTGGGGCCCAGGACACCAGCAGGCGAAAGCCGTCAGAATCCCTCTGGTGACAGAAACAGAGAAACAGCCCAAATCTGAGATGCTGGCATGTCGGGCCTCCCCTGCCCCAGCCGCCCCTGGCAGTGACCCCACGCCTCAGGGCCACCACCTCACTGGGCCTCGGGGTGGCACCAGGTCCCGTGGCCCAGGGGGATGAGCTGTCTTCCTGGGGCTCAGACTCTCTGTGGGGCCAGCCCCCCATGAGGCAGCCGGGGTGCTGCCTGCTGAGGGGGAAGTGTCTTCTAGGCACCCAGCTCTCCTCTGGCTGCTTCCATGCCCGGGAAGGTAAGGCCACCGTGCGGCAGAGGTCTGGGCAGCTAGGGATTTGGGGTGGGAGGTGCGGTGGGGCCCTAACCCTAGGGCAGTCTCGAGGGGGTGCTCTGGACAGAGCCAGGGGCCAACCTTGACCTAAAGCTGTGGCCAGGAGACGCGGCTGTGAGGACGCGGGCAGCCGAGCTAGGGTAAGGGACGTGGCGCTGGGAGAAGGCCCGGCAGGGCCGGCGAGGGGGCCGGGCGCGCTAGACAAGAGATCGATAAGGAAGCGGCGCGAGCAGCCGCCATCGACCCGCGCGTGACGGGGAGCGCTCCTGCAGACAGCCGCGCTCGGGAAAGTCAATTCCGCCTTTGAGGGTCTGTCAGGTTAATTAAAACACAGTGTAGTGCCGGGGAGCTAATTACCCCACTGCCCCGCCCGCTGGCCCAGCCCCCGACGCGCCCGGCTGGCCTGGCGGGAAAGTTGGGCGCGGTTGGCGAGTGGATGACACACCCGATTAGTGTCTGTTTCTAGAACAAATAGAAATCAACCGGCGATTAGTGTTGTCATGTCTAATCCTTGTAAATGATCGGATTAGAATAAACGCCAAAAACGGGGGGAGACCATGTATGGCAGGTCGATCTTGAAAATTGTCCTATTTTATTTTGTATTTTGTCAAAAACGAGAGCGCGTCTGGAGGCCACGCGGACAGGCCCGAGTCCCCGGAGCAGCGCGGGGGCCGCGCTGTCAGCCCCCCGCCCTCACCGCGTTAACCGGCCTAGATTGGCCAAGACAGCCCCGCTCCCCGGGGGCCTTGGGGGTGGAGAACAGAATCAAGGGGCACCCTCCTGGAGCCAGAAGCAGAGCGGAGGACGCGGCCGCTGTCGGGAGCCTGCGCGAGGCCTGTCAGGTGACCCGTCCTGGGCAGTCACCGTGACACATTCTCCACGCGGCGGCTGCTCCAGCCCCAGGTGTCTCCGGACACGCACCCGCGTGGACCCCACGGCGGCCAGCGAGGAGCCCAGTCAGCCGGAGCTGTTTGACAAACCCCTCAAGGCTCGCCCGTGGTCTCTCTCCACAAAGGCCGGGCTCCATCTCTCTGGTCCGGCGGAGGCCATCTCTAGCTCAGCGTCCTCTCGGCCACTGCGCCCCTCCCCAGCTGTCCAATGCGGACCCTCACCCAGTGACGGGCAGCCTCGTTTCTTAGCCCGGCGCCGCTTGGGCAGCCTTGTCCATGTTGACAGCTGGAGAGAAAGTGCTTCTGCGACGGCTCAGACACCCGGGAGGAAGTGCAGGAGATTCTGAATTATGCAAGGGGAAAAATAGGTTAAAAATCAAGTGAACGCGGGGCCCGGGAGTGGTGCAGCTGGCCCCGTGGGCCTTGGACAGGGCAATGCCGGCCACCCCCACTTATTAGGGGGAGTGCTTTGCCTTCTGGGTGGCCTCATAAAGCGGTAGTTTGTGGCAGACTCAGCGCCACCCACTCAGTGCCGTGAACCCAAAGGATCTGGTGAGGCAACGCCTCTCGGGCCCTGCTGTCACCCGGGTGCGGCGGGCGCAGCCAGGGCTACTGACAGAACCCCGGGCACGCGGCCGCCTTCCCGTGACCTTGCTCCCCAGACTGGGAAGTGTCTTGCAGGCCAGAGCCCGGGTGCAGCAGCTCGGCGAGAGCACAGTCACCCAGAAGCAAGGAGAACCCAAATGTGGGGCAGGAGCCCGCAGGCCTCGGGCGACCGCAGACGAGGGCTGAGGCTCCCAGCCCGTCAGGACAGGAGAGGGGTGGCATGAAGCCCGCCCGCAGGGGTGTGTGGAGGGGCGCGGGCCAGCTCAGCTGAGCTCCTGTCCTCCGGCGGGCGCCTGCGTTCAATCCCTTTGCGGTTTGTCCTGAGTATCGCTGTCCCTTCAGCCCCTGCTCTTACAGGGACGCGTCTTACCCCGCCAGGCCTTTCACTGCAAAGCCTTTCCCCTGAGATTGCAGGGGATCGGCCCGGCTTGTGAGGATGAGCTGAAGAGTGAGGGGTGCCCTTTGACCTCTGGTTCCCATGACCCTCTGACCACGTTACTCTGCTGCATCCCATCTCATGGCCTCTGTGTCCTGCAAAGGCCTTCGGTCCAGTCAGGGAGCTCAGAGTCCACGCGCGGCGTCGTAGAAGGAAGCGAGCCCTCGTGCTTCCCTGGCGGGCGCATGCACGCGTGCACACACCAGAGTGTGCCATCGGACCCCAGGGATTACGTGCTGGTGGCCAGCTCCTTGTGCCCCGTCCCCCAGCTCTTTGTCCATGCCCTCCCCGGCCCCCCGAATTTGAACAAGTTCATTCTCTTTTCCCTCCTGAGTTTCCGGCCAAATTAGCAACACTGTTCCGCTCTCTCACACAACCTGCCTGGCGGGCGTGCCGCAGCGGGTAAGCCCGTGCATCGTGAGTCTGCCCTTTCATTCCATGACCCGTCACAAGGAAGACGTAGACGCCAAGTATTAAATTTAACGGCCACCGTTGCAGTCGGTGGGACTAACAACCGAGGGGACGCGTCCGGGGGTCTCAGACCCTGCAGCGCGCTCGGCGCCCTTTCTCCCCCGCCTTCCCGCCCGCCTCTCCCGTCCGCCGTGTCTGCTCATGGCCAGGGGCTTCGGGTTCACGTGAAAATGCAGCGGGAGCCCGGGGCGTCCAGCAGGCTTCGCTCGGAGGCGGCTGTCCAGGGAGTGACGTCGGAAGGTGGAGGCTGAGATGGGGTGAAGGTCTTGTACGAAGGGGAGCCGACTCCCCCCATGAGGACCCAGACAGGCGCATCCTGCCTCCGCCCCCAAACCCGCCGGCACGACCTCGGACCACAGCTCCAGGCGCGGGGCCGGCTGCACCGGCTGCAGCAGCCAGGACGCACCCTCACCCCCCACCCCCCGTGGCTCCTAGCTGGGGCGCAGGGCCTGGGTTCAGTCAGATGGCACGCAGGGAGGGCACGGCGGCCGGCACCGGGCGGGCATGGTTTCTTGGGATTCTCTGATCCTCGTCCTCCCGCCAGCACCTCTCGCAGGCCTTGCTTGTCCCCCAGGCAGAGCCGCCCTGGGCTCTTCTCTGGCCCGGGGTGGGCGTGCCCAAGCTCGGTGCCCCTCCCAACCCCCTTGCTGCTGACATTCAGAATAAAGCTGGAGGGCAGGCGGCGGGGGTGGCTGAGTGACTGCGGGTAGGGCGGCCCTGCCTGCCCTCGAGGCTCAGCGAGAGCCCGGCTTAGAGAACCCCACGAGGGCCCCCGATGGGGGCAGCGACCTCAGGCTTTGCTGGTAGTGGAGCTGGAGCTTGGCGGCGCCCCCAGAAGCTGGCTGAGGCCTTCCTCCACCCTGCGCTGAGTTCTTGGTTCTAGGGAACTTTCGTTTCTTTGCTTTCTCTCTGAAGACAGGCGTTGAGCTGCAGGTACCGATGCGCCACAGTTAGCCACAGCCGCGCGGCCTCCTCCCAGGAAGCACCAGCCCCAGTGCCCTCCGGAGTTGCTGCAGGGACAGACGGGAAGGTGAGGGCCCTCCGCGAGGGGGACCCCAACCCTGTATTAACCAGAGATGTTGACTTAATACTGGCGTTGCCGGCAATTAAAGCAGTATATTTGGGTAGGGAATTTTAATTGAAGAAATATAAAATGTTCATTGCTATAATGTGTGTATTAATTTAATATAATGTGAATAAGAAGTCACTTGAGAGGGGAGCTGGAAGCAGCCCCCGTAGGGCTATCGCTGTGACAGGCAACGGAGGCAGCGCCTCGTTAACCCCCGGGAGGGCTCTGGGTGCGAGAGGAGACGGGCGTGGAGCGGGCCGGCAGCCGGGCCTGACCACGGCGATGTCCAGGGACCAAGGCGAGGCGGAGTGGTCATCCCTCCCGCGGGCAGGCCTCCCCTGAGGGGCCCTGCGCCCATCTCCCTGCTGTTCGGCAGGGCCTTCCCGGTCACCGAAGCTTCTGATGCAAGTGGAATTCCACGCCGCGGGGGGACCATATTGAAAAATAATAATAATTATATTTAACGTAAAGGCCGCTCCCAAGACATGCGAAGGCAGCTGGGAGGCCACAGGGCTGGGCCTTGACAGGAGGCAGCCGCGCGATCCCAGCACGTGCCACTCCACACCCGCTGGACTGTGCGTGTGCGACTGTTCTGGAACCTGCAGGCAGAGGCAGAGCCACACAGCAGAGTGGTGCTGCCCACCCGCTGTCCGGGAGCGTCCAGAAGGCAAGCTGGACTCTCGCAGCCTTGGGATCCTCGGGGGCTCGGCCTGAGGCAGGGAGGCGGCACACGGCCTGGTCAGGTCTCCAGAAGGCTGGACTCAAAGAGGGTTGGAGGCCATTGGAGGAGGGTTGAAGGGGGGTCTCTGCCCACTGCTCTGAGTTCCAGATCCACAGACACACACTCAGGGCGCCCCAGAACATATGGGTCCATCTAACACTGAGTTCTCGCTGACTGCCCAGCTCCCGGCCCCAGGCCCCTCAGGCCTCCTGCATCCCGCGGCCCCATGGAGGACGGCCGCCGACCGCCCGCCTCTCGAGCTGGCCGTGATGTCCTCCCTGGCTGAGGGAGCGTGGCTTCTGGTGCTGCTCGTCCCTGGGTAATGTGCTGGTCCCCTCGAGTCCTTGGTGGGAGCCATTTACGGGCGAAGGAGGGTGGGTGTGCGTGAGGCCGTGGGGCGGTGAGTCACACATCCCGCTGTCCCTGTGGCCCAGGCCGGCGCCCAGCTGGAGCGGGCACCAGCCACCTGCCCCCGCGGAGGGCCCGCTGAGCGGGACAGAGAGCCAGCCCCAGGCCCCCGCCCCGCCGGCTAAGCTCATCCCGCAGCCTGGGGAGGGTCAATGTTTTCTTCAGATCATTTCTTTCTCTTTGTAATTAATGACCAAGAGGACCTTGAGGGGTACAGGACTCAAGGACACGCCTCCTGGGGAGTCCAGCGTCTGCTCCCCGGGGAGACACATCGGGATTGTTTACCGATGCCACAGCATTGCCCAGCTCAGGGCCCGAGCCAGCTCACCGGGGCGGCAGCCTGGAGGGGTGATGACACCAGGCTGCCGTCTAGCGTGAGAACCCCACGCGTGGCGGTGGGGACGGGAGGGCCCGGGGTGGGTTCCGTGGGCCCAGGAGATGGAGCCTAAGCCGAGAGAGGCTGGGTGGGCACCGCCACGCACCGGGCCTCAGACGTGGCTCCGTGTGGCCAAGAACGGCTTCTGGGGGTTTATATTCTGCCGACACGCGGGGTGGGAGGTGACAGGAGTGACCACAGAGCAGCAGTGAGGGGAGGCCTCGCTGCCTCCTGCTCTCCCAGTCTACCCGCCTCTGCGCCTGGCGGGACACCACCCAGATGGGTGCTCCAGCCTTTTGGCACCATTGCTCAGTGAGCTGCAGTCCAGAAAGGCCTGACCAGGACAAGTTGTGGCCAGCTAGTCCTGTCACCCGAGTGTCAAGACAAGTCCTCCTCGGGGACCCCTACCGGCTGCTCATTCTCTGCCCCCAACCGGCCGCTCACTCTCTGCTGCCGCACGAACCAGCATCATCTAAAACCCACTGGGAAATGTGGCTCAAGGGGACAGGCGTGTCTGGGAGGGGCAGCAAGCTGAGCTCAGACCTGGCCCTTGGTCTCTAGAGAACCACGCAAGGGCCCCTCTGATTTGGGTGGTTGGAAGGTGGCTTCGTGGAACAGGTTTCCTGTCTCTGTCAGGCTCAGCATCAGGGTGGGCATGTTCCCAGCCGAGGATGCTCAGGCAGCGCAGGGCCAAGCAGAGGAAGTGCGTGGTCATTCAGACCCGGGAGTGGCCCTGCAGACCTCGATGGGGGCGCCTGATGGTTGAAATAGAAACTGGACGAAGCTGAGAGGACATGAGCTGGGGCATCTGAAAACTGCAGGCCGCGTGGGCCTCCGAGGGGTTGCAGGGGTTGAGTCTCGCACTATCACCAGCCACGGCGGCCTGAGTTCGATCCCCAGACAGGGAGCTACCCACAGGGCATGGAGGACCCCTCCTGTCTCCCCGCTGCTCCCCTCAGCAGTGGATTTCAGTGGATCTGCCTGTTGTGCTCCCCGCTCTGTCTCTGGGGAGTCTTCTCCACACCACCCCCCTTGGTGTACCCCAGCTCTTGCATGCATGACAAAAAAAACAAAACCGCAAGCCACCAATGATCTCGGTGATCCCAAACACCTTTTCTAAAATGCGACCTCTTCAGCGCGTGGGGAGATCAGCTCTCCCACGATTTCTAGTGTTTTTTAAAAAATCGGTGACTTGCAGCGTCTGCACTACACATCCACCCGGTGTTCATGGTGACGCCTGAGGACAGCAGCCCCTTTGCAGGTCACTGTGGACACAGCGTCCTGAGGACCCCGTGGCGGGGCTGCCGCTCGCAGGAGGAGATTCCTTCCAGGCGTCTGGGTGTGGTCTCAGGCTCAGGGCTGCCCAGCCTGTTCTGGTGCCCCATAGCCTTGCACCCTGGGGAGTCACAGCCAAACCCATCGCCTGAAGGTCACGGTTCCTTCAGGCTCAGTGGCTTGGCTGACTGCACCGGGAGCCCCCTAAATCCTGGCTGCAGCCTGCGGTCCTTGGATAGGACAAGGGTCCCCTCACCACGCCCGGCCAGACATTCTCCCTCGGGACGCAGTGGGGTGCCGTCCACGGGTCTGCTCCCTGATTCCTGCTGCCGCGAAGCAGAGGGGAGCCTTATTAGCTTACTGATGCACGTGGCCAGGGCCTCCCTGGTCCTCGGGAATGAATTGAAGCCAGGCCCGAGTGTTCCTCACCCCGGAGGTGCGGGGCAGCCCAGCCTGGCAGTTTCCTGGGCACGGACTCTGGCCGCTCGTTCCCACACCCAAGAGTGCTGCCTGCTCCACAGCTGGGGGGGTCTGGCCTCCCCTTCATGGGCGGGAGGCGTGGAGCTGGGGCGGGCGGGGGGCTCATGTCTCTGGCGGCCGCAGGACAGTGTCCCCAGCTCCTCCCGGTCTGGGCCACCTGCAGGTCTGTCTGCTGCTCCCGTGCTGGCTGGTGGTGGTGGGGGGGGGGGGTGTTGGTTCATGGTGGCGTGTCCTGGGGTGGGAGCAGGAGGCAGGCGGGCATGGCGGGGCTCACCTGGCAGAACTCACCTGGCAGGGAGGAAGGGAACATGGATGAGGGGACCCCAGATCTCCAAGGTCACCCCAGGACTGGCCAAAAGCCGGCTCTCTCAGGAGTCTCCCTGGGCACGGGGCTCGTGTGCTGCGGTCAGCACACACACACCCGCAGCCCTCCAGGAGTGGCGCTCTGGGCCCAAGGCGGGAGAACTAGATGGGGAAGCCAGACGAGGGGCCCGGGGAGGCCGGTGGCCCTGGGGCGGGACCGCGGGGGAGGCCCCAGCAACAGCCTTCCATTTTGATTTCTCTTATGTTTCCGTGGCCCTAATCAAATGCATTATCACATATTTAGCTTAATTACCATATCAGGTGGAAATTCATTTTTACTGATACAATTAAAAGGCTGGCAACAAGATGGGACAGTAATTGACGTGCTGGCACACGCTATCATGGCAAAATTGATTGCTCAGCTGTGTCAAGGGGAGTCTCTGCTCGCCGTGGTGGTCCCCACCGGCCAGCGTTAGGCAACCAAGGTGCCTCGTGTTGCCCACAGGGCCGGGCGTGTGTGACCGAGCGTGCCCAGCGCTCCTGGACTGAGGACCGGCCATCCAGTCCCCATCCCGACCTGGTCCACACACGCTCGTCCCGCGGCCAGAGAAGACTTGGCTTCGATGAGTGGAAAATGCAGCAGCGGCGGCGTCAGCAAACCCCACGGCATGATCAGACGGACGTTTCAGCGCGGGACCTTGCTGAATAATGGGGGGCTGCCTTTCAACAGAGCTGTTGGATGCCCCATCTTCTCGCACCTGTATGACCTGCCCTAGCAATTCCAGCGCGTTCCAGCTGCAAGCTACTCAGATATGTATGGGATTCGTCCCCGTGACCCGGAGCGGGCCGCCGCTCCGCAATGCAAGTGCAATATTAATTTCTTCACAAAATATCTGAACAAGATTTTCAATTAATTTTGTCCTGTTGTGTTTGCCTCCACCTGACACCACAGATGTGATGTTGTCTTTTTCACAGCTGGAGACCAACTAAAACGGCCTCTGGGATAAAGTGAATATGTCAGGCAACAAAGAATATGGCATTTAAAGCACGAGGAGGCCTCTCGTCCTGCGAAACCCTGCCCTTCCTCGTGCCCCTGTCCCGGCGCGCTCACATGACGGTCTGCGGTTTCCTGACCTACCAATTAGTTCTTGAATGAGCAAGTTGAAGAGCCAGACCGAGTCACATTCACGGCTAATACCCTCACTTATGGGACCTTGACCTCGGCCAGCCAGGCTCCCAGTGCCTGCCGTGTGATTAGCACTTCCAGCCGGTCTAATTGCAGCCCGCCCCTCCATGCCCACCTGGGCACAGCTCCGTGCCACCTGGGCGTTCTCCCTGGATGTTGGTGCATCTCAAACATTGATCATTTGCTGCCTGCTTAATAAGTCTGGTGTGCACGCCTCTGTGTGGGCGCTGTGTGGGCGTGCATGCACATGCCTGTGTGTGCCCGTGTGCCCGTGTGCGGAGAACCCATCTGGTTTTCCCGCACAGCCTGCTGCACCATCATGTCCCCCCTGCACCAGGATGGTGATTCTGTCGCTCCCTCTGGTTGCTCTAGTGACACCTAAGTGACAGTCAGGAGAAGAAAGTCGCTTGGACCACGACTTTGGTGAGAAAGACAGGGCCTGCTGTTCGGTCAGTGCTGTACACGTGGAGTGTGGCCGCTCTGGTCCACCGTGTGCACAGTGGGCAGCAGTGGCGCATCCTGGGTCAAGGCTGTGCTGATGGTTCTCCTTGGATGCAGAAGCTCTCACCCTCCCACGAGCTTTTCCAGCCTCTGTCCACTTGTGGGGCTGGACTTTAATCCCTGAGAAAAGCGTATCCCTCAGCTCTTGTCATGCTGTGTCTGCAAAATAATAGCAGCAACGTGTCTCCTGCAGCCAGAGCACCCAGCCACAGGCGTAGGGACGCGTGCTGGCCCTGAGGGATGATGGGTGATGAAGGAGCCCGCCCCTGGGTCCTCCAGGCTCTGGCCCTGCCCTCCAGGGCCCTGTGGGCCAGCAGACGCGTGGCTCACCTGCATTTCTTCAGCCACATCTGCCTGATGGCTCCTAATGCTGCACCTGCGGGCTCGGGGCAGCCTCAGCAAAGAGGGTGGGCTCGACTCCGGGCGTGCAGCTCATAGTAACGGCAAGAAGGTCCACGCGTCCACATAGCTCAGTACTGAGAGTGACCACAGCGCTGCGGCATTCCAGATGCTGAGCCAATCTTTCAACGTGGCAGGTGACCCCAGCCCTCCGTGGTCACCCAGCGAGGAGCTCAGCGTGCTGTGGACTCAGCGGTCGGCCACCCTCCTCCAGGGGTGTTCCCGTTTCTGTCACTATCTCCTTGGGTCTGGCCATGGGCCCCCCCAGAATGAACCAACTGGTCTAAAGAGTGGCCACGTGAACCAGACGGGACCACACAAGCCCACGTGGCAGCTGGCCCGTGTGCGAGCAGGGAAAGATGCCCATCTGCAGAGCCCAGGCCTGAGCCCCAGGCCGCCCCTGGCTGTCTGTCCTGTAGACAGTTTGTCCTGTCTGTGGAGTGAAGCCAAGTGGAGATGAGAAACAGCTGTGGGGGGAGGAAGGGCAGCAGCGGGAGACCATGAGGGAGGAGCAGATCTCTCTGCAACCCCTTTCCAGTCTTGGGGCCCCTGGCGCCCACAGTGTCTCCACCTGCAAGCTGACCCCTCCCCCAGGCTCCAGCTACCCCCCTGCCCTGGGATTTGGCTCCATGTTCTGCGCTTGCACAAAGCAGGCCCTGAGTGGCCACTGGTCAGCATCTGCACAGGACACGCTTCCTTGCCTCCGAGGCCAAAGGCTGGGCTCTGCCCAGGGCCCCTCCTCGGCCTTTTGGGGAAGGGGCATTCAGCACCCGGGCCCCCACCCATCATGGAGCCGCTGCCAGGAGGCCCCTGAAGCGGAGGGTGCTCCCCGCTCCGCCTCCCGCCCCCTCCAGGACTCATCCCGCCAAGGCCAGACAGCCCTGGCCGCCGCGGCCACCGCTGCTGACCTCTCCAGATGTTGCGTGACCTCATCGCTCACGAACGTCTCCACGCTCCCCGCGGGTCAGACGCGCTGTCTCCTCGCTGTTCTCTGCTCGCTCCCAACTTCGCTCTTCCCACAAGAGCTTTTGAGAAGAGCCACCAAGTCCCTCCTCCGCTTCTCGCTGCGGGAGCAGCTGAGATCCCCGCCGGCTTCTCTGGGACTTCACCTGCCCAGGAGGCCCTGCGTGCCTGCCCCATGAGTGACCCCGTCCCTTCCCGGGTCCGTTCTGTCCACCTGGAGCTCAGTGGGCAGCTGTGAGGCTGTGGGTGGCGCAGAGCTTGCTCTGACAACACCGGGTGCTGGGCTGCTTCTGTCCTCCTGCAGCCTGTGGGAAAATCAAGGGGAAGCTGGTCAGGCCGCTGGGCTGGTGTCCTTGGCCCTTCCCAGGCGACCATGTGTCAGCCCCCGACTTGCTCCCACAGAGAGACCCTGGGGGTCTCCACCTCGCCTCAGCCCTCCCCCCGGACATGGCAGTCTGGGCGCCTGTGTGGCTGCGGCCTGGACTTGGCCTCCCACCCCCTCCGTCTCTCTACCCGCGTCCCCCGCTCCAGCCTGGGACTTGCGTGGGGCTTCCCTTGCCTACCAAGTACGTGCACTTTAAGTGAAAAATTAACTTAAGACTTTTGCCTGGAGGGGCTCTTTGCAAAGGGAAACAGAACTTGAATACACAGACACCCCCAGGCAGCCAGGGCAAGCCAGGTCGGCTGCAGGGACATCTTGTCTGCACTGCAGATGTCTTGTCCCCCCACGGCTGCCCCAGCTAAGCTTCCACTTCCAGGGGCCATCAGGCTCTCGGTTCCACTCAAGACGCAGGGAACCAGGACTGGCACAGCGGACGATTCCAACTAAACGTGGTCTTAAGCAAGGACATCTGCAGGCACCGGGCACCAGGGGCTTCCTTGCCTCCTCAGGACCCGCCCTGGATACTCCTGCCCACGTGCTGGGAGGGGTTCACCTCCCTCACAGTCTCTACACCCTGGCCATGTCCCAACCCGTCGGCCCAGACCTTGAGAATGGCTGAGTGGGGCCAGGGACACCCCCAGGACACACACAGAGAGGCCTAAGTTACAATCCAACCCTGATCTGAGTTGAGGTTCAGGCCATTCAAACCTGGCCCAGCCGCCCACCCGCCCCTCCCACCCGCGGAGTTATCTCCCCCCCGACAGCGTTGCCTGCTGCCCAGCTCCATGGTGACCATCCAGGCCCGGCGAAGAGGCTGCAGGGCGGTCACATCACCCGTATGGACACCAGCAATTTTCCGGCAGACAGAGAAACCCACTCTGCAGGGGCTTGGCTTTGCTTAGCTCCAGCCTATTAGCTGTGGCCGCCCCCAGGCCCTTCAGACTTGCTTTCACTCTTAAGTCTGAACTACATTTTCAACAGGAATTGGTTTTCCGGAACTACCTCTCAGGGTGTGATTAATATTTTAAAATTCCCCAGCTGGAGGCGGGTCTGCGTGCCCAGTCCCATCCAGCCCCTCCTGCAGGCCATGCCCCGCGGGCGCCCTCACCCCTGGGCCCGTGGTTACCTTCCCTTGGTGACTTCGTGAGGAAACTGGAACCCGCGGCCCCCCTGGGCTTTCTAGACCCAGTGGCCGCCGCGCCTGTGTCCGACCCGCCTGCGGGGACAGGCTGCCAGCTCAGCTACCTTGCCTCGCGCTGCGCCGGGCACCAGGGCAGGGCCCGGCCACGCCCAGCTCAGGAGGACACAGCGCTTCCAGCACGGAGCTCAGACATGCGGCAGCAGCTCGGCTTCTAGCACCTGCCACCTGCAGCGGGCGTTTTCCTTTTCTTTTGCTAATTCTAGCAAAGCAGTGCTCTGCAGCCAAGGCCGCCCTTCCCCAGAATGGACAGTCCTCACCCCCCCCGACGGGGAGGGTGGATGCTGCTGGGCACCGGTGCCGCCGCCTCCCCCAGCGCCAGGTCCCCCGTGTGCGCCACTCTTTGGAGAGCTGCTCCCTCCCCCGTGATTGTTGCTGTAATTACACAAATGATCTGCTCCACTGTCACTCCTAGTCAGAGGTGTCATCTAAAATTAAAAATTCATGTAAAACCCAGAGATGCAACTTTTAAGCAGACAGCGGAGCCTGGTCTGATTTCACAGACGAGGTTGTGCTTAACCCTTCGGTGCCGGGGCTGAGGGGTGGGCCTCCCCGGAGCGGACCCTGGCCGGGGTGGGGTTACACCACGCGGCTTGCAGGATGCCGCCCACTCCAGGCCTCCTCCTGCGCATTTGAGAGGGGCCTCTCACCTCCTGGACTTGGACAGACCCTGGTCAGAGGAGGGCACCGCCCCAATGACATCCTTTGAACTCAAGCATCCCTTTAGAGACCCCTGCCTCCAAGCACAGGCACACCCCAGGGACAGGGGCGGGTTTCCACAAGGGAACATGCAGGAGATGCTTCACCCATAGCAGCGCCCCCACGACCCTCCACATGGGGCGGGCAGTCGTCGGGGGGATGCTGGTGGATCTAGTCACCCGGGGAGAGAAAGTGTGCCTGGGAGTGACAGCGCCAGCTAGACGGGCGAATCTTTATTATTATTCTAATTTTATTTTTTATTAAAATATGTAAATTAACTTAGAGCAGCGTTATCTTCTGGGGGCTTCCATGCGTGATTCCGTGAGTTTGAATGTCCACGTAACCACCAGTGCAGCCGGCACACACAAGCCATTACCCCAGTGTCCTCCTCCTGACCTTTGTAGCCGAGTCCCCACGTACACGCCTGTGCCCGCTGCTCAGTTCTCCTGTGCGTACTTAGTCATGGGACAATGCCCTCTGCGTGGAACGGCAGTCTGCAGTCTGTGGCCCGAGTCATGCCTTCGAGGCCACCCCAGCCTGTCTCCGCGGTAGGCAACTCTGAGGCTGCATGTGTTGTGTCGTGTGTGGGTGCCGCCTCGCCCCCTTTCCTTGCAACACCGTGTCGGGCATCCTTGCTAATGCAATAGGGCAAGAAAATAAATAAAGAGCTATATAGTTTAGGATAAATAAAATAGTCTCTGTTTACAGCTAACACGACCGTCTCTGTAGGAAATCTAAAGAAATTGACCAAAGAAACCCCTGGAGCTCATATAGTGAAGTTGCAGGATACACGGTTAACACACACAAGTCAATCGTTTTCCTATACAACAGCCATGAACACGTGGAATGTGGAATTAAAGATGCAATACCGTTTACATTGGCACCCAAAGCTGACATTCTTAGGTATAAATGTAGCAAAACATGCACTGGGGCTGGACAGTGAACTATAAAAGCCTAATGAATAGGACCTCCCTGGTGGCGCAAGGAGTTAAGACGCAGCACTATGAAGCTGTCCGCAGCCTCTGCAGCACGAGTTCCATCCCCGGCCAGGGAGATACCCACATGGCACGGCAGACCTCTCCTGTCTCCCCGCTGCTCCCCTCAGCAGTGTTTCTCAGTGGATCTGCTCCCCACTCTGTCTCTGTTGAGTCCTCTCACCCCCCCCCACCTCTGGCCTGTACCCCAGCTCTTGTGTGCATAAATAAGTAAAATCTTTTTTTAAAAAAGGTAAGTGAATCATTCCAAAGAAGTATCACATCAGCCAAGAGGTATTCCTCTTGGGTTCGCTCATGGGTTCAAAGACTCGGTATCGTGGTGAGGGTGGTTCTTCCCCAGCTGACCTGAGACCCAGAGCCGGCTCAGCGGGGCCCGCAGGGAGGCGTCTTGTGGACATCAGCAAACGGACGGCAGGCCTGGCGGGAGCAAGGGCCCAGGGCGCCAGCTCAGTGTGGCAGGAGGGCGTCCGCTAGGAGACGGGCTCTACCCAAGTCCGAGCTCTGCTGGGAAGGGCCGGGAACCAGACCCGCCGCTAGACGGGAGCAGAGAACAGCCCCGAGGCGCTTGAGGGAGCGTCCGCCAGGCCCCGCACAGGGGCTGAGCTCGCAGAAGAGCTGGGGTGCGGGGTGGGGGCGAGAGGAATAGAGCCCGGAGGATTCTGAGGGCGAGGGGAGTGCTCTGCGGCCCTAAGGTGAGGGCGGCCTGTCAAGCATGTCTCCAAGCCCGCGAAGGCGCAGCCCCAGGGACGAGCGCTGCTGGTGCGCGGCGGCCGGCGGGCGGCCGTGACCGTCACTGTCAGTCCACGCGCTGTCCGTAGCGCGGCCTCCGCTTCGCGGGTGCTCTCGGGCGGAGATGAGCCGCGTGTGGGGCAGGGAGTGCGCGGGGACCCTCCACACCTCGCAACTCTGCTGTAAATCTAAAACTGGTGTAAAACAGTTGACCTTATTCCTGGATCTCTGTGCCATTAATCAGCGCATCGGCCATTCCGGGTGAAGCGGCTGCGATGCTGTAACTACACGCGATTCTAAAATCGGGCTTGTGGTTTCTTTATTTTTGTTCTTAGTCGAAAATTTTGCTCTTCTAGTTCTTTTGTGTTTCCACACTTATGTCACAATACATGACGCTACCTACACAAAACACCCTCCTGGAATTTTATTTACTTTTTAATTTAATTTTATTTGTTTTTAGATGGAATCAGGGTGCAGTCCAGACAAACAGACGGTGAGAGGACCCACCAGAGACAGAGCGGGGAACAGGCAGACTGACGAAATCCACTGCGGAGGGGAGCAGCGGGGAGACGGGAGGGGTCTGCTGCACGATGTGGGTCAGCTCCCTAGCCGGGGATTGAACTCAGGCAGCCGCCGTGATAGCCTAAGACTTAACCCCGAGGCCCCCAGGGTTAAAGGCCCCTCAGGAATTTTACTGAAAATGTGCTAAAATCAGCTTGAGGAAAATCTAAATGTTAAGGATCTTGAGCTGTGAACACGCTGTCTCTGGGCTTGCTTTAATTTCTCTCAACAGCATTTTGTGGTTTTGACACCAGCTCCTCTGCGTACTTTTTAGATTTACCCCTAAATATTGTATTTTGGGGCGCCATCATACATGCGCGTTTACCGCTGGTTTCCGATTACTGGCTGTAGCGTGTGGACGAAGGGTCATAGGTGTACGTTGCCCCGACTCCTCTGGCTTGGCTAAAGGGACTTGTTAGTCCTAAATGGTTTTCCACATGGACAATCGTGCCTCGGTAATAAGGACAGTTTTAGTTCTTTTTTTTTAAATCTATATTTGCTTTAATTTTTATCTCGTCTTACTACATAAGCGAGGGCTTCATTTTCACTTGTGTTATGCTTTGCTCTTGACGGGTAAGCGAAGCGATGGCATTGCGAGTGCTCAGGGACACAACGGGGCTGACCTGACCGAGGCGTTGGGCTCTAGCGCCGACTGACTCTCAGGCCTGACCCGTCTGCGCTGTTGCGCGAGCCCACACACGGGAAGGGAAGCGTGTCGTCCGACCCCCACCCCCAGCCCCGCCCCGGGGGTCTCTGCGGATGTGAGGCGCTGCATCGCACCTGGTGGCTACAGAGGCCGCCTCCTCCCACCCAGGGGCACTCGAGCAGCATCCGGGCTGGCCGCGGCCACGGGAGGGCTGGTCTCCAGCCTGGGAGCCGGGCGGTCGCTGTGAGGTCCCCGGGCTTGCAGAGCTGAGCGTGAGAGCTTTAAAAACGCTGAGGTGAGGGGGAAGTTAAAGGGAGCGCTGGTGCGGCCGTGTTTCTCCATTAGCAGCTTCACCCTCCGCTCTCCAGGGCACAGGGTGGTGGCGGGGGACTCGGAAGTGTCCACTGCAATTTGGTTCACCCACACATGCTGCTGGGGGGGCTGGCAGTGCAGCTCTGCAGGGGAGGAGTGACGGCACCCCCTCACCAGCCAGCCCCTGGCCGGCAAAGGCATGTCCCACCCCGGGCAAGGCCTGATGGGGATGGGGCGCATGGGGGTGTTCACCGTCAGCGCTGGCAGACCTGACCTCCCGCGCTGCTTTCTGCTTCAAGACCGTCCCTTCTCCTGCAGAAAACCCCACGATCAATGAAGTGGTCTTCTGACCCCGGGAGAGCCTAGGTGGGGCCGCAGGAGCCTCTGGCTGCTCCCCCGAGACTCCCGTTGTCTGCACAACAGAGTGGCGTCCACGTCACCAAAGCACAGGGAACTACGATGGCACAGTCTGAAGACAGGTTGACGTAACAGGATCTCGTTGTCCCGAGGACCGCAGGAGAGGATCTTGCTCTCCCGGAAGGTGGCCCGGCTCCGCGCGTCCTGGAAGCAGGCAGGGGCCGCCGGGGGCCCACGAGCTTGGGCTCTCCTGGGCCTGGCTGGGCTCCACTGGCTTGCTCGGGGACACGTGAGCACAACACGACACTGACACGGCAGGAGCGTGGGGTGTCCACACCTGACACCATGTGCCCTGACCATGCGGTTCTGGGGGGCAGCGCCTCACGGGAGCAAGCTCAGACTTGGCCAGTGCAGTTGAAGGGAAGTCAATGGGGGTGCTCTGCTGCCCCCACCATCCCTCGGCTTCCACGCGGTGCGTGGGCCACAGATAAATAAATCAAGGGCGAGCTGGCCGGGTGGCCTGTCTCCCAGACCTTGCAATTTCAAATGCACATAAATTAATTTTATTGACCCAACAAATGAGTGTACGCTGGAGCTACCTTCCTCCACTATTGAATAAGCTGTTAAATCTAAAAGGAGTTTCCATAGAGATAAAGAGGCCCAGAGCCTTCGAGAAACTTGTTAATTAGTTAATGTTTCTTAAATGCTCTGGAAATAAAAGCTGGGAAGTGCAAAGAGCCATTATGGTGCCATTGTCTGCCTGACAGGAGCAGCTGCTGCTTCGCGAGCTTTTAGCAGGAAAAGGCCAAGTGTTAGAATCTGTCTCACAAGCTCAGTCAGAGGACGACAGGCACGGGGGGCTCTGCTGCCGGAACCCCAAATGAGAAGCCAAACGCTGAAGGGGCCGCGCCGGGCATGGCTCTGGGTGCAGGCCCCGGGCGTGGCGCCGTCTTCCGCTTCAGCTGTGTCTCCCCAGCGGCCGCAGGAGCCGGGAGCGTGGCGGTCAGTTTGCATGCGCAGGCGTCCCCTGCTGTGTCCCAGGACACAGCCCCGGAGTCCTCTGCCAGACGAAGAGCTCTCTCCAGGCACTCGGGGCCCTGCGTCGCTCTTTGCCCAGCTTCACCCGCTGGTGGGCAGCGGTGTGTCTGCCGGGCTGGGCCCCGCCGCACCCAGGGGAGAAGCTGGCCGCGCACTCACTCCCTGCGAGGCTGGAGCCGTGTGGGCTGCTTTGCCAGAAAGCCAGCCCGTGTGCAGAAAGCCAAACGCACCCCGCTGTCCTCATTCCCGGGAACGTCATTTAGCGAGAAGCAGAGATGGTTCTGGCCAGATGGCCGCCGTGACCGGGTGAGGCCTGGGCAGCTGGCATGGAAGTGTCACGTCCCCCAGGTTTTCGGGTGTGCTCCGAGCCCCCAGCTGCCTCGTTGGTCTTTAGACACTTGCCCGCACACTGCCCGTTTAGCTCAGTCTGCAGGGGACTGGTGGACGACCAGACTGCAAGCCCCACGGCCTGGAGCGGAGCAGGCCGGCGAGGACAGACGGCCTGGGCAGCGGCTTGTCCAGGCCTGAACTCCGGGCCAGCCGCGCTCCCCCAGGAAGCAGGTTTCCTCACAGGGTCCGACCCGCCACTGCCCCCCGTCAGCCCAGCTTCTGCCGGGTGCTGCTGGGGCCACAGTGTGGGGTCCGTGCTGCCCCGGGGGCTCGCTCGCCCACACCTGCCCAAGCAGTAGGGCTGCAGGCAGACTCGCCACCGCCAGCCCAGCGCCTCCTGTCAGCAGCCGCTCCATGTCACCCGTCACAGAGGATTTCCAGGCCGGAGGCCCAGCGGCTCCGTGCATCACCGCGTGACACCATTGATCGACATCGACGTCCAGCCCCTGCTCGCTGCATCCTAACAGGTGGCCGCGGCCGCCTCGGCCCCGGAGTGTCGGGGAAGGGAATGTGTCGTGGCCTTTGGAAACCTTCCGCGCAGACACCCTTCTGGAGGTTCTCTCTGAAGGGCGGCCTCTGCGTGACACCATCGCACGAGGACAGGACCAAGGCCACCCTGCAGGAAGGTGGCTCCTGGCTCCCCTCCCGCCTCTATTCCCCTGCACTGACCGAGCGGAGCTGCACCTGCTGGAGCGGGTCTCTCCATCCCGGGCGCCTCTCCTCAGACCTCAGCCTTCGGCCTCCGCTGCCCGGTGGGCACAGTGGGCGGGGCCTCCCCGCACCTGAGAGCCCTCCCTGGGGACACAGCGGCCCCCGCTGTGCTGCCCCACCCCCTGCAGGAGGCACCAGCCTGGGTCAGGCGTCCTCGTTCAGGGGCTGGGGTCCTGCCCAAGCCTGGCGGTGGTGGTGGCGAAAGGCTGGTGCTCCCTCAGCAGCCACTCGTCCTCCTGCAGCACCTCGAGTCTGAGCTGGGCGCTCAGAGATGCTGGTGTGGTCTGTGGGGACAGTGATCGGCTCTGTGCCCCGGGACGGGAGCTGGCCCCACCGGAGAGTTGCGAGGGGGCAGGGGCCTTCCTCGCCGAGCCAAGAGGACACAGGACGCAGCGCCCCTTGTGTTTCAGGGTGTCCACGCCGGCGCCAAGTGCATCCCAAGCAGCGTCTCGCAGGTTTCTCAGCACAAAGGATCCTGCAAATTTGCGACGGGGGATGAATAATACATTACACGCAAGGTGCGCCCGGGCTCTGTTTTATATTTTCCTGTGTAGTTTTATAGCTAATTAATCAGGTGACCGTCTACACCAAAAGCTAGAAGACCATGAAGCTAATAGGAATCTTCTGGCAGAGAGGAGCCACCGGCAGGCAGCGCGGTGGAAGCTGACAAAGCCTTTCAAAGTCAGCAAACCAGGAAACCCAGCGCCGTTATTCCGGGAGCGCTTGCAAAGGGTGTTCCGCCCTTTGTTTCCTCTCTTCTCGCAGAAGTAAAACTCACCGAGGAAGTGTTTGGGGCGGGAGCGAAACCTAACGGCAGCCAGGAGTTTGCCGCGTGGAGGTGGGCGACTCAGGCCCGCGGCCCGCTGAGGTGGCCCCGGTGGACGCTCCCGAGAACGCTGGGCTGGGTCAGCGCGGCGGCGGGGACGGCGCGGGAGGCGGCTGCTGCTTTCCCCAGAAGCAGCCTGAGCTGGGGGGACACTGGGCCCCCAGGTGCGTGTCCCAGGAGCCACCGCTGCCCCAGGACACCCTGGCGGGTAGGCTCCCCCCAGCCCCGGGTGCATCCGGCCGTCCCCACCTGGCCCCGGGCCCCGCCCTGGACGCTCTGCCTCGGGCCTGCCCCGCCTGTCCTGGCCGGCTCGCCACACCCTGCCCGCTGCCTTCGCCGTCCAGCTCCCGTTCTTTCCTTGAGCCGCTCCGTCCCTTCTGGCGTCGTTGCCATCACCCAGACGCGGGGCACGGGTGCTGGCCCATGCTGAGCAGCGTCCTCTCTCCCGCAGGCGCCCTCCAAGCTCCTCACCCGCCCACCCCGGCTGCTGCCCTAGGTTGGCTGGCTCCTGGCGACAGGAGCAGCCAGCACCTCCCTGCTGACGGCCCCTCTCCCGGGCCGCTCCCCGCTCCTGCCTTGGCTGAGCCCGGGCAGGGGCCGTGGTGGGCTGTGGCTCTGGGGAGGCAGCCCGTGCTTCACTGCTCACGGCCACAGGGCCTCTGTGGCTCAGTCTCCTCGTCTGTGAATAAGCAGCCTCCCTCTCCGGCGTTAATCTAACCCAGTGCGTGGGCAGGGTCTGACCCGGGTGGCCCCTGGGGAAAGACCCCGATTGAGGGCTAAGCAGTGCTTCTTCCAGAAAGCTCGCCAGCCCTGGCCAGCACTCGCCCCAGCCCTGGGCAGGGCGCCCACCACCTCTTCTGGACGAGGCCTGGTCAGCGCCTGTCCTTGCCGTGAGGGCAGAGGGAGCTGTGGGAGCTGCTTCATAAAGCGCCGAGTCCAAAGACGCTTTGCCTGAGCCCCAGGCCAGCCGGGCAGCGGCCCAGTTCCTGCTTCCCTGGCAGCGGCTCTGGCAGAGCGAGTGGGAAGCCGGGCTGAGAGGCCGCCCCAGCCAGCGGGCACTCTGACCAGGTGCCGGGAGCAAAGCCTCCACCATGATTTCCAGAGGGTCGGGAGCTGGGAAGCCTGTGAAAGTCATCACCGCTTTAGCCAAAATACAGAACTGAAGACACCGCACCTTCCGTGCCCGAGACCCGCCCCGCCCTGAGGGACTCAAAATAGTCCACAGGCGTTTCCTATCAGGCCTTGGAATCGGCCACTTTCTTTGGACTGAATTGAGTCAATTTCATCAAAATTGGAGGAGCAGTTCGCATGCAGATACAGTCTCTGATGGGGACTTTAATCAAATCCAAATGTCACACCTTCAGGGATTCCAACCACCACCAATTTTATCTTTACTGCCAGCTCAGGGCCTGCGTACTTTTTTTTTTTTTTTTTTAATCTAGAAATTTTAGCCAGTTCATCTTCCTTTGCTTCATTCCAAGGAGCCAGGTCTCCCCGCCAAGAGGCACTAACAGGTCACACACAGGAAGGGCTAAGGCCCCCCTGAGCTGTATATTAGGTGCTGGGGAGTGGATGAGCCCCGCATGCCCGGGGGTGCACCCCCTTCCAGGGGCTTAGTTAATTCCCCCCCGCCTCTCCGGCTAGCCCTTCAGCCTGACCCGGTGATGAATGGCAGAGAACAGAACCCTCTCTTAGGAGAACAGAAATCATCTACGTGGGTAATTCAACTCTGCAGGGCATGAGGTTTCATTTGGGGTGCAGACAAGAGGAAATTTTCCTAATGGGTTGATGGCGCGTGAAGAGAAGGAAGGTGCTTCTCCGGCCGAGTCTTTATGAAGCCGGCCCTGAGTCCCGGGGCGCCGGCCCCCACCCTCCCCTCCAGCGGCAGAGGCCTGGGCGGAGGAGGGGAAAGAGCTGTCCTCCCTCCTGGGCGCGAGGTTGCCCAGTCACTGCCACGGAGCCCCTGCCGCCCTTCCCGGCCCTCAGGATCCAGCCAGCGCTTTCCAGGACAACAGACGCTCCGGCTGCTCCCCGGCGTCCCACGCGAGGCTGGCCCGCGGGCGCCACGTTAGCTTCCGTGCAGTAAAGACAAGACGCCGGGGTGTGAGCTGGCGACGCGCTCCCGCACGCCAGAGTGTGCGGGTCCTAACTGCACTAGATGTTTTGTTCAATGGAATTACTAGATTTGTATTAAATTGTAGCTCTGGGACTCATCACTGTGTGATGCCGCCACTTTCCACTCGCTTTGTTTATCACAGAGAAGGGAACGGAATTAACATAAGATGCCACAAAGTGGTAAAAAGGAAATTCTGGAGCCTTCTCTACTCGACCTACTGGTGACCTGGTCTAATTTGTATTATCTCTGGGACGTTTTAACAGATCATTTTCCTTTGTGAAAATTAGGAAAGATTAGAGAATTATGACCCCCCATTCATTCTGCTCCAAAGACCGTCATTTCTGCCTCGAAAATAATAACCCTATCTGCGCAGAGATCTTTCTTGTTAAATAAAAACACATGCTTTCCTTGGCCTCTTAAATTACTAACTGTGGCCGCCTCTGGAGCTGTGATTACTGGTGAGCACGTCTGCCGGCGCTGTCTTTCCCAGCCCCTGGGAATGATATTGGTCATTCATAAATTGCCTATTGATCAGTCGCTACTAGAAATGAGATCCAAGTATTTGAAAGGAATGATTAGACTTTGAGTAACATCTGCCCCGGAACACCCCGAGGTCTGGGTGCACCTCTCCCACGCGGCGCCTCAAGAACAACCAGCCCGCGGGGGACCGACTGGAGCCCCAGCGCCCCCCCACCTCGGCCCTCAGCCCGTCCCAGCCCCCCCAAGGGGCAGATCCCCACTTTCCCAGAGAATTTTTTAGGCAAGAAATTTACAAAATGCAAAAAAGACACTCAAGCGTGGTGTATGATCTGCCTGGTGTTCAGACGCTGGGTGATTTGATCAGGATAGAGCATCTTAACGTTTGAGGGTTTTTTTTTTTTTTTTATAAAATGCAAATGTACCCCTTCCCCAGCGCGGCGTCTGGACAGAGACCCCAGAATGCACACACACGGCCGCTGTGCCGCTGCCCCGGCGGTGGAGCGCAGGGGGTGACACGAGGCTCCGGCGTGAGCCTCCTCCTTCACACTAAGACTCCTTTAAAAATGAAAAGGAAGCTCGCTGCAGCAAACGCTCCGCGGAGCCCCAACCTGATTAATTGCAATGCCAAACAGCTTTATTCTGCTTAATAAGAAATTAGATCACAATGGGGATTTGCAGAAATTACCTTGAAATGTTTGTGTGTTTGAATGATTGAACAATTTGTGCTAAAAATTACCTTAGCCAGGTTTGAATCCTAAGCTGGTGAGCAAATGCGTGTGGGCTCATCAGTATTCCGGGAAGGAAGCCCTCGCCGCTCCAGGCAGGGCCAGGCTGGACACGTTCGGGGGTGGCGAGTTTAGGAGGGAGGGTGCTCCGCCCCCCCGTTGGGACAGAGGGCTTAACAGTTGATTGGGAATTAATTAAATCTTAATACTTACCCTTGGATAAACTCGGAGCCGGGGCCGTATCATTTAATTATTCACCAACGTTCTCTATTAAACTTGCACTTTGCAGGCGGACGGGACGTCAAAGCCCATGTCCAGCCCGCGACTGCCCGGGCGCCGTGGGTTGCAGAGGAGGAGGCGTTGGGGGGCTCGGCTTCATTAGAGGCAGCCCCCCAGCCTGGCGCAGAAGAACTTCTGAACATCTTTTAAGTCAACCTTGGGTTTCAGTCAACAAGGAGGGTTGACCCTTCACCCCTTGACAACCACCCATTTCATTATTTATCTGAGGGAATCAGAGAGTTTTTGTTCTTTCACAAAAGTCCCTGACACCGGGATATTTTTAATAGCTGAAATTTTTCATTCTTGTCACTAGGCCTTTTGAAAACACAGGTATTTTCATAACACACGTAGCTAATGAGTGAAACTTCAGAATCCGAGCTTCCCTGTCATGCCGGCCCCGGCCGCCGCAGCCCCACTCCGAGGAACATGAAAATTAATTATTGAGCTCCCTGCTTTATCCTCCTCATCTGTTTGATATTCTCTTGCACAGAAGGAACCAGACAATTAAATTACTCCTCCCTCTCCTCATCCCGGCGCTTGCGCGCGCTCTCCCACTCCGGAGGCAAGGCCTGCATGTTTGAGGGGGACTTTGCGGGAGGAGGTTAAGGGGTGCTCAGCTCAGCACCTCAGTCTGGAGGCACCCACGGGCGCCCCCGGAGGACGGGGCTGCTCTTCCATGTCCATGTGGCTCCTTCGTGGCCCCTTCGTGGCCCCTTCGTGGCCCCTTCGTGGCCAGCGCCAAAGGTCCTGGGGGGAGGGGTCGGCGTGGCCCCCACATGCCCACGCCCCATGGCTGTGGCTCCATGAGGCCCTTCCGCTTGGCCTGCGCCATCTCCTGCTCCTCAGACAGGCTCAGCCTGTCCCTCACCAGAGAAGATGGAGAATGAATTAACTTGTTTTATTGAACAATAAAGCTGTCGTTCTCTAAACCAGGGCGGCTGCAGGTAAAGGTGACGGCGGTTGGCAGACAGCTGGGGCGCCATGTTCAGGAAGTGGGGTGCCTGCGGGGGCAGGGGGTGCGACCACGGGGATGCGCACGTGGGGGGGCTGTGGGGGTGTGGTTTGGTTGGAGATGTGGCTGAGGAGCGGGGAGCCAGGAGACAGGCAGGTGTCTCTGCACCCCTTCTCCCGCCCCATGTGCCTGCTCCCCTTGGCGTCGTCTAGCCAGCCCCAGGGTCCTGCTCCCGGCCTGGATGCGTGTCCTCTGTCCAGCTCAGGACAGGCCAGCCCACCACTCCCTTCCCGGCGCGGTGTTGCGTGTGGATGAGTCCCGAAGAGAGGGAGCTGGCTCGGGTCAGGCTCAGAAAGTGGCACTTGGGCAGGGAGGCCCCTGTGGACATGCTTTTGCAGTGTAGACTCAGCACCAGACTCCAGGGCTGGGGTCAGGGGTCAGGTGCAGCCTCCCAACACCCCTCATGGCCTCGGGAGGTTGGGGCTGGGTCTCTTAGTGCTCCCACCAGGAACCAATGATTAACCCTGAAACTTGCTTCAGAGGGGACTCCTGCCCGCCCCCCCAGCCCCCGCGGCTGGTGTTCACGTGGCACATGGCACGTGGGACCTACTGACAACAAAGCAATGACACCGCAGGACGGGAGCGTGAGTGGGAGAACAGGTCTCAACGCCTGGTAAGTGGGTGGGGCACCAAGCAGGCAAGGCCCAGGACGGCTCCCGGCCTGTCCAGGAGCTGCTGCTCCTCCTCTTCTGACCCTGCGTTGCACACATGGGGTCATGTTCTCCCTCCAGGATGCTGTGGCTCTGGGGCAGGTGCCCCAGTTCTGCATGAGTGTCGTGTCCTCCGTCTGGTCTTGAGAAACCACGCGGCAGAGCTCTGCCTTGTATCTAGAATGGTGGGAGGTGGTGCCCAGCCCCTCCAAGCAGACGGCGGGAGGCCCGGTGTGGCAGGGTCTCCCCTCTGCTCCCGCCAACCTCCCTCATGACCCCAGAAGGCCACCTGGGAGTGGCGTTTGGGGCAAGGCCGCGGGCTCTGACCTCAGCACAGCGCAGAGATGCTCTGGGGTGAGGCCTGGGCCTGCTGCCCACTCCCCGTCTTGCCTGAGCCGTGGGGGGCAAGGGAGAGGGTCCCCACACTCTACAGAGTCTTTGGCTGCCGAGCAGTGGTCTCAGCTCTGCCTGCTCACCCCGGGCCCGTCCTCTGGGAGGCTGGGTCTCCGGGAGGCTGTTGGCGGCTCAGCACAGCTTTTACCCAGGGCGGAGAGCGAGCTGACCGGCATCTGGGAGGCCTGGTCTGTGCCGACTCTGCAGACACGCTCTTACCTGCTAGTGACCGCGCCCACGGGGAGGCTGGGGCTCCTCATCAGGATGACCAACAACAGACCCGGGGTGCTGGTGCTGCTGGCCGCCCCCGCCCCAGGCTGCCCAGGGTGTCCAGGGGGAAACATGGGTGTCCTTTGCTCAGAGGCAGGATCAGGGTGTAAGATTCTGGTGCACCTCTCAACCACACTGCAGAATCTGCACTCAGTGTGGCTCAACACCCGCCTCCCTGGAAGGGCTGCTCACCCCGCCTCCAGCTTCCTCACCCCTGCTTGTCCTGCTTCTGGAGCAGGGCTCTGCAGCGGCCCAGACCTGCACCTTCACTCCCACATGCGCACACACACATCACTCAGCACACCTCACACCTCCATGCACTTGCACAAGCATGCACACTCACACCTCAACGCACTCTCACTGCTCGGCACCGACGTGCTCCCTCGCTGCTGTGTGTTCACCTGCTTCTTCCTCTCCACTCCTGCTCCCCCTGCAGTCAGGGGCAGGGCAGGAGACGGCCCGGGAGTGGCGTCCGTCCGAGTGCTGCTGTGGGGCGGGGCAGGTGCCTCAATCTCAGGAGGACCAGACAGGGGCAAGGCCCAGCCGCGGCCACTGTCCACAGAAGGGGGCCAGGGTGATGGGCCTTAACCACAGCTGCAGGGTCCACTGCCCCGTTCGCTGCCGGCCACCTGTCACTTAAAATCCAGGTGAGGCAACGTCGGTCAGTCGTGTGACTCCCAGGCAGTTCAGGCAGGAGGCCATGGGCAGAGGGGCACATCTGCAGCCCCCGTGCCCTCTCGTCTGCGCCTGGCGCCCGTCCAGCCCGCCGTCAGAGGGGTGTCTCATGCGTCAGGAGCGCAAGCTCCAAGGAGCAGGGCCAGAACCGCCGCATCAGAGGGAGGCGCTGGTTGGCACTTGCAGCTGCAGCAGCTCCAAGACCTGCCTCCACATTGGTCAGACAAGAGGCTCACGTGCCAGGAGGACTCGCGGTCACGTCCTCGTGCGGGGAAACAGCCTTGGTGACCACGGCGCGGTCAGCGTCTCGTCCTCACTCTTGCCCGCGGCTGCGCACAAACACTGAGCCGGAGAAACACCGTTGTGCCAAGAGAGACCCCCACGGCCAGGCAGGGCGGTGGCTACGCGGCAGCGGGCGGCCCTGGGGCTCTGCCCCTCCTGCCTCTGAGTCCAGGTGACGGGGCCGGGGCCAGAGGACCTTTTAATTTTTTTTGCTGATAGAAATATCAAGAAAGAAGCGATGGAACAAATTGAGAAGTTAAATTGTAATAAATTAGTGGGGCCAGATGGTATTCATCTGAGAGTTGTAGAGAAATGAAAGTCTGAACCAGCTAAGCAACTAATAAAAATATATAATCCAGCCTTCAAAATGGCGGCGGCCACCCAAGGGTGGGGCCTCGTGGAGCAGCTTTCCAGAGCCGCCACACCGCAGTCGGCGCGCGAGCTTTTTAATTATTTTGTGGTTGATGCCTCATACCCTGGACATCTATGGAAATGCCCCAGAGTTCGTGTGCTAATAACTTGGAAGAGATGATAAATGTTTGTATGGGGACCGTGACAAATTATTTATGTTGGAAGGAAAAACAAGCAAAACAGTAGCGTGGCAAGCCCCGAGAAGTTCCAAGCGGAAGAAACGCTTGTGCCGTGTGAGACCCGGAGGCCAGAGGCAGGCAGGCCTGGTGGAGTTACCTGGGGGCGTCCAGCTGCTGGGCCACGGCCTGCAGCCTCCGGGCTGTGCCCTCTGTGGAGCAGCTTCACCCCTGCAGAGCCCTCCATCCCATTGCAGAGATCTTTACCACCCCGTCCAGCTTGGAAAAATAAATAGATGACATTATCTTCAATTAAAAGTCAAACAACAAATCAGGTGAGAATAATTGCAATAAATATGACCAAGGGTTAACCTTAACATGGAAAAGTCTCCGACAAGTCAGTAAAAATATCTGAATATTCTAATAGATAAATGGGCAAAGGACATAAATAATTCACTAAAGCAAAAAAAAACACAGATAACTAAGAAGAGGGGAGAGAAAACACTCAGCCTCAGATATAAAAAATGCAAATGCAGACAAAGTTTAAGATCTAATTTTGCACCCTCGATGGCAGCACAACACTGCTACTCTCCGCGGCTGGTTCGGGGACGGCCAGGTCAGCCCCGCCCAGGGCTGAGGGGAATCACCAGGGCCCTCGGAGGCACCGGCCGTGGGCTCCAAGAGCCTCTAAGTGCTGTTCCTGACAACTGAGGCCACGGGGAAAGTGCTGGGTGTGAGGGGTGGACCCCAGTGCAGGACACACTGGCGCCAACCTGCTCAATGCGGTGACCGAGTCACTGTCCTTCAGGAGCCAAGGGCAGGACCTGGCCCCGCCAGACGGAGCTCTGCCGCCTGCCATTTAACTAACTGCAGGAAAACACAGGCTGGAGATTCTGTGTGGCTGGGAAATGGGAAGAAATAAACTGAAATTTTAATGGGGGGGTATCTCAGGGTGGTCAATTTAGAGAGGAGTTTTCTGAGCTCTTTCTATTCCACCAGGGTCAGGAGCAGGGCTGCCTCGGCACCAAGGAAAAGCAGTTTCCCCACCAACCCAGCGCCTTCAGAGTCCACTTTCCAAAGCCAACTCGGCCCCCGCGGAGGCCGCGCCAGTGCCGAGGTGAAGCCACGCGCGCCCCGGCTCCTACGTGGCTGCCAGGCCCCAAGGCCGCCGGCGACCTCAGAGAGGAGCTGCTCTGGCGTCCCGCTGAGCTCCTGCCTCCTGAGCAGCGGGACGCGTCTCCGCTGAGATTTGCGGACTCTGGGCCTTGGCCGGCGCCTCGTGGAAGCTGGGAACAGACCAGGGAGTGGAGAGTGGGGGGCTGCATCTGGCGCCGGTCAGGAAGGCTGTGGCCTGAGGTCCGTGTCTGAGGGGCACCGCTTGGAACCGCTGTGCCACAAGCATGTGGGTCTTGCTGAGTCCAGCCCTTCACCCCCAGAGCACAGAGGAGGACATGGCCTCTGCTGAGGGCACGGGCAGGGCAGCAGAGGGCCGGCCGTGAAACGCACCATTCCTGCTTGAGACAGGCTGTTCCTGAGGGGCAAAGCGAGTCTGAGCTGAACCAAGTCAGGGCTAAGTGAGGGGCTTCCCACTGGCACAGAGCTCAGGCCTCTGGAACTAGGCCTCGCTGGCCCGGGCGCTGGGGTTTCCAGGAGTCTCTGCGTTCGGGCAGAAGCGCGTGGCTGGCTGTGACCAAGAAGAAAGTGGCTTCTTTCCGTGGCCCTGCCACAGCGGGGTGGGAGTGGGGAGGCCACAGGCCTCGGGGGCTCGGGGCAGCCGGAGGACGTGGCCACTGGATCAGCGCAGCTGTCAGGGGTCTGGCGGCAGCCAGGCGTCCCCGGCGCCGTGCTCTGCAGCCGGAGGTGGGCACACAAGTGGTTAACTCTCCTCTTCCTTTCTCCTTTTCTCCCCGACTCTGCTTGAGGCCATTACAGCAATGCTGCGTTTGTCAATCACATTCATTCCTGCATGGCTTCCTGAAATAATTATCAGGTGAGTGGCATCTCCGTGCCTGGAGAACCGGCTTGGAAACCACAAGCCCCAGAGTATTAATTACTGAGCGCAAAAATTTGCAGAGAAGCAAGTCTTTTAATGGTAGAACTGACGTAACATGATTGTTTTGATTTTTTTTACTAACATGACAATCATCGCCTCCCCCTGGTCATCACCGCAGATCAGCTCGAATCACCTGGGGAGGCCATTACCAGCCCGGCTCCGTTTGATAAGGGGAGGCGCGCGCTTCCTGGCACGGCGTTTGTTGATTTTCAGAACACAGCGGCGCCCGAAAGTCAACACCTGGAATGAAAGTGGCCTTGCGCCAGAGCGAGCCAGAGGGACAGTCTTTGGCGTGGCGGAGCGACACTTTGGCGTTTCCGTTTTGCTGGGAGAAACGCTTTCAAGAGGCGCCTTTTACACGCCTGACAACTGTGCTCCCGCAGCAGCCCCGGCGCCTGATTCGGGGAGGGCATCAGCATTTTGTCACATTTAACATGAAAGGTAGATGACACCTTTCCTGGAAGCTCAGTTCACGCACGTTATCAAAACCCATACATCACGCCGCTCAGCCCTGGTGAGGAATCAAGGGGGTGTTTCCGGGGTGTGTGTGTGTGTTCCCTCCCGAGGAGGCGTCTGTTGGATGCACAAAGTGGCAGAAAACATCCAAGGAAACGCACCGAAAACCCTTCGCGGGCCCGGGCGGGGCTGCTGGTTCAGGCTCAGCCGCTCCGCGCGGGGCCGTCTCCTCGGCGGGCCTGAATGCTCCACCTTCCGCAGCCGCCTTCTGCAGAGGCCTCGTCCTTCTCCGCCTCATTCCGGGCTCTCTGGGCATTTTTTCCTCTAATGGTTTATTTTTCCGAGGCTTGAAATAGGCTGTGCTCCCTGGGCGCTCGTCTCATTTCTCAGCGTGAACCCTCCGTGTGGCCTGTCCCCGGAGGACTCCCCAAATAGCGGCCTCTTTCCCGAGTTGTCTTTGTTAAGGGCCAGTTGCAAGAGTGAGAAGCAGGGGTTCTCCAAGGCAGCAGAACAGGCTCCCCGGAAGTGCGCACCCCCACAGGCCTCAGAGGAAACGCACCCCAGCTCCCGGGCAGGCTTGGAGCACACAGTGAGCTCCGTCTCCGGGCAGGGCTGCACCCCTGAAGCTCTTGCTTATGCAGCGAGTGTTCCAGGGCCCCCACCCAGGGGCACAAGGGGAACTCTGAACCCCACCTGAGAGACCAAGGCTCGAGGGAACGGCCCGCTTACAGGGCAGAAGCACGCAGGGCTGGTGCCCCCTCTTTTGTGCCTGTGAGTGTCTAAGCAGAGGGTGGCTAACCCTGCCCCCCTCGCCTTGACTGCTTGGAGCTGATGTGGAAACCCCAAGTCTGAGACTCCACAGATTGGGGAGCTGAGAGCCCCACCCGCCTGAGACGGGAGAAGACCCCGGGGTCCTGCTGGGACGGGCAGGGGCTAGAAGAGACACTCGCAGCCAATGTGACCAGACGTGCTGGCCAGTGAGCATCCCAGCCCTCCGGGGAGTGGGGTTGGCGTATTTACCGGCCCAGCATTGGAGGGTCCTCCCTCACCTGGTCCTGGCATGCGTCCCCTCTCGCCCAAGCGGGTGCAAGGCCAGCTCTCTCCACTCCGCTCAGGGCAAGAGAGTCCAGGCCCAGTTCTGGGAGGTGGGGCAGCTCCACCGGGCTCGCCTGCACCTGCCCGCTCAGCATGGGGGCCGGGCTGGGGAGCGCACCCCGGAGGCCCCGCTCAGGTTTGATGCCGGATTACGCCGGCGCCCAGCTGTGGTCCTGGTGATGGGGCGCGTCTCCCAGGAGGACTTGCTCTTCCTCAAGGCTCAGAAGCAGCTGCGGGAGCCGTGACCGACCACAGGGACAGGTTCCCTCTGGAGTTTGCGCCTCCCCAGCTCTCAGAGTGTGGAGTGGCAGTGCAGCGTGTCTGTCCCTCTACTCGAGGACACCACAGAGGCAGGGCCTAGGGACACTCTGCGAGGCTCCTCCGCGTGGGTTCAGAGCAGCAGCCAAGCTTCCAGGGCCCCTGGACATGGAGCTCACAGCGCTGCCCCCGCAGGGTGCCCGGCTGCTGCTGCTGTTTGCTTCGTTTGGTGGAAGGCGAGCGGCAGCGGGGACCGCAGGGGTGTGCTCTGGCTCATGGCCCTTCCAGGGCGCAGGGGCCCTGAGGCGAGGGAGCGGCACGGGGCTGAAGCACCCTCTGGGCTCAGCTGACCCTGGGGCAGGTCTGCACTTCTCACATGACAGGCGCAGGAGCCAGTGGCCCGACAGAGGGTCGGTAGGTTTTTGGTGCGATGCCGTTGTGCCTGGGGTACCGGGTGCATTTGTGTCATGCTGGCTCGTAGTTTTTCTTTGGGTCTGAAGTCGGAAATGACTGAACAGCCTCTCTTCCTACGTGTGTAACTGTGGATTATATTTAGAATTGTACGCAGATTATATCTGTAAATGCAAATCTCAGGGAACTTTATATGTGTGTTATACACACAAACAGAGAGAGCGCAAAAGGGCGAGAGGAGAGAGAGGTAAACAGACGTACACGCATGCACACACGCGGTGTTCTGTGCAGCTTTGGCGCACGATACTTTTTACAACCTTCGCAAGTGCTGCCACTCCACTCCGGACGGCGCGGAGAGCGGACAGAACCGACATCACCAACAGAACCCGACATCACGGGTAGGAACTCCTGTGAAATCAGCCACGGGTGGGGCTTTTCTGGCAGAAGTGGGGTCTGGTCTCCCTTTTCTGAGCTCGAGGTGTTGCCAAAGGACTCCCCTGCAGAAGCCCAGGACAGACAGACACGCCTGCTTGGACCCGACTCCCCTTGAGGAAAGGGGTGTGCGTGGGCGCGGCCTGGGGCGGGCAGTCACATAATCAGGCTGCTCAAGGGGCAGCAAAAACTGGGGCAGGTGACGACCCCTTGGCGACTCAGGAAGCAGGGGACGCAGATGGGCGGGACCTGGGCGGGAGGGGCTGGGATCCGCCGCCTCAGGGGCGCTGCCAACTCTGCCTGCCGCCAGGGCCCGTGGCTCTCAGCAGCCCTGGAGAGCGCGACCGCGGGCGGGGAGTCCCTGGCATTGCAAGCCTCCTCGATTCTGTGCTTCTCTTTATGCTACTTTTCAGGGACGCGGCAGTCGTGTGGCTTCCAAGCCTCTCTCTCCACCAAGACTCAATGCCCAAATGTTTAAAAATGCAAACAAACGCCGAGCAAAGTCAATAAAAGCAAGCACGTGTGTCTCGGTGTCACTGCAGAGCATGAGGCCCAAGAGAATAGCAGAGGCTGTCGGAGGAAACTCAGGTTATTTACAAAATAACTGAAATCTGACCGATGGAAACTTCTCAGGAGCTTCACAGAGACCAGGAACCATGACGTGACACCCCCATGGTCTGCCGGGACCCAAACTCCCGTGCTCGCTCCAGTTACCATGCAACAGTGAGGCCAAAACAGGGACATTCTCAGACAGTGGAGGAGTCGGGAGGTCTGGTCCTGCTGGAAAGGACTTGGGGCAGCATCGCAGCCGGGAAAGTAACACACGCAGGAAATAAAAAAATTCAGGAATTAATGGTAAACAGCAAAAAAAAAAAATCATACAAAAGCAAGCAGATAAATAAGTAAATACATAAATAATATATTTGGAAAAAATGTAAAAACTGACATCTAGGTGGAATAATAGCAATGGAGCGACTTTGAGAGACACACGACAGAAGGACTGTTTGCACCTCACCCCCACTCCATCTATGGAAACCCTCCCCCAGCGCCTCTGAAGAAGCACCTGAGGGTAAAGGAGGTTGAGAGGACCCTGAGCCCAGGAGACTGGCGTCCTAGTCAGAAGAGAAGGGAGCCCAGAGTGTCTCCCTCTCTCCCCTCCTCTCTTTCCAGGCAAGAAGTGACCGCTGCAGGCCAGAGGAGGGCTCTCAGCATCCCAGCCCTGCCAGCCCTTGATCCGGGACATGTTCCCTGCAGAACCAGAACCGTGAGGAAAGACACCTGCTACTTGTCGAGGCCACCAGGGTGTGTCCCACCTTGCATGGCAGCCCTGGGTGCACAGCGAGACGCTCAAGGTGAGCGTCCAGGAACACGCAGGGCGAGAGACGACTGGGGAGGAAGGGCCAGTGCGCCGAGGTTGTTGTCCATGTGGATTTCAGCTTCCGAGAATGTGTGTTTGATCTTAAGGTCTATCACTAGAATAGTCGAATATCAGATGCTACCGGCCATCCAGGAAAGGTCAGATGGGTCCTTCCGTGTGCAGTTTGCATGTGCAAGCTAGGACACGACCCGTTTTGAATACCCTTTGGGGAAGATGTGTATAAAATGCTGTGGTCACCCGGAGACCTTAGGGTGTGAAAATAAAGTCAGATAAAATCTGACTTTAAAGACATTGTAATTCTTAAGAGAAATAACTGAGTCTGATTCTCTGCTTTGCTCACCTTTTGCCTCTGTTAGGGGATCAGCACAGGTGTGGGGACCCTCGCAATCTTCACGCCCCAAAATGCCCTTCTCCCAAGAAACCTGTATCTTTGCATATTGTAGTCAAGATAAAACTGACCATACCCTCCTATTTCTGTCTGCTAGGTGGACAGAACTGTCTATGAGTTAACTCTAGAGGCTGGGAAGAAGTTACATCACCCACTCACCTACATTCACTTGACTCCATTTTGCATTTCAAAATGTATTTTCCCTTTGACCTGAAGTCTTTATGTATTTTTATTTACTTCCCCAGCTGGACAGGAATCTCAGGGCAAGCGCCTCATCCCCTGGTGCCTTGTGTCCTGAACTCACCATAGCGATGGGCCCTGTGTCTTGAGACTAGCGAGGGAGGCGCGTGTCACCATCTTGACAACACACTCTTGCAAACTACCTCAAGCCAGGGGATGGGGCCTGACATGAATTAATGACAGCACGTGATGTCCAACACGGGATCAGAGTGGAATGCGCAGAGCTAGCACGGAGATATTAAAAGGAAGACATGCTGTCCTCCTTGCTAGGATCCTAACAAGACAGATGAATAAACAGGCTCACGAGGAGGCTGTAGATGACATCACGGGAGACACAAAACAGCCACCACTCATGGGAAAAAGGCCGTGTGGCACTTGTAGAGACTTGAATACCTTCGTGACCCTGCCCGGCAGCAGGAAGTGCTATTGTCTGCGAAGCCACAGAGCAAAACACGGGTATAATTGGTGCAAACTGTCAGCATGGCAGAGAGAGTCCCAGGTCACCCTTGTGGGTAAAGCACCAAGACTTTATGAAGCATTTTGCCGTGTGCCAGGCAGGCATGGACTGATAGCTTTATAAAGATGACTTCATTTCGCTCCTAGGGCAGTGTTATTAGCAGACATCCAGAGACATTAGAGATGCGGACACTGGTTAAGGAGCAAAGACTTGAAGGAACTCTCCCCAGCCTGGAACCACTGCTCCCTAGAGCCGGGTTGGTGGAACAGCCCCCCTCCCACCCTCTGATTTCTGAGCTCGGGAACGGTGGGAGGGAGGCCACGGCGGGACAGCTGCATCCCACCCAGGGCAGCAGCACCTGGCATGGCGTCAGGCCTACTGTGTGGAGGGGAGGGTGGCCCCACGTCCTGCTGCCCCCACCCTGGGGACCCCGTCCTCATCCTGGCTGCCATCCCCTTGCCAGCCCAGGCTACACACTCAGCAATGCAAACATTCAACAATGTTCAAAGCAGCACATGTTTTTAAGACGGTGTGGTAGTTGGTGTTGTCACCTCGGGGAGACACCGCCTGTGTCCTCTCCTCCCTGAGGGACACCCAGGGCCCAGGGCCCCCCTCCACCTGCTGCTGCCCTCACCCCGCTGCACCTGTATCCCACGCGGCCTCGTTAGCACGCACCTTCTCTTGTGACGCTGAGGAAAAGCTGCCCGCTGGGACTTGGAGGACATTCACGCCATGCCATGGGCTCTGGCCTCAGACTGCCTGGTTCTGGGGGACCCGGCCCTCCGTCCTGTGTCTCAGTTACGTGTGCTCCTCATGCTCAGGAGCTCGGTTCAGCCGAGCGCAGGTGTCACGGGCTGCTTCTCCACACCCCTGCTCGTGGACAGGCCCGGTCTGGGGTCTTGCAGACTGAACGTCTCTGCACAGTGTTTATTTCTGCTTTTTCAAAAAGTCCCTTAAGCGTAAAAGAAAGAAAGCCTGGCCCAGGCACCCTTGTGTGGAGACGGTGGGTCAGGAGCCTCCCAGCCTTCCCACCCTGGCCTCGGCCTTGCTGGGGTCTCCCTGAGCCCCGAGCCGCTGCTCTTCCTGGCCTTGGGACACTTGAGTTTCCATGTCAGCCTTGGGCCAGCCCGTCCCCAGGACGGCCCCCCCTTGAGGCTCAGCGAGCAAGGGCGCTACTCCGAGGCCGAGCCAAAGGAGGTGGATTAGCCACAATCATGCATAATTTATGTGGCGTTTGTGCAGCCGGGGAAATAGGCCAAGGCATATTTTAGGAAGTCAGTCAGACTTGATGAATTGGAAACGCTGTTTGGCAGCGGCCACGGTCCGGAAGGCCGCGTGCACGCGCTCCAGCCAGTCTGACTCAGTTTCCTCTCTGCGGAGACGTCTGAGCATCCCGCCCGTCCGTGCCAGCTGCGGCTCCTTCGCCCGGGGTTGGCCCGCAGCCGCTTGGCGCTCACAGGGAACAGCGCGGGGTCTCTCGGCGAAATCCTAAGACAGATCCGAGTCACCAGACCCTGCGAACATCCCACAGGACACGGACCGGCTCTCCCGCTGGAGCGGCCGGCCGGCCGACCACCGCGAGCAGGCGGTGTGCCTTTAAGAAGCAAAAATTAATGCAAAGCTTATTACAATCCCGGTGGTTGCTAACGCGCTCTCTTCCACTGCCCAAGTGTCTGAATTTCAGCTTCAGATGAGTGTGACCTGCTGGGATTTGAGCTGCCAGTTTAATTAGTGTTCAGTAATTTCAATAATGAGTGACAATTCATCGGGGCTTTTAGGTTGGTCTTCTGTTCAGAAGCAAATCAATAATCCACAGTTTTTCCCCTTCTTTAAAGACAAGAAAGTGGCATGTGAGTTACATCAGATGAGAGAAAATAAATGAGGGAACGCTCTGCTCCCTCAGTAACTCGAGAGGCAATTGGCTTTAATGGCGCGGGCAGCCTCCCGGTTTGTTGGCGTTATTGGAGGAACAGAAAGGTCATTAGTAGCTGGAAAGAGGCTCTCGGATCCTCACAGTAAACAGTTTGCCCCGGCTGTAACCATAGTGATTTGGGTAAATGAACACAGGTATACGGATTACCACTGTATTCCCCAGGCTGCCTGTATTATTGCCTCCGAAGATATAAAAACAATTGAGGCTAATTGTATGAGAGTGAGTTTATTACAAACATAAATGGAAAGGAAAAAGACCAGAGATGTTCTTGCAGGGACGCCCCCACCTCGCCCGCGCCCCGTCTGTGTCTGTGTCCGCGGCGTGGGGTGCCATGAGCTGGCGGCCTGCGCGGTCCTGGCGGCACCGGCGACCGGGGCTGTGCGGGTCCCCAGGTCTGCTCGGGGCTGCCCTCCTGCCCCGCGTCACCCAGAGTGCGCGGCTGCCCCCCCGCAGAGGGCATCAGCGGCAGCTCGTGCGTGTACCCACACCCGGCGCCACCCACACCTGGAGGCACCTTCCCGGCCAGTGGCTGGGCTGTCACCCCAGGACGGGGCCACCCGCTGGCCGTGCACCTCCCTGTGACTGGCTGCTCCCCTTTGTTACAGCCACGAAGCTCCCTCCTCGTCGGTGTTGTGCTTTGCGTACACAAACCCGTTAAAAACCCACGCGCAGGCCCCAGCTGGGAAGGGCACGTCTAATGAGGGCTGCGGTGAGGGGCGCCCGCGCACAGCACCCGCGCGGGCCAGAGGTGCTTGGCAGCAGCTGCTCCTGCTCCGTCGCCAACTCCACACCCACCTCGGGAGCCGGCTTCCCTCGCAAGAGAGCAGATTAATGGGGTATCAACTGATATTCATACAAAGGGGCCGGTGGAGCCTCACGTAGTCACCTCCACGGAACCCGCTGGCCCCCTGGCGCGGGCACTCTCACAGCCCCGCGCGGCGCCGGCGCCAGCAGCTGTCCCTCCTGCACCGGCGAGGCGAAGCCTGACGCGAAGGGAGCAGCACCTGCTGTGTGCAAGGAGCAGGACCTACTGTGTGCGAGGAGCAGGCACCTCCATGTGAGAGGAATAGCACCTCCTGCGTGTGAGATTTAGGGCACCCACTGAGTGAGTGCGAGGAATAGGCACAGATAGTGAGGGAAGCAGGCCCCGTGTGTGCAGTCGGGCCCACCCTGTCGGCGCTGCAGTGCGTGAGGACATCCCCCGCTCAGCGTGTGGAACAGCAGGTGAAGACTCAGAGACACTCGGTGCCGTCAGGGCCCAGTGGCGGCTCTGGCCGCTGGACATGCCTGCTCGCTAGCTCCCCTTTGTACCCTTTTCTAGGAGACACAGGAGGGTCCAGAGGTTTCCAGAAGGAACGCCTGGAGACCAGAACGTGTGCCTGCATCTCACTTGAGTGGCTTCTCCATGTAGGTGACACAGGACAGCCAGGTGGGGGCACCTGGATCCCCCAGCCCCCCCTCCAGGATGCACCCCAGTCTCTGTGCTTCAAGTCGCTGATCCTAAAATAACGGGGTTTTGGCTTTGAAGTTCATCCTGGCCCTTTAACTGTGACGTCCTCCTGTGACGTCCTTCGGTCCAGCAAGATCCAGCCGGGGATGGTCAAGGTGACCCTCAGCGAGGGCCCTCCCCACCATGTTCCTGCGTGCAGTCCCGGGGAAGCGAGAGCCTGAGTCTTTGTTTTCAATCCGTATCCTGTGCGGGGGTGTGTGGTGGGGGGGGTGGGCACAGCTGGGAGGGGAGGCAGAAGCTTGCAGACATTCTGAAACCGTCACTTTAAAATATGGGGTGACCCTTTCCGCTGCCAGGCAGGGCCAGCCCTGCACTGCTGGAGAGGAGAGACTGAAAGGCCTCAGCCCTGGGCCTGCAGGGACCTGCATTTGTTTTTGCAAAACGGAAAGATCCGCCTGGCCCAAAGCACGGCCCTGCCCTCTCACTTAACTCACCTCACCTCGAAGGCGAGCTGCGGAGCGGCCGTGGAAACACGTGTGACTTCGCCGCGGTGCTGGGCCTCAAGCTCGGCCCCTCTCAGAGACGGTTAAATGGCGGTTCCTGAGCGCCCGGCTGGAGGGGCTTGGGAGACCTGGTGGCTTGGCCCCGACGGGCAGCCGGGTCAGGTGACTGCACTCGTGACCCGGGCCGCGCTGACTCGCAGGCCTGCCTTTTAAATCCCAGTAGTTGCTGATTTTTTTTTTTTTTTTATAATATCTGCCAAACAGAACAATGAGGCCCTTTCAAATCCCCCAGCGAGTGACTATTAAAACCACAATTTACAACGGCCCGTGTCTTCTAACGTGTTAACCAGGTGTTCCTCTGTTATTGTTTGAAATTCTACCTTGGTTTAAATCAAATGAAGAAAAGCCAAAAGTCCAATTAAAATCCCACATTGCTTCTTTATCAAGGGCGGGGAGGGACATTTGTCACGGAGTTAATGGCAGAAATCTCATAAAATGCGAGACCATCCTCGTCCCCCAGTTTCTTATTTCTTGCTCAGATTCTCCGAGCTCCCTGGCATTTCCTGTACTTAACTGCAGGGAAGAGCTAGGATCAATCTAGGAATTTCTGGCTTAATTTGAGGAGCGTCCTGGACACTCAAGCTGAACTGGACAATCGAGTGCTGTCGTGGGATGTTGAGAAGGTGCTGCGGGCCCGTCTAGACAGTCACCCGCGCCGCTCGGGACCTGTGTGCCCACACGTGTCCGTTGTACTTACTAGTTCCGTGACAACAAATTCATGTTGCTACGCTCCAAAAAACAGACCCAGCCCAAATGCCTCCCCGCCGCGCTGACCAAGGTAATGTGGAATCCAGTTGCCTTCCGGGAGCCACAATTATTTCCAGGCCTGAACCGCCTGCCTGCTGTTTGGCCACCGCACCCCTCCATCCTGGCCCTGGGATTCGGGCGCCTCTGCCCCAGGGCCCTGCCTGGGTTGACCGTCACCGGCCCGCCACGCCACATCTCCACAGACCTGGGCTCCCTCTCGGGCCCCACCTCGGCCCAGGGCCCCTCTTTATCCCTGGCGGAGCCGGCTCGGCCCTCAAGCAAACCCACACCCGTTCCCTCGACCCTCCTTCCTTTTCCAGAGGGTGAAAATGAGACAAAAGGATTTTCTGGAGCCCTGACTGCACTGAAATAAATAGGATAATCTGATAAATCCGATCAATTTTTTCTTTTTGCAGAAATCATGCAATGGCTAAAAAAAAAAAAAAAAAAAAGGCAGTTACAGCACATCTGTTCTCCTTTACGCCTTATTTAAGAAAATAATTCTTGCCAGATTTTTACCCACCCATAATAATTACACCATTTTTACAGATGTGGTTTTTAACAGCTTCATTTTGGCCCCAAATCTTTTATACAATTTGCAATGAATTTGCTTCTTGGCCTCCACTTCACGGTGATTTGGCGATCCAGAGAGGAGGTGCGAGGATTTGTTCTGGAATGCCACCTTCAGGTGGAGCCTGGAGCCCCGCGCTGGGGCAGAAACGCTCGCCTCGTGACTGCGAAGGTGGGGCTCAGCCTCGGGGGACCGCCCGCTCTGCTCAGCTCCCCTTCGGCCCTCGTCCGGGACGGTCGCCTTTACTCCCGACAACCAGCTCCCTCTCCGAGCTCCGGCCCATGCCGGCGGGCACGGCAGGGCTTCCTCTCATGACATCCAGCCCCAGCAACGCGGGCACGGGGCCGCGGCCAGGCCGGTGTGCTGACCCCTCCGCACGGGAGAAAGAAGCTGAAAGGCCCGGAAGGGCGGTGGGTGAGGCGGAACCCAGCTAGAGCTGGCCGGCAGGAGCCCTCGGCAGAGTAAGTGACCATCGGAAAACAGGGAGGCGCCTCCGTGCAGGCGCGGGGGACTGCAGACGCCGGCCCCAGGCAGCGCTCACATCCCGTGGGGCTCGGAGGGGGGTCAGTCAGGCCTCATGCAGACGTGGGTGGCAAACCTAGGTGGGAAACTGAGTCTGGGTGAGGGCGCCCACTGTGCAGGCTGAGGCCTGCAGCTCTTGTCCCTGCTGTGCGCTGCCCTTCGGCGAGGTCAGCAGTGGTACCAGATGCAGGGCCGGGGGTCTCCTGAGGATGGAGGCCTTGTGGGGGTGGGGTGAGGATGGGGGAGCCCCTGCTGGCCTGGGGGCCGCCTGAGCAGGGGAAGCACAGGACTCTAAATACAACAGGCGGGTCAGCGAAGACCCTCGGGCTCCCTCCCACCCCGACAGCCAGCCCGGGGCCCACCCAAATCCGGGTGGGGGCCCCAAGTTTCGGCATTGCTGCTGTTTGTGGATTCCGGGGCTTGCTCCCCCTCCTGTTCTGCACCATGTTGACACAGGCATGAGAATGATTTATTTTCTCTAATTTCAAAAAAAAGAGGCAAGAGGGAGGGAGGGAGAGAGAAGTCACTCCAGCAAACAAAACTCGACTCCGGGCCTGCCTGTCCAGGCGGGAGCTGAGGGAGAGGGCGGTGTCACCGGCGAGGACCAGCTGGACGCGGGCTCAGACATTGCTGTGCTGGTCTCGGCTCTGGGGCCTCCCCACTCAGAGCCCAGCGCGCCCCGCCCGGCCCAGCCTCCAGAGCCCACGGCCTGGGGCCCGGAGTTTCTCCGTGTCACAGCCCAGCCTGTCCCGCGGCCTCCTCGGGCAGGGGCCTAGACCCGGCGTTCGGGCCCCGCACCCTTGGCCTGGTCTGGCCGGCCGCATCACACAGGCCCTTGGAGATGAGGACGGGGTGGCAGGCCGGGGCGCCTGTCGTCGCCACCTCCGGGCGGGTGACTCCCGACGGCCTCTGCTGCCTTCCCCCGGCCGCGGCTGGCACCTTGGGGTGGGCCCCCGGGGCCCGGCTTCATTAGCAGCGGGGCTGGAGCAGCCGGGGCCGCGTCAGGCCCGCGTGGGCGTGGGTACCAGGAGTGGCAGCGCGGGGGCTGGGCTGCGTTGGCGGGAGGACGCGCCTGTAATGAATTTAGATGATATTCAGCTGCCTCTGCCACTTAATTCACTCGGCGGCCGCGGCGTCGGAAGAGCAGAGAGGGCAGCCGGGGTCCACCGTGCGCCCCAACCTGGCCCGGCTCGCCTGCCGGTCGCCGCCCCGCCCGGCCCGGGCTCCCCCGGGCCCCGCCCGGCCCCTCCGAGGTGGCAGAGCCACGGGGCTGGCAAGGCTCGCCCTGCGCTGGGTGGTCTGGGGACTTCGCCTGCTTCCCAGCTCATTTGCCTGCAAACGCCCTCACCTTGTCAGCGCCAATAATTATCCAGTCGGTGTTACTCAGAGCTGCCATTCCTTAAGATTGGATTAGATTGAAGAGGCTGAGGCCCCTCCTCTGTGCATTTTCTCAGTCAGTTAGTGGAATCACTGGGGGCCTCGGCGAGGCCTACAGCAGAGCTACACTAACTTTCTCTCCCCTTCCTTATTACGGAGCTTAATAACAGCAGGCAGTGTATTAATATGTAAGAGATCAAGAGATTATTGATTAGAGTCACTTGCCTAATATCCCCTGTCCGTCATGTAGTTCAGCAGCCCTTCCACGATTTTTTGTGTCAGGCCATTTAAATATTCATGACCGCGTTGCTTTGTACCTCCACGGCTGAATTTCTAATTAATCTGTCAAAAGAAATACAATATGCCCGGAAGCCTTATTATTATAAGGGTCAGCTGAAACAGAGATGGTCTGGGAGGCCTAAGGGGTAATTAATTATAACAATACCGTGTTTACCTTGTGTGGTACCTGCGGCCTGGCTGAGCGCTAAATTAGACTCAAACCACTCCAGCCCGCGTTTGAAGCCCCCTGATCTGCCAGACTAGATCATAATGATGGGAGGAGAGAGCCGGGCGCCCAGCTATGTAACAACATAATCAGCAATTATAGCTGCGAAATGGGGAGAAGGGGGAATTTTATCTCATTAGAAAGCCCGAGTAGAAAGTTTTTTTTTCTGTCACCCGCTCTTTTCTTTCGAATTCAAATGATTCCACTCTAAAGGTGAGGGATCTCAAATCTAATTCCGGTGCAGAGAGCTGGCCTAATTAGTGGTAGGCTTTGGCTAAAATATGAATGGCATTTGTTCCAGCTTGCAGCGGCCTATTAATAGAGGGTGTCAGAGTGAAACATTAAGTGTATCATTCTTCTGTCAATTTATTTCTGTCATTATTGTTTCTTTATTTCCTCTGCCACATTATGGTCACTAATTTCTTCTCACTTTTATGAGATTCTTAATGTGGGCCTTTAATGAACTCCAAAAACTCAACCACAACTCTGAAATTAAAATACTAGGCTCCTGTCAGGATGGCGAGACAGAGTAAAACTTGAATAGTATCATTCTTCTGTCAATTTATTTCTGTCATGATTTTTCTTTATACCCTGCCACATTATGGCCACTAGTTTAATTCCATTTTTATGTGACTTGTTAATGTGAATTTTAGGTGGCTTTTAATCACCTCCAAATTTGTAGAATATCACAATAAATCATAACTGTATCCCCTCTTATGACAATTTATTTCTGTCATTATTTTTTATTTCTCCTTCCTTATTACAACTCCGAGTTTCATCTCCTCCTCTGTGACCTTTACACGGTTGCATTTTAAAAAGAAGCACATAGAAAGTTTGTTCCTTCTCAGTAACTAAAAGGAGCCACTTAGCGGGGCTCCGGCACCGGGGTGGCCACAGGTGCCTTCCGGAAGCTTCCCTGGGCTGAGCCGCAGGCTCACCGGTGACCTGGCGCTGGAGGAGCCAGAGCCGGGCGGGCTGGACGCCTGCGCTTGAGCTTTGGAAATATTCCGTGTTTAATTCCTGCAGCGCGGCGGCTGGGGGGAGGGGGCGGGCAGGGAGGTCCCCCGAGCCCTGGGCTTCCGGTCACTGCTGGCCACGGCAGCAGCGGACAGCGTCCGCGCCGTCCGGCTCTTTGTTTGGCCCGTGAGCTGGGCGTGGGTTTCCCATGTTTAAATGGGTGAAGCATAAAAGAAGTGTCTGTGCCGTCGACAGTCACAGGAATTCCCACTCCATGTCGCTGAGCAGACATCTGCCCCCCGCGGCCCGCCTCGCCCCCGCGCGGATTCCCTGTCCCGGGAGAGGCCTGAGCGTTCTCCCCAGCCTGGCGCACACCTGTGCTGGCCGACTGGAAAGAAAAGGAGCTAGTTGGGGGGAGGGCGGTGTCTCTTCAGATGGGCTGAGACAGGCCGGGGCCACAATCAGGGAGGGTTTCGGGACTTTGCAGATTCGCTCAGGCCCAGCCGAGCTGGACACCGAGCTCCGGTCTCCTCTCTGAGCTGCGCTGGGTGGTTGAGCCCATATTTGGGGAAGGATTTTCATTCATTTCTGGTGTGAACAATGATTTTCCCTGCCTCCGCTCTGCACCTGGATTACGTTGGGGGTCAGGCCCTGAGGGGCGGTGTGGAAGGCCGGCCTGTCCTCAGTCATGGGCCTCTCTGCCAATCCAGAGCTCGGATTTAAATCCTCGGGTGGGAGGCTTCCAGAATCCTGGCTGATATGGGTTAAAATGTTTGGGTCGGGGGAGGCCGGGCCGTGTCTGGCTATGGCTGGCCAGTGGTCACCCCAGCCAAGCGTCCAGACCCGCCTGGCACTCATTGCTGGAAAGCCCCTGCGCTCAGGACTTGCTCCTCCCTGCTCACCACCAAGCTCCAGGGCGGCTCTTCCTGCCTGGGGTCCAGCCGGACTGAGCTGGAGGAATGAGAGGGACAGGTTTAAAGCTCAACCAACCACCAGCCCGGCCTCTCGAGCCGTGGCCCCGGGGCCCTAGGCTCAACGCCCAGCGATGTCCAGACAGCAAGGCCGATGGCGCCCATGCTGGTGAGGTCAAGTTCACTGTGGCCAGCAGACCCGCCACAGGCTGACCCTGGCTTCCCGAGCCGGGTCCTACTCCTCCCCTGAGGGCACCTTCTGGGTGCTGAACACAGACAGATGTGCCTCTGCAACGCTGTGGCCAGAGACTGGCCATCCTTGGGGTCCACTGTCATGAGCCCCGTCCTCCCTTCAGCGTGTGCCCCGAGGGTTCCAGCTGCTCCTGAGTTTCTTGTCCAGAAGCCAAGATGCAGGCCCTCGGTGCCATCACTGGGCACGCAGCTGGACAGCCTGTGCTCACGCACTGTTCTCTCTCCATCTGCGTCTCTCTCTCCACCACCTCCTCTCTCTTTCCATGTCTCTGTCTCCATCTCTCTCTCTCTCTCTGACACAAAGCAATTGCATTTATTTTTCAGTGATTTCTCTTCCCTCATAATAAAAGTAATATATTCCCTTATTGGAAAGCACAGGGAATGATCGAGAAGAAAACACAAGTCGTAATCTTCGCATCTAGAAGACGCACTATTAATTCCATCTTGTTTCTTCCCAAGCTTCTCTCCATGCATAATTGATATCTACTAGATAAGAATTTGTGTTAGGTACTTAATGTTGTATTAGACACATTTTTCTGAATTAAAAATTTCCACCAACGTGCAGTTTTCTAAGCGCCGTATATAACCTTTTAATAAAAATAGAAAAATCCTCAACAAGCTAGAAACGGGGGAACATCCCCGACACGGTGGAGGAGTCTGTGACTCCCCGCGGGTCGCCAGAGCGGTGACGAGAGGCTGGAGGCTCTGCCCACGTCAAGGAGAAGCCCAGGGCGCCGCCCTCCCAAGGCCAGCCAGCGGCGCTCCGAGCGTCCAGCGGGGCAGCCGGCGAAGAAAAGCAGGGGAGGGAAACCCAGCTCCATGTCCAGGTGACAGAGGCCTTTGCACAGCGTCCCCAGGAAGCAACAGGAGAGTATTCGAACTAATAAAGGAGTGTAACAGAGCTGCAGGATATAAGATATAAAATATCAATTTATAGATACACTAAGAAGGAGCAAGCCGAAAACAAAATGAAGAAAATAATTCCGTTCCTAATACTCAAATTCAACAAAGACATGGAAGAAATTCACTGCAAACTACCGAAAAAACCCCACAAAACCAGAAACTCGATGAAAGGAGACCTCGGTCAAGGAAAAGGCATCCCTGGGGCAGACTGGACGGCGGGGTATGTCAGGCCGCAGCCCCCCGGGGCGATTGTAGAACCGATGCTTCCCTATCAAGGTCCCGGCTACGGTTTTGCCAGAGTTTGATGATCTGAAATTCATATGGCAATGTGAGGGGCTCAAAAAGTGAAAAGAATCCGAAATGGAGGCGCAAAGTTGGACGCCTCTCACTCCCGATTCCAGACTCAGTTCACGGCCGCGGGGACGGAGTCAGCGCCGAGGCCGCGGGGCGGACGCCGCGCCCAGGAGGGCCCGTGGGTTTCCGGGCAAGCGGTTTCTGACAAGCGCGCCAGACACGCGCTCCCGGGGAGGGGGTCTTTTCAACACACGGTGCTCTCGACGGATTTCTGCTTGCAAAGAAAGACATCTGACCCCTGCTTCACAATACATACAAAAATTAATTGAAACGGATAAAAGACCTGCGTGTAACCACGAACGCGACGAAATCCTTGGGAGGATGTGGGCATGTAAATCCACCTGACCTTGCAGGAGGCCAGAGTGTCTCAGATATGACTCAGATAAATTTGACCTCAGCAAAATAAAACACTTTTATGCTTCAAAGGACGCTCCAGAAGGCAGAGAGACAACCGAGGGACGGCGGAAAACAGCCGCAGACCGTTCTCGGACGCAGCGTCCAGGACACAAAGAAAACGCAGCGCTGAACAATCAAAACGCAAAGAGCCCACCTGAAAACGGGCAAAGGACTTGGCAGATATTTCCATGAAGTGGCCCATAAGCACACGGGAGGCCGCCGAGGGCCCTGGGCCCCGGAGAGACGCCGGGGTCCTCACCCCCGGCGGGCGTGTGGGGAGCGCGTGGAGAGACAGTGGTCGGGGCTGCCGCTTTGGGAAGTTCCTCAGATGACTCCGAAGTCCCCACGGGGCTGGGAGTCGCACCCTCGCCGTCCACACAGGCCGGGCAGCGGTGCCTGAACAGCTGAAAGCAGGAAAAGCACAGATCTCCATCAGCTGCCGAATGAGTAAACAAGATGCGACTTGTTCAGCTGCGTGAAGGAGGAGGCACCCACTCTGCTGTGTTTGGGGCGCCTGGGGACAGGGTCTGGGGGACCCCGCAGGAGCCGGTTGTGCTGTAGACCCGAAGCAGTCAGGCAGGCGGGCCGTACAGACGCTGCCTGTGAGGAGGAGACAGCGGGGGTGTCTGCCTGTGGGACGGAGGTGTCCGAGGGGGACTGAGGTGCCGTGGAGCTGGCGGGGTGGCTGCAGGGCCCGCACATGCGCTGCATGACGGACAGAAAGGGTCGGTCTCATGGTGTGTGAAGCTGCCTCTTTGCAGAGACTGCAGTTGTAGCTCTAAGGAGATGAGGCCAGTTGCTAGCCTGGGACACTGCTGGCCACCTTGCCGCCCCACACTGGAGCGCTTCCTCGCCACCAGCCCCCGCACGACCCCATTCCAGGCTCCCTGGGGCCTTCGGGGCTCTGAGCCAGTTCCTCCTGTGAGTGGTGAGCCTGTCCGCACACCCCCAAACACAGGAACACCCAGACACTCGCACATACACGTGCACGCACGACACACACATTCAGAATGTACACACGCACACACACAAACAACACTGAAACACACAGACAGATGCACACTCAGACACACCGAGGCCCCCACACATACACTTACACACTCACACACACTCCCATGAAGGACACAGAAGAGTTGACACTCATCGGGCTGGCTCACGGGGCAGGAGGCTGCGCCGAGCCGCTCCTGGGGCTGGTTCCGGGGAGACGTTAAACTGACCTGAACACCAGCACTTTCTTCCGAGGTAGTTTCACCACCTTCCTGATGAGGGAAGGCCTGTGCGTCACGGCATCGGCTCGTGCGTGTAGCTCCAGTGTCAGCGCGTGTGCAAGCGTGCGTGGCCAGCAGTTGCCACGTCACTGCCAGGTACAGCCTTCCCGGGGCTGACCCAGCCAGGGGACCCCACGGGGGCCGGTGGTGCCAGCAACTTGGGGACGGCCTCCGTGTGCCCTCCGTTCATTCTCTGACGTCAGCCAGTGGAATCAAAGGCAAACGAGAGGGCCTCCGTGGTGGCGCAAGGGGTTAAGCACCCCGCTATGAAGCAATCCGCAGCCGCTGCAGCACGAGTTTGATCCTGGCCGGCCAGGGAGCAACTCCCGTGGCGAGGCAGATCTCTCCTGTCTCCCCCCTGCTCCCCTCCGCAGTGTACTTCGGTCAGTCTGCCTGTTCTGCTCCCCGCTCTGTCTCTGGTGAGTCCGCTCACCCGCATACCTCTGGCCTGTTCCCCCGCTCCTGTATGCATAAATAAATACATCTTAAAAAAAAAAAAAAGAAAAGCAAATTAGAGACCCAGCACATAGTGAGATCACGGAGCCTCGGAGCCTCGGGGCGCAGGGTCCCTCCTGCGGGGTTCCCTCCTGCGGGGGCATCCGCTGCTCTCTGACACGGTGCATAGTGCTTTGTGGGTTTCCTTTTGCCTATTTTGGGTTTTGCATGTTTTAATTTTGCGTATCTTGATAATTTTTTTCATCCTCTTAGCAAAGAATGTATCTCAGGTTAACCTTCATTTTGCTCACAAGTGGCCCTTGACATCTTTCCACTTGTTTAATATCTTTCCCACGTCCTTGACCGTTTTCATACTCCGCACCCCGTCTGGAGCGAACAGCGCGAAGTCCTGTGGGGGCTCGCACGCCGCCCTCCGGGGTCACGCTCCTCGCCTGTCCTGTGTCTGCGTTTTCCCTGGACTTCTTTGCTCTGTGTTTGTTTGTTTCACTGTTTTGTTCTAATTGCTGCTTGCTAATATCAGCGTGTTTTTCCTGACTCCGTCTCTCCACCTTCTTCCTTATGATTTCACCCTTGGCTTTGAAGCCCCCACCGGCCTCCTCCAGGCCATTTATTGAATTCTTCTGCTTCACGTGGGCTTTGTTACGTTAAAGCTGCTTCTAGGTAATAGGGTGCCGCGGTCCAGACGTTACCAACTAAAACATTAATAGAAAGTGAATATTAGGAATGACACGGTCGCCGGTGACGTACCAGAACCTTGTAGTCTAACCTGGAAACCCGGGGATATTGTTCTGATAAATTAAACAAACTGCTAAGAGTATAAACTACGGCTGAACTGTTCAAATGTTTGGCCAGGAGACTAAGGTGTTGCTGCTGTTTGTTTGTCTGGAGCTTGCTTTTATTTGTTTATATAACCGACTTCTAGAAAGCCGTCTGCGGTGAGCGCAGCGGAGATGCTCGTGGACGGGCAGGTCCGGGGAGCCAGCTCGCTCTGCCCTGGTCTTCGCAGAGACGGGAACCGGCCGTGTCGTGTCAGGCGCTGACTCTCGTGTGCTGGAGCTTGTCCGAATGTTCTCGCCCGCGTTCAGCGAGACTCTTTACTGCCATCTGCTTGAGATCCTCAAATGCGTGTCTGCAAACTCTCAGCTCCGGAGTCAACAAAACCATTAATTACACAAATGTGAAAAACTCCCAAATAATAAAATGACGAGCGTGTGAGAGGCGGCCCCTGGGAGTCCTTGTGAAGGGCACACGGGGTGTCTGTGTACCCCGGCGAGGCTGGGCACCCCACCCTACCCCACAAGTGGGTTGAGAGCACCATTTGCAGAACGGCGCATTGCTCCCGTTGATTTAAAACGCCATCTGGATGCGCCTGTGACTCTCCCAGCACACGAGGGCACGTGTGTGTGTGTGTGTGTGTGTGTGTGTGTTTAATCTCTTTGCACCTTTCTTCCTCTTGCCTCGTCCCTGCCGTGCTAATTCTGCACTTAGTCCCCCTCGGCACCGTCAGCTCCTCCTCGTTATTCGTCCTGCTTTTTTCACAGGAATTTCGCGTGTTTGTTTTTTGCATTCTATTTAGAAATCATCTACAGTTTCAAGACCTACCCCACAAAAATATCCTGTGGGGATTCTATTGGGACAATGTTGAACAGCAAAACGATCTGGGGAGGACGGTCAGGGTGACAGCCTCGGCCTTCGGCAAAGATGTCTGCCACTCGCTTAGCCGGACCGGAGTCTGCGGCGTGGGCAGAGCTTCAGTTTCTTCATCTGCTGCCCCCGCGCGTGTCTTGTGGCTCCACCTGCGTGGTTTGCAGGCATTTCTGCTGTTGCCAATGGAATCGCACATCTATTGTGTTATCGGAATGATTATATAAGAAGGCTGGTGATTTCTGGTTTTTTTTTTTTTTTATATTTCACTGAAATCTTGTTATTTCTGATATTTCTAGTAAATCTTTTAAATTCTTACATTTTCCAAGTAAACGACTACTACACCCTGCAATTCCTGAGAGGCATGTCCCCACCCTCTCTCTTTTTCTCTCTGTCTTACACACACACACACACACACACACACACACACACACGTGCCCTTCTCTCTTCTGCACGCACTGTTCAGATGAAGGTGGGAGGGCGGGGGGATGAGCTAAGCCAGCTCAGGTGGGCTGGGCACCCCGGAGTGCGCCGTGCAGTGAGGCTGGAGGTTGTCCCAAGCGCCGGTGGGCTTCTCCTTCTCCCGCCCTTGGCAGGCCCAGCTTCCCCGGGCTGGGAGCTCAGGGCCGAGCTCCTGGGGGACACCAGAGTCAGCTCTGGCCGTCAGCACGAAGGCCCCCTCGCTATGCAAAAGAAGCAGAGCCACCTCCAAAAGAAAACCAACGTCTCCCCCAAGCTGCCCGAGGTGAAGGGGAGCAGGGGTTCCCCTCGTCTGGTGATGGTGGGGTGAGTGAGGAGGAAGCAGGCGCCACGGGGCTGACCCAAGTTTAAGTTCTGTGGCAGCTGCTCTGTTGCCTGTTCTCTACTCACAGATACACGAAGCACCTACTGCGTGTCACGCCTAGACCCTGGGCAACAGAAACAAAGACAAGCTCTCTGGGGTGCTGCTTGGAGTGTGTTCTGGAGTCCAGGGATCTGACAGGGGGTTCGGGGGTGGCCGGTGGGTCATTTGAGCTGCACCCCAGAGCGAGATTGCAGGTTCACTACGCCCCTGGGCGTGCTCTGGGTACCAGGGCGTGGTCCGGGTGGCAGGGCCGGGGAGAGCCACAGGAAAGGACCCGGTACAGCTTGACCGGTGGACAGAAGACCGGCACACGCCTGGACAGACTCCTTCTATGTCTCCCCCCAGAGCCGCCAGGGGACTGCAGCTGAAATGGGGCTCCTTGGGGCCCCAACCCGCAGTATATTCTAGAAAACTCATAGGTTCTCAAACTCTTCATCTTTTCAGGAAAAACTCAGCAACCTTCAGCCCCATCTTTCAAATAGGTTTGCCTTTTAGAATTCCAGCTTCTTCTTAAATGGGGGTTTCTTCAGCCCAGAGCAGAGCAGCCCCCAGAAGAACCAGCCCCCTAGTCTGCCAGCCTGGCCTCACCGGTCACGCCCCAACCTCAGCCAAGCCCAGAGCTCACAGTGCTCAGAGGGGCTGGGAGACTCGGCCTCCTCGCCCTAGAGCTTTCTTAGAGGCAACACCCCAAATGTCTTGGGGTTGCTCCTCGTCCTGCACAGCCTTGTTCTTTTAACTAAGGACAAGCCAGCAGTTGCCAAAGGGGATTAAAGCTCCTGCTTTTAAAGAACTGCCTGCTTCCCATTCGAATTACTTTTAAACACACCACTTTGCCTCTAATTTAAAATGAATCATAGACTTAAAGCAGACAACAAAAGATCATTAACCTCGTAAGTGTGCCAGGAATCTTGTGTTTCGCTAGCAAATGGGAGAGAATGGTGGAAATGTGCTAATGCAGAGGTTTTTTTAAGCATCATTATCTGGGGGACATCTTTTTTGGTATTCAAATAAGAAACCACACTTCCCTCCAATGCCCACCTGAGCTTTTGCTCTGCACTAATTGAAAGCAACCTGGGCGTGGAGGAATGGCCGCCACCGCAGAGGGTTCAGGGGGTTAGAAAAATCCATCACCAGCTCTTTTTTCCGCAGTGAACAATCAGCGTTGACAGCAGGCTTCACCCTGCCCGAGCCCCTTGCTTTCTGCCTCCCCCGCCCCAAAGAACAGAGTGGCCACTGCCCCATCTGGGCGCCAGGGAGGGGACAGACCCACGAAGAGCCCAGCCAGGGCCAGGAGCCCTGGAACGAGAGTCTGAGATTTTGCTTTTCGTTAATTAGGTACTTGAGAAAGCTGTTGACCTTGATAAATACTTTATATCATTTCACCCTCTTCTGCGCCTGTCAGGGATAGAGAGGGAACAATAAGAAGGGCACTTTAGAAAGGGGGAGGCTGAGAATGAAAAGCCAACTTGGAAACGAATAAACAGGTGAGGAGGTGAGAGAGGCCGGAGGCCCAGAGGAGGTGTGGGTTTCTAGGAGGTGTGAGTTTCTAGAAGCTTCCGCACCTGCTGGGCAGGGGCCAGCCGAGCCTGGGACTGGGCCAGGCTGGCGGAACCCTGTGTTTTGCGGCGGCCAGTTCGAGGGTCGCCGTGGTCCTGGGGTCCCTGCGGCTCCGGGGGGCCGGGCCTCGGGGGAGGCCAGCAGCTGTCTCTCTGGGCTTTCAGAAACTCCTGTCAGTTGGCTACTGACTGACTTCTAAGCACACACTCTTCTAATTCTTAATTAGAGAGACATAGCTAATTAATAAGTTTTTTCCAATTATAAATTAACTTAGGATCAGAATTCTGGCTTTGCATGTAATTTCCTATAATCGCTAAAGCCACTGCGAAAACATGCTCCCGCCAGCCGTAACTTTTTTATTTAACACAGACAGACAAGTTCTCACTGGGTTTACATTTTACAGCAAATTATCTCTGTTGGGATTTATGAGGAGAAATTAAAAAAAAAGAGTCAGGGTGGTTTTTCTACTCCCTCCCCTTTTCTTTCTTAAACAAAATTGCCCTTAGGGGCACGTGGCTGGGTGGCCCGGTGGCTTGGTGGCCAAGTGCTTGGTGGCCGGGTGGCCGGGTGGCCGGGTGGCCGGGTGGTTTGGTGGCAGGGGTGGCCGGGTAGCTTGGTGGTCGGGTGGCTTTGTGGCCGAGTGCTTGGTGGCCGGGTGGCTTGGTGGTCGGGTGGCCGGGTGGCCAGGTGGCTTGGTAGCTGGTTGGCTTGATGGCCAGGTGGCCGGGTGGCTGGGTGGCCGGGTGGCTGGGCACATCCTGGCACCGGCAGGTGCTGATGCGGCCGGCGGAGGCGGAGCAGGGGGCGCTGTGGTTTGGTTCCTGCTGCCACCACCCTCTCAAAGCTCCTGCAAAAATGATTTGGGAGGTGCCGGCATGTGCTCATTTATGGAGCCTTAACCGGGAGACGCCCTCTCTCCTGCGAGGACGCCCGTGCGTAATTAAGGTGGCCGGCAGCCGCGCGGCCGCCACGAGTCACATCTCGCTGCCACAATTCCTAGGTGGTTTATCAAAGACTACTCCTTTAATATGGAGATTACACTTATGTACTTGTCTGAACTTGAAAGGCATTTGCCTAATTTACTTATTAATGAGATGTAAATCTATTTGTATGGCTCGTCACAAGTTTCCCCGAAATCGTTGCTACTTAACCGGTGATAAACCCTATGATTTAAACGAAAAATAATACATTTAGCTTTCCACATTCATTCTGTTAAAAATTGATATAGCCTATGTTAAATTTATTAATATTGCTCGCTGTCATTCAGTTTGCAGCCCTTGCTGAAATATGACTTGACAGCGGCCGCATTAAAGATGTATGCCATTGTATTCAACAAAGATTAATGAAGCCCGGTAAAAATAGCTGTAAAAGAGAAAGTGATCCGAATGTAAAATCAGTGAATTAAATGAGGCCGCGCATACCATTTGTTAATATGCATGAGGAGGGAGGCAGCGAATGAAAATGTCTCTATGCAAAGTTCATTTGGGAATGTTTCAATATTGTCTGGATGTCCCCCAACTCCCGAAGAGTGGCCCGATGGAGCCGGGTGATCGCGCAGACTGGCCGCCCCGCGCCACCGCCAGGTGAGGCAGGTGGGCAGGTGGAGGACGGCCCCGCGCTCGGTGTCTGCAGGCCCCGCCCGTGCCCTCCTGGCCCCGCACCCACCCCCGAGCCCGCACCTGCTGCGGCCTGTGCGTGGACAGATCTTGCGGCTTCCCCGGCGTGGCCAACAGCTCAGCGGGGGGAGCCCGGTCTGCACAGGTGGGAGGCCGGCCGCAGGCCAGGGGCTGAGTAGTTTGTGCTTGGTTTCCCCCTCAATGGAGAGAGAGAGAGAGGTAGCACCCCCACCCCCTCGGCATTCTTAGACAGCGCCAGACAGAAGCTCGACATGCACCTGCATCTTACAGCACTTTAAGGGTTCAGACCTGCACGCGCTCCCGGCTGCCGTGTCTGTCTGTCCGTCTGCATGTCTGCCTGCCGACTGTTCCCGGGCTGGCACCTGTGTGCTGAGTGATGGGGTGGCGCTTTCTTTGCACTCCTTGCAGGGGATGATTTATTTCCACAGTTCTCATTATAAAATACTGCTGGTGTCATAGCCTAGCAGGTTAAGACTTTCAAATAAATTAACAGTGACAGAAAATTGTATGCAGTAATCATAATATAAACCCGGCGTGTTTATCAATCAAGAAGGTGTTCTGATAGATTTAAGCCGTGAGCCGTGGTGCTCCGTCTCCAGGGCTCGCCCACCCCGAGGTCAGAGGCTGTCCAGAGCAGCGGGGACCTTCTGCAGAGGGGTTTTCTCTTTAGGATGTGCGTGGGCACCGTGCGTTGTCGGCATATGTCAGTTTTCATTGGCGGCCTCAGCGGTGCTGAGCCTGGGGGGAGGGGCAGGTTCAACCCATGAATTTGGGGGATACAGTCACCCCGTCCCAACAAGCCCCTTAGGCTACGTTAGCCACACAAGTTCCACGAGACACCCCTACAGGGCGTCCTGGGCCCCTGGGCTGAAAAGGGCCTTCTAGCCGCCGACCTCTGACCTCCGCACCTCTCCAAGAGCAGGAAGAGAAACACAGAGGCATTTTCACACACGCAAGGCCACCTGGCGACTTTGAACAGAGCACCCGCCCGCCCAAGCCCAAGGCGTTGACAGCCTGGTTCTCAGGGGATGGGACCAAGATGGGACCCAGTCCTGCTCAGAAAGGCCGGTGCTGCGCCCGGAAGAGGGGGGCCTGGAGCGTCTGGGGTCTCCTCTTTATACCCTGAGCTGAGACCACCTGGTTGGCTGTGATGTCGCTCTTTCGGGAGGACACTGGAGATCAAGCAAGCATTCAGATACGAGCCCTTGGCCCAGCCTCTGAGCCGAAATCAGATGAGCTTAGGATGGGTCGATGCGTCCAGGACTTGAACCCGCCTCCGCCCCGCAGGGGGACGTCATCCTTGAGAACTCCGCGGCTGCTCTGACTTTGTAAACAAGCGCTCGGGACGCCAGTTCTGCGAGTTTGGTGTGGCTTGGTAGTTAGGACATTAATTAATGACCAAATAGAGAAATGTCTGTGTGCCCAGCAGATGGTAAACAAGCCCAGGAGAACATTACCATCTGAATTGCAAAGAGGCCTGGCAGCTTCTGCTTCCCACCCCCCGCCGGATCTGCCAGCCTCCGCCTGGCTGTCACCGGGCACTGGTGGCACAGGCTGAGGGCACCATCTCGGATCACGGGCCCGATCTTTCTTGGGAGCACGGGGAGGGCAGGTGAGTGGCGGGCTGAGGACGCGGTTCCACCAGCGTCTCTGTCTGTCTTGCTCTTACGTTGATTCCGGGGCTGTGAGCAGACCGCCAGGCTTGCTTTTGTCTTTCTGAGCCCAGAAGCAGTGCTGCAAGCCAAGGGGACTCAGACAAGGCAGGACACAGATTCCAGGGCCCGCCCACCAGGCACCTGTGGCTTGTGAGCACCGGCCCAGCAGCGCCCTTCCACCCTCAATGTCAGGGGCCTCTCCCCCCGGACAGGCCAAGGGGTGTTGGCCTGGGTGTCCGCTCACGGCCGGGAGGTGACCATTGGGATGAGCAGTGCTCGGGAAACAGCACCCGCTCTCCAAGTCCACCCCATTCCAAGTCTAGCACCACAGAGCCAGCTGGAGAAAGGATGAGCCGGATGTGCTGAGGCTGAGACGCCAGGGCCACCAGTCCTGCCGTGCTGTGAGCAGGTGTCCGGAGCGGACGCAGAGCCCCCGGCCGACGCCGCGGCCAGCGGTGAGAGAGAGCACGGTCTCCCCTCGATGGAGGTACATGGGGCCGCCGGGGGTGTGGGAGAACACGCTCTTGAAACAATTATTTCCCTAAAGTAGGAACAATGTGAAACGTGCAGCATCGCCACCTGCTAAGATGCTGGGCCGGGTCTGCTTATAAAAAGCTCGAGGTGGCGCGTCGAAACGCGTTAATGAGGTGATTCCAAAATTAAAGACAGACCTGCCCTAGGTGCTTGGAATTCAGCGCCCAGTGCCTAAACACCTCCTGCTCCTCCCTCCTCGACGGCGCTGTCTTTCTGAGATACAGAGGCATCGTACAGGCAGAGCTCGGTGCTTTATTTCCAAATATTTACCTTTCCTGGTTTTTTAAGTAGCAGCCGCAGCACTTGAAAACAATAGGGAGTGTGATGAGTGGGCACGAACCCTCCTGAGTAGTGAAAGGAGCCAGCAGGCGGGCTGCATGCTCACACCGAGCGGCACACGGATCCATCACACCCCAGAACAGGAAAAAAAAAAATGCAGATGTTAGAAAATTCTGCAGATGACCAGAGACGGCGGGTCAGAAGCTGACCAGCAGCCCGCCCAGCTGGTCCCGGGAATAGGAGGCGTTTGTCGTCTTTTCTGACAGCAGGCGAAGTCCAGAAGCGCATCTCAGCCTCCTGCTCCAGACGTGGGCCGGCCGGTGGGGCAGCTGCTCTGCTGTCCACGCCCAGCCTCCCCCTCGGCGCCCCCAGGCCACAGCCCTGGAAGCGGCGCCATTATTGTCTCTGAACCCCCCTTCATGATGGGGAGCTGACGCTCAGATTCAAATCCAAGCAGGAAGCCCCCATAGACAGTCGGGCGCCCAGAACACTCCCCGGGTGCCCGCCAGCCGCCGGGGGCGACGGGAGACCCCACGCAGTGGGCCGCCATGAGGACCGCCGGCTCAGACAGGCAGCCCAGCCGCCTCCAGCAGCCCCCAGACGCGCCAGCCCCAGAAAACCGAGAATGCAGTGTGGGAGGGAGGGTGATCCCACCAGGTTCCCATCAGGCTCAGGAAAGCCTGAGTGAGTCCCCCCAGATCTGGAGAGTGTGCACGCCCTGTTTTCAGCCCGTAGGGAGCCCAGCGTGGCCCAGCCGTGCTGCGGCAGAGTGACAGCCGGGGGCGGCGGGGCAGGGTCGGGGGGCGGGAGGCTGGGGGGCTGGCCCAGCAAGCACAGCGTCTTCCTTGCACGGCAGTCAGCTCCATGTGCCTCCTCCGCTCGTTTGCTCCCTCCTCCTCTGTCCCCCACCCCCCAGCCCTGTCCCCAGTCTTCTAGCTTCCCCTCTGCCCAGCCCCACTCCCCTCGTCGCTCCCCGCTGGTCACTCACTGGTCTGGACCAGCCGCCTGCTTTGCGTGGTTCCGTGGCAGCTAACTCTGTGCGGCCAGCGGGCTCACAGCAGGCCTGTGCTGGGTGCGGAGGGGGTGCACGTGCCGTCCGAAGGCCATTCAGCAGAAAACATAAGTCTCTGAAAGGGGCAAAGGGACCAGAAAAGGTCCCCAGGCTGCCGTGGGGACGCAGCCAGCCCTTCCCGCGCCTGAGAGACGGGTCTGTGGGAAACGCTGTGGTCATGCTGAGCAGCTCCCGGCAGGCCTGCTTGGGGGCCTCAACCCTGGGGCAGGTGCCTTAAAGGGGGTGACCCCATGATGCCCAGGGCACCCCACGTCGCAGAATCTTGCCTGTTTCCAGAAGAGCAGGGCAAGGTCTCCTACGCCAGAGGGTGAGTTGAGCTTGGCCACTGAGAACCAAGGAAGAGAAACACCCCTGGGGCCACCTCGGGGGACGGTCTAGCAGCCTCAGCCAGCGGGAGATGCTGGTGGGGTGAGGAGAGGCTGCCCCCCAGAAGTCGCTGGTTTTTATGACCCCACGCCCCGAAGGGGACTCAGTGGGCGCGGTTGTGTCCTGCCCTCCCGAGAGGAGGTCACCGGCGTCTCCCACGACGTCCACTTTTGGCCCAAGTCTGGCCGCTGGAGACCAGCACAGCGGGTCCCCACCACGTCTCTCGCGGCCTGTGTGCTGGAGTCCACCCAGGAGGCAGGACACCGCGTCAGAGACGCTTCCGGAGGAGCCGGGGCTGCCGGTGCACCTGGGAGAGCGCCCGGCCCCACGTGTGAAGAGGCTCGTCCGCGGCACAGCTCCCCGGCCAGCTGCTGCCTGTGCGGACCCACGGCCGGCCCGGCGTCCACTCACGAGACTCCCTGACGGCCCCAGAGCGACGCGGCTTCATCCTGCCGCACGCACTTGGGCCCGCGAGTTTGCTGCTGACAAGGACAGCAGGACAGAGGAGAGCGGGCAGGACACTGGCGGGCAGTTTTGGACAAATTTAACAAATTTGGACAAATTTAAAGGCGTGCTGTTTAGACAAGGTCTTTGCAAACTCCGAAGCTTCTCCCAGATGTGAGGGCTTCTGCTGCTGATACGCTTGGAAAACTGAGAACGTTCTAAAGGGCAGCGTGTAAGCACCTCTGTGCCCTGCTGGCTTCAGTCGGCATCCAAGGAGGCACCCGGGGCTGGGGCTGGGGCTGCCCGTCGCGGGGACGTCAAGAGTCTAGACAGAGATGGAGAGCTGGGCCGTCTGGAGAGCTGGGCCGTCAGGCCGCGGAGGCCCCTCCGTCAGGGAAAGCGGCCACGACACATTTGGATTTGCTTCACCTCTGCTCCCTGGAGGCGTGGCTGTGGCCTCCCCTAGGAGAGGCGGGGAGGCAGCGGAGGCAGAGGGGGGCTGTTAAGTGGCCGCCTGCCTTGTGTCTGCAGGAGCGACGGGCAGCACCAGTGCGCGCACCGGGGCCCTGCAGGTGCCTGAGCCGGGCGCGCCCCAGGGCCCCCGTGGAGAAGTGCTCAGAGTCACTCGTGCCTGTTGTCAGCGCGACAGAAGTAACCAGGACACACATTTCTTGGCTCTTACCGTAGAGGGGGTTATCACAAAGAATTCTTTAGCTAAAAAAGCCCTTATGTCAATCAAGACACGCATAGTTTCTAAACGGTTAAACCTGGGCCCGTGAGGTTCACGGTCCGCGTCTGTCTCCACCGCTCAGGCGTCCCTGAGGCAGCCCGGGCCGGGCAGCAGCCCTCCCGCCGCGACCCCCACACCCGCCCGCCAGGTCACTGCCGGTGTCCGGTGGATAAAGCAGGAAAATCTGACGCACAATGTAAGGTCCTGCCATTTGCAACTTTTTTCCTTTCTGCTAATATAATTTCAAAAGTAAATATATGGATATTTGGACCAGAGTTTCAAGAATGTTAAATTTGCAGAAATGTAAATTCTTGCCCTACTCATGTATCATGAAGTCAATTTAATGAGGCCCAGCCAGCGCTTAACAAACAAAACTCAATGGACTAAAACAGGAACTATCAGAGATCTTGCTCTTACCAGAGCTAAGTAATAGTCTGTGAAACTTGCCTGAATTAGGGTGCGTGTGTTTACGTTGGGGGCACCCTGGACAGGGATGTCCCAGATGAGTCTCTAAGGTGTAGACCGCAGTGTTTGACACCGCAGGCGCTAAACAAGCAGATTCACGACTTTCTCAGTTTTCACTGGCGGATTCTACTGCCGAATTTAAATGGGCTGAACCCCACTATGCCCACATTAGCATGTTAAATATCGAGCTGAAAGCTGTTGGACAAATTTAAAGGCGTGCTGTTTAGACAAGGTCTTTGCAAACTCCGAAGCTTCGCCCAGATGTGAGGGCTTCTGCTGCTGATACGCTTGGAAAACGGAGAACGTTCTAAAGGGCAGCGTGTAAGCACCTCTGTGCCCTGTTGGTTTCAGTCGGCATCCAAGGAGGCGCCCGGGGCTGGGCTGAGGCTGCCCGTCGCGGGGAGCGCACCGGCTCAGCCACCTGCCGGTTCTGCTCTTCTCCGCAGAGTGTCTTGTTGATTTCCAGGAGGAGTCACAGTTTCCAGACGTTTCTCCTGCTGCCAGCTGGGCCCATCCTGCTGGCCCTGGGGATCTCCATTTGCCACACCGTCTCCTCGCCCCTGGAGTGTCAGCCAGCAGGAGCCCGGGGCCAGGGCCACGGTGACTGTCACGGCTGGTGCCCCAGCCTGGGGGGACAGTCCTGCCCTCACGGGCGGCACAGCTGCGTGGCCCCGAGCCCTGGGGGAGCTGGTGTCTGGGGAGCGCACAGGGGCCTGCGTGACGGTGTGACAGCCGCACGTGGCCAGCACTCCTTCTGAGGCATTTTCTCTCCTGCTCCCGGGCGGCTAGAGAAGGAGATGAAGCTTCTCCAGGGTCAGTGACCAGCGGGAAGGCTAGCGGGTAGCTCCTGCGTTGTGGGAGCCGCGCCTGGCCACGCAGGAATTCAAAGCCGGGGTGCCCCTGTGCCCCCGCGGCTTCCTTACTGCCAGCTCCTGCACACCTGCATGTTCTCCAGAGTCCCTGGCCGCAGGGGACAGGGCGTCCACCTGTGGACCCCAGGCTTTGGGACGGAAGAACCCCGGGGCCCTGTGTCTCCTAAGGACACTACGATTTCATTTCCGTGACTTTCATGACACTCTGGGACCAGGAGACCGAGTTATTCACCTGTGACATCCTGGCCGCAGCAGGCATGTGCTCGAGCTGTTTTAAAGACGAGCAAAATAAGGCAGAAGGGGTGACTCGTTCAAGGCCACGTGACCCGCCGAGCCTCGCGGGCTCCAGAACTGTCTTCAGGCAGCCGAGTCACAGGCGCGTGGACTCAGCTCAGTTTTCATTTCTCCGTGAAGCGGTCACGTGACTCCGGGGATGACGTCACACCGTGGCCTGCCCCGGGCCTCCAGGTGGCCGTGCGAATCCGGCCACTGACAGTCTCCAGCTGCTGCTCTGCCCCAAGGCCATGCACTGCCGCCTTCCGAATCCAGTTAGCGTGGAGCACCGAGTCAGAGGGGGGCGCCATGAGCCCCCAGAACACAGGAGTCAGGCCTCCGCAGGAACCCCCACTCCCAGTGGGATGTGGACGTGGCTGGCCCCCTGCCATACAGCTCTCTCTGGCCGCCCCCTGCAGGTGGGGCCTGGGGGTGCACACTCACCTGGCCGCACCCCCAACTCCTGCCCCAGCAGGTGCCCCACGGGCTCCACCCCTGTCCCTGCTTTTGGGAAACCCCACACTTTTGCTGACCAGGGTCCCCTCTGAATAATAGCTAATAACAGCACGGGAAGGCCACGGAGTTTTCCCGGGAAGCAGAGGGGGAAGTTTCTATGGCTCTTTGCCAGGTCCAGCTGATCTGACTTCTCTTATGTCCATAAACTCATTCCAACCCGTGAGCTCTTTCTGTGCAATAACATTTCCTTATGGTGGATTAAATTTAAGAAGATGAAAGCAACGCTCATTTATTTTTCATGTTTATCCATTTCTGATGAAAGCCTTCCTGAGAAGAAAATCCGGCCACACGCGTCCCTGCACAGATTGCAGCCAAGGCCGGGGCAGCGTGTCCCCGCAGCCTGGGGTCCTAGTGGGTGTCTCTAATGAATGGCCAAGCCCACGAGCAGAACTGACCTGCCCAGCCCACGCCCCGGCCCCGCACGCTAAAGGGGGTGCTGCAGGCACCCCAGCAGGTGCCCCCGCTGGCAGCTGCGCGGAAATCACAGAGCACCCGGGGCCACCCGGGGCCCAGCCTCCCGGGCGCGCCTGGCACTCACCCTTGATCCGTGTTTTCCAAACTTCACAACAAAACTTCAAGAAAAAACTATTAGCTGCAAATTAGATATTCTGGTGGAAGCCTAGAATTATTTTTCAGGACGGAGGGCTCAATTTCCCGCTCTCAGGTGTATGATTAAAATCAATTAAATCACTCTTCCAATGTCAGCCGCAAGATTCTCCTGACAGATGAAATTATGCGAGGAAAGTGTTCCCTTCACTCTCCAGCCCTTCCCAGCCACGCTCTCCCCGCAGAGGAGATCAAAACGCTCAGCTCGGGGATTTCTGGGATATTTTCCATAAGAACAGGAGCAATCCCTGGGCCCTGTGCAAGCAGACTCGGGTCTCCGGGGGCCACATCTGATGGCCTCTGTGCGTGGAGACAGATTCACAACTAACGAACAGGCACCGCTGGGCGGGGGTTTAACCGTTTGGGGGCTGAGCCCGGCTTCTTCACACCAATTAATGTTTCCGTGGCAGAAATATGAGCGGCCCTTCAGATTGAGGATGTAACCTCTGCACGTCTCTTTTTCTGCATATGATAATCCTCCGGGTATTTTTCCTACTGCAAAAGCTCTGTCTTATCAGCCCCGGGAGGTGGTGGGAGGATTTAAAACCGAGGGAAGCGCACGGTGCCTCCCTGGCTCCACCGGCGCCGGCGGGGATCCTGCCAGAGCTGTTTGCAAGGCGAGTGGAAAGCCCAAGGAATATTTCACTTACGGGAGAGCAGGCGTGGAGAGCACCGATTTCTCACCGACACAGGTGCTCAGATGTGGTTCTGTGCTAACTTCAGCAAATTATTTACCTCTTAATTTGTTCCAACATATGGGCTTAGGTGTGACTTTTGCCCAAGAGACATTCGTCGATATTATATGCTCGCTTGGTCTGGCTTTTTTTTATCCCCCATGGAGGGTTGAACAAATGTTTGCTGCTTTCCAGAAGTTTCCTTCCCTCCTTGCTTCCTCCTGTCCTCTCTCCCTGGCCCCGCTCAGGTGGAAGTCCTGCTCCCTGGTGACGTCTGTCCCTCTTCTCTGCATGGCGCCCAGCACTTCACACTGGGGCCGGCTCCCGTTGGGGATAGGGGACGGCCCATGCCCTGCTCCTCCGCGGTGCAAGTCCAAGCGCCCCCATCCTGCCCCCGACTGCACCAGGGCCTCTCGCCTCCATCTGGAGGGGTCCTCCCTCCAGCCACAGCCAGCCTAGGGGTGCTCCAACATGCCCCCCCGCCCCAGCCCCAGATCCAGGTCCCGCGACAGCACTCCCAGGCCCTATATGGAAGCCACGCTGGCTCTGCCCTACCTGCTGTCCCCACGCTCTGCGGAGCTGGCCACGATAACCCCAGTGTCCATGGCTGCTCTCAACGTGGTCCTCTGTGGTTCCCCTTCTGTCTGGAAGGCCCAACCTCTGGTCCATCTAGAGACCATCTTGGCCTTCGTTCAAGGAGGGATTCCTGCACAGTGTGGTACAAGGGCAGCCCTGGTGTGAGCCCAGGGGACTCCCAGCTCGAAACCCAATGGCTGCCTGTATCGGAGGCCCTTCCCAGGACGCTCATCCTCCCTAAGTCTCCGCTCGCCCGAGCCACAGTGGAGGAAGTCGGCCAAGCTGCATCGTCAAAGAGGCTTGTTTTTAATTTGTATGTAGTTTCCCTTCTAAGAGATTTTCTTATCTGGTTGAAGCCATTGGTTAACTATTTGGGAAGTCTGCAGGTGCCGTAAGAGGACAACAATATTTCCTGAATAATGCATAATAATGGCTTATGGCGTCATTGCTGTTATACTATGATGTCACATATGCCAACTTTAGTTAACACATTTTCATAGTCTCATTCTTACATGGACTAACTTCCACATGTTGACTTAAAATCCCTTTGTCCTTTGTAATTTGTTTATTTTCCTCGGCAGTCAGAGCTTTCATTCTAAGCCATTGACGGGTGGGTGGTTCTCAGCCTGGTCCCATGTTATTATGGCTTCCTAGTGATAGGTTTGTTTTTTTTTTTTTAAAGATTTATTTATTTAAGCATACAAGAGCTGGGGTACCGGCCAGAGATGTGGGGGGTGAGAGGATTCACCAGAGACAGAGTGGGGAGCAGAACAGGCAGAAGGACCGAAGTACACTGCTGAGGGGAGCAGCGGGCGGCAGGAGAGGTCTGCGCGCCATGTGGGTAGCTCCCTGGCTGGGGATTGAACTCAGGCCACAGTGCCAGCGGATAGATTCACAGTGCTGAGACTTACGCCTTGTGCCACCAGGGAGGCCATAACTAATCATGTTTTAATTGAGGTGCTGCTCAGATGCCCCCAACCAGTTTGGCTGCCTCAGTGTGCGCCCAGCACCTAGTCGCTGCCCTCATCCTGCTGTCATGTGCCTTCCTAGGAGCTGCCTCAGCTGACCTGTTTTGTGGGGGGGGCTTCCTTCTCTCGTATCTTGTACTGATTTTTGCAAATGCTTTAGAAAGGGTAGTTCAGTTTAATTTTCACAACATGCACATTCCCCTTGTAAAAAATAATTAAAGAAGAAAAACTCATCCCTGGGTTTCGTAACCCGAAGCCATTGATTCTAAATGTTTATTTTATAATTGATAGTCCTAGTAAACACCTTTATTAGTTCTAATCTTCTCCCAGTTGGTGCTGTTATTTATTTATTTTTTTTCCTGGGGATGGAGGCTTTCTGCAAACAGCTGGCTTTGTGCAGGTCGGGTCTTTTTCCTAGAAGTGTTAAATTTAAGTCAAGAAAAAAGACATCCTGAATCTGTTCCTATTTTGAGTGGAAATGCCTCAAATCTTTCACGCTGCATACTTGACCCCTGCTGTATCTAACACGGCTCTGAGTATCAAGGAATCGCAAATTCACTCTCACTACTCAGGACTGACATTGGAATTAGATTATGAATTTTTTCTGATCTATGTTAGACACCCAGCTAAAAAAAATAGGATTTTTGTTCTCCTTTGACCTGTTGGGATGTTAAATTATGCTGCTAAATTCTGTAACAGCAGGAGTCACTCTTAGAATAAGAGCTAGAAGGCTCTTATTCTACTAGTGCCATTTATTAGTAGAGCATAGGAAGTATTCTCTTTCTATTAGCATACCGCCACTACTCCATTAGTATCTTTAATTAGGCTAATTTTTTTCTTTTTTAGGATTTTTGTGCCTACAGTCAAAAGTAAAAGCGGTCAATAGTTTAATGTGTGTGTGTGTCGTCTTTTTGGATTTGGACAGTAGAATTTTTCTAGTTTGATAAAATGCATGCGGAAGTGGCTCGTTTCTTCTAAAATATTTTATGCAGCAGGCGCGGGGGCAGCAGCTGTGTCCCTGGAAGGCAACATCTGGTTCCGAACAGGCCATCAGACCCAGAGACGGCCCAGCTGGAGGGGGTGGGAGCCCCCGGGCTCCAGGGTCCTGCAGGAAGAGGCGGGTGGCCGGGAGGCACTGGGCTAAGAGGGGAGGGTTGGACGACAATTAAAGGCTGGACATGGGCCTGGATCCCGGGGCTGACCTGCTTAGGGGCCCTGGCCCAGCCTGGCTCCACGTGGTAGTCAAGTCCACCATGCACAGGTCAGACCTGAGCGCCCGGGGGTCGCGCCCTCGGGACCTGCGGGGTGGACAGGTCGAGATCCCCAATGTCTTCCGTTGTCATTGGACTCTGCGGCTTTGTTGCTTCATATGTTTCTCGAAACGGCTTCTACTTCACGAGACCTTCAAATCCTCCAGCCGGCATCTCTGCACAAGAGCCTCTTACAACTTATTAAGATTTCTGTGCTGGGTGTTTGTTTGCATTCCCTCCTTTTCTTTTTTATTACACTATCCAGGATTTTGTCTATTTTATGAGGTTTTTTTTTTTTAAATGTTTATGACACCAGTCCTTTGACTTATCAGTTCTATCGTTTTTGTTTTCTGAATTATTAATATCTGCTCTTATCTTTTTAATTGTTTCTGCAATTTTAATTATGAAGTACTTCAAAAAAAGCATAGTGCTGAGAATAATATAACAGATGCCCATTAAAGTGCCATGCAGATATTAAGAAAGGCAAGCTTTTGGCCGTATTTACTTCCCATCGTAATGTTTCATAAAACTACCCTCCCCGGTCGGGTGAAAGCCGCCCTCTCGTCGCGCCGCCTGCTCGCCCTGGAAACGGCTGGACACTGTGTCTGGCCGGCGGCACACACGGCCCCGCAAGCGCACGCCTGCGTGTGGGGGCACAATATGGTGTTCTTTGAAGTCGGCAAAATGGCTCCATACCCCGGAGACTGTACTGCAGCCCGGCTCTTGTCCTGGGTGTGATCTCAAGACTTGCCCGGGTAGCTCGTGTTCTCCGACCTCCTCGCTCCTCTGTCACGGGGCTCCTAAACCTCACTTACCTGGTTCTCTGGGAAGGCTGTTGACGTCGGTTCTCATGTTTGGTTCTGGGGATCTGGGGCAAATCATACCCTTAAAAAACGGTGCTGGACGCGTGGGGGCTTCCCGGCGCAGGCAGCTGGGAGCGGAGGGCAGGCGAGCCTGCTGGCCGGAGCGGGGCCCACCCCTGGGCACGGCCACTCCACCTGTGCCGTCGGCCTCGGGGAGGTCCCACGTGGTGACCGGCCAGGACCGCTCGAGAGCGTCGCGTCTGGTGATCACGCTGGCAGGAGGGCAACCGAGGGGCGTGGTGCCCAGGCCGGCGCCGCCCCGTGTCACGGGTCCCTCCGTGTTCATCTCCCAGGTGTGGAATGGGCACTTCTTGGCCATCGGCGTGTGTTTCCTTGATGGTGGAGCCATTTTCTCTTCATCTGCAGACACGTTCCTGCCCTACACGCGGGTCGGGGGTCCAGGCCCTGGGGCCGGGCGTGGAGGAGGGAGCAGCGGGCCCAGGAGCCTCCAGAATCTCCATCCCCTGGGGGGACAGGCATTGTCCTTGGTCCGTTATCCGACTCTCTCTACCTCCACACAGACACAGCTTCACAAGCCAAGCCCGGAGAGCGCTGCCCGGCCGACTCCCCGGGAGCTGGAGATGGACTCGGGAGGACTAACACCAGGCGGGCTGGACCCCGAGGCTGAAGCCACAGGCCGCGCTGAGGCCTGGAGTGGCAGGGAGGCCGGCGGAGAGCGCAGAGTGACTATTAGGTTTTTTGACACAATTTCTCTGTGAGAGTTCAATGAGTAACATTTAGCATTTTAAAAATGGCTGGTGTTTTCTAGTCTATGAGGCAGCCTTTCGCCTTGTATGTAGATAAGTTTGTGGCTTGGGACTTGGGATTTTTATCAAGCACTTTCACTTGAAAAGAGAAGTGAGCCCTGCCTGGCGCTGTTTCTGTTCTTCACACGGTGGCCCTGAGTTTGGGGTGTTCACGCTGGGACGTGGAGAGCAGACTTTAGTGTTTGCTATGAGGATAACCTACTATCACTTGGTTTTAAAATCCATTGCTTCCCCATCCGAAAGCCATCTCATCACACGCATTAATTTTGTAGTGACACATATGAATCCCCGTGCAGACTCTCTGTCGTGTTCCATTGTTCTGTTTTTCTAACTCTGTATTAGCAATCAGTCCTGGAATCGGGTCGACACTGGATCTTACTAAATTTCTTTATGTGTGGAATTGATTGTAGTTTTTCTCTATTACCCTGTTAATTTCACAAATTACTTTAGTCATCTCTTAGGTTTTTTAGTGAAATTATCTTAACATTTGTGGAATTAAAATCTTAGTAGAACAGGGCCTCCCTGGTGGTGCAGCAGTTGAGCACTGGGTTGCGAAGCTGCCCACAGCCTCTGCAGCGCCAGTTTGATCCCCGGCTGCCAGCGAGGGTCCTGCATGGCGCGCAGACCTCTCCTGCTGCCCGCTGCTCCCCTCAGCAGTGTACTTCGGTCCTTCTGCCTGCTCTGCTCCCCGCTCTGGCTCTGGTGAATTCTCTCGCCCTCCCGCGCTTCTGACTGTACCCAATGCTTGTGTAAATAAGTAAATAAATCTTAAAAACAAAAAACAAAAAACTTACTAGAACATATTGAGCTTTTAAGAAATAATTCTGTATGTTTTTTCTTTCTTATATCCATTAAACAATTATTTTTTTAATCGAGGTATAATTGAGTTGTAGTTAGCTTCCTGCTGATTACTTTTTAAGATGTTAAAATCTACATTCCTAAACTAGCCAGCTCTGAGCTTTCCCCTCCTGATCATTCTTGTCCACCCCTGGTGTCAGTTAAATGCTTGAGTCCCGAAGCGAGCGGCGAGGGTTCCTCTCCTACTTGCTGAGACAATTTGCACAAGGATGAATGAGACTTTTTGTGATGCCTTTGGTGACAGTCACACCCGCGGAACCATCTGGATCTGATCATGTTCGGGGCAGGGCTCTCACACCTCATTTCATCTACCTAATGATTATAAATCTACTTGGGGTCTCTATTTATCCTTGTATCAGTGTGGGAAATTTCAATTTTTCTATAAAAGTATTCATTTTGTCTAACTTTCCTAGTGCAGGGGCCTAATGTTTCCACAGCAATCACTTTTTTTTATTGTGATGCAGAAGTCGGCCAGAACGTGCATCCACAGGACGTGGCGCGAGGGAGAAAGCCGTGTGGCCACACGTCCTGGGGAAAGAGAGGGCGCGGCTTCCCAGGGGTCTCCCCACCCCGCTGCACCACCAGCCCTCCCGCAGGAGGTAACCGCCTTTCTCGTTTTTGTGACCACTGTTTTCTTGCTTTCCTTTTATGTTTTCCATAATACACCAACGTGGCTTTACAAACAAATATACCCATAAATTGCATAGTAAGATTTGTGTGTCTTTGAACTTTAAGAAAAGGAATTGTGTGTTACGTATTCCATTATATCTTTTACTCAACACTGTTGAAAATCCGTCTCAGTCACTGTGCATAGCTGTCGCTGGTAAATTTTTATATGGTGGCAGAGTTTCCCATTGCACGCACCATGGCGATTCTTTTATCCACTTTCTACTACTGGGTTATATTCAGTGTTGCCAATAACTAATAATGTTGCTATAAACTATTGCCAATGTCTAGGACCTAGAATACAGAGTTTCCTATCAGAAACGTGAATCTTCAACTGCTTGGAGTGGGGCTGAAAGGCTTTCCTAAGTGGTAGCACCACTCACCCCTGCCCACGGCGAGGGGCTCCGTTCAAAACGTCACACATTTGCTGCCTGAGACTGCTCAGCTCCAGTCAGTCTGGAGCAAGGAGCAGGCATCCACACTTGATTTTAATTAGCATTTCCAAGGTTCCTAAGGAAATGTAGCATCTTTTTAAAAAAGATTTACTTATGCACACAAGAGCTGGGGTGCAGGCCAGAGATGCAGGGGGTGAGAGGATTCACCAGAGACAGAGTGGGGAGCAGAACAGGTGGATCCACTGAAATACACTGCTGAGGGGAGCAGCGGGGAGACAGGAGAGGTCTGCTGTGCCATGGGGGTAGCTCCCTGGCCGGGGATGGAACTCGTGCTGCAGAGGCTGTGAATAGCTTCATAGTATTGAGTCTTAACCCCTTGTGCTACCGGGGAGGCCCCAGGAGATGTAGCATTGCTACATGTTTTATCAGCCATTTGAATTTCTCCTCTTATAAAATGTCCATCCGAATCTGTTGTCCATATTTGCGCTGGGTCATCTCTCCCTTCCCCATTGACTCGTGGTGGTTCTGTATGAGTTACAGCTACCAGGAATTTTGGTTATATGTGCCGCCACATCATTTCCCTTTTGTGATTTGTCTTCTTGTTTTTTTTATGACATTTTTCTTTTCTATGAAGATTTTATTTTTAGAGCAGTTTTAGGTTCATAGCACAACTGATGGGAAGATACAAAGATCACCCACATACCTCCACACATGCACAGTCCCCCATCATCAACTTCTCCCACAAAAGTGGTAATTTTTTTACAGTTGACACCCCTGCATTGGCATATGACACCCTGATGCCCACAGGTTACGTTGCAGCTGGTGCTGTATGTTCTGTGGGTTTGCATGAGCAATAACAGGAGGCCATTATTGTGGTATTTTTGTATTTGTATTTGTATGGTGCTATAGAGTGTTTTCCACACTCCTAAAAATCCTCTGTGCTTCACCTAATCATCCCTTCGTGTCTTTCTTTATGGTATCTTTTGATAACATAAATTCTTACTTTATTTTTTTAAGGATTTATTTATTTATGCATATAAGAGCTGGAGTACAGGCCAGAGTTGCGGAGGGTGAGAGGATTCACCAGAGACAGTGGGGAGCAGAACAGGCAGAAGGACCAAAACACACTGCTGAGGGGAGCCGCGGGGAGACAGGAGAGGTCTGCTGAGCCATGTGTGTTTCTCCCTGGCCAGCTGGAGATCGAACTCGTGCTGCAGAGGCTGCGGACTGCTTCATAATGCAGTGCTTAACCCCTTGTGCCACTAATCTCCTCTGAAGATTCTGAAGAATTTCGGTTTTGCAACACGGATATCCATTTGACACATCACCATTCACAGAAGGGAAGGCCCCTCTCACTCGCCTGCTGGGTCACCTCTGCAGGAAGCTTGCTCTGGTGTTGGGCTGTCTCTTTCTTTTCTTTTCTCGAGTTGTCCATCCCTGGGTGAAGGGGTCGATGCCGTGTATATAATGATTTTTAATAAATATTGACATTTGAGAGAGTGAAACCAGCATTCTTACGATAGAGAATGACATTGATTTACATAGAATGTTTACACAACATTTCTTTCCTGTTATAAAAATTTCCTAGCCAAGACTTATTATTACCCTTTTGCAAATATTCATGGATTCACCAGGCAGTATTTTGTTTAGGATTTTCGCGTTTTGTTCATACTGGATACAGTTCTGTAGGTCTCTTTCTTTGTAATGGCATTTTTTTTGTCTTGGTACCAAGGTTATGCAAGCATTGTAAAATAAATCAAGAATGATTTATTATCCATTTTTTCCTAAAAGAATCTGCATAACAAAGATATTATTTATTCCTAAAACATTTGATAGAATTCACCAATGAAGTCACCTGAACTTGGTGTTCTTTTGTGAGAAGGTTTTTAATTAGAAATTCGATGTCTTTAATAGATAGCGGGTTATCCGTATTTCCTGTTTCTTTTTGTTTCACTTGATAATTCATGTCTTTGAGAAACTGATCCTGAATTAAGCTGTCAAATATTTTTGTCATAAAGTTATTCATATTTTACCCATTTTTCCCAGCTATAGGATCTGTAGTGATTCCCTTTCTTTCATTTCTTTTGCATATGGTTCTTTTTTTTTTTTTCAATCAATCTAGAAAAAGAACTGCCCGATGTTCTTTCTAAAGCTTTTTCCGTGGCCTCCCTGGTGGCACCGGGGTTTGAGCGCTGCGCTCTGAAGCTGTCTGCAGCCTCTGCAGCACAGGTTCAATTCCCAGCCCCCTAGCAGACCACTCCTGTCTCGCCCGCTGCTCCCCTCAGCAGTGTCCTTGGTCTGTCTGCCTGTTCTGCTCCTTGCTCTGTCTGGTGAATTCTCTCACCCTTCTGAGCCTCTGACCTGTACCCCAGTTCTTGTATAAATAAATAAATCTTTAAAGAAAATAAATCTATTTGTGAAGAATCGTTTCGCCTTCATTGATTTCTCTATTGTTCTTTTCTATCTTAGTAATCTCTACTCTCATTGTTAGATTTAACTCACCTTATGTGTCCTTTACGTGGCTTCTTAGCTTGAAAGCTAAGATTTTTTTATTTAGATCTAATGTAGTATTTTCATGTATAAATGTCCTGTGAGCACTGCTTCGAATATTTGTCCTATTTTTATTTCTATTCAATGTAAAATATTTTCTAATTGCCCTGTGATTTTTTTTTCATTAAACTTTAAGTTACTCAGAAATGTACTATTTAATTTCCAAACATGTAGGGGTTTCCAGGGAACTTTTTGTTAGTTTTTAAATTAAATTCTACTGTGGTCAGAGAACATTTTTGGTTTAATTTTGTTCTATTAAAATTATTGTGTTTTGTTTGGCCTGGTCTATGGCATGGCTTCATATATGCCCCACTGCCCATGCCTATGTATTTTGTAGCTTGCATCTATGCACAAATGCAAAGTCTACAGCTTGCGTATTCTGCGCTTTGTGGGGGTGAAATGGTTCCTTCAATGTCCGTTAAGTCAGGTTCTTCACTGTGTTGCTAAGTCTTCTGTATTGCTCATGCAGGTTTTTGTTTAGTGATTTCCATGACTCATTAAAAGATGACTGTGGGTATTAACAAATGTGATTGAAACTTCATTTGTGTCTAATTTTTGCTTTACATGTTTTGAAGGTTAGTTATTAGGTACATGTGCGTTTAGGACTGCATGTCTTCCTGATGAGTTGACACTTCACTGGGCATTTGTCTGTTCTGTTACTAGTGATAGTCCTTGTTCTGCACTTCCCCTTGTCTGGCATTAATATAGTCACTCTAATGCTGTTACTTATCTGTAAGCACGTATTTCACTGATTTTGTCCATTTTTTAGTTGTTTACAGCATGAGGGAGATTCCAATTCCAGTTACTCTGTTATTGTCAGAGCAGAAGTCTTTGTGATTCTTTCAGTTCTGACCTGATCATTTCTTTTTATTTTGTCAAACCTTAAATGCTTTTGAGATTTCATATGTTTATTTTTTAACCAATATTTAAGTTATTTTTGTATAAAAGTTGGTTCAAATAACCCAGCCCACCACTGCTGAAAGCAGATTTTCTTAAGATTTTAAAAACTTTGTGACTGCATGTTGCTTTATTCTTTTTTCCAACACTATCCACTTATCTTCTGTTATTTTCTCGATTAATTAATTTAAAAAATAATTTTTGAACTTTACTGATGTTTTTAAAATGTCCACTTTCATTTTTATTTGTCCTTGCTTATTCTAATAGATGATAAATCTTAATTATTAAATTAAGTAAAAATTATTAATTTACTCTTCCTACACGGCTGTTCTTTCCTAATGTCTTGAGTTAACTCAAATTTTGTTTTATGGACTTGAAAAAGTCATTTCCAAATTAAGTATCTTTTCATAGTAACTATCAGGGTATTATTATTACTGATGCATATTTATATATTGTTCATATTGAAAAGTTCAGATCTTCAGTGTACTGTTGAATAAATGGTAACAAATGAATATTTATGAGCAGTAATTTTTCCATCACCTCAAAATGTTGCTATTTTCAGTCAATCCTCTTCAAAGTTTTGACATGTAGACTTTTCATTATAATACCTTAGTTCCAGATATTTTATAAAGTTTACTTTGATTTTTTTAAATAAAATAGGATAATTGTAGGTTCACAGTAAAACTGAGTGGAAGGTACTGCGATTTCCTTCCTACGCCTTGCCCTCCACACGTGCATTATTGCACCACGAGCAGCATCCCCCACCACAGCCATGCGTTTTATTTGCCGCAATTGATGAACATACAGTGACTCATCATTATCATCCAGAGTCCATGGTTTACATGAACTGTTGTTGACTTGTGTGGTGCATTCCGCGGAACTGGGTAAACGCACGATGATAAGAATCCATCATTGAGCTGTCAGAAATTTTCACTTCTCTGAAATCCTCTGTGCTCTGTGTGATATTTCCCCCCCCCCGCCCCCCACCCTGGCCCCACTCATCTTGCACTGGCTCCGAAGTTTAACCTTATTGAGACGTTGTGTGGTTGGAATCCTACACTATGCATCCTTTTCGGATGGAGCTCTTTCCCGGAGTAATGGGCATTTAAGTCTCCTCCATGTCTTTTGATGGCTTGGTGGCTCCTGTCTTTTTCGCACTGCGTCATATTTCATCGAGTTGATGCGCCACTGTTTACTTCCTCATCACTGACTGTCGGCGCTCGGTGGCTTCCATGTTTTGGCAATTGTGAATGAAGATTCTATAAACACTTATGTGCACGGGATTTTATGTACATATGTGAAAACATAAGTTTTTAATCTCTTTGAGTAAATACTAAGAGACATGACTACTGGCATATGGCAGGACTATTTTTAATTTTGCAAGACATCCTCAGACTGTCATCCACCGGGGCTGTACCATTTAGCATTCTCACCAGCCACGAGTGACAGTTCCTGTTGCTCCATATTCCAACCAGCACTTGGTCTTGTCAGAGTTCTGAATCTCGGCCGTTTTAAGAGGCGGGAGGTGTTAACTCACTGCTGTTTTAATTTACAATTCTCTGATGATAAATGACATGGAGCATTTTTTCATAAGCATAGTCGCCACCTGTCCTGCCTTCTTCAGTGAAGTGTCTGGTAAGTTTGTTGACTCATTTTTCAATTGCAGTGTGTGCTTTCTTTTTGTTTAGTTTTAGAAGTCCTCTTTCTGTATTGAATGACCCCTTTGTCAGGTGTTTTTTTCAAATAATTTCTCCCACCCTGTGACTTGTCATTCTCTTGACATTTATCTTTTCAGAGAAGATTTTTGTTTTTATTATTTTTAAATTATGTTACTTTTTATTGAGGCATCATTGTCTGGCAACACTGTTTGTGATGTGGGGCACAGATTCACACCTCTTCAGACGGGTGTGACCTCAATATACCCGCCACCAAAGCACCCCTAATCCTCCACCAATGGTTTCTAGCATTAGCAAAGTCTAGCTCAGCAACACTTCATCTGTGGACTGTGCCTTTGGTGTTGTCTCTAAAAAGGCATCACACACCGGCAGTTATTTAGGCTCCCTCCTGCAGTATCTTCTAGGAGATTCATAGTTTTGCAATTTACATTTAGGTCTGTGATCTATTCTGAGCTAATTTTTACGCAGCGTATAAATCTGAACTTAGATTCGGTTTTTTGGCATCTGATGTCCATTTTGTTCCAGCACCATCTGTTTAAATGACTATCTTTGCTGCATTGAGTTGCCTTTGCTCCTCTGTCACAAATCTGTTGACTAAATGTCTGTGGGTCTGTTTCTGGGCTCTCTGTTCTGTTCCATTGATCTATTTGTCTATTCTTTTACCAATACTACCCCGTCCTGATTACCACAGCTTCATAGTAAGCGCTAACGCTGTGTTATTCCTCCAGCCCCACTTCTCTCCCATATCACAATGGCTATTCTGGAATCTTTTGCTTTGCCATATAAATGTTGCAATCAGCTTGTCAATATGCACGTGATAACTTCCTGGGATATTGATTTAGAAGACACTGAGTCTGTACTCAAGTTTGGAAGATTTGACGTGGCGGCAATATTGAGTCTTCTGACCCATGAATATGGTCTGTCTCTCCATTTATCTAGTTATTTGATTTTATTCATTAGATTTTTGTAGTTTTCTCATATGTGTCTTGTACATGCATTTGCACTTAAGTATTTTCATTTGGGGGGTGTTGTGTAAACGGTGTGATGTTCTTCATTTTTAAGCCCAGTTGCTCATTGCTGGTATATAGCTTCTATTCACCTGCTATTTCCTTTTCATGTCTTAGTACATTAGCTAGAACTCCCAGTGGACGCTGTAAGGAGACGCGGTGGGTATGTTCTTCCCTGTAGCTGATCTTAGTGGGGAACTTTGGTCCCTCACTGCTGAGTGGATTAGCGAGGTCCCAGGAGTCTTGAGGAGGGGGGAACTCAGTGCGTCTGCTGTGTGATAGGTTTGGGGACTGCAGTGGTCAGAGTTCAAGGAGAGACTCCCAAACCCACAGCACTCTGGACCGTAGGCAGAAGCAGGCCCAGATGGAGATGGACAGCACCTGCCTTCGGCCTTGTTAGACCACAGGAGGGAACAGCCCCACACTGTGAGAGATGTCTGGAGGCACCTGTCCCATGACTTCCCTAAACCCAGCCGCCGCCAAGTGAGAGCTGATGATATTCAGACATCTCTTGTTGCTTCTGTCATCTCATCCAATAATGTAACATTTAAAATTATTTTTAGGGCCTCCTTGGTGGCACAGGCGGTTGAGCGCAGGGCTGTAAAGCTGCCCGCAGCCTCTGCAGCGCGGGTTTGATTCCCAGCCCGCCAGGGAGCTACCCGCATGGCAGGGCAGACCTCTCCTGTCTCTCCTGCTGCTCCCCTCAGCAGTGGATTTCATCAGTCTGCCTGTTCTGTTCCCCGCTCTGTCTCTGACTCACCTTCCTGCGCATCTGGCCTGTACCCCAGTTCTTACATGCATGAATAAATAAATCTTTAAAAAAAAAAAATCTAAAAAATTATTTTTAAAGAAAAAAAAGTCAGCTGAGAAAACTTCCTGGGCGAGGAATTACATCTTTGTCCATTATTATTATTTGTCCTTTCTCATTATACATTGTCCTTTATTATGGTTTTGAAGAGCAGAATGAAATTTTATTTCTTTGTACTTGGTTCATAGAAATTAAAATTTCCAAGAGAAAAAATAAAAAGGTAAAGGGAGACCTTGGACTTGACGAGTCTCCCGGAGTCTCCCCCGTCAGCCCCCCACCTTCTCTCCCTCCCTCCCTCCTTCCCTTTGCCTCAGAAATCAACACCTCAAAGTATGTTTTGGTTCCATTTGTTTTTACGGTAGTAAATATTTTATTACTTAAAAAGGGAAGCAGTGTTTGTTCTTAATTATTTTTGATTAAATATGCTAATTGCATCTTGGAATACTAATGACACATGGTACTAAATGTTTTAATAATGCAGTGAAATAAGCTGGTGAATATAACAACAAATTAACCTGAAATGACTACTTAGTTCTCCTCATTTTAAATTGTAATAATACAAAACAGAGGGAAGAAAATCAAAATTGTGCCATCTAATGCAGAGGGAGAAAACTTTATGAAACAATTTCGGCATTTTAATGTAAAAGAATTCATTAGGAAACTTGCCTTTCCCACCGCGAGGCCCGAGGCTGGCGGCTGGTGGACCGCCTCGGGGTCAGAATTCAGGCCCCAGTTACAACGGGGCCCGGTCCTGGCGTGTCCTCCCGGCCGGCGCAAGGCGTCCACGCTGACCCAGGGCGCGGGCAGTGCGCTGGGGGCGAGGCCACAGCCCCACCAGCCCCGGCCTCGCCTAAAAGCTTGAGGCGACTTCTCTCGTGGCTGTCAGCGGACGTCGCAGCCCCAGGGAGCCGGGGAGACGACATCGGCCTCGAGCTCTAGGGGGTCCCGCGGCCCGCCCTGAGTTCTTAATCTGCGTCTTCACCACCTTGCAACAGTGAGCGCGCGGGGCCGCCCCACCTGGCCGCGACCCGGTCAGTGCCCCGCGGGGGCGGCTGACCACACAGAGGCTGGTCCCCTGGGGTCAGGAGGGTGGGGCCAGGCCCGGGTGCCATGCCCAGGCCCCAGGGGCACTGCCCGAGCGCCTCCACTCTGACCTGTGGCCACAAAGACAACGCGGCCAGCAGTGCCCAGCCGCAGACAAGCCCGTCGGGAGGACACCGGGGGCGGCTGGGGAGGCCGCCGCCAGGAGCGCCCCCTTCTCTACAGGCAGAGCCCGGCCGCTTTCGCAGACCCGAGCCGGCGGTTGTACCTAAGTGGGGGCTGTCTGACACCTGCACCTTCCTCCTCCCCTCCTGCCTCCCGTGTGTCCTTTCAGTGGTCTATAGATTAACTTTCAGAGGTCCCTGTGGCCATACCTCTTCCCCTGCCGCCCCCCCCCCCAAGTCTAATATTCGTGTGTCATCATCTTATCCACATAAATATTTCACTGGGTCCTCATTTTAGAGCCTTTCCTTTAGACGTGTATCCCCTCTGGGCCTCACGAGACGTGCCCTGGCCCGGGCCTAGGGCTGAAGCCTCTGCACTTGGGGCCAGTGTGGCCTGCTGAGGCCCACACTTCGCAGGAGCTGCAGACGCGGGGGGTGGCAGGTTCCTCTGGACCGCCGTCCACCGTCCGCCGTCCACGGCAGAGCTCCGACAGTGTTCGCCGGGCTTGTGGCTCCCTGTCCTCTCGTTACACAGCCGGCAACTGCCCCGGTCCAGCTCTCAGTGAAAGACCGCCCGTCGGCCCGGTGTCAGCCCAGCTGCGGGCGCGCCTGGGCAGGGCCGGCCCCGCCGGGGGAGGACGGTGGCAGCAGTGCCCGCAGCGCCTCGGTCACTGCCCGCAGGCCTCTGCCTCCCAGGCCTGGCTCCCGAGGTGTTTGCAAGGCGCCAAAAGAAAAGACACACTCGGGCTGTTGTCGGAAACCGCCCTTCTACCGGCGCGCCCTCTGCGATTCGGTTGCAAGGCAAACGCTCCCACGGCCAAGGCGTGCCCTGCAGGCCAGCGCCCGCTACCCGCCATCCCCCTCTACCTGGCGGCTCCCAGGGGCCCAGATATCAGCAGACGCCAGGACAGAGCCCTGGGCTGCCCAGGGAGGCCGCAGGGGCAGCTGGACGGAGCAGGGGTGTGGGAAGAGCCAGGGTTTAGCCCCAGCTGGCCTTGGGGGGCCCAGAGGAGGAGGTGGGCTGTGTCTGGTCTGGGTCAGCAGCGGTGAGCAGCCGCACCCACAGCAGCTGCCCCTGCGTAGTGTCCCCAGGAAGGAGTTAGATATATGTCGGCCTCACTGACCAGCGAAGGGGGTGCAGGGCCAGGCAGCAGCTGGCATGTCCTGACTTGGACCTGCTCCTGTCAGTTCAGGGACCCCGGCAGGCCCTGCAGACACTCCGGGACCCTGTCTCATCGTCCTGCTCGGTCTCTGGCTGGATCCGACCTCTAGAAGAGCAGGGCCTTGACCTGGAAGGTGAGCCTGGCCCTGGAGAAGGCGGCAGAGGCAGGCGTCAGGCACGCACCCCAGGCAGGCCGGGGCCTTCAGGGGGGACAGTGTGGTCTGTGCCATGGCGGCCTGGCAGTGGGGCCACAGACAGGGCGGGGCTGTGGGGGGCTGCGTGGTTAGCTTGTTCTTGGGCCTTAAAGAACACAAAAAGGAGGAAAAAAATCTCGCTTTTTCTCCCTGAGGCTCGTGTTTAGACAGTGACCGCGGCGGCCTCGCGCTGAGCCCAGGGCTGCTGGGACATGAACGCACAGAAGGGCTCCCCCGGGGACTCCGGACAGAGCCGGCCGGCCGAGGCCTTCCAAACAGCCTCTGTGTTGCTGGGACGCCGCTGGCAGACGTGGCCCGGGCCCCGCGCTCTCCGTCTGCTTACACTCTCCTAACGGCGGCCTTGCCTGCCAAGCTCTGGGTGTCAAATGTTCAACAACTGCCCATAAAAATGGAGCAACCCCGGGGTCTCCACCTGCCCCAGCCCAGGGCCTGGGTCTCTCTCTCGGGTTGAGCCAAAGCGGACACCTCACACCTGCAGGCAGGGGCCACCCCCCGCTCAGCAGAAAGTAGCTGCAGAAGATGGAGACCAAGGTCCTGGCCCCTGTGAGAACAACCAGGGTGAAAGCTCTTAGGGGTTAGACAGGAAGGGCCAGGGGCACACAGAGGCTCGGGGTGGGCTGGGCAATAGGGGTGAATGAATCTGGAAGGGTCAGAGCTCTGGGGGATGAGGTAGGCTGCCCCCCACAGACCCAGGCACATGACCCACCCCACTTCCTGAACTCAGGGTCCCGGTCTCACCAAACACAAGCTTGCTCAGCTCCTGCCAGGACCCCCCTCGCGCCCCCACTAAGCACCGTGTCAGCAGCCTCCAGGCCCTTGAGCTGCCCACACACTCTTGAGGGTGCTCCATCGTCTGCAAGAAAGGCTTCGTTTCTACCTCACCCCCTCCAACTCCACACGGATCTTCCCTGCACCCCAGTCAAACTTTGGGGCCCCTTGGCACCCCAAGCCCCATCAGAACTACCTGGCAAGGTGGTTTTGTGGCGATAAACACCTGTCAGGCACCTGGCCAATTCAAGCAGACGGCACTGGGTGGAGCCCCAGCAGCAAGACTTTCAGAAGTGAGAAGGCCCAGGGCGAGGTCCTGCCATTGCCCGGGGCCTGCACCTGGCAGCAGTCAGAGGCCTTCGTCTGCAGGGGACACCCTGAGCTCAGCTCTTCCTGCCAGCGTCTTCTTAGAGAGCTGACGGCCCGTTCTGTGGCGCCCTCACCCGGCCGCCCTCCCGGCTCTGGCAGGCTGGCCTTCCCCGACTTCCCACCGCTGCCACCGAGGCGACACCACGCGGGAACTCCAGATGCCCTGCTCATGCCCACGGGAGAGCGGGCACTCGTGGGTGGAGCTGCCCTGGCTGGGGTCTGCGTCCGGCTTTGGCTCTTCAGAGCAACGTTCGAGACAGAGCAGCAAGGACCTCCAGGCGCCGAGGCCGAGATCCCTGAAGCAAGTCACTGCAAACAGAAACCGGGTGCGGTAAAGCTGCCCGCAGACAACGGCAGGCACGCTCGGGAGCCCGGCCTGTGGGCTCCCCCAGACGCTGGGTCATGCCAATGCCCTGCAACCCGAGAGGCCGCCCCAAGAGGGGAGAGGACGCAGCAGTTCACAGGAAGAAGCTCAGGTGCCCCGCGCCCACCTGCGACCTTTACAGCCACCCGCTGGGCCTCACGCTTGAGGCCAGCAGGTGATCATGCTCGCAGCCAGCAGGTGATTTGCCCGGTGCTGTCCCCAGCCCTCTGCTGCCTTCCTGCCTTGCCCACCGTGGGCAGGGGAAGCCCCCACACCTCCCCAGTGAACACGTGGGGGAGACGCAGAGCTGCCCAGCAAACCCAGAAATAAAGATTTTGAGCACAGCGAGTCTGTCCCCTGGGACACGTGTCCTGAGGCAGGTGGGAGAGAGCCGGGCCTGCAGGCCACTGTTTCTCAGGGGCGGGGGCGCACCTGGGAGGGGGCCTGTCGTGTAATCGGACACGCGGACACGTTCCTAGAGGAACCTCAGCCTGAGGCTGCGAGCACACAAGTCCAGCGACCCCACCCTAGCAGGAAAACACAAATCTCTGTGACCCCAAACCTTAGGTCCCCTCACCTGTGTGGGAGCAAAGTGGGGGGACGTTCACACCAGGGGATCCCCTGCAGGCTGCTCTTTGGAAGGCACGAGGGCGTGTTCGAGGCCTGAGGACATGGCGCTGGTGCTTGCTAAAGGTCAGAGGACAGTTGCAGAGCGACAGGCGGTGGCGGCTCAGAGACTCTGTTCGGCACAGGTGAGCGCAGCAGGTGTGCACAGGTGGAAGGGGTGCACGCTCTGGAAGGCTCGTCTGTGCCTGTGGGTAGCTGTTATCTCTGCGCTCCGGGGGCTGAACCTGCGCAGTACAGTGTCCTGTTACTTGTACAGTATCCTGTCACTTAAATTACTTTGCAAGGATCTTGGTTTTTTTTTTTTATTTTAAAATAAATACTAACAAGCTAACTCCTCGATGCCATCTGTTTTTGTTGCTGCTGTTATTCTGGTTTATTATTATTTATTTTTATGATTTATCTTTTTCTCCCACGAGTGGCTCCGAGGGGCGAGGCTCTCAGAAGAGTCTGGACAGTCCTGCTAGGTCCCAGGAGTAGCTCGGGGTGGGGGCACAGAGTCACAGAGCAGGCGCTCGCGTGACCCCTTCCCACCTGGCTCGGTGCCGCCAGCCCCCCCCACCCCCGACCTGCGCTGGGCCGTCCCACCCAGGGCCAACCCGGCGACCCAGGGAGAGGAGCGGGGCGGGGGACATCTGGGCTCAGCCTGGTCAGGCTGAGCTGTTTCCTGCCCCCCGCAGGCTGGGTGGTCTTTGTAAACCTTCTGGGCACTGGGAGCAACAATATCAGGATCCCTACACTGCGATGCGCCCTGGGGGCCCTCTTGTGCCCATCTCAGACCAACTTGGCATCTGGGGCACCGCCTTGTATTGCAGCCATTGCACACTCACACGTTTGCTCAGGTGCGCGTGTGACGTGATAGAAGATACACACACGTGTGCGTCTGAAGTGTCCGTGTTCCATTTTCACTTGACTATTTTCTTCCCACCTCTCACCCCGCCCAGCGTGCAATCACCTGTGTTTCCTCCCAGCTCACGGGCCCTGGTCAAGCGGCAGTGTTCAGATACACGCGGGGTTTGTGCTCTTGGCTTAAGTTTCAAAACCACACTCACGGGATCTTTGTGCATCATCCTCTGGTCCTCAGCTCAGCTCACAGATGTCTGGTGTCACTGACTAGTCTATTCCTGCGGCTTCGGAGGCGCGACCCCTGCTCTCCCTTAGCTGGGCACCAGCCCTGCCTCAGGCCTCCGGGGCCTCCCAAGGAGCAGTGCAGGGAGCAGCCTGGCCCTGAGTCCACGGCTCCTGCAGCCCGAGTGCTGCTGGGCCTGCGCCGGGAGGTGTTTGCGGGGTCCGGGGGGAGGGGAGTCTCTCCTCATTTTAAAAAGTGTGGCCCAACCACTTCACAAAGAGGGTGGCTGTTCTCCTTCAAACGCCCTGTCTCCATTATTCTCCCAGCGAAGAGACACGGAACTCTTGCTGTCATTGCATTCCCTGCCTTCCAGCCGTGGGACCACTTGTTGTCCATAGTTCTACTGGGTTATTTGTCTTTTTCTTGTCAAATCATAAGAGCGCTTCACACATGTAAGATATATTAAATATATATAAAATGGAATGTTATTTATATATACATTTATATTACATATACATATTACTTTTATTATCATGATATCATGCATTATATATAAATAACATGCTACTCTAGAAACTTATGTATTATAATATATAACAATATATACCATTTTACATATTCTATCCTTTATATAATTATTTGTATAATTAATTTATATAAAATATAAAGGACACATTGTAATATATAAGTTTCTATGATAAATATTAACCTTATTCGCTATTGGTTTTGCAAAATGTTACCAAATAGAATTTTTGTTTATTGACTATTTGTATGTTCTATTTCATCATTAAATATTTTAGTACTTTATACAGTGAAATGAGTTTTTGAATCTGCTGAATTTCTTGCTTAAGGAGGTTTCTTTGCTCCTAAATAACTTGTTATCGCCTAGATTTTGTTGGCAAGGGTTTTCTTGTTTATGTAACAGAAAGAATAGGGGACCAATTTCATTCTACTTCAAGAGCATAAGCAGTTGAAACAGTTCCATTAATTAAATAATGCATCAATTCCCCCAAATTAAAGCATAATTTGCATTCTGCTTTAAATTAGCATATGCAGGGATCTCGTTTTACCTACGTCTTACCTGGCTTACATGACCCAGTGCTAGAACACGTACACTCACAATCTAAGTACTTAAAAATCGTATCTATTGTTCAAATTGTACAACCACTTTGTCGCTGTTTTTTCAATCTGTTCCACTTTTGCGTGTTTCTCCGACCTTCCCCGAAGTGACATAGGAACGGGAACTCTGCAGCACGCTCTGACAGCTGATAAGGGGCTCCTCCCCCGCCATTTTTCTTTTCCACATTTTTCTTGCCTATTGTCTGATCATTTATTCTTTTTCTATGCCACATTTTTGGAGGTTTAACATATTTGCTACTGTGTAGAAATCTGAATTATACACCTTGATAAATATCTCCACTGGCACTCAGCCACGTGACCCCACCCAGACCAAGTTAAGAACCTGTCAGCAGAAGGTGCCACCTGCCCCTCCCTGGATGTGCGTCCTGAGAAGGGCCTCCTGCCCACGGCCTCGCTGTGGGTCGGTCCAGCCTGTTCCCGGACCGCACACCGACAGAATCAGCGTGTGCCGTCTTTTGTGCACTCTTCTGCTAGACAACATCACGTCTCGGAGATGCCCTTAGGTGTGTGTCTCTCCACTACGTGGTGTGTGTACAACTGGCTCCCTGCGCACCAGGCCCCAGCCACGGATTCACCAGCCACAGGGTGAAAATATGCACCGCGCGCGAGGCCTGCGGCTCTGTCCGCACTGAACAGGCAGGGTTTTCCTTGTTATTATTCCCTAACAACACAGCATCCGCACCACTTACACGGCGTTTACACTGCATTAGGACTTGTAAGTCATCTCGGGGCGCGTGGAGCATGAGAGGGATGCACAGGTTATATGCAAATACCTCACGCTGCCCGCCAGGGACTCACAAGGGCTTAGAAGGATTTGCCTATGTGCAGGCATCCTGGAGCCAATCCCCCGGCCCCCCGCAGCTGAACACCACTGCTTGACCCCCGCTCTGCTCTTGATGAGTGTTTGGGTGCTCTCCAGTGTGGGGCTCCTGCAAAAAGTCGCTCCAAACCTCACCTGGTCTCGCGGAGAAAGCGCAGACTGACTCCCGCGGGTCTAGACCTGCAACCACTGGCTCACGGGGCCTGTGAGCGCAGCTGGAGCCGGCTGGGCACAGTCTTCCTGGACGTGCCAAGCTGCCCTCCTGCCGGGAGGGCCAGTGCCCACAGCCCCTCCACAGCTGGGACGCTAACGTTTCCTTTGGGTTTGAACCGTCCTCGCCAGCCTGCAGCCTCTCTGCACCCCTAACGCTCGAAGAGGGGCGCATGCCTCCACGGGCTGCTGGCGCCTTAGTGCCGACCTGCCCAGCCTTGTGTCTGTTCTCAGGCTGCTCTGTCCTGACCGGAGCGCAGCAGCTCTTTAACACTCTGGAGCCCGGGCCTGGGCCAGGAGCTTTCTGCAGCACCGGCCCCTCTCCCTGCGGGCCTGTAGCTCCCCAAGGCCTCGTTGGACTCAGAGTCCCCACGCCGAGGGGTTCAGTGCATCCCCCTGTAGCTGGTGGCACGGGAGCCCCCAGAGAGACGCAGACAGAGGGGACTTGCAGCACCGCTGTCATCTGGCCACCTCGGAGGCTGGACGTCCCGCCTCAAGGTGCGCGCGGGGCCCATGCGGGGCCTCCCTGCCCGTCACCGCCCCTGAGCCGATGCCCCTGCCCTGAGGCGCCGCCCCAGCCCAGCTCCATCTCCCGGTCGCCTTCCCTCCGTGTGTCAGTGCCAGGCGCCCCCTCTCTGTAAGGACACGTGAGTCGGACTCCCCCATGCCCGCACTGGGACTTGGTCACCCTCGTGCAGACCCGGGTTCCTGAGAGCTCCCTTCCGAGGTGCGGGCTCCGCCGTCAGCAGGGACAGGACAGCCACACCAGGGTCCTGCCCTTTTCCCCCGTTCACCTTGGCCTTCCCCAAGATCTGGAAATACCCTCCATGTTTACTCCTAAGAGCTTGGTCCTCTTAGCTTTAGCATTAAAATCTTGTATCCCTCGCAAATTAACTTCCACGAGTCGTGGAAGACAGCGCTCGGGGTTTTATGCTGCAGGTAACCGCGAGAGCTCCCTCTTGCCCCGCGGAGCTGCAGCAGGGATCGGACAGGGACCAGGCCCTAAATCCGACGACAAATGGATCCGTTTGTCTGTCCTGGTCCACACACCGCGCTGTTGGGATCCCTGCAACTCGGTAGAAAGTTTTGGTACCACCTGACTCTTCCAGCTTTCTGCTTTACTGTTGCTCTGATTATCCTGGGTCTTTTGCTTTTGTATATAAAATTTAAATAAATTCTCACTTATTGATGTATTTTATGGTTTTCCTTGTCAATGCAAATTTTCACTTATGAATTTGCACACGCGTGAGGGGAAGCTGGCATTCTGGCTGGAAGTGCATTGGAAGGAAGGGCCCAGCTTCTTGCTGAGTTGGTTCAGCCGGCTGCCCGAGGGAGGCCCCCTGGGGCGTCATCCTTTCTCCTCCAGCAGGGGAACCTCTGTCCGCCCTCAGCCCCGGTCTGTGCACGGGCAGTGCGTCACCAGAGCGGGGCGTTGAGTCTCCTCAGCCCGTGGCGCTTCTGATCGTGACCAGCGTGAGGACCAGAAGCGAGTGTTTAGGGCGCCGGCCGACACATGCTTACTTGACCTTCTGCGTTAGGGTCCATATAAATCTTAATTGCACTGTTAAAATATAGTAAATATCTTTATACAGATTAAGTGATAATAGGAATTGGCAGGGTATTTTTTTTTTCCATGAATTAATTTTAAAATAAGCTGATTATCCAAATCTTTAACCAAGCAATGACTAATCCAGAATCTAAACATTACTTGGATAAGATACATTCAAACAAACATTTTTTGGTGGCAAATATTAGCAGAAACCAGGCAATGATCGGGGATGACAAGGGGCGACCCTGCCTGGAGCGTGTCAGCTCTTAGGGACTTTGGACAAAATGAACTCAAACATCTGGGGGAGAAGGTCAGGGAGCTTCTTAATGAAATTCACATGATGAGAAAGAGCTTAAAACATCGCTTGTGTAAAACCTGTCGTTAATAAGCTCTGCTCCCGCTTGAGAGAAATGCCAGTACCTGATCTTCATTGGTGGACAGGCTCCTGAGTGGCGTCGTTTTAGCGTCGTCAAGTGACTCTGGATCGGAGCGTGTTGACGCCATCACTTTCGCTAGCAGGACGCTCAGCACGTATTAATAGTAGTCCTGCCCATGGAGTTTGCATTTATTTTTCAAATTTCATGCATAATATTGACAAATAGGATACTTGTAATATATATGGAAAATATGAATCATGATAATAAAATGCAGGCCTAAGACCCACCCAAAATTCAACCAAATCTTTGCCCACGGTACACCTCCTCAGCACCACTTTCCCTCAGTGCAGAAGCCGCCGCCCGCGAGCGCCGGCCTGCTCCGCCTTTGCTTGTTTATTTCTCTGAAGTGGTTATGTCACACACGTGCGCACACCTGCACATTGTATTGATTTTACTTGTTTCTGAGTTGTACGAAATCAAAACATAGTCTACACTTTTCCCTATAATAAATCTAGGATTTATCCACACGGTCGCTTGTACCTGTATTTGCATTGCTTTTAAAATGGTCTATTTTAAGACCTCCAGATTTACTTTATCTGCTTTCTTGTTTGCTGCTGTGAGCCATACTTCTGTGAATATCCACGTACGTGCCTTCTGGCAGATCAGTGAAGAGGGTTCTGCTAAATAGCTAAGTGTGAAATAATTTGGTCAAATATTCATATTTATATTTTTAAAAGGTCGATTTATTTTCCATAGTGGTTGCTACAAATTTTACTTGGTTCAGTTGTAAAGAAAACTGCCTCTTGATTCACAGCCCTAACAAGATGGGGGTTACCAAGCTTCCAAATTTAACCCAAGTAGTAATGGGAAATTGCATCTGCATGTCTTTTTTCTAATTTCTTAAGACCATTATTCCACACAGTTAGTTGCCATGTATGTTTCTTCTCCAGGAAAATGACTCTTCTCATCTCTTGCGTATTTTTCTATGGGGTCCACTGTGTGTTCTTCTTGATGTGTAGAAACTCTCCTGTGGTACAGATCCAAGTCCCTGCTCAATCACAGGTGTTGTGAATATCCTCTCCTAATTAATGGCTTGAATTTTCTCATTTTTCCGGTAGATCTTGGTGAATAAAAGTTCCTGATGAAACGTAGTCGGATGTATCAGTCTTTCCCTTTATGATATGTGTGTCTTTATTTTTTTTAATCCTTTGCTCCAAGGTATGAATGAGAAAAACTACACCAAGGCAGCTTTTAGGAGACAATGGACTGTTATTAACGTTAGCTTAAAGCCACCTGGAACTGATTGTTGACTGGGTTGTGAGGCAGGGATCGGCTTTCACTCTTTTAGTGAAAGTAACAATTGGCCTGTGATTGTTGTATCAAATAGTCCCTCTTCCCTCTCTGATCTCAATTACCCACCCTATTTCCAGCCCATTCTCTGTATTTCTGGGGGTCATTTTCTGATTCTTTATTCTGCTCCTCTATTTGCAGGGACCCATGACAATCTGATTGTGTCTCCTAAGGCAGACACAGGATAGTAAACCCCACCCGCCCACCGCCATCTTGTCCTGATTCAGACATGCACTGGCTCTACTTTAAAATAAATCAACCGGGCCTCCCCGGGGCGCAGCCATTGAGCGCTGGGTTGCGAAGCTGCCCGCAGCCTCTGCAGCGCCGGTTCGATCCCCAGCTGCTCCCCGGCCACCGGAGGAGGGTCCTACATGGCGCGCAGACCTCTCCTGCCGCCCGCTGCTCCCCTCAGCAGTGTCCTTCGGTCCTTCTGCCTGCTCTGCTCCCCGCTCTGGCTCTGGTGAATCCTCTCACCCTCCCGCGCTTCTGACTGTACCCAGTGCTTGTATCAATCAATCAATCAATCTTGTATAAATAAATAAATAAATCTTTTTAAAAAATAAAATAAATCAACCTATTAGCATCTTTTTGGAATTGCATTGAAGCTAGAGAGCATTACGAATAATCTGCATATTAACCCTACTGAGTGTTTCTAGGTAAGTTCCTACCTTAGTTTCCCATTTATTTCAATTTCTCCATGTCCTATACTAATGTTTACAATAATTTCCGTAAAAGATGTTTTATTTAACTTTCTGCTACTGAAATTGATATTTTAGTATTTCCTAATTAATTGCTTCTGTTGTACAGAAATATATTTTTGCATGTATTTGTAAAAATACACTTTTAATTTTCTATATTGATAATCATTTCACGGATGACAATGTCATTTCTTTCCAGTGCTATCACCTTTTATTTCTTCATCTTGTCTTAGTGTAACAATCAGACTTACAATGCAATGTTGATTAGCATTGAGTTCAAGAATATTTTTATTTTTTCTAATATTAAACACAATGTTCTTGCATTTCTGTTAGGTTTAATGTAAATGTTTAAATACTTTCCATCAGGCAAGAGGAAAGATTTCCCTTATCAGATTACCAACAGATTTTATAATACAAAATTTCTCTTTAAAGTAGTATTAAATGCTTTTCCATCATTGAGAATCTATAAATGTGAGGATGGCATTTTATTTTCTATTATTAAAGTAGCATTCCTGATGTGCATCCAAGCTGGTTATGGTGCATTATCTTTTATTACACAATATCTGCCATATCTATTTGCTAATATCTTTGTGTACGATTTTTCTGCCCATGTTCATGAGAAGACTGGGTATGTTATTTTCCTTTCCCATACTATCCTCATCTGGCATTATACCAAAGTGTCATAAGCCTCCTAAGATGAGTTGAGGAGAATTCTTTTTTCCACTGTCTTCTCTGGAGTATTTGGGACAAGTTGAAATTATTTTTTGCTTTCATGTTGTAAAACTCACTGACACGGAGATCCCAGCTTGGCATTTTGTCTTTGGGAATGTTTGGGCTTCATTTAAGTCCTGGTTTAATTTTCTTAATGCTCATAGGACTCTTTAGGTCTTCCTTTTTTTTTTTTCCTTGTTTATGTTTTGATTAGGTGTGTTTTCCTAGCAATTTATCCATTTTATCTAATTTTTATGTTTAACATAAAGTTTTAATAATATTACATTGTCAGTTATTTCATTTTTATCATTTATTTAATTTCTAGACCTATATCGTAATCTAATTTTATTCCTAAATTTACTTTTAAGGGTGACATTCGCTTCCCATTAATATTTAGTGTTTTTCTAACTAAATACTGAGATCACCCATATTTCTAATATATGCAGTCAAGCATTTAAATTTCTCTAGATTTCTCAACCCAGATGCCCAAAAATAGATGACTGGATCAAGAAGATGTGGTCCATATCCACCATGGAATATTACTCAGCATTTAAAAAAGATAAACACATGCGATATGCAGCAACATGGATGGCGCTGGAAGGGATCATGCTCAGTGAAATAAGCCAGAAAGAAAAAGAAAAATACCGGATGGTCTCACTCATAGCAGGAATCTAGAAAACTTAAATAAGGGACCAGGAAATTGAATAACTATAAGAAAGTGAAAATCAACAAAAATTATGAACCAGAGACACTTTTTGTGGGGTGGGGGGAGGGAGGAGAGGGATTGGGGTCAGAATGGAGGGGTTGAAATTGTATGGGGAATATAAAAATAAAATTTATTATTAAAATAAATAAATAAATAAATTTCTCTAGATTTCTGCACTTGATGTATTTCATAAATTAGTTCTAAATATTTTCAATTTTTCTAATATTTTCAATTTTATAATTTCCTCTTTTTTACCTTAAATTGACTTAAATGTCTCCCAAATAATTTCTCACTTGACTGAATCTTGGCTCCAGATATTATATGCATGTTCCTGGTAGTCCTGTGGACAGCGAGGCCAGGGCAAGAGTAGAAGCTTTAGGGCACTTGGGACATGCTCAGAGGCGCTGGGCAGAAGTCCGCGGTGCCCGGGACCATGTGACAAAGGAGGCTGCGCTGTGGCCAGAACGGGGACACGCGTCAAGAACCCACCACATACGAATTCTCACTAGTGTCTGCATGCGCTGAGTCCCCGGGATGCTGGCCTGCGAGGGTGCTGCTGTTCACCGAAGAAAGGGAAATTTGAGGAGGCGGATGTCGATGGGGAAAGCTCTAGTTTTGTTTTGGTAACACAAGTTTGAAATGTTCGGAAGTCTGGGCCGGGAAAACTTGGAAAAACTTCGGTGTCAAGTGATGGCTGCACATCCCCAGGCTGGGGGGGCTCAGCGGAGGGGAGAGCAGGGGAGGGACAAAGAAGAGTCAGCAGCCCGGGATGGGGGGACAGCGCCGGGAGCAGAACAGGGAGCCCACAACACGGGAGGAAACTGGGGCAGCTGCAGCCACGGCAGCCGAGAGCAACTCTCCCAAGGAAGGGGCGGAGGCAGCCTCCTCGTCTGCAGGAGATGAGACATTAGAACAGTTTGCATTCCACTCGGCCAGTCGGCCTCAGCGGCATTTCGGAGCTGGGGGATGAGCAGGGCCTGGAGCCCTCAGGGCGGCAGAGGCGGGCGCTGGGGCTGAGGGCGCCGCACCCCACGCACCCCGTGCAGACGCGCAGCGAGAACCACGAGCAAACTGAAGGGAGGCCGGCCTGACCCCGTCCCCCTCCCGTTGTTTGTGGTCTGTGGTGCGGGAGATGTCTGCAGAGCTGGTCGGGGAAACGGATGCCGGGAACTGGGGTACAAGGAATTTGGGGCGTGCCTTGGCTGTTTGTCCTCATGAGGATGTCTCACGCGTGCGTGTGCTGGGATTCTGCTGTCCAGGTCACGGAGGGGCACAGCGGCCCGTGGATTCCTGAAGTCAGGGCTCCCGGGCAGGCCCCCTCAAGTTCCTGAGGCCCGAAAGGAACTGAGCTCACGGCCTAGCGAGCCCAATGGAAAGGGTGATGCACGCGCATGGTCTAAAGAAAACCAAGAGGCAGAGAAAGATGTTAAGTGAGAAATAACCCACTTCCTGCCACCCTTCGGAGGCTCCCTGTCCAGAGGCAGCCCCGCCAGCTGTGTACTTTGTGCCTAAGCCAACCCTGTTTCCCCGAAAACGGGCCGTGCCAAGGGCCGCCCACTCTGCTCCATCATGAGGGGTTCTGGCTGTCTCCTGGGGTCCACGTCCGTGCTCCTGGCGGCCACTCAGCTTCTAGTTCATTCTTGTGTTTAAACAGCTCCTTCTCAGTTTCCAGTTGCTTCTCTTGGCTACTTTCCCCTCCGCACACCGTCCTGCGTGAACACCATGTTACATGTCTCTTGGGGGTTGGGGAAATAGATCTGCAGGCACAGTTTTCACCCTGGATGTGCATTTTCAGATCTCAGCAGATTGCCCACCTCAACCCTGCGTCTCGCCTGTCCACGCCCGCAGAGAGCACGGGCTTCTTTTCCACAATTGGGGGCCCATCCACAAAGGACCTGGTCCCCCACCTTGGACCACGTCCTCTGTCACTGGGCCTGGCCTCCAGGTGACAATGTCCCAGGGCGGGCAAGCGGCCAGGGCCTGCGTGGACCCGCAGGAAGAACGGGGCCTGTTCCTGGCCCCTCCTACAGGGAGCTGCCCTTCTGCAGGGCACCTCCTCCCAGCCGCCGAGGGGAGAAGCAGGCATCTCCACGCTTCCTGATGCTTCCTCTCGAACAGACTCGCCATTCAGCCTTGTCTCGGCTCCGTCCTGGCCTCAGGCCCTGAGGTCCTCTGACCTTGACAGAGAGGCGGCCTGGGGAGGTGGCCTTGAGGGTCTCTGCTCTGGACTCTGTTCTCTTTTCCCACGCTCCCTTCTGGAGGCCTACCCTGGGTGGCAGAGGGGAGCCCCAGGCCCTAGCAGGCCCCTGCAGCAGCTGGACTCAGGCCAAGCTCAGACTCATACCCCCAGGCTCACACCAGGGCAGGCGAGATCTGGACCCCACGGGTGCAGGAGCCGGGGTGTCAGCAGGCCCTCACAGGTACCCTCCGGCCTGACTTTGCAGATGCCCAAGGCATTTTCAACACCCCCTTCCTAGTGAGCCCCATGTTTCCCGAATCCAATCATGCGCACAGAAGATTTGCTGTCACTTGCCACAATCGTCCGTGCACCAAGGTCAGTCTTGAGAAACACGAGGCCTGAGTGTTGGGCAAAAGCATTCGAACCTCGAGGCAAAGCCCTGCAAAGGCAGATTAGTCGGGAAACTGAGAAAATGCAGAAACGAGAGTCTGTGTTTACTCAAAAAAGAGTAATAAGAAAACTCCCCCTACAGGCTGCCCGCGGGGAACGCACCCTCAGCGCAGACCTGGGAAAGCCGCTGGCAGGGCCCCGGGCGGGTCCAGGCTCCTCCTCAGGGACAAAGCCGCTTCCCAGGCCTCCAGCAGCCCCACCAGGGTGACCTATGCAGGCGGCCCCACCCCGCGCGGAGCTCAGCAGCCACGCAGAGGAGCTTTTCTGCAGAAATGACATTCCCCCCACTTTTATTCCTCGCTTAAGTTCACTGACAAAAGGAAAGACTTTTAATAGGGGAGTATTTAGTATTTTACGCCTCCCAACCTGAAGACGAGGAATGAAAGCACATGAAACGCCGTATCAAGAGCGCTCGTCCTCACAGCACCCCTTGACCTTGAGAATGAGCCTGGGCTCCGGGAAGAAGCCAAAGAGCCATCGAGGCTACAGCCTGGCCAGGCGCCTCCTCAGCCCCGGGCCCTTGTCGCCGCCTTGTGTCCTGCCCCGCTTGTGTGCCAGGGCCTGCAAGCCGGGCTGTGGGGTATCTGCTTCCACATTAGAGGGCGAGCCGGCCAGAAACTCACTTCGAATTAAAGAAAGTGGCTTTTACGGGACTCCTGCCCAGCTGCCGCCCAGGAGCGGCTCCGCGACCCCACGCTGGGTGGAGCAGGGGTGGGTGCTCCTCGGCCTGGCCACCCCGGCGGAGCTGGAGGCGCTTGGGGTGACCCCGTCACAAAAGCGCATTGTTCCCCGTGGGCTGTGACGGGGCCGGTGCGTGCGTCGCTCACCTGAAACTGGAAAAAGCGCTGGTTTTGGTGAACTTGTTCTCCGCCCGCTAATTATTCCCTGCTGCCCTCGGGTGTGAAGCCGTGAACACGCAGACGCCCGGCGAGGAGACCAGGCCGGGCTTCCCCGCGCGCAGGGGTTTGGGCCGAGGCCGGCCGGGCCGAACCGGGCCTGAGAGTGCTGCCTCCTCGCTGAGCGGCGGGGCTGGAGGGGGCCTTCCCTTACCCAGGACGGGCAGCGCGGGGCTGGGGCACCGCCCAGGGGGTCAGCTTTGCCACGTGCCAGCCATCTCCACAGACACGCCGGCCGCGTGGGTCTCCTGCGGACACAGACGCGGGCAGGTTCTGTCCGCTTGGCTCAGGGAGCCTCCTTGTCCGCAGAGGCCGCGCTCGTTAGCAGGACGCCCGGTGACACCAGCTAAGTGGACCTACCTTCACTGTCCCGGGACGGGGCACTTCATTCCCGAGGTCCCCAGCCCGGCCTCCTGGCGTGGGTGCCCCCGCCCGGGCCACGTCCCCCAGGCGGGGTGAAGCCAACTGTTTCACCGGAGGAGAACAAACCCGCCCGGGGCTCTCGGCCCGCGTGTGAGCCGGGCCCTGGGCCCTGCTGCTGGCGCCCAGCGGGAGCAACAGCGCGGAACGGCCCTCGCCTGCCGCGACTCCAGGAGAGCCAGCGTGAGCACCACGGGAGAGGCACAGCAGACCCGCTTAGCCCGCGTGGCCGCTTGCCCGGGCGGCCTGGGGTCATCTGGCATCCGGGAGCCCTCCCTCTGCCAGCACGGGCCAGCGCTGAAATCATGCCGACGCCTAATTGCTCGCGCCCGAAGTGGGGGGAGCAACAGCCCCACTGGGGTCCTTCCTCCCGCCCCCTCCAACTGCACCCTCCTTGTGCCAGTGACCGCCCAGGCACGGCCGGCCTGATGGGGAGCTTGCGTCTCACCCCTCGGGAGTGGACAACCACTCTCCTGGACCCGCCCCTGTCCAGGTCAGCCTTGCCCATGGACAGCTTCCTTAGTGGCCAGCCCGGCCCAGCTCCCCGGGACTGTGGTGTCCCTTCCGGCCTGTCTGTCCAGAGCATGGTCTTCATGTCCGTCCACCAAGCATGGCTGTCTCCTTCCTAGCAGCCTTCCTCTCCATGGGCTCTCTGGGCTTGCACACGCTTCCAGCTCGGCTCTCCATCCCCTCCCAGCCCCTTCCCTCAAATCATTTCTGTTCTAGATTTTCTCTCCACTTCTACCCCCCGGAAGATCCCCCTCCAGGGCTCACCTCCCGTTCCCAATACTCACTCTAGGCACCGCTCTCCTGACACTAACATAAATGGAAGCAAAAAATGCACACGCCTGGCCCGGGAGCGGCTCAATGGCCTCCATTAGCCAGACTGTGAGCAGTTCCCAGCAAGGGGTGGGGCATCTCCCACCAGCTCCCCAGGACTTAGCACCCCGCGGTCCGCGCCACAGGGTCCCAGTGACCGCACGGTGCTGGAGCCGGCACCCCGGTCGTTTGTGCGAGCCCTTCTCACTCCTGCTGATCTGCCTGCCCGTCGACTGTCTAGAAATAAAAAGCAAAAGTAAGCTGCACACGGCTTTCTGCGGCTCCTGGGGTGCGGGTCACTGACATGAGCTCTGGAGCCCCAAAGTCGTTAAGATATCCCTGAGCCCGGAGCTGACCTGGCCAGGCCACCCCCACGCAAGGGGCCGCGTGGCCAGGTGAGGTGAGGAGCTCCTTCCTCTTGCTGCCGGTTTCAGCCACCTGTGTGGGGCCGAGGTCAGACTCTCCCTCCGGCGGGGAAGGCCCCAGTGTCTGCGGGGCTAGTGCGTTTGTAGGGGCTGCTTGGACGAGGGGCGGTGCCGGCAGGGCCTGAGCAGGGAAGCAGAATCAGAGCAGGAGCCCGGGCCAGAGCGTCCATGCCCGAGCGGAGGCCCTGAGCCCGTCCTGTGCCGGCGGGGGCAGGAGCGGCCGAGAACTCACCTGTGGGTCTGGCGACGTCACGTGCCAGGTGGGCACAGAAAAGGCGTGTGGCACAGACTTTCTCGGTGAACGGAAGTGTTTCCTGCTCCTTCCACCAGTCATCTGCATGGAGTTGCCCATATTCCCTCCATTGTTCTCCATATCTCTCATTCCATCTAATTATCAAGCAAATTACAGATTATATAAAATTTATATAAATTATATTATATAAAAATTATTTACATTAGGGCCTCCCTGGTGGCGCAGGGGGTTGAGCGCAGCGCTGTGAATGTGAAGCAGTCTGCAGCCTTTGTGGTGCAAGTTCCATCCCGGGCTGGCCGGGAGCTACCCACATGGCGCAGCAGACCCCTCCCGTCTCCCCGCTGCTCCCCTCAGCAGTGGATTTCAGTAGATCCACCTGTTCTGCTCCCCTCTCTGTCTCTGGTGAATCCTCTCATGCCCCACACCTCTGGCCTGTACCCCAGTTCTAAAAATTTTTACATTATATAAATATATGAATATAGAGTATATTTTATATTATATGAATATATTTATAAAATATTGAGTTTATATTTATATAATATTTATATTTATGTAAGCCTGTAAGTTACATTCTGAGCTACTCTAGTGAGTGTTTCTTTTGATGTTTCTTTCAAGGCCTCAGTGGCACATACGGTGCTGCTTTCTTTCAGTGACTTCTCTTATTTCCTAATTCCTTAATTTTAGGTTTATTCACGTGACTCTTCGTTCTTCAGAGAAGAACCCCTTCTGGAACGTTCACTGCTGGGAGTTCCTTCTTAATTCTTTTCTGTCTGCTGTTAAAAGGAGAGAAGACACGCTTGTCCTCTGAGTGGCTGGACGCAGCCAGCGGCGTGCAGAGCGGGGGCTCGTCCTGCCTGATGCCCTGTGACCACGGGACCTCACGCAGGCTGCGCTCGGAGCTCTCACCCGCCCGCATCTTCACGGACCTAACGTGCAATTCTTTTTATCATTCCTCTCATCCGCTCAACCAGCACAACCATGCATTTGTAGTTTTGATTCAGTTTGAGCTTATATGTTTCCGCTCACGCTTGCCCACGATCTGCTTTTCTCAGGAAAGGCTCGAGACTGAAGAGCGGATGCACCTGTCTCAGGCGTGTCCTCAGCGCGCCCACAGCTGTTATGTTCCGTTTGGAGAGTATTTTTCCTTTAATATGCGTGCCTAGCCCGTTGACATTTGTTTTTCATCTTCTTAAATGGTCTTTCGATGCTGCTTGATTTGTTCTCATTCTGCTTTGGTGTTGTTGGGCCAGCACTATGACTTTTTGTCTTGCTCCTGGGGTGTGTGTGATAGGATCTATCTTTAATTCTAGAGTCACTGCATCACCTGAAATCGCTCACTCACACCTGCAGGTCGCATTCGCTGAGGTCGGATGGCAGGCCTGGACGCTGGGGGCCAGCGCCCTCCCTGGGGCCACACCCCCTTGGCGGGGTGCTGAGGACCTGGGGTCTGTGCCCGGGTCTGCTACTCTCCTCACCCCGGGGTGGGATGCCCTCTCTTGAGAACCGCGGCGTGGCGCGGGCTGCGGCCTGCTCTCTGGGCGGCTTCCCTCTGCCCTGGAGACTCGGGCGCTCGCTGGAGCCGCCACGAGGACGGCTCCACAGAGGCGCCGGGCGTCACTCTGGAGGGAGACCGCCCTTCTCTCGCATTTTCAGAATCGTTGACTCTGTAAATATTGATTGAATCCTTCATTAATTATCTACCTCGTGAGTTCATACATATTCAGGCCTTTCTTTCCATTTTTTTCACACATAAACAGCCACATGCCTGAGCTGAACGTTGGGGCCCACATGTCATTTTTCTGGAAACATCTAGTTTGCTGTCAACTGCCGTCTAATTAGGAGGAGCGTCCCTCGGGACCAGCCTGCTCTTTTTGTGCTTTATTTGGAGATTTTTTTTTCTGTTTTCTCCTTTGCAGGTGAACTAACATTTTCTCTCTCCGGATGTTTGCTGGAAATCGCTCTTTTACTCCAATTTGTGAACTTGATGACTCGGCGGGGGGTGGGGCTGGAAGTGGGGTGGGGTCACTTTCTCCGGGAGCGTCCTGAGCCAGCAGACTCGGTTTACTGTTTTTACTGTTTCTACTGTTTGTACTGCAGGCCAGGCCCTGGGCCTGCTCCTTTACTGCCCTCACTTACCCTAAACCGACGCGGGCCCTGGGTCTCCGCCGCGGGGCCAGCACAGCCCCTTGAATCGCTGATTCACTTTCTCTGTCGCTGGTTCTGCTCACGGGTGCTCAGGTGACGCTTCCAGTTCAGGCCATAATATTTAACATTTTCCTGAAAGTCGCGGATTTGGTCTAGTCACTGCCCGTTTTCTTGTCTTCTCATCTCACCTTCCGCGTCAGCTGTCTAATTAATAAACGCTGAACGCGAAGCTGTGAATATCTTAAATGTCTCTGTTTATTGAACAAACCTTACTTCAGAGTTATTCCCTCCCTTTCCCACACAGAAGTTTTTACCTGGACCTCGTGTTGCTCTATTGCTCACGTTCGTCGCTTGGATAGGAGCATCCTCCTTGGCCTCGCCTGCTCCCACACGCGCGGGGAGTCCTTTTCCCTATTCCCGCCTCCCTGGCCGAGGCTCTGCTCCCGCCCCTCCACCCTGGACGCCCAGCCCTGGCTCCAGCCCACTCTCCTGCTTGGCATGCTTAGAAAATTAAAAGTGTATTTTTACAAATACGTGCAAAAATATATTTCTGTACAACAGAAGCAATTAATTAGGAAATACGAAAATATCAATTTCAGTAGCAGAAAGTTAAATAAAGCATCTTTTACGGCAATTATTGTAAACATTAGTATAGGACATGGAGAAATTGAAATAAATGGGAAACTAAGGTAGGAACTTACCTAGAAACACTCAGTAGGGTCAATATGCAGATTATTCGTAATGCTGTCTAGCTTCAATGCAATTCCAAAAAGATGCTAATAGGTTGATTTATTTTATTTAAAGATTTATTTATTTATTTATACAAGATTGATTGATTGATACAAGCACTGGGTACAGTCAGAAGCGCGGGAGGGCGGCCGCGGCTTCTCCCAGAGGACGACCTCAGCCTTCACGCTCACCCTGTGTGCTCACCAACTGCCCGGGCCCGCGTGCCTTGTCCCCGCTGGAGCCCACCCTGCAGTGGCCAGTGGCCAGGGGGCGGGCTTGTGGCTGTCACTCTGCAAGCCCGAAGTTGCTCAGAGAGAAGCGCCCCACCTGGACTGTTCGGCTGTCCTGGTTCCTGGGTCACCCGTACAGCTTCCCGGTCATCGCGATTTGGGGTCGCTTACCTGGTCCAAGTCACGGCTGGTTTTTTTCTCGCCTCTTGCAGAATTAACAAGGTCAGAGAGGACATAGATGGTGTCACATAAAGACTCCGAGACCTCGCCAGCTGTGGAGGCTTATTAGCGAACGACAACAACGAATGTCCTGTAGAGTCCCCAGATTCTCTTCCAGCCCTGGATGTTCTCGACCCGCCTGTGAACCAGCCTGGTTCTCAGGGCCCCTCCGCGTCACCTCGCCCCGCGCGCCCGGCTTTCCCAAAGGGAGGCCGCAGGCTGACTCACAACAGCTTCAGAACTGGGCGCCAGTCGTACTATACTTATTTATAATTATAATTACTTATTTATGGCATGAGGCTTATGATTTAAAAATCAGTGAACATTTAATTAATTAATTAATTTATTTATTTTTAAAGATTTATTTATTTATACAAGCTCTGGGCACAGGCAGAAGCGCAGGAGGGTCAGAGAATTCACCGGAGCCAGAGCGGGGAGCAGAGCAGGCAGAAGGACCGAGGTACACTGCTGAGGGGAGCAGCGGGCGGCAGGAGAGGTCTGCGCGCCATGCGGGACCCTCCTCCGGTGGCCGGGGAGCAGCCGGGGATCGAACCGGCGCTGCAGAGGCTGCAGGCAGCTTCGCAACCCAGCGCTCAACCGCTGCGCCACCGGGGAGGCCCTAAAAATCAGCGAACATTTTAAAAGGAAAAAAAAGTTCAAGTCTTCATCTTAGACCTTCTAGCAGCTTCGTTCTCACTCTTGGCTCTGGGCTCACCGGTTCCCACTCCTGAGAGGCTGGTGGGCGAAGCTCCTCCCGTGGCGGACATGCGGCTGGATGGTTTGAAACCACTGCCCGGGGCTGAGGTTCTCTGTGCCCAGGCCCTGGGGCCCCTGATGTTCTGAGCCAAAGGGGATTAAACTAGACAAAGTCACTTGTCCCTTTCAAGAGAACAGAAGTGCAGGCAGCCTGGCTGGCCTCTGGCCAGCCTATGACTGGCCTCTGACAGGCCACAGTTGTGGGTTGGCCGCCATTTGATGCTGGGATTTAGGAAGAGAAAATGAAAAACTGTCTTCACCTGCTAGAACGTGCGCTCTGCACCTGGCACCGGCACCTGGACTCCCGGCCGCTGGGCCGCAAGCCCATCTCACCATCGCCAACCGGGAACACGGTCAAGTCTTCACCCCTCCATGGCCTGGTGCTGCTTCCTGGCCACCCCGTCCCCTTCACCCTCCCCCATCCCTGCCTGGCATGTGGCATCTGCCGCGGCCTGTTTCCGTGCAGGAGGCCTAGTCCCTTCACCCACGAGCGGCAGGAAGCAAACCCCGTATCTCAGGCTGAGTGTCGCTTCCTTCTCAGGTGACCATGACTGGGAAAGCCATCTGGAGGGTTCTCTCAAATACAGGGCCATCTCTGGAGGGCTCTGGGCTCAGCACTCACTGCCTGTGCTCACGGGCTGGCTGGGCAGACACTCGCGGGTGGACCGTCCCCACCTCCCAGCCATCACCCCCTTTGTTTCCAGGAGACATTCCTGACCTTGGAGCCACTGCTGGTCCCGTAGCCACTTTGCTGCCAGCATGACACTGGGGTGTCCTGGTGCCTGAGGGTCATGCGCTCTGCTCAGTCCCAAGGACCCGTGGGAGCAGCAGGGGACCTGACGCAAGGGGCAGGTTGGGGTTCAGGGCAGGCCGAGGACTTGGCCATGTTGCACCCCTCGTCCCAGGGATGTTCCCTGTGCAGGGTCATGCCCCAATGGCCTGTTTTGAGCACAGGTGCCCCGGTGGTCATGAGTCTTTCTAGCGGAGACAGTATGTCCTGTCCTCAAGGGAAACTGGACCGCAGCTGGACCGCAGTCAGCGGGCGGCCCCGCCCATTCACTGGAAGGCAAGCCAAGAACCAGGGCCCGCGAGGCGCCATTTAGGGTCAGCACAATGGATGCAGCTTTTTCCCCTAAAATGGTGGAGTCAGCAGCTGGTAGGACGTTTGGAAACCACTCAGTAGACTCTGATGCGGTGGGTCATTGGGGTGTTGCTCCTGAAGGCTCCCACAAGCGGGGAGAACGCAAGAGCTTTCACTGAGAACTCCGCCCACAGGTGTCTGTCAGGCGTGGCCGGATGTGGGGGGCTGAGCTGATTGTCAGAAACTGGGGTTCCATGGGGAGGGAAGCCAAGTTATTGCAACTTTATGTGCATTCAGATAAAAGGAGGGAATAATAATGGCTCACTGTAAAATGAAAACAACACTAATGATTGTATTCATTAGCACAGCGATATTTGCTGGACTAGCATTAGCAGTTATCAAATTGCAGGCGATAATAGGAATGCGAAATTAATTTCATCGAAGGGATTGAAGAATGATTTATTTACAGCGAATATCCATTCTATTTGAAACTTCACTGACTCCATAAAAAAACCAGCACTACGGCTGCATCCTTGGAATGTTCAGCTCAACAAGAATAGTTCAAAACTGTTCTTTTAAGGTCTTTCAAAAAAATGCCTTTTCAAGCTCCGCCATCCTGTCCACTCAGCTCTCAGAAGGTCAGGAGGCAACGGCTGTTCGGGTCACTGGCGTCCCTGGACCCCGATGGGCCCGGGGGCTGTGCACGGTGGTTCTCACACGAGAGTGACACTGACAGAGACAGGCAAGCAGGGCGCCGTATTAGCGCGAGGTGATCGCTTCTGAGGTGCTCACCCGCGTGGCCACAGCCACATGGAGCGACGGGACATTCCATGAAACTCCACCCTCGCCAGTCACTACCCACAGCCCCAGGGACCTCTGATCTGCTCCAGCGACGAGCTCAGCTTGCCAGGCCTCAAGCTTTCTTGGAACAGCCAGACCCTGCCAGACCACTGCCCTGGCCCTCCCCTCCGCACCTAGAGACTCGCACGTTGTGGGTCGCCCCATCTCTGCCCTCCCACCCTGCTTTGGGTCCCAATCCTTTGGGCGTCGAGTTGAGCTGCTGTGGAGTAAGCCGCAGTGAGTGGCTTCGTCTGAGGAGAGCGGGGAGCTGTGGCTGGAAGGAGCAGGGGAGGCCGCCCACTGGGTGAGGAGGTGGCCCTGGGGGCTGCCAGAGGTGCTGAGGGCAGAGGCGGCCATCGTGGGGCCCTCAGTTTCCAGCTCTGCAACTGCGCTTAGCGCCGGGGCCCCAGGGAGCTTTAAAAATCCCCGGTAAATGCTGGCAGCAAACCCCGACTTTCCTTCCTGCACAGACCCAGGCACGGGAGCCCTGCACTGCCCCTTGATGTCCTGAGTCTTCTCCGACCACTCACCTTCCAGGGGAGTTCTCGGGGCTCAGCCCAGGCGCCTCTCTCTGGCAGGGATCATCATCAGCCCGCAGCGTGGGGACCGGGCCCTTTCTTATTCATTGTTCTTAAGGATTTGAGCTGATTATCTGAATAAACAGGCTCTTAAATTTTTCCCTCTGGTGGAATTGCTAATCCCACCTATTCGTGCTAAAACTGCAGCGCTGCCGAGTGCCTTCTCCAGTGAAGTCTCCTGCTTCCTTTCGCCCTTGCAAGGACTGAGCAGGGCTGGGCAGGGATTAAAAGTCCACATTCAGGGCCTCCCGGGTGGCGCAAATGGTTAAGCCTGTGAAACTATCCACAGCTGCTGCAGCACGAGTTCGGTCCCTGGCCAGGGAGCTACCCCCATGGCGCAGCAGACCTCTCCTGTCTCGCCCGCTGCTCCCCTCAGCAGTGTCCTTCGGTCCTTCTGCCTGTTCTGCTTCCCGCTCTGGCTCTGGTGAATCCTCTCACTGCCCCCCCCCAACGCCCCCGTACCTCTGGCCTGTAAACCAGCTCTTGTATGCATAAATAATCTTTAAAAAAAAAAAAGCCCATGTTCGGTCTTACACTTCCAGGTGCGCAGAGGGAACCTGGAAAAGCCGTGTGTGTGCGGCAAGGACGTGCCGAGGGTTTTGAAAACTAAAATAGCCTCTAAGAGTCTGCCTGGCTGCTAAGACGCTGGAAGAGGAAGACCCTTGAGCAAGTGTAACAGCAGGCGGGACACACAGCAGGATCTCTATGACCCAGGCGGACGGAGTAAAGGAGGAGAGAGTCCTGGAGCCCTCGGTGGCTTTTCAGGCTTTTATTGGGATTACCAGGTACACGGCAGGCAGGGGTGCTGGGGGGCCGGGAGGCTGGCAGGCCTCCCAGCCCCCAGCAAGTCTTCACTCTTTCTGGGCTCCCTGGCCTTCTCTCGTGGCCTTGTTCTCTGCTCCTCTTGTGGTTCTGCTCTCTACCAGCGTCCCCGTGACGCCGCCCTTAAAAGCCCAGTCTCAGCCCAGGTGAATCCCATCTACCTAGGCCCACACCCGACTCCAGGTGCCGCCATCAGGCCTGCGTTCAGGACCGCAGGGATCCATCATCTATCCTGATGGCGGGAGGGCAGAAAAGCCTGACATTTTTCCTACAGTAAGGAAAAAACTATCAGGCTTTTCTGCCCTCCCGCCATCAGGATAGATGACGGATCCTCGCGGTCCTGAACACATACATGCCTGATGGCTGCACCTGGAGCTGGGTGCGGGCCTAGGTAGATGGGATTCACCAGGGCTAAGACTGGGCTTTTAAGGGCGGCGTCACGGGGACGCCAGCAGAAGCCAAGAAGCAGCAGAACAAACGGAAGAGCAGAGAAGCAGAGAGAAGGCCGGAGAGCCCAGAGAGAGTGAGGATTTGCTGCGGCTGGGAGGCCTGCCAGCCCCCCGACCCCCCAGCACCCCTGCCTGCCATGTGCCTGGTAAATCTAAATAAAAGACCTGCAAAAGCCACTGAGGGCTCCAGGACTCCTCCTTTACCCGGTCTGCTGGATCTTAGAAAACCTGCTCAGTGGTCCAGTCCTGCCTTTACACTTACCCTGCAGAACCCCGTCTTCTCAGTGATGACGGTGCCCTTGGGTCGTCCTGTCCACAACCTCAAGCAGACATGGGGACATCTTACAGGATCAGCTTAAGTCTCCGGGACTCTGTACCAGGCACCCTGGTGCTCCCTCGGGAGCCGATGGTCCCACTCAGCATCCCAGATGGGGCGTCCTGGCCCGGGCTGCTCCGGACGCCAGCGCACACCTGCAGTGAGGGCCAGAATCCACCGCAACAACCCAATCATGGAGATAAAGCCATCGCCAGGCCAAGGCGAGGACCGCCAAGCCCCGAACGGGCATGGGGGGCCGTCCCCAGCAGCCCAGGGGCCTGCTGCCCCTTGAAGCTCTGGCTCCCAAACACACCAGACTCCGGAGGTCCTGGTCCAGACCAGGGTCCGCATGGGGTGGGTGAGGCCCTGCCCTTCTGCTTGCTGCAGGGCAGTCCTCAGAGCCCAGAGGTTTCTGGGCCGGGACACACCATCCCTCGGTGTCCCTCGGCGGCCTCCCACCCCTCCCAGACACCCCCAAGGACCAGCCCAGCAGCCCCATGAAAGCCCGAGACTCCATCCCCGCGTCCCTCTCACCTACCGTGGCCACCAGGCACGGAGAGCCGCTGGGCAGTTCCCTGTTGCTCTGCCGGCGGCCGGCGGCGCAGGGTACGGGCAGGATGCCGTCAGGGCTGCCTTGGACTGGCCCCCGCCGGGCAGCGGGGCAAGTGTGGGCTGTTATCAGAAGCCTCTGTTCACACTGAGGCGGGCCCAGCATGGAGGAGGCCCAGCGGCATCGAGCTGTGGGCACTGGTGAGCTGCAGCCCTGCCTGGCCAGCCGCGAGCCCAGGTCAGTTCCCACAGCCACGCAGGGTCAGGCGGAGGCAGGAGAGCTCCCGGGATCCGGTGAGCCGGGCGTCGTCAGGTGCGCGGGCAGGGCTGGGCCTGGAAAGGAAAAGGAAAAGCCTGGCGAGCCCTCGGGGCCGCACGCGCGGCCTGCTCAGCTGCCCGGGCTTCTCCAGAGCAAGAGGGACCTGCCCGCAGGCCCGTCCTCCCCCGCGCCCATGCCGCCAGCTCACCCAAGGACCTTGCCCCTGGACCAGCCGCCCCTCGAGGGAGACCCCAGCGCGGGGGACGCCTAAAGGGATGTTCAGTATCTGAAGGGACACAGCAGTCACTCGGGCGCTCGCACCCGGTCCACGCCCCCAGCTGGACGCCAAATTACAAAGAAAGCAAAAAAATAGAGGAAGAAATGACGCGCTCCTCGGAGTGCGCGAGATGCCCTGGGCCAGCGGCCCAGAGGCCCCTCTTGTGAGGGGTGCCCAGTGTCTTGGGCCTGCCGGCGCGGGGGTTCTGGCTGCCTCCTCCTGGCTCCCTCGGCTGTGCCTTTTTGGGGGCAGATTAGGGGCCCCACAAACGTGTGCGGCTCCTGTCTCCCCAGCCTGTCGCCTCCCAACTGAAGGGCAGGGGCTGGCATGGTGGCGTGAAGGACGCTGAGACAGCGGGGGCTCCCGACCCCGGGCCCAGCCCCGCAGGTACACACGGGAGCCCCAGAAGAAGGAGACGTGAGGATGACGCAGTGGCCGGAGCAGGGAGGCCGCGAGAGCGTCCAGAGCTGCAGAGGCCAAGCCCACCTCCGACTCAGACTCCCCCACGGGGCCACAAGGGCCTGCGGGGATGCCCCCGAGGGAGCTCCAGGGCCAGCATTGCCATGTCCTCATGGTCTCCTCTCCAAGCCTCTTGCTATTCCTCGGCATGGCAGCCCCTCGGCAATGCCCCTGAGGTCGGGCTTTGCTAGCAGAGGCCGGTCTGATTGTGGGTGTCCCCCCTGTGTGCGCGGCGGCCCCCAGGGCTGCCTGGCTCCGGCAGTGCTGCAGCCTGGGCGGGCGTCCAGGCCCCCAGACAGAGGCAGGTGGTGAGAAGGGAGGGGAGGGCAGCAGGAGGCGCCGGGAGCTGGGCACAGAGAGGCTGCATGGATCTGGACTCCCCTCACACTCAGAGGAAGGTCACGACCCCAGGAAGCACTGAGCCTCCCGCCAAACACCAAACGTGGGTCGAGAGGTGGGAAGGGACAGCCACCACCCCCTCTGCCGGAGCAGGCCAGGCAGGGTCGGGCATTTACCCCTCAGTGTGCAGGGCACAGGCTAGAGCTGAGGCGGGTCCAGGCCTGGGGTCACCGGGGTGGGGGTGGGTGGGGGAGGGCCAGCCTCCAAAGGGGTACAGAACGCACTGGCATCCTGTGCACTCACAAGGAAGGGTCTGGAAGACGTCAGCCAACCCTTAGCTCTGAGGTCACTGAGCTAAAGACAGCTCAGCACAGAATGGGGTCTCAGCCGCACCCCCAGAAACCCAGGGGGCACGAGGCTCTGCGGGCAAGGACGCCACGTGGACTGGCCACCCGGGGCGGGGCTCCCGGCCGAGCCGTGGTTGGCTGGAGGAGTCGGAAGCGTCTCTAAAGCGAAAATCTCCATTTGAGGTGACGGTAACTCAGCCAAAGATTAAAGCAACCATTTAACAAAAGGGAGTTACGTTGTCCAGGAAAGTCGTCTTTCTGAGGAAGAACTCCGGCTGAGCCGCAAGGTGGGGAGAGCCCCATGAGGAGGCCTCTGGTTCTGGCCTCCCCCGCGCAGGGGCCCGTGGCAGCCTGGAAACAGAGGGGCCCCCAAATGAGAACGGACACCACGGATCACCTCCCCAGAGGACGGGGCCCCCCTGGCTGTCAGCTTCATCCGGCCTGTCCCTTCAGCCCCAAAAGGAGATGCAAATGGTCAAAATGCCCTTGAACATAGAGTATTAAAAGCTTCAGAGATCCTGGATGCCACAGAAAAGGGGGGACTACCGAAGGCAATTGGGGCTCACCCGGTGTCACTAGGTGAGGGTGCTCACAGGGCAGGCCTGGGCACACGGGAGGGGCTGTGGAGGGTGGGGGAGCGGCAGCCCCAGCCTTGCTGCAGGGGCCGAGTGTGGGGTCTTCCCTCACCAGCCAGCAGGGGCTGTCGTCCAGATCCCAGCTGTGGGGGGCTGAGCCCCGCAAGGGGACACAGGGCAGACCACCCTGAGGTGCCGTAACTCACCTGAAGCTCCGGCAAATTTGCATGAAATCAATGATTGATTGACAGTCTCTCCCAGCACCTGGTCCCCTCCTGGCAAGGAGCACCCCCCGTTTGACCAGTTAATTCCTTCTCTAGGGAAGAACCACACACACAGAATGAGAAAAGCATAAGGAAATGAGCTCCTGTTCCTCCAATTTCCTGCGGGGGCTGGTGGGCGTCATGCCGGCCCTGGGGAGCCAGCGATGAGGTGAGAGGCTCGGAGCAGGAAGCAGGGCTGGCCTGGCCGGCTCCTCTGGACACAGGGCCCAGTGGCCGGGAACTGAGTAGCCAGCGCAGCATTTACACCCCTGCTTCCTCCGCCTGGCCTGGGCGGTGAGGACCCCAGAGCAAGGTCTGCGGCCAGGCCCACAGGACCACAGCGGAGAGCAGGCAGCGGGGAGAGCAGGCGGAGCCCCAGGGCCACGGACGGGTCGGGCAGGAGGGCACCACGCAGCGGGCCCCACAGAGCCTGCACCCTGCACACGCGGGGAGGTCCTCAGAAGCCCCGGAGGACCTCGTGAGAGGCCCCGCAGCGCCATCAGATCTCAGGGACCTTCCACACGACGGTCAGGCTCGCGTGTCACTTGCAGGGGTGAAGGGAGCGGTGGCAGGCTGGAGGCGGAGCGGTGACTGCGGATCTCAGCGTGCAGGTCACCCCGTCAGCATCACCGCGGTGTCGCCGCCCGAGCGCGCTGCCGCCTGTCTCACAGAGTAGTCTGGAATAAGGACGTCGTGCTGACCCAGGGGCCCAGGACCAAGGCGGGCCCACGAGATACAAAGGCGCCATCTTCTCAGCCACCCCCGGGCCGGCCACAGTGACCAGCGGGGCCCACCCAGCTGTCTCGCATCCTGCTCCCCACAGCTTGCGAACACCAGGAGACCCCAACTTACCAATGCCCCACCTAATGAGCAGGAAGTGATCTCATCTGCAGTTTTAATGCCTAGCCCCTGGCGACTAAGGAAGCTGCCCTGTCCCTGTGGCTCTAAGACCTTTCCACGTATGCACTTTTGCCCGCTTTTCTGTCGGGTAGCTCGTCTCTCGACGTGCAGACCGTCATCACGCCCCGGGGACACAGTGCCAGGGAAAGTGTGAGTTGCCGCCTTCCCTTCCCGCCCTGTTATGACACAGCACCACACACTGGGGGCTTAGAGCGGAGGGGTGTCCTTTCGCAGCCTGGAGCCGGAAGGCTGCCTGTGGCTGGTTGAAGGGCCGTGGTCCCCGGGAGGCCCGCGGAAGAGGTTCCCCAGGAGCCCCCAGGTGCTGTGGGTGCCCAGGTTTGTGGCGCTGTCCCGGCCCCTGCTGCTTCTCCCCATGCTGCGCCTCCTCCCTGCAGATGCAGGGAGATGCCCAGAGGCGCCCTCTGTGTGAGGACACAGCCCGGGGTGGGCAGAGGCCCTCCCGGCCCCGGCACGGCTGCGGCTTAACCAATCCCATCTCCATGTTCCCGGAGCTCGAGATGAGGACAGCAGCTCCCCTTTCTGGGGGGCACAATTCAAGCCCTAATTGCAGTGAATATCTTCTACCCAACGATGGCTTCTCTTTGACGTTTGTTTATGAAATCTGAGTCAAAGAGAAAATTTTAATTTGAATGCACCTACAGTCACCAATTTTCTGCCGTTGTCAGGATTTTTGTTCCTTCTTTATGAAATTCTTTCCTACCCAGATAAGAAAAATTATCAGTAGCTGATTTTTTTTTTTTTTTTTAAAAGGTCACACAAATTCCTCACATCCTTGAAAACAATGACAAAGGGCATCCGAGTCTTCCTGGCGTAGCTGATCCTGTCTGAAGAGCGGGTCATGGCATCCTGCGTAAAATATTCTAGAGAATAGAAAGAGATAATTCTCCAATTCATTCATGAATCTGGAATAACCTTGAAACACACTTTAGCAAAGAACTCTCGACCAGAAGGAGATTGAGCTGTTCAGTTTATTAACACGGACAGAAGCCCCAAAGCACGGGCTACATGGCCGGCTCCGCGCGGACCGAGAAACACGCCGCAGCACAGTGGGCTTCACCCAGAACACGAGGAGGATTTCATGTCCTCAGAGCTGTTCCTGTTGCTCGCCTCACAAAGGACAGAAGCCCCCTCTGCCGTGTGTGGGGATCTAAAACCATGCCAGCAGCCAGAACGCTAACATTCATGAAATGCCACAGCCCGGCAAGATTCAAAATACAAACTCACCACTGACCAAGAACGGGACAACGGCCACCCAAAATCCCAGCGCAAGCTCCACTCTCAACCCTAAAACGTCCCACGGCTACGTCCTGGCGCCGCACAAGACGCAAGCTGCTGCTGTGTGTCCTCGTCACCCGCAGAGGCTAAGGGGCGTGAGCAGTTCTTGTCCCAAGAGGCTGGAAATCACCGCGACCTCCGCAGCAGGTGATGCCTGCACGAGCCTCGGCCCTGGCCCGCGGCCCTGGGGTCTGCACAGCCACGCGCAGTGGGCACTTGGCTTGAGTGTTGCTGGAGGAGCTGCTTCCAGCTGGGGCTGGTGAGGCCGGGCACTGGGGGCACATGGGTTGTTACCATCCCACTTGCTACTAAAAACAAAATAGGACCTCCCTGGTGGCACAAGGGGTTAAATACAGCACTATGAAGCTGTCCGCAGCCTCTGCAACACGAGTTCAATCCCCGGCCAGGGAGCTACGCACAGGGCGCAGCAGACCCCTCCTGTCTCCCCGCTGCTCCCCTCAGCAGTGTATTTCAGTCAGTCTGCCTGTTCTGCTCCCTGCTCTGTCTCTGGTGAGTCCTCTCACCCCCCGCAACTCTGGCCTGTACCCCAGTTCTTGTATGCATAAATAAATAAATCTTTAAAAAAATAAATACATACAAAAGAAATGGAGATAAGTTGCAAATTTAGATATGGAAAATAACTAGTAGATGTAAATTAAAAAGTTGAGAAATAGTGTTCAGAACAACTACGTCAGTAATTTAGAAATCCTAGATAAAATATATAAAATATATTAAAAAATACATAAATAAAAACAAATAGTGGTTATATCAGATTGTTCTGGAAATATCAATGCAATAAAGTAGTAAAAGACAAAAATCAGGAATGAAGTTATAAAGTCAGCGTGATTTGCAAATAATGATTATGGATCTGAAAAGCCCCAAAAAGAGCAAGTGTGAAAAGCAGTAGAAGCAGCAGGAGAATTTAGCACAGGGGCAGGGAAGAGCCCGGGCAGGACAGCTATAGTTTCCTCCACGTGAAAAGTCACCCGATAGGAAACGAAATGGGAAGGAAACGATATTCTTTAAATTAGCGAGAAAGCAGGGAAAGCCTTCAACAGAGGTAGAGAAGTCTGAAGACATGTGATTCTTGGTTGGAAAGGCCCAGCAGTATGAAGGTATCAGTTCTCTCCAGCCTGGCCTAGGCTGGTCCAAGACACCAAAGAGACTTTTGCAAGAGAGAGGATGACTTTTCTTAAAATTCATTTTAAAAGATCAAAATACAAGGCGAGCCGGCGCGAGCATGCGCTTTGCAAACTGCAGAGACCAAAGCAGCGGCGCTGACCAGGAACTAGGCGGTGAGACTAGGAGAGAGAGTTTAAGAGACCAAGAATAAACAAACTACATCTGGGAAGTTTAATGTGATAAAAGTGGCATTTCAAACCATAAGGAAAAGATCAAAGATCAGGCATTTGGAATTCCTACCTCTCTTTTTTCACAAAAATTCTTTCCAGATCAATCAGAGCTATAAATGTATAAATGGAAGCATAAAACCATTAGAATAAAAAATGGAGACCGTGTTCATGTCACTGTTACCCTACAGTAGGCTAGCCAGGCCTTCCCAGCAAGGCAAAAAATCCAGAAGCCAAAAAGGACAATTTCAAGTGAGTTAAGCGCATGTGCAGTAGAACGAAGTTGAAAACATTGCAGCAGAAACCAAATCGAGGGGAAAACTTGAGGAAAACATATTCAATTAAGAAAACCGTTTGCACCGCGGGTGGGGACGTGGTATACAGGTCATCAGGAAAACGGAGAAAAGAAACATAAGACTCCATCAGGAAAATGAACACAGGCGCAAACAAAAAAGTGCTAAGTTCCACGGTCGATAATCTCTGAGAAGACTCTGGACTCAATTTATAATGAAAGAGATGCAAATGCAACAGGGTGGGGGAGAGGGCTGTCCCTGTCAAGGCCAGGGGTGGGATGGGAGGGGGCCTGGCTGGCGGGCAGTGCTGGGTATTGCTCCCCAAAGAAATCAGCCCGTCAGTTCCGTGCTCGGGAACCTACTCCACAGACACAATCCACAGGGAAGCCCACACCCGGGTGTCCGGGGTAGCAAAAGCTAGAAAATGTCTCAACGCCCAGTGCTGTATGGGAATCTACCTACCCCCAAGCGCCGCTTGAAAGGAGGGGAGCACAGAAACTGGACAGCAAAACTTCCCAGGTGATAATGTCGCGGTTTGAGCACAGGCTTTGGTTCTCCAGCAAGGCCCAACGAGTCTGCGTGCGCGTGTGAGCAAATAAAACCTGTGGGAGTTTACCTTAGAAATTCACTCCCGCGTCGGGGCTGAGTGTGCAGCGTGTCTGGGGTGAGGATTTTTTAGGCTCAGGTTGACTTTGGAACCAGGTCCCTGTATTACTTTAATAACGTAAAATGACCATGAAGCAATTCCAAAACTAGAAGACAGAACAAAAAAAAAAAAAGATAAATTTATTTAAGCTTTGAAAAAAAATGGTCTCGGGGATGGCATTGCTCTAATTCAAAGCACACTTCTGCTCGCCGTCCCTAGCGTTTCCTGTTCGGCTCTGATCCCTGTTTGCAGATGTCTTTCTTTATCTGGCTGCACCTTGAAGTGGACATTCCGCATGCTTCCTTCTGAGCGTCCTGCAATACATCACAGCCCGTTCCCCGGTCCTCTGAGATAGAGCCCCGTCCAGAGCTGCGAGCTGCGAGGCGGGGAGGCCGCAGCCGGACGCCCAGCGGTGGGCACCCTCTCAGCCTCCTGCTTATCAGCGTCTCCAGACTCCGAGTGTCTCTGGGAAATGTCTGGTCTCACCTGACCATTCCTGCCTTCAGTTTATTGACATGAACCCACAATCAGGGCTGGCTTACTCAAAACTCAGAGAAATATGTGCAGAGACAGACAGACAGACAGAGACAGAACCCTTTAATGAATTTACCCAAGAGCCCTCCATCAGAAATCTAGGAAGGAGCCTCGTTTATTTCAGCATCCATGTCAGTTTTCTGTTACGGTTAAGGGTTGTTTCTATTTTCAATTCTCTCTCTCTGCCCGTTCAAAATGGAACGTCAGAGGTTTTCCTCCAGGCTTGGCCACAGTGTGGAAGCGATTGTTGGCGCTAAAACGCATGTGGTCCTGGAAGCTTCTGTTTACTGTCGTGTCCTCTTCAAAACACCCAAAGTCTACTTTCAGTTTGACGCTTCTGAGGCGTGACCCGGGAGTTTCCTCGCTCAGGAGTCTGCCTGCCGTATCTTCAGGGCCCCGCACGTGTGATGAAGGCACAAATGACACCCAGTTCCCGAGCCCAGAGTTGCAATCCTTGAAGGTGCAGAGCACAGCACAGTGCTGGGTGCCCAGGCCGAAGCTTGGTCTCCAGAAAATGACAATGGTGGCTTGTGCGTGTTCATGAGACGCTTTTTCCCAAAGATTGCGACAGAAGGTTTGCACGTCTTCTTTATCAGAAGGAAGGCAAAGGCAAACGTGGCCTTGGTTTGAAATATGCACAAAGTAATTTTTGCAATGGCATCATCAAAATTATGGGATTTGGAGTCTTGGTGTTACTCTTGTTCATCCCAAGAGAACTTTGCAGTTGCCAAAAATTGCATGTCTCCTGCAAAGAGATACTAGAAAACAACTCTGGCGTTGCCCTTTTCTCTCCCCTCTTCACTGTTGCAAGGATTTTATCGTTTCCCCCACTTAGTTTAAAAAAAAAAAGAAAGAAAGAAAGAAAGGAAAGGAACTCTAGGAGGAAAGATCAAGCTCTCTAAATTTTAGCATAAATGTCAAGGTGAGCAGAACGGCAAACCCTAAAAACCTCCTAACAAAGCCTGGGAAAACTCTTACTTTATTTCAGCGACAGCCTATGCTTCCAACCCAAGTTTTAAACCATAAATGTTGATGTCATCTTGAAAACGAAGTGGCTTGAACACATTGCCAGAGAATAAACCCTGCACACATTTAATTTGGCCTCTAAACCTGAACAGCCTCCTGATAGTTTCTGTTTAAGCACCGAGGGCTGCGTTACCCCTGCCAAGGACAGACACCCAGTAAAAGGCATTTTTAATTGATTCCTCATTCCTTTTTTATTATTATTTCAGAGGCTCCAGGAAGAGCAAGGAATCAGGCGATGTGGGGGAGAGAAGCAAAAGCAGCAGCTGAAAGATACAGTGAGGTAGTCACACTGCGTTTTCAAATAGCCCATTAAAAAGTGATGAATTCCATTAAGATTTTCTGTATTTCTCCAAAGCTAAATGTTGGCCATCCCCTAGTAAACGGTCTGGGTGCTGAGCTGATGCGGGGTTTCCTCCAGGCCTTTGAAGGTGTGCTAACTCGCCAGTCATCTAAAATCCAGGGATGCGCCTGGGGAGGCTGCAGCCGCCAGACTCGGAGTGAGCTGCTGGAATAACAGAAGGGGTTACAGCGACAACACAGCACTGCCTCATTTGATTTTATTCTTTTATATTTTTAAGTACAATATATACATAGTATACATAGCAATCTATTTTAAATTAATAAATTTAATTACATACATGTACTTATGAAGCTACATATTAAAATAAAAAGAAAACAAATACTAGTATAGCAAAATTAGGAAGGTAATCAATATTGGTCGGTGAAATCGCAAATCACACCAAAAAAAACCCCACAAGATTAAAATAAATCTTTCTTCCACCTTATCCCCATGTCCTAGAGGTAGTCACTTGTACTAGTCTCAATGGTTTGGGTTCTAGAAATTACCACTATAGCATTAGATGAGGTCACTATGCTTTTATGTCCAGATTCTCCCATTTTATATAACATGTATGGGCTTCACTGTATATAAAATTATGAACTGAACTTATGTTCATTACTTCCACCTTCCTTTTCTTTCTATCTCCCACCGGCTCTTCTAGAACATATATTTATAACTTTAATAATATATCTAAATCCTGAAAGCTTAACTACAGATATCATCTATAAAGCTTTCAAAACAAGAAAATCAGGAAATTAGAGTACAGTCACTTTCTTCCATTTCGCTTTATCCCAACCTCTGCGTTTGTTAAATTGTTTTGTACACGTTGTCAATATTTTCAATAATTACATTCTGTCCTGTAGTTTTAATTGCCTTTCATGATTTATCTATAATTATATTTGTCAAATTTTAGTGTGCATATAAAATAACTTAAGAAACTTATTAAAAGATACTGAAGTCAATTTGCTACCAGCCATATTGGAGTAACTGCTACCAAGCTAGGACTGAAGCCATAAACAATCATAAGGCCGTACCAAATAAATGAAGCAATTGTTTTCAGGCATTGATCAACTGATTGCATCAGATTGGGAGTCCTGAGAGAGAGAAATTCATGAGTTTCACAGTTTCCCTGATTTCCTGCCAACCACGGTTGCGGATACTAGCAATTCTAATGAGTTGAGGGGACAAGCAACAGAGTTCAGAGCAGCTAAAGTGGCTCATCTGTGGGCCAGGAGATGACGTCAGACAGGAGGAAGAGGTACGAAGAGAGAACACCAGATTCCATTTTGGAAACCCTTGCAAAACTGTGCCTGAGGTCTGAGCTGTCCATTTGCAGGGCGAGACTACGTGAAGCTTACCAGATGGTAAATGAAGCAGATACACAAGAGTCAAACAGGCAGAAGAGAAAATCAGTACTGAAGACATTGCAGTTTGAGCTTTTCCAAGGGGAGAGATCTCAGTAACATCTCTTTGATGCCACAGGCAAGAAACCGGAATACCACAAAGGCCTCTAGGAGTAAATATTAAATCCTAGAGTAAGAGCTATTCTAGATCACCTTAATAAAGGGTAAAAGCAAACTTACGGATCAGTGTTTTAATATCGAATTCTAACAAGTTAGACCAGCTGGGGGAAGCACTTCAGGTATTCCAAAATTATATTCAAAGATAAACCAAGCCTATATAAATCCACATGATAAGCGAATAATTGAAGCACTTGTTAGAACAAGAGTCACTTCTCTTCCCAGAAAGATGGCAGAATCCGGAGTTGCTATAACAACAAGAAATCCAATGTCCTGCATTCAATCAAAAATCACTAGATATACACAAAAAATAGGAAAATATTGAATCTAAACACTAGAAACTAAACTTGAGATGGCTCAGATAATTATTTTAGTATGAATATTAGAGAATCAAAAACCAGAAAGGTAAAAAGTTAAAGAGAAATATTGTCTTCATTAGTGAACAGATAAAAACTCTAAGCAAATAAGTGGAAACTACAAAAAGGGGCCGAATGGAATTTATAGATCTGAAAAGTAAATAGGTATAATTCAAAACTCACTGTCTGAGGCCAATAGAGAACTGGAGATAGCAGAGGAAACAATCAGTAAATCATCAAACCAGTAGAAATTATCCAATCTGAAGAGTAGAAGAAAACATTTTCAAGAAATAGAGTCCTGGATACCTGTAGAACAACATCACATGTTCTTAGAGTGTTAAAAAGAGAAGAGCGTAAGATTGAGACAAAAAAATTATTTGAAGAAATAATGACAGGAAATGTCAGAATTTTTATGGAAAAAATACTGATTTATTGATTCAAGAAGTTCAGTGAAGCTCGAGCAGTACAAATACAATGAAAACTACAATAGGACAAATTACCATATTACTGAAAGCTGAAAACAAGAAAAATAATGAAAGCAGACAGAGAGAAAATAGAGCATATATGGTGACGCATTTATTAATGATCTTTTTCAGTCAACATAGACCACATATATGATGGTGGCTGTAGTAAGTTACACCAGATAGCCTAGTCATATAGGAAGCTGCGCCTCTGGGTTTGTGTACACGCACTCTGTCAATCACACAACTAGATCATCTAACAATTCATTTTTCAGAAGGTTTCCCTGTTATTAAATGATGCACAGTTACATACATGAAACAAGGATACAAAATACTACTGATTTCTCACAAGAACCAATGTAGACCAAAAGACTATGAAATAAAATGGCTTAATAGACTGAAAGGAAAGCATCATTAATCTCTATTATATCCACTGAAGATACCCCTCAAAATGGAAAATGAAATAAGGATGTTTCCAGAAAAATCAATAACTGAGAGAACTCAGCAATCTATTCAATAATCAATGCAAAAGGATTTTCTTTAAACCAAAGGAACTGGATGGGAAGTTGGAGCAACAGGAAAAAAAGCCCAGAAAATCAAATTTAGTAAGTAGATGGTAAATATTTAAGAATTATGAGCTTTTACTTCTTACCATTTACTTAAAAAAAAAAAAAAAAAAACACTGAGCATTGAAAGTCAAGATAAAAACATTGCATGTGAGGTTTATAATGTGTACATAAATAAAAGAAATGACAGTTAATTTTACAAAGTATGGGGGTAAAACAGAATTATACTATTTTATGATTGTTACATTTTAAAGTTGTGAAGACTGAGGTGCATAGCAAGAAGCAGAGAATGTCAGAAGTCTAATGGAAAGACAGAAATGCACCAAATGTGACATGTTAGATGTTAAGGATGAAATGTGATGTGTAAAGAAATACCATAAGTAAACTCTAAGTAGATCAATAAATTAATCGTGTATATTGACAATAACACTAAAATAATTTTTAAACTATAGCTAACAAGTCAATAAAGGAAATAATAGAACAGTAATAAAAACTTGATTTACACAAAAGGAGGCAGAAAAAGAACAAAAAGGGAAAAAAAAAGAAGACCGTAGATTTAAACTCAACCACATCAACAACTACACTAAAATTAAATGAACTAAAAACATTTTTAAAGGCAGAGATCACCAGATTGGATTAAAATAAAATGAAACCGAGAGATACATTTTAAATATAAAGAACACAGTTCTGTTGAGGTTAAAAAGGTGGGAAAAGACAATAAGCAGGAGGAAGCCTGACTATGTTCAGCTCAAAGCAGATTTCAAGGCAAAAAGAGTACCGCAATGGACGCCACTTAACAGAGAGAAGATGAAGCTCCAGCCTTCATCTGAACACAAGGAGATCTTCCATGTATTGAAACTAATAACAAAATATTAAAATTGATGAATAGAATTTATGAACAGAACTAAAGGGAGACACAGATAAATCATATTCCTATTCAGAGACCATAGGCCACTAAACTCCTACTTTAAAGAGAACCAAGCCATGGATGATCTTTAATTATTTTCAAGAGGTCACTTTATGTTCCCAATGCTGCCTTTCCTATAACTTGTCTAATTTCCTCAAGACCTGTCTGCAAGTGTGACCTTGGGGCTTGGGGCGCCTGATTCATGGACTCAGGACACAGATTCCTTCGTAATATACATGTGCGGTCACAGAAGACACTGCCTCGAGTCAGACACTCCCTTGATGGGGTTGCTGTTGCCAACATTTGATGGAATAAAATCTAAAGCTCATTGTTAACAATATGGCACTTGATGTGCCATTTCTCTGTAAGCCATATTTGTTTTCATCTAGAAATGTTAAGCCAGGGTGAAGGAAGACATTTTCATGATAAATGAAGTGCCTTGAATTACTTCATTGGCTAGAATGACAGCATTTCTCCAAGCAACGTTCTCTCTCTCTGCACAGCCCAGCTGTCGGTGATGGGGCTCTTCTGGAAGGTTCTTTTCTCTGAAATTTGAATGGTCACAGTCATTAAAATATGACCCCTAGTTTTCCAGACTCACATTTAATCCTTTATCTTTCATTGTTTCTCAGGCCATATTTAACTGATCAACTGCCCCCAAGAATGAGGGCAACCTCATGCTGCATCCCAGACATGCCAGCTGCCTGTCACCACCCTCAGGGCCTCGTTTCTTAGCGCAATGTAACATTTCAACAGTAGAAACCGACACTCATTTTCCCCTACCCCAAACTCGTCTACTCTCTGATGGCTTCTGCTTGACATCTATATGTAAATCTACCTACCAAACCATCCATCTATCCATCTATCTATCTTTCTATCTATCTATCTAGAATTCCCATAAAAAATTCCGAGATATATTTGTTTATATTACAATATCAAGGGGCCTCCCCAGTGGCACAGTGGTTGAGCGCTGGGTTGTGAAGCTGCCCGCAGCCTCTGCAGCACTGGTTCAATCTCTGGCCGCCGGCGAGGGTCCCACATGGCGCGCAGACCTCTCCTGCCACCCGCTGCTCCCCTCAGCAGTATGCTTCATCCGTCTACCTGTTCTGCTCCCCGCTCTGGCTCTGGTGAATTCTCTCACCCTCCCGTTCTTCTGACTGTACCCAAGTGCTTGTATAAATAAATAAGTAAATCTTAAAAAAAAAACAAACAAAAAAACAATATCAAGGACTTTAAAAATCTTTCTTCCATGATGTTCTGCCAACATTTATCATGTCCCCCTTTTAGTGAGCTTATATTATTATTTTAACACTGCCCATTTTATCCTACATTGTCAAAAAAATCCCCTTGGTTGTCTGTATTTTGAGGTGCAAAGAAAATACAGTAAAGGCTGACTTCCTAAGGAACTTAAAAGACAAAAACACGTTTTGAATCATGCTATGAGGGGGCGCATAGAGAAAGACTGATTAAATTCACTTTCAGCTAAAAATTTCTAAGCATTATATTAATGACCTTGAAGATTGTCCAGCAAAAATATCTTGTGGGTATGAATTTCTTCAAAGGTTGAAATATAGGTTAGAAATCTCTAGAGGCGCCTGTGATATCAAATAAAAAGCTTAATCAATTTGTAGAAGCAAAAAGGTGGACATGCTTTAAAGCACCAGAAATTGATACTCTGAAATCTACAATTATTGGAACTGAAAGTAACCAACTTGCAGGCTGATAAGGTTTCTTTATACTAGTGTCTCCCTCGCTTGGCCAGACATGAAAGGGAAACAAATTTTAGTGGATTTGAAATCAACAGGACTTTGCAAATGTGTCAGAATTTCAGTGCTATAAAAACGTCATCTTATCTGGCCAAAGGCTAAACCCCCATCCTGATAAGTGAAGCGGACATGGCCGTTACCAGCGCAGGGGACTCCTGCACTGGACCCGACTGCTTAGGCCTGCGCGGAGCTCACTGGGTGTGGGATGGAGGCCCAGTCGCCCGTGTGTGCAGGCCCAGGCAGCCGGCCCAGGGGTGTCTGTACGGGGTGCCGGCATCTAGACCTGGCGGGATTCGGTTGACTTTCTCCGACGTGAGAGGAAGCTTCCCAGACCAGAGAGCCTCCACGGCCTGCACATTGCTCCCAGGTATTCTCAAGGGGTCAGGTGTCCCTACATGCACCGCCATGACAAAAGCACCAAGTGCCTCCCTGACATGTCTCCTGAGAAACTGGCCGCGTGTGAAGAGTGCAGAAATCTGTCCTTCATGAGCAGGGAAGAGGGAAGCGGGGCAGAGAGCCCCAAGATCCAGAAAGCTTATAAACATCCTGGGGAGCTGTTGGGTCTTGCGTGTGCCCATGAGCTGAGCGGTGCACCCCGGGTGAAGCTCCCTGCAGTACGTGGCTCAGCTGACTTCAAAGTCATGGTCCAAGGTCAGGCTCGGGTGTAGAGGCTGCCAGGCAGGACTGCCTGCTCCTGCGGTCCAGGAATGAGGGTCTCTCTGGTGCAGGCTTAAAAGACAAGTAGGGTGCACCCACAGATGCACACACAGATGCATACACCCACAGATGCACACACCCACAGATGCACCCACAGGTGCACACACCCACATGCTCTCAGACACACATCCACACTCACACTCACATACATGCAGATACACACACACAGACACATGCTCACACACACACACACAACCTCAGGAGTGACCCCTCCTCACTTTGGTCATATAATGGAATTTAATCATGGGACTGACGTCCCAGCCCTTGGCCATTTTGAAAGTTCCAGACACCCATCATCCCTGCCTGACCTACAGGCAAGGGGGTGACACTGGTCTGAACGTGGGGCCACCCCAGGGTGCTTGTCACACAGAGCGTGAAGCCCTCTCAACAGCAACGGGAGCAGGAGGCTAAGACAAGGGAACACAAGAAAGGCCAGCGCGTGTGTTGTTCTTAATGAAGAACTAGCAAGGAACATATTGGAAAATCCAGAAAAGTCTATGATACAGTCACTGCATGAATTTCCCCAGATTTCAAAGCTACGTAGTAAAGAGGGAATGTGATAAAAGGAAAGTCAACTCACGTGGGAGAAGCTTCAGAAGTTTCCACACATAGGTACCAAGAGCCCCACGCGGGAGAGACACCAGGGAAGGGCGTCTGACTCTGAAAAGAAATGTTTCTTAATTGTAAGTTTTCACAGAACAGGAATTCTCCAACGCCAAAATAACAATAATAATACATGGGCATTGAATACTGTGAAATTTTAAATATTATGAAACCCTAAATCTTCCTATCACCCCGGCAGGAGGGAGACAGAAAACCACCCGCACGGCAGCGCTGCTGCAGCGCCTCACGCCTGTCCGCAACGAGCCAAATGCTAGGAAGCAGCAGAACAGCCTCGGCCAACTTTTGCGGGGAATATTGCACAGGCGCCCCCACGCCACCTCTCTAGCTTAAAGGGTAATCACTCCAGGATGAATGAGCAGCTGAAACACAAGTCAGAGTAATTATTTCAGGAAAAGGAATCCATAGCGTGAAAACCAGAAGGTAGGAAGGAAACTACAAAAATTCCAGATATCAAATATCCAAGGAGCTCGGCCGCGATAATGAAGCCAACTGCAAGCACCTCAACATCTGTACAAGTGGGGAGGCCCCAGCCGTCATGGCCTCGCACCCGCAGACATGCTGTCTGCGCGGGAAAGCCGGGTTATCTGAACAGAAACCAAGAAGCACAAGACGGGGAGAAGCAGGTCTCGAGTGTGGGGGTGCTGAAGACCCGACACCCCAGAGCCAGGGGACGGAGGAGCCACGGGAACGGCAACTCGCCTGCTCCCATGAGACACGCCCATGCACCCCCAAAGGGAAGGCTTTCTAGTGATAACATCAGTCCTGAGGTTCATTTGAAGAAAATAATCATATGAGGGCCTCCCTGGTGGCGCAAGGGGTTAAGACGCAACCTATGAAGCTGTCCGCAGCCTCTGCAGCACGAGTTCAATCCCCAGGCAGGGAGCTACCCACAGGGCACAGCAGAACTCTCTGTCTCCCCGCTGCTCCCCTCGGCAGTGGATTTCAGTGGATCCACCTGTTCTGTTCCCCGCTCTGCCTCTGGTGAATCCTCTCTGCCCCCTCACCTCTGGCCTGCACCCCAGCTCTTGTATGCACAAATAAATAAAATAAATCTGACAAAAAAGAAAAGAATCCTATTAGAGGAGAAAGACCTACGAGGGGCTCCCCCAGCGCCAGGGCTCCCGGCATCCCCGGCACAAGGCGACAGACCCACAGGCCCACGAGCAAGGTGGCGGCGCTTCAGGTCAACATGAAATAAATAGTATAGGAGAAAATGACTATTCGTTTAAGAAAAAGATTAATTAGATTCAGGCCCGAGAGAAATTCCACAGGGATTTAAATTCATCACAAAATAGAAGAAAATATATTAGACAAATAGCAGCGAATGCGGAGGCCCGTCCGAGGAGGAGACCAAAAGGCAAATTATACAGGGAAATATGGGTCCATGCAACTATACAAAATATTGTACAGCCAGTGGTTCAAAAATAATATTAAAAATTAAAATGCTAATGACAAAATGAGAACATTTGGATGTCAAGAGAAATAAGCGGAGTTTCTACAAATTGATACAAGCACAGATCAAAGCCCCGGTGGGACATGGGAGGGGGCAGGGCACTGACCAAGAGGAACCGCAGATGCTTAATAAACCCATCCTATTCACATGTGCCAGTTTTCCCACCACAGCCCACCCTCCCCTGCCCTCGAGTAGATCAGCAAATGCGCGAGAGACTTGGAGGAATGGACAGATGAGTCCCTGCTTAGATGGCCGGGGAAGGATGAGGAGGTGGGTGGATGCTGGGGGGTGACTGGGAGTCTGCTGGATAGTTGGGCGATGGACAGGGGCATGGACACCCAGACAGACCCCTCCTGTCCTGGCGAGGACCGGGCAGGAAGGACACCCTCAGGCCCTCGCACGCTGCCACTCGCGGGGTGAGGCGACGCACCCTTTCTGGAGGACATTTTGGCGAGAAAATAAAAAGGCAATTTTACTTCTGGCAACTTACCCGCCAGCAAAGAAGCCAGTGCACACGCAGCTGTGGTGTCCGTGCCGCTCCTCGGCGGGGTGCTTAGCAGAGCAAAAGCCCAGCTGATCACGGCGTGGGGAAAGGGGCCCGCACGCCGGGCGCTGGGCACAGGTGACGACGCCTGTCCTGCCCTCGCCCTCCTGCTTGCAAAATCAAAAGGGTGTTTGCACAGAAAGGTGTGTTTCCCTTGTTCCCGTCAGCACCGGCCGGCTCTCCTGGAGGGGCTCTGAGCGTCTGTGCCTGCAGAGGGAGACACCCATCCCCGGGGCCCCGGGGGGCTGGACGCCCCGAGTGCTTGTCTTTGGAGAAGGGCACCCCCTCTCTCATGCAGCTGAAGACGAGGGAGTTTGCAAGGAGCAGGAAAGACCCCGGGGTCCCCAGGAAGCGCGGGTGCACCCCTCCCGCCCCGCGCCCGGCCCTGCGCTGTCAGCCGCTCGTGAAACTTCCACAAAGACGCTGTGACCAAGACAAAGCGGTGCCTGCGGATGCGGCGGGGCCGGGTCACGCCTGGCTGGTGACACCAACTGGCAGAATGAGTGCAATTTTTAAAATATGAAATACAAATTTTTATCAAAGGAGAAGTAAAACATTATAGCTTTGGGTTCATTAAACCCGGCTCACATTCCGGGATTCCAAAAATAAAGCGCCGGCCATTTAAAACTGCAGCTTGACGAAATGGCTCTGGACCAAGCCCTGGAGGCTGCGCCCCCCCAGGCTGGGCTCCATGGACCCTGCAGGGCCCCTCCTCCCACACCCTGTGGGGGGGACAGACAGACGGCAGGGGCCGAGCACACCCCGGGAGGGGCTGGCCGCTTCCCGCTGCCTCCCCAGGTCCCCTGGGAGACCACCTGCCTCTCTCACCCAGGGATGAGCAGCTGGGGTGTCCTTGAGCGTGGAGGGGGGCAGGCAGGCAGGTACAAAGTGCCTGTCCCGGGGGTGCCCCTTTGGGTGGCCCTGGCCGGGGGACGGGTCAGCGGGAGGCCAGCAGCGAGACTGTGGGAAGCCGGGAGCCTGCGGGTCCTCTCCGGGGCCTCGCAGCCCTCAGTGGCCTTGGCCTTGGCAGTGCCAGCTCTTGGGGCTGCTGTCTGGAGTCGGCGCTCAGCACGCCTGACGCCTGGTCCAGGAAGGCGCACGAGAGGGCACCGGGGCTTCCGGGGGCTGCTCAGAAGCGGCAGGACAAAGGCTGCAGAGCAGGACGGCGGACAGGGCCGGCTCCAGGCTCTCCCTTCCCGCAGGCTCCCCTCCCTCCACCACAGCCCCAGTCACCCCGAGTCTGCCGGCTCAGACTCCCTCCCTGGGGGCTCAGCCCAAGGGGCCTGTCCACCCCCAGCTCTCCAGGAGCCACCCCTGCAGATGCCGGTGAGCGCCCTGGACGCCCCTCGGTCTCCAAGGGGGGGGCCTGCATTTAACCCTTTCTCGCGGAATTCACAGGGAAAAAGAAAGCCCCTTTACCATTCCCTTTTTTTAAGGTATATTTTGCCTCAAGTACGAGGTTGAGCTCTAGCTATTGATCGCATTCACAGGCCAAAAGAACATTATATTTATCCTGCTGACAACAACACATTCATTATTTTTTATTGATCAATAGAATTCAGGTTTCTATGAGATAGAAAATGACATCAATAAAATCAGAATAGCAGCATTTAAAATTAGCCTTGTGAATAAAGAGAAACATGTTGGCAGATAATGAAAATTATTTTTACTCTTTTGTGATGCTGGGGGCGGGGTGCGGAGAGGCACCAGCTCTCCTGCCCCTTGCCAGTCTCCAAATCCTCCGTCCTCGCTCTTTGTCTGAAATCAGACAACTGGCTATTTGGCTATTTTAGAGGAAGGTTTCTTTTTTTTTGGGGGGGGGAGGGAGATAATTAAATAAAATTAGCTATGATTGGGGAGCTTTGCAGTATCATGTTCTAGTAACAAGGAAAATTTCTCCGTTGAGAATCCGTTCCTACCCACCTAGAACTGATCTTCATTCAAACACTGGCCGTGAAATCTCCCAACAAGGTCCTCGTGAGTGATACCATCTTAAGTGCTCTCAGTGAGAACTGGGGAACTCGGCTAATAACAGGCTGCATTCATTAATTGCTATGCAATTTGCAAAATAAAAAGAACATTGGGAACAAAGCGATATAATATTTACCAGGGCTGAAAATTAGAAATAAATATTCAACATGCCCTTTTTGAGTCAAACAAGCAAGCAGTTTTGAATAATAAGGCAGGACAAAGTCTTTTACACGGGAAAAGCTAATGATTTCTGCATTTTGCTGCTGGTGAGGAATTGAAGGATGGCTGATTTGAATCTTCCCTCAATCTCCCATCAATAAAACACAGACAAGGCAGAGGCAAAAGCTGATCTGGGAGAGTCATGCTTTTATAATTGCTTTTTACCCTCAGGCATTTGAAATCCGAAGGGCCAGGAGTTCTTGTGAGGAGGGAAGGGCAGCCAGGGGCCCAGTCAAAACCCTGAGACACAAATTAATTTGTTTGTGAGGCTCAGGTCTAATTTGTGGGAAGAGAACGCCGCGTGGCACTTTATAATGTTATAACCTAATTAAAGATGGATCCCTGTAAAATATTTATGCAAACTTTACCAAACCCAAAGATTTTAATCTCATTTGAGAGGCTCGCTGACTTGTGGGACCAAAAACAATTCCTAAAACAAGCTTTTGGACCAGGAATCCGGAAGGCAAACTAGGAACCAGAAAAAAAAAAAAAAAAAAAGCAGGTATCGCTAAATCTTAACTCCTTCGCACCTATTCGTCATTTTAATTGTGGCTCTGCTGGCTGCTCGTCTGACTCTGCCTGCTGGCCCGTGAGTCCAGGTTTCTTGACTCAAATAGATGGCACCCGGCTCGTTGCTGCTTTCTGCTCTACTCCCTGATGGGAAAGGAAAGTGAGCATTTGCATCGCTGAGGATTCTGTGGACGGTCCCCCCGGGGCTGGGGCAGCAGAGCCCACTACCTTGGCCTTTCATGAATCCACACGGGATCAGCTGGGGCCCCCACGGGGCGAACAGAAAACCCCGGGCTGGGCTGGCCAGCACCTGTGCTTGGGGACGCCTCCTGCCGTGCGCCCGCCCCCATCCTGTAAACTCCGTCTCCCACGCTCCAGATAAGGCCAGGGCTGCTTTCGCTTCAGCTCACCTCTTGCAGGAGTAGCTGGGGTCAGAACCCCTAGGAGGGACCCCACATGTGCCTCCAGGCCCCCCGCCCCCTGCTGAGCCGCCTCGGAAAGAAGTCTCTATCCGGACAGGACTTCTTCCTCCTCTGCCTTATTGTGGAAGGCAGAGGCATCTTCTGGCACCTTCTGCCCGGGACCAACACGGCCATGCACCCTACAGACACCTGTCCCCCAGGATGGGGCTCACAGACCCCAGCTGGACTCTGGCACCGGACTTTGAAAGGCACTGACTGGCTGAGTCAGGAGAGGCCTGGACGCCTCTGGCAGGGGAACGGGGCCCCCGTCATCAGGAGGTCACCCCCTAACGAGGCCTCCCCACCCACGAGGGGCCCTCACAGGCCGGGCCAGCTCATAAAATCCTGGGCTGTGTGGGCCTCAGAGTTCCTCCTGGGCACAACTTTGTAATTCTTTTTTCATTTGATCAAGTACATGTAACATAATATTTGCCGCTTTAACTATTTTCATGGCACAGAGGCAGCCATGTGACATTCCCAACACCATAACTTTTATGCCAAACATTTCTGTGTTCCCACAGAGAGACTGTGACCAGTAGAGTAGCCCCAGCGCCCGACCCCCAGCCCCCGACAGCCCCCAGCACACTGTGTCTCTGTGGCTGCAGAGGTGCCCCTTTGCTACCCTGCACGAACTTCCAGAGTCTGCTAGTCAGGTAGCGGGGGACGGCAGCGGAAGACCCCCAGACACCGTGAGGGGAGGCGAGAGGATGCCATGGCCAGGAACCCCTAAGCTCACTGGAGGCGGGGGCTACCCAGGGTCAAGTTGGGGCACCGGGAAGGGCCAGGCTTCCAGCCTCAAAGCCAAGCAGGGGACCTGCTGAGCCCTGGGAGGCTGGAAAGAGGCCGCATCCCTGGAGACCTGGGCGCGCTCTCTCAGCAATGTCCCAGCCAGGCGTCCAGGTGCAGCCACGCCGGGCCCCGGAGCAGGCAGACCCTGGGGCAGGCAAGTGGCCCCTGTAGGGACGAGCCAGGCCAGGCTGCCCGCTCGGGTGGAAGGAAGGCCTCTCCGGCCCTGGCCTGGCCCTGAGTCATTTGGCGCCAGAGACGGAGTCACCGCCCTTAGGTGAGAGCTCCTGAGAGCAAATGGGTAAAGCTCACAGCTCCTGAGAGCAAATGGGTAAAGTCCCCAAATCCAGCCGGAATCCGTGACTTCATTTCTGTGAGGGTCTCACGTAGGATGCAGGCGGCCAGCGCCTGTGTGGCCTGGTCAGCCTTGGGCTCAGCTGCCCTTCCTGGGGGAGGTGCCCCCTGGACTCAGTGCCGTGGCCACGCATAGCTGTTTTCTGTGGAGTTCGGATCCCGAAGCCGCTGTGTGAGAAAACTGGGGCGATGTGGGGTGCCTCAGAGCTACGCCTGACCCGCCCACTCCACCCCAGGCAGTGCCGCCTCCTGAGGAAGGGCTTAATGAGAGCCAGCGCCAGGCCCGCCTTAACGCCCACCTTTGCCTAAGCCGCACCTGACTTCAAGCTGCTGGCGGACCCCGCTCACATGTGCCGAGATGGCCCACGGGCTGGGGACCCCGGGCGCAGGCCAGTGGCCACACCCCTCCGTGGAAACCCCCGCCCCAGCCTGATTTGGGAGCCAAGAACGGGCCTCCGAGCAAACCTCTCTCGAACACTGTGTCCGACCCTGTCCCCGAGGACAAGTGGAATGAAGCGCGGAATCCACGCCAGAGCCGGCTTATTTCTCTAATAGCAAGAAACTTGTGAAAGGCAAATAAGAATAAGCATTTTAAGCTTTTCCACATCTGTTCTTGAAAGGGCTTGGCAAGAAAAGCCTCGGGTTTTAGTTCTCCTGGAGGGTTTTTGGAAAGCCGTCCTCCGTTTCTGCAAACAGGGCTGATCGCAACAGGCCGTGTCCGCTCCCCCACCCTTCGGGAAAGTGGGGCTCCTCGGCGGGGCAGCTGGGCAGGTCCCGAGGTGCCTCCCACCAGCGGAAGGAGCATCTGTAACATTCCCCTCCTATCTTCAATGAAGCATCCTCAAATGATGAAACCAATGCTTTCCGAACTTCGTGATTCTGGGCATAAAAGAAGCCGTTTCTGTTGTCATTTTGGGCACATCTTTCCTCTGGATTTGAAGGAAGGTGTTGTGGGTCTTGTTCTGCAGGCAGCACAGCGCGAGGGGGAGCTGCACTCCGTGGACACCAGCCCTCGTCTGGTGACTGTCCCTGTGATTGCAGCCTACTGCTCACTGGATGTGGCCATAGACCACCCTGCCGGCGTCCACCGCACTAGTAGTGGCGGTGCCCCCGCCTCCCTGAGCTGCTTTTCTTATTCCAGTCACGCTAGGAGCTCCGTTCCGCAATGGTGGCAGGTGAGCTGCCAAAGGTAGGCTCCAAGGGGGGCCATGAATCTGGAAAACGCAGAATTTGAGAGCAAGGCTTCTCCCCAACCCTGCCCACTCCGAGCTGGGGCCCGCGCGGACCACATGCCCAACGGGGGAGCCTGCGTGGCAGGGCCTTGCTCTGCGCCTGCAGTGGGCCTCGAGCTCATTGTGGGGGAGCCTGCGTGGCGGGGCCTTGCTGTGCACCTGCAGCGGGCCTCGAGCTCGTGGGCGCGGGGAGTCTGCGTGGTGGGGCCTTGCTCTGCCCCTGAAGCAGGCCTTGAGCTCGGTGGCTCCGCGGCTGGTTCTGAGATGCCAGGAGGTGGGGGGCGCCTCAGCGCCCGCAGGAAAGGCTTCTATCAGCAGCCTTTGATTTTCACACTTCTCGGCTATTAAAGATGTGCTCTGGGGCAGACTTAAACTACGATACGTGTGCCCCGAAGCACACGGCCAAGGTGCCTCCTTCTTCAAGGGGGTGCGGACCCAGCGCTGCCTGCAGCCTCGGGGTGCCCCGCCCCAGAGCTGCGCCCCTGCCCACAGCGACCCCCCACTGCTAACTGCGAGAGCAGAGGGAAAACATGAAAACTCAGAGAAGAGCCCAGGAGAAGGAGCCAGGAGTAAATGGGAAAGCGCATCCACAAGGGACGTGGGTGTCCCGCGAGAGAGGCCTGCGCGGGGCTCCAGGAAAGCTGTTCAGTGAAGCGATGTTGCTTCCGCTCCCGGTTTCAAATAAGGAGCCGAGGGTAGGAAGGAGGGTTTCTTGTTCCTGGGTCCACTGGGGAGGATATTTTCAATAGCACAATGTCTAAGGCTCTGTTTTAAAAATTTCAATGTGCAATCCAAATAAAATCCTGCTGTTCATTAAAGAATCAGTCCCAGCCAGCTGCTGATTGGGACCCACATCAGGTCTGCGAAACTTTACAGGAGACCTCGGAACAGAACAACGGCACTTCCTCCGCATCGCTGAGATCCGTGGAATATCTAACGTTCACTTAACATTTAGCTCCCGGCGAAGGCATTAATCAGGGCGAGCACCCCGATCAGAACTGGGCGTAGCTGCGGAGATTAATGCTGGGGACGCGGTGACCTTAACGTCGCGCAGACACGTGTTGCTTCTCCAGGGCGCACGCCTGGGTCTGAATGTCACGATGCCAGGTGACGTCGATAAAAAAGGAAATAAAATTAAATTAAAATTAAAAGTCACCAAAACAAAACAGAAACCCCGGAGGGGAGCTGCAGCCTGCCCGGCCGCTCAGACTCGAAGTGGTTCTGGAAAGGGGCCGGCCTGGGGCGCGCGGCTGGGGCCGGAGCTGCGCACCCGCCGAGGCGCCTGGAGAGCGGCCCTGAACCAGCTTTGTGCCAGGCTTGCGTTGCCAGAAAGCTGCCTCGCCGGGCTCTGTCCTTGCGGGTTCCCCAGGGCGCAGCCTGGAGCCCCTTAATGGCGAAGCGCCCGTGCTGGGGCCTGCGCTTGAGCTGACTCGCTCGCCCCCTCCCAGCCCGTAAAATGGAGGTAAATTAAACTGATTATGAACTAGCAGGAGTTGAAGCACTTTGCCAAATTGCAGTGCCAGCTCGCGGAGCCGGCGGAGGTGGGCTGCCGCCTGCCTGTCTCCTCAGGTGCCCTTGCCACTCCGGGGTGTGTCTGCGCGGGCGCGCAGCTGGCCTCGTAGGTTTTACAGGAAATATTACTTAAACATTGAAAAGGATCACATTTCTCCTGTTAGGAATTACAAATCTGGATTTCATTTTCTCCCTCGCATTTTTTTCCTCCTCCAAACCCTGGGAAAAAATGTAAGTGTTTCTATGTGACATGCAGGAAGCATTTGGGAATTTTTTAATACACCCCTAGCTCGGGCTCATACGCAGATAAAATATATCCACACAGAGCGCGCAGAGGCGCCGAGGGTCACCACCACGTTATTTGGTTTGTAAGTGAACGTAATTGCACAGGAGGAGGAAGCGGGCACGATTTCCAGGACTGCCTCTTTTCGGCTTTTCCTTCCCTTTTTAATCTTCTGTAGCACAAGAAAAAAATTCACCCCTTGGATAACGAAACACGAACCGCGTCCCTCTCCCGGTTTCTCTTTGTGTTTTATGTAGATCCATGAAAATCAGGGCAACTACTGGCTCGAGGAGACCCTTCGCAGCCACAAACAATCTGTGCGCGGGAGGGAGGGTCACTTTCTGCAGGAGCGAGGCTCGGGGGCTTGGAATGTCGGCTTCCCAGTTTGAGGATGACGTCCCCGGGCGGGGGGCGAGCTGCCCGGGGCTCCTGCTGGCCTGGCCGGGGGCTGTCCTAGGACCCAGGGAAGGCGAGGCTGAGCATGGTCCTCCCAGTGCCCGGGGCTGTCCTCCCATGCCGGCCATGGCAGGTGGACTCGGAGGGGCCCGTGCCCCCGAGCTCAGAAACCTGCCATACAACTTGCATCTCGTCCTTTCTCGGCAAGCCCGGACGACGGGCCCCCACGGACTGTCCCCTGCCTCACAGGCTGACTGCGGCTTGGGCCCAGAGGGCGGCTCTGTCTGCCCAGCTGGGCCATCCCACTGCAGGGGGTCCTGCCCACGCCAGGGCACGGCTCCTGCAGTGCCAGGCGCCCCGTGCCATCCTGAAGGCCTGATGGTGGCCGGGCTGTAGGGGTTCCCTCCGGCCTGATCCCCAGGAACAGGCCCCTCACAGCCCAGTGGTGATGTCGGGCGTCCCGTGCCAGGCTGCTCTCCTAAGGGATCCGCCTCCCGTCCAGCTGACAGAGCCTGTCGGGCGTCTGTCCCCACCGCTGCAGCCCACCCGGCCGGGCCAGCGTCTCCCCTCGGTAGCACAGCCCCCTCCAGCCATCTGGAACCGCCTTCCTGCATCTCCACCTCATTAATTCCCCATCTCATTTCAGACTTCCTTGGAAAATGTCCCTTTTCTCCTCTGTCTCTCTTGCACCCTGGTTTAAAATACCTGTTTGTCTAACATGGACCCTGTCCCGAGCCACCCGTCGTCCCGCACTGCCGCAGCCCTCACACCCACGCCCTCGGCGCCCAGCCCCACCGGCCACGCGGGAACCTGCGGCCAGAGCCCGGTGCAGGCGGGGCCCAGCTGAGGGCTGGCAGGGACGGGCCTGCGGCAGCTGCAGACAAGGTAAGCAGACACCCGGGGGACCCGGCTTCAGCTGGGGGGGCGTCCCTCCCAGCCCCCACCCCCTGCCCTGTTAGAGAGACAGATGGCCTTCCCGGAAAGAGCCCCCGAGGGCAGGGACCCTCCCGCGCCAGCCCAGCTCTCCTGGATGCTGTGACTATAGTCAGGGGGAAAAGAGAAGCTTGACCCCAGAGGCCCAGGGGGCAAAGCGGGTGGGGTCCAGCAGGCGGGCTGTGGGGGGGTGGGGGCACGGTAGGCTCTGTCAGGGCTGGGACTTTGGGTCCAGCCCCCCAGCTGGGCCGCCCCTGATCCCACCTTGGGCAGGGCCAGCTCTCTCCGAGTCCAGGCCACATTAAGGTATGGAAACTGCCCCCTCCCTGAAGCAGGCGGTGTAGACACTGAAGTGGAGAAACTGGGGCATGGTGCACCCCCACTCAGGCCTGGGAGAGGGCCGGCGGCATCGTCACCCCATCTGCAAAGGAGGAAGCTCCAAGCTGCACCCACACCACCTGTCCCCTTTGCCTGGTGGGGTGGCCTAACCCCCTAACCCACCCCTGGACCCCTCTTCTGACGGACCAGCCCTGCCGGGGTCATGGTCAGCTTCTGGGGCCACAGGCCCCACATGGCCCCACATGTGGTAATTCCCACATGGCGCCGCTGCCCACAGAAGGGCTGGGTGCCCCCAGGGTGGCCTCCCAAGAAGCTCCTGGCACTCAGGAGGGACATTCAAGAGGCCAGACCCAAGGCTCGGTGCTCTCGGCGGGTCCAGGGCAAGCTCGCCCTTGGGAGCAACCCACCCGGGGACTTTTCGCGCCATCAAGGTACCGTGATGCCGCGGACACCCAGCACCCAAGCCCTCGTCCACGCGTGAAGCTGAGCGCGTGGCAGAGGGGCCGTGCGCGCCCCGGGGACAGACTCCCAGGCAGACGGCACCGCGTGGTCCCGGCGGGCGCGCCCTACAGGCTGCCCAGTGGGCGTTTCCTGAACGACAAGGAGGACGGATGCGTGTGAAGGTGTCCCTGGGCCGTGGCCTGGGCCACGCCACGTCCGCCTCTTACCTGCAGGGCAAAGGCAGTAGCTCCTGCTCCGTCCCTTCCTTCCCGCCCCGGATCTGACGTGTTTTCCCTTAAGCTCGCGACATTTCCAGACAACAAAGGCAGGTGGTGCAGGTTCTCCTTAGTGGTCTGGGGCATGGGGCACCCCAGGAGCGGCCATGCCCCCCACCGCTGGAACAGGAGCACCTCTGTGGGGTGCTGGGGAACGGGCCACAGAGGGCACCAAGCTGAGGACAGCTTCACCTCAGGCCCCTCGGCCGCTATCATGTTGTCTCTGGAACCTTCTCGTCAACCCAGGAGGGGCAGTGGGAGAAGCTGGAACACAGTTGTGGGAAGTGGGGGTGGGCGCCTGTAGCAAGGAGGCTGGAGGGAGGCATGAGGGAAGGCACCCGAGGGCCCCGTGCTGGGCCAGCTGCCCAGGCCCTAGGCTCCCCAAGAGGGGCAGCCCTGGGGTGCCCCCAGCTGCGGATTATCTCTACCCCAAGTGGGGAGAACCTCCCGGCTGTTCTTCAGAGGGGGGTGGCCGGGAGCAGGCAGGAGGGAGGCCCGGAGCAGACCGGACCCCGTGGAGAACTCTATCCACAGCAGGTGCCGCTCGGGCCTGGCCCTGCTGCTCCTGGGCTCTGACTCCAGGAAGCAGACGGATTTTACGCAAAGATAGCAGAAGTCACTTAGCTCCATGCAGAAGCCAGAGCACAGGGGGAGCGCAAGCCCAGCGCAGAACCACCTAGAAAAAGGCTGCGCCTGCGGAGGACAAAGCGAGCCTTCCTTCCGGATCCTTCTTTATCCCACATCCCTGCAGAGCCCTTGGCTGGGCCCTGTCTGTGAGCACATGGTGCTGGTGAGGGGCTGGTGAGGTGCACGCCCTCCACCGAGGGTGCTTTGTCCTGGGCTGTTGCAGCTCTGCCCAGCAGATGCAGGATAGGAGCCTTCCCGGGCCTCCCAGCGACCCGCCTCCCTCCCTTGCGTTCCAAGCACAAGGGCTCAGCAGACTCTGTTTCCCGGGGTGCAGAGAGCAACCGGCTGGGGCCCCTCCAGTTCACGGGCACCTGACGGGCCCTCTGGACCGGCCTGGGTCTGCCCGGGGCAGCCTTCTTCTGGGTGCCTGGCTGTGTCCCCCGGAAGCCCTGCTCCCAGGCCGCTGCTTCCCTCTGCTCTGGGCCGCTTGCTCCAGAGAGTCCAAGCCAGAGCGGGAAGGGGGAATCCGCCATGAGACGGAGAAAGGCACTGAGAGTCGGCCGCGCCTGGGTCTTTAGCTGGTGATGAAATCAGGGGGTGAATCTAGACTTGGGGCTAACTACACAGTCTGCAGCTGGGAAGACACCGCCAGAGGCCCCAAGATATTCCTGGGGTGCCAGTGGGTGGGGAGTGCAGCAAAGCCCCCCCCACCCTGCTGTAACCAGACGGGATCCAGGCAAGGCTTGGGGGGCGCCGCTGGGGCCATCGGGGTGCCCATGTGCCTCTTCGGAGGGAAACTTCCAAGATGGAAAATAATTTATTGAAAGGAATGCAAGCGCTATTATTCACTGTGGAATGTTTGTCTTTGGGAAGAAAAAGAAAGAAATCTATTTCGGTTTCATCATTTTTACATCTTTCCCCAGCTCCCCAAGTCCTTTTAAATACAAAAAAATGCTAATCTGTCTCATTAATAATAATAGGACGCAATCGCGGAATATTCTCTAATAAGGATCGTTGGCTCCTCTGTGTTTTTTGTGACTCCACTATTAATGTGGGATCGGGCTTAGCAGGGTTTTCAATTTTTAAATAAGCCAAACAAATTTGGAAAAAACCGTCCCTCTAAACAAGCACGCTCGGCGTCGCAGGTGGGGGCAGGGGACGCGGCGGCCGCGCCAGGCGGGCCGGCTTTGTCGGGCTGGGCTCCGTGCCTGCCTCGCGCTCCTGGCAGCCGCCCCGGCTGCCTGTGCCGGGCCCGCCTGGGGGACAGCAAGGTGGCACAACCCCGGACATCTCACAAAAGGGGCCCCGCGCCCCGCTCCTCCCTGACAGCCTGCCTCCTCTGTGCCCCGGAATGTTTCCGTCCCTCCACGGAGCCCCGTGCTCCCGCTCCCTGTGCAAGAATGCAGCCCGCCAGGCCCCTCCTGCGCGCCGCTATCTGCTTGGCACAGGCCGGGCTCAGCTGGGACTTCACTAAGGATCTCGCTTTCCTGGGCAAACACAGCCTCACCTGCCCTCCAAATCCCTCTCCCCTCCTCCTCCGCAGCCCTCCCAGCTGAGCTATGTTAATCAGGTGGGGACACAAGGTAACATTGAAGTAATTCAGCCAATTAGGCCCTGAATTGTTTGCATCCAACAGCATTTTGTATTTCTGCAAATGTGTGAAATGCAAAATGTGCCCTCCAGCAAAAACGACAGCAGCCATGTACTGGCGGCGTGTCAACAGATCCTGGGAGCCGCGGCCCTGACGGCTAATAGCGGCGCGCGCATATGCTGGGGAGGCTGCCGCCTTTATGCGCCTTCTCTGCGCGGGGAGCGGGGCTGGGGGTCCTGGTGGCAGATGGGCACAGGGCGCAGGGATTGGCTAATCCCAGATCTGCATTCTCTTCTCCACGTAGCAACTGGGGAAAGATGGGGCCAGCTGTCAAATGGAAGACTTTCATGGTCCCTTGCACACAACAGCTGCACACGCCCTGCCTGCTTGGTTCTAAATTATTAAACATCTTTTTAGTTTGTTCCAGCTGCAGGCATCAGTGTGTTTATGCAGCCTTTGTGCATCTTACATATGATTCCTTCTCCCCTCCTCTCATCAAAATGCTGTTTGTAAAAGTCATTATCCCATCTGTGCCCCAGTTTGGCCAAACAGTCTAAGACAAATCCGATGCCATTCTCCTTCCAGGACAATTTGGGAGTTGAAGATGATGGCTGTGACTGGAGACTTCGGCTGCCGCGCGCGCGCCCTGCCACCTGTAAGCAGTGGGCTGTGGCGCTGGCGGGGCCCCGGGGTCTCGCGCCGTCAGGGCTTTCGAGCCGGCCGGCGCGGAGCGGCTGGCCCTGGGCAGCTGCGGCTTTCAGACGGTCGTGGAGGAGGTGACGGCGGCCCCCCCACCCCTCCCCGGCTGCTCCTGGCCTGGGGCTTCCACGGCAATGTCGGTATTTTCTGGGGGCAGAAGCATCCACACCGGGTCCCACGAGCCTCCAATCCGGGGGCCGCTTTGGCGTGGGGCTCAGAAGAGCGGCCTCCCGCCCCGGCCTCCCCGCTGGAAGTGACCAGGTCCTGGACGCCCTGGTGGGACCAAGTCCAGCCTGACAGGTCCATTAGCTTCCCACCCCCAAACCGGTTTGTTGGAAGTGGCTGCTTTCCGGGGGCCGCCGGGGCCGCCCGCGCCAGCTCGAGCAGCAACAGTTGCTTTGTTCACAGCCAGCACCGGCTCCTTCTTCCAGAGCCGCCGTGCGCGGGGCACCTGCTGGCTCGTCCTGCCCCTCCGTGCTCCCGGGAGCCCCGTGCCAAGGACATGGGGGTGGAGGCCCAGCCCTGGCCGGGGGGAGCACCAGCTTCCTGGCCGTTTGTCTGTCTCCCCAGCCCCGCGCCACCTGCCGGGGCACTCCCCGCACTGCTCAGTGGCCACTGGTTAATTTTTAACCTAAGGGCAGATGCTTCCAAGGGGTTCTGAGCAGCACCGGGTGCCACGTCCTGGGGTCCCTCTCAGTGAGTGGCCACAGGCCTCCTCCCGCTGGGCCCAGGCATGGCCAGTAAAGCACCAGGCGGCCTCCTGTCCAGGTCAGGAGGAGGCTGTCCGGAGCCCCCAGACTACTATCAAGGGCACCTCCAAACTGGAGAGCGCATGGGGAGAGACCTGCCAGACCCTGGAAACTGCTGGACCCGGTGCCCAACAGGCCAGAGCCGGGAGGGCCTTGGCTGCTGAGGGCCAGGAGTGAGGGGCTGCGAGGAGCGGGGAGAGCACAGACGCCCCGGCCCCAAAACAAGGACAGGACGCCAGAGTGGAGGATTCACCTCCCCGAGCGTCCTCGAGACGCCCCCTCCCCGTCTCCAGAAGCCGCCGCACAGCCAGGCCAGGCCAGGCCTCAGTGGCCAGGCTGCAGGGGCCCCTCCCACAGAAGCTGCGTGAACCGCCCCCCGTGAACGTTCTTCCCTCGTCTCGCGAGGCGGCGGCCCTCGTGGACCAGGGCAGGGCCCGGTCCCCCTCGTCTGGACCGAAAACCTCGCCGCGAGGCGCCGCCGCACAGAGACGTCTTTGTGAGGCCTGAGCATGTCGAGAGCATCGCCTGCTCTACCCGCAGCTGGCAGCGTCTCCCGGGACAACGAGGAAACCAAAATTTCCAGGGAATGTCAATTCCAGCTTTGGCTAATTTCGAGGACAACGTTCTTCCCTTTATGAGGTGCATAACGAGGCGGCCGGCCGGGCCGAGCTGCTGCGGCGGGGGCGGGGGCGAGCGCCCCTCCCCAGGGCGGGGGCACAGGAAGAGCCTGCTTCACCCCAGACAAACGACTCTTTTGTTTCGCTTCATTTTTAATTAGCCTCCTTTTTAATGACCTAAGTTAATAAGTGTCAAAAGGTGCGAATCACAGCGTGGCTCTATTTGGAAAGCAGGAATTTGCCTTTAATCTCCAAGGCGCTGGGTGAGCCTCGGCTGCAGCGCGCGGCCCCCGATGGGCTTTGCCCCCCGGGCAGGGGTCCCTGGGCAGGCCGCTGCCGGCACAGTGGGCGGCCAGGGGCCTCTTGGATGGGTCGGGGAGCCCAGGGCACCAGCACCCGCAGGATCTGCCCAAGCCCCCCGGCCGCAGCTCCTGCGTCCCCCACGGCCCCGCGTGTGCCCAGGGGGCACCGTCCTGGGAGCCACCGCAGCAGGGAGCAGCCCAGGCCAAGGGGAACACGGGCACTTTACCCAGCACCTGGGCAGGGACCGGGGGGCCACCTGTGGGTGGCGAGGGTTGACACCGCTCCGCCTTCTGCGTCGCCACTGCACGCTGACTTCACCCCCTCATGCCCTCGGCCTCTTCACCGGCCTCAAGGCACAGGAAGGGCCCGGCGCTGCTGGGGTGGTGTAAAGGGCAGGAAAGGACACAGTGCAAGTTTTCTAGGATCCAGCAGACCGGGTAAAGGAGGAGTCAGGGTCCTCAGTGGTTTTTGCAGGTCTTTTATTGGGGTTCACCAGGCATATGGCAGGCAGGGGGGGCCGGGAGGCTGGCAGGCCTCTCAGCCCCCAGCAGGTCTTCAGTCTGGACTCTCCGGCCTTCTCTCAGCTTCTGCTCGGCTTCTGCTGGCGTCCCCGTGACGCCGCCCTTAAAAAGCCCAGTCTTAGCCCAGGTGAATCCCATCTACCTATGCCCACACCCCACTCCAGGTGCCGCCATCAGGCCTGCATTCGGGACAGCAGGGATCCGTCATCTACCCTGATGGCGGGAGGGCAGAAAAGCCTGACATTTTCTTCACCCTACAGGTGGACACCTCAAGCTCTGGCTCATCCTGGCTGTGCCCATGTCGGCGCGTGGGCCCCACTGGGTGCCCACACATGCTCCCGCCTGGGGTTCTGGGGGGTGCAGACACGCATATGAGCCCCAGTCTGTTAGGCTCCGAGCACAGAGCTGCGCTCGGCAGGCCCCGAGTCGAGCCGTGCGGTGCCTGTCTTGGTCTTGGATGCCACAGGTGCGGGAGCAGCAGCTGCCGCTGCTGGCTGCCCAGGTTGCCTGCGGGGAGAGCAGGGTATTCATTTTGTGGCATTTTATAGCACGGGTAAGCATTCCCCAGAGGCCACGCTCCAACCACAGCGCTCAGCTCTGCTTAGGATCAGAGTGAATCAGCAGGCGCCAGGGCGAGAGCTGGTCCAGGGGTGGAAACCGCCAACCACGGAGGGAAAGCACCATCCATCACGCCAGCCTGCACCCTTCTCCCCGGCCGCCGCGACACCACCCCACGCCGTCCAGGCCAGAGTCCGCACGGGGCTCCGTCCCTCAAAGAACCTCACTAGCATCTCGAGATCACTGTAGGCAGTGCATCCAGGGACAGGGTCTGAGCAGGTGAGCTGACCCTAGAGGTCAAGCTCTGGCTCGTCCTGGCTGTAACAGGGGGCAAAGGAACCAGGGTGCACCCCCAATGTGAGACTCCGCCCTGTCAAGATGAACGGAAGTTTCTCCAGGCCCAGAGCAGCACACCGTGATGGCCGGTGCAGATACCGACGTGCGTTTCTCAGTGTCTCTCTCCATGAATCAGGCTGGTGGCTGAGGTTTGTCTGTGCAGGTAATTTCCATAAAAATGAATATTCCTGACTTTACTGGAACTAAATTATTAGAGAAGAAAGGCTATCACTATAATAAAATCATCAGCAGAGTTCTGACAAGCAGTCAGGTGCTTGTAAATGAAATTTATTTTGGTGCCACTCAAAACACGGTAATTAAGAGGTTCCGAATGCGTTACCAGATGGTTCCTGTTTAGTATCTATTTCCTTGAGAGAACAAGGGATTAGAATGAGCAGTAACCAGCCCCCTAAATACCCAATCACCCCAAGCCACGGAAATAGCACCCCCGAACGCCGCTGCTGTGCGCAAAGCTGCAGGAGCTGGCGGGTGAGCGCGTACATGGTCTACGCCGAGGCCAAGGAGACCAGAGAAGGGAGAGGGAGAGACTGGAACCCACGAGGCTGCAGAGCCGGAACTCGGAGAAGCTGCGGAAACGCCTGACCACCGTGGCCGGCCTCCCACTCTGACGCGGAGCCACCCAGCCTCTTTAATGACAAAGACTGGCTTGTTTTCCTGAGGTCCCTGGTACAAAGTGGCCACCTGCGGTGTGGGGGCGACCCTCAGAGGCAAGAGCTAGAACAGCCCATGCCATCTGACCCCCCACTGCAGACATAACGCCTCTGAGCCTCGGGGGGCAGAGTGAGCTGCACGAGGTCACGCAGGAACGGGGCGTGGCCGTAATGAAGCGCTATGGACCAGGTAGCTGACACACAGAAATGTTTTCTCCCAGGTCCGGAGGCCCCAAGCCCAAGGTCAAGGTGTGGCACAGCGGTTCCTTCTTCCGTGGCCTATGCATGGGCCTTCCCCTGGGCCTTGTCCAGCCGGGCCCTCGATGCCTGCTGTGTCCTGGCCTCCTGGGACATGATCCTCCTAGGCCAGGGCCACCGGAGGACGTCACTTCACTCTAAATAGTCACGTCCTGAGCGCAGGGCTTGAACTTCAACATGCGGATTCGAGGCCACGTAGTCCAGTCCACAGCACAAGCGCCAGGACCTTGGACACCCAATCTTTGGCTTTGTCCCCTTGTCCTCTGATTTAAAGGAGACCGGAATGTCCCCAGCTCACAAGAGCTGTCGGAAGCCAGTCCTGTCCTGTCGGCCACAGTCCCGGGAGCCAGTCGGTGCTCAGGGCTCTGTCCCCCTGGGGTGGGGTGTGGTGGGTAGTGGGGTGGCCTGGCCGCCCTGTGCTGGCGCTGGCACTGCTGACTCCTGGCAACAGACGGGAGGGCTGTCTGGGGAGAGGGAGTGAGGGGGCAGCGCCGGTGCCAGCAGGGCCAGCAGAGGAGGGCGCTCCTGGCCCACAGCAGGGAGAGAGGTCAGCTACAGCAGAGGTGTGGGGGGTGAGCCAGTGTGCTGAGGACAGCGGAGCCAGCATGTCTCTGCCTGGACAGGCCATGGGGCAGCCAGGCCCAGCGCTTTCTGCAAAGGGGGAGGCACTTGTTGTAGAAGGGAACTTAGCGGGAGACAGGAGGTTGGAGCTGGAGGTATAGGCGTAAGCACTCACGCTCATGCACGGAACCAAAGCTGATGCAGATGGACCATGTGGCCGGCATGGACGCGCGCCCGTGTCCTGCCGCGGCCAGGGAGGGGGCTGGGGGCCGAGGCGCCAGGTCCGGCAGTGCAGGGCCCAGTCTTGGCTGCTCAGTGCCGCTCTCTGCCAGGAGGCACTGCTGTGCCGGTGTGGGCGGGGGTGGGGATGGGGGTGGGGGTGGGGAACAGCTTTATTCTGGAAGCTCTTTTAGTGCCAGGAAAGAAACAGGAGCTCACAGGAGGAGGAGGCGCCCACAAGAGCACCCCCAGGGCCACTCACAGCAGCACCCAGACAACCTGAGCTCAGACCGAGTGCAGGATAGCAGAGCGGGTTATGACCTGTGGCAGGAGCAGTCGGCAGCCCACGCTGGCACACACGAGGCAGCAGATCAAGGGGGAGGAGACTGGTCCTGCCATCGATGTGTGGAAGAAAGACAGAAGCAGGACGGCGGCGCCCACAGGACATCACGGGAGGGCTGGTGGACCCGAAACCCGGGTGGAGGTAGGTGGTGGGGAGGGGTCAGGTAGATGAGGGAGGAGGGTAGGCGAGGGGGGTAGGAAGGTAGACCCAGGGCTGTCTCCTTGTACATTTTGTCCCTGAGAAAGGGGCAGGGAAGGGCCTCCCTGTGGCACAGGTGTTACAGACACAGCTTCTATCAAGCTATCGCCAGCCTCTGCAGCACGAGTTCCATCCCTGAAGGGAGCTACCCACATGGCGCAGCAGACCTCTCCTGTCTCCCGCTGCTCCCCTCAGCAGTGGATTTCCAGAACAGGAGCCTCCTGTTCTGCTCCCCAATCTGTCTCTGGTGAATCCTCTCACTCCCTGCACCTCTGGCCTGCACCCCAGCTCTTGTATGCATAAATACATAAAAATAAACGTTTAAAAAGAAAAATAAAGGGGACAAGGGCCCTTCCAGGGAGACCCAACGGATGCCACCTCAAGCACAGGAGGCCCGAGCAGAGCTCACCACCAGACGTGACGGGCTGACATCACACACGGTGACAGTGACGGACCCAGCAGCACGGAGGTGACATTGTGGCAAAAGGACAAAAGCCTGAGGGTGATCACGGGGAGACTAAAGTACTCTGGAGAGGAGGCCCGGGGGCTGCTGAGGCTGGGAGGGGCCTCAGGCAGGAGCCGGGCCTGGTCCTTTCGGCCAAAGCACCCCATTCCAGGGGAGTTATGAATGGGGGTGCACAGGGGTCTCTGAGCTGTGCCTGCAAGCTTTCCCTGCTGGACGCTGTTCTAAAACAACAAGACTGGAAAATGCGGTCCTTTGACAGCTACATGATGAAAACAAACCATTACGAAGCTCTTAGAAAGTAGTGAAGAGCAACTTTCCTCACCAGGACAGAGCGGCGCAGGGCAAATAAGTGGTTCAGGTGCAACAGGAGAGCGAGCCTCGCTGTTGCCCACAAGACTGGGGCATCAATAGCCAATGTGAGGATGCGCGAGTGTGTGTGTGTGTTCCAGCAACCTGCTTAGCAGGAGCTCGTGCATATACAGATATGCATGAATGCACATATGCGTGTGCACGCACGCATGTGTGTGTCTGTGTGTGTGTGGACAGAGAGAGAGAATATCTTTTTGTAAAAATATTTTGGCAATCTGTAGCTGTAGGCTTATTTTTTCCTATGACCTTATAATTCCATTTCTGGGAATCCGCTGTACAGAAATAATCTGAAATTCAGAAAAAGGTTTATGTCCAAATATATTCAGCGTGGAGTTATTTATAAAGCCATACGCTTGGAACTGGCCGAGCTGGCCGGCCGTCGGGGAACGGCTCCTGCACGCGAGCGCCCGTCCATGGACCGGGGCCACGGAAAGCAACACTTGTGAGGAGTTAATGGTGTGGGAAATGCTGGTGTTTGTTTAAAAGGAAAAGGAACATAATCTTTAATAGAAAATGATTAAATTCAGACTGTGTTTAAACACGTGTATTCTTGAAAAAGATCTAACCTTATAGACCAGAAAGAAAAAAAAGCAACCAGGCGCTAATTTGTGGGTGAAAATATGAGTGATTTTTCCTTCACCTTTTCCCTTCTGCGCTTCCCGTAAGCCTGACTGTCTCCGCGTCTCACCTTTCCAGCGGGGAAACGGAATGATTTTTTGGAAACAGAATTGAGCTATTGAACTTGTTAAATGCTGGGAAGGACAAAAAGCCGAAGCATCAAGGGGGCTGAGTGGGTGGCGTGAGGAAGGGCGCTGAGACCAAGAAGAGAGGCCGCCGACCTCCGCCAAGTCCTCCCGGGCTCCCCTAAGCTGGTGGGGAAGACAGAGGTGAAGCAGTTAGGGTGACGCGTGAGGCTCACCTGAGGATGGACAGCAAGAGCAGGAGAAAGCTCAAGCTGGTGGGTGCAGGCCTGGGGTACCTTGGGGGTTACCAGGGGGTGCCAGGGAGAGAACTTTAGGAAACGGGTCCCCTTGGGGAGAACAGGAGGCGAGTGGGCAAAGCAGAGGCGGACCAGATTCTAGCACGTCCAGAACCACAGCCAACCCGAGTGGGCCCTCCCCAGGGACACCGGCCTCTGGGGACCCTCTCAAGGAGAGTGGCAAGTTCACTTTAGCTCATATTTGACAGCAGTGTGTGATGTGACCCCAGCGTCGCCACCGCAGGGAGCTGTGGTGCCGCAGAGCGAGCCCCGCCCTGGATCAAGTATGTCCTCTTTGTCCTCATTTTTGCCGGTGGGTGTGTGAACGATGGCGGGGTGGCTTGTCACAGCCGGTGACCCACTCGTGGCGTCCTGGTAGGAACAGACAACTGCAGGGAAAGAACTGGAACTTCAGGAGCCCTGGCCGGGGACATCGGAACCGAGGGACGTCACGTCACATGTCCGGCATGTCCCCTGCGTGTCCCCACGGCCGCCACAGTCACGTGGGACACGCCCCCACGCAGCTGTGCTCTGCATGCTGGAATTGCCTGCACGTTGACCGTCAACCCACCCGTCCTCAGCTCAATGGCATGAATGGGGTGGGGGGTGGCCAGAGTCTTTGGGGAGGCACTCTGGGGAGCACCTACCGTGCAGGCCGCCGGGCAGGGCAGGGACCCCCAGGGCAGGATGGGGCTGAGCTGCCTGTCAGGCCATTTTTGAAAAGCTTCCAAGTTCCTTTCAGGTTAATTTGTGAATAAATCTTCCCTCCACTCCCTCGGCTTTAAGTGCAAGAAATGTGCTTCCTTTCCCCCATTTCCAGAATGATTCTTGGCCTTTCCTGCTGCACGTTCCAAGGCCTTAAATGGCACAGGTGCTTAGGTCAACATGGGATCCCGGGACTCACAAATCAACTTCCCATCCCTCCCCCAGACCCTGCTCGCTGGCTCGCTGGCAGCCTGGACCTTTGAAGTGCTTTGTAGCCTGTAGGTAAATTCTCCCGGCTTTGGGGTCTGATGCTCACAGACGCAGGCTAATCTGCTCCAGCAGCACTTGATGTGTGGGGAGAACCCGAGTGTCCCCCACTGCCGTCCCTGGGGACCGTGCAGCCAGCCCCCCGCCAGTTCTCCCTGCCAGCGCTTCTGCTATGCACGCCTAAAGCCTGGAACATTTTTGGAAACCCTGCCTTGTCACTATTTAAGTCCCAGCAAATTCCAATTTGTTGTCCTCATTCCATCAAATTATATCCAGTTCGAGCCTGTCAGCTGGATGTCACCACTTCCTTCTCTCTGCACTCAACGTAATTTACTCACAGCTTCATCGGAGACCAATTATTCACATATTAATTCCTCACCGCCAAGAATGCAGCCATCCCGGCCACCCAGGGACCGCTGTGCAAGTCTCTGCAAGGGGCACCCCGATCACACATGATGGGTGACCACGGGCTGGTGCATGCCTCTCAGACTCAGCTGCCAGCTTTGCCCAGGCTAAGTTGGAGACTGGGGTGTGCTTTCTAAGGGGTCCCTGTTGGAGCTGGAGCAGCCAGAGACATGGGGACCTGATCTGCAGGCTGGGGCCTGGCCCTGACATCTGTCAAGTCTGGCAGCCACCGAGCCCCCGCCCCCCACACCCCAAGAGCCCCCCCATTCACTCTGTGCATCGTCCACTTGCCACTGTCTTGGTCCGCGCTGCCCTCCAGCCTGTCTTGTGAGACTGGCGATGCCGGGCCACTGCAGCTTGGTCAGTAAGTGCAGAAAGACTTTTCCGGAAGCTACAGTGTGAGCTCCTTTCTGGAAGTCGCTCCTTAGCTGCAGGCTTCTGCTTCCCTTTAAAGCCGCTGCCGCTGCTGCCGAGACGAGCGAGGTCAGAGAGCACCAGTTGTGCATGAAAGATGTGAAAATTTACTGCAAATGAGACAAGAGCCGTAAATTCATTTTTATTCAAATTACTGTCATCGTCCATTACCACGTCCCCTGTAAACATTGTGCTTCAGACAGGGTGACAGCATATTATTATTTGTGAGATTATACTATTATTAAGCTATTACCATGTCACCCCCTGCTTGAAGCAATGACTCAGCTCCGTTCTGCATAATAGGACAAGCGGAGGTGACAGAAAGGTTAGTTTTAAGAAGGAGCTGGGTGGAGGGTGACAGCGGGCACTTGGGGGCCCACGTCATGAGGGGCCCGGGAGTTTTTATTTGGGGACCTTCATCATCGTATCATTACACCGAAGACTTTGTTTTCTCTCCTTCAAAACACACAGGGCCCAAGCAGCAACAATCAGCCAGCTGCTGACCAGAGACCATAAGGACAGGGAGGAGGCGCCTGGGAGGGGCACCCCGGCATGCAGATGCCCCCATGAGCCCCAGCTCCGGGACACGCATGCAGTTGGGGGTGTCAGGCCTGCTGGGGACACGGGCCACTCTGGGCCCTGCCTGCAGCCTGCCGACTCCTCTGGCTGGGGCGAGCGTGCTGGGCCTGGGTTTCAAAGGCCACGGGGGTGGTCCTCACGCAGAGTGACCGGGACAGCTCACAAAGGGCCGCCCGAGCCTCCGCAAGCGCTGGGACAGCCCCAGGCAGAAGCAACTGATGCTCGAATTCTAAGATGTTTGTGGGATGGGACCTCCCCACCCTACCCCCCAATTCCATGCCAGGGGCTCAGCGCTCCCGGCTCCAGGAGGTTCTGCCCCGCGGGTCTCCAGGAGGTCCTGGCCCCAGGTCTCCGCGGGGTCTTCACGCAGGGCAGCAGTCCCGGGTCCTTGGGGTCCCCGCGCCCGGGCCTGAGCGCAGCCCTCCCTCAGCCCTGCTCGGTGACGAGGCTGTGGATTCAGTGGGGAGACGTTTACGTAAATTGTGTTTCTTCAATCCCTCTTTTCAGGGTTTTGCAGGCTCCTGTGGACGAAAACGACATTTTGTGAAATCAAGTAAAGAACAAAGGTTGGGCGGGTTTTGTTGTAAATTGGCTGCCACGGAATCATGGAGGAGGGCGGGCCGGGCCCCAGCCCCGACGGTGCTGCTGACGGCGCGTTTTCATGCCGTCACATGACATGCAGGGGTGGTTTCAGCTTCCCGCCCCCCAGGCCCGTGAAGAGCTGTCCCCTGAGCGGCCTCGCTGCCCTCTGGGGTGAGTGGACAGGGCGGCCCTGCCTGACGAGGTCTCAGACAGACGGGAGCCCCGGGCTCCGAGCGCCATCTTCCCTGGTCGTGTGCCTTTATGGGAACAGTTTTCTGTCACTCTCCAGACCCCCTCTTGGGCCCCCACATAGCTCAGGCACTCCCCACCCCACCCCGACACCCCCGGGGGTCATGCTTCTCTCTCTGGTCCACACCTTTCTCCTGCTCACCTTTCTGGAGGGAGAGTTTCTTGCCTCCATGGCCCAGGGACCCGCGGCCCCACAGCCTCCGTCAGGCCGGCACACCCTCACGGCACAGGCCCTCCGGCCGTGGGGCGAGCCTCTCCCTGGGGCAGTGGGGCGAGGCCCAGCCCACCCCGGGCCAGGAGCGCCCCCTGCTGTCAGAGCCGGCCTCTCCTGCTGCTCCCCCAGGGGCCCTCAGAGGACCAGCCCTTCCTCAAGATGCGCTCTCAGCCCGCCCTGCACCCACGGAGCTCTGGCCCGGGCATGGAGGGCACCGTGTGCCCTGTCCTGTGCCCCCGACGGCCACCATTTGGGAAGGACAAGGTTGACAGAGCCCCGCAGACCTGAGGTGACGAGGAGCCGGACAGACTGCACCCCTGTGGGGAGAGTGGCAGCCAAGAAAACCGCCCCGGGGTTTCCTCCTTCCCATGCCCAGCTCTGTCTTGCTCTTTGTGGTGTTTTGGGAGCTAAGCGCAAGGCCCAGAGGATGAGTGTGGCTGTGACACCCTCGGCGAGGCCCCCAGGCTGGCGGCACCAGAGCCAGTTCTGACCTGAAGCCCGTGACCTTGAGACTTTGGAAGGAAACGCCGGGGCCCAGGCCGCCCCTCAGCCAGAGCCGGCGTCTGTTTTGCACAACAGGCTGTGCGGGGGGACGCAGAGGAGAGCCGCGCGGCCTTCACACGCTCGCGGTGGTATCGGGTGGAAGCGATCCCAGGCTGGGGTCTGGCCCTCGGGGTAGGCTTTGTTCACTGGCCAAAGCCTCCTCGCCTTGCTCTTGACAAAATAGCGAGACCTTCACGAAAGCCGGGGCAGCGCTTCTGCGGCCGCGCGGGGGGCCCTCAGCGCAATCGTCAAGTGCTGTCGCCCCCAGCCCCTCCCTCTGGGTGCCGGTCCCAGGAGGGTCCAGCGAGGGCCCTACATGGGGGCTGCCCTGCAGCTTTCCCTGAATCTCAACCGTCACCGTGTCCTCACTGGCCGGCCTGCAACGACAGCTCGGACCCTCCCACGCAGCACCCAGCAAGTGGACAGTCGGGGCGGGAGGGAGGAGACCCCAGGTCTGGCCCTCCACCCTTGAGCGAGGACGTCCGGCCACAGGTCCAGCTCACAGCACGTCCAGCATGAGAGCAGGGGGCTTTTGAAAGGAGCGAGGCCTTCCCGGAGTAGAGTTGGCGAGTGAAACCAGAGCCGCCCGCGGGGACTCAGACCCCGTGGTCAGCAGCGGTCAAGGGCCCGAGCTCGAGAACTGGGATGCTGGGTTTGGACCTGAGGACGCGGGGCTTTGCCCTTCCCACTTTGGAAGTGGGGGTGGAACACGTGCAGGAAGCGGGCCGCTCTGGAGGCGGCGTCTGGGGTGGCGCCTGTCTGTCCCGCTCTGGGGGTCTGCTGGATGGAAGAGTAGATACCCCGCGCAGCGCCTGCCCCCCAGGCTCCCACATCCAACACGGGGCAACTCCACACACGGGCGGGGCAGCCACCAGCCCCTGTGGGCCAGGACGTCCCAGCAGCAGAGGGACAGCAGCCGCCTGCCTCCCCAGGGCCAGCTCCTCCTGCGAGTGGTGGGAAGGGCAGCTTCCGCTCAGCAAGTGGCCCGTGACCCCGCGCGCTGCTGTGCTTGCCGCAGAGCACAATAGCCGCAGACCCGTTGGCTGGGAATCTCCACAGAAAGCATCTGACCGGAGCAACAAGTCTCCAGGGCAGAGGGAGGGACAGCGCTTGGAGCCCAGCATCTGGGAGCGTGAGGGTGTGACCTCTATCGAGGTCATGGTGGTGCAAGAAATAACAGTACACTAAACCAGGAGTCGGCAGACAATAGCCTGAAGGCCAACCGGCCCTCTTCCCAGTGTTGTAAATAAAGTTTTATTGGAACACCGTCCTGCCCACTCATTTACCCTTTGTCCGTGGCTGACTTCACCCTCTGGCAGAGCTGAGCAGTTGCTGCAGAGACCACATGACCCGCGGAGTTGAACATGTTCACTGCTGAGCGCACTGCAGAAAAAAAGTGCAGCCCCCGGCACCGAGTGAAGGCGTAGGAAGCAGCGTAAGCACAACAGAGGCTCCTGGTGCTGCACGTGGGCCGAGGCCTTTGCCGGCCTTGGCTCCGGTAATCCTTCCCGCCCTGAGCGGAGGGGCGACTGCCACCCGCGCTTCCCCCGACAACGAGCCGGTGCGCAGCAGGACAGGACTCTCCGGGCCCCGCGGGAAGGGCAGGGACCGCGACCTGGATTCAGGCCAAGCGCATCTAAAGCCCTTAGTCCGCCTTCCGCTGTGAACGCGGGGTAAGCGCCTCTTCCGGGGCCCAGGCTCGTCTGCTCCCACCTGCACGGCGGAGACGCCCCGGCCCCAGCCCCTCAGAATTCAGGTTGCTTCCCCAGGCATCGCCTCTGCGACTTCACGGAGACAGAGACAGGGGCTCCGCGAGACAGCGCGGCTGAGGACGCCTCCTGAGCCCTGGGGCCCTGGGCCGGGGTGTCAGGGTCCCGCCCAGAGCGCCTCCCAGCCTGGGTTCTTGCTCCACGAAGGAGCTGCGTCTCCCCAAGTTTGGTCTGAAGCCCCTAGTGGGGGCGCCCAGAGGCCAGGCTCCGAGAGGGTGAGGCAGCAACCCGAGGGGCGGCTCCGCAGCGCCTGCCCCTCCTGAGCCCCGTCTGTGCACAGCTTATCGGGGTTCTGCCTGAAGACATCTACCAATTTTTTTTTAATGAAACCTTCCGTTTTTATGCTGCATTGTTTCGTGAAACGTGGCCGGGAGCAGAGCTGTCGCTTCTGAAACAGAAACCTTTTCAAACCGCTGGGCAGAAAGGGCCCCGGGGTGAGGGACAGGTTGTGAGCCCCAAAGCAATTCTCCCCGTGCACCCCTGTCCTGCCTCCTCCTCCCTCCCCTCCCCTCCCCCCCTTACTGCAGCCCTGAAGGCCTGGGAGCAGCCAGCGCACACCCAGGCGCAGGGAACAGAGACGGAGCGCCACAGGACAGGCTGCCAGCCGGGGCGCTCGGCGGCCTCTCCCTCCCTGACTGTGTCAGGCTCAGGCTGATTCTCAAATTAGCTCCCTCTCCCTTAAAACAGAGACTGGTGTGTGGGGGCTGGGGGGCTACATAGGGCTGAACACCAGGGATCCGACAGGTCAGGAACGGAGAGGGTTTCCTGGTCACCTACCAGTGCGAGTGACCTGTGGTCACCTCCTGTCGACCACGTTGCAGACACCAGGCCCCAGAACGGAGGCCCATTCGCAGCCCTGAATCCGGAGCCCCCGTGCCACCTGCCAGTGTGTCAAGGGGGTGGGCAGGTGCCAGCGCTCCAGGCCCACCGCATCTGCTCCCCCGACCCGCCGCTGGCACCTGGGGAAGGGCCGGGACCGCCCGGCCAGGAGAGCTCGCCCGGCTCCCGAGCTGCCCCCGCGCGGGCCTGCAGTCTGATGGAGGCTCCTCCAAGGGCAGCCTGCCAGAAAGGAGGCCTGCCTGTCCGCGTCCGAAGCGTCTGCTGTCCTGCAGCCCGCCTGGGGCCTGTCCCGGTGAGACTGTCACTTGGTATTTTGTGTTCCACGGCAGAAGAGGACTCCCCGGGGCCAGCACGGCTCTCCTTGAGCTGAGGGTGGCCGTGGAGACCGTGTGCAGGGCCCCCCCACAGGGTGAGATGCGGGCGGGGGCGGCTGCCGCTTCTCGCTTCTCGGCGGGTGGGTGTTCAGAGCCGGGACTCTGGGATCCAGAACACGCGAGCTTGGGGGACGACAGTGGACTGGGTCAGCCTTGGCCCTCATGGCAGGTGGAGGGACCCGCTGCTCCCAGCACAGGCCCTGGGCGAGGAAGCGGAAGTCAGCCAGGGCAGGCCGCAGACCCCGGCCTCAGAGAGAGCAGCCCTGGCCTCTGGGCGGGCTCCGGCCACCCTCAGGGAGCTTGGGCAGCGCCGTCCAGCCGGGGCATCGGCCAATTCCATGGGGCCGCCGCCGCAGCTGCCACCATAACACAGGCCCGGCCCGGCCCGCAGCCCTCGGCCAAGGCTCCCGTCCCTCCCAGGGAGCCCACCGAGAGCTGCCCCGGGGGATGCTGCCCTCCTGGGCTGCCTGAGTGTTTTCGGGTGAGCCGGGCCGGGCCTCTGCGGCTTCACCCGCCTGCCGCTCCCAGGCCCCCGGGCCTCGGCGGAGCTGCTGATCAGCAAATTCACCACAGGCACCGCGGCCCGCTGAGTGTGGGCGCCGCGCACCTGGGCGGCCTCGATCCTGTGATCCCGCGGGCTTCAGGCCGCGAGGGGAGACACTTGCCTTGATTTGAAACTCGCAGACACCAGGGGAATTTGCTGATTGCTCGCGAGCAGGCTAAGGTTTTGTTGCCACCGCCTGGGCCCCTCCGGCCGAGGGCTGAGGGGCGGACGTGGCCTCGCGAGCACCGCCGAGCAGGGAGCCGCTCCGAGGGCTCGTGTAAGGTTTTATGTCCGTTCTCACAGAGGGCTTGGCCCGAAACACCTTTTGCAAGAATATGAAACATAATATCTCCATGCTCGCTGCATTATTTAAAAAGGGGCAATGTGGTTCATAACTTTACATTTATTGCATACTTTTAAGCCACTTGACCCGTATAAATATTGCTATAGAGTTGCCCTCAGTTATTAAATTCTTATTGCTTATAAAAGGGGCAACAGGAAGTATATGACCCGCAGTGGAAGGTGTGGCCAGGGACCAGGCGGGGGTGCGGGGTGCACAGGGGCGAGCTGGTTTCAATCCCGCCCTCTGCGTCCAAGCCTGGGATTTGATTTGAGGTTTTTCCCCTGAGCTGGAGGCAGCAGCCGGTTTTACTTAGCTCAGAATTGTGTGTTGACATGGCAAGCGACATTTTGTCTTTCGACTAATTAAAATGGAACCCCACTCTTCAAAGAAATGGGTTGAAAGAATTTTTTTTTTTTATTTTGGCGGCACAGCTGAGACCAGATAAAAACAGGGACTCCACACTTACCAGGGTTCAAAGTCGAGTCTCCTCGCTGAGAAAGGAAGCTCAGCGTCCTCACCGGAAGGCTGTGTCCTGCCTCACGCCGCCTCCCTCTGCCTCTGTCCTCCTCCAGGCTCGCCCGCCTCGCCATCGCGCACCAGCGGGTCTGGGGGCCACACAGCACCCACACACCTTTGCACGGAAGCTCCCTCCGGGGTGCGCCTTTTGGAAATGACAGAATGACCACAAGCACTGTAGGAGGCCTCAAAGCAACTCACCAGCAGGGTTTCTAAGAAGTGAGTTGCCTTGAACAACGGTGCGTGGCGCTTCCGGGGTGGCCCTGTGTGGGGGACAGTGCAGAGAGAGCGTGTGCGCATCTCCAGCATGGAGTGCAGGCGGAGACCCCGGGCCTGAGGCTGTTAGGGAAACATCATGTTTTTGCACATAATGAGGATCCTCCCACCAGGGTCCACTATGAGCTGGGCGGGGCAAGCAGGCACAGCATCTCCATCCCTGCACCCCCAGACCTGCACCCTGTCCCTATACTCCATTCCTACACTCCCAACCCTCCACCCCCAGCCCTGCACCCTGTTTCTGCACCCCGGCCCTGCACCCCAGCCCTGCACCCCATCTCTGCACCCTGTCCCTGTGCCCCAGCCCTGCATCCCCAGCCCTAAACCCTGTCCCTGTACTCCAGCCCTGCACCCCGTCTCTTCACCCCATCCCTGCACCCCCAGCCCTGCACCCCATCCCTGCACCCCCAGCCCTGCACCCCATCCCTGCACCCCCAGCCCTGCACCCCATCCCTGCACCCCCAGCCCTGCACCCCATCCCTGCACCCCCAGCCCTGCACCCCATCCCTGCACCTGTGGGGCAGCGCTGCACATCAACATGGGCCACTGGGCTTCTGGGCACTCGGGCCACAACCCCTAAAGCTAGAGGTGACTGCTGTCAAAGCGGGGCCTTTGCTGCTGTCACCGCCTGCAGACGTGAAGGGACAGGTTTCCCTGCGCCTCCAGCGCTTCACCGCCGCTGCACCACCACGTCCCAGAGCCACGGCATGGCGAAGCAGCCCCAGCCCGCGACCTTCGAGTTCAGTGACAGGACAGGGGTCCCTTGGGCAGTGGACGCCGCCTCTGATATTTGGAAAAGTGTCATGTTTTCCTTGCAGAGAAAACTGTCAGGCTGTTGTTGGCATAAAATGCAACACTCCCCGGGTTGTGAGTTCCTTGTTCCCTACAAAATGTCACCTGGGCGCATGACATGTTTTTGTTTTGCTTCCAGCCAGTGTGCACTGAAGATATTCAAATGGAGCGAGAGAAAGGCCGAGGCGCGCCCGGGTCAGGCCTCATCGCGAGGGCAGACAGCCCCGTCCCCAGAAGGAGTGATGTTCGCAGACAGGGGCTCGGCCGCGGGCGCCGGCGCGTTCCGGCTGGATGAGAGCCCCGCGAGGACACGTTTGCCCTATCGGCGCGCTCTTCAGAGCGCCTCGGGAGCCAGGCCGCGCGGTGACTGGCCGCGGCGGCGCGTGCTGCTCGCAGAGACACCAAGAGGACAGTGTGAACACGTTCAACGGGCCACGCTGGCCACCGCGACGCCTGAGAGGGACTCGCCGCTCACCTGGGTGCGCGCAGCCCCGCCCGCTCAGGCGCCCCCGCTGCGCCCCGAGGCCTCCCCCCCATGCCCAGGCCCCTTCCCCACGCCCGGGCACATGCCAGAAGCTCACAGCAGGATTCATACTTAATAAACAGCCAGTGATTTAGGCGACATGAGAATAAAAGCTGGAGGAAATAGAGTGTCCATGTTACTTTTTTCCTTTTGCTCCTTTGAACACCTAGAACAGGAGAAACGTGTTCCCTGCTAAGACCTGCGTCCTGCAGGCAGAAGTGAAGACATTTAAATGATGTCTTCTTTTCTGTTGTGAATTTAGCACATAGAAGAAAAGCCAGAGAAAGCACCTAAGGACGCAGCGTGCAACATTCAGAGGACGGTCTGAAAGGGGTGCCGCGGGGGTCCGGTGGGCGCCCCAAGGCCTCCTCCCCTGGGCGGCCCCGCGTGGCCACGGCCGAGCAGCGCCCTGCCTGGGGTGGCAGATGCGGGACTCACTGGCTCTTCCTCCCGTGCGTCGTGGTCCCGGCTGGAGTCAAGTGAAAACTGCAAGAGCGGGTCCCCGGAGCGTCGGCAGCGCGGCCTGGGCGGCTCGTGGGGGAGAGCGGCGCGTGTGGTCCCATCTTCCCATGTCGCGGGACGCTGGCCACCTCGCTCGCCGCTGCGGCGGACGCCGGAGGCAGAGTGCCTTGTGGATTTTCTAACGGCTTGTCTGGCTCGAGGAACCTGGCTCGTGAGCCCGGGAAGCCGCCCTCATGGCCTCCAAGCTGGCCCATCCGCTGGGGGTGCGGCCGGAAAGCCCTGTGGTTAGGGCAGAATCCTCTCCTCTTCCTCAGCTCTTTGTGCCAGAGGCACCGAGAGTGAAAAATCTGAGCCCGTAGCCCGCCTGTCCCCAGACCAGGAATGATTTCCTGCGTTTATGTCCAGAGTCGCTGCTCTGGGCACCTGCCCTTGCAGATCCGCCTCTGGGTCCCGACCGCTAGCGCCGCTGCCAGAGCCCGCCGGACACAGAGCAGGAAGGAGAGACACGGCCTCGTTCATCAGGACGGGCGCTCGGTTATTTTGTTTGTTCTGTTCTCAGTCGTGCGTTGCTTTTATGCCACGGTGGCCCAAAGGAAGCGGCTTTCGCCAGCCACCGCGCGGCCAGTGTGGGCGATCACTGGCTGCACACTCGGGAGGCCACGTTCCCGCGGCAGGCGGAGGCGAGCCCGGCACTGCCTGCAGAGCGGCCGCGGCAGCGCTGCGGATCTCAGTGTCATTACCACGGTGCAGTTTGCAACGTCTCGCGGCCACTCGCAGGAGAGCGGGCAGAGGCCGTGCTGCCGGGCGCTGCGGGCCCCGTGCTGCTTCCGGGGCTGTGCTGTGTGGTGTCCGGAAGGCAGAGCCCGCCACACCCGCAGCCGACGCCTGCCGGCCTCTGCCCTGCACACAGACAGTGTCTCGGGAGGGAGCTCTGCAATGCGGTCGGAATCCTGAAGGCAGGGGGTTTTAACAGGAACATTCAAAAGGGAACTGGAGGAACAGCCACCTCTGGACGTGGAGGGCTGGCCCATGGGGGAAAAAAAAAAAAAAACAAAAAAAGCCCTGGTCTCTCCCTCGGAATTGAACTGTGGACAACGGGCAGCTTTGTCTAAAAAATCCCAGGCTTTGTCGCGGTGGACGTCCGCCCTGCAGGGGGGCCCCAGACACAGAGGCCGGGGCGTGAGTCCCGACGGGAAGATGCTCGGTGTGAGGATAAAATCGCACGTTGGCCAAATCAGGTGTTTTCACTTAAAACGTTAGCAGCGATTGCAACCGGGGCGTCTCTCACCCGGACGAGGGCCGCGTCCACATCTCTGTTTACATTAGTCCTCGCTGGCGGGTCGGCTCACGAAACTCACTTTTTACTTAAAAGAATGGCAGGAAAAAATTAACATCTTTTTTTCTCCCGTGACCATTTTAAGGCGAGCGCTTACCTTCTAACAGCAGAGCATGTTCTCTTCCTCCTGGTAATATATAGGGCTGGAATTCCAAAGGTTTCTGGTGCATTTCAGCTGTCACCTCGAGTCAAAAACCATAGAGCCCGGCTATAAAAGAATATAATAAATTTAACCTGACCTAACTGGGAATTTTTAAGCAGCCAATTTTTTTTTAATTGTGTATCTGTGCATTCCCTGTGCCTGTGTATAAATGATGTTTTCTGTTGCCTGCTTCTTCCTCACTCTCAAGCTGACATGCTTGCGAACATATGTAAAATCATCTCTGTTTACGCGAAAGTGTGTTCAAAGACGGTGAGGGGGAGGTCACTGCGGAGGGAACTGCACCCCGAAAAACTTTCCAGGGAGGATGTGAGCGCTACCTCTTCTCTCTTAATTTTTGGTGCCCTCCTAGCTTAGATAAAACTGGACCTGGGAGCCTGCGGGGGGTGGGGAGCTCCCTCTAAAAAGCGCAAACCTGGGCCGGGGTGCTTCTCACTGGCCCGGGCCTGCTGGCCATTTAGCACCTCTGGGCGGGTGTTTTACACACCCAAGTAAACTCACACTCCTGTTCAAATGTAATCAATGTTTTTGTTTTGCAGCCTTTGTAGATGGGGTCTTTGTTAGGCAGCAGTGTGGTATCCCGGCCTCAGAGTGCCCCCCAAAGGCAGCCCGGGAAATGAGCAGGGGCGCGCTGACCTTTAGCAAGGCAGGAAGGTTATGCACATAGCACTGGCTTGTTTACTTTGCAAAATAAGCAAGGAGTTGGGAACTCCACCACTCAAAACACAAGGACGGGAACCAGAGGCGGCGGCCTGGCAGCTCCGCGGAGCCGTGAGGGTCTTTGCTGGGCATCTACCGCGATGCAACTTTAATAACGCGAGCCGCGACTGCTCGGAAAAATCACAGCTGTAGCTGGAAGCAAAGGGGGGCAAAAGGAGGGAAAAATGCGCGAAAACGGGGGCTGCTCCCCAGCCAGCCCCTCCAGGGAGCGGGGGCACCTCTGGCGCGGGGCCCCGGGCCTGGATCGATGTCCACGGCGGGCTGATGGCCACGGGTCGTGTTGATGGATATGACTGTAAAAAAAAGTCCAGATTGGTTCACAGTGGACCTCAAACCATGTCAGCTAAAACCAAAGAGACAAAAAAGTGACAGCTGTGGAGAGCGCTCTGCAGGCAGTCAACGGCGCCTGTGATTTATTGTTCCATCTGCCTCGCGCTGGGAGGACAAGTTCCCCCTGATTTGGTTAAAATGAAAAGGACCTCAGAGAGTGCAACGTGGGTTTTGAAAATGTGCAGAAACTTTTTTTTCAGTTCCTGATTTATGTCCCTTTCCCCTTCCAGAAAGTCTGTCCTGCCCGGGGAGCTCGGCGGGGGGAGGGTGGCTGCGCCCAGTCCCATCTCAGGGTCCTGGAGGCCTGAGCCCCAATCTGGCCCTAGGCTGGGGTGGGGGTGGGGGGCGGACACTGATGCTGGGGGTGTGCGGGGCCTGCGGGGGGGCACAAGGACGGGCTGGGGGAGGGTGCGAGGAGCCCACCCCAAGTGGGGGAGGGGCGGGCGCCCTCCCCGAGCCCCCCCTCCCACCGGCCGGCCTCCTGTCCTGGGGTTCTAATAAAAGTTTTATGCCGGTCAGCACATTTTCAGCCAGATTCCCATGAAGAGGCCTGTGGGTTTCGGTGGTGCATGGAAAGTTCTGCGAGCTCCTGCCGAGGGGGGTCTCTGGGGCCCTGACCTGGTGGCCAGCGCTTCCCGGCTGGGGGCTCGGGGCCTCCCAGCTCCAGCCCGGTGTCAAAAGCTGCCTCTTCTGGCTCAGGATGTTGCTTTTACCTCTCAAGTGTTTCCTGAATTTGTGAAAATGCTTTTTCGAGCCTGTCCGCAGTGGCTTCAGGTTCAAAAAAAGAGTTATTTTCTCTTTTTCTCTTGGAGTGAGAAGGAAAGGGGGGCAGGACGGAGGTGGGGGATGGGCCGGAGAAAGTGGCAGAAAAGGGGGGCGGCCCTTGGCAGCTACTGGGAGCAGTGCCACCCCCCGGGGCCAGTTCTACTTTGGGAACATGTTCCTGTCAGCCTGGGGTCAGCATCTTTTACCTCTTTTTTCCATTATTCAAAATAAGTATTGATGTGATGTTTTAGCTATTTAAAAGCCAGCTGCCTGGCTCGTTGCGGATCCTTTTCCTGGTCTGATCGTATGTGGTAATAGCGGGTCTGTGTATCGTCTTTCACAAAATCTAGCCTTTCAGAGCCGCAGTCTTCAAATGATATCAATCAAAATTTATGCAATTCAAAATCCATATGTATGGAGTCCCAGTTCACCTCATTTAATGATAATAGTAAACCACATGTTGTGTACATGTCTAAAACACTTTTCTCCTTCTTGACTGTGTTAACCCTGGGGGCTGCCTGCCCTGCGCGGCTCGCCCAACTCAGCAGCATAATTCATTGATTAATACTTGGCAACGACGGAAATCTTGAATAATAAAATGGCGAACAAGGCAAATGCAAACTAATAAAACAAGGAGAGTGTCAATAATATTTGAAGATGTATGTTAACATAAACACCCCAGGAAGACCGGAGAGGTTGGGGGAGCCAGTTAATCCGGATGGACGGAATTGTCTTATTAACCGTCTTAAAGTCGATCTGGGCTCAACACAGAAGAAGTGAAGTGTGGAAAATGAGCCATTTGGTCTGGCCCGGCTCCTCCTGGGCTTGCGGGTGGGGGGGTTGGGGGGACCTCTACCCGCCCCCCCCCTGGGGGGGGGGGCCAGCCCAGACCTGGGCCAGCTCGGGGCTCGGCTGCTGGCGTGTGGAGGAGAAGGTGGGAGAAGGAAGAGGAGCCCCCCCAGGAGTCCATCATCAGGGGGCCTTAATCCTAGGTGGGGAAATGAAAGAGGGGCTTCCCGGAGCTCATTTGCATGAGTTTGAGGCCTGGTCAGCTCAAGCTTGAGGGTTTTTTCACGAATTAGTCTGGAAGTAGGTGGTGCAGGGGATCTGGCCTCACTGCTCCCAGTGGCACTTTTTGCTGGGCCTGCGGGAGGCAGGCACAGGCCTTCCCTGACTGCACGGAGGCCTGTGCACTTTAAAAGGCCCGAAATCCTTCCTGTGATCTATTTTTATCAAAAGCAAAACCAGTCCCTGTTCCTGGCCCCACAGTAGCGGTGCCTCTGACAGGCTGCATTATTTACTTCAGGTTTAATATACATTGCAAATACGATTTGCTTTCATGGAAAAGCATTAAAACATTTGGCAAGGGGAGAGCTGAACAGTTTCCTTAATTTGTTTTGGCAACTCTGAAAAATAGAGGTCATTACCCACACTTCCCCATTCCAGAAACATAACAAGGAACAAATAGTTTAAGAAAATCGAGAAAGAATTAAAAAGACCACAATGTCTTCGGAACCCAAAGGGCGAGAGGGGGCGAGTCCTGGCCTCCCGCTGCAGGGCCCCGGGCCAGGGAGCGGATTTTACAAGGGCCTGAAAATCGAGGCGCGGACTCTGGAAGCGTTTCTTTGGGAAATCCTTAAAAACACAACACAAATCAATTCTTCGGGCCTCCAACGAAATCGGTTTCATTTCATTTCCCAGACAACAAGCTCTTTTGAAGCCCCTGCGTGGAGCTTCCCGGCTGGGCCCTGGGGTCCCGGCCTTCCTGAGAGGGTGAGCGCGGCACCATTAGGCACGCTTTTGTTGGGGGGAACGGACATGGGTTCCTCCACCACAGGTGTACGGGCTGCGCGAGCACATGTGTCTTCCCTCTGTGCCCTCCAAATGGGCCGAGCCGAGGCAGGAAAGCTGTTGACAAATTAATACTTTAAGAAAATAAACTCCGGTCGTGTTCAACCCAGAGCAACTTTATCCTGATTAATTTGTGTTGGAGGCTCTCCAGCCCCCATTGACAAAGCCCGGCAGTTTGTACAAATGTAATTTCCTAATATTTACATGAGGAAAGCCTCAGCAGTTAAGCTTTGCCTCCAGTGTGAGTTTTGTGGTTTGTAAAAAGACAATAAAAATACAGAGAAGTAATTGTAAGCACATTGGAGAAAGAAAGGGAAAAGAAGGGATTGTTTTCCAGCCTCCTCCCTGCAAAGCTCTATAAAAACGGCCTGTGTGCAGAGGCGGGGAAGGGCCGCCCGGTTAGGCGGCCGGCGGGGCTGTGAGTAACGTAACACCTCATACTCACCACTCACCAGCGGATCCCGGCGAGCCGAGCAGGGCCAGGCCGAGCCCCGGGCCCCCCGCTCAGGCGCTCCGGTGCCCGCTCGTTTGTCTCGGCCCGTGCACAAGGGCTTGTCATTTCGTGCCTTTATTTATATCGAACGTCGGCTCTCGTGCGACTGTCTGGTTTAATAAATATGAAAAAAGAAAAACACAGTTGTAATGTGTTGCTTTGTTCTGAGAATATTAAAAAAAATAACCTTTAGTTTTAATGAGATTTTCCTCATCAGTTTACACAATTTTCCAGATGCAAAATGAGCTTTTGGCTGTAAAATATTTTATCACATTGTCTTACACAATAAAGATTAGATGTTTTCTCTCTCTCAACTGCACCGCAATTATTTTTTAGTGTTTGCAAATCATAATATCATTTAAAAACCATATTTTATACCTCATCTAAAATACTTTTATAGCGGTATGATGAAAAAAATAACATCTATTTAACTACTCTTTTTAAGTGGCTTTTATGCTCTTTCGAACGCTTTCCCAGGAAAAGGCACCACAGAAAGCGTAGCTTTCCTTGAAAACATCTCTCTCAAGCAACATCTTTGCAAAAATCCCCAGAATTCAATTCCCCTGACTGGAAAGCCCAGAGTGTCTGAATGTAAAAATAGTAGCCTTGTCATTTCACATTCATTAAGTGTAAAACTCAGAAATTAATAATGTAAAAATATGCTTTTTAATTAGTCTTACATTCTGCCCAATGTACTTAAATGGGATCAGTGGTTCCCTAATGATTTTTTTCTTAATAAAGTATTAGCCTGTGATGCACCGGGGTTGACAGGTATGATAAACTGGAAAGCACTTCGGACGCGTGTGGATGATACCAAAATAGTACTCGCCCATTTAAATGTAATTAACATCAGGGAGCAATATTACAAGAAGAGAAGCCGGCAAGATTTTTATTTCAGGGTTTTTTTTTTTTTTCATTTCTTATTTTATGAGTAGTTTGACGATTGCAGCAGTGATTTTATAATTTAATTACCTTTGCTGAAAGCTAAGCTTCCACTAATAGCAGGTCAACAGAATCATAAAGCAGACTCCAAAAATATGAAAAAGAAAGTGAATCCCTCTCGGTGGCTCCTGCAAGCACAACACATGTGTGCTGTGGGGCGGGGTGCACGGCTGCACCTCTGCTCCCGGCTGTGCGGAGCGGGTGTGCGCCCGGCTCTGCTGCGGAGGTGCGGGCACACGCACCTGTGAATGCAGGGCATAGGTGTGCACAGGCAGCTTCCCGCACACCACGAGGAGAAGTATGCAGCGGCCCACGAGTGTCTCCGTGGAGGCCCCACCTCTGTGTAGGGAGAGCCGCCTGAGAGACAAGACGGCGACCCCAGCAGGACGGGCCGTGTTTCCCGGCGGGGCTCAGGGCCACTGGCAGAGACGGCGTCTGTGCTCTGCGGAGGATACGGAAGTCCTCCAACACCTCCGTTTGGGAAGAAGCGAAAAAGCCGAGAACCGAGTCTGGTCATCGCGCCGAGTCCAGCCCCTGGGAGCCCCGGGGCTGCCCTCTCCTCCCTTGGAGGCGGCGACCTTGACCTTCCCTGCTGAAAGCTGGGGTCCATCAAGGCCGTCCCCTCGGGACTCTGGGTGTCTGAGTCCCCGCGTTGGTCCCTTTCTGCTCAGCAAACAGAAGAGGAACAAGACACGGTGAACAGGACAAAGCCCGCAAGGTTTCGAGAGTGTCCCTTCCCGGAGAGGGCCCACGGGCCAGCGTCCACCGCGGTTCCGGGAGGAGATGAGCGCCAGGGAGGCTGGAGCTGGTGGACAAGTTCTCATGGACGTCCCCATGACCACCGAAGGGGCCGTCCAGTGGGGTGGGGGAGCCCCCACAGCTACCCCCGCCCTGGGCTGCCAGACGCAGTCAGCCTGGAGCATAAGGGGTTTACTGGTCACCTGCATGTCCGCGCTGGCGGCCTGCGAGCACCTCTGTTTTCACTTCCCCCAGAAGCAAACTGGAGGAGAAGGCCTGCAGGGTCAGCTGCTGCCCTCCCTGTGGGTTTCGGCTCCAGGACCCTGGGACCCTCTGGCATGGTGGGCAGGTGCCGCTGGGCCGGGAGGCCGGCAGCCATGCCACTGGCCTGTCCCTTCCACAATGGTTTGCGGCCAACTTCAACCCTTCCAGGAACCCCTTAAAGAGCAGACACAGCAGCTGTGAGGGAGACGTCCGTCTGCTTCATACATGGCTGTTCGCGCACAACGTCATTATCAGTCACTTCTCTGCTGGATTCTGGGGGCAACGGGTGAGAGCGGGGCAAGGTTGCTGGCTTCCACCCTGCCCTAAACCCCTCGCACAGCACTGGACGCCCCATGAGGGTTGGGTCCTCGCCCGGCTGGTGTCCGCCCGCCACATCGGGGAGGGACGCGGAGGCCACTTTCCCCGCTGCGGGCCTCGGTTCGCCTCGGGCCGGTCACACTCTCCTCTCTCCTCGGCAGCTGTTGTTCCTTGGAGCTTTGCTGACAGAATGGAAGCGTGTCCTGCGGCTTGCAGCCCGCGCCCAGCCCCAGTGAGTCGCCACGAGCTCAGGCACAATGAGAACTAACCAGCGGAGCCCTCGCAGCCAAGCAGCGCGTCTCCTGCCTCGACGTTGCTAAGAGACTCGATTTCGAATGTTCTTGGAAGGAAAAGGAAATGAGAACAGGGAGACGCGGTTGTCAGTGTCCAGACAGCACCGGGCCTCACGCTGGACCCCGCGCAGGGACAGCCCGGGCCGGGGGAGCAGGGCCGGGGGAGCAGGCGCTGGAGCTGTTCTCAGGGATCCAGGCGTCCCGGGTCCTGTGGGCCAACGGAAGCGGAATGTCACTTGCGGTGCTGGACAGTCGTGTCCTCCTCGACGTTGTGGGAGCCTGTGACTTTGCCTAAAAACATGAATTTAGTTCATTTCCTAGATTTACTGTAAAGCAGATTTTTCCCTCTGGATTAGAGATTTTCACCCTTACCGGGCATCCCTTCTTCGCTGGTGAAGAAATACCCAAATGCAAAGTAATTTTTGATCAGCAATCATTTTAATTGATTCAGTGTTTCATGGAGAATTCTGCCAAGGCTGATTCCAGGGCCGTGTTGGTCAAGCAGCGGGCCCAGCATCAAAGCGATAAGAACATTTTAAAGTCTTACTGAACTTCACGTGTCTGGAGATTGTTAGCAGGACCCTATTATTAAAATAGATCCCTTGATTGCTTCTGCACAAAAATAAAGCCAATTAAAATTCAGCGAGGGGCCTCCCTGGTGGCACAAGGAGTTAAGTCTCAGCACTTGCAGGTGAGAAAGCGGGGTTCAGACGGTAGCGGTGACCCACACGGTCCCGCCTGGGGTTGCTGCCAGGAGGGCATCAGCAGTTAAGAGGTCAGGGCATCAACAGCCAGCAGGTGTGGGGGCAGGGGCACCGCAGCCCGGGTTTGGGGCCGAAGACCTGAAATACAGAGACGGCGCGCAGCCGCCAGTCCCACAGGGGCAGCTCTAGATCCTTATACACAGCACAAGGGCCATGTGGACAGTCACTGAGACGGTCACTTAGACATGGGTGCTCCGCCCGTTCACTCCAGGATGCACTCTCTCCCCGGGAGGAGGGGACAACTCTCCCCAGGCTCTCTGGATGGGCAACCCGGGCACTGGCGTCTGCACGCGGCCGGCGGGACCGCTCGCTCTCGGCTGGATGAGAGAACAGGCTGCAGCTTAGGGACACGGCTCCAGGGGACCTGGCGACTCTGCAGCGCAGGAGGGAGACACACCGCTCGTCCTGGCGTGTGAGCTCCAGGATCCAATCACCGAGAAAACTGTGGGGCCAAGATAAAGAGGGCACCTGAGGTCTTCACCAGAGTGACTTGTGATTCCAGCCCAAGGGCCCAGAGCCTGTGGCCGGCCGCTCCGCCATCTTCTCATGTTCCACTCACCCCTAGATGAGAAAACAGGGGATTTCTCTGGGCCTCACATCTGGACACAAACGTGAATTGCAAATGCAACGCCCGACCTGGACAGGCAAGAGTACTCTTAATCGAGAAAAGAACACGAAGGCATTATTAGTTCTCATGGCCACGGAAACGGAGCAGAAATGGACAGAAGCTACACTGCCGGAGTGTTGAGGGCGTCTGCAGGAGGCGCAGCAAACGCGGGGTCTGGCCTGGTGAAGACTGAACTTGTCCTTCCACAGCCAGTGGACACAGCTGTGGAGAGCTCCTCCCGCAGGGTTGCTCGGGCTGTGAGCATGTCACCTCGTTGTGCCCAAAGTCTGTTCCCACTCCACGCATGAGCAGTAGGGCTGCGAGAACCCCTCTCAAGACGCTGGACTCCAGAGAGGCAGAGTTTCAGCCAAGGTCTTCTCTGAAGCGACATTAGCCCTGCAATAACGCTGCATGTGAGAGGAAAATGGCCAGGGGGAGGCCAACACTTCTGCACATCTTGGAGGCCCCACAGCTGTCCCCAGCTCTGGCATGGCTAGGGCCCCGCCAGCTGATTTTGCAAAGCAGACCTGCAGGAGGAGCAGGGAACGACCCAACTCCGGACGTGCCTGGTGAAGAGCGGCTCGATGTGAGCGCCGGCCAGAGGGCTGCGAGCGCCGGGCCAGGAGGAAGGCTGCCCAGAGGATGTCACTCGAGCCAACGTCCATTTAAATCGTGCCAGAGGAGGAGACACTCGCAGCCCTGCTGAGGAATCCGGGCTGGATCTCTGGCCAAACTGGGGCACCACAGTCTCCAACCGCAGGCCTGGCAGGCCTGGCGACGCCTCACTCTTGGAAGGGCTGGGCTTGATGGCAGGTGATGTGGCAGCACGAATGGGTGGCTCTGAGGGGCTCTCTAGGGCTCACCGGGAGTGCCCTTGGGGACGGCGCACTTGCTGAAGGAGAGCCGGGCGCCTCTCGCGAGGACTCCAGGGCCCGCGTGCCAGAGGCTGCTTTTCAGGGGAGAAGGCATTGCCCTCCATCCCAGCAACCTCGCAGACTCGCCGGGGACAAGGCCAGCTCCACAGGCTCAGGAAGTCCCCTGATGTCGCTGTCGCTGCCACGGAGCGAGGCAGAGCCGGCGCTGGGAGCCCTGGAGTTCCCGGTGCACATACCCAGTGCCTGGCAGGCTGGAGACGTCTAAGTTCCTCCTTCTTGAACTTGACCGCGGCTCCCAACCATGTTTGCCCAGAGCTCGGTCTGCCAAAAGCACATGGCTGACTTCACTGGGCACGGGACTTGGCGGAATAAATCCAAAAGGCTGCACCAAGGGGGCGGGGACCAAACCGTCCATGATCCTTAACACTTCCAGCAATGAACAGCAGGTGGGGCTACAGAAATCGCTCAATTAAAGCCATGTGGGGAAAAAGGCTTTAGCCTAAAACCCGATTCATTCATTCATGTCAAAACACAAACAGGGCCCTTCTTTGTGCTCTCCATGCCAGGGAGGCTGCTTCAGCTGGAGGGCCTGCGCCGCGGCCAGGCAGGACCGATGTACGGTTTTGCCCTGGGAGAGCCGGAGCAGCCCCAGCACAGCGCCCGGAGGGCACAGTCACCAGCCACAGCTACGCAGCAGCAGGACCCCACTCCCCGGTAGCTCAGAGCCGGGGTAAAGCCAGGCCGCTCTGTGGCTGTTCTCATCAACCGCTCTTTGTAGCATCACTTTTCACTGCGGGAGCGCCTGCGCCATCACCAGCTGAAGAAACCCATGTGTCAAACTGTGGCCCCAGCACATATTTATGCCGAAGCCAGGCGCACTCACAGAGGTAGAGAGGGATCGGGCAAGCGGGTGTCTTGCCAGAAAGGGCACGAACCCAGCCAGGAATCAACTTCTCCCGCTGGGCTCAGCGAGTCAAGGAAGCCAGCCCCGGGGCCTCTTTGCACAGACAGGCCACCCTGGGTCTGGACAGCACCCCAAGCCCTCCTGGTTCCCAGACTTCCCCAGCCCCAGACGGGTGCAGCCCAGAGGGAGGTGCAGAGGCCCCGCTGGGCAGAGTTGCCCAGGAGCGTGAGGGAGAGCCGAGAGCTGCCAGTCGCCGCGGAGGTTCGGGCTGCTCCTCCCCCAGATACAGAAGAGGATGCCCCCCTCCAGCAAGGAGGGACACTCAGCCAAATCAGACCTGCGACTTTAGGCTGGAGATACAGATTAGAGCAATTAACAAGTCTAAGTTGTCTCAAAATACGCTTCCATCTGCATTTCACGCGCGCAAGTTTCCAGCTGTAATGGGATTATGATGTCAGCAGAGGGAGAGAGGCCCGCAGCTGCGCGGCCGGGGAGCAGGCAGCTGTTAAAATAGAGAACTAATGGTGATTAATTCTTATTATGTGTTTGAAGATTTCACAAAGAGTTCAAGATCCAGCCCTTCCCACGGGGACGGAGCGGAGGGGAAGGATTCCTGTGAAAGGGGCTCGGCGGGGGCCAGGCTTGGCTTGTGCCGTCACACGCGCCAGCCCAGTCATTTCGTCCTGTCCTGAGTTCTTAATCCGCGGTTTTCGCCAGCCCCGCGCTCGGCCCGCCAGGTCACGCTTCCGCGGCGGGCACGGAGCGCCTGCTCTGCCCGCTCCGTGGCAAAGCGGGGGATGGGGCAGTGACATGAGCACTGCAGAGGAGCCACACGTCCAGGAAGCGTGACACCCCAGGGTGGGCCCGCGGGCGCGGCTGACATGCTGCCCGCTTCCCGCTGGGCAGCAGCGTGTGTGCAAAGCAAGGGCTCAAGCAGACCCTTGGAAGGAGCCTCAAGAAACGCGGACCGCAGAGCCCCTTGAGCTTGTTTGGTTGGCACCGCGGGGCCAGGGCCACGTGCTCGTGCGGCCCTGAGGGCTGAGCCTCTCGAGGTCTCCAGCTACTCTGCGTCCCAGGAGTTTCAGATAAAATATCCGGTTGCAAATTCTCAAAGAGGGGAAATTAAAAAAATACAACCCTGAGGCCACGAAATTTAAACATCCTATAAAATTCAGCTAAAATGATGTTTAAAGTAACAGGATAATTTCACCAAAAATACAAAGAAAAAGAAGAGCAACAGTCTTGCCAACTTTGATGTGGAATGTGTGGCCAAGCACAGGCTGGGCGCGGAACTGAAATGCAGACGCCGCGGGCCTGTGCGGCCACGGGCGCGCCTCCCGGCCGGCAGGTTGCCACTAGAAGGCCCTGCAGAAGCCAGCGTCCTCGCCTGGGAGATCTCCTCGTGGGCGCTGGCGGAGGGAGATCCTCCCTCGATGCCTTCCCTGGAGGAAGGTCGGGGTGGCCACGTGGCCTCGGGAGCCGGCTGGCTCCGCTGCCCCTTTCCTGCCCCAGAAGTTGGCAGTTTTTAAACATGGGAGTGACCCCCCAGCTGGGGAGGAGCAGCCGCAGGCCTGGCAGGGCCGCACCACAGGCAGCAGGAGCAGAGGCTGGAAGGACGGGAGCGCAGCTGGCCGGGGCCTGGGCGGTGACGGCCGCCTCCCTTGCCCAGAGCCAGGCGCCTCTCTCTGTGCGTGCGCGTCCTCTTGGAGGACAACCTCACATGGGGCAGCTCGGGGCCGAGGTCGCCAAGCTGCACGCCTGTCGGGTCCCGGCGCCTCGTCAGCCGGGTTCTCCGCGGTTCTGCTCAGCCCAGAGCCAGGGTCCAGCAGAGCGGCGGTCACAGCTGCGGTCTCCAGGACTCTAACAGCCCGAGGCAGGGGTCCTGGCCAGGTGCCAGCAGCTGCCCGCGAGGTCAGGGGAGGGGCGTGGAGCGGGCGGGGAGAGCGAGGAGGCGGTAATGGGATGGCAGGCTGCCCGGGTTCACGGGGCAGAAGACAGGCGGGGGGGCCGGGGACGGCTGCCGGGGGCAAGGACGAGGCTGGCGCGCAGGGAGATGCAGGGACGCGGCCGGAGAGCGGCCCAGAGAGGGTGGGCCCAGCGCGGACCCGCACTTGCCCATCTGGCTCTGGAGACAGCGGGAATCCAGCGCGCCTCTTGGAGGGTCGGCTGTAGAGTGCCGACTGGATCCCGAGGAAACGCATCCTTTTTGCACAAAGGCAAGTGTTTTCATAATTTTCACACTTTGCTCCTGAAAATGTACAAATGAAGGCCTGCGTGGGCCGAACTGAAGACGCCAAAGGGCCGTGGAGCAAAGCCCTCGGGCCCCACGGCGGGCGTCTCTGCCGCTACGGGCTCTGGCCTGCCCCACGTCCCGTGCACGGTCCACTCCCCTGCTCCCGTGAGAATAAACTTCTCTGGTGACCAAAGCACAACGGCACCACGCCCTAGCGCTTATTCTGGACCAGCCTGGAGCCTTTCTGCTCCTTGGACTAAAATCCTCAAGGCCCAGAGGCGGGGGATGGCCAGGGAGGGGCCCGCCATGGCACTCAGACAGCAGAGCGAAAGGGGCAGGAGCCAGGCTGGCAGGGCAGCGGGGCTAAGGGAGGGCTAGCGCCGGGGCGGGGGGCACAGGTGCGGGGAACAGGAAGGAGGAGGGGCTGGGGGTCGCCTGGGGCGCGCGTCCTCTGCAAATGACAGCCCCCCCCACCGTGCCCTGTCCCATCTCAGGAAACCAGCAAGGACCCAAGCACAGGCCGCTCTCCCCCTTCAGGCTCATGCCCGCGCCCTTTAACACCCCGAGCCTCTCCTCGTCCCATCCGTGAGGCTGCGCCAGTCAGATGCCGGCAGGAGCGCCCGCCCTTCTCGCGACAGACCCCAGTGCCGTCGGTGGGGACGCTTGGAAACAGGCCAGTTAAATGCACTAGAGACACGTGGTGAAGCGGGACTCGCACCCCTAACTCCTAGGACCCGACGCGGCCGGGCCTTCACCAGGAAGGCAGAGCACGTGAGCCGAGGACGCGGCACCGCGGTACCCCCCAAGCAGCGAGGGATGGCCCAGGATAACGGGGAACCTGCGCCAGTCAAGTTGATTGCATGTCACAGCCGGCACCTTGGGGGACCCGGGGAATTAGCAAACAAATTCCACAAACCACTGGCAGTTATTTTTAGCGGGGTGGTGGGGAATGAGAGCCTAGAGGAGAAACGTCAGGAATGAATGTGCGAGTGATTTTTTAACTCGAAAAGAAGATTGATCCTGATTTCTGCCGTCTGGGAGCTCACCAGAATCCCTGGGAGAAGAGGCTCCCCCAAGCCAGGGCCAAATTAAAGAGACGCAGCAATCACGCTCATTAGGGTCCCGCAGGCTCAGGGCGGGGCGCGAGCCGGGCCTCCGAGCCGGAGGGAGGCGCGGGCTCTGGACAGGCACCCGGTAAATATATTTACATTGTTTATGAACATGTCTTGATTGCAGCTCAGCAAATTGATGGACGTTAATCCCATTTGGTTTGTATAAAAAATGGTGGTTCCACAACTGCAAACATCTGAGCGATGACAAATTGGATTTACTGATTTGGGGAGCCGGCCTGCAGGGACAGGAACAGATGAGAAATACATGGGCGGTGGGGTATTGGAGCAGGTAAATGATTTAAAGCCACTTTGAAAGTAGTTTGTTAAGAGTTGCCATGAGAATTCCCCACCCCGCTTGTCAGGGCAGCTTCTCCCCGAAGTGCCCAGGGCTGGAGGGAGGAGGTGCTTTGCCTCCTCCTTGCTGCTGTACCCCGAAACTTCTCCTGTCTGCTCCTGACCGTCTTTACTGGTCCTGGACCGTGGAATAGGCTGGGTCTTTGGCGCTGCCACCAGGCACCCCTAGGACCGGCGCCCCGCACGGGCCAGCTTCGGCCCCCAGGCCTCGCCCTCACAGACCCCTCCAGGACAGGTGGGTGGAGTCCCAGGGGGGTCCAGAGAGAGCCCAGCGGAGACCTGGCTGTCCCGGCCCCAGCCGCTGCCTCTTCCCGCAGGAGAACTGAGCACCCCACCGGCTCGTCCTCGCGTCTGGATCAGAAGAGCCAGTTCCCAGCCGTCACTTATTTTTAGTCCACCTTGGAAAGTTTCCAGTTGCAAAGGCATAGAGGTGACCTGTTAGGCTTTTTTCTAGTGTTATAGAATGTTCTGACAAAAGAGACAAAAAGCAGGGAAAAAAGGATTTCCACATACCCGTGCGTGAACGGCACACCGGCTCGCACCTGCCAAGATCTAATGTTGACGTGATAAAGAGGTGTGGGGCGACGGGTGTCCAGCACCATCGCCTGTCTGCATCGCCACACTCACGCTATCGGTCATCGGCCTGCCGTCTGCACGCCATCTGCCCATCATGTGTCCATTCGTCGTCCGTCTGTCCACTCACCATCTATCATCTGTCCTTCCGTCCATCTGCTTATCGTCCGTCTGTCTATCGTCCATCTAGTCCACCAACCACTAGCCCAAACCAGACACCATCGGACCAAAGCAGACACCATCCTGAGGGCTGGAGGCACCTCGGGAAACAACGTGAATCACCAGGTCAGCAGGAGCTGGGCCCCCCGGCCGTGGCTGGGGTACCATGAGTGCCGCTGGTGTCCTCCACCAGCCACGCGGCAACTCCCAGCCTGCCTGCCCTGGGGCCTGCCCTGGGGCCGCTGGCCCAACACCCTGGCATCTCTGTCACTTCCTTGCAGGGCCGGGTCCTGCGCGCACCTCTCAGACCCCGCCAGCCTCCATCTCTGGTGACTTTGGCTTCAGCCCTTCACTTTGTGTGTAGGGAAGCAGGAGCAGCGAAGCGTGGGGACTCACCGGATGCCCCACGGGACACAGGGCTTGGCATGTGTCCTTTGCGGTGAGCACGCGCGGATGGCCGAGTGGGAAAACTGGGGTCTGCACCCAGGGGTCGTTTGGAGGGCCAGCGGGGCCCCAGGCAAAAGGCCACACTGATGGAGGCGAAGAAAGAAGACGAGACTTTCTCCCGGCTCCCAGCTGGGTGGCTGCCACAGCCAATAGCGGGGGCAGGGGGGCGCAGCCTGGGCCTCAGTGGAAGGTGCTGGAACCTGCCCCTTCTCGGCTTTTGTCTTCTCCCCAGCTCCCTTCCTGAGCTCTACCTGCCCTTGCTTTGTCACTTCTTCCACCTTCAGAACTTTCACTGAGTCTCCTACCTGCGTACTGTAACCCTGGAAGCTTCTAGAATCCTAAGGCTTGAGCATGGGGACCTGCTCCATGCCCTGCTGATTCTGTGGGCTGCAGGCAGCAAGTTTGCCTCGCAAGTTCCACCTCCCATCAGTGGCTTCTCTGGTTTCTTCCGGCACCAGGGAGCACCCGACCTCGCTGGGCTTTGCTGCAGCTCAGAATTGGGGACGCCTGATTCTGCTGTAGCCCCGGTGAGGACCCAGCACTTGGCCAGAAGGCTCCAGAAAACAGGGATGGCCGGGTGTCCAGGGAGAGGCTGGCTGCACTCCAAGCCTACAGCGGCCACCGCCCGGCTCAGCGCCCACCTCGCTCAGCGCCTGCCCGGCTCAGCACATACATTTAGGCAGTTTTGGGGTGAGCAGAGGGTTCATCCCTTCTTCCTTTTCTGACCCCCCTGTTGCTGGTCCCCGACCCCAGGAAGGCGCTTGCTGCGAGCCCCACGTGGCCTCTGAGCCGGAGCTTGAGGGGCAGCGGACGTGTGGCTCTTCACACCAGGGTAGCGACTGTCCCAAACGACACGACAACGGCCCAGTTTCAGCTCCAACCCAGCCGGGGACCCAGCCTGCCCCCCCCCCCCCCGGCTGCTTCAGGGCAGGCTTTCTTATAAACGCCAAGTCTCTAAACACAAGTCAGACATAAAACTCGGACAGGAGCCTGGAAGAGCAGGCGGTTATGTATTTGACTCCAGGTGAAAGAGAGAGAACGCACTGCCCGCGCCCTGCCTGGGGTCTGGTCTGGGGTGGGGGTTCCGCACAGGGAGACACACCGGCCTATCCGCCCGCTTCAGAGGCCATGTGGGGCTCGCAGCAAGCGCCCTTCCTGGAGACGGGGACCAGCAACGGGGGTCAGAATAGGAAGAAGAGATGACCCCTCTGCTCACCCCACCCTGCTCGCGCCGAGAAGCAGCCGGGCAGACGGGCCGGGCTTTCTGTCCATCTGGGAGCTGACCCGAAACCAACCATTCTGCTGGGGCGACCAGTTAAAGGAGATGTTCACAAAACACGTTACATGAAAGGGTCATTTCTATCCTGCAGAAATAAAAAGGAAACTGAGCTGGAGAAGTGACTAGTGTATTTTCTTTGGCTGATTAGGGATTCTTTCCAGAAACAAGTCACTAGTTTCGATTCATGGCAAAGAAGAAGCAAGGACGCGGCCGCACGCCCAGCAGGGTCCTGGGACGCTGAGAGCAGACCAGTGGCGGGCGGGGCCGGGGCCGGGGCCGCTGGGAACCAGCCCCACGCATTCCTGTGCCCTCGCCCCCGCCTTTCTCAAACCCACCTCCCAGGAGCCCCCAGCCACCCCCCCAGACCCCGCATCCAGGCCTGTGGACAGTTTCCACTAGGCAGCCCCTGAGGGCGGTGACCTGTCCCATGGAGGGGCCCCCACCCTGGCATGACCCACGCCCCCGCTCGGTGCCAGCACTGGGGGAAAGCCCACACTGGTTCAGGAAAAGCTTTGTCAGTCTCAGCTGCGCCCACACTGTGGCAAGGACGCGGGGTGGCGGGTGCACCCCACAGGCCCCGGAGGGCTGGAAGCACCCTGGAGAAGGCTCCATTTGGGGTGACCACAGCCTGGAGTGCTGCGGCCAGGAAGCTGCCCCGGGCAGCCCACAGAGCGGAAGTCTGCTCCGGACAGACGGGCAGCTAGTAGGGAAGCGGGAAGTCACTCAGGCAGGTTTCGGGGCCGACCCCGATGGGGAAGAGGAGAAGCCCCAGCCAGACTCTCACGGCCAGCTTGAGTCCAGTCTGTATTTGAGCTGCTCTAGGCACACGCTGCCTGGCCCCTGGTGGGCCTGCGAGCGCCAACTCGGGGCCGGTGCCAGCAGGCGGGCCCTACGGCTTGGGGAGCACTGCAGGGCCAGAAGGTCACTCCCCAGGCAGACCCGGAGGGCTCAGCCCGGTGGGGCCCCACCCACGTTGGCGCCGGCTCAGGCCTGGACCCTGCTTTGCATCATTCCTCAAAATCAAAAGCCTCGAAGAGCACATTCCTCCCGCGACACTCCCCAGATGGCCGCTGCGCCTGGCTCCGTGGCCCTCCCTGGCGCGATGGCCCTGTCTGGGCGGCCCTGCCTGCATCTCGTTACTGTCCACCCTCTCCGAGAGGCGTGCAGGCGGCTGGAAGCATCCTCGGGAGACGCTATCTGACCAGGCCCGGAGCAGGGCCGCCTGCGTGCATGTGTGCACGTGTGTGTGCACGCGCGGGTGTGCTGTGTGTGAGTGAGGTTGCCTGTGTCCGTGTGTTGTGTGCACTCACATGTTACAGTGTGTGTGTGCGTGCGTGGTATGTGTGGGGTGCGTGTGCACCCTTCTCTGGGGGCCGGGAGTCCTGCTCTCCTCCTTCACTTTGGGGTGTCGACAGCAGGGAGGTCTCTGGGTTTGGGTCCTACGTCGCCTTTTTAACCACAACGACGTGAAACGGATCTAGGGGTGACGGACGGGCCCTGATTCACAGCATTTGCTCGGACAAGGCCAAAGTGAGTTCACAAGCCACGGTGATAAAGGGCACATGGGGGGCGCGGCTGCGGGCGTCAGGGCTGGAGGCCCTGTGAAGGGGGCCCGTCCTGCCCCGCATCGACCACCCCACGTAACCACAGCAGCGGCCCCGAGGACGGCCTCCAGGGCTCTGCCTGCCGCCGGTGACAGAACGCAGGACATTTGGCGTCGCCTCCCCTCACGCCATTTGAAAACCGTGGCGCCACAGAAACGGCCAGTGAGAGGCAGGAAAATCGAGCTCCCGTCTGCCGTGCAGCTGCCAGTTCATCCCAGTGATGCACGACGGCGCTGCCTTTCGAAAGAAAAGCCTGAAAAACTCGCCGGGCTCCGAGGGCCCCCTCAGTCCCTGGGGGACACCAGAGGCCAGGGCCGTCCAGACCCCACACATCCAGGTGCTTCAAACGCACCCCAGCCCCTGGCCTGGCCTCCGCCTGTGAGTCCCAGTCCCCTTACGTGGGGTGGGGCCGACTGGCCACGGGAGGAGGTTCTGTCCGTTCTTCCAGGGAGGGACATGTTGCTTGGGTCACGCAAGCTCAGCACGGCCTGGGCCCAGCGGCTGCCGGGTCGGAGGCAGCAGCTCAGAGCGGACCACAGGCCTGGACCCCTGGGAGCACGGCCTCTGGACCTGGGCTGCCCACCCTCCCACCGTCCCCCTCTCCGAGGACACAGGGCAGCACCAGGGCGCCGCCTCTCAGCGGGGGGCAGAGAGAAGGCAGCTGCAAGTCCGATCCTGAGGGCAGGGTCTCAGCTGCGGGGCTGCGGGCGAGCAAAGGCTCTGAAGTCCAAGACGGACACTTGCAGCTGCCGTGGCTCAGGACTGACCTCACCGTCGGTGTCTGGGTGGCCGGAGTGGTGGCCCGGACAGGGCGTGTGACCCGGAGGCCACCACAGCCCACCAGAGCCAGACTTTGAAGGAGACTTTGAAGGAGCCCCTGGCCAGTGCAGGGAGCAGATCGTGGTCTCTGGAGGGCTCTCCCCTCCCCTGAGTCAGGCTGAGGCCTCCCTCCCGGGGTGACCCCAGTGTAGACGGGGTGTCTGTCCTCCAGCAGGGGAACCCCCGACAGTGCCAGGGCCCCGCAGCACCGGGAAGTTCCTGCCTGGGAGGGGCTGTGCTCTCCCACGCTGAGGCTCCGTCTCGCGCCCACCCTGGCGTCCGCCCAAGCGTCCACCCCAGCATCGACCCCAGAGTCCACCCCAACACTCGCTGGGGGCTGGACGGGGACGGAGGGGCGGGGCGTGCAGCCAGCACTCGGGTCTCGCCTCATGTTGCTTCCGAGAGTCGTTGCACATAACCTTCCTGGCTCGGTGCTGATTGGCTGCGTTTTATTTTGGCCCAGAGTGATTTTTTTAAATGACTAATTTATAAAATCTTCGAAAATAAAGAGTTTTCTAATGGAAGTGCTTACACAACCGTAACTCTGGCGTGGCAAACGGCACCACGGCCGTTAAGAGCGCGCGGTTGTTTGTTTTATGCTAATCTGCCTTCCATGTGACAGGCTGTCACCTGCGCGGGGGGTACATTCAGCACGATATTAGCCCATATGGCACGAGCTAAATGGTATCGAAGCTACGGGCTAATTACAGATGAGTTAATAAAGCCAGGCAGAGCACCCGGCCAGCCCCAGCCCCGGAGGAGACGCCCCGGGCGCCCCCAGCCCAGCCCAGCCCCGGAGGACACCCCCAAGCCTCCCCAGCCCCAGCCCCAGAGGACACAACACCCCTGCGCCCCAACGTGAAGGCGCCATGTTTGAGCCCCTCTGCCCTGCAGTCTGGCTGCTGAGAACACGTCCACGGCCGCGTCTCCGCCAACGCCCGGCCCTGAGTGTTTTCTCGGCTCGGGGGGTAGACTTAGCCCCGGCGACCCCGACCCTCTCTGTGAGGCCCATCGCCGAGCACCCCGAGCTCAGCACCAAGAGGAGAAAGCGCGAGCCGGGTGACGCTTGCCCCTGGGAGGGAGTAAATCGCCGCCCACCTCGGGCGCCTTCTTTTTTCACTGTGTTTTCAGCAAACTTTCACTCTCACGTTCCCCTGCACACGCTCTCATTTCAGGGGACCCCTCGCACCTGGACACGTGTGCGCCCGCCCAGCTCCCGCGCAGCCGGAGCAGCAGCTTCCCCGCGGGAGCCGTCGCCCGCTCCGGCAGCCTTTCCTCGCAGGCCCACCTGGCTTCCTGCGAGCTGGTCCTCGCTGCCCGCCCGGGAACCGGGGGCGGCGCAGCCCGGGGGAGGGCCCGTGGGGGCCCCCGAGTCGTCCCCCTGCCCCGCCAGCCTCGCCTCCCTGCCACCGGCGCGCATCCCCTTCCAGCGGAGGCGGCCCGGCCCTGGAGACCCAACCCGCGCTGCTCTGTTAACCAACTGGCGCGGGCGCTCGGGACACAGTTGGCGTCTCTTCCAGCCCGGCTGCCTGGGAAATGCAGCCAAGGGAGCCAGACGCCCTGGGGGGCACCCGTGCGCTCCCCGAGCAGTCTTTCCCTGTCGCAATGAACTGGGACGGTGACTCCCAGCACATGACAATCTGCCGCCTCCCTAATATTTGCAGGGAGCTGCACTTTCCCTCCCCGGAAAGGTGGGCACGGGAGGGGCCGAGCCGGGAGCCCCGACGGCCCCACAGACCCCACACCTGGAGAGACGCTCCGGGCCCCCCGCCCCCGGCTCTGGGGGTGTCTTTAAAGAGCGCCACTGCCTCACTTTCCCTTCCGCACCTGCGTGTCGCTGGCGTTTCAATAAAGAACCAGCAGGTGGTGAAGGTCAGCGGGGAGGGAAGGTGGGCTGCAGCGGGCCCGGCGGCAGGGGCTGCTCCCCACGCTGAGAGCCTGGACGCGGCCACTGCCGCCCTCACCTCCCGGCCAGAAGGGGACGGACAGGCCTCCTTGCTGTGCTCTTTGGCCTGTCAGGAGCCCCAGCCCTGGGACGCCCTCCGCCGGCCCAGAGCGGGAGACACGGTCTGAGCTGAGCTGCGGGGCCAGGTGCTGGGCAGTGCCAGGAGGGCAACGGCCAGGGGCTGGGACTGTGCCTGAAGAGGCCCCACCCCGGCCCGGCCCAAGCAGCCTGGGAAGTGCGTCCTGCCCGCTCAGAACCCTAAATGGGAGCCTTTCTGGGGACGTGCGCCCGCGCGGGGCTGGGGTGGGCGGCACACACAAGGAGGCCACGCGAGAGCTCGCCCTGAGGCAGGGGTCGAGGCGGCTGGCGGCTCCATGGATGCTGATGCCGGGACGTGGAGGTTCGGGGCGGCCCTGCAGGGGTGGCACACCCATCACTGCTGCCCAGCACCCCACCCTGCTGCACCCCACCCTGCTGTCCTCGCTCCCCAGGACTCTGGCTCCAGGGTCTCTCTCGGCCACTCGGGTCTCGGGCTGTGCAAGGAAGCGGACTCCAAGCTCCCCAGCACCCCCGCTGTGCTGACACAACAGGACACCTGAGGCTGATCTGCGTGAAGGCATTAGGAGTCCACCGAAGGCTGGTGCCACCTCTCACCAAGCACGGCCCTGACCACCCGCCGCCTCAGAGCTGCCGCTGGCTTGGGTGAAGAGGGGCCTCTGGGGAGGACAGTGTCCAGCTGGAAGTGCACGGGAGGGTCTAGCGGTCCCAGCAGGAGTGAGGCCCGTTTCCCACAGGCCCTGCCTCCCTTGAGGTGGCGAGACTCCACTGGCTTCACGTCAAGGGTCAAAAGGGCGCTGTGCTCGGCTCCTAGGGGGCGGGATTCGCCCACTCCCAGATGACTGACTTTCCCGCGGCACCAGCCACCCCGGTAATGTTTGCCTGAGTCCAGCATCTCCCGCGTTCCACGTTTGCGGCTGGACCTCGGCCCACAAGCACGGGGCATTTCACCCCCCCCAGTGAGAGGCCCACGGAGGGCTGGCCCCACGCGTCCCTTGGCTCTGTCCAGCACTGCCAGCTGCTGCTCCCCGTGACTCCCCGCCGGGCCAGCGGGAGGCTCTGACAGCCGCGGAGCTGTGGGCTTGCAAGGGGACACGGGTCAAGTGGGCGCTTTCCGGCTGAGATGGTGCAGGGGCCTCTCCTGGCCCCGGCCACAGCTATCCAGCAGCAGACGATGCCAGTTAGTCTTTAGCACGACTCTACCGGGGGCTCAGGCTGGGGGTGATGCCCTAGGAGGGCCAGGCGGCCTGCAGGTCGTAGCGCTGAGGTGGGAAAATGTGGGGCCCTCTGCCTCACCCCATGTCCCAGCTCCAGCAGGAGCTGTCATCACCCGGGGCGTCGCAGCTGCTCCCCGTGGGCAGACGTCAGTTAGTTTAGATAACAACGTGGGCAGCTTTAGTGGACTGGCCAGAAAACCCTAACGCCATGAACAGCAGGTGCTAGCTCCCCCTCCCTGCCTCGGTATCCAGAGAAACTGAGTAAAACTCCATGCCCTGCTTCATAAAACAGCACCCCGACCCCCTGTCCCCAAAGGGAGCGGTGGACTCTGGATCCTCCTGCCCTGCGCCGTTGGCTGCTGAAGGCGCTAATATTCTGGATGCAGAGGTCCCAGCACGGCCAACGTAAGTTCTGTGAGATGCTCGCGCAGTGTAGAAACGCACAGGGGGGACGAGGGGGCCGGATGGGAGGGCCCCAGAGAGACTCCACGGGTCAGGGGGACGCTCAGAGCCAGGAGCTTGGAGTCGCCAGCACACGCTGGCGCGGGGAGGAGGTAGGCCCGGCCGGGCGAGGTGAGCGCAGGATCCCAGCACCTCCAGAGCCACAGCCCCGTGAAGGACCCAAGATGGGTCCCGTCAGGGGGCAGCACCACCAGCATCGCCACCAGGGCCTGCACTGCCCTTCCTGGGCACTGGACACGTGTCGCCACGACCCCGCGGTTTGTCCCGAGGGCAGGACAACTCGCCCATGAAAACACAGGTCACAGAGCGCTCGGGGGAGCCCCCAAGTCACCCAGCACATGCCTGGTGGTCTGGACTCAAGCCCCTGTGGCCTGAAGCTCCGCCGGCACCTGCTGGCTGCACCCGGGCATGCACTGTCACCCCCACATCCTGCAGCATCCAGGCTCCCCGCGACAGCTGTTCCAAGGCGTCTCAGCCCGACCGTCCGGCCCAGGCGAGGGTGGCCGCAGCTCTGCCACACCTGGCTTCCCAGGTTCCGTGCCGAGGCCCTGGAACGGCTCTGCCCAAAGTGCCCGCCCCGGTAGGGGCCTGGGCGAAGCTGGCCCAGCCCCGCACAGCGGGTCTCTCCTCGTGCCGGTCTCGGTGGGACGCCAGCCAGGCGGCTAATGTTTTGTGACTTCCTTTGGAGACCCTCGCTCGTGGAGCTAAGTGCTCCCACCGGCTCCCTCTGGCTAGTTCTGCCTGCGACTTCCCCTTCCCGTCAGAGGCGTCTGCAGCCCGGCCCATTTAACAGCGCAGCGTCGGCCGTGCCAAGGATCGATTGTCTGTTTTTAGACCGTTTTCTCACACGGCCTCCCGCGGGGAGCTGAGAATGGGGTTCCTCTGGTAAAGTGCTCCCTTTTCTCAACTTCAGCCACCATACGCCTCCGTGTTACAAGACTTTCAGGGTGTTCGTGTCTTTATCCCATCCCTTCCGGAGCCGCTCCAGGCCGGGCCCGCACGCCGGTTTAGCTGCAGGTTCCCAGCCCCGGCGCACCCTGCAGGGAACTGCCCGGGGGAGACCCAGCACCGCAAAGCGGGCCCAGACCGGAGCCTCCACGCTTGGTCCCACCGCCTGTGGCCGCAGCACATGCAGCCTGATGCCCGGCAGCGGACAGGGGCCCAAGTAGTTCTCAAAACGTTTTGGAAACGGTCACCAACATTTTTTAACGTCCTGAAAGGAGACAGAATTTCCCCAAGGGCTCGTCAGTGCCAGGGGCCGACGCGCATGTGCAGCGGCCAGGGTGAAGGAGAGGGGACAGCCCAAAGACTGGCTTTAGCACGGGGGGTTGGGGAGGGCACCGTGGTGCCCGGGGTGGGGGTCTTGGGGGCAAGGCAAGGAGGGGCTGGGCCGCGGCCGGGATGTCCCTGGCCGAGCGTTTGGGCATCTGCAAATCCAGACGCTGAGCCGCCAATCAGCGGACGGCCCCAAAGCCAAACTGCAGGTGTCCACTGTCTCCAGAAGTCGGGGTGCTGTGCCCCCAGCCCAAGCTGCAGGTGCACCCACCGGGTGTCCTCCATCCTGCTGGCTGATTTCATTTTGCCGTGAGATGTTATCATACCTAGCACCACAGCTGGTGTTTTGCAGAGAAAAATAATATTTTAAACTATACTGGCGCTCCTGAGGTGGCGCGTCAATCAAACCCCTCAACTGTTTCACAACCTACTAATTAGATTAAGCCGATTTAATGACTCAGGCCGATAAAACGCTTCACCTTACCTCCCCCCCCTCACTAATGCATACACAGGCAGAGAATTGGGTGGGATAATTTTAAGGCCAGACCCACATAAGCTGGGAGATTCAAATTAAGGTTTAATTAACCTGCTTGGTACCGGAGTCCCCGAACAGTGGGCGGCCCCACACTCTGCTACTTGGGTCTGCTGTCACCCGAGCGACAGGCCGCTCCACTCCATTGCGTGCCGGGGTGACCGCCTCGCCCTGGCACTTGGGCAAACCATGGAGCCCGTTGATTGCAGAAGAAAAATATTTGCAGATCGATCACAGCGGACGCACGGGGCAAGCCGAGAAGGCTGCCTTTGGTCCTGCTGCCTGCGCCAGGAGCGCCAGCGACCACTGACCGGCACACGCAGGACATGCAGGTTACCTGCCCAGACCGGCCCGGTGAGCCGAGAGCAGAACGACCGCTGACCTGCACCCTCCACGCCTGTTAACCAAGCGCACTCCGGGGAGGCCAGGCCGTCGCTCTGGTCTCTGGGGTGGGGGAAAATGCGTGGTTGGCTCCATCACTGACGCCCACTGCGGGGGCAGGTAGGAAGGCGACTTACCTGTGAGCTGCTGCCCAGTCCCTCCTCAGCCCTCCTCGCGTGACCGCGGAGTCCGGAGACAGTCAAGCTCGCGTCCTCCCCAGCCAACGCCCTGCGTGCCTCAGCTGCGTGGACAGTTGCCAGGTGCTGGGAAGAGCAGGGGGAGAGGCCCCCCGGCCCCCTGACCGTGTGTGAGCAGGTCCATGGGACGACGACGACGAGAGTCCCTCACGCAGCTGGGGGTGGGGAGCAGGAGAGACTCTGCTGAATGGGCTCAGGCGTCTCCAGGACCCGCCGACGGCGCGTGCGTGAGCCCCTTCTCACCAGCTTCTTCCTCCATTTACATCCTGGCCCGGCGTCCTGGCTCCCCACCTTCCTCCACCCCACCTTCCTCCACCCCTCGCTCCCCACCTTCCTCCTCCTCTCCCACATGGCGGGAGACGGGCCTCCGGTGGGATCGCCTGGAGAGGGGCGGCTTGGGTCAGTGCTGGGGCCGGGCTGAGAAATGCCCAAATTCCTGCACCTGCTGAGACGCGCACATGGGTCGACGGGCCGCAGGCCTCCCGGCCTCGTGGAAAGGGAAGCGAGTGCCTGCCTCGGGCACCCAGCTAAGCCCCGGCTCTTCTGTTTAGTCCTGAAGACCAGCCGGATTCGCCGACGGCAGCCCGGGGTGGCCACTCCAGGGCGGCACCAAGAGTTTTGATGTGAGTGTGGAAGCGCTCGGGCCCCTGCCTTATCACGGTCCCAGCTCCGTTGGGCCTTTGCACGGCGCTGGTGAGCAGAGGCGCCTGGGGCCACACCGCTGTGATCCTGGCAGGGATCGTGAGATGCGCCACCACCCCCCTAGCGAGCGCAGCCTGGACGCCCCCGGAGGTGGCCCAGGCTCCACCCCACGTCCACTCGGTGTGAGGAGACTTTGCCCAGCTGTGGGTGAGCGGACAAGTCCAGAGCTGTGAAGGCAGGTCCGCCCAGCCCAGGGGCTGCCGGGGAGGGCTACTGAGTGCACCTTCAACTCACTGTGGGTATCTCCGGGTGCCCCCCAATCGGAAGTCAGGACGATCCGCGCTCACATGTCAGAGCACGGGCTGGGAAATTCTGGAAACCACTGGATTACCCTGTCTGCAGTTCCTCTCATCAGAAGTCAGACAAACCCAGCCGATGAGGTAAAGTCTCCTTACAGAGGGTCACCGGCGATGCCGTGGAGAGGCTGCTGGAGTGAATAATCAGCCACACTGGGGACAGCTGATCCAGAAACAGACTCTGACGGGGAGCTGTGCCGCCAGAGCCCGCTGGCCGCCTGAGCCCGCTGGTCGCCTGTTAGTGGACCCTGCGAGGTGACCCCAGTGCAGTCCTGCAGCCCTTGACCTTGGCCCTCCATCCGGTCAGCTCCTGGGGAACGCGGCGAGTCTCGGTGCAGACAGTCACGCCCGGGAAGCCCCAGGGGAATCCCCTGCGGAGGCAGCTGAGCGTCCTCACAAGTCAGAGCTGTGAAATCACCCGTGGGCAGGGGGTGCTGTGACCTTAAAGAGACTTGAGGACGCTCGGCAATCCTACAACAGATGCGCCTGGTTCTGAACTTGTACAGCATTTACACCCAGATTAGAGACAGCCCAAGTCCTTCCACTACGGGGAGGTGCTAGATCCTTCTAAACCCGCGTGCCTCTGCTGTTGGATAACAGCTTCGTGCTTAGAAAAATCTCCGTGTTTTTTACTTCCACAATCAGGTATCCAGAAGTAAAAACGAGGTGCCATGTGAAATGATCTTTTAAATATTTCAGGCCTCCCCAAAACTCAAGTCAGGCAAAATCCTGATAACTTGAACCTCACCATGATTATGATTTTCTCCATTTGTGGGAATATTCATTTTTCTTAATTAAAAAAAGCCTGATGTTGCTATGGGTGGCTGGATGACTAGATGAGGGGGTTGCTGGAGGCCGGATGGAAGGGTGGACGGCAGGATGGAGGGTTGGACGGCAGGAGGGTTGGATGAGTAGATGAGAGGGCGGCTGGAGGCTGAGGGATGGGACAGGGTCGGGGTCCATGCGCACGCCTCGTCCATTAAGGCTTTTGCCCACGTTCACCTAATCCCGGCACCGTCCACAGCACATGCTATCAGCACCGACACCGTGGGGACTTTATCCTTCCCAGGGAGATGGCCAGAGCTGGTGCTGGGGCTCAGCAGGGCCTCCTGAACTTCCTCCTGATGCCCGTTCAGCCTTCGTTAACCTGGAGAAAGAAAGAAACCCTGTCAAGACAGCCCTTTCCTCAGCCGCAGTGGACCTTAGAGACATCCATGGGGGTGATAATAGTTCAAGGTACATTCAATGACACATTTAATTTAAAAATCACGTACTGGAACCTTCCTCCTTGGCTCCTTTAGTCTCAATGTGGAGCCCAAAGACATATACAGAGAATCCTGAGCCCTGAGAAATAAATGGAGAAACTGGCCGAGCTGGTGAACGTTCTGACGACTCCAGAACAAGCGTGTTTCCGGCGCGTGGAGGATTAGTGGACTATGAATCAACGTGAAGGCTCAGGGCCAGCACTTAACAAATCAACGATAACAAGATAGAATAGAATCGATTACAAAGCAAAAGGCATTCCACGTGAGGGCTGTCGTGCTCAGATTTTGGTTTTAAACCTTCAAGTGCAGGTGCCAGGCCCTGATCTGAACTGTCTGTCCACTCCGGGCTGCCCTTCCGATGCTTGAAAACCAGAATTCTAGAACGAAGCCTGTGCCGTCAGCGTTCCTTTCACACGATTTACTCTTTTAACTTCTCTATTAAATGTCATTTCCAAAGACCGTGTAAGGTTTGACTAATTTAAGGGAAACTGTAGAACACGATGCTGGATTTCCCTGAAATTACAGTCACCTGTTCTGATTTCAGCATCTGGAATGAATTACTGCCCCTGTCAGATGTAATTAAGAGGAACAAGAAAATTTGGTGCCTTACAGAGCAAAAAAATAGAGTTTTAAATAGCTGCATTTCTTCAGCTCACAGGGCGCAGCCCCATTAGAACAGAGGCAGGAAGCCTGAGGCTAAACAGTGTCCCCCACTGTCCCCGCTGTCCGGGGGATGCTGGGGGAGGGGCAGATGGGCCCAGAGCCGGAGGACACTTTCTTTGCTCAGGTCCCAGATGTGGTGGTGTCGGGCACTAGCTGACCCGGCACTTTCTGCCATCCTACCTGGCCTCCTGGCCCCTTGATCGTGCAGGCGCGACCACCTCTGGGACGGCCTCGGCTCCCTGTCCTGGGAGAGGCCACTCCGGGTGCAGGCACGTGGCGTGAGTGAGTCCTCGCTCGCTGGGCCGAGATTTCGCAGTGCTGCCCCCTTTCAGCCACTGAGCGGGGAGCCCGGGGGGCCCGGCCGAGGGCAGGAGCCTAGGCCTGCTGGGCCACAGCTGCCGTGCACCCCGGGACAGAGGAGACGGGGTCTGCCCACCCTCCTGCCTGGACAGCCTGGACTCACCTCAGCCCAGGCCTCCCGCCCCCGTCAGCCTGGGGGGTCCTGCGTCCCCACGCGTCCTCCCTGCCCTCAGAGGGGCTCAGAACGTCTCACTGCCTCTGACCTTATTTTGTGCAGAGTCCTCTGAGAGTGCACCCGCCAGGAAGCTGTGACGGCGACATCGGGGTCTTCATAGAGGTGCAGGCCGTCCCCAGAGCCACCAGGGCTGGTGGCAGGACACTCGATAAGGTGCACGCGGCAAAAATGCCGTCACGGTAGGGTTTTTTTTTTGGGGGGGGGCGGGGGTTTCCCAGGGCATGTGGTCATGTTTACACTGCACTGTCCCTCTATTAGATGTGCGGCAGGGCAAGTCAACACCGGCTGCCGACTCGAGGCTGGGGCAGCCACAGCGACTACTTGTAAAAGCGCAGAATCCACAGAACCCAGCGAGCGAAGTGCCTGAAGACGAGGTGCGCCTGCATCGAGGCGAGATGAAGCCATGCTAGGGTGGGTGCTTCTGGGGCCCCGGACAAGCCCATCGGAGGGAGACACGGAAGCACGTGTGACCCAGAGGCTGAGGCTGCGAAGGCCCAGGAGTGCAGCTGGCAGGGCGGGCGCAGCCTCCCCTGGGGCTTCGAGAGTGCTGCCCCGACACGTGGTCTCAACTCGAGGCGCCGGCGTGACCGGAGAATAGATTCTGTTGTTCCAGGCACCCGGCATGTGCCCTTGGGTGGTGGCAGTCCCAAGAAACTCCCACACCCACAGAAGACGCAGCACAGGAGGGGCACTGGCACAGAGAAACAGCTGCCCGGCGTCCCCTGAGCTGGGCACACACTGAGGGCACAGTGGGGGCACACAGTGGCCCCTCCATGTTCCCACAGGTGAGGGCTGCTCTGCTGGGAAGGGCCAAGCAGGGGAGGGGTTCCCCCAACTGCAGTTCTCGACCACTTGTTGCATCTGCAGGTGATGGGACTTCTCTTGAGGGGGTGGCTTTGGTGGCTGTCCCTTGGGGCCACTGTGTGCGTGCATGGGGGGTGAGGGCAACTGCGAGGCGCGTGCAGGAAGGCCTTGTACCAAGTGGGTTGGGAGAAGCAACTGACCAGAGAGTGAAGGTCACAAGGGTTCCAGCCGCACGGGGTCCACACAGCGCCCCCCACCTCCTGCCAGATGCACACGCTTCCCAAAGAGCAGATGTTTTCAGGGTGGGAAGGAACCAGAACGGGCACCTCCTTGGAGGCTGCTCGCCCTATTCCTGCGGGCCAGGCAGGCCAGGGAGTGCCAAGCCAGCAGGGACGGGCAGCAGGTGGCTGTGAGGCAGGAGCTGCAGGAGAGCTCCACACAGGCCGAGAGCAGAGTCCTGGGGACGCCCGGAGCAAGAGTGGGGCTCCTTGTCTTGGCCTCCGTGACGGAACGAGGCATGGAAGGTGGGGGACGAGCCAGGGGTCGCGGGAAGGCACGCTGGCCCTGGGAGACCCCCGAGCGCCACTGAGAGGAGCGCTCACCAGATCTCACCTCGTCCACCTGAGCCGCGGCCCGGAGAGGAGCAAACTGCACCTTGGGTCACGTGTCTACCCCGAGCCCGTTGTGCCGCTGGGCAGCGCATCAGGCCCACGGCACGTGCTCCAAGGCTCGGAGAAGCAAGGGCTGCGGGCAGGGTCTATTCCAGAAGGTCATGGGGCGGGAAGCCTGCCCACAGACGTGACCAAAGCAAGCATGGAGTCAGCACACCCCACCCCACCCCCTGCCTGCCGCTCACGCAGAAAGCCGCATTGCCCTGAGCCCAACCCCATCCGGAGACGCAAGTGCAGGCGCACAGCAACCCACCAAGCCAGCCCTTGTGCGAGCGGCTCACCCGCACACAGACAACAAGCGCAGTCAGAGGGCGAGCCCCGCGCACGCCAGGCAGACCGGAGCCGCAGGAGGTGTCATTAGTTCATGCATCTTCCACCTCTCCCCACAGGGGCTCGCCTGCAAGACAGTCGGCGAACAAGGCAGCTCCTGGGCCTCGTGGGCACGGGGAGCCCCGAGTTCACTATTGATTTCTGCCTGTCACGTGGCGTCAGACGGCTCGTCAGAGGCACGGTGTGGTCTGCGGGAGACCTGCACGTGGGTAGCCCGGAGCTGACAGTCGGAGTGGAGCAGAGGTTGCTGCAGACCAGGGCTGCCAGAGGAGCAGGTGCCCCTGCAGCCAGAATCCTGCCCTGGTGCAGCGAGGGGGGGGCAGGGCACAGCAGGGGAGGAGGCCTCGGGACGTGGGCTTGGCGACGGAGCCGGCATCCTGCAGTGGCCACGAGCTGGACTCTGGCCTCCTGCTGCTGGTTTGAATCCTGATCTGCTTTCCCTCTCGGGGCGACACGTCCTCCTTCAGCTGCGGCTCTCTCCCCACACCCCCCCATCTCCAAAAGGGGGTAGCGCCAGGGTTGCGTGAGAATGAGGTGAGCTCAGGCACTCCCAGGCCAGACGGCAGGAGGGAGCTCCGAGGGCGCTGAGGCCCCAGGCCTGGGCCTTGCAAGCCTTTGCACTTTCAAATGGAATTTTTAAAAGTGAGACTCGTGAGCCCTGAGAGACAGCACAGCACTCAGCTATGAGAGGAACGCGCATCCGAGTGCCCGTGCAGCACAGGTCTGCTTAACTGCACGGGTGGGAGGGATGGAGAGATGCCGCAGCCTTGGGCTGGGCAGCCATGGAGGGCTGTCTCCCCGGAAAGTAATCCCCGACTCAGAGCACAGAGAAGCAGGCCCGGCCCTTCCGATCCGTCTGCAGGGGGGAAGCAAGTGCTCATGCCCTCCCGCCGCAACCCGCCTCTACTCCCAGGCCACTGGCCTGTGTCCCAGCAGGCCCAGGCCCTGCCTCCACTACCAGAAGCCCCCTGCGCCTCCCCCGCATCCCTGCCAGGGAGCTCAGATGGCGAGGTCCCTGAGAAAAGGTGGGATCCCTCGGCTTTGTGCCCCTACTCCACCGTCCATGCACACATGAGCAGCCCACGTGCTACTTCAAAGCCTCTGCTCTCAGCTGGAACCCGCAGCACCTGACAGTTTATTCAGGTCTGCGGGAGTGAGACTGGCCCCCAGACATGGGGCACACCCTGGCCACCAGGGTGCTCAGCCCCTGCCAGGGGCAGCAGGGGTCAGCGTGCTCTTGGTCCCTCCCCTAAAGGCAGCTTTACCTGCCCCGGCCGCAGTGGGGCCGCTGGGCAGATGTGTGCTCGGGCAGAGAGGCCGGCTGTGGCTGCGGCTGGGGCGGGTCCGTGCGCCGTCCTCCTCCGGGCTCACCAGACGAGGTGGGAGGCTCAGGCAGCCTGCTACTAGCCCAGGACCACGCCCGCCGGCCGCCTCACTTGTCAGGAGAGAGACAGGAGAGAGACCCTCCTCCGTGGAAGCAGACGGGGTCAGTCACCCACATTTTGGAGGGGGCCTCGTCGGATTCAGGTCCCAGTGGGGGGACTGTCTCTGAGCTGCAGCTCCACCGGCCCCAGCACGGTGCTCACCGGGGGTCCATGAGGCCAGAGCCCGCCCTCCTTGGCAGGTGGGATGCCGCAAGATCCTTCCCCATCGGCTCTGGCCTGGAGCCCCGGGGGTTGGGAAGCCACGGCCCTGCTGCGAGGGGCCCCCGGGGTGCAGAGTGGCCGCCCGAGGCGCAGCTCCCACGTGCCAGGGCCGCACGTGCCCGGCTGGGGCTCTGGAGGCTTCTTGGGAAGCAAAACAACGGCCTCCCTGGGCGGGCACGGATGCTGGTTTGAGAGAAATGATTCCCACGCCACACCTTACTGTAACTTCCCAATTAATTGTGATTTAAATATGTTAATGGGCCTAACTAGGTTGAGCCTCAGCTTAAAGACTTTCTGAATAATGAAGCAAGAAGGCCTGCTTCCCTCACAAGGGAGGCAGTTCCCGCGGGTGGCGCCAGGGGCGGGGCTGCCGCAGCCACATGGGCCCTCCAGGCAGCGCCTGGACACTGGTTCCCAGGCCGGGGTCACAAGGACCTGTGCAGGTCTGGGAAGGGGGGAGGGCACTGGGCCTGCCCTGAGGTTCCTCCCGACAGCGCGGGTAAGTCCCTTTGGGGCACACCCGAAGGGCCTTGGGGAACCCTGGCTCCAAACCCCGCTTGTGGCCTGCTGTGGCTGCCCCACTTACTCCCACTGCCTCTCAACGCGTCTCAGTTGTCTCTGCAGGCCTGGCCCCAGCACAAGGCACCAGCCCACCCCTGCCGCTGGACTCTACGGCCACCACCCGCGGCCTGGCTGCCCCCAGCTCGCGTTGCCCACGTGAACAATCGTGTTGATGAAAAGCGCTCGGGAGCCAAGCACGGGCGGCCGGGCTGAGGGGCGTGGGTGTGAGGCTCACACTCCGCAACACACTGCCGGGCCCAGAGGCACGGGCGGCCAGGTAGGAAACGCAGGCCCTGGGCCCAGAAGCGCAGGTAACGGGGGTGGCACGGAGGCTGGGGCCTCGGTTGCTGCGTCCGGTCCCCTGCTTCGGCATTAAAGGCCTGCGGGAGATACCGAAGGCTCCAAAACCTCTTTCCACCTGCGAGCATCGACCATGAACCACCAGCCTGGGAGGCTGCACGGCAGGCCCCGTGGGGAGCTGAGACAGAGCTGCCCACACAGGTCTGAGCCGCCTGGGCTCACGTCATTCCCGTCTCCAGGGCCAAGGCGGCAGCGCTCAGGGCGGGGACAGAGCGACCCTGTGGGGCCCTCCCCGCCCCGACCTCATGGCCCACCCCCACTACCTGCCCCGGCCCGCCCCGCTCAGCCTCCCTCACTGGCCTGCGATCGCACCGGGCCGCCACAGACGCTGACTTCAGGGTTGTTGCAAAGATTAAATGGGATCAAGTACATGAAAGTGAACTCACGCGGGGAAGCCCTGCGCGCCGGGAAGGGTAGGTGGGCCCCGAGGTGGCTGGAAGGAGCAGGGGCCCCACGCTCCAGCCCTCCCTCGGGGGGCCCTGGCAGTCTGGCCTGGCTGGCGGTGGGGGGGCAGCACGGCCCCCGCATCGGGCCCACCAATGCCCTGGGCCGAGGTCCACTGCCTGCGTCCTCCCGGGACCCCTGCCCCAGGCCGCGGCCCCGGCCCGACCACTCATGCTGCCCCTGCGCACAGGCGCCTGCGACACGCCAGGTGGTGACCAAGCGATGCCAGCGCAGTGCTGTGTCCCGGTGGGGGACACTGTTGCTCAGTGTGACGCCCTCGCCCCTCCCGTGACTGCACGCTGCCGGGGCTTTTAAGGCGACGGTCAAGGTTAGGTGAGGTCACCGCCTGAGCCCGAGCCCACAGAACTGGGGCCTCTGCAGGACGGCCTGCGGGCCCTTCCCCGCCGCGTGCACAGCCGGGGGCCTCGCCCGCACCTCGCCCTTGGACTCTGCAGCCTCCAGGGCTGTGGGAAAACTAACTTTGGGGCCAGCTCCCCCTTGACAGCGCCTGAAGCTGCGTGACGCGTCCCCGAGCCCTGCCCACGTGAGCTCTGCCAGAGCGTGGCCCCTGCTCCGTGCACCGTGCTCGTGGGAGCCGCGCACACACCAGCCGCTCGGAAGCGTTTCCTCGGGAACGAGAACACGGTCAGCTAAAGCGTGACGGCGCCACGGCCCCCTGGTGACCGTCTGGGAGCTTCCACGGGTATCCTCGGGGGGGAACAGCCACGCGCACGAGGCTTGGTCACGAGGCCTCCACTCCCAACGGCGGCCTGTCCCATCCTGCCCTCTGCTCTCAGAACAGCCGGGGGAACCAGGTCCCTGGTCTCCTCTACACGCACGCTTGGCTGTTCGTCGCTTAGGTCAGCACTGGCCCATTTAAACACAGAGAGCCGGAGGCACCAGCACGGCGGCCACCGCGGGCCTTGGCCCCTCCAGGAGGAGCCCTTGAACAAACACAGTGGCCTGGACTGTGTAAATGTCAGCGATTCCGCGTCACCACTCCTGTGGCCTGGCCGGGCCTCCCAGCCTCTGTTCTGCGTCCGCAAGGACACGGCCTGGCGGGCGGCAGCGTGTGTGGGGACCGTGTGACACACGCCGTGGAGCCAGCAGGGGATGCGGGCCCTACCGCGAGTGCTGCCGGCCCCGCCTGCTGAGAGCCTGCCCTTGCGCACTGGCTGGGCCCGTCCAGAGGGCTCACGGCGGCAGCTGTGGCCCCCGCACGGCTCGGGTGCCCTCCAAGGAGCTGCTTGTCCCACGGCCTCTAACCCCCAGGCCCACAGGCCTTCCTCTCACACCCACCCAGATATCGTGCCGGCCCGCCCACCTGTTGGAAGGCAGGTCAGGAATCCCCTGTGCCCATGGGGCCAAGGGGCGCGGAGTGGCTGCTGGCTGCCCAGGGCTGTGCCCCCCCGAGAGCTGTGTGTCCCCACCTGCAGTGCGGCGCCCCTCTGTCCAGGGCGGCCCCTCTGTCCTGGGATCCCTTGGAGGCCCGGCCTTTGGGTCAGGCTCTCAGTCAGTGTCATTTCTCGAAGACCCAGCACATGGGAGGGGCTGACACACGCCGCCCGTGGGTGCTGGACTAGAGCAGATGCCCTGTTGGCCCAGGCACCTCTGGGCGCAGCTGTAGGTGGACAATGGACTCCCTGGGAGACTCAGCAGGACACAAGACAGTCAGTGCCAGGACAAAGCCCCAAGCCTTGCTTTTGCCATCATCATGCCGAGCCGAGCATGACCTTGAGAGCTGGGCGCTGGCACAGGTGAGCAGGCCAAGGAGAAAGGGCTCATGGGAGGCTCCCTGAGCAGCCGGCAGGTAGGCGGCGCAGCAGCCGGGGCACCTGCCACTCAGGACCAGGCCTACATGCCAGGGTGGGGACCTCCTCCCCGGGGCCCCCACACATGCTTGCTCACTCCCTGTTGCTGGGCACTTAGGCTGCTCCCACCACTTGATGCCCAACTGCCCACGGCGCCTCCCCCCCAAAGCCTGGCTTTGATTTTTCCGGGGCCCACTCAGGGGAGGGCACAGCCAGGGCACCGGCGTCACCCAACTCTGCCACTGGGAGTGGGCCTGACCTCTCCGTGAGTCACCGAGGAGACGGTGCCATTGGAGCCCAGCTGGTGTGCCAAGCTCACGCACACCTGGCACCTGTGAGTGCGACCTTGTCTGGAAGTAGGGTGTCCGGCTGCCATGCGTGAAGGGGAGCGCCTGCAGGTGTGGTCACGTGACGATGAGGCCACGCGGGCTAGGATGGGCCGAGGTCTGCTGCTCTCCTAAGGGGGAGATCTGAACACAGGACGCGCGGGGAAGAGGCCCTGAGGAAGGAAGGGGCTAGAGGGTTGCGATCTCCAGCCAAGGAGCCCCTGGAGGCGGGGGAGGAGGGCACCTCCCCTGGGGCCTCCAGGGGTTGTAGCCCTGCTCCAGCCTGTGTCCCAGCCCTGGCCTCCAGAACTGCAGGGGACCTGCTCCTGTTGGGTGTGGCACAGCTTGTGATATTTTGCTTTGGCAGCAAAAAATGCAGGTTCCTTGGCACCCCCATCCAGGGCCAGGGGCAGGCAGTCCAGGGAGCAGGCGTGTGCAAATGTCTTCGTGGGACCGCACAGAGGACCCCTCTTTCCTCTTGCAGCCATCTGTCCTTGACAGGCAGGCAAGGTCGCAGCTCCACCCGTGTGCCTGTGCTGGGCCACCGGCCTGAGCTCTGCCCCAGCAGGAGCGGGCAGGTGCGGGGGTGGGAGGCGGGGGCCAGGGAAGGGGTCGCTGCAGGGGCCGCAGCCCGCCTTCAGGGCTGAAGGTCACGCAGTCACTTTGCAGAGGTGTGTGAGGCTGTCCCTGTGCCCGTGGCCCACATTAGCATAATGGCCTCGTCCAGATGAGAGAGGAGGGGAGAGCCAGCAGCTGCCCTCTGTACCCACCGCCTGCCGCAGAGTCGCTGGCGCCATCTGTCACGGAGGGGGAGGCCAGGTGCGCGCCGGAAAGCAGGTGTGAGATGCTGCCGGGAGGGCGCACCCTGGTCAGAGCCCCCTGGGTGCTGCCCCGGGGCCTGAGCCTGCCTGCCCGAGTGCACACTGGGTTCCTGAAGCCGCCCGCGGCGCTGGCTCAGCTAGAAGGTTCTGGAGAGCACATCCTATCCTCCTTCTCGGGAAGCTGCTAGACAGTGACCGCAAGCTGCCAGGCCGTGTGCCTGGGAGCCTTCACCCAGCGAAGCACCAGCCCGAGGGCTTTCGGGTGCAGGACTCCAGGAAGAGAGTGAGGACCTGGGGACTGCCAGGTATATTTCAGGCTTATTTCCGATGTGTGGCCCCCTCCAGCCCCACCCCTGTCGGGGCAAATAGCAGAATGTCACCCCTTTATGGCCGAGAGGGATCCTGTGCCCATGGCCACATGCTCCGTCCCCTCTGGAGTGAGCCCTCGGGCCTTTCCCACCGCCCGGCCTTGGAGCAGGCTGCGGCGGCCACGACAGGTGTTTCTCAGGCCATTCCCCGGCGGGGTCGCTGGCGCATCTGAGGGGACGGCCTCCTCAGCCATGGAGGTGAGACGCACCAGCCCCAACGTGGACACACACCAAGGGGGGGACCCAAGAGGGCACAGGGAGGGCCTCAGCCTGCACGTCCCGCTGGCCCTGAGCGCGCTACCAGCCCCCAGAGGCGGGCCGGTGCCCCTGCGGCCTAACCCCACAGGCCGCCCCTGGCCAACTAGGGGCGGCCTCCATAGTGGCGGAGCCGCCACGCGCCCCCACCCGTCAGACGGGCAGCTGTTCCCAAGGGTGGTTAGCCGCGCCGGACGCGGTATTCTTGGGCCTGGGCGGGGGTCCTGGGGCGGCGCCAGACCGGGTGCACACAGCCCACCTTTACCGCACTGGAGGCGGCTGCTCCAGCACGCCCACCCATGCCCGGCTCCCGCCAGGCGGCCTCCCGGGCCCCACACAGCCCACAGGACCCAGCTCTTGCCTCCTCCGCCCCCGCAGCCATGCCCGAGGGGAGCCAGCGCTGCCGGGGCCGGCAGAGCACTAAGGGCAAGGCAGGCAGGCACAGCGGGCCCCGGACGGCGCCAGCAACTGCACCTGACATCCTGCCGTGGACAAGCCAGGAGGCCAGGCGGCCCGCTGCCCACCCCCACGCCCGGACCCCGGCCCAGCCTCCAGCCAGACAGGTGCACGACAGCCTGTTGCAGGTCCTGGGAGACGACCCTGGGCTTGGAGCGGCCTCCGAGGGAGAACAGATGAGCAGAACAAAGGAGGTTGGGCCCTGGGCTGACAAGCCCATTGATAACAGTTCGGAGGGGCAGGCCTGCTTAGACATGGCAAATCGCTCCTAATGGCTTTGGCCGCTTGCAGGGCCCAGTCAAAGAACCAGCTGGCAGGCCGGGCTTAGGGAGACAGTGTCCCCCCTCAGCAGAGGCACCCCTGCCCACTCCCTGCCCGTCCCAGGGCCTGGCCATGTACGGCCTCTATGTGGGGCGTACAGACAACCAGGAGGCAGGCACAGGGACAGCACAGTTATTAAGGTAACAGCTGTCAGTGGGGAGCTCCAAATGCCAGCTCTGCCCACTGCCAGCGTGTCCAGGTGGGCACAAGGAGGGGTCCATACCGCAGAGCTGGAACCCAGTGCTCTGGGGGCGCGGCGGTCCCCTCCCCCCACCCCCGACATGCCTCCCCACCAAGCTCAGAAGCCGGAGCGGGCCCAGAGAAGGTGCCGGCACCTCGCCCTGGCCCAGATGCACTTCTAGGCCGGCACAAGACCCAGCGACCCAACAGGACTTCCCGGACCCAGAGGCCGAGGCCACGCTCCAGGGCCGCTGAGCCTCCTGGTGCGGGCGGGACAGGGTGGCCTCGCAGGTCTAGGGCTTGTCTCGGGGGCACCCACCAGGACTCTTCTCTTTCCAGAAAATTCAGAACAAGGGCACATCCACATCAAAGACCCAGACCTCCCAGTCCAACGTGCACGTTGGCACTTCCATCGTCCGGTGACCGTGGGCAGCCGTGTGTCTCTGCTGTGTGCGGGGAGCACCCGTGAGAGGTGGGCCCCCAGCGCCCATCCCAGCAGCTCCCCCCGCACCAGCAGGGGCTGGAAGCAGGTGCCTCCTTAGCCCCCAGGCCAGCAAGGGGACTGGCCTGTCAGAGACTCCCCTCCCCCATCTCAGACAGACGCAGATTTGGGGTGAGGAATGGACCGGGGGAGGCACTGACCACCTAGTTTGCCTGCTGCACGGTGGACACGCTGAGGCCCCAGCGTGACTGCACAGAGATCACTTTTGTATCATGAGAATTAGAGTAAAAATGGGCCCCTCCTTACTCCTCGCTCATTCATTCAGCTTTGTGTCTCCACCGGGGGCACCACCCCGTCCGTCTGATGAACGAGCAGCTTCCCTCCGGCAGGGTCTGCTGGGATGGGCGCCCAACAGACCTGGGCTTCAAGCAGGATCAAGGCCACCTGTCTGAAGCCAGCGTCGTGGGCTGAGGTCAGGGAGCGACGGGCCAGGCCCACCAGGTGGTGGACACGGGCCTGCTCCTGCTCCCTCCACGTCTGGGGCCCTGGCTGAGGCAGCCTCCTCAGCTCTGCTTCCCTGCCTCTCGGCCCTCCTCCATCGGTGGCAAGTCCCCTCCACCTCCTCACAAGGGCCCGTGGGTGGCCCAGGGACTGACCAGGGGCCCAGCCAGACTGACCACGATAACTTTGCACCTCAGGCCCTTAATCATGGTACAAGGTCTTTGCTCTATGAGGTCACTCGCAGGAACCAGGGCCTGCTGTCTTGGGGGGGCCACTACTTATCATGGGGTCAGTTTGTCTCAGACCCCTCTGGGAGGGCCATGGGAAGGCCAGGCGCAGGCCTCTGCTTTTGTAGCCGGGGCCAGGGTGCTCCTGGGGTGCACGTCCTCCGCTGCCCAGTTCACTGAATGGGCTCAGCCGACCAGTACATGCGTCCACCGCACACGTCAGCAGGACGCAGGCTTGCTGTCCCCTCCCGCAGCGGCGGAGAGTGAGACCCGGAGAAGTCAGTGACCTGCTCACTGTCACCCCCCACCCCCACAAGTGGCCCATCTGGCCTCCTAATGGGAGCCCCACGCCTGCTAAGATGGGGCCCCTCAGGGATCCAGAGCAAGAGGAAGACCGAGGCTTTGAGCCGTGTATTCTTCCAGCTGTGAACTCATTCTTTTATCTAAAATTAGCGAGCAAGGAAAGCAGCAGGGCTGTGTGTTCAGCAGTGGCCTTCCGGCCGGCGCGCACCCCACACTACCGGGCACTGGACAAACAGCCTCCAGCAGTGTCGCCCGGCCGGCTGCCCACCCCGCGTCCTCCTGCAAGGGCTCCGAGACTGCGCACCAGCGTCTTCACGTCGTCTGATGCCTATTCCTCAGCCCTGGCGATTCTTGGGGGCCCAGTGATTCTTGGGGGCCGGGCTGGGGAAGGAGAGCGGTGCACCCGGGCCAGCCACACTCCTCCCGGCCCCACACCGGCTGCGGCAGCCCCGCTCCGCCCGCTCCTGGCTGGTCCTGGCCTCCACTCGGCTGTCTGGCTCCCCCTAGGCTCAGGAGAGGAGAGAGTGTTGCCCTCGCCGGCACGTGCCAAGCAGGACAGGGCATCTGCCAAGCCCCTGGCACAGCCCGGCTTCTGGACGGCAGAGGAGCATTTCCCCTTAATGTCCTTTCACTCGCACCCTTTAAAAGCACTTAATTCACCCCGAAAAGTGAAGTGGGTTATTTACGACCCAGCCTCCGTGCGGCGAGGGTGCCAACACGCAGATGATTGTTCTGGCATCGTCCTGCTCGGTCATGTTTGCTCAACAGCATTAAGCTGAAATATCGTCTGCCGGGCCTGCTGCCCACCAGCGCTTAATTACATGCAAAATTAGATTTCCTTGTGGTTTCACTGGAAGCCCAGGATGTTGGCTAACCGCGAAGAGAAGAGAGAAAAACACAAGTTTATCCCCAAAGTGCCCTCCAGCTAGCAAGGGGCAGAAGCCCGAGCTGAGACCCCCCACAGTGACTGTCTCACCCAGAGTCACAGCAACTGGGGTGGCCTCGGCCCTCCAGGCCAGAGCTCCCTGCCACGAGCCCAGGACTCCCGCGGCCCAGGGCGTCGCTCCTCTATAGGGGGCCTCGGGGGCTGTCCACATGTTGTTGGTTTTTTTTGTTTTGTTTTGTGGGACCCTCGCCGGTGGCCGGGGATCAAACTGGCGCTGCAGAGGCTGCGGGCAGCCTCGCAACCCAGCGCTCAACCCCTGCGCCACCAGGGGAGGCCCCCCACATGTTGTTTTTAACACGCAAAGAGAAATTAAGCAGAGACCACATTCCCTGGACTGGACGTGAGGGCCGGGCCTGACTCTGCCCGCCCCAGTGATCTCGCACGAGCCTCTGCGCCCAGGTGCCGCTGCTGGAAGAGGGCCGGCGTGTCAGAAACGACTTACCTCCGGGCCCGCTGGACGGCTGCACCAAGTCCTCGTGGCCGCGAGCGGCGCGGGGCTGGGCACACGGCCGCCTGCAGGAGAAGCGGGGCTCGTGACCAGGACCGTTTTTGCGAGACCTGCCAGGAGAAAAGCGTCGCGGCCTCCTTCAGCCCGGTGGGCCAAGCACCCTGTTCAGTGGGGGGGCGTTCTCCCAAACCCCGCTGCCGTCCCGGGGAGGCTGGTCTGGCCTTTTCCCCAACCCTGGAGCGGGAGCGAGGTTGGGCTTGGAAGGGTCCTCCAGCCTTGAGACGCCAAGCCAGCACCTCCCGCCCCACACAGCCTCTCCGCCTGGGAAGCCCCGGGTCACGGGTTTGCGGCCGCTCCCGGCCTGTGGGCAGAGGGCGCTGGGAAGGTGAAGTACATGGAAGCCTCCTCACCCCAGGCTCGTGCTGCCTCTCTCCGTGCCCGCAAAGGCGCCTGCCCGCCATCTCCTGACAGTGACCCATGGCTCAGCCCTGCCAACGGCCCGGAGAGGGGGGTGGTGTCTGTGCTGGGTTGCAGCCGACTTAAGGGGTTCTGGGGCCCGGGCTCCTGCCTTGCACATGCTCCACGCACGAGGCTGAGGCCAGATGCCGCGGGGCGCCATTCCGGGGCTGGTCTGGGTAAGCAGGCGGGCGCGAAAGCATCAGCCCCCCGGAAGGCTGGAGGCAAGATGCACTTCAGCAGCCTCCACTGTCATAGTGTCACCAAGCCGGAGCTTGTCTTGTTTACCGGATGGCGGCTTCACACTGTGTCAGCGTGCTGCCAGCACCGGCATTAAAATGAGCAGTTAGCACGAGTCAGCCATAAACACGGCAGCTCTGAGGGCCGGGCGGCCGCCGCGCGAGGTCCCGGCGCAGCTTAAGCTCTTGGCACGCGGCGCGCTCAAATGGAGAGGGGCTGTGCGCATCGTCTGGGCCGAGTGCAATGCACTTGAAATAATTACTTTAATCAGCAAAAGTTAATTACTTTAAATCATAAATTAATGGCAGAGCATTTGGCAGAGGCTGACGTGTGTGGCCAGGCTGTCATCGCAAAACCCAGGTGAGCCGCGCCCCTGCCTGCGCCCGGGCAGAAGCGGGGCCTCCTCGGGTGCGCACCCCGGCTGCTCCATCAGGAAGGAGCCTCTGCAACCGGAGAAGAGCCACCTTAAACTGTCACCTATAAAAAAGGGCCCATAAACAAGCAGGCCGCCGCTAAGCAGGTGCTGCTGGAGAAGACGGCCCTTGACAATAATAAGATCTTAAAGTGGCATCTGCCTTTATTTTATGGCACAATTGGAAAGATGGTTAGAAGTGATAAAGCCAGCTGATATGCTTTATGAGCTGGTAGTGAGCAGTGTTTGCTGTGGATGAAGATTTTGGAGAAGATGCCGTCACCCCAGCCCCCGCACCCGGAGATGGCGCAGCAGGCAGGCGAGGCCCTCTGCACCCGGCTCCTCGCTCCCCCCGCGCTGGCGCTTGCAAGATGGAGCCAGGGTGATCTGGAGAAGAAAGAAGAGGCTCTTTCGAAGAATCGGGAAGTCCGGATGAAGACCTCACCCGAACTCGCCAGGGGGGCTGAGTGGCGGGGCCGCGCGTGCCTCTCAAGCATCGGAGCTGGCCAGGAGGGGCTGCTGGGGCGCTGGCCGGCCTGCCATAGCTCCCAGGGAGTCAGGCGTTGCTGTCAGAGCCGCACAGGGAGAAAAGTGCAGACCAGGCTGGGGCGCCGTGCTTTGGTGTGGCCTAGAGCCACTTCTGATCACAGACTGAGGACGGCAGACACGAGGGATGCTCCAGGGAGTACGGATTTGGCATCTCGGGGCCAAGCAGAGGAGGTTTCCCCTCCATCCTCCCACACTGGACTCATTCTAGGCCCTGACAGCAGCCCAAGGAGCGAGCCAGACCCAGCCCGGCCCTGGCAGGGCTTTGAGGAAGCAGGCAGTCAGCAAGGACAAGTGCCTCTGGCTGTGATGACAGAGGCCGAGCAGGGTCCGGGTTACAGGAACACATGTGTGGATCTGCACTGCTCGGGACAGGTGGCAAGTAGCCTCCAAGCAGGGGGCAGCGTGGGCAGTGAGACCCTATACCTGCAGCATCCTTGGGTCATCAGCCCTGTCTGGCCTAAATGTCCTTAGCTCTACGCATGTGCAAAGCCTGCTCTTGGGTGAACCGGCGTCGTCCAGTGCTGTGACTCTCTCCGGTTCTGGAGGCCGAAGCCACCCCATCCCAGGCCCGTGCCTGCCATGCACTGTCCCCAGCATCTCCTCCAGGCTGAGGCAGCCTCACCTCCGCTCAAAGACAGGCATCTGAAGACTCGGAGGCCCATGTCTCAGGGACCCACTGACCCCAGCTTCTTGCTGGCGCCTTGGCTGGAGCTGGATCTCAGTGGGCCTTGGTAGGGCGAAGGCAGGACGTGGGGGTTCCTGCTGTCTCTTGTGACCTGAGCCAGGCCTGCCCTTGCTCCAGCAGTAAATCGTCACAGGAGTTTGCACGGAGGATCCCAGGGTCATCTCATCCCACAGCCGTGGCTGTCACCCCAGGGAGCAGGACCCCTCGTCAGGGCCCAGAAGCTGCCTCGCAGTGTGCCCCCTCCCCTCCTCCAGCCCCAGGAAAGCCGGGTCCTCCAGATTCCCCAACAGCCCACAAACCCTGAGGGGCCACGCTCCTCACTGCATGCGGCTTGGCGCTGCTGTTAAGGAGACTGGGCTCCAGGCCGAGTTCCCTGGTCATAGGCTAGTGGCTCAGGCCTAGCCGCTCACCCCAGAGCCAGTCAGCTGCATGGCCTCTGCTGCGTGCTGGGGACGGCAGCTGGGGAGAATTGAGGAGAGCCAGCACGGCCAACCTCCACATAAAGTGGCCACCCAGCCTCGTGCTTCCTCCCCGTCCATTCCTGTCCCCTCATGATGTGGCCCCCTCAGTGCCCCACTGTCCTTGCTGCTTCCAAGTTCCACACCTCCAGGGTTTCCTGTCGTGTGGCTCAATGGAGGGGACACTCGCGGCTCAGCGGGTGCCTGCCTGGTTCCAGGGCAACCTGCTGTGGGCGGATGACCAGAGAGGAAAGGGCCCCACATCTTGAGCTCCTGGCACAGCCATGGCCGTGGGTTGAATTTAGTCCCTGGACTTGGCTTAACGGGCCAGACTGTGGTCAGGGTCAAGGCTGCTGCCCTTTGAAGGATAAGCAGGGAGATGGACGCACGGCTCTGGGATGGTTTCAGGGCATAAAAGCCTCTCTCAGCACAGAACTCAGGTCCCGAAAGGGCTGAGCTTGGGGAGAAAGTGTCCTCCTGGCTGAGCACAGGAGGGGGAGCTGCCGGGGAGACTTGGGGGGAGGCCTATCCCCTGCCTCGGGTGCTCAGACTCTGCAGGAGAGCCATCAGTTACTAATAGACGAGTAAGCTGCAGGAAACCAGGGGCCTTCTCCTGTCACTGAGGCCAGGAGGCGAGTGTGAGCGGTGGGACGCTGGGGGTGTGCAGAATCACTCTGTCGCGCTCAGTCACCAGGATTTTGGCAGGACCGTCATTCCCAAGCTCATCTCCAATTGCCCAGCTCAGATCCAGCCTTGCACCCCCCAGGGGAAATCCCACTTGCAGCACAGTTTGCCAACGCTCGCCAGTCGCTCTCACGCGGGGCTTCGATCAACCGCGGGCTGCTGGCCCTGACAGAGCAGCAACCCCGCCAGGCCTCGGTGAGGGCCTCCCCAGTCAGCGGCCCCTGCCATCCTCCAGGCGCATGAAATGTGGAGTTGGATTTCAAATATTGTTTCATTTTCATTCGCTTAAATGTAAAGAGCCGCCTGTGGCTCGCGGCTGCAATATTGGACCGCGCCGGGGCCGCCGACCTCCTCGGGGATGGTGTGGGCTAAGACCCTCTCCGGGGCCAGGGCACCTGGGGTCACGCCTCCATCTCCGGTGGCGCCTCCCAAGCACCTGCTGCCCCGGCATGGACATTAGTGTCCACCTCCCACACCACACTTTCTGGTTGGCCCGAGGGGTCAGCCGGTGACCGGAGAGGGGACATAAGCCCACGAACAGCCCCGCCCAGCTCGTCGCCAGCATCCCAGGGCGTGCGCCCGGCGTCCTCGCGTGTTTGACACCAGCCACAGGTCACTGCACTGTTATCCTCCAACAAAAAGCAACCAGCACAACAGAATTTCACCCTCAATTAGATGCACGAAAAACATTTTTCGTGATTTTGAAGCTCAAAAGAAATTAAACGTGAATGTTGCATATAAAAAAGGCAACACAACATTTGCAATCCCACAAAAACACTTCAAAATGAACACGGCTCCCCGCACACGCACACTCCCAGGGACTTGCATCCATTTTTTCCCACTGAAATCCCATAAGGGCTTTGCATGGGGACATGCGGGGCGGGCGTGGGGAGGCCGTGTGGGGCCTGCCAGTGTTTTCCCCATTATCCAATGGCTGTGAGGCAATCCTCACCTTGTCTAGCGATTCTCAAAGAAGCCAGAATGAGAAGGCACCTGTGACCCATTAGCCCAGTGGTTAGCTCAGAGGACCAGCTGGCGCTGCTGGAGGGTGCTGGGAGGGTCAACCAATTAACCCCCACCTCTCGGTGGCATGCTGAGTCCCGGCGTACCCTCTTGGGATCGGGCCCTGGAAGGGAGGGGCTGAGCTGCAGGTGGCCATCCCGCCTTCTGGGGCGGCCAACCCAGAGCCAGCCCAGAGCCAGGGCTGACCCAGAGGAGGGCATCCCTGGGGAGGGGCGCGGACAGCCAGCGCCGTGGCCATTACTGTAATTGCAAGCCCAGGATCCTCGCGAAATCCCCCACAAAGTACAAGTTCTGCCTTGCACCAAACTTTAATCTTTTCCCCCAGGCACCTACTCCAGGAGCATTATTTTATATAATTTTTTTTTTACTATTAATATTCCACCCTCGATGTTCCTGCAAAGCAACTGCATGCAAAGAAAGAATGGACTTACCGGGAGGACTCATTTGTCTTCAGCACCTGGGCTGTTTTAAATTAGAGAGCACCCAGCTCGGGGAGCCAGTGCTATTTTAATCATTGCAATGTGTCCAGAGCTGGAGATGAACTCAAAAGGTGAATATTAAAAGTAGTTGTGGAATTCAGTCATTTCACGAGTGAGCACGTAATAGCCAAAGGCAAACCCGGAAGGCAGCTTCACTTCCAATCAGTGTTCCCATTTTATTGAAACCAGATTGGAATTCCTGGAAGGAAGCCTACAGATCACATCTTTAATACTCATTTTCATATACTCCAGTAAAACTGTCAGGGTGAATCAGTTGTTGAAGAAGGCTTCCTGTATAATTTACAGATGTGCCTCCCCGCGGCCCATTATTTAGACCTGAAACGGAAATATGTTTTTGATCAGGCCCCGAGACTGGCCCTCACCTGCCCAGGTTTGCTTGGCTTTAATTTGTCGATTAATCCTGGCCTCTGCACACGGCCCTGACCCGCCATGCTGGGGACATTAATCCCCACACACGCGGCGGGGCCGGCTCCCTTTCTCCCAGCTGCGGAGTCTGGGGCTGAGGAAGGCGAGCGGGGGCTGTGCGCTCCCCAGAAGTGGCTAGCGGGGCCCCCAGGAGTTCTGGGTGCCCGGGCCGGCTGACGCAGAGGCCGAGTTCCACGCTCGGAGATGGCGGGACCAGCGCCCGGCCCTGCGTGTGGCCAGGAGAGTGTGGGGTGAGAGCTGAGGCCCCCGCCCTCCCCCTTCCTTAGGGACCGATCAGAGCAACCCAGAGTTGGGACCCGTCATTCTCCAATTTCCCCCTTTTTCAGTAATTTCCCTGAAAGTCCGGTCTCCCCGGTGGGCCCGGCTGGCCAAGCGCAGCCTGTGCAATCGCTTAGCGCGGAGACGCCAGCCCGCCGCCAGCTGCCCCGGCTTCCTGCTCACCCGACATCCTGGGCTTGGACGCAACCAGGCTAGAGGAATGGTCACGGGCACATACATGTGCACACACACCTGTGCACACTTGCCCCTGGGCACACGCCCTGGGCTCGGCACAGCCCAGCTCGCTGTCCTGCTGTCTGACTTTCAAAGGTCACGGGAAGTTGTGCTCTCAGACGGAAGTCACTGGCCACCCAGGCTGGCCCCTCTGGCCACCCAGGCTGGCCTCTGGCCCTCTGCCAGGCGCCAGGGTAGGGCAGGGACACCCTCGGCTCGGGATGTTGGCCCATGTCTGCAAAACTCTAGCCTCCCCTCAGACGCAGGACATCTCGTGTGTCCAGAAAGAGAGGAGACTCCTGGGCGCCCGCAGCCACTCCCGGGCCCTGCCACCCAGCCCAGGAACCCCAAGACACAGCAGCCCTGGGTGAGAAGGCGGGCAGGAGCCTTTCACCACCGCCTCTCCACTGTCAGAGGAAGCTCCTTCTGCAGCCCACCTACGTGGGTGACGCTCATTTCGACAGCCTGACCCAGTGGCTGAGCGGCTACCAGGCAGCGGGTCCACCTTGAAAAGGCGACTTTGAAAAGGCATTCAGAGCTGAGCCTGAGCGGGGCCCGGCTGGGCTGGCAGAGGCTGCTCTCACCACCAGCCCGGCTCCAGCAGGCCAGGGCAGGTGAGGTGTCAAGGATGACGGCGGCGCCGGCGGCCCAAGAGCAGGTGCGGCTCGTCATGGCTGGCAGCGGAGCGTGGAGGCTCAGCCAGCCGCGGCGCCCTGGCAGCCGGGGCCTGGCGGAGGGGCCTAATGAGAATGGATGTGGCCGCCGCGCCAGCCCATTTGGAAGCACGCGGTGGCCTGGCTCCGGGAGCCAGGGCGCAGCCTTGCAGGGGAGCAGGATGTGGGGTCCTGGGGTCGTAGGCTGGCCGCCCCTAGGGCCTGGTGTAGGGCTGGGGTGAGGGCCGGGGTCCCGGGGGAGAGCTCACCAGAGTCCCTGGCGCCTGCCGCCCTCCATCCCTGTTAATGGCACCAACACCCTTGGCCTCAGGGCGCACCAGGAAGGGCAGCGTCACTGGCGGCGGCAGCACCGTGCCTGGGCTTGCTCCTGGCGGCCGAGTCCCTGGCTGTGGAAGCCCTGCCCAGCGGGGTCCACTGTCTCGCTCCTGCTGATGGACCCCCTGCCTGACTCAGGGTGCCCGAGACAGGGACAGCTTCCTGGGGGCCCCTCCCAGCTCCATCCCTCCCAGCTCTGCCTCCCACTGCTTCCCGGCACCTGTGCCTCCCCCAACCCTGGTAAGGGGGCCCACAGCGCCCCGAGCCCGCAGGCCACACTGGGTGGGGAGAAGGGGAGCCTCCACGGGCAAGCCTCAGCCTGTGTCTGGTGCGAGGAGGGCTGGACGTCAGTTCAAGCAGCATGTGGGAGTAAAGGGCCTTACACCCGCCCACAGCGGGGCGCCGGGAGGAAGACGTCCCGGGTGCAGGGGTCACGCCCTCTGCGCTCCCAGAGATGCAGGAGAACAGAGGACGGGTCCAGGGGTGCCAGGAGGGCCTCACGGAAGAGCCCTGAAGGGGACCCCAGACACCAGCCGGCGGCACCTCTGAGGGGAGGAGCTGACTTCCAGCAAGACCAGCCAGGCCAGAGAGCCCAGCCCAGGTGTCCCCGTGCCCTTAGTTCACCCCATTCCTGCAGCCTCCGACATCCACCAGCGGCCATCCGCCCCCGTCCTCTTCCATCCTCCATCCCCACCCCCCTATCTACCTGAGTTCTCCCTCCCCCCCATCCATGTTCCGCTGGGCACATGTCGGTGACTGTCGCGGTCACTCTGGAGACTGCAGACACCGCCTGGGGGTCCTTGAGTCACTGCATTTCACAGAGAAGGGCCCTGGGCTCAGAGGCCGTGTGGTTTACCCCAGACCAGAGTCCCTGGTGGCCGGGGGGTCCTACCTCGGCCTGGTCTCCTGCACAGCTACAGCTATACGGGGCGGCCTCGCATCACCCTGGACCTCCACAGTAAGAAGAACCTTCATAACTGAGCACTGACCCTTGCCAGGCACTGGCCAGTGGTCCAGGAAGGGCGGGGCAGCCGCACGGCCAGGGCAGACCGAGCCACACACGGCCCTGGCTCGGAGGCCACACCCCGTGCTCTCCCGGGACGTGCACCGGGGTCCCGGGGCACCGGGGACGAGGACGACAAGTGTGGCCAGGCTGACCCCCGCCTTGAGCAGCGAGGCCTGCCCCCGGCATGGACGCGCGCCTGCGAGCTCAGGGAGGGCTGCCCTGGGAGGCGGGAGGCGGGAGGCGGGAGGCGGGAGGCGGGAGGCGCTTCTCTCCCGCTGCTGTCGTGCCTCAGGAGCGCGTGAGCCAGGGCCCAGGCCTCCCACCGTCGTGATACGGCCCGATAGCGTGTATCGTGGGGAACAAAGAGGTTTCTCATCAGTCTGCAGCAGAGGGGGCGAGGCCCTACTTAGTCAGCGGCCCAGTTCTGGGCAGGGGCTGGGAGGGAGAACGATGTCCACGTCTGTCCTCTTTTGGGGATCAGAGCCAGGGGCGGGTCTGGGGGCAAGGCATCCGGGGAGCATGCCCCTGGGCAGCCGGGGACGCGGAGGCCCCTGGAGGGCTACCCCAGGCAGCTCCGCTCCGTCCTCCCAGCGCAGCAGGGCTGAGAGCAGGAAGGACGGGTGGCGCTCGCGGCGATGGGGCGGACGCCCACTGAGGGCAGTGTGCGCACCCCGGCACGTGTCCTGCACAGCGGCTCGTGGAAAGGCCCCCTCTAGTTAAGAGACGTGCGCGTAATTCTCCTTAGCCCCTGACCTGGCCCGCCCTGTCTGTCGGCTTGGGCGGCAGACGCACCAGGGACCTTGGGAGCCACCGTGGGCTCTCGGGGGGCCGGGCCGGAGCTGCGCTGCACGCCGGGCACGGGTCTTGCCTCCGGACGTCGGCAGAGGAGAAAACCAGAGGCTGTCCCCAGGGGCCACCCCACCAGGACAGTCCAGCCGAGCCCGGGGAGGACTTGGCCCTGCTGAACGTCACGTGTCTCACCGTCTCGGCCACGTGGAGGGGGCACCCAAGGCCATGCTCACCGAGACTCTTACAACGAGGCGCTGTTGGGATCACGGGGATCTGAGCGCCAACACAGGAGGATCTGCCTGCGGGTCAGGGACCACCCGGGCGCTGCAGGTCTGAGGTCCGGGGATGGAGCTTGGACGCGGCGTGCGCTTTCCACCCTCGGGATCTGGACCCCTGTGGGGTCCTCTGTGCCCAGCTCAGCCGCCCTGGTGCAGCGGGCTGCACCCAGGGGCAGGCTCTTAGGTTCGGGATGCCCCAGGCCGCAGGCCAACGTCAGCCCCGAAACCCACCAATACCCAGGCCCTTCTCGCAGCAGACCCCAAAGTCTGACCAAGCGGCCCGTGCCTGCTGTGGCCACCCCCGCTCCCGCCAGCTGCCCGCCTCGCCTGCCGGTGCTCGGGTCCCAAGCCCCCTGCTCCCGAGCGCCTCACACGCACGTTCTGCCTAATTATTATTTTGTGCGGTTTTGCCCAGCAGAAGGAGAGAAGATTAGGGCAAAGAAAGGAAAGCTGAAACCTCTATAATGAAATTTTAAAATCAGAGCGCTCCTGCTGTTAGTATTTTCCCAGCCTCCAAAAGCATCAAATATTGTTTCATCCCACAACGAATCTCCAACGGATGCATACGCGACTGTTTGGACACGTTGCTGAGCTGAGTCCTGAGCTAGCAGTAATGACAGCTGAGCGCGGGCCCCGGCACCAGGCTCTACATAGTTAATTGGTCACTTTGTCCAGCTGAGCAATGGGGGTTCTGGGCCATTCCAGTCATTAAAAGCTGCCAACGTCTGTCCCACTTTGAATCGGCCGCCGTCCTCCTGTTCCGTGTTGCTTTTAAGCACCTGCCTGCCCAGCATCCTGCCTCTGACTGGAAGCTTCTGGTTCTTTGATGAGGGTTTTGGATAATTTAATCAAGTTACATTCGTCCTCTCCATCAGGAAGAACTGGGCTCACTTTGGGGTGAGCGGCGCGGAGCTCACATACTCTTTCCAGTTCTTAATAAGCCCCCAGTGTGCAGCCCAACAGGGTGTTCATTGCAATTAATGCATTAATGGCTTCGCCAAATTGCCGAGAAAATCGGACACAGACCCTCGTGAGCGGAGCCGGTCGCTGAGGAGCCGGGGTGTCCAGGGCCCGTCCTGTCGCTGTACTTGGGGACCCGGTCGCGCAGGAGGGCCTGGAGGGCGTGCAGGAGCCGGGAGGCGGGCAACCAGCACAGGCGCAGGCCCACAGGCCAGCCCCGCCCCAGCCTGAGCGGGAGAGGCCGCACCCCCACCTGCCCTGGCAGAGGAGTCGGAGCGTCTCCCCCAAGGCCATCGCACCCTCAAAAACGTCAGCAGCATTTCTGTTTTTGCTACGTCATCGAGCCCCGGAGAATGTGCTTTTTGTGCTTTGCAAGACTTTCTGTCTCAGGCCTGACGCTCAGCACCCCTCAGGGATCACTTCCGCTGGTGGCTGCGGATGAGAAGGGAAATTTCCACTTCTAAGCCCGCAATCCCAGGCCTTCGCAGCTGCCAGGGATGTCTCTCTGCAGGAGAGACACAAATAGAACCTGAAATGGCAGACTTTGTAGGAAAACAAGTCTTTAGGCCTGAGGTGGGCTCCTGAGCCCCGGGACTGGGTTTGAGGGTGGCAGCTTCAAAAAGAGCCGGTTTCCAGCCTGTAGCTGATGAAAGCGGCCCCCAGGGCCCGCACACCGGAAGAATTAAAACCGTCCTGGCGTCAGCTCCTGCCAGCGCCGATCCGTCTCCTGCCTGACACCTGCGTCCCAGAAATGACTTGATGCCACACCCGGTTCCAAGACTGAGCAGAAACCCAGTCGTGGGGAGGCTAATTATCCTCCCTGGGCCCTCCCCCCGACTTGGAGCAGCCCTCTCACCTGGTGCCCCCCCAACTGGCACGGCTCCCCCACCTGGCGCCCCCCCACCTGCCACAGCTCCCCCACTTGGTGACCCCCCCGCCCTGACGCAGCCCCCCCACCTGGTACTCCCCTGCCTGGCATAGCCCCAACCCCAGCCTGGCACAGCCCCTCGCCTGGCGCCCCCCAGCCTGGCGCAGGCCCCACAGGCGGCCCCCCAAGTAGATGAGTGATCTTTAACAACCTTCCTATGAACTGCTCCCACCCTGCCTCTTGCGTTTCCAGAGCACAGCAGCCCCCAGTTGCAAAGGAGTGGGGGGAACAGCCTTTTACCTGGGTGCACTGCTGCCCCAGATAAAATCTAGTTTCTGTTACCCCAAAAGCAGGAGATGATGGATATTGACGCAGCATCTAGCAACCTCTGCGGCGTCTGCCCAAGATCACGCTCGGTGAGTGAGTGTGAAGGGGCAGCAGCAGCCGGGCACACTGCCCGCCACGTGGGACACGCCCCACGGAGGGGGCTCAGGTCGGCCAGCACAGCCCGCCAGGACCGCCCCCTGCCAAGCACACCTCCCCCTGCAGCCTGCGGCCCAGCAGTGCCAGGACGGAGAGCACCCCACTGACCTGAGCCCCACCGGGGCCCATGCCCAGGGTGCTGCCACCTGTGTGACCAGAACCCTCCAGACAGGCCTGCCACTCTTTAAAGATCCACTGCCCCCCACCAAATGTGAGAAAACTGGGCTTCCTGGGGCTAAGGAGCCTCCAGACCCGCAGCAAGAAGCCACGAAGGCCCTGCCCTCGGTCCCCAAAGCCTGGCTCTCGCTACACCCTGCTCTGCTTCCCCGAGCCGCCACCTTCTGGCAAATCTTCCAGGGAGGCCAGGGCTGAGATGCCCGATGGGTCTGTGAGACCCCACAGAGACTCGGGGAGTGCATCCTGCTGCCCCACGCCCCTCAAGTGGGCTCCCCTGGACTGGGCTCTGGCTGGGACGGGTTCCTCTGCTTCCTGTGACAGCGCTGAGCTCCAAGGTGCCTCTTTTGCATCTTCTTTGGGGTAACAAGTGGGGACACAGAAATTAGCTCTCTGGATAACCGAGGTTTCTGGATAAGCACAGGAAGTTAAAAAATATATGTATTTGTGGGCCTCCCCTGGTGGCTGGCTCAGTGGTTGAGCACTGGGCTGCGAAGCTGCCCGCAGCCTCTGCAGCGCCGGTTCGATCCCCAGCCACCGGAGGAGGGTCCCGCATGGCGCGCAGACCTCTCCTGCCGCCCGCTGCTCCCCTCAGCAGTGTCCTTCGGTCCTTCTGCCTGCTCTGCTCCCCGCTCTGGCTCTGGTGAATTCTCTCACGCTCCGGGGCTTCTGACTGTGCCCAGTGCTTGTATAAATAAATCTAAAAAAAAAAAAAAAAAGGTATTTGTAAGGGAAACTTTATGAAGGGCAGCATGTGCACCTCTACAAAGAACAAGGTAATTAAGCAGAGCGTGAACCTCTTTTGCTTCCCCTAATGACGAGGCCATAATTAGGAGCATCGATTACGGTCCTGAGCACGGTTTACAGGGCACCCCCAGGAGCTGCTGCCATGGGGATCCCATTTGCCCCTGCACAAAATGGCCCCGGCTTTTTGTTTTCCTAATTCTTCGGGCTATTTGTCTTATTATTATTAATTTGCGTGGCACCTCCCTCCTCCCCAGCAGGCGCAGCTTCGCCCTGCGTCAGCAGTGCTGAAGCCCCTCGGCTGGCCACTTCGCTTTCTCACCACAGTGAGGTCCTGGCCCCAGGCTCTCCTCCTGGACGACACTGGGCCCGTCTGAGCAGGAGCCAACCCTGCTTAGCCTCGCTTGCCCCAGGCCAGAACTGGACTCCAGAGGCCACATCTGTGTGTCCAAGGAGCCCAGGGCCCCGCAGTCCATGAGGACGCAGCTAACATGGGACCCTTGTCCCTCCTAGGACCCGACGTGAGTAAGCAGAGCCAGAGGCTGAGGGTGCGGCCAGGGCGCCGGCCCATGGGGAGCAGAATGACCCATTCCCTGGCCCCGCGTAGCGGTGGCCCCGCCGCGCCATGGGTGGTGTTTTCCAGCTCACAGGAAAGACAGCTTTGAGAAGCACAGCCACCTTCCCACCTTAACATGGGCTCCTGTTATCTATGAGGAAATAAAATCAAAGATAAACATGGAATCGGGGCTTCTGCGAATACGCTATTCGCACATTCATAAAACAATAGCCATTTGCAAGTGCACAATTTCCCCTTGAAGCAAATGAATATGTAACAATCCATTAATGTGCTGAGTTAAATACAGCAAATGCAAATCACTTTAATGATCATATTTACAAAATAAGCTACTTTTATGTTGAAATAATTATAATGTGCTTTCAGCCGGCCGAGTGAGAGCCGGAAGGTTTAAGGCCCATAGTTGATCTGCCCTCAAAAATGGATCAAGCCGGTGCAGACCCCTCTGAGCTCCTGGCTGCCCGCATTTCCCCCAGGACCCGCCCATATTTGCGTGAACCTGCAGTCTTGCGTCTCTCGCCTCCCTGGCCCGTGTCCCCGCGGCGTGGTGCAGTGCTCCATTGGGCCCTGTCTAACGTGACGTGATCGCAAATGCTGCTGGGTTCCAGGCAGAGGAGAACGGGGTCCGTCTCCAGGGTTGCTCCAGATATTCTGCAGGACACCCCGGGGTGCAGAGCCGGGTCCACGCCACCCTATGTGCTCCCCAATACCTCATTTCTTTATGCTCACAGAGGCACAGGCACACTTGAGCGTGCACACTCGAGCGTGCACACGCACACGTGCATGCATGGTCGCCGCCATCTGCCAGGTGAAGGCGTAAACAGGAAGAAGCGCACATGGGGCCCAGCACATGTCCACCCTGCACTGCCTGGCCACCGCCGCGCTGGTCCCATCACTGTAACTAAGGGAAACCCAGCCAGGATTCTCCGTGTATTTCTAAGTCATAAGGCGGGTTCTAAGCCACCCATAGGAGCGAAGGGCTGGTTCTGAAGGGGCACGCGCTTCTCCCCACGTGGCTCGAAAGGCCCCTGGCCGGGCAGCCACATCTCCCTCTCCGAACTGGGTGGGCAAAGCGGCCAGGACACCCCCAGGACAACCTGCAGGCGCCTGTGGGCTCCGCGTCCGGACGTCCCAGCCAGAGCTGTTCCTAGGATGATAGGAGGAGAGAGAGGCGTGTTTGCTAAGATCAGCTGAAGCACTGCTCATGGAAGAATTTAGGAGGACAGTAGGTGAGACGAGAATGAGGGTGGCGGTTATTTCAAACACACACAGCAGCAGGCCCAGAGGAGCCGAGGCCGAGAAACCGTGACTCTCTGCACCGCCGACGTCCATAACGGGGAGGAAAGACGTTGTCTTCACCGATTCAAGGTTCAGCAATAAAAATAAGAGCTGAACCGTATTTACTGCGTCTGAGAGGCAATGCTGGTGCTGCTGGGTGTCGACTTGGCTTTCGCTGAGTGCTGTCTTCAATAAGTCATCTTAAATTAAATATTAAAGATTAATAAATATAATAGCCATAATAAATGACACACACTAATTTAATTAAAAATAGATGGTGAATTTTACAAATGGGGCATTATCATAATGATAGAGAATGGGCTAGTTATGCTAAAAATGTGCAGTCTTGAAAATGTGCAATCTCCACGCACATTTCACCCTTATTGTGTCTCATTAAAATTTTAAAAATAGCTATTTTAATTGTCAAGCGTTTGACAGACTGCTATAAAAACTTGACACTTAAGTTTCAATTTCAGAATATGCATTTTAATGACTCCTTACGTTATATGTTTGGTGATCCATAATCCAGCTCTTCCCCCCAAAATTAAAATGTCATTTCCAACAGTTTTTAGAGAACAGAGTTGAGCTTGCTACAGGAAAACATGTTTAAATCTTCACAAATAAATATGAAAATTAGAACTATATTTTATTTCCGCCGCAGTCTGTGGTTTAGTTGTTGATTTCAAAGCCTTCGGGGGACCAGAAAAGGGAAGAAAGATCCTCGTGGGAACTCGGGCGAGACCTGTGGGAGCCGGGCTGTCAGGGAATTTTAGCACCAGCTTTTTAAAAGGATTTCCCGTTTCCTCCACTTGGGACGGAAGGCGCGGTGACAGCTGTGACTCACAGTAGCCACCGCCAACGAGGCTTCCGTCAGGAAAAAGGACACTTACGAGCGGGGTCGTGAGTGTCGTTGAGGAAAACGGACACCATCTGTGAGCACGCCAGGACTCGGGCGTCTCCCTGCACGTGCTGGGGGGACCTCGTGTGAGCTGGGGCTCCCAAGTGCCCAGACATTCCAGGACTTGAGTCCCCGCAACCTCACCCGGCCATCGCCCAGGAAGCCAGCGCTCGGCAGCCAGGAGCGAGTGGCTTTGAAGTCAGAAAAAAGCCACATGTAGTGAGCAAAGGAGCAAGCCGCCGTGTGGACACAGGCCCCGGGGCAGGGGTGACTGCCCCGTGCTCTCGCTCCTCCTCTCACGACTCCCCTCCCCCTCGTTGTCACCCATCTCTGCAGGAGGCGATTCGGGGTGCACAGGGCCAGAGCGACACTCCCACTGATCACACTAAGAAGCAGCGACCCTGACAGCCAGGGGCTGGGGCGCCCCGAGAAGCCGCGGAGCCCCGCTGATGCCCGGGACCAGGCAAGGTGAGCTGCTGCAACGCCAAGTCCACAGGCAGGTGGGCCTCAGGTGTCTGCTCCTCCACCGCCTGACATCAGCAAGGACTCCTGGTCCACTCAGCCCCGCTGCCTCACCGGCCCTTGTCCAACACAGAAACAAGGCCCCAGCCCGAGCCTCCTACCGGACAGGGCCTGGACCTCACAGCCCCTAGCCCGGAGCTGTCCCAAGTCGCTGGCCATGGCGGTCTCCCTGCGCAGCCTGCTCTTGCGGGCAGCTCACCTAGGCAGCTCCTCGGAGAGGGCTATTCTGGGTGCTGGACGCAACGGGGCGCGGCAGATAACAGTGACAGGGAAACAAGGAGGCGTCAGGAGCCCAGACCAGCTCTAAGAACCCCTTGAGGCCTCTCCCTGGGGATCCAAACCGTGAGGCGGGGGGGTCCTTACTGCAGGTTCCTGGGTTGTGGGGTCGGCCTTCCCTGTCCGCCAGGCTGAAGAGCCCGCTCCTTGCAGGGTAGAGGAGGTAGACCTCCCCCAAAGAGACCCAGCGCCACCCCACTTCTTCTGCTGGGTCCATTAGAGATGCTAGGATCAGCTTATCCAAGTCTAAGAAATATCACGCTAGCATTTTTCTCAGAAATACCCCTGCAGACTGGCTTCCTTAAAGATACTGAGTTTTTCCATCTTTGAGCCTGGGATTATTTAGTCCTATTTCTCCATCTTCCAATAACTCATCATTTCTTCATCGGGTTCTTTAATCTACTGGTTTTATCTCTTTTTCTCTTATTCTTTTATAAAAATATTCTAAAACAGAAAAATTGAGAAGAAATCACAGCGGGTATAGTTTGCCTCTGCCCAAATCAGGAAAGACAGATAGTTTACCACACACTCAGGTTTCACGCACAACCATAAACCGTGTGGCTTTTACCCCAAGTGATTTACATCTATTTCCTAAGAAAGCACATTCTCCTGTGTGATCTCAGCTCTGGTATCATAACCAAGACGCCAAACCTGGCTCAATACTCCCTGATATGTAGTTCGCATGGAAATGTCTCTGCTGTCCAGAGAAAACCTCAGTAATGGTTTTCCTCCATCTGGGACCCAATCAAGTCTTATTCATGGGGTTCCGGTGGACAAGCAATTAACCCACTTTGAACTGCCATATTCCCATGCCAGCCGCTCGCTCTGCCACTCGTGGCATCACCATTTTTCAAGCAGGCCCAGGCCAGTTGTACTGCTAAGTGTCCCGCAACCCATGACTCCTATAATTAATTCGTGGTCAGACTGAACCTTGTTGGCAGAAACACTTACACACAAAGAGGCCCGAAATGTCAGCTTGTCCCATTATCACCCACGCTCAGGCTGACCACCGGCCTGGTGCGCGCCAGCTCCGACCCGCGGCCAGCGACCTTGCACCTGTTTTCAATTAGGAGGCAGACGGAGAGTGACCCCTTGACACTTGCGACCGCACATCCTTGCCTCCAGCTACCTGGACGATCTTCACCGGCATCACAACGCGGCCTGAGCATCTCAGAGCCTCAGCAAGTCGCAACGCTCCCTTCTAAGTTACCATCAGAGCTCAACACTTTGTCCTTTGAGCTTATGAAATCTCTCTGGAGTGTTCCTAAAATGGGTATGTGTTCTTGAATGTAAAATACACTTCAAAATTTTGACCCAACTTACAAAAAAGGATAAAACCAATTGTAGTGAAACTGGATGTGACAGTTTATTGATAATTGAATATCTTTAAAAACAAAATCTTCGCTTAAAATTAAATATATATAAATATATATAAAATATATACATATATACACATATATATGTATATATAAAATATCTATGCATATAAAATATATATATACTTATATATGTATATATAAGTATTTTTAAATTCCTAGCATGAATTCCAAGTTGTTGTGAATTTTTTTGCTGCCAGACTTGGTGAACTGACGCATGTTTAGTATAACTGTTGGGCAAAACACCCAAGTAGAATTTTTGTGGCTCTATTTTAAACAAATAATTAAAGTTATTTAATGGTCATGGGTCTGTGGAATTATGTTGTTTCAGTCAGTTTTGCTAAACTGTCTTCTAGGAAATCACCTCTTTGTCCAAGTTTTCAAATGCATTGTCAGAAAGTTACTTAATCATCTTTCTATTTCTTCTGTCTACTGTTATTTATTTGTACTATTTCTTTCTTTTTTCTTGTACATTTTCTTTCAATCACCAGTATTGGATTGGTTTTTCAAAGAAACAGCTTTGGCTTATGTTGAGCGTCTCTATTTTTTCCCTAATTTTGATTTCAGTACTTCAATTTCTTGCTCGATTATATCTTCTCTTATATTTTCTTGGGTTTATCTGATTATTCTCTCTCCAACATTTTAAAGCAGACTTATTGACATGGAACTGACATGCGGTAAGTTGGATGCTTTCAGCATGTGCTATTTGATGAAGTTTGACAAATGTGCACACCTGTGAAACCGTGGCCACAATCAAGGTAATGAGTGGATTCATCACCCCTAAAATGTCCCCCTGGCATGAAGGGTCACAGACCCCACGGCCTCCCTTGGGAACGTGGAGACACCACTATGGCCGCCAAGCCCAGCTCACACCCTTGACTGGCCGCCTGGGCGGACACACTGCCCTGGACGCTGAGCCCTCCCACGATGCCAAGGCTGTCCAGTTTCCACATAAATATCACGAGTCAGGCCGCTCCTGCCTCCTCGGGTGATGCTGAGGACCTAGGGCCTGTTTTGTTGGGGGAACCACAGCGCCCCTCCCAATGTAATTGGTTCTTTGTGAGTTTTCAATGACGGTTGCTGGACACCGGAGTGGGGCTGGGGAGCCGACGGCCAGAGCCGACCCTGTGCCACTGGACGGACCTCTGGCCGGTGGGCCCGGCTCCCACCTTAGATGTCTCTGCACGACCTCGGGGCTCATCACCCCGGGTCCCTGGGACGGGACGAGCAGATCTGCTGTCTCCACAGATCGGGTCGTGAGCGTGTTCTCAAAATACGAGACGGCCCCTTTCAAATGTCTTTTAAATGCCGTGAACGCCGGCCCGCACGTCCCCGCTGACGGCGCCCCGTCCCCCGGCGCCACCAGGGAAATTTGCGTGCGTTTGAATTCACTGGGCCAAGCGCGGCTCCCGCCCGACAGCCCATTTAGCTCCTTGATGAGTTCATCTGTGCGGCGTCTGATAGATTTCCGTCTTTCGCCCAAAAGAGAGTTTGCAAAAATGATACAGGAACAAAATTTGCAAAACCACCGTGCCCCAGCCTCTAGCGACTTGGGAAGCAGGAGCCGGCGGGAGTTCGCCCCTGCACTGCGCGGGGCTGGTTAGGAGACCCTGGCCGGGGGCTTCCCCCGCGTGACCCCGAGCCTGCAGGCCCGGTCCCTGCCTTCCTTTTTCCAAAACTGGTCTTCACGTATTTATCAGTTAGTCACCAGCAAATTTGATCAGTCATTGTGTCCAAAGGCAATAAAATGTTACAGGATTAAATTTTCTGCCTATTTATTTCACGCGGTGAGCTCTGTGTTGCCAAACCCGCTGGTGCCGGGGGTGGCTGCTTGAGTCTCAGAGCTTCAGTCAACGTGGTCAGGGCCAGCGCCTGCCAAGATTTAAAGGGCGCGTGGTGGGGGCGCGGGAGAGCCCAGGTCCAGGCTGGGAAGTGTCACATTGCCAGCGTCCATGCTCAAAACCACCAGGGGGCCCACAGCACCGGGGTTTGCATCCCACTGCTTTGGGGCCTCAGCCAGCGCCTCCCCCTGGCCCTGCCATCACTGTCTGTATGTCCACGTGCCCCCCACAAGCTCGAAACCCCACAGGAAGAGCCCACGCCTGCGACTCAGGCCTGGATGGTCTCATAAAGCTCCAGCCCTCACGCTGCTGTGCTAACAGTTGGGGATCCCCAAGGGAGAATCCATGGGCAGGCTGGGCATGGTCGGCGGGAGCATGTCCATGTCCTAGAAGGGCTGCCTGTCAGCGCCGGTGCCCAGAGCGGGGCTGGCTGCCCTTGGGCACGAGGAGAGCCGTCCTCGGGGCTGTGCCACCACTGGCTGGCCTCGGGGCCCCGGGGACAGAGCAGGTGACAGCGCCACAGAGGCCGTCTCCTTCCCAAGGGGAGACAGAGCTCGCACTTTAAACAGGAGACTGTGGCCCCGGGGACCACAAGAATCAGGGCGGGGGGATAAGCAAACAGTCCAGATGTCCACTGTCGGGCAGGACTGCAAAATGCTTCAAGAGCACGAGAGGCGGCCGGGGCAGGGCTCTCTGTCCTGGCGAGGAGCAGCCCCGCGCCGCCCCCACGCGCCTGCCCCGCCCGAGGACCCGCCAGGTCCAGCCCCTCCACGTTGCCTCTGCGCTCCCCTCCCTGCCCGAAGCCCGGAGCCAGGAGGCGGGGCGGCGAGACTAATCTCCGCGGAGCCTCTGCTCGGCCGGCTGTGGCGCGGGCACCGAGGACAAATGGCGCTGGCTGCCAGCCCCGCATCCACCGCAGCGCCCGCCCGCCGTGCACACCTGCAGCTTGTCGTCAGCAGCGAAATGAGGAACCCGGCGGCCACAGGGCACCCGGAACCCACACGCCAGCCACACAAGGTGTCGAGCACAGGTGTTGCTGTGGCGTGACGCACGAGGTGCCTCCCCGTGTTCAGTGGCCCTCGGTGGGCACCTCCACCTGCTGGTGAGGCCGGCGCCAGGCTGGGCCCATGGGGGGCCGACAAGATGCCAGCAGAACCGAGCGCCCGTGCATGTTCCGACTCTGCTCTCACCTTCTGGAATGTTTGTTGGCCAAAGAGCACCGAGCCGTGCGCGCCCCCGCCCCTCCCTGGCAGCAGGCAGACGGCGGAGAAAAGCGACCGGGCCGGGCTTGGGGCCCACGAGTGTGGGAGGCTGAAAGGAAATCAGCGGAGGGAGCTGTCCACGGGCCCGCCGAGTGGGCTCCTAAGTCACTCAGCAGCCTGAGCCTGGATGGGGCGCCGGAACCCCACATCAGTGGATGGGGCCAGGGCTGGATCGCACAAGGAAGAGACAGGATTACGGGGCAGCCCCGGGCCAGCACCGTCCGCAGGTGCCTGGACACTCTCGAGCTCTGCACCAGCCGGAGCCCAGTGCTCCTGACACGCAGGTCATAGCAGGCAGGAACTGGGGTGCGGATGCGGGGGCAGGCGACACACTAGGTCTCCGTCTCTGGCACTGAAAGGCACGGCAGGTCGCCCGCCCTGCTGCTGGGACCCCGGGCCAGCAAAGATGGCGAGGGTGGGGCAGGAGCTCCCGAGGGCCCCGATGCCACAGACCCGGCTGCACCCCTGCAGGCACCGACGCACAGCCAGCGGCCCCGTGGGATGGCACCAAGGACGGGGCCTCTGAACGGGACGAGTGTCCTTCTGAGAAGTGGCTGAGGAAGTTTGCTCGGTGACTCTGTGGCAAGAGAGGACACGGTGAGGAGGCGTCCATCTGGGAGCCGGGGGGCACCTCACCCTGACACCCCAATCCTGGACTTGCAGACACAAGAACGGTGAGAAAACTGTGTAGTTCCAGACACCCGGTGGGTGGTGCTTTGTTGCAGCAACCCTCTGAGACAAGCACTCTAAGCGCTGTAAGGGGTGATGCTAGCGTGGGCCCTTGAGGAAGCCAGGGGATGCAGCAGGCTGGCGTGGGCAGTAGCCGCCGTCCACATGGGGGTCACAAGGCACACCCGGAACGCAGCCCTTCTCTGAGCACGACAGTACGAGCACACCCCGGACACACGCACCTCCCTGTGCAGCCAGAGCCTGGCCCCACACGCCGGACCCCAGCACCAAGACCTGCAGCCCGTGGACGTCCCACGGAAGTGACCTCTGACCCCCGCGAGTCCAGACCTGCCCCACACCTGTCCCTGCTCTCAGGCCCCGAACTCCCACCTGGGCAGAGAGCAGAGAAGCCTCTAGAAACTGTTTTATTACTGTGCTTCCCCTTTCTTTTCTCATTTGGTTTATATTTCTCTTTTTACTTTATATATTTTGCCAGCACCGTGTAAATGGCGCTGTGTTTGTCTTACTTTCAAAGAACATTCTCTTGGATGTGTTTCTCATGTCCGTAATTTCTGGATTTTATCAGCCTCGGAAAGCTTCTGTTCTTTGAAGCTCATTTAGATTTTCTTTGGGGTTTTGTTGACTGTCTATTTGCTTTTGTATTTGGATCAAAGGGTAATTTTAATTGGAGGACTTTATCATTTTTATTTATAGTCTCCCTTGTTGAAGGCAATTTTTCTTTTTTTTTTAAAGATTTATTTATTTTTATATTAGAGCTGGGATACAGGCCAGAGGCGCAGGAGGGTGAGAGGACTCACCAGAGACAGAGTGGGGAGCAGAACAGGCAGACTGAAGAAATACGCTGCTGAGGGGAGCAGCAGGGAGGCAGGAGAGGTCTGCCGCCCCATGTGAATCTCCCTGGCCGGCCGGGAATCGAACCCGTGCTGCAGAGGCTGCGCTCCACCCACGGTACCACTGGGGAGGCCCAAAGGCAATTTTTCAAGAGCGAAGGAATCCCTACTATGGCACAAGAGCCTGTTTTTGTTCTTCTTACTTAAATTAGCAACTTTCTCTCCACTCTTTCCTGCTAATAGTAAACTAATGTCTCTCCTTATAATTGCGTTTTTTATTACCCAGCTGTCACCAATGCTATTTTAATAGATTGTATTTAAAAGGTCTTTATGCCATTTTATCTGACCCTGTCCAAGAAGTTTAATTAACGTAAGGTCATCTTTATTTTTTAGTTATCAAAATAGATTGACCTTTCGTCTAATTTTAAAATTTAAGCATGCTTTATCTGTTTTCCTTCTTTACTTTAATCCTCTGTTTTTGTGTAAGTAGTTTGCTGATCAACAACGTCTTATGAGACTTTACTTTTGGGTCATCAAGGACTTTCCTGATGGGTAATTGAAGCCCGATGGTCACGGGCGAGCTCGGGCCAGCGTGGGCCGCTGCCAGCACCTAGAGAGACGTGGCCACTTGTGCTTTCTGCCGCATCAAGCGTGACCCGCTGGACCCAAGGTCCACTGCCACTCGGAAGGCGACGCTCTGCTCATCAAACTTCTGTTATCTTTGGCCACACGCAGTGAAGCCAGCTGACCCCGGAGCGCCTGGCACCTCACCAGCATCCCTCCCGGGGCCCTTCGTCAGCTGCTAACACCCCTGTCCATTTTTTGTGACTTTAGTTCCAAATTCTGGGACTTTATTTTTACTCTTTGGCCTTGGGCACCTGGCCTTTGAAGTTCACGGTGTAAGTATGTGTTCAGCTCACCCCCTGCCAACGGCTCTGGGCACGGAACTTACGGCAGGCCAGCAAGCGGCCTGGTCTCAGCCCTGACGCTGGAGGAGGCAGACGTTCAAGGAGATGGCTGGGCCCGGGCCCCAGGCAGGAGTAAAGTAGCAGAGAGGGCTGGGGGATCGCCGGGGAGAGCGAGATTCAGCGCTGCTCCCCTCCTTCCCTAGCCGCACCCCCCAGGCCCACAGCAGCCCCCAGAACTGCAGACACACTGTGAGCACCTGTGGCAGATCCCCGGGAGCCTCCTTCTCTGGGTTTCCTGAGACCCTGCTGGGTGCTCCTTCTTGGGACCAGGGTGTCAGCAGTGAGCAGCCCCAGCAGGACCCGCACACACAGCTCCATCTAAAGGGCGGGCGCCCCAGGGAACCCAGCCCCTCTCTCCGACCCCAATAGTCCTGCCCACACAGTTTCCCAGCCACAGCCCTCACCTGCGGTTTGCAGGTGTCCAACCTCAGCTCAGCCACAGCTATGGGATAGCAGAATCTCCATGAAATATTCTGGAATGCTAGCTGCTTTAGGGCTGGCTCCTGCTGAGCATTTCTTTTCTTCCCTACCCATGTCTGGATGACTCTGAGAGAATTTTAATGGGAAATTGGGCCCAGGGGATGTCTCTAAAATCTGGGCCCACCCCATCTTGGGTGCCTTTCTCCCTTGTTCTTCTAAACACCCCATTTTCAGTCAGTTCAAGGCGTCCCACCCCACACCATGTGCCCTTTGAATGACATTTTTGCCAGCGTGTGGGCTCAGCCATCCTATATAAGAGGGGTCCCTGGGAGCTGCCACCAATCTGATCTCATCAGAAGTTTATGAGAAAACTCAACTGGCTGAGGGGGCGGTGGCGAGACCCCCGCGGCTCCGGCGCAAACTCGTGCTCCAGACTCCGTCGGCGCGGCTGGTTCCAGGCGGCCTCTAGGGCCCACGCTCCTGCCAGAATGTTCCTGACATCACTCTCGTTATTAATAATCACAGGTTATTCACAGATGGACGGGCAGATGGACACACGGCGACGGAGATGTGTTTAATCTCAGCAAGGCTATCTCCCAACATAGTTCCCTCTGCCCACTCCTGCCGCCTCCCTGGAGGAAGAAATTAATGAAAAAACAAAACGTCTATGAAAGAAAAATGAAAATCCTGTTGAGGTTGGCTCGCGTTTTCCCCTTCAGAGGAGAAAATGACCCTCTCCCTCCTCCCTGGTGCGGCCCTCACTGAGCCTCTGAAATGTGTACAAGCCCCAGGAGCCGCCCCCTCGACGGCTGTAGCTGCGGCTCAGCCTTTACGGGAAAAAGGAGCAAGAGGGGAGTGTGTGTGCGCATGCTTGTGTGCGGGGTGTGTGTGTGTGGTGCGTGGTGTGTGGTATGTGGAGTGTGTATGGTGTGTGTGGTGTGTGTGGTGTGTGGTGTGTCATGCGTGTCATGCGTGTCGGGGCTCACTGCTTGGCCTCCAGTAACCTCCTGGCTCTCTGAAGGAAGGTGTCTCATGGCCCTTGCGGGATCTGGGAGCGGGTATCACAGCTTCTTCTGGGCCAGTCGCTGCTCCTTGGCCGGCTTTAGGGCTTGTGCAAGGCTTGTGGTCACTCACCAGCCCAGAGAGTGGGTGGCAGGGACACGGAGGCTCTGGCAGGAGACTGACAGGAGCACAGACGACCAGCCCAGCTCTGCACGGTGAGGGCAGCGCCCTCTGGAAACACCCCCATCCCTGGACGCGCCTGCCCTCTGTGACCGGCCTCACTGGATTCCTTGCTCTGGGGTCTGGACTCACTCACGCCAGCCCCTCACCCCTAGTCCAGGCCTTGGCTCAGGCTGTGCTGCGAGCTGGGTGCTGGGCTGCAGCAAACCCCTCTGGCTTTCTTGGAAGCCCTGGCTCTGCTCTGGGCACCCTCTCACCTAGTGATGAGGTTCTTATGTCGTCTTCCGAGGCTCTTCCAGGACAGAAGGGGGCTCGGGGCCTTGTCTGGCACAGCCAGACCCCACATGCATGTGCGTTATCAACACCGGCCCCTCAAGCCTGGCCCCTCGAGCTGGGGCCAAGAAACATCCAGACTATTTGCAATTGGAGTGGCTTCATCCTACAGGGGTGGGGGTGAGATTGAGAAACAGCTCCCCTTCTGAGGGCTCGTCCACGGGTGCCGGGGAAGGGCTGCTGATGGTTGTTTAACTCCCAGGCACTGGCCTGCGCCCGGCCCGGCCTGTCTGCCGCTCCCTGCCACTCTGTGGGTGTGAGCACCACCTGGCGGGGGGGCCGGACCCTGGCCTGCACGCATCATTGGCAAACCTGGCCTGGAGCTGCCACACACTTCTCCATGAACCCCAAAATAGAGGGTCCGGTGTGTCCATGCCACCCACAATCATCAACTGAATCTGCACTTTTCGGAAAATATCCACCCACTCCTGAGCCAAGAAGCTTCTCAATGTGGCTGTTCGGTAACTTTCACCAAATTTCCGCCCTGGGAGGCCTTAATTCACACAGAATGTCTGCTGCATAGTAACCACGTAACAAATGCATTCATCTCCAATAAAGAGAGGCCTGCGTATGAAGACATGTGACCCCCAGAGCCTCCCCCACTCCAGTGCAAAGGGCAGGGTCGCTGCGGAGTGAGCTAATGACGGGTTGAGAGCCCGCGCCGCACGGCTTATTAAATATTGAAGCTCTTTAGGAAGGTCCACTGACCAGAGAGAAATCATCTCCGGCGACGGTGCACACGCGGTGTCTGCAGCCCTCACCCCATCCCAACCTGCCCGGGAAGCACAGCCCCGGCGTCGCGTCATTCCTGCGATGGTGCAAACAGATTTATGCTGACGCCTCCCCACGACTGCCGCCCGCAGCCGGCGGCCAGCCCGGCTCCCGTCCGAGGCCAGTCCAGGCAGCCCGGCTAACTGGCCCACCTGGGGCTCCTACCTTTGACCTCGGCTTCATTAGCTCCGTGCTTTCGCCCCCTGAGCCCACCGGGCTGCTGAAATATAAATCAACTGCCTTCTCCCAATTCCCACTTCCACTCACAGAGGTGCTAATGAACAGGCAGCGACCAAAGAGCGCAGTGGGAGAAGAAAGAGATTTGGGGGAGCCACAATTGGATCGTCTGCCTCTGGACGACGGCAACGTGGGTCGGATGCTTTCGATGCAAAACACATCCACCTCAGGGGCCCTTCCGAGCTCCCCCCGGCACGCCCAGTCTTCACGTGTCCCGGACCCTTCCATCCACCCCGGCTGCGCCCTCGCCCCACGCACCGCACCACACCTCGTCCCTGCAGGTTCCCGCGCTGGAAAGCAAGATGGCACCCTCCGCCCTCTGCCCTCTGCCCTCCCCGCCACCCTGACATTCTTGGGCGTTTACAAACGAAAAAGTAAACCACGGGCAGCTGAGATGAAGATCACTGAGCTTCCAGGTGTCCTGACGGCGACGTGATGGATGAGCTCATCAGGCAGGAGTCGGCCTCGGTGCCCAGCTCAGCCGTGCCCTGCCTGGGCAGGCTTGCCGTGCCCCCACACAGCTCCTGCGTCTCCTCTGCCACGCACGGGCTGATGGCTCGCGGAGCCCCACGGCCAGCACGCTGGCTCCCCTCCCCACATTCATTCCCAGTGAGACCCACATTCGTTTTGAACTCACGACCTTGAGCGCCCTTCCCGGGGCGGGCATGTGGCGCCATCGCGTTGCAGGGCCGGAGCCTCACGGCGTGGTGAAGCTGAGGCTGTGTGGCAATTCCATTTTTCTCGGCAGCACTAAGCAATCATCATTTATCTTAAAAATTGGCACATTCCTCCAAATGCATTCATGAGAAGGTGGGGTGTCCACTCCAATGAGAGTCAGAGCTTAAGGAAAGCATCTCCACCTGCTTTCCACATCTTGAAGTGAAGATGAAAAAAGATAGGGATGAGGTGGTCTCTCGGAGCAGAGATTTGGGGGAATAGGCATTGAAATGCATGAGGTGGGGATATCCGAAAACGTAAGCTCAAAATTTCATCCCGTAATGAAACAAATACCAAGTAGAGGGAAAAATTCTAATCGCATACAGAGAGATCAAGAGCATATTGCATTTCTATGTAAAACAAACTGATTTCTCACAACTCAGGAAGAAATTAGAATTATTCATTCATAACTTCATAGATGAGTTTTCACCTCTAACATCCCACTAATCCCTACTTTCATCACGGCGGGAAGGAAGAAGTAGTCAAGCTTTGCACTTCGGGGACGTCTGAGCTCCTCGGGGGAGCCCAGCCAGGCAGCCTATATTTGTTAAGTGTGTCACCAGTGATTTGGGGCCTGGTTCATGCCCACCCCGTTCTCGTCAGGAAGACAGCGGCAGGAATCCCAAGGCGATTCCCCTCCACGCTCCTCGGCAGGCCGCTGCAGCGGGAAGGCCGGCCCAGCCAGAGCCAGGGCGCCACCCCCAGACATCGGAACTCAACTTCTGGGTTTTGAGCAGACAGTTCCACCGAGATGAGAAGCAGCAAACTCCACGAGCTGACGCCAGGCGCGGAGAACACAGTGTCTGCCCTGGAGGGGCTGCTTGTCAGCCGACCGCAAGGCCACGCCGGTCCCGAGGCCCTCAGAGGTCATTGCCCCCCTACTCCGACACTCGGCCCACCCAGCCCACCCCAGGTGGGCCGAAGAGACACATTCAGGCTCTGGTTTCAGCAGTGGCTCGTGGTGCTGGACCCAAGGGAGCCGTGGTTGACCTGGAGGTTCTCGTATCTCTTAAGTTTAGAGCAACAAAGACACGGGGCACATGTGTGTGCATGTGTGAGCGTGTGTGTGCGCATGTGTGCATGTGTGCATGCACACATGTCTGTTGGCAGGAAGGTGTTGACCACAGCTCTTTGGGCTGCGAGCTTTGCCAGCAGTGGGCAGGTGACGGTAATTGTGATTGAAGGTGACTCCTTCTTGGGTCTCAACTTCCATGGAGTGACGTCTAGAGCTGAGTCTAGAGGCCGAGAAGACCAACAGACAATGGCCAGACCATGGGTGGCCAGGACTCAGGCCCACACCTCCACAGGGGGCAGCCGGGAAGCCATGTTTGCTGAGAATGTTGGAAAATGGTCGGTCCTCGCATCTGCTGTGGCCCACCCTTCCTTCCACCCATCTTGTGACCTCTCCGGGAAGGCTGCTCACTGTGTCTGCAATGACCATGTCAACAGACAGGGAGGGGGCTCGGAGTGGCCTGCTGGTCTCCACAGTGATGGCACAGGAGAGGGTCGTGTGACCCAGACCGGGGCGCAGAGGGCAGATGCACCACGTTGACGGGCGCCGGGACGAGGCTGAGCCCCTGTGGTCAGCTGGCTTTGCTCTAGTCCGTGGGCAGCTGCATGGGAGAGAGCGTGGGGCCAGCACATTAGAAGTTTCAGGAAACGTTTTCTGGAGTGTGAGAAAATGAGTGAATGCTGCCGTGACAGCAGATGCGTATGTGTTGAGTGTGCACGGGCCTACACCTGTGACTCTCGAGACGGACGCGTGCAAGAGCGACACGCAGGAGGCATGTGCGGCCGCTGAGCTGTGGTCAGCAGGGGGACCTGGCCAGATGGTGGTTCCAGTTTCCAATACAATAGGCATTATTTCCGCAGCCTTATTTATTGTGGTATTTTTCAAATTATAATAAATTTGCTTTCTTCTGAATATTCAGATGCTTCAAAAGGCACCCAAAGGATGTGCCCGGCCCCCGGGGAGACGTGCTATTATGTGCACGTATCATGCTTTGCATGGGCTTTCCAGCATCTGCATAATTTATGTGTTTCGCATAATTCTGCCTCTTTTCATGTTTTCTATGTGTTTTGAGATAATCCAGAAGTCAGATTCCCACCGTCACAAACAAAGCATGCAGGCCGGCTCCTTCACCCAGCCGCCCTGCTCCCGGGGAGCCCTCCCCCAAGCCTCGGGGGGCGGCCGCCTTTCCTGGGCACCAAATGTCAAGGCTGAACGTAGCAGGAGGCTCAGGACGAAGAGGAACCTGCCCGGCCCGTGTTCTTCTGGGCGTTCGCTGGGCCTCCGGCGGACGGCACCAGCATTTTAAAGCTCCTTCAACTGTTTATAGCCCTCACTTTGGTTTTGAAACAGAGAAGTCACGTCAAAATGAATGGCTTTTTAAAGCTTCTGATGTGAGTTGGTTGCATACAAATTTCCCTGAAACTGGGGAAGTCCCTCATGCGGGGCGCAGGTGAGTGGAGTCACCCGGTGGGGCGCTGGTTTCCTCCCGCCCGACAGTCTCTTGTGCGCCCGTGGTTTGAGCGTCTCCCTCTCCTGTGCTTCCTTTACTGCTCAGACCTCCTCCTGGGGTGGCTGCTGGCTGTGGTGCAGGCTCCCCCCGCCCCGGGCCGGTCCCATGGAGGACGCTCACATTTGCCTGCGGGTCCTGCCAGGAAGAATCGGTGGGTGTCCTTCACCCTCCCGTGACTGCCTTGTGGGCCGGAACACGGAGGAGCGGCAGGCGACGGGGCTCCAGCCCGGTGTCACAGGTAGCTGCACCCCCACACCAAGAGGGGAGGTGGTCCGTCGCATCTGCCGAGCCCCTGCACCTTCTGACCCTCAGTTTGGAGGCGGCGGGGGGAGAAAGTCCAGCCAGGGGTGTCCCTGGCCCTGCCCACCAGGACCCAGGCTGGGGCTCGCTCTTAGAGAAAGCCGCGGAGAGGAGGAGGGAGCTGCCCCATGACCAGAGCGGAGCCCCGAAATGGACCACGTGGGCTCAGCCTCGTCCAGGTGCCCGTGGACATGGCGCATCCACCCTCTGCACCCCAGTCTGGGTCACGTGACCCCCTGGGCCTGTGCCATCACTGGGGAGAGCAGCAGGCCACCCCGAGCCCCCAACCTGTCTGTTGACACCGTCGTTGGAAAGACGCAGCAAGCAGCCATCCCAGAGAGGCTAAAAGAAGGTGCCAGGGAGAAGAGGTGGTCTGGCAGCAGGCGCTAAGACCAACTTTTCCCGAACATTCTTAGCAAACAGAAAGCTGTCCTGCGGGAACACAGATGTCCTGATGAGTACGTACATGCTGAAAGCGGTGCTCACCGGGCTAAAAGGTGGAAAATTTGTCATTTCTACAGAACAGACATCAACATCTGTGAGGGCCAGGACAGCCCGCACAGCTCTGACGGGAGCGCGGCGTCCGAATGAAAAACAGGCCCTACTAGTCCCAGCTTCCAGCTCTGCCAAGATCCGGAGCCGGGGAGGAGACAGCCTCCCCCTGGCCCTGGAATACGCCGCACCGGAGACCGCGCCAGGAGCAGACCCGGCACCGGGGCCTGGCTTTGGCCGTGGTCCCTGCTGCACAGAGCTCCTGCGGGGCCTCCCGGGAGCCGCTGTGCACAGAGCTCGCCGCTGGCCACTGACCGCTGGCCCCACTCTGCCCGCCAGGCACTGCCCGGACTCCTGCCCCGTCTCCTCCCTCCTGCGTCCTCTTGGTCACAGCCTCTCCTGCTTGCGCTCTGCCCTGTTCCCGCCTCCCAACATGACACTCAACAGAGCCTCGCCTATAAGCTGTAGGCGCTCCGAGGCCCCAGCTTCACACCTCGACCAACTGTCCTTTGGTGGCTGAGCAGAGACGGGAGGAGAAACCAGGGCTGGAGAGGGCAGGGACCTGCGACCTCAGCTCTCCGCACGCTCCTGGTTTCTCCAGCAAAGTCACTGTCTAGGGGGCCCAGCGGGGAGTGTGACTGTGTCCCGGAATTAAAATAAATGCAGGCCTTTGTGTAAAATGATGCCAGTCTAGCGCTCTACCTGCTCGTCAGCCTAAATCCACCCCGCGGTCCTCGTGAGGCCGACGGCCGCGCGGCGCTTTCACGTGTCACTCAACCTGCAGGACAGAGTCATCGACATTAACCCGCGCACGTTTTTCCTCTCCGAGGACGTGACTGCTGCGATGCCCACATCCTGTGCCGCGAGGCGCGTGTTCCGACGGCATCTCTCAGCCTCGTGCCCAGGGCCGAAGGCTCCCACATGTGTTCTGGGGAGCTTTGTGAGGAACTTGAGAATTTCTATTGTCATTTGACTGAAAATCTTGAAAAATACTTTTTTGTCATATCAGAACCTCCCTCACCATAATAGTTTCCCATCAAAAACCATGTTTGTGGAGTAAATCCCAGCGTCTGCCGTGACTGGCATTCCCGGGTCCGCAAGCGCATTTGGGGAGCGATCACGGCTCTTTCTTATGGAAACATAACTGGATCCTGATGCCACCACCGAAGGAAACACGAAACCTGAAGCCACAGCATCATTTGCATCTTTCGTATTTTTTTAAGAAAAAAGAATGACCCTTCACGCAGACAGACGGGGAGGCCTCTGTCTACTGGGTATTTGTGGTTTGGTTCCTCACATGACCTCACTTGACTCTGTGACCTTGGCCTGAGGGGGACACGCTCCCAGGCAGCCCCTGGCCCCTGGGTGTGTCCTCACTCTGAGGACCCCCCGAGCATGGGGTGGGCAGTGGGGGTGTCCAGGATGGGGTGCGGGAGTCTCACACAGACCTCAGCTGCCTGTGACTGCAACGCTGGCCTTGCTCAGGCTGCCTCCCCTTCATGGGCTCTGTGCTCTGTGGAGGCCCCAGGCAGCAGACGGGGTGGGCGCCAGCCCACAGCCAGCAAGGAAAAGATTCTCGGTCCTTCCGGGAGTCTGAATGCAGCCAACAGACGTGGATTTTGGAAGCAGAACCACCCTGGTTAAGTCTTCAAATGAGAACACAGCCCTGGCACCAACACCTTGTTTAAATCTATGCTGAGTTTTGATAGAAACGAGATGGAAGAATATGTCATTGTCAGCTACTAAGCCTGTCATATTGTCCCACAGCACGAGACGAGACACGGGACCGTCCCTCCTACCTTCTCAGCTTCCTAACTGTTTCTGTGCGTCCCCTTGCACGTCCAGGCCCCTCACTCTGTTTCTGTTACCTGGCAACGCCAAGAACCCACCTCTCCCAGCTTTAGCTCAGTGGTGCTCCCTGTGACAGGAGCAGAACAGCCTCCGGTCAGCCACCACCTCCCCGGGGCCAGAGGCCCCAGGCTCTGTGCCTCCTCCTGTCCACCAGCTGCCTCTGCCCCTGTCCGCCCCCACCAGACAGTGTCAAGCCTCCTCCCTCGGGACAGCCCTTGTCCTCCTGACGGGTCTCACCTGAGCCTCGCGGCCGTCATCATCCCTGCCCGCGCTGTGAGGATGAGAAAACCAGCCACACCACTGGCCCGGGGCTGGCTGTGTGTCCCCCTCGGGCTGGCTCACAGAACCAATGCAGCTCCTTCCGCCCGAGGCGGAGACAGACGCGCAGGTGGTCCCTGGAGCGCTACTGCCAGGGTGGGCCTGCGAGGTCACCCTCTGCCCTGGTGCCCAGGGCCCCCGAGCTCAGGCTGGTGTTGGAGTCGCTCCCCTAGAACCTGCCTGGGGTCTCCAGGGCTGGGACACATGACACAGAAGGGACAGCCCTGCTATTGGAGGAGACCCCCAGAGGTGCGCTGGGATGGGCGTGAGTGCCCGCCCACTCCGCCTCCTGCCAGACTGTCCGGGCCAGCGCCCGCCCTTCAGACAGGGCGTTGCAGTGAGAGCCACCGTCTCCCCAGCATAGCTGGTCCCTGGACTCAAGCCCGTGGCAGGCTGGCCTCCTCCCCTCCTGCTTCAGATGAAGAAATAACCCGGACATGTCCAGCTGTGGAGACGCTGGAGGGCTCGAAGCTGCACCACATCCTAGTCCAAAGCCTGCTTTGGAGGGGCCAACCACCACCCACCCCACTGAACCACCCAGAATCCATTTGCTCCCTCCTCCCTTCCCAGAGCACTGTCAGACACATTGCAAATTGCACAGAAAAGCTTTTCGGAAGAGCCTGCCTCTCCTGTTCGTGTCACGATCATCCCAGGGCTCGCCAGGAGGGCGGGTGCACAGGCGCTTGCTGAACACATTTCAGTTCCCGGAGGAAGTGGGTCTCGGGTGCACAGTCTCCTGGCTCAGAAGCCTCCGGACGGGTTCTCATACCCTGGGTGGAGCCTGGGGACCTCCTCGCTCCTGCATGAAGCATCACAGTTCTTGGGGTGCACAGCGTAGGTCCCCAGGATCAGTCTGTGCCCTGCACACAGGGAACTGGAGACGCAGCAAGTAAGAGCCGCCGAGCGAGGGGGTGCCTGGCAGGCCGCTGCTGCAGACGCTCCGGGCGCCCCACACTGGCCCACTCCCCCCAGCCACAGCTGCGGCCTGGCTCTGCCTGGGCGCCAAGCACTGGTGCCCCGGGTAGGGTGCTGCAGCGTGACGCTATTTCCTGTGACAAGGACACCCAGGAGCCAGGCCCACTTCCCACCTGGAAGCCTGTGTGAGCAGACGAGATCAGGGCAGCGTGAGCATCAGGTAAAGGGGCCACGGAGGCTGCGGCTGTAGCCGTGTCGGGGAACCCGAGGCCACGGTGCTGATGCCACCTCATGTACAGGGCCCCAGGCCTTCCCGGTGCCCAGGAGGCACACAGCCCTCCGGACAACACTCACTGCGTTCAGACTCAGCCGCTGGCACACTGGGTCAGCTCCCGGCCAAGTCAAGAGCTTTGGTGCACTCCCAAGGTCACGTGCAACCTCGTGCTGTCACAGGTCCCAGGCCCCTCAATGCCCAAGTGACAGCAGCTCATCAGAGGTTGAGAGGGAGAGCCCCAGCCAGGTCCCACCCAGCAGTGTGTCGCCCACCGTCAGGGGCCAGATGTCCCGGTAATTCCTCCCCACCAGGAATGAGCCAGGTGACATCTGTGTTACCTGCACAGCTGGCAACAGGGTGACAGGCACTAGAGGTGCTGGCAGGTCCCTGAGACAAAGGTAAGATCCCCAAGGGCAGAGGGAGAGCAAGGGTGCAGAGGGGGGACAGCTGTGAGCTGGACAGTGAGGTCACACAAATTGGAGCTGTCCTGGGCAAGCAGAGGTGAGAATTGAACTGGGAGAGGTGACCCACAGGGCCGAGGCTGTGTGGGCCTTCAGCCTGGACTCTTGCCCCCCCCCCCCCGCGGAGTTCAGGCTTCCTGATCGGCTGCAAGTGGGGTCCCTTGTTGGAGCATGAAGATCCCCAAGGTGAACAGACCCTGCTTCGACCCATGTGGAGTTTGCTTACGTAGAACCACGACCCAGTGGATACACAAGGCCGCAGACGTGCCTGGCCCTGGCCCTGAGCACCAGCAGCCACCGCAAGGGCAGATCCGATGGCCTCTGTGCTGCGGGGACAGGACTTCCTGAAGGAGAGTTGGCTTCAGGCATGCAGCTTTTTAAAAAAGTCTACTGTACCCACAAGAACCTAAGTGTGTTCATTCTGGGCGTTTCCAAAGCTAGAGAATGGCATAGGGACAATTTTAAGCTGTTTCCAATCTCTCCGTCTGCCCCCTGTCCAGGTGTAGATGATGTGACCTCATTCTTGGGTAACTTAGCATCTTGTCAGCATCATCACCCGGCAAATCTCATCTCTCACAGCTTCACGACATGCTCCCTTTTCAATGAACACTGCGTGGCTGCCTTCAGTGGGGGGTTCACGCTGTAACGAATCTCTTTTTATAGATACAAATCATTTTTTACATTTTCACTGTTCACCGGGTTTGAGCGTCTGTGCACCGGGCTCTGTCATTTCTTAGCCTGGCTTCCTGGGGCAGCGGCAGGGAAGTGTCTGCACCGAGCGTCTATGACAGCTTCACAGCCTCAGCCCAGAGAGAGCCCGCTCAGGCCCAGCACACACACCCTGGAGCATGGGTGCGTTTGCGTGTCCAGGGCCATTTCCAGAGCAGAGAGTCACCTGCTGGTCACCGGCCAGGTCCTGGCCCAGCTAATCGTGATGCACGGCCGTCTGCTGCCCCTCCAAGCAGAAAGCCCTCGCTCTCCCTGGCTCTCTTGGAAGCAAGGTCCAGAGCCAGAAATAAATGAGTGAGCAGAGGAAAACCCAGAATCTTGTAATTGATTATTTAGTGCAAAAGAGGAAGGAAATGATCGCAGGTGGCGCGAGCAGATGTGACAGCCCGGGACTTGGCAGCCTGCGCGCGCTCACCGGTGCGAGGGCCGGAGGCCGGTGTCCGAGGGAAACGCTTTGTCCCTCCATCGCCATGAGTTGGATTTTATTTTTTATTTTCTCTTCTTACTTTCCTCTCTTTTCTAAATCCTTCAATCAGAGGCATCAATAGCAGATGCTGTGTGAAATTAGATGCCTAAGTGAGACTATAAAATCGTCTCCATAAACAATGCCAGCAATTAAATGTTTCAAAACAGACCATCACTGTCATATCTCAGAGTGGCTCGTGGCAACTTGAACGGCAGCAGCCACAGATAGCAAGTTTGGCAAGGGGCCGAATCCACTCTCAATGCAGGCACCGAGTCAAATGTTATTATTATTATTCTTAATTAGTGCCTACTAATTACTTTATAACTTTCTCCCTGCTCAAAAAAAAAAAAAAAGAAAAGAAAAAAACCCTTTTCTGTCTTGGAGTTTGAAGGCCACCAGCGGACAGTCTGGTCCGGTAATGAGTGCTCCCCGGCAGGAGGCTGTCCTCCGCACGGCCCCGCTCCTGGACGGCGTCCCCGCGTGGCGCTTCGGGAACACTGGCTCCGGGAAAGAAAGTCGGAAATTGCCACCAGGCCTCTAGGACATCAAAGACGGCTGCATTTGCATTTTGCCACCACAATGAGGATTAATCAGCAATGGAGCCTCAGCCACAGCCCAGCTGAGTTGAAAGCGCATAAACATCGCCCACGAAGCAAGAAGACGGAGGGGCTGCGGCGGTGAGGACGCCGGGCAGCTTCACCTCCGCGTGTCCACTGCATCGCGTGAGGACTGTCAGCCACGCCCCAGCGGCCTCCCCGACGCGGGCTGTTGGGCCTCTGCTCCCCAGCCAAGCCTGCTGCAGCTCACCAAGGATGTTTCTCCCCAGGGGCTTCCCAAGGAGACAGGGTGGAAGTGGAGCGACACTAACCCTCCAGCAAAGTCAGCCACAGGAGAGAATTCACACCAACAGCAAAACTACAAGCAAAGCACACCCACCTGCTTGCATGCACACACGCTGAACATACACGCACATGTGTGCATATGCAGACACTCAAGTGTGCACACTGGCACACATGCACGCTGAACCCACATGCATGCATACACGCATGCACACACGCACACACAGTGTGTGCACACGCACCCCAGGGGGGAGACGCGGTGACAGGCAGGCAGGCACCAGAGTCCTCACAAACTCGCTGTTTGGCCAAGAAGATTCCTTCCTTCCCTCTCTCTCTCTGCGTGCACCACGGCGTCCACAGACCCTGCTTACTGGAACGCCGCAGCCCTCAGCCCTTCCGGGTAGGGCATCACGTTCATTTTGGGGTAGAGCTGGGTAAGGTCCAGGGAGCCCAGGGTCTGGCAATAACTTCAGCCCAGCGCTGCCCGGCTATGTGCATGCTGCCCGGCTTCCCTGTGCTGGCCCGAGAAGGCGGCACTATCGAGCGGCCTCCACACAAGAGCTGGGCTGGGCTGCGGCTGCCAGGCCAGGGGACAGAGGTGGTGTCCCTCCAGCCAACTTTCCTCTCACCGGGGGGTCACAGCCCAGCTTCCTCACGAGTTGTCCCCACTGATCTCCGCTGCTGAAGGTGGGCCTGGCAGAAAGGCCGCCTCCGCCCAGGCAAGCTCGCTGGCCACGGGGGTGGGGCGCATCTTCCCAGCCAAGCCCTCGCTCCTCTCCCTCCTGACCCAGGGGCAGCCTCGGCCTTCATGATCTCCTGCACCAGCCCTGCTCTCTGCAATGCGGCTTCCATTCAATCTCTTCAAGACCTTAGTTTCAACGTGCAATCTGTTTCCTACCAGGCCCCGAACTGATGAACTCAGTTCAGCCAGAATTTCCTCAAATTGCTTCTCTGCGTATCGGATAGCTCACGAAGGTCTCAACGCGGTGCATGAAGACTCCGGATCGCTGTCCTGGGATTTGCCCCACCCCTCGGGCTCACTCTCCAGATGAGTGGGGACCCCTCTGCCCAGCCCACCTCCCACATGGACTCCTAAATGCTGACCTTTGTTCCCGACACACAGGCCCCAAGAGCCAGAGACCCGCATAAATTCAATAGGCACCTCTGACCCCTGGTTGCCCTGGAAACACACGCGTGCAGTCAATTAAATGGGAGACAGAGCCAAGTGTTGGCAATGGCGCGGCATGACGGCCGCCAAGGACACGCTGCTCGTGGGGTGGAAACCAGCAGCAACGTCAGAAAGGAGGCTCCACCAAGGCTGAAGGCCCCGCCACGGGTGCCCGGCAGCACCACTCGCAGGACGGCCCAGAAGGGGAGCGCGTGTCCCAGGAAGGCCGGCTCTACCAGCCACGGCCACACTCTCGTGACCTGCCCACAAGCCAGGGGTCCCTCCACAGCGCCACGAGTACCCCAACGGCAGCACTAACAGACCAAGCCGCAGACAAGAGCCACCACAGGCTGTCACAGCGAGAAGGAAGCCTCGCGCGGAGGCCGGCCCGAGCTTCTGTTTATGTGACAGTTAGACAGGAGCAGCGGACGGACGGGAAGGAGCTCAGGACCCGATTCGGGGGCGGAGGCACATGGGACAGAAACTAGCGGAGAAAGCCTGGGGGCCAGGAACATCCACCTCTTCACCCGGGTGTAAACGCCTGCAGAGCCACCGGGCTGGGGCCTGCGGTTTCCGTCAGACCAGACCCGCTGTACTGTCAGGCTCGGTAACGGATTCAGCCGGGGCCCGAGGACTAAAGCTTGTTGACACCAGGCCTGGGTGGCTCTCGATGGGGCTGCCCTCAAGGCCTTTAGCCAAACCCATCCCAGCCCATGGAAAGAGCCAGGAACCAAGGCCGCTCAGTGGATGGTCAACACGCGCCCCCGTTGGCTGCGGTTCTATGTCTAGCCTCTTTGGCCGAGACCCGCTCCGGGCTCCAAAGCGCCTCCCGTGGGTCGGCTGCAGGCCCCGCAGAAGTGACAGGGCACAGGTGCCGGGAAAGCGGCCAGTGCCCTCGCAGCGCAGAGTCCAGCGCCGGCGTGACCCCGGCAGGGCACAAGGGCAGCGAGGGCCACACTGAGGTCTCCCCTGGGAGACTGTGGGTCCTGCTGAGTCTGGAGACCTCTCCAGATATCCTGGGGTCACCACACCCCGTGCACCCTTCAACCCCGCGCCACCAGTACCTTCTCCACAACCTCGCCAAGGAGCTTTGGTTCTCGATAGTGGCCGTGCCAGCGGCGGGAGGTGGTGCCCACCGAGGCCCCGTTGGGCTTGGGCTGTGCCTGGGCCCCGACGGGCGGAGCTCGGTCTCCGGACAGCGAGGACCACAGGGCTCAGGAGAGCTGGGCTGCTGTGGACACGTGGGGAGCAGCCGCCCGACACGGACGCCCCGGCTCCAGAGGGCGAGGGGCCGACGGGACAGACGAGCCTGGGCCAGGAAGGGCTTCGGCGGTGACGAGATCAGGGAAGCAGGACGGAGGGAAGAGGCCGCTGGGCGAGGCACGGGGAGGAGTGACGGGGAGGCCTTGGCACGACCCGTCCTTCCGGGAGAAGCAGGAAACTTTGAAGGTCCCCCCACGGAACTCGGGGAGGATCCTCCTCATTAATTAGCATCCTCGCGCACATGGGGCGCGGGGACTGTCACCGCCGGCCAGGACTGCGGCTCAGCAGTCATCTGGAGCAGACACCGGCTCCGCGGGGCGGCACGCTGAGCGCGGGTCATGGATCATCTTTTGCGAAATCAGAAGCGAGGAAGGCGGCCCATTAATGAGGCGCCACCCCGAGACAGGCGCTGCGCCGTTCAACGAGAAGAGGCCAAAACACAGTAATTAAAGGGAACAGATGAAAACGGAGGCCCAGAGTGCGGGAGAGGGAGAGCCGCCGCCCAGCTTCTGAGAGCGGGTGAATGCTGAGGCCGCCGGGCGGCGGGCCGGGCCCACGCCGAGAGATTTTGCCAACGTTTTCTTTGACTTGGTTCTTCTCTCCTCCGGCCCGCCAGGACGCCCGGCTTGCAGACGGCTCTGCTCACTGGTCCTGTCATCCCTCACCACGGAGTCCTCTCCTGCACTCCGGCATTTGCCCTGATACAGCACGCCAGACGCCGCCTCGGGGACCACGGCCGCTGTGCACCCCAGAGCGGTTGTCTTTGCCCGAGAAAACTGTCGACCTTTGAACCGCAGCCCCCCAGACTGTCACCTGCCAGGCTGGACTGCTCCCCATCAGGCCATCTCTGGCCGCGTCCCTGGGCACATCACTGGCCAAGCCTCTGCAGGCCTACACGCACCAGCCGCGTGCACACGGTCCCCCCTCCACTGTCACGGGGGCTGGACACACGTCACCTTCCACTTCACCCACCAGGAATCAGGGTCTTTGCTCAGGAGCCCCCCTTAGAATAGCTCCGCACTCCCCTGTCACTGTTTTGAAGCTGTTAATTGTGCCGCCAGGGCCCGGCAAATGACAGCAGATCTTGCCGTGAATTTTTGACATTTTCCAAAATGAACCAAACCAGACAAGCACAATCGCAGGAGCTCTGGACGCCACCTCCCCACTTGTCATCAGGGTGTCCTGGTGACCTTCCCCCAATTCTGTCTACAGCCCCCGCGCCCCGTGGCATAGGCAGCCAGACGAGACCAGGACAGGCGCGCCCCATCTTTATATCAGGGTTGCATGTGGAAGAGGAAGGAGAAGCTGGTAAAATAGCAACAAAACTAAAAACATGCAAAAAATGTGCCTCTGAGGGAGGCAGAAATAGCTTCAAAGTAAGGCCTTTGTAGCTCAGGGTTATGAGAAGGGAGGCTTGTGAGGACAAGGTTATGAAGTTCAAAAGGCACAGTGCTCAGCACCCCCCCCCCCAAGATCTCAGCTCGTCCCACTCCTCACTCTATTTTTAACAGTAACTTCCATCGTTTCATGCTCGGTCAAAAAGAAGCACGATGTACGCAAGCATCATCCTGCCCAGAGGTGGCGCTGCTGGCCCAGCGCGTGCGCGAGCAGACCCCCGCCGAGGACCCTTCTGTGCTCCACTGCACACACCCCCCCCCCCCCCGAGGCAGACACCCTGGCTCAGGAGCTGACATCTCGGGTGGGCTCCGAACACGGTCATGCGGCAATGCACTCACAAGGCTCTGCCGAGAAAGAGAAGGGAGGGGAGGGGGGCTGGGGTGGTCTCCCGGCCGAGGGGGCACGGAGCAGAGTTGAGATGCCGCGCAAGGGTCGGCAGAAACAGCATGTGCAAAGGGCCTGGGGTAGAACACACCAGATTGTCTGAGGGTAAGGCAGAGACAGAGTCCAGAGCAGAGTCAGCAAAAGGGGCAAAGGGTAAGAGGCAGACAGGGGCCTCCCTGGAGGCGCAAGGCATTAAGCACCACACTATGAAGCTACCCGCAGCTTCTGCAGCACCAGTTCAATCCCCAGCCGGCCAGGGAGCAACCCACATGGCTCAGCAGACCTCTCCTGTATCCCCGCTGCTCCCCTCAGCAGTGTACTTCAGTCAGTCTGCCTGTTCTGCTCCCCACTCTGTCTCTGGTGAATCCTCTCACCCCCCACATGTCTGGCCTGTACCCCAGCTCTTGTATGCATAAATAAATAAATCTTAAAAAAAATATATAAGAGGCAGCCAGGCCAGATCACAGAACACCTACATCGTCTGTATGTATTCACGGACTTCTAAATACAAAAGATTAAATCAGTATATACCAATATGTAGATGATGAGCATTGTAAATATGTAATCAATACACAGCTAATATCTATGGCATTAAATAAGCAGCCCCCATTTAATTTTCACAGCCACCTCATTAAATAGACACTATTATCAGATGAGGAAACTGAGGCACAGTGGAGCTTGCCCGAGCCACACAAATAGTGAGCATAGCTGGGTCCAATCTCAAGCTGCCTGGCTGGGACCCCAGATCTTATTCTTCCCCGTCTCCATTCTACCCTGTGAGCAGGACCTGTGCTGGGAAGGATTGTGGGGCTGGGCGTGTCATAACTGGGGAGAGGGCGCATCCTGCCACGGCAGTCACAGGGTGTGTGTGGGGTAATAGGCTCAGTTAGGGTCTGTGGGTGCTACACAGCACCCCTTGGACAAGGGGTCACACAAGGCGCTGTCTCACAACACTCTTAAAAGAACTCGATCCAGAACCATGTTCCTCCAGGTTAAACATTTGCCTGTAACTGTGGACTCAAACCTTTTTACAGTGAGGAAAGTTTTGTTCAGATGAAGTCTTTTACTTAGGAAATATGAATCAGGAAGCTGGCCCCACAGCATCCCTTCTGGGATATTTGAAGGGGTTCTTCACGGAGTCCCCCAAATGTTATAAGAACATGGTTTGAGAAGTGCTTGTCTTGGACAGGCCACAGGATATTTGTTCTAATGTGACTGCATCATTGTTCCAGTAACTACCCTGAAATCACAGCAAATGAACTACATAACATTTACTCGTATGAAACTAAGTAGAACCCACCAACAGGGGTGTTGCAGTGTCATTACCAAAGTTTGTCACAAACACCTACGTGGGTGAGTATTGGTGATCGCATCTCAGTTCCAAGAGAGACCCCCACCCAGGACAGTTATTACACAAGGAATAATACGATCAAGCACATGTCTATTTTCAAGATATTTGGAACATACTATCAAAATCATTCCCCAGAAATACTAGGCTAATTAACACCCTTACCAGCTCTTTGAGATTGGCAATTTCTCTGCACTCTCATACATACACACACGCACATACAATGCACACGCATATATATACATATACAAACATACACACACTAGCTTTACTCACTTCAAGATGAAAATTTTATTTTAATATCATCTATTTGATAACAAGTATCTTTTAACACTCACTGGCCACTTGTAGTTTTTACTTTTTGTCTTGCCTACTCACTATTTGCTTTTCTACGAGCACCGTTATAGTTTTTTTTTAGTAGTTGTCAATTTTAAAACATGTGTTAAGTATATTATCACATCTTCTGTGCAGACTTGTTTCTGGCGTTTAGTGTGGTGTTGGCAAGAGGATGGTTAATATCCAGTCAAGGCCATCGCTGGTGTCTCTTAGGACACCTGCCTTTGCTGTCTTACCTAGAAAGTTCCTCCTCATTCTCATCTTATGTAAAACACTTTCCTGTATTCTCTCCCAATACTTTTTGGAGTTTAAGTTTCCGTATTTTTAATCTTTAAGCCACATCTTTAATTGATTGTCAGATGAATTTGGACACGAGGCTGAAGTGCTCCTGAGAGGTTCGTGATTTCTCTCCCTGCCTAATGCTTCACCATGGAGGATGACGTCTGCTGCTTCCACATATGATTTTTGTCATTCTGTGTAGTTTCCTCCATTCCCAGTTTACAAACTATTTTTATCATGAAAGTATAAAATGTTGTCCAATGCTCTTTCAGCATCAACTGAGATATGAGCTTTTCCACTTCCTTCCATTAATGTGGTGTATTACACTGATTGATTTTCATTTGTTGAGCCATCCTTGCATTCCAGGAATAAATTCTATTTGGCTATGGTGTATAGTCCTTTTACTATTCCACAAAATTTTGTTTGCTAATACTTTGTTGAGAATTTTTACATCAATGTCCATAAGGGATATTATTCTGTAGTTTTCATTTCCTGTTGTGTCTTTGTCTATTTTGGTATCAGAGAAATACTGGCCTCATAGAGTTAGACTAATTTCCTCTTCTTCAATTTTTTTTGGAAACTTTGAGAAGAATTGGTATTCATTCTCTAAGTGTTTCATAGAACTCACCAGTGAAGTCACCAGATCCAGGACTTTTGTTTTTTGGGACTGATTTGCTTTTGGGACTTTTGTTTTTTGATTTTTGTAACTGATTCAATCTCCTCACTAGTTATAGGTATTTTCAGATTTTCTATTTCTTTGTGATTAGTCTTGGCAAGCTTTGTGTTTCTAGGAGTTTGTCCATTTTATCTAGGCTTTCCAATTTGTTGGTGTTCAATTATTCAGAGTACTCTCTTCTAATCCTCATTGCTGCTAGAGAATCAGTAGTAATGTTTCTATTCTCACTTCTGATTTTAGTAATTTGAGTCTTTACTATTATTTCTCTTAGTCCATCTAATTAAAGTTTGTCACTTTTATTGTCTCTTCAAAGAATGGACCTTTTGTTTCACCCATTTTCTCTATTGTTTTTCTGCTCTTCCATTTATCTCTGCTCCAATTTTTATTATTTCTTTTTCTTCTGCTAGCTCTGAAGTGTCCAGCTCTTTTAATACATGAGAATATTTCAGACACACAAACATTTGCAAAGCTTATTCACAACTGCTTTGCAAATCTTTGATTTTACTGCATTGGAGTTAACACATAGGATCTGTAACTTCACCTCTCTCCTAAGCTGCAAGCACTTTCTCCTCCCTCATAAATGCAAGCCCAAAAGATTCTTCTGACTTTAGCTTGTGACAAATTATTTCAGTGAAAGAACATTTTCAAAGCAAACAAAGCTCCTGGCTCATCTGACCGTGAATTTTGCTCTTTCCTCCCACTCACTTAGGTGAGTAGACGCTGGCAAGATTTTCCCAGCACCCTCACCCCAAGTTCAAGGGGGTTTGTGCCACCAATGCAGACTGCCAACTGCATTCTGTGAATTGGTATTCAGTCCCACTTGCCAGGCAAACATTTGGAGATGGAAGGTATGTTTTGGAAACAATTGAGAACCCCCCATCATGAACATGCCTGCAGGGGTGCACACTTTGGTGGGGTGTCTGCAGGGTGCAGGTTGTCAGTTCCAAAATTGTCCATCATTATCCCAGAGTGGACCTAGTGCATTACCTGGCTCAATGCCAATTTCATTCCCCTGGTAACAGAAAAGATGAAATTTCTCAGTCCCCATCCTGTCCAAGGAAACACACACACACACACACACAGAGCCCAAGATGCTATGAGTGGTACCTCTGTCCAGTCCAGCCTGAGAAGCCCAGCGACTAGCACTATTTTATTTTGTGACTTGTCCTTTCAATGTTTCCAGCTTGTCAACCAGCTCCCCAAAGTACACTTTTCGACATGCCTGCTGCTCCATGGATGATTGCAAAGGGATGACCAAGTCAGGTCAAATCCACTTAGAGCAAGGTAAAAATTATTATGCCCTATTTAGACTCTACTTTCTTCCTATGGCAAGTCTCAGGTCAAGGGGAGGCAGAAGAGGGACAGGTGAGGAGACTCGTCAGACACATAAGCTGCTGTTTCTGCCCAGGCTCTCATCTGCAGGGTGAGGCCCTTCTTGGGGAGTTTTCTTTCCAGGGAGGTGGGAGTGGCCAATCAGCCTTGCACTGCCCAATTGGCTACCAAGTGCCCCCCCAATCCAGACACCTGTAAGGGAGCAGTGGACACCAAGATGGGGGAGGTCCACGGGCCTGCGGTGGCTGACACTTGCTAACACCAATGTGCATTTAATTTATTACATCAGCACTTCAATTGGATTGCAGATACCACCCGAGTGGCTGGCAGTGTTTGCATACCTTCAATCTATAACTGGCAGATAAAAATCTCCTCTGAGGTGGGGACGGCAGGCCAGCCTCTTAATACATCACTAGCAGGGGAGGGGAGTGTTGGAAAGTTTCAAGCCTCACATTAGAAATAACGATGTTCAGAAATAGGAAAGCAGGCCACAGAGGGGGGTCTAGACCCTCCTACTAACTCCTCTGGGTCGATTTGAATGAGAAAAAGTGATCTAGGAAATGGATAACCAAACTAAAAAACATTCACCATCAGCCCGAAGGCCTCCACCCCAACTCTCCCGGGCACGCGTTTATCCGCTCCTGGCAAAGGATGCCCTGGGAATCCAAGCAGGTCTGAGCCTGCAGCCGCTCGCACGGAGCTCTGCCCTCAGGTTTCCAGCATGCACCTCGTCCCTGCCGTCACCACCTCCCTGGGGTCAGCGTCTGGCCCTGAATGTGGGGCCCAGGACAACGCTGGCAAATCATCTTCCAGAAGCCCGTCTGCCGTGCTGAGTTCCACGAGCCAGCACTTCCTCCGGGACAGAACCCACAGGAGCGGCCCCAGAGAGCGCGCGAGGTGCCGCAGCAGGAGGACAGTAGCTTTCTTTCCGAATTTCAACAAATGGCTCCTGCAGGGAGAAGGGGAAGTCGGCCACGCCTGGTGGGGTGACCACCTCTGTCGGGCAGCTGGGCACACACAGGCCCTGGGCACACACAGCAGGCTGCGGGGGTAGGGGGGGCGGGGGGGGCAGGGGGGGGCGTCTCCGTCCTGGTTATTTCCTGAAATTGAAACAACCAGAGCGCGACTGGGAGCTGTGAGTCTGTGGTCTGCCCTGTGGCCGGCAGCGGGAGAAGCCGGGGAGGGGGGAGCCCCGCCCCTGAGTGTCTGCAGCCATGAACCGATGCTCTTCGGAAACGCAAGGTTCTGGGTCAGGCGGCCCTCCTTACAACAGAGACCAGACCCTGCCCCTCCCGTGGATGCTTCCCGGGGGCTGCCTGGCGGGGGAGGAGGCCTCACTCTTTAAAGACCCTCCCGTCCTGGGCTCATCAGGTACCTCCTGCTGTTCCGGGGCATCCTTCTTGCTCCGCCTCCTCCAAACTCTCCCTGTCAGGGCCTCCCCAGGGCATCTTCTTCCCAAGGCTGGCGCCTCCCTGCCATTCTCACCAGCACCCCTGGCCACAGTTCCTTCCGGGGCCTGACACCCGGTGATGTTTCAGTGGCACCGGTGCTGGTGGCCCGGCGTTGAAAGGCCAGCATCACTAACGGATCTTGCTTCCCACAGGATCCCGCAGGAAGAACCTTGGCCAAGTCCCCCTAACCCCCGTGCCCGCACAGCCCCCAGCGCTGCCCAGCTCGCACATACACCTGGGCACAGACTCCGGCACCTGGGAAGCAAGCTGTGTCCACACGTGTCGGGTGGGGGTGGACAGAGACCTTTGGAACAGCCCCTGAGAGCAGAAGGAGGTCGAGATGGAGGAAGCAGCCCCAAGAGATCCTGGCTGGGAGGGAGAAAGTGACCCCAGCCCTGCACAGCACGCAGCTGGGTGGACTTTCACCGTCAGCCCCAGGCGCAGGCACAGCCTACAGCACCAGGGCCACCTGCCCTGTTCCCAAAGCCGTGTGCACCTGGGCAAAGGCTGAGCCCCCTGGTCTACTCCTCACCTGTCCACTTTACCAGCGTGCATAGGTAGCAGGAGAGACCCATCCTGGTCTCGGCACCCGTTGCACAAGCCCACCGACCGCAGCTGCCCGCTTTCCCTTCCAGACGGTTCTGCTCTAGACGGGGAGCACCACACCTGCGCTCTGGTCTGCCCGTCTGATAAGTCCAAGATAAGAGCCCAGTTCAAATTCTTGCTTCATCAAAGGGCCCAAAATAATTCACAGGTTTCTTGCATGAAATGGTCATCACTTTCAAGCCTGTTAAAGAATCCACACCCAGGAGAGAAAACAAGAGAGGGGAGAATCTTTGCACAATAGAAAATCAATAGATATTTTTCTTAAAAAGTGAGAACATTCAAACAGGAAGCCATGAAGCAATTTGTAAGCGGGTGAGCATGTCCGCAAGCCTGGACGCCTCATCCAGTCACGGCCGTCCCCGGCTGGGCTGCGCTGCCCCTCCCAGGCGAGGGTGACGGGACTGGCTGCAAACCCTCCACGACGCCGGCGTGGAATCCGTCGGGGGCGGAGTCTCAGCACTAAAATAATCTCTGGTCGTTCAGGGATTTCCCAGGCAGGGAAAGGCTTGTGTTGTCTTTGGCACCAGCACCACTGGGGGTGTCTGAGCTCCCATGTCTGAGGTGGCTGAGCTCCTGTCGCCCCGAAACGCCCAGAGAGGAAACGCCAGCTCCAGCCGTGCCAGGTAAGAGAAGCTCACGGTGCTGCCTCCTCGCCCTTGGGTGCGTCGTTCAAAAACCTCTGTCCCGTGGCCACCTTGGGCTGCTGCAGGGGGCCAACACTCCTGGTCCCACAAAGCATCTCAGAGAAAGGCAGATCCTGGAGCCTCACACGGAAGCGGAGCTGCGTGTCCTTGACCCTGAAGCTGGCTGCCGAGGCGGGGCCTCTGCGTGGCGTCCCTCAGGAAGAAGCACCCCAATGAGGGCCGGCTTCAGTCCTGGCCGCTGCTGAGAGAGAGCGGGGGGCCAGGCCGAGTGTCCCGTGCCAACCTGTAAGCAGCGCCGGGGTGGAGCGTGGAGGGACGATGGTCCTCACAAGAGCAACCCCTCCTTCCCCGCGTCTCTGACACCGACCACCTTATACTTTGCTGTTGCTTTTTTCTTTGCTGTTTTTTCCCCCAAATAAATGTTAACTACTAGTGCCAACCTTCCAGAAGTAGCAGGACACCTGACCCAGGGGCACAGGGACAGTGGACTCAGGAATTTCCGGCCACCCATGGGTGCCTGCCAGACCCTCCACCAGGGCCAGCCAGCCAAAGAGCTCCACCTCCACCCATGGGTGCTGACCTGCCGAGAGCTGCCGGGCCATCTCCTGGAGGCCAGGGCCGGCCCCCAAGTCCAGGGCCCCCAGGCGCCCCAAGTGAGGTGCCCTGCCTCATCGAGGGGGTCTGTGAGCAGGCCCCGCGCTGCACACACGGTGAATTCTCTCTCTCCGTCATCGGTTTGCAGCCAGAGGCAGGCAGGCTCCGGGCACTCAGTCACCGGGAGGTCTGAAGACGAGGCTTGCGGCGTTCAAGCGCTGTTCAAAATTAAGTCTTTTCATTTTCCTTCCGCCGTCCTTACCTGGGGTTTCCTGTCGCTGCTGATGCATGGGGAGCCAGCACGCAGCTGGGGCAGGTCAGGCGCCGTGGCCATTCGTCATCCAGGGGCGGCGGCGGGCGGGATGGCCGTGCCCGGTCTGCACAGTGGCCATTTGCAGAAGCGTCAGCCTCAATCCATTTGTTAAAAAATTCTCTTCCTCTAATGAGTTGAAAATATCGAATATTCAAGCTGAGGGGACACTGATCACAGCAGAGGCAGGATTGATGGTGACGCCCAAGTCAGGGCACGTCCTGCCTGGCCCCCGCCGGCCCTGGCCAGCCCCAGGCTCATCTCCCGCCACCGGCCGTCCAGCGCAAGGTTCCTCATTTGTCACAACATAAAGTCCCCTGAATATCTTCCATCATTTCACATCGCAGGCGGGAAAGACACCCTCAGGACGAGCTGCCACCGTGCATGATCTCGGTGTGGCCGCCTCCTCGGCAATTTTGTGGAGCTTAAAATGAGCCTTGGTGGTGCTGGGGAGAGGGCCTGGCTTTAGCCTCGAGCCCAGCCGGTCGGCCCTGGGAGGGCGACTAGGCTCAGCCTCGGGGACGGCCGGCCGGATACCCCGAGCCCCCGGGCAACCAGCCTGGGGCCACCGGGCCAGGCCACCAGCCCCTAGGCCTCCTCCTGTCCTGGAGTCCCAGCAGGCCCTCCAAAGAGCTGCTACCCTGGAGTGCCGGGGACATGCCCCCTGGGAAGAGCAGTAAGTCGCCAGCAGCCGTTCCGGCTCCTCGGGCACCAGCAAAGGACTCTGTGTTGCCTTGGCTTTTTTCAAGACTACTTTGCTTTAGGAAACAGCAAGGCCCGGGTCCTCTTGGGACCTGGACGCTAAGTGATTCTGCAAGGCTGCCGCACACTCTCTGAGCATCTTGTCAGCCAGTTTGTCTGGGGCGTTTAAAGGGAGTCGCAAATGATGTGCTTTGACATCCGTCACCTTGAGACGAACCAGCGCCCACGTCTCCCCAGCGCTGCAATTTCCTTTAAGTGCAGGGTGCGGGCTGCTGGGCGGCCGCGGGCGGGCCAGCTGAGCGTCCCCGAGGCCGCTCTCCACCGCCCCAGTTTCCAACATAAATATGGAGCTGTGCAGGGAGGCAGGCCGCCGCTAACGCGTCCGCCCCTTTGATAAGTTAATATGCCCTCGTAGCATAAGGCACAGGCAAACCTGACACTCTGGCCAAGAATTTCAGCAGGTTAAGTGGCCCCCGGGACCTACAGATCAATCTTGCACATTAAAGGCCCCCACCCCTAGCTGCCCCTGTGCCCCTCACCACTCCCTGCCCAACCTGGTGACTCGCAGGCATCACCCCCAACTGCTCATCCCAGGGGCTTCAGGGAGGGCGCCTGCCCACTCAGCCTGGGAGAGCGGAACAGGCCACTGCAGGGCTTTTCCAGGCAGTAGGACGCGGGGGGACCGCAGGCACCTACAGCCCTAAAGACGGTGCTACTAAAACGTGAAGAATTTTAGTATCCCGGGGTGACACCGCCGGAGCCGGGAGTTAATGTGAAAGAACGACCCACGCAGCAGAGGGGCCGGGGCAGATCCCCCGAGGCTTGCCCCCACCGGAGAACTTACAGAACCTGCAACTGAAAAGGGGTGAAAAATCAGGAAGGAGGCGGCAGAGCCCAGGCCCGGAGACACGCGAGCGCGCAGGCTCGGAGCCCACGGCCAAATAAATCTGTCCTGTTACTGTATTTACTTCTCCGTCCTCCTCTGCCGGCTGGCTGCCTTGTAAATCTCCCGTGGAAGGAGGGAAGGCAGCCAGCCCAGGTAACATATCCTGCGATTTCCAACATAAATATGGAGTTGTGCGGGGAGGCAGGCCGCCGCTAATGCGTCCGCCCCTTTGATAAGTTAATATGCCCTCGTAGCATAAGGCACAGGCAAACCTGACACTTGAATCATTTATGGCTTGGGGGGGAATGGCAGCAGCCTTATTTTTTTCTGGAAAGAACCCACACGTCTTTCTAAGCAGCGAGAGTGTCATTGATGGCGCTCGGGAGCTGTTCCGTTTCGGCCATAAACCATGTGTTCGGGAGCCGGGCCGTTCTGTCGAGGAGTTATTACTGGACAGTCCACCCGGGGGCACGGGCACCCGGCCCGGGGACCCCCGCCGGCCCCAGCAGCGCTAGCCCAGCGCAGCCCCAGGAGGCTCTGCCCGTGGCGCCCGTGCCGTCCGGTCCCCGCCCTCTGCCCGGCGGCCGTGTGCAGGCAGGGGCCGCCGGCTACCTGCAAGGTGGGCTCAGCTGGAATGACGTGAGGGGAACAAAAGCCGCCCTGCCCTGGCTTCCTTTCGGGCCCGTAGCGTCTGCTGGGGTGTCTGACCAGCCATAAAGAGCGACATGCGCCAGGCGCAGCATTGGAGCGCGGCCCCCCGAGGCGGCCGATCTTACTGGGCTGCAGCGCAAACCATCCCGGCGCTGAGTGCGCTGGCTTCTGTCCGCGCCTACCGCCCAGCTCCGTTTACGCCCCCTCTGCCCGCTGAGCTGGGTCAGGGGTCCCAGTCGGGGGGCCTGCGGGTGCCCAGCCCTGGTGGGTGTGTCTGAAAGAGATGGCAAAAAACCCCAACACTCGGCACAGCCTTCGGGCTGGGGGCGGGCGAGGGAGGCGCCGAGCCCGGGAAGCCACAGCGAGGCTGGTGGGGATCCTCCTGCCCCTGAACTCGTTGGTCGGACACAGAATTAGGGCGCGGCAGGCCCACCCCTGCCACCTGCCGCTTCAGCCCAGGAAAGGGAAGACAGTCTGAAAGGCTCACCAGCCCGGCCACCCTCCTCTCCCGGCCACTGTCCGCCTAGCTCTTGACCTGCCCCTACCTGCCCCTCCAGACCACGAGAAGCCATCACTGCCCGCTGCCCCTCCCCCAACCTCATCGTCCCAGCCAGTCGCTGCCCCCAAAGTCCCCAGGCACCTCACCCCCGGACGCCGTCACCCGGTCTGTGGCTGTCCCTTCCTGCGGACCTGGAAAGCACCTGCTCACCTGCCCCTCCCGCCTCATCTTCACGCCCTGAGGTTCTCCTGAAACCCCAGTGAGTCGGGACTCGCGGGGTGGGTCAGCCTCTCCCGAAGGCTCCAGGCTGCTCCCAGGCTCTCATCACCCTCGCGCTGAGCTCATGCTGCAGCTGCAGACGCAGCCGCCCATCAGACCCCAGCCTCTGGCACCCTCTGTCCCGCCCCCTCCCAGCACTGAGCTTCACCTTTGGCTGCAAGGCAGGCCTCAGGGGGCAGGACCCTCTGGCTTTTCCAAGTGCTTCCAGGGGCTGTAGGCGGCTGTGGGAGATGCAGGCTGGAGCTCCCCACCAGTATGGAGCCGAGTCCCTCGTAGCAGGCTGACCAGCTGAGGTAACCAGCTGGCTTATAAGCTGACCAGCCCGTTCACAAGTTGTCAGGCTGGCTCACGTCAAATCCCAGGTGGCGGAGCATCTTGGAGCAGTGTCTCCACCCTTGGCTAATCACAGCTGTCTCCCAGGACATTGGGATCCCCCTCTCCCCAGGGAGGTCCTGACTCCCGCCCCAGGTGCGCCCCGTTCTCACCCCACCCCCCACACAGCTGCTCGTGAGCCCCTCTGCAGAGGCCTCTCAGACCTGAACCCCAGGGGTTGCCCCCTGGAATCCCTCTGTGCCGCACCCCGGTGTGTGACAGTGAAGTTGGTCTTCACCTAACGCTGTGATAGGTTCTAAGAAACTGCATCACGAAGGGAAACCCCAGGAAACGAAGCCAATTTGACCTCAGGCTTCTGGATATAAACAAGAATGAAGCCGCTATGGCCTGTTTCTGGTCACAAAAGCATCACCAAACTTCCAAATAAAGACCCCAGACACCCCCAACATCAAACTCTAACGTGTGCTCATCGCATCATTTTCCGGCCTGTTTCTTCCAGCCCAGGGTCGGGGTGGCCAGAGCCTCCCAGCAGGTCAGGGTCGAGGCTGGACCCTGGACAGGACCTTCCCCAGCAGAACATCATACCGCGTTGGATCACCTGCTTGTCCGAGTGTCTCATGGCGGTGCAGCTGCGTTACCCTGGGGAGGGACCCTCCTCCACCATGCGGGGGCCCTGCCCGGACAGTGCCCGATGCCAGATGTGCCCAGAGGTTGATAAACTGAACCCAAGTGAAGGAAGCTGGCCTGCCTGCTCTCACTCGGAGCCAAGACTCAGACCCAGGCTTGGGGACAGGCGCTTTCTCGCACACGGACTTGCTAGACGAGATACCCGGAGTTAATTGCCTTGTGAACTGTTTTCTGAAGCGTAGGACTCGGGAACGTGCTTAACTACCTGTTCGTCGTTCGCCCATCAACCCCAGCGGAAAGGTGATAGAGGGCTCACAATTACATGCACCGAAAATCTGGATGATCCTGAAATGTGTTAATTTTTAATGAAGTCGACGATTCTGTGTAGTCTTTGGGCCTTAGGAAGTTTGAAAGATAAACCAGTCAGCCTGTCATATGTTCCTCTTTGAATTATTTAAGAGAAAGAAGAGAACACGCGTTTGGATTGGCCCTGCCCCTAAGGAGTCCTTTACCTAATTAATTCCCATAAAACCACTGCGAGTTAGGTGAAATGAGTTAAAAGTCAGACCTAATTCACTGGAAGCCAGGGGACCACATCTCAAAAATCACCATCCCAAATGGAATCCAATCAGGGTCTCCATAGAGAGTTTCACGCTGAATGAAGTGTGCAAATGCACCCCATGCCCAGCGCCCCCCCGTGCACCCCGCCACAGCCCCCCGCTCCCAATTGGTCTTCGTGTCTGTTCCCTTTGGGCCGCCATCTTGGCGCCCGCCAGCTGGCCCAGGCCTGGGGTCTGCTGGAGGACCCGGACCGCAGCACTGATGGGTGGTTGGTGTAGGTAGTGACCCCCACGGTGGCCCCTACAGCTTCACCCCTGTCTTGAAGCTCACCCTATGTCCCACATGTCTAAGAGTTTGGGACATGGACGCCAGGGTTTCTCCCTTGGTGTGGAGAAGAGGAAACCACAGCTGGAGGAGCTGCTGCTGCTGGTGCCCTCTATGTCTGGCGCCCCCGCGGGTCCACCTGCAGAGCAGACACTCCCCACAGCCGCCAGGGGCAGGTGACAGCATGAAGGTGGCAGTTAACTCGCCGCCGTGAGGTCCAGCCCCACACACACCCCCGAAGACGTCTGCAAAGAGGCGGGAACAGCAGCAGCCAACAGGCAGCCAGACACCAAGATAAAAACGGATTTGGAAAATCTCAGAAAGTGCAGCGGCATTAACGTGTGGTTCTTCAGACCACAGGGACCAGAAAGACACGCAATGAAGTGATGTCCAAGGGGGTGGCCAGGCCAGCAGACAGGGGCTCCTTGCATTGAAGGAGGCAGCGCTTCTCCTGCGATAGAGAGGGGCCTCCCCGTTCCTGCAGCTCCCTGAGCCTCCCCTGCAAGCCCCCCCATGCTGGCCCCAACCCCAGCGCCGCAGGGGCCCATGCACGCGGGAACGGAGGCCGTGGCAGGGCAGCTGTAGTGGACGTGACAGCCAGCACGGGCGAGCCCCTCCACGCGTGCATCCTGCATCCATCTTGCTGTCACCACCTCCCAGCACGTCCCGCAAGGGGACCTCCACCCTGGGGTGCAGCATCCAGCACAGCACCTGGCCAGCAACAGGTCAACCGACCATAGATTACGCAGCACTTGAGAAAGTGACTTCCAGCCCCAGAGGAAAAGAAAACAAACATGCAACCAAGCAACCCCCACCCCATCCCCACGTCTTCATTTTGAAATGTCCCAGAGGCTCCCGAGCCATGCGGTCTTTCCGCAGCCATCCCGCTCAGACCCTCGAGAACGGACCCTGCTCGAGCGGCTGGGACGGCAGAGGACAGTCCTCACACTCGCATCTCCCTCCCTGGAGCGGCCAAGGCGGCTCTCTTGGGCCTTCAGCTCCCGGCCCAGCCATGGGCAGCAGCCGGTGCTCGCGAGTGGCCCCGGGAATGGCCGACTCAGGAAGTACCGGGTGCCATCTCCCCCCAGGGCAGCACCCCTGCCCGTGGTTGACCGCACGTCACCGGCCACCGCACAGTCCCAGCCTGCAGCTTCTGCCCAAACTGGTGGCAACCTGGTTCTTTCCAACAAAGCTCTGGGGCTCCTCTGTCTCGACGTCTCCCTCATGGGGGCCCAAACTGGCCTGCGTGGCTTTGCGAAGCCCACCGTCCCCCCACAGGAGTCATGCTCTGTCCTCGCCACCTCGGTTAAAAGATCAGTATGGTCGATGGTGACAACAGGGAGCAGAGGTGACCACGGTCTTGGGCACCCTGCTGGCCCTGTCACCCGTTGGGGGAAACACCCGCCTCGAGGGGGAAAGCGGGAAGACACGCGGTGCCGGATGCCAGCCCCCCAAGTGTCCCAAGCATCCCTCCAGAAGACACTAGGATGAGGCCCTGGAGCCCAGTAGTGAAATTTGGTTGGAAAATCCGGTGTGCGAGCCCTTCTTAGACTGTCATGGCGCACGGTGACACTTTAGTAAGAAATCCTGCCTTAAAGGGATCTTTCTGAGACTGATAAACTATTTTCCAAGAAAATCAGCTCTAGAATCGTCTCTTAATACAGATAACCTGTGATACTCGCCAATCACCAGTGTGCCTTGCAACACAGCTAAGAATCTGTTGGTCAGAGATCTCAGCTCCTCTTTTAAATAAAATTACTGGTTTTTTTAAAGATTTATTTATTTATATGAGAACCGGGGTACAGGCCAGGTGTGTAGGAGGGTGAGAGGATTCACCAGGGACAGAGCGGGGAGCAGAACGAGCAGACTGATGAAATACACAGCTGAGGGGAGCAGCGGGGAGACAAGAAAGGTCTGCAGCGCCATGTGGGATTCTCGCCGGCCGGCCGGGATCAAACATGCGTTGCGGAGGCTGCGGACAGCTTCACAGCATGGCGCTCAACCGCCTGCGCCACCAGGAAGGCCCAGAATTACTGTTTTCTTATCAATGTTATGTAAGGACGCACTATGGATCAGAGAAGGCCGCACGCCTGCCTGCCTGAGCGCTAAGCAGGGGAGAGCATTCGAAGCCCTCCGTTCAGGGCTAAGGACTCCTCCCTGGATGGCACCGCACAGCCACAAAGCCACAACTGTTCCAAATTTTTTAAAAAGGTAACGAAAAAGGAATCATTTTCTTAATCCACGGCAGTTTTTGTTGCAGCTCACAGATAACAAGACTTTGGAAAGTACAGGAGGATGACGGAAGATGCTTCTTGGTATTATTTGCAAAAAAAGGAGACAACGTGAGACCGGCTGGCATCGTGCGTGAGCGCCTGCCACAGCGCTCCCGATGGCCGACGTCCCGTTTTCTTAAACATGCCGGTGGCAGGGCGCCTGAGAGGCCACAGGCCCACCAGCACGCTGGGCTCCATCCACGTCCATCCTGTGGCCACTGTCCATCCCCCGTGGCCGCCGTGACTGTCAGACATGGACCCAGCGTGAGGCCCAGGCCGGCCAGCGAGCAGCTGCAGCCCCTGCTTTCAAAATGGCTGACAGTTCAGCCCAGCATTCTCAATACACCCGACGGCCACAGAGAAGCGGCCTGAACAAACGTCTTAAAGACCTGCCACGTGGCGGCTGCAGGCCCCGCGGCAGAGAGAAGCAGCCAAGCAGGGAGGAGGAAGAGGCCGAGCCCCCACTTCTGTCCTTGGTTTGCCTGCAACTTAAAATGGCCGACAAGCTGTTTGAATGGGTCATTTTTGACTCAGGAAACCTAAAACAATGAACATTCAATTTAGAAATTATGATTTCCTGGTTCGTACTTAGAGGAAGGAAAATAGCCGAGGCTGGGAAGACGGTGAGAGGAGCATCCGGTGTCTCGGCCGCCGGAGCAGAAGCAAACGCAGGAACAAGGGCTGCTTGTTTGCTGTCTTCCTGCCTTATTTTTAGGCTATTAGAGAGTGAAATTAGAAGCAATTTTTTTTTAATTATCTTTATTGCAGTAAATAGGTTTCCAGCCTTGTAGCTGCCTCAGGAAGCGGCCAGGGGAACATGGTGGAGGGTGGCAGGGCGTGAACGGGCATTTGTAAAAGCAAAACTCGAAAAAAGGTAAGTCATAAGTCCGTGGAATACAAACAACCACGCATTCTAATAAAAATTATTTAAGCACAGGAGCCTAAAATTCAATATTATATTGAAAGAATAGAATATTACGAGTCAGGAAGCTTTATTAAAGAGCGTGAGGGGAGAGTCCATAGGGTGCATCACGTGTGGCAAGTTCAGCATATCCAGGAGAGCTTCTGCTCACAACCCTGATCTGAAAAGCACAGTGTGGACATATTCTTGATTAAAGTAAGAGAAAACATTCGTCTCAAATTAACCGTACACGTCGTGCTCAGTATTACAATGCTAGAATCGGGCTCATCAACACCAGGACAGTCTAGTTCCTCCCTAGGAACTTGATTCCTTGCCCCGTTCGGGAAAGTCCAGGCCGCGCTCCTGACAGAAAGGGGGGACAGACGTGTGATGACCAGGAAGGTGCAAGGAAACCTGCAGGCTGGAGGTAACTACGGACAAAACCAAGTCAATTCCAAACAAGCCATGATTAATAAGGCAATTTGACAAATGAACAGAGTCCAGACAAACATATTAAAAATCAAAAGTACACAAAATATTTCTCAAAAACCAGTCATAAATACAACTTTATAAAGCTCTCCATAGCCCCCACTTCCAACCAAGATGGAATAATTAGATTTGATTTTCACGCATCTCAATCAACCAGAACACCGAGAAAATACATGAAAAGAAAATCTTTCAAATACTGGACATCAGGCAAAAAAAAGAGGGACCCACAGAAATAGGAAGCAGGTGATGTGACCGGGCCCTCTCTCGGGCTGCCCTGGAGAGTGTCCGGGAAGGGAAGCCGGGCCGAGCGGCAGGTGCACAGGAGGAGCGGCAGGCCAGGGGGCCAGGGCGGCCAGCAGCTCAGGCACGGGGACAGAAGGCAGGAGCCCACAAGCGAGGTCAGAGGAATGGAGTGTGTGGGGCATGGTGGGGGTCAGGGGGGCAGGTAGCCTCCTGAGCTAAGAGGGTAAACCCCTGGAAAGATGAGAGGGGAGAAGAACACAGCCATCACAGGCCCAAGACTGCTTCCTGACCCTGCTGGTCGGTCTAGGAAGCCCTGCAACCACAAGTCATCATGACAGCAGTCAGAAGATCTTGATCAACAGTGGGAACTGACAAATCTACTCTAGATGCTACTCTGCCTACAAAGGCCTAATAGCAAGGCATGAAAAGGGTCAAGTAATTTAACTGCATCTCCCAGAACAAAACTCAGTAATATTTATATAAAAATACCCAGTCTCCCACTAGGAAAACTCACTGTATCTGGAATCCCCTTCGAAATGACCTGGCTTGCAAAGAAACAGGAAAACAATCCAGAATGGGAGAAAAGCCATCTAAGCTGACCCAGACCTGGCTGGGCTGTGAGAACTGGCTGGGCGAGGAGCTCAGCACACTGTGTCCTCCTCACTGCTAACCTTGAGTGGAGACAGAAGATTTTTAAAATACCCACATTGAGATGCAAATTACAAAGTGAATGGTAACCTGGATGGGATTAACAGCAGATTAAACAACTCAGAAGAAACGATTAGCAAACTTGACTTAGACATTATTCACAATTAAATAGAGTAGGGAGGGCGGGAGAAGGGTTTCAAAAAATAAACAGAACAGCGGTGAGCTCCAGGCGAGCTTCAAATTGTCCAGCATCTATAGCTGGAGTCATCAAAGGAGAGAGAAAGATTTCAAAAGTACTCAAGTTTCATGAAACCTCTAACCCCAGAGGCGCCTGCCGGAAGCACAGAGGCATCACCACCAAGTTGTTCACAAACATTCTAAAAAGAATAGATTTGGGGGGCTCCCTTGTGGTGCAAGAGGTTAAGTCTCAGCGCTGTGGCCTGAGTTCGATCCCCGCCCAAGGAGTCAACCCACATGGCGCAGCAGACCTCTCCTGCCCCACACACTGCTCCTCTCAGCAGTGGATTTCAGTCAGTCTGCCTGTTCTGCTCCCCGCTCTGTCTCTGGTGCATCCTCTCACTACCCACAGCTCTGGCCTGTACCCCAGTTCTTGAATGCATAAATAAATAAATCTTAAAACAGCTAAAATGCTATATAAAGCAAAACTATACGTTAATGAAGGTGAAAATAGATTTTCTCAGACAAACAGAAGTTTGTAATATTCATTACCAAACCCTATACTAAAGTGCATGCTAATCAGTCCTTAAGACAGAGAGAAATGTACTCCTTAGAAATAGCAATTCACCCAAAGGAAAGAAGACCAGAAATAATAAGCACATGGGTAAATACACAAGGTTTTTTTTTTTTTTCTTATTAGGTAAACTTCTTTAAAGCGTTATTGACAGTGTCCCCAAAAATCAGGACAATGGAACGTGGAGTTTATAATACCCGGGAAACTAAATTATGAGATGCTAGCACTAGGGCTAGGAAGAGAGAAACGTGATATATCATCGCAGGCTTCTTGCACCGCATGTGGGATGATGTATCATTCGTTGGTGAATTGTGATAAGTTAACTACGTGCACTAAAGCAGTCACTAAAATAACAAAGAGTTATTACCAGCAAAAGAGATGAAGTAGAGTCAAGAAAAGTATTTCATAAATCCAAAAGGAAAAGGGAAGGAAAGAACAGGTAGGACCAAAAACAAACAGCCAGATGATCTGTTCAACCTTATTTCAATGGCAACATTAAATTTAAATCTTCCAAGACGCTCAACGAAAAGACAGAGGTTGTTGGGCCTGCCTGATGGCGCAGGGGTTAAAGTCACAGGGCTATCAAGCTATTGTCAGCCACCGTGACATGAGTACGAACCCCGGCCAGGGAGCTGACCCACGTGGTGCAGCAGACCTCTCCTGTCTCCCCGCTGCTCCCCTCAACAGTGGATTTCAGGGGATCCTCTTGCTCTGCTCCCTGCTCTGTCTCTGGTGACTCCTCACACCCCTATACCTCTGGCCTACACCCCAGCTCTTGTATGCATAAATAAAAATAAATCTTTAAAAAAAAAAAAACACAGAGGTTGTCAGGTAATGTTGTTGACAAAGGCCCACTCCTATTTTGCTTTCAAGAACCCCACCTAAAATACGACACCAGTCGGTTCAGAGTGAAAGCATGGCAAAATACTGATCGTGTTAACAGAAAGCCAGAAAGGCCACACCAGCGTCACCCCAGTGGGTTTCAGGGCAAACACCCCACCATGGACAGAGACGGCCGCAAAGGGGAGACGGACTCGAGGGCAGGGCTGGACGCTCTCGAGCACACTGTGGCCACGGCAGGCCCTTGGACGTGCGGGAGGCCAGCAGCGCAAGAACTTCAAGGAGAAGTAGACGAATTTCCAATTATGCGAGGGGTTTCCACGCCTGTTCCTAGACAGACGCAAGCCAGTGGACCAGAACACGGAGCAACCCGCCTGGCCTGGCTCGCACACCGAGCAGCCGCCGCACCCCGCACCCCTGAGCGTGAGGTCAGCCGCCCACGCCGCGAGTGTCGCGCAGCAACAGAGACGCGCCCGCCCGGTGTGGCTTACGCTGATCGTGTCACACCCCTGGGCTGTGCTAAGCAGTTTCAGACGCTGAAGAGGCTGCCCCGCAGTGCCCACTTACGGCCAAGGAAGCCAGGGCGACCGGATCAGTACCCGCTCCAAGTCGTCCGGCGGCAGGTGGGCAGGGAGTCGGGCTGTGTCTGTCTCCCTCCTGCCACCCACCCGCCACGTCTCCTTCCCTTCCTGCTGTCCGTTGTTTCCACTCTGACTTCTTTTTATTTCAGGTGGATTTATTCCCAGCCATAAGTTGTTGCTCCTTCAGCGTCCTCTGGGTGCCTTTCCTCCGGGCCCGCCTCCTCTCCTGGCTTAGGACAATCTGCTCTCGGTCAGTCAGTAGGGGTCACGGCCATGGCGGGAGCCCAGGCAGGGGTCGTCGTCCACGAGCTCTGTGAGTCCCGCAACCCTCAGGGGCTCCCCTGGGCGTGCTCGGTGACCAGAGAATCGGCAGCTAAGCCCTGAGTCGGGCGTTCCTCTCTGCATGGGAAGCACGCGCAGTGAGCCACCAGCAATCTTTGGGGGCCGCGGACCCTGCGCCCAGCCCATGCCTGGCCGGGCGCACCCCAGCACCGCCACCCCCCCGAGGCGACATCCGTGGCCCTGGCCGCTTCTAGGTGCGCTGCCTTCGCCAGCGCCGCAGCTTCACATGTGTTCTTACAGCGAGCACGGAGACTTACACCTCTCGATTGGCAGGATTTGGTAGGATTTTCTGGGTCAGGGATCACTGAGGCCGCTGACGGGAAGAGCTGCTTCTCGAATTCAAAGGGCAGATATTACGTGTGAGCTGAAGCTGTATTTGCCTTGTTAAACTGGCCCATTGCTCTGAGACACAAGAAGACTCCTGTCCAGTTTTATTCTTTTTTTTTTAAGATTTATTTATTTTTTTTTTATCCAAGCACTGTTGTACAGGCCAGAGGCGCACAAGGGTGAGGGGATTCACCAGAGACAGAGCGGGGAGCAGAACAGGCAGACGGACCAAAGACACAGCTGAGGGGAGCAGCAGGCGAGACAGGAGGGGTCCGCCGCACCATGTGGGTAGCTCCCTGGCCGGCCAGGAATCAAACCAGCGCTGCAGAGGCTGCGGACAGCTTCACAGCGCTGCGCTCAACCCGCTGCGCCACCAGGGAGGCCCCAGTTTTATTCTTAATAACTAACTTGTGTAGCATCATATTTATTCTGAACATTCCAGTTCTATGAAGACAGAAAGAGTCCAGGGATGTGGTCAACACCACGGTCTTGCGAGACATCCCATCAAACCATCATTCTCTCTCTTTCAAGTCATTTGGGAAGAAGTTATTTAATCCCAACCTTGCTGCAGCTCCACCCCACACGACTCAATGAGTCCAGCCTGTCTCAGGAACACCTGGCACCTACAGCAGCTCAATACACGGTGGCCGCATCAATGCTGACCAGAGGATTCACTTGAGCATGCAGCCAGGCCCTGTGTGTTATTCACCTGCTTAAATGCAAATAAGACAAGTCTGTAATGACGCCGTGACTTGTGAGCCTGGGCTTTTGGTGAGCACTCGCAGGAGTCTTCCTACAAAACACCGCACCTCTTTTTGATGGGGGTCACCCCTCAGAACCAGGAGGGAGCCGCTGATAACATCTCACTCGAGAAGCAAGGTGTCAGGCCCAGAGGTGAAGTGACATTCTGGGGTGGCCCCAGGGCACAGGCTCGTCTCTCCCAGGTGGCTATCCACCGAACGCCCTGGCCGGCAGCCGCTGGCCGCAGGTGCATGGAGAGTTCCGGAACGCTGTCATCTTCTCGGCAGATCTGGGTCCTCCCTCCGCGCAGGCTGCTGGCTGTTGCTTAGTTCTTGGAATCAGCAGTTTCTCTCTAACGGGCTCCAGCTCCGCTCCGTGTTCATGCTTCCATTTAACTTTTAGAGACACCTTGTTACCTCCCGCGAGAAATCCCGCCGAGATTCTGATTGGAATCATGTTCTGTCCAGAGCTCCATTTGGGGAGACCGGCCTATTCACTGGTTTTGGTATCAGCATAACGCTGACCTCCTTGGAACTGGTAATTTGTTCTATTTTCAGAAGAGGACTATGGAACTGGTACTTTTACTTCCTCTAATAGCCCATAGAATCCACCAGTAAAGACAGTTAAGTCTTTGTGGGAAGGTTAAATAAAAATTCGGGTAACCTCTGTCCTCTTGCATGATTGTTGCCACTCTGATGTTCAAGAGATTTGTCTACTTCATCATAAGTTATCAAACATATGGCTATAAAATCTTAGACTAGTCTGTTATTATTCTCTTGCTATAATCCGTGGTAACGGAGTGGTAACACGTAGTGATCCATCCAAAACACCCCCAAGGCCTAAATATAAGCGCTGGATCCATAAACTCTTAGAGGAAAACAAAGATGTGACTCTTCATGAGTTTGAACATACAATGATTTCTCAGAAAAGATACCAAAAGCATGAGCAGCAAAAGGAAAAACTAAGCCAACTGGACTTCATCAAAGAGGAAAACATTTGTGTTTCAAAAGAACCATCGAGAATGTGAAGCCAGCACCCTCCAGGTCACACCCACCCACCAGGCCATTGGTGCCAGCTGTTGGCCAGAAGCTAGACAGGGCTGTGGCGCCTACATGGGCTCTCCACGTAACATGCACTTCCAACAGCTGCTGGCGGGGCACCCAGAGGCCCCAGGGCACCCAGGAAGCACAGGTGGAGCCCAAAAGGCTCCTTTGTGGCTTCAATATGGACACCAAGAGGCATCGCTGCACCTGGAGACAAGGTGAGAACTAGGGCGGAGCAGGCTCCGCCCCTGGGTGGGGGTGCACAAGGGAGTGAGTGCTAGAGCCACGGTTAATCTTGGGGGACATGGAGACATCACACCCCAAGGTAACAACTGGAATTCTCGCTGCACCTCACTTTTTCCCCCATCTTTGAAATGAAGGTGTGGATCTAAGTCAGTGGGTTTTCAAACTTCCTGGCTCAACACTTTAAACAACAAAACTTTATGGAGATGCAATTGACGTACCACGTAATTAATTCATCCATTTAGCATGTCAGGGCATAGTCTAGAGGCTCTTTAGGACAATCACAACTACATGCAAACATCACCACAATCCAGCTCGCAATGTTTCATCACTTCAAAAAGAGCCCCCACCCTTAGCTCTTGTCCCCCTTTTTCCCAAGTAAAGTATTTGCTGGCATTCTCATCCCAGGGTGGGTGACCGTGCTCCAGAGGCTCGGCTGAGTTTCCTGAGCCTCTTTCTTCGGGAGACCCCGGGGTGTCCTGCAGATGCTGCCTTTGGGGGACAGTCATGGAGACAGTGTGCTTGCTCCCTCACTGGCACCTGGTTTTCTGGGGCAACCATCCAGCTGGGATCGTGGGCCTTGCATGCGGGAACTCGGGGGACAGACTTCAGAATTCCAATGTTTTGAAAAGTCTGCCTGTCTGGAGCCTTCTGGAAACCTAACCCCGGCCTTGTTTTCTGGACCCCAAGCCAGGCTCGCCTCCTGAGCAGCCTGGCCCTGGACCGCACTTTCCTCCATGGCCCACAGATATCTCAGGGTGCTTCTGCTGTCCCCTAGCCCCAGCTTCCCATCTCTACCTGGGGTTGAGCTTCAGCTCGAACCAAGTCCTTGCAGCTCACTTGCAACTGCCGCTCCATGCCCCCAAGTGCCCGCGCACGCTGGCCGGGACGGAACGTGGCATTCATCCATTTTGGAACAGTGATTTGAATTGAAGGCTCTCCCCCCGGCATAAACCACCTTAGAATATGTTCCCGTGTAAGTCTTCTGAGAAATTATCAGTCTGCCTCTGCCACTGATTTAAAATAATACTGGAGCAAGAAGGAACCAATCGGCAGGCTCTCCTGACATAACTTAAAAACCTTGACTCCCTAAAACAGAATTATGTACGGTGCGGAAACGCGCTGAGCAAAATTACTCCTGAATGTGGCCATGACAACGGGACCTCCTGGATGTATGGCAGCCGCTCTGGGAAATGTGTAAGTGGCCTAAAAGAGTTAGCGTCCATCCCAGAGTGGTTGATTTGAATGTTTGGGACGTTTATAATCTCGTGGCTGCCTGCTTTGCAGAATTACCTCGCCATCACCAGCTCCATCCATATGAAAATATTTGCTTTAGCGGATGAAGATGCTCTCTTGACAAAACTATTAAATACAGCAAGCTCGGGACTTCCTAAATCCAATCACTTTGAAAATGTGCAGTTCTCACAGTAACAGAATAATAAAAATAACATAGTGAGGAGCCTCCGCCGTGCTGGCCAGGCGCCATGTCAGCGGCTAGGTGAGCTAGGAGGTCTAGAGGTCTAGCTTGCCCTCTCTTTCTGGCACTTTCCATCCACCATCAGCTAAAAGGGGAAATGAGGAGACTAAGAAACGCCAGAGGGAGGAAAAATGAAGAAGGCCAGGAGCAAGGTAAGGGCCTTGGCCGGGAGCAGCCGAGCTGCGGGCAGGGGTGGGGAGAGGGGGCGCTCGGGAGACGGAAGGAGGGCCGCCCTCATGTCGGGAAGCAGCTCGAGAGTGGAGAGAACTTGCCCTGGAAAAGGCCCAGAGGCCCCCGGCACCTGTTTCCAAAGAAACTGTGCTGCTCCTTTTCCAGAAGCACCCAGACCTGCGTTGCAATGGTGCTCGGAATCTCTCCCCCCAAATAAATCATATTTATTTATTTATAAATCAAATCAACCCCCGGCTCCATAAATCATCCCCCTCGCCTGCGGCTCCCCCTTTGACACCCAGGAAGGTAGAAGGGGAGCCACGGGCTCTGCTTCTCCCCTCGGGCCTGGGAAGTACAGACCCGCCTCGCCAGCGCTTCCAAACAGGGCCCCAGAAGCTGGGGAGCCGCGCGCGCCGGCAAAGCCAAGCGCAGACCTTCCCTGAAAAGTTTGACTCCCGCTCCTCTGACTTCCTAGCGCTGCCAGCCTGAGACGGAAGCCTCTCGAGAACATGCTTTCTCGCAAAATTCACAAAGAGCTTTGCCGCGGAGCCAACGGCTGGAAAGAGCCAGCGAGCGCCGGGCCCCATCTCACGCCCGCGGGCCCCGGGCGGCTGCCCGTCCTGGCCGGCGACCGGGCGCCAGAGCGCAAGAAAGCAGTCAGCTCCCAGGACAGCCCGGCCGGGCTCCTTTCCGGAGAGAGGGTGGCGCCTGCCAGGAGGCGGCTGGGCTGGGGCCTGTGCTGGGATAGGAGGGGCACCGGCCGACCTGGAGGGCTGGACCCTGGGCCTCCCCGGGCGTGGGCACCGTGCAAGGCACATTGAGCGTCTGCATGGTGGCCTTGGCCCTGACCAAGTCCGGGAACACAGGGCCTGTGGGGTGACAGCGGCCCGCCACGTCTTTCTTTGCCAGCTTCTACCCTAGAGCCGCCCGTGGCAAGTGGCGCCACCCTGATTCACTTTATAAATAACTGGCACAAAAGGATGCCAGCTGGACGGATACCTGCCAGCCTCCCAGGGTGCCCCCTTCCCGGCTCTGGTCTTTCCACCTCCGCTCAGCGCAGACGGCGGGAGACGGGGGTCCGCAGGCCCGGGGCGGGAGCCCTGTCTGCCCCTCCAGGGTGGGTTCCCGGGGAGACCCTTGAGCGCCCTTCAGGAGGAGGGACGGTGAGCGCGTGCACAGCCTCGCCCACGGGAGAACGGCCGGGGCCGCGGCCAGCTGCTGGCCTCCTCCATGAAACGACTTCCACTCTAATTCATCAGCTTCTTAATTATTCGCTGTGCTGATGAAACCCGGGGTCTGTTACATCTCAGGCGCGCGAGCAAGAGCGGCCAAGCTCTAATTTCCCGACAGCCCGTGGATGGCCGCTCCCCGGCAGGACCCGCAGCCGGACGGCGCGAGGGCGCTCTCTGACAGCGGGGCCCTGGCCGGCCCATCCGTCTGGGGGCGCGGGAAGAGGCCACCGCGGACACAGTACCGGAGGCCAAGCGGAGGCGCGGCGCCAAGCTGGCACTCGGCTCTTTGAGGGCGTCTCCGGCAGGTTTTCCAAATAAAGTGCAGGTTGCCCAGTTGCGTTTGGATTTCAGATAAACCGTGACTGGCTGCTGTTTACGTCAGGCTCTCCCGCGCAAGGACAGGCCTCTGCTTCCACTGATGAAAGAAGTGTTCGTTGTTATTGAGATCGCATCGAGCGAGGCATTCTGCATTTTTATTTGCTAAACCTGGCAACCCTAACTTGAGCTTTGGGTCGGTGAGGAGGCAGCCAGGCTTGCTCGTGCCCAGACAATCCGACTGAGCGGAGCCGTGGGGCCCAGAACTGAGCCCAAGCAGCAACGCCTCGGCCCTCCCCAACCCGCGCTGGCTGCAGGACCTGGCGCGGCCCCAGGCCTGGGAACAGCTTTCCCGGGAAGCGAAGGCAGAGGCCAGAAGGAAAACAGATCCACCGGGAAGGAGCAGGCCCAATGCTAAATAGGGGGATGCTGGAGGGAAGCAAGGGGTGCCTGGGGGTGGGGAGGGGGGAGAGCGAGGGGCTCCAGGTTTCCTGGAGACACCCCAGCTGGCACCAGGCAGCCACGCGGGAGCCGTTTCCCTGGTGGAGCTTTTTAAGCTCCATCGTCACCGTGATGGCTTCAGACGTGGCACAGAGTTTGAGAACTTCAGAAGAGTCTAAAGGGGACACGAGTCCCGTCCCCAGGGCTGGGGCCTAGCACGCTCCGGCCGTCGTCCCCCGGGGCATGTCCCGCCTTCCGGGCCCAGAACCGCGGAGTCGGCGCCGCTCCCCGGGCCCCCGCTGTCGTGTCACGCGCTGCGGACGTGGCTGCTCGTGCTCCAGCTCTGGAAACACGCGGCTGCTCGTGACGACTCAGGACTCTGCTGCCTTTGACGGGCCACAGTTTATTCAAGCAGCTCCCTCTCCACGGGGACTTAGGGTCTCCCCACTCCCCGCGTTCTGACGCGCGCTGCTCCCTGCCGCGGGGCTCTTTATGGGTCTCCAAGGATTTGCAAGGGGCGAAGACCTGGGATCCCAGGGCCTGCGGCAGGAAGTGACTCATGTGGACGCTGGAATCCAAACTGCCAACTTCTCCTCCAGAAAATCTCACACGCAACAGAGGAGGATTGTTTCCTGCACGCTTGCCAGCCCTGGATGGTAGCTCGTCCAGAAATCTGAACTCCTGCTGATCAGCCAAAAGTTTCTCTGATTCCTTGGAATTGCATTTCCTTCCTTCCTAATGGGACGAGCGTTTTTCAAATGCTTGTTGAATGGAGTTCTTCTCGAATCTTTTTCATGTTTGCAGGCATTTTTCCAACTTGTTCTGGATCGTAAGGGTTCTTAATGCACTAAAGCTCACAACCAGATTCCAGAACATGCTGCATTGTGGTTCCACGTTTGAGATGAGCTGGGGTGTCTTCAGTGCTCAAATCTGATTTTTGTTGGGCAAATAGTCACCGTTGGTCTGGGTGGTCGGTGTCTTCCTTCTTCTTCACCCCACCTGGACACCAGACATCATTCACCCCACTCTCTACCACCTCACGCGCCTCTGAAATGAATTTTCATGACAAGGGGGTTCTTTTCCAAAGAACTGACCTGCTAGCTCTCTGTCATTTACTGAATAACCCAAACCTCCCCTTCGCATTATTTGAACTCAGCCCTTGCACTGCAGGCTGAGAGACTGGACACTCAAGTGTCCAAGACGGGCGGACCTGCACCCAGTCATCTGAGTCCTGAATATGTCTAAAGTACTCAGAGCATCCTGCCCCCCACATCACATTCAGTATTTTGTCGGCTCTTCTAGAATAAGTGAGCCCACCTTCTAATTGAATTTTGATAGAAATTGCCTAAGGATGGGCCTCCCCAGTGGCACAGCAGTTGAGCACTGGGTTGCGAATCTGCCCGCAGCGTCTGCGGCACCAGTTCGATCCCCGGCTGCTCCCCGGCCACCGGCGGAGGGTCCCGCATGGCGCGCAGACCTCTCCTGCCGCCCGCTGCTCCCCTCAGCAGTGTCCTTCGGTCCTTCTGCCTGCTCTGCTCCCCGCTCTGGCTCTGGTGAATTCTCTCACCCTCTCGCGCTTCTGACTGTATCCAGTGCATGTATAAATAAATAAATAAATAAATAAATAAATAAATAAATAAATCTTTAAAAAAAATAGAAATTGCCTAAGGAGCGTTGCTAAAGCTGGCGACATTCAGCTCCTGGGGACCAGGTCTGCTCTCTCTGCGCAGAGACACCCCCCACCCCAGTCTCTCCAGAAGCCTCCTGCGCCGCGGTCCCCATGGCCATCTTGCTAGCTTAGTGAGTGTGCTCCATCGACCTTCGGGATTGGAAAGTTTATCTTTTTTACTTTTCAACTAATCACTAACAGAATACAGGAAAGTGGCGAGTGCGTTTGTGTCGCCACAAAAGACACTGCGAACTGCTTTCTCCAAACCTTCTCTCGGGGTTTCTGACACACGGCCAGGCCACACGCAGGCTTGGTCTGTTCCTTTCCAAAGCTCATCTTCTTCGTTTTCTCTCCTATCTTAGTGCATTTGCCGGAACTTCCAGGACGATGTTCTCAGCGGGTGCTGCAGCCCATTCCCCCATCCTGCCGCCGGGGGCGCCCTGGGGTTCCTGGATCAGGACCCCGTCACACAGCATGGTAGTGCTGTTCCACGCGGAAGACCCTTCCTTGTCCTGGCTTATTAAGGTTTTATTAGAAATCGATGTTGGATTTTATCAAATGGCCTATGTGAATTTATTGAAGTTTTCCTCCTTTAATCTACCAATGTGATATATTTTATTAATAGATTTCTGCATATGAAAGCATTAGCGCGTTCCTGAGGTAGACCCACGCAGGTGATATGTGAAGCTGCGGTGTTCGTTTGCTATGTATTATTTAGGACTTTCCGTCCTTTGATACAACAGCTATAGTCTGCTTCTCCTCAGGCGCCAGCCTCACCCACTGCTGCAGCCTCACCGTCCTGGTGAGACGGTTCTAGAATTCACCGGTGCAGGTTTTAGATTCCAGCTTAAGTTTGTTCTGGCAAATGCTCAAGGAGACATTTTCTCCCTGGCTCTGCGGTCTTCATGGAGAGGGGAACGAACTGTTCTACAAGACTGAAAATCCTCACCCCCAAACTCTAAAGAATTCTAAAATTATTCTGGAAGAATCACCAAAATATTGAGCGATAACAGAAGGAGGCTGACAAAAAGAATCATTTCAGAATATTATAAAGTTATCGTAATTAAGCCAGAAACTACTTCTGAAAATTCTCTCCAAGATGATTAGCCTAGAGAAGGTTTCTTCTGCTTCAGTCATGAAGATTCATGTTTTCCTCAAAAGAGCCTCCCATCCATGGCGTGGTACACCGGGTTACACAGAGCAGTTCTTTTTACCACCACCCACGTCATCGAGAATGTTCCTTCGTTTGCTCCCTGAATCACCTTCACGAACTCCTCATTTTATATATGTGTATCTCCCTCTTCTGTTGCTAAGCCAGGTTTGCCAGTGGTTCATCTATTTAAATGTGTGTCTGTTTATTTTTAAAGTTCTGGAATTTATCAACTCTATAGATTTTTATGCTCTAGTTAATAAATTTTTCTGTCATAATCTTCACTGCAAGTTTAACATTCCTTAACATTCCTTAAACTTAACATCCTGGATTTAACATCATTTCATTGTAACACTGAAGAGGAAAAATCAATGCCAACCAACCTTGATCGAAACAGCAGTACTTGTCATTTTGCACTGTCACTGATCCCAGGGACCTCTCGACGACCTTAAGGCAGGACTTGCTGTATTCAGTGCGGTGCCGTTGACCTTGAATTAACTTCAGGCTTCAGCCCTTCCTTTCATATGTTCTTGTTTCCAAGTGTTCTGAAAATAGAGACTTCCGATGCAATAGTCACTAGGAGAATCTTATTTTAATGTTTTAAGTATATAGCCCAATTTGCGTCGCGTTTTCATTATTAAAACTTGCATTTTTTTGTCGCAGTGCATGACAGATGTTACCTGTACAGTTTGTTTCTTAGACCCCATTAAATTTTTCTTTGTGATTAAGATTCTTTCACAAGTATGTCATAGGTGTCATCCTCTTTTATGGAATGGTATAAAGTTCAATATTAAATATTGAATAAAATCAATTTATAACCATGGTCCAATTCCTTGATGATCTCTTCATTTTGGCCAACGTGCACCATCCTGGCTATTGCATATAAAAGTCACCACATTATCTCTGTGCATTTCTTCTTTGTGAATTTTAAAGACCGTCCATCCTTTACACCATCTATCTTTTAACGTATATGAATATATGTTATTCATATATCTTCATGGTGAATTTTACCTTTTGTCAAACACGCACACACAGCTGGAGCTGTGCAAACTCTAATTCAATATCATTTTTGCCACAGTTTTTAAGTGTTTACTTGCGTCTACCTGATACGCCTTTGCTTTGCTCGCTGCCACGTCCCCACCTCACATTTACCTCCGGCCCTGCTCGGCCCTGTCTTGCTGCTTGTCAGTACTCCCTTGTTACTTCCTCTTATTCATGCTGAAAAGATATCTCCCTGGGTCTCTTATTTTTCTTTAATAGCCTGGAAAGTGTGACTCTGGTATTTTTCCACATGTGGTCCTTTTCACATTGCTGTTGTGAGTAGCCATGCATTTTTTCCAGTTACCATAAAAACTGAGATATTACCCGACCTCTCTTCCCAAGTAAAACAACACACGTGGACTCTTCCCTGCTATCTGGCTTGCCGATCTTTGTTGTTATCTAGAAGCTTAACCCAGATAATGAATATTAAATGATTGGCTTAAATGATACATTTTTGCTTTCAATATTTTTTTTTTATTTTTTTTTTATTTTTTATTTTTTAGAGGCATGTTTTATTTATTTATTTATTTGTTTGTTTGTTTGTTTATACATGCACTGGGTACAGTCAGAAGCGCGGGAGGGTGAGAGAATTCACCAGAGCCAGAGCGGGGAGCAGAACAGGCAGAAGGACCGAGGTACACTGCTGAGGGGAGCAGCGGGCGGCAGGAGAGGTCTGCGCGCCATGTGGGACCCTCCTCTGGTGGCCGGGGAGCAGCCGGGGATCGAACAGGCGCCACAGAGGCCGCGGGCAGCTTCGCAACCCAGCGCTCAACCGCTGCGCCACCAGGGAAGCCCTGCTTTCAATATTTTTTTGGGGGATTTAAGTTGTTGTTATCATCTGCGCAAGAGATATTTCAACTGCATGTTTTGCTAAACTTGTTTCCCTTTTTGCCTTTCCACCGTGGCTACCCTGACCCTGCACGGTGAGCGGGTGTGCTTCCAAGGGCTCCCCAATGTCCTTGCTTCTCCGGGAACACCTTCGCTGGAGTGGGTTCGAATCCGCGCTCATGAGTCAGCCCCTGGTAGGTCCAGCGGGGGAGAGAAATCCATGAACTTGGCCTGCAGGCTGATGGGGCCTCCCGAAGATCACTCCTTGGGCAGGGGCGCTTGGGTCAGATGCTTGTCTGTGAAAACCCCATAAACATCGCTGCATTGTTCTGTCCTCACTGCACAGCAGCAGCCAGCCAATTTATCCCCAGGCACAAATTACGTTGGGAGACGGGAGTGCTGGAGTTGAAATTTTCCTTCAGGTCAATTGTTCAGGTGAATAACTAACAAAATAAACCTGCTGGAAATCGTAAACAGAACTGCCTGTGCCCAAGAAAGGGGAATGGAGTCGGGAATCCTGTAGACAAAAAGCTAATTGCCTCGGATTCTTATTTCTTTGGCCATAGGAGGGTTTGCAGCTGAGATGCACATATCCTTCTGTCTAGCAGTCCAAGCTCCAGCCCTATGGCTGAGCCTCCTTGCGCCCCTGGGCTCCTGAGGGGCTATTTGGGCTTCTCCATTCATTCTCCCGCCCACAGTGATTCCCAGCAGACATAGCCAGGTCTCCTACCCTCTCCTTTATAGATTTATTTACCCCTGTCCTCTCAGCCTCCTCGCGTTCCAAACTTCACCTTCCACTTCTTTGATTCAATTTTCTAGTTGCAATATTATAGCTTTAAATTCAGCAATTATTTGTATGTAGACTTTGTGACCATTGAAAATACCTGCTCTAATCCCGTAGATACAAAATAAACCCACTGGAAATCATAAACAGGAACACCTGTTCTGCCTAAATCTTGTTAAAAATGGAAACCAGGGTCTACCTGGTGGCACAGGGGTTAAAGACGCAGCTATCAATCTATCACCAGCCACTGCAGCACGAGTTCAATCCCCAGCCGGCCAGGGAGCTACCCACATGGCACAGCAGACCCCTCCTGTCTTGCCCGCTGCTCCCCTCAGCAGTGGATTTCAGGGGATCCACCTGTTCTGATCCCCACTCTGTCTCTGGTGAGTCCTCTCCCCCACTCCCCCACACCTCTGGCCTGCACCCCAGTTATTGTATGTATAAATAAATCTTTTTAAAAAAAATGGAGACTAACACATCTCTGAAATCTTCTATCCCTTGCTGCTACTTATTTCACAGAAGGGCTCTGGCTCAGGACTTGTGATTTCTTGCCAGGTCCACAGCTTATCCTGGTAGAGGAAGTTCTTTCCCCCATTTTCCAGCTCCTATGTCTTCTGCACCAACCACATAAAACACGGGGAGACGGGGGCCACTCTTAACTTGCTTTGTGGGATTCCCCCACCCAGCTACATGATGGGTGGGGCACAACAGGGGTTCCCAGGCACCCCGGCCAATGTCCAGGGAGTGGCCACCCTGTGGGGGCTCCGGTGGCCCCACATCCAGGCGCAGAGTCCCCATCCGGCTGGCAGGACCACAGGCAGGGCCACTTGGGTGCCCTGACCCTGCCCACCCTCCCCTGATAGGGAAGGCGGTGCCAGTCTGCACCGCCTTCTAGACAGTCCTCAGATGGGCGCTGCCGGGGAGGGTGGGGGTCCCGCAGCCCTTCATTCCATTTGGCAAGAAACACGCACGAATGGTCTTGAATTCCCCATTCTGGGGATGCGACTGTCATGCCCAGTCCCCACTTGAGACGGCGTCCACCGGCCGTCTCCAGCCCCTTCCTGGGCCCTCCTGGGAGGGAGGGGAGGCAGAGTGGCCTCCTGCCCCTGCTCCCTCAGAAGTAGGAGAGCCTCAGGCTGCTCCCCGCTTCCCAGAGGGGCTCCACAGGAAGGAACATCCCTGGGACAGCTGCCCCTCAAAGAATGCTACCCCAGGGCCAGGGCTGGGTCTGGCTAGCGCCCCTCCTGCTCCTCAGGGCCCCGCCAAGCCCCAGCCTTGGCAGGCGAAGCACAGGGCGCCAGGGCTCAGCCCCCACGATGGGAAGCAGGTGACCCCCACCCAGAGCACTTCTCTGGGGCACCGGGTTCTAGGAGGAACCACTGGCGAGCTGAGGCCATGTGCACACTCCTCCCCTCTCCGAGGCCCGGCCCTCCTGCGAGGAAGCCTGTTCATCTCCACCTGGGAGCCGGCCAGGCCGGGCCACATCACCGAGGAAAGAAAATCCCCCCACACCCCCCCGCCCCGCCTTGTCCTGAGCCGGGTGCACCGCGCTGCCCTCCCCTCCTCCCTGGCGCTCGGGCCTGGACGCAGCGGCGGCCTGGAGTCGGGGCGGCCGGCCCTGCTCGTCCGCATCGATCGCCCCTAATGAGCAGCCGAGCAGCTGCGGCTAATGGTGCTGCCAGGGGTGTGGAGGGCAAAAGTGGGAGAAGATTATCAACCCCAGGGGCTTCACCGCGGCCCGCCGGCCCGAGCCCTCGGGGCGACGATGCACTTGAGAGGTCACCGAATCAAATGCGGGAGGCCGAGCAGGGCCCGGCGGCAGGGCGGCTTTTTTCTCCAGCAGAGACTACAGGCATCAACAAAACCGTTACCTTCGGCTCCATCATTACTCCTGACCCCCGCCCCGAAGCAGCCCCGCACTCATTACCACTCATCAGAGGCCGGCCGCCTCCCCAATTAGTGGGGCTTAGGCGCGCGCTGGGTGGACGTGGGGGTGCGCCCCATGTGAACCCCGAAGCACAGGCCCCTGCACCCCCCTGCTCCTTACCTGGGGGGCCCAGCTGCCATTTGATCTGATTTGCTTGTTGCCTGCCACCCCCTCGGAGATCTGAGAGGGCCGGTGAGTGGCTCTAGGAGGTGCCGGCGCCGCCTCAGGGCCGAGGCAGAGGTGAGCCTGGCAGAAATGTCGGGGCCGGGGCCACAGGTATTAGCAGAGGGAAAGAAACGGCTGGCGAATGCCTTCGGGGTCCGCGATCCCAACGCCCCCACCGGGAAGGGCTGAGCCAGCAGGAAGGCAGGGGTGCTGCAGCTGGGGGCTGGGGGGAGTTACCCCCTCCTCTGCTTGGCCAAAATGCCCAAACCACTGTTTGTTTTCATGCTGTAAATAAGCAATTTAAACATTATCCCAGTTTCCGGATAAGTCACATGGTGCCGTGCTCCCCTGCAGTTAAAACAAATTATTTATTAGTTGTTTGTTGGTTTTTATTTTCTTTAATTCTAAGGCAGTGTCTTTGTAACCACAAGATTCCCATTGGGTCAGATCATTAGAAAACCCGGGTGTGGGTCTCCCTGATGGGGAGGCTCATCTCTGAGACACGGCCCAGGGAGGGCTCGCAAGAAGGCCATGTGCCCCCCAAGCTCACCCTGCCTGTCCCAGCCCCTCTCCTCACACCTGCCGAGGAAGAGGTTGGAAGTTGGGGCTGATTTCCCGAGACCCCGCAGGTAAGGAGCCCGGGGGCGCACCCACCACGGGAGGGGCCCACCCACGCGGCACTTTGGTGGGAAATGTGTCTCCAGGCACCTGGACGCTGCTGGGGAGCCTTCGGCTGGGCCATGTCCGCCGTCTCTGCCCAGGGAGGCGTGTCGGTCACGCTGCCCGGCACAGCTTGCCCAGAGCAGAGCCGGGACACGCCTTGCCCTCGATGTGTAAACTAGTCTCCCTGTTCCTCAGCAGCCTCAGAAGGGCTCGCTGGAGTCCTCTCCTGCCCAGCACCTCCTGCTAGTGGACGCCCAAGAACAGAGGCGCACGCTCAGACCACAGGGGTTCGGACAAGAACAGAGAACAGGGCTCGCCGGTGCCTGTGATGCGGAAGCAGGCAATGGCGCGGGCAGGGCTGCGGGCGTGCTGGGGGGAGCAGGAGGGCCGGAGCCCGGCCAGCTCGAAAGAGGCCTTCAGGATGAGTGAGGACACAAAGGCCAGGGCAGGGGCAGAGCAGGTGGACGCTGGGCAGTAACGGGGCTGCTCCCAAACACATCTGGACACCCCACAGCGCAGCGCATCAGAGAACAGAAAGGAAAGCAGGGGGGTGGCTTCTGTTTGATACGTGTCCTTCTCTCTATGAACCCTAAAACCAGCTTCCATTACTCTTAGAATCAGGAGTAGATTCTACCAGACCCCACACAACTGGGCATGGACGTGTCCAGCCGGGAGAAGCCGCGCTGAAGGAGAAGTGTGAGTAAAAGCAGTTGGTGGAGGTGGGGGATGGGGGTGTCCCAGAGAGTCCACCACACCCCCACAGATGCCCTTCTCGGAGGGGGTCCCCTCATGGGGGGCTCTGTCTGTCCTAAGGTAGGTTTGTCTGGTACCCCAGTGGCTTCACTGCTACCCACTGGGCGAGTTTGGGGGGGAGTCTGTGAGCTGGGTGATTTGAGGTCCCCCACCTGGCTACAGAGAGCAGAGGCAAGAGTAATGACATGGGGCAGGGGGTGCAGACGGCTCTGCCAGCACAGGGACCAGGGTGGCCGGGTCAGGGGCACCGTGTCCACAGCGTCTCCAGTGCCTGATCTCTGAGCTGGCGCAAGCTCAGGAGAGCTCAGGAGAGGGAAGGCCAGAACTCTGCTCTCGGGAGCCTGAAATACCTGGGGAATCTGCATTCTCCGAGTCACTTCCGGTGCCACAAACCAGGCGAGCGCTCGTGCTGTGCCTGCCCACCACCCAGGGCCCTGGCGGCCGTTGGGTGCACGCCTGCTGGAGCTCAGAGCTACATGACTTCCCCACACACACTGCCCGGGAGCCCTGAATCCTCCCCGAATCCTCCAGTGTGCCAACGGTGCTTCCTCCCACACGCAGGCTGGGGAGCTCCCAGGCCCGTGGGGTCCCATGCCATCAGACTCTGCAACAAGGAGGCAGTTTGGGGTCACATGCTGAGCACCACTGGGCTGGCCAGAGAGCGTGGCCTATGCAAGGCCGCTCCTGCAAGCAGGAGACACTGACCCCCTGCAGGGCCTGGCAGGGTGTCAAGAACTGGGTCAGGTCCAGCCAAATATGGTCTAAGGGGCGTCCCAGGAGAGGCCCGGGGGAAGGGACAGCCCGGGGTGAGTGCCAGCATGCACCCATGGGAGTGCACGTCGTAACCAGAGCATGCTCTTCTCAGCTGGGAAGAAACGGGTCCAGAATATCGCAGGGGTGGGAATCCCAGGCACCAGCCCCTGGTGCGGGCAGTGGCCTCTCAGCTGCAGGGCTCCCCCTACAGGAGCCCCGACCACGCCGGCGACACACTCATGAGGACCTGATGGATCTCGGGAGCTGTAACCAACTCGGACTTGTCCTGGCCGAGAGGAGACTAGATCCCAGGGCCTCCGTGCGCTGCATTGTGCACAGAGATTCCGGGCAGAGGACACATTTTCGCAGCTCCAGAACACGTCCGCCGCCCTGTTGTCCTTCGCCCCTATGGTCAGTGGAGTTGTCAGGCCACAGAGGATCCAAGAATCTTTGCTCTGGAAGACTCCCTGGAAGCCCACAGACCAGCCTCTCCAGCCCACAGAGCGCGGCCTCACGTGCTCACAGGCCTGGGCCTCTGGCCCCCACGGGTCCCTCCGAGCCCCCCTCCACGCACCTGCTCCCGGTCGCTGATCCAAGTGGGGTCTCTGAACACATTCTCCGCCATCTTTGGTCCCTGCTCACGAAGTCTTTCAAATACCTTCCCTCTCCCCCTCTCCGGAGCCGGGTCCCTCAGCAGCCAGGACCCACGCCAAGGCAGGCTGGCCCAGGGCCCACTCGGGAACGCCCCACAGGGCACACTGTGCCTCAGCCATGGGGACCAGCTGCTCTGCGGTGCTCTCGAGGGCAGCGGGAGGGCTTCTCCTCCAGACCCTTCCCACCCGGCCAGCGCCAGCCCACAGGGGGAGCAAAACGACTGCAAATGACTAACAATGAACCGGGACGGGAGAGACCTGCACCGCGCGCATCAGCTGACGCACTCCTTAGAACAGTGATATAACACACGCACGACTTAGCGGAAAAGCCGAGGCTCAGCACCTAGGACACCTGGAGAGGGCGGAGCTGGCCCCGGGGTTGGGGGTGGGGGCTCAGACGGGCCAGGTGACCGTGGGCAGAGAAGGAGGCTCAGGGCCAGGTCCTGAAAACACAACATTCCTTATTCCAGATACACTGGCTCCGAGTCCCTAGCAGAGTCCGGCATCTTTTTTATGCTGCAGTATACTGAAATTCTGGCCGGAGAATGGCACAGACTAAAAATAACTACATTCTGTGCACCATTTGGGTGCATGCAGAAGAAAATCAATAGTTTGCAAAGAATTTTCACTCCATTCCATTATTCCTATATATCAAGTTAAGTAAATGGGAGAAGGCTGCAGCCAGAGGAGCTGACAGGCGAGGAGCATGGCGGGGCGGTATTGGCATTTCAGCACGGATCGCTCTGTGGTCTCGTTTCTGGATAATGACCAGTGACTGGGAAGATCAGTGCAGAGAAATCGAAGGCCCTGGCTGCCCAGACGCGGCTTCCCACATTCATCTCGGGCGTCTAATTGTGGAAACCACCGAGGTCTCCCTCGGGGCAGGACCCACGCAGATCACGGGAGGGCTGAGCGCAAACTTCAGATTCCTCCTTCCATTGTCTTTCAGAGCAGAGGCGGCTCCGGGCTACAGACAATGGCACCACGGGCACAGCGGAAACATGGAAAGATTTGAGTGTTTCGGTGCGCAGGACCCGACGGGGTGGTGTGGTTCTGGAGGCCGACTGTGGTTGGCGGCACACAAGCCCGTAGAAGGACGTACCACAAGTACATGCATGTGACACTCGTGGAACCTGAGAAAGATCGATGAGGGTCAATGTCCTGGTTGTGACATTGTGCGATATAATGAGTCGCGAAGACATCCCATGAACAGAGCAGGTGCATTATTTCTGACCACGGATGTGAAGCTACAACGATCGCAAAACCAAGTATGTTTTTCTCTGAAGAACGCCCCTCACTCCAGGTTAAGATTCTGGGTATCAGCAACGCCATGGCGAGACGTGGACCACTGGGCTGCGTCTCCTATCCATGGCGCCTGCATCTCTGTAAACTGAGACTCGCTTTCCTGTTCCTGCTGCATCCTTCCAGAACTTTCCTCCCACAGCACTGCTCAGGGATTAGAGTGGATGGCTCGACGGAGCTGCCCTCAAGGGCAAGGCAAGGTTGAGAGGACCAAGCCTTGCTCAGTCTCAGAGCAAAAAAATTATCACACACAGTGGCAGGGTGCAAATGAGCAAATTTCCGTAGACAGGGTGTTTACCTTTGGAAAGCGAGAATCACGAGAGTAGAAGGAAGCTGCTGCTTAATTCAGAAATAACAGCAGTGCAGGAGTGCCTGGTGGACTTTGGTCCTCTCCTCTGGATTCTACGTGTTCTCCCCAGCCCGTGACAGACAAGACGACGTCTAGAAATTGGGACAGAACTGATGTGGGGGGTGACATGCTCGAGGACACCGCCAGTCCCCATTTCTGCCGCCCGCAGGCAGTCGGACCACGTACCTTACGGCGTCACACACCAGCAGCAGAACACAAGCAGGCCCGTCTGCTAGTCAAAGTACAAGCTGGACCCAGCCGTGCTGCACAACCCGTGGCTGTTTTTAACGTGAGCATTTTAACGACTGAATGTCCGCTTGACTTAGCCTGACTCGAAGTCTCGGTTGTTTTATCAATTCATCTGCAAACTTTTCTACAAGGTTTTTAATCAAACAATCTCGGGGTCCCCAACCACTGTTGATGCTTCTGGAAAAAACCTCGCCCTGTGATTTGCAGCTACTACTTACTAAGAGGAAATAAACATGATGGAAACACACCGGCGCCGGCAAGAAAGGAGCGACGGAAGCCCGGGACTCAAGGCGAGAGTCCAGAGGAACGCGGACCGGCACTAGCACGTCTAGGAACTTTGGCAGAAGTTATAAAAACTGAAACGTGTCCTAATTTCTAGCCACACAGAAGTAGTCACCAGGGCCCTTTGGGTCATAAGTAAGAGAGGCCAAAGTCAAACCAGCTTAAGCACAAAAGATAATCCATTGTTGCAAAGAACTTGGGGACTCCAAGGCAGAGCTGGGCCCTTGCTGGCACCCTCCGGTGCTCTGGGGGCTTCAGACTTTGGCCCTCAGACTCCATGACCCCAGAGAATATGGGCTTCTGTCCTGAAAGCTCCAGCATAAGCCCCAAGAAGAGTCCTGTGCAGCCCAAAGGGGCCCCAAGCCCTTTGGCTGCAGAGATGCGACACTCTGATGGGCACCCGGGGGCATGCTGGGCTGGGAGGGCGAAAGAGCGGGTGTCCCCCGAAACAGAATCCAAGCAGGACCACTTCAGAATGTAAGATGCTCATTCTTCAGAGGAGATGATACTGAACAGACAAGAAGCTGTCTCCTAGCACAGCCCCAGCTGCTGGTGCTCCGTCAGAGCTGCTTCCCTAGACCTGCCAAACGCAGTTCTATTTTTAAACCTAAAATCTTCCCATCTTGCGACTTAAGTTCAAAGTGCAAGGGGAAGAACTTAGTTTGCAAAACAGTTATAAGGAAAAGAAACTGCAGGTGAGACCCCAGATGCCCCACTCCGTGCACGACAGCGACTTTATTACGTTCTTCACTCAGCCTCGTTGCCTGTTCCAGTGTCTGTGCCAGTGCGAAGCGCTGTGAGATCAGCTGCCTTGAACACGGAGATCTCGGCACTGCAGTTGTTGAAAAGTGACTCTTGGTGCTTCCAAATCGCTTCATTTTATTCGTAAAAACCCAAGTCTTGCTCAGTCTTAGAGCAACAAATTGTAACGCGCTACGGCAGGGTGGAAATAAGCAAACTCCTGTATGTGGGTGCACAGACGCCTTTCCGTGGAGGACGCCCCACCCCTGCCAGTGGACAGGCCAGTGTCGGGGAGAGGGGCTCGTGCCCACAACCCACTGGAATTCCCCGCTCCTCCCATCTCTGAAGAATCCTTACCCCAGCGGTGTGCCCTGCAGATGCATCCTGAGTCTGCAGCGTCCAGTCATGGAAGGCGCCGTCCTCTGGGCCACAGAGCCAGGCATCTGCCCGCATCTGTCCCCGTCGGGCAACTGTGTGGCGCCGCCCCAGGTCTTCTCTCTCCACTTGTTCTTAGCATCCCGGCATCCTGGCCATGGCACTGCGGGCCTGGCGACCTCCCTCAGCCACCAGCTGGCCCCAAACTGCTCTGGTGCCCTCGGAAGGAGCCACCCTGCCCCCCACCCTGGGGCCTAAGGGTCCTCCGCAGCTGTGAGGCCAGGCCCACCTCGCCCTCATTAGCACCTTCTAATGAGAGGCAGAGAGAGAGGCAGAGCCAGCGAGAGACCTCCAGAAAGAAAAATACCACAGTAAACAGAACCAGGCTCTGAGGCCTGGCGGGAGACACCCCGATCTCCACTAACCAATTCTCAATTCTCATTTTTCTGGCACTTTAACGGCTCCAGGGTTTGCGCTCGGTTGGGAAGCTGCTCCGCAGAAAACACAAATCACAAGAAAAGCATCCATAAGAACAAAACACAAACTAGCAGTCAACGAACACAATTTGGGTAAAGTTCTCGATGATTAAGAAAAGAGCCCTGGCTGGGCTTCATTCCACCAAATGCGGGGAGAGGAAGGAGCAAGGAGCGGGACCCGGTGCTGAATCATGAAAGGCGGCGGATGAGGGCTTTCATCTAGGAAATCTTTAGCTAAAAGAGAGAGAGAGAGAGAGAACATCAATCAGATATTATTTCCAATTATTTTTCAAATTGGAACAGAGAAAGAAAACACACACCCTGGCTTGACATGGTGTTGCTCAAGTTTGTTGCTGGAAGGGACGTCCTTGCTTATATTGAAGTAAAGTTCTGAAAATAAGCAAAGAACAGATTTATTGATTTTGGGGGAGTCTGGGTGTAAAAAAGAGAAAGAATAAAGGAGTGCTCTTTGCCCGCTCTGTCCAAATGACATCCCCAGTGGCCTCCCTAATGGTGGGGGAGGGGAGGGGCAGGTGCCTGCCTGGGCACATGGACAGAACTGCCCTAAGGCTAGGGCTAATGGTATTGGCTGAGGCTGCTGTAAGCCTCTCTTTTCTAATAGCCAACTTTCTATGTGCGAGAAGACAGACAGATATTGATTGGTCCAAATGCCCTTGAGTTGACAACATCTGAAATGAAAATCCACAAGGCTAGCACAAACTTTCTGCAAGTTCAATTTCTCGAATCTGATTATGACACTGGGCTGTGAAACCGCTCACACATGTAAAAGGCCCCTCGCTTTGTACCCCCGGTTGGCACCTGTAATTGGAGGGAGTAAAGCGGCTTCATCAAGCTGGTTATTCAAATGTCCACTAGCCACTGCAGGCTAATCTTGGGGGGATGAGAGGGGGTCCTCCTCCGGCTGGCGCAGGGGTGAGGTGGGGGACAGCAGACCGGGGCTCTGCGTCTCTCCAGCCCCGCGTGGTGACACCCAGCTTCGGGCGCCATCTCCACCGGCGACACCCGGGTGCTCTCTGAACGCGATGTGGGAACACCTGTTTTTAAATAGGTGCTAGTAGGTTTTGAATAGGAGGAGCTCGGTGCCCTGCGGACCTGGGCAGGCACTGGCGTCGGCGCCTGCTCCGCCGTGTCCGTTATTCCAGGGCACTTCATTCTCTCTGCCTGTGCCTGTCTTTCCCACGGGAGGTGCTGACGCTGCAGATCAGTGGTGAAGGTCCTGGGGACAGTGAGGTTTGTCTGCTCCGGCCAGTTCCCAGCACCGGGGGTTCCGCGTTCCCGGGGCCAACGTAGCAATCCGTGGAACCGTAGCTAAAGCGCCTCTCCCCGCAAGCACACGCGCCCGGGCTCCGCATCACGCAGTCGCACCCAAAGACAAAACCTCTCGGCATCGGGGTCTGGACATTTGTGCCAAAAGAAGCTGCAGACGAAGTACACGGTGGCTGGATCTGCCCGTGGATGGACGTGCAGATCCTTTAAGGCTCCGTGTTTCTCTCCTCATTGCCCTCAGGGACCCCTCTGCAAACAACGCGGCCTCAGCTCCTGAGGGGAGCACCTGCCGGGCCGAGGCCACTTCCGGAGGCCGGTGTGAGTCCTGCTGTCAGCGGATCCGTCGGCAGCCCCGTCCTAGACAAGACCGCTGCTTGCTTTTCAAAAGTAGTAAAACAGGAAGGAAACAGTTTCCTGCAAGGCAGGGTTGGGGAGGCGGGAGGAGGAGGCAGAAGAGGAGGAGGGAGGCCTGCAGCAGAGGCGGGGTGGGGCGGGGTGCCCGCTGGCCCCAGGTCGGGGGGGGGGGGGTGGGCACGAGGCCAGCACAGCCAGCGATGTCAGCACAGCCAGGGCCCTGCAGCTCCCCGGGACTCCCGAAGGCCTGACGCCCCTGCTCCCTGGCCCCGTGGGCGCGTCCTCAGCCCGCAGCTGGCCCCGAGCTGCTCTGGTGCCCGCAGGAGGAGCCACTTTCTGAAGTCCCTGGCCAGGGGAGTGACAAGCCCAGCTGTCCCGTGTCTTCCTCAGGGCCGTTTTCTACTGAAAGAGACAGGAGGGAAAGAGAAAAAAGAGAGACAAGAGAAGGGAAACACCACAAAAACTTGAACCCAAATCCTGCAAGTTCCTAACTCTCACAGAAGTAGGAAATGCCGAGCAGGAAATATCAACCGCCACCCCCTGTAGCCCAAATTAAGAGCATGTCATGAAGGACCCGAACCTCTGCTACCTGAGTCCTGCGTTTCATCCCTCAACAATGCCTTTCCTGAATGCATGAAAAGATCAACATCTGAATATATATTAAAGATAAATTCAAATAACTCCTAAGGGGCAGCGAAACACCAGCCTAACTTCTGGGGGGGTTCAGGGGTGCAGACGCCCGGGAGGTATGAGCTGAGTGCAGTCCACTCAGGTTGCCTCCAGACGGGCCGGTTTCCAAGGCAGACTGTTTTATTGGAAGGAAAACATAAAGCTCTCAAGCCAGAAATATATATGGTCTCAGCACAAAGGGAAGAGAACAGCCCTTATGTAACACCGGGCTTTCCGGCAAGGCGGACGCCCGTCTGCTCACGGCCCGTCCTCACAGCGTGGAAGGGGCTTTGGGGTCCCTCCCAGTGCTCTGGTCTGGACACCCCCCAACGCCAGGACACCGGCCAGGCCTTGCCAGCCCGGTTTGCACCGTGGTTCTGCGCTCTCTGGCCAGCGAAGGTGGCGGGGCCCTCACTCCCCCTAGCCTCTGTCCCCCGGCTACGAAACAAGATTCCATTTCCCCCCACTCGCCCGTGAGTGACCCCAAAGCTGTATGCCAGGGCCACGTGGCGTCCACACTCCGCTCCAAATGACTCCAGTCTATTTCCCGAAAGAAATCTGCCTTCCGCAGCGGGCGCGGCGGGTCACTGAGGCTAACGGCGCGGGCAGCGGGGTTGGCAGGGTGCTGCGCAGGGGAGCTCCTGCTCTTGCCGGAATCACCCCAAAGCTGAAGAATTCCTTTTGCGCCACCCACAGCCAACCCACCAAATGACTGAGCCAAAGGAAAGGCGGCAGCAAAGAGTGGCTGAGCTCTCGACCCCGGGGCTCTGATGAGGGGCCCAAGGCCTTTCGGGTACCTGTCCTCCCGCCCCTGTGGACCTGTTGGATCAGAACCGCTGGGAGCAGCCTGAGCACTGCCGGGTGCCATCCCATCTCCCTGGACAGGCGCCTGGGCTCCACAGGGGACCCCAGGACAGGCTCCTGGCAGCCAGCTCAGCTCGGGTTCCCTTTCCAGGCTGCGGCCAAGCTGGTGGGGGCACAGCCTGCCACAGAGGCCTGGCCCAGGGCCCAGGCCAGTGCAACGCCTGCACCATCACCGCCTGGGGGGCTCTGGCATCACAGACAACGGATGCACAGAAACAGCCTCCCCACGTCCCACTCCAGAAACCCTCTAACCCGCGGGCTCCAGGGAGATGGAGGCACATCCCAGGCCGAGCCCCTCGGCCTCCCCGGCCACCCCCACATTCCCCGGCCACACTTCACAAAGCAGAACGACTTCTCCCCTGATTTCACAGAAACATGAGTTTTGGTAGAAAATGTGGAAAGAGAGGAAAAATTTTAAACCCCTGTTATTCTAATGCCACTTCCCAAAGTCACTGCATTTTTGGTAGTGTCCTGATTTTCTGATGCACATATGTACCTTCAGAAAAGTGATTACATTTCTGTACAATAAATAAAAGTTCAAAAAAAAAAGTGACTACGGTCTGCGTGTCGCCCTCCAGCCTGCTTTTCCTTGCCCCCAACACACTCTGCACGACGCCCCTCGGAGCCGTCGCGGGCACAGCAGCATGAGCCCAGAGTTCTCTCCTCTCCTGTTCAATGTGCTCCTCTTCCTGGATTTGCAACAGCCCTAGAAGGAGCTGTTTTCAGAGACTTTTCCCAGCGTGGCTGTGTCTACAGAGCTGCAGTGAACAGGAGGGCGCTGGGCCCCCTCAGCCAGAGTCCTGGAGCCTGCGGGTGGGCGGGCACAGTGGAACACCACTCAGCTATGAACAGAGAGGAACTCCTGCATCTGCAATAATGGAGGGAACTGGCGGGGATGGCGCTACGAGAAGTCAGGCAGGCGGAAGACAAAGCCTGGCATCCGGCGGCTTCACTCGTATGTGGAATATTAAAGAAACAAAAAGAGGCCAGAACAAACCCCAGAAATCTGACGGTAAAACTGAGGCCACCAAAGCAGGAAAGCGGGTCTGGGGGCAGAGGTGGGAGGGTGAGTGGGCTGAGGGAGGACTGGGGGTGCTTCGGTGGCGGGGGGTCCTCATAGGCCGGCAGACACCATCTCTATTGCAACAGGAAACCCTCCCGCAAAGGGTGTTTCCCCGCCACCCTTCACGCCTCTCGGGGCTGCGCCCCCACTGCCTCCCACCCGCAGAAATCTCACCGTTCCTGAGTGCCCACCAGCTTTTGATAAATATTTTTCTTTGTCAAAGTCTGCCAGGAAGCCCCGGATCTGTCTTGCTGTTCCCACTTGCTCTGCTGCGCCTGATTCTCACAAACTCCCCCCATTTTGCTGGGAGTGGTGCCATCTCGTCCTTCCTCACGCTGGGGAGGGTGGCCGGGCCAAGTCTTGGTCCAGTCCTCGAAGGTGAGCACTGAGGGGCCTTTTCGCATCCGCAGCGCTGCGGTGGACACGGTGGAGCGGGCAGCCTTTTAAGTGGACGGTTGCTGTTCCCTAGCCAGATGCCGCCGCGTGGGGTGGCGGGTCAGACTCTATTTCCATTGTTAGCTTTTATGGTAAATCCAGACCCTTCCAAAATGGCCCCCAGGCCCCCGAGCCGCCCCCGGGGTTGAGGCCCTCCCATCTCTGCGTCTCCCCAGCACTGCTGCTGGGACTACAGCGTTTTCTGTGGGATGAGCAAAGGAGAAAAGCAGAGAGAATCTGCTTAGCTCAAACTGCACCTTTTCGCTATGAAGAGCAGGACGAGCCTTCTCAAAGCAAACTGGGAGGCAGTAAAACGCTGCAGGTTGTCAAGCGCTTTCTCAGCAGTGGACTCGAGCTCGCTCCAGGAGGGGCCAGGGCCCCTGGCCAGCACCCAGGCCCCACTCTCTGCGAAGTTCCGCCCAGCTTCCGTCCTGTGTCCCCGGGGAGGCGTCCACCTCGGAGCCCTGAGTGACTTAAGCATGTGTCCCACCTTGTCCCCCTCCCAGGACCCCGGATCTCTGGAGGACCCTGCTGGCCCTGTACAGGCACTCAGGGAGCCTTCAACCCTCTCCCCACCCCTGCAGGTAGCACTGCAGGCCTATGTGGCCCCCCCTCCGTCCAAACTCGCCCTGGACACCAGCCCCAGGACCAGGCACAGCTGGTGCACCCAGCCCGGGTACGCAGTGCCAGGAGCGCAGAATCCGGCACTTGGCACCCACGGCTCACTGCGGCGGCCCCTCTGGTGAAGACACACAAGCTCTAACCGATACAGAAGGAGGATCACCCGGAAGGAAGAGCCTGCCACGGTCGCCCTGCCCGGTCACCGGCTGGCTGCCGTCTGTGCTGACGCAGGAGCGGGAGCTGGGAGTGGTGGGGCCAGGGGCTCCGGGCAGAGCAGAAGGATAAAGGGCAGAGCGAGGGCGGCTGCACCACACCCTGCGCCACATCATCGCACCCCGTGCCACGTCACCTCACCCCGCGCCCCGTCACTGCACCCCGCACCACGTCACCGCACCCCACACCACATCACCACCCCCCGTGCCACGTCCGCCCCAGGCCGCCTTTTCCTGCACACTGTGGCCACTTTGCAACCCACAGGCACGCGAAGATCTCCAACATCAAAATATTCATAACGAGGCGCCTTCGCGAGGGTCTCCGGGGATGGCTGCTTTGGTTGTGGGCTTCCCGGCCCGGGAAAGCAGTGGGAAACCCTGCAGTAAGTGGGCTTGTTAAGATCAGTTGGCAGGGTCCCAGCAGGCTCCTCAACAGTCGATGAGAATTACTAAACACCACTGCAGAGAGCACAGGGTAATTCCGCGGACCAAAAAGAAAAGGAAAAGGAAGTTAATTGGCACAGAAAAGGTGCAGATGGGACCGGCCATTCCTGGGGGCACTTGGCGGCCGAGGGTGGGCTGTGCTGACTTCCAGGGCCTCCCGAGCCTGGTGATTGTAGCCACCCGGCGAGGGGCGTCTCTCGGGCACACTTTGGCAGCCCTGCCCAGCGGGCATCCTGGGGCCTTGAGAGGCCAGATCAAGTAGGTTAGTGGAGAGGACAACACAGGTGGAGTGGGGGAGCACAAGGACCCCAGGGTGCCCTGGGGGCTGGGAGGGTGGCAGCTGCCCTGGGCAGAGAAGTGAATAGAGAAGCAGCTCGGGAGGCACACGCTGGGCCTCTGAGCCTCTCACCTGCACGTACCTTCCCGCACAGGCCAGACCCAGAGGGGATAAGAGAGACGCACAAACAGGGCCTCCCTGGGGGCGCAGGGGTTAGTCTCAGCGCTGTCAAGCTGTCCACAGCCTCTGCAGCGCGAGTCGGATCCCTGGCCAGGGAGCTTCCCAGACCCCTCCTGTCTCCCGGCCGCTCCCCTCAGCAGTGTGTTTCAGTGGATCCTCCCGCTCTGCTCCCCACTCTGTGGTGAATCCTCTTCCCTTCAACCCCTCTTCCGCACCTCTGGCCTGTACCCCAGCTCTTATATGCATAAATAAAATCTTTAAAAATAAAAAAAAAAGACCAACAGCCCATGTCCAGACTCCCCTCTGCAGACGGTGCCCCGTGGCGGGGCGTCTCTTGCCCTGGCTGGGAGTCGCGCCATCCTGGTGTCCATCCTGGACACCGCCTCCAGGTTGGCCGCCAGCCTGCACCTGCGTGCCCGGCCTGAGCAGGCGCTGCTGCACAGCTGGGGGGCAAAGCTGCTCCCGGGGTCCAATGCGCGCTGCTCGCTCCCTGCCGGCCTGGAGCCGGAACCCACGCTGGAGACGCAGTGCGGGTCCCTCCTGGAACTGTTTCTGGGGTCTCATCCCCCCAGAAACCACTGCAGCCAGCACTGGCAGGAAAGGAAGAGCAAAAACGTCCAGTGAGGAGCTTTGGGGCTGGGGGTGCAGTTGGCCACTGGGGTTCTTCTCACTGCCCACGACTCGCTCAGCTGCGGCGCCTGGGGACTGCGTTTCCAGCCCTGTCCACTGACTCAGCAACAGGAAAAAAGTCCCCCTGGGAAATACTGAGCCCAGGGCCGCGACACCCCGGCCCGCCTGGCTGCAGACGCACCCTGTCTGCAGTCGGTTTCTCCCCAGATGCCAGCCAGGCGGGTCAGCTGGCCTGGGACTCTAGCGTGATTTGCATTTATTTTCCCACCAAGATGATGTCCCTCTGCGGACTGGAGGGCGTGGTGGGGGGGGAGGGTCCGCGCAGCGCGGTGGGGGGCGTGGCCGGAGTGGCCACGGCTGTCCCCGTCTCCTGACTGGCGTCGCTCCCCTGCACAGCGCCGGCGCCAGGGCGATGTGGCAACAAGCCCCGGCAGGAGCAGAAGGGGGACTTTCTCTTCCCTCTGCCAAGAACATGGAACAGAGAGGAAGATGAGGAGCCAGGCCCGCCCCGTGTCCACCGTCCCGGGGAGGCGTGGGATGGCCAAGAGTCTAACCCTCAGGCAGGATGAGAGTCAGACCCCAAGACCGTCCTGGGGACATGATCTGGTTCTAACGCCGTTTCTCCCCTCGCATTTCCAGCCCCTAGACTTGTCATAAACCGGAGCGCGGCCTGTGACAGGCTGTGTTTGTAGTTGTTTCTTCCATGAAGACAAACCTAAGTTACTTTCTAAAGTAAAAATACTCCAGAAAGAAAAACTCATAGGTATCTTTAAGACCTTCAGGTTAGGGCTAGAGCAAAAGTTTGGGTTAGATTTAAGTATAATCCACAAAAAGGGGGGGTTAAATCCTTAATCTGGGATAAACCGACAAAATGGAAACTTTCCAGCGGTGAGCAGTGTGTGCTGACGCAGGGACCGGGGCGCCGACGGGCCGGATTGAGCCCCGGTGACATGACGGTTGCAGAGATGAGAGTGGGGAGGCAGCCTGGCTGGGAGCAGAGGGGCGCCCTGGGGGCCACGCCCCCCCATATACACACACTCAGGGAGCGAGGCGGAGCCCCCGTGACCCAGGCAAAGCCACAGGCCGCACGGACACCCGCGCGCACCCTCCACGCCACCTGGGCAGACGAGCAGGCAAACAGGGAAAATGCCCGGCGGCTGGCTAAGAGCTGGGAGGAAAAGGTGGGGGCCGGGGTTCTCCCCGGGGCAGGGCCGGCAGGAGGGGTGCTTCGAAAGGCAGGGAGCAGGAACGGCCTCAGCATCTCAGATTCTTTCTAAGTAGCTGGGACGTTTATCCCTCTGGTCTTCCCATGTTGGGGCCACTGACCAGGGCTGGAGGAGCCAGAGATAAAGCAGCAGCCCCCCCACCCCGGTTGGGAACCTCTGTCACCCACCAGGTGAACCCCAGTAGGACAATGACTGTGACATTCTGGCCTGTAAAGCAGCAGAATGAGCCCCCACATTGGGAACCCCCTCCCCTTGGCACCCACCCCACGCACTCCCAGGAAATCGGGAGCCGCAGGATGCACGCCCGTGACCACGCGCTGCTGAGGGCTGGGGCACGGACTGAGCGCGCCGTGGTCAGCAAGCACCAGGGAAGCACTGGGCCCAGGCAGGCCCGATCTTCTGTCCAGGGAGACAGGGTGGGTGCCATCCAGTACTAGCTGCAGGGGGTGGGGGCCCTGGAGGCCACGGGCTCCCTGGGGCAAGGGGCCCGCCGCCTTCATGCGCTCCCTGTGTCCCCAGGCTGACGGGAAACCCGCAAGGAGACGGGAGACCCAGCCCAGGCGTCCAGCAGGTGGAGGGGACTCCCGGTAGAAACACACAAGCCAGGCACTAGAACTTGCCCTCCGGCAAGCAGAGGGACGGCCAGCGGTCAGCCAGGAGTCCCAAGGGGCCGAGGGCTGCTCGCTGCCCCAGTGGGATCCGGGGAAAGGACAGGGCCGCCGCTCACCTTGGTGGGACTCAGGCGCCTGTTTCTGTCTTCCCAGGTCTGAAGACGTGGGAAGGTCCAGGGGCCCTGGTGCAACGGACAGTGTCCTCGAGGTCCACGGGCAGCATCCCCCGGACTGCCCAGCAAGAGGACCGTGCCAGCTCCACAGCGGGTGTGCGGGCGGCCTCTGATGCTCACGGGGGTTTGTCACGCAGCAGCACGGCCCTCAGTGCTGTGCCCGCGCGGCTCACCTATCAGTCCTCTGGAGCCAGAGGAAGCAGTTACCCCACTTTACAGATGAGACGACCAAAGCGCCCGGCCCAGCCCCTCCCGGCCGGCCCCCTGGCCACAGGGCAGCCCCCACGCCCCGTGTGCCAGCCCCAGTCCACGCCGCCACCCCAGCACACGCAACGGATCCCCACCAGCCCTGGGTGAAGTCGCCAGGCTCCTCGGCACACCAAGGGGGTTATGGCAATTGGAACAGAAAATGTTTAAACCTCCTTCCAGCTAAACATTTTTCAGGTGCTCACCTCACCTGCTTCTGTGATCAGAAGCGAGTTGCAAAGCAAACCAAAGGCGATTTCCAGCCACCCCACCGAGCAGGCTGAGGTGCAGTTGGAATTGTGATCGCAGCTGGAGAAGGCGTTGGCGGGGCCTGAAGCCGGGCTGGAGCGCACCCGGCAGACCTGGGAGGGCCGGCTCGCGGCAGCCTCATTAGCGGGAGGAGAAGCAGCAGCCGGAGACGCGCGTGACCTGCCCAAGGTGAGTGGGAGGCCGGGAGGCGGCCGGGGCGCCGGGTCCCAGCACGCGGCTCTGTCTGATTAACTCGTAGCTGAAGGCGGCGGCTCGCGCAGACACCTGACAAAAGTCGTTTCCAGCCAGGGCTTCTGTTTAGTCCTCGCACATGACCTGTGTGTTTTCTCTCCTGGAATTTGATATCGCGGGAAGCCTGCCAAGAGCTGGCCACCAGGGAGCCCCAGCACGTCAGCCGGGGGCTGAGCAGGGCGGTGAGCCCGCGGGGATTTTTCCCTCTGCACTGGGGGTGGGTCACCACAGCCCCCCACCCGGCACGGCCCCCATTCCAGCCGCCCACCCCAGCTCCGGGGGCAGAGCCCCCAGGTGTGCTCCCCACTGGCTTCACTCAGGAGTCCCCGCCCAGCCCACATGCGCCACCCCACCCTGCAGACTCCTGTGAGTACTGCTGAGCTGCCCCCCCGCCGACCCTGGACCCTCTCATGTCATGTCACGTTCTTTCAGAAGCAAATTTTCTCAACTCGTCCGTCAGTAAACCTATGTCCAGAGTGATATTAGCAGCAATTACCTCGCCAAGGCTCTTTAATTTTTTCCTGAAGGATGGGTTCGTCTAGTGCACCCTGTGGATCAGGAAGAAGGTCACTCGCCACTTCTGAAAAGGACACGACACAGAGAGAGTCAAGCGTGAGCCGAGGCCTTTGCCCGACTCCCCCGCCCCGACGGCTGCAGCTTGTCCCTGTTTCTCCCTGGGTCCTTCATTCATCCCACAGACACCCCCTGGGGTCTGGTGTGTGCTGGGAATGAGGAGAGTGGCTGGGCTGGAATGCAGATTGCCAGGCCCAGCCCAGGGGTTTGGATTGGGGGATCTGTTGGATATGGAACTGCAGGTCCGGTGAGCCCCAGGGATCCCTGCTCCCCCACAGAAGCACTTCAGTGCCTCGGGGAGGAGGGAAGCCGCCAGGGACAGCAGGCGCATCTCCGCTGGCAGCAAAGGGAGGAGGAAGAGGGAGGGCCGAGGAAGAGGTGACAGGGAGCCAACTGGAAGCACAGGGAAGCATCAGCCGAGTGGGAAGATGGCAGGACAATGGGGAGCCCCCGGGGCAGGGGTCACAACACCTCCCTCTCCCAAGAAGTGGGCCGGGGGACCCCTGGAGTCTGCATCCAGAGGCCAGGCCGGGCCTCCAGGGCCAAGAGGAGGCCCCCAAGCAGGCCGGCTGCAGGCCCCAGAGTCGGCCACACGAACCTGCTGGATCTGCTGGCCGGGAGGGAAGGGTGGTGGCCCGGCCCAGGGTGGGCAGCCCCTCCGGCTGGCTGCTCCTTCCTTCCTCCCGTCTCCGGCTCTGCCTCTTGCTCTCCAGCCAACCTTCCCGCCAGAGGGCGGACCCATCATCAAGTCATCTCTGCTGGCGAGGTCACGTAACGTGGTCCTCCCCAAACCGAAAACCCACGGAGGCCGTTGCCTGAGCCCCGGCCAGCCCCCGGCCGCCCCACCTGCCCGCGCTAATGTATTCCGCGCACAGTCCCCGCGGGCCGGCAGGGAAGGCGGCTTCGTGGCGGTCCTCTGAGCGGAGGATTTATCAAGCCAGAGTCTGCTTGGTATGAACATCAGATCCATTATCTAAGCTGTTGGTTTTAGTCGAAATGTCAAGAAATGATTTAGTATAAAATCCGTCACAAAAGCATTTATTAAAAAATCTTTTGCTGCTCTTCATCTACAAACATTTACTGCCCGCATACCAATGGCAGCGGCTCAGCCTAATACACTTCTCCATTTATTTACTGCTCCCTCCTGCTGGGCGAGAGCCCCAACCCACCCCCCGGGCGGCAGTGGCACTGCGGACCTGAGACCACCCTTCGCCGCCCGTCTCGGGGGCCTTCTCATTGGGGTGCCGTCTGACCGCAGTGAACCCCACTGAAGCTAGGCCATCCCGGAAAACGGAGTCCCCTTTACACGAAGGTTTTATTTAAAGGCGGGAGTTACCGGTGTATTTCCAGGACTGTCCAGAGGAAGCAAACGAATTAAATGCGAACGTGACGGCCAGGCGGGCCAGGGAACGTGGGAAGCACGTGGAAAAAACGCAGAACGTGGAAAAAAAATGAAGCTGCTGGCCCCCTGCCTGGGCCCAGGGGCGCGCGGCCGCGGTCTGCGTGAACCGCGTTCTCCAGGAAGGCGGGTTCCCAGGGAATCGCAGGTCTGCGGTGGGGAGGGAGCCCTCCCCGCAGCGCGTGGGGGCCGCAGCCAGCGGGACAGCCGCGGCCGGGCCTCAGAGTGGGGTGTCAGATGAAGCCCCTGTCACGTGGCCCTGCCCTGGGGGGCGAGGGGATTCCAACAGCAGAGCGCACGGCCAAAATAAGCAAACAAATACGGGCCGCGGGCGCTCAGGGGGGCTTGGGTTTCAGAGCCGCGATGGGAAGCATCGCAAACCACGCTTCACCTCTAAGTAACCCTCATCTGCTTTCTATCTTCCAAATCTTCGCTGTCACGTCATCCCTGTGGCGTGTTGTCAAGGCCTTCCTTCCACGATGCGTGTTTTCTAAACCGGCCCGGCAAACAGGCGGCTGTTAACAACACCCCGAGGAGAAGGGTCACCAACAGGGAGGCCGGGAGTGGGCCAGGTGCCTCGGCCCCGGGGACGCTGGCTCCGGCACCCCAAGGGGCAGCTTTTAAGCCCAACAATCAGCGGGCACACTGGTGCTCTCCGTAGCTTGGGGGTGCCTCCTGCTCTAACCTGAGGGGTCTGTGCCCACTCACACCCGCAGGTCCCTCATGGTGGGGGTCTCCCTCCTAAATGCTCCTTGATGAAGCAGGGAGGAGCCACCTGAGGACCCCAGAGAGCAACCCCACTCAGATGAGCTGGGGGGCTGGGGGTGGGGTTGAAAGCCCACTGGAGTGGGGGCGGCACCGCGCTGGGTGGGCTTAGGACACCCACCGCCCCACTAGCCCCTTTGTCTCCACTTAACACCTTTATCCGGGTTCTCCCTTCCTTCTCTCCCCTCCCTGAGCCTCACACATCGAGGTAACGCGGGCTGGTGGGAATGATCCGGCAGCTCGCGCCGGTGATTGGTGCAGAGCGAAGTGTCAGAGCCTCCCGGAGGAGAAGCAGGCCGGCACGGGCGACACTGAGCACTTTCCTGGGTTACCTTGGTCCAGCCCCACGGTCTAAGCCGGCTGTGAACTTGCTGGCTCTGTCCACTCCACACCAGACCGCCATGCTCAGAAGCCGGCTCAGTCCAATGCTTGCCTGTAGCCAGCACATCCAGGACATCCCAAAAATGCAGCCGAATGCGGCAGGTGGAGTTCTATGCGGCAGACGGGGACTCAGCTACTGAGCAGTCGGGGGTCCTGGGTCAACCCAGGAGAACAGAGTCGGGGCCAGGTTTGGGGGAGGGTGGGATCAGCTCCTCCCTCACTGCCCCTCCCATGCCAGGTGTCCCCACACGGCCTCCTGGCCTCTCAAATGCCACACTCAGTCCCGCGAGCTCCTGACATCCATGGAGACAGTCCCAGGAGCATCTGGCCCTGGTCGCAGACTTGGTCCCGGCCAATCCCAGCTTACTGGGGATAAGAGACCCCGGGTGGGCCTCAGCCCTCCCCCATGGTAGGTGACCAGCCAGTCCCGGTCACCTGCTAGGGGCTCTGGTGCTCCCGGATCCCCTCCCCGGGGCCCTGATGCTGCAGGTCCACCCCTCGGGGCGCTGGGGGCCGCCCCAGCCTGTCTCCCAGCACCCTCCAGAGCAGCCTCTCACGAGTCCCTCCAGCGTGAAATACATTTGTATCACTTAAAGAAAGCAGCTCAATTATTTAACTCTACCTAGATTTCCTTCGAATATGAGTTCCAGTGTACATCTGAGACTTCTGGGAAATTGATTTTTCTGCTTAAGATCATTTCATAGGGTTTAGCATTTAAACCAAATCAGGCGCAAACTGATCTCTTAGTAGATCTGGGCTTGTTTTCTTTGCCTAAAGAGCAGGGAAGCGCGCGGCGTCTCCCACCCACGAGCACCCGAGCACTGTGACCTCGGCGGGCCGGCGGCCCACGCCGCGCCCTTCCAGCAGCTGCGGGCTCTGCTGGCGGCCCGGGCGGGGCGGCGGCACAGGAGGCAGCGGAGCTGGACAGCGTTGTCGCTCAGCTGACCTCGCGTCCACCCCCAGGCGCCTGCCAGGGCCCAGGGGCTTGGGGCTTTTGCTGTTTCTCAGCCATTTTCAAGTGATCTCTTTAATTTCCTCCTGAGAGCAAAGCGCTGATTGACCAGAGATTTTAAACTAAATCCTCACCAGAAAACACGGTGCCAGCCCCAGACACGGAACAACACCCAGAGCTTGTCTCGGGTTTACAACTACGCAGCCGGCCACGGCGAGGACGCGCCGGGACTCCGCAGACGCGCCTCCCAGCCCACGCTCTGCAGTCATCTCAGCGCAAAGGTCTTGACTAACTTTCCAAGCTGACATGTTAAAAAGTGGCAACGAGGCGAGCTCAAATTAAGAGAATCTGCGATGCATAAAGGAGAGCGGGAGCGAGGGGCAGGGGTCGCCCGGGACCCGGGGGGCCGCGTCCCAGCCTCCCCCCGCACCCTCCCCGCGTGATTCCAAATGGGCACATGGAGGTGTCTGCTGAAATCTGGGCCAAAAGTTACAATTATCCCAATGAAAGAGGACAGCGAAGCGAGGCAGCTTCTCGGGAAACCAGCTTCAGAGGCTGCGCAGTCAGGATGGCGTCTCCCGGTAACCGGGGGGCCGCTGCTCAGCCCCAGGGGCTCCCCCTGTAAACGGGCAGCCTGGAGGGAGGTAAGTTGACAGGCACAGACTCCGTGTCTGGTACGGACCAGCTTACACTGCCACACGCTGAGCACACAGTCCACCGTCACCCATCCCCCCCCTCGCTGTGGCTGAGTGGGACGCGCCCTGTCCCTGTTGCTGCCGGTCACCCCACAGGCCCCTTGAGAGGCCTCGGATGGCCCAGGAACGCCTCCCCTGGGGCGGCAGCAGAGGTGGGGCTGGAGGTCAGCGTCAGGCCCAGGAAGTCTGCAGGGCCGTTGTCTTCCGTGGGGCACTTGGCCCACTGCCTGCACAGCCTCGGCAGTGATACCACTCGAAACCCCTGTCCCTGCACCCGACCTAGGGGCAGTTACTCGGGCGTGGGGACCACAACTGGGGGCCACTGTTTACATTGCACTTTATTGATCAGTTTGAGAATCGATGAACTGACCAGGTTTAAATAGCCACGTTGCAAAGGTGTGACCCGATGCCTCTGAATCACTCTGTGGTGACCAGAGTTACCTTAAAAAATAAATGAAAAATGGGCCTCCCTGGTGGCGCAAGGGGTTAAGCACCACACTATGAAGCAATCCACAGCCTCTGCAACAAGAGTTCGATCCCCGGCCAGCCAGGGAGCAACCCACATGGCGCAGCAGACCTCTCCTGCCTCGCCCGCTGCTCCCCTCAGCAGTGTATTTAGTCAGTCTGCCTGTTCTGCTCCCCACTTTGTCTCTGGTGAATCCTCTCAAACACCCCCATCCCCAGACCTCTGGCCTGTGCTCTGGTTCTTCTATGCATAAATAAAATAAATCTTTAAAAAAAAGAAATTATTTTGGGAAAAAGGAGCCCCACACACCTCTCCATCCAGAGAGTTCTGGTTGTTAGCTCATGATTGTGTTGTTTTGTTTGTCTGTGTCACCTGGCCAGAAGGACATCTTGGGCAAAAGACCCAAGGACTGAGTGAAAAAGGCCCGTGGCCGGGGCGGGGGCTCCTCTGAGCTCCAGGGGGCACGAGCTCTCAGCAAAGAAGCATCTGAGCAGGAAGCAGCATGTTAGAAACAAAAGCTCTGACTCTGACCAGAGCAGAGTCCTAGAAGTCCCTTATTTGACCGTTAACCCAGGAGTGGAAAGTGGAATTGGAGTCAAATCTGGCATAAAGTGAGATCAGGTGTCATTTTTTAAAATCTGAACAAAAGGCATTTTCTAACCAAGCCAAACTGGCGGGGGGTGGGGGGTGGTGGTGGCAACATGCAGATCTAGGAACGCACACCTGAAACGTGCTTTGTGCAAAATTTCAAGAGGCTTCGTAACAGCTCCGCAGCCTGTCTGGGGATAATTTTATGGAAAAGCAGTCACAATGAAATCAATTAGAAAAGCAAGAAGGATGTATGTTCTGTCAATTTTACTGGGGAAATGGCTGCTTGGTTCTCCTTGGCAGCCTCCCCCATCGCCACTTTAAAGGCCTCTCAACTGAGAAGGGAAACCCACATCCTGACAGGCTCCCACCTGTTCCCCCCGTCCGTGACAAGTTCATCTCTCACTGTCTAGGTGGGGCGCTCAGAACCTGGTGGAAGGGGCATGGAGAGGCCGGAGCCTGCCTCTCGGGGTGTTCCCACGAGTCAAGCCCCACCTTCCCGCAGCCTCGACGCGCTCATCTGCACAACGGGCACCAAACCCCACCTTGCCTGCCCCGGCTGGTGCTGCCAGAGGTTTCCAGGAGATGCGGGAAGCGGCGCCTGTCCGGCCAGCAGCAGCCCCGGCAGTCGGGGCGCCTCGGCGCATACCGCGCGGACTGTCTCTCTCCTTAATCTGAACAGAGAAGGCATTTGCCACATCAAAGCAAGCGATCTGACGGCCAACCACGCGGACAGGATGCTCCTCTGCCTCCCCGCCCCTGACCTGCAGGGCCGGGATCTGTCAGATTCTGTTTTCCTGCTGCCGCAAATCATAACAGGTCACAGAACAACAACTGCACAGAGGCGGCGCTCAAGCCAGCTCAGAGCCGGAGAGCTTGATGGGGAGGCGGGAGCTGCGCGCCCTCAGTCCCGAGGATTTCCATCAAGCCCAGGAATCTTAAGCGCATCAGCTCTAGAGAACCCCAGCTAAAAGCAGGGCGGGGGCATCCCGAGACTTGGCCCTGGCATCAGCCGAGAGAGCAGCCCACACCGCGGTCTCCCAGGCGCAGGCGGCCGGGGGCTGGCGTGAGCTAGCAGAGCACGGATTGAGATGTTTTAACCGCATTAAACACTGCCCCCCCTTTGCTTAGAAATTACACCGACAGAGGCTTCCTTAAACATTATTTGAATAAAGCCTCATTACTCACAGTCCAAAGAAGTTCATTAGGAGGAGATGGCTGTGGAAGGGGCTTGAGGAGCGTGCCTTTCTTCTCAGCAGTGAATTACATTAGCTACTTCCTAGTTATTTAAATCTTGAAATAAAAGATGTAAACGCTGCAGTGACATCTTAAGATCATCGCGAAGGCAGGTCCTGCATGCACAAAAATGCCCAGCTGGTCTGCAGATAAAACAGATTGATAATTAGTTGCAAAATGTAACATTTCATCAAGAATATTTTGAATAATCCAATTTATCTTTGTCAGATATGCAGCACATATTTTTCTGGGGAGCAGCTTTGTTCTTTAACATAATATTATAATTTCAGGCTGCTAATGAAGGCGCCCGCCGGCCGGCCTGGCCTTGATGTGCGCGAGGCGGGGAGCCCTCCGCGGCCGGGGACCGGGCCGAGCGCCGAGCACTGCGCCCCGCAGCCGCCACCTGCCTGGGCCATGCAGGCTGCGGGCCGGCCGTGGGCATCAAAGGGCCGGCGGCGGCGGGGAGGGCACCCCTGGCGGGCAGAGCGCGCCCCGGGCCGGGGATGCTCCGATGGCTTCTAATCAACCAACAGACTCCAGCGCGCTCGTGCCCAAGGGGGCCAGGGCCAAGCCAGGGCGCCTGCAGCTTGGGGAGAGGCCGATGCGCCACCGTGGGGCTCCCCGCGGCGCCCTGGGGTCACCCCACCTGGGAGTGGGAGAGGCGCGCGGGAGGGCCGGGTCCAGGCGTGGTGTGCGGGCCTTGCAAACACCTCTTCACGGGCTCTGCGAACCCCGGTGCCAGCAGACAATTAGAGCCCGCGTGCTGGCCGAGGCTTTCTAGGGCAATTTATCACCTCACACAAGGCCTGCTGGAAACGCCAGGACGCCCGTGTTTACACGGATGAGCGGGAGCTGCTCAGCACGTGCAGCCCAGCGCGGCCCAGGAGGGCGCCTCCTCTTCCTCTTGGCAGCAGAGAGATCTGGAAGCCCCGGGACCTTGATTTAAAATGCGCAGAAACGCCCACCAACTTAATTTCCTGCAGTGACTCTGGGGTACGGTGAGCTCCCCACCCCCAGAGCACCCACGTTCCACAAAAGCCGGTCAGGGGAGCGCCGGAGCTGCACGGCAAGTGCTGGCAGGTTTGGGATTCATTTGCCCTTTAGAAAGGAGTGAAGTTTGGCCAAGCAGAGAAATTCCAAAAGAAAGAAAGACCCCCTCCCCGCCCCCCCAAAGGCACAAAGCCTGTCTCTGGTGCAGCATCACGGCTGCCGTGTGGAGACCTCACCCCTCTTGGCCCACTGGGAGCTGCTTGATAATATTTGGTGTTTTCAAAGCCAGATCCGACTCGCCCACAGGTCCAAGCTTAGCTGCCTGTGTCCTGACGCTCTGTGATGCCATCCGATGCCCCCGAGGGTCCAGCGGGCAGGGGCTCCGAAGAGCTGGGCTGCGCGGGGCCAGCAGCGCACCTGGAGGGCAGTGCGGGGGGAGGCGCTTCCCCTTGTCACTTCCGCTCCTTTGCTTGGGGACTTGGTTCTGTTCCGACATGCGTCGCTGTCCCGAGGACCCGGCCGCGTCTGGGATTAGAACCTCGTACCAGGGGCTCTTACAACGCGTTGTGAATGCAAATCAGCTGGCGAGCGCCGGGCCGGGCCCTGACCAAGCAGCGGGCCGTCTTGCCTTTATGTCTTCCAGCTGCTGCTGCAGGTCTTCCTAGGTAATTATTTATCTTGCCCGGATAGAAGGTCGGTGCAATGTCATCCTTTTTTCCGGGTAAGTTCTGACTGTGCTGATTTTCTCTGGGCTCCCTGACTGCCTGACAGTCCCCAGTTCTTCCTCCACTCTCCCTTCCTGGGGGGCGGGGGCCGTGGCAGGCTCTGCTGTGTGTCCCACGGGGCTGGGGCCTCTGGGCCGGAGGCAGGTCTCCTTGTCTCTGACACCCCTGTGCCCGCACAGGCTCCGCCACAGAGAGACACAGCACAGGAAGACTGACCCCACCTAGCTGGCTCCCTGGGGACAGTGACTCCCACGCAGGCCACCCCAGCACACAGCAGAAGGGCACGGTAAGACCCCCCACCCTCCAGCTTAGCAGGCAGAAGAGCTGTCCACCGTCCTGTCACCAAACAGTGACCCTCACAGGTGGTGACTGTTCCCAAGGAGCTCTGGCCCCCAGCCCAGGGAAGTGCTGGCCCCAGCAGGGACCTGTGGCCTCATCTGTTCTGCTTTCCCCTGACCCCGCAACTCAGACACACCCAGTGACATCACAGCCAGAGTCCAAGCTGATGCTCCAGGTCCCTCTTCCTGCCTCCCACCCACCCCCGCTGTGCCAGGACCCCACGCTGGACAACTCCTGGCCTCTGAGCTAGCCCATCCTGGCCCTGGAAAGCCAGGAGGCTCCACCTGCACCTCCACGCCACAGGGCCTCCCAGGAGAGGCCCCAACACACTCCCATGTGGCCCAGAGCCAGCGAGTCTGGTGTGTGTATCCTCCAGGGACACAGGCCCTGCTCTCCCCTCCAACACATGTGCAGAAGGGACCCCAGTCACCTACGGAGGGACAGGTCACCAACTGAGGGCTCCTTTCTCTGCAGGCGCCACTGACCAGCCCAGGGCAGAGCTGCCCAGGACGCAGGCGCTGGAGGGGCCCAGGAGCCGGCAGGTCGGGGCGGGTGGTGGGAGGAACCCACTGGATGTGGGAAATCCCTCAGGTGAGGCTCGGCCCCCACTGCAGGCGCATCCTGGCCTGGCGAGAGGGGTGACTGTGGAGTGGGGACCTGGGCGGAGCCTGCTTCCCGGGGTACCCTGGGGGCGCGTGTGAAGAGCAACTGGTGAAAGCAACAGCAGGGATCAACTCACGTGTCTGTGCAAACTGGCACAGCCCAGCAGTCCCCAGATATAAGCTAAACCAGGGGATGAAGCCAAGTCTCAGGCCACACAGGAGGAGGCACCAGCAGGGCAGAGGCCGGTCTGCTCTGGCAAGCCCAGTGTGGACCCAGCTCCCTGCCCCTGGGGCGCCCACCAGACTGCATGGCCGGGCACAGCTGGAGGAGCCTGTGTCTGCGTAACTACAGGCTCTGCACACAGTAGGCGGCTGTGCTGGCCTGGCAGTGGGTGGCTGGGAGCTGCCGCCTGCAGCGTAGACTCTAGGAAGGACGCCCTGAGCTGAGCACTGCAGCCCCCCACCTGGGTGTGGGCTCTGGGCAGCTGGGCCAGCCTGCCCCCCTCAATGACCCCTCTCCCTGCCACTGGATGCCCCTTGCACCCTGCAAGCACCACCTGTGGGGCTCCTGACCCCCAGCAGGAATTTCCTCCCTCTCATCAGCTTCCAGAAGGCGATCACGTCTCTCACCATCAGGTCTGTGGGCTGTCCCAGACCCTGCTGGAGGAGCGCTCCGGGAATCGGGGTGAGCACACCCGGGCCTGGGTGGAGACCTGGACAGCTGGCTGCGGTGCCCACACACACACTGAGCCCCAGGGTGAGTGCCTGACACGTACAAGACGTCACAAGGCAATGTCGCTTCAACAAAGGCTTGATGGGTGCTTCCAGGGGGTGCTTCTCTGCACCCCCATGGAAGGGGCTCAGGGCGTGTCCATGAGACTTCCCCCAAGGCCGGCGTGGACAGAGCTGCCCCAGGAACTAGGCGGAGCCACCCCCTCCAGCCTTCTCCATCCTCACAGCTGACAGCACCTCCCAGGAGCGGATGCTTGCGGGGAAGAGACAAGATGGAGGCAGCAGGGAAAGAGCGTGAGACAGGAGGGTTTAAGAGCTCCTGTCTCATGGTATCTGCTCAATAAACATTCTAGAAGAAAAGAAGAAATTCACCAGTCATGATAAATTCTCCTTGTTCTTCCATTAGAAGTCATTATACACGCCGATGTTACATGCCTGCTTGTCTCTGAGTTTTTAATCTTACTTTTCTATCTCTTCGTCTTACTAGAAGGGACAAAGAAATATAGAGAATTTCGTTATTTTTTAAAGCAAGTGAATATACAGGGAGAATGCAGGAGAAAGTTATATCAAAGGTGAAGATGTGCAGTACAGGCCCCCCCACCCCGCAGCTGCCTCGCACCCGCCAGCCTCAACTACCCACAAAAAGGACAGACCCGAACGTCCAGGGTAGAAGCCACGGAAGAGTGAAAGCTCCGATCTCGTGCGGGGCAGAGCCCTGGAGCCCATTCACATCTGCAGGAGGGGCCGCTATGGCCGGGCCTGTGGGCACAGACTGGGGACCAGGTGAGCTCAGATGCCAGAGCAGGTGCCAACAGCACCCGGGGTGACCAGGAGCAGGAACAGCTCAGCATGAAGCAGGCGCGCCGCAAGCGTGCCCCGTCGGAGGAGATGGGTGGTCTCCAGGGACAGCACAGAGGCCGGCTGGTGACACTGACAGGGGGCCTGGGCAGGGGACAGGGGCAGACCTGAGGGTCAGACTGACCACCCCCACCCTGAGCCTATGACAGGTCTGTGATGTGCCCAAAATTCCTTCCATCCGAGAGAGCAGAGGATGCCCCCGAACCTGGCAGAGAGAGCTGGGCACTGACGCCTCGGCTCCCTGTGCCCCTCGGAGGGGCCCTACAAGAAGCCACCCCGAATCCTCTCTCCCCTGTGTGATTTCTTGCAGCGCACCGGCCGCCATTGATTATAATTCCCCAGGGGCTAGAGGGGGGCCTGCTCATCGCCCCTCCAATAAGGCCTGACACCCCCACTTTGCACGTAGTAGATGCTCAGGAAAGTAACCGGAGGAGGGATCAGGCGTCCTGGTAACTGGTACCCAGCCGACAGAATGGCTGAAAAAAGACGGGCACAGCCACCCTCGGGGCCCCCGCCACCATCTCGGAACGTGACTTCCCAAGCGCAGACCATTGTTCCACGGACACGAAGCCACACTGCCCAGGGAGGCCACTGGGCTCTGCAGAATTCCGCAAACGCCAAGGAAGGAGTGGACGAGGCTGCAGACCCCTGGGGGTGGGGAGAGGGCTGATGGTGGGCGCAGACCCCCGCCTGGGGAGACATGACCCTGATTGGGCAGAAAGTGAGGCCCTGCAAATCTCTGCCCTTAGACACTGGAAGGCTCCACATAAGCCACAGCCCAGACCCTGAAATTAAAGAGGTGCTTCTCTCCAGCACTTTGCCCGCCTGCCGGCGCTCACCTGGGGATCAACCCACTCGCGGCAGTGTAGACAGCCGCTTCCCAGTGAGGCCGGCTCAGCCTCTCTGCAGAGGCATGTTAAAAGCTAAAGGACCTTCATCACATTACAAACATGAATTTTTCTGGCCATAAATTTATTTCACTGAATTCCTGAGCTCTGGAGTCACTGCACACTCTGCCTTGTAAATCAGGGGTGGACCCCTTCCTCATGCTGCCAATTTGCTCCTTTTCCTGTAATTAGGGGGAAACGCCATTCACTAGGGTTACAAGCCCCCAGGAGGCCGGAGCAGCGAGCTGAGCCGGTTAATACCTGCTTGACTGGACGCTTTGCGGAGGGGGGCCCTCCGGGGTCGAAGGGCACAAGGAAAGGATCGTCTAAACACAGATGACCCACCCATCGACCCCCCAGCGTTGCCGGGACCGGTCCCCCTGGGCAGGGGAGGCGCCGATGTGTGGCGCTGGCGGGGAGGAGGCAGAGTCGGGGAAAGTCAAGCCCAATAGAAAATAAAAATTAAACGGCCGGAAAGGCACCTGCTCCCAGGTGGGTGGGAGACCCAGGCGAGGGCTGGGCTCAGCGGGCGCCCAGAGCACCCTGCCCGGTCCCTCTTAGGCGCGCCGTGCGGTGAACCCCCCGGTTTTGTGGGAATCGTGAGACACCAGGCGGGGCAGCTGCTGCCCGAGTCTCCGTGCTCGGAGAACAGGATCGCGTTACTCTTCTGTTGATCTTTCAAATGAAAGTGGTTTTCATACATCAGGGTTTCTTCTCTCCCTTCAGGACACACATCCTCACTCTGTTCTGCGGTGAATACTGATGTCAATCTTGGGACGCGTATTTCCCACGAACATCAGCTGTCTGTGCCAGACACCGCCACGCACGCACTTTGTCACACGCGTGGGCTCCACGCGTTGTTTGCCAGGACAGGAGTCTCCTCCCTCGTCTTTGGAAAACACGAAGCGATCATCATTAAAATAAATATTAATGAAAAAGATAAAAACAACAGAGCCTGTGTGGCCGAAAAGGTCCTTTATCAAGATTTGCTTGATGGCAAGTGCTGAATAAATATTCCGAAGAATTAACTTCACATTAAATCTCGGGCTTTTTAAAAATGAGTGTCGTGTTATCCCCACAGATGGGAAACACCCCCCTTCCATTCAGCCCTCAAAAAAAGTCAAAAAACAGCCCCGTGACCCCCGACTGCTACGGGAGAGAGCACAAAAATGCAGGGAGCAAAAAGGAAAAAGAGGGAAAGCCATTTTGTAGCCAAGGAAATATTTCTGCAAAAAGGCTTGCTTCCTTCCTCTTTTCTTCCCACCCGGCTTCAGTCGCCCAGAAACTCTCGAGGTGAGCGAAGCCGACCCTGCCATCTAATCACGCTAATGACCCTGGCCTTCCTATTCAAAATGTCATTCAGAGAGAGTTTGGGGCTGGCAGCTGCTGAAGGAAAGCCGCAATAAATAACTCTCCTCCCTCTTGCACACAGCCCTGCCTGCAGAAGCTGCTGGAGACGCGTTTCCCGGGGACCACCTTGGGACCCACTATTGGAATGCCACCCCATTGGATGCCAGACACCCCGCACACCCGCTTCCAGGAGAGCCGTGAAGAGCAGCTTGCCCACTTGGAGCTACAAGGGAATTTAGGAAGACAGAATGTAATTACCTGACCTGGAACCCGGCCAAGGTACTGGGGCTGTTAAAAAAAAGTCAAGGAAAAAAATAACCTTAATTCTCGGAGCCGATAACAAAAGCCAAGCACCGCTCCTTCTGTGTACGACTTGGCAGCGAGGGGTATTTACATCATCGCCGAACAATAAATAAAAAATAAAACTTCCAGCATCGAGCAGGCCCCTGTGACACACACAGTCCTCGTGGTGGAGCCTTTGTCTGGGCGCGGGGCCCCGGGTGCCTGTCCTGCCTGCCCCCCGGCTCTAGGTGCGCCCCCCCCCCCCCCAGCCAGGTCCCTGCTCCAAACTCAGAATCCTCAGCTAAAGCCACCGAGAAGGGTCGGGTCTGCCTTTTGCTGTTTGCAGAGCTAATTTTTCTCTTTTCAATCCGGGCTTAGTTCTGATGAAGTGCATAAATTATAACGTGGCACCAGGCATGGGAGGTGTTACAGAGACCTTCAGCTGGAGTCTCTCTCTCTCTCTCCTCTAGAGGGAAAGGCATAAAGAAAAATGGAGAAAGAGAAATTTGCCCCAGAAGGTCTGGAGGTCATCCGCACACCTACGGTATTAATCAGAAGGCTGCGGAGCCGCCCGCGGCCAGCCGGGTGTGTGGGCACCTCCTCGGGAAATTGGCCGTGCCACTCACTTCCTAAAGAGCAGCGGCGGCCAGGCCAGGTCCACCTCTGCAGACTCGCTGGAGTGGCTGCCTGCCCTCCCCTCCGGAACAGCCAGCTGCCAAGGCCTGCTGCGGTTCTGAGCTGCTGGGAGGTGCAACAGGAAAATGCCCTTAAGCTCCCGGTGGTGGTTTTCCCCTGGAGGGCGAAGCCAGAATCCAAGCCGACACCCCACCCTGGTGCAGGGAAGTGCAGCTTCGCACAGCCCGGTGCACCGGTTTTCCTCGTAAAAGCCACTGAACAAAGGAGTGCAGTGAAGGGACTCGCGCTGAGGCTGGAAAGGCCGTTTCTTTTACATCCTGAAAACAGTGAACATCAATAAAATCAAGGTGAAACATTCACTATTTCATCCGATCGTCTAGAATCTTGTCGAGAATTTCCATCATTACAGGCATCACTTTTGACTGTTTTCCAGCAAGCAAGGCCTCTGCACTTATTTTTTAAAGAAAAAAGACATGGAGTTAAATGCAAAGTGTGAAATGGGGGGCCGGGGGGAGCAGGCGGCCCGGAGCCGTCTCGGGCATTCCCGGGGACACGCGCCCTGGCGGGCTTCCAAGGCGAGGCATGCTGGGAGCAACTAAATGAGCTGCCCGCCCCCCCCCCCATTGTTCAGTTTTGCAGAACTGTATTTCTGTAATCCTTGATGGAATTTGTTCAACATTTTAAAGCAAACCGCCTTCCTAATGCGCTTCTCCTCCGCTGCGGAAGCGCTGGGAAAGGGGAAAAGCCCAGTGCGGTGGCTGCGGGACGGCGCCCCGGGCGGGCTGTGCTTGGGCTTGCTCAGAGGGGAGGCAGCGTCTTCCAGCCCGGGCGCCAGAGCACCCCCCAAAGAGGTCTCCAAGTTTCCTCTGATTGTCTGAAAACTGCGGCTTGCCAGCCTGGGGTCCCCCTCCGGCTTGAATCTTTAAGATCCCCAACCCCAAAGTCCGGCCCATCAGCTTCTCAACAAGACCCAACCCGACCAGACATTGTCCTCACGGCCTTCCCTCCCCGGGCTGGCGGCGGGGCCTCTTGGCCGGACGCGTGGACCCCCAGCGCATGACACGAGCAGTAAATGAATCTGAGAGAAGCCCAACCCACACCCACTCCCATAAAATCAGGGTGGGAAGTGCAGGGTGGCGAAGGCTCTTATTAATAATTCATCCCGCAGCCCGGAGCGGCTCGCTAGGATGTGCCATGCAGAGGCTTCCACACACTAATTAATATTTTCAAAGTGTTCCGTGGGCCCCTTTTAAAAGCACTTTTGCCATCCATTGAATGTTCCGCACTACCGTGGAAGATCAATCCTGTCCCGACCCTATTGACGAGCTGTCTGACCGACGTGGGTATCAGGAGTCGACGGGATTTTTTTCTCCCTTTAATTTCACTCCCCAAGAGCTGGGCTGCGAACGGCCTTTTCTTTGGAGACCTTGTTCCTCCCAATAGGTGCCAAAGGCACAGGCAGGCAGGGGATCACCCAGGCTGATGCCAGAGACAAAGCACAGGGGAGGCCTGTGCCCTCTGGGTGGCATCCCCAGGCAGGTGGCAGGACACAGCCTGAGACGGGCCTCGGGCAGGACACCGGGCTCAGCGTCCTCCGGGAGTCGGGCAGGACGCCCCACCAGCCGGGCGCTCTGGAAGCACCAGCTGCTCAGAGACCCAGCGGGCTCTCTGCGTGCAGGGCAGAGCCTGTCTCCTCCAGCATAGCGGGGACACCATGCTCCCTGAGGGGACACAGCCAGGCCGCCCAGTGACCACGCAGAGCTAGCCCCTCTGACGGCCCACACGCGCCGGGGGTGTCGGGCCCCTCGGAGGGCAGCAGACGGTCACTCTGTGTGCCGATCTCCATGATTCTCCCTAAATGTTACCTGGAGACTATTTCTCAATCCAAATCAATGGTGCCTATTGATCCTGGCAATTAAAAGAATAGGAAAGGAATAACTTTTGCCCTTTACTATCTTGCATTCAAGAAAGTGATTTACGGAGTCAAGCAGGTCAACTTGGAAATAACCACTTTGCAGGGTGAGGAACCCTTTCCCCGGGGAGGCCTGCAGGACGTCTCAGAGGCGAGGTGACCTCTGGGGTGCCAAGGGCTGCCGCCCCAGCTCCCCTCCCAGCGACAGGAGTGCCCACGAGCACGCGTGGCGATGACTTCTGATTGCTGTGAAGTCGAGATTAAATGAAGCATCCTGAAGCGCGGAGCAATGCGGCAGAGGATGCCGCACACGCCTCTGCTCGCTGCCCTCACCCCACCCCACCCGCAGCGCCGGCCCCCTGCTGTCTGTGGCTTTCCCTGCCCTGGGCCTTCCTGCAAGCCCACCGTGGCTGGCCGTCTGGTCTGCTGCTGTCCTGAGCACCGCACGGCCAGGCCGACCCGCAGAGCCCAGAGTGGCACCACCATGCGGACAGCCACGCCGGTCACCCACTTCTGCTGAGGGACATCGGGGCTGTCGCCACCTCTGGGCACTTCTGACAGTGCTGCTGTGAGCGCCTGTGAGAAACCGTCATTTTGGCCGCTGTTTTCCATCCTTTGGGGCACATGCCAAGGAGTGGGGTTGCATATGGTCTTCCATGGTCACATTGTGGGGAGCTAAGGGGGTGTCAGTGGTGACACCCAGTTGCAGTAGTGGGTGGAGGTGACCCTGGGCATGGGGGGAGGGAGCTGCTTTGGTGCCACTCGCAGGTTCACAGGTGACTGTCACAAGGAATGAATACCGTCTCCATGGTTCTGCCCCAGGAAAACACATCCCCTGACTGCATAACCCCATGCGGCTTCAGTAGGATGGGATAGGAGGAAATTCCTGTACCCGCTCTGGTTTAAGATCTATATCAACAGCTCACGTTAGACAAATGCCGCCCCCTCGCTCAGCCTCAGGTGTCCCTTCCAGAGCACTCAAGCACCCCATACAAGCCATAACTACCCAAGGACCCAGATTCCCTACTCTGTCACCTGCAGCCCTGGCTCATCTGGCTCCGTTCCAACAATGCTTTTCCCTTCTCTGCCCTAAACTCATGCCCAAAAACTCCTACTCATGCTTCAAAACCCAATGCCAGTGGGCCCCTGTCATGAAGTGCCCCTGGCTCTCCAGACACAGCTAAAGTCGCCCTGCCCTGCAGCCCAGCACCCACACCCCCGTCTCTATGGTGCCCCTGGTGAGGGAGAGAGAAGCGACACTACAGACTGCACAGTGCAAGGGCCTCACCCGCTGGGCCCTTTTGTTTCAGCAGCTGCAACATACTGATTGTGTAAACCACAGGCTGACTCTTCCAGCTGGGAAGGAGTGTCCTGAGCATTTTAGTGGAGTAAGGACACCCCGGCACTGTGTGTGGGACTCACACCATAAAGGGGACCACGTCCAGAATAACATGTCACCAGGGTCTTAGCTGATGAGCGTCAGGGTCGTTCCCGAGTTGCTCATGGGCATTTCCTCTCCCTTTACCCCATGAGCATGAGCCCGGGAGGCGCTCAGCCAACCTATTGGAGGGAAAATCAACACGTTCCTGAACCGAGAGAACCACTGGGCGTGAATCGGCACCAGCCCAAGCCCCAGCCGTCCCCAGCGCACGCAACTATGACCTTGGTTTCTAAGTCACAGGTGGATACGACACCAGCCCTGCCGGGGTCCAGCGCATGCCCTGCAGAGCAAGGCAGGGGGAGAGTCCTGAGGCCCCGCCATGAGCGCCCCAGGGGCCCACGCGCCACGCCACAGGACAGCGAGACTGTCGCGTCGGGAAAGCACGGTGGGTTGGGGCGCTGCCTGGGCCAGGAAGATGTCAGCGGGGAGAGGCCCACTGCGCAGAGGAACCCACGTAGGTCCACCCCAGCTTCCTGCACCGCCCACCTCTGCCGTCCACTCCCTGGTCTGCAATGGCAAGAGCCAGCATCAGGCAGGGTGGACCCAGAGCCTGAGCCCCACCCGCAGGGCGCCTTGCAGGGCGGCCCTGCCAGCCCCGACCCACACGAGGTGACGGCTCCAGTGCGCTGCTGGTGCCCCCAGGCGGGCTGGAGCGTGCACATGCCCTCGTCGCCCCAGAAGACTTCCGTGTCCCTGAGAAGCAGCCTGCAAGCACAGCGACGGCCACCCTGCCAGGTGCCCTCCACAACAGCACAGGACAGAGGGCCAGGCCGGGAGGGCAGAGACGCGGCTTGACAGGAGCGCGCTTGGGCCGAATATCACTTCTTCGCTCGTTACGTGAAGTTGCTCGTGAAACGAAGAGGGACCAGCCCGGAGCTGACCGCGCGGCATTCCTGAAGCCTGAGGAGTCTCCCTGGGCCAGAGACAGGCCAGCATCCGGCCAGGCCCTCTCATTGACCCGAAGCATTGATGGATCACATCGCTGGGAGGCGGGCTCCGATCCCATTTGGATCTGGGGCCGAGAAGCCGAGCCCACATCCGAGCAGTGGGGGGCAGCTGGGTGGCCTCTGCCCCGCCCGCTCCAGCCAGTACTGAGGACCCAGGGCCGGGAGGCGGTTCCACAAGGTCTCCTTGCTGCCAGGATGCGGGTGGAGTGTGAGGGTGCCGGCTAGGCCACGCAGCTGCAGGGAGCGGGACACGCGGCCCAGGTCTCAGTCGGGGCTCCCTCTCTTGGTGACCCCATGGCAGGAGGGTGGGCGGAGCTCAGGGCTCCAGGAGGTCAGAGGTCAGTGTGGCCACGCAAGGGTCCAGTGTCAGGTGGGGCCTGAGCCCCAGAGGCAGGTGACCAGGACGAGAGACCATCCCCCCTCCGGGCTGGCCTTTCTCCCCACCTCCTCCTGACACTGAGTCAGGACAAAGACCGCGACTCTGCCCCTCTCTGTCCCACTCTGTCCACTAAGAGACACAGATCTGCGCATAGGACGGCCTCAAGAGCAGAGGGTACCTGGTGCTGACCGGCCCCCACCCTTCCTCTGTCACCCACTGCTCCCTACAGCCCACCCTGTCCTTCCAAGTCCTTTGGCCTGACGGGGCCACCTCTGTCCTCCCAGTAGGAGCCACCAGCAAGTCTGCAATCACTTCCAAATGGTTCCAGCATTAGGAGGCCATGCGGGGTCGCCTTGTGAAGGACAGGCTAGAGGGGGACTCGGCCCCGGTGCCAACTCTCTGAGGAGCGTGGGCACAACCCCAGGACCGATGCGATCGCACAGCTGGTCTTCACGGCCTCCATCCCACTACTGCGCTCCACACAGCTCTGAGGATACCTCCTGAGCGGGGACAGGCCGGGTGCCGAGGGGGCTCTCAGGAGCAGGTCTGGACAGCAGACCCAGAGGGCAGCAAGGGGAGCAAGTATTGGGATTGGAAGGGAGAGGTGAAATGCCACCCGAGGGTGCCATGTGCATGCCACAGCCAGGGCCACCTCCTGGCTGTCAGGGCCTCAGCGGGGCTCCAGGACGTCTGAAAGGTCACACGGCTGCAAGGGCATCCACATGGGTCTCCGTGGGTCTCCCAGGCCACACGTCACCCTGCAGGCTCCCTGAGCAAGCCCTGATGCCAGTGCCCTCCCTGTCCAGTGGTGCGTGTGAGCATGAGCATGAGTGTGGTCATGGGCGTGAGCGTGCACAAGCATGGCAGGGTAGGCGCCTCCGTGGACGCCAGCATAAGAAGACAAAAGCTTCAAGAAATAGCACTTATGTTCCCACATGCTGCGAGTTCCGGCATTTTCTGGCCTGTTCTACTCCACCTTTGTTGTGAGTTGGCCTCCGGGTCCCGAGAGGCTGCGGGGTGGGGGGTCCTCACAGGGAGCTGACCCTCTCTGAGTTACCCCACTGTCACAGGGCCCATGGGGCCCCACTGCCTCACCAGTGCCCCCTGCTTCTTAGCCACTGCTGGCCAGCACCTGGCCCGGCTAGGTCCAGCCTCTGTGGCTCAGGGGCGCACAGGTGGCCAACGTGGCCGTGGGAGACGCTGTGGCAGCAGGCCCCCTGCTCCCTGGACACGGGGCCCTGGGAAGGCCTCCAAAGAAAGGTCTGGGTGTGCTGGGATCCTCGTCACCTGGGGGCCTCGCAGACACCCAGCAGCCCAGAGCCCGGATGGCACCAGGTGAGCTAGCGCCAGACCCCCGTCGGGTGCAGAGCGACAGCTCAGCCCACTCGCCCCACACCGGGAGGTGACAGTGGGTCAGAGCCCCAGCTCTCCTTGTAGCTTCTGCCCCATTTGGGAAACAAAGCCCAGACCAGCAGTGGGGTGTTGGAAGGGAGCGCCCTGCAGCCTGGGTGTGAGCCGCCTGGGGGGTCAGGGTGGTGCCACCCCCCACCCCAGCACAGGGCACCAGGGGAAGTCCAGAGGCCACCAACTCGCCTCCCTCCCCCTATCCGGTGAGCCTGTCCAGGAGATAGCCGGGGAAGGGTGGAAGGTCACAGCTCCTGAGCACCCAGCTCCTTGTAAAGCTCAAGAGTGCCATCGTGTGCCCAAGCACAGCCACTCCAGGCGGCCGCAGCCCGCACAAGGACTTGCCTCCTTTCCTGCTCCTCTATTCCCGGGCCAGCCACGCCCTGCAGGACTCACACAGCCAGAGGCCGGCTGGCCTGAGGCCAGGGCACCGCGACCCCTTTCATCTGCATGGTGCACCCCCCTCTGCCCCCAACACACAGCCGGCATTCCCATGCACCCCTCCTCCAAAGGCCTGGCTCTGTGTCCAGCCTGCCCTCTGCGCCCTGGGCTGGAAGGCCCCTCGAGGACACAGGTGGGAGTGAACTACAAGCCAGAGGGCGGCGTAAGAGAAAGGAGACAGAGAAAGAAGAAAGGAACGGGAAGGTGGCGGGCGGGCGGTGTGGGAGGGCAGCCTGTCCTCAGGTGCTCCAACCAGACTCCAGAGTGACACTTACTTAGGGGCTGACGCAAATCAAGGAGACGAGAAGACGCCCAGGCTCACCCCGGCCGGCCTTGGGGGCGCACTTCCTGGGCAGCCGCAGTTTCTCCAACTGTGAAATGAGCCTTGGGGGCTCCTGGAATTCCAGCTCCGTGGCGACCGCCCGACGCGGCCCTCGGCCCTGCCCAAGCCCCACACTCGGCCCCTGGCCCTTGAGAACGCCCACAACGCCCACTCTGGGTTCAAGTCTCGTCCTCGGAAGTTCAGAGTAAGTTGTTTTTAGTAACAAAACAAAACGAAAACGGCAGGAAGGAAGAAAGCGAGGAGGAGAAGCAGCGGTGGGCGTGGCCGGCCCTCGCGAGCAAGGGGCCTCCATCTCCCCTCGAGACGTAAACCATGCAGCCACGTCAGCCTGCCCACGGGCCGGGCCGACTCCGCCAGGTGAGGGAGCCCGCCAGGTGGGCGGCAGGCGCAAGGGCAGGTAACACCAGGTGAGCAGCCCCCCAAAAAGCAGGTCCAGGTCCGATTAGGAGCAACGTCTACTTACCTACCCACTAGGCGGCCCTCCTGGTGTCCGCCCGTACTATATTACGTGTCCACTCGTACAGCCGCTTAGATTATGGAATAAAATCCACTCACATAGCTGCTTCGATTATACTAATCAGTCTATTTAGATACGGATTCTAGCCACTTACCCTATGCATCAAGTAAGGTTACCCTAACGATGTTGTGGTATATATGCGCATTGATTACAGTGATCACGTCCACTTATACATTCCCTCAGGTTATTCTGACAATATCCACCTATATTGCACTATATTATATTTCCGCACAGCTCATAGCATCACCTCCATGGATATCACATGCACACGGATTTTGAGGGTCTTGAAGAGGAAAGAGGCTCAAGGTGAAGCCACCCAGCGGCCCGAGATCAGGGGTTTGGTGCAGGTCCTGCAGGAAAGAGCCGAGCACCCTAGCCCTGGCCCTCAGCACCTGGCTTGAGGTTGCCCCATGTGAAAAGGAGAGTCAGCGAGCAGTGCACCTCTGTGCACAACGCACGCCGGGGCTCCGCTCGGACGGGAGAGGAACGCACGCCTTCCCGAGCGTGCACTCAGCTTCCATGGGGAGGAAACAGCCCTGCGGGTCCGCGAAGGTCCGAGAAGCCGCCCTTCCCAGCAGATTGGCTAAGTGGGTGTTTTTAATGCAAATTAGTGCAAATTGCTACCAAGAGTAATTATTGTAACGGGATGGCCACATTTCCATCATCCTTCCCTCATTTAGTTCTTCTATCGTCTCTTTTAAATAACACAGCCATAAAATTTCAATTGACCCCTAGGAGAAAAAAAGCGCCATCTCGAGGGAGGGAGGTGGCCAGAGGGGTGCGCCCCAGGCGGAGGGCCCCCCCCGCCAGCCCCAAGGCTCTGGGGGGCAAACGTGCTGCACTTCCCATGGGGTCTTGGCATCCCGTGTGGGGAGGGAACGGGACCAGTCCAGGGGAGGTGCCCCTGCCTGAGAGGTGCACCCCACTCCCCGGCCCTGGGGTCTCTCGGAGTCACCACATCATAACAACGTTAGATAAACCGGCGAGCTCGTGAGGTGGAAAATGGCATCTCATTTGTTCAAAATTTGCCAAAGTCTACATCTTGAGGGAGGTGCGTTTGCTTCCCATATTTGTGAGTGGGGCCTGTTATACAAAATGTTCATTATACAACAGGAATCAGAGTCCCCTCCTGGCCCGCCTTCTTCGTAACAGACGGAAAGAGAAACTTGACTTCAAATTCCGCCCCGCCCTGCTCTCCAGTCCGTGCCGCGTGTGCCACCATCAAAGGCGTCAGGAGGAGCCCTTTTATTTACCTATTACGGCATCATTTGTAACATAAAACTGTTGTGTTCTCTTTTCATTAACAGATTCAGTTGCAAATGCTGGAGAAAAAATTACAGAGCCCCCTTTTAAAATGTGCACATTTATTGGGATTATTAAATCACGCCAGCTAATACTGGTTGTCACCAACTTAATTTAAAAAGCTGATTATTACTCAAGGCCCCGTGTATCCCCGGCCTGATACTGGATAATTAGCAGTTGTGATTATTTAGTTAATTTGCAGATTAGGAACAAGTGCCTGTTTTGAAAAATGTGGCCACTCGACCTTCAGTTACAGAGAGGCCTGGCCGGCCCGTCTCCAGGAGAGCGAGACTCCCGTCAAATCCATGCTCTCGGGGCCCCCAGAGGAAGGGGGGCCTTCCAGCGCGCCCATGGGGCTCCTGCCAGCCCAGCCGGAGTGAGGCCCACTCCAGGCGTGTTTAAAAAAGCCTTCCCGGTGGAGCCGACGCAAATCAAATCCCACACTTGGAGCCCTAAAAAGTGGTTCTCGGGGGCATCAGCCCTGAGCAAAGCAACTGGACAGAGCGTCCGGCCACCTGCCCAGCAAGACTGAGGCCGCGCGGGCAGCGGAGGCCACGGGGCGGGAGCAGACCCCTGGCACCGGCACGGGGTCCAGGCCGCCTCTGTCATCAGTCACAGGCCGGTAATAAAATTTCTTACCGTTTCCCTGATACCCTGATTTACCTCGGGAAAGACAGCAAATGCTAACAGGCGCATATACATCTTCATTACACACGCGGTGCCTGCGCCCGCCTCCTCCAGAGACAGTTTTATTCATTTTGATACAATTTGCCTACTGTACAGTGCAGATGGTTTCTATTAAGTAAAATACCTGTTTTCCTCCAAATTTTTAGTTTTCATGATTAAATTACTTTAAAGGGATGGTACCTTGCATTATCTTCTTTCATGGCTTAATGTAGCTCGAACACTCCCCGCAGAAACCCTGAGCCCAGGCTCATCCACTCAGAAAATCAGCCCCATACTGTGATTTTCTGAAGGTTATTCCACCCCGGCTGTGATCTCTGTGCTTTATCACTTACTTTCACCCGGCTCTTAACTGTGGGGATTATTTTCTAACGATAAATTGGAACATGAATAGAAGTGCGCGCCGGGGCTGGTGTCAGACAGGGTTTCTCCCCTGGACGGCGGCGCCCCTGGGTGCCAGCAGCTTCCCGCACGTCCCTGCGCAGCGCGAGTGCCAGGTGAGCAAAGCGGGTCAGGGCGGGCGCACTGCTGCCCCCTCGCGGCCAGCTCTGGGCACGCCGCTGCACCAGCCCCAGCTGGGTCCTGCCAGCCGAGGGCCTGGGGAGCGCGGGGAGGGGGTGCCCCCCACCCCGACCCCGGCCCGCCTCCGCTGCGGGCATCCTTGTCGGGGCCTGGGCCGCCCCGCTGCTGGGAGCGCATCCTGATGCCCGGAGTGGGCCTACCTGCCCCTCTCCGCGTGATGCCAGGCAAACAGCCGGGAATGCCGGCCTTTCTGCACTTTGCATTCGTGTTTTATTTTTGCCATCAAGCTTTCCCCTCTCCCCGGACAGGGCTCACGGCCTTAGCTGTCTCTTCCTCCACCTCAGTGGCTCTTCTCAAGGCTCTCGCCCCCACTCCGTGGCAGCCGGGACCTTGGCCACAGCCTCCTGCCCAGAGCAGAAACCCAGGAAGGAGGAGGCCCCTGGCAGGTGGCCGCGGCTTGTGCTCAGCTAGAAGGGGCGCAGCTGGGCACAGGAAGGGCTGAGCCCCAGGGCCCCTAGAGCGCCCCGGCCTGCCCTCTGCAGCAGTCCCACTGGCGGCCATGGCTGTGAACTAGGGGTAGCCCCCTCTGGAACCCCAGGGCTCTGCCTGGGGAGGCCCCAGCCCAGGGAGGGTCGAGAAGGGTGCTCCGTGCGCCCCGGAGTCACCAGTGAGATGAAGGGCCCCCCTCCCTGGCCCAGAACGGAGAGACCTCAGTAAGCCGACATGGGCATATCGTGACATGGCTTCGGAAGCTCACAGTGTGGCCACCACAGCCACGGACCTTCTCACCAAGCTACTGACGCTGTTTCTTCTCAGGAAAAGTGGGGTACAAATTAGAGGTCTCTCATAAGTCTAGGGGATCTGAGGTCTCCGCGGCAGTATCGGGGACCCAGATGTGCTGTGAGGCCAGGGTACAGGCTCCTAGGTCTGCGGGGGGCTGCAGAGAGCAGTCACAGCCGAGGCAGGAGGAGGGGTCGCAGCCCGTGAAAGCCCAGGCTGCTGCGGACGCTGCGCCCAAGTCGGCAGGGACACAAGCCGAGACAAAACTGGAAAAGTTGGGGGTGCGGGGGGCAACACAGCCCTGCTTAGACACGGGGCTGTTGCTTGTAGTGCGTTGTCAGGGTGACCCCACCTGACAGGCTCTCCCCTGCCGGCTGTCCAGGGCTGCCCAGGACAGGACCAGAGGGTGTGCCCCAGGGACAGTGACCAGGGGGCGTGACTGGGGGGTGTGTCCTGGGTAGAGTGACCCAGAGAGGGTGCCCCAGGGGTGTGACCTGGGGGCTTGTCCTGTGACCTGGGAGGTTTCCAAAGGTGCCCCGGTGGTGCCCAATGTGCGTCTCAGGCTGTCCGCGGGGAAGGCCCTGCAGGCCAGCTCTGGTGGCACAAGACAAAGCAATGGCACATGGGGCGCTTTCAGTCTGCAATTCCATGCCATGGTTCTCCGAAGTCAGACAGAGACCAGCGCGTGCACAGTAGCAGAAGGCAAGGTCGGCCCCCCAGTTATGCGTGACATCACAGCTGGGGCTGCGGACCCAAAAATCAATTCCAAGAGTGAGTCTATCTCAAGATACCATCAAACAGAATTACCTTCTGATATCCCTTCCACGTCTGGTACTCGAAAACTTGCAAGATCAAGCAATTAATTTCCCAACTGGATTACTTAGACAATCGTATATGAAAGTCTATGGATATTAAAAACTATTACGAGCATTTTAAAAGCAGCATATGCTAATCTTTTCCCAGCAAGGATAAAAATATCAATCCATTTGTCTCATAACCTTTCGGCCCATAAATAAGGAGGAATATGGAAATTTCCAAATTTACATGCAAAGGAAAAATATTTTATCTGGTGAGGGTTAGCTTCCCTTCCTCTGTGCTCTCTGGGGAATATTTTTTGCTAGATTTTATTTTGAAGCTGCACTGAAGAGCTGGCAGGTGGCCCAGACTCTCTTTAAATTTCGTCAAAGTTTTACCAGCTTCGCAGATACTGTAGCGAAGTCGGGCACTTGATTAAAGAGACATTATCTGGCCTCACTTGTGTGCTCGGGGCAGGGAGGACGGTTTGGTGGCGAGAAGGCCAGGAGACAGCGTGACAGCAGCTGGAAGCTGTGTGCTAACAACAGGGCGGGAACGAGACACGAATCTCCCCAAAATAAGTCTAGAGGAACGTGAGCTTCTGGACCGAGTCCTAACGCAGGGAAGGGCGTTTGTGAAAATCCAGTGGGGGCTCAAACAAAGCCTGAGCTCGGTCCCCAGCTCGGTCCGTGTCCACCTCCTTAGTGCCCACAAGAGAGCGGCTGAGGTCAGCTGTGAGGGGACCGGCGCCCGGCCCGGAGAAGGGCTGAAATGTCCTCGGCCTTTTCTGTAAATTGCAAATGATTCCAAAGCAGAAACGATGCTCAGGAAGTGAACACCATGGAGTGCTGGGAACGTCCATCAGGAGAGCGCTGGGGAAGATCTGTGTCATGAACCGCAGCAAACACACCACGAGACGGTGCTGGACAGGGGAGCGGAGCCACGGACCCCTCGGAGCGGCCCGCGTGCCAGCGCGTCCTCAAATGCTGCGTCAGCACCCCTCGCACAGGGCTTGTCAGCGAAGGTCCGAGAGGCATCGTCCTCGCCTTCGAGAGGAAGGAAGCACCTAATGTCCCATGACTCGGGGCCCCCAAAGGCAATCATTCTAAATAAAGGCAAAGGCTGGCTGACCTCCCACAAAATGGGGTGCATCCGCTCAGACCCCAGGTTGTCTCAGCCAATGCTCCTGGGCTCCCTCCCCACTGAAGCAAGCTCAGGGGAGAATCCAGCTTCCCACCAGACAAATCTAGGGCACAGAACATGGCAGGGTGCGGCAAGCTGCCGCAGGCTGTGTCTTGCTCCACAGACTCAGCATTTGCTTGCAAGCAAATTAAATCCCATTCCTAGTGTCCCTCCCACCAGCCGGGGGGGCTCTCTCAGCCACCGCCCAGGAGCGCCACCCCTCAGCCCACATAGAGCACAGGGGAGCTGGGGTTTCAGAAAAGGGGCAAAGGCCCTTCCAGGCCCCATAGACACCTTCCTGGTTCAAGGGAGGCAGGTTTGGGGCAGGAGTCCTGGTGCAGCTGGGACACCCCGTGTCAGAAACCGGCTTCCCGGGGTGCCCCGTGTAGCCTCCACCTCTGAGGACCCCTCACCTTCAGCAGAAACCCTGGCTACGAACCCCTCCTCCCTCCCCAACCCCAGAGAAACTCTCCAGGAGCTCAGGTTGGGGAAAAAAAAACAGGTGGGTGGAGCCTGCAGCGAACTTTTCCCTTGGGCAGAAGAAAGAAGTTCTAGGGCATGGAACAGCAAAAGTGGCCGGGCATCACTTAGGAGACTTTAGGCAAAAGAAAAACAAAAGCATGATATAAGGAATAAAGGCATTAACGGTCTCACCTAACACGATGTCCAGAGAATGCAACTTCCATGGGACCCCTTGGGGCTCAGCAGCATGTGAAGGCCCAAACCCTTTCAACACTTTCTCCTCGTTGTGACAAAATGGCTGCTGGGAGCCGGACATCACACCACAGTGTTCCAAGCCAGGCAGAATTTCTTCTCATTCTTTTCTCTGTTAACAAATGAAAAGTTTCCCAGAGGCCCTTGTAGAGTCCCCACCCACAGGCCTAATTGGTCAGAATGGGATCACATGATACTTAAAGCCCAAGCTCTAGCAACGAAGAATAAAACTGCCAGGAATGACTTAACAAATCGTGTTTATTTACCCTGAGAACTGGGCCCAAAATTTCAGGGCTCCGTGAGCCAGAAAGAAGTCCAGCTATCGGGTACCCATAGGGTCTGGCACACCCTGGCTAGTCTAGTGGGTAGGAGGACCAGCAGGGAAAATATCGGCCGATACAAACTGATATCTCTGCCCTGCCGTGGTGGAAAGGGGAGGATGGCCAGTGGCTGGGCTGCAGTTGGCCCGACAAAGGGGTGAGGGGTTCCGCACACCTGGCCCTTATTCCTGCGCTCCTGCCCCTTCAGGCAGACCAGCCCCTGCCCCCAACTTAGCCCTCCACCACTGTAGGGTAAGGAAAAATGTCAGGCTTTTCTGCCCTCCCACCATCAGGATAGATGATGGATCCTTGCGGTGCTGAAAGCATGCCTGATGGCGGCACCTGGAGTGGGGTGTGGGCCTAGGTAGATGGAATTCACCTGGGCTGAGACTGCGCTTTTAAGGGCGGCGTCACGGGGACGCCAGCAGAAGCCGAGAATGAACAGAAGCCAAGAGAGAAGCAGAGAAGGCCAGAGAGCCCAGACAGAGTGAGGACTTGCTGGGGGCTGGGGCCTGCCAGCCTCCCGGCCCCCCAGCACCCCTGCCTGCCGTGTGCCTGGTAAATCCCAATAAAAGACCTGCAAAACCACTGAGGACTCTGACTCCTCCTCTGCCCGGTCTGCCAGATCATAGAAAACCTGCTCCGTGACCATTCCTGCCTCTACAACCACCCACAGGGGCTGGTGCGTGAGTCCACTTGCTTAGTATTATTTACTAGTTTTCCCTAAACTAAGTTTTTAATCAATTTTAGTTTTTAATAAAGTTTTAGCTCGAACCTTGAAATCTAGTTTGACCTCATCCTCTTTTATCCTTATGTGTGAAATCCTGACAAGGCGAACTAGTTTTACTGATACACAAACTCCTAATTATTCATTTTTCAATGCACACTTGCATGCCGCTGAAAGGAAGTTGCATGCACCGATGGAGCACGGGCCACACTCGGGGGACACCCCTGGGGGCCAGCACTTGGGGACTCCATGCAGGTAACATATGCTGCTGGGGACTTTGGGGTGCTGGAGCAGAAACTGAGTCCATGAAATGACGCTGAGAGATGAGCACCTCAGGTGGCGGCAGCCAGGACACAGGCAGGGGGTACTAGGGGGCATGCCTGGGGAGCCAGCTCAGGGCACTGACAGAGAGTGGCCCAGGGGGGCTGCCGGTGGAAGGGCCAGCGGGCCACCTGCACGTCCCAGGTAAACTGAGAGCTGAGCCCCACAAGAAGAAGAGTAGCTTCACATGAAGAGATTACATAAAAGAACGCTGCAAGCGATCTTCCTGGCCGCACTGCAGAGCACTCCGAGAAGGGAGCCTGTGAAGCATTGAAAGGCGAATTATTTTTGCTGAGGTCCCTCTGGCGATGACACTATTTAATAGACCATTTAATAGACAATTACAAATCCAGTTGTCTTCATTATAGTAAACAGACAAATGCCCACAGAATGGGCAATTTTGTGGATCAAACTGTTGAGGACAAAAAAGGTGAAGCCCCGGGAGCAGCGGACCTCATCATCCTTCCATGGCGCAAGGACGTGCACAGTAGGGGCAGAGAGAAGATTCCAGAAGCCAGACCAGCCGCCCTGCTCAGGAGACGTCGGGACTTCCTCTGAGGCGGGGAGTTGCCCCTGATCCATGCATGTCATGATCCCCAGCAAAGGCTGGGAGAGCCTCCAGACGCCACCCCGGCCCCCAACCCTCCTGTAGCCTGGCGCTTGTTCAAAGCAGGAGAGGGGAGCAGCTGGGCCTGTGGGGGCAGCCCGGAGGTCTCAGACCCTTGCAGCTACGTTTCCTTACAGCTCCCGCCGCCCAGCCTCAGAGAACCCCACGCACCTCCTTGGCCAACACGCATCTCCTGAAATAGCGAAAAGGCTATAAATATCTGAGCTGCTGAGACAAATTATGAAGTACCCCCAAAAAATGTCTCATTCTTAATGTCACGCACACATCACAAGCAGGCCGCCTGATTTATAAAACTGCTCCGGATGAAAAGATAAAGTAAAATAAAGATCAATGCTATTTAGCAACCCCAAACAGGCACCGGGGAAACAGAACTGGACAGACACCCCAATCCACAGCCCAGGCCGTGTGGGGAAGAGAGCTACCGAAAGTCTCTCAGGATCAGCTCTCACCTCAAGCCCTACAAGCCAGAATTCCATATCCTTGATTTGGAAGAGTTTTCCTCCAGCAGGCTGTGAGCGCATAAAATGTGCCAGAACCTCCCTTCCTGCTCCAGCAGACAGGAGAGCAAAGCCCTCTGCAGAGCTGTCAAGTCTTAAGCAGCCGCCAACTCTGCTGCCTGCAGGTACAGCCGGTCTCTTCACACACACACCCCCAATGGCCAGGAGCTGCATAAAGAGGACTTAAGGATGGGCACCCCAGCCCTGCAGCGCCTGCCTCACAAGGAAGCGACTCCGCCCAACACTGCCTCCTGCGGCCAGAGACAGCTCCCAAGTGTCTTTAGGTCAAATGTACCTTTAGGACCAGAAGGCCGTCCCTGACCGCCCCCCAAGAATATTACATGTTTTAAAGTCCAGGACTCACTGCTCCTCCCTGTATAATCCAAACCCAAGCCTGCGATCGTTGGAACAACCCCCGTAAAGCAAACTCTGCCCAACTGCTCTCAGGCCGGAACCCTCGCTTTGACGCTCTGATGAACAACTGGTGTGACTAGCCCGGATGGAGACGGTTTCCAGCTGACACCGGGAACGGCCGCCATGATGTTGGACATGTGCGTGAAGGGACAACAGGACAGGCCGGGGCGAGCCTCTCCTCCCCTTGAAAGTCTTACTAGAAGGCAGCCCGGGATGAAAGCTGACCTCTTCCACCAGCCAGATCAGTAGGAAAGGAACGCAAAATTGATCTGATTTTGATCAGGAGCCTAATCAACATAGTCTCTTCCATTCATACTATAATTCTATTAATTCATCTCCCCCCAAAATTAAATAAGTCCCCTTTGGGCAATGTCTGAGGAGTGACCCAAGTTCATGAGGGCCTCAATTTCTATTACTAGAGCTTAAACATGCAAAGAAGTGTCTTCGCTTTGCCACCTTGCCAGCCATTGCTGCAAAGGGCCCCCGAGCATCATGCTACCTTGTGTAATTCCTAAACAATATTTTTCAAGGCAGCCCTCGACTTCAGCAGCCCCTTGACTGCTCACCAGAACCACCAATGCTGCTCCGGCTCGGCTTGCTGGAGGGAAGGGCGATGGTGTTCCCCCCACGACAGCACCGCGGGACTTAGAAGCTCAGCAGCCCCTTGCATGAGGCGCTTGAAAACACACAAACAACTTTTTTAAATTCACCGACCAGGGCATGGGGCCGTCACGTGTCTCCTTGGAGCTCAGTTCAAACACCGGGGCTGGAATTTTACAGGTCAAAAGCCTTACACCGGCAGTCAAAGCAGATCCCTGACTCCAGAGCTTCTGATAAAAAAGCTTTGAGTTCAGTCCCCTTGGGTTTAAAAGGGGGATTTTTAGCAGGAAACCTCCTGACCTCCAGTAATGATCTCGAGTGTCTTCGTTTCCTGCCGCCCCAGTGCCCTCCACTCCACTCGGGAGAGGGGCAGGCTGCCTCTCTGTTTGAAGTCCTCGCCACCAGCCAGGGGAGGGCCGCCTTTTACTGCTGCCTTCAGTCCCGCTCCTCAGAGAAGATTCCGTGCCACGTAACGGCGGGTTCGCTAGTGGGGGGACGGGCCCCTACATGCCAGCCAGCCAAGGCCATGGGCACAGTGTCCACCTCCAGGTCCCCCACGCCCACGCCAATAGGGAGACTTGCCCCGAAGATGACAGCAGGGCCTGCCCAGCCCTCACCCCCGGACACCCACACTTTGGAGGCTGCTATTTTCCCCACTGCAAAATGATTTCCAAAAATAATGCAGTACTGATGCTCGGCTGAAGTCGGCTGCGGTGGGTCAGTCCAGGAAACTTGGAGACCTGCTGATTTTGACAGTGAAGCGAAAAAATTCCTGCATAGTTCGTTTTTCCAGGGGCATCTTCTTGGCTTTCAGGCGAAACGCAAGCCTTTCATGGTGACCGGACAAAACTCCAGGTGAGGGTTTTCCTGAGCAATTCTTCTCCAGAAAAATGGACCTCAACCAATCAAAAAAGTTACATCTTTCTGTGTTTAACATAACCCCATGTGTGCCGTGCACGGTCCAGAAACGCTGAGGAGGAGGGTGAGGGCCAAGGAGGAGGGGACCTGCTGTCCCCGTCTTTGGGCCCACCCGGGGCTCTGAGTCCTTGGGAGAGCACGTCATGGTGCTGGTTACCATCAGAGGCTGCGCCATGCGTTAACCTCAATTTTCTTCCAACCTTTATTTCATTACAAATAAAGGTGCTAATACAGAGCTGTGTGTAATAAAGGTCTTCATAACCAAGAGAGAAAATTAAAACAATTATGAAAGTAGTTTTTCACAGTGGCCAATGATGAACAGCCCCAATTTAGCTGCTGTCCTATTAAGAGGTGGCATTTATAAGTTACCCCTTATTTTTCATTCTGCTCTATGTAAAAAAAAAAAAAAAAAAAACTTTTACAGTTTATGGAAGTTAAAAACAAACTTTTGTCTGAAACCCCTTCCCTTACAGGATCTCGAGGCGACCCCGGGAACCGGGCTGCGACCCGTGTGCCCAGGGCCGGGGCTGTAGTCCCGTGAACCCCCTGTGGGTGAGGGCTGGCCTCTGGGGCTCCCGGTGGGCTTCTGAGCCCAGAAAGGGCCAAGCAGACTGGGCTACACCCCTGAAAACAAGCCAACCAGCCCAAGAAGACAAACGCCTCCAGCTCCGGGGGGTGTAACGTCAGGTGTGCGTCTGTCACACCTGTAAAGGCATCTTCTCACGTCAGCTGGTGGGCTGGATGGACTAATTCTCAGGCCTTTTGTTCACGACTTTCTACCAACCAGGGAAGCTCATCCCCAATGGAGGTGGGCACTGGCGGGCCCAACTGATAGTCTCTGACCCAGCAGTCCCAGGTCTGCTCTCTGCCCAAACCACGTCCCTGAACAGGGAAGGAGCTTTCCACAAAAAGATGCCCCTCGCAGTGTTATTTAAGGCAGAAATGCATGGAAAGCCAGTGTGTCCAGTATGCAGGAAGGGGTCAGTGAGGAGGGGTGAGGAGGGGTCACCGGGAGGGTGTGGAGGAGAGAGGAGCAGCTCCCTCCCTCCAACCGTGAAGCCCTGCTCGGCCCCTGCTGGCCTGTTCACAGTATTACTAAAGCAGCAAGACACAAACTGCCAGCATCGCCTATGATCCAAGGAGAGTGAAAGGGAAATGATTTGGGGAAAGATCTGACAAGAGAAGCCCAGAAGGTCCACACGGTTCTTGCTACTTTTCCATAGTTTTAAACGCGCCCACGCTGAGCGCACACTGAGTGAGCCCCCTCTGCCGGGAGGGGGGATCTGGGCGGACAACGGTGACCGCGCATCCTGCCAAGGCTCCATGGAGCCCCTAAGTGGTCACTGGACACCCCACGAAGCTTCAGCTCCACCCGAGCTGCCCAGGAGGTGCCCGAGGGTCCCGCCAGCATCACGCCCTGCTGGGGGAGGACCGAAGGGCCAGCCAGGCCCAGGGGCGGCATTTCCCTGCAGAGGAGCGCCCTCGCATCCGGAGAGAAACTTCTGCACGCGCCCACGCTCACCGGCCCGAAGAACACGACAGTGGGGCCCACGGGCTGTGAGCCCCTTCTTTTCACTTGGCTCTCAGGCTGGAGGGGGAGGGCGCCCACACTCAGCCGCCCCCTCATCACCGCCCAGCCGTCACCCACGCCCTTGTCTGGGGGGTCTCCAGGGCCGCCCTCACCTGGGAGCAGCCCGCCCTGGGTCTCGCTGGTCCTTCTTGAGCGCTTCAGCTCACAGACACTGAACACGGGGACGGAGACTTAGAAGTGCATAAAGGAAGCGTTTTCAAGGTGCTGCTGGTGTCCTCGCTCCGTCCAGCCGCCAGGCCAAGCATCTGCGCTTCTCTCTCGGCCCGTTTCCACAAGAGCCCGTCGTGGGGACCGCCCTTCCCCAGAGCATGAGCGAATCCCCCCGCAGAGGAGCGACCAGCTCTGGAAGATGCCCCGGTGAGCCCAGCCAGCTGCTGTCCAGGTCACTGAGTGTCTCGGGAGACAGCGAGCACGTGCACAGAGGACAAGGGCACCCCCTTCTCCGCAGGTGCGAGGCCCGGGACCAGCTGTGGTTCCCCACAGACCCCAGCGTGCTGGGACCCCATCTGTGTCACCTGGAGCCCGGCCCAGCGCCCCCGAGGTCACCCACCCTACGGGGCTCCAGCAGGCCTAGGCGGGAGGGAGTGTCTGGGGGAGGGGGCCGCTCCTGGGGGCTGTGTGAGTGCCGGTAGCCCCTTGACTTCCCGGCCCCGCTTCAGCCCGCGGTCACCGCCCAGGGTCACCGCGGTCACCGCGGTCCAGGGATGGGACAGGCCCCTCCGGGGGTAGGTTCACACCACGTTCACCCGGCACAGGGCTCCATGCTGCCACCGGGTTCTGCCACCAGCGCTTCCTCGGGCTTGGCCCCTCCAGGGGAAACAGCAAAGGCTTCCTCTAAACTGCAGTGGAAGCGCAGACAGACCTGCTGACACAGAAGGCTCTGAATGTTCCTGGACTCCAGAGCTGGACTGAGAGCAAGTGGGCTGGGCCACCAAGAGGCCTGGCAGGGCCAGTGTGGGGGAGCCTGGGGTCCGTCCTGGCTGGACACTGGAGGCTGAGGCAGTACCATGTGTGCCGAGACTCACCCCTCCCCATATCTGGGGGTAGGGGTTTGCACAGGCAAGGTTTGTGTGGCTCCTGGGCTGGAGGAGAGCTCCAGCCTGGCCCCTCTGCACCCCAGGGGTGACGCTGTGATAGCACCCCCAGCTGCTCCTTCCTGCAACAGCCACATCCTCTTTAGGTGCGATGCTGGCTTTGTTTCCTGAGCGTGCCTTTAGGCCTAAGCTGGGAGATTAAAGAATTTAGGCCTAACAATTTGGAGGGTTTTCTGGCTTTAAAAATAGGAAATACACGTGTAAGCCTAATTTTAAACATCATAATCTCCTTATTTCAGAGTATTGACAGCATATAAAATGCACACAGCCGCTAACCAAGCTATTTAGACCTGCTAACTTTTTGCTTTAGATTGCCAAAAAGATTAAATCCAAAAATGTGGGCAGGCGGACACTTTTCTATTTGAAATTTAAATGGTTCAAACAAGAGCTGCCACCCTGCGCACGAAGCAGCCTCCGACAGCCGCTTGGACGCGAGGCGGCCGCGCAGGGCCAGGCCAGCCGCCAAGCAGCGTCAGCTTCCCGGCTGGACCGTGGCGCCTGACACGCACGCCCCTGACACGGCGTGCACGGCCCACAGCAGCGGTGCCCCGAGGACACGGGCAGACGGCGCGGCACAGACACGCGTGCTAGCACGGTGACGGGCACATCCGTGGCGATAATTGGGTGTGGCCGACTCCCAGCGACCTCGTCTCACTGTCGCCGTCCCGGCCTATTCTAACACACACACCTGCAGCCACACAAATAAGCCGAGCCATCCTTTCTTGCCCATCCCCACCATTCCTAATTCCTAATTCCTTCATAAACGCCCCTGGTGACTCGGCACTGACAGCAATTTGTGTAAGATAGATATTTTCTGCGGCCGCGGCCAGCCACGTGCCCGGCGGAAGGAAGACGCACTGTCCACTCGGCTGCTGGAGGAGGGGGTGGGCTTGATGGATGAGGCCTGTGTGCACGGCCAGGCCGAGGCCGTGGGGGGAGGGGCGGGGGGCCCGGGCGCCCCCCTGATGTGGGCCCCAAGGCCGCCCCTCACGGTGGCCCGTACCCCCACCGGTCAATACAGAAAGGATGAACCCTGCCTTCTCTCACTAAGCACAAATGGTCGCTATTGATCGCAGCCGGCTGGCCGGAGGAGGCATCCCCGGGGAACAGAGACGCCCGCTCAATCGTGGCGTGTTTCTTAAAAGCCCTGATTTAACAAGTCCTGTTGGGGGGTGGGGGCGGGCATTTGCCAAAGCGTCCGTGGCCGGAAGGCCTCCTCTGTGTCCCCCCCGTCCTCTGGAGGAGAACAAGGCCAGGGCTCCCCGGGAGGCAGGGCCAGGCTCCCGTTACATCCACCTTCCCGGGGTTCAGTGATGTCGGGGCCGCCCTCCCCACCGGACTCCGGACTCCCGGCCATTGTCCTGGCCAGCCGTGCTCAAATCAGCAGATTGCTTTTTGCAAAATAAAGATGCCAAACTGAACTTTCTTGTAGAAACCTAAAGCCGAAATAGGACACTGACGTCACCACGATGTTAAGCCGATATTTGCAGGGCAACTTCCAGGGAAGACGTCTCGCTTGAGGGTGGGGTTGAAAAACAAAAAGCGCATCCTCTGAGCAGAGCGCCGAGGCAGGGCTCCCTGCCAAAGACGTGCATTGACGTTGCTGCTACCAACTACGGGATGTTGCTCTTCCTCATCAAACCCGCACGCAGAGTAAGACGGGAGAGAAGTGGTATAAACATCCCGGGACTGGGAAATTTTTGACATGTTAGTAATTTTTAATAAGACGCCCTGGATGGTGCGAAATGAATCCATAATGAATGAGACCGCGGAGACGCAAGAAGCGCAGCTCCACGTTTACCTGTAACCTTATAAACGGGGGCCCCTCCCCGCGAAGGTTCTTTCAGCCACGTCGGCATTAATGAAAGGTGGTGCGTTCCTAAAGGTTGTGCTCGCCGCACTCTCCCGGCTCCCTGCCCTCCGAGAGCTCGCATCACCTGCGCCTCCGCCTGTCTCCTGTCTCCCACTCCTCATTACCCAGCAGATGACCTATCTGATAGCAGCCCCTCCCGCGGACCCGCGCAGCCTTCAGCGGGAATAAAGCCAGCAGCCCTTTTATCTTCATCCCGCCGCCATTCCCGCCCTGGTTTTTTCTAAAGATCGTTTGCCAGCCTTGCTTGCTCAGTGGTACCCAGTGGAACAAGCAGTGTCTTCTGAGCTGACAATTCTGACTTTTTGCTGCTTGTGATTTTTCTAAAGCATGACAACCACTTGCAGGAAAGACACGGTAAACCTTTTCAGATAAGGAAGCCGGCGAACACAAAGGCCTTTCAAGAAACAGACGTAGTTACGGCAGGAGCTGAACAAGACAAGTCTCTTATGAATTCATTTAATTTGGCCATAACTTTCAGTGGCAAGAGAAATTAGAGTCACACCATGCAGGGGTGGATTTGTTTTAAAAGAGCCTTTCATTTGGACAGGCATGAAGAAAAGCCACTTTGTGCGGCTGAGCACGGAGGCTGTGTCTTGGCCATGTCCTGCCCACGTCCTGCCCGTGCCGCATTGTGCATTTTGGGATCGTCTTTAGAAATGGGCCTGATTTCAAAGCCAAGTGAGTTTCTGGGCATCCCAGTTCTCAGCGACATGTGCCTTTCACCAGGACACGTCACTTCCAAATGCTGCTGCTCCCACGTGGCACTAAGGGAGGCGACTGTCCGCTGCGTCCAGAACTGAGTTACGTGGCAGGTGAGGGGCACCCCTGGACCCCCAAACCTGCCTGCTCTAAATAGGTTCTGCCATCCTCCACATCACAACAAAACATACTCTAGTGCATAAGACCTTCAAGGGAAAGGAACTTTAATAGAAATAGTGTGCAGTAGAGAGAAGAAAACAAGAAAGAATATAGTTTCCAAATCAAGCACCCAAAGCCTCCCATCCCCACCTGGGTAAATGCCCAGCCACACAGGACTAGCCCAAAGCAGGACTGCCAAGGCCCAGAAACCGGCCACCAGCCTAAGGCCCCTTCTGCCGAGGGCCCCACAGGAGAGGGTTAGGGGCCGGGCAAGTCTGGAAGGAAAAGAGCAAATTCAAAACCCAAGTCAAGACAAAGGCCACCACCGTCAGCCTCCCCCGGGCGCTCACCCACGTCTCTGTCCTCGTCCCCGTCCGTGTCCCCCGGTCCCTGGTTCAAGTCCAGGCCGAGAAGCCAGCGCGGCTTCATCACACGTCTCTCTCCACGTGCCTCCCCCAGGTCTTCCTCTTGATCTCTGCACATCTCAGCTCTTCTCTCTCAGTCCTTCTCAGTCTTTTCTAGCCTCACCTCCCTGCCCAGTTCCACCCTCCTTTGGGGTGGGGCAGGGAACCAGAACCTCCTGGGATTACCCTATTACATTCACATAGGGGTGTGCGCAAGTCCAGTAAGGTTTTCCATAAAGGGCCTCCCTGGGGGTCTGGGGGGCCTAGTGTCTTGTCTCAATGATGGCCAGAGTTCGATCCCTGCCGGTAGCTGACCCACATGGCGCAGCAGACCCCGCCTGCCTCCCCGCTGCTCCCCTCAGCAGTGGATTTCAGTGGATCTGCCTGTTCAGCTTCCCACTCTGTCTCTGGTGAGGCCTCTCACCTCCAACCCCGTACTCTGGCCAACACCCTAGTTCTTCTATGCAAAAATAAATAAAATCTTTTAAAAAAAATTTCAACAAGGATATACCTGTCAGTGCAATGTCACTTCAGAGCAAGTCCATGACCTTCCTGCTGTCCTCAGGAGCAGCCCACAGCCCGTGAGAGTCGATCACAACAGATTCTCCATCTGCTTCCAAATTTAAAATCAGGCCAGCCGGCAGACACGAGGATTGTTCATCTCTGCGTCCCAGAGAAAAAGTTCCTGAGTTACTCGGACATATTGGAAACATCCCTGGGAGAAAGTGGAATCATTTAAAACAGTTCATTCTTTACTTCTTCGACGCACACTTAGTTCCTGCTCATTTTACTACAGATTTACATATAAATACGTCACCAAACTCAAATTGAGAGTTACAACCAGCAGCGTGAGCGGTGCCTGCTCGTTGTTCTCCAGAAGCCTCACAGCAACCTGGTGAACAGGCCCAGGGCCCACACCAGGCTCAGAGAGGGTGTTAATGCGCCCAGCGTCACACAGCCAGAGCGGGACGGAGCACCTCCCGGCCTTCCACGGTCAGGCGGGGTCTGCCTGGCGTCTCACACAGTGGCCGGTGGCTCCCCGGGGAGGGGAGGAAGCTGCTCCACGCCCCAGAGGCCACCACCACCGAGAAGCCCCCGGGACAGCCAGACTATTTGCGATTGCAGCAGATGGCTCATCCCACGGAGAGGGCCGCGTGGTGATAAGATGTGTCTCCTACCTCCCCCCGCCACTCGCGAGTGGGGATAAATCTCAACACCCTTCACCCCCAGGGTCTAAAAGTCAAAGTGTGTACAACTTATTTAATTAAATCAATTTGCAAATATCTGATATTTCTAGTTTTCCTTAATTTCTAGTTCTCCTAAATGACCTATATTCACTCAAAAAAAAAATGCCAAAAGATGTTCGCTCTGTATTGTTAGGGGAGCGGGGCAGGGTACAAACACCATGTGGAGCTGACAAGCCTGTTCGTGCTGCACTCGCACGCACTCGCGCACACCCAGATGAGCAGACACGGAAGAACAGTCTGGAACAACACACCCCAGAAGAGACATGGGGTCCCGACGGCCTTGGGGCTGGGGTCCATGCACCCTTGCTCACGTCAGCAGGTTTCTCACAGCGACCTGAGCTTCCTTCATCCTTCCAGCCAAGGGGGGGGGGAGAATTTACACTTGGGTGTGTCCCCAGAATCCACTCCAGCTGGGGACCAGGACCTGCTCCCTCCAGCGCCTGCTCCCATAAAAAGGACTCAGCTGCCCAGCCTTGCCCCCGGCCCTGCCCCCGGCCCACCGCCTCCGCGGGGTGAAAGCTGCAGCCTCCTGGCAGGCGAGTCTCTGGACGCGGGCGGGACCCCGAACAAGCCTGTGAACAGGCCTGAGCCCCCAGCCCGCCAGCCAGGGGCGGCTCCCAGCTCTCGGAGTCTTCGGTCTGGTCCTGGCGCCGGCAGCACACAGAGGAGAAGGAGGCAGCGCCTTGAAATCCCACAACCATGGGGTTCGATTTAGGCCTCTCAGGAAAACAATCACCTGGTTTCAAATCCATACAAGCGGGACTGCACGCGGGCAGGAGGCCAAGTTCTCTCCGGCTGGGAAACAGGAGGCTCCCAAGACCGGTCTTCTCTCAAGTTCCCCCCAAAGCCCTGCCTCTGACCCCTGGCGCTCAGAGTGGGGGCCACCTGCGTCCATGCCGCCCAGGGCCGCTCACTGGGCCCTGCAGCCTCGCCCTCGGGGGCAGCCGGTGGCGCCGGGCGCCGAGCACGTTCTATTTCACTTCTGAGGCGATGTTATCTTTCCACTTTCCTTTTCTGATCAGAGAAATCAAAGCAGCCCTAATTCCAGGTGGGGTGGGAAGGAGGGAGAGGAAAGAGTCTTCCCCCAGCTCCGTAGCCGGGTCCCCTCCCGCTAGGACCCCAGGGTCAGCCGCCTCTCCTGCCTGCGCCCCACCTCCTCATCGGTGGCCTGCTGGGTCCGCTCTGCCGGGGGGGATAACGCGGCGGGCTCGCGGGGGAGGGCTCCGCAGTGCCAGCCGCTCCAGGTCCCGTCAGTGGCGGGTTCTAGGACAAACAGGCTTCGCTGGGGTTTGGGGCCTGGAGGGAGAGTCCCCAAAGCACCGAAAATGTGGCCACGTCAGCGCGAGGTAGACCTTGGTCCAGGAAGCACTGGTGACCAGGGGTCGGCTGCTGCTTTGGGCCGAGGGGCTGGGCTGGGCTGGGGGACAGGGCCAGGAGGCCCGGGGCACTGGCGAGTCAGGGGCTGTGGGGCTCCTGGCCCGGGCGTCCTGCACTGTCCCCTGGGGCGCTCTCCTTCCTGAGGGGCACTTTGTGCAGCCCAGTCCTCAGCTCAGTGGCAGGGAGGTTGGAGACCCCTTCCCTGATCCGCTTTCACAGCCGTAAACTACTCCATGGTGAGCGGGAAACCCAGCTCATCTCACACCCCGGGGCCCCTCTGGGGCCTGGCGAGGTTGCCTGACACAGCAATAGCTTCCGGAAGGGTGACTAGCCTTGGCCAGGAATGTGAGAGCTGCTGGCCCTCAGGAGCCCCGGCCAGACCTTCCCACACTTTCCCAAGACCCTCAGAAGCAACCCAGGGAATGAAAGTAATTAGAGCCCCGGCCCCTGACCCCTCTGGAGGGCGGCCCTACCTTCGCAGGAGGCCAGAGAACAAAGGGTGAAATCAGAGGCTCCCAAGGGCCCAGACCTGAAATCGGAGACTCCCTGGAGCCTCATCAATGAGCCTGATAAAGGACCAAAGAGAAGGTTCCCAACCCTGTGAGCTCCCTCACCTCCTGGCCTGTCCTCCCCAGAGTCCTGGGGACAAGCCTCAGCCCCTGTCCGGGGCCCCAGGGGCCTGACACACCACTCTGCGTGGCCTGTGGCCCCTCCCAGGGAGGGGAAGGGACAAGGCTGGTCTCACCCCCCAGGGGCATCAGATGTCCCCAGGGACTGACCTTCGCCTGCTGGGTGCACTTGGTTGCTATTAAAAATAATAAGGGCCTCCCCTGGTGGCGCAGGCGGTTGAGCACCACACTGTGAAGCTGTCCGCAGCCTCTGCAGAGCCGGTTCGATCACCGCCGGCCTTGGAGCAACCCACATGGCGCGGCAGACCTCTCCTGTCTCCCCGCTGCTCCCCTCAGCAGTGCACTTCAGTGGATCTGCCTGTTCCGTCCCCCATGCTGTCTCTGGTGAATCCTCTCACCCTCCCGCGCGTCTGGCCTGTACCCCAGTTCTTGTGTAAAATGAATATATCTTTAAATAATAATAATAATGTCCATTTTGTCTCTTCCAAACTCCAGACATGTTCCTCGCCACACGTCCACATCTTTAATTTCTAGGAAGAGTTTTCTCATCTTCCAGATCCATGTTGTGTGGATGACAAAATCCCTGTGCCTGAGAAGAAAGAATGTGGATTAGGAAGGAGCAGTTGGGGGGTGGGAGAGGGTGACCCACCTCCCGGCCCCTGCTGCGGAGGACATTCCCGTACCTTCCAGGCGGTCCTGCTTCTCCCTGCTGCCCCTCAACCCTGGCTTCCGTGTGCACAGGTTCTTCCTACAAAATTTCCCCTGGGCCACCGCTCTGCCCGGTGGTCCTAGCTGCCCGGCCTCGTTACCCGGCCTTTCTCCCCTTCCGCGCTGCCGTCTCTACCAGCTCATGCCCCTGGCCCCAAAAATACCCCTCCCCCAAGTCTGCCTGCGCTAACTGAAGCCACATCCCCCAGGCTGCCCACCTGGTCTGACGTCCCAGCAGGTAGGTCCAGCTCGAGGGTAACAGTCCAGCGAGGCATGCATCTGAAGGCCATTCCGGACAGGACGGTGCCGCCTGGCAGGCCAGCCCCTGGTAAGGCAGGTGGGGCCATCACGGCCCCAGCAGCTGGGCCCTGGCAACCCTGCCGTTTGTGGTCTCCTCCCACGTGGGCTCTAGCTGTGGCCCTGGAGTAGCTTTGGCCAACAGGATGTTAGCAGGAGCAAGACAAGGATAGTAGATACTTCCCACAACCTGGGGCCCAGAGACACCCTCTAAGGAGGCCCCGCAGCTGCTAGAGAGGAGACAGGGGCCAGACAGAGCTGCATGCTGTGTCAGTGTCCCAGTGGGGCCTGCAGGCCCCACCACCGCCCAGCCCTGATTTAACTCCATCTGCAGGGAAGGACCCACCCCCCACATGAGACCAAAAGAACGGCCCAGCTGCCCCAGTCAACCAGAAGCCTGAACGGTAATGAGACAGCATGATCCTGAGCTCTGGGGCAGGGGGTCTTCTGGCAAAGATGACTAAACTGGCCAGTTATCAAAATTCAAGGTGCACTTGAAGCCCTACTGTGTGTCTTCTGCTCTTCCTCGTATGTCAAAGGATTGGGCAAAAGAGGACCCAGGTGCCTCCCTGGGCAGACTGCAACCTCACTGGTCCCCCCACTCACACATCCTTTCATGTTGAGGACCTACTATGTGTGCGATGCTGCGAAGATCTCTGCCTCCATTCACCTTGGCTTCTCCTTCACTACTTGTTTTCCACTCACGTTTAACTGCCAAGCTGAAGTCAGCTGCTCCTCTCAGCAGGAATGTGCCCCAGCGCGCCCCAAGGCTCAGAACCGCGACTCTGAAAGAAGGCGGCAGCCCGGGGAGCCTCATCTCACTTGGGAGAAACGGTTCCATCAGCATCAGACTCACAGCTGCCCCCGCAGCAACAGTCTCCCCGAACTGGGTCAGGAAGAGGCTTTCCTGCCTGACATTCAGAGGTGCAGGTACTGGAACGTGGATCTAGAAGGACGAGCCGGGCAGTGATGGCCTCTGTTAGCAGGACGCAGGCCGGCGTACAGGTCCATGCTCCCCCACCCCTAGAGGTCCCTTCAGGGCCCACAGGACACAGCTCCCTGGCCCCTCATGTCTGCAGAGAAAGGGCGTTGGCCACGCTGCGTCTGGGAGGAAGGGAGCCTCAACCACACTGACCCCGGCGAGGACACGGCCAAGTGCAGGCCTCTGACGCCACTTCACGCTGGTGACCACATGTGCTGGCGGTGAGGGAGGAGGGCTCCCCTGAGTATGCTGTCAAGGGCTGTGGGAGAAGAAAACTCCGAGGCGTGACCTGGGCTTATGGTAGTCACCACGCTGGGATGGGGGGGTGGGGAGGGAGGTTCAGGACACCAGGTTCTTGTCCTGGCTCTGCCCCAATTGTCCCAGTGACACCAGACGACCCTCACCTGTCAGACAGGTGCACACTCTCAAAGCAGCTCCACAGAGCACAGAGCTGGAGGGCGAGGAGGCGCCTTCCCAGGGAAGGAGGTGTCTGTGCCCCCACCCCATTTGCGTCTATAGACTCCTTTATGGCACCATTGAGCAAATACCCCAGGGGTCAAATAAAAAAACCACAAAAACTGGTCCTGCCCTGCCATCTTCCTTTATGTCTTCCTAGGGAAGGAGCTAAGTGTGTGATGCAGTTTCAGTAACAATCCCTCCAGCATGGTTTCATGCTCATCACAAGGCTGACGATCCTGAGACAAGCAGAGTCCCGAGACAATGCTGAGAGAGGCAGACACTGAGGCAGCCAAGCCTCGGCCCCAAAGAGCTGGCAGAAGAATCAAGACACAAAGAGTCAGACAGAGGAGCCGAGGAGGTAGGCAACAGCTGCACTACTAAGGTCCATGGAAAGTCAGCAAGGACACAGCACATTTCGTTGATGGTGCAGGGAAGACTTCTCGGAGGCGGTGGTATGTCAATAGGAAGTCTTCAATTAAATGCAACGGAGAGCCCAGTCAGCAAGCCCTTGGCAATGAGGATGCCTTCTGGTTTGCACAACCAGAGAATGAAAGGTCGATTCCTGACCTCATGCCAGCAGCATCTCTAGCATCTGCCCTCCTCCTCACCCCTCAGTGGCAAAGTAGCTCAAAAAGCCAGAGAAAGCACATCCATTCACCACAAAACCTCTTAACAAACTAAGAGCAGAAGGGAACTTCTTCAAAGGACATTTATGAGAACATACAACAAACACCACACTTACTGATGAAAGATGACAGGCTTCCCCTAAGTTCAGGAACAAAGTAGGGTGTCTCTCCTCACCACTTCTATTCAGCATCACCCCGGAGTTCTAATCAGTGCAACCGGCTATAAAAGGACACTGAAGGCACCCAGATTGGAAAAGAGGAAGGAAAACTGTCTGAGACAACAGGATTTATAGAGATGAAGTCCTAAGGAATCCACAGTGAAACTATAAAAACTACTGAGTGAATACAAAAATCAATTGTACTTCTGTACATTAACAACGAAAAATCAAAAAAAATCACGAAAGCATCAAAAAGATTTAAAAACCTAGAAGTAAACTTAACAGAAGTTTAGGATCTGACACTAAAAACCACAAAACACAGCTAAGAGAAAGACCATCTAAATAAATGGAAAGAAATTCCATCACTCATAGATGGCGAGACGCCACAGCAGGATGTCAGAACTCCCCAGATTTATCTACAGACTTAATGCAGATCCCACAACAGTGAGAAACTAGGAACTTCCCCCCGAGACCAGGACACAGCACAGATGTCCTGGCTCTCTCCTTTCCAACATTGGACTAGCCGTCCTAGCTAATGTAATGACACCAGAAAAGGAATAAAACATATAGAGACGGGGAAAGAAACTAAACTGCGCTTGCGTTTGTTCATAGGTGACGTGATTCTCTATGTAAGAGGATCCCAAAGAATTAGTAAATAAAACACCTCCAGCAATGATTGATAAGATATGGTTACAGATTGTATGATACTAAGTTAATATAAAAAATCAATTGCTTCTCTACATGCTAGCAATGAACAATCGAAATTTGAAATTAAAAACACAACACCATTTATATCTACACCAAAACAAAATGAAATACTTATGTATAAAGGTAACAAAATATGGACAAGTTCTGTAGGTGAAAAACTGGAAAACTAATGGGAGAAATCAAAGAATATCTAAATAAATGGAGAGATAGTCCATGTTCATTGATATGAAGATCAATATGTTAAGATGTCACTTCTTCCCAATTTTATGTATAGTGCAAGTACAATAAAAATCCCAGCAAGTTATTTTAATTCTAAAGTTTATATTGATTGGCAAAAGACCCAGATTTGCCAACATAATATTAAAGAAGAACAAAGTCAGAGAACTGATATTACCACTTTCAACACTGAATATAAAACTGCAATAATCAAAATAGCTCAGTGTAACAGAAAAGAGTCCAGAAATACGTTCATACAAACAAAACCAATTGTTCTTTCCAAAAGAAGCAAAGTAAATTCAATAAAAAAAGATTATCTTTCAATAACTGGTACTAGAAATCCACGTACAGCTTTTAAAAATGAATCTAGACACAGCTTACACTTTTTTCACAAAAATTAACTCAAAAGAGGGCCTCCCCAGTGGCGCAGCGGTTGAGCACTGGGCTGCGAAGCTGCCCGCAGCCTCTGCAGCACCGGTTCGATCCCCAGCCGCAGGGTGAGGGTCCCGCATGGCGCGCAGACCTCTCCTGCCACCCGCTGCTCCGCTCAGCAGTGTCCTTCGGTCCTTCTGCCTGCTCTGCTCCCTGCTCTGGCTCTAGTGAATTCTCTCACCCTCCCGCGCTTCTGACTGTGCCCAGTGCTTGTATGAATAAACAAATAACTCTTTAAAAAAAAATTCACTTTAAAAAAAAATTAACTCAAAAGAGATCATATACCCAAGTATAAAATACAAAACTATAAAATTTCTAGACCATAACATAGGAGAAAATCTAGATGATATTGGATTTGCAATGAGTTTTTAGATAAAGCAGCAAAAACATGATCTATGAAAGAAAAAAAATCAATAAATTGGACTTCATTTAGATTAACATTTCTGCTGTACAAAAGAACATTAAGAGAATGAAAAGGCAACTCACAGACCTGGAGAAAGTATTTGCAAAAGACTTTCAAAAACCAAAGGTTTGTATCCATAATATAAAAAGAATTCTTAAAATTCAACAATAAAAAAATAAGCCAATCAAAAAAAATGGGCTAAAGATCTGACCAGACATTTCACCAAAGATATCCAAATAGCAAATAATCATATAAAAAGATGCTCCACATCATAGATCACTAGGGAAATGCAAATTTAAAAAAGAACGTGGTATCACTAAACACCTGAATGGCTAAAGCCCACTCCCTGGCAACACCAAGTGCTGGCGGGATGTGGGGCAGCAGGAGCCCCATGCGCGGTGGTGAGAAAGCAGCAGAGGACACAGCATGACACAGGCTTAGGCGCGATCCAACAATTCCTCTCCTTGGTATTTACTCGAGGGAGGGAAACATTTAGGGTCCCACAAAATCCCACATGTGGATGTTTACAGCCACTTTATTCACCATTACCAAAAATTGGAAGCCACGAAAATGTGTCTTTCGGTAGGTAATTAAACTGGTACATCCAGACAATGGAATATTGTCTTTGATAAGAAGAAATGAGCATCAAGCCACAAAAAACATGGAGGAAAATTAAAAAGCATGATGCTAAATGAGAGAAGCCAGTCTGGCATCTGGAAAAGCAAAAGTATAGAGACAGTGAAACAACCAGCAGTCACCAGGGGTGGCGGGGGGCTGAGCGAACAACGGGGAGCTCGGGTGACTTTCGGGAGGTGGGGCTATGACACTATCAAGGGGACGCACAGGCTGCCGTGCATTTGTCAAAGCTCACAGCACACCCAACAGACGAGCGACCCTCGTGGGACTCGCAGACGTCAGCTAGTAGAATGCATCCGCCTCGGTGATCAACCGTAACAAACACCATCGCGCTGACACGAGATGCTAAAAACGGGGAGACCTGTACGTGGCAGAGTCAGGGTGATAAGTCGAAACCATGACACTTCTGCACAATTTTTCTGGGAACATAAAACTGCCCTAAAAATAAAAGTCTATTACTCTTAAAACTGTAAAACATCTTTTGGGAAGACTTATTTGAAGATCTAAATACATTCAGAGAAATTGCTTCTCCTAGGTTGAAAGACAACATTGTTTTAGCACAAATGTCCCAAAATCACACTTGCCATTTTTGGAAGAAATGGACACCCTCTTCCTACAATCCACATGGGACTGTGAAGGGTCAAGAAAGTCAAAATAATCTTGGGGGAAAAAAAAAGAACAAAGTCGAGGATGCACACACTTCTCCACTTCAAAACTTCCTACAAGTTCAAGGAAAGTCAAAGCCCAGAAATAAACCCTCAAGTTTATAGTCCATCAATTTTTGACAACGGTTCTAAGGTAATTCAATGAGGAACATTCGTCCTTGGAAGGGGCAGTCCCGGGGTGACCAGATAAACAGAAGCGAAAAGAGAAACGGGAACACGGAGAGAAACTGGCTCAGAATCACGGCTCGGAGGACCCCGAGGAAGAGGCGCCCCAACCCTTGCAAGAGGACAGGAGGCGCCTCTGTGCCCGCGGCTGGGGCTGCTTCACGTGCACAGCCAAGAAGCAAGAGCAGCCGCCCAGGCTGCTGCGTGGGCACCAGCGTGGTGGCCACCCCGGAGCCACGGCCCAGGGCACATGCTGTGGACAAGAGCCTCCAGGATGGCCGTGCCGGGGGAGACCCCACACAGCGCCCAGGTGACAGGCGGCCTCGGCAGCGCCCCAGAGTCAGAGCGTGGGCAGAGGTCGCCTGGGGTTGCGGACAGGAGCCCGGGACCAGCAGCCCTGAGCAGCGTCTAAAAAGTCATGATGGGGGGCACTGGTGGGCTGGCCCCAGGGGCCCCCAGGAACGTTAACTTCGCTAAAGAACACTGACTGGCTCCTACACAGCCGGCGGCCGTGGGGTGCACAGAGTGCACCTCCCCAGAGCAGTCAAAAGGAAGAAAGTTATTTGTAGATTTTTCCAGAAAAGCATTTAAAAACTTCCCCAAAGTCCCTCGCAAACCTCTCCTTGACCTGACGGGGTCAGGGGACGCTTCTGGACTGTCAGACACAGGCCACGCTCAGGAGCATGTGGGGAACCTGCCGCCACCGCGGGTGGTCAGGGGACACTCGAGGGGCCCCCGCGGGTGAGAGGGAGCCAGAGAGCTGTCCGGGGGCGGCCGCCGGCATCTGTCCCTCCTGGCACTGGAGGCAGCTCCCCTCGGCTGCGTCTTCTGGGGTCCGTGGAGCTTGGGGGACAAGAGAGACCGTGGCCTGGCGGTGGGGGGAGGTTAGAAAAGCTGACCGCAATACCGGGGTGAATGGGGGATTCCCTTGGCTTTCCAAACACGGAAAACTCCCCGGGATGGTTTTGGCGACCACGCTGGGGGGGAGTCAGGCAGGGACAGGCGAGGAGAAGCCTGCAGGGGCCGAGCAGCCTCCGTAACAGTGACCGGTACTTGAGACCTGCTAAGACAGCGGATCCCAAGTGTTGTCACCCCCGCCCGCCCACACACTCACACACACACTCATGCATGCACACATCCGCGTGAGCACACACGCGCGTGCACGCCGGAGCTAGGTGACGTGAATCTCATGGGAATCATTCCCAGTGGACGCGCCTGTCCAAGCAGCGCGGTGTCCTCCTTAAACAGACGCCATTTTATTGGTTAATTTCCTCAGTAAGTTGGGGGGCAGTGGAGACCAGAAGAGGAAAAGACCCCAAGAGAAGCCTCCACGTCCAGCCTGGGTGCAGGGAGAAGCCAGCCCCGCCGGGGATCTGCCCTGGTGCGGTTTCCTCAGGGAGCGGGAGGGCGAGGAGCTGCCCCGGGGCTGGCTGGAAGCAGCAGGTCCTCGCAGCCATGTCAGCCCAAAGCTTGGAAGGTGGCCTGAGCAGAGAAGCCTCCTGGGCTCTTGCCACCCCACTCCGGCCCCCCAACCTGCTGCCGGGTTCCCTTGCCTGGTGTAGCTCCGGGGAGACTGCGGCTGGGAGAGACCCGGCGGCGCTCAGCCCCACTGCAGCTTCGAGGTCCGGCGCATCCTCCTGGGGCTGGCTGTCCGTCCAGTGTCTCACTCGCCCGCCTGGGCACAGCACCCCCGCCCCTGCCCCCAGCCAGTCCTCCCTGCCTGCCTCTCTGCTGGCCCGCCCCCTTGGAGAGGCTGCACCTGCCCGCGCAGCTCGTCGCCGGGCCGCGGAGGGTGCCTGAGCTCTGGAGGCGGGACAGGGAGTCTGGATGCCACGAGACCAAACTGGACCCCCTGGAACTCTTCGCCCTCACAGCGCCTTCTTGGTCACTTCACACTGAACATGAGCGCGTTCTTACTCCCAGACTGGCAGCCTTTGCTTTCTCCTTGGAAACAGGATCTTGGGTGGGTAAGCGTCTTGGAAGGTGGCCAGGGTCTCCAGCCTGTGACTGCCCTCTTCATGCCCTTCTCCCCAGGAACGTTGCCCACCACGCCCGTCCTCTGGCCCGTGCGCCTGCGCCGTGGAGCGCCCTCCCAGCTGGCTCCCCCGGCCACCCTGAACGCCCCCCTCACCCGGGCACAGCTCACTTCATGGCCGTCTTTAACAGCTCGCAAGTGGCCCCTTCTGGAGCTGGTGGAGGCCACAGCAGCCAGCCTGCTGCTGCCGCGCGGCACTGGCAGTCTGCGCCGGAAAGCGGCTGGCGGGTTTGCTTCCGAGGCCCGCTAAGTGCGCGCGGCCTGGGAGCCGAGATCTGCACTCGGCTGCCTTTGATCCTGGCTCTCTGCTGCCAAGTCTCAATTAGACAGTCTGTAATACAGTTGGTTCTGGCACAAGAGCTGAGAAAAATAAATCAAAGGGTTGCCTCAAACAGGAGCCAGTCTTTGACCACGAGAGCTGGACAGGCCGGAGTGAGCGCGGCCCCGGACAGCCGCTCCCGCCACGTGCCCCGTGGTGCTTTGGGTCTGGACAGGGCACACCCCGGCACAGGTGGCTGCTCCTGCACCTGGTTCCAGGGGAGGAAGGGGTGTTTGGCCACGGAAGCGGTGGGCAGAGCCCTCCCCTGCTCTCAGAGCTGTTCATCAGAGCATGTGTGGGGCTGCACTTATTAGAGTGTGATTCATTTTTAATTCTGTGGTCAGGCCGGCAGAGCCAGCCACGTTCTGGCCTGTGGCTCTGCAGGCTAGGCCAGTGCCAGGCAACCCCTGGGCACCTCTTGAAGGCTTTCATTCAAGTGGTTTCTGCAGAGAGGAAGCGGTCTGGCAGGCCAGAGGACAGAGGGAATGTGCAAAATTCCATTGCTGTTTTTTTAAGGTACTTTACACCCTGTTGGACTATTTTAAAGGGTTTTGGCCCAGCCACTTGTCTGTGACCCAATGGCTCTACGCTTGTTTCAACTGCATTTCTAAGAAATTCAGTAGAGGGAGGGGCATGGAGCAGGCAAGGGGGCTGGATTCAGAAGTGACAGGGCACGTGAGGAAGCCACATGGGGACATTAAGGGTGCTCCTGTTTTTAGGGTACCCCAAGGATGCTCATAGAAAACAACCAAACCACACAGGAACAAAAGCCATGGCAGGGGCCATGTGACCCTTGTGACGTCCAAGGGGCTTGTCCTGGCCTACACGGGCTGGGGCACGGCTGGCAGAATGGAGGGTTTGCTGGGAAACGAAGCACAAGCCCAGGGGCCTGACACCTGAGTCAAGTCACACCTCACTCCTCGCCCGAGATCTGACGCGAGGCCCTTGCTGAGCTTTGATGCTGCTGGAAATGGAGATGAGGTGGCCCCCAGCCTCGCCGGGGGAGCCGGGGAGAGGTCCAGCAGCAGCTTCGCAGGCCAGAGAGCTCCTCCGCATCCGGGACCTGTGGGTGCCCCACCGGCGAGGCCCTGCTCCGCTCCGCAGCTGACCCAACTGGGGCGAAACAGCTTGAGGGTCCCGGCCCCGTTAGCGCTGCCGCCCGTCTCGCCGGGAGCCCTCTCCACGCGCCGAGCAGGGGGCGCTCGGGCCCTCCCGCGACGCTATAAACCAGCGCGTCTTTCTGAAAAGAAAGCGGCCAACTGAACGTCGTATTCCAAAATAAACTCCATCAGCAAAGGGGTCTTTTTCCCCTTTATGAAAATAAGAATGTTGTTCTCCCAAAACTCTGCTAGTTTTCCAAACCCCAGATGGCCTCGTAGACATCAGCACCTTTATCAAGACGGCAAGCTCAGCCACCAGCCAAGCCTCCTGCTGCCGTCAGGGTGACGCGCTGGCCGCGGGCTGCTCCCGGCCACCATCGTCAGCAAGAGCAGGGCTGGCCGGGGCCGCCCCATCTAGACAGACACAGAAGCAGAGGCAGGAAGGCCGCCCGCAGCAGACCCGAGCCTGAGCGTGTATTCGCCAGAAAACCAAGAGCATCTTCCAACCGTTGTAGGGGTGGACGGCACACGTCGCGACCGCGGGGTGCAGGGAGTGCAGGTATTTGGAGGTTGGGAAAGTGAAGTAGAAGGAGATCGAGACCCCAGGGGAGGAAAGGTTTTTCTTGGGGGTTGGAGACTCAGGAGTGTGGCTGCTCTAAATGGACAGGCTGAGAAGGGCGAGCCCCAGGGGACACAGTTTGCTGTAAAATACAGACAATGTCGTCGTCACAAGCCGACCCTTGTCTGGGGGAGGAAATCAGGCCTGTCTCTAAGCAGGCAGGAGAGTGGGGTTCAGAGCCTGGGGTGGGTCACGCCCCACCAAGATGCGCAGAAAGGATCATAAGGGGTGAAATCCCCTTTAAAATTAAACAATCTGCTTTCCACACAATTCTACTTGTGTACACTCATCTCTCAGACTTATTTCTAACAACGCCTTCCGTTTCTTTCAGTCCCTTCAAACATTCTTTTTTTTTTTTTTAACGTCGACATTTCTCGGCGAGTAGACCAAAGACCATGTGCTTTCCAGAACCAAGTCCTCAGACGTTCCAGAGGAAACAGCCCCGAACAACCAGTCTATTCAAAGAGGAAGCCGTCACAGAAGGGCACGGAGCGGGTTTTTTCGGATGTGAAAATATACACTTTAATTTCACAAGTTAGTAATTAGTAGAGTAGGGTAAAGTCATAATCCAAAACAATAATCTTTATTACCAAAATAGAGATTAAACACAATTAAAATGAACAATATTACCAGCCATAATTGCTAATCAATTCGCTGAGAAGCTATATTACTGCAATCTTCCTGCTCCCCAATTTGCCCTTCCTATATTTTTTACTTTTTATAATATAAAATGGAGACTAGTTAGAAGGCCCGTCTGCAAAGCCCTTCGTGAATGATAGTCCCAGGCCCCGATCCCGGGGCGTATTTCAGCCGCCAGTGCAGGGAGACGCGTGCCTGGTCTGGAAGGTCCGGGCCGGTGCCGCCGGCCTCTCGGCCGCCCTGGGTCAACCCCGCGCACCAGAAGCCCCCCGGGGGTGCCCTGTTCCCCATCTCCCCGCTTTGGACAACACAGTGTGAAAGCGCAGGTGCAGGTTGTTCAGCCCACGTGACGGGGTCGTGCTGCAGAAGAGCCACTGACCTTCGTCACAAGGACAGGCTGTGGTGGGGGCAGCACCCGATGCCAGTTTGCCGAAACCGACACTGCACTGAGCTGGCTGTGAGCGTTTTGAAATAACTTCAGCCACTCCCAGAAAGAATGTTCTGGAAGCCCAATAGCTCTGCTGTCTCTTTCCTTCCAAGCTCAGCTAGAGACTGGCCTGGAGCCGCATCTCTGCTTAGGGCAGGAAGCAGCTCTCAGGTGGGGGCTGGAGGAAGGTCCCTACTGCCAAGAGGCCTGGGGGAGGGGCACCCGTGGGTACAGGGGGCTGGAGAGAGCCCTACTGTGGATGTCAGGCTGCAGGGGTGCAGCTTCTAGTGAAAACAGTATGGAGAATCCTCAAACTGGAAACACCACGTGCTCCAGAACTGCCACTGCTAGGTGCTCAAAGACAACGAAACACTAATGGGAAGGGCCCGGTGCTCCCACGCTCATCGCAGCATCATTCACAAAAGCCAAGTCACAGACCCACCTAAACGCCCATGCACATCTGACGGGCCCAGGGCACTGGAACAGACTCTCCGCGGAATACTACTCAGCCATGAAAAAGGTGACCATGCAAAACAGACAGATCTGGACAGGATGATGCTCTGGGCAGTAAGCCAGAAAGCGCAAGACCTCCCGGACGGATGGCTTCATTCACAGGACATGAAAACCAAAGCAAACAAAATGGCCAAACACAACAAAAAATATTTTAAACTCTGTGAAAAATATTCTGGCTACCCAGGACAGGCAGGGGAGGAGACAGTGGGGGCCTGGGCTCTGGTGGGGGAGGGGAGGCACCTGCATGAATGGAGGGGTGAAGCTGTGCTCCCTAAGTTATATGTGAATGCCTGGAAATCAAGAAAATTTGAGGAAAAAAGTAACAAACAATATATAGGTGTTTGTGAGCAGAGAAAGATTGTAAGAATAAGAATTATGTCAATCCTAAGATGTTAACAATTCTCCTCTCAGTGATGGCATTGTGGGGGGAACCCTACTGCTGCTTTTTTGTCTACACTTTCTAAATTACATCTACAGAACACGTTTTACTTTAATGAACACAAGAGACTTTTTACAATAGGACAAAAGCAAGCTGAGTGCCCTCGCACCGCCCCCACCCTGCCTGGCCGCTTCTCTCTTGGTGGAAAATCCCAGCATGAGCCACCGGGCACCCTCAGCCACCTGGGTGTCATGCGTGGGTCCACCTCCTGCCTGTGGGGGGCAGCTCTTCCTAGCTCCTGAGGCTGCAGAGATGGGCACCCCGAGGGTCTCCCTGGGTCTGGGTGCCCACAGCCCCCAACCTCCACCCCACTGTCTCTGGCCTGCCCCACACCCCACACTGCAGGCTGGTCTCCGTCAAGGTTTCCCCACACAGAAGCTGCATGGAGGGTTTTCACTGTGTTTGGCAACTTCTCTACCCCAAGAAATGCACCAGCAGGACAAGCCAGTCGTCACAGCGGTCCCCAAAGATTCTGATGCTGCTCGTGCAACATTCAGGCCAGCCCCAGTGCCCTGAGAAGCCCTGTGACTTACTGGGGAAGCTGAGGCTCAGGAAAGGGCCTTACCCGAGATCACACAGCAGGTTCGCGGAAGGCTGGCACCCTGACAGCACTCCCAACCTCCTTGCCCTCTCGTGCTCCCTCACCCTCCACTGAGCATGCTCAGAACCAGGCAGTCCTGGCTCCTGGGGCTGTAGGGGGTCCGGTGGGTCCTGTCCCCGGCTGCCACCTCCTGCCTGCATGGGAGCCCAGGCCCAGAACACCCTCCCGGCCCTACATGGCAGCTCAGCGCCCACTCAGCCTCTGGCAGAAGCTCCTAGAACAAGCTCAGCCACAACCCAGATCTGCAGATTAGAAGGACAAGAGTGCAGGGTGGTAGAGCAAAGGGCCTAGAGGTGGGACGGAGCTCGCACTCATCCCCCGGGGACGGGCTGGAGGATGGGAGGGGGCGAGGGGAGCCACCTGGACTGATATCTGGTCCACCAAGCAAACTCGCTCTCGGGTCCAGAAACTTCATGACGGAAGGCTACGGGTGTATGTCCCACGTGAGCCCCTAGGACGCTGGCCAGGACTCGGGGACCAGACAACACAGTGCTGTGCTCTCACCAACTCGGGGGGCTTTGGAAAAGCTGCTGCTTCAAAAAACTGAAGCTTCTTCTGAGGACACCCCACTGTCTCCTGTCAGTCTGGACTGGGGATGCTCCCTACTAGTGCTCCCCACGGGTGCTCCCCTCAGGAGGAAGAAGCAGAAAAGTAAATACTTGAGACTCTGAAGGCCCCCAGGAGGGGACCAGGAGGCAGCAAACACAAGACAATGGACTGAGCTGTGTCCTTAGAACTTAACCCTCTGCCGAGTGTCCCAGCTCCTCAGCATTTGAGCTCAGCATGGCTGGGACTGGGCCTGGGACAGAGGCAAGGTGAGAAGCACAAGCAGGGGGCCCGGGAACAAAGGGCACGACTTTGACCTTGGCAAGTCCTCCCTCGCCCTCGGGCCGGGATGGGTGCCCTTGGCTCTTTCAGGCCCGCAGCCGTGACCTTTCAGGCCAGCAGCCGTGACCCGGGAGGCCCGAGCACGCGTGTCCTGCAGCAGCCGGAGAGGCCAGCAAGGAGAAGCCGAGGCGCCGAAACTTCGCTCATAGATATTCTTCCGGTGTGTTTAATGCGGCGCCTTTGTCTGTCTCGACAATGGATCTTATCTGTGGGCGAGGCTGTGTTCAGGTCTATTATCACCCGATAGAAAAGGCTCCAGCCTTCTCTCCCCAGTTGTTCCGAGGCACCGGATGGCGCAGCAAGTTAATCGAAGAACCAGCTCCGGGGAGAGTCTTCGGAGACTCCCCTTTCTCCTAATGCTCTTATCTCCCCTTCCTTGTGTTGGGGAGGCATGAAAATCACAAAAAAGTCATTCTGAGTATATTCTTCCTGATAATTATTGTCAGACTTGGAGATAAGCTCGGACGTGATGTAAGGCGTGTTCCCAGCCCCCAGATCGAGCCCGCCCGCAGCCCGGCCTAGACAATGGCCCGACATCGCTGGGGCCTCCCCATTTTGCCACAGACAAGAGGCCGCTTTGACTTTTTTGTGTTTTGATAAGGCACAATCTGGGGCCTTTATCTCCACTGTTATATTTAAAGATGACATTCTAGCCCCGCCGCCTTCCCTATTGTGAGGGCCCTGATTATCTCCAAATGTTGTTGTTTAGTCAAACTCAGCAGCTTAATGAAAGGCCTGCTCCCAATTTAAGGAAAATTATTTAAATGCAGAGTATCCTATGCACTGTGGTTGCAAAAAGAACTAGGTGGTTAATCAAAAGTTAATTGTATAATTCTCATGCAGATTAGGGCCTCCTGCAAATGAATCCCAGGTTGTGATTATTTAAAAAAAGGCAAGAACGCAGTGCAGCTCAGGGCCGGGTCTGGTAAACAATCAGGCCCGGTTTAATTTGTGGTAAACAAAGTGATGATACACTAGGGGTCTCCAAAGGAGAAAAAAAGGTGAAAATAAATTAAAGCACAACATACAGATATGATCTTTTTGTTTGAGGCCATCTTTCAAAAACATAAGCTAAATGAATAAAACACAAGCCTTTCATATTTTCCAGAGGCCGGGAACTGTACAAAGCCTGGCAGGCCCGTAATTATGCTGGGTTTAGAGGGGACCGGGCGGCAGATGGCCCTGTCCCCCGACTTGCAGGCTGCGCTGTCCTTGCGGAACGGGACACAATGGCCACCCGGCTGCGTGCGGCGCGCACACCTGAACACCTGGCTTTGTCTTCCAGGAGCGGGTCCAGGCCGCCCGCCCACGGGGCTGGCTGCGAGGCGTCCGCACCCACCAGCCTCAGCAGCAGGCCCAGGGATCCTGCCAGGCTCCGGGGTGGGGGCGGGGGCGCGAGGGCTGGAATCCCACTAGAATATGGCTCTGGCTGGGACGGAGGAGCCAGGGGCTGGCCCATCCTCTACTGAGCCCCCCGCCCCTCCCGTCACCCAGCTGGTTTGGCCTCTTCCAGAGGGGAGCACGGTCCAGGGGGCACCAGGGGCCCACGTCCGTCCCATGTTTCACCAGAATGAGCAGAGACCATCACCTCTGAGGAGGGCGAGGCCGCATCTGCTCGGCCTTCATCTGGGCTGGACCAGTGTAAAGGCAGGACTGGACCACAGGGCAAGTTTTCTGATCCCAGGCAGACCGGGTAAAGGAGGAGTCAGAGTCCTCAGTAGTTTTGCAGGTTTTTTATTTGGGGTTCACCAGGCATATGGCAGGCAGGGGTGCTGGCTGGGGGTGCTGGGAGGCTGGCAAGTCCTCACTCTATCTGGGCTCTCTAGCGCTCGTTCTGCTGCTTCTCGGCTTCTGCTTCGACTTCTGCTGCTGCTGCTGCTGCTGCTGCTGGCGTTCCCCCGTGACGCCGCCCTTAAAAGCACGGTCTTAGCTCAGCTGAATCCCATCTACCTATGCCCACACCCTATTCCAGGTGCCCGCCATCAGGCATGCATTCAGGACAAGGATCCGTCATCTATCCTGATGGCGGAAGGGCAGAAAAGCCTGACATTTTCTTTACCCTACAACCAGTGACAGAGCCACCTGGGTGTGGGGCGGGGGGTTCCCCATAATCTACCTTGCGTCCTGTGGGGGTTGGGAGGAGCCCCAATCTCTTCCACCTGAGGCCCCATGAGGGTCAAGCTGGACCACCACCTGGGGCACCGCTGGTGAGACCTCAGGAGGCCACCTCTTCTTCCCCTGGGCTGCAACACAGCAGGTTTGGGAACAGGTTGGAGGCTGATTTTTGAGAAGAGTCATAGAAGTCGGCCGTGCACCTGGCGTTCCTGCAGCTCCAGGACGGGACGCTCCAGCCCAGGTTTCCCTGCTCAGGACCCGGGTCCCCTGCTCTGGCCCCAGTCAACGCTGTGCTCGCCTGAGATGAGAAACAGGGAGAGAAGGCCTCAGAGATGGGGGCCCCTCTGCTGGCTCACTCTTTAGCCCCCCAAGAAAGCTTCCCCCTCGCCTGCCTGGTGGGCTCCCCCCAGAGCATCACTCCATGCTCAGGCACGTGCCCCCCTGTTCCTGCAGCTGCTTGGGAAGCAAACACCTGGGAAGCCCTGTTCCCAGAGCATTGGCCAGCACCTTCCCGCCTGCAGAGGGCCCCAGGGCTGCGGTGCCAAAGACCACCCCCCGGGCGCCTCAAACAAGCCACTCGGCGAGTTGCACTGCTGTTCTGCCGATTCACACTGAACTCTCAACTGCCAAGGTTTGCAGATCCACACACAGGTCCGTGTGTCCACACACACACTCACACAGTGACTAAATGACAGAACGTTTAGGCAAATTAACATTTTAATCAAATGAGCAGGTGACTGAATACAGAAGCTTCTGGGAGGCAGAGCTCGCTGTCTGCACGTCCGTCATCCAGAAGATTTTTGAAATGCATGAGCCCGTTAAGAACTATTTTGTAATGAACGTAAAATATTCAGCATGATCGAACTTTTTTTGGCTACAAAATTCTCTAAATATTGGCACCGTTTTATATTCCACATCCGCTGGAAACGTGAATGTGAGCACTCAACAAGTGGAGCACAAACCAGCAGCACAGCCTCGAGAGAGAAACGGGAAATAAAACAAAACAAAGCTGTGGAGCCAGCGCTGTGCACAGCCAGGCCTCTGACCCCTCTGCAGCCCCGGTGCAGCTGAGCTTCTGGAAGCCGGCCGGGGCCGAGCCCTGGTTTTCAGTAACAAACATTTACGCTCTGGACAGGCGGGGGTGCAGCCGCCAAGTCCTGCCAAGTCACAGCACCGGATTCTGGTGACACTTTGCACACAGGACAGAGAGAATTTCTTCAGTTAAAATTGGGTTCTGCCAAAGAGAAGTCGGCCAAGGAAACTGGAACGGACTTTCGGGCCACAAGGCAGCCCGGGCTAGGGGAGTGGACACGGGTGACAACGTGCAAACTTGGGGGGGGCAGCGCCCAGATGCTCGGTCTAGCTCTCAGGAGTCCTGGGAGCTCCGAGGGCGAATCCCACGCCCGCGGGGGCCGGCGGAGACCGCAGAAGGGCATGAAGGAGAGCGAGGGTCCCAGGGCCCCCGCGCTGCCGCTGCCCGGCCGGGAGCAGCCGCAGCCCAGGGCCGTCGGGGAGGCCGCGGCGTCGGGGCTCGGGAAAGCCGAGTCGGGCTGCGGAGGAGGGTACCCGCTTCCAGGGCGGGACCCCCTCGTCCATGCAGCGCCCAAGGCCCTCGACACAGCTCAGCTCTCCCCAGACACGGGGAGGCAGCAGCCGCAGATGCGTCTGGCCTGGTCAGTGTCCCTTCTGACGCAGCTGACCCTCCGGCTGCCCAGGGCCCTCGGGGCGCCTCCCGGCCCGACCTCGCCTGGCGCGGGCGGGGCTCAGGGCCGGGGAGCCGCAGGTGCCGCAGGTGCGCGGCCGCGGCGGGGTGGGCCCCTGCAGGTGTGTGCACCTGCGCGCACCTGTGCGGGCTCCCGATGGTCGCTGGCACGGAGCGGGTGGCGGCCGGGGCCGGGAAGGGGCTGGGAAGGGGCTGCAGGCGCTCCCCGATGCCGGCTGGGGCGCCCCGCGCCCGCTGGAGACGGCTGCGCTGACCTGAGCGAGCCCCCCGCGCCCGGCCCGCGCCCTCTGGCGGCCCTTCCCGGGACGGCAGGCGCGGCTCCCCGCGAGGCCGCATTGGGGGCGCCGGCGCCCTCACACAGACCACCCGCCCGCAGCCCTGGAGGAGGCGCGCCCCGCTCGCCGGCCTGGCGCACCCGACCCCGCGCTCGGGACGATCCCGGGGAGCCCAGACGCACCCGCGGGGCTGGGGGAGCAACCGGGGCGCAGCACCAGCAGCCATTCCTCAGGGCCTGCAGGCGCCCCAAAACCCCTGGCAGCTGCTGAAGACACCTCACCCCAGAGAAGCCTCTGGAACCAGACTGTCCAGGATCCTCCTTCCAGGCGAAGCGCCGGCGGCTTTGCACGTTGCCCGCGGTCAGGAGCGCGCGGAGCCGGCCGACCCGGCCCCCCGAGGCCATGCCCGCCCGCCTCCCCCCCGCGTGGCCCAGGCCCCCGCGCCAGGTCTGGAGGGCACCCCTGTCTGGAGGGCGCCCCGGCTGGAGCGCCCCGACAGGCACAGGAGCGGCGCCCCGGAGGCCCGAGGGCGGCGAGCAACGGGCTCCTGCCCACGCGGCCCGGACCCCCGCCCTGGACGTGGGGGGGCGGCGCGGGACGCGGGGGGGCGCGGACGTCGGGGGGCGGCCAGCAGGGAGCTGCGCGTCTCGGGGCCGCCCGGCAAAGCCCTCCCGCCGAGTGGGGGCTCCCCGGCCGGTCCCCAGGGGAAGCGAGGCCTCGGGCCTGCTGGCGCTTCTCGGGGGGCAGCTTCCTGGGGGCTCCTGACTCCCATGCTGGGGCCAGGGCAGTGGCGGGGTCAGCAGGGGGCCTGGAGGCTGAGCCGAGAGGGCCTGACGCAGTGGCGCGGGGAGGCGAGGCCCAGCCTCTGGCCCGGGGCCCAGGCACAGGAGCAGCCCAGGACAAAATACCTGATCTCAGGACTCTCAGGTGTGGTCGGCCTCGCTCCTGTGGCTGAAACGCCCCCCGGGAAGGGCAGCCAGGCTCCCCCCCGCGCAGGCAGGGGCGCGCAGGGCCCAAGGGGTCAGCCGCCTGCGCCCCTGCAGGCCAGTCCCGAGCGGCCCCGCCAACAGGCGCCTTCAGCCCGTCCGGGGAACAAGGTCAGATGAATGTGTTTTTAAATGCGGCCTCTGGGTTACTATGGCAACTGGAAAATACTAAGCCCAACTTACGATGAAGCTGCTCATTGTTCCATGTTAATTTGGGGAGGAAATGACTTAATTCCGGCTTTTTCACACTCCAAGCTTACTGATGGGTCTATTATGTTCAGGATTTCATAAAACCTACCAGTTTCCCTGCCACGGAGGGTCCTGGTGGACCCAGTTGCTGGCGGCTTTGGATGTGACAAACCATCTTGAAGAAGGAGCTGGCCTCAGCCCCCCAAATATTTTTGGAGCAATTATTTTGGAGGCTTCTCTTCACGTGAAGGTTCTGGAGGCTGCTGCCAGTGGAGCCTCTTGGCCTCAGCAGGACCTCAGGATCCCATCACAGCCCTACTGCGGCAGCCCCGCACCTGCAGGGGTGCTCCACCCTAGGAGGTGCTCCACCTCAGGGGTATCACCCCAGGGCCCTGGGGGTGAATGCTCCTGAAGGAGACCCACCTGCCCAGTCAGGGATGCCACAGGGAAGGTCCTGCCCCACCCAGGATGCCAGCCCACCTCCTGCCAGTGGTGAGCACCCCACTTCCCTAACACTCATCAATGGGGTACAGGAGCAAGTATACATGAGCTCACATCTGTTACCTTTACTTCTCTTCATTGCAAAAGCTCTTCCTCTCGTCTTCCCAACAGGTCATCTTTTACTCAGTAACTTGCCTCTGATTTTGCTTGTTGTTCTTGAGACAGTGAAGTTTAAAAAAGTTCTGTAGCTAAAACCATAGAAGTTTTTCTTTATGGTTTCTTTTACTTCATAGAATGTCCATTTTCCTCTGGGGAAAATATAATAAAGTTGGATTCCCTTCTTCACACCATACACATAAATCCACTCTAGGAGAATTAATAAGCTAGTGTTTTAACTAATAAGTGTATACAAAACATACATTCAGGGACACATTCGCATTGTCTTGGGATAGAGGTCGTCGCAAGATAAATGAAAGCTCATAGAGAAAAAATGAGAGCTGTTACTATCATAAACTTCTGTAACCACATAAACTTCTAAATGCTTAGACGTTCCTACCTACAGATATCATCAAAACCAAGTTAGTATCTATCCTGCATAAGGCACCTTTCAAATCAAGACAAAAATGAGTAAAACGTGGACTGACAATCCACAGAAGAGATGCGACAGGCCAGAACTGTTCCATCATACAAGATAATCAGGAAAAAAATCAATTTCAGACCACAAAGTGATGGCATTTTTCATCTAATAGTTGGCCCAAAAAAAATGAAAATTTATTTATGGCTGACACTATGAAGGAACAGGTACCCTCCTAAAAAATCAGTGGGAATATAAGTAAATGTCATTTCTTAGAGGCATCTGCAATGGCTATTAATATTTCAAGTGCACGATCCTTTGACCAAGCGAACACAGCTAAAAATTCACCCTTATAGTGATGCTTGTACATCACGTAAAAATATCCACGAAGATGTCCACTGAAGCACAACGTTTAATTGAAAGGCATGGAGATTATCTAAGTGGGCTTCATGGAAGGGGTTATACATAACCTGTAATGCTTCATGCTGTCAAATAACCTGGCACAAATAAAAGGAGTAAGTTCCATCAGAGATCCTAACAAGGAAAGGTGCTTGTGAGTTGCTAAGTGGAGAGAAAAATAAACTGTAGAATAATAAATATGGTATGCGGCACACATTGTTGCATTAGTTATTTGTTTGTTTTTTTTTTTTCATCCCTTCTATTTGTACTTACTTTCTTCTTCCTTGTCAACGGGCACTGCAGGGTATGAGCCCCTCTCTGCCTTCCACTCTGGCAGAAACCAGCAGCAGTGGGCACAGTAAGGTACAGCATGTTGATTTCATGCACCTGTGCACTGGCCCAGGGACCTACAGGCCTAGGTAACAGCCCCGTCAGTCCCACAGTTACTGCTTCTTTTTTGAGATGAGAGCATTTAAGATCTACTCTTAGAAACGCTGACGGATACCCACAGCACTGCCTCCAAAACCACCAGGCTGTGATGAACTGCCCAAGCCTTGCTCAACTTACAACTAAAAGTCCGTTCTCCTGCCAGCATCTCCGCTCACTCCAGTTCCTGGCCAGCTCCATGTGCTCGCTGAGAAGCCAGCTTGGTTTTGATGCCTTAAATTCCCTCAGTGAAGCTCTGTATTTTCCATGTTTAGCTGTATTTCATTTCTCTTTGACAACTTCTTTTTTATTTTTTTTTAAAGAGGGAGAAACTACCTTTTTTTTGTTTTTTTAAAGATTTATTTATTTATTTATACAAGCACTGGGAACAGTCAGAAGCGCGGGAGGGTGAGAGAATTCACCAGAGCCAGAGCAGGGAGCAGAGCAGGCAGAAGGACCGAAGGACACTGCTGAGGGGAGCAGCGGGCGGCAGGAGAGGTCTGCGCGCCATGTGGGATCCTCCTCCAGTGGCTGGGGAGCAGCCGGGGATCGAACCGGCGCTGCAGAGGCTGCGGGCAGCTTCACAACCCAGCGCTCAACCGCTGCGCCCCCGGGGAGGCCCTCTTTGACAACTTCTGACAGAGGTTTGTAATGTGTGGATTAGCAGGCGGTGGCGTGTACGGCTTGTTCAAACGCACATCCATAATTTCTAGGTTATTGAATCCTAATTACAGAGTGTGGGCGGGTTGCTCGGTGCCCGGAGACATCGTGCTTCCTGGGAGCACCATCCCCGCTCTGCGAGTCTGGAGGGTGCCCGGAACACGGGGTGTCACCCGCATGGCCCCTGGCACGGCTGCTCAGAGTGACACTAAGTGCAGCTTCTACATCGTGATCCGCTTCTTGCCACAGGTTTTCCTTGGGCACCTGAGCCGGGAAGGAATTGACACTGCAGAGCTCCTGACTGATTGAGAGGTGACCTACGTTATCAATTAAGATGTGACCCCTTGTTCACAAAGACGCTGACACACAGACACAGAACAGGCGAGGGAAGAGGCCAAGGGCGCGCTAACAGGCACTGGCATAATGCGCCTCTGAACAGGTGTAAGTGAAGGAGCCAACAGGAGCCACACCCAGGAGGTCTCCACGGGCTTCTTCGGACTTGGCACCTGCATGGGAGTCTCCCAGGGAAGCCGCCCACCCGCCCTCCCTCCCAGCTGCTGCCTGGAGGGGGTTCCAGACCTGCGCCCTTCACCCTAACCCCAAACCTCATCGCCGTGACCCACAGCCCCTTTTACTGCCAATGACCTTGTATGCTCTGTTGTGTAGTGTGGATCCCCCAATAAAGTCATATTGTGGCTTCATGGGTGGGCATGGGCTGTAGGTGAATCTCTCCACTCAGGTAGAGCTTTTCCCCCCCACTTCTCACATCCCACCCCCAAGACCACTGGGGAGCAGCCGCACCCCTACGGCTCTGCGGCTGAGCCTGGAGCAGGCCACGCAGGGCTGCACGCGCCCACGTCCCCCTCTGCACGGTGATGAGAGATGAGGAGAGCACAGGGCTCACCGGGAGCAGGGCTCAGGGTCTAAACCCCAGTCTTCAATAAAAGGGAGCAGCTGGTTCCTGGCCAGCGGGGAGGACAGGTGCCCAGGGTACCCCCTGAGCCAGAAGCTGAGGGAGCAGTCCAGGCTTGGGGGAGTGTCAGACTGGGGACCAGGGCTCCGTGGCCAGCTTTAGAGCAATTTGGACATTAAAATAATCAACTATGGTAACGGGCTATAGACTCCACTGGTCCTTGCAGTCACAGATCAACTGAAAAGCAGGAATAAAGGAGGCAGAAGGAGAAGCTCTTCCTGACCGTGGAAGTCAGGACAGATGTGGAGGGAGTGAGGGCACTTCTGGAAAATCACTGCTGAGCAGCCATCACAGCCACCTCGATGGCCACTGACTCGGCAAGAGGCCTCATCTTGGGCGCTGACAGTTGGGAAAATTCTTGGGACAAAGATAATGATGGAGCTTCCAAGAGCCACCCTCAGCACAGGCACCGGTGACAAAGGACAAAGGGTAACTTCACAATAAACTGAGGTGCCAGCAGCCTCCAGGAGAAGGTCACATCGCTGTAGCGGACAGAGCAGCATCCAAGAGGGCACACACCTCTCGCCTCTCCAGCTTTCTTGTTAAAACTCATCGCCTGGATTCGCCGTTAGGCAACATGAGTCAGCTCAGGCGGAGGGGCATTCAGCCAAACGGCTGCCCTCAGCCACTCGAACCATCAGGTGGTAAAAGACAGACGTCAGGAGCTGCCACAGGTGAGGGCTCCGAGGGGCGGACAAGGAGGGCGGCCAGGCCCCCACTGGCCTGTCGGGAAAGGACACCAGCAGGACGACTGGAGAAAAAGGCACAAGGGACATTCCCTGGGTCAGGACTAATTCTTAGTTCGGTCTTTGCACTGTGATCACACAGAAAATAGCCCTGTTTTTATAAAACACGCCCACGTGTGTCAAGATCAAGGGACATCATGTCGGCAAATTATTCTCAGATGGTACAAATAACGCCGTCTGTAGAGAGGAGAGAATACTTAAAAGTGTGTAAAAGACCAACATTTGGGGGTTCTAGGGAGAAGTCTTTGTGTTCTTTTGTAACTTTTCCATAACCTAAAATTATTCCAAAAACATATTTTAAATGCAAAAAATAATATTCTTATTGCATGTGGCGATCAGAGCACAGGAGCCAGGCTAGTCCCCAGAGATAAACTGGCTCTTCTTAAAGGCTCTGTCTCAGGTAGAGGAGGAGCAGAACAAGGTCGGATCACTGGAAAGGCCCCTTGGCAAAACTCCTCAGTAGAATCTTCCAGAACATGCGGAGACTGCTGAGCGTCCCTGTTCTCTGACTCCTGCCTCACCGTTCACGTGGCTGATGGGAGCACGAGGAGCGCAGGCCCACAAACATTGAAGGTAGACAGTGTCTCCTGTTTTAGTCCAGAAGCTTCTCTCCCCTTCCGTCCCCCAAGGCAGTTCTTCGCCTCAGCGTTGTTGACACTTGGGTCAGAACTGTGCACTGTAGGGTGCCCCAACCCCCCACACACACATGCACACACACACACACACACACACACGGCACACCGCAGCAGCTCCACCCCAGGCAGGACAACCTGTCTGCCCTGACACTGGGGAACCACACCTGGGGCAAAGCCTGCCCCCTTGAGCCATCATCCCTCAAGCCAGTAACCTCACAGTCTTATCGGGACTCACTTCCCATTGAACACCTTCCCGCGTGTGCGCTCCCTCTGGGCGCTGGGAACACAGCGGGCACCGGCCCTCGTCCTGGCATCTGCCCACGGGCGGAGGCCACGAGACAGGCCTGAGCCCCCAGTGGGCCGCGCTGGGGTGAGCGCCGCTGTGTGTCCACCACCCGCCCGATCTGGAGCACCATCGGGGCCCGGAGGCAACCACATGGCGGCGCCACACGCCATAGGGTGAGACTGCAGGACCCACGCTCTCGCCACCAAGCTGCAGCTCAGGTCCGCTGGATCCTGACACCTCCCCCTTCCTGGACCCCCCCATGTCTCCTGACACCCCACCTCCTCCTTCCTGGACCCCCCATGTCTCCTGACACCCCACCTCCTCCTTTCTGGGTCCCCCCATCTCCTGACACCCCACCTCCTCCTTCCTGGGTCCCCACGACTGCTGCCCGACACCCCGCCTCCCCCTTCCTGACCGCCCAGTTCCCGCTGGCGGCCCCGGCCTCCCAGAAGCCTTAATTAGAGCAGGCCCTTAAAAAAAACAGGCAAAAAGGCAACACGCCACAGAAAACGGACAAAAGACAAGAACAAGCAGCTCACAAAGGCAGACAAGCGGCCGATTACCATGTGAAAGACGCGCGGCCTCACTTTGTCATGCAGGAAATGAAATTTGGCAAAGATTGGGAAACTCGGAATAACCCAGGAAATGTCTGTTTGCCTGGAAATGCGGGTCCGTCTCGCCTCCGGGAGAGCGACGGGCGACCCGGGGGACGCGTCAAAATCCGTCACCTTCTCGGACTCCCCAGATCTGCTTCTGAGAACCTACCCCGAGGGAACAACGCATCCGTTCTACAGAGGCACCATTTATGAACCCACCCAGCAAGGAGATAATGAAAAGTTAAATATCCACTCAAGCTGCACACGGCGGGGCTCCTTGCGGGAGCGACGTCCAGACACTCCCACGCCAGCCCGGGCAGCGGGCGACGCGCACCAGAGAGGGCGGCCGGGCGGGCGGTAGGGAGCCAGCAGGCAGGTGCAGAGCCGTTAAGTAACAGGTAAGAAAAAATCAAATAAATCGGACATTGACGTTCTCTTTGGATTTCATGTAGACTCGTGTTTTCCCACCTGCCCGTGAGCGACAGGGTGCGTGTCCGCGCAGCCCCAGCACTGCAAACGCCGACGTTTGCTTAGGATGTCTTTGGTATGACCCAAAATATTAACAGGCAGTCACTGGGTAGAGTTAGTCCTTGTTTTACTGACCCGCCTTCCACACTGTATATTCCACAGCAACGGTGAGAACATCCAATCAAGATGCTCTTTCCCGAGAAGCTACACTGAGGCGCTCGCAGCCAAGGAGGTGAGGAGCCGGCGGGAGGAGCAGGCTCTCCTGCCCCACCCCCACTTCCAGGCCCCCCCCCCCCCCCGCACCCACCTCACCCTCCGCACCCATCGAGTTCTCCCTGGTCTCGCCCCATCTCCTGGCCTTGGCCCTCCCTCTCGACCCTCGCCCCCTGCCGACTCCAAACCCCTCCCCTCCTGCCAATGCAGTGACCACCTGCTACCAGCTTTCCCGCCACCGGCCTCACCACCCTCCTCTCCCCGTGTCTGCAGGGAGTGGCCTTCCCCAGTAAGCCCCCCTCCCTCCTCTGCTCCCCCAGGCCTTCCCCACAGCTCCCCCTCTCCCCCCAGCTACAGAAGGACCGGAGAGGCCTGGGCGACCTGTCTGCCCCCCACTGACCCCCAGGCCTGGGGCCTCAGCTCTGGGTGTGGTGAGGGGGCGCGTGTCGCCGGCCGGCCCGGCTCTGCTGCTCACCCCGCCGCTCTGCACCTCAGCTTCTCCGCGGGCACCCACCCCGTGTATCTGCGTCGTGCTCACCCCTAGTGCCCGCACGGCGGCTGTTGGTGGTAAAGGGAGGGGAGCAGCTGGAATCACCCCGGTTGTGGAGTTGCCGCCAGCTGAGAGGGAGCAGCGGCCTCAATGCTGAACCCCCCAAGGGAAGCAGGCCAGCGGGGGGCGGGCTGGGGGCTGGCGAGGCAGCGGCAGCTTGTAGGGCCATGGTGCGAGGAGGAGACTGTCCCCAGGAAGCGGGCGCGGCCAGGGTGCTGGCTGCAGCAGGGCCGGGGAGGGGCGGTCAGCGCGCCAGCTCCCGGCTCGGCTGTCCTCCCAAGGACATTGTGAAGTTGTCTGCTGGCCTCTGACCACCTCTGTGTCCTCTAGACTCGCCCGCCCGGCCCCACACCTGCCCGAAGAGCCCTGCGCCCTCAGGGCATCGCAGGCAGCTCGGCCCTTCTGTCCCTCCAGCCCCCCTGCTGTCCCCGGATCCGCTGCGGGGGCCACTGCATTGGCAGACATGTGCCCGTGGAGCCAGGGCAGCCCCACGGGCACAGTGCAGGTTGCTGCAAAGACAGGAGCCCAGGCGGGCAGCACCCAGAGGCGGGCAGAGGCACAAACCCGCCACAGCGCCCTTTGGGAAGCCGCTGGACAGCCCTTCAGGCCGGAGCTCCCCGCCCCAGCACGCTTGGATGTAAGCTGTGAACCCCAGGAAGCCGGTGAGGATAAAGTAGAGACTCTCCCCGGGAAGCCAGCCCCCCGCACTCCAGTCGTTTTGGGAAGACTCTGCTCATCTCACAGGCCCTGAGTCAGGTTCCAGGCCACCCCGTCCCCCCTCGGCCCTGCCCCCCCCCGGACCTCTCCAGATTGAAAACAGCTCTCCGGATTTTTTTCTCTTAATGGAGCACAAAACACTGTTCTTTATCAAGCTGGGCCCGGGCGGCCATGTGCTTTCTATAAAGCTGATTACAGAGACCAGATGAAAGAGGCGTGGAGGTCAGCGCGCAGTTCAAGCCCCCCCTCCCAGGATGGGGAGATGTTTTCTATTATGCTCGTTAAAAGTTCACCACCACCTGATAAAAATCTTGAGAAAGGGCATGCGTGTTGCTACATTAACTCTGAAAGACGACAAGTTGAAGTAAAATAAATCTGCATGGAACCTGGGCTCAGGTTACCTGTCCTGACTCCCAGCCAGGGTGGTTTCGAGGGACGAGAGCTGTCTGGTCGCTGCTGGGAGCCGGCCCAGGATCGCCAGGACGCGAGCTGTCATGCTGTTTTGTCACCGTTTCACAAGGCCAAGGGCCTGTCACGTCATCTTTTTAACTGTGAACCGCTCAGGTTTTAAACCAACCCTAACTGGTCATTTTCCATCATTGCTACATTAGTCGCTCAGCTAGTCACTCAACAAACAACTGCTAAGAGCAGGTCTCGGCTCCACGGCAGGCACACAGAAGACACCATTCTAGCCCTCACCGTCTGCTGCAGGAGACAGGGTGTCAGGGAATTTAGAAATTCCAAAAATATAAAATAAGATCACCTAGAACTTTACCCAGGGATAACAGCTTTGAATACTTTGGTAAAAATTCTTCTATAACTTCTTCCCAAAATGCTTTCTGTATATGAATACAGGGGATAAGTGCATAGTTGCAAAAACGGAATGTTCTGCATCATGCGACAGCATCTGTGCTCCATGGAACACTGCTGGTTTTGTTCCACTGAGAACCCCTCAGGCCCTCGGCAATGGCTACGCCTCTCAAACCAGCCTCCTGTGTGCTCACCGCCTGTTAGCTAAGACCTGTTTCCTTTCCAAGAAGGTATCCCCTCTGCTTGGGAGGCTCAACAGGCGCATTGGACCCAAACACATCATGGGCATTTCAAGAAAAGTGGGGAGACCCCACCACGCTCCACGGGAAGAGAAGGCGGGTGTCTGCCTGAGGTCGTAGGGATGGCCCAGAGACAGGACAAGGTCTTGGAGAAAAACTGCATGGAGCTGTGAAGAGGACTTCAACTGACAGGGGAGGGTTTTGGCAGGGGGGTGGCGGGGGGAGAAATAATCCATATGAAAAGATGTTCGATGCAATTAACCACTAGATTAATCCCTAGTGAAATAGGATTGCACACCTAATTAAATGGCTAAAATAATCCCCTGACACCACCAAGTGCTGACAAGGACTCAGAGCCACCGGCCCTCTCCCACTCTGAGTGGGGGTGCACCCTGGTACCCTCACGCTGGAAAATGGTTTACAGTTCCTCCAAGCTACATATACGCCGGCGCCACTCTTAGGTATTTTTCCTATAGAAATGGACATTTTCTTTTTTCTTTTTTTTTAAAAGATTTTTTTATTTATGCATACAAGAGCTGGGGTACAGGCCAGAGATGCAGGGAATGAGAGGACTCACCAAAGACAGAGTGGGGAGCAGAACAGGCAGATTGACTGAAATACACTGCTGAGGGGAGCAGCGGGTGAGACAGGAGAGGTCTGCCTCACTATATGGGTTGCTCCCTGGCCGGCCGGGGATCGAACTTGTGCTGCAGAGGCTGCGGATTGCTTCGCAGTGCAGTACTTAACCCCTGCACCAACAGGGAGGCCCCAGAAATGGACATTTTCATTCACATAAAAATAAACATGAATGGGGTGCAGCACACCTCTCCCGCCTCGCCCACTACTCCCCTCAGCAATGTATTTCGGTACATCTGCCTGTTCTGCTCCCCACTCTGGTGAATTCTCTCACCACCCACACCTCTGCTTCTTGTGTGCATAAATAAATCAATCTTTAAAAAAAATAAAATAAAAAACACGAATGGGGCCTCCCTGGTGGTACAGGAGTTAAAGTCTCGGCACTATCAAGCTATCGCCAGCCACTGCAGCCTGACTTTGATCCCCAGCCAGGGAGCTACCCCCATGGCGCAGCAGACCTCTCCTGCCTCGCCCGCTGCTCCCCTCAGCAGTGCATTTCAGTCAATCTGCCTGTTCTGAGCCCCACTCTGTCTCTGGTGAGTCCTCTCACCCCCACCCCCCCATACCTCTGGGCTGCATCCCAGTTCTTATATGCATATGTCTGGGGTAGTTCTAGTAATGATCCTCTAAAACCGGAAGCAACCCCAAAGTCCTTCAGCTGAAAGATGGAAGCAGCCAGTGGTGCCCCAGTGGCCCCTGAAGGAAGTGAGAGGAATGCAGCTGTTCCCACGTAGCAAATGAATTTTGGTGGCTCCGTGCTGAGCCCAAAACCAGCCCAAGGCCTTGCCTGCTACTAGTTCCTTCCCTGTCAAGAGCATCCTAAGAGAGCAGCCCCGTGGCGGTGGGGGGGACAGGGAAGGTGTTAAAATCCGTACAGCTAAGTGTGCAAAAAAGTCCCTTTTATTGTACATTAATTCAAGAAGGAAAATTGCAGTTGAAATACAGCCAGAATTTCTTCCTACAAAACGCAGGACAGACACAGCCATGGAGACATCGCTGCCTCTCGCTCCTCGCCTAGCACGGTCTTCCTTTCCACCCTCGTTTTCAAATATCGATATTTATGAGAACTCAGAAACGCTTTCTGCCGGCGTCCAGAACCGCCCGGGCACAGCCCTGATCTCACGTCATGTCTGGGCAAAATCCGCATGGGCGCCAGCCTAAGTCACCTGTCTTCTTGCACTGGACCCAAACAAAAATGTTGTGGTTTGCTGGTCCCTGGGGATGCAGCCGCTGCAGACAGTGTCTGCTGGGGGCACCGGGGGAGGAGAGACCCCACATGTCCAGCGGTTCCTGACTCCCTTGCTCTGGATACTCGGGCTTCAAAACCCACGCTGCCCCTGCAGGTTCTCGTTTCACGCCGACCTTGAATCCCACTCCCAATTCTCGGAACTCAGTAAGGCGAATATAATAAATGTCCTTTATTATGAAACCGTTACTAACCTACGTTTATTTTAGAGCATTCTGACATTTTTAATTCACAGAGTTCGATACCCCAATATTAACACCCGGAACACCCCCTGCTAGGTATCAACCAGCTTTCCCACGGAGCCAGAACCCGGGGAGGTGCCTGAGAGGCGGCGACAGACAGTTGTTAAACTCCTGCTAAAACTTCCATTAACAGCCACTTCTTTTATTCCTTCCCTAAAACTTCAATACAGATGTAACCCAAGAGGCCACTTCTCCTAATTTCACTGTCTATTGCCAGTCCTCGCCGTGGCGATTCCGCGGCGACTCCGCACAAGTGTGCATTGTATATTCAAGGGCAATTAAGTTGCTAATAGTCAGCTATTTTCAAAGTCGCCCGCTGCAGATGATGATATATTACGGCGCATCCGCTGCCAGAAGTGTAGCTGGGAGAGGGCGATGTTTTTCCCCTAAACCGGTTAACAAGAGGGGCCAGCTGAAAGCAGGGCCCGGCTTGGGTGGGAGTGCTGGGTGCCGAGGGCGCTGTCCGCTCAGCCGCTGTCATTCAAACGGGCTTATGATGCACTCGGGAAAAGAGGAAGCCGCGTATTTTTTCCATTTAGTCGTTCCAAATATTCTGCCTCTTCCCTTACAAATTCCGTCAAAAACACTTAAGTGAGATAAGACGCTCTCCTTACCCCAGATAGAAGTGTTTTAGCTCATTAAGCCCTTTCTTCCAGAATACTAATTCCGTGCTTGACTGGTGCTTTATTACAGATAAGAGAATAACTCAAAATTAAAAGACCCGACATGGGGCTCTTCTAAGCCATCACGGAGACCATTTGAGGGGAAAAATAATCTTATCAAAAGCAATTTTTTAATATTAAAATGGACACAAACATTTGTTCTATATTCTGATAGCCTGATTTTTGCCTCATTTTCTGGAGCATTTAACGTGTCCTGGAAGCTGCCGGCCGCTCCCCGGTGCTGCCTGTCCCTGCAGGTGCTTCTCCGGCTTTGCCGAGGCCGCAGACCAGGCGCTCGGGGGCGCCCCTGCTGGCCCGGTGGGTCCCGGGACTTAGCTCGGGGCCTCCTTGGCGACACCTCTCGTCCCTCTTGGGCTTGACATGGGTCCGAAGGACAAACCTGCAGTGAACGTCTGTGCCCACCGTGAGGGCAGCCTCACGGACCAACCTGAGAAGCAAAACCGCTCCCGGCAGACGCAGCCCTCGTCCCCGTGCCTTGTCCCCATCAGCGGCTCCTGCGGCGCCAACGCCGCAGAGAGGCCCACGGTCAGAAATCCCGCGCCTTAAACCAGCAGCTGAAATGTGGGACAAAATCTTTTTCCTACCAAGGCCAGATCTCCCCGCTTTTGGAGCAGCCCCCGCCCCCTCCCTGGGGGGGCTGAGCTGCGCTGACTGCGGGAGCCCCCTGTCTCCCCCCAGGCCAGCCCCAATTGTGGGGCAGACCGCAGGGGGCCTGCCTTTGGCCTGCAGCAGAAATGCCGGCTGTGGAGCACATTTCTTTTGTCCTCCAATATTATGCAAATAAGCAAATCAAATTAAGTACCTGAGATTTTTTTTTAATTAAGGGTTTTGATTAGACGAGGATCTGTTGTAGCAGAAGAAGAAATTTTATTCCAAAACCCCAGACACCCCAGCCTTTCTGCGAGCCTTCAATCAGGGCAGATCTCCCAGAATTGCAGGGCGCGCTTTTGACTTCCAGGTGGGTGGGCTGGGGGGACAGGGGTTGGGTGGGAGCAGCCGGGGACAGCAGGGAGAGGCCCTCCCGCCGCTCCAGAGGCAAACCCGCTGTCCACTCAGGCCCGCTCCTGTTCCGGTGCCACGCAGCGGCGAACCACCAGCTGCTGTCCGGCTTTATCCCAAGCAGTTCCTGGGTCTTAGACACCAGCCCGGCAGGGAGAAGCCCCTTCAGGCCAAAGTCCACCAGACACAGAGTCGTGATGCTGCCCTGGAGGGCGGGGGGGGGGGGGGCTGCACGGCCCCTTCATCCAGCGGCTTCTTCACCTCGTGCCCGGGTGTGAAGGGGCTGCAGGGCACGCCCGGCCCCCAGTAAGTCCAAAGTAAGCCTGTCGGCCACCAAGGCAGGGCCTCTCTGCAGCCTTCCCTTGACTTCACTGGACTCTGAGAGGTGGACCCAGAACTCTGAGATGAGGAAGCTGAGGCCTGGCCCGGTGTCTGGGACAGTCAGTGAGTGGGGTTGGGTCCCAGCCCCGAGCTGGAGCTCAGCCTGGCCCGTGGGGACGTGTGGGGTCGCAGTGATGGTGAGTGGGTGGCTGGGTGGGGGTGGGGGTGGGGGGGTGAGTGAGTGAACAGACAGGGAGTGAAACTGTTGCAGTCAGGCAACCCATTTCATATCGGGGTTGCCCTGTAACAAAACATGGGACAGGCTGAGGCTGAGGACACAGCCTTGGAGCTCAGGACTAGGCCGTGACAGTTGGTAACTCTGAGGAGCGATGCCACACTCAGGTGAAGAGCATGAATACCTGACTCTGGGCTCCTGGGCTCCCCAAGCCAGACACGTCTCCTTAGACAAGTCAGTGCTGCCCAGTTCTTTCCTCCTGCAACCTCCGGAACCGTGCCTGGACAATCTCACCTGTGCCATTGCATCCAGGGTTTAACCCAAGGCCCCCTGTCAGACGCCCTGTGGCGTTAAAGTCACTGAAATCAGCCTCCCCAGGATGTTCCCAATCAGAGCCACGAAAACAATCTGGCTAGAATCGCCATTTGGAGGGAGATCTGACTGATGGCACAGGGCTCAGCTGATCTCCCAGGGCACTAGGGTGTTGGATGTAAAGGTCCTCTCAGCCCAGCCAGAAGAAACACCCCGTGACTTTGCTCTTGACCTGGTTGACAAATACAGGATCAGCCGTTAAGGAAATACATGTGGACAATGGCAGATGAAAGGATGTTCCATCTTCCTAATAATAAAAGATAAATTGAAATATCAGGCACCATTTTCTATTTTTTTAAGATTTATTTTATTTATTTACGCGTACAAGGACTGGGGTACAGGCCAGAGGTGCGGGAGGTGAGAGGACTCACCAGAGACAGAGTGGGGAGCAGAACAGGTGGATCCACTGAAATCCACTGCTGAGGGGAGCAGCAGGGAGGGAGACAGGAGAGGTCTGCTGTGCCCTGTGGGTCAGTTCCCTGGCCGGGGATCAAACTCAGGCTGCAGCAAGTGATAGCTCTGAGATTTTAACCCCTGCACCACCAGGGAGACCCATAATCAGACAACATTTTCAAGTACCGAACAGACAAACATCAAAAAAACTAACAAAGCCAGCTGTGGTCAGGGTATGGAGAGGTGAAATGGTTCCACGTGGCTGGCGGGGACAGAAGGCGGCTTTGCCTCGAGGGGCCCTGGGGCAGCACATGAGACCCAAGGTCTCTGCCACTGCCCTCGACCAAAGAGGGGGGTACACAGCGACGGCCAGGATGCCCATCGCAGAGCTGAGGGTGACAGCACAGGGGACTAAACGCTCAGGAAGAGGAATGTAGATAAGTATGAGGTTAGTTTCCTGATTCTGAGGATGAGGATACACAGTTGAATTTGTTTGGAGAAGGAACGACTTTGGGGTATTTGTTAAACAAACGAAAACACATCCAGGCAGGGTGGGCAGAGAGGGGTACGAGGCTGTCCCCGCAAGTCTGTGACACAACAACAGCCAGGCCCTCGCTGGTGCTAAGACACAGGGGACTGTCACTCCTTTACATTTTCAGATTTTTTTCTGATAATCTTACAGTCACGTGTTGTTTTTCATAATCACTGAATAATCAAATGAAGGAAACTATTTTAATTTTGTACAAAAAATAAAAAAAGAAGAAGAAAAAGAAGAAAAGTGAATGAGATTAGCCAACCAACTGCCTGGGAAATGAGCCAAATTCTAAATGACCAGAATTTGGGCCTCCCTAGTGGTGCAGGGGTTGAGCGCTGGGTTGCGGAGGCTGTCCGCAGCCTCTGCAGCACCAGTTTGATCCCCGGCCACTGGCGAGGGTCCCACAAAAAAAAAAAAAAAAAAAAAAAAAAACCTAAATGACCAGAATTTAATTAACAAAGGAACTTTGATTGGTATGGCCAAAAAAAAATAAAAATAAAATAGGAAGAGAAAAAAATAGGATAATACATATTAAAATGAAACAAGGCACCATACAGGGAAACCTAGATGTAAGCTTCTCATAACCTGGAGCTACAAAATAAGACAACAGGCGTAGCCTCAGCCCCAGATTTGACCCTGGCCGTAGGTACAGTGCTGCCTCAGGTAAGTGACGGTGTTTGTGAGTGAGCGCCGGGTGGGGAGAGGCAGCCGTGCATCAAGGCACGGGGAATGAGACAGGGTTCCAGCAACCTCTGGGAATACCGAAAAGAAAGAGAACAAAATTAATTTAAATCACTAGCTACTACTCTGCACCAAAATAAACTCCACGGGAGTCAAAAAATTAACTATAAAAATCCTTAAGTTATTTAAAAGAAAGCATAAGTAGACATGTTCATAATCTTGAAGTGAGACCGCCTTTTTTTAAGCATGATGCCAAGACAGGAAAAAATTGGATAGATTTTGCTGTGTAAAATCAAGACATAAAATTACTTGGATTAAAAAATCACTTTAATCAAAAATAAAGGACAAAATTACAAAAAAAAAAAAAACCAACCACGTATTCAGAGAGCACCACAGTGCTTTCATGCTCAGAACAGGGGCCACTTCTCCAAATCAGTAAGAATGGGTCTGCATAGAAAACTTACCAAGAAAGAAAAGCTGGAACTGGAGAAATGCAAATCTATAAGCACCGGCGGCTTTTTGGCCCCTCAGACTGGGAGCAGGAAACACAGTGAGTCTATTTGGTCAGAAAAACCTGCTGGCCCCGAGGCCGCTTTGCCTCCTGTTACATAAACAGCAAACGGCAAAGCCTCTCCTTCCCTTTAGGCCCCTACTTCACTGCACTAAGCAAGCCTCAGTTTCCCCTGTGAGACGGGACGTGTGCATTAGGCCCCCACCGCTGCTGCAACAAGTGAGGGCCAGCAGCGCGTCCAGGACACGGTCCATTTTTCCTGGAGGTGCTGGGTGGACAGAGGTGTCTACAGGGCCGGCCCCTCGCGAGCTCCGGGGAACCAGCTCCACCCACAGCTCCACCTCTAGGCCTGGCTCCCCTGCCACTCGCTGATTTTAGGGGCCCTCACAGCCCAGGGCTCCCGCAGGGGTCCAGGATCACCTTCCTGTGACCATCGGCTTCAGCGCAGCTGCAGAGCCCCTGGGACTCCCCCGGGCGTGCCATGTCCTCAGGGATGCCGGGGCTCCTGGGGGCACCTCTGCCCCCACAGAGGTCAGAGAGTCAGTGACGGGAGAGCAGCCAGCACACGCCAGCAGCACCCACACGCCGGCAGGGCAGGCGCTCTGAGCGCCGCCCACTGATACTACAGCAATGGGCCGGACCCACAGGAAGCGCCGACCAAGCAGCCGTCTGAGGACCAGCTGGAGACCCGATCGCCAGGGCACAGCCTCTGGGCAGCAGGCTCTGGGCGGAGCTGGGGGGAGCCACTGGCCCTGGGACCCAGCTTGACCTGCATGTTTGCGGCGCCCACTCATCATGGCACGGCAGCGTTTAGAAGCACGTTCCAGAAAGAGCTGGACATCGGGGTCCACCGGGGGTCCAGCGCCCTGAAGCTCAGGGTCCCGGGAGCTCCCAGCGGGCAGCAGTGTGTGTGCTGAGGCCGGCAGCCAGCTCAGGTGAGAAGCCTGTGCAGAGGCCTCGGCCCAAACTTGCGTGAAGGGGTCTCCACGGCCTGTGCAGGGCCCGACCCCGTGCGCGGCTCCACCACACGTGTTCAGCAAAGGAGCCGGTCGTCCCGGCAGCGTGGACACTCCTGCCTCACGGCGCACTGACGGCCAGGCCCGTGCGGGGCACAGGAGACTTGAGGTCCTTTCGGTTCTTGCCTCCTCATGAACAGTGCGCTTTTGTTCAAACACTCCACCAGGCTCAAATTCTATAGTTTAAAACATACCAAAATGATTCAACAGGGCATTTGTCAAGACGATTCTAAGCTATTCCACGAGCGGCTGCAGTCGGAGCTCACCCGGACCGCGGGCTAAGGAAGGACTTTACATGTTTAAGTGGAAAAAAATCAAGATGTTATTGTTGTCACAGGTAAAAAAAATGATATAAAATCCAACCTCCAGCATCCACAAGTGAAGTTTTATTGGGAGCCAGCCCTGCCCGTCTGCATGTGGACTTCGTGGCCGGCTCCGGAGCCACGGCGGAGCCCGTCGGCGAGGCAGGGATGGTCTCCCTCAGCCTCACTCGTCCCGCCTCTGGCCCGGGCACCCAGGAGGGCAGGCCATGCAGCTTTGGGGCGCTGCAGAATCACCCCAGATGCCCACACACTCCTCAGAGGCAAACATCCTGTCCCCCAAAAGACACAGCAGGATCCCCAGCAGAAGCTCCGCCCTACACTCGGCCACCTGCCCCTCCCCTGCGGCCGCAGGTGCATGGAGCTGCGACCCCGTCGCCCTGCCCTCCTGGCCCACGTGTTTCCTTGACCGGGAGGCCAGACTTTTCTTTCTGATCAACGCGCTTCATCAAATTCTCGTAGAAAATAACACCAAACACGCATGGCCACACACAGAGCTCTTATGAGATACATTTCCCCTGAATATTGCTTAATCTAATAATTTCCCCTGTTTTAATACCATCAATCTCCCTCCTGATCGGTGCTACCCATCAGGAAGTATCTTCAGGTAATTAACATTTTTACATTTTTAATTATGAAATCTTGCCTGCGCTGGCAGGGTGTCAGAGATGAGACGCGTCAGGCAGCCCCGGCACTGAGATCCAAGGGTTCCTGCTACCTGGAAAACCTAGCGGGCGTGAGTGCGGGCCAGCACCCTCTCTGAGATGGTGCGGGCACGGGAGTGGGGCTCGGGAGTGGGGCTCGGAGTAGGAGCCTGGACTCGGGGGCCAACCTGCCTCCAAAAATTGGACTCCAAAACCAAATGTGACTTTGTACGGTTCCATCTTGAAGGGGTCTGAGCAATCCCCACCCCACTTGGGCTGGACGAGGGGGCAGAGCAGACAGCTCCCTGCTGACGGCCACTTCCCGTTCACACCCAGCCCCCACCTCGCCCTTGAAGTCACACTTTGTTTTCCCCCCTTAGCTCCACCCTTCCTTTTCCTCTAGCCCACATTTTATTTACAAATTCTGTTAATACCCTCACACCACAACCACGACAAACACAGCTGCTGTTCAGGCCACTTGTGTCGGCGGGAGGCAGAGGCCAGGAGGGGAAGGCGCAGACAAGGAAACCGCATGCACGCTCTTGCTTTACAGGCCCAGGTTGCTCCCTCCTGGCCCAGGCAGAAGGGATCAGGGCTTCGGGGGGGTGCCAAGCTCTTCCCCTTTGGCTGGGGCTGGCACTCTGCTCAGGAGGCAGGAGGAGGGCATTTCACAGTTCAGGATCCCAGGCTTGTCCACGACCACATCTCTTGGATAAATCAGGGTCACCCCACACTGCTGTCTCTCCCTCTCCAGGGGCGTAGCACCCCCTCAGGAGGTCCTTCCTCCATGCATTCCTCACCCCTCAGTGAAACCACAGCCCAGCCTCTTCGCCTTCTTCTCTGTTGTCACTCTTGGCTGATGCCCTGAGCGTGGAGATGACCAGGCTCGCTGAGCCCACCCCCAGGGGTCACTGTGTGCGGCCGTGGGGACCAGCACGTAAGTGACTGCCTAAGAGACACGAACGATGAAGTGAGACACACAGGTCTGCTGACATGCAAAAATGAAAATAATAAAATATTTTTTCTTAAGTCACAGTCTAATGAAATGGAATTTCTTCCTCTGATCTCAAAGGTATTCAGCTCGAGTGCTCCAGTCTGGGCGGGAGGCTTGCAGACTGGGGCACTAACTGGATGATTTGATGAGAAAAAAATCTAACTTGGCTTTGCCTGGTCTGCATAATGTCATCTGCCTCAGAGTCGAACTCAGCCCCACAATGGGCACACAACGACTGGACAAGAATGGGGTCGCCCTGTCCTTATCTAACCCAGAACACAAAGCCCTTGTTTCAGGATCCCCCTGAAAGAGCAGAGTGGGGTGTCCCCCAGCAATCCACCCAAAGGACAAAACGAGCAATAAGGAGAGCCGTCATATACACACTGTAAAAATGCATCCTGAGGCCCTCGTTTTTATGTCTGTGGTTGAGGTTCTTGGACTGGCATCCAGAATAAAGTTGGTCAAAAATATCAGAATCACCAGAAACCCATGTGCTCCTAAGAACAGAACTAAGTGGAGAGAGTGGTTTCAGACAGTGTTCCCAGGCCCCCAGAATTGGCCTATTGAGCCCCTCTTAGGCCCGAGCTCAGGATCGCGGGGGACAGGGAAAGTGGGAGGTGGAGCCCGCTTGGCAAGTGAGGACCCATGAGGCGGATCCACGAGGCAGGCCGCAGGCTCACTCTGCTCCACACGCCTTAAAAGTCTGAAAATCACCCACAACGCCCACTGGCTGCCCTGTGGCCCCTGGGGGTTGCGAGTGGGAAGAAAACAAGCCCTGCCTGACCGCACTGAGCACAAGCTGCGAGTCCGCCTGCGCTGGGATGAAACTGCAGGACAGACAGATGCTGTCACGGAGCCCCCAGCACCAGGGCCACTGCTGTGTCCTGCAGTTGCCAGGAAACCAGGCCCCTGGGCAGGCCAGGTGGGAGTCAGCGCTCCGGGCTGCAGGTGCTGGGCCACCCAGCTGCCTTTCGCCAGGGAAGCCGCCTCTCCTGGGAGAAGCCATCGCTGGAAGACCACTGCGCTTCCCGGGACACACTGGCTCGGCCGCCGCACTCAGGCTGAGGGCTGGGCCGCCAGCAGCCAGCCTCACGGTTCAGATAAAAACAAGAAACGAGACCAAACGCCTTCAGCTCGACCCTGCCCGTGATAAAGCTTTTTCAGACAAGGCCTACATTTCTAGGACAGAAAAATCCTGGCGGTTAAAGTAAACAAAGCTATTTGAACAATACCGTCCTTCCCAAGAAGTAACATTTAATCTGGTGTTTTAAAAGATGATACTTGCAAATACGCCTAAGCCGTGTATTCAATTCTGTTCAACTACTGGTGTGAAATTTTAATCAAAAAACTAGAGAGCTCATTCAAAAAAGAAATTAGTGAAAAAACTTTGGTCGTCTCTCATCAGTGAAAACTGATTTAGTTATGCAAATTACTGCTATGAATATTAAACCACTGATGAAAGGTTTTTAATGAAGGGATCTTTTGTTTTGGAAATGCAAGGGTATATGCTTTAATTTCTTGCTAATTTACTGTTCTTTGATAATGTTCACATTTTCCCCAAAGTGGCTTTGCTGATGGGTTTAATACTGTGAATAGAACTACAGACCAACAATACTGGTTTTGACAAGCTCTCCCCTGTGTGACTACACATCGTGATTTCTAGCCCCTCATGCACAATTCTATTAGGGTGAATTTTGTCTACAGGGCTTTCCCTGAAATGAATTCTCATTTTAATGTTAGCCTCCTGCAGTTTTTAATTTTTAATCTGTAATATGAAATTGCAAATTTTACAAACATCATTTGAAAAAGCCACTAGGACAGAACCGAATGCCAAAGTTTACATAGTGCCTAATTAGACCGTTATGAGAGGCAGCTTATCAATGTCACGCCAAAGATCATCAAAAAATCCAATTACTAATTTGAAAAACACATATATTTATAGGCTCATTTTGTTTAATTTGCATCCGGTTAGCTCAATAATTGTTTTAAAATTGTATTAAGGCTAATAATGTGGGTTTGACGGGGGACATACCTGAACCCCAGCGCTGGCGCAGGGCTGCCCACCCTGAGTGGCAGTGGCCGCCATGGCCAGACCCCAGGGAGGAGACCCTGCCGGGAGGCCGGTCCTCAACTGCTCCAGAGGCCCAGGCCTTGGAGACGGGCTGGCCCCTGTACCTGGCCGAGGGAGGCGCAGATAATGATGGATAAGGAGCAAAGACAAGGAAGCAGTAAACCAGGGTCCTCCGGGAGGATGGCACGCCCTCTGGTCCAGGGAGCAGCCGCAGCCATTCGAGAAAAGCAAGAGCAGTTCCTTCACACTCTCTCTGGCCGCAAAGGGCCGTGTGCCCCAAGTCCAGGCGCAGCCTGAGCCCCGGGAGCTGGAAGCTGACCCGCCCGCGTCCTGAGTCGGCCTCAGCACGTGGGTCTTTTTGAACATAAAATACCATGAGCACAGGTGAAACCACGAACAAGAGTGCCCCGTTAGATGGGCGGCAGACACCCCATGTCCAGTGGTCCCGTCCAAGCCCTGAGTGGTTTTGCTTTGGTTTGATTCAAGACGCCAAGTAAGTTCCACATGTTGTAATTGGTTGGTGGATTTCTTAAGCCTTTTTTAATTTCCAAGTCCCCCCACTGCTCCGTCCCCCCTCCTCTTTCTCCCCAGTGTGTTTGTCTGTTGAAGGAACCACTTGTCCCATAGATGGGCCTCCAGGATCACGCTGCCTGCACCCCCGGGGGCCTGGCTCCTGTGTCTCCTGGGAGCTACAGCTGAAGCTACAGCATTTTCCCCACATCCCCCAAACACAAGCACACTGGACCATGATTTCGAAGGCGCCATGAACACAGACTCACCGTCAGGGCAGGTAAGCAAAGGGGCCTTCGCAGCGACGTGAAGAAATCTTCTTCCCCACAGAAGGTGGGGAACTAACCGCTTTCTCATCTCAGGCACTTCACAAATTCTTGGCATGGACGGCATCTGTGAAGACTCAGCTTTGATTCTTTTTGCACAGCTTCCTCAGCGGAGCATGTGTTCCCACCAAGGGTTACACAAAATGAGGATTGTTCGTCTTGCTTGTTGGTTATGACCAAACGAATGTTTTAATACAAGCACAACACAAGAGTTAAGTGAAGAAAGGATGTCACAGGATACACCCTTCAGACGCGTCACTGGGCCGGCTGTTTTCCTCTCTTGTATTTTTTCATAAAATAGGATTATTTTGCATTCTTCTTCTCGAAACTGCTTCTCACGTAACGGAATACCACACACCCGGTGCTCACGCGCTGGGTCTCCAGGAGCTGACAGCAGCGGCCGCTCCAGCTCTTCCTGCGCCGGGGCAGCCCTCCCTCCCTGGCCGGCTTGCCACGCCAGACGCAGAGTTCAGAGAACTCCTGGGTTTACTTATCTCACACCCCAGTTTTTAAACTACTGAAACAATGATTCTTGTTGAAAGGAAGCGTGTTTTCTCACGGCTATGAGAACAGGGATTGTAGGTGAGCGTCTTCCTCACTTGTAAATCCTAGCACTGCCCTGAGTGTGGGCAGCCGGCCGGGACGGAAACTCCGCGCCCCGCCAGATGAGTGGTTGCCAAGGACGGGGAGCTGGGATGGGCTCACCTGGGCACCTCATTCTCCCAGCAGCCCTTGGCAGGAGCCCTGAGACCCCAAGTGCCTGGGCTCCCTGGCGCCCGGGCTGTCAAGCTGTGGCCGTTCTCCTGCGGAACTGGAAGGTCTGGGTCTCCTTCGAAGCAGGTGACTTGGGGGCTTCTCCAGCGGCGGGGACGCGTTCACGATGTCCCCTAGCAGGGCGCTCTGGGCACCAAAGAGGGGGTCAGCAGTGGCCACTTGGGAGGTCCCGACGGCCCCTCACCTCGGGGCGCTGCTCCGGCCGGCTGGGGCACGAGTCCTCTCACCCAGCCCATGCGCCCAGCCCATACAAAGAACAGGCCGGGGGCCACGTGGAGGCGGTTACTGTGTTTACTGCGCCAGGATCACACGCCAGCCCGGGGCCGGCACTCTTCCGCTGTGATTCTGAGCTCCGTTTGCTTTGCTTGTTTCCTTTTTGCTTGAAGGAAACCCTGGGCCCCGGGGGCTCAGGGCTGGCCCAGGGTCACTCTGAGGAGTGAGCAGTGGGTCAGGGCCTCTGCCCCACAGCCGGGAGCAGGTCCTGAAGAGCCGCCAGGACCAAGGAGCCCCGTCATGTCTTCACCTCCTCTCCCCTGCACCGCGCCCTCCTCTCTCTCCTCTGCCGGGACGCTGCTCCTCCTCCTCCACGTGATGCTGCGCAGGTGGCCCACCCACCTGGCTGCAGGTGAGGCGCCAAGGCTGAGCCCCTCGCAGGCAGAACTTTAAAGGCGGTGACCAGCCTTGACCCCGAACTGGGTCAAGAGGCGAGGCGGGGCTGGGAAGGGGCTCCCACAGGAAGGGGCGCTCAGGGTCCCAGAAACCTGGGCCCGGGAGAGCCGTGCCGGGTGAGGACCTGCATCCCCATGGACACAGGCGTCTGAGGAAGGCCAAGCTGACCAGAGGCCAAGTCGGTGGCTTAGCCTGAGGATGTGAACCATGCGCCCAGGAAGTGCGAAGCTGCAAGGGGTTTGGGGAACCGTCTAGACACTGGCTTGTGCACCTGCTCCTAGGACCCCCAGGGACCTCAGGGGTGTAACAGGGCTGCAAGGCTGGGCTCTGTTTCTTATCAGCCTCCCCTCAAAATACACCCCACTTTTATTCACCTGAATAAGGGGTTTCGTGGGGAGGAAGAGTGGGGAGAACACCTCAGGTTTAATGATAAGACACTGAGGTCCAGAGGCAATAACTGCCCTGTCCTCGAAGAGAGCTGGCCAGGGACAGTTCTAGAAGGCCCAGGGGGCGCCCGTCATCATCTGGGAGTCCAGACACCCAGGCCCCTGCTCGTCTCCTCAGCCAGCACAGAGTGGAGACACGCGGCGGACAGCCCGGGCTGCAGGGGGACCGGGAAGAAGAGCAAGCAGAGGAGGGACCGCGGTCAGAAGAGGCTGCACAGGGAGGACGTGGCGGGGTGGCGCCGGCCCAGCCTCTTTGCGGGTTTCTGTTCCTTCTATAGCCTCCTTTCTGTCCCGGAACTCGCAGGAGCTGCAGGGGAGGGAGAACCATGTTCCCACGCGTGAAAGCTCTGACCACCCCCTCTTTGCAAACCAGGAGGTGCAACAGTTGGCAAGGCCTGCGGGAGGCCTGTCCCACCCAGGGCCCCTCTGCGCGGGGAGCCCCCGGGGTCCAGGGCGCACACCCCTCCTCCCAGAGCCAGCAGAGCTTCCGTGATTTACTGCTCAGCTTGGAAACTAATAACTTTTGTTTTTAATAATGACGGTTGCTGAGCCTGGAAAGGCCTGGCTGTGATTCAGCTGCCGTAACGGGAGAGTGAACAGCCGGATCAGCTGCCTACGAGCAAATGAGACAATCGCTCTGCTTCCAAAGGAGACGGCCCTGGCGGCCTCGCGCGAGCTGGAGAGACCACGCCGGACCGCCTGGGCTGCCCCGGACCGGGTCGCTCCCGGGCCCAAGGCAACGCTCCTCGGGCCGCGAGGGAAAGGTTTCCCGCACAGACACGGGGCTTCTGCGCGCCCTTGGGCCCACAGCCCTCCGCGCGCAGACAGGCGGCTGCCCCTGCCATGGCCACGGCTGTCGCCGCTGGCTTTTCCTCACACCATCACCCGAGCAGTGAGGAGCAGGTCGGAGCAGCCACGCAGTCCGAGGAACGTGACCTGACTAGGACGGCGTGCGCCGCTCGTGGCTTCCGCAGTGGAAAGTCGCTGCGTGAGCATCGAGCATCCGGAGCCTGCGGTCCCGCGCCCAGGCCAGCCCCCCAGGCCCGGCGGCAGGGCCAGGGCTGCTCCCGCGCCCCCCACCGCGACCCCCCTTTGGTTCTGAAGAGAGGAGAAAGGCTGCGGTCAGAGAGCAAGAGAGGAGGTGGAGGGGCCGTCCCCCAACGCCCCTTAAAAAAGAGGGATCCCCTGGCCACTCCCACTCAAGGCCACCCCTCGCCTCTCTGCTCCCCGCAAGCTCAGGGGGAGCTGCTTTGTGTTTGCAGACACAGCCAGGTCCTCTGGATGCACCCCAGAGCCTCCTCCTGGGCACATCGGGCCCCTCCCCAGATGCTGGCCCCCTTCCCTCCCCCTTCACTTCCCTTAGCGCCTCCCTGCCCATCCTCCCCAGCTTCTGCCCCGCCCACCTCCAGTTCCCACTATCCCCACTCCCAGCAGCCTTCTCCAAGCCCCACATCCCCCATGGAATGTTCCAGATCATGGCCAGGCCCGGCCCACTCCCCCACGGACTGACAGCAAGCCTGTGCCGCCCCTTTGCATTTCCTGCTGCCCCCCAAACTGCATGTCAAGTCTGCAGGAGCTGAAACCTCGGCGCCCGTTCTCCCGTCCTGCTCCACTTGGGCCTAAAAACGCAGCTGCAGCCTCTGTGGGGGCGGGAGGGCCGCGTCTGCAGAGACCAGGCTCCTTACACAGCACAGCGAAGGCAGACTACGCACACCGTGACCCCAGTGCCCCCCAGCTCCATGCACCGCCCCTTCCAGCTTGTGTGCTGGGTCCCCACCCAGGACACTGAAGGAACCGGCCCCAGAGGCACCCACAGCCGGGAGAGGGCCTCAGCGGCTGGCGCCCACTGGATGGGCTCCAGAAGAGCCTCTCGGCCCTTGATCTCGGGATTCTCCCAGCTGTAGGGGACACCCTACAGCGCACCTGGTGCGCCCCCGCAACCTGGTCCTGTTCCCTAGGGAACTCCAGCCTCAGGCTCCCGCAGGCGGGTGCAGCTTCCCTGCACTGCTTCTGCACCTCGTTTAGGTGATTGGATCTGGCCACTGATGGAGTGGATTGGATCTGGCTGCTCCGCTTGGCCCCTTCTGTTCTGGCCGCACACAGCTGGGGTTCATCCTGCCTGCCCTGGGGGGTTCACCCAAGCCTCCCCCAGAGGCTGGCCTTTTTGGAGGCCCCTGGCAAAGGCTTGAGCTAAACCCAGCTTGGTGCCCTCGTTCCTGGCTGTGCCCAACAAAACGTTTTTCCTGAGGGGCCTCCCCGGTGGTGCAAGGGGTGAAGCACCGCTCTATGAAGCTATCACCAGCCACTGCAGCACGAGTTCGATCCCCAGCCAGGGAGCTACCCACCTGGCGCAGCAGACCTCTCCGGTCTCCCCGCTGCTCCCCTCAGCAGTGGATCTCAGTGCATCTGCCTGTTCTGTTCCCCACTCTGTCTCTGGTGAATCCTCTCACCTCCCCGCACATCTGGCCTGTACCCCAGTTCATTCTTGTATGCATAAACAAATAAATCTGTTTTAAAAAAAGAATTTTTTCATGGAATTCAAAGATTTTCAAGAAGTTGCACTGGAGCAGGGTCCAGACGTTCTCATTTCAAGAACCCTGACCTTACAGCACCAACCCCGAAGGCGCACCGTGGGCTCCTGAGCCTGCCGTCCGCAGACGTGGACCACATTCTCCGCCCTCCCACCCACTCAGTCAAGCCCTGGGCAGAGACCAGCAACAAGGGGGGAGGGGAGCATCTCCACCACTGAGTCACCACTGAGTGACCCCCCAGAGGGGTCAATGGACCAAACCTCCAGATGGTGAGGGGGGCAGACCAGGCCTCGCTGTCCAGCCCAGGACGCGAGCCTGGAGGAGCAGTAAGGACCATCAGAGTCCCCAGGGAGCCTGCAACCAGCTCGCCGCCGTCAAACAGAGCACCAGCCTTGGGGACTGAGCTTCCCGGGAGCCCAGGACCGCCGCGGCTCCTGGCACCCTGCAGCTCCCTGAGCTAAGGGCTGACACCATGGGGGCGCGATCAGGAAGAAGGACATAGGAACTAGGGGTTCGCGTGACTAGGCTCAGAACTCTGGGGATGAGCAGAAAACCCTTCAAATGGTCAGAGCCAGGGTGACCTCGGTCTCTCGACAACTAAGGCGGGAGCCAGAGGACTGGTTTGACGCCCCCAGAGGTCTGCAGGCAACTGTTGGGTTGTTGGAAAAGTCATGACATATGTTTCCCCGAGACTGTCCCGGCCCTGCAGCCTCACTTCCCCGCCCTGCTCAGACGAAGGCCTTTGACTGCGCGGAGATTAACATTTTTCTTCGTCCTGCGAACCCCCAAGCACGCTGCCAGCCAGCTCCTAAGAAGAGGGGCGTGGAGACGCACTTTTAAAGAAGCGAGTATCTCAGAGTCTGGGCGCGGCACTTCTTAGCTCACACTTGCTCCCGAGGTAGGAAACACTGGGTCATCGGGGAAGTCACGACATGCGTTTTCCATGTTGGGAGAGGACACAGCTCAGCCCTCACAGACATTTCACTCATTTCACTGCATGCAATTCCCACATTGACGCCCCACATCTCCAGGGCCCCCTCCCAGCCTCCCGAGCCCGCCGCCCACAGAGATGGCGCTGGCCAGGACACCCGAGGGGGCGGCGCGGGAGCGGCCCGTGTGCTGGCCACGTCTGCAACATTTTAGGAAAGCCCCTGGCCACTCTCCCTAGGAGGAGCACGTGTCCAGCGACAAGTGGAGATCCCTGATGCCTCAAAAAGCAAATTTCCAAAAATCCAACCACAGAGTTATCTGACACCTCAAGCCCGAGGCCGTCTACGGCCATACCACCCTGAACGCCCGATCTCCTCAAGCCCCGAGGCAGGTGCCCACAGGAGGGAGCAGCAGGCTCCCCGCCCCGGACCTCGGCTTCTGGGCCGGGCAGGCGCCGGCATTGCCCTCGGGTTAGACGGGTCCCCCGCCCCAGCTCGCCGGCGGGCGGCAGGGGCCTCAGACTCTGCCGTCGGGTCTTCGCACCCCCTGGAAGCCTCGGGGCGCATCATGCAGACCCCAGAGACGCCAGGCGGTGGCCGCCTTCCGGCCGCCCCGGCTGCAGAGAACCGGGGTCTCCTCCGGTCTTGGCGCCCCCGACGCCCACGCCGGGCCCGCTGCTCCCCAGCGGCGCAGGGCGGCCGCCCACGCCCCGAGTCCCGCCGCGGCTCCGGCGCGGCCCTGCTCGGCCACCAGGTGGCGCTGCGGCGCGGCCAGGCGCCCGGGCCGCGGGCGGGCGGGGGCGGGAGGAGGGGCTCGGCGGGCTCGGCGACGAGGCGGCCTGGCGCAGGGGACGCGGGCTGGGAGAGCCGGCGGCGGGCCGAGCTGCGGTGGGGCGAGGCCTCGGGGGGCCGGGACCCCGGGGTGGGGGCTCGCGGGCCGGGCGGGTCGCGGGCTGAACGCGGCCCGAGAGAAGGGCGGGCGGGGCGGGGCCCGGGCTGGGGGCGGGGCCCGAGCTGGGGGCGGGGCGGGGCCGGGGGCGGGGCGCGGCGCTGGCTGGGCGGAGACAAGGGGTAGGGGCTGGGCCGGGATTGGAGGAGCCAGGGGCTGGGTGGGCGGGGCCACGGAGCGCGCACTTTGCGGGCCTATCAATGCTGGTTGGGCGGGACTGAGGGCGGGGCCAGGGAGAGGGTGGGCGGAGCGCGCGGGCGGATTGTCCCCGAGCTGGGCGGGCCGGAATGGAGGGGGCGGGCCGGGGGCGGCGCGCGTCGAGCCAGGCCGGGGCGCGTCCCCGGGGGAGGTGTGGGGGGGACCCGGACACTCCGGCCCGCGCCCGCGTGGGGCGCAGCTGGACGGCGCGCGGCGTCCCGGCGCGGAACCGGGGTGCGCGTGCAGAAGTGCGGCCACGTGGCGTGGCCAGAGCCGTGGCGGAGCTGACGCCGCCGGCCGCGCCGCGGGGACCCTGCGCCCCTCGGGGTTCGTTCCCGGTCTCCGCCCGCAGGAGCCGCCGCGGACCCTGCGTCGGGGCCCCGATCCCACTCTCAGCAGCCCCGACCCCGGTCTCGGCCCTGGGGCGCGGCGAGGCTGCTGCGCTCTGCCTGTTCCGCCGCCCTGCACCCCTAGGAATCTGGGGGGGCCACGGGGGGACAGCCTGAGCTGACCGGGGTCAGCACCTCAAGACCCCTCAGCAGGGGCGGGGCAATGTGGAACCAGCCCCGCCGCGGCGGCTGGTCCAGGCCTTGGAGCCCCCCCTGAACCCGCAGGACCCCCTCTTTGTGCCCAAGACCGCGCGGGGTCCTGCAGGGCCGCCCCAAGCTCCTGCAGGGCCGCCCCGCCTGCATTTTGCTCTTACATCCCAGTAGGTTGTTCAACTGGTTTCCCTGTTTCCACCTACAGATTCCCGCCCAGGGTGAGGTTTTCCAGCCCCCCCCCGCCCCCCCCCGCCCCCCCCCTCCGGGCCAGGTGTGGGAGTCCCCGGGGTGCTCTTGACGACCCCCACTTCCGTGACGGGAGCAGCCTTTGATGATCATTGGTTGGATTGATTTTTTCATGAAGGATTTGGAGACATTCTGTTCAGTTTCCTTTCCCCTTTCATGGCAATGCCTCCAGAGAGAGAACGTTCCAGAATCACCCGTGGGGCTGTGTGGAGGTGTGGCTCATGCTCAGACAGTGAAGCTGCACCCCCTTTTTGGGTTAGAATGGGCTGGTTCGGGCATCCTCTGAAGATGTCGGAGCAGCTTCTTTCATTCTTGTTGACTTGAGGAGTTTAAACAGGTTTGATGTGCTTCACTGGGCCATAGTTGTCTCTTCTTTTTTTTTTCAGATTCATTCATTTATGCACACAAGAGCTGGGGTGCAGGCCAGAGGTGCAGGGGGTGAGAGCATTCGCCAGAGACAGAGCGGGGAACAGAACAGGCAGATCTACTGAAATCCACTGCTGAGGGGCGCAGCGGGGACACAGGAGGGGTCTGCTGCGCCATGTGGGTATCTCCTTGGCTGGGGATGGAACTCATGCTGCAGTGGCTGCAGACAGCTTCATAGGCCGCGTCTTAACCCCTTGCGCCACCAGGGAGGCCCTATAGTTGTCACTTTTAACTGAAGAGCAACACTTCCCCCCTTTGGACAGTGGGGGCCTCCTCAGGGTGGCCCCTGCTCCATAGATGTGACCTAATAGCCCTTCCTTTCCCAGGTGACAAACTGTTCTCAGTCACCCAGCATGGAAACTGCCATCTCCACAGAGAAACTGAGTCCCTTTAGGTGGGAAGTGACACAGAGAGAACAGACCCACGAGGCAAAAGCATTCCCAAGTGTAGGTGAGGTCAGGGTCTTCTCGAGTCAAGGTCTTGACCCGTACATCAGGAACTACGACTTTTCTTTTAAATGTCAAGAGCTGATGCCCCATGAGCCTGTGGAAAGGGGTGTCTGAGGCACAGAATAAACAGCTCCTTCTGTAAGAGGGTGGGCCCCAGGGAGGGTGGAGCAGGAAACCTGGAACCTCCCCGTTTCCTGGGGACCACCCCCTTGCACATCTTGTGCCAATATTCCATCTTCCCGGACTTTTAGCTTTTAAAACCCCATTTACCCACTGGTGAGAACTAGTTTCCACACACACGATTCTCCAAAACGCTGCAAAGATTCTGTTTTCATTTTTGTCCCTTATAGTAACTGGCCAGCTTGAATTTAAAAAACCAATGGACCTAAGGAATATAATCTACAGGCAGTCCCAAAACTCACTCCTCATCTACCCCAGCCCCATCCTCTGCCCCTTCCCTTCATCCTTGGAAAGCTCTTACACAAAGACACACTCTGGGCTGCCACCTGAGGCCCGTTTTGCACATCTAGGGCCCTCCCAAATAGATGCCATTCTCTTTCTTACTTTAGCCTGTTGTGTTTTTCCCAGGTCAACCGGTTGGTTCCTACCGATGTTCCAATTCAAAATTTACTCGGTGCGACAAGGAAACTCTTTTCAATATTTAACTGCTGACAATGTTTAAGCCTCACCCCTGCACCCCCTCTGCCGCACCCCTGGGGGAACTGATAAGATAAGCCCTTCTGCTGGCTCCTTCCAACAGGCAAGTCCTTGTGTCCAGCTAGCTCGCTGCCCCCCTCCCGAGGGCATCATAACCCCATCGGGCTGCTTGTCTTGTTCAACCCACCCAGTCATTTCAGACTTGCCCGAGAACCTGCCTGCTCCCCGGAGACCTCGAACAAGTGAGTCACGACCCCGCCCTCTGAGGGGTATGGCAGAGTGCAGGTGAGGGTCCCTCTGGCACGGGCCGGCAGCCGCAGGGCCCCTCACCCTGATGTCACAGGCATCCTCCTCTGGTCGTTACTCATTGGCTTCCTCCTGTTACAGAAGCTCAGAGGAATGGCCCAAGATGTGAGCAGCGCGGTGCTGGAAAGGGCTGCAGTTCTCACTCTATCCTCAGGGGTGACTAACCAGGGACTCGCCGTTACAGACCCTGCTCTTCTACCCCGGAAGACAACTACACCCGTTCCCCGCAGCGCTCCCCAGCAGCCGGGACCGAGCACCCTCAGGATGAGGGAGGACAAGGCTGGGCCCACCCGCCGCCCCGCAGAGTCCCTCAGCTGTTAAAAAAGAAGCTGCGGTGCCATTTTGTGACCTCAGGATTGAACTTGAGGTGATTATGCCCAACAGAGTAAGCCAGAAAGAGAAGGACGGCGACCAGATGGTCGTGCCTACAAGGGACATAAATGGAACAAAACAGAAATAGACTCTTTAGATGCCGACAACAAAATGGTGGTGGCCAGAGGGGACTGGGGTACCGAGGAGGAACTGGTGGGGCCTGGAGAGCGGTGAGTGGTGCTGGGTGTTTGGAGGTGGATGTGCTGCGGAGTATGTGTTTAGCGTGTTGTGGAGCCACCCTCCTGGTGTCGGGGGAGAGCACGTCCTGAACAAACGCCACAAATAGATTTTATGGGCCCCACCCCCACCCAGACCAAAGACACCCAGACACCAAGGACGACAACCCCCATAACGCCATCGCCACCGAAGGGAGGGTGCTGGGAAGGGTGGAGTCAGCAGCCAGGGTTGGTATAACCAGACGTGGGGGCCTTGAGGGGCCTTGGTTTTTTGCTGGTCTCAGAGTACTATTGGGGTTCCAGCTCAGCAGAACTGGTAGGATGCAGTCAACCAATTTTTCTCTTTCTCTCCCCGAGTTATACATGCCTGCATTTCCCCTGTTTGTGTGTGCCTGTGAGTCTCATTGTAAGTCCCTTTTAAGCATGCCAGTGAGGACCCACAGTCAGGCCACCCCATTTCACATTGGGGTTGCCTGTAACACTATCATTGTAAACCAGTGAGTGGTTCAAGAATAAATAAATAAACATTGTGTGTTAAACCACTTGAAGTCACTGTTCTCTGTGTGGCTATGTTGTGCCTGATAACTGCTATGTCGGTTTTATTTTATTTTCAACTTTAGGGTGTTCTATTATTTTAATTTAATAGGTTTATATTTATGTAAATATTAATAGGTTTCATAAGTCTACCTAAGAAGGTAGGTTCAGAGAAATGTAACTGCTCTCTGTACCCTCTTTTTTTGGTTAAGAACCAGATACTAAAAAATGATTTGTGGAATCTTTTTTTCCGGAACAGTTTTAATAATGAGACACCCCTTCCCGTAAGTGAGGGGGATTATGAGATTCTCTAGGGGTGCCCTCCTGCTCTGGGGTTTCAGGAATAATAAGGAACAAAGCTAGTATCAAACTGTTAGCTACTCAAGCATTTGGAAATGTACAGAACAATCTTTTAAATTACATGATCAATTGCTATCTAGTAAAATACTCACACTTCATTTACACCAAGAGGCAATAAAATCCTCCAGTTGTTTCCTTCTATGCGAGTTGCCCTTAGGAGCGGTGGTTTCACTGCCTCATTGGGGTAGATGCTGCGTCCAGGACCAGGGCCGTCTGCCTGTTGATAGGCCAGTGCCCCAGTGGTCTGAGTCCAATCGGGTTGGGGGGGCCCAAGGTGCACCTGTGTCCTATTTAAAGTTATCTTACTTTTATTTTCCCGTTTTACACTCAGGGAACCCTTCTCTAGGAGTTCTACTGTGGGCCTTTGGGGCACCCTTGAAGACAACATGCCAGCTTTCCACCCCATGGCCCCAGATGTCAGCCACACAAGGTGTTTTCCCAGATAATTGGGGGGTTTCATTGTGCACACACATTTATCCATGGGATCCAACAAGTGGCATTAAATATTTCAATGTTTAAAATTCTACCTACTAACTCTGCAGAACATGGTGGATTTATGTTAAAATGTTAAATAAATTGATGTGTACGAACGAAGACATTAATAGTAATTAGGCAGATGGCATGGAAAGATTCTTAAAAAACGAAAATTTCAAGGAGGTAGAGAAAAGTGTTCGCTCTATCTCATTATTTTAAAATTCCAGTCGACACCATATTTCATCCTCAGCTTATCAGATTAGCAGAGAATTTAAAATGTGGATGTAAAGAGCTGGTAGTAAAACAGGGTTCAAGCACTGAATTGGGTAGATGAGCTGTGTAGCCCTTTAGGAAAGCAAGTAATCCAATGATGTGAAGCAAATAGTGTTTGGTCCAGTAACTTGATTTTGGGAGATGTAAGCGCGGAACATAATATTTTATATTAAAGCAAGGTTTTTGCTCAAGGTGTGATTGCTACATTATTTGCAATAATACAAGGTTAGGGGGAAAACTACATGTTCTAACAACATGGGGAAAAGAGTCATCAAGGTGATAGTCACCAAAAGTGAGTGAGGAAACACGCTTGTTATAATGCTAAATGAAAGCATAAGCAATAAAATGGTGTGTGCGCTCAGAGATGTAATGCTTATTATGCAAAACAGACGCTATACAAATACATGATTCTTTTTTTGTGCATCCTGGGGTGACTTTCTCTTCCTGGTGCATTTGTATATTTTCCAAACGTTCTATGACACCATAACAGCATTTGCTTTGTCAATGAAAAATAACGTCGTTAAATAAAAAGTAAGTAAGTGAATGCCCTCCAGAGGTTTCTTTCATATTTTTTGAAGCCTGGGTCCTGGTTCCTCTTTCTGGGCTGTCACTCTTGAGGGGGCACATGGGGCGAGCCCCCCTCCCCACCTCCTACAGCAGGTCTTAGCTGGTGGGACGCAGCTGGGAGGATCCCCCTCCAAGGGGTCCTCACTCCCTGTCCTGGAAGTCTGCAGCGCTGGCCCCTGAGAGTCCCTCCGAGGGGCAGAGTCCCTGCATCCGGAGGCTGGGAGGAGCTGGCTCCCTAGAGGAAGGAGGCTCCGGTGGCTGAGGCCTGGGGGGCCTGGGGGCAGGAGGCTCAGATGGCAGAGACCAAGGTCAAGGACGCCTGGGAGGTGCTAGCTGGAGTCTGGATTCTCTTCTGCTGAAAGTGATTAGCCTACTGTGGAGGGTGAGTCGGGAGTCGCGGCACCTGCACCATCACACTCTGTGAGGACCCTCCGAGGGGCAGGAGTTGAGGCCCCAGAGGTCACATCGCCCCCTTTTGTCTTCAGAGTGGGGCTTTGAGAAGGGAACTTGAGGGGGAAGAGGAGGCGCGGCCTCACAGCTGGCGCAGAGTGGACTGGGGAGGGGGGTGCGGGAACCACTGGGGGCGCAGGCTGGGAGGCAGGTGGGGCTCCCTGCGGCCCAGGAGGCGTCATCTGGGAGCTGGGGGTGGGGGCCACAGGGGGTACCAGCGGAGAGCCTGGAGAACTGGGTCCACCTGGCCATGCCCGGGAGCACGTCTGGCTGGAGGGATGGGGTGGGGGGCTGTGTGAGGATGGCGGGTGCCCTGACGGCAGTGCTGGGCGTCGTGGCTGGAGCTGGAGGCAGCCGGGGAGCGGCCGTGGGGTCTCCTGGCTTAGGAGGAACCAACCTCCAGAGGAAGAGCGCGTCCCACCCCTCTGCTCCCTAGGACCCTGGCACCACCCCGGCCTCCTTATCCCACCCCCGCCTTGAGGCCATAGTCTCCCCAGAGCCTAGCTGAGGGGTGAATAAGATATGGAGGTGGGTAGGGGTGCTAAGGGCTCCCCCACTGGTGAAGCGACCCCCACCTGTAGCCCCAGAGGGACCCAGGGTCACGGGCCTGGCGGAACCAGGACGTCCGTGGGCTGGGAGCACCCCCGCCATGCTGTCTGGGGGTGCTGTGGCGAGACCCCACCCACGAAGACACAGTTGTGGGTCACCCCGCCCTGCGCCTTGCTCGCAGAGGCCCTCACGTCACCCCCTGCTAGACCACAGGTTCGGAATGACAGGGCTGTACAAACAGCGTGAAAGTTTCCAGGGAGACACTAACTGCTCGCCCAGTGCCGGGAGCTCGCCCCTGACGCGCGGCTGGGCGCCGAGCTGAGCGGCCTGGCCAGGGCGCCTAACCTGTGTTTCCGGCGGGCGAGCTCGGCGCAGGAGCGGAGGAGGAAGGGCGCGGGCGGGAGGCTCTCGGGGACACTCTGGGGATTGATTTTAGCAGGAGCCTGTGTGGACGTGGACGTGAGGGTCTGCGCGGATGCGCTGAAAACCCTCCAGGTGGGCCAGGTGGGCGAGTCCCCGCCCCCCCACCCCGCCCAGCCTTGTCCTGCCTCCCTCCTCCTCTCCGCCTAGTCCAGGCCCTGTGTCAGCCTCTGGGGGTCCTGGGGAGGAGCTTCAGCGCTGGCGAGCCCTGCCAGGGCGGCCCGGGTCCCTTCACTGGATCGAGGTCTGTGCCCGTCGAGCTGTCCACTGCTGGAGCACCTCACCAGAGCCGGGGACAGTCCCCCCCCCACCCCCCCCATCCTGTTCTCTCTTGAGAACAAGAAATCTGGCACCTTCTAGTTCTCACCAGGCTGCCCCACGAGAGTCACAGGCCCGGCCCTAGGATAAGCAGCCGTCCCCCTGGTGGCAGAGGCCCCGGTGGCAGAGGCCCCGGTGGCAGAGGGGCCTTTCAAGGCGCTGCCCAGAGATGAGGTTACTTTGGCCTTGTGAAGGGGGCGGGAGCAGAGCGGCAAGCCCCCCAGAAGGGCGATAGGACCCCCACATCTAAATGACCCGGTCAGCCTGTCAGGCGATTAAGAATGGACCGTCCTGGGGGGTCCCCCTGAGCCCCCAGCAATCTGTCCCTCCCCCGGAGGCCTGGGGACTCAGCTCTCCCCCGGCGGCAGGGAGGCTCAAACTCTTTGGTCTCGGGCTTCCGTCAGGCTCTTTCAAGCTGTTTGAAAACCACCGCGAGTTTTACTTTTCCGTGGCCATCAACCGAAGAATTGTTTCGCACTCCATGTGTCGAGTCATTTGAAAGCCGTGATGAGCCCGTTCCGAGTCAACATAAACCCTGTTTCATGAAAGACGTTTGTGTTGTAAGAAAAGGTGAAAAGAACAGCGTTGTTTATATTTTTGCAGAGCCCCGTGATGTCGCTCAGGGCAGGACAGCTGGACTCTCGCATCTGCTCTGCGCGAGGCTCGCGCCACCCCACACTCAGGGGGGTGAATCGGAGGGAGAGTCCCGTGTTGCCAGAAACAAGGTCTTCTCGAGGAGCCCCTGTAGGGGTGTCAGGGCCCCTCAGGGGCCCCCCAACACCAACACAGTTTCCGGTCACAGAGAGTCGTGCTCCGGGGGTGAGGGTGAGCCCAGGCACCACGCCCTCCGCCTCCACCTCTCCACTGGCCACAGAAACTGCACCCCAAGCCCCACGAGGCCCAGGTGGCCCCAAGAAGAATCCAGGGGTGATTATTTCAGCACGCACCCACTTTTTGCAGTGCACCAGGGTTTAACCGGAGAACTGTTCTTCTGACAGGGACGCGGTGAAAGCCTGAGTGCAGGGCAAGAAAAAACAAAGCAGAGGCTGTGTCAGGGCTGTGTCAGGGCTGCCGTGCCCACCCTGTCAGGACCGCCCGTGCCCACCCTGTCAGGACTGCCCGTGCCTACCCTGTCAGGACTGCCCGTGCCCACCCTGTCAGGACTGCCCGTGCCCACCCTGTCAGGACTGCCCGTGCCTACCCTGTCAGGACTGCCCGTGCCCACCCTGTCAGGACCGCCCGTGCCCACCGTGTCAGGACCGCCCGTGCCCACCCTGTCAGGGCCGCCCGTGCCCACCCTGTCAGGGCCGCCCGTGCCCACCCTGTCAGGGCCGCCCGTGCCCACCCTGTCAGGGCCGCCCGTGCCCACCCTGTCAGGGCCGCCCGTGCCCACCCTGTCAGGGCCGCCCGTGCCCACCCTGTCAGGGCCGCCCGTGCCCACCCTGTCAGGGCCGCCCGTGCCCACCCTGTCAGGGCCGCCCGTGCCCACCCTGTCAGGGCCGCCCGTGCCCACCCTGTCAGGGCCGCCCGTGCCCACCCTGTCAGGGCCGCCCGTGCCCACCCTGTCAGGGCCGCCCGTGCCCACCCTGTCAGGGCCGCCCGTGCCCACCCTGTCAGGGCCGCCCGTGCCCACCGTGTCAGGGCCGCCCGTGCCCACCGTGTCAGGGCCGCCCGTGCCCACCGTGTCAGGGCCGCCCGTGCCCACCCTGTCAGGGCCGCCCGTGCCCACCCTGTCAGGACCGCCCGTGCCCACCCTGTCAGGACCGCCCGTGCCCACCGTGTCAGGGCTGCCCGTGCCCACCGTGTCAGGACCGCCCGTGCCCACCGTGTCAGGGCCGCCCGTGCCCACCCTGTCAGGACCGCCCGTGCCCACCCTGTCAGGACCGCCCGTGCCCACCGTGTCAGGGCCGCCCGTGCCCACCCTGTCAGGGCCGCCCGTGCCCACCCTGTCAGGACCGCCCGTGCCCACCCTGTCAGGACCGCCCGTGCCCACCGTGTCAGGGCTGCCCGTGCCCACCCTGTCAGGACTGCCCGTGCACACCGTGTGAGGGTGTCCCCCCCCGCGCGCCTTGTCAGGGCTGCCCCCCCCCCCCCCCCCCCCCGCGCGCTGTGCCCGGCGAGCCGGCTCGGCGGGCCGGGCGCGCCCTCCCCCTGCGGGCCGCGGGCGGGCACCCCCAGGGCCGCTTCCCCTGCGCCGCGGGGCCGCCCGGCCGCCCGCCTTCCCATTGGCCCGCCGCCGGGGCCGGCCCGCCCCGCCCCGCCCGCCCATTGGCCCGCCGCGCAGGCCGGGCCCCGCCCCCGCCTCCCATTGGCCCGGCCGCCGCGCCGCGCCCAATCGCCCCGCTGAGCGCCAACTTTGAATCGCTGTTTGCGTTTGAATCGGGGCGCGGGCGGCGGGCGGCGGGCGCGGGCGGCGGGCGCCAGGGTCCTCGGCGAGCGGCGGGCGCGGCGGCGGCGGGACGCGTCCGGGTGAGCGGCGGGCGCCGGGCCGGGCGGGGACCCAGCGGCGCGCGGGGAGCGGCGGGCGGGCGGCCGGGCGGGGCCGGGCTCTGGCGTCGTGGGGTCCGGGCCGGGCCCGCTGCCCCCGCGTCCCGGGCGGCCTCCGGCCCCGCCGAGCTGGCGGAGACGCCCCGGCGCTGGGCGCGACGGCCTCGGGCGGCCTGGGGCCTCGGGCAGGCGAGGGCGGCGGGGGGCGCCGGGGCCGGGGCCGCCTCAGGACGCCCGCCCCTGCCTCCAGGCGCCAGCGGGCCGCGCGCGGAGATGGGCCCCGCAGGACGCATCGTCACCATCAAGAGGAGCGGCGCGGACGGGCCCCCCTTCCCCCTGAGCCGCAGCGCCTGCCTGTTCGGAAGGTGAGCCCGGGGCCGGGCGGGGGCCGGGCGGGGGCCGGGCGGGGGCCGGGCGGGGGCCGGGCGGGGGCCGGGCGGGGGCCGGGGCCGGGGCCGGGCGGGGGCCGGGGCCGGGCGGGGGCCGGGGCCGGGGCCGGGCCCGGCGGGACAGGCGGCCGGCGCGGGGCCTCCCGGGGGCTGTCGGCTGAGCTGCTTGCTCGGAAACAGGATTTTGAGATCGTTGCGTAGTTTAGTGTTTCCTTTTAATCAAGTGAAAACTTAAAAATTGATGTGGTGGAAACGCCTGGACGGGCCTCCCCGGGGGCGCAGCGGTTGAGCGCTGGGCTGCGAAGCTGCCCGCGGCCTCTGCAGCGCAGGTTCGATCCCCGGCCACCGGCGAGGGTCCCACAAAAAAAACAAAAATTGCTTAGACAGAGCAGCATGTGACACTCCTCCTCCCCCTGCTCCTCAGTGGTCCCCGAGCCCACCTTGCTCTGGTCCCCGGTGCTGGCCCATCCTTATGGGGGCCCCGGGGAGACAGAGGAGCCGTGAAGGGAGCGGCTGGGAGGGGGGGTTGCTGGTCTTGGGAACGGAAATGGGGGGGCCTTCCTCTAGCGCGGGGAGCACATTCTCCTCCCTGTTGCTTGCTGCTTGGGTGGGTGTCGTCGGTCCCTGCAGGGCAGCAGCCTTGTTCATCCGACCCCTGTCATGTCCGAGCAGGCGGCCTGTGTGGTGGGACCCTCACCCACCACCCCCACCCTCCACAGACACCCCGAGCTCCTCCTTCCTCAGCGCCTCCAGCCGGTGTGAACACGGGGACTCTGTCTTTACCCCCCTGCTTGGCTCCAGCTGTCAGGCCCGGCCTGGACGTGGCTTCCTGTCTTTCCTGAGCACAGCCTTGCTTCCCGGTCCTTCTGAGGGTTGTTTGCAAAATGTGAAGCTCCTTGTGAGGGTTGTTTGCAAAATGTGAAGCTCGTCCTCATGACCCCACTTGTTATTCCTTTATGTTATTACAAATACAGAGCAGATGGGTCGCCAGTGCTGTTTTATTTGAGGCACTGATACTTTTTTTTTTTAAATGCCACAACTTGGAAAACCTAATTCTTTTGAATTTAGAGCCATCGAATGTGACATTCGCATCCAGCTCCCCGTGGTGTCCAAACAGCACTGCAAGATAGAGATCAGCGAACAGGAGGTGAGTGGGCCCTTTTTTTTTTTTTTTTAATATTTATTTATGCACACAAGAGCTGGGGTGTAGGCCAGAAATGCGGGGGAGTGAGAGGATTTACCAGAGACAGAGCGGGGAGCAGAACAGTCAGATCCACTGAAATCTACTGCTGAGGGGAGCAGAGGGGAGACAGGAGAGGTCTGCTGCGCCCTGTGGGTAGCTCCCTGCCCAGGGCTGGAACTTGTGCTTCAGTGGCTGGTGATAGCTTGATAGTGCTGTATTTAACCCCTGCACCACCAGGGAGGCCCTGAGTGGGCTCTTGAAGATGCTTTTTAAAATCTTTCTTTCTTTCCCCCCTTTTTTTTCTACCAATTTTACCAATTTCCCCCCTTTTTCCTACCTGCAGGTAACATTGATTAATTTCAGTTCCACGAATCCAACACAAGTGAATGGATCTACTATTGATGGAGCCGTGCAGCTGAGGCATGGAGATGTCATAACTATTGTCGATCGATCTTTCAGGTAGGCAGGACCTAGGACTGTCCACACACAGGCCTGACTCTGCCGTGCACCCGCCCGGAGCCCTCCGTGGTAGGCGCCAGCGGTTTCAGGTGTCATATGTCCAGCACGCATTCTTAATCTGAAATGGCCTCACCCTCGGGCCTGCGTGACCCCACGAGGTCTCCCGAGCTTGCAGCCGTGCTGAGCAGGCCTACCTGCTGCTGCAGGAGCTTTCCTTGTGCGGCAGCTGAAACTGCAGGTGTTTCCCTGATAAGTCAGCAGAACCCCGGAGGAGTTTGTGTCACGATCAGTTCTCTGCACTGGAGTCCATGTGACGATCAGACTGAGCCAAGCTCCCTCAGTTCCCGTGGAAGTCTGGTGATGGAGGCGGTGGGGGGGGGGGTCCTAATCCAATATGACGGGCATCCTGGGAGAGGCTGTGAGGACATGGCCCCAGGAGCGCTGCGCTCAGAGGGATGCCAGGGGAAGAGCAACTGCAGGGCAGCCCGCCGGGCAGGATCCAGGCCAGCGGATGCCCACCCCTCACCCCTCCATCCCCCATGCAGCCTCCAGGGTGGTGAGAAGTAGATTCTGTTGCTCAGGGTGCCAGGCGCTGTCCTGGGTGTGCTCTGGGCTAAGTCCCCGGCTCAGGAATCTTGCTGACTTCCCTCCCTGACTCTCAGGACCCGGACAGCTAAGTTGAGATCACACGTTGAGATCTTTTTCCCTTCCTTCTTGTTTCTTAGTTCTGTTTTTATTTTCTATATTTAGAAATAAAGGTTGTACCGCTGTGTATAAAGTCAGTGACCTGTAATTCACTCTGAAATATAACCCCCTGCTGGAGGAAGGTCTGCACTGACCATTTTGAAATGTCTGCTCCCTTCGTATCCCGCAGTCGTTGCTGAGCGCTGACGTGTCCTACCGCGCTGCTCTCAGCGATTCAGAACCCCAAAGTTCGCTTGTCTCTTGGATCCAGCTGTCAATACACTTTTGTTCATAATGGATCTAGTTTCTCGACACATCGGCCCCTCGGTCCCGATAAAGTGTGCCGGGCCCGAGCAGCCTGTTCGCGTGTGTGTCCGCCGCCGCTGAGGCTCCCTCTGGCTGTGGCTGCCGGCCCATCTCCCCCGTCCTTGTAACTTCATCCTGCTGGTGTCTCTGAGTGTAAATCATGGCTCCGCGGACGGCACGGGCGGGGTCGTCCCTTCCTCTGTGCAGAACGCTGCCTTCATTCCCACCCTTACTTTATTAAGTAGAGATTTCCTAGGGCGCTCTTTCAGCTCCCTGGCTGTTTCTTCCACTCTACTTTGGGGGAATCTTCCTTCATTTTAAAGGTGTGTTTATTGAGCATCAACGTCTAGGTGAGGCGCATTTGATGGGAATTGTGACTGCAGCTCTCCTCCCCCGAGCTCGCTGCTGAGGTTGAGATGATTGAGACCCCCTGAGGCTGGGAAGCACCTCAGGAAGGGGCTGCCTCTGGGCCCTATTGCCACGACAGACAGCTCCGGGGCTGGGGCCGCAGCTCCCTTAGGGGTCCCTGAATCCCACCCTCTGCGTCGGCGAGAAAGCTGTGCCCTCTGCGGAGCAAGGCTGGCCTGGCCTCGGCAGTGTGCGCTCGCTGGTGGTGCTGAGCGGTGGGCCTGCCCTTGCCCGGCAGGATTCAAGCGGAGAGCAGGAGATCCTGCCGCGCTGGGGTGGCAGTGTACCTGCGGCTGCCCCGCACTCAGGGGTCACGGTGATGGGCCGGGCCCCCTTGGCCCGCTGGTGGCCTACTGGCCATCCGACGCCCTCGGAGCTGGCAGCACGCGCAGTCGGCTTGCCCGTGAGAAGTGTGCAGGGGTGCTGGTGAGCCGTACAGACTCGTGGGTGTTCAGAGGTGATTCTGTGCCCTCAGCCTCCGACACTGGGGTTCCAGAGGAATCTCCAGGCCACTTCCCTAAGTTTCTAGGGTGAAAGCAGTTTCTGACTCTGACTTGGTTCCCAGATAAGGGGCGCCTTGGACAGTCTGCAGGTCGCTCTTCTCCTGGGCCGCTGAGCGGGCCTACACTTTCCCTGCGGTCCAGATCTTCACCCTGTCTGTTCTGCCCCCAGGTATGAAGACGAGAGTCGGCAGGATGGAAGCAGCCTGGCTGGCCTGCCTGGACAAAGGCGGGAGCAGGTGAGGGGCTCCGTCCACTGAGGCCCGGTCCTCTTGGCCATGTGAAATACAGGGCGTGCGCTTCACGAGTGCTCCCCCTCAGGGAGGATGACTTCCCATGAGGGGGGACACAGCTAAGGCATGACAAGAAGTTGGGCCTTGAATATTATTAAAGAGAATATAAAAATCTTTGCTATTCAAAATGAGAGCCCGAGGTCAGTCTTACACTTCTGCCCCAAAGACTCCAGGGGTGACTTGTGATGCCCCTTCTTGCAAACATCCCCATGGGATTCGGGGGCTCTGTTACCTGGCAGCTCCTTTGCCTCCAGTCACTGCACTCCTGAGTACCAAAGGTGTCCCCCAGCCAACAGCAGGTGACCTGCGACCCGGGAGAAGGTTCCCGAGCAGTGTCGTGTGAGAGCGTCTGGCCCGGTCTGGACAGAAAAGGCTCAAATGGCAGTTTATGAAAACAAGTCAGGGCCCACTCTTGGAGATTCCGTAGCTTTTAGTAGGTTTCGGGTAAATCCTGAGAGTTTCCGCCTGTCCTCCTCGGAAGCCCCGTGTTCGTCTCAGGTGACCAGGTTGGGGTTCACAGGCCTGAATGTTTTGGGGACACGTGAGGGTGAGGTCTGTCCCTGCTGTGTGGCCGCTTCCCTGGAGGGGTGGCCTCTGTGTGGAGCCTGCTGCCCAGCAGGGGGAGGGAGGTAGCTCTCCAGGTGCCCCCCACACTGGGCTCTGTTGTGACTTGTACTGGGGGTGCAGAAACCAACCAAAACGCGGGAGTTTGATCCGTGCCTGTCACCGCCTTGTGATCCTTATCTAGATTATGATGAAGAATAACAAGCTAGAACGTTGTAGCAATTTAACGGTGATTTTTATGGATGTTAAATATAATATAAAAATATGGGCTTTTGTTTTTAATTTTTTTATTCATTTTTATTGTTAGAAGATTCTTGGTCAGCTTCAGGCTGGAAAGTAGAAACTATTTGCTCACGTGGACAGCTGAGCCTTAGCCACCAGGGAATTTGACATTGATTCAAGTTCGGTTATTTGCCCTTGGAAGTATTGTGTGACCTTTTCCCCTCTAATCGCTCCGAGGCACACCTCTTCCCTTCGAGTCACGCGACTCCTCTTGTGTCTCCCACGCGTGTTACTCTGGTTGTCCCCCAGACCTGAAAGTCACTGTAAAGACATGAAGGTGCCATTCCTGGCGTCCCAGACAGGGTGCTCGGCTGGTGTCTGGGGATGCAGTGCCTGGGGGTCTGGATTTGCCTTAACTTCGGGGCTCCCTGATGCACTCGAGTCTCCCAGTCAGAGGGGCCTGTCCCGAGAGGGCCTCCTCACCCACAGGGTTATAGGGGGGCTTCTCCGAACCAAGTGTTTGCAAGCAGATCCGCACATGAGTGGCTCTGGGAGAATTTTGGGCCAATGTTAAGGCCGCAGGCCCCGGAGCAGGTGTCTATCAGGACAGCGCAGAGTCAATGCTTCTGGGCCTCTGTTAGGGTCACACTCTCAGGGAAGCTCGTGTCTCTTTGTAGCTTTGGGTATTTCATTTGATGATGATTGAGAAGTTTGAGCAAGCCCTACAAGTTCAAGGCTTGGTCCCTTGAGCTTCGGTTTGCTTCTGTTCTGTCCCTCTCTTAAATGAGCTGAGAGACACTTCCTTGTGCGTGATGCCGCACCCAGAGGTCTCGGGCATTTCCGAGAAGTCACGAGGACAGTTGGAGCGAGACGATATCCGCACTTTGGCGATCGCAGCTGTCAGTCTCGGAGACGCAGCTAACCATGCTCTTACTTTGCCACAGGAATCCACGCGGCGAGTCTCAAGATCTGGCTGTTCTTCTGACTCTGGTTAGTGGGGCTTTGGTTTTGTTCTGGGAGCCCTGCAAGACCAGTTCTCGGGGGACACTGGGGCAAAGGGGAGAACAGGAACACGAGTGTCACTCCTGCTTCCAGAAGTCTAGTTGGTGGTGTGGCTTAGCGCAGCAGGTGTAGGGACAGCTGCTGAAATTTTTCCCTGAGTGCATGTGCCTGTAGTCCTGGCGGGGGGTCTGTGTTCAGTCCGGCTCACCCCGGCCCAGCTCCGAGCAGGCTGAGAGCCACCGATCCTCCTGTGGCCCCAGGAGGCGGCCGTGATGGCTCAGGTGGAGACCATACTCGTGTCAGGAGGTCACACATTGGGGGCGCTGGGCAGGTGATCATAGGTTACGTAAAAGCAGGTTCATAAAGACAAGTAGAAACCATTTTAAACTTAGAGTACTGTACAGGGGAAGGTCTTGAACTTGTGTCTCTTGTTTGTAACTCGTCGCCCAGGTGGGAGCTTTCAAGAGCCTGATGCCCCTTCAAGTCTCACGGAAGGAAGCGTTCCGGGGAGGCCTCTGGTGCGTGGGAAGAGTGTGGAGGCTGCGGGTCCCGCGCCCGAGGGCTCAGAGCTGCCCCGAGGCCACGGCGGACCCGCAGCAAGTGCCCCTGCCAGGGCAGAAGCCAGTGTGCCCCCGGGGAGCTGTGGCGCAGGGGTGGGGACCCCCACACAGCGGCCGGCGAGGAGGAGCAAGAGCGCGTCTCCCTTTAAGAGGCTTTATGAGTCCATGAAGGAAGAGTTAAATGTGAAGTCAGAGAAGGAAAATGTTCTACAGGAGTGGAGAAAGTCAGGGGCGCACAGGCTTTGCACAGAAGCCCCAGAAAGTGCCAGTGGCCTACAGGCTGAGGTGCAAGCACCGGCCCCCCTAAAATCCAGAAGGAAGTCTGGGCGAAGCTCCCAGGTCAAGGCAGACCCTGCTGGGGGAGAAGGAGGGAGCAGCCAGGCTGGGGAGCAGAGGGCCCAGGAGGGGTCCGGGCAGCACCTCGGGGTCGCCGCCAGCCCGGCCTGTCCCCGCCCTGGGACCCCTGGGACGCCGCACTCTCAGCAGAATTCCTCACGGAAGCGTCGGCGTGAAGACCCGGCTGGCCTGGATGCTGCTGCGTCTGAGAGTCAGGGTCAGAGCCCAGGCCTCGGGGCCGAGGAGGGAGCGTTTACTCCCTGGACGTTCCTACCTGGAGGTCAGACACCCACGAAGGGGGTGCGTGCCGAGAGCTCTCAACCGACCCCAGACGCGCTCTCCAAGAGGAGGCGGAGCAGCCCCGCGCGCATTGCGGGCCTCGGGCCAGACCCCGGGACTCCGCGTCCAGCGGTTTTAGCTCCGCTGCCCGTCCAGCTCGAAAGGAGGGTTCAGAAGGACCCCCTCCAGCAGCCCGAGAAGCCGGGGCCGCCTGGCCTCAGCCCCGCCAGCCTCAGCGACATTGCCGATCCCATCAGTAAGTTTATCCAGCTTTAAGTTTACCTTCCCCGCTGCTGACCCCCGCGTCTCTGTACGAGTGGCCGGGCCCCCTCCCCCCACGAAGGGTTTGCTTGGTGGGGGCCTGCAAGGCTTGCCCCACTCTCATCCGCTCACACCGAAGCCCCGAGACCTCACCGGGCTCCAGAGGGGCTGGGTTGTGCATGGAGGGTGGCCCGGGGCCTGAGGGACATCAAGGTAGGAGGTGAAGCAGCAGCTGCTGTTCACAGGGTCTGCTCTGGGGCATTTGCTCCTCAAGGTCAAACCCAGGAACCCTTTGGAAATCCCTGCATCCGGGGCTGGCTCTGGATGTCTAGTCTCTCCTCTCAGGGTTTCTTATCGGCCCTGGACCAGCCCCATGAGTACACCTGCCCGTCACTGGCCCATGTGCTGTCCAGAGGGGACTTGTCCTCGGCAGGGCCTGGGGCCGTGCAGGGCCTGGCCCTCGGTCTCCATCTTGCAGCTGGGGACACGCAGCCTGAGTCACAGTGTAGAGTGGAGCTGTGCCTCAGGGCTGGGCTCCTGGAGCGTCCAGGGGCTCCCGTGGGGCCACCTTTACCGTGTTCCACCCACCGGCAGGTCTGGGCAGGGCCCCCACAGAAAGTCACTGAACCACGTCCACAGCAGATTTCAACATTTTAGAGAAGCCATACTGGAGTCGGGGGTTCAGTGACGCTGGGCGCATCCCCCGGGGGCTCTTGGAGCAGCTGTAGCTTCGCAGCCTCGCCTCCAAGAGCCCTGCGGGTGCACCGCCATCTAGGGCCCTGAGGAGGGTCTGCCTTGGGGTGATCGGAGTCAGCCCCTGTGCTATGGCTTCCCCCCGCCATGTCTGTCTTCCTGACTGTAGGTAGGATGGAGGGAGCAGCTCTGAAGAGAAGGCGGGTCTCCTTTGGTGGTCGGCTAAGACCTGAATTATTCGACGAGAACTTACCTCCTAACACACCCCTGAAGCGAGGAGAAACGCCCGTGAGGAGGAGGTCTCTGGCGCCCCACACGCCTGCCGTCCTGAAGAAAATCATCAAGGTGAGCTGAGCTGCCGGCATCTCTCCCAGGTACCGGCGCGACCTTCCCAGCGCCTGCCCAGGTGGGCCCAGAAGCCTTTTCCTTTAATGGGGAGAGTCACTCGCTTGGGGGCTGGGGTGGAGCCCTGGCCTCCCACCAGGGCTGGCCAGCACGGGGTCCGCAGTCCTGTGGCTTTTTCCTGAGGCCTCCTCGCACCTCACGACCCCTGCCTCCTGGTTTTGTGTCTGAGCCTTATGAGGCGAAAGGGAACTCCTAACCCTGAGCTTCCTGCCCCGGGGCTATTGCTCCTGTTGGCTGGTCTCCAGGGAGGAACATCCTGCCCACTGCCCACGACGCGTAGCAGTGTCTGGGCTCCATCCGGCCTGACGCCGGCTCCTCGGGTATAGACCAAAGGGGACGAGACACCACAGACTATTTCTTTTCCCTAAAGGAGGGCGACACTCCTACCTTTCCCTTGCGCTTGGCTGAGGCACGGTGGTGGAAAGTCGTTTGGTGTTTCAACAAGTAACTTTCTGGGCCCCACCCCAGACATGACCTCCTGGGGGGATCCTTAAGGGCGTTTGCATCTTGTAGGAACAGCCTCAACTCCATGCAAGGGAAGCTGCTTCAGAAATGCATTTGGAACCTGCGAGCCCTGCAGCCCAGAACGCTGGGGAGGCTTCCCCAGCGGCCAGGGGTCCTCGTCGTCAGTCCGTCGAGGCGGCCACCGCCCCTGGGGAAGGCAGATCCCCTCACGCCACCCACACGCCCAAGAGCGGGAGGAGGAGCAGCGGCTTGTCTTCGCGGAGGGCCTCCCTGGGGCGCGGGCGGCAGGGCGTCCTACAGATGATCTGCTCCAGGAGAAGGAGCGGCGCCTCCGAGGCCAACTTGCTGGGTTTGTTTTGGGGCACCGGGTGTGTACGGGTCACCTCCCCCTGGGGGCTGGTCATGAGAAGTTGCAACATTTTCCTCCCTGCCAGTGGCCAAGTCGTGGGCAGACGTGGTCAAACTCGGTGCCAAGCAAACACAGGTCAGAGCCGCGAAGCCCCCACAGAGACAGGTGCACAAGAGGCCCAGGAAGGCCCACACCCCGAAGGTAGGCACCCGCACCCCAACGTCGGCACCCAGTGGAGCTGCTCGCTGCTGTTTGGGAACGCGGTGGGCGTCCACTCTGCCTCTCATCTTCTCTGTCGCTTTCTTGCAGAAGCCGGCTGCGGGCGGCATGCACCTGCCCCAGTTCAGCACTGGCCACGCCAATTCCCCCTGCACCATCACCATTGGGAGGGCGCAGCTCCAGAGGGTCAGTGGCCCCGCCCGGCCCCACAGGGTGCTGAGCCACCTGGTGTTCAGCCGGAGAGCAGACTTCAGTGAGGACCTTTCAGGTAAAGCAGAGCTGGCTCTCCCCACCCCGTGCTGTGATGGGCAGTGTGTGTGTGTGTGTGTGTGTGTGTGCATCTGTGCATGTGCGTCTGTGCACATACATATGTGTGCAGGGATAATGTCTCTTGTCTGCTGTGGGTGGAACCGTAGAATAAACCACCTGTCAGCGCCCTGGGGTCCCGACGTCTCAGGAGGAGGCGGCAGCCTGGCAGGCCAGGCCAGTCCCTGCACAGCACCAGGCCACGAGCTGCGCTCCTATGCTCCTGTGCTCTGGGCCGACAGGGGTCCAGGGCAGGAGCCTCAGCTTGAGCAGTGTTTCGCCTCAGGGTGTCCCTTCCCTTCTCCGTGGCACAGCTGTTCCTTGAAAGGAAAGCCGGTGAGATGTCCTTTAGCCGTGCAGAGCGAGCCCACGTGTGCACTGATGCCCCTCAGGGAAAGCGAGGTTGGCAGCACTGGGCAGAACTGGGGCTGGCACCCGGGCTTTGGAGTCCCCTGCGTATTTTAACCAGTGGCGTCCACGGGAGCGCTTGGGGATAGGGGAGACCTTGTAATCAGGGCGGGCTTCAAGATGGAAGAGCTGCTGTATTATCCCCTGGGTAAGGATGGCCGCTCCCACCAGCTCACAGCAGGATCACTACTTAGCACGTGCACACACACACAGCGTGGCCAGCTGTGCACCGGGAGGGAAGGCCGCACCCCACCCTCTGGGTGCGCGTGTCCTTGCACTTTGTATGCACGGAGACACTACTCCGCTTGTGAGGTGCACTGGAGGGAAATGCTCAAGGCATTTTTAAGATAAACAGACGTGAGGCATCTCGGCTCGTGAGGCAGTGCCCTCCCCGCCCGCCTCTGGAAGCTGCTCTGCTGACAGACCTCCTGTGAGTGCTGGAGACCGAGCCTGGCCCCCGAGGGGCGTCTGGGAGGGGTCGGAGGGGGCAGCAAGTGGCTGCTTCCCCAAACTGGTGGCAGAGGATGCCTCGGGGCCTTGGTCCACTGAGGCAGGAACGAGGAAAGGGGAGCGGGAGTCGTTCGGGACGGCCCCTCCTGCCACCAACGTGCTTTGGGGCTCGTCCCCCTGAGATTCGGTCCCTGCATCTTCGTGGAGAATGAGGAGATGGCTTCCTCGGAGTGCTGAGAGCCAGCAGCCCATGTCGCCGCCAACACTGGAGACGTGCTGTGCATGAAATGCAGAGCTAGGTCTTCTGAGGCTGCCGGAGGGCGCCTGGTTTTTGGGGTGCGGAGGGGAGACCAGGGATGGGGTGACTTCGAGGGCTCCAGGCCTGGGCCCCCTTTTCATTTTCTTTCTAAGAGGAAACGCAGAGAGGAGCTGGGCCTGGCGTCCCGTGGCCCCTGCGCACGAGCAAGCGTCCCCCACTCAGCTCCCTGCTCCCCGGGCCTGCGCTGGACGCCAGCCCGTCGCCGCCCGCCGTCTGCGAGGACCCACGGCTGTTTGCATGTGGAAACAGCACATTCATCGCCCCCCAATATTTCCCCGTTACAGGGCTCACCGAGATGTTCAAGACCCCAGTGAGAGAGAAGCCTCAAGCTGCGCGCTCCGGGCCCGACTCCAAGGATTTGCTTGGAGAAACATTTCAAGAGCCTAACGCGGGAGGAAAGTCCCTGCTGCGCGCCGCGGGGGATTCCGGTGGGTTCGCTTTGCTCCCAGCCCATGACGCCCTGGCGGGAGCTTGGAGGACACTGTTTTCCTTCACGGCAGCCACTGCGTTTTCGCCGCGTTCCTCGTGATCGCCTCCCAGCCTCTGCCCTGTTGCGTTGCTGGACACTCAGCCTGGCTTTCTGTGGCCTGCGCCCGAAGGGGCACACGCTGAATATGCTTACAGACGCGCCTTCCTTACGTTCTCTAGTGAGGAGGGGGTAAGCACTTCTCATCACGCTTGTGTGCACGTCACTCAAACTAAATGTCACCTCTGGGGACAGCCAACAAGGTGCTCGGCATGGGCCCTGCTGCCAGGGATGCCCGCCTGCATGGTGTGAGGGCAGCTGCCATCTATGCGGCTCTCCCGTGGCTTGGCCCCCCGAGGCCAGTCCCTGAGGCCAGTCCCCCAGGGCGCAGCTGGCTGCACAGGCCGAGAGGGAGGCATTTCTGGGCAGTGCGGCCTGAGCGCGCTCGGCGTGTGCTGGGTCACCGCCCTGGTGATGGCTGAAGAAGTAGCTGTTGGCTTTCACATTGAAAGAAGCAGCGTGTGTCCGGGCCTCTGAGACATGCTGGCCGTCCTCCAGCCCCTTCACAACGCATGTTTTTTCTTCACTTGCTGCAGCTTCTGATGGCTGCCCTTGTGTGCACGGTCCACCCCCGTCACCAGAGTGTGATCTTGCGTGAGTGACTCCCTGAAAGCAGGATGCAGCCTCATGTGCCTGCACAGGCTGAGTCATCAGAGCTGGTCGTTATATTGTGACTACAATGCGGTGAATATATGTTTTCTGTGTTTTCATTTCCTACAGAAGAGAGTTTGTTCCTCAGCGCTCAGGACGCGACAACACGCCCATCTGATAGTTTTGCAAGTCCTGTCCTAAGACGACAGTGCACCAAAGCAAGGGAAGATGACACTGTGACAACACCCAGGAGCATCTGTAAAATGGCAGGGGTTGGGATGAGAAGTCCCAGGTGGGAGACGAAGCCTCTGGAGGCAGCATCGGGCTCTAGCAAGGCCAGAAGGTCTGCGGAGCTTGGGGCTGTGCAGATGGCAGCCGCTGAGTGTGGGCCCGGAGACGCGAACCCCCCTGGTGCTGAGCACACCTGGGGGACGCCACAGAGGAAAACACCACGCCAGGAACAGAAACTAGACGGGGCGGTGAAGGCAGGTGAAAGGTCTTTTGAAACATGTAAGAAAAGCATCAAATTGGAAGAAAGTTCTGAAGCGACGACGGCTGTGAGATCAGGAAGAACATCAGAGCTGCCGTGGGGAGGAACAGATGTGACTGGGCTCCAGAGACCACACCAGGCAGAACCCAAGCAAACCCTGGCCAGCCCCCAGAGTCACCTCCATACTCTAGGTCCTGCGGAAGGACCGATGGTCTCCGGGGACAGAACCACCCAAATGCCCTGCAAATCTGCCAAGCCGGAACCAATGAGCATGCCAAGCAGCACAAACAGACGGCTCAGGACACCTCTGGGGAAAGAGGACCAGCTCCCCGCTCTCAGGAAGCCCTTGGGCACGCCAGGGGGCACCACACTGGCACGGGGAATGCAAGCAGGCGGTGACCAAGAGGCCGGACTGTGGCAGGAAACCCCAGCGCAGAACCTGGGCTCGGCAGAAGACGTAAAGAGGAGTAAGAGGCGGCCAAGCACTCCCAGGGCCAAGGCCCAGCCCTCGGAGGACCTGGCTGGGCTCACGGAGCTCTTTCGAACCCCAGGTCCCACCCAGGCTCCAGTGGCTGGTGACAGAGCCAGGGCACTCTGCGAGTCTCCAGAACCAGAGCCCGTCAGCACACCCAGGAATAAGAGGAGACTGTCCAAGACCCCTCTGGGCAAAGTGGCTCCGAAAGGGGAGCCCTCCACTCTCAGAAAGTCCATGGGCACGCCCGGGGGCACAGCACGCTCACACCCAGAACCTGTAGGACATGATGAGGCCACTCCATCATCTCAGGAAACTCCACAACACATACTGGAATCGGCAGAAGACGTCACTGGTGGTAATTGGCAACCAACAACTTCCAGGGCCAAGGCCCAGCCCTTGGAGGACCTGGCTGGCCTCACAGAGCTCTTCCGAACCCCAGTTAGAGCCCAGGCACCAGTGATTAATAATAGAACCACCCAAATGCCTTGCAGATCTCCAAAACCAGAACGAGTAGACACGCCAAGAAGGCTCAGGACACCTCTGGGGAAAGTGGACCAACTCCCTGCTCTCAGGACACCCTCGGGCATGCCAGGGGGCACAGCACACACACACCAAGGAGCTGTAGGGCATGATGAGGGCACCCCGTTATTTCAGGAAACTCCACAACAGATATTGGACTCAGCAGAAGTTGTAACTGGTGGTAAGAGACGACCAAGCACTCCCAGGGCCAAGGCCCAGTCCTCGGAGGACCTGACTGGCCTCACAGAGCTCTTCCGAACCCCAGGTCCCGCCCAGGCGCCAGTGGCTGGTGTCAGAGCCAGGACACTCTGCGAGTCTCCAGAACCAGAGCCCGTCAGCACACCCAGGAATAAGAGGAGACTGTCCAAGACCCCTCTGGGCAAAGTGGCCCCGGAAGAGGAGCCCACCGCGCTCAGAAAGTCCATGGGCACGTCCGGGGGCAGAGCACACTCACACCCAGAACCTGTAGGGCATGATGAGGGCACCCCATCATCTCAGGAAACTCCACAATATGTACTGGACTCGGCAGAAGATGTAACGGGCAATAGGAAGCGACCAAGAACACCCAAGGCCAAGGCCCAGCCCTTGGAGGACCTGGCTGGCCTCACGGAGCTCTTCCGAACCCCAGGTCCCGCTCAGGAGCCAGTGATTAATGACAGAACCACCCAAATGCCCTGCAAATCTGCCAAGCCAGAACCAGTGGGCACGCCAAGCAGCACAGACAGACGGTTCAGGACACCTCTGGAGAAAGAGGACCAGCTCCCCACTCTCAGGAAGCCCTTGGGCACGCCAGGGGGCACCACACTGGCACGGGGAATGCAAGCAGGCGGTGACCAAGAGGCCAGACTGTGGCGGGAAACCCCAGCGCAGAACCTGGGCTCAGCGGAAGACGTAAAGAGCAGTAAGAGGCGGCCAAGCACTCCCAGGGCCAAGGCCCAGCCCTCGGAGGACCTGGCTGGGCTCACGGAGCTCTTCCGAACCCCAGGTCCCGCCCAGGCTCCAGTGGCTGGTGACAGAGCCAGGACACTCTGCAAGTCTCCAGAATCCGAGTCCGTCAGCACACCCAGGAATAAAAGGAGACTGTCCAAGACCCCTCTGGGCAAAGTAGCTCCGAAAGAGGAGCCCTCCACTCTCAGAAAGTCCATGGGCACGCCCGGGGGCACAGCACGCTCACACTCAGAACTTGTTGGGGATGAGGAGGACCCCCCATCATCCCAGGAAACTCCACAACACATACTGGACTCGGCAGAAGACGGAACTGGCGGTAATCGGCAACCAAGCACTCCCAGGGCCAAGGCCCAGCCCTTGGAGGACCTGGCTGGCCTAACGGAGCTCTTCCGAACCCCAGATAGAGCCCAGGCACCAGTGATTAATAATAGAACCACCCAAATGCCTTGCAGATCTCCAAAAACAGAACGAGTGGACACGCCAAGACGACTCAGGACACCTCTGGGGAAAGTGGACCAACTCCCTGCTCTCAGGACACCCTCGGGCATGCCAGGGGGCACAGCACGCACACACCAAGGAGCTGTAGGGCATGCTGAGGGCACCCTGTTATTTCAGAAAACTCCACACCAGATACTGGACTCAGCAGAAGTTATAACTGGCGGTAAGAGGCGACCAAGCATTCCCAGGGCCAAGGCCCAGCCCTTGGAGGACCTGACTGGCCTCACAGAGCTCTTCCGAACCCCAGGTCCCGCCCAGGAACCAAGAAGTAGTGACAGAGCCATCCAGGTACCCTGCATGTCTCCAAAGGCAGAACCAGTCAACATGCCAACTGGTAGAAAGAGACAACTCAAGGCAACTCCGTGGGAAGTAGACGGTCACCCAGCTCTTGGGCATCCAACCGGAACGCCAGGGGCCAAGCAGAAACTGGACTTGGCAGAAGATAAAATTGGCAGTAAGAGGGTACCAAGAACACCCAAGGCCAAGGCCCAGGTCTCGGAGGACCTGGCTGGGCTCACGGAGCTCTTCCGAACCCCAGGTCCCGCCCAGGCGCCAGTGGCTGGTGTCAGAGCCAGGACACTCTGCGAGTCTCCAGAACCAGAGCCCGTCAGCACACCCAGGAATAAGAGGAGACTGTCCAAGACCCCTCTGGGCAAAGTGGCCCTGGAAGAGGAGCCCACCACTCTCAGAAAGTCCATGGGCACGCCCGGCGGCACAGCATGCTCACACCCAGAACCTGTAGGACATGATGAGGGCACCCCATCATCTCAGGAAACTCCACAATATGTACTGGACTTGGCAGAAGATGTAATGGGCAATAGGAAGCGACCAAGAACACCCAAGGCCAAGGCCCAGCCCTCGGAGGACCTGGCTGGCCTCACGGAGCTCTTCCGAACCCCAGGTCCCACTCAGGAGCCAGTGATTAATGATAGAACCACCCAAATGCCCTGCAAATCTGCCAAGCCGGAACCAGTGGGCACGCCAAGCAGCAAAAACAGGCAGCTCAGGACACCTCTGGGGAAAGAGGACCAGCTCCCCGCTCTCAGGAAGCCCTCGGGCACGCCAGGGGGCACCACACTGGCACAGGGAATGCAAGCAGGCGGTGACCAAGAGGCCGGACTGTGGCGGGAGACCCCAGCGCAGAACCTGGGCTCGGCGGAAGACGTAAAGAGGAGTAAGAGGTGGCCAAGCACTCCCAGGGCCAAGGCCCAGCCCTCGGAGGACCTGGCTGGGCTCACGGAGCTCTTCCGAACCCCAGGTCCCGCCCAGGCGCCAGTGGCTGGTGACAGAGCCAGGACACTCTGCGAGTCTCCAGAACCAGAGCCCGTCAGCACACCCAGGAATAAGAGGAGACTGTCCAAGACCCCTCTGGGCAAAGTGGCCCTGGAAGAGGAGCCCACCACTCTCAGAAAGTCCATGGGCACGCCCGGGGGCAGAGCACGCTCACACCCAGAACCTGTAGGACATGATGAGGGCATCCCATCATCTCAGGAAACTCCACAATATGTACTGGACTTGGCAGAAGATGTAATGGGCAATAGGAAGCGACCAAGAACACCCAAGGCCAAGGCCCAGCCCTTGGAGGACCTGGCTGGCCTCACGGAGCTCTTCCGAACCCCAGGTCCCGCTCAGGACCCAGTGATTAATGATAGAACCACCCAAATGCCCTGCAAATCTGCCAAGCCGGAACCAGTGGGCACGCCAAGCAGCACAAACAGGCAGCTCAGGACACCTCTGGGGAAAGAGGACCAGCTCCCCGCTCTCAGGAAGCCCTCGGGCACGCCAGGGGGCACCACACTGGCACGGGGAATGCAAGCAGGCGGTGACCAAGCGGCCGGACTGTGGCGGGAAACTCCAGCGCAGAACCTGGGCTCGGCAGAAGACGTAAAGAGCAGTAAGAGGCGGCCAAGCACTCCCAGGGCCAAGGCCCAGCCCTCGGAGGACCTGGCTGGGCTCACGGAGCTCCTCCGAACCCCAGGTCCTGCCCAGGCGCCAGTGGCTGGTGTCAGAGCCAGGACACTCTGCGAGTCTCCAGAACCAGAGCCCGTCAGCACACCCAGGAATAAGAGGAGACTGTCCAAGACCCCTCTGGGCAAAGTGGCCCCGGAAGAGGAGCCCACCGCACTCAGAAAGTCCATGGGCACGTCCGGGGGCAGAGCACACTCACACCCAGAACCTGTAGGGCATGATGAGGCCACTCCATCATCTCAGGAAATTCCACAGCATATAGAGGACTCGGCAGAAGATGTAACGGGCACTAAGAGGCGACCAAGAACACCCAAGGCCAAGGCCCAGCCCTCGGAGGACCTGGCTGGCCTCACGGAGCTCTTCCGAACCCCAGGTCCCGCTCAGGAGCCAGTGATTAATGATAGAACCACCCAAATGCCCTGCAAATCCGCCAAGCCGGAACCAGTGGGCACGCCAAGCAGCACAGACAGATGTCCTGCCCAGGCGCCAGTGGCTGGTGACAGAGCTGCCCAGATTCCCCGCACATCTGCAGCACCGGAACCTGTCGTCATGCCAACAAGCAAGAGGCGGCGGCTTGGGGCGCCTCCCAGGAGTGTGGGTGTAGAAGGGGAGCCCCCGGCCCCCAGGAAGTCCACGCGGACAGTGAGGAAAACCACGCGAGGGCACCAGGAGCCCCTGGGCAATGATGAACGCATCAAATTGTCTCAGGAAATAGCGGAGCAGAAACCGGACAAGGCAGAGAATCTAACAGGTGGTAAGAGGCAGCCAAGGGCAGCCAGGGCCAAGGCCCAGCCCTCGGAGGACCTGGCCAGGTCCACGGAGCTCTCCCAGCCCCCACGCCGCGCCCGGGACGCGGGGGCTGCAGTCAGGACCACCCAAATCCCCCGCACATCCCCACTGCCAGAACCTGCGGTGCCTACAGCTAGACCCCGACGGCTCAGGGCGCCTCCGAAGACAGAGGGTGTGGAGGAAGAGCACCACGCTTCCAGGAAGCCCACGCGGGCGGCCACGGCAGCCAGGTGCACACAGAGAGAGCCAGGAGAGGGTGACGAGAGCATGGCTCCACCAAAGGAGACCGCGCAGCAGAAGCAGGGCGCTGAGGGCACTGTCGTGGGAGGCCAGAAGCCACTGAGAAGCTCCAGGAGGAAGGCCCAGGCCCCAGGAGGCTCTGCTGACTCCACGGAGCTCTTCCAGGAGCCAGTTGCTGTTGACAGAATCCCCGAGATGCCCTGCGAGTCCCTACCAGCGGAACCAAGCATGCCAGCGAGCAAGAAGGGTAGGGCCAGGGCGCCCCCTGCAGAGGAGCATGTGCAGATGGCGCCCCCAGCTCCCAGGAAGTCCTCGCGGACGGCAGGCAGAGGCACGCACACCCCCAGCGAGCCCGAAGGCACTGGCACGGGCCTGGCACCGGCGAGGGTCGCCTCCATGCAGGAAGTAGACTGTGTGGAGAGCGTGACAGGCAGCAAGAGGCAGCCAAGGGCAAGCAAGGCAAAGACGCGGCCTTTCGCTGCAGCGGCCACCGGTAAGGAGGGCCTCCAGGGGCCGGGTCAGGCCCAGGCACTGGGCAGCGCTGGTGAGGAGGTGAGCAAGACCCCCCAGCAAATGCCCGATGTCGGGATACCCAGAAGAGCGCTGAGGGCCCCTAAAGGGCCACCCAGGGAGGAGCTGGCACGCACCAGGAACTCTGGGGATTCACAGAGAGGGGGGATGCCCTCCCTGGCCCCCCAGGAAGACGGCAGGGCAGCTGGACGCCTGGCTGGCACGAAGCGGCTGCGCTCAGGGACCCCTCCGCCAGGGGCTATGGGGGAGAAGCCAGACCCCAAGAAGCGCCGCACAGCTCCCAGAGAGGCAGACGAGCCTCCCCAGGCCCCGGCAGCAAAGAAAAGTCAGCGGACTGTGGGGAAAAGGACGGCGCCTGCGCAAGACCCGCCCAGCGTGGAGACCCAGACGGCCGGACCCCGCGGGGGCCACGCTGCCCCCAGTGCAGATAAGGTGAGGGATGGCGGGGCTGGAGCGCCATCGGCAGTGGGCAGCTGCCTGCTGGCTCTGTTTTGGCAAATGGCTCGGTGTAACCGGTGCCTGGCTGCTAAGCAGGTGTCTGCTTCATCCGGGGTCACCACGGGGACTTAGGCAGAGGAGGGGACTGGGGTGACCAGCCAGGATGAGCACTACAGGCTGGGGGGTCCTATAGTGGGTGTTCTGAGACCTCGACCAGCAGTGCCGGGGCGGGGGCAGCAGGTGGTGTTAGAACCACCTCTGGGGTGTGGCCAGAGGACTGCGCTGAAGGTGCCTGCCCCAGAAGAAAGTATGGTGCAGAAACGGCTTTTCCTGTGCAGCCTTAGCGATATTCTGGAGGAGTTAGGCTCCATTCACCGCCGAATAAAGGGGCTATTTGAAAATATGCCTTTGCTGCTCGTGATAATCAGCTTTGACACATCTGACACTCAGACGCTGTGGCTGAACTTCACACCCGTTCCTATTTATGGTTTAGGCCAGAGAGGACGAGTTCTCCATGGGGATGCAGCGGCACCCAGGAAAAGTAGCCAGCCCAAGACTTTGTTATTTCTTTTAAAGGTTTATTTATTTATGCATATAAGAGCTGGGGTACAGGCCAGAGATGCGGGGGGTGAGAGGATTCACCAGAGACAGAGTGGGGAACAGAACAGGCAGACTGACTGAAGTACACTGTGAGGGGAGCAGCGGGGAGACAGGAGAGGTCTGCCGCGCCGTGTGGGTTGCTCCCTGGCCGGCCGGGGATCGAACTCATGCTGCAGAGGCTGCAGACAGCTTCACAGTGCGGTGCTTGACCCCTTGCGCCACCAGGGAGGCCCCCAGTGCAAGCTGAGCTTCCCCTGGCATTCACTTTGCTTGTTTTCTCCACGCGGGCTTTTGAGGTCTGCAGCGCTCACGCTGGGCTCTTTGTGGTTGTCTTGTGAACTGTCTAGGGGCGGTCCCTGCGCGCCAGACGGCCAGATAAGAGCGACGCAGAAGCCCGGAGCCCCGAGTGTCTTACACCTGCTGAGAAGGTGACACTAAAGAGGAATGAGAAGCGGCCCGTGAAGACCGCCCCGGAGACGGAGCCTCGGCGCGTGGTGGGCGCGGCCACGGCGCGGGGCAAGGCCCGCGGGAGCCCACGCAGCCTGAGATCCGGGAGGCGGAATGAGAAGCCCCTGCCTGGTGCGGCCGAGGAGAGCGCCGGGGAGGTGCGGAAAGAGGCCGCGGTGGACAAGCCAGCCCCCGGCAGCCTGAGGCCCAGAAGGCCGGCGAGCAACGCGGCGGGGCCGGCCCGGCAGAGGGAGCCCCCACCGCGGGCGACTCGGGGCACCAAGACGGGCGCCGCGGAGGCGACAGAGGCAAGTCCTTGGCTCTTTGTCTGAGTGTTGAGTGTGGACACTTGTCCCGGGGCGCAAAGGCAAACACGCACAGTGACCACACGCCCGCTGCAGGCGGGGCCGCTGGCTCGTCCTCAGACTCTGTCAGGCCTTTTGCTCCTCTGTCTCTCTGGGGTGAAAGTTCCCTTGATGGGGTCGTGGTGGCTGCTTCTGATGTACGTCCGCGTCGTGATTCCTTCTCCGCTGGGCTGAGGGTGGGGGTCGGCAGAGGCTGGATCCCGGGTACCTGCCGGCTTGGTCTCCTGGGGGGGTTCACAGGGACACCCTGGGCTCAGCTGGCCCGGGTCCTCTTGGGGGTCAGTGGGGCCCCGCACACACTGTTTTTAAGACCCAAAGGACTTCCTGAGTGGGCACCCCTACAATTCTAAACTTTTCCATATCTTTAATTGGCGACGAGTTGTGTATTGTGTGCGGATTTTCTCTTTTTGAATGTCTTAGAAATCGGTCCCAAACCTTCCTTTCAACAGACACAACATTTAATTTTCAAAAACTAAGAAGTAAGAACAGCTTAAAGAACAAGAGCAGCATTAGCAGGATTTTGAGGCTCGTTTCAAATCTCCAGATTCACTTTCTGGAGCTGCCTCCCGGGAGTCGGAGTTGGGTTTGGGAGAACAGAGCTGGCTGTGAACATTGTTTTAAATGACAAGAGTGACCATTTTCTTCCCCAACAGAAGGGCAAGAACGTGAGTGCCCGCAAGATGCGCACAAGAAGTTGCCGGGACCACAGAGATTAGAAGTTGAAACGGAGCAGAAAGGTGACCGACTTGCTTCAGTGTTAAGTCCAGACACACGACTGCCGTACAGCTGAGCGCGAATCCTGTAAATAGTCTACCCGGGTGCTGAAGGGAAGAAAGCTTCTAATTTTCTTGCTGGGAATGATCTTGAAAGCCCCACCAGGGTCTGGAGGGGGCTGCTGTTTTTCACAAAATGATAAAAATGTAACGGGTGTGGGGGGGTGGTTTGGGTCTGGGGGGGGCCTCCGCTTTGGGAAATGAAGCCGTGGGCTCCTCACAGCCCCGGCGAGCAAAGCACTTGCCTTGTAAATGCTTGTGTGTCATCTGTGTCCTCCACGGAATGTGACGGGCAGGGCTCTGTCCTTGGTCCTGCCAGGCAGCTACTCAGGAGACGTGAAGGACTGGTGAGGGGGGGCGTTCAGGGACCTGGCAGTTTGCACCTCTACGGGGGTGGCATTTGCTCCCCGCTGGGGCCGTCAGTCACCTGGACAGTCCATCCGTGCCTTACCCTGGCGGCGTGGACTGTGGATCCGAGCGGGCGCGCGAGCCGGTCGGAGCAGCTGTGGCTGTGTTCCAGGTCTGACCTGCGTCTTCACATCGAGAGTGTCCGTCTCGCTGCGATTGCTCTCGGCCGAGAAGGCGTCCACTCACTAGGCCTCAAGGCCGTCCCCAGGTGCCCCACAGTCCACTCAGCCCTCGGCGTCTGCGCTTCTCTGTCATTTCCATTTCCTGGGCACCTGTCCCACCCGTTCCTTCCCTGTGTGCCCGGCTTCCCTCCGTACAGGAGGCAACATGACCGTCCTCCAGAGGCGGGGCCTTCCTGACGGCGACAGCGCGGCCCCTCCACAATTCCCCACCGTTCTGTGCCCGACGGTGCCCACATCCCTGTGGTGGGCTGCGGGCTCCAGTCTCAGCCCCAATTCCCTGCCTGCCAGGCGCCCTTTTCATGTCCACTCGGCCCTATTCCTCTGCTCCGAATCCGCAAGCAGAGCCCTTCCCTCTGGCTGCCGCGCACTGGCCGGGGGAAGGACAGAGGACAAGGTCACCGTCCTGAGACTGAGCTGGAAGAGTTTGTACCCCGTGTCTGGCGTGCGGCCAGGGATGCAAAGAAATAAATATTTGCTAAGGAATTGTGAACTGGGTGTGTCTGAATCAGTGGGGGCGCGTGTGCTGCCCTGTGGGGTCCTGGGCAGTGGGCGAGAGCCTCGAGATGGCGCGGGGAGGGGCACCCAGAGGCTGCCGGGGCAGGGCACAGGTGGGCCCCGAGGGCCGGGCCTGGCAGCTTGGCCGGGGTCAGAACACCACCCGGGGAGGCGGGACTCAAGACAGTCCCAGGCCCTTGCTCTGATTAAGTGATTCTGCCAACACTTCAGTTTTAGTAATTATGACCCTCGCGCGGGAAGATTTCAATTAGCTCCCTACCTGGGGGATGGAATATACTGATTAATCCAAAGCCCTTTGGGGTTCAACTCTAACCACAACTTCACTGGAATTTACCAGCATGTCTCTTCACCCTCCGGAGTGCAGGGTTTGCACGCCCGAGGGTGAGGTCCCGCTGCAGGCTGCAGGGCCGGGTGGTGAGCTCGCCGCTGGCCGCTGCAGTGTTCACGGAACCCCCGTGTCCGCAGCACACGCCCTCACGAGCAACAGGGTGTGAGCGTCCCACAGGCCGGTGTAAGAACAGGGGTGAAGGAGCAAACTCACCCCCTGGGCGATCCTCGGGTCCCGGCGAGGAGCAGCCCCCTGGGCGTGGGCGCTTGGGCGGGCGCTGCAGTCGCTGCCATGGCCTCCCCGGCGTTCTTGGTGCTGCAGAGGCAGCAAAGGCAGGGCGGCCAGGGGGCAGTCATGGGGCGGGGGGGCTGGCAACAACCCAGTCCCTAGCGAACCTTTTGCCCTTTCCTCTTCTCCGGGCTCTGGCGTTCTCGCGTCTCACAGCCTTGCCTCCTCTGTAGCCGTCCTCGGAGTGACGCGGCCTTCTAGCCTGGCCTCAGGCGCAGGTGCGCACTCATGCACGCCCACACCACGCCCCACGTGTCCACCATCAGACCCGCGAGCGCGCCCACCTCCCAAGCGCCTCTGCATCAGCTCGATCAAGGCCACAGGTGATGGCCACAGAGGCTAGAGGCGCAAAAAGCCTGATCAATTCATTTGCCTACGCGCTGATTGTGTGGGAAGGGACACTCCCCTTCCTGAGACAAGCCCCCCAGAGGCTTCCCAGAGCACACAAGGACTCAGGCCACGGTGTGCAGAGCCCTGTGGAAACCAGGAGTCTGGTCCCTAAATCCTGGGAAGGTCCCTAAATCCTGGAAGGCTTCCTGCAGGTGGTGCCCCTCTGATGTGGGTGGAAGGTCAGCGGGTTCCAGCCCGTGTCCCTGCAGTGTCCTGGGAAGATGTCCCGAAGCCCGGCGTCTCTGCCATCACCTTCCCCAAGTCATGTCAGGATACACTGTTGGGGGGGGCAGGAGCCTCCTGGGCGGGCAGATTCCCGTGGCCCCTCCTGAGAGGCGAGAGCCGGGACCACGGGACACCTCCCGAGCGTGAGCAGATCCGGGGCGATGGATCTGAGACACTGACCTGAGCGTGTCCCACACCCGCCTGTTCACCCAGGCCCCGCACCTGTTTCCCCGCAGGCTGGCCGCTTCCTTTTCCGCCTTTCAAAATCGAGTCTTTTCCCTTTAACTTTTGTTGGCTGCGGGGAGAGCTGTGCCCCATCAGCATCGGGGAAATCAGATGCTCTCCTTTGTGGGACATGGCACGCGGCAGGGCCCGTTACTGGGGTTCCTGGGGTTCCGGGAGCCACGACCCAGGAGGCATTTGATCTTGTTGACTCGGCCCCGGAGAGCCAAATGGAGGGGCAGCTCTCCGTGTGGGGAGGGGCTGCGCGCCGCGCGCTTTATGATGACTTTCTTCCCCTTCAGGTGTAACTGCTAAGATTTTATCGTGACCAGGTGCTTCCCTTTTGCTCCGATCTGTAAAATACAAATCACGAAGCTTTGTGAAGAGGGTCTGCACCTGGGACGCTCACTGTCCTGAGCCGCTGACAGGCGGCTTGTCACTGTCACACACTGGACACGCTTTCACGTCCGTCCAGGGTCACCCCGGGCAGGGCGGCATTCGCGTCGGCGCCTTTTTCGGTCAGCTGTTCCCTCTCCCCCCACGATGGCGATCCGCTCACATTTTTCTCAGGAAGAGAGACGCGCCTCTGAACGCAGTGTCCGTGTGATCTTGCTCCCAGAGCAGCCGGAGGGGCGGCCCCGGTCCCCGCCGGAGGGGTTCCTCTCATCTTTTACAGATGAAAGATCTGAAATGACCAGCCCCGGACATCACCGCTGGGTGCTGCTCTTCGTCCTCTGGAACGCTCTGCTGTGAGAAGCGGGGCGCCCAGGAGCAGAGACTGCAGTCCCGAGAGGCCAAGGACCCTGCAGGGCTGATCCCGCCCGCCCGTCTCGCCGCTGGAAGCCCCTGGGCAAGGAGAGGAGGAGGAAGCTGCACTCCTGGTGCCGTCCCGGCGGGCGCGTGCTCCTCACCTGCTGGGTCAAAGCAAACTGGCTTCCCAGACAAGTTCTGTGGGTGCCCCAGATCCGCATGCCCAGAGGCCCCCTGGAGACCGCCTCCCTGAACGCAGAAGGGGCACCCGTGCCACTCGGGGGGCCGGGGCTGTCAGAGACCCAAGGACCCGCTGGAGCGTGGGGGCGGGAGGCGGGCTGGGGGTCAGCTTCTACACCTGTGTTCCCACAGCGCCTCGCCAGGCCAGAGGGGAGGGGCTGCCCCCAGAGAGGCCCCCCGAGGGTCCCCTGAGCTCTCCGTGGTCTGGCCTGGCCCTTCGCTTTCATGCTTGAGCCCCACAGTGGGTTCTCAGGGCTGCCCCTCCTCACGGCGGACCCCCCAGAGGCAGAACATCTGCTGCAGGTCCTCGTCTGGCTCCTGGCAGTCCGCGGGGGGCTGCGCCGTGGTCCCGCCCGGTCGTCACAGGTGCTCTGGGCTGAAGCCTCCTGGGGACGTGGGGCCTGAGCTGGAGGGTCCGAGCCTGACACCGGGTCCCGGGACTCCTGGGGACCAAGCACAGTCACCTGCGCTTGGGGACCTCCCCAGGGGACCCTGGAGAAGCCCCGCTGCTGCCTTTCTCTGGCCTGGAGACAGGCTGCGGGCTCGGCTCCGCGCACTCGGATGGCTTGTGGCCAAAGCCGGAGCACCTGACGTTTTCCTCCCTCACGCCCCCCTAGGAAGGGGCTGGGAATTCAGACGTTGGGACGACCCTACCCCACGTAGCTCCGGTGGGAGGAGGTCAAGGCCCGCCCTCAGCAGCAGGCTGGGGCCGGGGCCTCTGGCTGTGGCCGGGGGCACAGAAGCGGGACTCTGAGCAGAAAGGCCCCTGGGCCTGCGACCCCAGGCTCATGAACTCCATGGCTACAGACGGACTCTCACCAGGCGTGGGGGGCCACGGGCAGTCCCCAGCATCCTGCCCTGCAGATGATGATTTGGGGTGGCCCCTCGGTGTCCGGCAGATGGAACCCCTGGGATTCTCAGTTCTCACCTTCCAATGGCTCATCCTCTCTCCCGCCTCATCCACCTGCCCCTTCACTCTAGAGTCGTGGGGTCTCCCCCCAATCAAACCATCTGCACCCAAGTCCTTGGTTGAGGCATTCCCTTCGGATGACCCCCAAGTGAGGCCACGTGTCTGCCCCGCCCGCGGGGAGCCCCCCACACCTTGGCTGATGAGGGACTTGCGGACAGGTGGACAGACCCACTGGGAAAACCCACGGCAAGAGGCCCCGAGGTGATTCTCCAGGGGCGTGTCGGGAATGGAAGGTTTCGAGTCACGCACTGTAACCAACAGAACAAGGCTCATGAAATTTATTAAATAAATATGACAAATAATAAAAAGAAAATGCTTAACTTCCACATGAGGCCGGGATCTGAGAGAGGAAGCCGGTGTGAGCAGAGGGAGGAGCTTCCGGCAGGGCTGCGGAGAGGCCGGAGGGCTGCGGCAGGAAGGCTGTAGGTTGCGGACAAGCCACGTCAGCAGGACTTTCTACTTCACCTGGTGTGGACGTCAAGCATCAGGTCCCTTCCTGGGTCATCGGGGAAGCTGCTACCCGTAGCTCAGAGCCCTGTGTGGAGTTTGGAAGCAACAGGGGCTCCCCGAGCGGGTGTCTCCAGGCTTCACGCCGGCTGTGCCTCCTAGACCCGCGAGACCAGGGGCTGCCGGGCCTGCGCTGCTCACGCTGTAGGGGCGGACGCCCGTCGGGCCTGGGCTCACTTCCGAAGTTCTAAAGCGAGCTGTGCGTACAGATCAGTGCGTGCCTCCCATGACCGTGTTGTCCAACAGGACCTAAGGCACAGGAACGAGGCGAAGACGCCACTGAAGAAAGATGCAGGCGGAAGTCACAGGTGGAGCCTCACCTCAGGAGGGTTCAGATCTTGCAATTTGCATATACAAAGAATTCAGCAACACTCACTGGCATTCTATTCAGCGCAAGATCAGGGCATGGAGGTGGCAAAGGAAAGCCCGGGAGAGCTGAGGCGGGAACACGGACTAGGAAGATGCATCTAAATTAACACGACTTAGTCAACAGAACAATCAGTCATCATGTTAAAAAATGTCACGGACATTTCCCCAAATGCTGAAACAGACGTGTCAGGCTCGTTTAAAAAGTTTTTAAAAATACATAAAAATACCTTTGCAAACACTGGTGTGCACTCTGGCTGGCCTGCTCGCCGAGACTAAAGCAGTCACACAGTGACCGAGGAAGCGCAGCGGCTGGAGCTGTCCTCCAGTCGCTGTTTGGCATCTGGACGCGACTTCATGCAACAGAGAACCCGGCGGGGAGGGCTCGGACACACTTTCTGTGAGCCCAGGGGAAGGAGGGCTCGGCCTTCCAGACTGCACGCCGGGTCCCGCGCCCTCCCCGACTGCTGGGGCGGGGGCCTTGGCAGAGAGGGAGACCCCCGAGGGCTGGTGCTGGGAGGCGCCTGGTGCAAGGGACGGTGGCTGCTGTTTCGTTTCTGGGATGGGGAAGGCTGAGCCGGGTGCCGGGAGGCCGCCAGCGCAGGAGGACAGCCCAGGGGACTGAAGACACAGCTGGCAGGTGCCGAGGGCCCGCGAAGGTCTGCCTGAGTCTGGATACAGAGACGCCCGTTAGACCCGTCCAGGGTCTGAGGGCTCCAAGCCGAGCGGGTCTCCCAGGTTTGGGCCCAGACCCTGCCCCTTCCCGCTGGCCGCTCAGCAAACCGCTGGTCGCCTTCCTCACGAGCAGGCATCTGGCGGCTTCTGGGTTGTGCTGCCCGAAAGCCTGGCGCTCTTCTCTAGTCAAAGGAAGGCCTGGGGCCTGGCTCGGCCGGCGAGAATGAACGGAGCCCACTGGCGCGTCCTGCAAAGCTCCTCATACGGAGCGTCCTCTGCACCCCAACGCACATCCCGCACCGAGCAGAGGGCCCTCGGGTGCGGGCAGCGTGGACGCTGGTCACACGTTGTGCTTTGTCCTCCCAGCTGTGCCTCCGCCTGGCTGGCCAGGCTGAGGGAGAGCAGCGCCCGCTGCCCTGTGCATCCGTAACGGGAGGGGCTGGCCGGGGCTGCCTCTGGGTGCGGGGCGAGGGCCGGACAAGCGGGGCGACGGGAGGGCGCAGCAGCCACGGGGCTGTCAGATGAGGCCTTTCTGTCCCTGCTGCAAAGCAAAGTGTGTCCTGAACGCACACACCAAGTGCGAGTGGTTGGCCGGCAGCGGAGTCATAGTGTGCCTGTGGCAGGTTGCCGGGCACGGAGGGCGCCCCGCTGTGATGCTAGGCTTCACCCTCACTGGGCCCGGCCTGTCGGCCACCTCCCCAGTGCCAAGGCCTCTCTGCATTTGCCCATCACATCAGGCCAGCCTTCGGGGGACAAGCACGCTTTCTTTTTACTAAGTATTCAGGAGTGGGACTTAAAAAACTGTATAAATCTAGATTTTTTGATTTCTTATAAACAATCAGCTTTTACAAGAGATTTTTAGTACCAAACACTTCTCAGGAAACGTCCGGTCTGGGGACTGGCCCTGCTGTTTGTGCCAGGCCTGTGCTCCTAGCTTCCGGCCTCGGACCCAGGCCGTGCCAGCCTTTTGCGGGGCAGGAGGTCTGGGCCAAGGCGCTGGGCAGAGCTGCGGCGAGCAGGGGCTCAGGGGCAGGACGGGCAGGGTGGAGGACACAGAAGGCCTGCTCCTCACAGCCAGCCAGCCAGACGGAGAGCAAGTGGCGCTAGGGGGCCACAGCTCTGAGGCTGGCTTTGCTGTCCCCAAGGCCACGGGCAACCTGACCACTGGCAGTTGCGACGCCCTGCCTGGCGGCCCCAGCGCCTCTCCACGTGGCCACCTGCTCTGTTGTGCTTCCACTGGGCTCAGGCCGTCAGACTCGGGCCTTTGAAGTGTAAGGATGAAGCGCATGGGGCTGAGGATGCGTCCAGCCTCTCTGCCTTGAAGCCCCCGAAGGGCTGGACTTCACCACACGCCGCTGGCCAGGGCTGTGAGTTGGTGTCAGGAAAGGGAGTTTCCAGCAATTTCTGATTCTCGCCTAATGAACGTGGTGTTTCGTATCCAGCCTGAGCACACTTGGCACTTTAAGAGCTATCGCGTGGAGAGGCGCTGAATGTGAGAAATTAAACGACTTGAATCTAATGAAACTTTAAGGTATTTACGATGTTAGCAGAAATAGATCATTTGTGGGATATTATGTGACCTTAATACATTATTCCAGTTTTTAAAAGGAGTCATTAAATTTAATAACTTTACAGTAGGTAGACTTTAAAGCATAACAAAATATATACAAAGAAATTAGGAAGGATATTAATGTGAACTATGAAATAAATTAACATGATTTTTACAAAATACACTGACCATTAAATTAAAAAATAGTTTAAGGCAGGAATTTTCATTTGAAATTAGCATAATCAGAAAATATATCAATAAAATCTTGTACCACTTTGTAGCAGAATTCATACTGTTCCTGCAAAAGAAAACCAAGAGGACATTAAAATTATATTAAAAACATTTGACTCATTAACTGAGGAGATGCATTCAAAAAGAAGACATAAACTATCTGTTACGTATTAAAATACCATACACGCTTGCACATGTCGGCACCTGCTATGTACTTTAGTTAGCAGGCACATAGAAATTTCCAAATAAAGATGTTTTTCTACATAGAAAATACCAGTATATTGTAGAACACTGAGAAAAGGCCTCTGGTTCTCATATTTCAATGAGAAAACAACTATATTCAAACTGAAAAAACACAGAGTGTTTAAGCTCAGATAGACGTCCTCATGTCACAAAAAGCAGTCTACAGAAGTTAACTAACCTAAAAATAGAGATTTAAGCCTAAATGTAATCTACGAAGATGACATTGTTTTATGCAAAATTCACTAGAGTTCAAAAGGACAAAGGCTTCCCTGTACAGACACCCAACTCCCGGACGCTGGCGGGTCATGTCACTCCTGGGCGCTCTCCGGGGTGGGGGCGCCCGTGTACGTTGCGGGGGGCAGTGACCCCACCAGCCACGGGCTCCACAAGAAGCAATGAAAGAGGCGGGAAGCACTTTGAGGGGCTTTTTAAAGAGGCCCCTGGGAGTCTCCGCAACCTGAGCACAAAGTGTCCCGGGGGCAGGGGGAGGACCCCGAGGTGCAGCCTGCGTCTCAGCTAGAAGCTGGTCCCGAGAGGGCGGAAAGGTTGCTGGGGAGCAAATAACAGATCCCCACTTCCAGCCACGGATGCATCCGCCTGGCCAGCCAGTCCTCAGGAGGAAGAGTGAATTTTGGGAGGGAAATTTAAACCTGACCACGCACACGTGCTGCCGCCGACCACCCAGGCCCGCTGGGCACGAGCCCCTGATGCGAGTCTGCAGCACCGACGCCGTCCGGGGCCTCCCCTGGACCACGAGGAGAGCGCGGCCTTCTCCTGGCACGGCACGTGCACCCAAGTCACGTCCTGCAGCCCGAACCAGCTTCTCAACTTGTAAATTTAACTTCCTTTTCTCAACTTGTAAATTTAACTCCCGAAGCCTGTGTCACCCCAACCTCATTCCCTGTCGGAACTGGAGTAGGTTTGATTTCTCTCCGACCTCTTCGCCAGTCAGCTTGCAAATGAGCTGAAGTCTCTTCTCAACCCCGCCGGGGGGTCTCGCTTTCGGGCGCTGTGGGCAGAGCCACTGCCTGGTCACAGCAGCGAGGGGGGCCACGGGGCGGGACGGGAGTGGCCGCTGCCCTGGAGCTGGGCAGGGGCACGTTCCTATGGACACCGGGTGCCGCAGAATTGTTCACACGGACACAGAAGCCGCTGTCGGGGGCTCTGCCCACCGGGTCTGGGGCGTCTTAGGGACAGACCCCAGGAGGTCTGCACAGCTTTGCTGTGAAAAGTTCCAGTTGACTCTTTCCCCTGCAAGTTTCACCTTCCGCCCTCCTCACACAGCGGAGCCCCCAATGCACACGCATCACACCCGAGACAGCAGTCCCGACCCGCGGGAGCACCGCTCAGCTCCTTACCAGGGTTTGCACCATGTGTGGCCTCTGAAGTCGTAAACTCTTCACAGCTTGGAACACGTCTAAGAGCCCCTCAGCTTTCACTCGTTCCAAAATGTTGCTGAGGGCGATGAACGTACCTGTCCGCCCTGCCCCGGCACTGCGGAGAGAACACGCTCGATGCAGCAGCCGGGCCCGCCGGGGAGCCCGCCCCGAGAGCACGGCGCCGAGAGCGCTTCTGTGCGGCTTGCAGAGGCCGGCAGGTGCCGAATTCCTAACACCCTGGCCTGGTTCCTGCTACCAGCTGGCTCGTGGGGCGCCAGGACCAGCTGGCGAACACGTTCCCTTCCTTCTGGGGGTGCTCAAGCGGGGTCCGGGAGCCAGCGTTGGTACCCCCGGGAACTTGTCAGAAGCGCAAACTCTCCCCCCAGGTTCAGGTTTGGGAGGGTGGTCCAGGCCCAGCCCCTGCCGCTGGGCTTGGTGCTTCCGGGAAGCATGACGTGGACTGGAAGGGGTGTTTAGACACAGGGTCTTTCTGTCGGGGGTGGTCAGACGGCAGCCCTTCCCGGGAACGAGGAGCCGGGCCTACACTCAAGACAGGCGCTGGCTTGAGGACTGATGCTCCCCAGGGAGCAGCCTAAGGAGGCGGCGGGGCTGCTCTGGGCCCCCCGGGGTGCCGCCGCGTACCTGCAGTGCACAGTGATGGGGTGGTTGCCCGTCTGCTGCTGCTGCTTCTGCACCGCGGCGATGAGGTCGATCATGCCTTTGCCCTCGGCCGGGATCCCGATTTCCGGCCAGCCGTGGAAGTGGAACTGGCGCACCAGCCGGCTCTGCTCCTCCTGGCGGGCCAGGGGCTGTGGCGGAACAGGGCGGTCAGTGCGCCTGGGCACACGCCCCTGCCCACCTGGGGCAGACCCGGGCCACCCCTCCCGGGGCCTTTGGTGCCTGACAGGTCCACCCGGCTGGCCTGAGGTCCGGATCAGGTGTTCTGAGGGCTGTGCTCCCCTGAGGAGGGAGCAGCCTTCCCGCTGAGTGCGGGTGGGGCAGGGTAGCCAGGGGACGCCCCCTGGGGCCCCACCAGGTTCCAACAGACCCCACCAGTCCCCAGTGGACCCCTTTATGGGACCCTGGTCAGCTTTTCTTAAGAAACGGGCTCAGTTCTTCTAAAAGGAGGCTGGAGATGTGCAGTTTTCCGAGTCTGGTGACCCTGGGCCATCCCGTTCCCGGGGGGGCGGGAGGAGAACCCTGCTCTTGGGCAGATGGGGTTACGCTGTGCTGACCATGCAGAACTCAGGACAACCACAGGTCCCCTCAACCACGGGACAACCACAGGCTCTGGGGTCCCCAGAGCTCCCACTCGGTGCTAGGGAGCACGATCCAGAACCCAGGGCATGGGTGATGGCGGGAGCCCTGGATGGGTAATGTCCTCCTGCCTGACATCCCTGGGTGGGGGCTGGGGACAGAGGTTGGCTCTGGGAGCTGGCCACCCTGCCCCCAGCCTCTCCCTCCAGCAGGGAGGCGGCCACACGGAGGTCCACTTTTGTGGAGCTCCCGCTGACCGTTCTGGACGTGGCCCCCCGGGAAGGCTGGAGGGGTGATGTCCGGGACAAGACAGGTGACGCGCCGAGCGAGGCCGCGGTGCCGCCTGGCCGCGGTGCCGCCTGGCCGCGGTGCCGAGCTCCTGGGCTGGCTCCATACCTGGCTGAAGGTGACCAGGAAGTCCCGGACGCTGATGGCCTCCGAGAGGGTGTCGCTCTTGATTTCGATGGTGATTTCGCCGTGAGTCACGGCGCCCTCTGCTGGCCAGTACTGGTAGCACTTATCCTTGGGGAGAAAATACAAACGTCAGCCTCTTGCGCTTCTAGCCCTTTCCACACGATGCAGAATTTCTCTCCAGTTACTAAACGTGTTTTTCCAATGCCTGTTGCAGAGGGGACAGAACGGATTCCGGAAACACACATAGTTCCCTGGAGCTGAGGTACATGACAGACAGGAAGAGGAGTCATCACAAAGAGGAGCTGGGAAAATTGATTTCATTATGGGAAACATGAACCTGGGTCCCTAACCTGTGTCCTGCCAGGGCTGACATGCCCCCGGCCCACCCTCGGGCACGGGCCGTGTGCTGTGGCCGACAGTCTTGAAGCTTAATAAAATAAAAATCATTTTAAAAGCATTTTTAAAAAGCAAGGAATGCGTCTTGCCAGGATGACTTTAATCAAAAAGACAAATAGTAACAAGCCGGGGGAAATCAGAACCGCCGTGCCCTGCTGGTGGGCATGTAAAACAGGGCAGCTGCTTTGGAAAGCCGCTGGCCAAGCCTCCGAACGTCAAGTGACGTGAGCTTGCACGGCAGCTGTGACGCGGCCGGAGGCCCCGCTCCTTGGCATCTGCCTGGAGCCATGGAGTCACACCCAAACACACGTGCTCGTGACATCATTCCTAATCTCCCCGAAGTGGGAACAGCCCAACTGCCCATCACCTGATGAACGATAAGCAAAACATGATGTATCATATAGTGGAATCTTGTCTATGTAAAGAATGAAGAACTGATTCACGCCAAGGCGTGGAGGGACCTGGGGACTCTGCCAAGTGAATGTCCTCATTGCCATAGACCACTTGTGATAGGACCCCGCGGACAGGAGTGTCCAGAGCAGGCACAGCCCCAGGGACTGAAAGTGTATTCGCAGTGGCAGGGGTGTGTGGGGGGAGGAACAAGGAGTGACTGCTAATGGGAATGGGGTTTCTTTTTTGGGGCGATGCAAATTTCCTGGATTAGGTAGCGATGATGTTGCGCAGCTCTGAATATGCTAAAACCACCGTAATGGGCCCTTGAGAAAGATGAATTATGTGAGTCTGTGTGAGCTCAACTAAAGCTGCAAGGAGTTGAGACGCAAACGCAGGCCTGCGGCCCCCTCTGGGGGAAGCTCCTGGAGAGATGGGCATTATTGAGGGGAGGCTGGTTTTCAGCTGGATGTGGGTTCACCAGCATTTACTACGTCACTAAATAAAGTGCAAAAGGCTGTGCTGGAGCCCTGGTGAAGGGGGAGATCTAACTCACGCAATTCCACCAGGACAATATGTGAATGAAACAGGCACATGTATCAGGGCCTTTGTCTGAAGGGGTCAGATTTGCGTCTGTAGACAATACAAAAATGGTGGGATTTCAAGACAGGTTAAGAACACAGGCCGGGGGCAGTTAGGGTTCACAACAGAAACCCCCAAGGAAATGAAATGAAGCCTTTTCCCGCCAGACTCTCCGGCAAGCAGCTGGCCTGCGGACAGTCGGCAGCAAGGTGTACACGGTGAGAAGCTGTGGCCACGTGGGCTGCACCGGGCCCCTGAGTGCCCAGCTGCTCTCGGAGGAGGCCCTGACCTGCTCTCTCTCCTGGACCTCCGTCAGCATCACGATCGTGTGGCACCTCCACTCCCAGACCATCCTCCAGAAGTCCTCCACCGTGTGCGCCAGCGGCCCCTGGGTGGCGATGAAGTAGTCCTTCTGTCGGTAGCCCTGCGGGGGGGAGCAGAGGATGAGATGCCGCCCGCACCCCAACCCTGACAGGACGGATATTAGGACTCTGGGAGGGCACAAGCCCCCCTGCAGGCACTCAGGGCACAGGAGAAGGCGCCCCACCTTAGTGCCAGGGCATCTGAGTGGAGGTTAGGGATGCCCACTTGCTGGTGTCCACCTGCCAAAGCACCGGGAGCTGCAACCCTGTTTCTGCTGCTTACAGCCAGCCAGCGGCAGGGCGGGCAGGCCTGGGCGTGCAGCTAGTGGGAGAGGCTTGAATCCGGCTCCTCTGCTAGGGCCCAAATGACCTCGGGCACAGCCTTCTCATCTGCGTGTTCCGACACCACCCCCTCCTCAGCCAGCCCAGACCGTGTGTCCTGGACGTCCGCGTGGGACGTGTTGCAGGGGCCAGGAAAGCATGCGGGAGCACCCATAGGTACCTGGCGCTACCGGAGGGGAGAAGCAAAGCGTACGTTAAGAGCAGAATGGGAACAGCTAACACTCCGCAGGCCTCTGCCCTGTTTCCGAAGCTCACTGTTACGTTTTAAGCACGTGATTCTGCTCGTGAAATGGGGGTCTCTGGTGGGGGTTCTGAGCGGGCGATGAGCTGGCACTCACGTCGATGAAGGACGCGTTGATGTAGTCCGTGTACTCCTGGCCCCGCTTCATGGACAGGATCACGCGGTTGAAGTCATCTGCAAGGCAGCGCGCCCCGCGTTAGCAGGACACCCCACCCTGCGCGCGACGCTCCCGGGGCTTCTGGCACAGAACACTTGCTAATAAAGTCGCTAAGTCAGTCAACTCTCCGAAGGTTCGCTTTGTCAGCTGGGGTAGAAAGTGGCCCAGGGGAGTTGTGCTTTGTTAGGAAAGCTCTGGAAACCCCCCAGTTACCCTTTCATTTCTCAGGACGGGAGCTGATGCATGAACAGACGCCACATTAAGGAGAGAAGGGGCGTGGCCAGCCGGGAGGGGGCTTTCCTGGGGTCTCCGGGGTTGGGGGCTGCGGGAGGTGCCACAGCCCTGCACACGGTCTACCCCGGAGCCTGAGGTGAGAGCAGCCCGCGGCTTCCTCAGGGGTCTGCGTCCGCCTCAAGGCTCTGTCCTCACCCTCCAGGCTCCCCTGCCCGAGACGCCATTTCCTGGCAGTTTCCTTGGCTCTGCCTCTTTCCTGGGGAGCAAGTGTACCCCTGCTTGCTGCTTGTGGGCATTTGTCTCCACTGCCCCCTACCCACACCCTACCTCACGCAGGACCTCAGGCAGGCCAGTGTCCAGACTCCACTCCCGCCCATTCCTTGCCAGCCCCACAGCCAGAGGCTTTGTCCTCTGGGCCCTCACAGCCCCAGGCTGCTCCACACGGCCCCAGGCTGCGCCACAAGGCCCCAGGCTGCTCCATGCGGCCCCAGGCTATATTCTACATGGCCCCAGGCTACTCCACATGGCCCCAGGCTGCTCCACGAGGCCCCAGGCTGCTCCACACGGCCCCAGGCTGCTCCACACGGCCCCAGGCTATATACTACAGGGCCCCAGGCTATGTACTACAGGGCCCCAGGCTATATACTACAGGGCCCCAGGCTATGTACTACAGGGCCCCAGGCTATATACTACAGGGCCCCAGGCTGCTTACACGGCCCCAAGCTACTTCACACAGCCCCAGGCTGCTCCACACAGCCCCAGGCTACTCCACACGGCCCCAGGCTGCTCCACACGGCCCCAGGCTATATACTACAGGGCCCCAGGCTGCTTACACGGCCCCAAGCTACTTCATACAGCCCCAGGCTGCTCCACACAGCCCCAGGCTACTCCACACGGCCCCAGGCTGCTCCACACGGCCCCAGGCTGCGCCACAAGGCCCCAGGCTGCTCCATGTGGCCCCAGGCTGCTCTGCATGGCCCCAGGCTATATTCCACACGGCCCCAGGCTACTCCATACGGCCCCAGGCTGCTCCATGTGGCCCCAGGCTGCTCCACGTGGCCCCAGGCTATATTCTACATGGCCCCAGGCTGCTCCACGTGGCCCTAGGCTATATTCTACATGGCCCCAGGCTGCTCCACATGGCCCCAGGCTGCTCTGCATGGCCCCAGGCTATATTCCACACGGCCCCAGGCTACTCCACACGGCCCCAGGCTGCTCCATGTGGCCCCAAGCTACTTCACACGGCCCCAGGCTGCTCCACACAGCCCCAGCCTACTCCACACGGCCCCAGGCTGCTCCACAAAGCCCTAGGCTATATTCTACACGGCTCCAGGCTGCTCCACACGGCCCCAGACTGCTTTAAACGGCCCCAGGTTGCTCACAGCCCCAGGCTACTCCACACTGCCCCAGTGGGTAGCACTGGCAGGCCCTGCTGCGTGGCCTGAGCCCTCTCTGTGTAAGCCCTGGAGGTGCAGTGGGGGCTGAAGGAGAGTTGGCTCAGGAGGCATAGCCATGCTTGAAGCAAATCTCTCTGCTTCCAGGAAGTTTTCCCTCTGCTACCTCTAAGCCCAGGTCCCTAGCAGTGCCACACAGGGCCAGCTGGCTCATGCCTTGCTCACAGGCCGGTCTCCCCTGCCCAGCAGCCTGATGCAGCCCCCTGAAGGCCCCAGTCTGGGCTAGGTAGTGCCCTGCTCTGATCCCTGCAGTACAGGGTGATGCTGGCCTGACCCTCCTGTGTCCTACCGGGTGGACCACACAGCCCCAGGCTGCCCCACGGCCCCAGGCTCCCCCTCACAGCCCCAGGCTGCTCCACACGGCCCTGGGTGTCCTTACAGGGAATGATCTGGATCACTCTGGCCTTCTTCATGTTTGCCGGCAGGTTGCCCGTCCTCATGTTCTCCTTCATGATCCGGACATTGGTCAGTTTCTGGGTTAAGGACAAAATCATGCAGTTGAGGCCCTGATACTCCTGAGCAAACCCTCAACCCTATAACCGAACGACTGTCAAGGGCACCTGACAAGAGCAAGCCTGGGTCCCAGTTCCAGCCCTCTCCTGAGCCCTCCCCCGAATCTTGGACAACAACGTCCGCAGGACACCCTGGTTTTTGTGGGCTGCTGCTGAGCTCTGGCCGCCCTCGGCTCTTCCTCCTCTGGGAAGCTTTGGGCCCTGGGGGCCGATCAAGAGGGACGCTCGCCTTGCAGGGACCCGTTTCCCTTCCCACTGAGGGGCAAGGCTCACCCTGAACTCCTCCTCCAGCCCGATCTTGTCGAAAGGGGTGGTGGGGCCCTGCAGGGTCTGCAGGTGCTTCTCCAGGGAGGACACGTCCAGCTCGGTGTCGCCGTAGAGGAAGTACTCCAGCAGGGCTTGGTAGATGAACGTGTACTGCATCTGGGAGACAGAGCGCAGGCCAGTCAGCGGGCCCAGGCCCCTCTCCTCCTCCTGTCCCGGCAGGGAGGCCTCGGGGCGAGCCGGGCCGGGGCTGGTAGACCACGTGTCCCGGTAACCGGGCAGCGGCCTTGCCAAGGGTGCTCCCCCTGCCGCAGGCCCTGGGGAGAGGCCACCGTGCCGGGAGCGGAGGGCTGCTCTGTCCAGCTCGCGCCGGCACGGCGGCTGGACTCGGGGGAGGGTGTTTGGGGGCTGTTACTCACGTCCGTCTGAACCATCTGTGGGCGCTGATTGCGGATTTTTGACACAAACTCAAAGACGTCCACCTTCTGCTCGGCGTGCATCATGTCTATCATGGCGTCGATCACTATGAAGGTGCCCGTCCGGCCCACGCCCGCGCTTCGGGACAAAGAGAGAGCCAGGCCTGAGTCACGTCCTCTGAAGTGAGGGATGGGGCCTCGGAACCGCCTGGGGCTGGAGGAAACGCCCCCTCCTGGGACTTGGCCTCCGCCCGGGAGCAATTCCACACGCCGCGGCCAGAGGGCGCCCCGACCTCGGGAAAGTGACCTGGAGCCTCTGCCAAGGGCCCCGCGGAAAGGCTCCCTGAGCTCTGGGGGCCGCGTGGGAGCCCGGCCGCCACTTTTCCTCCAGCGCCACCACCGTGCAATTGGGTGACGCAGAGTGTCACGCAGTAGCTTTTCTAAAGCCCCTGTTTAAGTCAGGGGTCCCGCGGGCAGAGGCCTGCTGGCCCGCACGCCAAGGTCCTCAAGGGGACGGGAGGCACCAGCTTGCGCTCTGGCGCCCCAGCCTCACCCCTGGGCTGGCTGAGGCCAGCTGGTCCTCGGGGTGTCTGCTGAGAGGACGCCGCCTCGATGCTGCCTTGATTCCACCCCGGGTTGGGTTTCCTTCCTCCCACGCACTCCCCGCTGTCCGCCTGGACGCTGACCCCCGCGTGGCCTGCCGTCCCCCTGGCTCTGCACCAGACAGGGTGTTCAACCCCAGCTCCCAGCACTCGGGCACACGCCGGGCTCAGCGAACGCCCCTTGAATGAACAACTCCCTAGCGGGTCTGGCTCCTCCACTGCCCAGTCCTAAAGCCGGCGGCAAACAGACCGCGGGAGAAGGCAGGGGCGCCCGGCGCTCGGCCACACACGACCTTGGCGAGGCCGCTTTGTGAAGAGCCGGGGCTGAGCTTCCCCGGGAGGGGCCGGGAGGGGGCGGGCCATGGGGTGCAGGGAGAGGGGCAGGCGTCCAGGAGGGTTTCACGTACATCACAGATCTGGAGAATCAGAACCAATCAGAACGGGGCTCCCCGCAGCACCCCGGCCCATGCGGAGCAGCTCCATCTCCTGCACTGCCACCATATTTCGGCAGTGGTTGGCCCTGCTGTCTTGGCCACGGGGGCCCTTCTCTGAGGGGTTCAGGGGAACCCCACCTGGGCTTTCCATCCAGGCTCTCCCCCGACAAAGTGGACACCACTTGGATTCACCCCTGGATATGCAGGGGTTACAGACGGGTGCCTCCCGAGGATCACGGCCCCGCCAGGGACCTCAGGACCCCACACAGAGCTGCAGGTACTCCTGCCACACAGGTGTTGGCAGAGGCGGCGCGGACCACCGGCTGCTACAAGTCTGAGCGCAGGACCCCACTGCTGGGGACGGAGCAGGCCTGGGCCACGCCCCCGTGCAGCTGCTGGGGGAGTCTCAGGGCCGAGTGACAGTGACTGCTCCTGGGCAGGTGGCACTTAGGTTCTCCAGGGGAGGGAGCTGGACCCAAGCGTGTTGCATGGTTGCTTCATACCCTGTCCCCAGGGGCAGAGCCAGGTTCCAGCCCTCTCCCCAGGACTCCAGGACTCCCTGCCTTGGCCCGTAAGGTAAAGCGGGGCAGAGAGGACATGGCAGGCATCTTTGCGGTGGCTGAGCATGCTCTGAGGGGCAGGGAGCTGAGCATCGGGACTTTCCTGGTGCTGTGCCCTCATCTCAGAGAACAGACCTGGGTGCAAGGCCTACCAGAGACTCTGCTCTGCAGCCAGAGGGGGGTTTAGACCCAGCCGCAGCGGGGCTGCAGGTGCCGTCACTACGGCTCACCCTGTCTGGTGTGGACACCCGAGGGTGTCCAGGTGTGCAAGGGCACACATTCTGGAGAAATGATTGTTTCAGGACCTGCTTCGACACATGTGTTCCTGGTGGGCAGGCGGGGGCTGGCAAGTCCCCCCCCCTGCACGGCCCGCACCTGTCAGGGCCTACCCCATGCCCGGCCTGGGCGTACCTGCAATGCACCACGATGGGCCCGGCATGCTCGGGGTTGAGTGTCTTCACTTTTTTCAGGAACTTCAGCATCCCGATGGGGGTGAAAGGCACCCCAAAGTCGGGCCAGCTGGTGAAGTGCAGCTGGGAGACCAGCCGTGGGGCTTTGCAGCCGTCGGGGAGCTGCTGGGGACACAGGAGACGTGAGGCAGGACGCGCCACCCCCAACCCCATGTTCTAAGGGCGCCAGCACCCAGCGTCACACGTGCATGGCCGTGCGTGCATGTGCAGGGAGGGCCAGCACTGGCAGGATGCCCCGCGTGCAGAGCCCAGCTTACCACCCCCTCTGAACCCCGCACCAGGGCCGCCCGGGGCAGCAGAGCAGGGTCCACGGGCCCCAGGACCAGGCCAGGACAGCCAGACGCAGTCCGGAGACCGCGGGGCAGCAGGTTTGGCCCTGTCAGCACCAACAGCACCTTCCAGCCCCCAAAGTGTCTCAGTTTAGGGAGAATGACGGCCTGCTCCCAGGACACCTGAGCCCTCAGGGCCGCCCAGAATTTGTTACCAGGCCCGGCCCTCGGCTCTGTGCCCGGCCCAGGGGCAGCTGGACAGCTCCGGGAGAGCGGGCCTGGTGTGCGCTGGCTCTCCCGCGGCCTGGTGCTCTTGGGGACTCCCTTGGCCGGAGGCCAGCGCTGGGGACACTTACCGACTGGACGCAGAACTTGCGGATGGTGTAGTCCACCAGAACCACGCAGTCCTCCACGCTCACCCGGATGCTCCCGTACGTCCAGCAGCCCTGGTCCGGCCAGTACTGGTAGCATTTCTCCTGTGAGGGCATTCAGGGGTGCTGGGTTGGTGGGGGCTCACCCTCGCTGCCTGCATCCCCACGGCCTATTGAGCCCAGGGCAGAGTCCCGGGCCCCGCGACAATGGGGCGGCCTCCTGCCGCGCCACCTGCAGCCTGGACATGGCCACCGGAGCCTGCTCTGACTTCAGCAGTGGCGATGGGTCTGCTGCCCTTCAGAGTTGGGGCCTTGGGCGGCCCCAAGTCAGCCTGGTGTCCCCTGACACTTCCTGCTGGATCTGGCAGGAGTGTCCCTGCTCGGCAACCAGAGACAGGTTAGCTCACTGGCCCAGCCAGGTGCTGAGGGGGGATGGGCCCTCTGGGCCGGATGCTGACCTGAGACCGGCAGGGGGCGGTGGCGTGGACCAGCTGCCCCCACGACCTCCCAGGCCGGGGCGGTGCTCCAGGCCCCACGCTGAGGAGGGTCCTCCGTGAGCGGGGGCTTGTGAACTCCGGGGGACCCTCCTCCCTCGCCCTGGGCTGACACTGAGGGTCAGCAGTCCTGCCAGCACCGGACAGCTCAGCCTGAACTCGGACCAGGAGCTGCGCGGCCACAGGGTCCAGCTGGGGGAAGGTCTTATGAGCAAAGGCGGCCTGCAGGTTACGGAGCGGCGTCCTGAGTGACGCCCACACCCTCAGGACAGACGCCCCATCCCGGCCCTGGCGCCTCCTGAAGTTGCCCCTCCGTAGGCCCTGCTTTGGGCCAGTCTCTGCCCCCTAGAGACGCTGTGACACCCCGAGAGTCTCGCCTTGAGAGGCTTTCCCAAGGCCGCTGGGGCTGGTTCTGACCCCCTGCCCCGCTCACGTGGGGGCTGTGGGACACCCCCGCCTCTCGGGGTAGAGGGCAGAGGCGGTGCCCGTGTTTCACAACGCAGCCAGGATGCTGCAGGCGCGCCCACAGCGGCGAAGAAAAGGGAACCTCCTGAGAAATGAGCCCATCGGCACAGGGACAGGCAGGGCAGGAGCAGGCAGCGCCAGTCACAGACATGGAAGGGCCGGCAGGGCGCGGAGGGAGAGCAGCGAGGACGGGCCCGCGGCACGCTCGGGGCGGGGGCTGTCCTACCCCTGCTTCCGTCCCGGCCTCACGCTTCACGTCGTTCACAAGACCCAGAAAGGCTGGTCCCAGGGGACCCAACGCTCCCGGAGAGGCCTCAGCCCCCCGTCCCCGGGCAGTGGGTGGGGGGCTGAGCGGCCTGGCTTCTGCTCAGCCCTGGGGGCCTCCGCTGCACCCCTCCAGCACAGAAAGGGGTAGGCGTCCCCCCAAGGCCCCCGCTAGTCCTGTCTGTTTCCAGAGACCCGAGCACAGCTGGGAGGCCCTGTCCCAGCTCCTCCAAATACAAAACCACCCTCGCAAAGGGAGAGCCGCCCCCTGGGCCAACGAGCTGATGACACAGGCAGCGCCGGCCCGAGCAAGAGGCCGCTTTCGGCGCAGGAGGACGGGTAACACCCACGTGCCAACCACAAAACAAAGGCGGGAGCAGAGGCATCGAGAAGAAAATCTGAAACAACGGCGCCCCGGGGAACACATCCGAGCGAACGGGCACGCGGGCGCCGGGGAAGCAGCGGTGGTGGCGGAACGCAGGCCCCACGGAGCCTCGGCCGGAAAGGGCGGGGGCGGCTTTTCCTGCGCCTCCTCGTGGAGTGACTCAGTGCCCGCGCCACGGGGCTGGAGCCCCTCGCCCGCCCGCCCGCCGAGGGCCCAGGCTCGGGCGGGGCCGCCGGCGGGTCCCCACGGGGAGATGACGCGTCAGCGGGGAGACCGCCAGGGCCAGGCCGCGTGGCAGGACAGAGGCTGCCGCCCCGGCCCGCGCCTGCCTGCGCCACCGTTGCCCTGACCCTCAGGTTAGCAGCCAGAGTGACCCCGGGCGACGGCGCCTCCAGCAGCCCAAGTCCCACACGGGGGCAGGCCCTGGGCGTGAGCGTGGACCACGGAAGCCCCGCAGAGCACCGGGCGGTGGAGGCCGGGAAGGAGGCCCGGCCCCCGAGCCCGCTCCCTCTAGCCCGACTCTTCCTTCATCGGGGGTCGTGAACTTCCAGACACGCGTGTCTGCTCGCCGCCGAGCGCCCTGTGGTGCCCCCAACTGGGCACGGACACCAGCGGTTCCCTGAGGTGCCGCCAGTCTCCCCTGGTGCCCACACGCCACCTGCCCGCCTCCTCCCTCCAGCTGGGTTTGGTGGAATCCCCGCCGGCACCACCGGCATCCCTGGAGCAGCCCCTGCCCCCGGCCTGGACTGTGGTCTGGGGGCGGCTCCCACCTCTGGGACCCCTCCTTCATGGCTCTGTTCTGGTCTATTCTGCGGGGGGGGGGGTGGCCTGTGTCCCCGCAGCTGACAGTGAGGGCCCCGAAGGCGCTGGTGATGCTGTGAGCCGGCCCGAGCCCCGTCCCGAGCCCCCGCACAAGGCAGGCCTGGGCCGGGCACTGGGGCGCCTCCCGGCCAGCACCTCCGGGCCCTATTGTCCGGGGCCTGCCCTGCAGTGGACTTGGGCTGCCTGGGGCTCACCCACGCACCCCTCCTGGCACCCCATCCCGCAGTGGCGCTTCCCTTTTCCTCTGTACAGGAGCCCGCGCGCGCCCACGCCACGGCACACACGGCAGCCCGCGCATGCTCCGGGGGTCAACACGCCTCAGTCTACCTTGTTTGTCAAATGTGTTGAAAACCAGGAAATCCTTTTGGCAGGATCTGAGGCCCGGCGTGTTCATCCCCACACTCTAACCCCCTAAATCCTGAACCCGCTGCCCCCCCCACCACGGCGGGCCGGCGCCACGGGGGACCGCAGCCAGAGTCCCTGCGGGCGGGTCTGGACTGCGAGGGGCCTGGGGGAGTCAGCGGGGAGTTTTTCTTTCTTCTGCAAAGAAAGCGGGGAGTTTTCTTTCTTCTTTTCTTTTCTGAGCAGGAACAGGAAGTGGTAACCCCTGCGCCCCCCACCCCCACCCCCGCCTGCCCGCAGACCCGGGAAAGGCCTCGAGTCAGCCGCTACCTCTTTCCTCTCCTTCAGGTTGGTTAGCATGACGATGGTCGCCGACTTCTGCTCCCAGACCATCCTCCAGAAGTCGTTGACGGTTTCCTGCTTGGGGCCTGCATGTGGGGGAGACACAGGGGGCACCCCCGTGGGTCCCGGCCCGTCCCCAAGATCCAGCCGGTCACCAGCCCCTCCTCCTCCTAGTAGGCCCGGGGAGAGCTGCCCACTTCTCTGAAACACACAGGAAATGGATTGATGCCTCATTTCCTTAGAGAATCCCAGAAGAGCAGGGCTGGAGGGAGTCAGCGTATTTCAGCTTCCCCACCCTGTCCCGTTCTGCCACCTTCAAGCTGCCCGAGAGCTGGCACATCCCCAGGGCGCCAGAGCCGGCCTGGCATAGCTGCTGCATCCACAGCCCCGCATGACAGCCCCTATTTTTCAGGGAATCTGACTTTGAACAAGTTCCCTGGTGAGTTTGATGTACACTGAATTTGGGGATCACTGTTGCGAAGACTCTTGCCTGGGAGGGAAGGTGTCAGGACCCTGTCCATACCTAACTGGCCCAGCCCCTATTCCTGGAGGCTGGAACGGGATGGCACACTGCATGGAAAATCCCAGAAATTCCAGGTGGATTAAGGGCACGTTCCCCTGGCGCAGGCACCCGACCCCCACTCCACAAAGCACTGTGGAAGCCACAGAGAGAAACTCAAGGTCACTGGATGTGGTTATCAACACACAACCAGCCACGGCGGGCCTCGAGCGCCCTGTGTTGCAGGCAGGAGTGGAAGCAGGTGTGCGCTGTGTGCCTGCAACCTAACCTGCTGGTCACACCTGTGCTCTAGTGGCAGGTGACCCAGGTGCTCCCTAGAGGTCTGCGTTGTTCACAGGAGCGTCACATTGCAAAGCCTGCAGATTCTCAAATGCAAATGTGGGGTAACCGGCTGGTGTTGCCGAGAGGCTCACGCTGACGCAGCTGGAGGGGGGACCCCACATCCGCCCTCCCCAGCTCCGAGTCCCCAGCCTCCATGTGCTGCCTGCTACGGCGTGTTCAGGAGGTCTGCTGGGGGCACCTGCCAGGGAAATGCTTGCCCCCTCTGCAACGCCCCCCTGCGGCACCCACACACCCTGGCGAGCTCTGCAGCCTCGGCAGGAAGCAGGGTCATTCACCTTATTTTACAAAAATTTCATTCAGAAAGTCACTTAAGGCAATGCTTACCTTGAGCAGCTATGAATTTATTCTTCTCTTTGTAACCCTAGAAAAAACAAACGCAGACTTCTCAACTTCCGCAATTAGCTTTGCTGGAAGGATTTTTGCTGTTTGGTTAGGAAAGCAATGCCTATTCATCACGGGGAACTTTGAAAACACAGAAAAAATAAGTTCAGAAATTCATTTCACAGTAATGGCAAAAATAAAAGCTACTCGTATGTCCTGTCCAGGGTTTTCTGTTATGCCTTCCCTGACCTACCCACCAGCAGACTCGCGGGCGGGCATTGGTGTGACTTGTTAACATGTAGATTCTTTTATGTTATGTTTTCACAGTTTCATATTTACCAGAGATGCTCTTTTAAGATCCCATTACTAGGATTCCTCATAGTCCACTGCGTGTGACTTCCCCGCAGGTGATGGGGCTGGTCCCCTCGGGCCCTGCTCTGACAGTAGCATGAACACCGGGACCAGCACCCTGGGCCTAGCTCTGTCCTGACAGCGGATCTGGGGCTCGGCTACTGGAACGACGCGTGCTTATCTGCTGTCTGCACTTGGGGCCAAACCGCCAGGAGACGGACGCTCCTGGCCCCAGAGGAGGAAGAGGCACGTCATGACTCGCAGTCAAGACCAGCGCGTCCCGCTGGCCCAGGGACAGGCGACGCGGACTTACGTCTATGTAGGAGGCGTTGATGTAGTCAGAACAGGGGGTGCTGTCCACTTGGCTCAGGATCACCCGGGAATGGTCGTCTGCAAGAAACAGCCAGGACGCAGGATGAGGAGCCCCCTGTGCCGCTCACACCTCTGGTCGGCAGACACCCCAAGCATCCCCGTCCCCACGACAGCCCCGCCGAGGCCCTCGGCACCGGGAGGGCGGGCGGTCTGCCTCGCTGAAGAGTGTCTGGGACGGGCCTGGGCCCCGCATGGGGCCAAGTGGCGCCGAAGGGACCGATGTCGCCGAGCAGGGCAGCGGGAATCCTCGCCAGAGATGGGACAAGGCGGGGCCCTGTAGGGCGAGGCTGTCTCTGAGCCCAAGCTGGAGCCCATGTTGCCTGGTGCAGCGTCCCCGGGGCAGGACGGTGCCGCCATCCCAGGTCCAGGGACAGGTCCTGGTGCCGCTGGGACCATGGGCCTCAGGGTGTGGGGCTTGGGGCTGCGCTCCTGACCCTCCTGCTTCAGGCCCACCTCGGCTGGACAGTGAGCAGAAGCCCTGGGCGTGTGCCTCTGTACGGGCGGGTTCCGGAGCAGGGCCTAGCGGGGTGAGGGTGAGTACAGTGTGGCCGGGTGTGCTGTGAACCGCTGCATGTGAGTGTGCGCTGTGTGTGTGCCTGTGTGTGGGGGTGAGGGGCGTGTGGGCTGCGTGTGGACTGTGTCTTCTGGGCTGTGTGACTTGCCGGGAGGTTCCGTGTGGGGGCCCGTCATGGCTGCTGTGGGTGTCTGTGTGGGTGTCTGTCACTGTGGCCTTTGTGAGACCCTTTCTCCATAAAATGTCAAACATTTCATCGCTGGACTTTGTGAGCAGCGCCACGACAAAGGTATCGGGGCTGGATGATGGGCATGCATGCAGTTTTCTAATTTCACAAGAATCGGCCTTGGCATTTCCATGGGCCTAGGAGAGGCAGAGCTTGGCCCGGCCGAGACTGCTGGCCCAGCACCAACTGCCACTTGCCTGCCCAGGCCGGCTCTCCGGGACGGTAACACCATGCTGGGCATGTGCTCCAGCCGTTGCAGGCGCGTCACCCCGCATGCTGGTCCCACAGCCTGACACGAACCAGAGGGTTGCTTTGGGGTGTGGATCTGGGCAAAGACCCCGGATCACGGCTATTTGTCCCCATGGCCACCATGCATCCGGGTGGCCTGGACTTCACGGGCCAAGGCCAGATCTGTCCTGCTGCTGCGGAGACCCACCAGCATGGCAGAGGGGCCGCTCGGCGCCACACCCAAACCCACCCCATGGACTTTGCCATGAGACCCCCCAGCTCAGGGGCTGATGAGGCCGAGGCAGAAATAGCTCTGGCTGAGCATGTAAAACTAGTGGAAATAATTTGGAGCAATTAACGCTCCGAGGACAGCTATAGAAAACAGAGGGTGGAAAATAGCCTGCCGGTTAGATTTAGAATCTTGCAGCTTCCTGTCTTTTCATTCTAAAAAGTCACACTTCGACTTTCAAAGCATTATTTCCTAAAATTATCAGCTTTTGGCACTTTTCCAGAAAGGAGGCTGCTCTCTCATCACAGCTACAGAGCCTCTGCAGAAGCAAAGGTGCCACTTCAGGGACACGCAGGCCTCTCGGGGGGGTGGGGACCCCCAGCACCACCCACGGTGCCTGGACCTCCCTGCACATCTGTTTACCTGACTTCCAGCTGGAGGGAGGGTTCAGGGAGTGGGGAGCTGGCTGGAGACTTTCCTCCTGCAGGCACTACCTTCTTGGGGAGTAGCCTGGCCTGGGGAGCAGGCCCGAGGAACCCCACAATCATCCAGAATGCAGGCCAGCCTGTCTGCCTAGCACCTCCGGCTCCATCAGCCTCTCCTGCCCTTCAGCTGCGTCTCACTGGTGCCACCGGTTGGCTGTCTCCGGCCACCCTCCCCCCATGTCCCACCAATGTGGAATGCATCACATCCTGGCAAGGCCCCCAGACCCTCGTGGACCTTAGAGTTTCTCTGGTGTGATGCTCCTGTGCCTGGGGGGCGGGGGGGAGGAACTCGGGGGAGTGCGGGCAGCCTATGCTGTTCCCACCACGCCCTGCACTGCAGAAAAGACCTCTTTCCTTCCTTTTGTGGCATAAGTGAGAAAAGAGCCTGGGGAAGGTGGCCGGAGGCAGGCCCTGCTGGTGCAGGTTGACATCCCTGGGGCGGGGGGAGGGAACCTTCACGCCTGGGTCAGGGACCTGTGCAGGTAATTCCTGCACCTGGCACTGGCTCTGCTCCCGTCGACGCCCCACCTCAAGTCCTGTTAGTAATAATGGAAGGTCGCCTTTACAGAGCAAGAGCCACCAAGAGAGAACCGAGCTCGGGAACCCCGAGGACGCTGGCCTGGCCGGGTGTATTCCAGATTCAACCCTCTGCAAGCAAGGCGGGAATGGTCTCGACCCAGTGCTGAAAACCAGGGTCCACACACGCAGGGGACCCCAGCTTCTCTTACCCACAGAGCAGGTGGCCTCCATGCTAGCCCTGACAAGGCCACCAGAGCCGACCCGGACGCCCGTCCAGCACATGGGCTGGCTTCCTTGGGCGCATGGAGCCACCCCGCAAGAAGGGGCTTTCCCGGAGCTGGGGAGGCCTTGCGTTCAGGGTTCACACCTCACCTTGGTGGAGCCTCGAGGCTGCGTCCTGCATCCTGGTGGGCAAAGCCCCAGGAGGGTCCAGGCTGGGGAGGAAGCCTCACACAGTCAGCTCACATGGGGCCAGCTCCAAACTAGCAGTTTGTCTTGGCTCCAAGGCCACCCCCGGGCACAGTCCCCCCCAGTGATGCTCCTGGACTGGCCAGCCTGCTCCCTGGCCCGGCCACCTCCCTGGGCTTGCATTTCCCAGCCCACGGCCACCTTCGTCGTTGGGGTTAAAGTCGGGCTGATGCTGAGCCGCCCAACACCGCGAAAGCTCCGTTTCTCCCCTCAGGCAGGGGACTTGCTGCTGGTGGCCAAGAGCACAGGTCAAGAGCAGAGACACCAGGGCCACCAGCTGGGGTCCAGTCCTGATCCCGTCTCAGTGGCCCCACTGAGCAAAGGCCCAGCAGCCAGACCCCCCCCCAGAGCACAGGCTGGGGGCCCCATGCTGAGGCAGGCCCCCACTCGGAGCCCCTCCACGGCCACGTGCTTGGGAGCCGTAGGCCAGGCCGAGCTTTGTTGAAACGCCACCCGCCAGGCAGAGAATGAAAATCTTACTGGGAAGGATGTTGGGGTATCTGTTTTTTTCTCTGTTTTCTTCTTTGTTGGCCAGTTCGAAAGTTCCCTGTATGTGTCCAGATGGTAACGACTGGAAGAGAAGACACAGTCAGCAACAAAGGCCGGGCCCATGTCAGCTGCCCACTGTGGACAGCGCCCCGTGGGCAAACTGCCTCCCAGCCCCGCCCCTGCCTGTCCTCCTGTCTGTTCCTGCCTGTCCTCCTGTCCATCCCCCGCCTCTGCCCTCCTATCCACACCCTGCTTGGGTGCCGCGCAGGGGTGGGGAGAGTAGAAACTGGCTTTCTGCGTGCCCAGTCTGTGGGGCCAGCGAGGACAAGGCTGTGTCCCACGCTGCATGAGGGCAGAGCCTTGGCCATGGGTGGCCACCAAGCCCTGGGGGGTCCCGCACCTTTATGTACACACTGACCCGCCAGCTCAGGATCAAGAAGGGGGCGTAGACCTGGGCGTGGGGGCGCCGGGTGGGTGCTGGGGCACAGGCTGGAACCCATCCACTGTAGACTCCATGTATGTGGACCCGCGGCCCGACCCCGACCAGCACCAGGGGCTCCCACCCCCGTCTCCCTCCATCTAGATGAGGGTGTGGAGGCTCTGCTGGGACCACGGGGGTTGCTCTGTGGTGGCTGCAGCAGCTGGCCACTCTGACCCGAGGAGCTGCCCCACATGGCCCCTGCCGTGCATAGGGGAGTGGCCCTCCGCCAAGCTGTCCAGCGCTTGCTCCTGCTGTCCGTCACCTGGACTCACGTCCCTGCGCTACTTGGGCGGCCAGGAGATGAGAGCCCGGGGAGGGCGCCGCCAGCAGGCCCCAGTGGGTCCGTGGACGCAGGTGGGTGCGTGTCTGCTTAGGAAGCGGGTGGGAGGCGGGAGGGCCATGCTTGCCCGGTGGACAGCACTTCAGGGACGCTCCAGTCACGTTCCTGACCTCCCGCTCCCTGCTGGGTGGACCAGGAGCCTGAGGCTGCTCCAGCCAGCATGGGGGACAGGGCTGGCTCTGCACGGGGGCTGGGGCTCCTGGAGACTCTCCTCCTGCTTCGATGGTATGGGAGGGTGGTGCTGCGGGACAGGGGGGCAGGAGCCGAATGGCCCTCATTTGTGGGGATTTAACTGGGGGCCTGGGGATGACGTTGTTAGAGCAGCCTCTGCCCGAGTGGATGAGATGCCAGGACCTGACTTTCATGGGGTCCCGCTGGGGATGGACACAGCTCCAGGCAGACACGGGCTAAGCTGGGCACCCCGCACCTCTCTCAGGTTAGGGCAATCTAGGGGCCAGGGGGTGTCCTCATCACCCCAGCAAGGAACAGACACACGAAGGTGAGTCAGTCGCCTGTCCAGGCTGTGAGAGGCAGGGGCGGGTGCCGAGGCGGGTGGCACACCCACACCTGCAGCGCCCATGACCTGGCTCAGTCCAAGCCGTCCCCCTGGAGTCAGTGCACTGAGCTGCTGCTCCGTGGCACACAGAGATCCAGACTCCTCTGGCTGTGCTCCTTGGAGATGCATCATCCTCCCTCCTGTCTCCAGGAGAGGCGCATGGCACAGCGGGTGAGCGAGGAGAGGCCGGAGCTCGGAGGAGAGGGCGGGTGCTCCTGGAACAGGGACACGGCCACCCTTGGGGGCCAAGTCCAGGGCCCCCCAAATCTCCACCCCACTCTCCCTGGGTGCAGGGGCAGGAGGGGGGAGGAGAGCGAGGCCTTTGCTTTGGAGGCCCAATTTAAAGGGGCACCCCGGGCACTCAGGAATCAAGATGAAATAACAGGCAAATGCAACTTAGAAAATAAATGAGTGCCCCCAAAATCTGCGATGACCAAATGTCAAACTTTTAGGCAGCAGCAGATTAGGACGGCGCGGTGACCGCTGGGCTTTCCTGGGGCAGCAGGACCTTCACCTTCACCTGGACGGCTGCATCGTCCCACTATTTTTTCATGTTCCATTCAAATTTGGTCCTGAGCCCTGTGTTTGTGCCTCTTTAAAATTCACACGTGGGCCAGCGCGCCTGTTCCCTGCCCCGCCTGGGGTGGCGCAGAACCAGCTGGTTCTGACTCAGAGCGCCGAGCCCGCCCTCCCCAGCGGGCCACGGTCTCCGGGGAGAAACTCCAGCCCAAGGAGAACGGGACAGAGGGCAGAGGAAAAGGTCCGGGAGCTGTAAGCGGGAGAGTTATTTTGAAGACAGAGTCCACTTCCCTTGTGTGGCTGAGCGATTGCACAACCTGCCTGGCGCTGTCTTTCAATGTGACCTAATTTCTCAAAAAAAGGAGACACATTTCTCAAAAAAAGGAGACACATTTCTCAAAAAAAGGAAACAATTAAAAGGAAGCAAGGAGAGGCGGGCGGGGCCTGGGCTAAGAAGCAGCGTAGACGCGCCTCTGCCCACCTTTGGAGGCCCGTGTCTGGGCGAGACCCGCAGGAGTCTAGATGCGGGATTGCAGGGTTCACCTGCCCCCCGGCTGCGCCCCCGGGGTGGGGGGCGACAGGCAGTGAAGACAGGCCGGGCCCCCCCCTTCCCAGGTGGCGGAAGCGGGCGCCGGGCCGCAGCAGGGCAGGCGGTCCCCGCAGGCACCTGTGCTCTCCCGGGGCGGCGCAGCACGTGGCCGCGCGAAATGAGGAAGGTGCAAAGGGAAGCGCAGCCTCGGGCTGAACCCCGAGCAGCAGAACCCCGGCGAATAACTGCCCACCCACCCCGGCGTCCGAGCATCACCCACCCCGTCCGTCTGCCTGCCTGTCTACCTGTCTCCCTGCCCCTGTGTCTGTCTGGCCATCTGCCCATCCCGCCGCCCGCCCGCCCGTCGCAGTCACAGCTCCCAAGAGGCGGGATGGAAGGGCTGGGCCACCGCGTCACTAATCACATTTCAGATTTTTGTTCCGAGTTAAAAGAAACTGTTTGCGGCCTGGGGCACGGTTCCCTGCGGTCAATCCCTTCTCGGGTGGCCGCTGCCCTTGCTGAGTTGACGGAGGCCCTCCCGGCCCCCCGCCCCCCGCCCCCTGTGCCCCAGGCAGCAGGATGGGAGAGAGCAGGGCCCGTGCGGCGCGGACACAGCCGAGTCAAGGGTCTTCGGAGGCTGAGCGGGCGCCCAAGCCGGAGCCCCGCGGGGGCGAGGGAGGGGCACTCCTGCTCTGGGCAGGCTGGGAGAGGCTGGTTTGGGGGCTCCCGTGCTTTCAAGGAGAAAGGGCGGAGGCTGCCAGGCCCGGCCTTCACACCATGTGGGGCGCGTCCGCACAGGCCCCCCTGCAGCCTCGCTCCGCCGGCCTCTCCCGGTGACCACGAGGACGGGGCGACAGCCGTGCTCGCACCCCCTTCGGGAGAGTCACAACCGAGGCCAGGTCCTGGCCCTGGGCGCCTCGGGGCCACTCACGTTGAACTCCTCTCGGAAGCGCTTGCAGTCGTCGGCCGAGCGCACGCGGACCTCCTCCTCCAGGTGCACCGCCGGGATCGGGAAGTACTTCTTGGGCCCCGAGGGGGACCTGCTGAGTAGCATCACTCTCTGCTGCTCTGTGGGGGCCAAAAAAAGATGGGGGCCGCTTAGTCAGACGCCCGATGGGTGGCTCAGGAACCAGACCGAGGGCCCTGGAAAGACACAGCCGAGGGGCAGGCCCGGGCCGGCAGCGGCAGCCGACAGGCCCCTGGAAACACCCGTCCCTGTGGGAGATGGGCTGCCCCAGCAAGCGCCCCCGCTCCGCCCGCCCGCCCGCCTCAGCCCAGCTCCTGCTGATTCTGCCAAGGATTTGGGCAGATTCACCACCCGCTCAAGTTTCAAGGTGTGGAGCCAGAGAAGCGTGATTATAGGTTTTTAGGTGCAAGCTCGGAGTGGACTGGAAACCAAGGAGGGCAGGAGTCTCCTTTGCGCAGCCTTTGGGACAGGAGGCCCTGCCTCTCACACCACATGCGCCTCCGCCTCCGAGGGGAAGAGGAGAAGCCCGCCTGTCAGGGGCAGGGCGGGGCTGCAGCTGGGCTGCAGGCTGCAAGGGACTTGGGGCAAATGCTTCCAAGGCAGAGTGAGTGGGTGAAGACCAGAGGCTGCTGACGAGGCCAGCAGAATCACTTTGCTAGCGCGCTGGCAAAGGGCCCGTCCCCCCTCGCAGAGCTGTTCTGGAGCCTCCCAAGACCTGCCCCGAGGCCCCCTCTTCCAGGAAGCCTGCCAGCGAGTGTGACCAGTTGCCACTCAGCAGCCACACCCTCTCTTCCCCTCCACCCCCGGGTACATGCAGGGCGGGGAGGGGGCAGGAAGGCGGCACCCGGAGGCCAAATGATCGTCCAACAAGGTCATGCCCCCTCCCCAGCGCTGCCAACACATCTCCGGTGTCTCCATGAGTTCTGGGGGCTTATGGTGGGTTTTAAAGTTCCCTGTGAAGTCCCAGAGCAGTTTGCTCCCCCAGACCCCGGCACGGCTCAGCAGCCCCGCAGAGGAAGTGGCAGTGGCTGGTGTGAACCAGCATTGTGAAGGCGCCTGCCTCGCATACCTCGCACAGTCATCTCAACGTGCAGAAAGAAAAACCGTGGCCTTGTTAGGAGAGAGACAAGTCAGGGGCTGACTCCGGACCAGCGCCCCGAGCCTCTCCAGCGGGTCCCCCCTCCTAGCTCCACCCCAGAAGCGAGTGTGCGGGCCTCATGGCCAGTCTCATCCGGGGAGATCTTGGGACCCACTGAGAAACGCTACGTGACACAGCCTGTAGGGGCAGGAAGTGAACAGTCTTTCCAAAAAGCCACCAACTGAAACAGATCAAGCACCCGTTTCACCCCCGAGAGGAAACAATCCGTGCGAGGTCGCGATGGCGACATCCCAGACACCAGGGACAGAGGCAAGGCGGCCGGGGGGTGGTGGGGGGCTCGGCGCCCTCCCCCCGCAGGGTCCTACCTTGCTCTTCTAGGATCCCGTTGGGCATCTTCTTGTCGCTGGCGCTGACCACCGCTTTCCTCTGCTTCCTGAACCTTGGGGACACAGAGGGTTGGGGTCAGTGGGGCCGGCGTCCCAGGCCCGGGCCTTGGCGCGGCCGGTACCCACCAGGTGATCCGGGAGAAGCTCTTCCTGCTGCTCATGGCTGAGCCGGGAGCTGCCGGGTCCTCAGCCCGCCGCCCGCCGCCCGCCCGGGCCCACACCCCACAGCCTCGCCTCGCGGGTGCTCATTTCCTCCCGAGCCTGCCGAGGCGCGTCACCCGGACACTCCTACCTGAAGAAGTAGGCGGCCAGGAGCAGGAGGAGGAGGGACAGCAGCAGCGGCAGCAGCAGCCAGGCCAGCAGGGGCTGGGGTGAGCCAGGGCCCGGGGGACCTGGGGGGACAGAGAAGTCGCCGTCGTGATCTGGGGCAGGAGGCCAGGGGAGAGCGGGGTCTAGGCAGGAAGATTCACAACGCCAGAGGCACCCGGCAGTTTCCAAGCCAGCCCTGCCCGCAGCCCTTCTCCCTGGCACCAGGCCACCGCGGAGTCTGGGGACCCCCCCGGGGCCATCAGCCCTTCACCCCGGATGCCTGGCCCTGGACGGGCAGTCACGGGCTTGAGTGTGAGTCGGACAACAGCCGCGCGCCTCACACTAACCCAGGGCGGCGGCGCTCTGTGCCAGCCCCAGGGTGCGGCAGCGGCGGGGAGAATGCCCTCCATTCCCGTCTCAGGCCCAGGGAGCTCGCAGCCGGCTGCTGAGCTGCCCTCCCTCTGGCCACCCCTGTCTGCAGCCAGGGCTCGGGACCACGTTCCCCCAGGAGCAAGCTCTGCTTTGGGGGGCTCCGTAAGAGAGAGGCTTAGGGGTGGAGGCAGGAGGAGGGGACACAGCGGGAGAGCTGTGTTCTGGGGAGCCACGCTCCTGAGGACCCCACTGCTCCCAGCAAAGTGTGCTGGACGAGGGTCGTTCTCCGAGGCAGGAAAGCCAGGGTGAGTCCATCCTGTGCGGACGCGGCCCTAGGCCGGTGGCCATCGGCAGCCAGCCCCGGGAGAGGGCCAGCGCCCGGTCTCCCTCGAGTCCGCATCACTCGTGATGCACACACAGCCTGTCCTCCTGGCGGGACAGAGACACGCGTGACCCCCGGCCCCCGACCCCGCCGCCAACATCCAGCGTCCATGTCACCCCAGAAAGACCACCCACGAAGCAGGAAGAAGCAGCTCCCCGAGGGGCGGGAGAGGTGAGAACCCGCCTCTGTGGTGCCAGGCCCCCGAGAGGTGCCCTTAGTGAACTAGAGCTGTGATGAGCGGCCAAGGCTGCCCCAGTAGGTTCCTCCCACTCTTCAGACTCAAATTCCCTTCTCTGCCTGGGGGAGCTTGCGGCCCCCAGCTGTGCCCCAGGCCTGCTCTGTGTCCTGGGGCCTGGCGCTGACAGTGTGATAGTTTCAAGGACACGCACCAGCACCACCGTGGTCCTGAGGGGGAGCCGGAGCCCAGGTGGGGAAGGCTGGCGATTAGGCCCGTGCCCCCCACTCTGGAGGTCTGCAGAGGTGGGTGAAGTGGCCCGGGGTGCGCTTCCCAGAGTGCGTCCCCAGGGCTGAGCAGAGGGCTGGTGCACCCACGAGGACCCGGGGCTGCTGGGGAGAGTCCAACCCAAACACGAGGCGACCGGGGTGGCCCGAGGCTTCGCCCGCTCTCGGCGGCACTGGGGCATCTCCCAGCACTGTCTGCCACGCGCTCACGTCCCCAGTACCAGAGGCTGGTGAGAGATCGGGGTCACACTCCCCCAGTGGCTCTGAGCTCCGTGCACCTAGAGGTGCTGCTATTTTTGGAACCGCTCAGAGAAACCACGGGTGCTAATTATACCCTGAGCGCTGCCGCCCCGCGCGGTGGGCCCTGGGGGTTCCCCTCCGTGCTCGCACGCGCCTCCCCCTCACTCTGCTCAGCTGGATCCAGGCTGCAGCAGCTCCTGGACCCGGGAGGGCGCTCACGTCGCGCCCCCGCTCTCGCTGCTGCCCTCAGCGCCTGTCTGTGTCTGCGCCTGGGGTGTTTGGGTAGATTCCTCCGGGGAGCGGCTGCAGCCTGGGCCCGCGCGAAGCGCTGCAGTCTCCGGTCTGCGCTCACCTTGACCCCCTTCTCTAATTTCCAGACAAGTGTCTCCTCGTTGCTCGCACCTTGGGCCTGCGCGGACCATGGCGGCCATCTCCTTCCTCCAGCGGAAAGGGCCGTCACCCGCAGGACCCCGGGCCAGCGGGACCCGCTGCCCCTCCCAGCGAGCCTTGCAGAGTCTCAGCCTCGGCCCCGCTGAGTGACCCGCAGTGTGTCTCGTCCCCGCAGCAGCCGCGGGAGCTGTGGCCTTCACACTCGATCCAGGCAGGACGAGGCCGACCACTTTGTTTTCGATGAACCTGAAGGCAGCCGGGGTGCACCTAGAGGTGCACCTCGGCGAGCCCTCGGCGCCCCCTGGGAGCAAGCGCACGGCCGCTTCTTCCTGCGTGAGGGCAGGTGCTGGGGTCTGCTGGAGGACCCGCGTGGACGTGGCTAGTGCTGGCGGGGGCAGCAGAGCGCTGAGCAGACCCTCTTTCTACAAGCACGGGACATGCTGCCCTTGGGGTGGTCTGCAGGGTCCATGCTGGGACACCGCGAAGTCCAGCAGCACAGCAGGCCGGCTGCCCGGGAGGCGGCTGCACAAACGCAGGTTCAGTTGCCGGGGCTGCCGCTCGCCCCTTTCTGTGGTTCTGCATTGCCCTGGGTTTAATGCGCAGGGGGTGCTGAGGTTGTAAAGGGTGGACAGGCACCCCGAGCAGCTGTCCTAGCTGGGGCCGGGGTCGGGGGCTGGAGTTGGCACACGACAGAGACACGCTCTTCCCTCTTCTGGGGACTGTGTGTTTACAGGACGTTTGTCCAGGCTTAGGGAGTCACGGCACCAACTCTGACCACCTTGACCCAGATTGTTCTGGAGGGAAGTTGGTCGTGCCTGTCTCCCCAAGTCTCGTGATGACCAAGTGTGGTGCTTAATCTCCTGCGTCACTGGACTGGGCCAAGAGCCCCGGGCTCCCTCCCCCCTCCTCAGCGTTCAAGCCCTAACAAGGGAGACCAGAGCAACGCGCCAGGGAAGCTGCCCCTGCTTTCTTTTCCGACGAGCCCAGGCGAGGTCTATAGAACCACCGCCTCCTGCACCCCACCTGCTCTTTCCCGAGTCACCCCGACAGCCGACCGTCTCTCTTGTAAGCACTTCAGCCTGCAGCCCTAAGAGGCCGGAGAGGCCTAAAGGGGCTCACGGCTACACCGATCTGACCTACAAATACCACCAGCAACCTCTTAACTCTTCAATTGTCCCGCCCACATTCAACACCCCCACCGCTGGTGGCAGCTCGGGGCTGGTGTGAGCCGGGTTTGCACACGGGTTAGGGCTTTTAACCCTGTGCTCTCTGCCCCCGGGAGCCGTTGCCACTTTTCAGCCCGGGGGCTGCAGCCAACACTGAGCAACAGGCCGGGGCCGGGCTGCTGCCTTCGGCGTGAAAGATGGCCGGCAAACTGGGAGAGGCAGAGATTGTCTTCTCCCGCCTGACAGTCTCCACCACACCAGGGGTCCCGAGAACCCATCGGTGGCTGGGGGGGAGGGGAGTGGCAGGTGAGGAAGAAGCGGCCTTACCTGAGGTGGTGAAGGTCCAGTTGCTGTTGGCTGCGGTGGTCTCGTTGCTGTGGAGGGCCCTGGCCAGCGGGAAGCTAAAGCCCGCCAGCAGGAGCGGACAGAAGGGCTCCATGGCCAACCTGGAAGGGCAGAGACGGTGTCAGAGGGCGCTCGCCCACGCCCGGGCCGGCTGACCCCGCCAGGGGGGGCCCACAGCAGTCACAGGCGGTCCCTGGGGCCAGAAACAGGGTGGGCTGGGGAGACAGTGGGCGCTGGGTGGGGGTTTCGCCAATTTGGGCGAGGGAGGGTGAGCTTTACCACAGTGGACACCTGCGCTTGGAAAGTGACTCAGCTCTGAACAGGCCAGGTGGGCGTCCGTGAACCCCCCACAGGCCATGAAGGCTCCGGGACCGAGGTGAGGGCTGCGCTGGGCTTTGGCTCGATGGCGCCAGCTGCAGGTGCGGGGGCCCGCGGGAGCCTGCGGGGACCAGGCCCGGCCCGCGCAGCTCAGCGGCAAGCAGCTGACCTGGCCTCAGCACCGGGCGGGGAGCGGCCCTGGCTCCCGGGGCAGCAGAGGTTGCACAGAGAAGGGCCCAGGCCGGCCGGGGCACGACAAGCACTCTCTGACCTATGTGCCCAGGGACAGCTTTCCTTGAGGGAGGCGAGATGGAAATTGTTCACGTGGGCGGGTGCCCGCACCCCTGGGCACAGCTGGGCAGGAGAGAAGGACAGGCACTTCATATTTTAGAGCGTCTCCATGAAGAGCACCTGGATAAAACCGTGTCCCGCCTGGCCTGGTCCTCCGGAGTCGCTCTCCCCTGCCGGCGCCCGGTCCCTCCCGCCCCGTGCACAGCCCCTGTCCCAGGGAGCCCTGGCGCGGTCCGGGTCCCTGCGGGACAGAGCCCCACCCCAAGGACGCCTGGTCAAGTAGAGACGGAGAGGGGAAGCCTAGGCCCAGTGTAGGGGGGCGGAGGAGGCAGTTCTGGGCCAGGCCACGGCCCCTCCCGGCTTCCTGGGCCTGTGGCCCTCGGGTAGACCTGGGGCTCTCGGGAGATGCCAGGTCACGCCGGGAAGGTGATCTCGGATCCACAGGATTTTTTAAAATTCAAGGCTATTAGCTCTCAACGGATTAGGAGAAATGGTTCTTCGGCTCATTACTCTTCCTTTTAATTGGGGGAAGCAAAATAAAACCAGCTGAAGAAAGAGCGTCTGGAAACGTATTTTGAAATGACAAAGGCCCTTCCAGAGCTGCCTGCTTTGAGGTGCAAAAGGGCCCAAATGTCTGCACAAGGAGACGGAGCTCAAGTTTGTTACCACCATCGCCGCCACACGGACTCTCGGGCCGGGCCCTGGTCCTGCCTCGCCCTGGCCCGGCCCAGCTGCCACAGGGAGGCAGGGGCGGCCAGGCCTGGGCCGACACTCCCTGCGGATCCGGGAGTTCGAGGCATCCCAGGCTTGGCTTGGAGACTGCGCAACAGCCCCGAGGCCTCGCGGGGGACCCCTCTCTGCTCAGGCGGTGGCGGGGCTTGACACGGGCCTGGGCACAGGAGCATGTCCACTGGCCCGGGCACAGGTCGTGTCCACTTGCCTTCCCCTAACAACGAGGCAGCTCGTCCTCCGCGACGGGGCCGCGGCTGCCAGACGTTTATTTTCGCTTTCTCTCTTGCTGTGTCACGTCATCTCTCCTCTCGTCCGTGAGGCTTTGGGGGACTGGGCAGACGTGCAGGTGAGGCTGTGGGCAGCGGCCGGCAGGGCAGGGGCAGGGAAAGGGCCAGCGGCCCACCCCGTCTGACTGTGATGGGAGACTGGCCTGGTTTAGATTTTCCAGGCAGGAGCGAGAGCGACTCGTTGAGTGACGGCCGGTGTGGGGAGAAGGACAGAACACGCGAGGGTGCGGGGCCTGTAAGCTCAGCCGCCACCAAGATTTCACTGGCTCTTGGAAACTCAAGTTACTGGGGGTGGGGGGTGATGTGATGGGGGTTGCAGTGACGGGGGTGCAGTAACGGGGGTGCAGTGATGGGGGGTGCAGTGATGGGGTGATGTGACGGGGGTGATGTGACAGTGGGTGCAGTGACGGTGGGTACAGTGACGGGGGTGATGTGATGGGGGTTGCAGTGACGGGGGTGCAGTGACGGGGGTGCAGTGATGGGGGGTGCAGTGATGGGGGGTGATGTGACGGGGGTGATGTGACGGGGGTGATGTGACGGGGGTGATGTGACAGTGGGTGCAGTGACGGTGGGTACAGTGACGGGGGTGATGTGATGGGGGTTGCAGTGACGGGGGTGCAGTGACGCAGTTTACTCGTCTGTGGGGGGGTGAGGTCAGGTGTCGTCCGACCCCCAGGGGCTGGTGCTAAACTTGGCTCCTTGTGCAGCTGGTGGAGACGGGGTTCCCTGCACATGGGGGAACTGGGAAGGGCGGGAAGGAACCCCAAGGCACGTGTCCTGCTGGGAGTTATGCTGCTCCCGCTCCCTGCTGCTGACAGAACTCAGCAGCCACTTTTCAAAGAATTCAGAAAGTCCATGGTGTCCGGGGGAGGACACTCCCCCCTTTACAGGCCAGTGCTTCAGGACAGCCACACTGCGAAAGACCGCGGGGCACTTGGGGGTCACGCGCTGAGACTAATTCCATCAAAGAGCTTTAAAAATTCACAAGAGCAATGCAAAGCCCCGACTTCGGACGTTCTGTCCATTCTGGCTTCCGGCCGGCCCCGGAGCAGGGCCAGGCACTGGGGCCTGGGCCGGTGCAGCGAGGCCCCCAGGGACGCAGCCCAGAGCTGCCCTCTTGGTTAATCCGTTCGGGGATGATTTCAATATCCTATGCTCCACGCGCGCATTTGCATAATTCCAATTATACACATCTTGCCCTCTTAAAGATGAAGAAAAAGTGAAGAGCTTATGTGATAAGAATTAAGCCTTTCCACATTCCAATAAACACAGCAGAAGCCGGATGGCTGAAGAGCACATGTTCAGGACCGAAAGCCGAGCTGGAACTCACTTGATCGCCAGCCAGCCGCCGCCCGATTCCCCACGAGAACATCACAGACACCTGCGGTGCTCCCGCAGCCGAGCCCGACGATGGCCGCGCCCCACAGCCGGGCTCTGAGGCCCAGTCTTGTTCCCGCTGAGGGAAATCAGCCCTTCATGTGACACAACAAGGAAGGACGCTGGGGGCCCCGTAAGCCGCTCTCTCCGCTCCCACGCGGGGCTCCCGAGAGGCAGAGGTGGGGACGGAGCCTTCGCTGCCCGTCTGAACACGGATGACTCCAGACAAATCCCAACGAGGACCCTGGGCATTGCAGGGAGGCTGGAAGAGCCTGCGGCTGAGTCTGATCCTGCCTCCCTGGACACACAGTCCAGCAGAGGGCCGGCGGCAGGGGTGGGCCACGCAGTGACCAGGCCTCCTCTGACACCCCTGAGCTCTGGTTTTGTCCTCAGCAGCACCAAGGCCGGAGGGGCCCGGACAGGCCAGGCAGAGCCCCAGGCCCTGCAGTGGTGAGGAGCTGCGGCTTGAAGCCAGACCGCCCGATTCCAAAGGCCCTGCTGCTCCTGGGTCTTGTCCCCCCCAGCCCAGCCTCCCCCCGCACCCCCCCCCCCATAGTGAGTGATTTTCATCAAATGACAATCTCACCACAGCACAGCTTCCTCTTCAGAGGCTTTCGCTGCTCCTGGCTGAGCCCATGCGCCTAGGCTGGTTGGCCTGAGTGGCCAGCGCCCTCCACCCCACCCCGCCACGTGCCGCTGACCCCATCCAGCACAGGCCGGACTTCCTACCCTTAAGCGCATGGCTTCTGGCTCCCAGTGTGCCGAGCACCCTCCCCTTGCTTGCCAGGCAAATGCCTTGGCCCGTCACCTCTGAGCCACGCCAACCTCTCCAGGGACCCATACCCAGGTGCAGCAGGCTCCACAGGGCACGGGAGCCCGGTTCCAGGCTACCTCCTCGCTGCTTGTCTGCTTCCCTGCATCTGCGCCCCCAGCTCTGTAGTCTGAAGAGCATACAGTAGGTGCTCAATGCATGTGCATGAAGGTGCCCCTCTTCCTCAGACGCGCCTCACTGTCCACATTTTCAAACCCTCACAGAGAGAAGGAGAAGCACGGCCCAGGACAGCCAGGCCCCGCCAAGACAAGAGCTGCTGCCATTTCGAGAAACTTCCCTCTTCCGCGCTGTGCCCACCTGCAGAGGCCCTGCCCTGTTTCTGCCCACACAGCATAGACTCCTGTGCATCTGGTCTCCTCCACCGGAGGTCGCTGAGCCCATCCCGCTGCCATGGGAGGGGGCACCACCCCCCAGGGGCCCCCACAAAGAGCGCCTGGAGTCTCCTGACCCGCGTTGGGCAGGGTCCCCTGGTCTTGCTGCTGTGAACACACTGCTGTGAGCTTGGGGCCTCGCAGGTGTTTTTCACTCCTTGGGGTTAACGTTGTCGGTGGAATCGCTGGGCTCAAGGGGTAGGTGAGGAATTATGTTAATTTTACATTAACTTGAAATAGTTTTCAAAGGGAGAATGTGGGGAAAGCCTGGAGACGTGGCTTCTCCTGGGAAAACCAGACCCGGAGCCTTCCCCTGTGGCTGTGGGGCCGGGGCCGCCCACTCCAGCCCCACCACCCCTTCCCCACTCCATGGCTGGACAGCCCGGTGCTGCCCGAGCGGCCTCCCCCACCCCCTACGTGGGCCTCCCGCTGGGGGAGACCCTGCCCCAAAGAAGAGGCGTGGTGATTTCGAAGCACGCCCCTCCCAGGCCACCGTGCCCCCCACTGTGGGAGGGTGTTCTTTCGGCTTGTCTTCCTTAATATGCCTCAGATACACGGTTTAATCTTCTTTTATTAAAAATAAATCCACCCTCCTGGCTTGGGTCTCCTGTGTAAATATCTAATTAGGGCAGAGACTTAGCCTGGCCCACCGGGGGTGTGTCACCGTCACCCGGGGAGGAACCAGCTCCAAGAGCTGCCCACGCCTTCCGGAGAATGTGATCGGCTGAAGGGTGAGCTTGGCTCATCTGCAACCGCATGTCCGGTTATCTGGGAGAAAACTTGCCCCCAACTTGCAAGTAAGAGAAGAAGTAAGAGAAGAATGTCCACACTCAGTGACTCAGGCTGCTTCAGACGCCCCCAGAGCTGCAGGCCTGAGCGGGCACCCTCCTTGCGGCTCTGCTGTTTCCGGGGGCCTGGGGCCAGGTGGCGGGGCCAGAGGGCTGGGGGGCCAGGGCCGGTCCCCTCTGCAGCTGGGCACACCTCAGTGCCTCAAGGTTTTTGGCCAGTCTGGGATGGGTGAGGGCACCGCTGACATCTGGCCTGGATGACTCCAGATCACCTTGCACATGGGCATCCTGGGACCTAAGGGTGCCATGTACATTACACAGGAGTGTGTCAGGACCCTTGGCCTCTGACATACCCACCCACAGGTCAAGGTGCCGCAACCCAAGTCACGAGGAGAGAGAGTGGACAGCGCGGGTCTTTCCAGGCCTTATCAAAGTACGTCCGTGGTGGCTTCATGCAGTCACGCGGGCACTCACTCGCTCATTGACTCACTCATTTACTCACCTGCTCATTCATTTCTCGCCTCATTCACCCATTTCTTTATCCAATCAGTCATCTACTCAATCACTTATTCATTTACTCATTTTCTCATTCATGTATGTCTGTCCTCATGCAACCACTCACTCAACTGCTGGCTGGCACCTGCTGGACAACGGTGCCCTGCTCACCTCTCTGTCTACCCGGACACTGTTCTTTATGGGTTGCTTTTCCCAGCAGCCTCTTCATGCTCACGTCTACAAATCCTGTCCACCCCAGTCCCATGGCCTTCAGAAATAGACTCTCCCTCCATTTCTGCCGCCCCTCGAGAGACCGCCCGGCTCCTCCAGCTGCTGCATGAGCCCACACCCTCAGGGAGACTCTGCTTCCTCCACGTGCAACTTTGGGGGGGACTTGTCTCTGCCATCTCTGCCCCAGCTAGCTGACCAGTGTCCACCTGGGAAGACTCCAGGGTGACACTTTTCTTTACTGGTGACACTTTTCTTTATTGATGCTCTGACAGCAAACTACGATCAACACCATATAATTGTGGAAAATTATAACAGCAGCGCAGCAGTGAACCAAAAATGTTTCCCTTTGGGAATATTAATGGACACTCTTCTCTTTAATAGAAAATTCTGCCTGTTTCATAAAATTGTTTGCTCTCACACTGGGAAACATTATGGCACTCATGAATTTTTAAAGAAACACTGATTTTAGCAGACCAGGAGCCCGTGATGGAGATTTGGTTATTTGTTTACTTATTCAATGAATATTTACTGGGTGTCTTCAGGACAGAACATTGGGGGGTGGTAAGGCAACGAGATCAGACGTGCATGTGCCCCAAGGGGCCTCTACACTGCTGGGCAGACAGCCCCTGCGGAAGAGCCTCGGTGGGCTCAGGTGGGCGGGGCTGGCACCAACCCACCCGATGGTCTGCTGCCTTGGCCTCCGCGCAGCGGTGCTGGGGCTGGAGGTGCCTCAGGACTCAGGCCCCACTGCTGCCTGCGGGATGCTCCCCAGCAGGGAGTCAGGCCTCACCCAAGCCCGCCACAGCAGGTGCGCCACGGACTGTGCAGGAGCCCAGAGGCGCGCCCTCGGCTGCGGTCACGGCTGGGCTGGGCCCGTCGCTGGATCTCGCGCTGCTCTGCCTGGTGAGGAGCCGCCTGCGGGTCTTTAACAAAGCAGGTGGGAAGGGATCAATCAGCGATAGCTTAATAGGTGGGGTTCCCCGGGAGCTGCGTCTGCACTCATGGGCAGAGGTCACGGGGAGCTCTGGTTCACTGGCCAGGAGGCTGCGGGGCTCCAGGGTGGCCATGAAGGCAGCTCCCTAGGGACCGTGTCTTGTCCTGAAGTAGTTCACGTGACGCCGGGAGCTCCGGGGGGCAGTGAAATCAGCCCCGACACAGACCCGGGGGAGCGGGACCCCTGGGCCCCTCCACCTGTCTCTAGGCCGGTCGATTGTCTCTGGAATCTGAGGCCTGCCTCCCGGGGTCCACGGGGTCACAGTGCACCTGCTAGAGAGGGGGGTCTCCATGCAAAAGGGAGGTCCCATGTCCCCGTCCCCCTGGGGAAGGGTGGAGCTGAGCGGCAAAGGGAAGTTGGAGAAGCCTTGGAGGCACGTGGAGCAGAGACATGTGAAGAAGCAGCTCCGCTTGCTCCTCAGCCTCGGGCCTGCACCGGGACTCGGGGGACGAAGGAATTGCAGGGCGAGAGCTCTGAGGGGGGCGCTGACACTGCAGCCATCAACTTGAGATGGACTTTGATTTTGCTCCTTTGCCCCACACTCGCCTGGCCCCGTCTGCCCCCTCACAGGAGGCGCCGTGGACTTGTGGCAAGTTTTCAGGCCTCGGCGGCCCTGCTTGGAGCCGACCCTGTTTGGCTGGGCATGTGCCCCGACGGGAATGGGGAGCTGAGGGCGTTTTATTGGGGAAACGCGACCTTTTTTCTCTTCTCTCTTTGCACACTATTCCGTTAGGTTCTTCTGACCCCAGGAAGAGCACACTTTGTCTTTACGCGGCGGAGGCAGGACCCTTTAGAGTGTGCAGGTTTGGGGGTCCCCAGGTGCCCCTCAGTCTGCAGAGCCCCTGACCCAGGTTCTGCTCTGGGCAGGGACAGTCACACCCCAGGAGTCCAGGGCTGCGCCCCTGCACTGGCAGCCAGGGGCACCCAGGGCTGCCCAGCCTGCCCTTGGGCTGGACACTGGCCGCGCCACCCTCAGGTGACGTAGGAATTCTAGCCCCACATTTGGTTTTAGGAGCTGCACTAGCGGGGGGTCCTGAGCGCGCGGGATGCGCTGGGGCGGGGGGGGGGGGGTGGAGGGGGTGGGGGAGGTGGGGGGGTGAGGGTGGGGAGGGTGGGGGCAGGCCCCGCCCCCACGCACGCGCAGTTGCTGGAACCCGCGTGCGATGCCGGAGACGGCCAGCAGGTGGCGCCGTTGGAAAGCCCGGGACCGGCGTCCGCCCCCAGCACCTGCCCGGGCTCCTCGCCCCGCTGGGCCTGCAAGGTCAGGCTCAGAACCCCCGGGGATCTTCCAGGTGCCTCTGGCTCCCGCTCCAGTGATCACCCGTCCCCGCCAGGTCAGACCTTGTCCTCCCAGTGTCTCCCTGCTCACTGCGCTAAAGGGCTGGACAACCCGCATAGCATGGTGCATGGCATGGTGCATGGCATGGTGCATGGCATGGTGCATGGCATGGTGCATGGCATGGTGCATGGCATGGTGCATGGGATTCTCCAGGACAAGAGCCTCCTTGGATGCGGGATTTTATTTCATCATCTGTGCATCCACCAGCTCTGCTGCAGTCAAGAAATGTAATGATTGCACGGTTCCCCTCGCCCGCAGCGAGGCTCCATAAATCCGCCGGCCGCCACGCTGGGGGCTGGCGCTCTTCCCGAGCCCAGATCCTCCTGCTCATGCAGAATGAATTACCCCGAGCACTGTAACTCCAGTCCTACAAACACAGCGCTGCCGTGGCCGAGGTGGCGATTCACTCACAGGAGCCTCCGGAATGTGCTCGCTTTTCATTTAAAAGCAGCATCATCTCCTCGACAGAGCAAGTGACAGCTGCCAGGCCTGGTGCTGGTTTTCAAGGAGACGAACTGGGGAGATCTGACCTGGCAAAATGCGCTAAGCGATATCCAGGCCTGACTGTGGCATGTAGGCTATAAAGGAGCTGGGGCGCCCCAAGTGTCCAAACTTGCACTTTTAAAATCCTTTCCAGCATCCTTCAAACCACAGCTACGTCCCCCGCAGCAGGCCCCGGGGCAGCGCCTGGGCCCGGTTCCCTCTCCGAGTCTGTTCAACCAGCCCAACAGAGGCCGAGGGGGCGCCGCGCTGCATCTGGGGACACAGCCCCCAGCAGGAGGCACTCAGGATGAGCGAGCGGCCGGGCCCACCCACCCACGACACGCACGGGCCTGAGACCCCAGTGGGCCACTATGGGCCACTAGCCCCCCCAGACCCAGCAGGTGTGTCCCGGGAAGATCTTCAGGGTACACCAGGTGTCCCAGCGCCAGCAGGGTCCCTGCTGTCTCGCTGCCCCTCTGGCTCAGCACAGGGAGAGGGCGCTGAGAGACTGGCCGGCTGGGCATGGTGTCTTGGGGGGCGGGGAGGGTGGGACACAGCCTGCTGGCCTTGTGCCTTTGGAGCCAGGCACCCATCTACTCCGCTTCAGAGGAAGACCTGGCATCTTCTAGACACTGCTCGGTCTCCTCCGACTCCCTGCCTCTCTCACACCAATCTCTCCAGGCCGTGGAGGTGTCGGGCAGAAAACCCTGTGAAGATGTGGCTTCTGCTGGCACCACCTGAGAGAGGCCAGATGGGGGCAGGGGCCTTCCCACGCTGAGACGGTGGGGGCAGGGCTGCAGCCCCTTCCTGAATCCCCTGGCCTACTGGGGCAGAAGGCACAAGGAGTGGGTCTGGAGGCCTTAGCATCTTTAAACTGACCCCTGACTCTTGAACTTGCTAAGAATCTCAAGGATTTCTCCTTCCTGAAATGAAGCTGTTTTAGGCACAGAGAAGCTCTTCTACCCCTCGTCCACCCCGACCTTCCGGAAACTCCACACTTGCCTGGGCACAGACACTAGCCAGAGCCCCGGCCCTCACGGGCAGCTCGGAGACAGACGGGGCCCATGCACTGCCTCGTGTGGAGGACTCGAGGATGAGAGGAGTTAAGTAACCTGCCCAAGACCGCACAGCTGTCAAATGGCAGAGCCGGACTCAAACCCAGACAGTGGGAAGACAAGCAGACGTTGGACAGCCGCGTCCCCACATCAGCTCGTCACAGCTGGCGGCGGCTCCCACCCCGCGGGGTGTTATCAGGACAGGCGTGGGGGCTGGGGCCTCCAAACTGACCATTTCCTCTCTGCACAAACGACATTCTGTAAATTCCAAAAACCCACTAAAAAATATTTACTTTGGCCCCTCCCCACCCCCTCGATGAGCTGTTTTGGCACTAACAGATGGTGGGACTCTGGGGTGGGGCCGTCAAAGCTCTCAGCACTCGCCTCATGTCTGTTGAGCCTGCAAAACGGCAGCATCATTACATGGGAGCTAAAAAATATGTGCTCAGTGAGTGGATGAAATGCCCAAAAGGTTTACCCAGAGACTGTCAGAGGCGGCTCACCCCGGCCCCCAGCACCGTCCAGTGGTGCCCGGCTGTGTCTGCTCCACTCCCCGTCAGCACAGATGCCCACGAGAGCCCGCGACCCCGGAGGGAGAAGAGAAACAAACTCGTGGGCGCCGTCGGGTGCCGGCCGGCCAGGGAACGGGCCAGCGGATTTGTCCTTCTCCAAACATAGGGTTGAGGATGTTCCGGTGGAGAAGGGCGGCCTCTTTGAGAAAGCGGACCCAGGGGTGAGCTCCGGCTTTGGAGGCCCTTCGAGCGAACAACAGCCTTTTATTGCAATCCCCGGACACCGCGCGGCGGGGCAGGGAACCCACGGGGCAGAGCTGTCCTGGAAATGCCTTTGGGACAGGACACAGGCTGGGCACGCCAGGGAGGCCCTGGACTATCTGGGCGCTGGCGATGCCAAGCCAACAGAAAGCCGGGACCTGAGCCTGGTCAGGGGTCCCCCCACCTCCCAGCCCCCTGCTGGCAGAGGCCATTCTTGCTTGGGTTCTCACCGTTTTCTAGAAACTACATAAAGCACCATCGGGAGCTGGGAGGCCCACGACCTCCTGATGTCTCTGGTTCAAACAGGAGGACAGAGATTTAGATTAAGTGGTGATTTTCAAGTCCGAGTGAAGCCTGACAGGATATTGCGTCTGTAAAATTCTCCCTCTGCTTTGAGCTTGCCCATGCAAATCTGCTTTCTCCTTGGCTGTGAAATTGCACCCAGAATCCGGGGGACACTGGCGGCATCTGGGTTCCACCCTCCCGGGAGCAGGTAATGGCAGGAAACCCAACAGCATCATTCTCCCCACCCCCAAACTTCAGCAGGAGAGCAGGGCAGAGCCACCTGTGGCTGATGCTGTGCTGGGTTCCACTGTGTCCCCCCAAGTTCACGCCTACCTGGAACCTCAGAGTGTGACCTGTCTGGGACCAGATCTCTGCAGGTGTGGTTTGCCAAGATGAGCCCATACTTGATTAGGGGTCCTTGGAGCCAGGGACAAGCGGCCTTATGAGAGGAGGAGCAGGCGAGAGACGCAGAGGAGGCGGCCATGTTGGGTCAGTGGTTTATAAGAAGAAACTCGGCTTTGATTGTGTCCTGGTTTCTGGCTCGAGCCCCTGAAACCCCCGGAAGCTCCTAGGCGACAGGAGCACCCTGAGCATCTGTTGTTCTAGTATTTGCTCTTTGACCCCAGTTTCTAACCCAGAGCTCCTGAGACCCTTGTCATTTCACTGGGTTTGGGGCGGCGGGACAGGGGCGTTTTCCGTTCTAATGGGTGGGTTCCCAGGTGGCCTGGGTGGGGGCCGGCCCCCAGGAAGACCAAGCTGGGATTAGGAGCCTGGAATTTCCAGCCCCGCCCCCCATTATCCAGAGAGGGGTCAGGGGCTGGAGGAGTTAATGATTGATCCTGTCTACGTGGGGAGGCCTCTGGAGAAATCCCATAAGATGGGGTTTGGAGAGCCTCCCCTGGTCAAACACACCCACATGCCAGGAGGGTGACGCACCCCAGGTCCAGGGACAGAGTTCGGGGGGCACCGGGGCTCCTCCCAGCCCCCACCCACAGTGTCCCCTCACTGGCTGTCCATCTGCGTCCTCTGTCCACCCTCAGTGCACAGTAGCTGGAAAGCCAGCAAATGTCCCGAGCTCGGGAGCTTCCCTGGTGGGGTGGCCAGGCTGGCAACTGACGTCTGAAGTGGGGGCACGGTCTGAGGGGCAGAGCCCTCAGTGCGGGGCCTGATGCTGTTTCTAGTGTCAAAATCAAGTAAGTTGTGGGGCTCCCAGCACGGTGGAGAGCCATGACAGGGCTCAGGGAAGCGTCAGGTGCAGACAGGAGCCCATGGGGGCCCTGCTTCCCCCAAAAGCCCCGGAGCGGAGTGAAGCAGCCGCAGCCGGGAGGGACGAGGGTGGCGGCACCGAGGTGGGGGTGGCCCAGTCCTGGGTCAGACCTGCAGCTGCCAGGCCCGGGAGACGCTGCTTCTGTGGCTCGTGTCTGTGTTTCCCAGCAGCGCAGACAGCTGCGAGGAGGCTTGGAGAATGCCTCCAGCCCCCGGCCACCCCCTCCCACTTGGGGGCCGGGGGTCCCCATGACCCCCTCCCCCTACCCGCCAGGACCCTGCTTCGGGCGTTCCCTGCCAAGTGCACCTTCACCCCGATGGTCCAGCCTCGCTGCGCCGGGCGCCTGAGGGGTGAGAGACAATGCGGGGCGCTGGGGTCAGCGATGGCCACTGCCCTTCCCGTCGGGCCTCCGTCGCCCTCCACCCTTGTGCGTGTCCTCACACGCCACTCACGGGCGTGGCCGCTCATTCCGTATTTTTCTAAAAATCTCAAACATGAGTCTTCGGAAGGAGACGGACCCGGTGTGGTGGGAGGAAGAGCAAGGCCACCCCGCTCCGAGTCGGAGCCACCCCACGCTGGGGGGCTGCGGCCAGAGCTCTCTGTCGAGACTCTTGGTTCCCGCCACGCTGCGACCAGGGCCATGATGACCCCCACCCCGTACGGACGGGGAAACTGAGGCACAGAGACTGGGTGACTTGCCAGGGGCCCCCTAGCGGGTGACACGGCTTCCCTGGTGGGCAGGGCCGCGCTCTGGGGTGAGCACAGACAGGGCGCAGCAAATGGGGTGCAGACGCACGTCGCGGGGCTCCTGCAGAGGCGCTCAGCGCGGAACCTCATCCCTCCTGTCTGAATCACTTCTCCTGATTAAACACTAGCCCTGCTTTCCCGGCTCCCATTGTGCTAAATTACATGGTGAGCGTGTACTGCAAATTATACTCATTATTAGAAGTTACACGGCAGCATTGATACTAATTAAGTTGGGTCTCATTTCTTAGCTCTCATTTTCCAGCGCTGGCAGGGCTCCAGCGTGCGTCCGCCGTGAGCGTGGCGGCGACGCGGCGGCTCCGGCTTCCCGGGATCACCCCACACGCAGACACGCTTACGGACACTGTTTTGCTGCGTTCTGTTTTTCCTCTTTTTTCCCAACGCCCTTGTCAGGATGGATGTAGCCGAGTAGCTTTAAACTAGGGCGCTGCAGCGGCCTCTGGCCCGCGGGCTGAGGCTTTATCACGCGGCAGCGGGCGGCTTGAGAAGTCTGCCTCCCCGGGCAGGAATGACGTTGTCAGTGTTTCCCAGGAGAATAAAATAAAAAACGGACTTCTGTCCAGGGAGGCGAAGGAAGACCTGACACTGGCCACAGCGCCCCTGTGCTCTGCCCGGCGTGGCTGTGGGCCGAGCGCCTCTGAGCGCACCTGCTCCCCGCCGTCACCGAGCGAAGACGCTGCCGTCACCCAGGCGGCCCTCCCCAGGGCCCGCGGCGAGGACGGGACGAGCCAGGACTTGAGCTGGGAGGCGAGGCAGAGCCCACATGCGTTTTCATACTTCAAACTCCACAGCTAGGTGGGGATAGAACACGTCACGCAGATCCCCCCACACCGTGGCCATGGTTCATCGTCGTCCAGGAAGGACTGCCTGGCCCTCCTGGAGCTGGGCAAAGGGAGGTGGGCAAAAGCAGGCACCGCCCCGCCTTCCTGGACTCTAATACTCCCCGCCACCCGTCCACTGTCGCCTTTTCCCTCCTTCACACCTGTTTGCCATCGCTGGAATCCCTGGAATGAGAGGGTGATCCCCCGTTTTCTACTGCGAGTGCTTTGTTACCCATACTTTCCCGGCAGGTGGACTCCTTGACGCAAACTTCCCGCAAACACCCTTAGCCCCAAGTCCCTCGAGGGCTCCCTAGCTTTCCTAAGACCTGTGAGCTCGCTGCACAAGTGCACCCCAGCAGCCCAGGTCCTGGGTGCAGCTCACTCTCCTGCAGCCTTTGTTAACAAAGTGACTTTCTCAGGGGAGTGGGTTCTGAGCCAGAGGCCAGCCCAGTATCTGGGGTCTCAGGGGTGCAGAGTGGGAACCCCCACTGGCCACCTCACACCCCAGGGTTCAAGTATTTAAATCACATCCAAAAGAAGCAAAGTCATACGAAATGCCCCAGAACTGCCGCTGTGCATGATGGTGAGGGGACGCTGCAAGAACCCCAGCTCTGCAGGGGTAGCCTGGTTGGTCCCTCACAGCGCACCAGCAGCCCTGCGGCCAGCCCTGCCCTGGAAGGTGGGTTGAAGCCCCGTGCTCGCTCGGAGCGTCTGCCTATGGGGCAACCCTGCACTTTTGTCTCTACACCATCCCATACGCAGTACCCACGTGCACCCACGTGCACACACCCACAGCGTGCACACACCCTGTGTGCCCACTCACGCACAGCTGCACACACACTATGCACCCATGCACACACATTTGCATGTGCACTGTGCATGTGTGCACACACATGCACAGACATGCACTCTGCACACATCAGGTTTCTCTTTAACAGGCACACCTGGGGGCACAGCAGTTAGCTGGAGGCAAGGAGGCCCTTCCACACCACAGGTGAGCATGAGGAAGTTTTCCTCTTAGCCTTTCCGACTTGGGAGACACCACTATTTTCTTTTAGTGCAAACAGAATAAAGCAACAACTTAAAGTGAGCTGGAGACCCCTCGTGGTGTCCTACGTGGCGGCCCAGGCACAGCAGGATGCCTCTGCCGTGCCCTGAGTGGCCTGCGTGGGGCAGCCCCGGCCAGTGCTCGGGCACCGCAGAGACCGGCGGTATCTCCACACTGCTGGGCATTTGGGGCAGCCGGGGGCCTGGTGACCTTTGCACGGTAGTAGGGAGCTGTGGGTCAACCCCTGGGGTCGCCTGTGCTTTGCAGGGAGAGAACCCATGTGCCAGGATAAGGGATTTAAGTGAACCGCCCCGAGAATGCAACCTAATATTCATTCTCTGCAGGAAGCCTGTTCTCGCCAAACATATCAAAGAGAATTCACAGGTGAGCTGTATCTGAGTTTACCCACATAGCAGCATTAGCAATTTAAAAGCAATTTGAGCGTTTACCAGATATACAGTTTCTGGGAAAACATATGCTAGCCCGTGTGATCACAGCTTCCCCCGGCAGCAGGCTTTAAGAAAACAAGAGCGAGCAGCACGCTGCGGCAGGAATCTCTTCCTCCAATTTTCTGGTGCGCTGCCCCGATAACGCGCGTGCCTTCCTGTTGGGTCCTTCCTAAAAGGCCGTCCTAGATGTTTCCTTGAGAGATCCAGGTCCCAAAATTCCAGCATGCTCTCTGCTTAAAGGACTTGGAGTTGTTCTGTTTCGTGCGGCCGGGGGAGCCTGTGTAAGCAGCAGTGCAGAGGAGCAGAAGACACAGCGGCTCTCTGCATCACCGGCAGGAAGCGTGAAGCCACCACCCACGCGTGGAGTAAGCTCCGCAAACTCGCCGGAGACGCGCACCTGCTCCTGCCTGAGGACCAGGGAGGAGCGACATTCGCGAGGACATTTTAAAGGCTGTTAGAAAATGCATTTTCTCACAGCCTACTCTAGCCACAGAAGGAACGTTCGGGAAATCCCTTCCACCTCTGTGTTCTGCACCCATGGGCGCTTCGAGAACACTGCTCTCCAAGCCGCCCACTGGGGTCTCCCTGGCCAGCCACGTGAGCACCCCCAACCCGACTGCGGGGCATGGGTCTCCCTGCAGTTCTCCTGCAGCTAGTGCCCCGCAGGCTGTACTGCCGGCAACCGGAGCCCAGCACCCCAGGGTGCAGACACTGGAGAGATGGCGCATCTCTGGGAGAAAGAAAAGCCCAGGAAGAAAGGTGTCATTCCCAGACATGTGACCTTTTTCAAGATTAAAATAAGTCAGAAAGAGGGCCTCCCTGGCGGCGCAGGGGTCAAGTCTCAGCACTGAGGCTGTCCACAGTCTCTGCAGCACGAGTTCTATCCCCGGTCAGGGAGCTACCAAAGGGCACAGCAGACCTCTCCTGTCTCCCCGCTACCCTCCTCAGCAGTGTGTTTCAGAGGATCTGCCTGTTCTGCTCCCCACTCTGTCTCTGGTGAATCCTCTCACCCCCCACACCTCTGGCCTGTACCCCAGCTCTTGTATGCAAAAAATAAATCAATCTTTTAAAAAAATTCAGTAAGAAAGATGGTGTAAGATCCCGCTGGGCTGGAGGCAGTGCACCCCACATGAGAGTGGGTGTCTGCCAGCTCATGGGGAGGGAAGGCACAGCCTTGGGCATCCCCTGGTATGGGAGGTGATTGAGCGCCGTGCTGTGAAGCTGTCCGCAGCCTCTGCAGCACGGGTTCAATCCCGGCCGGCCAGTGAGAATCCCACATGGCGCGGCAGACCTCTCCTGTCGTGCCCGCTGCTCCCCTCAGCAGTGTACTTCGTCAGTCTGCCTGTTCTGCTCCCCACTCTGTCTTGGTGAATCCTCTCACCCTCCCACATGTCTGACCTGTACTCTGGTTCTTGTATGTATGAATAAATAAATCTTAAAAAAAAAGAAATTACTAAAAAAAAAGTTACCACTGATGTGACACTTTCAACAGGACTCTTCAAGCAAAACTAGATAGAAACGCAGCCTAAAGCACCAGACACCCAGGGGAGAGAGGCCTCAGCACACCCGGGGTCTCTGTGGGCACCCTTGCCCAAAGGGGCTGCAAATGCTTTCATTCTGGAGCTTTCCACTGGACTTAAAGGACAATCCTATTTCCAGCATGACCTGGCTTTGAAGGGAGAACTTCCCATGTCAGAAACATGCTTTCTTCTACTTGATTCCCCATAAAAAGGGAAGAGTGTCCCCCAAGTTTTGCTCTCTAGTCTGTTCCTCTGAAAAACTGCAGCCAGTGCTGCTGCCTGTGTCTTCTGTGGGGCAGGAGGTTTTTATGGGGCTTCTTGACTTTCTCACGGAGGGGTGGAGCCACCTCCCGGGGAGAGTGGCAGCTCCCTCGAGAAAGCCCCCTCCCCCCAAAAGTGGCCACTGGCTCAGGAGGGGCAGAGGCAGAGGCTCCTGGGGTGCTAGTCTCTCTGAGGGAAGGGCACAGACATGCAGCCCCGCAGACGCACAGGTTCCCGGCCTGCCTTGCGCTGTGACACGGTTCCCGTCGCTGCCCCTGTGGTCACTTTCAGTTTGCCTCAAGGAGCAGACCTGGACGGCCAATCGCCCACCCTATGCCAGCCACGCATGCTTGACAGTATCTGCTCATTCCATAGTTCCCGGGTATCTGCCTCCGGCGGAGAAGCTGCAGACAGAAACCAGACAGCGAGGCGAGCACATGGCAGCCCTGGTGGACGTGTGCATGCTGGGAAGGGGAACCGGCCAAGAGCAGGTGGCGCAGCCCCAGCAGGCAGTGCCCTGGCGCCCCACCCGGGTCCCTGGGGGTGCAGATGACCCCATCACCTGCCTGCAGAGCCATTTATTTTCTGAAAATGCCGCGTCTCATCTATTTGCTGTTGAGAAGGAATTTCTGAACGGCCATGGAATCCATGTCTGCTGCAGACGGCAATGCCACTCGCCTGCCACAGGAGCTGAGCTCTTTCTATTCCCAAAGGGGCCAGGGTTTCTACCGGTTGCCATGGCGACGCTGCAGGATGGCTGCCGTGTGGGCCGCAGCAGGCACATCACACTCTTAAATCATCCATTGGCTTCATGGGGCAAGTTTTTCGGAAAACCTGGCTACGTAAAACTTAGTTAGCTGGACCTCAGCCTCCTCCCCCAGGCAGGGGACAGGACAGGGCACGAGCCCCCAGCCACGGTCACACCGACAGCAGGAGTTTGCACGAGAAGGGCCTCTCACACCCCATCTGGCCCGCACCGTGGATGTGGGAGGGGTTCTCACTAGCTCCAGATGATTCTCCAAAAGCAAAAGTGATCTGACTAGAAATGAGGGGCTGGTTGTTAACTGTTGGGGCGCCCATCAGTTTTGCTCTGGCCTGCACATTTACAAGCAACAGCTTACTTCCTCTCCTGGCCAGCCTTTTGTTTGTAACTAGCATGTACTAGTTACACACACACACAACACACACACACACTCACACACACACTCACAGAGTGATCTCCAGCCCTGACCTGTCACTGGTGGAGTCTGCTTTTTTAAGATGGTGTCACTTTTACTCTTCCATGGCCTGTCTCCCAAGGATGAACTGGGAAACCCCCCATGAACTCGAGAACGGGGACTCAGGGTATCGGCTGAGTCCAGGAGGGCTGTGCACCCCTTGACAGCCCCGCAGAGCAGAAGACCATGGGGGACGGCCTTGGGAGGGCAGGCAGAGCCTCTCGGGGCCTCATCACCCTCTGAGCCAACGCGGGGCCTGCCAGGACGCCCGGGCCCTCGGCTGTCCTTGGCTCTTACTGCAAATGGTCTTGGAAACTGGCCTGGACTCCCAACAAGACGGTGTTCATGGAAAGGGAGAAACAACCTAGATGGGGCTTCAGAGGCTGCTGCTTGGATAAGGCAGGTGATTTACTCAAGCCAAGCTCTAAGGCAAACACCACTAAAGCCTGGCCCAAATTCATGAAGGTGACCTGGATTTGCTCACGTCACCGCCACACTTGGGCTTGCTCTCTGCCCCTCCCCCCACTGTTTGCCTGGCTTTTGTGCCCTCCGCTCCCCCCCTCCCGGAGAGGGTTTGTCAAGAACAGGCAGCAAACGCTGTCCACACAGCAAAGAATGTTGTGGAGGCCTCAGAGCCCCGACTGCAGCAGAGAACAGACGCTCTCTCGCAACACCCACTTCAGGAAGAAACCAGGGTTGTGACATTTGCAGCCACTGCTCCTGCGGGGGGTGCCGGGCGGGGCAGGGCGGGGGCTGGCGCGGCTGGGCCCTGCCTCCGGGTTCGGTCTCGGGAGGCAGAGGGCGAAATTCGAACATGGGGCTGTGGGGACTGGGGGGACTGGAGGTACGGTAGGGGGTGCTGCCAGCTGGGGTTTCCTGACTCAGACTCCACATCGAATGAGGCTCCACGGTCATAAAGACGGAGAGTTTTGGGTGCAAAGGCTCTAAAGGGGGTTCTTAAGTTAGAATCTGCAGCAATGTGAATATATCCTAATCCAAAATTATTGGGGTGCAGGAAAAACGTCTTCTGGAGTACTGTGCCCACCGGCATGTGGGGGCAGCTGCCCGTCCCCCGTTCCACTGGGGTCTGTTGTGGAAGTAATGACTTCACAGGGGAGGCCTGCGCTCTCCCCGTCACGTTCCATCATACAAACGAGCGTCTTCAGGTCTCTGAACTGCCTTTGGTGCCACACAGGTAAAGTTCCAAGTTGCCAAGCAACGGAAACTTCCAGCACTGCCAGTCCTTCAGGAGCTCGCTCCCTTCCAAATGATCAGGCGGCATTCTCGGCCGCGGCCACGCTGGGGGTCGCACGAGGGCCTGCATCATCCTGAAGTGAAAAGTGAATCGCGCTGTTTCCATGACATGAATTTTCCCGGGGAAATGCGACTCTCCAGCACCAAAGGTGGGCGCCAGGACAGCAGCAGGGGGAGCTGAGGGCTGGCAGAACCCCAGGAGACACCTGTTCCCGGGACATGCATTTTAGACAGAGCCGGCAAGTCGCTTAGTCTAAGGTGCCGGGGATGCCAGTGCGTAGAGCGAGCAGGGACGGGGCTGAATGCCGAGTGAGGCGCCCGACCGGGCCAGTCCTTCGGCGCCGGGCAATTCCCCAGCGCCCCAAGCATCGCTCTCTTCAGCTGTCTTCCCGCTCTGCCACCCGGAGGAGTGAATCAAACATTGCGGCGTCTTTGGAAAACAAGGTTTGCACGTGGGTGTTCAGAGCGATCCATTGTTGCTCGAAGCTATTTACAACAGCACAGAGAGCCTTGGGAGGCGTCCATCTCCACGCCCCTTGGCAGGCTCTGCGGCACCAGCTGGGCCACTCCGCTGTGCTGCTCTGGGTCCTCAGACCCTGAGAACTTGGGGGCCTCGGGCCCCATCTAAGACCTGAATGGAGGCCGTAGAAGGGACCTGACCCATTTGTTGTCAGGCAGCCCGCTGAGGGCAGAGCCGGTGTTTGACCTTGGTCTCCGGGCCGCGCCGCCACGTTCTGGCACAGCCCGCTCTGCCTTCCCGGAGGTGGCCCGGCGCGCAGGCTTCCTCCGCTTGAGGTGGAGACAGTGGCGCCATCCAGTTCAGATGCCTTCCCAAGAGCGAGGGGGCACACCCAGCGGTCAGTCACCCTCTTTTCAAGTCCTGTCCTGAAAGGGACACGCATGTTTGCACCCACCTAAGTCCGTCGATGACGCGCCTGCTCCCCACGGCAGGTTCTATGCACCAAGAATGTCCGAGGTTCAGGTCCAGCACACGGCCGGCCGCGTGAGCTGTGCGGCCCCGGCCCGCAGAGGACTAGGCGACAGGGCCGGGCAGCCCAGCCCTGGGGCGGCTCCAGGACCCAGAGGGAGGTGGACAGAGCCGGGCGCACACCTGGACCCGAGCTCCCCCGCCTGCCAGCTCGCAGCTCACCACCCCTAAGGCTGCCCGGCCGCTGTCTCGCCCTGCAAGCCCCAGGGGAGCGGGGGCCTGGGTGGCTGAAGGAAAGAAAAGTTGGGTGAGAAAAGATGTGTGACAGGAGCGCTGTCCTCCTGCCCCGCTCGGATCTCGCAGAGGATCCCAGGATAACGCTGCTGCTGCTCCCGAGTCTGGGGAGCCCTGGGTGGCTGCAGGCCGGGCTGCTCTCTCTGCACTCTGCCATTCTCCGCAGCGCTTTCCCCACTTGCGGTCGCCGGCAGACGCAGAGCCCTGCTCTCTGGAGAGTGGCAGCCGCCCTCCTGGCCGTGGTGGAGACCGCGTTCCGTGGCGGAACATCGTCTCCTCCTGCCAGCCCTCTGAGCCCCGCACAACCTCTCGCTGTGTTTCCTGCCAGGAGGTTGGCTCTGCTGTCCAGGGGGCTCTGCTCGGGGCCGAGACCACTCGGCTTCGGGCCCTGCCCGCCTGGCTGATGTTTGCCCACCAGGACGGCTGATGTCAAGAGTTTGAGGGGGGCCCACTTTGAAGCCCTCTAGCCCCTGCTCCCGGTCTCCCTCTCACTGTTCCCCTTGACCCTCCTGCTGATTAAAAATCTTTGCACACACTGGAGTTTGATTACTTTGCTTTTATGCACAAGGAAAACATGGGTTTTCCCACTTAACAGCTGGGGTCCCTGGGCACCCCGGGTGTCACCGGGCATCAGGAGGAGGCAGGACAGACACCGAGTAGACACGGTACTATACTTTCTCTTAGGGGGCCTCCCTGGGGCTCCCCATGTGAACGGGTGTGTTTCCACGTGAAAAAATGCTATAAAAAATGACACAACTTTTAAAAACAATTTTTAGACAGACTTCAGTGTTGCATGAGGCACAGGCTGCTGGCACGGGGCCCCCAGCCCACGGTGACGGTGCCTGGTCCTCCCGTGTCACGCTGCAGAGGTCAAGCGCCTCCCCGGGGGGGGGGTGTCCAGAGGCTTCACGACACCCCTGTTCTTGAATACTGGAGTGCCCTATTACTCAGATCATATCAAGAATAGGTTTTTAAAGGAAACATGACTTAATCCTCAGCAAAACAGGAGGAAAACATACCGCGGCAGGTAGTGAATCACTCATTAAAAATTAAATAAATCCACCCACCACGGGAAACAGCTGAACAGAAGGTGAGTGCCGGCTCCCCTGGAAGAAAGCCAAACGGTGGGTCTGGGAAACAGAGATGCCTCCGACCCCACCCTGTCCAGCCCCAGCTCCCGCTGCTGACCCCCACGGCCCGGGCAGGCTTCGCTGAAGATGCCCGCGACCGGGTGTGGGGTGCGGGGGGCGCGGGGTGCCAGGGCTTCCTGGAGGACGGAGGATGCGCCCTGGCGTGAGTCACTCCTCAGGTGGAATAAACCGTCACAAGGCCCCAGAGCCACTCCCCCGGTGGGGAAGCACCTTCTCTCGATGAACTAATGCTTCTTCTTACGTTTCAACATCAAAGCCACAGACTTCTGGCCTTGCTTCCCAAATACAAGCCACTTCATGGAAAGAAGAAGACTGCTTTTCAAAGCATTTTTTCCCTCAAGTAAAACCCTCCTTCGTAAATCCCCGCTAAATCCCCGCTACTTGTGACGGGAGGGAGGGCAGAGGTGACAAGAGTGACTTTCAGAGACAGGGACCGTGGCTTCCCTTCCAGGGTGAGGTTACAAAACATGCAGAACAGGGCCTCCCTGGGGGTGCAGGGATTAAAGACACAGAGCCAGCAGCCATCAAGCTATCACCAGACGCTGCAGCACGAGTTCAATCCCCAGCCAGGGAGCTACCCACAGGTGCAGCAGACCCCTCCTGTCTCCCCGCTGCTCCCCTCAGCCGTGGATTTCGTCAGTCTGCCCTGCTCCCTGCTCTGTCTCTGGTGAGTCCTCCCACCCCCCGCATCTCTGGCCTGCACCCCAGCTCTTGAATACATAAATAAATCAATCTTTAAAAATAAAGAAAAAAACCCGGGCAGAGCAGATGTCGACCCACCCCAGAGGGCAGGGCTGGACAAGACAGACGCACTGGGTGCATCACGCTATCTGGGGGTGTCTGCCGACCCATCACGCTATCTGGGGGTGTCTGTCGACCCAAAACCTGCAGGTCACAGAGCCTTATGCCTGGACGAGACCTTCCAAAACGAGGCGGGGAGGGTGGCCCTGGCTCACCCCGCGTTCTAGGACTCCACTCTGCTTCCGCCGGCCCTGCTCTAGGCTCCCCCTCCAGCACGCACGGGATGGAACATCAGCCTCCCACGCCATGTTTCCTGAAACCGGCCGTGGATCTACCCGCGTGGGACAGACCATGCCGTGCCGAGCCTGGGGCACCCGCAAGACGCTGGTGCTGAGGTGGGTGAGTGTGGGCGCGCTCAAAGGAAACCCAGCCAGTGTGTGCAGTGAGATTAGAAAACTGGATCTGGTCAGCAGATAGCAAGCGGAAATGGGCTGGAACCCTGGCCAAGATCAACTCAAGTGATCTAGGTTGTTCCAAAATATGGTCACCTCCCAGCAAACTGTTCGCAGAATGTGAGGGTCAAGCTCCCGTGTCCACATGCCCCATGGCCTGTGCTCTCTGAAACAGCACATTTCACAGCAGAAGCTGCTACTCTTTTTGTTTGGCTCGGCCGCCCCTCACCGAGTGGCCTGCAGGCGCGAGCAGAGCCCTGGCCCGAGTGCCGAGGGCCTGAGTCCCTGCCCGCTGTTGTCTCCCCAAGCCACGTCCCACCATGTCTGGACCTGTCCTCTCCTCTCAAAGGTGAAGGTCAGGACGCACACCTCCACCCTGCCAGGTGTGTCCGAGGCCCGCGGCAGCGTGAACTGGAGCATGCTTTGAAAACTGTAAAGTGCTCTTCGTGCAAACGTGTTATCGCAAATACGATGCATGTTATCAGCGTACACGTTTAATAGGAAATAGGTCAAGTCTTATTTTTATAATTCCATCTACAAGATATCTAAAAACTTAATTTCGCAGCAGTGACATGGTCACCCAGTAACTCAAACAGAGGAGGTCTCCATCCCTGCTCCAGTAGCTCTGCCTCCATATGGCCCCTGGACACAGCCCCGGCCTCGCTGACAGATCGGCCTCGGCGAGTCGTTAATATCAGTTAAAAGCCAACAGCACGTTTTCTAAAAGTTGTGAGCAATTAATCAACCCCATCATCAAAGAACACAGATCTAAGTTGTTGTTGTTTTTGTTTTACCCTATGCCCATTTTTATTCCAAATAAGGAGAAAAGCTGCCACTGGGACACACTTTGCTCAGCAATTCCACAAGGAGTGCCTTCCCCGGCACCTTAAACACTTTATGCCAAACTCTGCATTACAAAAAGCACTTTCCAAAAGTCACTTAGATTTGCAATCGTGAGCCCCGGTCCTGGTCCACCAGGGGAATGGCCCGGCTGGGCCGCAGCCAGGACCCCGCCTGACGGGTCTGGCCATCTCTGCGCCGCACTCGCATCCTGGACAGCTCAGTTCTCACAAGCTCTGTCCTCTCCCCGTGCCCGGGGCCACCCCTGGCACCCCTGGCTGCTGAGCCTGCCTACGTGTGCCCGACGCCGGCAGAGCAGGAAGCCGGGCTCCTGGTGGGCCCGCTCTGAGGCTGAGCCCGCTCCGGCCGCTCCCCATCTCGGCGCGCCACCTCCAATTAACATGCCACTTCCCAAATCTCGTGGTTCGGGAAATCAGGTGTCTGGTGATAAAAATAGGAAATGTCCCACATTCCGGGCGGAGCCCCCACGTGTCCTGCAGCGAGCCAGCTCACAACAACAGTGGGGGCTGTCTCCCTAACAGGTGAGCCTCACCTCGCATCCCTGGCAGCCTGAGCGGCCCCAGGCCCCATGCAGAACACCCCCACCCCCGCGCCCCCGCCCGCAGAGCACCACTTGGCAGATTAAAATGGTTTCCTGCATCACAAACCCCAGGTTTCCTGCCCGGGGCTGGACCCAGCTAACCGCAGTGCCTGCCGGCGCTCCCTCTAACGGAGGCTTCCGGTAAGATCCTGGGATCTGAGTTCAGAAAAGCCCAGGAACGGCAGGACGGCGACCACGCCGTGAGCCCAAAGGGACGAGGAGGTCCCCTTCTAAAGCTTCCTTTACCTCCTGGACTGGGGCGGCAGCAGCACCGGGGAGCCATGCTGGCCGGGGAGAAGCCATGTTTCCTGTCGGCTGAGAAAGAATTTCTAGAACTGCCAGCGCGAGCCGGGTCTGCCGAGCGCCGGCGGGCCCGCGGCTTTTGTAGGGAAGCGTGTTCCCATTTCCTGCATGGAAGCGCTGACGCGGCCCCTGACGAAGCACCACCTCCGAGCTCCCCGGGGGGCACTTCTTGGAAGAAGGTCGAGACTTTCCTGGGGGAAGTGGAAACAAATGCGGGGTGAATCCATGTGTCACCCTCAGAGCCAAAGGCTCTGAGTTCAGTCGGCGGGAGAATAACTCGCTGCTGGGAGACGCGCGAGGGTTCGCTGGGAGGGACGCCTGGGCGCCCACGAAAGCCCAAGAACACGCGGCACCCCAGCCATGGGGGAGGGGACTGTTCGAGGGGCCCCGGCCTGAGCCCCCCACTTTAAACACCAGCAGATTCCTTTTATTTTTCCTGCCATTGAAACCAACACCAAGGAAGAAGTCTTCGGAGGAGAAAATCACAGGGCCTGACACAGGAGGCCCGGGCCGGAGAAGGAATTTCGGAGTCAATTTAAAAGTTAACTTCCCTGTCACTTAACAGCAGCCCTTCTGTTTCGTTTTCTTTTATTCCTTTGGCATCTCCATGAATCAAAGTGGAGGTGACGGCAGCCGGGCCCCCAGGGCCGCGACAATGCAAGGCCTGGCAGAGCCCGGGGAGAGAGAAGCTACTTCTGAGGCTCCCGCACGCCTGCAAGCCTGAATTCCGCTGCGTTATTCAGACACCGTGCCAGGAGACCCCGGGCGCCAGGCCTCCGCCGGGAGGGGCTGGGCTCACTCTGACGGTCAGAAAGGGCTCCCTGCTCCCGCGCCCCCAGCTAGTTTGAAATACTAAAGAAAGAAAAACAAAGAGCAAACCGGCTGTGCTGGAAACACCTGGCTTCATGCAGTTTAAAAAGTCAAATGTTAACTGAGGGTTTTGTAATGGAAGACCAGGCACTACTGCGAGCAAAGGGACGCGCTTTTGATAGTCAGCGACACTCCCCTGTTCAGGGCCAATGTCCCGATGATGGTAAAATAGTAATGAAAGGCGTCCACTGGGTCGCCTGACTTAAGGTCACTGTCATCCTGGGAAGCGGCCGGCAGAGCAGAGACAAGGTTCCCCAGCAGGTATCGTGGGGCCCCGCCCTGCCGCCGGCCCCCATGTGGATGAGGCCTAGAAGTCCAGGCCCTGGGCGCTCACACTCTGCTGCCCAGCCCAAAGGTGGGCTGTTTTCTTAGCTCTGATGGACTCTGAAGAAAATCTGCAACCCCCCAAACGAGAGCCATTCCTTTCTCCGAGCTGACTTGCTGGAGCTCTGGCATGAGTCTGAAAGCGCAGCAGGCTGAAAGGGTGAACTGGGGTCCTCCTGTGCACCCCGCCAGGAGATCCACATGGGCAGTAGGTAAGACGGGGTTCATGTATCCAACCCCTCCCCTCCTGCAGGGAGGAAGACCCTGAAATCAGGAGCACTTTGAATCTCAAAGCCCCCAGCTGCCCGAAGCAGGCAGGACTTCCCTGATGTCCAAAGGGAGGCAGAGGATGGGTCTGGGACGGGGCGGCCCAGAGTTGCCGGGCTCCTGTATGTCGGGACAAACAGGGAGGGAGCCGTCCTGGGTGGGTGCTGGCTCCTGGCTCTGCGGCTGGCTCTGAGATCATGTCCCGGGAGCATGGATCTCCCCGGAGCCTGCAGACCCGCTCTCGACTGGGCAGCAACCGGCCAACCCTGAGCCTGGGCCATCCCAGACCCCATGGGTGGTGAGGCTGGGTGTGGAGGGGAGAGTGATGGGCAGAGAGGCAAGAGACCGGGGTCACCCACTTTCAATGTGTCCTGGATGCGCCTTCTGTTCGGGAAGGAGATGCGTCCATGGGGCCTGAGCCCACGAGTGGGACCCCAGTTCTGACTGGGCAGCCGGTGGAACCTCCCTCCCTGCTGACACAGACACCAGTGCCTCCGAGCAGTGCGGGCTTGCAGACTGCTGTAATGACGTCTGTCCCGCTGAGTGACCCTTCTCTTTGATGCCACCGTTGACATTTGCTCGAGCAGAGTGAGCCACTCGGGATGGGCTGCAGCCGATGGAGACACCAGCAGGGACATGGACACACGGGCAGCTCAGCGGTGCCCGGGGCGCTCCTACCCTCCAGCTGACAGTGGCCCGTGCGCCCTCAGACAGGGCAGCAGTCCTGCAGTAGGCATGCATTGGCCACGCCAGGGACAGCTGTGCCCAAAGGAGACAGCGACCCGAAGGGCATACCCCCCGGGAGAGGCCAGCCCGGGCAAAAGAATGGACCTTAAATAACTCAGGACAGAGTCCAGGTGTTTCAAACAAGGTGATGCATTTAGGAAACAGCTTCCTAGTTACCTGCATCCTGGCCACTCACTACAGGTGAGCACACGGACGCACACACGCACAAGCACGCACACACGCACACGCGCTACCTGCCCACACTGCAGCCACTTCAATGTTCTTAGATCTCCTCCCCTGTTTTTTCGGGACACTTCCCGCCATTAGGTTGATAAACAGAACATGCAGGCGGCGGAGCTTCCTTTTTCACCAGGACCTCGAGGCCATCAAAGTTGGCTGGGCCTCAAAAGGCACGTGAGTCGGCCCCAAAGACACCATCTTTCACAACAGCGCAGTTTGGAAAAGCCCCTTGTCAGCTGACCGAGTCCAGAAACAGCTCCACGGTCCCCGCTCCCTGCTCGTCACCCCACCCCAGGGAGGCGAGGGGGGTCCTCGGACAGGGGGGCGAGTCCCAGGGAGGGGAGCGTGTGGAGGCCGCGAGCTCCACGTTACATCTGAGGACACTCAACAGCTGGGCCAGGCTCTATGCGGGGGAACGACATGGTGTGCAATGGCGTAACCAAGAGCGCGATACCAGCCGCGCGCGCAAGTCGAGGCATAAGATCCGAGCGTAACACGCTGGCCATCTGGCCTCCCGTCTCTGGAAGACAACGCTCCTCTCACAACACAATCCCACGCGCTGTTGTTCAGCTCGCGAAAGACCCGGAATATAGAAAAAGAGCCGTACAGTACTCACCGAGGGAACGCGGGGCTAGAGTCTGAAAGAGAAAGAGAAAAAGGTGTCAGTTTTCGGGGAGACGGGTCGCTGGCCACACCCTCCCTGCCGCGTCCGTGTATGTGCCGGGTCCACCTCACTCCCAAGCACCAGCTTTCACCAGTGTCCCCCCCAAGCGCCCCTGGAGCTCTGGCTGGTGTTGGGGAGCGGCTGCCCAGGACCGGAGGGCTTGGCGCCCGCGCCCCAGGCGGTCCCTCGGCCCTCCTTGCTGTCACTGCCATGACCCTCGCCGCGACCCCCAGTCCATCTCTCCAGAGACAGGTTTTTCAAACCTGCCTGTGAGGCCGCCTCTCCCCCACTTTCCGGCTTGATTGTTCTCCAGCGTGTTCCTTTCCCATTACTTTAGCCCCGTGCTTCTCTTCAAAGAAAGTTTTATTGCGCTCTCACCCGCGTGCCACGGAGCGCGCATTTACAGGACAAGTCAGTGGGTTAGCACAGTCCAAGGTTTTGCAACATCACCATAGCCTGATTTTAGAACATCTTCATCATCCCTCAAAGAAACGCCACGCCCATTCATTTACTAGCTCCTCAGCCGCGTTCTCCACGCCGCCATCCCCTCGCCAACCCTGCCCCAGCCAGCCACTAACCTACTTTATGTCCACGGATTTGCCTTGCTGGCCCTTCCCCATAAATGGGATCCACAGTGAATGACCAGTCGCCTTGGCGTGTCACCCACATTGCATCAGTAGCAGGATTTCATTCCTTTTCGGGGCTGAATACTATTCCCTCACACAGACACACTACCTTTTGCCTCTTAACTCCCCAGTGGCAGACACGGCTCTTGTTCTTATACAAGTGGCCAGTAAGGGGCCTCACACAGGAGCCCAGGCTGCATCCACCTGCAGCCGGAGACCCAGTCGGCGGTCACCGGAGCTGCTGCTGGTGCAATCGCATTGTGATCACCACCGTTTTTAAATAGCTGATGTGGTACAAGGTTTTCCCACCAAAATAGCCTACTTCTCCTTTTAGCTGTGGCCAGGTGAGCTATTTTAAACCAATGACAATCAAGACTCTGCAGCACATAATTGTAACAAGTTGTTGCTCTAATTAAAAAGCTGACCTGTCCGGTAGGTTTGAAGCCAAAGAAGCAGAAGCAGCAGTTCTTGTAATACTCGGGGGTTTCGGTGCAAATCGACAGCTGACATTATTCTTAATGGGGAGGTCCGCATGCCACCCCCCACTGGGAAGAGGACAAGGATGCCCCACCCTCCTACTGAACCTGGTACTGCATGTGTCCTAGAGGGGAATGAGGCAAGAAGACAAATAAAAGGCAGAAATTGGAAGAGAGAGAGTAAGACTTCTTTATCCCGAGGGGCCATGACTGTCTGCATAGGAAATTCCGAAGAATCTACAAAGAGGCAGTTGGGGACCCTTTGTTGGGTGACACAGAAAGGGGCAGAGCTCACAGGGCCCAGGGGTGCCCCGGGGTAGAGGGAGCAGGGACTTGAGGGAGCACCCTGGTGGCTCTCCCCTTCCGATCCCCCAAAAGAACTTGGGGAGCTGCTGGAAAGGTGAACGGTGACCCTTTCCTGAGCCAGGAGGGAGGCCCTGAGTGTTTGGAGTCATCGATTTACTTTCCAGAGCCACGCTGCAGTGCTGAGGCCTTCCACGCAACACGAATCCTGAGGACCCGGGGAAGCAGAGCCGGCGGCTCCAGGGTGACCAGACCAAACCCGCGAGGAGGAACCGGGGAGGCCCGGCGCGCCCTCGTCAGAGGCGTCAAGGAAGGCGTCAGCACGACGGATGGAATTCCAGTCAAGCGCGCCCCGACACTGGCCCCGCACTTGGCACTCGAGTTCCTTCATTATTTATTTTGCAACAAAGCAAGATGCACCGAGCCGTGGGCCCACGAGCAGCTCCCTTGTGGGAGGTCGGGGCTGCACCTGCGAGCCCGAAACCACAGCTATCGTTTCTCTAGGGCGGAATGAGAGCAAAACCCAAGCTGCGTCCTCCAGAGGCCCCCCCCGCCCCCCACCAGCACTGCCCCAGCCCGAGCCCCGCGGCTCAGGCTGATGGGGGGCCCAGCGGAGCCAGGCAAAGGGGAGAGGGCAGAGAGAGGGGGTGGGAGGCCGGTGCCGGGAGAAACGGCTCCGGGGGTGTCACGGAGGAGTGAGAACAGTGGGCAGAGGGACACGCTGGGTGGCTTCCTGGGCCTTCCTGGAGCAGCCCGCCCTCCGGAAAGGGCAGGGGAACAGCTCTTTGGGTGGACTGGGCCTCTGGGTGCCTCGGTGGCCCTCAGCCCAAGGCCATCCCACGAGGCAGGCTGAGTCTCAGTTAAAGAGGCAGACACGGCAGCGTGGGGGGCTCCCTAGCCAAGTGACACGGATAAGGGGGTGCTCAGGGATGCTGAAAGGGCAGCTGTGCCCTCGGCTGCACATGGCAGCTGCTGGCTTCTCCTCTCTGCACCACCACCCCGCCCTCGCCCCAAGGCCATCCCTTCAGGCAGGCAGGTCTTTCCTTGGTCCCCTGGGGTCTGGGCACCAACGGCCAGCCGGGAGGGCCCAGGACGGCACGGACACGGGCCAGCTCCTATGATCCCCTAACTGGACGGGGGGTCCACCCTGGTCTATGAGCCAGGGAGCTCTGGAAAGGCCCAGCTGGCCACACACACCCTGCGAGGGGCGCCGGTCTCTGGGAGGCCTGGCCTCCGCCGCGGCCAGGAGCAGAGCGAGGCCGTGGCCGCCCCTGGGGAGGGCTGAGCGAGGCCGGGGAGCGGGAAATCCACCGAGGGAGGCCGGCCGGTCGGCGGGCAGGGCTCCTGCAGGAAGCGGCCGCTGGGCTTGCCCCGATGGCTCCCGAGATAGGGGAACACCCCACTTGTTCCTGCACCCGAGGCTCGCCAAGAAGAAAAGAAAACCACAGCATTGAGAACCGAACTGCTGGAAGGGCTACAATTTGGGGAAAAATCAAAATTCTGAGTGGTCTGGCGTGGAGCGGACAGAAGGGCAGGCAAGTCCAATGCCTGTGCCAAGCCACAGCCCTGGGCGCTGGGCGCTTGCTGCCGCCGGGCTGTCTTCAGGCTGGTGGTTAAAACGGGCAGCATCTTGCCACCTGTCTGAGCACAGGCGTCCCCACGAGCGGGGCTGAGAGCTGCACTGGGTGGGACAGGTCAAGGGCGCACGGATAAAAATCCCACTAGGCCACGAGCGGAGGGGCTGGCTCTGCCCATGGCCTCCCAGGGCGCCCGGCCACCCGGCAGCGGGAGACCCCGGAGACCCTCAGCCCCGTCACGGGGACGCGCCAGCGCCAGCCCTGGAGCCTGCACCTGGAGGGACTGCGAAGCACGGGGACGCCCGGGCCCGCCACTCGCCGACCGAGGGAACGGGTGAGGCCTGCCCTCTGCGGGAGCACCGCCGGCCCGGTCCAGGGCAGCGGGGATGGGGGACTCACAGCGCCCTGAGTCAGCCAGGGCCGCACGGGGCTACCCTCTGCTGAGCCTCGCAGTTCCCTTGTTTACCTTCCAGGATCAGCAAAGCTGTTGGTTTCTGGATCTTCTGATGCTTGAGAGAGAGGATGGGGGAGATGCGAGCTGGAGGGGGAAGCTCCCCAAGTGAGGGGTGTGTGGTAGAATCCTCCCCTGCCCATCCCACTGAGGCGCCCTGCAAGACTGGGGTGTGAACCCTAAGCTGTGAAGCTGGAAAACTCCATTTTCTCAGCCCCCTCATTTTGTCAACCTATGACCAACAGGCTGGACTAAATAAGGGGCAACCTTTAAGAATATTCAGCAGCCTCTGCTCAGCGCACGCGGCTGCCTGCTTTGGAGGGAGCTTTCTGAGGCACAGCCCCAGCCCCGACGAGCAGGGCAGCCCTCTGATCACCCCTTGGGGGCCATCGGCCAGCCAGCCCCGCCGCCGTGTCCCAGCGTCCTGGCAGTGCCCGTGGTGAGGAATTAGGCCACCACTTCCCCGCTCCCTTCCGAGGCGTGGGGCGCCCTCCGGGCCCAGAGGGTGCCTGGCTCTGCCATCTGTGTAGCCTGAGACAGACTCGAGCTCCTCCCGCGGCCAGCACCAGCCAGCCCTGCAGGAAGGTGTGAGGAGGGCGCCCCAGGGCCTGCTCCAGCCTCCTGCCCACCCCTCCCTCGCCCTCCCGCCGGCCTCTCCTTGGCATAAACACTTCTCAGGTAGGACAGTCGCAGCTGCCAGCTTTCATCAGGTCTTGCACAGCTCCTCCAGGCGGCTCCGCTGCGGGCAGGGAGGGTCAAGGTGCATCCCAGAGAAAGCGGCCGCCAGGGGATGGGCGTGTGTGCCACCGCCCGCTGAGCACTTACAGGGGTCGCTGACTGCTCCCCGACTCCCGCGATGCGCCTGCTTCAGACCTGCTTTGCACAGGCCCAGGGAAGAGGTGCTCGCCACAGGCCCTGGCAGGGCAGCAGGGAGGCCGCAGGGCCCAGCACCTGTCCTCGCTGCCCGGGCAGAACTGGAGGTTCTGAGCACTCACACGCCAAGGGCCTCTGCTTGGGGGGGCGGGGGGCGTGCATCTGCAGAAGGGACACCACCCCAGGGAATCCCAGCTTCTTACACCGGCTTAAGACTTTTGCCTAAAAATATCAAGCATCTATTTTCAGTTTGCAGAAAAATAAAACCAGTAGGTACAACCTCTCACTTCCCTCTCCCGGCACCGCGGCCGCGGCTGGTACGCGCCCCCTGGAAGACGGGCATCGGCACATCAGTGTACCCGGGGCCCTGGGCGCCAGCCCACCACAGCCGCGGCAGGTTCCCGGCCTATTTGGGGGGCCTCCATGCTTGAGGTGTGACTTTATGATAGAGATGCGGGGCTCTGTCCCCCCTAGTAAAGTGGCCAAGAAACACCCCATGTGCCCAGAGGCTGGCTGGGGGGAGGGGGGCCGTGTGTCCGTAGCCGCCCTTTGCTAAACAGACGGTGGACTTCACAGGCTCTGAAGGAAGCCCAAGTCCCTGACCCCGCACCGCTGCCCAACGCCTGGAGACCATTCTCACCTTCCAGGGGATGCCCCAGGACCCAGAAGGCGGGCGCCGGGGCCGGGTGTTATGTGGCACCCGCAGAGGACGAAAGGGCTCCGGGGACCATCCCTGAACACACCTGAATGTCTCCGCCCGTCGGGTGAGACGGGAGAGGCGGGGCGGGGTTCCCTTCCGAGGCTGGATTCCTCAGGTCCCGGGACAACTCAAGGTGGGAGTGAGACCTCACCTGAGAACCAGCCGGAGTCCCGAGCACACCTTGCCCGACTGCTGCCTGGCTCGCGGGGCGGGCAGACCAGGGGCCTCGAGGGAGCTCCCTTGGCTCCTCCTCGCCCTCGCTACACCCGCTGGGTTTGGGCCCGGGAAGGCGTTCAGGACTCGCTGGGGGCATAATGCTCATGGCGACTGAACACTAAATTTAACTCAAAAGACTTCGGGGGGAATTAATTAATGTTCCGTGAGCTCAGAGAACATGGCTGCTCCAGCGTCCAGAGTGAATCAGTGTTGGCGGCGCTATTTCCCGGCGCGCCCACCTGAAACGCCCACCTTTCTCCAGGTGGCTGCTGCCGGGGCCGGGCTGCTAAGCGGCTGGTCGAGTGGGCTGGCGGCGGCCCGACACCCCTGTAAACAGCCGCCGTCTGCAGAGGCCCAGGGCGGCGTGGCGGTCCCCGAGGCAGCGCGACGGAGGCGCCGCCGGGGCAGCCAACAACTACTCAGGACCATCATGACTCCCATGGCCCCGAGTGGGAGGAAACGATACCACGTTTCTTCATTTAAAAATATCAATCCTTGCTGTTCATTAGAATGCCAGCTGCCGCCCGTCCCATGCCAGTGGCGAAGGGACAAGCTAGACGCGCTGCTTCCCTGGTATCCGGGTGCGCGAGCGCGGGGCAGGACCGCAGCGTTTCTGCCCATCGCCTGCCGGGCCCCGGAGCGGGTGCAGAGGCGGGCAGCCCCCTGGACCTCAGCACACCGTGGACCTTCCCAGGAAAGCGTCTCAGGATGGGAGAGACAGGGGCCAGCGCACCCTCTGATGCTGGGCATCCCCTTCTAAGCGCACCCCCTTGTCAGCAGCCCCCTGAAGCCCAGCCTGCTTGCATTCAATGGTGCCCAGAGCAGGAACTTTCCAAAGGCCCCTCGCCTGCCTGTCTGTCTTCTTCCTCCACCCCACCCCGGAGCAGCACCACACAGACGGCATTTAGGAGGCCTGGGGCCGCCGTCCTCTCAGCCCCCCGCGCGTGCAGACGACAGGTGTGGACAGCGGGTGTGGACTCGCCCGGAGATACCGAGGGGTCTCCCGAACACAATCCCTGCTCGCTCTAACTCAGCTTCTGCCTGATACAAAAGGCTGCGCGAGCAGACCCCAGGGCGCCCCGGTGGATGATCAAGGAGCACGCCCGGCCAGCCATGACCGGTGCGTGACCACCTACTGTGTGCAGGCACCACACTGAGGACAGACAGACTAAAGAAGACACGAGACCTGGACTGAAGTTCACGGCCTCCGCCCTAACCAAGTCTCGAAGGCAAACTCGTCACGCACCGTCAGGCGCGGGGCTCACACTTGTGTCCAGGCAGCCGCGGGGTGGGGAGGAGGGAGCAGCCCCCCAGCCGGGTTTGACAGAAGTGAGCGGGTCTGTCCCAAGAACAAGACTCCCAGACCGACGGCATGAACAAAGTCAAGGAAACCAGAGCATGCAGGGAACATTCTGGAAGGGCCAAGTAAGCTGGGTCCCAGCTTTGACCTTGGAAGGAGTCGCTTGACCTTTCTGAGGCTGGATTCCTCGGGGCCCAGGCAGGGAGAACAAGCCCAGTCACCGCGGCTTCGTGAGGAAGAGCGTCCTACTTGGGGCCAGGCCCACTGCTGAGACGAGAAGCTGCTGGCCTGGGCCTGCCCTTGCTGCCCAGTGGAAGGGAGGTGGGAGGACCTGGAGGCCACGGGGTGGTGGGAGGGACCCAGGGAGGAGCCTTGGGGGCCCAGGGATAGGGGCCCCTCTGATGGTCCCAGCGAGGGACAGGGCTGCACCTGGGGGCAGCAGGGCTGGGTCTGGGGGGTCGGGGATGTCCCTGAACGGGAAGGAAGGGGCGGTGACGTCCAGGGTGTCCTTGCGCCTGGGTAGAGGCTGCTCATCACGGCGGGCCCTGGCCCAGGGGCTGGCAGTGACTGGCCTGGCGTCCCCCCAGATGCAGGAGAGGCCACAGAGACATGGGCAAGTGCACTTGCTCGGCGAGAAAGGAGAAAAGCATTTTGAAAACAGCACAAAGCTTTTCCGGAACTAGAACAGGGAAGTCTGTTAACTGTTTCTGTGGAGGATTTTGAAAGCTAGTGGATCAGATAGCGGGAGGATCTGCCGTTCACCTGTTATGTTTTCAAAAATCCTCAAATACTTTGCTTAAAGACACCCCCCACCCCGCTCTCTCGCTCTCTCTCTCTCTGGCTAATCTGACTCAGCTGAACCCACTCACTGCTGAGAACCCAGCTTCTTAGGGGGCAGAGGAGAAGCTTTAAAGCCAGGAGCAGCCCGAGCCCCAGGCTGGAGGGAAAGGCCTGCAGTCTCACCACTGGGCCCCGGCGCATGAGCCTTCGAGGTCACCCGTGGCTGAGCGCAACTCGCCTCCCAGGCTGGCGGGGGACAGGCCCCCCGCCCGCCCGGGAAGCTTCTGTGCAGGCTGCCGAATCCCTCCTCCACAGAACGAACACTGCAGCATTCACCGGGAACAACACCGCATTGTCACAGAAGCACGCAGCTCCCCTCGCAGCAGGGGCAGCTTCTGCTGCCCCCCAGCACGTCCGTGCTCGGCGCCCACCTGCCCTCCACAAGGAACGTCGTTTTCTTTCATGGCGACTCGGGGATTCACCTTGAAAGCACGCAGACTTGAGCTGCCTCGTCCAAAGGTCTGCCGGCTCCCAGCGTCCGGGTCAAGGCAGTGACCGAGAAGCTGGTGGGGGGGGACTCGATGGGGCTGCTCTGGCAGTGGACGGGCACCCACGCAGGGCTGAGGTCACCCCAGGACACAAGCGCCAGGGAGGAGGAGGCAGCGAGGACGCGCCCATGCCAGAGCCCTGCCCCTGCCAGGCTGTACGCAGGCAGGGACCTTTGAGTTGGTGACCCAGGTGAGGTCAGAGGCCACTTCAATGACGATCCAGTGACATGGCTTTGTGGGTGACAGTGAGAGATGAGGGACCTATAGGGCCAGCATAGCCACTGCTAGGCCCTCGGGAGGGGGTGGGGGTGGCCACATGCACGGGGATCCAGGAGGCGCTGCTGGGCTGGACGAGTGCCGGACACTCCACATACAGCGACTGCTGCCATCCTCGGGGCGACCCGGAGCAGGTGGCACACAGTCATGCGGTCAGTGAGAGTCTGACATGGGGTCCAGCCGGCTGCCCCTTCCCCGCCTCTGGATGCCAACACCCTTTTCAGGAGAACCCCACGTCTGGGAGACAAGCTGGTACGGAAGGGCAGTCCCCGCACTGTGGCTACTGGAGGGGTGGTGACCCCCCCCAGGAAGGTCAGGCTGGACGGCACACCAGGCTCAGGATGTCCTGTGGTCAGGAAGCACCACTTCCCTAAAAGGCCCTTCATTTCCTGATGTGTCAGCCAAGGAGGCTGAAAAGTTTTCCCACCGAATCCCAAAGTCAGATCCAAGATTCGCGAGCAGAGTCAGCATTCACCACGGCCGAGGCACACACCCACCCGCCTGCCCGCCACAGACGATGGGCTCAGGACGCTGCGGAACAGACTCCACGGAGCACGACTCAGCCATGAAAAAGACGACCGAGCTGGCAAAGCCCAGCGAAAGTAACTGTTAGCGTCTGTGAACCATACAGCAGCCAGCAGAGGGTGGGGCGGCAGCGGGAGGGGGTGAGGATGGGCAGGCGGCAGGGGTGGCAGCCCCGGAGAGGTGGTGGAGGGTGAGTGTGGACGTCACCGGTGGGGTGAGGCTGTGCTCCTGAAGGAGCCACGTAAACTGACAAATTAACAAAAAATAATCAAGAAAAAAAATCCACGAGCACAGTCAGAGCAAGACTGGCTCCTGTGCGCAGGGCGGGGCGTCTGGAAAGGCAGGAGCTCTGTACGCAGAGCTTGGGCGAGGAGCACGGAGCTGCAGGAGGTGCCTGCATTGGATGGCGGCCTCGGAGTGTGCTGAGGGGCCCTGGCCTGGACCCCACATCTGGAGCCCACGCTCAGGGACCAAGCACTTTCACGGTGTCCTGGAGGGAGACGTCCACACACCCTGGGTTCACGCCAGCCGCGCTGACCCCTCGAGCCTTCACAGCAGGAAGGGGCCCAAGGAGACCCTCCCCAGGGAGACCCTGGCCACGATGTGATGCCAAGAACACAGATGACGCCGCAGGGGTGTTCCCGCCCTGTCCTCCCGGAGTGGCTTCCTCCCTGCACGCGGCAGTGGCTCCGGCGCTCTCCGGGCTGCTGCCCTCAGGCCACGTCCCTCACAAGCCCCCGTGAAGACAAGAAACAAGGAGAAGCTTAGCCGAGGCGTGAGCTCCCATGGCCAAGTTAGCGTCACTGCCTCCAACGGGATTTTCTCAATTAGGGGGTCAGTGTGTGCCTGGGGGGAGGGGCGACCTCTCCCCACTTCTGGGGGGGATGTCCCCGTGGCCAACCCTGCGCTGGGTGAGTCAGCCTTTCAGATAAAGCCGTCTGAGCGGCCCCTGCCAGGAAAGTGTTTGTGTTTCCTGAAAAACTGGGGACATTCTTCTAGCCAGACCAGAACAATACAGCCGCGGTGGGCTCGCCTGCTTTGTCAGCCAGGAAGCTAAGCGCTGGGTTGAAGGCACGACGGCCCCTCTATTCCCCTCCAGAGGGGAAGGCCAGCCCCCCGGGAGGGCCTCCCCGAGCTTCCCGGATGGCAGCTGTGCTCTGACTTCACAGCCTTGGGGCGCAGGGCCGGGGAAGCCAGAGCTCATCATTCCACTGGTGGGAAGGCGTCCAGACCCACACCCACCGGGATGGGGGCCTTCGGACTCTGCCCCTTCTTGGTTTCAGAGCGCAGACCACCTGACCGACAGGGGCTGTAACCTGCGGACAGATGTGGGGCGCTTCCTGTCCAGGGCGCTGGCTCAACCCCAGGACCTTCGAGGCAGGCCCGGCGCATCTGTGGGGAGACCCTGGGGGCTGTCTGCTGAGACGGCTGCGCCCACCTGGACAGCAGGTGTCACAGGTAAGACGACATCCGGACCACCCCATCTAATCGCGGCTCGCCCCCCTCACGCCCTGACTTGCCAGCTGGGGCTCAGCCTTCAGAAGACTTTCCAGCCCTGCTGCACCAGCCAGGCCGGGTCTGACACGGCTGATTTCTGACTGCGGCGTGTCCTGAACACACAGCGCGTGCTGGTCCCAGGCGAGCTGCGGGCCTTGGGGCCTGTGGGGCCTCTGAGCATCCCTCAGACTCACTGGGGTGTCTCCAAAGACCGAAAACTCCAAAGGGCCAGTGCACCGCAGGTGCCTGGTGAACATTGCGAAAGGACTTTGCCGAAATTCCACGCACATGATGCTCAAAGCCAGCGGAGTGCAGTAGACACGTGGGACGGCACCCCAGGGAGAGGACGCAGCAGCTGGGCGGGGGCCAGGGCCCTGTGTCCCTGAGCCAGGTGTGGCCACACGCGGCTCACTCAGTGAAAGCCCCAGGGCCCCCGCACGCCACCCCGCGTGCGCGTCTGTGTTTCTGTACGTGGTGTTTCTGTGTGTGCTATTTTGAATCATCGCTTTGTAACCTCTATAAAGATGCCGACAAGTCCAATCACTTTCCTTCACTCGGTTTGCAAACACGGCCAGGTGACACCGTCCCTGCACCCTCTGCTCCTCACGTGAGCAGACTCGGGGAGACCCGCAGAGAGCAGCAGCCGGGGGCCTGCCCTGCCCTGGAGTGCTGGGTGCAGACGTCTGAATTCTGGTCAAACAAGTCTGCGGCCTTGAGGCGGGTTCATTTGAAAATGAGTTTCTGATTTTCGCCATGTTGGTTTTCTTAAAGGGTGTTGGGAACCTCAAATTTGCACGTAAATCTTTTCAGGATGCGGCTGGGCCTTCGGTTGTGCGGGGGGCATTGTGGTGCAAGCACAGGGATGGGGTCCAGGGGCCAGTGCAGGCGCCGAGCAGGCAGTGTCACTCTCTGAGCCACGGGGTGTCCGTTTCCTAAACGAGGTCATGTCCACCTTCACCCCGGGCGGGGGTGGGATGCTGGCCCTGCTTTGCTGGGCATTTCCGGTTTTATATTGAAAATCCCATGTCCCAGGAAACTCTTCCTGCAAAGGGGTGTCTGGTGAGCGTGACCACAGTGTCTTCAGAAAGTGTCTCTGTGGGCGTTTTGGGGTGCTGTCTGCCAATATACGCCTCCCCTCCCACAGCTCTGACCTGCCTTCAGCTCCCTTATTGATTACCTTGCAGCATTTTCTACCAGAAGAGGAATTTCACACGCTGGCTGGGAAGCGGATGCAGCTGGGGCAGCTGACCCCACAGGCCTAAGCCCCTTTCGCTGCGCGTCGAGGGCTCGGCGCCCCTTGGCTGCTCAGGGTGGCTGTGATGCCCGCTCTGCACATGTGGGAGCCACACCCCCTCACTCTTCGGGTGCCTGCAGACCACTGTGGGGACCACCTTGGGGGCCAGCAACCACGCAGAGGTGTCCTGGGGCCCAGGACATCAGCCCCAAGGCCAGAGGAAGACCGCAAAGGCCATGGCATCAGCACAAGAAACCACAGCAACCAGAGGAGGGGCCAGTGCCACCATCCCCAAGGGCCAGTGGGGAGCTGTCAGGTCCTGAGCAGCTGGGGTCTGACTGTTGTCCATGGAGGCCAGGCAGAAACAGGCTCTGGGCTCAGACAACCCCTGCAGGCCAGCAGGAGCCCCACACTTAGCTCAAGTGACGCAGCTTCGTCAGCTAAGCCTGGTCACTAAGATACGGCCATGTCGACATGCTGATGTAACTGTCAGAGGAGTGCAGCGGGCAACCTGCCTTCTTCCTAATTTAAGGTAACACTTCTGATGGGGATTGACTCCCCTTCCACTGCAAATACCTGGGGAGGACCTGGAAGAAGAGGGTTTACAACGAACCCCCCCAAAAAACTCCTGGGGGCCTGAGGGCCAGCACATGGGATCCACACCTTTTCCACATTTCCACAGGGATATAAATCAATTTCAGTACCTAAAATAGCCACAGAAAGGGGGAAAGACAGTGCTATTAGTTACCATGGGAATTACTAATTGAGGCTCTTCTTTTGTCTTCCAAAGATCCTTGTGACATTTAGAATGATGAAGTAAAGGGAGCCAGCCTCTCTTTCCTGCCATTTGAGGATTATAAAAATATCATTATGGAAGTTCAAATTAAAGAAGCTTCTGCAGAAGGAAAACCCACTTACAAAGCAGTGCAGACTGATTAGGGAAATCTATCTTGGCCCAAAACTCGAGGCGTTGAATGGACGCTGAGAAATCGGGAGAGAGGCCGAGAGCCAGCGCTCCCCCACATGGCAGAGGGGGTCCCCGCTGGTCTCCCACCCCAACACAGTCTCGTGCCCTTAGATGCAGGGCCCCCAGGGGTGCAGGGAGGCCGGGCTCTGAATCCCCCGTGCCACAGTGTGCTCTCCGGCTGGGGAGGCTCCAGCAGCCGCTGGTGTCACTGCTGTGAAGCAACCATCACCTGAACTCGGCCTGATTCCCTAGGGAATATTCCCGAGTGCTACCGCCCTGTGGACCGTTACTGAGACACTTGGGTTCATGAATAAAGAAGCAAATCTGTCCCTAAAGCTGAGAAGTGTCCACGGTTAGCCAAGGGCAGAAACACTGGGGCTCCGAGTTCATTAATTTTTGCAGGTGGCCAGAAGCACCATCTCTACAAAAGTTTCAAAAAGGTACAAGAGACCCCACTGTGGACATGGGCCGCATCAACTCCAGCCACAGCAGCTTTGCAAGGAGGGTCTCGACGGAGTAGGTGGCCCGGCCCAGCAGAAGACTCCAAGCCCAGCGGGGCGTCAGCAAGCCGGTTTCTCAGGCCCTGCACCCCGACATTTTGGGCTAAATAATGCTGTGCGTTGTGATCTGGCCTGTGCACTGTGGGGTGTTAACAGCATCCCTGTCTCTAACCACATGACTCCAGAAAGACCGACATCCCTCCCCGGGTGTGACCATCAGACACGTCCTCGGGGCAAAGTCACCCGGCTCTGGACTCGGTTCTGCTCTGTGTCCGATTCCATGCGTCGCCATCCAGACTCGCCCGCTCGGGGACCAGCACATCCGCACAGTCGGCCGTGTGGAGCAAACGGCTGGACAACGAGGGCCTGGAGCGGGCGCCCAGGCTGCAGCCTCATCTCCCTGGCCACGGGTGATCTTTTTCTGACGCTGGTCTGGTCGTGCCATGACCTCGCTGAGACACGCCAGGCCTCCTGCAGTCGGGACTTCTCCAAACCAGCTGGTTCACCCCGTGTTTACCTGGAACTGACCTGGAACCAACACAGCGGCCGCTTCCTCACCACTGCCTGTCCCAGAAGGTCCGCGCTGGAGGGACGCTGATGGGGGAGGGGGCATGGCCTACAACCAGGTTTGCTTTGGAAATGCAAGCTCAAGAGGAGGGGCCTCCATTTCACCCGGGCCTGTGAGCTGGGGATGCTGCCAGGCACCCCTGCCTTGGGAGCCACGAGCTGCTGGGGGAGGCGCGTGTCACCAGCAGGCCGGTCCTCGTCCTGCCGCGGCAGCCGTATCAGAGGCTGCTCCCTCCCAGCCGACTTCCTCCACCGGGCCCCGGGGGAGGGACTGGCGTCGGCTGTGCTTCCCTGTTGTTTCTTAGAACCGAAAGGCACCGTGCGTATGGCCCAGTGATGTGCAAACAACACAGAAAGGAATACAGGAGCAGCCCCCAGCCCCAGAGCAAGGCTTTCCCGAGTGGTATCAGGGGCCAGGCAGGCCCTGGGTGTCCTCTCCACTGGCTCACTCATTCACTCCACAGGCTCCTGCCGGTGCCCGCGGGCCCGGGGGTGGCGTCTCAGACCAGGCCCCGGTGAGCGTGGCCGACAGCCTGCAGAGGCGGGGCCTGCTGGGCGGGGCCAGGTGCTGGGATCCATGCAGCTCAAGGCGTGAGGGACGGCTGTGCAGGGCCCTGCTTCCTCTGGCCTGATCTGGCAGGTTGGAGGTGCAGGCATCAAGGAGCAGACTAAGCCCCCTTAACAGGCAGGTCCCCACACCATGCCTGGCCCTGGTTCCTTCTCCAGTTCCAGGCACCCCGCAGCGTCCAGCACCGTGTCCCCACCTGACCACTGTCCAGCGCCCAGTCCCTGAGCAGGGAGGCATTTTCCTGCAGAGAAATGCCGAGGCCACTGTTGGCCTTTACCAAGCGCCCTCTGGGTCCTGTCCCCCCGCCCAGAGAGGAGCCTCTGAAGAGTATTTTCAATTCCCGGCCGGGTGCTGACAAACAGCTCCGACTGCCCAACAAGCCAGCTCTGTTCCCACCGTCCCTCCCGCCAAGCCTGCTCCAAAGGGAGAGCTGTCCCCGATAGCGATACGAAATAATCAGGCTGCAGCTGGGACATTTTGCTGAATGTCTAGTCGCTTTCATTTGTGTGAGCTGAAAAAACGCACTGATGCGCCCCGGAGGAGGCACATGCATGCTGGCCCGGCGGGGGGGCAGAGCCCAGCCTGGTCTGGAGAATGGGGCGCGGCGGGCTGCACGTGCCCCGGGGTGAGGGGGCTGGCATGTGGGCTGGCGGCTCGGAAGGCTCACAAATCCCAGCAAGTCCGGGCGAGCCCGGTTCACTCGCTGAGCGGGACCAAGGAGGCCTTGGCTTCCCTCCGGCTCCAGGGACACAAAGCTACGGCTGTGAAGAGGGGTGTGTGTGTGTGTGTTTGTGTCCCAAGGACACAGGACGGCTGGTCGGAGCGGAGGAGCAAGGGAGCCCCCGAGGCCTGAGTGGCAAGGCGGAGACACCCTGCAGAGGCCCGAGGCCAGGCCTGGGTGAGCCCCTCCCGCGCCTCCCGGGTCCCTGCAGGCCCGGCTCCAGCTGTTCTCTCTGTGCCCAGTGCAGTGGAGGCGCTGCTGGCCGAGGGGCAGGCGGGCCCAGACTTCCACGCGCACCCGCCCGCCTCGCCCATCAGGCCGGCGCCTCGGGGCACCGCAGGGAGCTGACCAGGGAACTCCTGCGACATGGGACTTCCTGGGTCTTGGGCCACTTCCCATCTTCTGTGCAACACCCCCACGTGTCCTGCGGGGCACATGGTGTTGTCGGGGCACAGCCGCCAGCGCCACGTGCAGCAGGAGGAGACGCACACGCCGCCCTCGGAGTGCATGGACAAGTGCCGGAGCCGCCGCCGGGAGCCTGCCTGGTGCTGGGCATGTTGGGCGTCATCTCGTCCCCTCCGCGAGCCTCAGGGTGGCATTACAGTTTGCATTTTGCAAGTGACAGGAAGGAGGAGTAAAGAGACAAGGAGCCGTCCTGTCCTCAGCCTCCCTGCTGGCCAGGGCTGAGCCAGGGCCTGGGAGGGTCACACCCTGGGCACTGCAGGGCATGGGCTCAAGGTCATCGGGAAGCGTGTCCTTCCAGCACGGCGGCGTTCCTGCGGTGGACTTAAGCTTCCAGTGCTCTGGGCATGCCTTTATTCCTTTCTGTGTAGATGCAGCAAAGCTTATTCCAGTCATTATTACAAAATAGAAAGTGATGGGGTTTATATACAGGGGGTGTGCAGTTATACTTTAAAGACAAAAAACATAAAGAGTCCAGGGAAAAGCACAGGAAGGCACCAGGAACACAGGGCCTGGCACCTGGAAGAGGATCCCCTGCAGGCTGGGCCAGAAGGTGGCTGCTGCTGCGGAGGGATTAATGCTCAGGTGAGTGGATGAATGAGTGAGTGAGTGTGTGAGCGAGTGTGTGAGTAAGCGAGTGAGCAAGGGCATGAACTGGGCAGCCTGCGAGGATGCCTTTCTCCACTTCCCTCAAGCCCCAACCTGTAGTTAATCTGGGTTTCTCTTTAAAAAAAAAAAAAATAGAGGAACAGACAAGTTGAACAGGACTCTGTCTATTAGAGAAGCTGAATCCATAATTAATAACCTAAGACAGAAAGCACCAGGCACAAACGGGATCATCAATGAATTCAGTGATGGGTTCATGGGAGAATCCCATCAATTATTTAAGGAAGACATTACACCAGCTGTCTACCGTCTCTTCCAAAAAACAGAAACGGAGGCAATATATTCCTAACTCCTACTATGAGGCCAGCAAGTGTCCCAATACCAAACAGATGAAGACATCACAAAAAAAGAAAACTGCAGACCGCCATCCCTCATGAACACAGACGTAAAAATCCTCAACAAAATATCTGCAAGTCAAATCCGACCATAGGTAAGAAGATTATACATTAGGACCAAGTAAGATTTACCCCGGGCAGTTTCAACATTTGAAAATCAATCATCAGTTCAAAAGGTAAGGAAGAAAATCACACGATCAGACTAAGAGGCAGAGAAACAGCAACCGACAAACTCCAACCCCCGCTGAGATAAATACACCCGGCAAACGGAGACGAGACGACAGGGGAAATTGCACAACCTGATAAAGAACTTCCACAAAGAACCCAACAGCTAACACCCTCCGCGGTGGTGAGAAACCAGGTGTGTTCGCACCTAGAGCAGGAACAAGGCGAGGCCTTCACGCGCACACGCCTTTCCAACTTCGCCCTGGAAGTTCTAGTTAGTGCAATAAGACAAGAAAAGGAATTAAAAGGTACATCAGTTGGGAAGTACGAAAAAAAATTTTTTTCATAGGTCACAGGGTCTATGCAAAAAATCTAAAAGAAACAAACAAAAAATCTCCCGGAACTAACAAGCAACTACAGCAAGTTTGCAGATACAAAGTTGATAGGAAAAAGTTCATTGTTTTTCTAAATACTAGCAAGGAACAGTGGAATTTGAAATGTCATTGACACTGGCCTCTCCCCACAGTGGCCACGCCACAGTCCACACAGGTGACCCTGTGGGACCAGGAGGGAGCTGGCAGGCAGCCCCCGGGGCCAGTTAGAGGGCGGGCAGGATGGAGGGAGGGTGGCTGTGTGTGTCCACAGCCTCAGGGCGGGCAGGCGAGGGGGAGGAAACACATCACGGCAGGAAAACACGGCCCCACCCCGGCCCGCGGAGCTGTGGGAGAACGCAGCCCCGTCCAGTCCCCGCAGCTCCCCCGGGCTGTGCCAGGACATGGGACCCACTTCCCCCAGGACGTGCGCAACAGTGAGTCTTTGGTGTGTTGCCAACCCCCTTCCTGTGGAGCAGGCCACGCCCGCCACGGCGCTCCCCTTCCGTGTCTGCGGGCTTTACGCGAGGCCGGAGCCCTCCGGCCAGAGTCGGGACGCTGGCCAAAGCCCGCAGAGACCCCCACAGCTGGCCGCCCTGCCCAGGCCACACCGCAGAGCAGCACAGCCGTGGGGGGCCGGCTGTGCCACCCCAGCCCCAAAGCCCCCTAGTCCAGCAGCACAGCGGCGACCAGGACAGACAGGCGGCCAGGACAGACCATCCCCGGGATGGTCCTGGGCACCCCCCTCGGCCCGGGTGTCCAGCCAGGCGCGGCTTCCTGAGGGGCGTGCTCTCTGAACACGCGTGGAATCGCCGCGTTCTCCGCCCCGCAGGCACCCGATCCAGACCACCAGCACCTCTCACGCCGCGGCCTCCGCACGCCTCCATGCCGGGTCTGCGCGGTCCTGCAGAATGGGCCACGTGTCCCGCTCGAGCGCCAAGCAGCTTTCCCAGCCAGGCCCCTCCTGGTAGCTCCACGGCCGCCTGCTGCCCTCTTCACTCCTTCATCAACCGTTCAGCGCACAGGTGACCACCAGCTGCCTGTCCATCCCCCGCCACCCCATCAACATTTACTGCGCACCCCAGAACTGCTGGCTTCCTGACCACCACGGTCACTTCTGCCAGAGCCTGCTCTTACTCTGGCCTCCAGCCCCACTGCTCCCCGGCCCGGGCCCTGGCCTCACGGGGCCGGCACTAACTCACCCCGGGCCTCAGCTCTCCCGGCAGCTGCACCCCGCTTTGCTGCTGCTCCCCATGCTGGCCCGGTTGACACACTTCCTGAGACGCCTTCCCCTGCTCTCGGCTTCCACGGTGCTGAGTTCCCCAACGTGTTAAGAGGCCCCAACACCCCCGTGGGAGGGAGCCACGTGCTCCTCCTGGCATCTGCAGGCCCGGGGGCATCTGCCCCTCCTCCCCCACCCCAGCCAACACCGCCCACCCAGAGGCAGACCCTGCTCCGCCGATCCCCCAGCTCGCTGTCCCGACGCTGAGGACCACACAGGCCTGCCCTGGGCTGGTGGAGGGAGGGTGGGGAGGCCTGGAGAATGAGATCTGGGGGCAGACACAGCTCTGAGACCAACTCCGAGACCGCCCTTGGCCCGAGAGGGCGGAATCAGAGTCCACTGTGCGGAGAGGGGCTGTGACCCTGCCGCTCCCCCAGACCTGCAAGCTGAGTGGCAGGAAGCTCCAGCCCTGCCCTTCCGCGTGGGAACTCGGGAGTCCGAGGGCCTGGAAAGGCGCGGAAGCCCCAGGCACAGGGGCGAGCGGGGCTGCCCTGGAGCAGGGCCCCGGAGAGGCAGAGGCGGGGGCAGGTCACTCCCGGAAATGTGCTTTAAACGCCCCCCGCCCCGCCATCATGTCCCGGCTGCTGGGGGTGAAGGCACACACCCCCTGTTCAGACAGGCAGACAGACAGACAGACAGGCGTGTGCAGAAGCCCCATGAACAAGCACATTTTGCTCTGAACTCGTGGAGCAAAGGGACCCCCCAGTGACCTCCCCCGGGCTGCGGGAATCCTATTCTTCCCCCAGGGTGGGTGTGACTCCGCCCGGCACAGCGAGGAGAGATGAAGGCGGCTGGGAGTCTGCCGGAGCAGAGGGAGGAGCAGAACGTGCCGGGGATCCGGCAGGTGAAGAGGGGGTGCCCACGTCTCAGTGGCGCCTCGGGCCAGCCCCTGCCCCCCCCCACTGCTCTGTCCCCCGAACCCTCTGCCTTCCCCCTCCCTGCCCCTCAGCACAGCCTGCCCCTCCAGCCCTGGCAGCACCTTCCTCCCGCCTGACTCTTCCCCAGGGGCCTCGGGCACCCGGACCTGGCGCCCAGGACTGTCTGGCGGGGGCTGTCCCGCGGCAGCGGTCGGTGCTCTGGCGGCTTTGTGGCGTGACGCACGCCAGGACGTCACCCCGTTAAGGCCACCAGTGTGGACAGCAGCCCGCAGGAGGAGCAGGGGTGCCGGCTGGGCCTCCGCTGGCCAGGGGCACTTCCGTGTCATCTGACTCTTTCCTAAAGACTAAGACTCAAGTGGGACCCACCAGGACCCGGGTTTGCTACTTCATTTGCTCTGCAAAATCAAAGGGAGTGTTCAGTGGAGACAGACATTCTTATATCGTAAATGTCATTTCAGACCGGCTGCAGCACCACCCCCAAGGCCCGACTCCCTCGTCCCCCAATCCTGGCCGCGCCTCATGGTCTCGCGGCCCCCGTGCCAGCAGGAGGGCACAACGCCTCGGCCCCTCGCGTAAGCCGTCTCCCTGCAGGCGGCTCCGTGTTCATCCCCCTGTCTTGGCACATCCAACACCGCAGCTGCCCCCACCCCCACCCCGCCGGCTGGCGGGCGGCACAGCTGACCGGCTCGATGGCCTGCAGGAAAACGCGCCTGCTTTGTAGGAGATGCAGCCGGTTCCCCCTGCGAAGTATTATAAAGGGCCCGTGGGTTGAGCAGCTAGGACGCAACATGCTGCTATTTTCTTTTTCTTTTTTAAATTTTTCTTTTTTTTTAAGAACTGGGGTGTAGGCCAGAGTCCCGGAGGGCGAGAAGATTCACCAGAGAGAGTGGGGAGCAGAACAGGTGGATCCACTGAAACACACTGCTGCGGGGAGCAGCGGGGAGGCAGGAGAGGTCTGCTGCGCCCTGTGGGTTGCTCCCGGCCAGCCGGGGATGGAACTTGCAGTGCAAAGGCCTTGGACAGCTTCCCAGCGCTGCGCTCAACCCCCTGCGCTACCAGGGAGGCCCTGTTGCTAGTTTCTTTGCTTTCTCCTGGGTGACGGCCCGGGCTGTGCTGATGAGGCTGGGGCACCCCCTTCCCTGGGGCTCTGCCCCCCCGCCCCCGACGGGAGGCTGGGTTGCTGCCACCTGCCGGGCCCCACTCCACAGTCACCGGGCCGGAGGTCGGGGCCGCCGGGCCCATGCCCACCAGCAGGGGAGCCTGGTCCTAGAGGCTGAGACTTCCAGGGTGCCCCAGGGACGGCGCAGGCCATCTGGGGTGCAGAGAGCAGGGGCATGAGTGTGGGAGAAGGGACCGGAGGCGCCGGAGGAGAGTGACCGCAGAGACCAGTGGCGCCCAGGACACAGCGGCTTCCTCCTCTGGTCAGCTGTCCACACCTAGGCGGTAGCTTTCCACACACACGAATCTAGACGCCCAGACCATCCCCGCGGGCGCTGCTTTCTGGGCGCCGCCTGGGCTGAAGCTGAGCAGGCCCCCCACCCCCCAACCCCATCCCGGGTCAGGTCCTCGCCTGCTGACCGCTGTGCTGTGACCTACTGGGCCGCCGGGCCCGGCTTGGAGGGCAGGGCGCCCCGTGAATGTGAGTCGTTCCCGCGAGCGCAGAGGGACCAAGGCTGGGGTCCTGGCAAGGAAGGTGGATGCGCGGGTCTCCCCGGGAGGGAAGATGCAACCTGCAGTTCTTGACCGTGACATCTGGGACACTCAGAAGCAGAGCAGGCTCTGCGGCCACCGGCCTCTAGGACCAGGCTCCCCTGCTGGTGGGCATGGGCCCGGCGGCCCCGACCTCCGGCCCGGTGACTGTGGAGTGGGGCCCGGCAGGTGGCAGCAACCCAGCCTCCCGTCGGGGGCGGGGGGGCAGAGCCGATGTACCCCCCGACTCAGAGGAAAACAAAGAGGCCCCTTGTGAAGCAGCCGATGGAGCTTCCTGTCCGGTATCCGTATCTGCCCGCCTCCCTCCCGGGCTGCCGGGGGCACATCGGCTCCTCTGAGCTCGTTCGTCTTCTCACCGAACATCCGGGGCCTTTGGCCACCTGTCCCCATCGCTGCCAGCCCGTGTGGTGACCACAGCCAGCGATACCGTACCAGACACTTGCGTTTGCTGAGAGATCCCACTCGTTCACACGCACACACACACACGCACGCACGCACGCTGGTGGGAGGGGGTGTGGAAGTGTTAATTAGGCCGCTGTGATCATGATCTCATAACGTGTACAAGTGTGAAACCACCGTGCCGCGCATCTTAAATACATACAACGAAAACATCAATTTTGAAAGGATCCTGAATGGAAGAAAACACGGCTAGTTTAGCGACTGTCTATTGAGACAACAGTTGGGCTCAGGGCTGAGCCGTGTTCTGTGATTAGAAGCGAAAAATATTCAACAGAACGTGCGGCGATGAGGGCGCGAAGCCGGCTGGCTCACAACATTACCTCATCGAGAGACTTGTTTTTGTCAGTTCCCTTCACAGGGAAGAAACTGGGTCCCCAGCAAGAAAGTGATTTTCAGTCGTGGCGGCCCCGGGCGGAGAGCAGGACGGGCTGGCGCTGCGCGGAAGGCGGGGCGCGGCGGGCGGGGCTCTGAATCCAGGTGCACCAGGGCCGGCACCTGCGGAGCACCCGCGAAGAGCCTGTCCACATGCTTAGCTAAGGGTCACGGAGCTCGCTTGCTCGCTTTCTCACACACACACACACACACGCACGCACGCGCACACACACATGCACACACACGCACACACCAGGACTTCCCCATTTTTTCCCTCCTGAGACACTGAGTGCAGCTGGGTCAGGAGCCCGGAACCTGCGTCCTCATCCACACGTGCCCTTGTGGCTCGGGTAATGGCTAGAACCTCCCTCCACTCAGCCCACCCAGGATCCTAATTATCGACGACACGCGCGCGCTAGCCGGTGAGCGCAGCGTGAATCACCTGTCCCCCGGCAGCCCGGGAGGGAGGCGGGCAGGTGCCGGATACCGGAGAGGAAGCTCGATCAGCTGATTCACAAGGGGCCTCTTTGTTTTTCTCTGAGTCCGGGGAGTCCGGCTTCTGAAGAAGCACCGTCGTGTAAGCAGACTCAACTGAGGTCGTCTTCCTCCATGTGTGCACACAGCCTCACCAAGCGCCGTGCGGCGGCCACGGGGTCGGCACCTTCACCCCAGCGTGTGCTTCTCGTCCAAGCGTTTTCAGGAACACGAATCCCGCTCCATCTGCAGGAGCGTGGCCCACCCTGCAGTGGGACGTGTGGGCGTCCAGGCCTCTGGCCATCTCTGCGGGCAGTGCTGCCCGGGCAGTCACTACGCACCCTGCGGGAGAGACTAGCCCTCCCAGCGGCTAAGTGAGACGTTGCCGGCTAGCGGGCAGCCAGAAGGTGCGTCGGGGCAGTCGGGACAGCCGTCCTGAGGAGGCGGGGTTGGTGGTCCCTGCCAAGCCGGCTTCACGTGGAGACAGAGCTGAGAGGACGACATGTAGGCGGCACAGGCCTCGGGCAGACGTGCCGTTGGTGTGGATGCAGCGTGGCTGTGGGTGTCACGCGGCATGAATTGAGCTACAGACATAGATGTGCCGATATAAAGATATGGGCAGAGAGACATGGCACGGGTGTGGAGCAGCTATGAATATGGGCGAGATCTACTATATATTTATAAATAAAAGATAGCGACATAGACGGAGACGTAGGCGCAGATGCTGCGGTGATACAGACAGGTCCTAGAGACGCGGCAGCTGCGCTGTGCGCAGGGATAAAGTTATGGGCGTAATAAGTAAATATAAAAACACAGGCATAAATATGAGCGTATATGTATTATATAGATATACTCCAGGGACTATTAGTTAAACACCATCGGTGTCAAATGAACAGCTCAAACGCTGTGATTTAATTTTTAAGAACAAACCTCAAACCCCCAGGTGCCGTGACCCCCGAGGTCGTGACTTTCCTCTTTTGAAGTCAAAGGCGGGGTCCCCACCCCCGGGGCATCGCACAGGAAGAGCGCGATTCCCACAGGCAGCGAAGAGAGCAAAGGTGTTCCGTGTCAGGTGGGCCGGGCGCACCCTGTCGCACAGGCGTGTGGCCGCGCGGCTGCAGCCTGAGACCCGCCACCTGCACACCAGGTGGAAGGTGACTGGACCGGCGTCGGGGGCAGCAGGAAAGGTCTTGCCCTCAGGTGTCTGGCAGCCGTAGTAAAATCTAGCAATCTTGCGCCACTTCGAGGTGAGTCTGAAGGAACACCACTCGGGTCCCCACCCTGCCCCCACCAGGAGCCCCTGGCTTAGAGGACCTGGGGGGTCCTGGGGATGTGGGGGCTCGGCCAACTCTGTCCTGGCACTAGAGGGAAACCTGGTGCCAGGGGCTGCCAGCGAGACCCGGGGAGGGCAGGGTGAACTCTAGCAGGTCAGGAGAGGTGGCTGCGGGGGGCTCCGGGCAGAGCCAGGAGGGACAGACAGTGCTGCGGGGCTGACCCAGCCCAGGCCAGCAGGGCCTGTGTCACCAACAGCTGTCAGAGCAGCCGGCTGCATCCTGGTGTCCATCACCAGCAGCGGAAGGACGGGAGGCTGGCCGGGGTGCCCCCTGGCATGGGCCTCGGAAGTGGGTTGGCCTGAGATGACCGCACATCCCAGCCAGCCCAGAGCCTGAGATGACCCGGGTGATTTCTGTCACCAAAGCTTCACCTTACTCGTGACCAAACAGCACCCAGCCGTGAGGGGGCCACCCAACGCTGGGAGTGGGAAGTCTCGCCCACTGTCAGGGGCAGGGGTCACCCACAGCACCCTCAGGGGCCGCAGCAGAGTGGATGGCACCCTCGGTCATGCATCCTGGCTGCCAGCCTCTCCCTGGAGACGGGCGGGCCCTCGGGCCAGGGCCACAGGGTGCAGGGCAGCAGGGGTGGGGTGTGGGGGCTGGTCTCTCTAGGAAGGGTGGTCATCGCGGGGCCCGCGTGCACCCTTCTCTGCAATGGTGTGAGTGGGGGACACAGCAGCCCAAGGCATGACTGTGGACGCCGTGGCCAGGAGCCAGCGAGGCCCAGGAGCAGCAATGGCCGCCCCACCTCTCAGCACCAGGCCGCCGGCCGGGCCGGGCTTTCCTGCCCCCTTAAAGCTAACATGGGACCCAGGGGCTCTTGTTCCATTCCCCACCCCTGGCCCCCAGCACCCATCACCCCGAGAGACGCGTGCGTCCTTGAGGGGACGTCAGCCCTTGCAAACGTGAGCCATCGAGCCACCGGCTTGTCGGGTTTGTTCACAGCCAAGCTCAAGGACATTTTATTTCTCAAGGGGTAGACTTCAAGGACACGTGCCCCAGGCAGCGGTGTGGCCTCTTTCCCCCCACAAATAAATATTCCGGCCCATTAAAGGTCTAGAACATCCTCTACAGTCGCACATGGCCTGAGCGCCAAAGTGGAGCAGCAAGGGACCAGCAGCGAGGGACCATCGGCGAGGGACCATCGGCGAGGGACTGGTGCTGGTGAGTGAGCCAGGCCCACGGGTGCAGCCATGCGGGGCCGAGGCCAGGGGAGGCGAACTTGACCCGCTGGCTTCTTTGCTTTGCATTCCCAGATTATCCCCTCCAGAGAACTTCATTTCAGAACTCACAACTTTACTAGGATCCCAGAATTTTCCAGAACAAGTTTGAGAGAGTGGAGTGAACTATAATCCCCAGACACTAGTCATCTGTCTTTCCTCTCTCTGTCTTTTCTCTAACCCGCAGGTGCAGCTCTTCCGAGGTGACACATTCTTTCTTAGACGTCACATCATTGAATGTGTGGTCGAGGTTCAGACCCCGCAGGGATCGTCACACCACAGGGGCCACAACTGCCCAGCCGGAGGGCAGGGGCCCGGCTCCGCACCCCCAGCTGCTCTCCGCTACCACTGGGGCGCCCCTCTCCAGGCGAGCGGTCACCCGGGCACCCCGCGGAGGGTTCTGGGCTACTTTCTCCACCCAGTGCCGAGGGACCTCAGATACACTCCTCATGGTATAATTAAATAGCTTCAGATATTAACTTGCGGCGATGCTTGCTGGGAGACTCTTAGGAGGCCCAAGTGCCGAGCACCGAGGCCGCCTCTTCTGTGTCGAACCTGCCAGAGTCTTAATTTGGCTCTGGGTGTAAATAGCTCCTTATTGTCACCCAGAATGTGTGGCAGGTTGCTATGTTTACAGGAAAGAGAAAAATCATCTTAATTTATGTAAAGAGCATTCCTAAAGATCTCCATAAAGGAGTCCTCGCGGCATCAACACCAACTGTGCAGACGTCCCAGCAGGCCCGGCACGCGCCGAGGGACGGCTGCACTGCTCACGCCGGACAAACGGGGCGCTGCTATTTGGCTGTTAATGTGCTTCCCGGGGTGGGGGGCAGAGTCTTAAACTGTCCCCCAAGATTTCCGCCCTTGCTTTCCCCATGGAACGTGAGCCGAGGTGCCGCCGGGAGGGCTCGGTGGAGGAATGACGTCCATCAGCTGACTTTAAAAGGAGATTTCTCTGGGTAAATCAGGGTCCCAGGGGTCCTTAGAGGCAGGAGAGGAGCAGAGGAGGGAGGGAGACATGGCCAAAGGGGAACAGGAGTGCTCCCAATATGAGGGGAGCCCCTGCCCAGGCTGGCCCTGAAGACAGAGGAAGGGCCCCCCCACGGCCACCCCCACCGGCAGCCAGCGTGAAACGGGACCAGCTGAATGGTCTTCGGAAGCAAGTTGCTCCCGGAGCCTGGGCAGGAAGCCAGCCCTGCGGACACACAATCCCCCCGGGGACACTTACCCAGCTTCAGGAGAGGCAAACCCAAACCACTCCCCACCCACACGCGTGCAAAAAAATTAGGAAGGGAAAATACCCGACGATACCACGTGGAGTGCGGGTGGAGGGGGGCTGGAGCACCCTGCCGCTGGTAGGAAGCAGAGGGGCAGCCGGCTGGGGGGCTCCGCCGCGGGGCTCCTCACCACGCTCAGCAGCACCCAGGAGGCCACCGGCTCAGGCAAGCTGAGGCTCACGCAGGAGCTATACACACACATCAGGGCCATGCTGTTCACCCGTGCCCCTAACTGGGAACAGCCCTAGCGCCCCCGGCAGAGGTGACGCACTGGGGACACCCCACAAAGGAGCAGCACCCCGCGATAGGGCGGGAAGAACGGCTGACACACCCCAGCAGGGACCCTGCTTCAATCCTCCTGCGGGTAAAAGGAGCTGGCTCCAGAGCCCGCGGGGTCCCATTTCTATGGCATTCTAGAAAAGGCAGGCGGCAGGGTTGAGTGGAGGTCAGCAGCGCGAGGGCCAGCGGAGGCGCCAGGTCTGACCGAGGGGGCTGGGGAGGGCAGTTCTCTCCGGAGAGGCGAGGACCCTGCGTCTGGACGAGAGGGGCTTCCATCTTGGGCTCTTGTTGAAGCTCATAGAACTGAACACCCCGCGGGTGGCTTGTACTGCATGTGCATTAATTCTTTAAAAATGTTATCATGGCCTGAGGCCCACAGAATGAAAAGGAAGCCAGTTTTGTGGAAATAAGGACAAATTTCTCCCCATCTATCAAGACACCCCAGACCAACTCTCCTGGGTCTAGCCAGCATGCTCAGGAACGTGTGGAACACAGTTTGAAAGGCTGGTGTCCCCCACTTTCTCAGGGGTGCCTGCTGAGGCTCCTGGGGTACAGTGTACCCAAACTCTGGAAATGTCAGTTCAGGTCAACGGGTCTGTGAGGCCAGGGACTGTGATTTCCAGACCTGTGTAGTCCCCGCACCTGACCCAGGTAGAGACCTGATACACACCTGTATTTGTTAAAGAAATAGATCATCGATCTTTGCTGATTTAAAAAAAAAAAAATCAAATTTACATGCAAGCCACACTTCTGAGTAATTTACTTAAAATACCTTACTGCATTAGTAAGGATTTATAGAATAATTTAGACGTATGAAAGGAACTGTAACATTTTTATTTACACAGCATACAGCTTAGGGGGAATCAGCCTGAAAAACGACAGTGGCCACCTAGGCCGCCACACATGCGGGGTGCCTCCTAATTTGACCTTACAATGCACGTTCGACTCCCTGCCCCAGCACACGGCTCAATGTTGTACCTTGTGCACCAACGCAGGGTGCACCCTTGCTCTAAATGCACGCGTGTCATCTGAAAGTGAGACGGTGAGCAGTGGCGCTGGGCGCACCGTGAACGAGGTCTTACACCTGCCAGCAAATGGATGCAGACATCGACGGCATCTCTGCCCTTCCCGGGCACGTGACTCGGGGCGGCCGTTCCGTTCATGTTCCTTTGCAAGTATGAAAACTGATTCACAGAGACCTTGGCCTCTGACACACTCTCCGGGTTTTGTTCAGTGAGAAAGTCGGGCTGAAAGAAGGGCGAAAGGAAACCAAACGCGGGGTTGTTTTCTAACATGGCACCATCAGCGCAGCCCCGGGCTCGGCAAGATGCTGGTTGAAAGGCAGATGCACACCCGCGGCGCACACCTCCCCGCGGCGGCCGAGGGGCTGGCGCTCGCTCCCGGGGCCTCCCAGATGGATCCGGGCGCGGACAAGCACGCTCACCCAAGCCAGGGCAGTAAATCTGTCACACGCGCGGGGGAAATGGCTCTAGGTGTCCAGAGAAAAACCATTAAAGACGTGAGAGAGGAAATGGATGGCCCCGGACTGCATCCAAGGCGGGGCGGAGGGAATCAATACAAGGGGGCGATTGTGCGTGCATTTCAAGGCAGTTAGAGAGCTGTGGCGTCTGCATTAGGTTTCTGCTCCTTCCTCCCTGCTCAGAAATCCCAGGCCCTGAGGAAGCAAACACAGTCAATAACAAACAAGACTGACCGAGAGACAGAGCGGGACAGGAAGGCGCACGCGGAAAGCAGCCAGATAAACAAACAGGGGCAACTTGAGGATGGCGGTTTCTGTGCAAAAATAAAGGGGTTTTCAAGTTTGTTCTGATCCCGCTGAGATAAGCCGGACAAAGAAGAGGAAGAACAGCAAACGTGGGATTTTGGAAAGTTCACCATCTCCCAAATAAAGCCTCTTTGAGGTTTTGCTTTGACCATAAATCTAAGGGCTTCTGGGAACGCAGATTAGGAATCTTGAGAAGCACCTCAGGATTACTGGGGCCAGGAGATCAATATTCTCTTTGAAAGTCTCTGCAGAGGGTGTTAGTTTTCTCAGGACAGGATGAGGCTTTTGCTGTTTTATACCCAAATACCACCTAAGTATGGGAGAAATCTTAAAGGAATGCAGTTTCATGATTTAAACAGTAATAGCAACGTGATGGTAACTACAATAAACGATGCGTCAAATGTACCAGGTAAAGAAATTATTATTCTCTCTTGATAGTAAAATCAAATCAACAAAGCAATTCACTTTAGGCCCCACCGTGGACTCAGAATCACTCGAGTTCTGATAGAAATAAATAAAATAACCCACTCAAGAAATGTCACTTACGATATTGTCTCTAGCCACATATTTTATTCAAAGATGTGAACATCTCAGAACATTCCAGAACATTCCAGATGAAACAAAATAGCCCGGCCACACAGTCCGCCCACCCTTTCCTCCTGCGTCCTCTCAGAGGAGGAGCATTTGAGTCCAGTGTTTATTTTGAGTAACACAGACCTGAACATACAAGCCACGACCGCGTCCAGGGTCAGCCAGAGATGCCTGCGGCTCCCATGCTACAGGAGAAAGTCGGGGAATCTGACGTATTGAGAAACATACTCCAGGTCCCCAGTGGACGGTCACCTCCCTCAGGTGTGCGACAACCTGCCCGGCGTGGCGACTCCACGGGTCAACAGACGGAGCTGTGAACACGGCTGCCTCGCCGACACCTGAACGGCCGCTACTGTTAGCCTCTGTCTCTGGCCAGCTCTGTCTGTCTCTGTCTGTCTGTGATTCTCTGTCTCGGTCTCTCCATCCCTGCATCCCTGTTGGATGGTGGAAGCCCCGTCCCCAGCAGCCCCTGCTCCGCCGGCGGTTCAGCACACGCTGCACCCAGCAGCCTTGGCTCCCTGCACTCTGTTATCCAGGAAACGTGAAAGCAATGCTAGGAAACGGAACAAAATATTTCTGCTCTAATGTGAAAGCCTCTTAATGAAAAAAAAAAAAATAGTGTTAAAGGTGAATTTTCCAAATGTGACTTAGCAGGTATAAGAGCTCAGATTGCCTGCTGCTCACTCACGCAATTGCTCCCATTCTGTGTTCTTCAATGTGCCCTCACAACAGCCTTGTATGTAAGATAAAATAAATAGAAGCTCTTTAAGATTTTTAATAGCTTGTATTTCCTTCTCGAAAACAATCAATTACAGTGGAGGAAGAAAAATGAAAATCTTCAGTGTTTTCCCCCCACACAGTAGGAGCCCAGGCGAGGCGTTATCTACGGAGCTGTAACACTTTCCACTCTGAGCAGGGGAGGAAGCCTAAATATCAGAGGTCCTGCCTTGGGAAAACGCAATCTAGAGGCCTGACCTTAAAAAAAAAAAAGGTTAAGAAGTGATCGTTTCTTCTCTAAAATGACTAGCTGCTTTATGAAAGGATTATCCACAGACTTTGAAAAGGTACGGGGCTTAGCCCGTGTATATAAACCATGATTCAAAATGAAAACTCTTCAGGAAAATCTTCACACTATTATAGCGGGCATTTCTGGAGCAAAACACCCCTTGAGACAATGTGCTAATGAGGCTGCCCTCAGCGCCTGAACCCCGCCATCTGCCTTTCCACCCCCGGCCCCACCCCCACCAGGTACCGCTGTGGTTCAAAGGGCTCCCCCTCTCCCCACTGGGGGCCCATACCCCACACCTGCTGTCAGAGTTTGCAGGGAGGTGACAGAGACCAGCAATCCAGGCTTCCCAAGACTGCGACCCTTCGGGGCGAGACCCGGACCAGGAGCACCATGGAACTCTTGCAGAGGCCACCGTGGTGAGCATCCCGGCACAGCAGTGACCAGCAGCATCAGCAGCCACGGACCACAGGCCACATCCTCACAAAAAGCTTCCTGGGGCCCGCCTTGACTGTGGTTCAGCTGCCACACTTTGGGGCTCCTGCCCCTTTTCTGAACCTGGTTCGCCAGCCTTCCAGTTGATTCTGATAACTATGCACTCACTTTCTGTTAAGTTCTTCCTCTTATTAAGCTAACCAGAGTCAGATGCAGAGCACACAGCTAAAACCACAACCAATCTACTGTCTGGAAGGGCTGGTGGTTTCTCTCTGCATGAGAAGGGCTAAACCATGTGACCCTCAGGCTATCACAGAAAGGACGGCATGGCTTATGGTCCTGAAACATGCTACAGCTCTCCCTTGCTTTCTCTGGGGTCACTCTTTCTGGGGAAGGCCAGCCTCCAGGCCATGGCAATGCTCAAGCTCAAGCAGTCCCGTGGCTGGGTTCACGTGGGAAGGACCAGGCTCTCGCCCACAGCTTGCAGCCGTGAAAACAGATCGTCCAGTCCCAGTCAAGCCATCAAGTGTGCTGGTTTCAGACAGGTGTGCTGGGACACAGGTGCCACTCTGCTTTAGAGCTTCCAGAAGAGGTGTGTGCTGCACACCTCACGCGAGTTAGCACAGTTCACGCGAGCCGGCCTATGTGCACCTCCAAGTATCCCAGGAGCCCCTGCAAATGCCTGCTTAGAACCGAGATGGCATCAACGTCAGAGTGTTCTTGCTTTCCTTTTTATTATCATAACGACTTTCTAGCAAGTTCAGCAACTGTCATATCAATGCTTCATAACCTCTACACTTAAAATTTAAACATTATGAAGAACTTTCAGCAAAGACAAAAGTGCTAAGTGTGGGTCCATGCCACTTTTTCCCACTGAATATTTATCCAGATTGTCCTGGTGAATTTTCAGTTTTTATTGCTTGGGTCATTAAATATTCCGTGTATACAGGGAGGTATGGCGGTCAGAGGGGAGGATATACCAACCATAGGTTGATGTTGAAATCCTGCTGACAATCACACATCTGTCTGATGTGGCTTCTTAAAAACATCTCACTCCCTTTCTCTAGTTCTTCCTGACAATCAGCCATGTCTGTGACTCCGTAACGCCTCACGCAGAGTACATGCTCCTTCTTTATTAAAGAAATAAACACCTAAGAGTTTGTTCTCCAGAGACAAACTGCAAAAACAACAAGAAAATAAATAACAAAATGGCAATAAATACTTATCGATGCATAGTTTTCCTAAATATCAAAGGCACAGAGTGACTGATTGGATCATCAACCAAAACCCAACTTCCTGCCGACTTTAGTAGGCCCATCTGGGTTTCAAAAGTAAACAGAGGCTCAAAATAAAAAGTTGACAAACAGTCCTACAAGCAAATGGTACTCTGAAAAAGTCAGGGACAGCCATACTTGCATCAGATAAAATAGACTTCCAGCTGAAGCCAGTGAAAGAGATGGGGGTGGACATAATATAATGATTAACAGATAAATACACCAAGAAGACATTAATACTCACTGAAAAATTGCACCAAATGAAGGAACAATAAAATACGCAAAGCAAGTGTTAACAGACTTACAAAGAACTATCGACAGCTACGCACTAGTAGTAAGAAATTCAACATCCCACTTACATCGATGGGGAGAGTAACCTGACAGAAAAAACAAGGAAGCAACATTATTAAATGAAAAATTAGGACAACTGGACTTAAAAGACATTTATAGGGTACTCGACCACTAAAAGGCTGAGTACATGTTCTTCTCAAGGGCACATGGAACATTCTTGAGGAAGGAAAACACTTTGGGTCAAAAACCAATTGTCAATAAATTTAAAAATATTGAAATCATATCAAGTATCTTCTCTGATTACAATGGCAACACATTAGAAATCAACCACAAAAATGAAGAGGGGAAAACCTCAAATCCAAGAGGACTAAACAATACAATACTGAATAACTACTGGGTTAATGAGGAAATCAAAGAAGAAATTTAAAAATTCCTTAAAGAACTAAAAATGAGGACACCAGCCGTCAGCACCTATGGGGTGCAGCAAAAGTGGTACTAGGCAGGATGTATAGAGCAATACGAACCCGTATCAAGAAACAAGAAGGATCTCAAATAAACAATCTAGCCTACACCTTAAGGAACCAGAAAAAGAAGAAAAAATGAAACCAAAAGTAAGTAGAAGGAAGGAAATCCCAAAAATCAGTGCGGATATAAACAGAATAGAAATCAAGTAGTCCAAAAATTTAAGGAAAACAAGAGCTGGTTCTTTGAAAAGATATACAAAATGGACAAACCTCTAGCTAGCTCACTAAGACAAAAAGGGGAGAAAGTTATAAATGAAAGAAAAAAAGTTACAACATCACAGAAATACAAAGGAACATAAGAGACCAGGATGAACATCTTTATGCCCCAAACTTGGAAAATCTAGAAGAAATGGACTAATCCTCAGAATCACGCAGCCTCCCCAAGCGAATCCAGTAATACATTAAAAGGATCATCTACAACAACAACGTGGGACTTATTCCAGGGGTGTCAGGATGGTTCAACCTGCACAAATCAATGTAATTCACCACATCAACAAGAGGAAATTTACAAATCATATGACCATACTGACAGATGCCGAGGAAGCATCTGACACAACCCAACATCCATTTATATTTTTAAAAAACCAGTAAAATGGGTCTAGAAGGAACAAACTCAACATAATAAAGGCCATGTACGACAAACCCACAGCTGACATCATACTCAGTGGTGAAACACCGAACGATCTCTCAGGTCAGGCACCAACAAGGACACTCACTGCCACGACGAGTCTTCAACATAATATTGGCAATCCTCGCTAGAGCAATTACGCAAAAGAGAGGAGTAATAGGAATCCGAGGTGGAAAAAATGTAAAAGTCGCTACTTGCAAACAAACAAATCTCAACGACTCCACTGAGAAACTATCAGAAATAATAAAACCATATGTCCTACGTGCAATGATGAACTAGGAGTCAAGTACACAGTCCCACTGACAACAGCACCCAGAAAAGCTAAGTGCTTAAGAATTAACTTAAAAGGAGATAAAGATCTAGACAAGAAAAGCTCAAAGAGCGTTAAAAGAAAACTTAAGGAAATGAAAGTTATGCCATGAGCCATGACAGGAAGAATTTAACTTTGCTAAAATGGCCATCTCTCCAAAAGCAATATAGGGCCAATATATGGGATTCTCAGCAAAGTGCCAAGAGCTGCCGTATGATCCAGTAATCCCTCTCCCAGGTATCGATCGAGCATACCGAAATCTTAACCTGAAGGGGCATCTGTACTCCTGTGTTCACCGCAGCACTATTTACAATAGGCAAGTTATGAAACAACCTGAGCGCCCCTCGACAGATGGGTGGGCTAAGAGGGGCACAATGGAATACGACTCAGCTATTAAAAAGATAAAATCTTGGGCCTCCCCGGTGGCGCAGCAGTTGAGCGCTGGGTTGCGAAGCTGCCCGCGGCCTCTGCGGCGCCGGTTCGATCCCCAGCTGCTCCCCGGCCACCAGAGGAGGGTCCCACATGGCGCACAGACCTCTCCTGCCGCCCGCTGCTCCCCTCAGCAGTGTCCTTCGGTCCTTCTGCCTGCTCTGCTCCCCGCTCTGTCTCTGGTGGATCCTCTCACCCTCCCGCGCTTCTGACTGTACCCAGTGCATATATAAATAAATAAATAAATAAATATCAATAAATAAATAAATAAAAGACTGACAGACTGCCTGTGAGGGTTCTTCAGGCTTGCCTGTATTTATTAAAAAAAAAAAAAAGATAAAATCTTACCATTTTCAACAACATGGATGGGATTTGAAATGATTAAGCTAAACACAAGAAGTCAGAAGAAGAAAAACAAATGCCAGAGGATTTCACTCAGGTGTTTCAGAATATAAAGAGCAAAATAAAGCAGCAGGTCAAACTAAACCAAAACTAACCTAGAACTGAGGGTACCAAAGAGGGAAGGTGGGGGGTGAGGAGCCAAGGGGCCAGGCCAGTGGACGATGTGGGGGTTACTGAGCTTTGGCGGTGGGGCTGTCGGTGGTAACACACATTTGCAGAGGGGTGACTGTACCCCGAGACACACACAGGGGTGTAAGTCAGTGTTCCCTCCACGGGCAGACTATAAACCGTCCACCACGAGGTCCGTTCCCCGGGATGGAGATGCCTGAGAAGTGCTGCAAAAACAGGGAAGTTCGTTTTCCTTAGATTGACTCAGACACTGTTTCCCTGAGACCTCCTGCACCTCACACCGGCTAATACAGTTTTTACACACCTTGACACACGTTGAAGTTTCCACCCGAATGCACCTTGCACTCATCAGCTTAAGCCTCCTGCATGGAAGTCACCCTCTGGGCAGCCAAGACAGCCCAGCAGTCACCCCATTTTCACTCAGATCTGCTGGTTCAAGAGCTGAGCTTCCACCAACTAGAAATCAGGCTGGGGGACAGCAGAGCAGGAGGCAGGCACCCCTTCCGACGGTTACCCCAACACCAGATCCGTCCCCATCCTGCCAGAGAGCCAAAGCTAGGAGGAAGGGGCCTCAGTGTGTGGCTGGGACATTGCATTCAAGAAGGCCGCGTCTCCAACGTGGGGTGTCGTAATGGGATGTCTCTGAAGCAGAAACTCTCCATGGAGACATGATTTTCAGGTCAGGAGCGAATCAAGGCTCTCCAGACTGGCTTCCTCCCTGGCTGGCAGCGCTGACGCCCCCGCCCTGGTCTCGGGCAGCGCTGGCTCCGGAAGCCTGTGCCCTGGGCCTCCTCATGTGACAAGGGGGATGGATCATCTCTGCGCCCTGGGGCCACGACAGGGAGAAAACACTGGATGTTTCTTGGAGCGGCTGAGCTATTACTCATCTCAGAAGAATGGCACGCCAGCCTCGCTGAGGGGCGGGGCCCGCGCGCAAGGCCTCGGCCTGGGCAGTGTGCAGGCGGGCAAGCTGCCAGCCCAGGGGGCGGCCATGGCTGCTGACAGGGCCGTCGCCCCTACGGGGGCTGGTGTCTGGGGTCGGAACCCCATGCCCCCGCTCCTGGGTCCCTGCCTCCGCGACGCCTGCGGGAGGTGGGCCCAGTGGGGTCTGGGGCTGGAGGCAGAAGGCCTTTTGGTGAAGCTGAGGCTGGGGAGCACGAGAGATGGGGAAGGTGAGGGGGGAAAGGCCGGGCCAAGCCCAGGGTCTCGCAGTCCATCCTCCACGCACACGCGGGGACCGTCACTGAGCACGGCTCCCAAGGGGGGGCTCCGGGGACACCTGGCCAAGCGCCCAGACGCGAGCTCATCACACGCAGCAGCTGTGGCTCCGGGGCCGTCGGCTCAGCCACAAACGCCCAAGTGGAAATTGGGCCCCCAAAGGACACAGCTGCCCGATGTCCACGCTGCAGCCTCAGCACACAGTGGGTCTGGCGCTGAAACCTGTCAGCCGGCCCACACACGCGTGAGGACCAGGGGGTTGCTGGCAGCCGGGTGACCCCCAGCCCACGGAAGCCTGAAACCATCACCTTGTCCTCCCCAGTGTTTGAAAACTCACCCCTCTTAAGTGGCCTCATCAAGTCACCAGCACAGCGTGCGGACAGCCCTCCCCCAGGCTTCGCTTGGGCGCCAGGGGCCAGAGCAGGCTCTGAAAGGGCTCAGAGGCCTGGGCTAGCGAGGAAGGGGTGGCCCGTGGCTACGGCACCCGAGCCCAGCACCTCCCGATGGCCTCATCCCCTTCCTGAGAGCTGGTACATCCAGTACCGTCCAGCACTGTCCAGCACCGTCCAGCATCAACACCGAGTCGGCTGCCACACCGCCCCCCCCCCACCACTCCAGGCTCCCCCACAGGGGAAAGCCCAGATCTCATTCCCGGGCCCTGAAAAAGCCCCCAACATTCTCCAGCAGGCCACACCGGCATTTCCTGGGGGGTTGGTAGTAAGTGCTGCTCCCTGACCTTGCGGCATGCAGGGGAGCTCCAGGATCTCAGGGAGCAGTCACCATGCCCAAGGAGGGCAGCACAGGGAACCCCGTGGCCCCAGCTCTGCACCCCCAGACCCTCCCCTGTCAGATCTCCTTCCAGTGGCACCTCCCTTCCCCAGAACCCTCCGCTGCCTCCCAGCCCCGAGCTGGGGCCCAGGCCCTCCCCTGGACACATGTTCCCAGGCAGAGGCGGGGTCCCCATGGCTGCCGCCTGGCCTGAGTGGACCTGCCCTGCCTCCCCCGGCCCTGGCCCCCATGCCAGACCCCCTTCCACTGCCTAGCCGTCTGCATCTCCCTCTCTGCAGAAGCCTCCCTGTGGCTGCCCCCACCACGGAGGAGGGGGCGCAGCGAGAGGTGACACCCCTGGCCTCGGGGCCCTGCACTTCCACCCAGACAGATGCACGGGGCTCTCTGGTGGCCGCAGCAGGCGACGGGCTCCTCTGCCTGAGGCCTGGGCGCCAGCAGTGCCTCAGCTGCCGGCGGGAGGGCGGGAGGGCGGGCCCGGCCGGGCAGCAGGCGCAGCGAGGGTGGAGGAAGGGGCCACGCCAGGCTCCACCGAGTGACCAGTGAGTCTCAGCCCGCGGTGGCAGCGGGCAGCAGCCCCGACTCAGCAAGAGGAGCACATGGTCCCCAAGATGCCCACAGGGCTCACGCCGGGAGCAAAGTGTCGACGGACGGGCGTCGGCGTCCGGTAAACTGAAGCACACGCACGGAAACCTCCTCTCTGGCCAAGACGCGCACGGTCGAGCACATCACCAGGCAGGAGGGAAGCGTTTCCTGGGAACGGGACGCGAGGGCGGCGTGTGCCTGGGCCGGTGCCCGGGCGCAGATGTGCGGTCGAGCTGAGCCCAGTCTCGGGCCAGCGCTCAGTTTTTTAACAGAAGGAGCGAGTGGATTTTTAATGCAACTGGGAACTCTGCCCACGTGGCTCTGGGGATGCGTTCCAGCCCAAGGGGCCGTGTCGAGCTCCCCCACCCCAAACGGAACACGGGCCCTGGGCCTCCCGGCCGCCGGGTCCCTGAACCCCCAGGAAAGGCTCTTAAAAGCGAGCTGAGAAATCAGCGAACACACTCGGGAGAGCTGGCTCTTGGGTGGAAGCCCTCCCCGGGCATCCTGCCTCCCTCTGCCCGGCGCCAGCTGGCTTCCAGGACGCACGGGCTGGGCTTGGCCAGCAGCACCGGCCGCCCCGCAGCCTTGGTTTGCGCGAGTGACCGCACCGTCCTCGGCCTCCTCCTCACCCCGGTGCTCGCCTCCTACGGTTGCCGGCCGCCGCTGCTCCCTATGGATTGTCCCCGCTTGAAAAGGTCACTTCAGGGTGGGGCCCGAGCTAGAGGAAGGTCTTCAGGCCAGTCTCCAGGTGCCAGGCAGGCAGGCGGCTCCAGGCAGGCAGGCGGCTCCAGGCTGTGCTGGTCAGAGACCCCAGCCCACGGCAGAGCACAGCCTCCACCACGCAGGCGAGTCCGTATTATTAGGGAGCGTGTCCCAACCCCCCAAGTGCACAGCGTGATCAGATTTTTAACAAAGAAAGGACGCACAGGGAAGCGCAGGCGCATCGGTTTCAAGAGGAAAAGCCTTGGCCCCCGCCTTTGTGGCGCGAACCGTCTACCCTGGGGATTCCTGGTGCCCCCAAATGCGCCTCAAACCCAGAACTGGGGCTCATCATCGTCATCTCCTAAACCCGCCTGGGGAGGTGCAGGTGGCATCCCTCACCCCTCACCAGGTGGGTCGCGCCGGACACTGAATCTGCGCGCAGGTGTTCCCAGAGGCCAGAGGCAGCTGTGACCTCACGCCGTCAGCAACTGCTGTCCACACCCGGCCGCCACCGCACCGGCAGCCGACGCGAGCAGACACTTCTCCAGAGAAGAGGAGCAGAGGCCAACGGATACAGGGAAAACGTTCCCCACCACAGTGAGATGCACCTCACGGCCGCGGGAACGGCACATGCTGAGGAGACCCCGCGGCGCTCGAGAGGACAAGGAGGAAGCGGGGCGTGCTCACCGCTGCTGGGAAGGCGAACCCAGCGCAAGCAGTCATTTTGGAAAACGATCTAGAATCATCTTTAAAAACTGGAAGTAGAAACACACACAGCTCAGACACCCCACCCCACCTGGGGCATCGATCCCAAGGACATGAAACCATCAGCTCAAACAAGCCTGCGCTCCCCGGTGTTACTGGGGCGCTGTGACAACCGCTGGGGCACGTGGCCTCGACGCCCAGGGCGGAGGGCTGCGCGGAAGAGAGGGGCAGGTCCGCACCCTGGAACGCGGCTGTCACACACAAAATGCTGCCACTTACAACAAAACAGAAGGAGCTGAGGGAATTGTGCGCAGGAAAGCAAGTCAGAAAGGACACTGAGGACAAACGTTGGCTATTTCCATGTGCCAGAGGAAACCCGAGGCGGCACAGCCCATGAGAAAGCAGGATGAGAGCAGCCAGCGCACTCACAGGAGAAACGCGGCTCCGGGGGCTGAGACAGAGGGGCAGGGAGCGAGGGCCCAAGGGGACGAGGGGCTGGCGGGGAGCAGGAACTGCTGGTCCCGCAGGCGGATCCAGACGCCAGGAGTGCTGAGGACCCCGAGCTCTCGCTCCTCGCCCGGCCGATCTCTCCACTTGGCCCCACGCATGCAGCTCACTCACGCACCTGCTGTGCCCGAACCCAGGCAACCCCTCGCTGCTGCAGAAGCTCACGGAAGCCCCCCTGGAATGTCCCAGCCCCACTGGCTGCCAAGGAAACATCCCCCCAAAACAACATGCTCTATTGGGTGAAGTCCTGCCAGTCCCCCCGCCGACCCCACCCAATCTCAGCAGCTCCATCCCACTGCTGCACCCAGCGAGCACCCTGTGTGCCCAGCCTCCCCCACCAACCCCAGATCCCCCCCCCCCCCCAGGACAAGTGTCTTGATTTCTTTGTAACTGCAGCGCCAACTCCAGCGTGGGCACACCACAGGTGCTCAGTCAGAGCTTAACATTCCCCAGCGTCCCTTCTAAATGATCTTCCAGACTAAAATACTCTCCACATTTTGTCCAAGAACTATCCTTTGAAAGAATAATGCTGGCCGGCTAAGAATAGGCCTGGCTTGGCACAAGGCCGTGCAAGATTATCAAATTTCTGGCACTTGCACTTTACATTGCATTGGCCCAAAGTCAGGACTTGCTTAAAGGAATTTAAACGGGCAGACTGACCCCCTCCCGCAGGTGACTGGCCGGAGCAGACGTCACGGCCCTGGCAGAGAGCAGCTTCTCGAATGGCCGATCGCTGGCTGCCCGAGAGGTAGAGCAGGTGCCTGGGTCGGGGGTGGGGGGGGAGCAGGAAGGGGGTACGGCCAACTCAGTGTCTCCTGTCCAGTGCCGACTCATTCAACGGCCTATGAAACCGAGGCCACCCACACTCGGCCAGAGCAACCTTCTGTTGACAAAAAGCACGAATTCCAAGGAACAGCCTTACTGGTGACAGGCAGTTCTGAGATGACCTGGCGTGACATGGCTGTCAACGAAGCTCCTTTCTGATCAGCCAGCTCCTCTAAGATTGGACGGGGGTTATTGTGCATCTTTAAGAAGCTAAAATATTTTCTTCTCTTCAGAAAAACACTGCCATGGTTTCAAGTCGCCGAAGCAGGAGCCCGGGGTGAGCTACAGTAAATCCTTAGCGATAAAACAAAGACGCAGACATTCTGACTTTTTAAAATTCATACTGATTTGGCGCCCGTCATTGTGAGTTTCTGCTTCAGAGACTCGACTCGGGCTTTGAGTCACGCTCGCTCGTGCCCTGACCTAAGCTACCTCCTGCCACCCAGGCCTGAGTTCCCGGGGCCACCCCCAGGAGCCGGGGTCCCACTTGGGGTGGAAGGGACAGCTGGGGCCTCGCAGGTGACCGGCGTGAGCCAGAGGTCCCGTATTCCAGAGGCGTATCTCTCTCAGTCTCTGTCTCTGTCTCTGTCTCTCTCTCTCTCATTTTCTCGTTTCCTCTTTGACACGCAGAGCAGAGGGCCAGCGTGCTGAAGGTAGGAAAGGCCAGGAGTGGACACCTGCAGGAAGGGTTCTGCGCTGAATACCAGCCTCTCGAGTGAATTCACCACTGCAGAAGGTCAGAGCTTTCCGCCGGGAGGATTCCCTCTCTCGCCACAGGATGGCCTCTCTCGCGTCCAGGACCCAGCCTTCCTCCCTCAGGTCAGTTCAGCCCAAGAGCATGAGCTGTCGCGTCTGGTCAGTGCAGAAGGGTTCGGAGCCAGAGGGCTGGCAAACACAGGACATGAGAGGAGCTGGCCTCCTGCCTCCTTGTCCCCTTCACCCCCAGCCCCGCCCCCCAGCGAGGGGCCCACACCAGCGCGCGCCCACCAGGGGCACTGTGCTTCTCGAAGGCTGACCCCCACCAGGCCACACTTCAGACGTGACACGACCGGACAAGCTGGAGGGAGACGGGTGGGGGCAGATCATGAACGTTGGTGCCACTTTTGAAGCTGGCCCTTTTGAACTGGACAAGAAAGCAAGGCCAGGGCTCTTGGGGTCTCAGGAGGAATGTGCTAGAACCAGAGCTTCCCGTTGCTGGGCTCAGCCCCCACGTGTGCCCCATCCTCCGAGGGCACTGGGTGTGCTGGCAGGGGTCAGGGCCAGGTCTGGCCAGAGCTGAACTCTGCCTGGCTGTCCTGTGAGAGACTCACGGCAGCGACTCAGCCCAGAAGACACCCCGTCCTTTTGGAGAGAGACAAGATAAAAAGACTGAGCACCAAGGTCACTTCGGATAACACACCGCAATCAAGCAGCTCCGTGACCGGACACTCGAAACTCGTGGCTGAAAAGAAAAATGGACTTAGCGAGCTCCCTGGTGCAGAAATCGGTGACTAATGTTCAGCTGGAAATGTCCAAAGAGAGCTAAGGACATTAATGACCAGAAATTACGTCTGCATGTACAGAACGGAAATTAAGTGACTTGCCTGGGGGACAAAGCAGGTGACGGGGCTCGGCCCAGGGCTCGGCCGGGTGCGAGAGGCTGCCCGAGACTCCTTGTGAGAGCCAGGCCTATGAGCCCCAGCGCCCAGGGGTCAGGGAGGCCAGTCTCTCCCACAGGACGCTGTCCAGGCCCACGCCGCCGTCTGTGGGGTTGGGGGATGTCATCAGGCGGAGGTGGCACACATGGGAAGGGCAAGTGACACCCAGAGCCTCGGTGTCCTGAGGCTCCCTCTGGCCCCGTCCCTCTGCCCTGGAGCCCCGTGCTGGGCGCCGTCTGCGGAGAACAAGGCCCCGTGGATGCGATTCGCTCCTGGTGGCCAGAGAGAACAGCCAGGGCTGAGCGCACGCACGCAGCCTCCTCGGCCTCCAAGGCACCTCCAAGACACCCCCGGGGTCTGTGGGTCCATCCTTCCTCCAGCGCACTTAGGGGCGCCCGAAGTCCCTGCCTCCACGGCCTCGCCCCAGCCAGCGCCCTCCACGTCCAGAGAGAGGCGCAGCCACATGCCTGCGGGGGGCCAGATTCAGTGGTGCGGGCAGGAGGCCTGGGGTCCAGCAAGTTTTCATTTTCACCCACTGAGCAGGCCCCACCAACAGCACGTCAGGGTTTCAGCGCATGCTCCCCGCTGTCCCCTGTGCCGGACAGAGCTTGTATTTGTTTCTAGAAGAAACGGGACCTGCTCACTGTCTTGACAATCTGACGCACTGCGCCTTGCCAGGCCATACTCCCTGGACATTCTTGGTTGTGTTTAAAACGTATTTTCAAAAGGGATCTCCTTTCCTTTAAAAATATTTATTTGGAGGCAGGGAGCAGGGGCCAGAGGGATAGAAAATGCGGGGAGAAAATGCACTCTGGCTGTATCTAGAAGCATTTGAAAACAGAGTATTTAGCTTAAATATTGGAGAGGACCCGGTGGGTTGGCAGCGGCTAAATCACCGCAGCCATCGGTCACGCGGGCCAGGGGTCCTGCCAGCCTGCCGGGCGCCGGAGCAAAAATTTATTCAGTGACTCCTTCCCTGGGAATCGATATGAAAGGGTGTATTTACTTGTTTTTCTGAAACATATTGTTAAGAGTTTTTTCATTTCAGAAGCTGAGTCAGCGCCTTTGAAGTCTGCGTAGTTCGGAGCAAGACACGAGGCCCCGCGCTGGCCTTGAGCCGGGCTCAGTTCAAAGAGGCTGAGAACCACATCAAAACTCGTGGGCACAGCACCTGGCGGGGCGGGCCTGACGGGGGCACCGAGGAGCAGCACGCAAACGGAGAGAAGAAAGAGGAGCTGGCTGGGTAATCCCCAACCAGGGCTCTCCCAGCCTGCATCCGGCAGAAGGACCCCCCCCCCCCCGCCCCACACACACACACACACGGCGCACCTGGACTCTAGTAAAATTCAAGGATTCAAGGAACCTCTGTCACCACGTGTGCAGCTGCTCTAAAACCCTCTGCTTCTGGAAACTGCAAGGACAAAATAATGAAAAGTTAACCCTCCAAATAAATGGGGTGAAAATAAACAGCCTGCCCTGGGTCTCCCTCCTCCAGGCAGGCCCAGCACCAGAGCAGAGACAGGTGCGGCCCAAGTGATGAGGGAGACAGGCCCCTGGGTGAGCTGTGGGTGGTGCCTGGAGCAGCCAGGAAGAGGGTGTGGGGGGTGCAGAGAGACGGGGACAGTTCCTGTCACCCGCTCTCTCTGGCTTTGAGGGCACCATGGGCCATGCTTGGCTTGCAGGCTTTTCTGGGGGAGCCTGGGAGCTGTTCTCCTGACCCCGGTCTCCACGCCCAGTTCCAGCCCCACGGCCTCTTGGTGCTGGGCTCACTCAAGGGCACCCTGTCCCTACAGCCCCCTTAATTCAGTCCCCGAGCCTCGGGTAATAGCATCAAAGGCCACATCCCTGCCTCACGGGCAACTTCACCCCCGGAGAGAGCGCACTCGTGAGGGGGGGTGTTCCCGGGGCAGGCGAGTGGTGATGGTCTGAGATTAAAATACTTAATCACACCAACTGACACGATCAAACCAACATGCAAAACATGCCGACGCAGGCACGCCGCCACACTGACCGGCCGGGCACTTCCGCGCAGCCACCGCCGGGCGCCCATCACCGTGGGCCACGTGACGCCAGCGGCCCCGCCACCCAGAGCCCGCACACGCTCGGGGAACAGGGACCGCCATTTCCTGGGCACCAGCCTCCCGATGCATCTGTCTCTCACCAGCGGGGCCAGGAGGTGACACCAGCCCCTTCCAGGGAAGGGAGCGCAGAGGCCTGACCCGCGAACTCAGGCGGCACCAGAACCAGGATTGACATCCGGACTCGGATCCACATGTAGACACATGTCGCTCGCCAGAAGCACGGGCCTTGGTTAACAGACAGACCCCTGCGGCCAAGTGGGGCCCGGAGCCTGCGACACTGGAGGCGGTGCAGACCGGAGCCCTGGAAGCACAAGTGGGGTGCCCAACACGTGATGAAGGGGAAGGAGGTGCAGGGCGGGGGCGTCATCAGGCAGAAGGGAGCCGGCCAAGGACGAGAGTGCCCCTGACACCCAGGCTCCCCCTGGTGAGACGCTCAGGCTCAGAGGGCCAGCCTCTCCCTCAAGGACACATCCAAGCCTGCAGACCCTCTGGGCTGCGGATGGAAGCTGGGATGGAAGCAGCATCAAGTGAAGGAAGGAGAGAGCTCTCCCACCCCCCTTCCCTCACTGCTCCCCAACCTGCCTCCTGGGGCTCACCCGGGCTCTCTGGTCTCACAGTCACAGTAGCCCGCGTGCTCGGCAGGCCCAGAGCCGGTGGCGCCCCAGGGGGCCCTCTCGTGTCTCCAAGCTCCAGCTGGATTTGCACAGGCTGTGACCCCGGGGATTGGGGGAGCATCATTCCTGGCCCACAGGCCCCAGGACAGCCCCTCAGAGGGAGCAGCTACCGGCGCACATCCCTGTGGCCCGCGGCCCTGCACAGAAGGGAGCGGCGACCTCCGCCGGGGCCGGTGGCCATGGCTGTCCATCAGCCGTGCCATCAGTCAGCACCCCACTCCGTGCCTCTGCGGCCTGGAGTCAAGCAACAGGAACTCGGTCCTGGGGGCCACCGGCGATCTATCCGCGGGTGTCTCCACCACACCACCGAGAGCTGCCTTCTGCGGGACAAGTCACCAAGCCCTGAGCTTGTGAGCACACATGGAAAGTCCCAGGTTTTTGGTTTTTTGAGGGGGTGTGTGCACAGACGTCAGTAAGACCACTGACCAGAAACCTCTGCCCCCGAGGTTGCTCCCAGAGGCAGAGCCACATCTGGGAAGGGCTGGGGTGCTGCAACAGGACCCCCTGATTGAGAGCACAGCCTGGACCTCTTGAATCTGTTCCATGCCACCACCTGGACCGCTGCCCCCTGAAAGCCTGGAGCCCCTGCTCAGAAAGCCCAGACCCCGGCCTGCTTGCACTGGGGCTCTGCCCCATGCACGCCGTCAGGCCGAGCGGTGCTCAGGGGCTGGCCTTGGCCACGTCACCCCAACACGTCAAGCCCTCCTTGGCTCAGTGCACCGGCTGTGGAGAGGTGCCTGCCCTCCCTTCCGTCAGCACCGCTCCCCGGGTCCCCCGGTTTAAATGGGGATGGGTCTTTATGCTGCAGATTCCCAGCTCCTGGGGAACAAAGGCCTTGGGGTACCCCGGGTTGGGACTGGGGCGCCCATGCAGTGGCTTGTGGGTAGTGGCCGTCCATCAGGGTTCTTCCTGCTCAGCCCTCCTGCACCCCGACCAGCAGCGCAGCGCCACCCGCCTCTTGCCCCGAGCTTGCTGGGCTGACCTGGACGCAGTGGTCCGAGCCCAGACCGTCCACACCGCACTCTGCACGCGCACCCCTTTCACCTTTCTGGAAAGATCCGCCTTGCCAGCCGGGGACTGCGGTCCAGTGCAGCCCTGGGCAGGAGTGCGCGGGCTCCGGGGCTGTGGAGCCTCCCGGGCGCCGGGAGCGGAGCTTGGAGCTTGGCACGGTGCTAAGTGACCTCTGGCCCGGCTGACAGGTTCCGACCTCCAGTCCCGGGGCTCCCGAGCCCGGCCCGGCCCGCCCGGCCGCATCCCAGCCCGCTGCACCCCGCGCCCCTCCCCGCCCCGGGAGCCCCCGCGGCGGCTCCTGGGGCGCACCCGGAGCGCCGCCCCCTCCCCGAGTTGGTGCAACTCCAGGCACTTTCCAAAAAGGCTCCGGTCTCCCGGGCGCGCAGCCCCCACCCCGGCGCCCCCGGCCTCCGCGCTCCCCGCGGCCGCGACCCGCGCGCCGCCCGCGTCGCCACCTCGGGCCGGGCCGGGCCGGGCCGGGCCGGGCGGCGGGCCTGGCTCGGCGGTCCCGGCGGCCGACCCGGTTCGCCGGCGGCCCGGAGAGGCCGGTCCCGCCCGCCCAGCCCCCGGCCCTCCCGGCGCCCCCCGGGGCGCGCCCCACCCGAGGGCGCCCGCCCGCGCGCGCTCACCTCGGGGGCGCCGGTCCTGCCGCGCCGGTCGCGCCCCCGCGGCGGCTCCGCATCTCCCGCTCCGCTCGCGCCCGGGGGCCTGCCCTGTCCCTGTCCGCCGGCGCGCGCGGGGGCGCGGGGGGCTCGGCCGGGCCTGGCGCCGCCTCCCGCCCCGCCGCAGCCGCCGCGGCCGGTCCCGCCGCCCGGCTCGGCTCCGCTCGCGGCTCGGCTCGGCTCCGGCTCCGCGGGCTCCGGGCCCGGCTCCGGCTCCGGCTCCGCGCGGGGGCGGCGCGGCGAGGCGCGGGGCGACGCCTGGTGTCCGGCGCGGGGAGCGCACCGGGGCGCCCGGTCCCCCCCAACCCCAGGCCGGCCGGCCTCCCGCGCCTGGCCCGGCCCTGCCCCGCGCCCGCCCGCGCGCCCCAGGGCGGGGGCTCCGGGGCGGGGCTGCAGGGGGGACGGGCACAGGCGCGCGCCCCCGCCGGGACACCCGCGCCCCCGGCGCAGGCCCGGGCACCGCTGCAGCGAGGGCTGGGGGGGTGGGAAGGCCCGGGGCAGGCTCCGAGGCTCCCAGGAGACAGTAGAGGGGAGTCCTGGAGCCCCCGGGGCTTTCTCGGGCTTTTATGGGGCTTTCCAGGGCGCGTGGCAGCAGGTGCACGGCGGGCGGGCGGGGCGGGCAGGCAGCAGGACCCCAAGCCCCCAGCAGGTGTCCGCTCTGGGCTTCTCTGCCCTTCTCTCCCCTGCGCCTCCCCTGCCTCTGCTTCTCTCCCCTGCCCTCCCCTGCCTCGGCTTTGGGGCCCCTGCATCTCAGCACCCGCCTGGCCCGCAGAACACACAACCCAGCCCCAGACCCTGACAACAGCAGGCGCCCCGGGGCAGGGAAGCCTAATGGCCGGGGCAGAAAAGCCTGAAAACCATTTGCCCTGCAAGGGCCGCCGGGGCCGATGGCGGGTGTTCCGCCGCCTGGTGGGCACCTGGCAGCACCTGGCAGCCCTCACGCGGGCAGAGGCCGGGAGGCCGCACCGGGCCTGCTGCTTCCCAGGCAGCCTCTACGCTCTAAGGAGGCTCCGGAGTCCAGAGACCCCATGGGAAGGACAGAAGGGAGACCCAGCGTCCCTGCCTCCACCCGCACCCCTCTATCATCCCACCCCCACCCTGTCCCCCTGGCTGCACCTCATCTCCCGACGCCTTCCCCTCCCGGGTGATGGTCCCCAGCTTCAGGCCTGCGCTTCCCAGACCCGCCGCCAGGAGCACGCAGGGGTCCTGGCCCTGAGCCCCAACCTGCTGGCACAGCTGCCACCGTCCCCCGGCTCCTGCCAGCGCCCCGGCCTGCGCCCCCCTTCTGACTGGCAGCCTCTCGGGCCCACGGCGGTCCCCCGAGCTCCTTTCCGTCTTGCGCTCCCGCACAAAGCCATCACCAGTTTCCCAATCACCCCGGCGGCCTGCAGGAGAGAGGCGGTGGGCCCGCGGGCAGGCCCAGGCGGCGGCTCCCCCAGCACACTCTCCTGCAGCGGCCGGGGCTGGGTGGCTGGAGCGGGAGCTTTCACCACCGCGGTGACCTCGGAGCCCGGTTCCTGCACACAGAGGCCGTCAGGGCAGAGCCGGCTGCTGACCCGCTCGGCAGGCCGTGGAGGCAGGACGGTGATGTGGCAGAGAAACACGGAGCCTTTGTCAGACATCTGCTCCTGGAAAGCCAACAGCCTGCGAACAGGATGAGGGGCAGATGGCTCTTCTCTCCCCGTAATATCTTCTCTGTTGGGTCCCAAAGACTCTTCCAGGAACTAAGCAATCCCCCTCAAACTCTTCTGTCATCCAAAGACAGACATCACGGTCGCGAGAAGCATGTCGTCGGAGGCAGTGGTAACAGGCTTGTGCCCCGGGCCCGTCTTATCCCTCTCCGTCCTGCCTGTCTGGAGCTCCACGTCCACTTCCCCGTCCTCACCCTCGGCTTCCAGAACTTCCCCAGCCTCCTGCCGCCCGAACACCCAGGCCCCTGGATGGTTGAGGCCCCAGGACCCAGCCTGCTGCTCCAGCTTCGTCTTCTGCTCCCTGAGGCACTTCCCGTCCAGTCCGCCTTGGGCCCCACTTGGGCCTTTGCCCGCTGGCCATGCCCTCACCCTCCTCGCCAGGCCTGCAGCCCCTTCCTCTACCACAGAGCTCGGGGCGCTGCCCTGGCACCACCACCAGCAGCTGTGGTTTGGTGTCTTGTCTTCTACTTCGCTGGAGGCCTGGTCGCTGGGATTTCTCTGCGGAACCCAGATGATGCTGGTCCTGCTCTCGGGCTCAACATATGTCCATGTAAATGAAAACGCTGAGGCCAGAAATGCTCTCTAGAGGTCTGGCCAAAGAGGGAGACCAGCTATGCAGGCGGCAAATCAGACTTCGCTTTTAAACATGCATGTCAGCCTGAAAGACTCAGGGGGCCATCGGAAAAGGCAAAGTGTTTATTTGGAACCAAAGAAGGGCAATTTGGGGTGCACTGATTGAGACAGAAACCTAAAAGGTACCTCCATAAGGGATAAATGTTGGATTTTTTTATGGGAAGATGAGATAAGTGGTTAAAGAAAAGAGCTAATTACATCACCAAGCTCCAGCTCTTCCTGGCTGTCCACATGGCCTAGGGGCTCTGTACTCCGGCAAGAAGTCCATAATCATCAGTCTCCCGAACCCCGATGGCTGGCAGGCAATTGTTGGCTGATGGTTCTTAAAACCATTGCTTTGGGCTCGGTTCAGACAAGATCGGTCCCGCTGTGTCTCTGTAACGGCTGCCCGGCTCCATTTTAAAAATGGCTCCACTTAGGTCATATTTTCTCATACAGACACATCACCTAAAATTACTCAACTTTAGAAGATACACTGGGGTCTGGGGAATGACCGTCAGGAGGGCAGGAGCAGCAGTGAGAGACGCTGCTGAGGGGAGCAGCAGGAGACAGGAGAGGTCTGCTGGGCCCTGTGGGTCAGCGCCCTGGCCGGGGATCATAGGGGTGACAGGCTGTAGGGGTGACAGCGCTGAGACTCGGCCTCTAGGCCGCCAGGGAGGCCCCATTGGTTATTTTAAAAATCATTTTTCTCCCCTACCAAGTTTCCTTACATGTCTCTTCATCTTTTCCTTTACATTCCTGAGTGTATGGATGACACTTGCGTTCCTTGTTCGTTCTAATATCTGTATCATGGATGCAGGTGACTCTGCTGACTTTGGTCCTGGTTGTTTTCCTGTTCTTTGCATGTCTCATTCTGTTTAGCATCTGTTGGGTGCATCATTCTCGAGGGTCTACAAGGGGTTTCGCTTCTGTGGGGCTGTGTCTGTAGAAACCCTTACTCGGGCCAGGACAGCCGTGAAAGGCGCAGTCTCTTTGTGCTCTGCGCTGGACACGTAAGCCATTTGTTGAGCTCTTCCCACTCGGGCTGATAGAACTCGATTCTTTCCCAGACACCAACGCCTCCGGAATGTCCTGGAAGCTCCGGCCCCCTGTAGAAGTGCAGAGATGGCGCACAGCGCCGCTGCCTATGTGCACAGCCTAGCGCTAGACGGGAGACCTGGGGACCCCCGAAAGCCCCTGGCGCTCTATGGTGGAGCCCCCGCCCCCACGTCCCTGTCCCCCATAGCTGCATGCTGGCACGTCCACGCCCTCACTCGGGGGCAAAGCTGCTCTGGGGCCCCCTTCACTGCCCTCCACACAAGCTGGGGTTAAGGCTGTGACCATCTCAGCTGTTCCCTTTCTCTTAGGGGTCGAGGCCTCCTCACCTCCTCCCACCCCACACACAGATTTTTTCTGCTTTTACATGTTTTGATGGGCGCAGCGTGAGTGTGGTGCTCATTACTCTGAGACTATCGCTGGGCCCCCCAACTTTACTTCAAATACTCATTAGTTTGTAACTACCTGTGCGAATCCCTTCCTCGGAGGCTGAGTCTGTCATTTTTGCACCTGCCATGGAGTGATTTTTGAATGAATTAACTCATATTATATACATTATAAACAAAATAAGAATTCAAGATACGCGCTGTTCGGCATTGTGATTGGTGCGCCTAGTAAAATTATTATGTGGGTTTGTTACTTAAATGGTAGTTAGCTAAGTTATACTATTTTTCAAGAGGGGGGACTTATACATGGTTCTAAATGCAAAATGAGAACTTAAGTCTTGCCTCCTTCCTTGTCTCCCAAGCAGCCTGCCTTTTCTGAGACACAGGTACTGCGTCTTCTCAAACTGCCCGGGGAACCTCAGACACTTGCAAGCACATCTACGTCTGGGCTTCCTGCTCCTGCACGGCCCTGTCCGAGTATCTTTCCACACTGGTACTCACCGAGTGACTCGTTCATTGTAGCCTCCGATGTCAAAATGTGGATGCACCAACCCCACTTAGCAATGCTCTGCCGTGGGCCATGGGGTGGTCTGGGGGTTTCCTGTGAGGAGTGTCCTTGTTCCCGTGCCGCCCGCCCCTGCAAGAGGGAGTGGGGGCAGAATTCTACTACCAGACGCCGTCGGTTTTCTTGAATAGACGAAAGATGCATTGTGAACATGCGTGTACACGTGTTTGTGCACACACACACATTTGTGCATGTGCACAGCTGACATGTGTCTGTGTTTGCACACACACGTGGTGTATGCATGTGTGTTTATGTGCATTGCGGTGCATGTGTTTGTGTATTTGTGTGCATTGCAGTGCATGCGTGTGTGTGTGTGTGTGTGTTATTCCTTTGGAGACAAGTTCTCATGCATGTAAGTGGGAAAGAAAGTGACCATTCCCTTTGTACTGACAAGACTATTAATTGCTTCTCTCTTTGTATAATTCAGAAAATTTGATTCAATCTCTAATTAAACTGATGTCTAGAAATTAGCGTCGATACCCCTGGAACACCAGATTAATGGCATAAACGCGGCTTCCGAGACCTTTCAAGTGACTCCGAGTGCGACTCTGAGGCCCTCCTGTTCCTCACTTGTCCCGAAAGCGGCGTCTGCGGTGCACAGCCCATTTGCCTCGTGAACTGTCCTTATGGTTCGCCTGGCTTTGCCCTTGTCTGTCTTTTCAGTTTGCTTTAGGATGTGAGGGGAAAGTTAGTAGTAGGATCGCTCACAGTACTTGATGCTAAAGAAACTCTGTTGGTAAACAAGACATAGGCAGTTATTTCTTATCAGTTATCAAAGTAGAGTAAAGATTCAGTTTTTAAATTATTTGATTTCCTGAAGCATTGCAATGTTAGGAGAGAATTTTATCTATTAAAAATCGCCTCTTTAGTGGGAAATAATCAGATCAAGGCCATTGTTCTATCACTGTGCAAGTACAGATAAGCTACATGCCTGTTATAACAAAAACACCAATGTATATGAATTAATAAATTAAATTTATAAAATAAATACATTTATTAAAATAAATCCCATTATATACTCTAGAGCTCCAGTGCGATAAGGTGCATGTTTGTTATTATTATTTTAAAAACCTGACACTTAATAAGCTGGAAGGTAAACAGAAGACAAACTAGCAGCCTCAAACTAGTGAAAAAGAAAACCCAGCACCTCCCTGGCAATCGGGGCGCAGTTTCTCTCCTGGCACCAGCTGGGCGCGGCTCCCGCAGTCAGGTTCCCGCGGCAGCCACGCGCAGCCGGTCGCTGACTGCAGAACCACAACGGTGGCTACGTCTTACCTCATTGCCTATTTGTTTTCATGTATTAGAAAAATATACTGGTACATCATTTGAGATGCCAGGTAGTTATCGTGAGCAGTTAGTTTAGAAAATACTAATTTAAACAAAATGATTAAGGAAATAGAAAGGACAATTGTCTAGGACGAAAATGGCAGCACTGGAACTGGAGTGACAGGAGGCCCTGGGAGCCAGAGGCACCTCCAGGCCGCGCTGCCTGCTGTGGCCTCTTCGCCACCTCCCGCACGCAGCCGTGTCTGTCCTCGCCCCCCTTATGCAGTCTCCAGGGGAGTCCCTCACCTCTTTTCAGGCCCAGCGGGTGGGGGAGGGGCAGTTTCCATGCCATGCCCTGCCGGAGCCCCAGACCTAGTGGGTGGAGGGTCTGGACCCGAAACAAGCTCACAGGCCCTGCCCTGGCGGACACCTAAGCACTCAAGATAAAGCTGAATTTCAAAGGACCATTAACAGCCGGTCTGGGTGACTCCGTGGAGCAATGGAAATACTGGCCGTGTCTTGGGAATGCACCTCCATGCAAGGGCTTGGGGTAAACACTGCCGCAGCTTCTTCTAAAGTTAAGTTCACGTGCAGACAGCCACGCACTTTCCCTGCTGTTATTCTCCCGAGAGAGGAAAGCTCGTATCCACGCGCACTTGTGCTCAAGCGCTCACAACCACTTTTTTCCCCACTCAGTGTCTCGGATCACCCAGGTGCCCATGACCGCTGGATGGATGAATTCCGATGTGAATCTCAAAACAGAAGACTCATCCCACGCCCAAGACTATATTCCATTTCTATGAAATTGTAGAAAAGGCAACAGTATAGTCTCAGAAAAGCAGATCATAAAACTGTAACAATATTACCTATAAAAATAGCCAACCTAAAAAGGTAATAGCCTACCTTTTCCAGCACTGCAGAAAAGAGATTGCCCGTCTATGGCTGGGATAATGAATTAGCGGCCAATTGGAAGGACAACTTAAATTTGCTATCAGCGACCTAAAAATGTCTGTCTGAAACAGTGACTCTTCTCCAGGCATTTATCCTAAGACTATAGTTAACAACCTGCTCAAGCAAGTTTATGTGAACAAAAAATTTAATAATACCTACCAATGTCCAAAACAGAGCATTATTAAATGAGTGCTGGCGAATTCACAACATGGAATCGTGACGTAAAGTGTTGCAAACATTTATAAAAATAGATTATGAATTGACTACAAAGAAAATGTTATTAATAAAACATAAAGTAAATAAGGCCACTTTGAAAATTTGTAGAAAAGTAGAAATAAATAATAAAAACAGAAACAATGCTATTATATGCCTATTTTTTATAAACTTGCTCCTCCACAAGGTAGAAATAAAAATTGCAATTCAAGGTGTTAAGTGACAGTTTACAAGAGACTGTGTAAAAGCTGTGGGATCTGACTAAAGCTATATTGAGAGGAAAATTCCCAGCCTTAAACATATTCATTATTCACCACAAATAATGAAGGAAATAAAATTTTTGTTTCAGAAAATCAGCAGAAAAGCAAGAGAAGTGTAAAGACATCAATAGAATAGTGGTAAACCCAGAAGTTAATGTAAATAACCTAGAAGATATGGAGAGAGAAGAGAACAAAATAGAAATCCCTTGTTCAAGGAACCCTGAGTTCTCGCGGTCACTCTGAACTTGGGAACTGGGAGGTGACCCCGCGTCCATCCGCAGGGCAGCACCTTTCTGTCTTAAGCAGCTTGAATTGGTTTTCAATATGTGAAAGGTCTTACTGATTTTGGAGCCGCGATACCAGGTTCAGAGCACAGGGTATAAGACTGTAAATAGTTTACTACAAAATCTTCCCTCGTCAGCAAAAAATCTACATAAATTTAAAAACCTACAAATAGAGTTGAAATGCAAACAACAAAATGGAGATATATAATTATAGAATGAGGATATGTACAATGATTATAATTGCCTGCAAAATGTGGGTTCACAAATATCCTTATGGGCAAGAAGAATGCACACATTAAGAGCCCCTCTTTGTGATAGACGGATGACAGCAATGTAAACAGAAAGCCAGTGAAAATAAAAACACCAATGAATAATAAACGCATTAAAATGTTAACCCTCACTGATTTCAAGAAAACAATGCCAATGTACAATCACTTCTTTGGCAGCTTGTGCAAGATGGAAAGTGTTAACAGTGCTGTGGAGAAAATAGGGCTCTCAATTGTCCAAACTGGGCCTCCCTGGGGGCCTAGGGGCTGAATCTCAGCACTTCCCCCTTAATGGCCTGAGTTCAATCCCCGGCCAGGGGGCTAAACACAGGGGACAGCAGACCTCTCCTGTCTCCCCGGTGCTCCCCTCAGCAGTGTGTTTCAGTCAGTCTGCCTGTTCTGTTCCCCGCTCTGTCTCTGGTGAATCCTCTCACCCTCCCGCGCATCTGGCCTGTACCCTGGTTCTTATATAAAATAAATAAATAAATCTTAAAAAAAAAAAATTTGGCTTCCAATATCCTAAACCTTCTCAAGAGTTTTCCTTCTTTCCATTCTACCACTGAACCCTAGTTCATCAACAATTTACTCCTCTACCGGCTCTCCTACCTTTACCACTCCACATCACAGGCAGAATGGTCTTTAAAAAAACGAGGGCCTCCCCGTTGGCGCAGGGGTTAAGCAACGCACTATGAGGCAACCTGCAGCCTCTGCAGCACGAGTCCAATCCCCCGCTCGCCAGGAAGCAACCCACATGGCACAGCAGATCTCTCAGGTCTCGCCCGCTGCTCCCCTCAGCAGTGTGTTTCAGTCAGTCTGCCTGTTCTGCTCCCCACTCTGGCTCTGGAGAATCCTCTCACCCCCCACACCTCTGGTCTATACCCCAGGTCTTCTACACAAAAATAAACCAAAAATAGATGAACTTTTAAAATAAATAAATGGTCCAAACTGTCTGTGTGCACAACTGTTGATTCACAATTCTGCTTTCAAGAATTTATCCCGAAGAAACACCTGCAAAGGAGAGCCAACTGCACACACACGGAACAGCATGGCACGCGGGCTGGCGCAGGGGGCAGTGGGGGAGTCAAGGCACATTAAATGAGTGATGGCCACTTTGTGTGACGGTAAACCTGCCTCATGACCATCCAAGGAGGCCTGTGGCAAACCTGAGGTTTGTAAGAGCAGATTATGAAGTAGAACGTGAAGAAAAACTTGATTTTCATGTAAATGTGTCCATGAGCCAAAGATACGGGCATAAAAGTGTTTGTTGGAGTAAGAGCAGAATTACTCCTTCTAGGATGAATTTTTAGTTTTATTTGCTTTTTTTTTATTTTTGTAGTTCCCTTTGATATTTTTTTGCAGTTATCATATATATTTCTTACATGCTGGCACAAAATTATTTTCACACTGGCAAGTGGCCAAAAGGAAAAAAACTCCTGAAATTCTGTTCCACATTTCAGAAAAGCAGCAACAGTAGAAAAGCTTCAATGGGGGAAACGTGATTTCCCAGTAACACGCAATGTTGTGCAGACACGGAGGCGCACACGGAGGCGCACATGTTCGCTGGTGAGGGCCGCGGGCCAGACGAAGGGACCTTTTCTAAGGAGCCCCCGTGCAACGTGCAGCCACAGCTTCGGTAATTTCAGTGACTTGACTTTCAGGAATCTGAGCCAGGAAATGCGCAGAGACACGAAGGACATAGAAGGACTTTCACACATTGTCCTTTCTCGATTTTAATTCGGAACTCAGAACACCCTGCACGTCCATGGCGGCGGCACAGCCCTGCACGGCTGTCCAGCGGCCCACTCGGCCAGGTTCAGCCAGTGTCTGCTCTGGGCCACGCTCTGCGGAGGCCCCGGGCTGTGCCGATGGGACAGTCTCGCCGTTGCTCTGGATGCAGACGGCCCGCTCCCAAGAGAGTCTGGAGCCGGCCGGGAGCAGCAGGGGAGTGGAAGGGAGACTCAGGACCACCTCATGACAAGACGAGGAACGTTGTAAAAAGAGGAACGCCAGCAGCTGTGGCTATTTAGTTATCATCTCCGGGACGAGAGGGGCGCTTCTCTGGGGCCAGAAACGAGTTTCTCCACCACTAGCCACCAACAGAGGGTGGGTAAGGGGGAGACACCTGCAGCTCTGCTGCTCAGAAGCCCCCCGCAGCCCTCCAGGGAAGTAAGATGCGCCTCCAAGGACGGATGTCAACAGTGCAGGAACACGAGGGCCCTAGAGGTGCACTTTTCCCGCCAGGACGTGCAGCTCTTCTCTTTTCTCGGCACACACCGTTTTTCAAAGGCATCCCCTCCCTGGAATCCCCTCTCGAAATAGTCGTTAGAGTCACGTCCTTGGCCAGGACAGCACCCCTTGAGGCGTCGTGGGCCCCACCTCCTCCGCTCTCTCGTTACTTAGGAATCCGAGTCCCGGGCTGACCTGCTAGGCTCCGCTCGCTCCAGGACACTTGACATCGATGAGTTATAAATTAATCGTGCGATTGAGGAGTCCTTGGGAAGCCAGGCCCAAGGTTCCCGCTGGTGAGCTGTAACCATAGCAACGCCTTCCTCCAGCCCAAAGTTCAGCTGCTGTAAATCTTTATGACCACGGTTCAACGTTCAATGGTCTAGCCCTTTCTGTGAAGCGTGAGGTTTTATATTTTACGACAAAGCAGCAGACTCTTATTTCCAACCATTGGGCTCCAAATGATAAGGTCTAAAACGACTACAAGGAAATCGCTGTTGTTTCTGCTCCCTGGGACACGAATTTTCTGAGAAGATGCCTACGACGAGGAAAACGTTGATGTTTTTATCAAGCTTTGCCTTGAGCCTCGCCTCTCTCGTTATGATTTGCTATGTGCTGGGGACTCAGGGGTGGGTGCGCAGCACCGTCTCCGTCAGCGACCACTCCTCAAACGGCAGCATTATCGTCACCTACGGACTCTTCGGCGGCCTCAGCAACCAGCAACTGAGTCACGGAATTGGACAAGACGACAAGGAATTTAGAGGTAAATGATAAACTGATTTGACATCGAATTAACTGGGTGAGACTTATGGCATCTCCTGTTCGGACCACAGGCCCATTCAGAGTAGGTTTCTTGTAGGTTTCAGGCTGCTTGTAGATGGGAGAAGACAGTATAATTTTGAAAATCCCTTATTTGCGCTTCTTCGGTTCATGTGGCTATTTCCACAACAGTCTAGATCATTCTAGCAGAGGCTGTGTTCCATGCCAACCTACTAAGCTTAGTGACGAGTAAATAATTAAGTAAAAGTATGCACCAGCCATCTGTTGCAATGGTTGGCAGGAGCAGCGCTTTTCACTGTATTGACCGTGGAATTCTGCTTGGAGGCACAGCCTCTGCTCAGAACCTCATTCGTGGCAGCATAAACGCAGAAAATAAAATTAATTTCCTATTCCTCTATCTCAGGTTCATTTCTCTAGCTGACTTAACAGTGCACTCTTACCTCCAAGAGAGCTGATTGTTGTTGGGCATGATATTAAATTTCTATTAATTCTATTAATTGTCTGTTAATATTTTTTCTCTTTTCTTGCATAAGAGCACCCTAGTTTCAACAGGTGGCAAGTGCGAATTCACTGAGGACGCTCAGTTGAATATAGCTACTTATCTGAATTTTGAAGTTTCAGTAGATGCCATTATGTTTTATGCCATTGTTTTAAAAGCAACGTTTACAGATTATTTAGAACCATAAATGATCATTTTCTGTAAAGGGCATCACACAGCGGTGTTACCCTGGCCGGGTGCGTCGTGACCTCTCTGCACTCCCGTGTTCGGGCCTCCTGCCTCACGGCTGGGCCTGGGGCACGAGCTCTGGGTTGGAGCGCCAGCGTTACCAGTGACATGATTTCCTTCCACCCAGACCAATATGGCTCAAGTCACGTTACCTGTGTCGTTGGGACATTAGCAAGAGAACCTGTCTCCTGGGGACGCAGGGCAGCCGCACGCCCTCAGGGCTCAGCCTCCGCTCCTCAGAGAAACGTGCAGTCAGTCCGCGCCTCGCAGCAGCTAGGAACTGAGATGCTCGGAGAGTCAGTCCCGCTGGTAGTTATGTGGATCGCATGTTCGGGACGGGCAAGCGCACTGCTTCTCCAGACACATTTGAATGTTTGAAACATGAGCTAGCCAAACCCCGGGAAGTGCTGGGCTTTCCTATCGTGTCTGTTTGAAACCAGTGGGTTCCAACTTGAGGTCAACAGCTTCAAGAAGAGCCTCCACTCCCCGCACCCAGGGGAGCCCAGGGGGTGGCGCGGGCAGCCTCTGCTGCCCTGTGCGGTATGAGGCGGGAAGCGGTGGTGGTGAGAGCGCCAGTGGGCCACAGCCCAGCCCAGGTGCCCACGGAGGCCCTGCAGCCCCCAGGGAGCAGGGGGGAGGGGGAAACTTCCGCTGCTTTGTGACTCTACTTGTTCTTTGTCACTCGGGAGCCACCTCCCCACGTCACTACCAGCCTCCAGGTGCTCCGAGGATAAATGCCACCCAGTCAGAGAGGGATCTCCAGGGCTCTGTGCACATCTGCTGGGCACCCGCCGGGCCCGGGGTGGTTTCAGGGATGGTTTCACAGGGAACATCTGTCAACACCTCTCTGGGGGGAAACGTCACATTATTAGAACACATCCGGTGGGGCCTGGCCACTGCAGATCCACAGATACAGAGCCACAACCCCACAGTGTGATCCCACCGCTGTCCCATGGGGCCTGGTGGCATGCGGGGCCAACCTCCTCCAGGGAGCGGCACGGGCAGCACTACGTGATCTGTTTAAACGCCACCACCCTGCCCAGCAGTGGCAACTGGCTTTTCCATTTGAGAGGAGAACCATGTTGGCTTTGGCTGGGAGTGAGGCCCCACTGAAAATTTCCTGAGTGATGAATATGGCAAAGCTGTGCTGTTTGGCAGAGAGTGACCACATGGCACCAATTTGGACTGGAGATTTTGAATGGAAGATCAGAACGAAACGATGATGGCTGATTTCAAAGTGCCAAGAGAATTCAGCCAACAATCGATCAACTGATGAGAGAAATAAGCAGCTGGCCCTGGTAAGGAAATCTCCAGCATGCAACTAATAACCTTGGCACCTCAGACTGACCAAGAACCTGCTGGTCTCACCCACAGACCCCTGGGTTTGTCCAGCATCCAGATGAACAGTCATTTGCTTCCACTGGTTGGCACTTTGCTAGGCCACAAGTTCTGGATATTTAACTTTCCATTCAAATATCCTTTCCTGAGCCCCTGGCATGTGCACGAGGGGCTTGGACGATGAGCGGAATTGCCCGTGGCTACTGTGCTTAGTGGACCCCCCAGCCAGCCTTTCCAGAGGAAGGCCACCATCGTTAAAGCTGACACCCTGCACTAGTTTGGGGCAGAGATGTGTGGCGGTCACTGTGGGAACCAGGGAGGCCATGTCAGCAGGAGACAGTTCCTGAAAAATGAGGTGGCAGAGCACACTGATTCATGTTCTTGGCATAATTCACCTTCTTTGCTTTGGATCTTGGATGCAGTGTAAACAGGGACCTCGAAGTGAAGATCCTCCTTTATTTAACTTTATTTTTTTGAAAGTGAAATCAGAGTCCAAAGAGCATAATATGGCCTTCCTTGCACTGGCACTAGTAGCCAACACGTCACTCCTACCGGGGCTGGGCTTCGTGAATGGCATCTCAAGTATTACTCAGCCTACATGCTGACCACAACAGAGAGTGTCACAGAATCGGCTCGGCAGGGGAAGTTGTAATTAGGATATTTCTGTGCATGTGCCATGGGGCCTTTTTGTTCTGGCTCTTAGAACATGGGGTTTGTAGGAAGAGGAACTCTCAGCAGTCATATCTGTGACTGTGAATCTTGGGCTGGAGGCAGAATTTCTTCAGTGCTGGCAAGAACATGCTGGACCCTCCCCAGACAGACCAGCTGAATTCAAATCTCAGGTGCAGGGACTGACCTGCCGAGTTAAAGCATCCTCCCGGGGTAAGTGATTCTAACTCACCCCAAGAGCACCAGCATCCGCCACGCAGGGACTAGACTGACAGGAAGATGTGCTATATTGGGAACCATTTTTACATCCCTTGGATGTGGCCTGCTTGAAGTTGGATTAATCTCTTGGAGAACTCTCTGGACGTGAATGAAGACCAGCTGGTCTGGTCTCATTCTGGACCAGAATGAGAGAAAGCCCCAGCCCACCGACCTTTGAGTTAACGATCATCTACCTGCCATGGAGAATTTTACCCCAGTCCAGCTTCGCCCCCACTCTGCCCACCCATCTCTTTGCCACCTGCCTCTTTTGTTCTCAGGGAACTCACAATTGTACTATTAGTGCAAGCTAAAAATAACTTGGAAGAGAATCTCCTGCAAAATCAATTAATTGCAAAGAAGAGAATAAATGTTGCTTATTTCTCCAGAACTTACAAATAGCCCCTTCCTTACTACTTCCACCCGCCCCCACCTCACACATCTCTCGCATGGAGCACTTTCCCAGGGACAGAGCTTCTCATTAGCCCCTGACACATGACCAGGCTGGAAGGCGGGCGGAGCACAGGGAGCAAAAAGGTATCCATGCCCCACCCCTCTCCCCAGGCCCCCGGCTGGATTGCCCAGAGGCTGGGACTTCAGCTCCACTTCCTGGGAGAGGCCCAGGCCACTCACCAACCTCACAGACTCACCACACTCTGTCAGGGCTGCTGTGGTCAACAGGTTGAGGACTGCCCTGGGTCAGGCTCCACGCGACTAGAGAGGGTAGGAAGTTCCCCCCAACACACCCACCACGTCTCTGGCTGTCCCTCCGTTCCGAGGACTTTCAGAACCAGAACAAGAAGGGAGCGGTGGGGTGTGGAGGATTAAATCTCCATACAGAGCACACAGAGGGCCTGGATGAAAGGCTGACCTTCTTTCTGCACACTGCCCACAGCCACCCCCAAACGCTCCTGCTTCCCAGCTGTGGGCTTCACTGGTCTCCTAACTGGGGCTGCCAGGATCCAGGCAATCAGTTCTAATTGTGATGTGGCTTTCCTGATTCTGATGCTTGGCCCCTAAAAGGAAGAAAAAAGAACACAGTGTATTTGCTAATTTTGCAGGCAGAGAGCAGCTGTCAGATGCGTGGGGCTTATTGTTCTTTCATCCTGGGAACTTTTCTGAGTTCCCATACCCATCGCCTGAGTTCTGAGCCAGGAGGGCGGCTGCGGGAGGCGGCTGCTGCACCTGTGAGGCAAGGGATTCAGGATGCTGAAATACGGTGTTTAAATATGGCAGTGGAAATGGAGATACATGGTCACTTAATGTACACGTCAGCACGAGCCGACAGGCTCCAACTGACTCCCTTCTGGAATATCAAGTCTAGTCAGTCTTAGAGCAAGATGAAGGTGAAGCTCAACTTGATTCACTTTCTAAGTCACCCTGAAAAAGTGGAAGACTAGTCACTTACGAATAAACATCCCTCTGTGACTTCAGGTGTATAGACACAGAAATTCCCCAGGGCTCGTCAGGTGCCTTAGACACAGGTTTTCTCACATGCAAATTTCTGTTTTCTTCAATTCTTCAATTCTTTCTTAAATTGCAGTAACACTGCTTTCCAACACTGTATGTGACTCAGAGATTTAGCTTCTCACCCAGCAGGTGTATGTCGACCCCACCACACCACCGCCAGGGCACCTACAGTCTCCACCACAGTCCCTGGGCCCACTTCACACTTAGCTCTCTCCTCCTGTCCCCCATCAGGCAGCCTCAATTCTACAGACTTCGGGGGTTTATTATTGGTTTGGGTTTGTCTGACACTTTGTTTTCTTTCTCTATATTGCCCACAAAAGTGAAAGCACCAGGTATTTTTCTCTTTTTCCTTTTGACTTATTTCACTTAGCACCATCCCCTCCAGTTCCATCCATGTTGTCTCAAATGGCAAGAGTTGGTCCGCTCCTTTTTCGGAATTGAGTCGTATTCCATTGTCTAAGTATACCGCATCTTAATCCCCTCATGGGTCCTTGGAGTGGAGTCGATAGATCATATGGCAGATCTACTTTTACTATTTTGAGAACCTCCAGGCTGTGTTCCACGGGGACTGTACTCCCTCCAATGGTGTACTGGAGATCCTTTTCCTGCACATCCTCAGCACGCTTATGGCCTCTGGTATTTTTGATATGGGTTATTCTGAAAGATGTGGTTTTGATTTGTATTTCCCTGATGTTAAGTGGTGATGAACATTTTTTCTCCTGTGTACTTATTGGCCATCTGTGTGTCTTCTTTGGAGAAGTGTCTATTTAGGTCTTCTGCCAGTGTTGAGATTGAGCTATTTGTTTTCTTTTTGTTGAGTTTTATGAATTCTTTATAGATCTTGGATATTAGCCCCTTGTAAGATATATGGTGAGCAAATATTTTCTCCCTTTCAGCAGGGTGTTGTTTTGTTTTAATGATAGTTTCTTTTACTATGCAGAAGCTTTTAAGCTACTTGTTTCTCTTGCTATTGGAGATAAATCTACAGACATCTTTGAAACCAATGTCAAAGTGAAGTGTTTTGCCTGTGTTTTCTTCTGCATATTTTCTTCTGCATATTCAGGTCTTACATTCAAGTCTTTAATCCATTTTGATTTAATGTTTATGTATGGTGTGAAAGAGTGGTCTAGTTTCATTCTTTTGCACGTGATTCTCCGGGTTTTCCAACATCATTTGTTGCAGATACTTTCCTTTCTCCAATGAAAACACTTGGCTCCTTTGTCACGTTCATATAAGTGTTCCTATAAGTGTGGGTTTAATTCTGGTCTCTCTATTCTATTCCATTGGTCTGTGTGTCATGCTATACTGCTTTGATTACTATAGTTTTGTAGTATAATTTGAAGTATGGGAGTGTGATACCACCATTCTTTGTTGTCAGGATTGCTTCGGCTATTCACAGTCTTATAGTTCCACTATGAATTTCAGTAGTGTTTGTTCTATTTCTTCAAGGAATGTCATTGAAACTTTGATAGAGATTGTACTGAACCTATATATTGCTTTGGGTAAGATAATCATTTTAATAATGTTAATTTTTCTAACCACGAGCAGGGAATATCTTTCCATTTTTTGGTGTGTGTCTTCTATTTCTTTTAACAACGTCTTATTTTTGATGTTGTATAGGTCCTTTACCTCCTTTGTTAAGATTACTTCTAGGTATTTAATTCTTTTATATATATACATATAATATATACATACATATATACAAACATACACACACACATATATATGTCATCCTGATTATTATTTCCTTAATCATAATGCCCATCACTGCCTCTTTTTAGTTGGAAGTTTACTTTATCTGACAAGAGTATGGCCGTCCATACAAGAGTATGGCCCCATTTGCTTGTATGATTGTTTTCCTGTCATTTACTATGAGTCTATTTTTATCTTTGGAGCTTAGCTGGGTCTTCTGGGGACACACAAAAGTGGGGCTTTGTTTTTTGATCCAATGAGTCACTCTGTGCTGGTGAGAGCGAATTTAGTCCATTTACATTTAGGGTGATTATTGATATATGAGGATCTGATACTGACTTTTTTTTTTTTTTACTTTTCTGGTTATATTTCCTTGTTCAGCTTTTTTTTTGTGGATGTTATTCTTTCCAATTAGTTGCTTTCTGCACTTCTTGTAGGAGAAGTTTAGTGTTTGCAAGTTCCTTCAACTTCTGTTTGTCTGGGAAGGCCTTTATTTCTCCCTCATATCTGAAGGAAAGTCTTGCAAGAAATAGTATTATTGGCTGCCACTCTTTAAGTATTTTGAATATTCTCTCCTTGTTTGTCAGGTTTCCTGGGAGAAGTCAGATGTGAGCCTGTACTTTTATAGGCTCTCTGCTTTTTCCCCTCGCCACCTTCAGTATTATTTCTTTGTCTTGAACTCTCAGAAGTTTCTCAACTATGTGCCTTGATGTAAGTCACATTACATTTAGATAACCAGATTTCAGCTGCACAGATTTGTATATTTAGTTCCTCCCCCAGGTTTGGGAAGTTTCATTCAATTATTTCTTTGAAAAAGTTCTCTGCTCCATTTTCTCTCTGTCCCCTTGCTAGAAAACCCATTATTCTTATATTGCCTGTCCTAATTGAGTTAGGTAATTCTCAAAGTGGTTTTTTTTTTTTTTCATTTTTTTATTTGTGTTTTTCTTTCTTCTCCCACCTGGATTCTTTGTGCCTTACTGTCTCTAAGGTGACTGATTTAGTTTTCCATTGGTTTGTTTTGCTTCCATAGCTTTCTCCAGAATTTTTTATTTCCTTTAGTGATCTTTTTACGTCCTGTATCTCTGTTATTTTCTTATTTGAAGCTTCCATTTCTAGCTTCTGTGAATTAACTTTATTTCTAATGATATTCATTTGCTTTCCAGAGTTTTAAAAAATACATTGGAGGACTTTGCGTTTTCTTCCATTTCTGTGAGTTTCTTTACCACGGAAATTTTGAAGCCTGTAGCTAATCGGAAAAGATCTTCCATATCTTTGTGTTTGCGCTTTGGAAAGTTGTTCTCTCCTTGTGGTGACATGTTTCCTTGAGGGCTCCAGGTGCCATAGGTTGTATTTTTCCGTCTAAAAACATGAAATGCTTCATGGATTTGCATGTCACTGTTGCACGAGGGCCATGCTAACCTTCTCTATATTGTTCCAATTTTAGCATAGGAGCTACCAAAACAACCCTTTCAAATTATTTCTAATTGGCTCAGGCCAGAGTGCAACAAACTTCTGACGAGATGCCCGAGTTTCCCTCGCGGTGCTCAGGAGCAGCAGGGTGTGTGTGGGCGGGAAGCAGTTCCGCAGGCAGTGACTAAATGTGCAAATATCTGTGGCATCCAACCCTGTCCTGCCGAACAGGTGTGGCTCACTTTCTGTTGTTCTCTTCCTTCCTCCCTGACCTCACCTTCCACTGTTTTCAGAACAGGTATGCGCTAAAGGGAAGCAGCCCGGGCCCCTATCTGCTGCATCACCACCAAGTGCTGGAGAAGGGACAAGAGACTGGACCAAAGCCAGGACCTTCAGAATGGTCTAGCAGGCCCAGAGTGGTCTAGCCAGAGTGGTCTGACAGCCCCCTCCCCCCACAGGGTGGCAGTCAGGGACCCCACCTAGCCCCACCACGGCAACAGGAGGAGACTGGCAGGACTAGGTTCTGAGTTGAAGCAGGGCCTTGCTCCAGTTCTTATTCACGACACGTAACAGAGAGGTATTAAAAATGTACCCACCTTTGGGTCATTCAAAGAAATCGTGAACAGTGCACCAACCACTGGGCATGAGCACATGGACCTCTGGGAAGTGACGTTTGCTCCCAGGGCGGTCAGTCACTGAGAGAAGCAAAGAATTCTCCATCAACGTCTGTAAAGCCATTGCCTCCATATCCCGCGCTGCCATCCCTCCCTCCGGCCTCCCCAGTTTCTAGGGGCTTTCAAGGGGTGGGCGTCTATGCTGACAGGAGGCAACGTCCTCCTGTCTGTTCTCCAGCTGTTTCTTCCCACCTCCATCTGTTCCGCTTGCTCTCACAGCCCTGTGCTCTCTGCTCCTGGTGTTGCCACTGCGGCCACAGCCTGGCTGCCACTGTCCCCAGGGCTGCCACTGCACTCCCTGCCCATGGGAGGTGGACCCAGACTCCACCTCATGACACTGCCTTCGGGGAGGCTTCTCCCATGTCCGAGGGTCTTTGTGGCAAGACACCCATGCTGGGGACGTCGATGTGTGGACTGGCGCCAAACCACTGTGGGCATGACAGCCCGTGTACCTGCCTCACAAGGACAACTGGTGAAAAACAGAAAACGTGAAGAATGCAGATGCCCCACGGGGGGAGCGGCCGGGCCTGCACGGTAGCATCGGAGCCGATGGAAGGGCCCGGCCCTCCGCAGCCCTCAGAGACGATGAGAGATAAGCGCTATTTTAAAAGATGAAGTCACGCCTTTGGCCACGGAGCGGCTGGGACTTGAGCGGGCGCTCAGCGCGGTCCGAAAGGGAGACAAGCCCCTGACGCTGGAGACAAGCTCACGCGGGATATGAAGAAAGAAAACAAACTGGCAAAACCCAACAAAAATAAGTCTTAGGCTTTGTGAAGAACGTGGAGGGAAGGAGAGGGTCGGGGGAAGAGGCCAGCGGGCAGCCCGATGCACCGGGGCGCTGGCGGGGGACATGGGACGATATGAACCTATTGGGGTGCGAGGCCGGACCCCGGAAATGACAGAGTTTTAGAGACAAACGGCGAATTCATACAATTTGATTTAAAAAATGTTGCACAGCTGAGGTTGCAGGCGCGGGCGGGGCGACGCGCCCCTGGGGCCGCAGCAAGACAGCAAGACGGAGGGGCAGGCGGCGGGGGGTGCTGAAGCTGGCATGAAGGCCGGATGCCCGGGGCAGCTTCGTCTCCTCCCCACGGGGCACACCCCTCCCTGCAGGTCCGCTTCACCTCAGACATCCGCCAGTGTTGTCAAGCGCCAGTGGAACTCGGAGCAGGGGAGCGGGAAAGCAGCCTGAGGCGTCACCGGGGCCCCTGCTGCTTCCGGCCACCGGCCGCGGGACCCTCCGGCGCCAGGAAGCAGCTCCCACAGCAGGGCCTGCCTCGGTTCGTGCGGGCTCGTCGTTGTCTGGCTCTGGCCAGCTGCGGGCTCCCGGCGCCCTGCTCCCCTGCTGGCTCCTCTGCTCTGACCTCTGCAGTGCGGTGACCTCAGAGACCAGTCATGGCCTTGCAGGCCGGCACGCCCAGGAAGTGTCCCCCGCTGTGCTGAGTTGGGTTCAGAGCAAGAGGGAACCTTCCCAGGAGACACAGCGACGCCGCCCTCTGACCAGCACCTGGGGGCAAAGTGCACTCAGCGCTGTTCAGCCCCGCAGTGGCTGACCCAGGGCGAGGCTCTTCCCTAGCGGATGGGAAAGGCGAGGCGGCTCTGCCCTGGTCCAGCTCAGACCCCATGACCGGCCTGAGGGGGGCTGCAGCCATGAGGCCTGCACCCCTGGCCATGCTGGGGGGCTGGGAGGAGCCGGGCTATGCTGGGGGGCCCGGGGGAACCTCCTGGCAATTTCCGGCCCTGGTCCTGGAGGGGGGGGGTGGGAGACAGAGGGCAGCTGTGCCCGCGTGGGGTGTGACTCTGTCTGGGGACGCTGTTGGCCTTTGGTGGCCTGCACTCACCAAGCGTCATTTCAGTCCTAGACCTACTGAGCACGTCCTCCACCAAAACGCTGCACTCGGTGGTCATCCTGACCCTGGCCCTCAGTCTGCTCACTTCGCTGCTGTGCTCCGGGTTCACCTTCTACAACAGCGTCAGCAACCCCTACCAGACGTTCCTGGGGCCCGTGGGGGTGTACACCTGGAGCGGCCTTGGCGGTGAGTAGCAGGAGCCCTGTGGGGTCAGCGAGCCCGTGGCGGTCCCTGCTGCTCTCCCGCGACCACGCAGGAGTCAGAGGGCCGGGCCTGCTCCTGGCGCACGCGCTGGGGGCGGCGGCTGTTTTTGCAAATTGACAGCATTTGTTCAACATCTTGGGAAACACGGTTCAGGTGAAATTTTCCTGGTGAGGGGCCAGGAGTGGGGTGAGCAGGGGTGTTGGGTGTGAAACTATGTGACCCAAGCCAGTCTGCACGGAACGCCTGAAGTAAGAGTTAAACAGATCGCACGTGGTCAGCTAAACATCACCGGCTGCGGCGCGCGCCCGCCCGCGCCAGCTGAGGCTGCCCACGCCCTGTGCTCAGCTCAGGACGGATCCGAGGAGGCCAGGCCCCTGTGGATCAAAGAGGGATGCTTTTAAGACGCCACTGCTAACCACGGGCCGGGCCGGCAGACGGGCACCGGGCACCCCCACAAACCTGCACTGATGGTTGCATCGCAGGCGGCGCCCAGGACGCGGTCGGGCTGGCCTCGCGCAGGCTCCCTCTCCTTCCCCTCTGCGCCTCAGCACCTGGGCTAAAACACACCAACCCCAACCTCGCCGACACCCACGGTGGGCAAGTGAACAGCCCCGTGGGGGGTGCCCTGCTCCCCCTCCACAGTGGGACGCAGGCTGAGGGCCTTGGTGACAAGTTCAGAGCGTCACCCAAGGGCCTCCTTTGTCAGGACACGCCTGTGATCACCGTTGAGTCAAACAAGCCAAAGGCAGAGCAGCCGGCACTCACCGCCAGGGCTGAAAATTTAGGAATTCATTTTTGCTTGTGTAGTTAAAAAGTGAAAGGGAGTTCTGCTCCCTCGGTTGGAGCTCTGCTCTCTCCGGCCCTCTGCCCTCGGGGCTGGGCTGGTCCTCCTAAAGACGGGGTGTCTGCCAGCTGCTCTTGGCTCGTGGCAGATGGCGATGGCGGCGACCCGGGAGCAAAGGCGCAGGTTCCAGGCAGAGGGAAATGCTGGCCCTGACGCCCCCTGCACTCGCCTCCTCCCCGGGCCCTGCCCCGGGGCCTGCAAGGGAGACGTCACAGGTGGGCCACCCGCTGGCTCAGGACACAGCACCCTGTGAGCAGGGGCTGGGCAGGGCCTCCCAGAGGAAGGTAAGACACTGGAGCCAGGGAGGACAGAGTGGGGGTGGGCGCGGCCCACACAGCGGGGCGCAGCCTCCAGAGCTCAAAGCCCATGGCCTTGGCTCAGGGAAACCCGGTTTCTGAGCAGCTGGAGTATCTGGCCTTCTCGCTCCGGAGTGGAGTAAGAGCCGACCTGCCCACGAGGCCGGGGCGTGCGTGGAGGAGCCGAGCGCAGGGCCCAGCCCCCCACCCGCCCACTGGCCGCCGCCGGCAACAGAGAACTGTTTGCGCAGAGCCGGGTGCTGCCACATTCCTCCCCGGCTGGGGCAAGCTCTGGCAGGAGAGGCCCTCGGGCGCGTGGGAGAGGAGCCGGGCCTTGGCGTGTCAGGCACTGGGGCCGGCTTAGCGCTGCCTCTGCTCTGCTCTGCCCCCTGCAGGTCCTCAAAGTCCCGGGATCCCCAGGCCTGTGCAGCCAGCGCGTGCCCTGAGCCTGCTGACGACTCCCTTCTCTCTCCACAGGCGCTTGGAGGCTGGAGTGAAACTCAGTTCAGATTTCCTGTACAGAGATGGGGTCTCTGAGGTGGGAGGGCTGGAGCCGGAGGGACGTGTCAGCCCTAAGTCTCAGCTGGGCTAGGCTGGAGCGAGCTCTCCTGGGCTGCAGGAAGAGGAAGCAGGTTCTCTAGTTTTCTAGACTGTTTCTGATGGGGATTCTTCTTTGAGGAGGAAAAAAAGGGCCACATCACCTGACTTCGCCCACTCCCCAGGCCTGGGGCCCCAGCCCACTCGGTGGGCACATCCTGGCCACCAGGAACATTGCAGTGGAAGGTTCTGGTAGGCTCACTCCATCACTTTGGTCCCTCAAGCAGAGAGGAGGCGGCAGGTCACACGGCCCTGTGGTCACTGGCCGGGGCAGCCGGCAGCGTGCTGAGCCCTAGGAGGCCCCCCGCCCCCCGCGAAAGCCGGGTGCCAGGAAGTAGGAGACGCAGTTGGAGGCGTCTCCTTCCCAAAGGACTCGGTCAGCATCCGCAGCTCGCGTTGGCCCCTGTCCCGATGAATCAAAGTGAGGCACATCCCACTCTGGAGAAAAGGATTTAACCCTGTCCTCACCCTGCCTCTTATGACTAAGCTTTTATAGGCGACTTCACAGGAGCATAATGAAGGGTCATTAAGACGTGTGAGGCTTCCGAGGAGGGGGCTGCGCACGTACAAATTATGAAGAAATAAAACCATCACGCTGAGGATGAAAGTGGGTCTTCAGGGCCACCAAAGCCTCTCCCCACACAAAACCCTCTAATTAGAGCTGTTTGGAAAGTTCCCCCTTGCGTGTTGCAACGGGGCCTTGCCGGACGCCTCTGGGCAAAGGTCGGTGGGAGGAGGCCGCAGAGCGTCCGGAGGGACATCCGTCCCAGGGACCCCAAGGACGCCTGGCTGGGTCTGGCCCCGAGTGCTCATTTGGGGCTTGTGGCCCCCCCGCCCCTCCTTCTGCAGCAGGGCTTGGAGGTGACTCACGAACGGCCCGGTGCGCACCTCAGCCATGTTCCAGGCCGCCTGGTGGGATTGAGAACATCACCATCACCTCCAAAAGGACCCGCGCTCCCTAGCAAGGCTGTCCCCCCTCACAGCCCCCAGCCCAGCCCAGCCCAGCCCAGCCCGCCTCCGGTCTGCTTTCTGTCTCTTTCACCTCTTGGGAAAGTGGACACCCTGCTTCAGAGAAGCTGCCATGTTCCCAGGACTCATGGCTGGGCCCCGACCCTGTTCACTCAGATCCCAGAACCCTGTTCTCCAAACTGGGCCACGGTGGCCTCCAGCCCAGCAGAGGCGTGTCCGCTGGCGGGGGCATCGTGAGGAGAGAGAAAGGGGGAGAGAGGGAGCTTGAGAGTCTGACTAATCGCTGTACCCCACGGTGCCCGGAATGAAGCTCCTGCGCTGGGGCAGTTGTCAGGACCCCAGGGCACCTCCTCTGTGCCCAGCGTGGGGTCCTCAGGAGCCTCCCCACCCCGGCAGGGCTCATCTGCCCGGCTCCCCGCCCTCTGGGTGTTCACCGCACGGCCCCTTCTGAAAGCTCGTCCCTCCTCGGCCTGAGTCTTCATCCAGCCGGCCCTGCAGACGACTTCCCGCGCCTCGTGCGCTCTCGTGCGCTCCCCACACCTGCCCGCAGGCCCCGGCTGGCTGCCCGATGGCTCCTTAGGGGCGTTGGGGGACTGTGGGTCCCCCTGCTCCACGTCATCCTGGCGCTGAGGCCTGGAATCCGCCCGGGGTCTGTCACGTTCCCCCAGTGCTAAAGGAATGGTCAGCGCGTGCCCAGGCCACGTGTCCCGTAAAGCGGAAGGTGGCGTCGGAAACGTCACCGTATCACTCAGAGACTCTGTTTTCTCTCCAGCGTTCTTCACGCTGCTGACCATGATCCTGTTCGTGGCAAACACACAGTCCAACCGGCTCTCCGAAGCCCTGGTCGAGACGCTCTACTCGTTTTACCCGGCCTCCACCCACCGGGGCACCACCCACAGCTACGGGGTGTCCTTCTGGCTGCTGCTGCTCATCATCTGCCTGGACATAGGTGCCTCCGTCATCATCGTGTTCTACCAGAAGGCGCGACACCAGCGGAAGCAGGAGCAGAGGAAGCCCATGGAACACGCCCCCAGGGACGGGATTCTGTTCTGAGGGCGCAGCCGCATCTCCCGCCGGGCCTGCTTCCCGCGCCTCTCTGGACAACCGGCGCAGAGCGGCCGGCCCGGGACTGTCCCTCTGATCCTCTTGTGTCCCGCCACACTGAGTCGCCGCTGCCCCCGACTCGGGATCTTCCACGAGGTGGGGAGATGCAGGGGAAGCGTCCAGTCCATGCACCAAAACCCCCAGAAGCGCGAGGGCCCGGCTCCTCTTCCCGGCGCACGCTCGGCTGTCACAGAGGCCTCACCGGGAGAAGCCCAGGGCTCCTCAGTGCCTGCGCCTCGCCAGAGGGATGGCACCCAAAGGTGCTGGGAGCCGTCCAGGCACAAGGCCACCTAGATGCGTGTAGCCGACGCCAGGTGTTAGACGCCGCAGGTCGAGTGCCCGACCTGGCCCAACAACAGACCCGGCTGTGGACGCAGCTCTCACCTGGCGTGTCCGCAGCTGACTCCTCTCTGAGGGCCCAAGGTGAGGCTTGTTGTTGTTTTTTTTCCCATAGGGAAGAGATTAGAAAGTGAGAAGACGGTGGAAGCTTAAAAATTAGACCCCTAGGCCTAGCTGCCGAGGAAGATGAATCTACTTTTGTTTTAAAAGAACTGTGGTGCATTCGGGCAAAATGGAAAAGTAACCTGAGCAATGGCCCTATCTCCAGCCCGTGCTCCGGGCCGCGGACGCGGGTGACCTTAGCCAGGAGGGCGTGTCCCGCCCCGGGGACGTCTGACCAGCTGGTGGCTGAGGAAGAGATGGCTAGTGCCCCCTGATCGGGGGTCCCCAAGCCCAAGGCGGATGTGGGGCACAGGCCGGGCGCCCTCGAAGAACAGAGGCCTGATGCTGGGCTCTCGGTCTCGCGAGAAAACCACGGGCCACCTGGGAAACCAGGGGAGGCGCCAGAGTAGATCCAGCCGACTCTGATGGGTGGGATGTCCTTCCGGGGCGCCGTCACCCCACAGTGAAGCAGGCTGGACACGGAGGTCATCCCGGCCAGGCCTGGACGGGAGCGGGGTCGCAGGGCGCAGAATCCTCTGTGAGCCGTGGCGGGCAGCAGCGTCGTGGGCAGAGAGTGGCCGCAGGATCCTGCCAGACCCTCGCAGCCCCTTCTCACCTGTCCTGTTGCGATGGTCCGCTCAGAATCGATGTTTCCATGCAAGAACGACTGGCTTCTGTCGCCTGCCTGGCGCTGCGCCCTGGGGGCTGACTGGCCCGCTGCCAGGGCAGACGTTGGAAAAGCAGTTACTAAATTTCATGAGGGGGTGTCCCGCTGCACACGTGTCCACTCTCTGACAGGCCAGTTCTCTACAGCCTCCCCTGAAGTCCTATAAGTCAATGTTTCCCTAGAAATTAACTTATTTGACATTTTGAACACATTAAAAATCTGATTCTCACATTTTTCTAAATTCTTTCAGCTAAAAACATGTGTGATCTGTGTTACTTTATCTTCTTGTCACAATGTTTCGGGACCACAAAGGGGGTGGCCACGTCCCGGGTTCTCTTTCACCGGGAAAACCCCTCATCGGTCCAGCGCTGGCTTCAGAACAGCCGGCCCCTGCCCCCACCCTGTCCCCCCAAGGAATAACCGCGCAGCTTTAATGGGATGCTCAGGCTTCTTCTCCTTTGAAGGCTTGACTTCTACGTCAGAATTTGGTCCTGATGTGGACAAGTCTCAAGTAATGAAGAGGAAGCCGATGAGGCAGCGAACCCACACAGGAGGCTGTGACTAGGAAGGGCGCCCCGCGGCCTCGGGCGACGCGTGCTGGGAGTGGGGGGCTGTGCTTCCCGCCTGGCATCTGGGCTTTCTTCAGGGCACAGACTGGCTTAATCTGTGTCTCACAGATAACCTTGCAGGAAACAGTTCAACAGAAATCAGATGCATGAAACCACTTTCCACCTTTCGGGAGGAGAAGGGCGCCTCCCGGCAGGTGTCTGCAGGCGGAGAAGCCACACGCGTGTGCTCAGCAGAAACCAAGCAGGAAAGGCTCGCGGACGAGCGCCAAGCACGGGCACCGCCCAGGGTCCGCCTCCCCACCCACAGATGTGTCTTTAGTTAGTGCCTGAGGGGCGTGACGTTTAATTTTTGTAAGGAAAAAAAATGCTGCTGAGTAGTAGTTTGCTGTTCCAAGCCTTCTGGATAAAACTGTATTGTCTTTGCTGGAAGGGAATTCCACGACGTTGAAGGGACCCGAACTATTCTATGAAATTACAAAGTTTTAGGGGGCACAGTCTGACCGCAAATGAACCCAGTGGTGCTGTTAGAAGAGCTGGGTTACGAGATCCCCCCATATCTGCACGATAAGTGAACCATGCACGGCACCGTGCTCTCCCACGGTGCGAGGACATGTGGTTGGGGAGGGCAGTCTCGGGAAATCCGTCCTTGACACGCGCACCCAAGTGCTCAGACTCCCCGGCCAGCAGGTGCTCACAAAGCCCCGAGGGAGGCCGGCTCCCCCTCCGGGAGCTTCGCAGGGCTCCTGTGTTTCCGTTGCTCGCCCTGGAGGAGGCGGGGCAGGGAGGAGGTCCCCCCTGTGCCACCTCTCAGGCTCTGAACGGCCACCCTGCTGCCCACAGGTCAGCCTCCTGCCCTCTGAGGCCACTGGGCCCCTGGGATGCCACAAAGGCTCTGCACCCCACCATGGTCCACGGCCCCCCCTTTCTCATTCACTGAAACCAGCCCTACGTGCAGCCGTGGAGCCCGCCTCTTCTCCCCTAGCCCGCTCCGCCTGCGGCCTGGGCGGGAAGGCAGGTGTGGAGGGGGCAGGGCTGGCTCAGAGGCGGGAGCCCTTGTGGTTCTGAAATTCCAAGCAGGAGACAAGATGGGGCCCCTGGCATCAGCCCTTCGGGGGCTCCCAACCCGGGACCCAGGCGCCTGGGGTGTGGAAGCCCGAGGCGGCCACAGCAGTGGGCGGGGTTCTGCTTCTGCTCTGTCCTCGTCCTGCACCTCGGCCCCCCACACCCCACGCCAGGGCTTAGGGACACAGCGGGGGGCTCTCTGACATCTACCGTCAGCTGTGAGGAAGGCACAGCGCCGCCCCCCAGCTTCTGCTTTCCCATAACTGACAAATAAAGAACAAATAACAGAAAGGGCCTTCCGTGCAGCATCGAGTAGGAGCTTCTGCTGGGGCTGCCGGGGGGAGAAGAGACTCCATCTCCACCCACGGAGCCCGCCCCGATGGCGTGCGAGGGGCCGCCGCGCCAGCGTGAGTCAAGGATCAGCCTTGGCCTTGGCCAGGGGGGTCCAGGATTAGCGCCGGAGCGCCGGGCTCCCCAGGGTGCAGAGCGCTGCGGGGTCCAGGCGGGACCAGCTGCACACCCCGGCCGGCCGCGGCAACCGCTCGCCCTGCGGACCCGCCGGCAGCCGAGATCCTTAAACCGGGAGGTGAATGACCGCCCGGGCGCCTGAGGCCGGCCAGGGGCAGAGCGGAATGGGAAGCAGGGCCGGGTGCTTGCCCTCCCTAGTGGCCACGTGCTGCAAGCTGCTGCCGCTGCGCTGAGGGTGAAGGCCGCGGGCGGGACTGGGGACCAAAGGCCGGAGGTCCTTGCTCCTGGGCTCTGCGGGCCGGAGCCGCCTCCTTCTTGCCCATCGCACCTGTGGGCCTCGCTGAGCACGGCCCTCACCTGGGCCTCACGGCGGCCCGCACAGGCAAAGGCAAACCCAGTGTCTCAAATAATCCCTCAGCCGGGCCCGGTGGGGTCTCCCGGACACGGGGCTCCCACAGCCAACGGGCGCAGCAGAGCCTGTGGCCAAAGGTCTTGTGCTCAAGATCGAAAGCAAAACGGTTCACACAGGTGGCGGGTCCCTGGCGCCTGGGCAGTGCCTGAGGAGACACAGTAGGGCCTGCCCCGCCCCGCCCCACCGCACCCCCGAGCGGGTGGGAAAAGGACCACCCTTCCCAGACGCACATGTGCGCTTTGCACTAGATGTTCAACCTCTCACGCACGGCGGGGAGCCCGGGGGGGGGGGGGTCGCGCCGCCCGCTCGAGGTACGAGATGGTGCTGCCGGCTGGGCTGGCGGAGAGTTGTGGTGCGGAGGGAGGCCGGGGGCTCCGTTCCTCCCAGCCGAGCTGCATTTGCCGCATCCTGAGCCTCTGACCCACCTCTCCCCACTGTGACTCGAAGGAGTCTGCGGCGTACACAGGATGGCGAACAAGTTCTAGTTCAAAAAAAAAAAAAAAAGGTGTTTGCGCAGGTGATGGTTTCAGACCAGAAAGCTTCATTTTCAAACCATCCAACTGCTTAGTAAAACACGGAACTGGAGGTGGGGTGTAGCCGTAGCTGTTCACTTTAAACCAACTACTTTGAAAACGAGCACATCCCCTGGGCCTCCCTGGTGGCCTAGGGTTAGTCTCAGCGCTGTCACTGCTACGGCCTGAGTTCCAGCCCCGGCCAGGGAGCTACCCACACGGCGCAGCAGACCCCTCCTGACTCCCCGCTGCTCCCCTCAGCAGTGTACTTCAGTGGATCTGCCTGCTCTGCTCCCCACTCTGTCTCTGGGGAATCCTCTCACAACCCCCCACCTCAGGCCTGCACCCCAGTTCTTGTATGCATAAATAAATAAATCTTTAAAAAAAAAAAGAAAGAAAACGAGCATACCCCATGCCCCTCCGGCCCCCTGCAAGGCAGATTTTTCTTCTGTTAGAGAATGAAGCGCCTCGGTACTAACCAACCCTGTCCCCAGCCCCTGCCCATGCCCACCCTGGCATCACAAACTGCTCAGAGGGTCTGTGACAACCCCCTGACAGAGCCCAGGGCAGCCTCCCCTTAGGCCCTCCTGCCCAGCGGTGCCCGGAGGCGGGAGCAGTGGCGATTCCCAGCCTGGACCCTAGTGTGAGGCTCCGTCCCCGCTATGGGACCCGCCAGGCAGGACTTAGCTCCCCGCTGCCCGTGGCCAGTGGCTGCACTCAGCGGGCCGGAAGGCCCCACGACCTTGCCGGCCACATGCACTGCGGCTCAGGTTGGGCTCTGCGTGCGAGCTGCCCGCGGCGCTCCACATGGGGACTCCACTGCCCCTGACGGCCGAGCGGGGCCGGCTTCATCAGCCCCGCTTTGGAGACCAGACCCGCGAAGTCCAAGCGCGCGCCCTGGAAGGGGAGGCTGAGCGCAGAGGCCAGGCAGCCGCGGCCCTGATGGCCCTGCAGGCATGTGATGGGGCCACAGCCTTAGGAGGTGTCATGTGTGAGAGAGCGTGTGTGCACAGCGTGCATGGGTGTGTGTGTGTGAGTGTGAGCGTGTACGTGAGTGTGTGTGTGTGTGAGTGTGTGTGTGAATACAAAAGCCTGTAAAAAAATCTCAAGTCTCAAGCGCACACCCAGGACCCAGACCTGCACCGCTGCGCCGGGCACACAGCGTGTGGGCGATGAGTCTGCCGCGCTGACGTGTTTAATCCGGTCACGGTTCGCCCTTCAGTGACCCCCTGAGCCATTCTCGCCAGACTCTGCACCCCGCGCCTGGGCTTCCTGGGCTCTGCCCGGCCCCTGCGCCGGGACTCCCGAGGGGAGGTGGGGCGTGCAGAGAGCTCCCAGGTCCCGGGAGGAGCCCTGATTTTGGTGAATTCCTGCAGACAAACACTGACAGGGTGCTCCCCCATTTAAGGGGTGACGCTAGAGAGGGGAGCCAGCCCCAGCAGCGCCCACAGAGACGGGGTGGTGCCTGTGGGGGCAGCTGGACAGACGCTGCAGCCACCACAAGGAGGCACCTTCAAAGCAGAACCGCGGGGGTGTGGGTGCCCCCGGGAGGCAGAGAGAACTATGGGAAAGGCATGAAAAGTCACATCCTCAGCCCCCCGAGCCTGCGAGCTCCAGCGGGGACCACCCGACCAGGCAGCCCCGTCCCCCGGGAAGCCGGGGCCCGAGCTGCTTCCTCGCTGGGCAAGTAAGACACAGAAGAAGGTACAGGAACCTGCAAGTGCCTTTCTTCGTCACTTCATCCTTCAGGTTGCGAAGGGCGCGCAGTGCCGCGTCCACGGCAGGTTCCGAGTGGGCGACACAGGCGGCCGGCGCTCAGGGAAGTTCCCCTGCGTCTGCGCGCGTGACGCGTTCACGCCGCGGCTGGGCGCGCTCCGGCATCTTCCACGCACTGACACGTGTCAGAGTTGGCCCAGCAAGAGCCGCGCGCGTGTGGATGACACCGCACGTTCCAGAACAAAGAATCTTCGCCGCCAACTTCTGCTTCGGACTCCTCCTTCGTTTTGTCATCTACGGCCAAGGGCCAGTGGCGTCCAGTGGAGACAAGCCCAGGAGTAGTCGGGAGCTCCCTGCCTGACTTTGCACGGAGCAAGCCCCTCCCCCGGAGCAGTGTCTCTGGAAGGTTCCGCAGCTGCATCGCCCAGGGAAGGCGGCCTCGCTCGATGCCCGAGGGCACGACTGCCGTGGTCTTGTTCGAGCCAATAACATCGAGGACTGATACCCAGACGGTGGCGGCTGCACGTCTTCAAGGGTTGGTACGGAGAGCGCCATTCAATGCTCTCTGGGCTACAGGAGGTCTCAGACCTGCCCATCCCAGGGCCTCTTCCACCTTCCACCCCGAGGAATGCGTGAGGACCCCAGCGAGCTGTGGGAAAGGGAAGAAGTAACTCCTTTGCTCTGTCATGAGGCTAGTCTGGCCCTGGCTGGCCTCACGCAGGCGTCCCAGGAACCCCAGGTCCATGTGGGGCTTTCCTGTGGGTCCAGAGGACAGTTCTGCAGACGGCGCCTAATCATCGCAGCCGGTCTTCAGGGGAGTAGAAAGTACTGGCGGCAAATCAGGAAGCTCCTACAGGGCCGAGGGGCCTGAGACCTGGGGCATTTCTGCCAGGGCCGGGGGGCTCTGGTTCCAGGAAGCCCCTTTAGCCCGCGGGGCAGCCCCCAGACCACTGAAGGTCACTTGACAGTGTGCGCTGACATCTGCTGGAGACGATCGTGTATGTCAAGCCTTTATTTCCCGGCTCCCGTATTTATCATCTTTACTGAACTCTCGGTCCTTGATGAACTAACTGGAGAAAATAAAAAGACGCTGCACCGTCACTGCAGACGTTTGGGAGGCACTGGCTTGGCAGCCAGGCCCAGAAGCTGGCAGCTCCCGGTGGCGGACCCAGAGGGCGGGACTGCTGGGTAGGGTCAGGCAGGGTCTGCCTCTGGCCATGGTGCTGAACCCCCACTGCTGGGCTCCAGGGGGCAGAGACCAAAAGGCGCCGGGCAGCCCACAAAGCCTGGTAGGGGCGCTGGCGTATACTTACCACCTTGCGGGGGGTGAATTTCTGAGATAACTGCTGTGCCCTCGGGAAGCCAAGCCTTGCGGCAGAGGGCACCATCACCTCACGGTCACTCAGGGCAGGCGGGGTGGGCAGGCGGGGTGGGCGGGCTGGGGTCATGCAGAACAAAGTCCTGAGTGAATGAATGGGTGAATGAGTGGACAGCGGGTGCTGGGGCTGAGTGCAGACCTTCTCTGCTGCACCCCAGTCCCTGCTGGGGACTCGGGGGACTTGGCACTGAGCTTGTGTGGTTGGGACCTCACTTCCTAGCCTTGCCTGCACCCCCCTTCACCCCAGTTTCTTATCTATAAACCGAAGGGATGCGCTGGACCAAGGGGCAGCAAAACATGCCCGGGGGCAAATCCAGCTGCTACCTGCCCTTGTAAACGAGGGTCACTGCGGGGTTCATGCCCCATCTGTGGCCACGGTCCAGGCACTGGGAGGGGTGGGGGGTCGTGACCGAGCCTGGCCCCCCAGCCTTATAAGCCTACTCTGCCCTGGCCAGACTGTTCTCGGTGGGAGCAGCACTGCCTCCTGGTGGGCACCGTGGAAACCGTCTTCCTGTGGGTCTGAAATATTTCTTCTCTCTTATACAAAGCTCATTCCTTTCAGTTCTTGCGCTTCCTCTTTCTGTTAGCATACAGGCAATACCTTAATCTATTTGAAATGTGGGGCAGAAGCAGGTGATCCTCTCTATGGACTTTGCTACGGGGCATGAAATGCTTCTTCCCAACAGCGGGACATGGATTCTGAGCCCGCGGGAAGGACAGGTGAGACCCAGGAGGCGGCACCAGCATGTCCGTGGGCCCAGGCAGGGCCCGCAGCTGTTGCAGCGCGACCCCACTAGAGGGCGGCACAGGCCCGCGTGTGCGCAGTGCCCAGGCCTGGCTGGGAGAGCTCAGGAGTCCCAGCCTCTGGGCCTGCGTCCACGCCGGTATGTGAGAACCGGGGAGCGGAGCCCCTGCTCTCACTGGCATGTCCCCCGGGGTGTTTGGAGGAGCTCCTTGGAGAACCCTGCCCCCCACCAGGCAGAGTCGGCCACGTCTGCAGACCATCTCAAGGAGTGCGCAGTCAGCTGACCCTCCTCTCTCCAAGGGATTTGGCTAAGGGGCTGCTGGTCTGAGCAGCCTCACCGCACCGGGGTCGGTGCTGACTGGGCATTTTCGAGGACGCTTGTTTGCATTTTCAGTTCGACCCCCGCGCAGCCTGCGTGCATCGTCGCGGCCACCCAGCCGGCGCATGCCGTGGGCAGGTGCGCGCTTCTCCCCACGGGACTGGAAGGAGCACCCTGTTTGTGGGGTGGGGCATGTGCGCAAGCGGGACGGGGCTCCCAATTCCAGGGGCGACTTCCCTCCGCGCTGGGCAAGTTGGCCTCTCCCGACCTGTGCCCCCTCCCTGGGGAGCCTGGGAGTGCGGACCAGAGCAGCTGGGACGCAGAGAACCACAAGGGAAGGTCGACATGCAGAGGCTGCAGACCTGAGCGGCGGCCTTTTCCTGGGGCTGCAGTGACCGCTGGGCCTCGGCTCTGGGGGTGGAGGGTGGGGCGGGAGTGGCGTGGGCCTGAGAAGCGTCCATGCAGTGGGGGGAGGGTGCAAGATGCTGTTGGGAGGAGCTGGGAGGAAATGCAGAGCCTCTCCCCGAAGCCCCGTGGGCCTCACGTTGGCAGCTCTGAGCAGCCGGATGAGTATGTCGCCTCCAGCCGCCTGCTCACCTGCTCCAGCCCCAGAACCCAGCCACGGACCCCAGCCAAGAGCATCCCGAGCACCACGAAGGGTGTCGTTGTGCAGTTGATTCTGCTGAAACCCTTTGAAGTCCCACGCCGCGCGGATCCTCTGTCCGTGTACATTCGGAGTAGGGAAGCCCCTTCCTCCCCCCCAGCCCCACGCATCACAACCCGAGCTATTTAATCTTCTGAATGTGTCGCCCAAGGGCCTGAGCACTTGCCAGCTCCCCCAGGAAGCCCACCAGAGCCCCTCCCTGCACACCTCAGCCTTTTTTCTGAGTCTCTTGGGCACTCTCGTCCCTTCCTGCCAGGACAGGCCGGGCTCTGCCGCGGGGTCCTTCTTGCAGAGGGTGAGCTACGAGGCTAAGTGCCTGCAGTGAGGTGATTTGCTGGCCCTAAAACCATGTCCTTTCCAACAGGTGTTGGGGGTGAAGACCCCAGGCCAGGGTGGGCTCACACCAGGGAGAAAGTCCTTACATGTTTCCCCCCAGACACACCGGAACACAGACCAGCGGCGAGAGCTGCCGCGGAGACCCCGGGACGAGACCCCAGGACGCGCCGCGAGAGCTGTTTCCAAAGGGCTGGGGGGAGCGAGCCCCAGCAGGGCTCGGTCTCGAGGTCCTCTCCCCTGGGATGGGGATCCCCCCATCCCTGGGGCCTGTGGACCCCCGGACTCCCTCACCCCGGGCAGCGAAGCCCGAGCCCCATGGGGATGCGCCCGCGGCGTCGCCTCCCACCCGGCGGTTCTCTCCACTCTGGCCCCACGCCCGGGCGCGCTTGGAGACCCGGCTCTCGGGGCGGTGCAGCTGCCATGTGAGGTTCATTGTGCTACTGAGCGTAAGAGCGGGGGAAGCACCAGCAGCAGCCGGCGGGGGAGCTGCTGTCCAGCTGATTCCAGGAGTGGGCCCGGCGCGAGGGCGCTCCGGGGAGGGACCGCGTCCTGGCGGGGGCCAAGGCGGCCTCTTCCCGGGCTATAGCTGATTCGCTGGTTAAAGCGGGCAGGAGAGTCTCTGCGCCGGGGCTTCCCTGGCCAGGCAGTCTCCAAGGTGCGGGGTCTCTCTGGGGGGTGTCAGCGTGGCGGCTGGCCGGGCGGGGGCTTCAGGTGAGCATTAATCCTCCCCAGGATCCTCAGTTGCATTTTGAGCAAACAATTTCCTTTCCAGGCCTGGGTGGGGTTCACGGGGCCCCAGCCCCCCAGCTTCCTTGGATGGGATTTCAGCAGCTGGGGATTCCTCTCCCCTTCCAGGCTCTGACCTGTGGCCTTTGGGGGTCAGCTCTAAACAGCCCGGGGCCTGAGGGGAGAACTCACATTCTCCTTGGAAAATGATTTCTCACAGCATCCATTTACATTCTTTCTCAGCAGAGACGCCCCGCCGCCGGGCTCGGGAGAGTGTCACTCTCTCAAAGGAGCCGTAGGAAGGAAGGGAGAGTCTTTGTTTTCTGTTTTGTTGCTGGCGCCCTTTCTTTGGGTGTTAAATGTCTGTATTTAATTGATCTGAATTGACACATGTGGGTTCATTCCATAAACAACCCCCTCCAAGGTGCCCCGATGTTGTAACTGAGCCGGCCCCTCTCACAGCTTCCCCAGGAGTCTGACTTGGTGTTGGGCAGGATTTGCTGCCCTTTGGGAAGTAAAAAGCAAAGGTGTAGCAGCACTGGGGGGTGGGGGTGACGGATGGAGGGCACATCAGAGAAGGCTTCCTGGAGGAGGTGATGTGAAGGGTGTAGGAACTAGTCAGGCTGCTGAGGGAGGGAAAGGCATTCTGATAGAAGCCACAGTGCAAAGCCCTGAGGTGAAGATCCCTGCGGGGCTCTGGGCTCCTCCTGGGGTGGCTGGGGCTCAGCACGTAGGTGACAAGGCCGTGAGGTGGGAGGCAGCTGAGGAAGTGGAGGCAGAGATACTCTGGGCTCTGCCCTGAGGCTAGAGACCCGGGAGTCTGCGCGGGTAGGGGGATGTGCAGGGGGTCTACGCCCTTGGGGTCTCTGCATGGTGCTCGCAGATGGGTGGGCAGGGTCGGGATAAGGCAGCAGAGGAGGCGGGGGCACCAGGAGAGCTGCCAGGGCACGAGCCAGCGGCCGGGGGCAGGGCAGGAAGGCCATGGATTCGCAAAGATCAGGCAGGACTGCTGGGCGAGGGCGGGTGCCCTCTCAGGGGCTGGCTGGGTGGTGACCCTTCACGTGGAGGGGAGGAGCAGGGGCCAGTGGGGAGGAGTTTTCTCTGGGACATGGGGGGGTCTGCTCAGGAAGCAGATGGCCACGCCATCTGGGAGCCCCGAGAATGGCCTGACTGAAGCTTTGGGAGGCACAGTCTGGAACGGGGATGGAGGCACACACGGGGCGGAGGGGGCGCCAGGAGGGCAGAGAGAGGGAGAAGGGGCCCCGCTGAGGCAGAGCCCAGGAGGCTGAGGCTGCCTCTGCCCAGGGCGCTCCCTCCTGCAAGTACCTGCTCGGCTCTGGGCCAAGCTACCAGCAGGTGTTGGGGCCGAGAGCAGGAGGCCCTGAGTCCCCAAGGGAGCGCCCGGGCCGGGCTTCCCTCACCCCTGCAGACCTCGGAATCACAGAGCAGAAACTCTCCCCAGAGCTGAAACTCTGCAGAGCTGCGACCGGAGCAGCATGGATGAAGGCCGCTGATGGAAATCTCTCCTGCTGACCCGCAGACACACACCCTCGCGCCCCACTAATCTCTTCCTTTGCTGTCCCTTAGTCCACGCAGAAGCTAACTCAGAGTCAAGGAACCCAGAGAGGCAGGAGGCGTGGCCTCTGTGCTGCTCTGGGGAGCCCGGGAGCCTGGAGCCCCAGGACTGGCAGCCTCAGTGCCCAGTGGGCATCTGCAGAAATGGCCAGGGAGGAACCAGGAATTGGCCGTGATAAACTGGGTGGCTGGCGGCCTGCAGAGCGCCTTGGGGCCTTCTCAGGGGCGCCCTCTGTCTTGGGACAGCCTGCAGGCCTGGGGTGGCCCCCCAAAATGTCCCCTGCCGCCTCCCCCACACAGAACACCTGCGAGCCCCGTTGCTCTCTCTGGTCTCTGGCTGGCAGTGCCCAGGTGTCTCCCCACAACGTGTCCACCCTCCATCTGGCTTCATCACATCCAACCCCTGAAGGGCCCTCCCGGAGCCCTTGGGGACCACCTCACACAGTGCACCTTAACTGTTTCCACAACTCACCCCCCTGGACACGTGGCCGGAGGTTGGCCAGCCTCCCCATGGGGCCCGGGCCACCCGGCGCTGTCCCTGCACTGTGGTGGCTCCTGCCAGGGCCACTGGGGACCCAGCCAGAGCCCCCGTGCTCCCTGGGAGCACCCCTGCAGTCTCCAGCTCCCGGGGAGGGTGCCCGAGGGGCGTGGGGCAGGACCCCTGGCTGACTCCCTGTCAGAGTCGCCCCAGGGCCCGGCGCGCGCGAGGGCGAGTGTGACAGGGGCCTGAGGCTCCCGGGTCCATGCAGCCTCAGGCGCGCGTCGGGGCTGGCGGGCCTCCCACCGCGGGCACCCCAGGAGGCACCTGCTCAGTTTTGCCCCAGCCGCACTATTTTTGGGCTCCTTTCCTGCCTCGAGTGCTGCGCTGGCCCTGCCCCGCGGCCTGCGGTGGAGGGCGAGGGCCGGGCATGCGCTGCTTCAGCTGAGGCGAGGGAGAGGCGCCGCCACTCCCTTCACCACCTGCAGGATGAACATCGGGGTCTCCCCGGATTTAGGCTTGTACCAGAAGTCACCGTTCTATGGGCAGGGGCCGCCGATGGGGCCGAGCAGCTACGGGGTGACTGAGCGCGCTTCCTCGCGGGAGCCCCCGGCTCTGCCCTGGAAGCCCCAGGCCCCTTCCCCGCCCCTTGGCTCAGGACAGAGGCCCTGGTGTGGCCCCCCTGGCCTCAGGATTTCCACGCGTGTGCACGCGCACGAGCAGGTAACTGCGCGTGTTTGCTTCCCCCACGGCGCTCATGCTGGCGTGAGCCCGGCGCGGCCCGGGGGGAGCCCGCGTGGGGGGCGCCCTTCAGCCCTCACCGCACTAGACGCAGGCCAGATGTGCACTGAATGCTGCGAGAGCACCAGGTGTCACTGAGACACACCTAAATTTGTCCTCACAGGACACGCGCGGAGAGTGACGCGAGCACCGTGCAAGATCATCATCTAAAGATCAAATTATGAAAAATGGAATTTTTTCACGAAAAAAATCAAATTAACTTTCAGTTTTCCTCACTGCAGTTCCTTTTTCTAAACTGTCGCTTGGTGGTAATGACATCAGCAAAATCAAGCCAAAAAGTCAAACAGACGCCACTTTGACTATTTTTACTTTTGAAGGGATTTGAAATGTTTTTAAATGTTTTTGAGAGAAAAAACAGCTAAAGTGAAAGAAAGCACCAGTGAACTATGCCACTAACATGACAGCCCGAGTAGCACATCAGGAAAGTAGAACAAAAAAGTGAGACAGAGACACGTACATGACGATAAAAGTTTCTATCTTCCCGAGGCGGGTTTCTGCAACGCTGTTGTCTCAAGCGGAGAACTGAACAAGTTCAACACCTGCTACTCATTTTAATTTTCTTTATATAATTCCAACATGGAAACATTTAGAAGGGAAAGGAAATTCCAATACTGTGTAGACCAACATTTTGCTTTAAAATATAGCGCTATTACTCATAAGAGAATAATTTGTGACAAACAAAATATTGGGTTGCTTTTTCAGCAACAATTTATCAGATGAGACCCCATTATAACCTTTGAATAGATATGGAAATTTCGTGGTTAATTTCTGATGTTAAATATTACTTAATAAATTTCTCGCTAATTCCAATTGCTACTGGACAAACACCCTCCAGATTGAATTTAATAAGATAGAAGTAACTAAGAAATTATAATGACTTCAGAAAAGTATCTAATTTGACATCTTGCAAATACAATACAAATTATGAAAAAAGTCTGATTACAATGTAATTTGGGATTCTCCTGAAGTGGAGACCCGGAAATCACTGCTTGTAGATTGAATATAAAAAAACCTACCACGTGTGCAGGCCAATTTCTGTTCATCCGATCATCGCTGGCCGGTCAGCAGAGCCACCCAGAGGGGGCAGTCATGATGAAGTTCAGCCGTCTTTGGTATTTTGGGCTTCCAGACAGAGACAGCACCAGCTTGACACTTTCTGTTTTGTTGCCGTGAAGATACACCTGCTATGGTAGGAGCGGAGAGCACATTTTACTTAACAATTTCTTAGTTTGATTCATGACTTGAAAACATTAAGTCCCGTAACCCGTCAGCAGCTGGCCGTCCTCTGGGGAGGGCCCAGGCGCCCTCTCTGCACAGGCAGGCTCTCCGCCGGCCCGGAGCAGCCCACTCCCTCCCAGGCCTGGGCCTGTGGTCCTCTAACCCAGCGGCCCTTCCTTGAAAGGCTTGCAGCAAGTTCCGCCTGCCTCTCCCCTGCCCCAGCTGGTGCTGCTGGTCTGTCACAGAACACACGTCTCTGGCCCTCCATCCTTCCCTCCTTCTAGAAGCTTCCTTTCTTCCTGCCAGACTCCCTCCTGACTTTCCAGGATCGGCCCAGATTTCTGGTTTTCTGTTGTTGGATGGTGCCTGTCCCGAATGGGAGCTCCCTGAGGGCAGGGCTGTGTCTATTCTTGGCTGGACCCCAGGGCTGAAAACAGCACCTGTCACTTACAAGATGCTCATAAATACTTAGTAACAAGTGACTGAAGGCACCAGCATGTACCAGAGCAGCTGAGGCTGCAGGACATCTCAGCTCTAAAGTTCTCCAGGCAGTGGCCCAGGGGCTTTGTAAACACTATTCAGAGCAGGGAAGTCACTTCTCAAGGTCCCAGACACCCACTGTCAGACTATGCAGGTCACAAGGCTGGCATGACGCAAGATGTCACCAAGTCCTGGCTCAAGTGACATTAGATCTATCAATTCTCCCGTGTTCTCATCACCTCCCTTACCTCATTAAGAAACAGTGGGGGCCTCCCCTGGTGGCGCAGGTAGTTGAGCGCAGCGCTGTGAAGCTGGCTACAGCCTCTGCAGCGACGGTTCGATCCTGGCCGGCTGGCGAGGGTCCCACATGGCGCGGCAGACCTCTCCTGTCTGGCCTGCTGCTCCCCTCAGCGGTGGATTTCATCAGTCTGCCTGTTCTGTTCCCCGCTCTGTCTCTGGTGAATCCTCTCAACCTCCCGCGAATCCGGCCTGTATAAATAAATTCTTGTATAAATAAATAAATAAATCTTTTTTTCTTTAAAAAAAAAAAGAAACAGTGGGATTTTCAAAGCCCCTTCTCACCTCAATTACACATTCTTAGATCAATTACTTGAAAACAGGCTGGGGTGGGGGGTAAGATTATCAAGCGGCTGCGTGAAGAATTCTAATCTAAATTGAGAAAAAGCGTTTGCGGCTCAAGGGTGCTTGATGCATCCATTAAAACCACAAGTCTTGTTAAAATGAGACTTGCCTAATGTTCTGCTCACCGAGACCCAGGTTCCCCCCGACAATGAGCTGCCAAGGCCGGGAGATGCGCCCACACAGCAATTGTTTGGCGCGGCAGCGGATGCGCAGTGTTCGCAGAAGGGATCTCTGAGAAACGTGGCTTAGACTGAGGGTCAGCTGCCAAGTGAGCAGCAGGGGGAGTGGGGGCCGCACCCCGACTGGGACGTTGCCAGCCGGCCTCGTGGGGTGACAGGCACACTCTTCACAGCTGTCAGCGCGTGGGAAGCAGGGGTGTGCTCGCAGGGTGTCAGGAGGTAATGAGCTGCCCTGGGCTGTCGTAAGCAAACATTCTTGATGCACCCCGAGAAGAGAAGCAGCTCTTCGGGGCGCCGTTCTGCAGCCCAGGACGCGGGCCTGCACTGCCATCAGATCCGCGGAGCAGAGCCTGCTCTGGCTCCCAGGGCGGGGGGCCAGGGGCCCCACCTGCGGGGCACGGCTCTCTGACACCAGGGTCCCCATGGGCGGCTCCCTAGCTCTGGGGTGACAATGACCCGTCTCCCCCTGTTCTTGCTTAAGGAATATTTTAGTGTTTCTGAAGTCGATCAAGAGGACCCCAGGCGGCACCAAAAAGCAGCTGCAGGTAAACATAACTGCTGCGCCTTCATGGAGCGCCCGCTGCCTACTGCACCCCGCGAGACAGCCGGGGTCCCGGAGCTGGGGGCCGGCGGCAGGGAGGGGCCAGCTCAGCCGCCCCTGCTGGGCGAGCTCGGACAGGACGCCAGTCCCGTCGCCCTGATTTGCAGCTCACTAAACCCCAGGGTCCGTCCGGCCGGATCTGGACCACGCGCCGAACCGCAACCGGCCCCGACGGGCGCTCCCGGGCCCGCCGCGCGGCCCCCGCGCTGGCCCCCGCGAGGAGAGGCGGCTGCGGGGGGCCCCGGCCCCTCGCCCGGGACCCCCAGGCCGGCCCGCGTCCCGCTCCGGGCCCGGGGGCCCGTCCTCCGCGCGCCCGGCCGGACGGGGCGCCCCGCAGTCAGCGCGCTCGCGGGGCCCAGCCGGGCGCGGCCCCCCCCCGCAGTCGCCGTCCCCGTCCCCGTCCCCGGCAGGGCCGAGCGGGCCGGGCGGCCGGCGTTGGCCGAGTTCCGGGTCCGGCCCACCCGGGCCGCGCAGCCGTCGTGGCCGAGCCGCCTGCGTGCGGCGTCTGACGTCATGGCGCACGCGCCGTGCCTCTGCGGGCCACGTGGTCCTGCCCCCCCACCCCACCCCGGGTCCCGCGAGCCAGGGCAGGCCGTGGCCGCGGGGTTGCGTCCAGCCGCCGGCCCCCCATGCCGGCCCCCCCATGCCGGCCCCGGGTCCGCGTGCCGTGCCGGCCTCCGGGCTCCAGACCGAGGCCTGCGGGGGCCGGGGGCTGGACTGGGGGGGCTGGACTGGAGGACTGGACTGGGGGGCTGGACTGGGGGAGCTGGACTGGGGGACTGGCCTGGGGGGCTGGACTGGGGGAGCTGGACTGGGGGGCTGGACTGGGGGGCTGGACTGGAGGGCTGGACTGGGGGAGCTGGACTGGGGGACTGGACTGGGGGAGCTGGACTGGGGGACTGGACTGGGGGGCTGGACTGGGGGACTGGACTGGGGGGCTGGACTGGGGGAGCTGGACTGAGGGGACTGGACTGGGGGGCTGGACTGGGGGACTGGACTGGGGGAGCTGGACTGGAGGACTGGACTAGGGGAGCTGGACTGGGGGACTGGACTGGGAGAGCTGGACTGGGGGACTGGACTGGGGGAGCTGGACTGGGGGACTGGACTGGGGGGCTGGACTGGGGGAGCTGGACTAGGGGACTGGACTGGGGGGCTGGACTGGGGGACTGGACTAGGGAGCTGGACTGGGGGGCTGGACTGGAGGGGCTGGACTGGAGGACTGGACTGGGAGAGCTGGACTGGGGGAGCTGGACTGAGGGGACTGGACTGGGGGGCTGGACTGGGGGACTGGACTGGGGGACTGGACTGGGGGGCTGGACTGGGGGACTGGACTGGGGGGCTGGACTGGAGTGCTGGACTGGAGGGGCTGGACTGGAGGACTGGACTGGGAGAGCTGGACTGGGGGAGCTGGACTGGGGGACTGGACTGGGGGGCTGGACTGGGGGACTGGACTGGGGGGCTGGACTGGGGGAGCTGGACTGAGGGGACTGGACTGGGGGGCTGGACTGGGGGACTGGACTGGGGGAGCTGGACTGGGGGACTGGACTGGGGGGCTGGACTGGGGGAGCTGGACTAGGGGACTGGACTGGGGGGCTGGACTGGGGGACTGGACTAGGGAGCTGGACTGGGGGGCTGGACTGGAGGGGCTGGACTGGAGGACTGGACTGGGAGAGCTGGACTGGGGGAGCTGGACTGAGGGGACTGGACTGGGGGGCTGGACTGGGGGACTGGACTGGGGGACTGGACTGGGGGGCTGGACTGGGGGACTGGACTGGGGGGCTGGACTGGAGTGCTGGACTGGAGGGGCTGGACTGGAGGACTGGACTGGGGGAGCTGGACTGGGGGGACTGGACTGGGGGAGCTGGACTGGGGGACTGGAGTGGGGGGCTGGACTGGGGGACTGGACTGGGGGAGCTGGACTGGGGGACTGGACTGGGGGAGCTGGACTGGGGGAGCTGGACTGGGGGACTGGAGTGGGGGGCTGGACTGGGGGACTGGACTGGGGGAGCTGGACTGGGGGACTGGACTGGGAGAGCTGGACTGGGGGACTGGACTGGGAGAGCTGGACTGGGGGACTGGACTGGGGGAGCTGGACTGGGGGACTGGAGTGGGGGGCTGGACTGGGGGAGCTGGACTAGGGGACTGGACTGGGGGGCTGGACTGGGGGACTGGACTGGGGGGCTGGACTGGAGTGCTGGACTGGAGGGGCTGGACTGGAGGACTGGACTGGGGGAGCTGGACTGGGGGGACTGGACTGGGGGAGCTGGACTGGGGGACTGGAGTGGGGGGCTGGACTGGGGGACTGGACTGGGGGAGCTGGACTGGAGGACTGGACTGGGGGAGCTGGACTGGGGGACTGGACTGGGAGAGCTGGACTGGGGGACTGGACTGGGGGAGCTGGACTGGGGGACTGGAGTGGGGGGCTGGACTGGGGGAGCTGGACTAGGGGACTGGACTGGGGGGCTGGACTGGGGGACTGGACTGGGGGGCTGGACTGGGGGACTGGACTGGGGGGCTGGACTGGAGTGCTGGACTGGAGGGGCTGGACTGGAGGACTGGACTGGGGGAGCTGGACTGGGGGGACTGGACTGGGGGAGCTGGACTGGGGGACTGGAGTGGGGGGCTGGACTGGGGGACTGGACTGGGGGAGCTGGACTGGAGGACTGGACTGGGAGAGCTGGACTGGGGGACTGGACTGGGGGAGCTGGACTGGGGGACTGGAGTGGGGGGCTGGACTGGGGGAGCTGGACTAGGGGACTGGACTGGGGGGCTGGACTGGGGGACTGGACTGGGGGGCTGGACTGGGGGACTGGACTGGGGGGCTGGACTGGAGTGCTGGACTGGAGGGGCTGGACTGGAGGACTGGACTGGGGGAGCTGGACTGGGGGGACTGGACTGGGGGAGCTGGACTGGGGGACTGGAGTGGGGGGCTGGACTGGGGGACTGGACTGGGGGAGCTGGACTGGAGGACTGGACTGGGGGAGCTGGACTGGGGGACTGGACTGGGGGGCTGGACTGGGGGAGCTGGACTAGGGGACTGGACTGGGGGGCTGGACTGGGGGACTGGACTGGGGGGCTGGACTGGGGGACTGGACTGGGGGAGCTGGACTGGGGGACTGGACTGGGAGAGCTGGACTGGGGGACTGGACTGGGGGAGCTGGACTGGGGGACTGGACTGGGGGGCTGGACTGGGGGAGCTGGACTAGGGGACTGGACTGGGGGGCTGGACTGGGGGACTGGACTGGGGGGCTGGACTGGGGGACTGGACTGGGGGAGCTGGACTGGGGGGACTGGACTGGGGGTCTGGACCGGGGGGCAGACGGCAGCAGCCTGGGCTGTAACTTACATTCCGCGTCTTGCTGCGCGCGGGGGTCCGCGAGGTCCGCGAGGTCCTGGTGGGCGTTTCGGCGCCCGCCTGGCCTGGGGTGCGCGAGGGCGGTGCCTGGCGGCCCGCGGTCTCCGCGTGCCCGGAGAGGGGCGCTGGGCTTCCCCGCGGCCCCGGGCGCCTCCATCTCTGTGCACCCGAGGCCGGAGGCCGAGGCAGGGCGCGGGGAGCCGGGGCGGGCGGGGTCGGGGGCCTTCGGGGTCCGCGGCCGCGCGGAGACTGACCGCCCGGAGCAGAAGAGGACGCGGCTCTGGGCGACCTGCACCCGCGGGGGCACCTCGTCTGCGCCTTTTCACACATTTGTGCAAGTTTTCCTGACGACGCGTGAAGTCCCTGCTGGGCCGCGCCCCGCTCTGCACAGTGAACCCCTCGAGCCTCCGCAGCAGCAGATTCCGAAGAAGTGAAAGGTGGTTTCCTTGCCGCCTGCCCCAGAGACGACACGGGGCTTCAGAGCAAAGGGAGTTTGTTGCTGTGACCAATTTATCAGGGGTCCGTGTGCTGGGACCCGGGCTCGGCGCCTCGCGGTCCTGCCCGCCGGCCCCGGGCCTGGGTATCATCGCTGTTGTTGTAATGGAGCGCGAGGCGCGGGGTTTGCACTGCTTAGCACCATTTTCAAAATATTCACAACCACTTTCTTTTCTCTGCCCCCACCATCACCTGTGCTCCCCCTTTGGCCTCCCCCTTCCTCCAGCCTCGCGTCCTCACAGTGTTTGTTGGGGCTCCCTGGGCGTTTGAAGGTGCTTTGGGATTCGTCTGCTGCGTGATGGCCACTATTTTTTAACCCCTCTGACTTGCTTTACTGCACCTCATTTCCTCAAACGCGCCCCATCTGTTGAAAACCCCTACTCTTGATCTTGTCCTGTGGCCACGTGGTTCTCTGTGGTGTGGACAGTCCTCATCTTCTTGATCCCGTCGCCCGCAGGTGGACACGTCGGCTGCACGCGTGTGCTGGCCCCTGTGACCCGCGCCGCTGGCACAGCTTGGGGTTAACATAAAAAGAGATGGCAGCATCCCCCCTTAGGAGCGTAAAATTTTCTAGAGTCATATTTTCAACAAATTCAAGGAAATATTGTCAAAAATACTGGAGTGCGGTGGGTGGAGATCAGTAGTCTGTTCCAGAAGGCTCTCTGCTGGCAGCTCCCCCGGCTCTCCCCCCGCAGGATGGTCCTGGTTGGAGAACCCGCGGTCCGTGCTTGCCAGGAGACAGGTGACGATGGGACAGAAAGGGCTCAGAGGCTGGGGGACGAGGCCCTGTGGGGAGTTTGCAGCAGGACGGGCAGGCTGGGTGGGCACAGGGGCGAGGGTGCACTTGATGGCAGCTGTCGTCACAGAAGATGGCAGACAGTCTGCCCAGAGCTGCTGGGTGCTCCTCCGCTGCCCCTCAGGACAGGGGTCTGGCGGGCTGTCAGTCTTGTGAGCTCTGGACTCCACTGGGGTCTCCAGTCATGGACCCCGGCTCCTTCCTGTCTCAGAAAAGGTAAGGACAGTGACAGGTATGCCCCCACTTCACTACTATGGCCTCTGCCCTCCCCCTGCTCCAGCCCATTGCTTGGTCTGGGCCACTAAATCTTCAGAAAGGAAGGCCACAGGAGTTTCTAGAATGAAAACCACCCTTCTGACTTTCTGACGTGCCCAGGGGCCTGAGCACAATCTCGGGCAGTGTGGTCTGGGCTAGGTCCGCAGAGGTGACCTTGGGAGCCCCCCTCTGTTTGGGTCCACAGTATTGACAGTCAACAGCGCGGAGAGTTGTCCCAGCTGTTTAGAATGTCAGCGAAGGCAGGTGTCCTGGTGTTATTCTGACCGTGTAAAAATATATTTACAGTAAATCAGTCGGTCGCTTCCTCTCTTCTAAACACGCTTGACAAGGAAGCCCGGCTCTCTGTTTGATGGCGAGGATTATGTCCCGGATGGATCAGCACCCGGGCGGACCGAGTGTATCGGTGCATCTCCTCCCGGGCGCTCCTGGCGCGGGCCAGAGAGGAGTCCAGAGAGAGTCCAGCGCGGCGCCAGCAGAGGGAGGCTCGGCTGTGGCCCAGCGAGACACTCCAGCTGCAGAGCCGCTCTGCGGTGGAGACACGTCGTCCTGCTGAGCTGCCTCTTTGTCGCACCAGAGCTCTCCGCGCGGGGAGCACAGGATAGACGTGGGAGTGCTGTTTTGTTTTTTCACTGGAAATGAGACAACATATTGGTGTTTACCGAGCTACAGTCTGTGTCTACAGCGGCCGTTACCGTGGCAACCAGATGCTCTGGCACCTCTCTCTGAAACAGCCCCGTGGCTTTGCTCGAACCCTTTTCCCAGAGTGTCCGGAGGGTTATTTCCCAGCGGATATTTCAACATAATATTGCACTTACAGGCCATCACTCAAAGGACTCAGGCAGCGCGTACATCTTAGAGGCAGGGATGCTCAGACCTGGGAATTTCGCACCTTCCTCTCCCAAAAGACCAAGATCAGTGAAAAGCCTTGTGGAGGCTAGCTTGAGCCAGGCAGGGCGACAGGGCAGGGCAAGAATTTGCTCCCAGAAAGCAGGGAGGCATCAGGGAGCTCTCCTGGATGAAGTCAACCTTGAGAAAAAGCCAAGACCCAAGCCAAGGTCCCAAAGCCTCTGCTGGAGCATGCAGAAGCCCCAGAGGGGAGGCAGGAGCAGCAGCAGCAGAGCAGTGGGGAAATAGGTGCCTGGCGTAGCAGGTGCCTGGCGTAACAGGTACATGGCGTAGACTTGTCACGCAGCTCTTCATCACAGGTGTGTCCAGCGTGCCATGAGCCCAGCTGATAGAGGTCTGTGACTTTGAGGGGTTACTTAACCTCTCTGAGCCTCAGTTTCCTTATTAGAGAAGAGTTGCCTGTAATTTTCACTCCTGCAGGTTGTAGGGGGTATCAAATGCCACACGGTGTGCGAGCACCGCAGCAGGGCTTGTGGCGCAGGGTAAGTGCTGGGAGATCTTGCCTTTCTCACTCATTGCTCCTTTGGCTCTTGCCAGATGGTGTGGACATTCAGATGAGCGTGTTTCAATTCCTGCCTTCTAGAAAACCTGTGTGTGGGTGGTAATACAGGTCTTCACTAGTGGCAATGCACTGTGGCCAGTGAGCGCAAAGGGGCAGGCGCGGAGGCTGACCCTGCAGGGAGTGCTAGCGCTCTGTACGAGGTGTCAAGTCTAAACCATGACTTCAGGAACTGCTGGGGCTTACCAGGTGGAGGTGTGTGGGAAGGGCACTCCTGGCCGGAAGGGCAGGGGGTGGGAGTTCTTGGTACATGAAGAGCTTCATATGTTCAGATGAGGAAGCTTGAAGTCCTTCAGCACCAATGCCTCCTGGACAGTTCCCTGACCAGAGTGTGTGTGTGTGTGTGTGTGTGTGTGTGTGTAGGGGGACATGGAAGTGATGCTCAGGTACCACGCAGAACCCTAAAAAACATGTCCTAGCCACCTGCTTATTTTAAACAATTGTTTGAGATATAATTCACATGCCATACTGTTCACTCAGTTACAGTCTGCGGTGTGGAGGCGTGCGGCATATTCAGAGTGGCATGAGTATCACCACCATCAGTTTAAGGAAATTTGAGTCCCCTTACAAGGAGCTTCCCGTCCCCATTAGCAGCCATCCCCCATTTTCCTCCCTCAGCCCTGGACAGCTGCTGTGCATTCTGTGGGTTTACTTACTCTAGACATTCCACGTCAATGGAATAAATAATGTGGCATTTTGTGACTGACTTCTTTCACTTGGCATAATGTTTTCAAGGTTAACCCTAGTGAGGTGAGCGCCAGACTTGACTCCCTCGTGGGGACAAGACCACTCCACTGCGTGGGGGTTCGACATCTCACTGTCTGTCCACCAGCTGATGGCCATGGGGCTTCCAGCCTTGGGTTGTTGTCTATAAAATTGCTATTTATGTACAGGTTGTGTATGGACTTTTTTTTCCTTTTCTCTCAGGGATGCACCTAAAATAGAACTGCTGGGTCATACAGTAACATGTTTAGCCACATCAGAAGCTGTCAGACAGTTTTCCAAGTTGGATACTGAAATTTACATTCAACATGCAAGGGTTCCGTTTTCTCCCCACAACTGGTATCTCACCCTAGGTTTGCTTTATATGTCCCCGGCAACTGATGATTCTGAGCATCTTTCCGTGTGTGGAACAGCCATTCCTTCCTCCAGAGACAGGTCTACTCAGGTCCGCTGTATTTTACATTGGGTTGTCTTTGTATCTTTGAGTCACGCATATTCTTTAACTAATTTAGATAGTGAATCCCTTACCAGATAGATGGCTTGCAAAATTTTTATTTTTCTCCTATTATCTCTTTGTTCTTCAATGGTGTCCTTTAAAACACAAAAATCTTTAATTTGGATGATGTACAATACATTGATTTGTTCTTTCACTTCCTGCTTGCGTTGTTGACACCTAATTATGAATGGATTTGAAATTCTGGATTGTTCAGCCCTCTGCAAAGCTTTCCTGGCACGCACAGATAAGCACTGGCCATAATGTTTAAGAGATAAAAACATGGACGAAGAATGCCAGTTATGATAATGCAAACAATAATATTATAGCGCAAACAACAATAATAAAAAATATTAAGTAGTAATAGCTATTATATAATATTAGGCAATTACTTAACCTTCAGGACTGTTGTTTTCTTACCTAAAAGTGGGTAAGGAAGGAGGAAGGGACTTTCATTTTGCGTGGGTGTATTATGGGACAGGCACAGTTGAAGGTATTTAGTAGGTAAGTGAGAATCCTGTGACTCAGAGAGGCTAAATAACCTTCCCAAGGTCACACAGCCAACTGCGGAAGTAGAATGAATTTGAGCTCAGAAGGGAGTGCCTGCAAAAGCTGTGCTTTCCTGCCATCGGTGTGATATATCATCACACTGCATTTAAAAGTCTCAAGGACAATGTTATTATAATCCAATTCTATAAACAACACTCACAGAGTGTCAGCGCTTTGATGGAAACTCGGAATAAAACACTCAAAGACATCCCCTGAAAATGTCAGGTTCTGGGGTGTTCTTTTTGTTCCTTGCAAGATGAGACTTGATTGGATGCCATATGATTGATGCCATAAAATTCCCTTGTAAGTTTAAATTCCGGGGAAGAGCAGTGTAGACAACAGGGGAGTTCAGCCAAGGCAGTTAGGACTCGGGAGGTGCCTGATTTCAGGGGTGAGCATCTCCCAGACGGTTGACTCTACCCACACCCCATTCTTCAGAAGACTCTAGTGAAGCCTCCTCTGTGGGGCTCCTTTGCCCTGGCATCCACTTGGTAACGCCACTAGCAGTTCGCTGAAAAGCCACCGCAGACCCCAGCATCAGGACTGGCCTACTCTGAAGGGCTAGTTAAACTGCACACTGGCAGGAACTGAACACTGGAGGACAGCAAGTGGCATCGATTACAAGAGATAGTCTCTTCTGGAAATGATGCAGTCACCATCTGCATTCATTTCCCTGCTGACACAGGGCTGGCAGGCAGGATTTGCAGGATTTGAGTGTGAAATATTTGCACTGTGTGAGCAGTAAGAAGCTTCATGTAAAGTGATTGATTCCTCCTCTACTGCTGGGCACTTTCCATCTGAGCGATAAGGAAATATTTAAGCCCCAACTGCCCCTGGCTCTGTGCAGGACAAGTCAGCCTGCTGCTGCAGAGCCTCACGTTCAGCGAGCTGCCCAGGCCCTGCTGAGGCCCGCGGGCCTGCTGGGCCTTCCTAAACCAGAGGTGGAGGGAGGCCAGAGGCGAGCCCTCGGGACACAGGACGAGCGTTGCCATCAGTTGCTGGCATCACTGTGTCCAGAGGGTGGAGTGTGTGGCGAGGCAGGGACACAGGTGAACCCAGGTACAGCGATGTCGGGGCGAAGGCCCAATGTGTCTCTTCCTCCCGCACGAGCGACCTGTCTCACTGAGGCTAAGGAAACAGCCCAACTTCCGGTTGAATTCATGACTTTGTGAGGTTTTGGGGGAAGCTGCCAACTCCTCCAGTGAAGGCAACCCCTCCCCAAGAAGAACTTCCTAAGGTCACCTTTTGCTTCTGAGAAACAGTTTCGGTTTCTCTGCAAAATCAACTTCAAGTAAAAAAACAAAGCAAAAGATCCCACAGCCAAAAATGAACAATAGAACTCTAAAACCAGTGTTTCAGACCAATGAATGCCAGTCTCAAGCCCCCAGAATTCCCAAGGCCACATTCAGGGCTTTGCTGAGGGACACCGGGATTCCCTGACGTGCTCAAGCAGCCCTAGGGCTGGTGGGGTGTGGGATGGAGGCTTGGGGGTGCTTTCCAGTCTGCTGGTGACTTAGCCCGAGCCCTCCTGCCACAGGGCCGAGGGAGCAGGAGTGTGCGTGGGGCCCTCAGGCACAGTTCCCAGTGAAAAGGCTCTGCTCTGTCTGCTCCTGGGGCTCCCCCAGTCTCTTTAGGGGGGCATTACCTCCCTACTCCTTCCATTCTTTACAGCTCTGCTTTTAAAGCAGACTCATCTGATGTGATGATTCAGAGGTATTTTTAATAATAATTTCTGTCATCAACCAGATAACATCCCTCACAGTTGAAGGGGTTTACAGATAATATTGTCCAGTTCTCTGTTTTATAAATAAGACCCAGAGAAGCCAGCTTGGGTGCTAGTCACAGAGTGAGTGGATGGCAGAGTCAGCCTGGACCCAAGGGCCTGTCCCCTGTGGGGACGTGTGTAGCTAATCCAGACTGACTTCACACGTATTTCCAATAGTGGCCAGATTTGGGGGTCAAAGGTGGCGAGTGAGGAAATGTATGGTTATGACCAAGGGGAGTAACTGCCAAAATGGTGCAAGTTCAGGACCAGATTAGAGAAGATGCTTTTAGACCAAGTGGTCTTCTAGAACTTTCTCCTCCGGACCCAGAGGTTAAGTTGTCTCCAGCTTCGGTCATGAATAAGGGGAAATGTATACAAGGAAGGACTTAGTGCATGTTGAAGAGACACCTGACTTAGTTGACCTGAGTCCCCTTCCTTGCAAGGTCATGGTGACCTTGGTCACTTGGGTGATATTTGTGAACCTGAGATCATGAGTATGTGGCATTAAGGTCAGAGACTCTGTCACTGCTTCAACCGTTTCTGTTCTAGCTGGACACTCGAGCGTGGAGTCTAGTTTTCCTGTGCACTGACGCCTTCCAGAGCACAGATGTGGCGTGCGATATTCTTCCTCCTCTTGTCACCTTTTGATGCTACTGACTTGTGACATTTTAAGGAAGAAACACATGTCCACCACGAAGTGCTGAGATGCTCAGGAACAAGGATGGCTGACATCTATGACGTCCAGAGACCCTGGAGAAGCTTCTCCAGGACACAAGGGACTTCTCCTCCTGGTCCTCTAACCCCCCTAAAACATTGGCCAGAGGAGAAGTCAACTGGTGGCTTTGCAAAACGAAAGCCAGAGTCCTTCCAAGACGAGGGGGTGCACCACTCTTGGCATAAGTGCCCGTGGGCATCGAGTTTCAGTGGAAAAGCATCAGTAAATAATATTTGCTTTGCAGGTAAATACCAGGTTAGGAAGCTGAGGAGCAACAGCTAGTTTGAACTGTTTGCATGCAAATTACTAGTCAAAGCAGCAGCTAAAACCTCTGAGAGGTTAAGCCCACTGCATCCCCAAAGGGGAGAGTGTGTGTGTGTGTGTGTGTGTGTCCCTGGAATAACCAAAGTACTGATTAAATAAAAAAAAACTGTCAATTAAGAATTTGATATCCAGTAAAGACTTTTAAAAATGAAGACAAGATAAAAACATTTCTAGATAAATAATAACAGAGAATTCATCAGTAGCAGACACATTAACCAAAAAAAGCCAAAGAAAGTTCTTCAGACTGAAGGGCAACAGCACAATTAACAGATTTATCAGAGGGCTGAAGAGTCGCAGGAATGATCACTGTGTGGATACATTAACTAGTACATATTTTTTCTTTTAACTTTCTTAAAAGCTCTGCAGTTCTTAAAGCAAATATGAAAGCTCTGTTTTGGCGGGTTCACACACATATAGGTTATGAAGGTAATATTACTAAATGCATTTAGTAATTGTGCTGGGTAAACAAAAATATACTATTCTAAGTGTACTGCATTTTACCTGAAGTAACTAAATATTTACTCTGTAGTTTCATCAAGTGTAAGATGTGCATAATCATCCTCAGAGCAGACACTAAGAAATGAAAAGACACAGCCAGAAGACTGCAATGGAATGTGCAAATACCTGCCCCCTCCCTCCCCCCGCCAAACACACACGCACACATGCACGCACGCGTGTGCACACACGGAGAGACGAAGAAGAGATAAAAAATAGATGAGGCAAAAACCAAATATGGCATCCTTACAACGTTATCAATAATTAAATTAAAAGCAAATGGACAGAACGCTCTTATCAAAAGTCAGCATGAACATTCAAGAATGAACTAGAAACTGTTACAAATTACTTTGAACTCCAGATTGACAGTTAAATATGATAAGGACATTCGATGAAACCTTTAAACAGACGTGACATTATTATTATCACACACAAGAGATTAAAGATAAGGAATATTACTACAAAAAGGAATAGTTTGTAGATCAAGACAATATAATCTTCATTTTTGCCATGCGAATACCTTTTTGGTGAAATCAGATTTATGATCTCTTTCCCTGTGTTTCTGGGGCTGAGTTTCCACCGAATCTGAACAAGCAAGTCTGCTCCTTGGTCTTCTTGTGATTGCGAGGTTTCATTTTTCATACTTATATCCCTGATCATAGGCATATAAAAAAAAATCATTAGAAATGTTAGCCTCTGGGCCTCCCTGGTGGCACAAGGTGTTAAGTCTCAGCACCATGAAGCTATCTGCAGCCACTGCAGCCTGGCTTGAGTTCAACGCCCGGCCAGGGAGCTACCCACATGGCGCAGCAGATCTCTCCTACTTCCCCGCTGGTCCCCTCAGCAGTGGATTTCAGTGGACCTGTCTGTTCTGCTCCCCACTCTGTCTCTGGTGAGTCCTCTCACCCCCCACACCTCTGGCCTGTACCCCAGCTCTTGTATGCACAAATAAATAAATCTTAAAAGAAATGTTAGCCTCACCTGGGTGGAGCTGGATTAATACTAAATGAAATAAGTCAGAAGGAGAAAGGTAAATACAGGTGGTGTCACCAACAGTGGAAAAGAAAGTAAGTAAATCTAGAGTCAGATAGAGACAGGCTAAAATCCCACCCCTGAGAGGTGACCAGGGAACTGGGGGGAAAGACAAAAAGGGGAGTGCTCAGTGGCCCTGCTGGTGGGATGGGGTGCGTGGGTGTTGGGTGCCCCAAGGTGGCCATACCTGAGGGAGATGCAAGTGTCTCCTCAATTAAAAATAAGTTTTAAAAATGGGTGGAAAAGAAGTTCCACAAAGTAGAAAAGAGGTAGATAAAAAAGATAAAAAAGCAGCCAGAGGTAGATAAAAAGAAATGTCAGAGGTAGATAAAAAAGAAATGTTTGCCTCAAAATACATAAAAGAACTTGATCCAGTGTGGCTGCGTCAAGCTGAAACTGGAGGGCCAGGAGCCACACGTGTCCTCGGGGTCTTGCGGTGATTGGTCAGCATGAAGTTGAGGGGCTTGAGAGCAGAGTGACCCACGTGCCCTCTCTTCTCAGGGTCAAGGGGCGCAACATTTCTCAAGCCCGAAGCCGCGGGTCCTCACAGTTCCTCGCAGGGTCGTGCTGAGGGGGTCGGCAGGAGGCTGAGGGCAGGGTGGGCGGTGGATGCTCTGGTGGTGACTGGGTGGGTTCCGGTTTCCAGCAGGCCCCAGCTTTCGGGGTGTCTCTTGAAACCACCCAGTGGAGTGAGGTGTGGCCTGCGCCAAGCCCAGCCCGGCAGCAACAAGCTGAGCCACACAGCCCCGCTCAAGTCCGCGCCAGCCCCATGCCGGGCTTTCCACCGCTGTCACTCACCCGCGACCTCGCAGGCCTGGTTAAGTGCCTCGTTGTACAGGAAGTCGAGCAGTTCGTATTTCGTCTCCTGAGGATACGCACCCGGGATTAGCAGACACCAACATCGGGGTCTCATCCATCGTCCAGCCTCTTGGGCTCTTAACTCAGGACTGACCCCTGTGCTGTTTCTTTGGGGAACCCAGTGGACTTGACTCTCGACAGTAATTTTCAAAGCACCTGTGTAAACAGCAGGCAAACGTCTGCATGTGAGATGGGTCTGATCATCACCAGGGAGGAGGCAGCTCCTGCTCTGTGCGTGCTGGACACAGTGGGTCTCGCCTTCAGGGGCCCAGTCCAGACGGACGGACCAAGCCTGTGCGGCTGAGACAGACGTCCCGGCTGGTGTTCAGGCAGAACCTCTCCTGGAGGGCGGCTTCGCGTGGGTGTGGAGGGCACGGGTCAAGTCCTCGGGCCCTGGAGGCGACACTGAAGCCTTGACTTCTCCACTTGGAAGAACATGGTGGGTATGACCCAGGTTGGGGTGTCGTGGGGCTCGGAGGGGTGACTCTGGAACGAACGCCGGGTGGCTTCATGGGCGGGGGAACGTGATCCAAATTATTTGGGCTCAAGCCCCGGCTCCACACGTAGCTGCTGTGTAAGTTCATGCAAGTGATTCAACCTCTGTGTCTCAGTGTCCTCATCTGTAAAGTGAAGTAACAATAATCTTGATAGGCCCTGAGGGTCGCATGAATTAATTCATGAAAACCAGTCAGCACTGCGCCTGGCACGCAGCAGGTTAGCAGCTCCGGCTCCTGCAGCTGAAAGAGCTCTCAGAAGTGGCTTGCGGCGGCCGGACAAAGCATCGACGTGTGCGTCGCCAGGCGCCGAGTGTCTGCTTCCTCATTCACAGAGAATCCCCCTCGTGCCCAGGGGGCTTCGAAGCAGGCAACTCCCCCCGAGTCACCTTGATGGCCGCCACAGGCCAGCTAAGCGCCAACACGCAGTTGTTGGCAAAGCCGTGGGCGCCGCCCCTCTGTTCCCTCCCTCCTCGCGGCCCACCCGCTCCTGGCCCCAGAGCACCCCCTCCTCGGCCGGTTGGCCCTGGAGCCAAATCCTAACTCCCTCATCCTGTGGCTGTTGGCGCCTTGTGACGCGACTGCCCCAGACCCGCCGGCTTCTCCCAGCCGCCGCCCGAGCCTCCGTCTGTCCCTGTCCGCCTGCTCGCGACAGCCTGAGGCCGCGCGGTTTCTTACTGAGCTGTCGCTCACGGTGGGACACAGCAAAGGCCAGAAAAGCATGCCGAGGGCCTGAGCTGGGTGTTTGTGGGGTGGCTGACTGTCTCGCGAGGGAAGAGGGCAGGAGGCACGCGTGCAGGACGCGCTGGGCGCGACGACGGCTGTGCATCCCGCTGACGGGGCCGGAGCAGCGCACCTTGGGCTAAACCTGCCTGTTCTTCCACCTCCTCGCTAATGAGAGAGTCTCTGCCGTGACCCTGACATTCTGCGCGCGGGAGGAACGGCTCCTGAAATGTCAGGTGGCTTCCCGCGGAGCCTATTTTAACATCCCTGGAATGTGACCTTTCAAGCAAAGGCTGCTGGTAACTCCCGCGCTAGAGACGTGTTTTCGAGAGACAGTGTGACATCACAACAGTGTCCCCAGGGGATGGGTGGGGAAGGCGAGGCTCTGGCTTTTTCCTTTCCTCTCTTTGTTCCTCTGAGAACGTGGCTCTGTCCCGGGAGCCAGCTGGAGGGAGAGGACTCGGCCGCCCCAGGCGCGGGTGCAAGCAAGCCTATCCGAAATTGCCCACCTCACAGCACTCTGAGCCTGTGTTCGGGTGGTTTGCCGAGGCTTCCAACGTCACACCTGGCGTCGGAAGCCTCCCCTGCGCCAATCTCCTCATGAGACCGAGGGACCCTCCCGCCAGCAGGCGCCCGGTGCCCACGGTGAAAGGCTGGGCCTGCTGTGTGCTGGGCCTGCTCCTGGCCAGGGTCCATGCACCCCCCCAAAAGGGCCGCCAGGGCCAGCGCAGGCTGTGCTAGCCACACACGTGCTCCAGGAGCCAGGTGGAGAGAGCCGCGCAGGCAAAGTCAGGGGGACGGAAGGGACAGAAGTGGCTGGGCCTGCAGGGCTGCACCCTACAGACAGTGGGGCGCGTGGCCTGAGGGAAGCAGAGCCTTGAAGGGTGCATCTGGGTTTAAAAGGAACAAAAATTCCTAGAAGGAGCCCAGGACGCCGGGCCCATGGGCTCGGGTGGCAGAGGGCTGAGTCGGAGGCAGTGACAGGAAGACCCTGACAGAGGGAGGCTGGGGATGAGACGTGGAGGTTTCCACCAACCTGGAGGTTTGGCAGCTCTTCCTGGGCAAGTTAGGGCCAGATAGAGCGTCTTGGAGGTGGACCCAGCCCTCTCCTTATGGGAGAATTGCTTGGGGTGGGGGTGAAGGTCCTGGGACTGGCCGGGTCACTGCCCTTCCCAGAGCCCTGGGATCTCCCAAAGATGAACGGAGCCCCATTCTCCACTGCCGCGTGGGGATAGAGAGCGAGGGTTTGCTCACAGAAACAGGCGTGTCCAGCACCTTCTCGGGAGGCCAGTTGCTCTTAGCGCAAACACTGCACAGGTGGGCACCGGGTCAGCCCACCCCTTACAGTCACTGAGAACTGACGTGCCCAAGCCTTCGTCTCGGGAATCAGAAAATGAGCCAATAGGATCTGTCTGCAGGAGACGGCCAGTGGGGCGGGCAGTGCTGGGAAGGAAGGGTGTGGGAGGCGGAGCTGAGGGGGTGGGGTGGGGCTCCCCGCAGGCCTGGTGCGTGGCCAGCAGGCTGCTACTGCTTCTCCCCGCAGGACCGGCGTCCCCGGCGCGGTGTCCATCTTCTGAAGGCCTTGGGGATCCCCGGCGCTGAGCGAGGTGACCTCTGATTGGGGAGTAAACACCGGTGGCTGCAGGAGTCAGGGGCAAAGACAGAAGCGGTTGGAGGGCAAAGGCCCCTTGGATGTGGGCTGGTGCTGTGTTCATCTCACACCTTAGCTGCCTGTCCTCGGCTTCTTGGCGAAAAGCAGGGCGGCCGTGTGAGGGCGTCTCCCCTCCCGGGCTGCTCCCCGCCAGCCGCCCCCCTCGTACTGCGGAGTCGTTAACCAGCCGCGAGAGGGAAAGAGCTTCTTGATGATAATGGCCACATTCATTACTGAAAGATAGTAATGATTCAAGTGAAACTAATGACACTTTTTTCTTTCCCTCAAACAAGGAACTTTGTGCCAAACTGATTTTTGATGATGCTTGAAAGATAGTGAGAGGTCATTAAAACTCTCCTCCCAAGCTTGTGTTTCTACTGTTTAAAACTTTTAAGGAAGCAGTAAAATTTGCAAGGAACACAAGCAGGCCGACGTCTAGAGCGCGCACGGCGGCCGCGCGTCTGTCCGGGAAACATGCCGGTAAGTCGGTTGAACCCTCCTTTCATGCTTCTCGCAAAAGTGTGCCCCCCAGAATGGTAGGATCCCAGTGTGATGCAGAAGTGGGGCGCAGAGGACACCCCCGGACTCCTCTACCTTCACCTCCGGGGTAGAGGAGGATCCTTGCAAGCTACCGGGGCAATCAAGACCCCCCCAGAGGGGCAAATTGGCTGCTTGGGACAACCCCACAAATGGACCTTCGTGGAGGGCATCCGTCGTCCCCTCACATGGTGCCCCTGGGTTCTTGTGGGAAGCGCCGTCAGTGTCTTTGCCAGGAGGAAATACCACCGCCCTGGCATGATGGAAGCAGTGGCCTGGGCGACGAAGCCTTCAGCCGGGAGAAGCGGAAGACAGATGCTCCGAACCAACGTTCTTGGAGGCTCGTTTGACAGAGGACAGTGGAGGGAACGGAGAAGTGAACCCCCGCCTGAACCCCACACGCGCCCCAGTTCTGCCCCAGCGCCTGGCCTCCTCGTCAAGCCGCTCTGGGCATACGGGACCCGTTCACAAGAATGAATCGGTTCGTCTGAATTCTAAACAGAGTGATCAGAAAGGCTGGTTTTCAGCCGGTACCGCCAAGTAGAACTGTCCTAAGCATGTCATATAAATTCAGTTTAAAAGAGGTGCTTGGAGCTAGAGACATTTTATTCCTCGTGTTTATCAACCAGTGAGAAAGTCAAAACTGATGATATTCTTCAGAGAAGCGACATCAGGAGAAATAGCTTTGGAAGACATTTTCATTTTTATTACATTTTATCCCTTCAATTTTAACACAACAATAAAATTTGATCTTATAGGTAATCTGATCAGATTTTTCACTGTAAATTTTCAGAAGCTTTAAGTTCAATGCGGTGATTATTTCCAGGTAACTCTGAGGCCAGCTGGGTGTGTGCAGGAAAGGAGTCAACCTGCCAAGTGTCACCTTCGGAAGCGCGGCGCGCCGGGGACTCTGAGCTACCCCTGCTGGCGGGCAGACTTACCGTGGCCAAAAACTGGCTCATGCTAAAAATGCCCAAGTCGCTAGACGTGCCACTTCCCTAAAAGCCACTTCTTCAAAGAGGAAATGCCTATGGCCAACAGGCATACGAGATAGTGTTCAACATCCCTCATCATCAGGGAAATGCAAATCAAAACCACACTGAGACACCAGTGAGGACGGCACACATCAAAGAAACAAGCAACAACAAATGTTGGCGAGGATGTGGCGAAAATGAACTCTCCTGCACTGCTGGTGGGAGTGCGGACTGGTCCAGCCACTGTGGAGAGCTCTCTGGAGGCCCCTCTGTCTACTAAACATGGAGCTACCATACGACCCAATAAGACATCAGTCTAAAAAAATAATAACAGCACAAAACACAACAAAGCAAAAACAGAAAGTGATAAGCCAGAGGCATCCTGCAGGGGAGGAGGCGGGAGAGGGAGCAGAGGGAGGGAGGGAGGGAGGAGCCCAGGGGACTGAGGCCATGGTGCACAGGGGCCTTGGTGAGGGAAACTCTATGGGGACTGCACCTGAGGGGGTGGGGGGAAGCAAATATTGTTTAAAAATGATGAAAAAAAAATATATATATATAGCTTTCCCAGGGGGGGAAAAAAAGAAGAAACCAAGCAGGTTTGTCTGGGCCTGACTGTGGCTCCTCACGCAGACCAGCCCGGGGGCCTGGCTCGTGATGAACACTCTCCTGAGGGTTGCCTGACCTGGGGGAAGCTGGAGAAGAATAAACTGTGCGTGACGGGGGCGGAGACCCCTGCTTCCAAGAGGCTGCGCTGGTGCGGGTAACAGACCTTCCTGTGGGAGCCGGGCTGCGGGTCTGGGGTGCGGTGGGCGCCCCTTCCTGGGGAGCCCGGGCGCCGGCAGGGCAAAGAGGCAGTGAGAAGCCAGGGACGGCAGCGTTTCCAAACGAGCTGCTGGGACCACCTCACATTAAATAGCTTTTATGCTGTGGAATAATATACAAGGCGATTAAAGATATAATACGTAGCTGATCAGGGATTAATAGCCAATATATATTTAAAAACTCCTGCAGCTCAACAATTAAGGAACACAAGGTAGCCAATAAGCGGCGGATGCGAACAGACGATTCTCCCCGGAGGCGCTGCAGGAGGCGGAGAGGGCCCTGCTCCTCATCCCCGCCCAAGAGAGACCCGCTCAGAGCCACAACGAGACATGCCTCACGCATGTTAGAAAAACCCCAGCAAGTGCCTGGAGGGTCAGAGAGGAAGCTGGGGGGGTCACTGCTGGGGGGTCAGCTGTGCAGCGCTGACCCAGGAAACCCAGGAAACCACCTGGATTCGTCTCACAAAAGCAAACATTGGGAAGGCCGTCTGCGCGGCCACCCCACCCTGGGCACCACCCTCGGGACACGGACCGTCCCACGGAGCCCAGCTGCCGCCCGCTGTGCCAGCGGCGTGGGTCACCGGGGCCAGCACATGGGTGCAGCCGGCGTGTCCACCTGCGGACGACGGGATCAAGAAGATGAGGACTGTCCACACCACAGAGAACCACGTGCCCACAGGACAAGACTGAGGGCAGGCGTCCTCAACAGGCGGGGCGCGTTTGAGAGGATGAGGTGCAGTAAAGCAAATCAGAGGGATTAAAAAATTGTGGCCATTACACAGCAGGCAAACCCTAAAACACCTTCCAAAGCCCAGGGGAGCCCCAACAAACACTGTGAGGACTCTGAGGCTGGGGGAGCAGGAGGGCAGGGACAAGGGCGGGTAAGGAAATGGAGGTGGGGTGAGATAAGCACCAAGGAGCCCTCACAGATGCCTCGGAGGTGCCGGGACCGTGCTGGACATGGGTGCAGAGAAGGTTCTAGGCTCTTCCCACAAGAGGCTGACGGGGTGTTGGGAAGCAGATGCAGGAACAATTAGGTGGCAAGGTGGTGGGACAGGCACACGCGGCAGGTACAGAGCAATGGCAGGAGAGACTGTACCCAGATGGGGGTGGCCAGAAGAGGTGACTTGCTGTCTGTTCTCAGGTGACGCCAATGCAGAGCCATCACCCCAAGGTCCTTGAGCCTTCCCGTTACTTCTGCGCACTGGACACACCACACGCTGAGCTCTCCCCAGACCCACAACCCCGGGCTCGAGGCCCTCGGCAGATACCATGACAGAGACCCTGGGGGGCTCTCCATGGCGGACACCACAGTGGGGGATTATTCCAAAAGCCAGAAAATCGCGCCATTTAAAATGCAGAAGAGCAGAACCAGAGCCTGCGGCCTGGACTAGGCGCCCACATCCTCAGCGGAGCTGGGACACCAAGTGCTTCCATTTTCCACCATCAGACCTACCGCCCGCGGGGTCTGTCGCAGCCAGACCCCCACACTCGTGGTGCCGAGTCTGCAGAGCAGCCCTAGGAGGAAGATTTGATTATCTCCAATCATTCATGGATTTGTGGATAGGAAAATGGAGACTCCAAATGGCTAAAAGGTGAACCCAGTGTCTGCCGAAAATTCAAACCCAGGAACCTTGGACTGCGAAGCCCAAGCTGCCCCATCTCGCGCCCCTCAGGCGCCCGCCTGCTCCCGCAGGTCAGCTCCTGCCCAGCACGGCCTTGGAGACCCCAGGCAAGGCCCTCGGTGAGACGCCAGGGCAGCCGAGTCACCCGTCCTCCTGCCCCCACACAACTGTGTGGGCTCTGACATGACTCCTGCTCAGTGCCCAGGCGCTGCCGTCTGTCCGCTGCTGATGAGGCGCGTCTGCCAGGATCAGAGCAGCCACGGGGCCTGACACCCTGGGGTGCTCGCTCTGTCTGCACGCACCGCTGGGGGTGCGCCGGCCTCTTCCCCTGCAAGTTTCCAAGCGCCCTGCTGGGGAGAGAACCAGGGGCGCTTCAGCTCCAGGAAGCTGCCAGTCCCAGGGGTCCCAGCTTTTGCCTCCGGCTGCACTTGGGCTCCCGTGCCCTCAGGGAGGCTGCCAGGACTCCTTCCTCCAGTCAGGGTTCTGCAGAGCGTGGCTGGAGGGGAGGGCGGGGCAGGCGGGGATGGGGAGGTGGGGGGTGCTCTGGCGGTTGCCTCTTAGAGTGTCTGAGTCCCGGCCCCCGGGCCTCACGAGCAGGCCCCAGTCACCTCGGCCACAGAACAGCAGCGGCCACGGCGTCCCTCCGCTGTGGACGAGGCCCGGTGAAGGCCCTCCCGGAGACGAGGCTGCGGGGCCAGGGCCTGGCGCTGCCACTCTGCTCTGCACCAGGAGGAACCCTAGCGAGCGGGGAGCCCTCCTGGGGTGCACCTGGCACTCAGGTGACGTCCCCAAAGCTTTACACACGTCCAGCCGCTTCCTCAGTTCCCCACCAGCGCCTTCTTCACGCCTCCTCTTTCAACACCTGCTGGGCCCTCCCTGGGTCTTCCCGTCCTCCCTCCTCACCCACGCCCCTCACCCTCCGCAGGTGAGCTCACCTTTGCCTCTCAGGAGCCTCCTGCAGGCGCCCAGCCCCACCCTCCCCACGCACTCAGCCTTCTGCTTCCCGCGTACTCCCCGCCCGCCCTGGCCCTCTCTCCACCTGGCGCTTTCCCTCCCTGCGAGTCCTCACTGCTCTGGGCTCCCCGGCCTGCTCGCGCCTTCTCTCTGCTTCTCTCATGGTTCTTCTCGTTCGTTCTTCTTCTCTCGGCTTCTGCTGGCATCCCCGTGACGCCGCCCTTACAAGCCCCGTCTCAGCCCAGGTGAAGCCCATCGACCTACGCCCACACCCACTCCGGGTGCCGCCACCAGGCGTGTGTTCGGGACCGCAGGGATCCGTCACCCGTCCTCATGGCCGAGGGCAGAACAGCCTGATGCTTTTTACCTTCCCCTCCACATGGAAACACCCGTCTTACTAGTTATTGCATGAATCTCATTCATATGCTATAAATAAATCTCATTTTAACTTTGTGCCCACAATGAAGGCATAGATGTTGTAGGGTAAGGAAAAATGTCAGGCTTTTCTGCCCTCCCGCCATCAGGATGGATGATGGATCCCTGTGGTCCTGAATGCATGCCTGATGGCGGCACCTGGAGCAGGGCGTGGGCCTAGGTAGATGGGATTCACCTGGGCTGAGACTGGGCTTTTAAGGGCGGCGTCACGGGGACGCCAGCAGCCGCAGAAGCTGAGAGAGAAGCCAAAAGAGAAGAAGCCCGAAGCAGAAGCAGAGAAGGCCAGAGAGCCCAGATAGAGTGAAGATTTGCTGGGGGCTGGGAGGACTGCCAGCCTCCCAGCCCCCCAGCCAGCACCCCTGCCTGCCACGTACCCGCTGAACCCCAATAAAAGACCTGCAAAAACCCACTGAGGACTCTGACTCCTCCTTTACCCGGTCTGCATGGAATCAGAAAACCTGCACTGTGTCCTGTCCTGCCCTTTACAGATGTGATCTGTCCTCACACACGTGCACATTCAGACCCTGAAGAAGAAGCATTTCTGCCAGGAATGAAAAAATCTTAACATGAAAGTACTTCGGTGGAGATTCCTCTATGTCTGATGGTTCTTACACTCTCGCATGCGCTTTGCCTATGAAGCAGCCACTGCGGGAAGAGGCCACAGCCACCCCACACCTCCAGGGGCAGGAGAGCCGGGTGGGAATTGTTTCTTTAAAAGCTTGCCCTCCTTTTTATAACTACTTTGTGTTCTGTTACTTAAGTAACTCAGCAAATGCTCTTCGTTCCCCCCAATTAAATATATGGTGTGATTTCTTCTTTTTAACAGAAATTTCAAGAGAGACTAAGTCAAAAGAGGCCTTGTCAGTCAGGCAGACTTGTTCCCCAGGGACACAAAGAGGCACCAGGAATGACACTCCCCACTTAACAAGCACCTGGAAACAGAAACCTGTCATTAAAGTATTAATTCTGCTCGGCCAGAAGCCCATCTCCTCCAAGCCCACCTGCCCTCAGGCTTCTCCGGGTAAAGTGAGCAGCAGCGGAAGAGCCAAGTGCCGGCTCAGTGAAATGCAGCAGGTGCAGGAGTTAATGCACGCCTGGGGCAGAGTGGGGGTGCCCGAGCCTGCCTGCAGGAGGCCAGGGTGGGGGGAGGGAGGGGGTGGCTGGAGGGATTAGGGCCTGAAGACCGATGACCCGGGACCTTCCCAAAGCTGCTGGAAGTGTCTATTGCAATCACCTCCTCGCCTCATATTTTAGTCCCATTAAACGCAGACCCCGGGGAAAGAACCCAGATGCAAGCCAGGCAGATCCGTCCTGACTTCTGGGGAGCTCAGCCTTGTTCTGGATGAGATTTGCATCCTGGAAGGGCTACCTGGGAAAGTACCAGGCATTGCTGGCAAAGCAGGAGCTGTGCCTTGATAGGGGCACCAAAGTGTGGCTGCAAGTCTCAGCCCAGGGGCTGCAGGAGCAGAGCTGGGGGAGGGGCACCCGGCTCAGATCCTGCCTTCCTTCCCTCTCTTCTCTCTTTCCAGAGATGTGGGGGGTGGGGTTGGGGTGGGGGGTGAGAGGACTCACCAGAGACAGAACAGGCAGCTGTACTGAAATCCACTGCTGAGGGGAGCGGCGGGGAGACAGGAGAGGTCTGCTGTGCCATGTGGGTAGCTCCCTGGCCGGGGATCACACTCGGGCTGCTGCGGTGACAGCCGAGACTAACCCCTAGGCCACTGGGGAGGCCCTCACTGGGATTCTAGATGTCAGACAAAGCCTCCTGAAAAGGCAGGTCTCTTTAGGACATGAAGGATGACCTGGGAGGCTGGGACATCCAGGGCAGAGTGTGTGTGTGTGTGTGTGTGTGTGTGTGCGCGCACGTAGGTGCATTTACGAGTATGGGTCACAGGTGACAGGTAGCTTATCTCCCAGGAGTGCTTTCGAGCTCTTTGATATGATTCTGAGTCGCTTAGCCTCTGACTCCACTTTCCTATCGATTCAGTTTCCTGTTTCACCCAAGAGTTAAATAATTACGGTGACGTCTCTGAATGGATGATGCTGATGGCAACAGATGCCACGAGGACATTCAGGATTATAGTTGGACAGTAAGAGCTCAAGGCAGCTTAGCTAAAATGCACAACTCATGTTCATTACAAACACACTCAATGTTTAATCAACATACGACACAAACTCAGCTCTCCAAACCCAACGTTCCCTTTGGAAAAGTCACTAAACTTTAAAAAAACACTTTTAACAAAGTTTCGAGTTTTCATCCCAAAGAGTTCTTAGCGTGGGGATTTCTTTTCATTCAATGGCCACAGGCCTCCGGGGAGGTCTAATGTTCTTCACTGTACACTTTGGTCTACGGTCACCTGCAAACGCCACCACTCTGCGCCGACGGAAGGAATCCCCACTGACATGGTGCTTGGCGGTTTCACAGGAGGTTTGCGTGTGTTGGCCCTATATTTGGAATTATTCAAAGCATCGTACGGCTTTCTCAGATGGACTGAATAGCTGGCTCATGGGCCTGTCCATCCCACAGAGACTCCCCTTTTGCAAGACCTTACAATTATTTAAAAAATCATTTAGAATTTTCTATGCACTTTACTACTTCCTGGGCAGCAAAGAGACAGAGAGGCGGCGCTGGGGCACCCTGCACCCCAGGATGGGGCTCTCAGCCCAGGGGGAGGTCGTGACTGGCCTCCTTGCAACAGCACCCAGGGTGGCCAAGAGGGTCAGTCCCTAGGTAGCCTGTGATGGCAACTGAGGCCAAGTTCCCCAAGTGTGGGTAGGGCAAAGTATTTAAGTATAAACTGATTACAAGCCGCTTTGCTGTTCAGTTATTTTGATGTCTGCAGTTTCTTTCTTCTGGGAAAATATTTCTTTGGGGTAACGAGAAGGGGGTTCTAAGCTGACTGCACCGGGCACCAGGCCCAGGGAGGATCCTGACCCTCTTCCCCCCGCAAAAGCCCTGCACTGCTAGAATTACTTTGAACCCATGAAGACCCAGCCACGAGATGCGGCCATCACCTACGACTGGCGTGGAACTTGAGTGGGGAACACTTTCAACCCTAAGTTGGCATCTTGGTCAAACCAACCAAAAGCTGAAAAAAACACATACGCCTGCAAGCCCCCTCTATGGGGGTCTGCTTGTTTTTGGCATTTTAGTCAAGAGCTACAAGTCTTTTCTTCATAAGATAAGGATTTTTTTTTCCTCTTCTGGCCCTCTCTGGTATTGCATTTGAGGAGCGTTTTCCCAAGAGACTGGGCCGGCTGCACGATCGGGCGAGCCACCCGGTGTCACAGGCGGAACTGCGCCTTCCCTGCTTTTGGGGTAGGTGGGGGCAGTGGGGGTGCAGTGCTCCAGAGAAGACAGTGTCCAGGGCCACCAGGGTACAAACTCACCCCAACTCCTGGTGGTTCTATCCCCGCCCCCTCTCTCCGCCCTCCCAAGTCTGCCTCTCTGTTCCTCTGACCTTTCTTGCAGTCTTGAGAAAGTGGCTTCTTCTACCCCGACCATGGCTGCAAACTCCAGGGCTGGGTGGAGGAAGCTACCTGCCCCCCTGGGCTGCCCTGAACCCCACAGACCTCCTTGGGGTACCAAGGAGAAGTCCTGGGTCACCTGCTGGGCTGGGTGAGGAAGGAGTCGGCCCAGAGGGGCCAGGCCATCCTAAGCTCAGCTGTCTGCCACCAGCAGGAGAAGGCGCTTCAGGCCAGGCTGAGCGCCCTGCAAAGCACCAGGGCCGAGCAAGAGCCAGCCGCCCCTCTAATGCCAGGGAGAGCATGGACTCCAGGTCCAGGGGAACTAGAAGTGGGTGGGACAGGGAGCTTCCATTCACCCCATCCGAAAGGTCGCCTGGGTGAGGGGTGCAGGACGGGCGGGACTCCCGAGGGGCGCTGCTCACTCAGTTCCCTGCCCCAGGGCGTGCCCGGGACTGTCGCCAGGACTGTCCTCTGGGCAGGGCGCTCTGACCTCTTCACACTTCGGTCCCTTCCCGGCTGTAAACGACGTGACCGAGGCGGAAACCAGCGGCCGACGGTGGGTGCCCGGCGGCGAAGGCAGGCGTGGGGCCGGGGCCCTGGGGGCTGTGGACGGCGACCGCCGCGGGCCTCCCGAAGGACATGTCGCTGGGCAGCCCCCCGGGGACGGCGCCGAGGCCGCCGGCCAGCGCGCCCATGGCGGAGGCGAAGCTGGAGAAGCAGGTGGCTGCCGCGGGCGCGGGCGGCGAGGGCGGGGGGTCGCGGCAGGCTGCGTCCTGGGCCTCCGGCTCCTGCTCCAGGGCTCCTGCCTGGCTCCATGCTCTTGGGGGTGCCGCGCCCCCCTCGGCCCTGCGCTTCCTCCTCCTCCTGAAGTTCCCGTTGTCGAACATCTTCTCGCAGTTGGGGTCCAGGGTCCAGTAATTGCCTTTCCCTGCGGGGGAAGAGAGGATCCAGCTCAGAAACCTGGGATTGGAGGGCGCAGGGCGTGCACGCGAGGAGAGACCCCCGACCCCCAGGACGTCAGCCATCGCCCCCCAACAGCGGGGTGTCACTTGTCCAGGGCCGACCATCACCGCCACACCTGGAATAATGTGGTCACCCCAGAAAGGCCAGGGAAGGGCGGCCCGGGAGTCCCGAGCCCCGCGCTGGTGCAGACCTGAGTGGGGGGGCGCACGCAGAGCCGGCCAGAGCAGGCCCCGCGCCCCTCGGGGCGCCCATAGGCAGACCCCAGCGCTTCCCACAGCCGCATCGCCCCTGCCTCCCCGCGTTACAGCAAAGGACACGGAGGCGCCGAGAAACGAACCCCAGCGTGGCGCCGCTGGTCCGGGCTCCAGCGCGGGGTGTGCGCACAGAGGCTGGAACCCGGGGCCACGGGCGGAATCGGGGCTCCCGCAGCGCCGGGGGAGGCGGCCTGCTCCCGGCGCGTCTCTCCAGCCCGGCCTCGGCCCCGGCCCCGGGTTGGGGCCTCTGCGGGGCAGGGAGCGGCTGGCGCTGGGGGCTGGACGGCGCCCGCCCCTTACCTGGGTCGTCCTCCTGCCGGGGCACCTTCTTGAAGCAGTCGTTGAGCGACAGGTTGTGGCGGATGGAGTTCTGCCAGCCCGCCGCGCTGCGCGCGTAGAAGGGGAAGTTGCCGGCCACGTACTGGTAGATCTGGCTGAGGGTCAGCCGGCGCCGCGGCGCGCTCTGGATGGCCATGGCGATGAGCGCCGAGTACGAGTAGGGCGGCCGCACCAGCCGCAGCAGCTCCTGCGGGCCGGGGAGGCTCAGCCAGGCGAGGTCGGCGCCCGCCGGGCCGCCCGCGGCGCCCAGCAGCGGGCCGGGGCCGGGGCTCAGGAAGGGCGCGGGCGCGCAGGGCGCGGGGCCGAGCGGGGGCGCGTCGGGCCACAGGCGGGAGCCGACGGCCGCGGCGCCCAGGTCGGCGCGCGAGTAGGGCGCGGGGAGCGGGGACGCCCCGGCCGGGCTGTGCGGCGTCGGGCCGCCCCCGGGGCGCTCGCAGTACGCGGCCATGTCCCGCCGCTGAAGTTCCCCCGCGACCCGCCCGGCTTGGCCGGCTGCGCGCCCAGATGCGGCTCCGGGCCCGCCCCTGCTCTTTAAATGCCGGCGGCAGAGCCTCGAGGGGGTGGCCGCGCTGACCCCCTCCCCCGGCAGCCGCGGAGGAGCCTCGTCTCGTCCCGCCCCGTCAGCTTTCTGCCCCGCCCTGGTTTCAAAGCGCCCCTGGGCGCAGGCCGCTCCGTGCGCCCCCACCGGGACCCGAGCCCGAGCCGCGGGAGCTGCTGCCCTCAGTGCCCCGGTCCCGGGGCTTGCACCGGCCCTGACCTCGCGGGGTTTTTGCACACCACAGCCCGGGCTCTGAGCACGGCAGGCGCTCGGCGCGCGCCTGCCCCCAAAGTTGTGGCGGAGCCTGAGCTAAGCACAGCTTCTTGCTGGCCCACGGGGATCCTGGCCTGCGGGATCTGGAACTTTCTAGCTTTTTTTTTTTTTCAAATCAGAATCTAGTGCAGCCTGGGCCTCCCTGGTGGCGCAAGGGGTTGAGCACAGCACGATGAAGCTGTCCACAGCCTCTGCAGCACGAGTTCGATCCCCGGGCAGGGAGCTACCCACATGGCGCAGCAGACCCCTCCTGTCTCCCCGCTGCTCCCCTCAGCAGTGTATTTCAGTGTATCTATCTGTTCTGCTCCCCGCTCTGTCTCTGGTGAATCCTCTCACCCCCCACATCTCTGACCTGTGCCCCAGCTCTTGTATGCATAAATAAATAAATCTTAAAAAAAAAAAAAGAATCTAGTGCACGTGTGAGCGTTCTCAGGTACTGTCATGTCTCTCCAGCGTCTTTTTTTCTAGAACATCCTCTGCCTCTCCCTGTCCCAAGCTCATTTTCCTTGGGGAATTTGTCCTGAGACCCCTCAGAAGATGCCCAAAACTACGGATCGTGCCGAATTCCATATACACTTTGTAATATTTTCCTATGCATATATACCTGTGATAAAGTTTAATTTATAAATTAGGTGCCTTGAAAGATCAATAGTGATAACTAATAATACAAAAAAGTAAAATAACAGACAGTAACCCTCGGAGTCACTCTTGGGCGGGGCATCTAGTTCAGAGGGTGCTTCCGCCCTTGTTTTTTGAGGAGGCTCCATACTGTCTTCTGCAGCAACTGCACCAGTTTACACCCCGTCTCAGTGTGGGGGCCCCTTTCTCCACACCTTCACCAACACCTGCTGTTCCTCGTCTCTTTGGTAACCATGTTGTGGCCACTGTGAGGTGACATTGGGGTTTTGATTTGCCTTCCCCTGATGCTCCATAGGGATGAGCACCTTTACCTGTGCCAGGTCCACTTGGGCTTGAACTCTGGCCTCCCCAATCACTGTGCGGTCCTGTGTGGCTAAGCGGAACCCTCATGTCCCCCCTCTCCCACTGTGACAGCAACTCCCGCGCATCCTCCCCTCCCGGTGGGGGTAAAATGGAATACGGCACTTTGCCCATTTCCTGGCAAATACATGTTATTAGGGGGGCATTTTATAAGGGCACCTCTTCCTTCACTAGTCTTTTTCCCCAATTATTTTATAATAAGCAGGCTTGTGGCTATTGTATGGATAAATAGCAAACCCCAGAAAACTGGGAATGAAGTCGGGGAGGCCAAGAAGACCCCTCTTGGGGGAGTTCCCCCCCAAGTCTCCAGAGTCCAGTCCTTAATGGTGTGGCTGCAGTGCCATCTAGCGGGTGCTCGGCGTCTGTGTCCCCCAGCGGACCCCTGATGAGGACAACCCTAACTCAGGGGCCCCCGGGGAACAGGAATTTGCTGCTGCTCCTGGGGAAGGTCTGTGGTAAGCAGTCACACAGCCCGAGGGAAGAAATACTGAGAATTCAGCGTCATCAATAAAGATGCTTTTGAATGAAAAATTTCAAAGGCTATAACCTTTGCTCCCTAATGGAAATTTGCCCGGAGGAGGTAGGTTGGTCTTTTTTTTCTTTCCTCTCTTTGTTTTGTTGAAGTATTTTTTTATTTAATATATTTTATTTTATATAATTCTTACATCATTTTTCATTTTTGCACAATGTACGCATTTCCTCTCTCCCTCCGCCCCCCACTGTGTCTCTGGTTTAGAGTTGCTTGTTGATTTTGATTTTTTCTTTATTATAATTAGTCTTTTTCCTGGTCCCTTGTTGCATCCATATTTGTGTTAAAAGTTCTAGAGGCTGCTTTCCTGAGAATTGCATAGAATCATCTTCAACAGTGTAGTGAATACCTAGGGCTTTTTTTCTTTTCTTTTTTTTTTTTTTTTGAGAGAAAGGCGTGTTGTGGTGAGACACCATGCCCATGAGTAGCCGGGTGTGCACTATTTCCCCCTGAGCCAGGAATGTCACAGTGTACCTGAGATGAGTGGAGGATAAACACGTCTAAGACTGTATCAAGACCTCTTCTCTGGATCAATTCATTACTGTTCTCTTGTAAGTATTACTGCCATGTCTACTGAAATGCCCACAAATCAGATGCCTCACTTGGCAAATATCCAGAGTGAACTCATCCACGCCACCAGCTTCTGGAAGGCTCCAGTACCTGCAGAACCCCAGTCGGCCCGACCACCCTCCCAGCCTCTGGGCACTGCCCCCCTTCTTGGAGGGCCCATAACAACGGATGAGCTGTGCCTGGCTTTGATAAAGGTGAATATATATAAAGTTTTAAATTAAAGGCAATCATTCCTATGCACTGTTTTGTGTCTAGATACTTCATTCAACATTAAAAACCATCCATTCTTGGGCCTCCTCTGGTGGCGCAGGTGGTAGAGCGCGGCGCTGTGAAGCTGTCCGCAGCCTCTGCAGTGCCGGTTCTATCCCGGCCGGCCGGCGAGGGTCCCACAGGGCACAGCAGACCTCTCCTGACTCGCCCACTGCTCCCCTCAGCAGTGTATTTCGTCCATCTGCCTGTTCTGTTCCCCACTCTGTCTCTGGTGAATCCTCTCACCCTCCTGTGTATCTGGCCTGTACCCGGGTTCTTGTATAAATAAATAAATTAAAAAAAAATCCATTCTTATCCTTGTAAGTACTCACAGCTCATTCATTTTTTTCATCTGTGATATACTCCATTGTGTGACCATCCCATAGTTTATCTCCATTTCTCTTATTAGTGGATATTCCTGTCGTTTCCAGCACTTGGCTATTGCAGGGCTGCTGGACATCCTACCCAAATCTTTTGGTGACGATACATGTGACTTTCTAGGAGTAGAATTACTTGCCTTGTCATAGAAAACGAACATGATTAGATTTCTTAGACAATGGAAATGTTCTAAAGTGGTCACACCAGGTCACAGACCAGTGCCTTCTCTTTGGCTCTTGCTGTGTCTTTCTGATACACACACCTTGGGTGTGTGGTTAGTACAAGGCTTTGTCTTCGGGATGTAGCAGTGAAGTGTCCTGCCCAGACCCTGCACAGTTTGATTGGCAGTGGGATCTGTTTTGCTGGATGGTGTCACTGAATTTCCAATTTCTGACATTTTAGTCACCGAGAGCTCCTATTTCTGAAACTAGAGCTTCTTTTTATAGCCTGCACAGCCGTCTAACAGAGCCCCAGAATCCAGGTTCTGGGGGAAAGTTTTTTCAACATAAGAACAAGAACTTTAGCAAAAGGGAATTGCAAGACTCGAGAGTCTAGAGGCAAATGTCTTCAGGACATAACTCACAGCCGTTGTCCCTTCAGCACAAGGGAGAATGAGAGGGAGCACGTTTCTGGCAGACCCCTCCCTGCAGTGGTGGGGTGCTGTTCCTGCAACAGAGGGAACCCCTCTGTTGCAGGAACCTAGGGTTTGGGATGACCTAGTCTTGAGCCCTTCTCCACCGAGACGTGTAACCAGTCAGTTTGTAGGATGTAGTAACTTGCTCCCAGCAACATGTTAAATCTAAAGCTTTCTAAGGATCATCAAAATTTAAAATTACCATAAAATTACAAGCCCTATAAGCACCTGAGGGTCCTATTCTTAGCATTGCCTGCATCCCCATCCCTGCCATAGCCATCAGCTCCTTTGTCCCTGCTTATCTAAGCTTTAAAACCTGTGAAAAGTTCCAGTCTTTGCAGGACGATTACTGAACAATTACCGAAAGCAGCTATCTGCCTATTCCTATAAAATAATGGGCCTACATACCCATTAGATCAAGACCTCCCCGAGATAAGACTCAAAAATTGTTTCACCGTATTAAGTTCCAGGAGAATAATTGCATGTGGGAACCAAAAATCTGCCAGCTGGGTATCTGTAACCTTCTATTAGGGAGAGGTGTAATTCCCAGACGCTCGTGTGTCATGGAAGAGAAAATGAGCAGAGACAACCCCCCTTGTGCTTCCTCTGATTCCCCTGCAGGGCACAGCAGGCATGGAGTGGGGGACACCTTCAGTGTCAAGGAAGCAGCTGACACCCCTCCCCAGCACTTAATATCCCAGTTGGGTACTCTGGGGAGTCATAAAGGCATTTTGCCCTGATGGGATGTTCCCTCCGCCAAGCCGATTCAGCCCCAGGTAACCTGAGCTCAAGATACTTTAATTGATGGCGCAGAGGCCCTGAGAACGAGATTTGAGGTGGATGCGCCGAAAACAGCGCTGCTGCAGCAGACACCCCAGATGGCCAGACGCCACTTTTCAACAGTTCATCACTCAAGGGGGTGAAGCCATCAGGATTCTCAGCAAGTCAAAGCAAGATGGAGACAAAAGTCCTTTCAAGAAGTTCCTTGGGGTTTAGAAAGTGCCTTGAAGGAATCCTGGTTTATTTTCCCATTACCTTCCTTTAAGACCCAAGATGATCAAGTTACTAATTACAAAGGACAGCTCCGGCCTGGAAGGACACAGCCACCTTTGAACCCGGGCCCTGAACTTCCTGCCACGCGCACGGCGGTGCTTTGCCGGTGGCTCCAGCAGCAGGACCTCCTGATGACGTCTCCCACCTCCGAAACAAGCACCCACAAGGTTTTATCCCGTAACAGCTTCATTCCTAGAAGACCCAAGGCCCCAGGCTCCGTCTCTGCGTCAGCCGGGTGGGAGAGCCCCGCTTGGCTCCTGGTGCAATGCTGTCTCCGAAGCGCAGCCTCTGCCCTCGGAGTTGTGCCGCACAGCAACTCATCCCATGGCTGTCACAGGCCAGCCTGGACCTGTCTGGCTCTGCTATTGTCTCTGTGTCACTGAGAAGCCCACCTGCTGCAAAAGTCTGTGGCCACCGGAGCTCCCAACAGAGGGTCGTGGCCCTGCCTGTCCCCTACCCCTTGTAAGACGTGGCGACACAGAGCGGTTTTCATAAAAACTCTCCGCTTATTCAGGGCCTGTTACTTCTGCACACTGTACTTTAAAGAGGGGTCCATAAATATTGTACCCTTCCTTTAAATACTCACTTATTTTTTTAATAGAAAAAAGATTTCAAGACGCGTGCCACTGTGATTTCCCAGCGGATAAATGGGCGCGAAATTCCCATGCCCGATGACGATGTCATCAGAAGGCATTTTATGCATTTAAAGACAAGTGTTAAAATATATTTTTGCAAGGATTAGTCGTGTTAGATAAAATGATTTAAGAGAAAAACGCCTGTGATCATTCTTCCGGTACGGAACGATTGCTTTTTCCCTTGGACTGAAATCATCGGAGGGTAATTTAAATGGAGTTGGTCAAAATTCACTCTTTTCTAAAATCGTGTTTCTAAAAATGTCCTGTATACTTTTCCAGAATAGAGTGGCTTTATGTTGTTGATTGATTCCTTGATGGAAAGCATGATTTTAAAGAAGTAAAATAACCTAAACTATTAATGCCCTTCACTCTCTGTCGCTGGCGGCCGTGGAGACATCTATATTGATGTGAACCTTCCAGGGGCGCGGACGAGCCTAATTTCAGACCTATCAACCCTGACAGCTCCTTTTTAATCAAGTGGATCGGAGCAGATATGCAGACAGAAGAGTCAGGAGCAAAGAACTCACAGTTTGGAAGTCACGTCCGCGCTGAGATCGCTGGAGAGGCGCATGGGTCTGTCAGTCAGTCATTACGCACTGATCCCAGAAATCTGTGGTTTTATTAAAATTGAGGAGCGCGGGTCTGTGTGGAGGGGGGGGCCTGTGAATGGCTTATTTGTAAATGTCAGCCTGAGAGCGGAGCCCCTCACGGAGTCCCTGGGCTTGGCTGTCCGTGGGGTCCGGCGCCCGTGGGCGCGGGGAGGGGCCCGCTGAGAGCAAATGAAATCTTTGGCAGCCGAGACGCGTCTCTCCAAAACTCCCTGCAGAGCCTGTGAAACCAGGACTCCTCCTGCGCCCCGAGTCAAGCTCCTTGAACCCCCGGGGTGGTCAGGCAGTTGACCTTGAAGTCCACGGGGTGCAGGTGGGAGCCCAAAGGCCCCTCCTAGGAAGCCCGGGAGGCGGAGGCGCCCACGGCGCGCGCCCGGACACCCCGCGGGGGCGCAGCCGGGTCTGCGGAGCCCGAGCTTCCCGTCTGGGCGCGGACAGGACACTCGGGGCCGTGGCCAGAGGGGTCCCCGCTGAGTCCCGCGTCCCCCGGAGCCCCCCGCCCGGGGCGCGGGCGCTGCGGGCACCGTCTCCGCCGGGCAGGGTGTGCGCGGCCCCCCGCGAGGAGGCGCTCGGGGAGCTCCTCCCGCAGAGCCCTGGCGCCCGCGGTCCACGCTGCGCCCCAGACGGAGCCGGACTCACAGCAGGGGAGAGGCGGGAGGGGCTGCCGGGTCGGGCCGGGCAGCAGGACAGGCCCAGGGGCGCCCACGGACCAGCCGCTCCCCCAGGCTCCTGCGAGGCCCAGGCCACTCGGCGGGCACGCGCGGCCCCAAGTCCCCAAGTCCTCCCGCGCGCCCGGCCCAAATGGCCCGGCGGGCCTCGCCAGCCGCGCCCCTTCACGCCACCAGCGAGGGCTGCGGAGAGCGCCGGCCTCTGGGGTGCAGAGCCTGGGAGATCCGGGGCCCGCGAGTGTCCCTGGGTCAGAATTGCCCGTTTCTTGCGTTTCGTCGCTGAGCCCGGCGCGTGCGGAGCTCACCTGTGGCGCAGGTGCCGGCCCTGGGGGCTCCTCCTCCGGCAGTGGGGCCCACCAGGGCGCTCGCGCAGGCCGCCAGGGGGTGGCTCGTCCTCTGTCTTCTCCTCTGCCCTCCCCTGCCCTCCCCTCTCCTCCCCTGCCCTCCCCTCTCCTCCCCTGCCCTCCCCTGCCCTCCCCTCCCCTCCTCTGCCCTCCCCTGCCCTCCCCTGCCCTCCCCTGCCCTCCCCTGCCCTCCCTTGCCCTCCCCTCCCCTGCCCTCCCCTCCCCTCCCCTCCCCTCCTCTGCCCTCCCCTGCCCTCCCTTGCCCTCCCCTCCCCTGCCCTGCCCTCCCTTGCCCTCCCCTCCCCTCCCCTGCCCTCCCTTGCCCTCCCCTCCCCTCCCCTGCCCTCCCCTGCCCTCCCCTCCTCTGCTCTCCCCTGCCCTCTCCCATGTTACTCCCTCCCTCCAAATACACGCACACACACACACACACACACACACACACACACTCATACTTGTGGCCCCGGCACCACCCAGTCTTTCCAGCCACATACAACCTGTTCATCTTCTTACCCCAGTGCCTCCCCGCGGGCAGCGCAGCGCCTGGGGCGGGGGTTGTGGGGTGAGCCGCGATCCCCTATTTCCGGGACGGTGAGGTTCCGGGTGAGGACAGAAAAGCCTGCGTGGCTGGCGGGGAGCCGGGCCTGTGATTTAGGAGGTGGCGAAATCCACTCTCTCCACGGTCCCAGCCTGGATCCTGGTCCTCGTCCTTCAGCGCTGCCCACCTGCCAGGTGTTTTCTGGGCCTAGAATCTGAAGTTCAGTTGTGTTGGGGTGTTGGTGAAACTGTGGAGGATGGCGGTGTGGAAAGCCAGGAAATTTACTTTTGAGTGAAAAATAAAACAATGAAGTGGCAGGTTGAAAGCCACAGTCCGCAAACCTGAACCTGCGCCCGCGCCAGTGGATACACACACGCCACGGAGCCGCCCTCTGCGGGCGCGCAGGTGTCGGGGGCACACCTGGCTGAGGGGTGATGCTTGTTGGTTGGCATTTTGGCTCCTGCCCTCACAGGCCTCAGCGTCCATCACCCCTGCGCAGGGGACGCCTTGGTCAGGTGCTCCTGTGGGCTGATTCCACTTTACTTGCTGGTGTTGAAAACCCAACTTATTTTCTCTTGGGGTTCAGCTTGAATGTAAATTAAAAATATTAAATTCAACAAGAAAAATGGCTTTTATCCCCCTCAGATTTCAAAATCTACTTTTATTTATTTTGTTTGGTTTCTAATTCCTTTGAACTTTCCATGTTTTCACTCAGTCTCTCAAGAAGTAGATTTCATTTAAAAATAAAATTTCTGTGAATGCTGCTAACTAATTGAGCTGTGTCTCTCCCGGCTTCCCTGGGCACTCGGGGGCGGGGGCTGCTTTCGCATCTGGATAAATGTCAGCCGGCAAACATCTTGTGTTGAAGTGAAGCAAAGCCTCCTAAATGCAGACAGAACTCGGGATTGATTTTGAGTCTGTAATCTTTTAAAAAACATTTTTTCTCTTGGATTCTAATTTCTGCACATTTTAGTTGGATTTATAGATTTATAGGGCATTTGTCATGTTCATTTACCTAATGGGTGAATTTAGTATTGGAGCACTGAATTATTTTCAATTGGATTTGGATAACGAGCACTTATTACAACTGAAATATATTACATATGGCTTCATTTTCTGTAATATCAAAATTATTTTTGTTTTATTTAATGTAAGGAATTGAAAAACCTACTTGACGTCCTTTATGGGAGGCGGCTGCCTGGGTGCTCCAGCTCGGGGCCACAGCGTCGTGCTCGCCTCTCTAGGTGCAGGGAGTCCCGGGAGGGAGCCCTTCAGCCGTGGCCTGGGAGGAGCTGGGGGCACCCAGCAGGCGCACGAGCACTCGGTCGGAAACGGGCTGCTGCAGCCAGACCCCCTAAATGTCTGAGACTAAAGTAAAGAAATGAGGAAAAAAGCTTACAGACGCCGACGACTATAGGGTACATTGGAATCTACTCCTCCGTGCAGCTGGCCAGAATAGATGCTACGAGGCCGCGCCTGCTGCAGTGCTGTTCCCGACACCCCGGAGCCGCAAGCGGCCCGAGTGCTCACAGACTGAAGGACAGATAAAGCAGATTCTGCATATCACCAGGATGAACACGATTCAGCTGTAGGAGAGACGAAATCCTGCCATTTACAGCACCACGGATGACTCTGGAGGGGGTGATGCTAAGTGAAAGAAGCCAGACAGAGAAAAGAAGGTCTGTAGGATTTCACCCCCCTGGTGGAGAACGCAGACAGACAGAGGGGTCGCGTAAGACAAAATAAACTTTTGGACTAGAAGACCGATCAGTGGTCCCTGGAAAGGGCGCGGGGAAAGGTTGGGGAAGTCAGAAAGAAGGGACAGGTGTAGGGCCAAGGAAAGAACTGGACTTTCGGTGGCGGCCTTAATAGCGCAGGGAAGCGTGTTGGCCCCCAGGTTTGCACCCCTGAAGCCCACACGGTGTTATAATGCGATGTTACCTGAACTCAGAAAAGTAAAGGTGCTGACATGCTAAATAGAACGCTAGTAATGAGCCGCTTGGGACTGCAACAGCAGCAGAGTGACAGAGGGCCAGACGCAGGAGGAATTTTTAATGTAACACAGCAACCGCTGCAAATCCGTAGGTAAGGAGGGCCGGTTATGGAAAAAACAGCCAAAGTACAGGCTTAACCTTCAGAAAGGAGAGATTTTTACTTATTTCTGACATCATAATCGATTCTAAATAGATTGAAGAATAAAGCATAAAATAATAAAATAAAATGAAATAAAGCTTGAAAAGACTCCAAAGAAAAGAATTTATTTACAATCCTGCAAGGTGGAGAGCGCTAACTCTAAGCAGGGCAGGGAACTCAAAAGTCATGGAGGAAAATTTTATTACTGATAAAATTATGGATAAAATGTCTTGAGAAAAGAAGAAGATAAATGACAAAGTGGGAAGAAATATGTGTGGCGTATTGTCAGGTGGGTGTTGAGAGCTAGCTAGTGAAGTGGATGGATGATGGGTGGGTGGGTGGGTGGGTGGGTGAAGGCTTGGGAGGGTGGGTGGGTGGATGGAGGCATAGGTGAGTGGGTGGGAGGGTACGTGATCAGTAGCCCTGGGCTGCTCTTGCTCCCTGGCCAAGCCCAAGTCGGGCTGAGAGCTCCCACCACCCGAGAGGGCCCCAGTGGGTCCCACAGGGAGACCCATTGTCCCAGGACACGGCTGCAGGTCCTCAGTCTTCAGGTCTCAGGCACAGGCGGGCGCAGGACAGGCTTCTGTGTCCTTCCAGCTGCTTCCTGTCACCCCGATGACCTTCACTGCAATCCGTGACTCCGTCGTGTCGCGCTGGTGCCCTGCAGGGAGACGCAGGGCTCGAGGCGGGACGTGTGTGCAGGATTTACTGTATTCCTGGCACGTCGCGGCCTGTGCCGGCGGAGCCCGTGAGCACCCAGTGTGAGACAGACGCAGACCCGTCAGCGCCCTCAGCCCCACGGGCACCTGCCCCGTGGCTCACCCGCACAGGACTCCCGGGTGCTGAGATGAGCTGAGACAGGGGCGGGAAGGGCAGTTCAACTGTGCACAGAGTGGCCCTGGCCTCGGTCTCCCCAGGATCCAGCACCCAGTTCCCTCTCTCGTGGGCTCAGGGCTTGCTTCCTCCGAGCAAGGTGGCGGCTTCCCAGTGCCAGCCTGAGGTGCCCTTCCCGGGAGCACTTGCAATCAGTGTGTTTCCTGATTACCTTCACCCACCATGAATAATTATTAATGCTATTATTAGACCTAAAATGGAACTAATGAGCAGCCCTCTTAAAAGGCCTCTTATGTTACATATCGGGAGCCTCAAGGTGCTGTTGACATTCGCTGACAGGGCTGGGAGCTCCTGGTGGGCGTGGGGGATGGGAGAGGGGCCAGATTGGGCTGCTGCAGGCAGTGAGTGAGGACCCCGTGCTCGCCGAGCGCGGCAGGTGCCTGGGTTTGTGCTCCACATTTAACCCAACAGGGTGGTGGTGAGTCTGAGGCCGCCCTATAGATAATGTAGGAGAGCAAGCAACCTGAGTCAGTGAGACCCGGCCCGGGGCACAAGGGGAGGTGGTGGCAGGGCTGGCCAGCCAGGCGCAATCCAGAACCTTCCAACAATCTTGCTTGTGAGACTTGAGATTGGCAGCCCACCCCCAGGTCAGACTCCGTGTTCCTGAGAGATCTGCCTCCCGGCCTCACTTCTAGCCTCTCAGTCCCAACAGTCATTGTCTTCTATGTTTCTCCTCCCAACATGACTAAACCACATCGTATTGAAAACACAATTCTTACGGGTTTTGTATTTCAGATAACTCCCAAAGAAGGCCGTGGAATGTCCATTCACAATAGGTCATTGTGGGCCTCCCTGGTGGCACAGGGTTAAAGTCTCAGCACTATGAAGCTGTCCACACGCAGCCTCTGCAGCACGAGTTCGATCCCCAGCCAGGGAGCTACCCACATGGCGCAGCAGACCTCTCCTGTCTCCCCGCTGCTCCCCTCCACAGTGTACTTTAGTAGCTCTGCCTGTTCTGCTCCCCACTCTGTCTCTGGTGAGTCCTCTCACCCCCCACGCCTCTAGCCTATACCTCAGTTCTTATTTGCATAAATAAATAAATCTTTTTAAAAAGTAGGCCATTGTTTAAAGGGGAGGCGTATGAAAACCAAATATTTAAAAATCCTCCTGAAAGGTAAGATTTTTTTATTTAGAGAATTGTGGAGATTGGGGATGGTGCCACTAGTGAGGTGCTCAGGGAACTCTAGCCCAGTAGCCTATTGGGCTGAGAAAGAAGATCCTAATATCGATCGAGCAGCAGAGGGCATCTAGGCAGGGGCTGTCCCGGATCCATTTCACTGGGCCCCTGACCCCGGCTGTGCTTCCTGAGAAGGGCTGCTGGCCTAGTTGTTCTCTCACCGGTGACTCGAGTGTCAGGCAAGGTGTCTGTGCTGTTTTTGGAAGCATTTTCTTTGGAATGACCCAGTGGTTTGTCGAAGACACATACATAACCGAGGAGCCGCAGCAGGCAGACTCCAAGAGGCACAAGAGAATTAATTTTTAGCTCAAATGTTACTGAAAACTTCAGTAGATAAAATTTATACCACAGGCATTTTTATCTGCAAGGGAGTCACAGAGCAGTTGATACATTTTTTTTTATCCCAAGGAAAAATATCTTCAGGAAGAAAAGTCGATGGGTTACATGATTTGAGGCCCATATTTAGAAACTTTCTAATTTTTGTCGTGTAAAACCATTCTCCATCGACTGTTATTTAAAGTGCTTCTTGGGTATGGTAAATAAATTAAGGTTTATTTTCAACTGTACTGTAGATCACAGTGGTAAGTGCCCTAGAGTTCAAAACTTAGCATATAGAGATTCCAAAGCTAAATAACCACTCTTCTCATTAGATTTTTTTTAGTGCCAGAAATAAATATGTTCGTGCCTGATGTCACATTTAATTTGAGGCATTTTTGTGCCTCATTTTCTATTTCCTTGTCAGAACTATGTATCACAGGGCCCTTTTATCCCGATTAGAGCTGGGGAATGACCGAATAAATTCATTCCAAGAAAGAAGATCTATTCTGCTGCGTGTTTTGGAATTACACCTTTTAGCTCGTATTTTACTACATGCTGCAGAGCCAGTCACAAGTCACAAGACACATTGTACTCCAGGGCGTTTTTTGAAGGGAAGAAAGTCAAGGACGTTCCTGGCCAGAAAAATGTTTTTACATGAGGCAGAAGGTGTTTGTGAGGTACCATGGAAACCGCCTTCTCTGGAGCAGCCCCTGCCCTCCAAGCACCTGGCAGCAGCCCTGCCCCTTCCTGCCTGCCCACCACGGGCAGACGGGCCTGGGCCCTGGTTTCTTGCCGGCGGCGGTGCTCCCGGTGGGCCTGCTGCCTGGGGGGAGGCCCACGACGCTGGGAGCAGGAGCTGGACCAAAGGCCTTCAGACTCCATTTCTTCCCTGTCAAGCTGCCTCAAAGCCCAGCACAACAAATGAATTCCAAGGAGTGAAGGAAGATCAATTTTCAGGCCCGTTGAATCTCCGGCCTTTTTGTGGGACCTGCCAGTCCTGCCGGGAGCCCCTGACAGGCTGGGAATGTGCCGCCCGCAGCCTCCCGTCCAGCAGACAGTGATCCGCTTCCGGAAGGGCTCCGGTTGTCTCCGCGGGCTACGCTCTGTCACTGACAACTTGGGCCTGCTTGCAAGTAATTAAAAGATTTCAACCAGTGCAACTTAGGAGGAAGAAGAAGAAATCATCTGAATGCATCGAGTATGAGCAGGCTTGCAGGGCAGGAGCTGGGGCTGTGGGAGGGGTCAGCCTGGAGGATGAAGGACTTCAGAGAGTTCCTAGGGCTTCTCCCCACATCCCGGATGAGGAAGCGACTTGTGGGTTGCACGGCAGTTGGTCTTCCTGACCAGCTACGAACCTTTGCAACACGGACTATGCGGGCTTGTCAAGACTGCATGAAGCAAGGCGTGCTGGAGACCCAGGCAGCAGCACCTGGCGTGTCAAGTCGGAATGAACTAAGCGACTCTCAGTCTCAGTGTTGGGTACGCAATAGGGAATGGCGGAGACTTGAGCAAACTGCAGTGGCCGCGCCCTGACAGCTCTCACCAGCTCCTGGCAACTGTCGCTCTTTCCGTGGCTGGCCCAGGGTGTCCATTCTTCCTTCTTTTCTATAGGAGTCACAGATCTTATGTTTATGTAGAAGTCTGAATTTTAAAATGTCAATAATTTGAGCTTAAAATGTGATGAAAATCAAACAAGAAGCACCAGCAGGCCACGTTCAGCCTGGGACTCCTGGTTGGGTGGGTGAGCGGGACTCGGCCTCAGAAGCTCCTGTCTTCAGGCCTGGTCTCCACCCTCGCCGTTCGCCAGCTGCGGTGAACCTGGCCCGGGAGATGAGTCACAGCCTCCTGGCACCAAGAAGAAAAACTGCTCTGCTCTTCTCAAGCCAAGAGAGCCTGAAGCCAGGAACCCCCAGGAGAGCCAGGCCCCGCTGTGGCGCTGGCATTTCTCAGCCTCTGGAGGTTTTGGTCATTTGTGCTGACCACGGGCAGGGGCTGGCTGGGATCCTAGCTGCGGTGGGCAGCAGCTGTTTCTTGGTGGACTGGGTGTTCCCCGTGCCCCTGGGGTCCTTATACTTTTACGTTAAAATGTTTCTGCATTATGTCAAGGGAAAAAGTGCAGAGAGCAGCCTGCTCCCGAGGGAGAAAGGCCGGCCTGTCCTTCTCCTTGGCCTCGCAAATAAGGAAGTGCCATAGGGATTTTTAAATTATAAAATACCTTTGCATAGTCTACAGATTGGTGCTTGTGTTTCTTCCCTCCAGACAAAAATCAACAAAATAATAAACACAAACCCCCTTCCATGCACCTCTTATCACTGCATGGGGCCTTTTCACCCCTGCCTTTTCTCTCGTGTCCCCTCAGCCGCTGATGTCTAGTGATGTCACCCTGCGTGCCTGGAAATGGTGGTCGACAGCCCTGGGCTCTGGGAGTCGGGTCCTGGCACACCTGGGAGCTGGCGGCCATGGTTGACGCCTTTGCTCACCTTCGCCGGGGGTGAGGACGGGTCGAGAGCCCCGGGTGTTCATTCCACGAGCACCATCAGCCAGCCGTGGCCTTCGTGTCTCTGGGGTTCTTTTCTCCGTGCAGCGGGGGGTCGGACTCGGCGGGACTGAGTGATCGGAGGATGCAGGTGAGTTAGTTCAACTGGAGAGGGGACAATGGCCTCCCTCGGCACCGCGCTCCCAGCCGGCTGAGTCACCGGCGCCGCTGACTTGTGAGTGAGTCGGACAAGTAATTTAATAGGTGCTGATCATCGAGAAGTATAATTTTATCTATGAAAGGTAGATTATATTAACTATTTTATTAACATAACTTTTAAACTAAATCATAGTCTGGCTCCTCTGGTTTACTTTCCAGTTTCTTTCATCATCTTTACGACTTTCTTATGGAGCCTGCCACAAAGTCCCTCTATTTCTTCTATTATTTCCACCAAAACAATTTACATCATTTTATAATGAAACTTCATGTGGATGAAAATTTCACTTCCACAATTCAAAAACAATTATTTCCTTTCCTGTCTATTAGTAATATTTACCCATGTGTGAAACTTCATATGGAGGTGCAGCTGCGTTGAACACTTTATGTTGTGATTTATCGGATGATTATTTAGCAAACAAAATGCTCTCATGCTTTCTCTTCACTTTCACAAATTTCAATGTCAGCGAAATACCTGTTTATTTCCCCAGAATTAACACACCCTAGTTCCTGAAATGTGCCCCGATTGGCGGGTGTGTAGGTGTTTCCCTTGAGGTTATGTCTCTTAACCTCTTGGGCTTGATGGCAAACCTGGTGAGGGAGAAGCCAAGTCTGTTCAGAGCAGGAAACCAAAGACACTCCAGGTATTTCACGCAGAAAGAGATTTAGCGCAGGCGATTGGGTCCTGGCACAGCTGTGGGGACAGGCTAACGTCTAAAGGCGGAGGAATTAGAGACTGTAACGGGACTACTGTTTTTAAAGGAGAGCACCCCGAGAAACTGGGGCCAGAGGGCTGCTGTGGCTGCCACCATCTCTGAAGATCCAGGACTCTACAACCCAGCTGAACTGCAGGTGCAGAGAAAAGCCAAATCAGCAATGACCTCCATGCTCTCTGCTTTCTCTATGAAGGCACCACACGCTGGGCCTTAATTTGCATCCCAACGGGAAGCTGCCAGGGAGGCAGTAAAATGCTGCCTCTTACTCTGCAGCCCTGCAGTGGAGTGGGTGTGCCTGCTTGCGGACGCCACTCCTTGCCTGCCAAGCTCCTGCTGGATACCGAGAGTGACGCTTGGCACGCGGTAGGTGCTGTTATTCTGTCTTGAAGGAATATATGGGTTGTAGCTCTGCTCTCTGAAGGTCGCTATGGTCCATCGGGAAGAGAGGTGAGAAACCATCTACTAAACCCATCTAAGAATTTCCCAAGGCCGCACAGCAGCCGCGGCAGCTCTCCCAGCAGAGAGACAGAGAAGGGCTCTATCAAGGGCTACATGAGTAATGTGCAGTGCTAACGGATACTTAGAAATAAACTCAGACCAATTTTTAACTTACTTGTCTGGCCCGCCCCACTCCCTCCGTGGCTTGAGCACGGGCTGTCATCAGCGGCCACATGTCCGGGGACAACTGCAGTTGTCTCCATGGTGTCTTGTTGTGGGCTCCTTGGGAGAACCGCCGCACGTCCTCTGCTGCTGGGATTCGGTGCCCCCGCTGGGAACAGCTCAGGGGCTTGGGACCAACAAAGCATTGTGCAGGATGTGACAGTGCCAGGCAGAAGACTTTCCCCCGTCCCTTTGTCACTCGAGGCTGTCAGGGCAGGAGAGGGGAGTACCGGGTTTGCAGGAGCCAGAGGGAAATGTCTCGACACTCCAGCCTGTGGTTTTATGTGAGCACTTATCTCCCTAGCATTGGTCTTGAGGGGGGCATTGCTGGGGCATCACAAATGCAGGGGGGATGCTGCATCAGCAATCACTTCTCGTCTTCTTCCAACGAAGCTGGGCTGTGAGTCACCCCGGCCAGCCGTCAACAGAGGAGGCGTGTTTGTCACAGACTTCACATGCCGGAGGCATCCACACCAGAATGGGAGCAAATGTCTTGCAGCAAGAAAGTTCACTGTTTTATAGCAAATGCTTGCTCAGTTGAATGTGTTTTTAAATCACAATTTAACATAACATAAAGTTGACTCTTTTAGCACTTACACGTGTACATTAGTGTTATTGTATGCACGCTGACATGCAATAGAGCTCTAGAACTTTTCATCTTGCAAAACAAACTCCCCACACTTTTTTTTTAATTAATAAATTTTATTTTTATATTCCCCATACAATTGTAATCCCCCCATTCTGACCCCAATCCCTCCCCTCCCGCCCCCCACCCCCCAAAAAGTGTCTCTGGGTCATAGTTTTTGTTGATTTTGATTTTCACTTTCTTATAGTTATTCATTTTCCTAGTCCCTTATTTAAGTTTTCTAGATTCCTGCTATGAGTGAGACCCATCCGGTATTTTTCTTTTTCTTTCTGGCTTATTTCGCTGAGCATGATCCCTTCCAGCGCCATCCATGTTGCTGCAAATTGCATGTGTTTATCTTTTTTGAATGCTGAGTAATATTCCATGGTGTCTATGGACCACATCTTCTTGATCCAGTCATCTATTTTTGGGCATCTGGGCTGTTTCCAAAGCTTAGCTATTGTAAACAGTGCTGCTATAAACATAGGGGTGCAGGTGCTCTTTGGAATGGATGTTTCTGTGTCCTTTGGGTAAATACCTAGGAGTGGAATTGCTGGATCCTGTGGAAGCTCTATGTTTAGTAGGTCCAGAAATCTTGAACAGCTCCTCACCTCTGCCTTCCCTCCACGCCCTGGTAATGCACATTCCATTTACGTGCTGATGAGTCTGACGTTGCTAGGTAGCTCATAGAGGTGGACCCATGCAGCATGCGTGCTTTTGTAACTGGTTTATTTTACTTACCATAAGTCTGCAAGGTTTGTTGATAGAGTGCATGACAGTCGTCTCCTTATTTTCAAAGACTGAATAATATTCCACTGAATGGGCATACCGCATTTTCTCCATTCAGTCATTCCTTGATGGTCATTAGTTTGCTTCTACCCTTTGGCTATTGCATGTCGTGCTGCAATGAACACAAGCATGTTAATGGCTCTTTGAGATCTGATTTCAATTATTTTGGGTGTGTAGCAAGAAGCAATATTGCTGGATCACCTGGTAATTCTATGTTTATTTTATTAAAGAATCATGACACTGATTTTCATAGTGGCTGTGCCATTTTACAGCCCCAGCAGACAGGAGGGTGTGGTGGGAAAGGCAGATGACAACTTGGGGCCTCATCTAGGGATCTGGAGTTTTGTGGAGAGTGACAGACAGGTGGTTCTCTCTCTCTGTCAGCGTTTTCACCCCATCACCATTGTCACCACCACCATCCTACAGTTGTGCAAGAGTTCCAATTTCTCCACATCCTCTCCAGCACTTGTTATTTTCTGTTCTCTTTTTGAAGGCGACTACTGTATTGGGTAAATATCTCACTGTGGCGTCCATGTGCTCCTCCCTTAAGACAACGAATGCAGTCGAGCCTCTTTCCCTGTCCTGCTGGCCGTTTGCACGCCTTCTTTGGAGCAATGTTTATTCAACTCCTCTGCTTGTTTTTAATCAGCTTGTTTATTTTTTGTTGTTGATTTGCAGAACTTCTTCCTATATTCTGCGTATTAATCCCCTAACAGTTATATGGCTTGCAAGTTCTTTCTCGTTCCATACGCCGCCTTTTCACTGGTGATTATTTCCCTCGCTGTCCAAGAATTTATAAGTTTGATGTAGTCCCATTTACCTATTTTCCATTTGTTTCCCAGGCTTTTGTGTCATGTATGAGAAATCATTGCTAAAGCCGGGGTGATGGGCTTCGTTCCCTTTATATATTTTTTTCTAGGAGTTTTAGAGTTCAGGTCTTAGGTTTAGAACTTTGGCTCATTTTGAGTTGATGTTTATGTGTGATGTGAGGCTAGGATCCAGCTTCATTGTTTTGCGTGTAAAAACCCAGTTACCCCGGGGCCTCTCATAGACGAGACGATCCTCTCCCCATCCTGAGTTTGGATTCAGAAGAATTTTAAGGCACGGATGGTTTGAGATTGAAATGTGGTTATGAGTTGAAATGTGTTATGAGTTGAAATGTGTCCCTCAAAAAATTCGCGTGTGGGAATCCTGACTCCCTGCACCTCGGAACTGGACCTTACTTGAAAATAGGGTGCCTGCACTGCAGCTCGTCAGGATAAAGTCGTAAAGTCGTGGGGCCGGTGGCGTGACAGCGGGACGTTGCCCAGGCACAGACACAGAAGGACGCACGTGGAGCAGCTCAGGAGAGAGACGGAGCAGACCCTCCTCGTGGCTCTCGGAGGCAACAGCTCTCTCACTACCTTGATCTCCGACTTCTGGCCTCCAGCACTGTGAGACAATAACTTTCTGTTGTTTAAGCTCCCACAGGGTGGGGCTTTGTTCAGCAGCCCCAGCAGACAGGAGGGTGTGGTGGGAAAGGCAGATGACAACTTGGGGCCTCATCTCGGGATCTGGAGTTTTGTGGAAAGTGACAGACAGGTGGTTCTCTCTCTCTGTCGGCGTTTTCACCCCATCACCATCGTCTCCACCACCATCCACACCATCCCACGCTAATGGTGGCGCTGGGGGTCGCCCAGTGTCTCAGGTCTGCACCCACAGATATAGCAGCGATTTTTATATCTGTTCCCTACTCTGCTTTATTCAGAGCCTGGATGAGACAAGGAGCTGGAGCAGAACCCGCGGGAGAGAAGCCGGGGTCTGAGAAGACAAGAAGTGACGTGGGGGCAGCAAGGAGGAGGCGGTGGAGGAAGGAGCAGGCTTTATGGCCCACCCGGGAGCACAGGGCCTGAGGCCACAACCAGAGGCCCCTCGCACGCACACAGGCCAGAGCTCGGGAGCACGACCCCGGGGGTCCCTCAAGGAGCTCATGGACGGCCCCCGTGTCACCAACCTCAAGCCCCGCCCATTAGGATGACCCTTCTGGCCTGTGCTCCTTGGAGCCCAGCACGGTGCAGGGTGCTCTGAGCTCAGGAGAGGGTGAGGGGCCTGTTTCCTCGGAGGCAGAGACTGAAGCTTGGGGAGAGATGAGCAGACCAGCCCCTGCAGAGGCGTCTCAGAACCTCTCGCTGACATACTGCTCCCATCCCCACCTGACCTTTGGTGCTGTGCGTCCATCACACAGCGACACGCCCAGTTCGGTGGCAGGTGGAGATGAACGCCTTCGCCACCGCCGGGGCCGCCTGGCCTCTCTGCCGCCAGACTAATCACGCCCATGGAGTGAATGTGGAGGGTGGGCGACTTCACTTATGCCACGCTTCTCTTATTCTCTTACCAAGTGCAGTTATTATGATGCAAATGCTCTGTTTTAATTAGGTTTCATATATCTGTTAACCCAATTAGCAGTGTTTTCTGCGTGAGTGTGATGAGTGGAGTTCCTCTGAGGAGGTGCCCCTGTGCACGCGGAGCTGCCCAGATGAGGGACGGTCCCCACGCACGTGCGGATGAAACATTTGACACTAGCGAGCGTCTGTTTTTAATACCATGAAACATTTGGAGGGAAGGGAAGCAGGGAGGAACATAAATCTATTTTTATAGAGCCAGAGAAGCAATGAAACAGCCTATGAGAACACCAAATATTCGTTCAATAAGATGATAATTATAGGTGATTTCAATTATTCCAGAGTAATTGAAAACTCCCAAAGGTATTCGGCCACACAGCCTTCCAAGAAACAGACCTGCAGAAGAGAGCTTGGCTACTTTCTGACTCACAAATTCCCCAGAGTGACATTCCACATTCCTCACCACCATACTGGCCAAGATGGAACCTGCAAATTAGAATTAGCCGAGACATCAAGGTCTCATAGGGTTGCAGATTTATTACAAAGGTGACAGAAGATTTAATTTAAAAGCAGAATTTCTCTGCTCCTAGCAAAGTGCCTTCCATCGCGTGACGCTTGCTGGATGATTTTAGACTTGGTGCTTTCCAGTCACCTTCCAGGGTACCTGGCTCCTTCCTGGAACCTCTCTTCCACCAGTAGGGCCATCTTTTGAGTAATCCGTCATCAGCGTGTCCTGTGCAGATTATTACACTAATATATCATTAGAGCAACAACTGGCTTTGATGATGGATGGTGTAATAGACCCTGGGAGGCGCCATTCACTCAGTGTCGGACAGTCCCTTCCTTGATATATACTCGCAGTCCAGCCCACCGGGCCTTGGTGACGGCGAAGGGACAGACTCCGGAGTGGGTTTTGTCTAAAGTAGCACAAATGAAGCTCTTTATGGTGAAGAGCTCCTTGTAGGTCATTCCAGAATATGATTTGTATTCTGATCGCCAGGTGATAAAAGGATGAAAACATATAAATCCAGCTTCCAGCTACAGTCTGAAGCTCCAGGATCTGGGGTAAGCCATATTGCAAGCTTCAAAGGGAGTGACCTCTTCAGGTGATGCACGCCTCAGTGAAAGGGACGACAATAGACTCTCTTTTATTGTCAGTAAATATTACTCTAGATTTCCCATATTTTTTAAAAATTATGTATTTTTTTTTTTATTGCTGTCATGTTGGTTCACAACAGTGTATATGATTTAGGGGCAGAAGTCACACCTCTTCAGATGTAGTTACTGTGCCACACCCACGACCAGGGTACTAATAGTCCTCAAGGGAGATCTACCGCAGCCCTATTTTCTAACAGAGCAAGCCCGCTCTGAGACAAGGCATTCTTAAAGTCAAACGCTCTCAGTCGTAAGTAGTGTTTGATTTCTGCCTTGCCTAGCTGTGGATTGCAGGTGGATCCACTGGAGTGCGCCAACGTCAACTATGGACATTCACACACACTCAAATCTTGTTATTCACAATCCTCAGTTTTGCCATTTAACACATCAACAGCCTGCTTAGCACGCTTCTTTTAATATTTTATTTAATGTTTTTAAAATTATGCTTATTGAGGTCACATTGATTTACAGCACTGGGTATGTTTTAGGGATATAGGTTAATACCCCTACAAAAGCCTGTTATCGGAGAAAGTATTTGACAAGATACAACCACCTTTTATGATAAGAACTCTTAAAAATAGCTCAACATAATAAAAGTCATACATGACAAATCTATAACTAAGATCACACTCAATGGTGAAAAACTGGAAGCTTGTCCTCTAAGATCAGTACAAGACAAGGATGCCCACTTTCACCACGACTGCTCAACACAGTACTGGGTAGTATGGGGAGTCCTAACTAGCAGCCAGTCAAGAGAAAGCTAGAAAGTGGAATCCAGATTGGGAAAGAAGCGGACTCTCACTCTCTGCAGGTGATATGACAATATACATAGGAAACTCTGAAGACGCCACTAAAAGCTCTTAGAAGCAACCCATCTGTACCGTAAAATTTGCATGATCCTCTTAAAAGAAGTTGGTAGAGTAAGGTCACATGGGGGCATCTTATAACCACCTTTGTACCGTTCTATATCTTTGCGACTACTGCAGCAGTTATGTATATTAATATACATAATGAAGTATATTAATATATTGTCTTTTTCCATTTTGCATCGTCACTGGAGGAGTATAGTATCGGCTATGATTAGAGTGTTTAAACCTAAAAGGCATAAAGACAACACTATCCAGTTTTGAAGGTCCCCCTTACATCATCCCACCACATGGAGTGAGCAAGTGTTATGATCCCCCTTTACAAAAAAAGGCGTCTGCCATCCGAGGGGGCAGGGCTTTGCCCAAGGCCACCACGTCCCTTTGGGTCGGAGTCAAGGTGGACACAGGCCTGAAGTCCCACGTTTCCCCATGATGCCGTGCTAGAGCTATCGTCACCCCAAGAATGATTTCAGTGTCCCTGAATCCCAAACAGACCTTCAAAGCAAAGTCCCTGGGAAAATCACCTGCAGCACCATGAAGCAAGTCATGAGCAGAGAGATTTTGCTGGAAGTATTTTGGAGGCATTTTAGCTGAAGCTAAAGTTTCAAAAGCAAAGCAACAAGGAAACTCCATGGACCCGAAGGACCTCAAATTTGCTGAAACCACAATCAGCATGAGCTGGGCACTGATGTAAACTCCACATTCTCCCCAACCAGAAAGGTCCTCTTTTTCATTTAAAGATATTCTTGAAACCCGACAAGCGAACACAATCCTATTTGCTCTCCCTCACGGAGAAATAATGGTCACCGTTCAGACTCTGTGACAGGCACCGCTTCTGTTGACTTGGGGAATGTCCCGGACTGTCTGCTCTGTCGCTGACTGGCTGCTCCCACTGTGATCCTGCCTGGGCCCTTCTGCCGCCAAGCATCACCGCCGGCTCGGCTTTCCCTCACGCGTCTCAGCACGCCGCAGGCTTCTACCTATGGAGGACTCCCCCCAAAACAGCTACCACCTGGTTCCTCCTCCCACCCTACAGAGCACCCTGGCTGAGCTCGGTGTCCTGCTTCAGGCCGCCGCCTGCTTACAGCAAGAGGGTGAAAGGTCAGTGATGCCCCAGGCAAACCCAGGGTCCTGGCACACGCTGCCTTCTCAAGAATGAGGGCAGAATCCAAATTTGGGGTTGGATGGTCATTTAACCCACAATCCAACTCTGGTCTTATGAACAAAGTTGATTTTACACTTTCATCAAAGCGTTCCACCTCGGCCAACGCTGCAAAGTGTTATAGACTCAAAGCAAGCAGCACGCCACCCGGCCACCTGTCCCCAACTCCCTGCCTCGCTTTGCCGCGGCCGGCTCTTGCCAAGGTTCCTGGTGTAGATCTTTCTAGAGCTGCTTCCTTAACCCTGGATAATGCGCACACGCCTTTGTCTCTTGATATGATAACTTTAAATATTTTCTCCACTAAATAGATTTTGAGTATTAATTTTTTGGCAATAGTTACACTGGACATCACAACATACATAGTTGATTTATTACAAGCCCCCTGGACAGTGTAGTCGTGGCGTGCCTTCGAGCTCACTTCCTCACAGCCCCCCTTTCTGTGTTGAGTGACACCTGTTTCCCTTCTACGCGTGCCCTGAACGCTGCGCCATGTTACTGTGCACGCTGCTGCCCATGGGCAACGCTGACTCGTGTGCGTGCCCACCTTCCCCTCCCAAGCTCGCGCTTCCTTCGCACAGCCTTCATTCTCAGGCCAGCCTCTCTTTCTACCAGTCACACACACAGCTAGTCTGGGGTCATTTTCAGGGCTTGCTCTTGTTTATCGTAGTGCCATTTCTTCAGCGGATGGTTTCTTGTTTTTTTTTTTTTTTTTTAAAGAATTTTTTTTTTTTTATGGAGGCATGTTTTTTTATTTATTTGTTTGTTTGTTTGTTTTTTTGTTTATACACGCACTGGGTACAGTCAGAAGCACGGGAGGGTGAGAGAATTCACCAGAGCCAGAGCGGGGAGCAGAGCAGGCAGAAGGACCCAAGGACACTGCTGAGGGGAGCAGCGGGCGGCAGGAGAGGTCTGTGTGCCATGTGGGACCCTCCTCCAGTGGCCGGGGAGCAGCCGGGGATCGAACCGGCGCTGCAGAGGCTGCGGGCAGCTTCACAACCCAGCGCTCAACCGCTGCGCCACCGGGGAGGCCCCAGCGGATGGTTTCTTTTGGGGAAGAGGGTGTGCACGCTGATTTTTATTCTCCCTGCAGAATTCTACACTTCCTCCATTCTCCTTTGTTTCTTCATCTGTCAGTCTCCGAGGTTCTTCCTTGTTATCAGTTTTTCTTCCGAAACATTGTCTTTCAAATTACCTATCCAAGGCCCATGCTCACCTTTAAGTTTGTTCCCACTAGTCAAGTTCTTATCTACAAGGATTCTTTTTTTTTTAAGATTTATTTATTTATGCATACAAGGATGGGGGGACGGGCCAGAGGTATGTGTGTGTGGGGTGAGAGGATTCACCAGAGACAGAGTGGGGAGCAGAACAGGCAGACTGACTGAAATACACTGCTGAGGGGAGCAGGGGGGAGTCAGGAGAGGTCTGCTGCGCCATGTGGGTAGCTCCCTGGCCAGGATCAAACTCGCGCTGCGGTGGCTGCGGTCAGCTTCATAGGTTGCGTCTTAACCCCTTGCGTCACCAGTGGGGCCCTACAAGGGTTCTTTTAAGGCATTTCCCACTTATAGTATTTCTGTTTTGGAAGGTGACTTATTTCAGCTTCTTTTGCTCTTTCCAAGATCATTTTTTCAGAGCAGCTACCAGTTTTCCTAACAGTTTTATCGTGGAAGTTTAAGAAATAGTTGAGATCGTTGTGTTGGACTTTGATATTTATTTTTTGCATTAATTAAAAGTATTTAGTGCTCTCTGATTTTTATTTTTGCAGACAGTATGGGATTTAAATGGCTTTATTTGCTCTTCTTGTTGACTGGTAAAATTTGTGGTGAATAGATAGAGATAATCATTTTTAAATAGCCTTCATTACCTTGACTACTAAGAAGTCCCCTTGATGTAGTTTTAATTCATATTTATTCTCTCTTTAGCTCTTACTTCCTTGTGCAAGGTCACACAGGAAAAAAATAGTTGTAGAACAAATGTAAATATATTTTTACATTTTATTTTGCAAAACAATAAAATACCTAATAATAAGACATAAAACTTGTTCAGTAAACCTTGATTAGCATGCAATGTACATGCAATTGCTAATAAAATTGGAACAGCAGTCGACATTATATATTCCCCTATTTGAAAACTCATAGCCATACATTTAGTTAAGATTTCTGTATTTCCTGACATTTGAAAGTCTGAACTATATATGAAGCCTCTCTGAAATAGTTTAATTACATCTCAGTTCAACATCTTAAATATAAAATATTTATCATGCTTTCTAGAAGAAGGTAACAGCAACCAAACTGCATTCAATAGGATTAAACCATACAGTCTGCAAGAATTAACCTTTTGAGATTTTTTTTTAGTGTTACATGATCATAAGTAATTTCTTAACAGTGATTAGAAGTGTGTTTATACAAAATAATTATATTGCATAATGAGTCTTCCTGTTATGCAGATAATAAAGACAACTGGGATATATATTGGAGAAAATGCTGAAGTTTATTAAAGATATAAATTATGGATTTAACAAATGCAAAGTAATAAGTTTGAACCATATTGTTTATGTACTCAAGTAATTATTCTCCTATTTTCTTCTAATATCCTGTTGTTATTAGAAATTTTATGTCCTATTAATCTTCCTTGACTTTTTCCCAGAGTGTAAGATTGTTATTAAACACACACACATTTATATACACACTGATATTCACACACAAACAGGCATGTATAAGACAGTTACAAGTACTGATGATAAGCAGAAGTGAGGTTGAAATACAGTAGAGATAACAGACATAGATTCCCAAAAATATAATTATTTTCTAGCCTTACGAAAAATAAAGTGAGTTTGGAAAATTTAAGCTTGGAGGAGGAAGTCCTTGTTTATCTGAAATAAACAAATAGAAGCAGGAGCGATATTTCTGTGTGACTCTTTGAGCTTGGCAGGAATTCAGGTTAAAGTGATTTGGAACAACATCTGGCAGCCTGCAGGTTTCTGGGGTGTTCCTTTCATAGGCACAAAGAAATCTTAATTAAATGCACCTTCCTTATGGACCTTCATAATTCCTTGTGCGTGGCATGATTCAAATTAATTTAATGTCACCTGAGGAAGAAGGTTAAACTTATTGACAAAAAGTCACTCTCTCTGTGTGGCATTTATTCTGTATGCATGCATAATCAAGTGTGGACTCGGATCAATTCACCTTAGATTAAATCATTTCTCTCTGCAGTAGTCAAGATATGTATAAACAAAGGAGGATGGAAAGACAAGTTGAACGGCAAAAACTTCTGCGCTTTAAAATTGTTTAATTGCATGAATGAGCCCTCTAAGTCAGCCCCGGGACCTATGAATCATGTAGAATGGGTGTTATCCTGCCTGATACATGGGGAGCTAAAGAGGGTGTGAGAAGCCAGAATCAGCTGGCCTGCCTGCAGTAGCGGGAAGCAGGGCAGAAGCCTTGTCCCTTATTCAGTGTCCTTTCAACGCTCGCCTTCCGGTGAACTGCTTTCAAATTGATCCAGCATTCCCCAGGTAGAACATCTCCAGGAAGCCAGGCCTAAGGTCTCACTTACAACCCAGATGTCTCTGTTGACTTAGGTTCTAAGCCGATTCTGCTTCATAGAGAGGTTGGTGACTCAGAAGAGGGGGCAACAGAGCACAGGGAGCGAAATGACGGCTGGCCAGGGAATGAGCTTGAGACATTTGTTCTGCACGACATTTCAGAAGGGCAGCTTGGACTTGTCCATTTTCTGAGATTGGAGTGCTCCAGTGAAGGAACAGAATTCCTCTGACACACTGGGCCTCGGAAACCATGCATGCCAGGCCAGTTTTCCATCACCAGGGGGACAGCGATTTCCACCGAAGCCTTCAGAGCTTGGAGTTGTTGGGGGCATTTTCTTCCAAAGTATTTTCTGGGTCAAATTTCACCTCTGCTCATAAGTCTTGATCAGCTCAATATGAACCCAATGCTCACCCTTTTTGACACATTCTTCTAAATCATTTTTTTACTTTTTTCTGCTATGAAAAATTCATCTTTAAGACGGGGTAAAGTATATTTTCCCGTGTCAAAATAGCACACACAGAAAGTCATATTATTTTTTTGTCATGTGTAATAGACACTTATTATTTTCACCCAAGAAAGAGTCAGATTTGATTCCTGTAAAGGAGGGGTTCGTAATAAGAACTTTATGAGTTTCAAATCCCTAGTCAAACTTCTTTGAAGCAAGGTCAATGTTTAAAGGTCTGGTCCTGTGTTCTGAAACCAGCCACGTGTATAAGCACACACACACTCAGAGTTAATGAGGATGGAAAGATTCTCACTGCACAAGGTACGCCCTGTGTCGCTCATACAGCATTTCGTGTTGGCTTAAAGTCCAGATCTCAGAGACATGCTCAGCTAGGTAAAGTTACATGGGGTTGTTGCTTTTGTAGCTACACTAGGACCTGGGCCTGGAGGGTCAGACTCAGTTTCTACATTCACAGCTCACCCAAAGGAATATATTTCAGACAGATATTTGACACGTGGTATACCCTTTATTTAGTATAATCCACCTTACTCTTTTTTTTCCTTTTGGAAGTAGCAATTCAGTGAAGATTTTGGCCTCAATACCTTAGATCACACTGTTTGCTATGCTGAAATGGCAGCTATGATTAATATTTTAAGTGGGTCTCTCTAGGATGTTTGCAATAGTATTTTAACTGATTTTGAAAATATAAAAATTCTGGTTTTCTACTGGTTCAAAAGTGAGGGTAATTCAGGTGCAGAGACGTGGTCTCCCTCTGTCTGCAGCAGGCTCATCACGTGAAAGATAGATGTGCTTCTTGATAAGCATTCAGTTTACTTTTCTGGAAGGGTAGCACTTTCAATTTACACATAGGCCATAAAATAGCTTTGCTCTCATTCTAAGTAGTTACTCAGGCTAAACCTGAATCACGGAAATTTCAGAATTCTGGCAGAAATTCTTCTAATCAAGAAAATCCATTTCCAGGGTGTTGGGCCTTGACATTCTGATATATGGGATAAACTGGAAATGGTTAGAGGAAATAAATGGATAAAAACACACCCTGTGTTCCAGCAGGCTGGAGTACTTGGACATTCCACGATGTCTTTTTCTACAAATGTGTATGTGTGTTGATTTTTACAAATATAATAGACTGTTATTTAAGTCTCCTTAAATTAAAGTCTAGATAGGCCTTTATTCCCCCAACCTCCTCTAGTTACTACCATAAATTCTGTTGGAGTATTTCTAACTTTAAAATTGTATATTTGCTATAACTCAATTTATTCACCACTCTCTAACTTAGGAATTTCAAACTTTCATTTTTCTGAGATCATTTTTCATCTTTCCTGAATTCATCATCCAACTGAATTTAGAGACCTGGACTGCAGGTAAATCCATCTTCTCAAGATTCAAAGACTTGCCTTCCGGTCTCATGAGAACAACTGAAAATTTCCACTCCTGCTCCCCAGTATTTCATCCCCAGGTGGTCTCGGTTACTCAGAAGTCTGAGCACAGAGGGGGTGAAAGCTCGTTATCCCAAGCCGTGGTCTCCAACTTATCTGGTTCATTTAAGTTGCCAAGAAAACATTGAAAATAGTTCTAATTCCACATCCAGATGTTTTTATCATGTATGTGAAAGATGCAGATGGGCATAATTTCTAGATTCTTCTATGTATTTTCATTGAAGAATAAAGTAGTCTATCATTGTTTTTAAAGGTTCCAGCGGAGTCTGCTGCCAAGACAAGTCTCCATCATCCATTGAAGAAGTGACAAACGACCTGTACTCTTAGAAAGATCTTATAAACATTTTCCCACTTGAATTTGGAATTCCATTCTATTTTTGACACAAATTTTCTCAAAGTCTAATACATTTTATGATCAACATGTATCGTGATCATAAGGCTGGCAGAGCTAATATAACAACCCCTAAGCAGGCAATTCATTAATCAGCCTAACAGGTAGTATAAATTTCAGTAAGTAATTATTAAACTCTTGTCAAACAGCTTTGAAAACACAACTGTTGGCAAAAATCAATGGGGATTTTTACAGTTAGTTTAAATATGTCAATAAATATGAATAGGGCTTGGTTGATATTTTAAACAGTTGTGAGTGCTGAGACCTTGCTGACATAAACAGATAAGGAGTTTCATGATAGTAGTTTGCTGAAATGTTCGAGTGATAGGCCAAAAATCACAGTGACCTAAAACTTAACAAGCTAATCATCTCAGCTTCCTGCTCTTCTTTAATCCTTTTGTTAAAAGCAAAGATTTGGAAAAATTGAGTTGAAAAAGGAAGCGGTCCGTGCTCCCTAGAGTCCCTCACATTCTCACAGTGATCTGGAGAGTTCTTTGAGGGCTGGGTTCACACCCCATAGCAATGCACCAACGCAGGAGACAGGAGACGGGCTTCTTTCTCTCTATTACAGGGAGGTGATTGCGAGAGAGAAGGAAAGAAAGGAGAAGCTGCATTCCAGGAGTAGTTAATATGGGGGTTCCCTCCAGCTATGCTCAGTTGTGCATCCCTCGGGAAGCCCTTGGACCAAAGCCCCGAGTCTGCAGGCAGCCGTGCTGGGCAGCGTGGTCCAGTGTCATGGCTCGTAAACTCCGCGTGCAGCGCTGACTTGGGGAGGGGGGTGGACTAGAGGAGTCTGTCCCAGACCTGCTCCCCCGCCTTCCTGCCCTCACGAATATCAAGACTCATTAAGTCTAGGGTAGCTCAGGAACCCCCAGTTTAGAGCAGGCCCCTGGAGATCTTGTGGCAGAAGGTCACAGATAACCACGCTTCGAGAAACAGGGGCTCACAGGCGTGATGGTGGACTTTGGCCCTGACAGGGACCCCTTGCTCTTCCACCTCCTGGCTGTGTGGGCCGTGAAGCTGCAGGTAACCCTCTCTGCACCCCGTGTCTTCCTCACCTGTTAGCTCTTCATCACTTAGTGAAATAGTGCACACATGTTCCCAGCGCTCAGGAAATTCTTTTCCTTGTATTTCTTAGGTTTCTGGACATGTCCCTTCCTTTATCTGCAGCTGGTAACATGCTATTTACATTTATCCCCTGGTCTGTTGAGTAGCTCAACAGAATGTTCTGAACAGAAGTTCATAAAAGTGGTTAAAGTGACAAAACAGAGGTAAAGTCAGATTGTGTCTTTCGATCAATACTGAAGACGCAGCTTTAAGTGAGTCTGGCTGCTCCAACCACTTATCTAATAAACTAGCGACCAGATTTTATTGCTCCACCTTGTCCCCAAGGATGCGAAGATAGGTTTGGCATACCCTGTCTCTCAAGTCCTCAGTTTTGACAGTCTCGCCAAAGCAGTCAATGTGCTTTAGTCTCCAGCAAGCCTGCAGTGAGCTTTCACCACACCTGGGTGTCGGCCCTGCCTGGCCCCTGAGCTACCAAGGGTCCAGGACACTCCCTGTGGCGGCGACCCTCGTCTGACCTCAGTGCCTTCATTCGGGGTCTCCCGGGTCTAGCATCTTGGCCGAGAATAATGTGGAGGTTGGTTTCCCTCTCCCTCGTGAAAATCTGACAGAAACCGGCCGGCCTTGCTCAGGGATGGAGAAGCAGCCACGGAGGAGAGGGGCCAGGCTCCAAGCCGGGTTGCCGGCCGCCTCCCAACGCTCCTCCCAGCCCAGCTCCTGCCCTGACTTGGTTCTTCCCAAGGTGCGTCGGAAGGTCTTGCAGGCAGGTCGATTCCCTGGGAGGTGACCCACGACGGGCTCAGGGCACTCTCCTGAGTTGACCGGCGCTGTGAGGAGCTGATGGTCCACCCTTCTGACACTTCCGAGGCGGCCTTGCAAAGAGCTGCCCCCACCCCCGAAGGGAAGCATCTGTCCCTGGAGTCCTGTCCAGTGCGCGCAGGGCCAGCCCCGCCGTGGCCACGCCTGTGGGTGATGTGTCGCACCTGCCCCTCACCCAGCTCCGTACCAGGAGCTTTGTAGAAACAACATCTGTTCCAACTTGACTTTCAGTTCCCTCTGACAAATTTCCTTCACTCTTTTCAATCAGTGGGTGTCTCTCTGTTTTGGTTAATGTCTCTTTTGCTGTACAGAAGCTTTTCAGTTTGATGTAATCCCAGGTGTTTATCTTCGCCTTCACTACTACTGCTTTGGGTGATGAGTCTTTAAAGTTGTTTCTGAGAGCCTCCCCCAGTGGCGCAGTGGTTGAGTGCTGGGCTGCGAAGCTGCCCGCAGCCTCTGCAGCGCCGGTTTGATCCCCGGCCACAGGCAAGGGTCCCACATGGCGCGCAAACCTCTCCTGCCGCCCGCTGCTCCCCTCAGCAGTGGACTTCGGTCCTTCTGCCTGCTCTGCTCCCCGCTCTGGCTCTGGTGAATTCTCTCACCCTCCCGCGCTTCTGACTGTGCCCAGTGCTTGTATAACTAAGTAAATAAATCTAAAAAAAATAAAGTTGTTTCTGGCATGCATGTCTTGCAGTGTTTTACCTATATTTTCTTCTATTTATTTTATGATTTCAGGTCTTATGTCCAGTTCTTTTATCCATTTTGAGTTGATTTTTGTGCACAGTGAGAAGTAGTGGTCTAGTTTCATTTTTTTGCACGTGGAGGTCCAGTTTTCACAGCACCATTTATTGAACAAACTGTCTGTGTTCCATTGCATATTCTTTGCTCCTTTGTCAAAGATCAGTTGTTCATATAAGTTTGGCTTTATTTCTGGACTCTCTATTCGGTTCCATTGGTCTGTGTGTCTGTCTTTGTTCCAATACCAAACTGTTTTAATTATTATGGCTTTGTAGTATAGCTTGAAGTTTGGAAGTGTGATACCTCCTTTCTCCTTTGTTTTCATCAGTAGGGCTTTGGCTATTTGTATTTTTTGTGGTTCCATATGCATGTCATCAGTATTTGTTCTATTTCTTTGAAGAATGTCATTAAGATTTTTATTGGAATAGCGTTGAATCTGTATATTGCTTTTGGGAGGATGGTCTTCACTCTTTCCAATCTGAACATCTCCTTGCAGAACAGATAAGAATGGCCGGACCTACGTGGTTGGCGTCACACCAGTGGCCGGGCAGGACATCACCTGATCAGGCTGCTTTCCTGGCCTAAAGCGCTCACCTGGCCTTGGAGGTGAGCAGACCCCAGGGTTTCTTTCAAGACTTTGCTGCCCCTTCCCTGAAGGTTCACCTTTTCATTGAGAATGACGCTGACCACCTCATCTACAATTGCAAACCACAAGCTCCCTCCTACACGCCTCATTAATCTCCCTCTCTTCTACTAAAAAAATAGCACCTTCTAAGATGCTACAATTTACTTATTTATTATGTTTATAGTTTAAAGCTCCATGGCATAAGAGCTTTAACTTCTGGGTTCACTAATGTATCCCCAGGAGCTAAAATGCTGTCTGCCGTGTTGGATGTGCTCAATAAACATTTGTTGATGGATGAATAAGTTGTGACTGGTTCAGGCATGTGCCTAAGTAAATAAAAGCAGGGTTTGACTTTCAACAAGCGTGTTGGAGCTTCTGTGGATTGAAGCGCCATCAATGAATTGTCTCTAACTGATGCAGGAGGACTTAGTTGAATTAATTGACCTGCTTGGAGAATAGAAGTTTAAAGAGGATACACAGTTAATATTATTTTATGGCTGTTCACCAGCAGGAAGAGACATCGTGTGGATTGCTGGCTCCCTTCCCAGTCCAAATCTGAAGGTGCCAAAAATGGAAGTGGAAACCGCATGGCTTTGAAAAAGTGAAGCCTGTGAGGCCCCCTAGGACTCAGGTGGTGCAGCGACCTGTCTCAGGGAAAGAATAGAGGCCAGGAAGATGGAGTGAGGACGCATAGACTGGGCAGGAGCTGCTGATTTACTTCCTTTGCTGCACCACTCAAAGCCAGTCATTGCTCTCCCGTCAGCAGTTTGAGACAGAAAACACCAACAACAGCCCAGCACCACAGGGGTGAGGTGGGCCACTAACATGGAAAACAGAGAGCCTCCTGGGACAGTTGGTGGGCAGTCTGCAGGGCCCCTCATGCTTTCCAGGCTGGGTGATTAGACAAAAGGAGCAAGTCTGCCTGAAGAGAGTGGTGAGCAGAATGGAGGTGAAGGGAACTCTGTGTGTAGAGTCCCTACAAGGGGCAGCCAACAGAGCTCCAGGTCTGGACTTTATCTCCACAGCCTTATTCCTCCTTAAACACACCTGGATGAGGAAGCGTTGACCTTGGCACCATATTCCAGGGTGAAAATTACCTTTTAAGAAGTGATATTCCCAAGGCAAATTAACTGGATGCCTGTGGACACTGTCCAATGGAAGGAATAGTAAAATAAACTAGAAAACATGGCCAGTGTGTGCCAGAATGAGTGGAGCAGAGTGATGGAGACAAGAATAAGTGGGATGAGGGAGGTGGGACAGGCCAGGAAGGGCCAGGAAGGGCCAGGAAGGGCCAGGCCAGTCACGGGACCCTGATGGGGGGGCACGAGGCATCATTGCAGGTGTGAGATGGCCCCCCAAGTTACATAGTGGTGCAAATGACTGACAAATTAATAAAATTTAAGATGAAAAACTAAAGAGGGTAACTGGTAGTATGAAGCAGGAATGCAAAGGTCTGAAAACCAACCAAGTCAGATGCTGTATGTGGAAGATGTAATAATTCAAATAAATAACCAAACAGAGGAATAAATGGAAGAGCAGGTACAGCCAAGTAATATCTTAGTGATCTAGAAAATCAGATTGAGAAAATTCCCCAAAGGGGTCAGGAAGAGGAAAAAAGTTGACAAGTATAAAAGAGAAGTTGAGATATAAAGCCTGTGTGTGATACACACACACACACACACACACACACATAGATACACACACATATGTATGCATAACAGATATGAAAGATATCTCTGAAAAAAGAAAAATAAATGCAAAAATAGGAGTAAAATTTCCTAGAAGTAAAAATGTAAATTTCTCAGCTTGCAAATGCTTATAGAATGCAGTTGTAAATAAGGAAAAATCCCACACGCATGTAATTTAAGACCATCAGAGGCAAATATAAAATTCCAAGGCTGCTGGGTAGCAGCGCTGACTGCACACGGGATAATAAGAACCAGATTGACTACAGAGTTTCCAACAGCAGCCCTGGAAGCAAGAACATACGTCACACTCAGCTAAGTTCTAATTTCCGTGCGAGGGCGCAGCAAATATATTCTCAGACACAGAAGGGTCAGAGAGCTTATTTCTCAAAGAGTTTCTTCGAAAATACCTTTGGAAGATATACTCCAGTAAGAAGACGAATTAATCCAGGAGCATGTTGTAAACCTTGTGGGAAATAAGGGTGAGTAAATAGCCAGGTAAAAGAAAACACTGGATAAAATTTATTGACATCTAAAAATCAAGATACAACAAAGAAAGAAGGAAAAGGAGGGAGGGAGAACAAAAAAGAAAAAGGAAGGGAGAGAGACATCAAATGCATAACCCTTCAGGGAAAAAAAAAAGTCTAGAAGATACTAAATTTCAAAAATACTTTCACTGAGTTGATTTTGGATTTTAGAAATGATTAGCTTAATTTTTCAAATTTCTTTAAAAGCATCTACAAAATACAGGTTTTTTGTGCTCTTGACCCAAGCTTTTTTTTTTTTTTTCCCCTATCTACCCTTTCTCCTGCTTATTCATAGAAAAATTGAGAAGCAAAACAACGGTCATTAAGGTCTGGGGTTCAGGAGTGACTGTGTCATAGAAGAAGCAACAGAACTGAAATTCTCTCCTCCCCTTTCACCTGTTTTTGTGGTTTCTCAGTCCCATTCTGAACTCCGTGGACCAAAAGTGGATTCTGTGCCCAGCACTGCAACTGCTTTTTTAATTAAATTTTTAAAATTTATTTTTGCCTAGAAGAGCTGGGGTGTAGGCCAGAGGTGAGGCGGGATTCGGGGAGGTGATAGGATTCACCAGAGACAGAGTGGGGAGCAGAACAGGCAGATCCACTGAAGTACACTGCTGAGGGGAGCAGCAGGTGAGGCAGGAGAGGTCTGCTGCACCGTGTGGATTGCTCGCTGGCCTGATGGGGATCGAACTCGTGTTGCAGTGTCTGGTGATAGCTTGACAGTGCTGTCTTTAACCCCAGCGCCACCAGGGAGGCCCTAGATGTTTTTAAAAAATATTTGAAAGTTTGTCAACCTTTAAATATGTGGTTGACATAAATTAAAATGTCAAACCTAGTTATTGCGTTTATTTTTGTTTAAAGGGCAGTTTTACTAGAACAAAGAAAGGAAAAAGAGGCACCTGCATAGACACAGGTGGGTAGAGCACTGCCTGTTTCACTTATTTGTAATTGATATAGCTCATCAGTGAAAATAATTGGTTTTAACAAAAACAGGCAGACCAACTATTCCCACTGGGTTAGATTATTAGGACCACCTCCAGGATGTCCTTTTGAGCCATGTACACTGACCTCTGCATCCTGGGGAAGAAAGCACAGCCCAGAGCTTCCAGTCCCCCGTGAGCTGAGCACCTCCAGCCTGTCCTATGGGTGGCGCCCAGGGTGTTAATAACCCAGGGCAAGGGGTGGGTCTGAGGCTGCCCAGGGGCCTCCAAAGATCTTCTCGGTGCTATGGAAATTATTTCTCATGCCCAGGCTTCCTCTCAGCAAGGGTTTGAGGCTCATTTGCTTTCCTCATATAGCGAGAAGTTTACTTTTCCTACCTTAGTCCTGAATGAAACTCTTCTTTCAAGTAATTCTGGTTTCTCTTTAGCAGAAAATGGTGTTGTCTTCAGATTGCATCCCACGAATGATGTGCCGTCACCAGCACGTCTGCAGCAGGATAAGCAGGGAGAAACTGAGCTCAGAATCACTTGGCATTACTTTACGTTGTTCATTGTGTATGCTGTCCTGTTTACTTGGTCCTATGTGATGCCAGTTTTAAGTTTCCTCTTTTCCTAGTGATTTAATTCCAGTTTTTGAATCTGTATAATACTACCTTGACTCAAAAGCTCAAACTCTATGGCCTCAAAGAATTCTTACACCCCACTGACTCCATCGCTTCTCGTGCAGTATCGTGTTTATCAGCTGGTGGTTCAGCTACGTGACAACTGTAAACTGTGGGCTCTTCTCTCCCCTTATTTCCTCTATAAATTTAGCATGATGCCCCTGCTTCTCTGCTCTTGCTCTTATCCCTTGGCTCTACTCCAGGGTCACTGCATAAGGAACACAGACAATGTTCTCTCCATGTGCATGGCTCGGGAACATTCCCATGGGTGGGGGTGCTGGGGCTCTCAGGCTGCCTGCCGCTGGGGGGCATCTGGGCCATTTCACCTCAGTGGCTGTTCCAAATAGTTGGCAACCTAAGGTCTGTGCTGCTTCCTAATTGTGGAGACTTATCTTCAAGGGAGACTCCTGGCAGAGGTGTTGCAGGTCAAAGGTAAATGCACATGTCACTTTGTTAGACATTGCTTCATTAGGGGTTCTACTCTTTGATACCCCTATTAGCAATAATTACGAAAGCCAGTTTCCCCAGCCCCACCAATAAAAACCCTGACTCAGAAATGCTAGAATATTTTCTGGGCATCACATTGTTCAAGGCACATTAGATAACACTAGTGATGTTAAGAATTTGAGTGTGTCATCCAATGAATTATCAAAACTTATTTTACTCAAATCATAAAATCAAAATATTTTTATTTTTTTTAAAGATTTATTCATTTTTATACAAGAGCCGGGGTACAGGCCAGAGATGCAGGGGGTGAGAGGATTCACCAGAGACAGAGCAGGGAACAGAACAGGCAGACTGACGAAACACACTGCTGAGGGGAGCGGTGGGCGAGGCAGGAGAGGTCCGCCCCCGCCATGTGGTTTGCTCCCCAGCTGGCTGGCAGGGATGGAACCGGCACTGCAGAGGCTGCAGACAGTTCCACAGCACTGCGCTCAACCATCTGTGCCACCAGGGAGGCCCAAATATTTGTTATTTTTATATAAATTCTCACTACAACTCAAAAAATGTTTTATATTGTCATCTTGATGACTGCAAAAAGCTAGCTGCCATACAGTACACATTCTACTCTTAGATATTTATTTACTGAAAAGAAATGAAAATATATAGGTATCCACACAATACGTTTGCTTGAATATCTATATCAGCTTTGTTCACAATAGCCAAGAACTATGAACAATCCAAATGTCCCTCAACTGGTGAATAACTGATCTAAAACCAAAGTCTAAACAAAGCACTTATGCAAAATGATTTAAGAAATAATAGAAACATTAACTAGGAAGTATTAGAGGTGATTTGAATTTTGATCTTAAGCATTAAATGACAGAAAAACCTCATTAATTTATACCAGTCACTGACTATTTTAAGAAAAATAAAATTTACTTATTTTCAAGTAAAATTTATTTTATCAGGCTAATGTGCAATAGGTGACTTCATTAATTAGAAGATACTTAAATTAGCCTATCAATTTTGTATGTAAATGAATTCATGAAAACACTTTGTTCTCTTGAGTAGTTTAAACATTCCCTCTCTCATCTTATTTACATGCTTAATTTGCTTTGCAAATTCTTCATTACAATAGTAAAATTCAAGTGGTCACAAATGAAGAATAGAAATATCTGAATTAATGAGGTTTTTCCATATCCCAATTTTAGATCGTGATCTTTGTGGCTTTTTAAAAGAGGAATTTGGATCCAAAGTTCCCCTGGAGTCTGGCAGATTTCCGGGGCCTTTATTAGCTGCTCTGCGTGCACTGTCCCTGCCAGGTATGTGTCCGCGACCTCACCCGCAGAAAACATCCATTTGACTGTTTTCCTCTTCGAGCTAAAATTGTTTGCTATAAATAATAAAGAAAAGCGTAAAACAATGTTTTGGAGAGCTCCTCTCCACTGATGTTTCCAAATGAAGAGCCGTCAGATCAAATTGTGTTTAAATATTTATTAATGTCAGTAACATGTTGACTCCCCTTCAAAAGTATTTTTTTCCCTAGTTATTTTGATTCTTTTCCAGCAGCTCCACGTGTCTTGCATCCCCTGAACATGACAGGCGCGCCGTTGTCTTGTGAATTTCAGATATTGGAGCTCCTCCCAGCCACCGGCCGCCCTCCTCGAATCCCCTCTCCACTCCGAAGAGATCCCCATGCTCTGATCTTCCCTAATTCTGTCTTCATGGAGTCTACAATTTCCTCGCCTACTGGGGGCTTCTTGAAAGCAGAGTCTGGTCTTAATAAAATCTTAATGGTTGCCAAAATGAACATTGTGTCTTGTAATTAACATACTCATTCCATAGATTTTTATTAAGTTTATGGAATAAGCAGGGAACAAAATGAAGTTCTGGCTTTCATGAAGTTAATATTCTAGTTTGGATGAGCGAACAGGAAATACAAAAACAACCATGAAGTGTAATAGCTGTGAGAAGCGCTGTAATAGCTGTGAGAGGCTCAGCAAGGACAACACGGGGTGGAGGAGGGTATGTGGGCAAGCGGAGGTTGGGGAGCCTGCACTGCCTCACTTCCATCCCGCCTTATCAACCCCCAGACTCCACCATGGGGGAGCCAGGTGCCTTGGGGTGTCTGTCCTGCCGACTCCCTTGATGGCCTCCACCTTGAGCCTGGACTCTGGTTTCTGGAGCTGAGAGGGACCGGGTTTCTGCCACAGCTGGTCACCCTGTTGCCGGTCATTGCCTGCAGCCCTAGGAAGCCATCTCAGGACCCCAGCGTCCACTCAGGCCGACCAAGCCATCAGAATCTCTGCTCTGGGGCAACTTCAGTGGTTGCCCCATCAGGCCTCCTTGGAGACCCACAACTGGGGGTGCATGCCTGCTGGCTGCCCTGGGGGGACAGGTTGCCCTGCCTGGCTCTGCAGGGAGGTGGCCATCCAGCCTGCAGGAACCAGTGGGCTCTGTAGCCACCTCACCACCGTGCCCGTTCTCAGGCCACTGTCCTAGCTAATGGACCGTTCACACGCAGGCCCCTCACGGCTATCTCCCAGGCTCAGCCATCCCTTGACCCTGCATTGTGTGTAAGAAATGCCACAGGAGCCGAGGAAAACAGCCAGGCAGGTGCAGCCCCGACTCCCCAGGGAGCTTCTCCTAGGAGGCCATACAAACATGGAGCAAATCATCTAAACAAGATGGCTGCAGAGGCCAGCACCAGAGGCACCGTTGATTAGCTTGAAGCCAAGATGTCGAGTGGGTCCTGCAGCCGGGAGCCCACTGCTGAAGCCAGATTCAGGCCTGAGGTTAAACACGAGCATGGGGGAGGTTTGCCCTATCTCTTCTGAGAGGCCCAGCCTGCCCCATGGGGTGTATTTCCCATCATCTCCCCCACCTGAAGGGGGTGGCTTCCCCCCAAGACCACCACCCACTGGCTCCCAGCCAGAGTAAGAGAAGGGGGCTCTCCAGGAGGTGCTGGTGCCCGTCATGTGCCCGCCCTACCTGCCTAGAGGACTGGGGGCCACTGCTCGCTGCCAGTTAGGGGACTGAACTGACCACAAAGGGGTGGGGGCTTGGCTCCCGGAGAGGGGTGCCCATCAGATGACCAGTCTCCCTTGTGGTTCTCTCGTCTGCCGCACTGTCTGCATCTCACAACTCTCAGAAGTCTCCACAAAACCCCCAGAGAGGAGAGCAAGCCCAAAAGGACATTCACCTGGGGCAGTCAGATGCCTGATGGGCTTCAACTTGGCTTTAGGGAGTCGTGTCTGCCAGTGAGGAAAGGGTGCTGTCGCCCACTGGGAATTCATGAGGAAGGGCTGTGACAGGGCAACCCCGCTCTAAAACGTGTTGCCTGACTATGGGTCCTCATCTGTGCTTAAAAGGGACTCACTGCAGGTGCACATGAAAGGTTAACAAAAGGTTTATTTACAAGGAAAGGGGAAATGAGGAAATGAACAACTCAGGGAGAAAAGAGGGAGATAAATTCTTAAATATGTCCTACCCGTTCTGCCGACCTGGACTCCCAAATGATCCGCTGAGACCAAACTGGCCTGGCCAAGAGCATGAGCCAAGTGCCCGAGCCCCCCCAACACTGCTGGTTTTTATTTACAAACAGAGAAAATGGCTGCTTAACTCCGCCCTTAGGTCCTTGCAACTTCCCTTCGGGGATCCTGGGATTTGTCTTGATGGAGTGGGGGTGGCGTCCACAAAGTCTGTATGGAGTTTGCTCAGGACAGCCTTTCCCCCTAACAGGGGGACCCAAGGGACAGCTCCCAGGTGGCCACTGGGCTGACTCAAGTCCTGCCTTAGTCCTGCTAACCAAGGGCCCGCTGGGTTCTGTCCCTGTAGACGGAGCCTCAGCAGCCACTGTGCACACTGGAGCCCCTGACCCTCGCGGTTCCCACTCAAACAGGACCCCCCCAGCCTGCAGGCAGCTTCCATCCACAGCTTCCACTCCCCAGGCCAGGAGGCGCGTCCTTGGCTCAAGCCTGCTGCCAGGGCTCGCCAGGGTGGGCTCGCACATGCATGTACATACACACACACACATGCATGCACACCACAGACACATGTCACACTGAGGGAAACAAGCTGGGTTCGTTGTGTTGCTCTTCTCACTTCTCTGCACAGAATGTGGCCAGAAAGTTTTGCCCAACCGTGGGCCTGAGGCCTAGGGGCAGCGCTGCTGGCACAGTAAGGACTCCGGGGCTGGGGACCTAGTGCTACCTGCAAACGCGGTTCTGACTGAGAATCCCAGCCCTGCTGCCGGCAAGCCACAGGCCTCACGCTGACCTGCGGGCCAGCTGACCATCGTGCTGGCCTCTGTCAAAGGGCGAGTGAGGGGGCTCCAGCTGCACAGGCTGCGGGAAGACACAAGACCCACCCCCGACGCACTTAGGGCCTGACCCCTCGGGGTCGGGAGTGTGATGATCACCATGATCACCCTGCAGCCATTATTACGCTTTGTGCGGGACTCCTGCTGAGTCCTGCTCTCTCCTTTCCTGCCCGGTGCCCACGGTCAGGGCCACAGACCCCCACAGCCCCCACAGCCCCCATGGCCCCCACCCTGCGCGGAGCTGCTGTCCTTGCTCCAATTTATTGTTTCCAAACGAATGGAACTTATTTCGCCGCGACAATAAGTCAGGGAAGCGCGGCACGATGGATCTGAAGACGGCCAGGAACGCTCCCTGGCACGCCGGGGGCTGCTCCTAGTCCCGTCCCTGTGAAACGCCTTCCCAGCCAGCCGGGCCGCGCTGCTTCACACCAGGACGCTGACGAGCACTTGCTCGGCGCATCAGAGGGAGCCTGAAAATTCGACGCGGAAGCCACGCGGGCCCGTGGACGTGAAGGAACAGACGGGGTCACACGCGGAGTCCGAGCCGGCGCAGCCAGAGTGATCTGAGGCTTCGCTCGGGAGCAGCCGCGGGAGGATGGACAATGACTAATGACACCCACCCCCCGCCGCGAGCTGCCGGCCAGCCAGCGACCAGGGCCTGGGCGCCGCAGGTGCCTCTCCTCACCTCTCTACCCGAGTGGGTTTTGCTTTTGGGCATAGTTGTAGATTGATGCAACAATGGCGAAGACAGGATGAGGCTCTAGGCACACCCCGTCTCGCCCCTCAGCCGCGCTGGCGCTATCCTGGTGTCCCCACTGGTAACAAGCCACTGTGGGTGCATCCCGGCTGTGCCCACACTTTGGTCACATTCCCTGGCTTTTCCCCGGTGACCTTCCCCTGCCCCGGGACCCCATCCTTGACCCCAGATGCCAGCGGGCGGCTCGTCCCTTGGGCTCCTCTTGGTGCAGTTTCTCAGACGCTCCTAGCTCAGGATGACCTTGACATATTAAACCGTCCACCTCTTGCTATTGACCTGGTTTCTCGGCCTTCCTATTTCTAAACACTTCTTAGAATACTGGAGTCTCTAAAATCAAGCAAAATTGCCTTAATGTCTTTGCAAGAGACTGGTATTATCATGTTGGAGTGTCTGGGGCCGGCTGGCACTTGCGCTTTTAAAATGTGCTTCTGTTTAATCATAGATTAGGGCATTTGTATGCAAAACTGCCTTCTGGTAATTAGATATTTTGAGATGTGCTGTAGAACCCCAATTTTCATTTTACTTAAAATTGCAGCTTACTACACTTATAAACATAATCCATTTACATTAGATCAGCCGGGTAGCTATGATGCATGATGGGCACAATCACATCCACCCTGTATTCTTAACCCCCTCCGCCCAACTCTCTAAAAATTTAACAATTGCCAGAGAAATCCTTAGAGGAGAGAACGGGTAGACGGCATCCTGTCCTGTCTCCTTGTTTCCAGGTCACAAAATTCCAAATCCCAAAAGCCTGTGTCAAGGTCTTTTGTCCTAAATCCAGCTCTTCGGGCCTTGATGCTGCATTGACTCTTTTAACAATTATTTAAAAATGTGTCCTGAGCACCTCGTCTTCACTAAGCACTTGCCACGAACAGGACAGTGGTCCCTGCCCTTAGGGAGCTGCCGATCAGACAGATTTACCAAGTAGATCAAGCACTGGAGACTTGGACAGCACAGCATAGGTTCCCCATATGATGGGAGAGTCCCAAGTCTTGCTGTGAGCCCACTGTCTCCCCCTGCGGTCTCCCCGAGGCTGCCCTCACTGTCACCCATGTGCCCACCTGCCGCACCCAGCTCCTGCCATCCTGAGTGCCCTGCCTGGCTGTCGGGGGGAGTCACCAGTCTGTGTCCTTCTTCATGCTCACTTTGGGCTTTCTGGAGACTTCTGAGCTGCCTCTCTGTGCCCAGGCCCTGCTGTCTGCTCTGTGATGAGCCACTGGACAGCGCAGATGGCAGACTGGACATGGCAGAGGGAAAGAGTGGTTGGAGACATGGTAATCACAGCTGTTCAAGGAGAAGTATACAACACAGAGAGGAAAATGCCAAATAAACAATAAGAGAGTCAGCAAGTTGTTGCAACATTTCAAGTGATCTGCCATATGTGTAATTGGAGTTGGCAAAGAAGATGAGAAAGAAGGGGAGATGGGAAAGTTATTTGAAGATATAATGACCAAATTTTCTAAATCTTCACACAAAATAAGTTCCAGAGCAAAGAATATTACCGGAGATAAAGAAAGTCATTTCATAAAGAAATAGGGATAATTCATGAAGCGCGCATAACAATCCTGAACATTTATGTACCTAAAAAGACAATTTCGAAAATATATGATTTATAGATATTAAAAAAAGAAGTGGAAAGGGAAATAGACAAATTCAAACTAATCAGAAATTTCCATACCTCTTTCCAGTGATCGTCAGAACAAATAGACAATCAGTAAGGAAATCTGGAGTTTGCTTTGATATTAATATAAACAATTCAGCTTTATTTTGATCAGGGTAAATAGATCTTTTACTATCCTATTACTTTTAACCCTTTCTGTCTTTAAAGTGGATTTCTTATTTGCAGCATGAAACTGAGTCTATTATCAGCAAAAATTGATATTATCAACAACTTTAGACTACTTCACCCAACATTAGCAGGATACACAATCTTGTAAGAGACATGAACAACATTTACCGAGATTAACCAAATTCTGAGCTATAAAATATGCCTGAATACATTTAAAGGGATTCAATTTATACAGAGCACACTATCTGACCACTTTGCAATTAAATTAGAAACCTATAAAGAGAGATATCAGGTAATTCCCAAATAATTGGAAACTAAATAACTTACTTTGAAATAACCAGTAGTTTAAAGAACAAATCAAAAGGGAAATTAGAAAATATTTTTAGATGGGATAAAACTGTTAATGTCCAAAAACACAGCATTTAAATTTTGTTGCCTACAATTCATGTGCTGCTTAGAGGGAAATTTATGACACTACATATTGACATCTGGAAGGAAGAAAGATAACAATCTATGATCACAGATCCCACCTAAGGAAAATTCAAAAAGTAAAGCAACTCAAACCTAGAGTAAGAAGAAACTAAATAATAAAGATCAGACTGAAAGACAATGAAATGTCAAATAAGAAATCTCCAAATCAATGAAACCAAAAGCTGGTTTCTTGAGAAAGTCAATAAAATTGATTAACTTCTAGCCAGGCTGATCAAGGAGAAAAGAGAGCAAATACAAATTGCCAATATCAGAACTGAAACAGATGACAATAGAGTAGATTTTTATAGATATTAAAAAAGATAAGGTAATGTTAGGGACAAATTTGAACCAGTCAACTCAACAGTTCAGATGGAAGGGATACACATGTTTTGATGGGGCAAGAATTCAAAAAGCAGTCACTCCAGAGTTCATTCAAATTTCACTCAAAAAGAAGTAAAATTTGTAGTTAAAACCCTTGGAATTGAGGTACATTCTGGAGAGAGTGAACTAACATATAGAAGCAGAACAACAGAATTGAGGTTAATGACATGAACTTGAAAAAGTCATTCTAACACTTGCTTTCAAAAAAGAAGTATAAGAGAGAACATTTTATTTTTTTATTTTTTAAAAAGATTTATTTATTTGTACAAGCACTGGGTACAGTCAGAAGCACGGGAGGGTGAGAGGACTCACCAGAGCCAGAGCAGGGAACAGAACAGGCAGACTGACGAAGCACACTGCTGAGGGGAGCAGCAGGGGCAGCAGCAGAGGTCTGTGCGCCATGTGGGACCCTCGCCGGTGGCCGGGGATCGAACCGGCGCTGCAGAGGCTGTGGGTAGCTTCGCAACCCATGGCTCAACTGCTGCGCCACCAGGGGAGGCCCAAGAGAGAACATTTTATTTTATTTATTTATTTTAAAGATGTATTTATTTATTTATACAAGCACTGGGTACAGTCAGAAGCGCGGGAGGGTGAGAGGATTCACCAGAGCCAGAGCAGGGAGCAGAGCAGGCAGAAGGACCGAAGCACACTGCTGAGGGGAGCAGCGGGCAGGGCAGGGGAGGCCTGCCGTGCCATGTGGGACCCTCACCTGGCAGCCAGGGATAGAACCAGCGCTGCACAGGCTGCGGGCAGCTTCGCAGCCCAGCGCTCATCCGCTGCGCCACCAGGGGAGGCCCTGAGAACATTTTAAACGTTTAGAAAAATGCACAAATATTAATTTCAAAGTTTCTTCCTGCCTCTATTCCTCTTAACTTCCATAATTCAGAAGTCAAGAAGCCTAGGACGCAAACACCCCAGGAACGACTCTCCCTGCCGCTGCCACCATTCTTTGTCCTTCCCTTTCAAATAGAAAGGCCTGGCCAGGGTGAAATGAACTCCGCTGGAACATAGTAACTCTTCAGAGAAGCCATTAAAACCCTGGTGAGGTTGCTCTGCTCGGGAGAGATAGCCCAGACATCACATTAAATGCGACTGCAGTGGCATTAAAGTAAACGACTCCACTGCCAAGGCTCTGAGCACGGCTGTGTTCCTGGCACCTGCCCAGCCCTGCATGCTCCCTGCAAGCACCTGGAGCTTTTGCAGCAAGTGGTCAGGACTCGGTGGCTGCAAACACACGTGTTTGCTACCTGCGGCCTGCAGGATGGGCGCTCCACGTGGGTCTCACCGCACTAAAACCAAGCGGAGGGCAGGGCTGTGTCCCGCCAGGAGGCGGTGAGGATCCGTTCCAAGGCCTTCTTGCCCTAGAGAACCCAATTCCTTGGCTCAACCCATCCCCTGCTTCAAAGTGAGCAACCTTGTCCCCCTCTGCTCCAGGCTCCCCATGACGCCCCCTCTTGACTCTCCTGTCTCCATCTCTGCCACCACCTTCTACGTTTAAGGTCGCATCTGAGGACACTGAGTCCTCCTGGATGACGCAAGACAATGTCTCCATCTCTCTGCATCCTCGCCTCGCCCCGCCCGGCCCCCACCCCGCATAGCCTGACATAGTCACAGTTTCTGGGTTTGGGGTATGGTCATCTTTCGGGGTGATTATTCTACCAACCATGAGGGAATATTGAAGAAAGTAACTTTGGGGTCTTCTGAGGACGCCCTCTACCTGCGAGCTGCAGGCTTTTCCTGATAAACCCACTGCAAGCGGAAAGTATCCTAAGTTGAAATGCATCTAATCCACCTCACCTACCCAAGACCACGCGTGACCCCACCTCCCCGAGCACCACACGCTGCGGCTGGGCAAATTCATCTCACACAGGCCACTTTATAATCGCGTGCTAAGTATTTCATCTAATTACCGAACACGCTCCTGACAGTGATGCACACGAAGCCTGAAGAGGCTTATGGAGACTCACGGTGGCTGCGCAGCACCTGGGGGCAGAGCTCGTTCACACTCACCAGCCAGGGCTGGCGGGAGCGCAGCCCAGCACCCAGCGCACCACCTGTCACCCACCCGAGAAAGAGCAACACTCGGGATTCAAAGTGTGGTTTCCACTGAAGGTGCATCATTTTTGCATCATCCTCAAGTCAAAAAATCATCCAAAGGCCAAAAAATCGTGAATTGAACCGTTGTAAGCCAAATCATCCCAGGTTGAGGCCCCTGCATCACAGGGCTCCGTGGAAGGCCGAGTGGAAAGTACATCTAGCTCCTCGCTCCGGGAGCAGCGGCCCCACAAGATTCCCTTCCAGTAGGACTTCACCGAGGGCTGCATACGAACAGAAGAATGCCACGTGTTTAGCATGTGGCCAGTTAACACTAGACATACGCATCCGCCGCGGGGACTGCTCTGCAGCTCGGGGTAATGAATCCTCCCCCGACCCCAGAGAGCTCCCTGTGCTTCCGGCAGTGACCCACCTCACACCCAGGGGGGGCTGCGGGTCGGCCTCTCACCACCGTGGGCTCCTTTTGTGGATGTTTGAGATCCTTATGAGCAGAATTGTACAGCGAGCATCCTGTGGGCCTGGCGCCTTCTCTGCAATAGTCTTGAGATTCACCCATTTTGTTCCATGCATCAAGTTCATTGCTTGTTACTGACGACTCTCTTTTCATTATATAAATACGCACAGTTCATTTAACCTTTAAATTTTTAGTCTTAAAGGGCAATTTGATGCCAACAAGCTGAAGACTTGCAGATGACAAGTGACTGCAAAATGCAGTGAAGGCCAGGGACGTACAGTGTAGAATAGGAAAGTTCAAATAGGAGAATTATACCTGCTGCTTATGCTCTGTAGCAGGTTTCTACGGAATGTCCACCTCCCCCAAGAGCAGTGGGCTTCTGGGATTTTCCTACCAGGAAAATCCCACTAGGAGCTTCTGGATATCCGTCCCTTTTGAAATCCTGAGGACTTGACAGCTAGGGTCTCTGGAATCTGCTGTCTTCAAGTTCCCAGAATCCACTGGGCAATCACTACCACGCCAGCAGTAATACGCCTCATATGAAAAGATAAACAAGACACAGGCGATGCAACCAACAGCCAGAAGAGACTCTTCATTCTTGGCCTTAGATAGTTTAGAGAACCATTTCATGTCACTCTGCTGTACGTCCACCAAAAACTATGGAGAATAAGAACGCTAGCTCAGTTACAGAGCTGGATTTGCAGGGATTTCCATCCCTGAGGTGCATCGACAAGTATCATGGCTGAAGATGGGGCGAGATGACCTGACAGAGGCCTCAGGTTGCAGAAACATCAGCTGTGAACCACTAGCAGTGCCACTAGGTGACTCAGCTCCGCTTCAGAGATGCTGACCGTAGACATGGGCCTTGGCACTCACACCAGAGCAGGACTTCCATGCACACCAGTCCCCTGCTCTCCACGGCCCACGGGAGGTGCAGAGTGGCTGGTGGGTGCTATGCCCACAGGGGTAAGTGTGGCAGGTGATGACTAAGAACCCAAAATCTTAGAAGGGGTTGTTAGTTACCTGTCCACCCTCTGCCTATAAGGAGTCATTTATTATCATGACCTTTATTATCCTGGTCAGGGACCAGATCTGCCCTCTGTGCTCCAAGGGGCCCCTGCCTCTGTTTCCCAAGGCCAGTTGTTGTTTGAGCATCCTGGGAAAGCCCACCATCACCTTGCTGAGGCAACAGGCAGAGACCCGGGCCCCAGGGAGAACTGCAGGGCAACCCACGTGCAGGAGTTGACCATTAACCCAAAAGCAGGCCGCTCCCATGCTCCTGGCCCCATCTCTCACCCACCTGCGGCTTCACCCCACCCCCTGTGTGGAGCCACTCGCCCGCGGCACAGCTCTCCTCTGGTTTCCTGTAGATTTGTGAAATTTTGACATAAACAATAAGACACAACGATGAGCCACTGTAATGTGAGTATGGACAGCAAGCAGGCTAATGAGGGGCCTCAGTTTAGAGAGTATGTAAGGTTAATCTCTGCAGCCATGTCGAAAAGGCCAGAAGCAGCTAGTTTGGAAGGGCTTGTTGGTGGGAATAAGACTGTCCGGCCCCTCTGGAGAATAGTGTGGGGGTTTCTCGAGACTCTCCAAAGAGAGCTGCCATTGGAGCAGCAATCCTTGCCCCAGGCATCTATCTACCTGGAGAATGCAAATCAGAGGGGTCTCTGTGCCCTGGGCTCACGTGGCCCTATTTACAGCAGCCCAGTGTGGGAACAGCCCGAGCCCCAGGGACAGGGAGTGGCTGAGAAGGTGTGGTGTATGCTTATTGGTTGGGGCGGGGGGGACTGCTCAGCTGTGTGCATGAGTGTGAGTGTGTATGTGTGTGTGTATGTGTGATAAACTCCTGCCATTTGCCACAACATGCGTGGAACTGGAGGAGGGGCTGATGCTCAAAGCAAAATCAGTCAGAAGGAGAAAGGTGAATGCCAGACAGTTTCATTAATATGTGGACTATAAAGAAGAAAAGAAAGGTGCAGGCCGAGCAAGCCGAAGCCTAGAAACCCGACTGTAGATCTGAGGCCACCAGGGAGGGGGGAGCAAGGCGAAGGGGGCAGGAGGCCACGGCGGACGGAGGGTTACTGGACCTGGGAGGTGGGTGTGGTGACACCACCACTGAAGAGGCGTGGCCCTGGGCCCCTGGAGACAGCAGCGCTGTAACTGGTGTGACCTCAATTAAAAACAATGCAAAAATAAGACGAGGGGCCTCCCTGGTGGCGCACACAGTTGAGCACAGCGCTGTGAGGCTGTCTGCAGCCTCTGCAGCGCCAGTTTGATTCCTGGTCGACCAGGGAGCTACTCACAGGGCAGACCCCAACCCCTCCTGCTGTGCCCGCTGCTCCCCTCAGCAGTGGATTTCGTCAGTCTGCCTGTTCTGCTCCCCACTCTGTCTCTGGTGGATCCTCTCATCCTCCCACGCCTCTGGCCTGTACCCCGGTTCTTGTATAAAAATAAATAAACCTTTAAAACATAATAAGATGATTTCTGAGAGAAGAAAACTTAAAATGTCCCCAAACCTTACAATTCATCTATAGGAAACCTGATAGGAGTTTTGCTTATTGGGATAATAACCCTACGTGGTCCATAACATCAGCAGGAGTGAGCTTAAGAAGCTAAAACTTTTCCAAAATTATCAATTAAAAAAAGAATTTTGGTCCATGATGGCGGAAGAAACTGGTCATCTTTCTCCACCCAGTAGAACCGCTCGGTCTCGGACCTGCCTCAGCAATATTTTCGTTGTTATGTTGCTGTCGTATTTTGGCTGATTGGTGTTAAATGAAACACGTGATTAAAATTACTCTCACCTTTTTCTTGTGACATTTTTACCTTTTTAAATGTGACCACTAGAAAATTGAAAACAATAAACATGATGGACATTTGAGGCTGGGGCTGCACTTCGATTGGACAACGTCCCTTTTCATGTGAGAGCATCGGAGCACGTGGGCAAATTTAAGAAAATATTTAATTTTTCTGAATTTTGTAATTTGTGAAATTTTTAGCATTTTAAAATCTGTGATTTATTGTAATATTTACCATTTTAAATAAATGTTTACTTCTGTCCCTGTACAGGTTTATAATTCTGCATTCTTTTTTTTTTTTTTTAAACATCCTTGTTTATCTTTCCACAGTATAGGATTTCTCCCCTCAGGCGTGGTCACCATAGTTTTCCCACCACCGAAGAGCTCACAGTGCTCCCCTCCACTGCGCCTCCTCCCCTCCTGAAGCCTCAGATCTACAGCCTGCTGTGAAGGGTCATTTTACACCTGTCTGCACTCTTCTTAAAGGCACACGCCAGCTTGTTCAGGTGCCATGCTGCGCCCATCCTGGCTCTGTCTGCGTGTCAGGCTCCCTGCCCTGGGCCATTTGGAGGGCACCGTTGAGAGTCAAGATACCCCAGGCCGTTTGGAGGGCACCGTTGAGAGTCAAGATGTCCTTAGTGTGTTTTGTCTGGTTTGCTTTGCATAGGGCTGGCGGATGGATAGAGGTGATGGCTGGGAGGGGCAGGGTAGGCTGGGGGGCAGGGCATGGGGGGGACCAGGAGTAAGGGAGACAGCTCTTGTGAAATATTTGGCCTTTATTCTGCACGTCACCCACGCACTAGAAAGTCCTTCCTTTTCATCAGCGCTGCTGTTCTAGACCAGGAAAGAATGAGCTAATAGAATTCCATTTAAGCAAATGGAGCAAGAACTGAACCTCTGGAAAGAAGGGAAATGTTACTGTAGAGACAGGCTGAGGAGATCTGTGGGCAGGGAAGTCAGACACAGCTCATTTAGGAGTCTGAGTTTACACAGCAGACGGACACGACTGGACATTTTCCAGCAACTGAATTAAGGACAATGCGGAGAGCGGGAGTTAAAAGGGAGCCCGGTGACATGAGTCAGAGGCTCCTCCAGGCTTCCAGCGTGAGCGCCTGGATCTGGGCTGTGCTTGGCCACCCCTCTAGGAAGTGAGAAAACAGCAAAAACAGCACAGAGAGAGGTCGGGCCCCACACTCTCTGATCCAGCGCGTGGCCCGCAGAGTGCGCCACGCAGGGCGCGTGGGGCTCAGTGCACGCAGGAGACACAGCAGCTTGTGCAGTGTGTGCTCACCTACTGGCCATGCACATGAGTGAGTGTGCACTGTGGTTACATGCTGCATGGCGAGTGTGTCATAAACGGCTGTAGTGCACATGGCAGTGTGCAGCATGTGTGCAAGGCAGTGTGTGTGCTATGTGTGCCTGGCAGGAGGTGTAGTGTGTGTATGCTCAGGTGTGTATTCCAAGTGTACTCAGCGGAGTGCGTGTGTGTACTGCGGTGTGTAGCATGCATCCCTGCCATACAGCACGCACACATGCATGTGGCCATGTGCACACAGGCACAGGGAGGAGTGTCCACGCGGGCAGGGAAAAGCATGCACATGGGCACATGGCAGAGTACAGCGTGTATATCTGTAGTGCAGCACACGCCTTGCGCCAGTGTGCCTGCGTGTGCATAGCACAGTGTGTAGTATAGTGCGCAGCATGTACACGGAGCAGAGGGCCGAGCGTAGTACGCAGCAGAGTGCGCAGCGTGCGTGGAAAGCAGGGAGTGTGTAACTGCATCTACTCCAGGGTGTGAGCATTTCTTTAAAAAACTGAAGGACGAGAAGGAGACGTGCCCCTCGTGGCACATCAATCGCTCTCCAGTCGGGAAAGGTGCTCGGAACGATCTGCTCGTCAGCTGCCGCCCGCACGGACAGAACACGCGTCCCACACCGGCTGCGCAGCCACACGCCCTGGCAGTGACTCCGTGCCCCGCACCACCCCGGCTCCGAGATGGCTCTCCCCACCTCCCCCCGGCCCCCAACCCCACGCGGTGGCGCTGACTTCTGCTCTCCTTGGTTGGAGGAGCTCGGAAGCCTGTCCTCTGGGGGCACAGCTGGAGCTGCCGCCCCAGTTCTTGGGGTCACAGTGAAGATTAAAGGCAACAGTCGGGACAGCACTCTGTGCACATCAAGTGTCGTCCACCCACACTCACGGGCAGCCTGCAGACCTTAGACAGGGCCCCCCAAGGCAGGGCTCCTCCAAGACGGGGCTCCCCCAGGAGAGGGCTCTCTAGAGCTCATGTCTGTGGCAGCATCTCCAGGCCCCATGCTCTGCGGCTGATGGAGGCCCCATCCGGCCCCATCCAGCCCCCTCGTCCCTTCCCATCCCATGTCTCCCACAGGCCCTCAGCTGCTGACTCCAGTGCGCGCAGCTCCCTGCACCCCCACGTCACTCCTCCAGCCTCTGCCACCTCTCAGGGTGCCTTAGCCTGCTGTGCGAGCTCCCTCATCCTGCTGCCTGGCTCAGCCATCCCCCCACGGTCATGAGTTGGGGAGACTCTTCTGCCACATCCGACTTCACCTGGGAGCACCAACTCAGGCTGCTGGGGCTCAATATGGCACAAGGTTGGGGAGCAACCTCTTCCTGTCTCCACCTCAGTCTTGACCCTTTCTAGATTCCATCGCCTGCCCGGTGCTGGGGGAGTGGGGAGCTGCCACCCTCTGGCCGAGGACACCCCACTCCCCTGGGCTGGGACTGTCACACCCAATCCCGCACCCAGATGGCTTGGCCCAAGGGAGCTGCCCCTGCCCCGGGAAGGAGACATGCAGGGGTCCCTCCCACTACCTGGAGCCCCGGCCTCTGCCCGGGTGGCGGGGAGGGCCCGGCTTTCATCACTGTCATTGCTGCCTCCCCGTCTGGCGCCTGAGCTTCCAGCTGTTCCCACTCCTCACACCCCTGCGCCCGCTCTCTGCAGCCTCGGCTCCAGCCTTCCCTGGCACGGGGGCATGAGAGCCTGCTCCTCCCGGCCGAGCCGAGCGCCCTGGGCTCCAAGCCCGAGTCCTTCCCTCGCACCCCCTTGGGAACCGCTCCTGGGGAGCCACCAGGTGCTCCTCGTTTACCTGCTGGGGTGACCGGCTCTGGCTTGCTCCTCCTGGGGTGGCGGGTCGGGCGGCGCGTGGGGAGGGATGCGGATCAGACGCGGCCGCCAAGCGTGGAGTGTGAGTCTTGGAGAGCAGAACCCGCGCGGGATGCTTCGTGACGGGAACGCGGGCAGTTTGGGGCTCAGACAAGCCCCGGGCTCTCTCCCCGCACCGCCCGGGGGCTGGCGCGCAGGCAGGGGAGGCCCCGCCATGCCCGGGACACGGAGGCCAGAGCCCAGGGACGAGCCGTGATGAGAAGAGGCAGAAGCGGGCTTTCCCTTCATAGACAGAGCTGTTAGAACTGTAACTTAGGGTGATGAGAAATCCCCGCGCTTTAGCTCAGACAAAACCCGAACACAGCGGCCAGCGGGCACGTCCGGGAAGGGCGAGGGAGGTGAGGCCGCAGGCCCCGCCGGGCCCCAAAAGGCCACAGGTCCTTGCTGTCTGTCCGTCTGCCCTGTGGCCTCCTCCCTCTGCCCCCTCGCCTGGCAGGTCCTCCGGGGGCGCCGTGGCTCCTGCAGTCTTAACCCATCCTCGCGGCGGGTGGATCCCCCCAGACCTCCCCCGGGTGACTTCCCCGGCGCAGCCTGGCGGGCCTCACTCGGCCCTGGGCAGTCACTGGCGTGCCTGGAAACGGGGGTCGGCCAGGCTGGGGTCTCGGTCCCTGCGGCCAGGCGGCGAGAAGTCGCGTGAAGGACGGGGACATTCGCAGTCACCAGAAGGGGCGCGCACCGGGCGTGCCAAGCAAATAAAAACAAATGTTCCCTGCATTTCAGACTTCACGCGCTCAGTGTTTACTGGTCATGAGCAAAGAAATGCCATATGGAGCCGCAGGAAAACTACACAGTTACGACGTGTCAGCGAACAGCCCTTGGAGAGTGTCCAGATGCCACTTCCTATTTAATGCAGCTCTGGCTTCTTGCATCCTGACCTACAGAAGAACCTTCCAGGGCTTCCCGCACACGAGGTAACAGAAGCCCAGCTCGGAAGCCCAGCGCCTGCCCAGCAGGGCGCCCGGTGACCAGCTTCTTCCCTTTCTCAGTAAAAGTGGCTGTTCCTGCAATTACTCTAGCGTGAAGCGTCTTTCTCTGAGCTTCCTGGTACCTGCGAAGACCTAGCCTACGGCTCCTCCTCTTCAGCTCAAGTGCAAAACTGATGAAGAAACAGCAGGTGACCATGTTGGCAAGACTCTGGAGGGCCCGTTCCTTCGTGGGGGCAGCTGCTGAGTCACCCTTCCCACAGCGAGACCAGGCCCTGCTCCCCACCAGTCTGCCCTGCTCTGTGCTGAGTCCATCCCACTTGTACCTGCTGTTTCTTTTTTTTTTAAGATTTATTTATTTTTATACAAGAACTGGGGTGCAGGGGGTGAGAGGATTCCCCAGAGGCAGAGTGGGGAGCAGAACAGGCAGACTGAAATCCACTGCTGAGGGGAGCAGCGGGGAGGCAGGAGAGGTCTGCTGCGCCATGTGGGTAGCTCCCTGGTCAGCCAGGAATCGAACCCGCGCTGCAGATGCTGCGGCCGCTGTGCCACCGGGGAGGCCCTGTACCTGCTGTTTCTTAAAGGAACAGTGTCAGTATTTTTTGTCTCCTTGAATTGTTCTGCTGTGAACCCCAGAGCTCTGACAGGATGCATTTGTAATCAAGGTTAAGTGGGGGTCTCAGACCCTAACACACAAAGAGAAAGAAGGATTTATTGAAACTTTTCTCTGAGGCAAAATTTGCCCTCCCAGCCACCGCAGAGTGGGGGCTTTCTAGGCCGCCTGCTCCCCACTCTGTCTCTGGTGAGTCCTCTCGCCCCCACACCTCTGGCCCAGACCACAATTCTTGTTCTTGTATGCATAAATAAATAATCTTAAAAAATAAAAAAAAATAGCTTTTGCAGTTTTGTAAGACTTTGCTCCAGACATCTCCCGTGTAGCAGAGGAGTCAGGCCTCGCAGAGATGTGGTCACACAGGCCGTCGCTCACACGACCTTCCCTGGCCCCCGCAAGCATCGCGGAGACTGAGACAGGACGGTGGGTCATGGCGTGGGGGGCAGCCGCGCTCAGACAGGACACCACATGCATCACCAAGCTAATAAGACCAACAAAGAAATGTCACTTGTCTAAGATAACCTACAGAGTCAGCTTGTTTGCCTTTAACAATCAGAAGATTTAAAATAAAAGCCTTTGCTAACCTTTTTCTGAAAGCAAGTTGGACGCCGGGGAAGTCAAAACAAAAACCTTTGCTTTAATCCAGCTACGCACAGAGAAAGCACTTCTGCCTAATTAAATTTCAGAATCAGAGAGCAGTTTGCAGGAGCACCGTTGCTGCAGGACCGCCGTTAAGCCTGAGCTCTTCCAACTAGTGGATGGTTCTAGAAGCGGAGTCTGAGGGAGGTTACGACACAGGGGCCCCTCTGGGGAACTGGGTGGGGGGAGGGGGGTACGCACAACCAAGCGTGTGCACCTGCCATCATTTTACAAAGGGGGTTGAGGCTTCTCCCATCATCAGGCTCCATTTGGGAGGCAAAGCTCTTGTTCTCAGTCTGGGTTGGCCCCGAGACACCAGCCTCCTCTCAGATGCCCCTCCAAGAACCAAGACAGCAGAGAAGGGACTCCCAGGTGGTGGAAGACACACCTGGTCTCACCTTGTTTTCTCAGGACGAGGGACACAGGTGCAGGGCCCTTGGGTGTGAGGAGGTTCTGATGTGAAAGGTCAGCCAGAGAGGACATGGGTGGTCCGGCCACTCCTGAATTCCTGAGTCATCATCCATGTCATGGGAAGTTTTAAGATCCCCGCAAACAGATGGGCAGAGCCGGGCCTCTTTGCAAAGAGTCCTTCAGTTTTATAAAGCGAGTCAGGTTCCCGAGCCCCTGCTGACGGACGTGCCCGGGCCTCGGCTGCGGGTAAATTTAGGCACCGAGTTTCTTGGCACGTTGACGGTGGTTAAAAAGGTACCCGGCAGATGGTCCACTCGGATCACGTCAGAAATAGAAGGTGTCTGGAGAAGTTTTCACTGTCAGTGACTCACCAACTGGCTCCGGGCGGGTAGGGGTGGCTCCCGGAGGCTGAATCTGCTCTCGGGGAGCAGGGGAGGGTCTCCCGGAAGGGCCAGGCCAGTGGGGGCTCCAGAGCTGGGGGGGGGTGTCTCTTCCCACACCCAGAGTTCAGACAGGACACCAGGTATTTCAGAAGAGTCATCAGCTTTACTTGCAAATCAATTGGCAGGGACTCGATGATCTCAGGTCTGCCTTCCATTCAGAAAGGAAATACTTACATAGTTCTGGGGGCCGGGATTGAGAGCAAAGAAGCTAAATTTCATTGTCTGGAAAAGAAACGTGAACTTGACTGAAGCTCCTAGGCCAGTCCCAGGGCAGTACGTGCAGGGAGAAGCCTGAGAGGCTCTTCTTAGGTGGCCGCCCTTCCAGCCTCCAGCCCGCCCGGGAGCTCAGCCCAAGGCTGTTTGCTTCCGATGAGCGGCAGCTGTAAGCACACGCCTCAGGAGAAGGTTAGGCTCTTCTCTCCTCCACTTTGGACTTGAGACCAATTTAACTCCTTTGCATTCGTGTCCTCAGAACCAGCGACCGCTCATGACTGGGCTTAGCACATGCCTGACACACAGTAGGTGCTTGTAAAGGACAGGACTGGTCACTGAGCAGGTTTTCTGATCCCATGCAGACCGCGTAAAGGAGGACGCAGAGTCCTTAGCGGGTTTTTGCAGGTCTTTTATTGGGGTTCACCAGGCATATGGCAGGCAGGGGTGCTGGGGGGCCGGGAGGCTGGCAGGCCTCCCAGCCCCCAGCAAATCCTTACTCTATCTGGGCTGTCTGGAGTTCTCTGCTTCTGCTTCTCTGCTTCTCTCTTGGCTTCTCTTTCGGCTTCTGCTGCTTCTACTGGCGTCCCCGTGACGCCGCCCTTAAAAGCACAGTCTTAGCGCAGGTGCACCCACTCCAGGTGCCGCCGTCAGGCATGCATTCAGGATCCCAGGGTTCCCTCATCTATCCTGATGGCAGGAGGGCAGAAAAGCCTGATTTTTTACCTGGCCCTACAGTGCTCAAGAAGCTTCTGCAACCAACCTCCGACACTACCTGTGAGTCAGTTTCCAGAATTTAGGGAGTTATAGTCTTGTGCTTTTGGGGCCACATGGCTCAGTTCACAGGGAAGTGGGCTCAATCCCAGGCACAGATGGTTCCTCACTACTCCTGACTCTGCCTCTCCACCGCTGGCCAAGGAGTGTCCATCGAGAAAACTCACGGCCCCACAATTCCAGCTCCCGGGGTGCGTGCTGTTGACTGAAATAATCGCTGCTGCCAAACTGAGGACTCTGGGTGACCACAGGCTGGGACCATCGGTAGTTTCTCTGATGACTGACCCGCCTTCACACGTGTGGTCCCAGCTGTGCAGGCAAGTGCCCTGCGTGCAGAGAGCCCACAGCTGTTCTGTGGAGAAGTAGCCAGTTAATTCTCAGAACTTTCAGGGAACTGTAAGAGGCTGTTTTTGAACTTAGTTAATGATAAAAGGGAAGAGGTTGCCATACCTTGAGTGCAGCACCTTGCTCACTGTCAACTCGGCCCGAGCCCTCTGCAAGGGAAGGTGTCGGGACCGAAGGGCGTCGGAGTCTCTTGTCCCGTGGACCCCAGGGCGCAGTCAGGCTGCGGGTTCCTGCTTCTTCCTCCTGCAGGAAGGAAGAAATGTGACTGGGACAGACTCCGACTGTGGATTTTTCAGAGAATTCCTTTGCTTCTGATACAAGCCCCTTCAGAGCAAGCCAAGCTGCTGTCTGGCGGGCCGCGGCCTCTGAGGTGACCCAGTCAGGGTGGAGGCACATTCCCATCAGAGCTTAACGAGCATTTTCTTGTATCGGCCCACGGTGTTCTAAGGCGGGAGCCCTGGCTGCATCTATCAGGAGCCCACCAGGGTCTCACCTCCCCCAGCCTGGGAGAGGCGGCCCTTCCTCGCCTGCTCGCAGGTCCTCGGGGCCCAGGGTCCCTGGAGCAGAAAGCTGAGTCTGGGAGCAGCGGGACTCTCTGGTGAGCTGGCTCCTGCCCTCGGTCCACCTCCAGGGGAGCCGCGTCCAGAAGTTCTTTGTTCATGAGAAAGCGCGACCTGGCCTTCCACGCTTCCACCGTGCAGACACCATCTTTGTTTCATTCAGTTCATCTGGTTTTCTCTGCACCCACATGCATGTGAGATCGTGAGGTGGAGGCTCAAGCCGGACTCTCAACAGTCAACTTAGCGGCACACAAGCCTGCTGCTCCTCAGTGATCCCACCTGAAAGCTCACACGATCTTACAACGCCCGGTTACCTCAGTGAGAAGATTAAAAAACCAACCAAGCAAAATGTCCTAGTAAGGGTCGGCCCGGAGAGAGTGCCCAGTAACATGAATGTGCTAAAAGGCAGTAGTTTTATGAATTTGCATCATTCCTCATTTTCCATTTTAAGGTGTAATAATTTTCTTTTTTACAAATGTGTTTCCTTCTGCAGTTTTTTTTTAGTGTCATTGGAGGTTTATGTGTGAAAATATGTCCTCGGTGCAAAATCTTGAACAGGAAGCTATTTTTCAAACAAACGTGTCACTTCCGGAGCCTGTGTTTGATTACAGAAAATAAAATCAGTCCGCAAAGCCAGTTTAACTTCCTGCCATGGCTGTATTGGCTCAGCTCAAGCATTTTTGTTTATCAAAATGAAATTTTGCCTGGTTCCAGCTGCAATGAATTTTCATGACAAAAAGGACTTCAAATCCGCTCTTGCTGAGCTAGTGCCATTCTTCATTTGTCCCCTTAAAGCATTATAATTTAACTATTCCACTTTCAGCTGGGGACTTGAAGGGTGCTGCTTTCGAAAAGAGGAGTTAGGAACCTAACCTTGCAATGAGAGGAAACAGGCCAGGGGATGAAGACATCTGGAGGCTGCCGGCGCCGCTGAGGGTGGACACAGAGCCCCTGACATTGCCCGTGACGTCACGGCAGGTCCAGCCAGCACCGCCCACACAGAAGAAGGCAGCGGCCAGACGAGGCATGGCCGTGATCCTGCAGGGTTATTTCAAAGATGAGTTTTATACTTTTGGCAAAGCAAAATAGGCTTCCACCTCATGATCTCCTGTTCAAGAACATTGAACAATAAATCGTATGAGAATATGATGGGACAGTTGCAAACAAACCTGCACACATTCAAGAAAAACTGAGTGTATTTTTGCTTCCAGAAGAGTCTCGTGGTCAGAAACACTGAATGAAATGTACAAGCAAGTAAAATTTAAAACAAGAGGTTTCTTGCCTCTTCCATCACATTCCAGGAGAAAAGTTGGTGAAGTCCTACTCTGTTAACATGCTTGCTTCTGTTGGAGACCCACACGAGTAAGCTCACTGGAAAGCATTCCCTTCCCGAAGGGCAGAACGCCTTTTGTTTGGACTGGAAGTCACCCTTTGCTCAAATAGATGGGTAAGAGGCTGAGATTAACTCCGTTCTCTCCCTCGCAGTGGGATCACAAAGACAGTAATAAAAGGACTGTCACATTGACCTGTTCAGTGTTTGGGATGATGACACCTATAAACAATAATTATGCCCCAAAGTGCCTGTCAGTTAGATTTGGCACCAAGCATCTTTCTTTAGTAATTGCAGGATTGACCAGGGGAGAATGTCCACGTGGCTGCACTGATGAGGCTAACACGGTGACAGCTGATGATGCATTTTGGGTTCCTGAGAAGTGTCCCTCGAGATGAAGATGTCTGTGAGAGTAATTTATGAAGATGTGATCCTACATTAACCCCTTGTCAGATGCATGATGTGCAAATATCTTCTTCCATTCAGTGGGTTGTCTGTTAAAGGATGACAGTTTCTTTCACTGCGCAGAAGCTTCTCATCTTGGTGTATCATGTTTATTTTTGCTTTTGTTTCCCTTACACTTTGACTTAAATCTACAAGGTCAAAGTCAAGAGTTGCCCTTGATGTTTCCTCCTGGGAGTTCTGTGCCTTTTGGTCTTATATTCAAGTCTTTTATCCACTGAATTAATTTTTGGGTATACTGAGAGATGGTAGTCTAGTTTCATGCTTTTACATGCAGCTGTCTGGTTTTCTCAACACCATTTATTGAAGACACTCTCCTTTCTGCACTGTGTGTTCCTGATTCCTTTGTCTTAAATTAATTGTCCATATGCATGTGGGTTTATTTCTGAGTTCTCAATTTTGTTTTGATGTTCTGTGTGTCTTTTTATATTCCAATGCCATGCTGTTTTGATTACTATAGGTTATGCAATATAGTTTAAAGTCCATGGGCTTAATGCCTCCATTTTTGTTCTTTTTACTCAATATTGCTGTAGATATTTGGGGGGTCTTTTGTAGTTTCATGCAAATTTTGGGTTTTTTTTTGTTATATTTCTGTGAAGAGTGCTGTTGGATTTTGACAAGGATTGCATTGATTGAATCTGTATATTGTTTTACATAAAATGACAATTTTGATAATTTTGATTCTTCTAACCCATGAGCACAGAATACCTGAAACTTATATAATTTATAAACCAATGTTAACCTCAAATGTTATTAATAAAATAAAATAAGTATCCATCATTTTAAAAGAGTGATTTTGGATGGAAAGGCATGAAGGTCGAGTGAGCGTGAGTGTCAAGCAGAGGTCCAAGAAGGGCAAGTTCAGCTCTCCACGCCCCTCTACCCCCCACCCTGGGAACCGGGGAGACTAGAGCTTCACATCTCAGCTGCTCCCAGCTGCAGAGCTGGAGCCCATTCACTGCTGGTTCAGGGCTGACCCTGGAGCAGGTAAATTCCCAATCCCCTTCCTTCTCCTTCCTGTGTATAAGCAAAGTTAGCTGCAGCAGCCTGAGGCAGAGCATCGAAGAGGAGCCAGGGATGCAGTGGTAGGAGTGAAGCAGGAAAACAGCCAGGATCCGGGGACATGAGCATTGCCGTTAGGTGTGCTGCCATGCACTGCACACGCCCATATGCCAGGCACCTCCCCTCCAGCGGCCTGACCCTTGACTTCTGGGTGTTGATGGCAGTCTCCTTGCTGTCCAGCTGGGCTCTATTTCCCCTGATTCATAAATGGGGGCTGTGGTTCCCAGCACCAGGTGTTCAGCTGATGTGCAGACACCTCCAGAATTCCTTGCAGCTAGAAATGATGCCCCTTCACCCCTGGCCCTCTTCCTTCTTCCCATTTGATGTCAGGATGCAGGGATCACCCTGAGACAGGAGATGGCAGCTGGAGGAGGACGGCTATGAGGAAGGACAGATGGAAAAGCAGAGAGGCCTCAATTGTGGAGGCCCCTGTACCACCCTCGGGGGCCGACTCCTAAATCACATACTGCAGGTGACAGAAACCCTAAGCTCAGCTGCGTCTCACCACTGTTTGCTGTTGAGGGTACTCCCGCCAGCACAGCATTAAATGGAGTCATAAAAATGAGGCGTTGAATACCATAGATAGTGCTTTATTGTTGATTTTTGGTCAAATGGTAATAGAAATGGCTGTGAATTTGTGTCCTGATCCACAGATACTAATGGATGTGGACAGGAGGAGGCTTCCTGTGCATGGTCAAATCATGGTTCTCCTTTAAGGAGAAAGAAAAATAGACCCGACTTGGATAAGGAGAATGAATTCACTGCTCATTCAAATGATAAAGAGTGGCTCACAGATCTAGTTTATTTTAGCAGATGTTTAACACTCTTAATCAACAATTGCAAGGCAAAATGGAATATATTTATTGCAGATGACAAGATTTTTGAAATGAAGATGAGCTTGGGAATTGGATGAAGACAATTGATCAGGAAGACAATTAATCATTGGAGACTGTTGGCTCATTTACATATGATGAGCTTTACTGCATTTGCAGCAAAATAAAGTACATCATCAATTGCCTTCTGTGGTGATAAATAGTTTTATGACAGTGTGAAGGACTGACCAGGCCACAGTGAGCCCCCCCCTTGCCTCACTGCCCCATGGTGAGATTTGTAAAGGTGCGATTGCTACCAGGCCCGGTGCCGCAGGAGGTTAGGATGTGTCTCTTGTCCCTTGTGTTATCTCTTGGCCACGTGATGGTCTTGCAGATATTATGGGAGGATAATCATAAACAGGGTCACTGACCCAAGTCTGCCACATGGACTCATTGACTTCCCCAGGAGAAGATGTGTTCATTGAGATTCCAGCAGCGGCAGCTCGGTTCCATGCCACACCATGCACTGGGCAGCACTGGGGGCATCTCGACTGGAATCAGTCAGGTTGGTGGCAGCAAACTGACAAACACAGATGCCATCGGCACTCAAGCCTGTACAGTCTCCTGCATTCTCCACATACCAAGCTAACTGATCAGGAAGAACTCACAAGAAGAAAAGCAGCACGGACGGAGAGCCTGGTGTGCAGACAGCTTCCTGCAACTCAGTCCAGTTTTTGGAAATTGGCGGACTCGCTGCCCCAGGTTTTCATGGGCTGAACAACCAAGCAGGAAGGAGGCTTTTTCTTCCTTCATGATGCCATTAAGCTGTGATTTTCGCATTAAAGCACAGACACTGAATTAGAATACAGTGTTTACTTGAGAATGAGTTGTAATAAGAAAATCCTGGGGGGGAGGTCACTGGGGAAAAAAATCAAAAGGCGTTAGAAATTTTGACATCTAATTGTCCCTGAGAGATAATGAACTGGTGTCTCCATTTCATTGGTACTGTCCTCAAAGGGGGAAGAGTAAACAACCCTATGGATATAAAATTTTCCTTAAAACTAATAGTTCTGAAAAATGAACTTTTTTTATCCATTATGTTTCTTTTAATGTGTACAAAACAAAATAGCATAAACATTCTGAAGGCACAAGAGTTATATAAAGTCTTATTAATTTTTGTTATATAGCCTTACATTCTAGTGCTGGAGGATTGGCAGTTAAATACCCTTTTAATTGAAACTCTTATCAAGAAAATGAACACCTAGAAACAGTGGATCGTTTAGCTTCAGTCTTGTACCTGTGACCTTCATCCGTTAGAACTGTAAGTCGTCAGCCGCTCCCTAAGTTTGTTCCGTGAGACTAAGTGTTCTCAATCTAGATCACTCTTCGTGTAATCTCCACTCATGTACTATTTTTATTATAAAGCAAGACAGTGCAGTGGAAAAAGAATAAGAATACTCTTAAATAAACAATATTGGAAAAGCAGGCATCATCATGCAAGACCATAAATGTTGACTCATACCATTTATGAAAATTAACTCAGGGTAGATGGTTCTAAATGTAAAACTTAAACCATGAAACTTAGGAAAATAACATGAGAAAAACCTTTTGTGCGCTTGAGTCAGAAAAAGATTTCTTAGATACAACCAAAAGCATGAGTCATTTAAAAAAAAAAAGATAATTGAACTGGTTTTGAAAGATACTATTTTTTTAAAGACTTCTTTATTTATTTATACAAGAACCAGGTACAGGCCAGATTTGTGGGAGGGTGAGAGGATTCACCAGAGACAGAACGGGGAGCAGAACAGGCAGACTGACTGAAATACACTGCTAAGGGGAGCAGCGGGCGAGACCAGAGAGGTCTGCTGTGCCACGTGGAACCCTTGCCAGCCGGCCGGGATCGAACCAGCACTGCAGAGGTTGCGGACAGCTTCACAGCTCTACGCTCAAGCACCTGTGCCACTAGGGGAGGCCCAGTTTTGAAAGATACTATTAAGACAATGAGAAGACAAGTCTTGGACTGGGACGACGTAATTGCAAATCTTGTAACGGATGAAATACTTGTACCCAAGCTGTATAAAGAACTCTCAGAACTTAACATTAAGAAAACAGCCTCTGTGGGAAAATATTTTGAATGGTTAGACATTTTTCCAAAGAGATGGATAGAAAAATAGAAGACGAAAAGAAGGCCATCATCATCTGTATTTAGGGAAAAGCTAGTTAAAATCACAATAAGATTAAAAAAAAAAAAAAAAAAGACAGAGGATATCAAATGCTGAGCAGCCTGCAGAGCCTCCGGAACTCTCAGGCGACACTGCAAAGGATGCAAACTGATGGCCACGTGAGAAACAGATCTGTGGTCTTCCATAAAACTAATCACACGCTTAGTATTAGACCCAGAATCCCCTCTCCTGTGTGTTATCCTGAGAGAGATCAAGTGCACAAAACTTACCCAGAAATGATCATCATCACCCAAAACTGGAAATGGCCCAGATGCCCATTAATGGTACGTGGATGGACAAGTAGTGTCACATCCAATGACGGGGGGAAGCAGAAGAGGAGGAGGGGGGACACAAAATGTTCACAAACGGTGACTCTAAGTGAAATATTTATTATACTGTTTTTTCTATTTTTCTGTAGACTTGACAATTTTCAAAAATACAGTTGGCCCCAAAACGGTGCTAATCCTTTTTCTTCTAACATTGACCTTTGATGATTTAAAATAATTTAAACTGTAAACAAAGATGCTAAGGAAACCACACTCAACATTGAAAAGTCATAAAGCTGAAAAATTAGAAAGTATGGAGACAGCACCATGCCTGACACAGTGGCACTTAGCACATTTTTATAAAAAAAAAAAAAAAGCATTTGCATTAATGGATAATGGGGGAAATAAATCATAGAAAAATAACTTACCAAAATATTATGCAAGCATTAACGCATGTTTTGCTAAATATTTACTGAAATGATAAATGCTTATGCTATTTTAAGTGAAAACGTTAGGCTACAAAACCTGTATACATAAGACCATTTTCTAAAAATCAACTTTTTAAAGAAGCATGGAGAAAAAAACCTGGAAGAAAAGAAAATTAACTAAAAACGTACAGGAGTTTATCTGGTGATAGGATTTAAGTTTTCTTTATACTATGCCCTATTTTCCAATTTTCTACACTAAATATATTCATTTTCTTTTGTTCTTTTTTATTTTCGCAACATCTGAAAATGTGTGTAACAATGCAGCCCATTGGAAAGAAACAAAATGCATCTAAAAGAACATCTTAAAATAAATATCTGTAAATCCTTTAAAGGGATAAAGCAGTAGCAACCCTGTATCAGCTCAAAAATACTTTAAAAATACTTAATTGATTCACAATCATTTACCTTATATGGCAAACCCTCTGGACTTAAATGGAATGGTTCTCTTTACTGAGAAAACATTTTCAAATATTTTAATTGCACATTATGTTACAACATAAAAACAGAACAAAATAAAGCCCCATTCAGATGAGGAAAAACATTCAGAGCAGGAAAAAACACAGATGTTCTGTTTGCCAGAGGGTTCTTGGTGACCCTCTTGAGCCCCGAGCTGGGTTCTACAGCCCACCGGAGTTGGGGGGGCACAGGGAGAGGCCCTGCTTGCACCTCTAGATTGTTCCTGTGCCAGTTGAGTGACGTTCAAAGTGTGTAATAACTTTATTCTGAAATCATGTGGCTCGAGGCAGTGAGCACAGAATAGGAGAGAGACTGTGAAAAGCCTAAGTGGAAAATGTGTGAACATGTGGAGCTGTTTGTCGAAATCTTCCAGCCAGAGGCAGCCCAGAGCCTGGAACCTGTCCCCCAGGTCCGGGTCACTGGAGGGCCAGGCTTGCCCAGGCCACCGGGTCTGCTGGCGGGGAGGCTGCGCAGGGCCCTGGCAGCGAGGGGCGAGGGTACCTGCTCCCGCAGAGCCGGCCTGATTGCCCCAGGTGGAGCCTGGACGCGGAGGTCCCTGCTGGGGCGAGGACGCCAAGCCAAGAGCCTCCAATATGGGGAAATTGCTCTTCAGAGAAGTGTTGGGGTGTGCGTGCTTTGGGGAGCCCTCTTAATGAGGTATTTAATTAGAGTGGAGAGGAAGCCCCAGCTGCCCAGACTCAGGCAAGGAGTCTGAAGAGACAAGAGCATCCTTCTGGAAGAATCTGCCAGAGCATCAAAGGCCCCAGACCCCGCAGAAGAGCCGGGCCATGTAATAACTGACCCACCACCCTCCCCTGCTCAAACCGACAGGGAATGCCCCCCAGTCTTGCATCCTGAAAGCATCAGGCTACTCCGAGGCTGAGGGAGAAGGTTGGCAATGAATGACCCAGCAAGAATTTTTCAACTATCCTTTTAGAAAATTACAGAGGTCTCCATTTATTTTTGAATAAAACAATTTTAATAGACAGTTTTGAATAAAGAATATTTTCTATGCTTATTTTTGGGGATCACTACGAAGCCCCCAGGGAAACTCAGACTGTTTCTCTTGCACCTTATTTTCACATTAACTCTACCTCGGAATTCAAGGGCCGTCGTGGCTGCAGCTTCCTGAGATGCACGTGTGCTTTAAAAACGTCCTAGTGTTGCAGAAATACGTCCATGCCTGTGAACTCAGTTAGGTATTAAGTGTACAGAGGTCTACACCACCCTGTAGTTAATAAACGATGTTACAGCTTGATGTCGGTGCTTAGGAGCCGTGGAGGGCTTTTATCTTCATATTTTAAATTCTTAAGGATCCCTCCCCTTCTTATTAAAGCCTTTTGGAAAAAAGAATCTTTTTATTCAGGAAATCCTTAACATTTTCCTCATTAGTTGGGAGCAGAGGGATTCCGGAAAATGCTACCTCTCCCCCCACCCCATCTCCTCCCCTGCACCCCCTCCTCCCTCACAGGGTCACCCACAATGTCCTTGGCCTGGAGGCCGTTTGATCTGGATGGACAAATATACGTATGGAGACCATGGCCCCAATTTTATGAAACCTGAGCTGTTTCAGGCCTGTCAGATGCAGCTGTTTCTACATTTTTTTTCCCATTTCCCTGCTGCTCTGTGCCTGGACGTTTGAGGAGGTCTCAGGCCACGTGGCCCCCCCAGCCCCGGGAGCAGCTCGAGCACAAAACAGAGCTGAGGCTGGAGCCGGTTTCCATGGGGGATGAAGGCCACCAAGCCCTGAGGCATTTGGGGGTGACAGAGGCCGTTGCTGTGGGGTCCCTAACCTGGCTGCTCCCCGCTCTCGTGGAAGTGGGAACAGCCAGGCCCGGACCTGGAGGAAGCACGTGACTCCCCAAACCCAAACCAGGAAATACACCAATCCCCACCCAAACCCCAGGGCCCTCTCACCCCGCCCGCGGGTGCTCGAGAAACGGCAAGCGGGCCGTTTCGGGATCATTCCATCCCACACGTGACTGGAGAGTGACAGGCATGACGAGACGCCGCTCATTTTTATGGGCAGAGGATGAAACTCCCCTCCCTACATCCTGAGATCCCTTCTCAAGGAAGGAAGGAGGAAAAGCAGTAGGGCCGGGGCCAGCCAGCGGGTGGCAGTGTGCCCATTGGGAAGCCCGCGGCGTCACGCCCCTGTCCTCCGGCCAGCAGCTCCTGCAGAGGACGCTTCGCGGCCCTTCTCGCTGTGACGCTGAAAACAAAGCCACGAGCAGCAGAGGCTGTTGGTGGGTCCTGAGTAAGTTTCTACCACCAAGAAATAGCTTCAGTCGTAGGGGGCAAGACCAGGCTGGTGGGTGTCTTTTCTGTGGCTGGACCTCGCCAGGCTGGACACGCGTGGACAGTGGCTTGGCTGCCAGGCTGCCCCGACTCCGACGGGCTCGCCGCTGCCTGCGCTGGGTGGGGGCAGGCCCTGGCTGTGCCCCATCCACCGGGGAGAGAGCTGTGCCCCCCTTTCCGCCCTAAAACCCTCGGCGCGCTGCCTCGGCTCCCCTGCAGACCGCGCCGCCGAGCCGCGCACAGAGGCAGAGCTGCCTGGGTTTATTTCTGTAACGTCAAGTGACAAACCCGCCGGCGTCCTTGCCAACGATTAATTCCTTTATGCCAGAAAGGATTGCCCATCGGGTCCGGGAATAACGTTGTCCTCCTACTGAAAGACCAAAAATACCCACGGCCCTGGCCTCTCCACCTGGGAAGATGATTTTATTCCTTCTCTGGGGGGCTGAATCCTCCCACCCGCGCTGAGCCGCTGGCACCGTCTGCACCGGCTCCATCTGGGAACTGGCTCTGAACCCACACAGATGCACTCGGCGCCGCCGTCCCGCAGCCGCCCTGACCCCGGGCCCGCAGGAGGGCGGCGCAGCTTGTCTACCTGCGTTTCCCTCCCCGCCCCGAGCCTGCCTCCTCAGGACCCGGGAGGGGCGAATTGGGCTATTTGTGCCTAGACTTTTATTCCCAAGGGCATGTTGTTCCAGTTGGCATCGCGTTTACGATGACCTTTGTTGATCAGCAGCGTGAGGCCCTGTCCTCTCCTGCTCCCTGAGGCACGGAGCCCGCCGGGAGGACGGAGGCTTGGACACCCGCCCAGGGCCACACGGTGAGTGGGAAGAGGAAACCCTCGGCCGTGGGTCTGCGGCCCTCAAAGCGCCTGTGCGTGCGTGACGGGATCTTCCTGATTGAAATAAGTAAGAGCTCAAAGCCAGTGCCAGGCGAGGGTGGCCAGGCCCGGAGCACAGTCCTTGAGCACTTTTTATTAGGGGGTTTCTGGGGCCTCCAACCTGCAGGGTCTCCAAGGGTGACAGCCTAGTGGGTGTAACTGAAGCCACCACAGTGACGTTGCGACCAGGTCCTCTGAGATCCGAATCCCGTGTCTTGCAGGGGAGGCCTCCAGTGCCCTTGCTGAGACCTTGGCCAATCACCAGGGTGCCCATGTCCCATGGGCGCTGGTGCCCGGAAGACACATTTCACACCGAAAGGGCGGCGGCAACCGAGCCTCAGCTCCCAGCCGTGAGGGAGGGGAGGGGAAGCCGTGGGGGCACCGTGGCTATTCCAGAAGCCCTTGGCTCCTCCGAGGGGCTGCTCCCAGTGGCGTCGGGAGGAGCTTTCTGATGTCCAGGCTGCTACCCAGGAAGCCCACAAGTGAGCACGTCCCACGCGGGATTCAAGTGCCGGGTTCATTCTTGACCTACAGGCCCACTGTTAGATGACCAGTTGGAGGCCGTTGGACCCTGGGACCCTGTATCTTTCCTGCTCCCCCTGCCCCTCAGGGCTGTCACGACAGACAGTCACCCTGGGGTGTGCGCTGCCTGGAACCCAAGTGGTGGTGACTGAAGCGGCCGTCTGCCTAAAGCCGAGGGGCCGGTGGCCGGCCAGGCTAAAGATGGGGCTGCTGCAGGGGCGGTAACAACTTCTGTCACCGAGCACCTGGAGCTCCCGGCCCCCCACGTGGCTGCAGCAGCGCTGGGGATCCATGGAAGGATGTTGGAATCCTCATCTCATGGGGAGGGAAGCTGGGGCTTAGGGACAGTGCACATGTCCCCTCCGGCCCTCCTCCTAGCAAGGACAAGGCTTGATCCCAGTGGTGCTGACCCAGCGCACCACGGAGCGCAAGGACCGTGTCTCCCAACCCCCAAGTCCGGCGATGCCAGGAGACAAGTGCAAGGTGAGGGGGTTCCCCTGGCGCCTCTCCAGGGCTGCCCGCCCCGTGCGCCTGCCCAGCAGCCAGACCTGCGTGCGCACACTGGAGGAGCCCCAACAGTTGTCTTCAGAACCTGCTCTAAAGAGCTGTAAAATCCTCCTTTAATCTGAATTGTAGATTCTACAAACACCGCGCGGTCTCCCGAGTGGACCCCGCGTGTGTGAGCAGTGGGGCAAAAGCAACGCTGGTGTTCATGGACTCACCTCAGACGCATCCGTCTCAGCCCGGCTTCCACGGGAGACCTTCCCCGGATGCTCCTCGGGTTTGTTAATGAGGGACTGGAGTCAGCTCAGGGGCGCCACACCTGAGCGTGTCAAGAAGACGGGGAAGCCTGCCAAGGGCCGCGTCTGAACACCCCGCTCTCCAAGCCACGCATGTGTGTCTGCCGGTTATTTGTTTTGTCAGCATCATGCATATGCAGAAGCCGAGACTCGGGTCATCCCGCAGATCTCCTCACACAAGCGTCCTCCCCACGCCACCTGCACAGCCCCCTTCCCCGAGGAGGCACCTTCAGCTGGTCCTTCTGGCTGGCGTCGCCTCCACGCTCTACACACAGGCTCATCCGCTGTGGCCTGTGCAGCCGCAGGCGTTCTGTAGTCAAGTTATCATCTTGGCAAGATCAGCTTCGGTGTTTACAAATCGTGCCCTTGGAGCGCTGTGACCGGAAACCGCTGAGAAAGCCGAGGTCACTTTTCCTGCACATCTTTGCTTTCCCTCCAGCGAATATTTTCTTTCTTAATATGCCTAATTGTCTCACACTTACCATTAATCCAAACACAAAGTCCTCCTTAGTGGCGTAATCTCCTCTCAAGACATTCAGGCACATCGGGACGATTATCCATCCAGTGCTCCCGAGGGCTTCCCCAGCGGGGTCAGGACCCCTCCACGTCATCCCGGGCCCTCCCTCCTCTTCTGTCTCACCTGCCTTCACGCTGCGCTCTCCCCGGCCTGTGCTCCCCTGGGTGTCGGCGAAGGAGCTGGCGAGGGGACTCCATTTCTGAGACTGTCCTTTGAGAATATTTTAATCCACTCCCACAAATTATTGACAGATTGCTTGGGTACAGGATTCTCGGGGGATTCCTTCTCCCTTCCGTATTAGAAAGGCTTTGCCCCCGTGTCTTTCAGCTGTGCCTCAGTGTTACGGAGGAGTCTGAGGCTTTCTGAGTCGGCATTCTTTGCACGTGACTCTGTCTTTCTTTCTAGAAGCTTCCTAGTAGGATCTCCTCGGTTGTCCTCAAAGTTCTGTGATTTCATCATGTGTGCTTGGGCCGCATGCCTGGATTATCCTTTTGAACATTTTCTTGAATTATTTCACTGATTTTTTTTTTCCTTTCTGTTCTCTCTTTTGGAAACTGCTATTATTTAAATATTGAACCTACTAGCGTGGCCCTTTGATTTTTTTCTGTTACATTTCTTCATCTTTCTGTTCTGCTTCCTGGGAGACTTTCACATCTTACATTCAAAATTTTCTGTGGACTTGCGATCGCTAGTGCTGTTTCACATGCCCGATAATGTTTTGTCGTCTCTGCTCCTTGGCTCCTTTCCCGTAGCATCCAGTTCTTGTTTGGTGAATTGGTAATATTCTCTTCTGTTTGCAAGGATGTTTCTGATGGTTCGGTGGTGGTGGTCGTTTGGGGGCCCTCCTCCTGCACACATTTCCTCCCGTTTGCTCGTTCCTTTTTGTAAGTGTTGGTAACTATCTTCCAGGCTAGCGGCTTCCCACAAATGTCCCTTAATCCTTGGTGGTCTGTTCCTGTTACGTGGAGGGTGTCGCTTGGCTGCTGGAAGCTCTGGATGCAGATGGACATTGTCTTCTGTGAGTCTTACTGTCAAGTAAGCAGGCTGATTGTTTGGTCAAGAAGACTCCAAAGTTAGCATCTTTGACAAATAATGAAGAGAAGAGTCTCCCCTCCCCAACTGGAGGCTGAGCTTCATTCCAGAGAGAGCCAACGAGGGCAGAGGTTTGAGGGAGGTTCTTAGATTCCAGGGTACCCAATTCACCTGGTCCCCAAATTCTCTGTATAATAACTTTACACCCCAACACACCTACTGCCTCCAAGTCTGACGTCCTCTTTTTTTCCCTTGCAAAGCACAGCCTTCCAGTCTTGAGCCTTGCCAGGGGCAGGTGTGAGGTGCTACTTGGAGTAGAAGGGGGGGTGCTGCAGGTCTGATTTCTTCTTAAACAGATCTCTAAACGTCCTTCTCCTTTTAGACACCCCACTTTGACCTACTTACAAAGAGAGTGATGCTCAATCATTAGGCCTTTCGAGAAGTATATTCTGAATTTTTCCCACTGCTGGTGAAGATGGTGTTTTCAGGGGTCTACCTGCTCCGTCCTCCCTTCAGCCTCCAGATGTGGGTGCTGCTGGGGCGTCTCTCATTCTCCTTGGCCTTGTTCCATCTCCCTTTTGTGATGACCAAAGGGAAGCTGCAGGAGGCTATAAACACAGCCTTGTCTCCCACTTTTTTTTTTTCAATGTGTATTTATTTATTTTTTTAAAATAAATTTTATTGTTATATTCCCCATACAATTGCAGCCCCCCCATTCTGACCCCAATCCCTCCCCTCCCGCCCCCGCCCCCCTAAAAGTGTCTCTGGTTCATAGTTTTTTGTTGATTTTGATTTTCACTTTCTTATATTCATTTTCCTGGTCCCTTATTTAAGTTTTCTAGATTCCTGCTATGAGTGAGACCATCCAGTATTTTTCTTTTTCTTTTTGGCTTATTTCGCTGAGCATGATCCCTTCCAGCGCCATCCATGTTGCTGCAAATTGCATGTGTTTATCTTTTTTGAATGCTGAGTAATATTCCATGGTATATATGTACCACATCTTCTTGATCCAGTCATCTATTTTTGGGCATTTGGGCTGTTTCCAAAGCTTAGCTATTGTAAACAGTGCTGCTATAAACATAGGGGTGCAGGTGTTCTTTGGAATGGATGTTTCTGTGTCCTTTGGGTAAATACCTAGGAGTGGGATTGCTGGATCATATGGGAGCTCTATGTTTAGTAGGTCCAGAAATCTCCACACAGCTTTCCACAGTGGTTGGACCAGTTTGCACTCCCACCAACAGTGCAGAAGAGTTCCTTTTTCTCCACACCCTCGCCAACATTTGTTGTTGCTAGTTTTTTTAATATGTGCCATTCTCACTGGTGTAAGATGGTATCTCATGGTAGTTTTGATTTGCATTTCCCTGATGACAAGTGATGTTGAACATTTTTTCACATGCCTGTTGGCCATTTGCATTTCCTCTTCAGAGAAGATTCTTTTTAGCTCTTCTGCCCATTTTTTGACTGGATTATTTTCTTTGTTGTTGTTGAGTCTCATCAGCTCTTTGCAGATTTTTGTGATCAGTCCTTTATCATTAGTGTTGGGTGCAAAAATGTTCTCCCAGTCAGTGGGGTTTCTCTTTGTTTTTGTTATTGTCTCTTTTGCTGTGCAAAAGCTCTTTAATTTGATGTAGTCCCAGCTGTTTATCTTTGCCTTCACTATCACTGCTTTGGGTGATGTGTCTGTAAAGATGTCTTTGATGTGCAAATCACGTAGTGTTTTGCCTATATTTCCTTCTATATATTTTATGGTTTCAGGTCTTATGTCTAGTTCTTTAATCCATTTTGAGTTGATTTTTGTGTATGGTGTGAGGTAGTGGTCAAGCTTCATTCTTTTGCATGTAGCGACCCAGTTTTCCCAGCACCATTTATTGAACAAACTTTCTTTGCTCCAATGCATATTCTTTGCTCCTTTGTCAAAGATTAGTTGACCATAAATCTGTGGGTTTATTTCTGGATTTTCTATTCGATTCCATTGGTCTGTATGTCTGTTCTTGTTCCAATACCATGCAGTTTTGATGATTATGGCTTTGTAGTATAGTTTGAAGTCTGGGAGTGTGATGCCTCCATTCCCTTCTTTTTTTTTCAGGAGAGCTTTGGCTATTCGGGGTTTTTTGTGATTCCATATGAATTTCATCAATAATTGTTCTATTTCTTTGAAGAATGACATTGAAATTTTGATTGGAATAGCATTGAATCTGTATATTGCTTTTGGAAGGATGGTCATTTTAATAATGCTTATTCTTCCAATCCATGAGCAGGGGATGTCTCTCCATTTCTTTGTGTCTTCTTCTATTTCTTTTAACAGTGTTTTATAGTTTTCTTTGTATAGGTCCTTTACCTCTTTTGTTAGAGTTATTCCCAAATATTTGATTTTTTTTGTTTCAATAACAAAAGGGATGGTTTTTTTGATTTCTTCTTCTTCAGATTTATTGTTTGTGTATAGAAAGGCTACTGATTTTTGCGTGTTGATATTGTATCCTGCCACTTTACTGAACTGATTGATGAGTTGAATTAGCTTTTCTGTGGAGTTTTTGGGGTTCTCTATGTATAATATCATATCGTCTGCAAATAGTGATAGTTTGACTTCTTCTTTTCCTATTTGGATTCCTTGGATGTCTTTCTCTTGTCTTATTGCCCTGGCTAGGACTTCCAGTATTATATTGAAAAGCAGTGGTGAGAGTGGACATCCTTGTCTTGTTCCAGATCTTAATGGAATTGCTTTCAGCTTTTCACCATTGAGAATGATACTGGCTGTTGGCTTGTCATAGATGGCCTTTATGATGTTGAGGTATGTTCCTTGTATCCCAAGAATTTCAAGGGCTTTTATCATGAATGGGTGTTGCACTTTGTCGAAAGCTTTCTCAGCATCTATTGATATTATCATATGGTTTTTATATTTCTTTTTGTTGATGTGTTGGATAACGTTGATTGATTTTTGGATGTTAAACCATCCTTGTGTCCCTGGAATGAATCCTACTTGGTCGTGGTGAATTATCTTATGGATACATTGTTGGATTCTGATAGCTAAAATTTTATTGAGGATTTTTGCATCAGTGTTCATTAAGGAGATTGGCCTGTAGTTTTCCTTTTTTGTGTTGTCCTTGTTCAGTTTTGGTATTAGTGTAATGTTGGCTTCATAGAACGTGTTTGGTATTGTCCCTTCCTTCTCAATTTTTTGGAAGAGTTTGTGAAGGATAGGCACTAATTCGTCTCTGAATGTTTGGTAGAATTCATTTGTAAATCCATCAGGTCCTGGGCTTTTGTTTTTGGGGAGGTTTTTGATTACCATTTCAATTTCGCTAATTGTAATTGGTCTGTTTAGGTGTTCTATTTCTTCTTTATCTAGCTTTGGGTGATTGTAGAGTTGTAGGAATTTGTCCATCTCCTCTAGATTGTTAAACTTGTTTCCATATAACTGTTCATAGTAGTTACTGATTATTCTTTTGATTTCTGCTGTGTCCGTTGTGATTTCTCCTCTTTCATTGATGATCCTGTTTATTTGTGCTTTCTCCCTTTTTTCCTTTGTGAGCCTGGCTAGGGGTTTGTCTATTTTATTGATTTTTTCAAAGAACCAGCTCTTGGTTTCATTGATCTTTTGGATTGTGTTTTAGTTTCAATTTCATTTATTTCTGCTTTGGTTTTTATTATTTCTTTTCTTCTACTGGTTTTGGGGTTTTTTTGTTGTTCTTTTTCTAGATCTTTGAGCTTCGAGATTAGGTTGTTTCTTTGAGTTCTTTCTTGTTTCTTGATGTGAGTTTCTATTGCTATATATTTTCCTCTTATTACTGCTTTTGCTGCATCCCATACATTTAGGATATTGGTGTCCTCCTTGTCGTTCAATTCAAAAAATTTTTTAATTTCTTCTTTGATCTCCTCATTAGTCCAATGGTCTTCCAGTAGTGTGGTTTTTAATCTCCATGAGGTAGGAAAGTTCCTTGCCTTCTTTTTATGGTTTATTTCTAGTTTGATGCCTTCATGGTCAGAAAAGATGGTTGATATGATTTCAATCTTGGTGTATCTGTTGATGTTTGTCTTGTGCCCCAGTATGTGATCGATCCTGGAGAATGATCCGTGTGCGCTTGAGAAAAATGTGTACTCCGTTTTTTTGGGGTTTAGTGTTCTATAGATGTCTGTTAAGCCCAATTGCTCTAGGTCCTTATTTAGAGCTTTGGTTTCTTTACTTATTTTTTGTCTTGTTGATCTATCCATTGTTGATAGTGGTGTGTTGAAGTCTCCCACTACGTATGTGTTTTCTCTGATGTCTGTTTTCAGAGAGGACAACAGTTGTCTGATATATTTTGGTGCTCCTTCGTTTGGGGAGTATATGTTAATGAGTGTTATTTCTTCTTGAAGTATTGTCCCCTTGATCATAATGTAGTGACCATTGGGGTCTCTTTTTATCTTTTTGATTTTGAAATCTGTTTTATCTGATATAAGTATAGCTGTTCCTGCTTTCTTTTTTGGTCCATTTGCTTATAGGATTGTTTTCCATCCTTTAACTTTGATCCTATTTTTATCTTTTGTCGCTAAATGTGTTTCCTGGAGACAGCAAAAGGTTGGGTTTTGTTTCTTAATCCAGGCTGCAACTCTGTGTCTTTTTATTGAAGAGTTTAGTCCATTTACATTTAGAGTTAATATTGATATGTTAACATCTGTATTTGCCATTGTGTTTGTCTTTCCTTTGATTTTATTTATTTATTCTTTTAATAACTTTCTTTTTTTTTTTGGCCTTCTTTCATTGTTATTCGTCCCTCTGAGGTTCTGGCTTTAGGACTCCTTGTAGTATTTTTTGGAGTGGGGGTTTAGTTGCAATGAAATTCCGGAGTTTCTGTTTGTCTGGGAAGGTCCATATTCTTTCTTCAAAGAGGAAGGAGAGCTTTGCGGGATAGAGTATTCTTGGTTGGCATCTGTTTTCTTGGAGTCTGTTGACTATGTCCCTCCACTCTCTCCTTGCCCGTAGTGTTTCTTCGGAGAAGTCTGATGTCAGCCTGATTGGTTTTCCTTTGAATGTTATCTGTTTCTTCCCTCTTGCCAGCTTCATTATTTTTTCCTTGTCCTGGATTCTTGGGAGCTTTACTATTATGTGTCTTGCTGTATTTTTCCTTTCGTCGTGGAAGTTTGGTGTTCTTCTTGCTTCTTGTATATCAATTTTCAGCTCCTTCTTCACATTTGGGAAGTTCTCTTCAATTATCTCTTTGAATATTTTCTCTGTTCCTACATCTCTCTCCTCTCCTTCTGGTATTCCTATAACTCTTATATTTCCTTTCCTCATGGAGTCAGATAGTTCCCGAAGTCTTTCCTCGTTCTTTTTCCTTCGTACGTCTCTTTCCTTTTCTGTTTTGGTTCTTTTTATTTCTGTGTCTTCAAGATTACTTATTCGTTCTTCCATTTCATCTATTCTGCTTTCATTGCTTTTCCCAGAATTCTTTAGTTCTTCCATTAATTCTTTGATCTCCTGCATTTCTTTTACTTCCCTCTTTAGGGACTCAATTTCTTTCTTCTGACCATTGTTTTCCCTCTCTAGGGACTCAATTGCATTCTTCTGATCGTTGATTATTTTTCCCTTATCATTGTTTTCCTTTATGACTTCTGTCAGTTTTTTAATCACGGCAATTTTAAATTCTCTTTCTGGAAGGCTCAGAAATTCTTCCAAGTTATTGTCGTTGCAATCTGGGGGCTGGTTTTCTTTTTGTGGTGTGCTTTTTCTCTGGAGAGTTGCTAGGTTGCGTGTGGTTCTTGTCCTCCCTACTACTGTCTGTTTTCTAATTTGCCGTATGCGTTGGGACAGTGTGTTGTTGGGACTGGCCAGCATCTTGGGTGGGCTTCTCTGCTCCCCTCTGGTTCCTCCAGGAGTCATCTGTCAGTTTCAAGCAGTCTTTACTGGAGAAAGGCCCCTGTTCTAAAATGCCGATGTGGGGACACACTCCCCTGTGCGCCTGGTCTGCCCAGGCGGTGGGTTCCTGCTCCCCCTCTGGGCTTGGACTGCAGGCCAGAGGGGGTCTGGCGTGGGCGAACTTCCCCTGCTCACCTCTGGCTCCTGAGGAAGCCTTCTGCAGGTAGTCTTTACTGAAGAAATGTCCCTGTTCTAAAATGGTGATGTGGGACACACTCCCTGCACGTCTGGTCTCAGGCACACTCTTCTGCGCGCCTGCTCTGCCCCGGCTGTGGGTGCTCGCTCTCCCTGTGGGCTCAGACTACTTGTTCGGAAGGGGCCCGGTGTGGGCTAACTCCCCAGCTGGCCACTAGCTCCTTCAGGAGCCTCTGCTGGCTTCAAGTCGCTAGGTGGCGCCAGAGATCTCTCCTAGAGCCCTTTGGGAGCTGATTTTCCACCCCGTGGGACAGGGAGCAGAGTGGGGATGGTAGGGTACACCTCAACGGCTTTGGGGTGCTGTGTCTGCCTTGTGCCCCACCGTCGTGGGGAACCCACGCCCCTAATTTCGTGCCCCGGGTCTCAGTTCCAAAGCCCTCAGTTCCAGGACGCGGGCTGTAGCCCAGATCAGTGGCGCGGGAATGGCGCCTTTTGAATCCCGCTTCCCTGCCTGGGCGCCTTGTTCCTGCTCACTCAGGGAGGGCCTCCGCGGTCTCCCCGCAAGCCTAGGTCGCAGGCGCGGGGACCTGGGCAGCTGCGATCCGATCTGGATCAGCGAGCCGCTTTCCGTGCAAGCTTACCGGGTGGCAGGGGCTGTGTGCTGGTGCTGGTCTCCTCCTGGGGGGCGGGGCTCTCTTTAATGGCGCCTGGAGCTCACCTCCGCGGCGGATCCTGCAGGGTTCTCCACAGCTCCCGTTCACGGGGTGTGGTGGCTGAAATAGTTCCTTTCCACTCACAGTCCCACTTGCTGCATCCGTTTTTCTTGTTGGCCGTTTTGGTTTGTTGTTTCCCTCCTCTCTGCTGGTCGGAGAGTGCCGCCTCTGTGGGCGGGGGAGGGGAGCAGGGTTCTGCGCTTCCCTCCCTTCTGGTCCTCTTTTATGGCAACTTTCTTCTTCCTTGTCTCCCACTTTTAAGTGGAGGGTCGACCCACATTTTCCAGAGAAAAGTTTTAGAAATCACTGTCATCAGAACTTACTTTCTCATGTCTATCTCCAACACTGCATACTAATGTCAAATTTATTTTCTCTTGTCCCATTTTCCATAAAGATGAAAGCAAGCTAATCAATACCCTCCTTGTCCACATGCTCAAGGACTCTATTAAACATACATGGAAATGACTTCTCGCTTTCATTTTAGAATCATCTTAATTTTTAATCTGTGTTTAAGTGCAGTTTATGAACCATTGTGCTTCCTTGGGTCTTTTTTTAGTTGTACTTACTTCTAGCTAGTCATTTCTTTAAAATAAAGCAAGGTAGAAAGAAGTAAATAATTTATTCATTTCGTCAGGAGGTATGTATTATTTTCTAGCCGCTGTGTTAAGCGCAGCGATAACAACGGAGGGGGGGGGGTGAGAGCATTACACTCCATCCCGGAGCCTTGCGATTCTCTTCCAATGAACCGTGAATCCTGGCGGTCATTTTCGAAGCTGACCACTGAAGTCTGACTTGACCTGCGTTCCTGGACTGGCTGTTTCTCAAATGTGCTTGTGATCATTTCGAATTCTCTTCTGAGGTCCTTTTCTGCAGTGTAGTAATCCCACCAGCATCGAAAAAACTCACAAGGACATTATTTAATGACTTGGGAGGCCATTTGGGGCAGGAAGGGAAAATGAGACTTCTGTCCCGTCAACACGCCACAGGCACGTGGCGGAGGTGATGGCACGTTTGTCAGCACCACACGGCAACGCCGCTGCACGGAGCTCGTCGCTCACCCCCGTTCTGCTGGAAACACAACGGAGGAGAGCAGCATCTCCTGATATTCGTTTACGGCCCATCACGGCAACTTTTAACTGAAGCATTTTATGTAATAGATGTAGATTTGCCTACTATTAAAAACTATTTAGGCTGCAGGAACTACCTGCTGCACGACGATAGTGATGTAGTCACAAGAACCAAGTTTGGGCCACGCTTCTTTTTAAGGGCACGACAAAAAATTGACAATATTGTGAATGAGACAAATCATTGCCGCTGTACACTTTTGCATCAGGCTGGAAAACAGGCATAAAACGTGCGCCTCACAGGAAGTCAGAGAGCCACGTCGAAACTTAGAAGCGTGTGCACCTCTGTGGACTCTGTGGGTGCGCTTAGTGGCGGAATTACCCGAGGATCCCCTAATCGCCCCAGGGAAGAGGTCCTAGAGCTGAATGTGCTAAGGTTGTCATGGCCAGGAATTCACTCATATTCTAGGTAGCAAACAACCACGGGGGCTCCCTCTGCTGCCAGAAAACACCCTGAATTTGTCAGGGTTCTCCAGAGATGCAAAACCAGCCAATCGTAGATTTATTGTAACAATTGGCTCATGCGGTTATGAGGCCCAGAAATTCCATAACCGCCTTCTGTAAGCAGAGACCTGGGAAAGCTAGAGGCGCAGGTCAGGCCAAGCAGAAGGCCTGAGCACCAGGCCCCCTGATGTCTGAGAGCAGGGAAGACGGTGCCAGCTGGAGAGTGAGAACTCGCCCTCCCTTCACCGTTAGAGCTCTCCAGGCCCCAGCAGGTTGGAGCAGCTCTTTACTCAGCCACCCATCCAAATGCTAATCTCTTCCAGAAACTCCCTCACAAGCAATCCCAGAAACTGTGTTTCCCAGTCCCCACGTGTCATGTGCCCCCACATCCAGGCTCCAGGGAAGGATGCATGTGCCCAGGGAAGGGCTTTGGGAGGTGGCACGGCCTCCGAGCCTCTGCAGGTGACCTGCGGTCTGGGGTGCTCGGGTGACCTGTCCTCTTCCAGAAGCTGTGGGGGTGCCTAGATGGGGGACGACCGCCCGCTCCCGTCAGCCGCTGGCTCGGCAGCCCTCCCTTCCAGGTCATCTGTCCTTGTGATACCCGCAGGCCTCAAGGACTCAGGAGAGGGTGTCCCTGCGAGTGCAGCTCCGCGCCGCCCTGCCGGGCCCTTCTGTGCTCGCCCTCCACGTCACAGATGCGCGCTCATCGCTCTTAAACGAGGCTCCTACAGACACGCATGTGACTTGCACGTGAGGCCGCACATGTCAGACCCCACGTTCATGTGAGGAGCGCGGAGGAGAAGGCCGCTCAGACAGAGGTGGGCTGGCTGAGGCTGCGCCCGGTGCAGGGCCTAAACGCCCAGCTGCCCTCCTTGCCCCACAATCCCGGGGCCGCTCTTGTACTCGGGAAGCTCACTCGGTTGGGGCACCAAGTGCCCGGCTCGTGCTCCAGGGCACGCGTGTCTCACCACACGGGTCCTTACACAGTGCTCACTTGGAGCACAAGTTCAAAGCAGAGTGAGAAAGGGGAGCAGAGCGCGAAGGAGGCAGCTTCAGGGGCCAAGGCCTAGAAACCTCAGCACTATCGCCCAAGGAGGCAGGGGCCTGCTGCCAGGGGGCACCTGCAGAGGAGCGTCCTCCCTGCTGGCGAGGAAGTCCCCTTCGGAACGCGGAGCCAGTTGAAGGGGACCCCGCCTCTCCCCTGGCTTCCCCGCTCACCTCCTAAGCTCAGCAATGTTTCTTCAGCCTCCTGCGCGTTGCCTGCAGTGGAATCAAGGAGCCTCAATTTAGTGCATTTATTTTAAAAAATTAAATGTCATAGAAAAGCAGCTTTGAGATGTGCTTCATTGAAACAAAATTAAAACAACATTAAATTAGGTCCCAATTTACTTCCTACTCAGCGGAGACAGGGAGGTACTTTCCTCTCCTCCTCCCTCCCCCACCTTCTTCTTTAAGTCCCAGGACCCGCCGCCGCCGAGGAGGGTGCAATGGACCCGGGAACATTAGTAGGTTGAGTGTCTTCCTTCACCCAGGATCTGATTGTCATGCAATAAATCAAAAGATTATTCTGCACCCAATAATGCTAAAAACTTGTTATATGATTAGGCCTCTATCCCAAGAAACCAGAATTATTATGTTTGGATGTTTTGCATTAGTGGCTTCTCCTGCATTAAATCCCAAAACCAATTATAGTACAACCCAAAAAACTAACACACAGCTCAGAGGACTGTGTCTGCAGTTTCACAAGGGTTAGATTTCTGAATTTTATACTCACAAAGAATTGCTGTAAGTGTCAACAAGATTTGGGGTTAATAATAGTGTAATATATAGTTAGCTTCCTATGTGTAAATATTTTCTGCAAACTTGAGTGCCATCTAAAATTAAATGTAGAGAAGGAAACTTGTGCACATAACTTAAGCAAAGAAAATTCAGCTGAAAGTAAACAGGCATCCCACACAGCCAGTCCACAATAGGAATTCTAAACCCTTCTGATTTAAAAAAAAAAAAAAAGAAAGTCTAGTCTGAAGCCTTATAATTACTTTTCCTCTTTCCAGAAACTGAATACCTTACTATGGAGAAGAGAGGGATTTGGAATAGATTTTTAAAATCTATTTTTCTTCATTTTTAGCTTATTTTGTTCCAACATCTGTCTCGGATCATTTCACCAAATAAGAAGGGTTTTTTTTTTTTTCCTTTCATTAAACCAAATTATATTTTGGAGGCTCAGCAGTATTTTCTCAGTGAAAATCCCCAGGGAGGGTCTCCTAGCACCCCTGAGTTTCCAGGCCATTGCAGGGTTTTATAATTAATACAGTTCCTCATTACCAGGAGGCGTTAACCAGCAGCATCATGGTAAGTGGAGCCTGCTGTTTAGACCTGGAAGTAGAGTCAGGTGAATGTTCCCCCGGGGCCTGGACACCCTCGTGGGCTGTGCAGATGAGAGCTCCCGTGAGGCGCAGGAGCGAGACAGCGGCGGCTGCGGGCAGGGAAGGGGCCAGCTTCAGGCCTCCTGGGAACACGGCGGCCAGGCGGAAAGACCCTCGGCCCTCTCATCCGTGGGAGCAGAGTGAGTGGAGCCATGTGTCACGGACTTGAAGGACAGGACGTCCGTGTAAACAGTGCCCCTGACTCCGGTGCAGGAGGCCTGGGGAGGCCACGCGGAGCTCATCTCTCCGTCCCGGCAGCCGGCAAGGCCACGGGCCACGGCAGGGAGTCAGGACGCGGCACTGCCTGGGCTGCAGAAATGGACAAGTGGCTTCCGCACAGGAGAGCGCTGGCTTGGTGATGATGACCACAGTGAGGGCCGTGTGGTGGTTCCGTGCTGAGAACGGTGCCAAAAGTGGTACCCGTTTGTTGGGCTGGCTGGGCATCCGACCCGGCGCAGGCCTTTAGTGGGCGTTCTCTCCTTTCATCTGCATAAGACCTTGGAAACAGTGACTGCCTCCAGGATAATTTACAGGTTACAGAACTGCGTCCTAGAGAAGTAAGCGCTGGCCCAAGGTGGCACGCTGACAGCCGCAAGCTGGGATTGCACCGGGCCCTGAGTGCTCCTGCGGCCAAGCAGGATCGACCAGGCCCCACCCAGTCTGATTCCACCTGATTTTGCTCATTGATCGAGGAAGGTGTCATGGGGGGCACTGCCATCTGCCCACCCTCGATTTGCAATGGCATAGAAGTTTCTTTTTTTAAAATATTTATTTTATTTATGTTTATTTTATTTATTTATTTATTTTATGCACACAAGAACTGGGGTCCAGGCCAGAGGTATGGGGTGTGAGAGGACTCACCAAAGACAGAGTGGGGAGCAGAAGAGACAGAAAAACTGAAATCTACTGCTGAGGAGAGCAGCAGGGTGACAGGAGAGGGCTGCTGTGCCATGTGTGTAGCTCCCTGGCTGGGGATCAAACTCGTGCAGCAGTGGCTGGTGCTAATTTGATAGCACTGAGACTAACCCCTTGCTGGTTCACAAAGCGCTATTATATTTTAAACACCATCTTGCACATGCCTGTGCCTCCTACCTGATTTGATATGCTATAAGAATTGATCTTGATGCTAAATAAATTATTTGCCATCAAAAGCCTTATTCTGAAATTTTCTCTAAAAAAAGAAAGCAAGAGGGGGAGAATAAATAGATGCTGTCATTTGTGGAAATCAAATAAATCAGGGCATTTCTCCACATTCTTAGAGTGTAAAAAGAACAGAAGAAGATAGAAAAAGGAAAAATAGAATGAGAGTAAAATAGACCTGGCATGTCTATGTTGAAATGACGACGAGGAAGAGTATCGTTGTAGAACCACAAAATGCTTTAGAAGCTGCAGGGATTAGAACGGAGATTGCAGAGACCCATCTAATACTGTTCAGGGCAGGGCTGAAAGCCACAGATAACATGGAGGCAAAAGACCAAGAAAGAGAGGAATCCCGCAGAAAACTGGATCCAAGAGAGGGCTTGCCCAGAGGCACGGGGCACGCACCCCAGGACAGGGCAGCGCCGGCCTGGTCAGCTCTGGGCCTGCACCTGTGCACGCCCCCAGCCCACCCTCTGCGTGTTTCCTATGGCTACCGGCTCTCTGCATCTGCAACAGCCTGGCAGTATCAGGGCTCCTGCCCCTTCCAGCACATCCAGGCTCAGACGAAGCTTCCCAGAGGTCAGGGTACACCGTGGGACAGAGATGTGGTTTCCTTGGTGGCTGCCTGGGGTTGGACAGCACAACCTGTGAGTATGGACGCGCTTTGATGGACAGGAGCAAGCTGGTGTCTGCCCCCAGACCCAGCAGACAAATGCCTTGCACTTCCCCCGCCTCTGGTGACTGTCCCTGACGGTGCAGCCCGAGTCACTGTGAGCCACCATTGCCCCCCTGCACTGCTCCCCAAGCCCTTGCTTTATTCACTCCTCTGAATAAAGGGTCACTGTGAAGTTTTTCCACATTTTGCACTTTGGGGGATTCAGACTAAGACAGTGATCAAAATGCGATCGGCATTGGGGATGATGTGGCTGGTGGGTTCCAGGAAGCAGAGCACAAACACGTGTAACTGAATGACAATAAAAATGCTGGAGAAAGGAGCTTTGAGGAAAGCACCCTGACCCAGAAAATGAATAGAAAATGATAAACACTGGGATTTATTCTGGTAAGATTACTGAACTTTAAGGACACTAAAAGACTTATAAATATTCAACAAGAAGAGACGGGTGACTTATAAGCCAAAAAAAAAAAACAAAAAAAAAAACCAAGAGCACTTCCCAGCATTGTGGGCTTTCGGGAGAAAATGGAGCCGCCCGGCGCCTATAAAACTTTGACAGAAAAAAAAGAAAAACGCTCACCTCAAGCAGTGTGCCCAAAAGCTGCTGTTTACATGAGAAGTCAGCAGAAGGACGTCCTAAATATGCAAAGAGGGTTGACGCACCTTTATGAAAATACTCTTGAGGATATAATTTAACTCAGCAAGAGATGATGCCTGGGATCAAAGATTTAAATCAAACCCTGAAACCTTTCATTATCTTGGAATGGGGACATATTTTCTTTCTCATGATCCAATAGCCAGAAACTGGAAGGGAGAAAAAGGACGGCTATTTATAAGCGAAATACAAATAAAACAAAAAAATAATTATAAAATAATGACAAAACGTGTGCTGTCCTATTGCACAACGACGTCTTCACAGCTGTAGGAAAGGCCACCCGATTGCAAAATGGGCCAAAAAATGGCCAAGGCCATTAATAAAAAATTCCAAAAGTTGGTGTGCAAATAGTTGGCGCGCATCAATATGGTGCGTGTCTAGCCTCACCAGTAGTAAGAAAATGAGAAAGTGCAATTTTTTAAAAAGAGAGAAAGAAAAACTTCAAATTTCAACAAGACAATGTGACTTTAACCAATTGGCAAGATTCGCAAAGCTGGACATTGCGCAGGGCACCGGAGTGAACTGTCTCTCTCCCAGAGGGCAGCTCAGCAACAGATGCCCAGGTTTTGGATTGGACACCTACGGGCCAGCTTCCCCCCGGAAAGCAACTGGACTAATGGATAGAAACACACACACGCACACGCATATACACGCACATACACGCACACAGCACATGCTCCCCGCAACACAATATAGAATGATCTAAATGTGCATTAACAGGGGGTGGTTAAGCTAATTCTGGGGCAATTCACCGGTGGTGACACAACAGTGTATTTTCATATTCCCAGACATGGGAGATCCCCTCACATAGGAACTAGAAAACAGATTCGGAGTAGAATTATGTGATCACATTTGTGTAAGTGTTCATGCACCCGTGTGTGTGTGTGTGTGTGTGTGTGTGTGAGAGAGAGAGAGAGAGAGAGAGAGAGAGAGAGAGAGACCCGCCCACATCACGTAGGTATCTGAAAAGAGAGCAGTTACCTCAGTTATCTGTGGGAAGTGAGATTAGGGTCATATTTGTCCTTCTTTGTCCAAACTTTACAAATATCTGATTTTTTAATTCACAGTAAGTAAACCAACCATATCTTTATTTCAAAAGTCACTTTTAAGAAAAGATTTATTTATTTACGCATATAAGAGCTGGGGCACAGGCCAGAGGTGTGGGGGGTGAGAGGACTCACCAGAGGCACAGCAGGGAGCAGAACAGGCAGACTGGCTGAAACACGCTGCTGAGGGGAGTAGCAGGAACCAGGAGAGGTCTGCTGTGCCACGTGGGTCAGCTCCCTGGCCGGGGATCGAACTCGTGCTGCAGAGGCTGTGAACAGCTCCATAGTGCTGTGCTTACCCCCTTGCGCCACCAGGGAGGCCCACAAAAATCACTTTTAAAAGTTCAGACCCGCTGACTTACTTCCCAACAACTCTGTGGCGTCCCCTGACGGCATGTCGCTGCCCCTCCCCGTGGCTGTCTCGGTGTCCCGGAAACCAGAGCTCTGGGTGAGAGGGTGGCTCTGCCTCCAGCACTCACCGTGGCCGCGGGCTCAGCCGCCGTCCGGAGGTCCGAGGGCCTGCAGCAGGCAGAGGCGCCAGGAGCTTCGTAGGGGACAGGGGCTCAGGAGGGCTCTGGTTGGAGTCCATGTGAGGGGACGGGGGTACCCCCTGTAAGTGGAGCCTCTGTGGCTGTTTGGGAGCTGGGGGACACTCTCTGTTGGCTCTGAGATGGATGTGGGGGCAACGAGAATGGAAAAACTGGTTCTCTCTGACCCAGTCCCGGATGTTCTGGACCAGTTGCCCCGGAGACTGGCCCCCAGGCTGCTTCTGTGGGCCCATGTGGTCATCCTCGGTCTGCCGGTGCCCATCTGTGTGGTCAGTCTCTCGGTGGGCATCAGGTAGTCACACTGTTTCGATAGGACACAGACCCCACCCCCTTCCCTGGGAAACACACCAACGTCTATATTTCTCGGCAATATACTTGGAATTGGCGCCGACATGGTCTCCGCCCTCAGGGAGCAGTGTCCGCTCCTGACCTCAGCGCCTGGATTTCCAGGTGGGCTCCAGTCCCCGTGTTGGTCAGCATCACGCTGGGGTGTGTGGGGCACTTCTGTGCAGCCGGCCGCCTCAGACACGACACTCCCCAGATGGAGCTGCGTCCGCCGAGCACCGCGCAGCCCTTCGCTTACCTCTCGCTGTGACGCTTGTGATGTCACGATGGGTCCATGTCACAGATGAGGCGGCCGAGGAGTCCAGGGACAGGTCCACAGCCAGACAGCTTGTGACCACATAGAATACGGTCCGAGCTCAAATATGTCTGAGTCCAGAGCCTGTGCTTGCAGCTGTCCCGCCACGCTGACCCCGCAGAGCTGGCTTGGCCACACCCGCGGCCTGGGTTACCTCAACCCGGAGGAGCCGAGCGGGAACACAGTGCTCCAGCTGGAGCTGCAGATCCTGTTTCTTAAAGGCTATAAAAGAACCTTAACCCATAATTCTTCTCTGTCCTTGGAGGGTTTCCATCAAGGAGGCAGGAAGCAGGATTCCAACTAATGTCATCCTTTGGCAGAGACCATAACTCACTCTGATAATTACTAAGCTGCGTGCCCAAGGATGCGAGAGGGCCCATCGTGGACGGCGAACGAGTCACAGACCTGCAGGCGCTTCTCTCGTGAAACTCCCCACAGTCTCCTGTGGTGGACGGAAACGCACGGTCTCTCGTCATTTACAAAAGGGCTCCTCGGCCATAGAAAGTCGGTGTTTACCAAGTGCTCAAGCAGCTCCTTTATCATTCCAGAGTTTTCTATTTGAATTGGATCCAGTCATTTTCTAATTGTTTCTTTGTTCTCTCCCCTGGGAGCACATTTCACCATGGGAAACAAATGCTGGAAATTTCAAATACATCTTCATTTCCTTTCCCTGAGTCTCTTTTGTCTATTGTGTTCACTTAGTCTCTACAGTGTCTTCCTTATTCTCCAACGACAGCCACCTTTTCTGAACCAGCCTGTGCCATTCAAAAGTGCCCAAACCCCCCCACGAGACAACGGCTTCCGAAGTCCAAGAGCTTCAGATGTCAAGGGAGGCTCCCAGCCCCGGAGTCAGGTAACTTCTGGAGGGGATGGACTTTAATGTGATCTCCATGGTCCCCATCTTGTGGTGTTCACCCCAATGAGAAAAATAAAGTTTAATGTCTAAAAACTGTCAAAAAAAATCACTATGTTCCTGGCAGTTTGTAAGTAGCAGTGGAAAAGCAATGCACTCGTTTGTCGGGGTCAGAGGCTGTGGGAGAGAGGAGAGAGAGCCGGTGGCATAAGTCCAGGTCAGGTCTGAATCTGAGGCAGAAGATCCATGCCTGGCTCAGAGACAGTGTGGCAGAGAGGGAGAATCCTTTCTCGCTCAGCCTTCAGCACATCAGGTGCAGCCCAGGCCGCCCAAGAGGGCAGCCTGCTTGACCAGCCTTTCAATCCCGTGCTAATCTCAGCCAGGGACCCCACAGACCTGCCCCTCCCGCTGGCTTCCAAACACCTGGGCCAAGTGGCCCATTTGAACGGACGTGAAAAACCCAACCACCCCATCTGCCTTCTCTGACTTCTGATTTCTTCTCCTCAGGTTACGGCCTGGCATCAGACGGGACAGTGAGTGATCAAGGCTCAGGGGTCTCTCTGGAGTTTGACAGACATGCCCACTGCCAGGCACATGGCCTCGGCGCCCATGACTACACTAACGGTTCTGGCTCAGCCTCGGTGTCCTAACCTGCCCCGGCACAGCCTCAACCACGGCTCCTCTCACAGGGCAGCCGCGGAGTAAATGGCACAATGCGTGGAAAGGAAAGCACTTGGTACAAGGCCCAGACCTGGTAAGTTGGGGTGGGGGGTGGTCGGCTAACAAAGGGGCCTGTGTGTAACCACACATTGAGTCCAGTGAGCAGAGATCATTTTGGGTTTGATTATTGAGCAGGTTTTCTGGCTGAATTTAGCAGCTGATAGGCAGAGGTCAGCCAGGAAGGTGTCAGCCAAAGGTCTAGGAAGTGTCCACACCACATGGTGGAAGGCAGCCCACAGGCAGATGGCACAGCAGCTGGACGGCGCCTGCAGGACCTGGTTTGGGTCGCGGCCATCCCCTGGAGACCTGCTGGGTCCTTCACGGTGTGTGCTCCAGGAGGGGCACGCTACTGCCACCCCGCTTTTTGTAAGACAGGCAGGGGAATGGATTTGCCAGCCAGGGGAAGCCAAGGCTGGGAGCTGGGGTGTCCACTGTTCAGGAAAACTGCATACTCCAGTGTGGGGAAACTGAAAGCAGGCACAGCACTCCTGAAGAGGAAGGGGCATCAGCCACAGAGTCTGTCCCAGAGGGAGCTGGCAGGGCCCCCCTCTGAGGAGCACCTCCCCTCCATAGAGGAGATGCAAAGACGCGCACGTCCCCCAGCGGAGGCCAGCCTCTATGCCTCTAATGTGCAAGACTGCAAGGCTGTGAGCTGAGGGAGACGGATGGGGCGGGGGGGCAGGGGAGGAAAGGCTCCTGGTGCTTCTTTCTGGCTGTTATTTCCTAATGGGTCCAAATAAGAGATAAGAATATTTAGTGTAGAAATGGGATTTTAATGTCAAATTGTCATGCTTTGGGTCTCACTATATGTGGGAGATGAAGTTCAATTGTTTTCAGATTTTCCTTTCCTAAAATGTTGCTCTTTCCTGCCACTGCTTGAAAATGGATGAGGCTGAGTGTTCAGAGTGGAAATTTTGTAGCAGAAATCCTCCCTATTTGTTTTTTAATGATTCTGCATCAGAATTAAATCGGCAACAGAAAGAAAACAACAGGGGCCTCCCAAAAATTCAGGTGCTGAGCTGAAATCTTCCTCCTTCTCTTTCTTTACTTGGACTTTCCAGTCACACACACTGGCAATCATGCATCCCTCTCTCAGAATTGGAGAGGCTTCTATGGAAATCTAAGTAATTGCAAGTGAGTACAAAATGTTCCTCATTCTTACAAGAAAGAGAATCCAGGGGAACAGGAATCATTGTCAAAACCAGTTCTCAGGAGGAGACAGGCAGCCTCTCGTGCCCAAGTCCGTCCAGCACCTTGGAGAGCGGCAGCCCTCCCCATAGAGGTCCCCACCGAGGTCCCTGCTCACAACTCAGTAGCTCCCCAGGCCCCAGCTACGAAACAAGCGAGGAAGGAAGGCTACGTGAGTCGCAGGCTTCCTCTGTAGGTGCTATTGAGGCCGACTGTATATTCACTCCGTTTCTCATTCCTCCCAATTCAAGAGGGCTGGAAGATACACCGGGTGATGTCCTTTCTTTGCTCAAACTCTCCAGCCACCACCCATGTAATTCAGAGAAAAAGCCACAGTCTTGGTAGGCCCTGAGGAAGCTCTCCCGGCTGGACCCAGCTCCTTCCTTCCACCTTTCCCTGCTCATTCTGCTCTGGGAATTTTGGGGATTTGTACTCATTGTTTTCAGCAACACTTTCCCCGATCACAGCATCTGAAAGGACACTCCCCGCTCCTAGCCTCAGCACGTACTCCTTCCTCACCGCCATCCATGCACATCATCTTGTTTTCCCCACCCTCCCACTCCAAAGACAAGATCAACAAGAGCAGGAATTGCGTTTGCTTTCTTTTTTTTTTTTTCTAAAGATTTATTTATTTATTTATACATGCACTGGGTACAGTCAGAAGCGCAGGAGGGTGAGAGAATTCACCAGAGCCAGAGCGGGGAGCAGAGCAGGCAGAAGGACCGAAGGACACTGCTGAGGGGAGCAGCGGGCGGCAGGAGAGGTCTACGCGCCATGTGGGACCCTCCCCTGGTGGCCGAGGAGCAGCCGGGAATCGAACCGGCGCTGCAGAGGCTGAGGGAGCTTCACAGCCCAGCGCTCAACCGCTGCACCACCAGGGGAGGCCCTGGGTTTGCTTTCTTAACTGCGGCATTCCCAGTGTCTAGAAGGCTCTCCCAGGAGTGCGGTGGGTACCAATAAACATCAGCCAAGTGAATGAATTGACAAATGAATAAACAAACGAGCAGTCCTACAGGTAAGTAGTTCTAGCCCCACTTCATAAGTGATGGAACTTGGGCCCAAAAAGGTTCTAGAAGTTTAGCCGAGTCATGCAGCAGAGCCAGCTCTGGCCCTGGGAGCCACGCCGTACCTGTGTGGCCAGAGAAGTGGTCTTGGGGACCCTGCCCCAGGACCCACCGTGGCAGTCACCTTCTCTGCACCCACTTTCTCCCACCCCCACCCCACATGGCCCTAATAGTTTCTTTTCCTTCTCCCCTCTGTAATCTCTCTCCAGGCAAGAAACACAGCGTCATCAAGTTAAGGTAGAATTGCTGAAATTCATTCTTAATGTTACTTGTCTCTGGGATTCTTGCATCCCAAGGACCTCTGAAATCTTGCCTGAGGCAGCTTGTTCTAAAGGCAAAACCCAGGCCTCCATCAACAGCCCCCGAAAACAAGAAGGCACCCCAACACTCAGTGACCCCTCACTGCCCCTCCTGCTCCCCAGGCCAATCTCCACACACCATGGGAGCAGGCAGACTTGTCTGGGGCCCTGGAAACTGACCCACCCTCTAACCGCCGGGCTCTGGGGTCACTCCCCACAAAGGTTTACGTGGCCATCATTCAGCTACACCGATGACATTGTCTAAACATGGCTCGGAAGTATTTTTTATCTTAAACACTTTACTCCTAAAACCTTAGCAGGAGGCACAATTTTTCCTCAGCAAACAAATTTCCCTGCCTGCCAGAATTTTTAGAGTGCAAATACTTTTTCATAGGCCCTTGTCCCTGGGGTTAGAATGGCATTTTAGATCCAGAAATGAGAAGAGAATTTTTCCAATTATGTTTTTAGTGTTTTATTATTCCTACCAAGCCATGTAAATGCAAATAGAAAATTAAGAAGATTCCCCCGCAACAACAATCCTTTCTTTTCCTTCTGCGAGATGCCCGATTGGCACCACACTTACCATGAGCTTATTCATGCAATGACTGTTTTTCAACTTTGCAGAAGTAAATAATGCCTGTTGGGCTGTCTAATTAGCTTCCCCACCAAAGCTCCTCGTCAGAGATAAACCTCAGTTCCCCCCAGTGGCCTGCTCCTCCCCAGTGGCCTGGAAGCTCTTTTCCTCCTGCCCGCCAAGCCTCACGCACTGCAGAGCCTGTGAACAGACAGGACGCCGCCCAGGAGACCCTCCCTCCCGGCATCTCCGTCTGTGCTGAGAGGATCCTGGTCTTGGAGTAGAGAGGAAGGAGCGGGGAGCTGCCACTGGCCTCTTGGTTGTCTTTAAAGCTGACCCCACAGGAGCAGAGGCTAAGATCATGGGCAGAGGAAGCAAAAAGGGCACGGGGCCCTTCGACCAAGCTGCACCAGGACTTGTTCAGCTCAACCACGTCGACACACACACAGCAAAACGGAAAGCACAGGGTTTTCTTGGTCGGGATGCACCGAGCACTCAGCAGGTTGCAGGATCAAACATGTTTTCTAAAGTGTGATTTTGAAATAACACATCAGCCCGGGTTGCATTACCCTTGGGGGAAAAGGAAGCTCAGGAGTTTCCAAGGCAGTCCTGGGGGGGGGGGGTGCGCACAGCAGAGTTTGGGGAACTGGCGCACCATCAACCCCCTCCCCCGACCTCTCTGCGGTCGTCATTGTGACTGGCATCTTTCTGTGTTTAAAATTTTTTTTAAAGGCAACACATTTCCAAGATAAAGCAACAGTCCTTGGCTAAGTCTATTTGATGGAAGAGCAGCGAGAGGCCTCTCCGGGGTGGTGACCTGGTGGATTGGTGGGTGAAAGGTGATGCCACAGCACTTGCCTAGAAGCTCAAATGGCATATTCTTAAAGAATTGGCCCTGCTAAGTCATCTCAGAAACTGTTTAAAAGTAACTGGTACTATGTATTACAGCACCACCGGGGGGTCATTCCCCCATTGCCGTGAGCGCGAAGATGCTCAGACCTCCAGCCAACTTCAGGTCAAAGCCCATCCCTGCTCGGAGGAGTCGCTACCTCTTCTCGTAGTTCATTCTCGGATGGGGGAAGGTCGAAACAGGTGCACTTTTTTTTTTTTTTTAACTCAATTTTACTCTGTACCAGTTAGAAGAGAAAGATATTTAAGAATTGAGCACACCAGTACTGAATGATAAAGATATAAGTGCTTTTAGTACATTAGTCACACTCAACAAAGTGAGATTAATCTCCAGAGCCTTTTGCACACTTAATCATGATTTTGTTCTTTGAAAGGAAGTTTTTTTCACCCCCATGCCAACTCCATTGCGGAAGGACCTCTTAATAGACATCTTCTCCAAGACGGGCTTTAGAGAATCCAGCTCCTCACTCCTGCCTGTCCTGGGTGGGCAGCTGTTCAGCAGGATGAGCAAGCAATCGGATTTTCCAGACACCTGGTGATTCAGATGGGGAGGGGAAGCGAATACAGCATGAGGGTTAAAGTTTATTTTAACAGTCATCATTCTCAAAGTTGTAAGGCAATGAATCCAGCACATCCAATCTTTTTAAAGGAAAAAATTCCGCCAAAATATAATACATACTTTCTCTAAGTACAAACCACTGTTTGGAGCTGTCCACACTCTTGTGTAAGTTTTACCCTACTAATAAAATTGCTGTTATCCATATTTGCATCATACACTGTATCTAGTTATCTTATTGCTATTTACTTTCCAAAGAGTATTTCAAGTGGTACTAGTTAGTCTTGGGAGTAGTTTTTAAGTTCTTTGAGAAAAGCAGGCCACAATCATCAAACTCAGGTATCGGGTGGGACCTTTGGAGCCGTCCTGGGCACGCGTCCAGGTCTGTGGGAGCCCTTGCTGCCTGAATACCAGCGTCCTCATCTTTTGTCTTGGGCTCAGCTCCTCGGAGCACTTTGAAGGTCTTGGAGATAGATACAGGAGAGAGCTGGGGTGCTTCTTCGTGAAAGAAACATCTGCAATCTTAGAGCTCAGGCTGGCCCTGGAGAACGGGCAGTGCAGCGAGGCCACCTGGCCCAGGCACCAGATAAGCATCTCCAGCTCTCACCACATTTCCTCTCTCTGGTCTTGGAGGAGGTGAGACCAGTGATGAGTTACGAATGGAAATCTCAGCAGAGGAGGAGCTGAGGTGATGCATGATTTGCCATGATGCTAACGTCACGTGCTTTGAGCATCATCTCATTTTATCCCCTCAAAGAGCTCAATGAACTAGGTATTATTATTATTTCCTTAATTGTGATTTTTTTTAATGAGGAAATCAAGTGACTTGCAGAGAAAGCAGGGGTAGATTCCAGGCGTCTGCTCAAGCCCGTGTTTCTCAGCTTTGCGAGGGCCACAAGAAAGAGAGGGGCCAAACACTCTTGTTACAAAGGAAGAAACAAAATGCGATTAGAAATGGTATGTTTTCCTATCCTGACGTGGGGCTGGAAGCTGATTTGGGGCCAGAGTGTATAAAATTAGCCCTGGACCCTTTGCCCACGGCTGGGTGGTTTCCAAGATCCCCAGCTGTCATGGTGCCCCAGGCTCGCCTTCCGCTGACCTCTGAAAATAAGGTGGGCATTTTTTTTTTTTCCTATTTTGAATCTGGCAAAACCAAACAGAGTTTCAGAAATACGGGGAACCAATCAAAACTCGCATGTGAACACTCACTATGTGGTCTGCCTGTCTTCACAGAGGAAATCTAAGCATGCAATAATACCATCTATTTTAAATCCTCAGCAAACAGGGGCCTGTGAGTCATTTCAAAAAGGGAAACATTCCAGTTCTTTCCAGAAATACACTACCACCTTATATTAAAAAAAAAAAAAAAAAAGCATCAGTTCTAGCTGTGAGAGCTATCCCAAGCATCCCTAAAAGGACAGTAATGTCCTTTGCTGGTCACTGAAAGGAGCCCTGGCAGGCAGGCTGGTGAGCAGGATACCAAGGCATGCTGGCCTGGCTGGTGGCCTTGATGGCGCACAACTCCTATCATAAGAGTCTCTGTGGCATCCATCTAGACATTCACCAGCCCTACATGGCCAGGCATGACAACAAGATAGGGTGTTAATGAGAATGAAACTGTCACACACAAAAATAGAAATATGGAAAGTTCAGGGAAGAAAGAAACATTTCATTTATGGACAAAGAACTCTCATAAGTGCATTAAAAGAAAGAACATTCTTAATTTTAAAAAAAGCTCCACACAATTGCCTCTTCCAACAGAAATGTCAGAAACAAACCTTTGGGGAAAGAATAGAAAGTAATTAGGAAGACACTTGAGAAAAAAATACCAATTTATGGATTGTGACTCATCAGCTTGATCAATATGGTGTCTTATAGAATCAATGACTAAATTAGTGTTGAAGGCTCATAGGAATAAAACAGGAAAAGGAAGCTGGGTTAAGTAAACAAGAGATAGAAAAATGACAGATGCAAAGATTAGCCAGGCAATCAATAATAAAAATAGCTAGACCATTATGTTTGGACACATATTTATTATTGAGCATTGAGATGTCATTATCCTAAAAATAGTCTCATACATTACATTGATTTCAGTAATTATGGTATGCTGGGTTATGTTTTAGTGAAGGAAAGTTAAAAGTGTAATAAGCTATAAGCAAGAAGAGATTTACATTTTAAACAAAATATTGCCAAAAAACAACTGAAATAGCTCATAGAGATAGTACCAGAAATTCCAAGGAAAGGCATTCACTTTGATTCTTAAGCTGTTCAATAACTGTAGCTAACAGCTCAATCAATATTCTTCAATAAACACGAGTTAATAATTTCCCTGATAATTCATTGAGACCTCATATACTTATTTTCTCTATCAGAAAAAGTCACCATTTTGCAAAATTAGGAAATCCACTGCTTTTGAAAAGTGATGCAATGTATTTTTAAGATAGTATCAGTAGCTAATAGTTTGCTTTCAGTTTGAACAGATGCACAGGGAATAAATTCATTGCCACTGGAAAAACACTTCACGTTTTACATGGTAATGAATATTTTCCTAAGCAGGGAGCAAGTCGTAAATGATTCAAAACAAATTTTAATATAGTCCGGTATTATCTATTATCACAAAACTTTGTTTTAAACTAATTCCATGACTCTACATATACTTTTAAATCGAAAGCTGTAATAATAAGGAAAATTACTCTTTTGTCACATAGTTCCTGAGATTATTTTGAACTTACATACTATAATTCTAGCCCTCTAGTCAAGCATCAAAAACCGAGGCAAAACTCTTACCTTAGAAGATGAAGCAGGGTAATTGCAAAACACATGCATCGTAGAAACTGTCAGAACTAGAAGAATATTGAACTTTAATGAGCTGCAGAATAGGAAAAAAAGATCAGATTAGCATCATTTACGAAAGTATAAATAAAAAGGCATATAGAAATTCAAGCATTTTCTTTGCGGAAAAATGCAATCTTTTACCTAATCATTCTGGACTTTCAGAAATCTCTGCGGCCTGGCAGCTCTATTGCCAAATTCCTCACGTTCCTTGCGCTTACTGTCAGATCCCCCTGGGGTGGCCCTTTTATACCAGAAAAGTTCAGGAGTAAAAATGTCATCACGTCCCATCACAAGTGACTAATTGGTCTGACCGTGGCCTTTCGTTCTTGTTAAGCTAGAAAAGGACAGTAACGTATAGGCACTGTCACTGCGCTTCCAGTGATGGGCTTCATTTAAAGTTTGCCATTAAACATGTCCCTCCAGGGCGCTGCGTGCTAAACTGCCTCACTGCGACTTCGAGGGCCAGGGGTCTCGGAAACAGCTGGAAGTTTGCTTAGCTCAAACCCACTGGAAGGGTGGCATTATTCCCTGGGGTGTCCCGGGCACCTTATTTCACAGAATAACAGGAAGGAATCCTATTGTTTAAAAATGAACAATGATGTAAAATGTATATAAATGAAAAATTAAATATTAAAAAAATAAGATTGCAACCGTGAAAAAATTAGTAAGGAATGTCTTCCCGAGCTATGCAGTTTGTTTATACTTTGTACAATAATATCCTTCCTCTAGGACTTCTGAGGTAGGTATAAGCAGGAAAGCAAAAGCTCAGGCCTGTCCCTCCAGTTCTTCTAGTAAAGGAGGGGCGCACCCCCCCCCCCCCGCCGTGTGCAGCCCAGGAGTCCTGGCTGGGTCTGGAGGAAGCCGCCCGCCACGGCTCCTTCCTCTCTCCCACGTGGCCTCGTCCCGGGAAGGGCCTGCTGCCCGGGCCTGACGACGGGCACCCACATTGGTGCGCTGACTCGGGAGCGCCAATGTGGGCAGACGTCGCTGAGCCCGCCACGGCAGCAGCACCGAGGGAAGTGCTCTCTGCCGGGTCATGAGTATTGCTGAGATGGCGCGACGGTCCTTGAACACAGAGCAACTAGGGAAAGTCCCCGCCTGCTGGAGATCAGCGCCTTTCCGAGGACAAAGCTCCCTGTGTGTACGATACTCGCTGCTCGTTTGTGGGTGCTTCCTCCCTTCCTCTGGGGAGCGGCCAGCATGAGGCTCCGCAGGAGTCAGTCACGGAGCCCCAGGCGGCCGCCACCAGGAGAGCACATGAGTTCGCGGGCGAGCTCCAACCACAGGAATCGGCGCCCCTGGCGAGGGAGGGCAGGTGATCCAGAGATTTGATCACAGGTCTTTGGGGGGCACCATCCGGGGCTGGGAGGGAAAGAGATTTGAGAGAGCCAAGGAACGGAACACACGTATTTGCCTCTGGTCTCCCTGAAGCCCAGCTCAATAAACCCAGGGATAGAGGGAACAGGAGTGAGGACGCGGGGGCCGTGTTTTGCTGAGTGATGCTCAACTGGCTGAGAAGATCAGAGAAATGGCCACGCAGCAGGACGCGACCTGCAGCCCCACGGTGAGTCGGCTGCCAGCCCCTGTCCAGGCCAGAACAGCCCCACACGCTTCTAGACTCAGCCTCTCTGTGCTCCGCCGAGATCTGGCCAGACAAGCACCTGAGATTCTTGCTGGTCACCTGAAAGCATGGTCTGAAATATTTTTCCTTCTTTCAGCTGCTTGCCTGGCTCCTGGGAGCTTGTTTGGCTGTGGAGCTTCCCGTCTCCAAGGGTATCATAGTGCCTCATTTCTTGGCGGAAATAAATCCATATCACTTAGAAAACAGTTCAATATGGAAATCCAGGACGGAGTGGAAAGCCTTTCACTGAGTCTGGAAACCCTCAAGATCTAATTGCCAGTGAGAATGGGCTTCAGGGCCTACCTCTCCTTCTCTGGCCTTCCAGAAGCATCTTGAGACCAGGGGGTCTTGGCTGGACGTCCATGAAACCCCAAGGAGATGCCCAGGTGGGCTCAGGCGCTGGAGCCCCAGGTGGCATGTTGTTCACTGTCCTTCTCATAGGAGGACCTTTGTGGGGCAGAGGCGTCAAAGCTTTCATAAAATTCTCAAAGATTCTGTAAGATCCTTGTCCTCTCTCCCTCCCGCCCACAGATAAGCACTACTGGTTTAGACATAAGCCCACAGCCGCGCGGATTGTCTCACCCCCCACAGTGGACAGGGCGGGTTCCTCCTGGCCACCTGCCTCGTGCTGCTAAGGCCGGGCTGGCAGAGCTCAGGCTCGGTAGTGAGTGAGGCCGATGGGAATTCCAGGTGCATATTTGACCTGGTCCATTAGATTCTTATCCAGACTTATAAGCCCCTCGCCTCTCCCCTGGCCAGGACAGCACTTCCTGACACCTGATCTGAGCGGTTGGCCACGAAGCTGGTTTTAAACAATGGACCTCAGCAGACTCAATGCAACAGACATGGGCACTCTTGTGTGGCTGGCTCCTCCCCACACCCGTCATCACCTAGCATGTGCTTGTCCTCGCTGGCCCCGCTCCTCGGAGGCGCACCAGAGGCTCATGTACGGAGCTGCCCCAGACCCGCACAGCCTGTGACCAGAAGCCGCCCCAGACACGGGAGCAAGTCCAGCAGAGGCCAGAAGGAACATCCAGCCCGGGGAGCCGATGGCCACTCTGTGTTGCACAATATTCAACAACTGTTGTTTCCATTCAGCGTTGGGGCATTTTGTCAGGCTCAAAGGCAGCACAGCAGCTATTCAGTAAACAGTCTCTGAAGGGACTAAGTCCGAGAGTCTGAGCACGGCCTGCAGGAGCTCTCGGTCCTCAAGCCGCCTGCCATTGCCGGCCCTTCCTTCCCCGGCTCGAGCCCCTCCGCACGCCCCCCGGCCCCGAGGCTGGGCTCAGCCTCCCTCCGGCCACACTGACACTCGGCCCAGTGCGATCACCTCTCCTGCAGGTCAGCAGACTGATGGTGCGGAAAGCCTGTCACCTCAATCTTTCAACCCCTGCGTGGGTCCACGGGAAAGACGTCTGCTTTGAAAGTAACTTCCGCTGCCTGAATGGATCACAGCAAGCCCTGGTCGGCGCCAGAGGGGCTGAGCCCACTGTTCGTTCACTGGGTACGTATTTTTGGTCACCTGATACGTGCTGGGTCCTGTGCTGGGCTCAGGGGACACAGCGTGAACAAGACGCCCCCCATCCCCCACTTTGTCTTCAGAGTTCTCAGCTCACGTTCAGTGGCAAGAGCTGCGCTTGCATTTCTGCCTATTAAACATGAGCCCACAGCGGTGGAGCAGCCCTGGGTGGGGTAGCAGGGAGCTGGGGCTCAGGTCATGGAAACAGCCCTGGCTTTGAGGCAGGGTGGGAGCCCAGCACCCAGCTTCCTTCTGGACTGCCGACAGCCTGAGCTCCTCACACAGCGGCAGAAGCTTCCCAGTCACCAGCGTCCAAGCCCAAAGGCAACAGCCCAGCTTCCGAGCCCGACCTAAAGCGGCCTGAGCTGGAAATGCCCGAAGCAAGATTCCTCTTCCCAACAAACCTGGTTGGCCCGCGGGGAGAAGACAGATGTGGAATACTGGATGCCCGGAAGGAGGGGTGTCACAGAGGGGAACGGGGGCTGGACTCTGGCGCCCCAGCTCGCCGGGGCCTGGGCTGACCGTGGCTCTGCTGGCCGCCCCTGCGGTGCGGTGTCCGTGGCAGGCGTCATCGGCAGCGGCAGCCACAGAGACCCGTCGTCCAAACCTAAAGGGCAGGAGACTCCGCCTTGGATGGAAGGGACTCTCCTCGAAGGGTTGCCCTCCAGCGTGTCACGAAGGAGCTGTCTTCCCGTGGCCCAGGCCTCTCACACGTACCCCCGCGACATCAGTGTGAGCGCCAGGGAGAGGCCAGATCCGTTTTGACTTTGCGTCTCGCCGGTGAATGCTGAAGTGGAGAGAGGCTTCTGAATCATGCTTCAGAAGTTCAAGTGCGTCAAGCCAGACATTTTTGCACTGAAAAGATCAAAGAAGGCCTTTTCCTTTCTCCTTCCCGCACGTCCTGTGACGGCGCCAGCACCTTCCCCCAGCGCCGACCCGGTGCGTTCGCCCTCTGTCCTCGCTGCGCTAGCACTGGGGACTGTGCTGAAATGATTTTAAAAACAAGCAAGAAGAGGTTATCAGGTTAGTATAATTTAGGGTTTTGATGTATTAAAAAAATTCTACAATTGATTCCATTGCCTCTAATTATAACACACATTAAGCCCTGCATCTTTCTGCATACATGGAAAAATCAATTTAATTTTACTGCTTCTTAAGTCATACAACCGTTATATCCTCTGAAAGTGTAATTAAAATGCAGGACGTGGCCAAGCACATTTTCTGGTTTTGTACGAGACCAGGAGAAATAAAGGCTTGCGCAGAGCTGAGGCTAATTTATTGCAATAAATCACGGCTCCAATTCATGGTGGTCCCTAAAGTGCTCCGTTATAGTTTCCACACGAGTGCTCAGAATGGCCGGTGCTGCAGGTCGGCGTTCAGGGAAGGAAAAGGCAAAGAAGACCCAGAAGCCGAGGCAGGATGTGGCCCGGGAGCCCCCTCCGAGCTCCCCTGGACGAGCTTTCTCAACGCGCTTGGACATTCGCCCTGACCATGGTTTTTGGCTGCGGGGAGCTGCCTTGTGCCTGACGGCAGGTGACGCGTCCCTGGCCTCACTCTCAGACAGCAACGGCCCGTCACCCCCGGACAGCTGGAAATGTCTCCCAACACTGCCACGAGTCCCCTGGGGGAGGCAGCCCAGTCACCCCCGGCTGAGGACCACGCATCTGGAAAAGGCCAGGCCGTGCTCCAGCCCCTCCTGCCGCCGCTGCCCCACCCCTGCCCCTCTGCCCCGAGAGCTGGGGCAGCTTCCTCTCCCTCACGGTACCCCGGTTTCTTGGCAGCCCACCTGTCCAGTGGACACCCGGTGGGCCTGGGGCCTCCTGGGGAGAGACTTGGATTCCACAAGCACAGAATTCATTTCAGAGCCCACTGGACCCGGGAGGAGTTGAGATCAACAACTGACAGATGATCCAAATAATTAGTAAGATACGAGGCTGGTTTTTTTCTCCACCTGTTTTCACTTACAAACTCCTCTGCAAGGGCCTGTTTTTCCCACCCTTGAGATTCACCTGAACGAGATCCCGAATCTGCTGTTAGAAAGGGCGACTCCCTCAACTTCTCCAGGCCGCGGGCCGGGCTCCCTTGCGGTGGGTTCGGCCCCAAGGCCGCGTCTGCAGAGGGGCTGCTCTGAGCTCCCCGGGGCCTCCAGGGGACCCCCACATTGCCACGGCCAGCTGACCCCTCGCGTCTCTTCTTGAGCAGCTGTCGGTGCTGTCCTCCCACCAGGCGCGGGCAGGGCCGGCTGGGTGCCGCGCTGGGCATCAGACCCCGCGTGGGGGACGCTGCCGGCCGGGGGGCTGCTCCAGCCAGGCCCGTGCCCCCTGGTGCCCACAGCAGGCGTCTGGCTGTCTGGAGGCGATGTGGGCGCCCACGGGGGCTCCGGGCTGGGCCCTGTTGCGCAGACCGCTGGGCGTGCGTGGGCTGCAGGGGGAGCGGGAGGCACAGGCGACAAGGTCCAGCGGAGACGGGGGCCTGGCCTGGGGCGTGGCCACATGGGCGGAGGCCAGGGAGAGGGGCGGAGAAGGGTCAGCGGGCGAAGGGCCTGTCTCCCTTCTGTACCTCTCTCCCCCAGCCCCTCCCAGAGGAGACCAGACCCGTGAGCTGGAGTGGATGGACCTTCCGGCTTTGGGTTGGGCCTGCTCCTGCCACCCCAGGCCCTGCCAGCAGGCGGCCAGGCAGTGAGGCCCCCAGTCCAGGCCAGGGCAGGGCGGGATGTACAGTTGGACAGCACGATGCCCAGGCCCCCATAGGCGCCGCAGAGTAAAGACCCAGAAGGGACAGACCCTCAGCCGTGCCCTGCTGCTGCGGGGGTGCAGGCAGCGGCTCGTGCAGGCTCTTCCCCAGCCCCCGAGGACCCGGGTGGGCACCCCGAATTCTGTCTCTTGGGACAGGCCCCTGGTTAGGTCCCGATTTTCACCTCATTTTCCTCCAGGTTTAGCTCTTTCCTCTGTAGATTCCACCATCTCTCCTTTGTGAGCCCAAAGTCATTTTCCATCTTTTACTTTTAAACTTGACGGTCTTTGCGGAGTTGTCTTCACGGACAAATAAACACAAGACATTTGAATTTCAGCTCCCGGAGGTTTCTGTGTGGGCCTGAAAAATGATCCTGCTCTCCCAGCTCAACTAATTTCATGTCATTACGTGTGAGGGAGGCTGAGTGTCCGGGACTTCAGATGCCAACATGGGTGGAAGATTAATTTCTATTTCACTGAAACTCTTGTTACCTTGTGGGTATTTGGGGCCATTTTTAAATGATTTTATTTAGCATTCTGAAGCTATCAGTGAGTGTTAAGTCTGTGTCATTTTCCTACAAAAAGCAACATTAAGGCCTCCCTGGGGGCTTAGGGGCTGAGTCTAGCACTGTCACTGCTACGTACAGCCTGAGTTCGATCCACAGGGCGCAGCAGACCTCTCCTGTCTCTCCGCTGCCCCCTCAGCAGTGGATTTCAGTGGATCCACCTGATCTGCTCCCCACTCTGTCTGATGAGTCCTCTCACCCCCACCCCAGTTCTTCTATGCAGAAATAAACAAACAAATAAATAAACAGTATTTTTTTTAAAAGGCAACATTAAATCTGATAATAAACACGAAGCCCCCACCCCAAGTGGCGGCCGTCACCCCTATGCCTGCCCCCGGCATATTCTGGCCGTTTATTTAAATCCAGCTGCCTGTGGGAATTTTGAAAGCATTCAACCAATATTTTAATTATCTGATTAGGAACAAACGCTGCCGTCTTCTCCCTAACATCTCATTTGCTCTGAGGTGTGTCCTTCCTGCTCACGTGTAACCTGCCCAGCTGAGGAGCGTTAGCAACACAGTCCAGGTTCATTTTCCAGTAGGGAAAATGAACCCCCTGAGGAGTGGGGCCCAGTGGGGCCAGCAAGACAGAGCAGGAGGGCTGGGCACGGAGTTGCTCTGTGGGAAACTTTGAAACCGCCCCCTCCCCCGGTGGCACAGCGGGCAGGACCCCCAGGACCCAGGCCCCCAGGCACAGGGCAGGCAATGGGCTTGTGTCTTCATCCCTGACCCCCTCTAGCTGAGGACCCGCCACGGCGTCTGCAGAGACCCCCCCCCCCGCAGCCCTCTTCCCCAGGGAACGCGCCACCTGCCTCTTTTCTGTTAATTTTTAAGATTATTACCTTGAATGAAAGTTTATTTAGCATTCATTTGCAAGACTGCATAATTTCAGAAGTGCAGCTCCACCTCCAACCTCCCCGCCACCAGCACCCTGGTCCCGGGGCCGTCAGTCACCCCATCGGCCCCTCTCCCCCTCCCCTGGGGCACCCCCATACGAGTCAGCCTCAGTAGTTTCATTCTGCTTTGCCAGTGGCTTTCTTCGGTGTTTCTATTTCCCGAACGAGTGAAACGTCTGGGAGTTGCTGACTTCGAGGCTGATCTCTTGGCCGCATCACCTCCAGTTTGCCTCAGGCATTGAGTGGGACCGCGGCTCCTTCACTCCGCCCCATTGATGCGCCCTCGGGCGGTCCGGCTTGGCTGCTGTGGACGGCTCCGCTGTGGACTCAGGGTGCACACGCCCCGGGGCTGGAGCCCGCATACTCGCGGGGTGAGCAGCTGGGAGCAGAGCTGCTGCGTGTGTGGTGAGTCCTCCTGCATGTTTTTAAGGACTCGCCACCCCTTTTCCCATAGAAGCTGCTTCTTGTTTGGGCTGCGAGGATGGGCCAGCTCCTAGAGAAGCAACCTGGGCACAGGGAGCTGGTCCTGCCTGCCCCTGCGCCTACAGGACTCCTTGAACCCCAGGAAGGCTGTGGGCCCTTGGGCCTGCTTCGGCCTTGGCTGAGAACGTGCATGTCCGGAGAGGCCCACCAGCCGAGGGGTCCTGTTCTTGGTTTAAGGGCTGCCCGGGTCAGTCCCCAAGGTCAGGGTCAGGGCGGAGAGAGGGTGGATTCTATTTTGAGGATTTCTAACTACCAGATTGAGGTGACTTCTCCAGAAGGGGTGCACAGAGGCGCAGTCCCGAGCCCGTGGGGGAGGCCGAGTCTGCCAGGGCCCCTCTCCCAACCAGCCACCCCCCACCACAGCAGGGCCCACAGGCAGAGCAGGACCTTCCCGCAGCCGCCCTCAATCCCACATCTGAATAGCTCAAATAGTCTCACTTTGAAAGATTTGTGAGGACTTTTGGGTTTTAGTCCTTTCAGAATTATTTTACTTATTTTCCATGAAAGCCCATTTAAGTCTGGCCCCGTTGAGCCTGAAGCATCAGGCCTCGGTGTGGCAGGTCCTCCTCCCGTCCCGTCTCTGCGTGGTGCTCTGTGGAGAGGGCCGAGGCTCGCAGGTGGGACGCGGGCCCTGCTGCGGGGCTCTGAGGGCGGCCTCGGAGCCCAGGTTGACCTCGCGCCTCCTGGCCGCAGAGACCCCGAGGGCCCGTCTGCCCACACGGATTCCACTCCACAGGCTGCTCGGAGAGGACCTCCAGGCAGGTGCCACTTGAGAAAGATGTCAGCACATTCCTAGGGGCCTTCCCACAGTCCTGGGGGGTCTTCCCATGGTCCTGGGGACCTTCACACAGCCCTGGGGTGTCTTCATACAGTCCTGGGGGCCCTCACATGATGCTCAGCAGGGGTGGAGGAGCAGCTGGCCAGTGACCACCTGGGGATCCCATGGAAGAGGTGGATCCAGAGTCGGGGCTCAGGTTCAATTCGCTCAGCCCTGGTCACGGTGACCCCTGCCTGCACCCCAGAATGTCTTGTTTGAAGTGAGGGGTCCATTTTTAAAGTCCCGGAAGTGACCTACCTTCCTAGAGCACCAACAGTCTTTAAAGATGTGGGAGACGCAATGAAATATTAATTAGCAAATAACGTTGGTGTTTTCTTAAGAAAATAATAATCAGTCCGGGAGCTGAGGACCTTGTGCTAAGTGACATCAATCAGCCAGACAAAGACAAATACTGGACGGCACCTGTACGTGGACTATAGAGGAGCAAAGCGAGCAAATGAACCAAACACAACAAAAATAGCTTCTGCCGAGAAAAATATGGCGGTGACCAGAGGGGAAGCAGGAGGAGGTGGGAAGGATGGGGCGAGGGGGGGTCATCGGACAGCGGGAGGGACATGGTGGGTGTGGAGAGGCTGATGCACACGCTGAGTGTGTATTTACGGAGTATTGTAAACCACTAACGAGCTAATCAAACAAGCAGAAACAAAGAAAAATAAGCAAGGTTCTGCGCGTGATTCACGTACAGACCGTTTAAAAGAACGGGAGCGCGTCCAGCTCTCTGTCCGCCGTCTGGCCAGCAGCTGTCGGGAGTGGCCTTGCCAGTGCACATGGGCGTGCTGATTAGCAGGCCATTAAAAAGTGGCTGCCACACACTGTCCTTTTGCATTAAATATTTCAACCTGCATCTCCAGAAAATAGGAACACTGGAAAAATATGGCCCGTTATGACAATGAAGACCGGTAAATTCCATGAGCGTTCTAATCCTGTCTAGGGACCAGTCATGCTCCTGCTTCATCTAAGGTGCCCAAACGTCTTTTATGGCCAAACCATTTTCTCTCCAGGACCCATCAAGCTTCACGGGCAGCATCTAGCTGTTATGTCTCAGTGAAAATGGTCTGCCCCTGGCTTTTAACGACGCTGACCCTTCAAAAAGACAAGCCCAGTGCCTTGAAGAGTGTCTCGTGTTCTAGATCTGTTGCATCATTTCCTTGAAGTATGGCTCCATTTGCCCTTTATCCGTGCATAAAGGATGTCCCTTCACCCGCTTGCACACCCAGCGGAGGCTATCATTTTTAATGTACGTACTGTAAATGTGCATATTGCAGTATTGTTCACCACTTATACAGTCAGGGAGAAGGAGAGGCGTTTGCCTTGAGCCAGGTAACTGTGCTAAGTGCCTGTGTCACGGAATGCTTCCAGAACCCTCCAGGAGGACAGCCTGGCACTTTCATTGTGCCCCTTTTGCAAATGAGGTCCTTGTCTTTGAAGTCCTCAGTCACGTTCTCTAGACTGCAGAGTTAGTGGTTACACCAGGAGTTTACTTATTTTGGTGAAAGTTTTATTGAAATCTAACACACATACAGAAAAAGACACCGACCATCAATATTCAGGTTGTTGAATTATCACAAACTCATCTTGTGTGTGTCACCAGCACCCTGGGCCAAGAAGCAGAACATCCCCAGCACCCCAAAGAGCCTCCCTGCTCCTCCCATCACAGTCTCTGCCAAGGATGGTCACTGTGTCGAGCTCTGATTCTAAAGATTAGTTTAAAGATTTCATAGAAATGAAATCAGAGGACATATCCTTTCTGCTTTTTGTTTCAATTTAAAAGCTTTTTCCCCCACGTTTATTGAGAGAAAGTAGGTTTACATCATTATATCTGCTTTGGGAGATTATAGTTTTAAAATTCTACAAATGTATATTTTCAATGAAATCTTTTCTTGTCTCCAATGCCCAAGCAAGTGCCAAGCCTCCTGCCTGTGACCACCCCCAACACACAGGGCCCTGGGGCCGAGGTCATGCCACCCAGAGCAGACTCAGACTGTGAACACTGAGAGGCTAGAACTCTGCCATGTCTGTCATGACCAAGGGCATGGGGGACACGCATTTGTTGCATGAACGAATGTCCACCGTATCGGTCATTAACTCAGCCTTAGATATTTAAGATTCATTAAAATCTAGATTTGGGAGAAAGTAATGAACAGGACGGGTTTTATCACGTGATCACTCCAGGCTGTTCTGCAAGGAGGCTGGTGTGTCTTGAGAATGACACCACTGACCTTGCTGTGACCTTGAAATCTGTTCACAACTTTGCAAGGTATTCAGACAACATTCACCGGGAAAGAATGGAATTGATGCTTAAAACCTGGGTGCATGTTCCATTTACCAAAACACCTCCTCTAAAGTAAGATTTTCCTCCCACTGCACTCTTGGCCCCTCAGAAGCTGACTTGGAAGGAGGACGACCAGTCAGTCCTTCATCGTGCTGGACGCTGACAAAAAATCCCTTCCGTGACCCTCAGGGGGCCAGGGGTTGACGACACCCAGGCAGCAGCCATGAACTCTGCTGTCCCAATGGAACGGTAGGAGGTGGGTGCTTTAGGCTTTGGCCGAGTGGGTGTCCTGAGGGCCTTGTGGCTGAGAGCAGAGACCCCACGGCTCAGAAGGAGAGCTCGCGTGTCCATCTGACCGTGTGCATCCTCAGAACCCCCAAAAGCATTTTATGTGCTTGTTTTCTTTGGAGAATACCCAAAAGGGAAGAAGTGCAAGGAAACGCTCAATGTTCTCTGAACACTGTCTCTCCAGCGGGGGGCCATTTCCAAGAAGGCATGCCTGACTCATCAGCTGCTCTGCAAGTCCCAGCGAGGAGTCCGGCCGGCGGAGGGCCGGAGAACACCATCTCCAACACAAGAAGTTTCTTGGGGAAATGGTATAAATGAATGATTAGCATGGGCCCAAAGAGCCCCCTGCCCCCTCAGTTTAACCCACCTTGTTTGGTTTCTCAAAGGAGAAATCTAGGCCCAGACTTTGTCCTGATACACCATTCCTCCCTGAATAATGAAACCAGCCTGTTGACATTCAGATGCGCATGTCGCAAAGCAGCCATGGGAAGACTCTGTGCTTGGTTTTCTGCCCAAGAGTCTGGTTCTGCCAACCTGGGATTTTGCTCAGAAAACTCCATTTTTAAGTATCTTTGGGGGGCCTCCCTGGTGGCACTAGGGGGAATCTATTGAAATATACTGAAATACACTGCTGAGGGGAGCAGCGGGTGAGACAAGAGAGGTCTGCTGCGCCATGTGGTCAGCTACCTGGCCAGGGATAGAATTGTCTCTGGTGAGTCCTCTCACCCCCACACCTCTGGCCTATACCCCAGCTCTTGTATGCATAAATAAATAAACATCTTTAAAAACAATAAAAGTATCTTTGGGAAGGATTCTGAGCAGGCCCACTTCGGGAGACCACACATTTATGGACATTCAGAGCCAGCAGCTCGGCCAGCAGAGTCTGGAATTGATTCATGGTGAGACCAAAGACAGGTTACCTCAGGTCTGAGACCAGCAGGCAGAGCCTCGCGGCACTGGTTGCATGTTCATGTCACCAACAGGGCCTCTCCAACAGCACACTCTACTCTTTCCAGACCACTTGCTCAGAATCCTTGGGGTAAGGCCTAGCATTGTCATTTTTTAGAGCTTCCGGGGAAGATTCTAGAACAGTCAGGGTGGGGGATGACCGAGTTAAATAAAATCCACTCAAATGCAAGTCAATTCAGTTGCCTACTCCTGACTTCCAAGCTCAAACAAACAAACAAAACAGAGAAAAAAAGACCTGCTTGCTCATCAGTCATGGCCTCTACCTTACAAAGCCATAGTAAACACTGTGACCTGGGCAGAGCCGGGCTGGTGGGTGGACCTCCGCTTTACAGGTGGAGGCAGCTCAGGAAGGTGAACCTGTGGCTCCAGTGCATGAGTTGCTGCTCCAGTGCATGAGGCACAGTCCCAGGGCCCCAAACTGCCCCTTGCCCCAAGGCCTCACACCGCCGAGGCCTCCCTGCTGAGCCCGGTGTGGGCCTCCAAGCCTGACTTTGAGTGGCAGGTGGACATGCAGGGCAGGGCTGAGACTTCACACCATCACGTCCTCCTGCGGAGGAGAGACAGGATGGACTGATTTTCTGTGATGCTCATAATTTACATCTTATTAAAATATGATATGCAAAGAAAAAAATCTTCAAAGACAAGCAGTTAAGTGAATCAAAAGTTTGCAAGGAAAGGAATAAATGACTCGGGGAAAGAGACGAAAACAAGAAAACACAGCCTATATATTTAGGAGCAGGGCTTCTGATTTACTGCAATCTGTGATGCTCTGAATCTGGCTGCATTGGGTATAATTATTTCTGTCTAAATAATTTTGCAGACTCACAGTGGAATCACTCAGGATCACAGATAAGAATCAACTCCACTGTGCTCACCACACAGCAATCATGATGTCCTTGAGTCGGTATAGCTCCTTACAGCTCAGCGCAAAGTAATTATGTTTTTCACTTGGTGCAAAGCATATTAACCTGTGGAAACTACACACCGTGAAGTGTAGGAAAAGTCTGTGTCTCTAATAGGAAAATACCAAATTCGGCCTACCAAAAATTCTACTCTAAGTGAATTAGCTGCCACGGTGAGGTCTCCCTAATGGAAGCTTCTTATCACCAGCAAGTGCATCCGCTTCCCACATGGGTGGAGAGCAATTGTAGTGGAGGAGATGTGGAAAATGCTGCTCCCGCCCGTGAGGGCACGAGTGTGCATTTCACTGTGGAAAGAGCCCTAAAGGGCCAGTGAGCTACCCAGGTGGATGCCGGGGCTGCAGCCTCTCATTTGCATGGCTGCTCGTCCTTTTCCAGAAGCACACCGCAGTCTGTTTATCAGTTTGCAGTGGCCCCCGGGGAGCTGGGAGGAGGTAGGTGCGGAATAGAGTGAAACGTGACTGAGAAAAAGTGCCTGGTGGTTTCTACTGTATTTGTGTTGCTTTTCTTCCTAAGCTGGACAGCAATTGTGCCAGGTTTACTTTCTTCTTCTCCATATTTTCAAAATAATGTATAATTTCTGTAATGGTTAATTTATATGTCAATTTAACAGAGATAAGAGATGCCCAGATAGCTGCTGAAGCATTATTTCTTGGTGTTTCTGGGAGGGATTAGCAATGGAATTGGTGAGCTGAGGAAAGCAGATGCGTCCCCCAATGTGGGGGTGCCATCCACCCTGGTCAGGGTCCAGATAGAACAAAGAAGCCTATGGGGGTGAATTCCTTCTCTCTGCTTGGGGTGAACGTCCATTTTTCCTACCCTTGGTATTCTTGGTTCTTGGCAATTTGGGCGCAGATGGCAACTTACCCACCAGCCCCTTAATTCTCAGGCCTTCAGAGCAGGATGAAATTAAACCACCAGCTTTCCTGGTTCTCCAGCTTACATATGTCAGGTGGTAGGATTTCTCAGCTTCTGTGACTGTGAGCCAATTCCTATAATAAATTTCCTTTTTCTATGTATCTATGTATATCCTAATGGTTCTGTCTGCTGAAGTACCTAATACTATTTCTTAAAAAAAAAAAAAAAAGAAAATATAATTCAGGAAAGATGGAAATAGGTATATTTTGGGGATTTTCCAGAAACTATGTGAATCAAGAAACAGTAACTACTCTGCGAGTTAAAACTCATGGACACAATTTACAGCAAGATATTCCCGCAAACTCTCAAATTTAAACAAGTAGTAGAAAATCTCCAAAAGCCACCAGACTTTTGGGGTCAGAGTGGAAGAAAACAGAAGAAAGACCTGAGAACAGGGAAACACCAAAAAAAGTTAAAGATATTTACTGGTAAGCGTAGCATGCCAGTCTGAGAAGAGCAACTGAACTGTGAAGAGGTTTCTCCTGCTCCACTAATGACTGAGGGCCAGGGACCTAAGTTAGAAAGGTCTGAAGAGTCTGAATATATTCAGTCCTTGTGAACTTTAAAAGCGTCCCTCAGGACTCCTTCTAAGACAGCTCCAATTGAGAAGATACTGTTAGACGTGCCTTCCAAGTCTTACAGAAAACAGGATCCACAAATAGTAGAAATAGAAAATCAGATTAAAGTGTAGGGATAGAGGAAACAGAGCCAGGAGTTACCAAAGCAAGCATCCCTATTTTCAACATCACATTTAAACAACAGCAGAAGGAGCTCTGTGACGGTAGAAAAGCTATATTTGAACCAAAGCGCCTTCTAAAAGATCAGGAAAATTAATTTCATGTAAAAAATCCAATAGTATACAATCAAGATAAAATTCCAAAGCTAACAATAAGGAAAAAGATTATGAAGCAGAATAACATCCCTATAGATAATGAGTGTATTCCACAAATCCACACTAAGAAAAAAAAAAATCTAGTCCAAATGATGTTAAAAACATTGAAGACTCAACATAATGCACAAAAGAACAATATAAATCAGAACTAGAAAACTCAGAATGAGGTAAAGGAACTCAAGAAACAACTAGAAATAAGAAAATTTAAATATAATTGAAAATGGGGATTTAGCTAAGAGGATTGTAAGTATAAATAAATAAATAACATCTTATTAAAAATTGTAGGTGAAAAATAAGAAATGAGTGAAGAGATGTTTAAAAAGATCCCTGACAAGCTGACAAGTATTGAAGATATGCAAAGATGATCCAACATACAGATAATAGCAGTAATTAAAGAAAAAAAATGAAAAGAATACAATATGAATAACAAACTCTAATGCAAGGAAACTTTCCTGATATAAAAAAGATATGAAACTATGTCTTGAAACAGCACAGTATCTACCTGAACTGTGTGCAACCATAAATAAGAAGATACATATAGCTAAACCGTTAAGACTTATTAAAAGGAAAAAAAAAAAGCTGGTAAAAGTCCTGTGGCTATCTAGGCAAAAAAAAAAAAAAATGATGTTTAAGTAACTTAATATTAGATTATTATCAGATTATTTTTTCACCATTATTTTTATGCCACCCAAAATTAAGTATATCATATTTAAGATACTTAAGAGAAGAAATGTGAAACAGCATTTTATATCCAGCAAAGCTGATCTTCAAATATAAAGTGCATAAACCAAGATTAACTAATGCAGGGAATATTGCTCCGGCTAGCTCTGCCTGAGGAATCGCCTAAATTGCAGACAGGTTAATCAGAGGGTGTGAGGTCAGAGTCAGCTAGTAGAACTAAGGTGAAACAGAGCCAAACGGGAGATCTTGTAGGGCACAACGTCTGTGTGCCCTGAAAAGATGGTGAGAATTTTAGCCCAATGAAAAAACTGAAATGTTTTCAATCATCTGGTGGTGGGGTTCTGGATTATAAATAGGTGGGGTGACACAAATCCCAGGACTCTTTGCTGTAAAGGAGATACAGATGTACTATCATCAAGGTCAAGGTAAAAACCTGGCAGCTTTGGGCATCATTTGGGAATATCAGTGCAGACTCACTGGCTGTTCTGTTTTATTTCAGGGAGAGGTAGGTATGCCTCCAAATTCTGTCCACTGTAGCTGTGAACACCCAGTAGAAATGATCATTCCAAGAATTCAAATGTGATCATGAGAAATCGTTATTGGGTAAAAGAAAGCAGGACTTAGGGAAATGCTTGATTATAGTTCTGGAGCAGGAGAGGCAAAAGAATGCCGGTTTTACTGTGCCCTTTCTCTAATAATGCCACTGAGTGGCCACACAGGTAAAGTTAAAAGAAATGTCTCCCTGTAAAATGATGATGGCGAATGCGTGCAAACGACAGGCTAGAACCACAGCAGCGCTGTTTCATCCCGGTGAGCCGATGGTCAGGGTGTCGGGCACCACAGCTGCTACCATTTACAAATATAAAGAGACAAACCAGTCTCTTTGCTCCTGGTGGAAGAAGACAGCCTGTATTCCTGCCAAGGGATCCAGCTGCCACTTCCAGGACACAGAGGCCCAGGAGCATGTGGAAGCTGCCGTGATCACATACTCAGAAAAGCCTGATCTACAGAAAAATGTAGGTCAGAATGGCCACACGAATTGTAAGGAAAAGGATACAGTTTCAAAGTTTTAAAGAAAACTTTAAAAACATATTAGATTTGAAAATAGGAACAAGATTAAATTATTAAATTATAATGTTTAAAGGTGGCTTGGGGGATACACACACAGGCGATAAGGACACAGCGGCGGTACCGTGAGACAGGGCGACTTTTGGAGAGAGGAAGTTCTGTGACAGGACGGCAGGGCATAGAGGCACTGACAAGCTGGCCGGCTGGCCTCGGTCTATTTCTTGACCAAGGTGACAGTGGCAAGATGATTTGTCTGAAAGTAAGTCACTAAGTCAGTCAATGAACGAATTGTAAAAGGAAAGAAAGATGCCCTTTTGGAATGAGAACCAGCTCTGAAGTCAACCACCCTTCCTCCAGCTATTTGCCGGGCAAGTCACTCCGCTTTGCTGAGACTTGGTTTTTCTCATCATCAGAATGGAGTCAGCCTTGCAGGGTACCATTTAAAAATGCTTCCTATCTCCATATATTTGTCAAGATGGAATAAAATGTGATAACGTAAGTAGATTTCACTGAGCCTCGCTGAGTAGCTCTGAATAAGCCCTTGGGGAATGTTCTGGGAATATGAATATGGATCCTGAACATCTAGACACAGCTTTGCTTTGGAAATAGAAGGTCTGGGCAGTGACTGGGGAAGATCGCTTATAAGATGGGAATAAAAATAAAATCTGCCTTCTTGGGGGGTCCTGACACCTATTGGCAAGATGCCTGGTGAACTGTCCCTCGTCCTAGGGACAGCGACCTATCTGCACAACATCCAGCGGCCTACCCGCACAACCTCCAGCACCCTGGCAGGTTTTCTGCCTTGGGACAGCTGGAAGGTCAGTCAGAAGGTCAGCTGTGAGCCAACAGACACCACAGTCCATGTGACACTTTACAATTCACACTAAAAAGTCAAAACAGGGAATCTTTGAGGGGCTGCGTGACTCGATGTCCCGGAGTGGAGCACAGACCTGGCGTTGCTGCCCCGCTTGGGCTGTGCCGCTGGGGACCCTGAGGTTACACCCTGACGCTCACACAGCAAGGAGACCACCCGAGATGCATTTCTCACAACATGACACGTGACCGGAAAAGAATGAAATGATTATTCACATTTCTCCTTCAGCTCCACAGCTACAGTTTTAACAATGTCAATCTTCCTCTCGCTGATCCAATTTGCCATTAATTTCTGCAACGTTCTGACTTTTCATTTTTTCCTGCATCCTTGCAGTTCCCTCTTGGCTACCTTCTGTCGTCGCGTCCTCTGCTGCTGAGTGTTGGCAGATCACCGTGTGTGTCTGCTCCAAGGCGACGAGCCGCCTTCTATTTATCTGTGATCTGAGACGTGCTGGGCACCCGCGTCTGCTGTCTCAGGGCGCAGTCATTCTGGAATTCCATTGTTGGTGTCAGGAGCACCTGGAATTAGCATGTTGGACCGTTGCACTACATGCCTGTGCTTCTGAGACCGTGTAGATGCCGTCTTGAAAGCTGCTCATTTGTGAGCGGGTCCTTCGAGGCAGCCATTTGCTCAAAGAACACGGAAGGACGAGTCAGTGAGAAGGAACGGAGAAGGCCGTCCTACAAACCAGATCCCTGCCCTTGAGACGTCTCTGCCTCGGGCAAACAGGAGCATCAGACATTTCCTGGTTCACGAGAAACCAGCACATTCCAGCTCCCGCTGGCGGGGACTTCATGCTGACGTCTTTCTGCTGACTGAGCCGACCGCTACGGAGCTGATCCCGCCGCCGTCTTTCTTCCATCCTAACACTCAGATCGTCTTCTTTGAAAAGACGCTCTCTGCGTGAGTGCTGCTCCGGCACCCCCTCAGCTGGAGCTCCGCAGTGTCCCGTGTGCTCAGGTGTGCTCAGGTGTGCCACCAGGCCTGTGGCCAGGGGTTTGGCCGCTCGGTCCTGCTGAACTGGGTTCACAGCCCAACACCTGCTGAGCCCGAACCCTTCCTGGGCATCCACCTGCATCTGCATCTCCGCGGCTGCACCATCAAGCACACGGAGGCGCCTCCCCCACGCGCCAGACCACTGTCCTGGCAGCACCAGACCCTCTCGCTCAAGTGTGCTCGCCTTCCATACCAGGGCAACGTTTCCCAAAAATGTTGCTTTGAAGCTCAGAATTTACAGGTGAGGCTCTAAGTACTGAGCCATAAAATGGCATCTGGATGTTTGCTGATGTTTGTCACTGATGACACCGTGAGTGGGACTATTAGCCTTTTATGTTCTTCCTGAGAGTCCCCGCGTCTTTTATTTCCTGTGAGCCAGGGAATCTGGGCCAGATGAGCTAATAAAAATGCTGCTGTCTGCATGTCTTCCCATGTAGTTACACTGAAACAAGAGACCTGATAGGACAGCTCAGCTGTGATGACAATATGTCTGATTTCAACCTTCACAATGTTAATTGGGGAACTTTCCTGACACACGGAGTAATGAAGGTGGAGTGATGGATGCAGGAAATGATCGCATGTCAGAGGCATTATCAGGAATGCTTAATGCCGCGATCCGTTTCCGACTAATGACCAAGATGGAATCAGGAAATCTGCGAGAGCCAGACACTGGGGTCAGACAATGGGGTGGTGATGAAATTGATGTTCTGTGGAAATAAAAACAACGATTGGCAAAAATTTAGAAGTGTGATTCCGGCAGGCAGGAAGGACGCTGGCGGCGCACAGTGTCAGGAGAGCTCAGGTCCCGTGAGTCCTTTCACAGATGGAAATAGGACAAACAGACGGGATGGCGTCTCGGAGAGGCTGTGACTTGTTTACCCAAACAGCAAGACCAGCGCAGTCGTGTGAAAACAAGGGTTGATTAGAGAGAAGATTTTGCAAGAAATCTAATAAATATGCAGCAACGTGAAGAAATGGCATCTCACTCTTAAAAGAAGTTGGGCTCTGGAGTAAGAGGAAAACCACTTCCGTGTGGGTGGAGGTAGACATGGGGGTGGGGGGGGCTGCCCCCGCTTCTTCACACGCTGTCTAGCCATTGTGGCGAGGCTTTGCGGTTCCTCCCGCTCCCGGGTGAACATCCCTCCGTCACCATATGCCTTGCTCTGGCCGATGGACTGTGAGCGGCCGTGATGGACAGAGCCCGACCCCACCGCTCCGGCCGTGCGGCCTGCAGCCCAGCCCTGGGGAGAAGGTGGAGTCTGGCTTCAGCCCGTGCTTGAACAACGGAGAACACGCGCACACGCGCATGCACGCCACGTCTCCATCTTAAAAATCCTGCCCCTCATCTTTTAAAAAGCATTTTTTAAAAAGAGGGCATCTCAGGCTGTCTTTCGTCTCTGCCAGGCTCTGCGCTCGCCGCCCTGCAGGGTGCTTAACTCCCCATCTCCTGTGCCCCCCTCCTGACACTTCTGCCTGGTTTTGGGCACCAATTTCACACCCCGGGGCGGGGGTCGCCGCCCTCCTGCCCTCCTCAGCTGTGCCGCAGGTGGTTCCTTGTCGCCTGTGGTCTGAGCAGCTCGGGGCTCTGTGAAGTTGGGGCCCCTGACTGCACCCCAACTGGCCCACGGCTGCTGGGCGCCTGGGGGTTCTGGCAGCAGGATCAGGCAGAGGCTGCTGTCCATTGCCATGGGGACCAGCCCAGGAGCTGATGGTCTCCCTTGGAAACCCCCACGGTGTGTCGGGCTCAGGAGCCTGGGGATGCGACGGGCTGGCCCCAGCTGCCGGGGTGCTCCCAGCCGAGGCCTGCGGGAGATGTGGGCAGGAGCGGGGTCTGAGCCCTTGAGATGACTGTGGTCTGCACAGGGAGCCAAGCCACACCCAGGGGGCCCTCCCACCCCGGCAGGGACCCTCCTCCATTCCCCCTCCATTCTCTGCGTGCCGGCCAACCAGCCTCTTCAATCAGACAAGATTAATTTAAGAGACAGAGGCCACTGGGGGAAAGAAAGAAAAATTCTAATGACTATGGGTCTCTAAAGAGTCCATTGATCACAGGCACTTACAGGTGGTGGGGACACCCCCAGGCCTCCTATCTGGACCTGTGCGCCCGGAGTCACAAGCAGAATGAACTTGAACTCTGACAGCTGGGAATCAGCTGGCTGCGAGCGCGGCACATCCAGGCAAGGCCCTGCAGAGCACTTGAAGGGGAAACCCAGGTCCAGCGCTTCCCACATCATGAAAAAGCAGCTAAGCCCAGCCCAGCTGGCAGGGTCTCTCACGCCCGCAGGGCCAGCGGCTCGGGCTGGACAGTCCTGGGCTCCCGCAGTGATGGTGCACCCCATACACGGCTCCTCTCCCAGCCCCACCCAGGAAATGAGCCGGGCGTAGGCAGGGACAGGCCAGCCCAGGAGTCCAGTCACTACAGAGAACAGAGGTCACTGACCATGCCAGCGGCCGGAGGCTTGACCGGCGGAAGCACCGGCAGGGGCCAAAGGAGGATCCAACAGCAAACAACACGCTGCAAAGACGAGCCTTCTTGGCCAGGGCCCGAAGGACGGGGGGCAGCACCGAAGGGCAGGTGGGGGCCCGGGGGCAAGTGACCAGGGGGAGGGGAAAGGAAAGCCCTGGGAGGTGGGCAGCCGTCGCTGGCTAAGGCAGGGGTCAGGACAGCGGCCGGGGCCGAGGCAGAGCCCTCACAGTCTCGAGGGAGAAGAGGCTGAGGACAGAGGCAGACGAGGACAGGATGAACGGGCACTTGCTGGGGGACCCCAAAGGTGGCCCCCGCGATGCTACCTACACGAGCGGTGACGGAGCTACGGGCATACCCTCGCCAAAACCCATGCAATGCCCAGCACCAGGGGCCTGTAACACCCATAACAAGCTGAGTTCATCAGTGGCGGCTCATCAGCTGTGACGAGCGGGCATGTCCGGCACCAGGTAGTCGTGACCAGGGCACTGGGGGGAGGGGCAGAGGGCATGGGGACTCCCCCACGCTCCGTCCATGTTTCTGTTAACCCAAAACTGCTCTAAGAGATAGTCTATTAATTAAACACAAAAGCACGCTGTTCACAGGCAGCCTCCAGGAACCCAGGGGCCCAGCTCCTAAACCTGCCGAGGCCATGTGGACATTCATGGGACGTCATCCTCACCCGTGGCAGAGTCATCCCAGAATTCCAGGAAAACCCTGGTTTCACCCCAGTTTTATTAGGAAATCTGCCCCATATTTGAATGCACTTGTCTCTTTTTTCAAGATTTCATTCTCCCTTGAGATCGAGCACACCCGTGTGCCTGCCTGATGCAGGACCTCGTCCCCCAGGGGCCGTGCTGTCCTCGAAGAGGTGATACTCACACGAGGGCGGCCGTCCAGCGCCAGCAGGCACAGGGCAGGGTCTGTGTGGATCCGCGCAGACGCGTGAAGGAGTGTCCTGGCGCCCTTGGGGGCCTTTTCAGGCCTTTAATGATCTTTCTACACCAGTCGTCGTGCCGCGATGGTCTCCCGGAGGTTCTCCCTGTGCTCCACCTCGGCCGCTCTCGCCTCGCGACGCCGCCCTTATAAGCTCAGTCTCGCGGCTCGGGAGCGTCCACTCACACGCACCCACACCACACTCCAGGGGTCCTCGTCAGGCCCGCACGCCCCAGCCCACCCCCCCCAAGCGCCTCCTGCGTTCCAGGCCGCGGGTGATGGCCCCAGAGGCCAGCGGCGCAAAAGCCTGAGCAGCTTCGTTTACCCTACAGCTCTCAGAAACAGGGCAGCCCTTTTTCATCCACTGGAGACAGAACTCTGTCCCAAAACGCACACGGAATTTCCCACCAAACATCTTGTTAAAACTGTGCCTGTCATCAAACTTTTCACGTGGAATCATAAATGAGGCCAAATTGAAACCGACAACGTTGTACAACTTCCGCGGTGTCTGGTCTGTGGCCACACAGGCGCGGGGAAGGTGGGAGCCCTGACTTGCTGAGAACAGTGGACTCTCCGCAGACGCCCTCCTCCCTCTGCTCCTCGTGATGCTGTCCTCCAGCGAGTATCTCGAGGGCAGCCCGTTTGCCATAAGCAGCGTTACGTCCGCTTCCCCAGCTTGGCTTTTCTGCTCCGAGTTTAGATTTCACCCAACCGTTCTCCTTCGTCCTTTGTGTCTGGCCCGCGGGGGGCTGTGTAGCCTGAAGACAAGTCTGAAGCAGAGGAACCAGATGGGAAGAGATGAAACACGTCGGGGGTGTGCTGATGGGAATCTAGAGCTGGTCGGGAGCCCAGAGCCTTCTGAAGCAATCACCCCCAGCTGTGACATGGGGGGGGGGCACACGCTCCCCACTGGGGGTCTTTGATCTAATGCAGGAAACCACAGCCTGAGCTGCTGCACGCACTCGCCAGTGCTCACGCTCTGTCGGCAAAGTCTCCGGGCTGGGGTGCTCCTCCCTGGACGCACTCACACTCAGGTTTGCGGGGTGTTCTGACAACTTTAGCATCATGGTGTCAGATCAGCAGCAGTCAGAAAGTAAGCAAAGCTAAGCTTTCAAATGAGGGGGGTACGGTCAGGACGGCCATATGGTCGAGACGATTCTCATGGGAAATGCGGAGCGCAGGGGTGTTGGCAGCACCAGGAGCAGTGGGGACCCGGGAGCCGGGGGCGTCTGCACAGCCCGCCCGGGGGTGAAGAGAGGGGCGCCCTTTAGGTGGATGTCCCGTTGACTCATACCTGTGAGGAAGCTGGTTCCCACATGTGAGAACTGGGAGGGCCTCCTGGAGGCGCCGTAGAAAAAGAGGGCGCTGGAATCAGGGTCACGGGGAGCGAGACAAAGTTGGCTGCAGAGAAACGGAAGCTGTACTGCCAGCACCTGCCACAGGCACTGCGGGGACACGTGCCTCTGAGCGGCTCTGTGCCGGTGGACAGACCCGAGAGCAGGCCCGGTGGCCAGAGTCCTTACGATCCCCCCATTTTAGAGATGACGCCATTGAGTCATAAGAAGGTAATTGCTCAAGGTGAGAGGTGTCAGCATCAGTATCTGAACATGGGGGTGTGGGTTGCCTGCTGCCCCCCCAAGAGTTAGAGCAAGGTGAGCATCCTGGGGGCCGGATCCTCAAGGCTGGGTCAGACAAACTGGGGGGGTGGAGCAGAATGACAGACCTCTGCTGGGAGTCCGCACCCCGGCTCTTAGCACCGAGGCCACCTCGGCACTTCCCCTCTCGCTGCCTGAGTCTCCCGCAGGCCCCGAGCCCACAGCAGCTCCTCCTCCCAGCGCCGCTTCACTCTCGCTCTCCTGGCTCCGCCGAGCTCACCCTGTCAGGCAGAGCGCAGCGCTGGGGCCAGGACACTCTCTGGGCCCCGCTCCACCCGCGACTGCCGTCAGCACGCACACCGCCCCCCACCCCGGGGCTTAGCGCTGCTCCGGGTCAAGGACTCGCTGGTGCGCAGCCGAGAAGCAGGACGCCTGAGAGCTGCATCTTTCCAGAAAGCTTTGACTCATGCACGGCAGTGACTCATGGGGTCGGGGTAGCAGGAGCCATTCTAGTCAAGTTACACCGTGATTCAATAGCCAGGGAGAGAGGAACAGGGGCAGAGGCAGACAGAGGTAGAGAGTTTGAAATGGTATTATTTTGCCCCCAGTTGTTTTCCTATGAAATGTTGAAAGCGCGGAAATCATCAGGAAACAAAACAAACCTTAAACCAAGCCCTCACCCGCAGCCATGCAGGGACTCGCGCTGGTGAGCCTCTGGGAGCGGCTGCTCACTCGGAGCTGGCAGAGGAGAGGTGAACGCGCCTGCCGTGAGGACGAACATCCAGTGTAAGTGTAACATGCTTTTGCTTTTTGAATAAACACTCCCCGGTTTTGGACAGTGAGAAAGGAGAGGCCCCGTCCTGTAGCGGGGTAGCGGGGGAGGGAGGAACCGGCAGTCACGGGACGGCTAACCAGAAAAGCCACCGACCCCTTCAGCGCACGGTCTGATTAACTGAGAGATCACGGTCTTGAATTTAAACGATAATCGATGAACTCATGTCAGCTGACACCAACCGTGAGTTTCCTGGGTACCCGCACAGAGAGCGATGTCTGCACCGTCGGGGAGCTCACGCCTTCGTGGGGAGGTAACAGACTGTGGCAGCGAGAAGCAGGGCATCCCTGCAGCCTTCCCCGTGGGTCTGCTAGACTTCAACAGCCTGCTCGGCCGCCGTTCAGTTAAGCGCAGCCTGCCCTCCAATACGAGGTCAGAACAAACCTGTCGATCAGTTCTGTGACCAAAAAGAGTGAAGATACCAGACCCTGCAAGGTTCCTTTCAAATCAAGCAAGAACAGGACGCTTGATCGCCCTGGGACAATGGGTGTACATCAAGAGGCAGGATGGGGGGCGGGGGGCCTCCCTGGTGGCACAAGGGGTTAAGCACTGCCCTGTGAAGCCATCACAGCCTCTGCAGCACGGGTTCGATCCCCGGCTGGCCAGGGAGCTACCCACATGGCGCAGCAGACCTCTCCCGCCTCGCCCGCTGTTTCCCCTCAGCAGTGTATCTCAGTGGATCTGCTTGTTCTGCTCCCCTCTCTGTCTCTGGTGAATCCTCTCACCCCCGCACCTCAGCTTGTACCCCAGTTCTTGTATGCATAAATAAATAAATCTTTTTAAAAAGGGAGTGCATTGACCGATGTGTGGCCAGGTGCCCCAGAGACTGGGAATGCCCTGTTGATAAGACTGGAACCATGTCCAGGGTCTGAGGTACAGTTTCCATTCCACCTGGTGGTCCCCCAGATAATAAATATCTGGTCAGCAGACTCATGTCCCCCTGAAGGCCTAGATGACATAAGCACATTTGCAGTTTCACTACCCTTTTTTCTCTTTTTCCTCCAACCCTACGTAATTGATGCTGTATGGTTATTCTACCAATAAACAGGCCAGGACCTTGCTTGTTCGGCAACATTCTGCACTGTACAGCTTGTTCCACGAGTCCCGTTTGTCAGTGCAGTGTTGTCAACGCAACAATCCTTGCAATTTCTTATATTGAGAGGTTAAATGGGGGAGCCAGATGGTGGTGGATGTGGATGCCAGACAGACACTTTCTGAGACTGCACATCTGCTTTGGATAAAAATTCTAAGGGACCTGCAAGTAGAGACAACTTCAGAAGAGAGACTTAGAAACAGCCCACGAGCGCCGTGCTAATAAGAAGACATTAGACAGTCCCACTAAGGTCGGGTACAGTTTCCATTACACCAGGTGATCAAGCAGATAAAAAATATCTGGTCAGCAGGCTCATGTCCAGTTGCCAAGAACAGCAACACATTGCCCATCCTGTGGGCTTCTCCTCTGCAGCGTGGTGGGGTCTGGTCCTTGGCCCTGGAATGTGACATGTGGTGGGAGTGACATAGCATGAGTGTCCAGGGCCCTAGAGGGAGCCAAGGAGTCCCTGTTGGTGCCTTTGGGAGCTGCCCCCTTGGGAGTACTATCCTGGGGAGAGGAAGCCCCACTGCCAAACTGGAACATCACCCAGAAAAGAGTGAAGCTGAATTACTCGCTAACTCCACACCCAAAAGTGAACTCCATATGGGTGGAAGATTCAGATATAAGCTCTGTGACATTAACCACATGGAAGAAAACACCAGCAATACGGCCCATGACATCACCAATAGAGATGTTTTTGGTGACTCAGCTCCTATGTCAAGGGAAAGAAAAACAAAATTAAACAGTTTGGAGTACCTCAAGTTAAAAAGAAAATACAAGAAGATTAAAAAGACATCCTACTGAATGGGAGAAAATAGTCACATAATATAAAACTAGCAAGAAGTTAATAGCCAAGATAAATTAAAAAACCTCACAGAACTCAACAATAAAAAATATAACCCAATTAACAAATGGGTAACAGATATAACAGACCATTCACCAAAGATGAAGACATCTACAAGGCCAACGGGCACATGAAAAAATGTTTATCAGCCCTTCTGATAAAAGAGATGCAGGTTAGAGACAAAATAAGGTACCATCTCACACCCTGAGGTGGGCATGCGTTAAAAGAGCCCCCACAGCAAGTGTAGTGAGGATGTGGAGAAAGAGGAACCTGTTACTCTGTTGGTGGGAATGTGAACTTGTGCACCAACTGGAAAATCATCTGGATTTATTTTAAAAAAGTGAAAATGGAAATACTCTATAGCCCAATAACAACACTCTGGGGTCATCTAGCCACAAAATATGAAACCATCAACTCAAAATACACACACACACATACACACATACACACGTGTTCCTCAGTGTTTGTGGCAGCAGTAGCTGTAGTGGCTCAGACACAGAAGCCGTGGACCTAGTCATGATGGGCCAAGCAGATGAGGTGTGGACATGCCATGGAGAAATAGTCATAAGGAAGCTGCAAGGCAGCCATTTCCAGCAAAATGGAGGGAGCTTGAGAGAATTATACGCCGTAAAGTCCATCAAAATGATAAAAACAAGTACTAGACACTTACAGAGTGGGTGACTTGGTAAAGGAAGAAACTTGCACAGGCCAGTGGACAGCAGCACCTACAGGGAGGGCCAGGGGCTAGAGGGAAAGAGATGCCCAGCGAGGCTTTGTGCACACCTCTTCAGACTTGCCTGGGGAGGGAACTGAGCTTGGCAGTGACTGCTGCTTCCACCGGCGAGGTGCTGGGATAGGTGGTGTTGGCTGACGGGTAGAGGAGAATCAGACACTGAGCAGACGGGAGCTGGTGAAGAGAGCAATGTGTTAGCGATGTGGTCTCTTGGTGGCTCTGCTCCACGCGTACAAAACTCAACACATCATAGTTTCTTAAAGTCATGAATTGTGGGGCCGGGGCCCGTGAGTAAACTTCCTCTGCCCCACGACATTAAGCCTCATGGGTCTACCTGCTCTGTCCGCGGGTCGTGGGCACACACGTGACTTTCTATCATCAACCTGGGTCATTTGGAAAAATGTTGTTTCACCGAGTTACACAGATCTTTGCAAATGTCAACACATTTTATTATACGGCATTAAAAAGTCATTTTGTAAAAATCATCCCCAATCTCATCAGCAAAGCCCTTAAGTACCAGGAAGCTGTCAAGCTCATGGTGGTGATACAAGTGTTCCAAAATTCCAATTTTCACTTGAAAGTCCAAATTTTATCACTGGTAAAAAATACTGTCAGCTGCTTCCCTTGAAGTGGCAAGTTCGCTCGGTGCAACTTTGAGAAGACGTCTAGCAGATCCCGAGTCAGAAGAGCCGCGGCGTGTCTGTCAGTCACTCTTTGAAGTCAAATGGTGCCCTGGGAAGAAGCAGCTCTCTCTGCTGGGACAGAAGGGCCATGCAGGGCTCGTCCAGGGTGGGCGCCCAGCGGGGCAGGCGAGGTCAGCGCAGGTGGGTGTCAGGCAATCGGACAAGAGGCAGTTTGCGACCTGAGGTGTCAGAATATCTGGAAAGATGCTGGCGGGGCGGGGTGGAGGGAGGGTTGCAGCAGGAGAGGTTTTGGCTCATCCCGCCATGAACCTCTCAGGCAAGGGCCACTGCACCCGGCTGGCCGGGACCTACCTGGGCCGCAGCCCCTGGGTCTGGCAGCTCCTTCCACCCCCCATCGGTGCCCCGCAGGCACGGGGGACGGTGCCGGCCATGGTCCCAGGGGAGGTTCTAGCGCATCCACTGCAAGCTGTCCCCAGAGATGAGGCAATCTTACCGTTTTCAACACAAAAGACGTTTTACATGAAGAGTTTCCAGCATAAGGCCATTTTCTGTACTTAAAAAATAAAATCCCCAGAGGTTTGTACAGCAAAACTTTGAAAGACAAGCTGTTCCCAGTAATTGTCTCCGGCGAAGGCCTTGCAGCAGACTTCTTGCAAAACTTCAAATTCTTCTAACCATTTAAACAATGAGGATAAAGTCCTTTGTCAGCCATAAAAATATTCCCAGTTTTAAAGAACCACGCTCTGAAGAAGGAGGCGCTCGGGCCATCAGCCGCTGCCGACGGGCACAGACGGGACCCTTCCCTGGCTCCCCGCCCGTCGGCTCTCCACTCAGCACCCCGACTTATTTGATCTATCAGCCATCTGTCCATCTGTCTGTCTATATCTATCTTTGTAAGCACTGGCTTACAATGCTGCGTGTGACTAGACAGATGAGCAGCATGGGAAGATGCAGCGCACACACACGCACACACGCACACACGTGCACACGCAGGGATGGAATACTACTCAGCTTTATGAAAGGGTGAGCTCTTGCCATTTGTAACAACGTGGCTAGACATGGAGAGGATGGTGCAAAGTGAAGTAAGTCACAAGGAGAAGGACAAACCAGTCTCTTCTTACCTAAGAAACCCTCACCCGGTGTGGAAAAGGGACTCATCCGTGCGGTACAGAAAGCATCTGGGTCCCTGGGTCTCGAGTCCCATGCTCCTGAGCCCTGCACATCCCCCCAAATGACAAACACAAAGAGCGGAGGCTGCCGTGGAGGGAGAAGGGGCCTTGACCGCAGGGTCAGGGCAGTGGGAAGAGCTTTCCAAACAGGGGAAGCGCCCAAGCAGAGGCCAGAGGCAGTTGGCAGAGGCGAGGCTCAGGAGACCAGGCCTCGACCCACCAGACCGTGCAGAGAAGCGGTGCACTCGTGAGCCAGGCTGGCCCGCAGCTCTGGGAGAACCTGGGCAGCCTGAGGACCCGCCGGGGACCTGTCACATGGAGTGGGAGTCTCACGCAGGAAATTAATCTGGCAGCTCAATTGTCCAAGGACATTTAAGACAGGTGGGAAATCAGCCTTGGAACAAGTGGAGAAGCTGGTTAACGAGTCTGGAGGAAGGAACAGTGCGCAGGAGGGAGGCTCCTGGAGCTGGCAGCTGCGCGTGGCCATGCTGTCCAGTCCTGGCACATGGAGAAGTCACCTTCTCCCCATTATGTCTGCGTGGTTCCTGCCAGGATGCTCAGGACGAGTCTTCTGATTCATGCTGAGCAGCACGCTGGGGCTGACGGAGCTGTGTGGGGGCCAGGGCTGGTGACGTAAGCCGCTGAGCGCTGCGGTCAGCCAGGGGGCACAGAGAGGCCGTGCCTAGGCCCGCGCCAGCAGTGCTGGGAGGGGGAGGCATGGGGCAGCCCCAGGCAGCCTTCCGCAGGGGTGACAGCCCCCACCCCATCCTTTGACACATCCTGTCACTCACCGGAGAGCCCCTTAGGTCCATACCGATGCACGGGACCCCCACCAGGGGTGCGGCTGGAGGGAGAACAACCCCCTTTCTGGAGATCAGGGGATGGACGGGAAAGCTCCCCGCTTACCAGGCCCAGCCGCGGTGGGGTGCGGGCGGGCGCATGGCCAGGGCCTAGGGGGACACACAGTGGGGCCGGCGGCCGTGGGGACCAGACACTGGGCTCCTGCTGAGGGCCGCTAAGGGAAGACTCTGAAATGGGAAGTGATTTTCCCTACTTTTGAGCATCAAATTGTTTCTACACCACTCCCTCAGAAAGCGTGACCCCGCATTTAGATCGCCCCTCTGCCTCCCTTTCTCCCCTAAACAAGCCGCCCTGAATTCCAGGCTGGCTGAGCCAATTTTCCTGAAACAGTGTTTTCAGCATGTCACCCCCAGATGAGAGTCCTGCGTGACTCTGCATCTAGAATTTTATTTTTAATCAATGGAACTGAGAAATAGTCTCAGTCCAGTGCGGGGGAGCCTGGAGCTGGGAGCTGCAGAGACTGAGTCTTGGAGCCAGGGCCCCCCAGAGCCCAGACAGGGGGCTGAGTGGGTCCATCTGACGTCTGGGCTGAAGACAGCACGGCTGCCCCGTCAGCCTGGGTCTGGGCAAGCAGAGCACACCCCCGGGCACCCAGGCAGCGAGGAGGCCGGGGAAGAGCACGTTCCCTCGGGGGAGGCCCTGTGTGTGCATCGCCGCTGATTAAGGTGGTGCAGGCCGCAGTGGGGGGCACCTCGGCCGGCCGCCTTGGACTGTTGGGGCGGGGGACCTCATGGAGCTCCCTCGGGGGCACAGGGGGGCAGCGGATGCGCCTGGGCGGCTTGGCTGGAAGGGAGGAAAGGGTGAGAGGCCGGCTCCCTGCGGCTGAGTGGCCCGGGCGCGGCCGGCATTGGGTCGTGGCTCCTGTGTCTGCTGTGGAGCTGAGCAGAGCAGAAGCCCCCACGGACGCTGCCGCTCCTGGCGCGGGGATGCCACGGCTCCCGTGGGGGCAGAGGCCAGGAGACCGCTGGGAGCTGAGGTCAAGGACAGTGGAGCATCACCTCCACCTCGTTCCGTTCAGCAGGAGGGGACCCGGGGTGAGCCACGGGCCGGCCGGGAGGGGCGTGGTGGACACAGCCTGCAGAGCCGGCAAGACTCGCAGGTTGTCCGCTGAGAGCCACCGAGGATTCCGTGACCTTGAGGAGCCCTTGGCCTCGTGAGACCCACCCCGACCTCACCAATTAGCTGCAGGTCCCGAGACTCCGCGGAGTCATGGGCACGACGGGACAGACTGTCAGAAGCGGGCGGGGCCGGCGCATCTCGGTGCACTGGGCACGGTCACGGTGTCTCTCACCTGGCGTGCGTGTCTGCAAATGTTCGTCTTGCCTCGCCCACGCGCGGAGACGAAACCCACACACTCTGGAAGGGGATCACTTGAGCACCCCGAGGGGGAAGGTGGAGACAGCCGCAGGCTGCTCGGCCTGGAGCACCCCCAGGAGTCCGTGGGTGGCTTACCCTGCAGGCCTCTGACCGGGGGAAGCTGTAATTCCTTGGAGCAGCAGAAGAGTGTTTCACCAGCCAGCGCTTCACCTGGTATTTAAAACAAAAACAGGATGACTTTTGTTGTCAGGTTATTCAATCCTTATTTAATGGTGGTTTTAATTAGCTCAGGTTCTAGCTAACTCATCAGAGGAAAAAATGGAAGCCAGCCCACTCCAACAGGCTCAGCTGCCGGCAAACAACGCAAGCGGCAAGGAGAGGACATTCCAGTACTTTCAGCAGCTCTTAACTATTCTCGTTCAGCAGGAATTATTTTATTGTCAGCAGATTTGTTACAAATTTATGAACCATTTTAACCTCTTTCCAATGCGTGGGGAAGGAATTTGAAGGATCCCTTTTCTGGTGAAGGAATTTGAGGAAATTGTTCCAAGCAGACTCCCATGGTTCTGGCGGGTCCGTGCTCCCTGGAGTGCTCCTGAGAGGGCGAAGCATCTGCAGAACCTCCCAAGAACAGCAGCTCGTGCCTGTTGGTGGGAGCAGGAAATGGGGGACATTTAGAAGTCATCTTGGCAATGCAATAAACAGACGTGCGCCAGCAGATCAGTCATGCCCGCTGACCTATGAAAGTGAGAGGCGATGGAATCACGTTTAAAAAGCAAAAAAGGAGAGGAAATAAAATTCCTGGGGTGGAAACTTGAAAAACACTTTATATTCCATTACTGGTTAAAAATCCCAAATTATTTATTGGTCAATGGACTTTTCTTAACCAAAATTCACCTCTACCCTTCAGCAGAGGGCAGAGCTGCTCCCGTTATAGGCTGCTGGGAGCAAACGCCTGAGCCCCGGCCTGCAGGAGTCGCCTTTGTCTAAGACAGAGAAGAGCAGCCAGCACCCCACCAGCACCGCCACCCCAGAAGGGGATTGAGGCGTTTCCTTTCGTGAGTGTCATCATCTCCCTCATGAACAGGGAGGGTGGGACTAGAACGTGGCCATTCAGCAAAAGGGTGGCCCTTTTTTTCTGCAGGATGAAAAGTCTCCAATCAGGTGTTGAAGCAAGGATTAGACACTTTCTGTATACAGTGCCCCCAATTACGCCTTTCAGCCCCCTCACAGCGTGGACACATTCCAAGGGCTGGCAGGAGGGCCTTGGTGTTTGACTTCTGGGCCTTTTGCAAATTGAAAAAAGCAACAACAGGACATCGTGCACTGAAAAAATCCTTGAAAGTGACTGAGTAGCATAAAGCAGAATAAGTGACAGCCTCGCTCCGGAATGCTAATGCCTAAAAGGATTCTTCTCATTTAACATTCAGGGAAATGGCATCTCACACGCGCCAGGGGCGTCTGGCGATGTCGGGACACAAGTGAAGTTCACGGAGGTGGGAACTGGTGAACGCTGGGCCCCCACCGTGCAGGGCTGAGAGGCTGCTGTGCTCACTGGTGCTGCACTCAGTGCTGATTCTCCTCACGAGCACCTGTAGGAAGAAGGTAATTCCAGAAAGGCAGTTGATGTCTTGTTAACTGCCACCTGACAGGCCGGATGGAGCATAATGAAGCTTGACAAGCCTGGCGGGGAGGAGGCTCTGCCTCGGGCCTGGGCGTGAACACAGAGGCAACGCTGTGCTTTGATTGAAAAGTCAGCTCACTCCCGTGTTTTCTAGAAATCACGATGCTTCCTGGAGAGACTGTACCCACTGCCACTAGGGTGACTGGCTTGGACATACATTATTTAATGCGAATTTATGGTGTGTATGTTTGAAGAATGTATTATTCAAAAATCATTTACAGCGCTGACTCCTGGGGGTGCTGAGGAGAGCTGCCCAACGCCCTGGGGGGCGGAATGGACTCGGCGGGGCAGCCATGCTGTCCACAGTGACGTCGTGCGGGGAGCCGAGGGGTGACCTGCGAGAGGTCCCTGTGCCCAAGTCAGGAAAACTGCCTGGAGGCAACGTGCTTGGTTTCTGTCTTTGAAGAAAGACTGGTAGAGTGGGGGGAATAGCTGAGGCAGAGGAAAAAGGTGGCTTGATATTTTTAGAAAATATTATTATTTTCTATGTCTATGTACACATATGTATAGCTAAGCATATAAAACATTACATGAATGTATAATAACTGTATATACTGTCTAAATAGTAAATGATTTTTAAAAAGATTTATTTAGGCGTGCAAGAGCTGGGGTGCAGGCCAGAAGTGCGGGGGTGAGAGGATTCACCAGAGACAGAGTGGGGAGCAGAACAGGCAGATCCACTGAGAAACACTGCTGAGGGGAGCAGCGGGGAGACAGGAGAGGTCTGCCGTGCCATGTGGGTCAGCTTCCTGGCCGGCCGGGGATCGAACTCATGCTGCAGAGGCTGCAGATAGCTTCACAGTGCTGGGCTTAAGCCCTTGCACCACCAGGGAGGCCCTAAACAATACACGTTATTTCAAAATATCCACGGGTCGTGTACACACATTTAAAATCTTCCAAAAAGCAAAGACCATTTAGGTCACTTCTCAGGCCGTGACGGATAACCACAGTAACGTGACAGAAGATGATTTAACAAAAGCCATCATATGGACATAAAAGATCTCAGTGCTCGAGATGATGCTCGAGATAAAAAGAAGCAGGAATTATAATCACAGAATGTTTCCAAAATCGCGACTGAGCACTCTCGAGGCAAGAATCTTGGTCGTACTCTCAAATGCCTTTTATTAGTAAATAAATAAAAAAAATTTTAAGTGTGCTGAAGAAGTGAAAGAAAAAACAAACCCGAGGAAAACATGACGAAGAAACTAACCAAGATAAAAAGAGAGAATAGTGACACGGGAATATATTTTTAAAATTCATCATTGCACCCAAGCAATGTTTCTACTAAAAAAAAAAAAAAAAACAAGAGACAGACAGGCTAGTTATAGAAAATGACCACAGAAGTCCATCGCTGTGATGAGAAACTGCTAGAGCCCACACAGAATTATTTCAAAGGTATAGGATAAACAGCTTTAGGATGAGACATTTGAAAGTGAATGAAGTGCATGAAATTTTAGGAAAACATGGGCAAAACAGAATCGCTTTTAAATGACACTAAACGCAGAGAAACCAAAAGCAAATTTTAAGTCTATCAAGAAGCCAAAAATGGAAAGAAGCCTAAGAAAACTAAAAATCTATCAACAAACCAACAAAACTTCCTGTACCTAATGGATTTATGAGTCTGAGAAAACCCCATAAATAGATCACCCCTGTGCTTTCTAACACCTCGGGGGACACAGGGGAACGTCCCAGCTTATTTTTCCAACGTAAAAGGTTACACTCCATCTCCACGACCGCCCGGCAAGTTACTCCCAAATCTGGTGACTTACAGCCCAGCACCAATTTGCTCACAGCGGGGTCAGGAAATCACGATCAGCCTTGGAGTCTGCAGCTGAGGGCGGGCTGGGCCGGAGGACCCCCAAGGCAGCTCCTGTCTGAGCTCTTGGCTTTATCCTCCAGACCCGGAGTTCTGATTTTTGTGTCATCCTTTCTTTTTGATATAAAATTAATGGTGTTTGCAGCTGCCAAATATTCTCAGCTTGCTTCATGCCAGGACAACTTAGGAGGTTCAAAGGCCTGTTTTCACTTTCTTCTGTCCACCCTTTCAGCCCAAGCGGACAGAATTCATGCCAGTAGACTTTGTTGCTGGGTCTCCTTCACATCTTATTAGAGATTTAATCCTTTAGAAAAAAGTCATCATCAAGCCCCGGGGGCCCAAGGGTTGAGTCTCAGTGCTATCAACATAATGGCCTGAACTCGATCCTGGCCACGGAGCTACCCACACGGCGCAGCAGACCTCTCCTGTCTCCCCGCTGCTCCCCTCAGCAGTGGATTTCAGTGGATCGGCCTGTTCTGCTCCCCGCTCTGTCTCTGAGGAATCCTCTCACCCCCCTCTGGCCTACACCCCAGCTCTCATATGCAAAAATAAATAAAATTTAAAAGGAAAAAAGCAACAAATATCTTTGAGATAAATTCTTCTTTATCTCACGAGTCTGCTGAGGGCAGCCCTTGCGTCATCGTCACCACACTTTCTGACAAGTGCGCTCTGCTTGATTGTTAAGGCCATTTCTTTTTTTTTTTTTTTAAAGATTTATTTATTTATGCATACAAGAGCTGGGGTACAGGCCTGAGGTGCGGGGGGCGAGAGGATTCACCAGAGACAGAGCGGGGAACAGAACAGGCAGATCCACCGAAACACACTGCTGAGGGGAGCAGCGGGGAGACAGGAGATACACCAGCAGGGGCCAAAAGATACACCAGCCTGGCAGCCTAGAAGGGAGGACCCACCCACCCCCTGCTGTCCCCTGTGGGTAGCTCCCTGGCCGGGGATCAAACTCCTGCTGCAGAGGCTGCAGAAGCTTCATAGGTTGCATCTTAACCCCTTGAGCCACCAGGGAGGCCATGTTAAGGCCATTTCTTGTTGTCAGCATCGATTGTCACTTGCAGCAGCTGAGAGATTGGGGCACCGGCCCAGCTCCTTTATTGTTTAACGGTGCTGCCTTTTGTTTCTCTCCTCCTCGCACATGTCACAGGAGCAAGCGCAGGAAACCGGACGGCGGCTTTACCGCTTTGCCTGAAAATCTTTCAGCTCGGATCCACTGTTGGCATCACCACAGCTGGCGCCTCCCACTTGCCTTCGTGTCCTATCACGAGATTTGCTTGGGTTTGTCCAGATTCGCTTTGGCTGTGGATTTCCAGGCACAGTTTGCAGCCCAAAGCTGATAATTTAAATTTTTAAAGATGTAATTTAAAAATATTTACCGCCCATTGTCCAGCAAGGGCTGGCTCCCCCCAGCCCCCCCTGCCAGTGCTGTGCGACCCCTCGCCCGGGTGTGCCCGGCAGGCCAGACCAGAGCGGACTCGCCGTGTGGCTGGGCCCGGACCCTGAGGGAGGCCTCCAGGAGGACCCTGGTCGCTCGCCAGTGGGCATGGAGGCGGAAGCTGCTGGGCATCCCCAACTGGGCTGAGCCCTGGAACAGGGGGGCATTTATTCAGGCCTGCCCTGATGCTTTGCCCTTTAGTCCCGACTTCTGTGTCCAGGGAAGCGCGACTGCTCCCTCGCCAAGTCCCATGGGTGGACGCCGCCCGAGGCCACTTCCGCCATCCACCCGGCCCTTGTTCTGACAGGCGCTCACGCGGGCAGTTCGGGGCCGAGGGGCTGAAAGATACACCAGCCTGGCAGCCTGGAAGGGAGGACCCACCCACCCCCCAGAGGCTCAAATCCCCACCTGGCCTCTGATGCGTCATCTCCGTCTACGGGGCAGAGGAGCGGACACAGGTGGACATTCACATCCACTCTCCTTGCTCTGTGCAGGGGCACCAGCCCCAACCGGCCACTCCTCGGGACAGAGGCTGCTGGGCCGCTCGGGCTGCTCTGGGGCTGGCGCTGGAGATCAGAGACAAGCTCATGCCGCGTGACCTCTGAGGCATCCCGGCCGCCTCGCACCCTGAGCCGGCATCGCCCAGTGTCATTGGGACCCGGCCACGGCCCAGGTGAGCACCATCAAGCGAGGGGGTTCCCGAAGCCCCCACCAGTGTGCGAACGCAGCCACGCAGGGCCGGGCTTAGCAAGACACCCGGGAAGCTCGTCCACACGAGCCTCGGCGCGCTCAGCCCCAGGGACCCAGAGAACACCTTTGGCTTCCCGTGGGGGGCCGGCAGGGGCTGGCAGAGACCGTCCCAGCCTCGTCCCATCTCAGACAACGGGAGACCCACGGCTCCAGGGGCCAGCAGAGGCAGGGGGAGTCTCCCAGCGGCGCCTGGGACAGAATGTGCCAGCGCCACGGGGTGGGCCCAGCCGGGGTGGGCCCAGCCCCTTCCAGTTAGGCGGCCCCACCACCTCCTGCGCTGCCAGGCGGAACCGGAGCAGCGGCGGCAAGGCGGCGCTAAGAGGAAGATTGTTTCTTTAGTGCAGCTGTGGCGGGGAGCCAGCGGGCACTCCCAGGGACGCCAGGTAATGACAGGTTAGCGGGAGCCGACTGCAGCTCAGCCGCGGGCACTGCCCGGGAGGGCGCTGCCCTGTCCCGCCTCCCGCGGCCTGTCTGGCGGACGCTGTCGTCTGGCTCGGGGACACGCCTCCCCGGCACAGCCAGCGGGTGTAGGGACGGCCCGTGTCTGAACGCCAGCCCCCCGCGGGCTCTGGGGCATTAGCTCCTCAGGCAGCACTGCTCTGCTGTCAATGGAGCTACCAGGGAGGCCTGTCCCAGGCCGTGGATCTCAGAGCTGCCTCGTCCTCGGGGCTGTTCAGCTCAGCGCAGGCTGAGTCCCCACGCACAGCCAGGGAGCAAAACCCCACACCCCAAAGTAAGTCTTTTTTGGTGAAAAAGTTGACTGCATGGCAGGGGCGCTGAGGGCCGCGGAGGCTGCTTCTGAAGAGATAATTCCATGTAAACATCCCTCTGTCCAGGCCTCTCCCAAGAAAACTTTTCTCCTTATCTTTCAGCAGAGAAGGCAGAACTTAAATGTGCACGCCTCTGCGCGCTGTGTTCCTCGGTACCCCCTAACCGGCCCCCCTCCACCCCTGGCCGCCCTGTCCTAGCTGAGCTACGTCAGATGCACCCGGAGCCCGGGAGCTGGTGACTCAGCCTGCTGGGCCTCCCATGGCTGCAGGGGCGCACGTGTATTAAACTTCTTTCTGGTTTTTTCTTGTATCAACCTGCCTGGCTCTTGTCTGATGACCTGCCTGCCCAGGAGAACCCAGAGGGGAGCAGGCTGTTTCCGTTCCCCGATAGTGCTAGGTCACTGAGTGTTCTCAGGCGCCTTCACGAGGCAGGGGACCAGGCGGGTGCTCCCTGAGAGGAGCAAAGGAACCAAAACAGCAGGAGGCAGGAAGCCACGGGACCAGTCACAGCCCAGCCGCGCGGGCAGGACCCGGGTCTCTGTGTGTTCACCGACCATGCCCGCTCCTCCTGGCGCACGGTGGGGTTGCACCGCCGGCCATGTGCCTCGCTGCGGTCAGTGACGTGGAGGCAGACGGGTGGGCGCCTCGGGGCTGAGCACCGGGCATGGTCTCTGCGTGGCTTTACTCTCTGCTGTGACGACTGTGGGAGGGGCGTGGAAATGGAGCCTCCATCTGTGCGGACCCCCAAGTGGCGGTGAGCAGGTCCCCTCTCCAGACGGCGCTTGAGAGAGTTGTTTTGAGTCATGTGTGTTGCTAGCATGTATGGCTGACACTCCAGTCCTGGTGCCAGCGTCAGGCTGTGGCTGCTGCTCTGGCCAAGGAGACTTGTAATGGCACTGACACTAGACACGTGGGGAAATACCTCTTCCCGACACCCAGGGAAGCAGGAGGGCCTCCTCCCCAGACATGGACAAGTCTCTCTCTTCGGTCTGAGTGGCCAGAGTAGGTTTTGTGGCCACCTCTGGACCGGTGAAAGTGGCCAGGGGTGCCCATGCTGATTGCTGGGGCTATGCCCAGTCTCCAGCCGCAGACTCGTACAAGGTTTCTGCTGGTGTTTTGGCAACCAGTGCTGGATGAGGAGGAGGCTCAGGGCTCTGAGCTCACACAGGGTTAATAATTTGCTCACCAGGTAAGTGGTGGGGGTAGAATTCAAACCAGGCTGCAGAGCCAGAGCCCGTGTCCTCGTGGCCACAGAAGCCCTGGCAGGACGCGCCTGTTGCTGGCTTCTCCGGCACCTACGCAGTAGACGTGAGCAGAATGAATGAAAGAGCCTCATGGCGTGGCAGGTTTTGCAAAGTGGAGGCTGCCTGGCCGTCTGGCAGCTCTGGAGGCCCGTTTCCCTGGTGGCTCATCCCTGACCTGGAGCTGCCTGGAGCAGGACCACAATGACCCCCGATCACGGAGCAACACGCAACTCCGGGCAAGTCTCTTGTCTCAGCAAAGAGAGCCCAGGTTCCTGGGGATGACGGTTCTCCCGTCCATCTTTGCCCTTCATTCTTGGATTTGTCCCTTGGGATGGCCTCACCCCAGGGACATTCAGGGAAGAAAAGCTGCAGCCACGGGTCCTTCTGCTGCCCACTTCACCTCCAGGCTGCCGACCGAGCCTTCCCTGGGGGTCCTCGGATGTGGAAGACGCTTGGCTCCAAGGTCAAAGCCACACTTCTCCTGTCTCCCCAAGGGCCTTTTCACTCACAGTCCAATTTTTTTGTCTCACGTTTCTGAGTAGCTGAGCTACGATTCCGATGTTGCTTTTCCATATTAACTTCTTTGCCTTCCAAAGTTTGCTTTTCCCAAGAAAAGACTTTGGCAAGTCAGAGGAGGCCTACAACGTCATCTGTGTTCCCTGCAGAGACACCAAAAATCTGCAGGAGCTTAAAAATAACCGAGCCTTTTGCAGGTAGCTCCTTCTTTGAGATTAAGTGCCCTCCTCGCTCAGGCAAGTGTTCCTAATGCTAAATTATCTGTTAACAAGTATTTTTAAAGAGTATAATTTATGCTAATTCAGAAATATTCCTGCTTCCAAACTGATTATTTTTACCTCCCAAATTGCCGCGCGTTGCTAGGGCTGCGCTTTGGGTGTGGTGCCCAAGCGTGTAGCCGAGAGGCGCGGAGATTCCATGGCCTCCGCGGCTGTTTCTGCGGGTGCGTCTGCCCAGCTGAGGGCTGTGTGCGGGCCCCGTCTGTCCCGGTGGGGTTAGGGGGGATGCCAGCAGCGCCAGCTCTCAAGGTCAAGGCAGAGGTACAGAAGCTATCAGGTCCTGCCCAAGGGGTGCCGGGCAGATGCAGGGGTGCAGCCTTGCTGCTCCCTCTGGGGGCCGTCCCCTCCCACTCACTCCCAATCAGAACATCGCAGCTCATGGAGAGGACGCACCCCAAGACCACTGCTGCTGCTGGGGACTGTGGCTCCCGTGGAGCTCGGCAGCTCGTCCCCTAACGGAGCGCATGCAGGAAGCCCCGCGGCTGCCCCAGGGAGAGCCGGGCCTCCGGGGAGAGCGCGCCGCCTGCTCTTGCCAGGGGAAATGGCTCATCTCTCCCGCCAGCGGCATTTGGTAGGAGCCTGGCTCTGCTCCGTGGACCGCAGGCCCGTGGCCTGGCCCGAGCTCACGGCCCCCGTGGTGTCTTCCCCTTCTGCCCTTGTTCTCCTGGCCCTTCGCCAGAATGTTTCCCTGCATCCCCAGGGCTTGGGCAAGCTTGTGTCTCCAGCCTCTCAGCCCAGGCTTTGTCCAACCAGAGTCTCAGCTCAAACATCACAGTCCTGAGGGGCCCCCTGGCTCAGAGGTGGCCCTCAGCAGCTGAACCTCCACACGGCTGCCAACCCCACACTTTCCCACTGGCCCCTGACATGAGTCGCCTGCCCTGTGACATGGGAATTGTCAGCCTCCACCCGCGGGACATGGCCTTGCTCTGGGGGACCCCGCCAGCCATCCCCGAGCCCAAACCTGTGCTGGCCTCAGCAGGGGCTCCGTCGGCATTTTGGGGTCCCAGGTGGAGGGGCTGCTGTCTGGAAGCACCTGGGGGCGCTGCTGAAGGAGTTTCCACCTGCTCATCAGGTGCTCTGGGCCCTCAGACTGTTCTAAAGAACAGTTATTGGTGTGGTCAGAAGAATTCCCAGATGCTGTGGAGAATCCCGTCATCAGCCCCAGAGGAAGATGGTGTTTCTAGTCTGGAAAATCAACAGGATTCTGGACAATTGCAGTACAAAGAGATACCTTATTCCCTGAGTCATTTAGAAGAAACCTGACTGCCTGCCCCCTATCACCCCTGATGTTTTAGGGTGTTTTTCTTCAAACGAGGCTGCCCGCTGCATAGCCACAGAGCCGCCAGCAAGGGTAGCCATTAACGCTGGAGCTCCCCACCCTCGGGCCTCGAGCTCTCCCTGCGCCGCCCCTGACGGCAGGGCCCCGGTGGTCACGCTGCTCTCCTTCCTAGTCTGGACCTAGGTCAGCCAGTCTGGCCACTTTCCAAGGTGCTGTGTCAGTTATTTCCTGATACAACAGCACTGGGTCCAGCTCACTGACTGCAGATCCAGCCCTTTAAAGTGGGTTTGGCTCGTCGGAGTCATCACCCATCACCACTACTGGGTTTTAGGATAACATCTCAGGAGGAAGAAACCTTTGCCTCTCGCGGCCACTGTCCCAGCCCCTGGGCACCTGTCTGCTCTCCTCAGCTAGGGATGGCCTGTTCCAGACACTTCCAACAAGTGGAGGCCTGTGTGGGTCCTAGGCCAGGTGTGTGGGCTGACACTTCCCATTAAGCATCGTATTAGGGGCAGCACAGGCGCGACGTCCCCGCTGCACATGGCCTCAAGCACGCACAGTCTGATATGTCCCATTCCTGATGGTGTCCCAGTGGGGGAGGTGGCGTGACGGCTGGTGGGGAGACCAAGAGCCACCGTGCATGAAGCTGCTTCCAGGTCCCGAGGCCAATGTGAGAGCGGCCGGTGGAGTTGGAAACCAGGGCAGTGAGAGGCTGTAGCCTGCAGGGGGCTGCAGCTGACGGGGTGGGCCAGACGCAGGTTGTGCCTCAGTATAGGTCACGGTGAAGGCCCCAAGATGGGTGCCTAAGAAGGTAAGTTCTGCTCGACCGTGGGACATAGCACACCCTCAGGCAGCCCTGGGAGGCGAGACAGACAGCAGGGCGGGTGGCAAAAGGGACAGACATAGAGACGTGGGCACAAAAGAAAGAGACAGAAAGACAGGGGGAAGAGGATACCCGGGCAGGCCTGCACAGGACGCCATTTGCGTGCGCAAGACCCAAGAGACAGCAGTGTGGCTGCATATTCTGTCACTTGATGACAGAAGTTTCGACGGGAGAGGTTAGTGACCTAGCTGGTCTCCAGACTCCAGGCTCCTAGTCCGGGTATCTCTGCTCTTTCTGTCCAACACCACTTAAAAGCAGCCTGGAGGAGGCTCACTGTGGTTTCGCCCCTGTCCCTTGGGTGACCTTGGCTTTGCCTTGAACATCTTCTAGTTCTTCTCCTTCAGCGTGGCTCCCCGGGAACAGAACAAGGGGGAGCCCTTGCTCCAAAGCCCTGTGGTGTTCAGCTATCGCCTACAGAAGCGCATCACCTGTCTGTCTGCCGCCGGCTTACCTACGGAGAGCTAAGGAGCTGATTCACGAGATTCTGGGAGGCGCTAAGTCCAAAACCTCAGGGAAACCTCCGTTCTGGCCCTGTGGGCCTGCATCTGACTGGGCGAGGCCCACCCACCCACCTTCCTGGGGGCCACGCACCTTCTTTCAACTCCGCTGACATTGGGGCCGCCCAGCTCTACAGAGGCCCCTGCAGCAGTCAGACGCCCTTGGACTAGCTGGGCTCTGGCTTAGCCAAGCTCGCACTCAACAAACTCACCGTCCCGGCTCTCCCCCGGCCAAGAGGCACCCACGGGCATTATCACCACGAGCACTGTCCAGCACGCTTCCACGCCCCCTTTCAAGCTGGGCCACATCGCGAGTCGGCTCAGGGCCTGGATGGAGCAGCAGCCTCCCTGTGCTGGGGAGACAAACGGGGAGCACCGATCATTTGGTGCAAAGGTCATTGGTCCCACAGGGTCCCTGTTAACTTCAATTGAGTCATCACCAACTGAACAGCACAGGCTCAGATAGTTCAGAAAGGCAGCTTGAAAAAAAAAAAGGTACGAGTCACCAAACAGACACTGAAAAGTAAGTTAAACACTAAAAAGTAATTAGAGCTGGAACTAAAAAGCAAAAGCTAAATCCTTCACACTAACAGACTTCAGTGAGCATGAAACAAAGTCCAAATCATGAAAGGAACCAGAGCTTAAGATAACGAAGTCTGTAAGGAATGGAAAAAGATCAAATCTTTACATCAAATGACAAAAAAATCATTTCTTTTTCATCACTGAGGTTTGATGTATTAAAAAAAAAATCATATCTTTAAATATTAGGAAGCAATCTTCACCACCCAGGGTGGTTTTTAAATAAGACTTCTCTGCTGGTAAAACACACAAATACATTATCTTCCTAATTATGATTTAAGGAAGGCACACCACACATTAAACTGGTTAGTTAACATAAAGAGGAATTCACCAGAAAGAAAGCATTTTGGAAACAGAAGAATGAAATGAAAATTTAATTGAATGTGTGAGAACTAAACTTGATCTTGAGCTTCCTGGCAACCAAAGCAAAAACGGAATATAAGGATCGGGCCATTCTTCTTTAGTGCATGCATTCTCAAGGGGGTGAACATTGCATATCCGGGGGTAAAGGCACCTCATTTTGCTAGTGCAAAGTGCATAGCTATATACAAGTATATAAATAGACGTAAATCTATATTGCTAAAACTTCACAATGGGAAATGATTAGCACAAGAAGACCTCAATGGCACTTTGGAAGTGAATACTGACTAGAAATTGAGAAACACTGCCTGAGTAAAAGCTGGGGTGCTGCTGCGTCTGGAGACACAAGCGATCCCCCTGGAGCCTATTCCAGAAGGATGTTCAGAAGACTCTCAGCCACAGAGGTCAATTTCTCCTTGAGAACATTCCTGCAATACAAGCCTTGATTTAAAGGGTGAAGGCATTTTGTATCTGCATAGATTGAGAAGTTCATGTTGTATAAATACAGTTGACTACTTAGATTTCACATTAGGAAGTTTCTGTAGCTCGTTTTGCAGAAATGCCAACCTCCCCGCATCACTGTGGGCTTCACTGCATACTTCTTGGCTCTAAAATCCAGCATGCAAGTCACAGCACTTGGTGGGGAGACCTGTGTGTGGGGTCCCCCGAAAGTAGAGAATGGAGATAATCTAGGGAGACTTTCTGAAGGAGGCTGTAAAGCAGAGAGAGATGAGCCCAGATGCCATCCTAGAATAAAAACAGCCATTTTCTGCAGGGCCAGGAACCATTTTTAGAAGTTGTGGTGACAGCTGATGTAACGTGAAATGCCAACTAACTACCCAAAAATCACCCAGTGTCAGAGGCCCGCCGCTGCCATGCTCACCCAGCAGGGAGTGCCAAGGCAATATTTTAGGATCCTGCATGGTGGCCCGCTTCCAATGTACTGGATGGTGGATGAACATCTCCATCCAAGAGCAGGGGTTCACAAAGAAAAAAAATATGTATTAACATGTCCAAAATTCCTAGGGGTGGACTGAATATTTGCAAGTCTAATAAATTGCACAACAGCCCCTGAGCCAGAGAAAGATCCTCCCAGTCTCTGGGGTTGCGGCAGCCTCCTCTGGCTAGAGGGCCAGAGGCATATCCTGTGGTTTAAAAGGGGAGCCATTTGGGGAGCGTGCCGGAGAGCGTGCTTCACGGGAGAGAGGCCCCTATTGCTTTATTTCTTGCCACCTAAGATCCAGGAAGGGTTCCAAGCTGACTCTCAAGTGAAGTAACACAACCAACTGGAAAAAAGCCCTCTCTCAAAGTAGGAGCTGAAAAGGCTAAAAGGAAGCAGGAATAAGGTGCATCGGAGAACCTGGGCCGGGGTGAGGGGGAGGCTGTCACAAGCGCTGAGCTCCGCTGTCAGGGAGGACACGCAGCGCCACAGAAGCACTTTCTAGCTAGGCTCCGAGGCCATCTATGAACAAGCATGTCTGAGGACATGTGCACGCTGATGGCGCGTGACAAAGCCTCTCAAAACAACAGTGGCGCTGGTATTTACATCGGGGGGTTGGTAACTGGCTAAAACTCTCAGCCATAGACAGAACGTCCATCAGGTCATCAAGGTGAAGACTCAGACCTGGGAAGCAGCTGGACAGATTTTCCTCCACTGCCAAACGTTCCGGCAGGCCCCGTTATGAGTTTAGTTTACATAGGAAGGAACAGTGAGTTATTGACATTGAATGTAATTCTTCTTGACCCGGAGACTCTGGTCCTAAGCTGATTCACCCTCAAGACACGATGTTGCTACTGAGGCGCAGAGGTGGGGCTGCTGGGCTGTCTCCTCCAGGGGACAGAGGCTGCGGAGGGTCCTTCAATCTTCACTCAGCTCCCTGGTCAGGGGTGGGGGATGGAGCCGGAGACCAGCAGGTGGTGGAAAGAGGTGCGTCACTTCAAGTCTATGCAGGTGGCTCTGCTCGCCTCTGCCAGAGCCGGGAGGGGCTTTCCTAGGACGTGTCACGCCCTGTTCGCCGGACAAAAACACAAGACGGCGGGCACGCGTCTTTTTAAATAACATTTTATTTCTCATCGTCAATGATTAACTTTTGACGCTACTAGAAGAGTATCAGGATTACAATGAATAAAAAAATATAGATGAGAGAATAAAAATATTAAGGGATACAAAGTTAGTTTTTAAAAATCATTGTCCACCACTGTTTTCAGGAGCCCTGACACAGACAGCCTTGCTGAGTTATTTTACATTTCCAGCGGTTAAAAATTAAGAACATGTAGGAGAATCATTTGCGAATGTTTATTACAATAACTGGAAAGACGACAAAAATTAAAACAAGTTCTAAGAACCACCATATATACAACCATCTATGTACAGAATGAGGACGATACAGATTGTAAAACCGTCATCCAAACCGTCTCTCGGGGTATACGTGTTCTTTTTTCAAAAAGAAAAAGCATCTTCCTATACTCGCAATCACTTTTCCACTTGATCCAGTATTTTTAATGGTGTTTCCACTCCATAAATTAGTAACTGTTCAGTAGCTGAGAAATATCCTATCTTAAATACACGGAGGAATCACTTCCCTGAAAGGGTCGCCCTTAGCTGCTGATGCGGGTTGAGGCTATGACCCGCCTGCGGTCACACCAGCAGCCGCGGGAGGCGGGTCAGAGGGGGCAGCTGGGAGAGGAAGCCGGGCTGGGCTTAGAGAAGCTGTGGTGCCAAGGTCACGACCGCGCCCTTCGCGACAGCCCCGGCCCAGCCTGCCCACGAGACTCCACCAGGCCAGCCAAGCTCTCCGCTAGCGTGGCATTTGGCACAAAAAGCAGGCACTGTTGGGCAAGACCGAGGCTCTCTCAAGATAGACTCAGAAGCCCCCAGTTTTGAAAAACACGCCGTGGGCCCCAGTCCCTCCCCCACCGCGCTCCGCAAGGTCAGGCGCACCGCGGCTGGAAAGAAGTCCTATTAGGGAAAAGCAAAATTGCACTAAACGTCAGACATCGCAGGCCCATGAGGTAAACTCCAGACACGGAAAACGACACGGAGGAGGGGACAGCTTGCTCTCCGAGCCGTCGGCCGCGGTCACTGCACGATCCCAGAGTCCACCGACGTCTGCTTGCGCGTGGTCTTGGGGGGCGGAGGAGGTGGGGTTTTGCTGGGCAGTGGGGGCGGCAGGTGCTAGGAGACACGAACACAGGGAGACAGCCCGTAAGTGATGGGCAGACAGGAAGGAGACTCGCCAGGTGGGGTACCCGGCATGTGGCGGGGCAGGGGTGGAGCTGAACCCGCACACCTGGGGGCGCTGCCCTCTCCGGGACTTGGAGGTGGCAGGTGGGGGCACACTGCGGCCACAGAACCCCTGTTCGGAAGCAAACAGTACAGCCCCTGTCCCGGAGGCGGCCTTCAAGCCGGGGCCCCCGGGAGCAGCCTGCTTTCCGAGCTGGCCTGTCCCCTGGCTGAGAGCAAGCAGCACGGGCAGAGCAGGACCCCGGGCCGCCAGGGAACCTGGCCCCCCCTCACAGCGAAGGCTTCTCAGGGAGGGCACCCCACGTGTCCCCTAGAGATGTCCCTGAATTTTCAGGGACGGAAAAGTCCTTGGAGACACTCTCTGGGACGGATGACAGGCCAAGGGACCATTTACAGGGCAGCTTCTCATCCACGGTCTCTTCCGAAAGGACCCGTGGAGGGAGATGACCAGGTCCTGGGGGTAAAGTCCCCGGGAGGACAGTGCTGTCAGGAGACGGTGCGCCCGTGTCCCGGGAGAACTTACAAGAACAGGCACAGGTTCGCGGGGCCGTGGCGGCACCGACCTTGGGTTCCCCAGAATCACAGCTGTGGGGTGCTAACAGGCTGGTTGGGTGACAACCTCAGCGGCTTGGCCCCACGCCCGTCCCGGCCCACACGGGGGCTGTGTGAGCGCGAGCCGACCCCACGGCGGGCGAGGGAGGGAGAGTGGGCACGGGCGAGCGGAGCACGTGGATGGCTGAGCGGGTGGACAACGCGGTCCCCCCGCCCCCAAAAGGGGGCACACGCCATGGCAGTGACATGGGGAACGCCGCCCGCTCCTGAGAGAACAGCGGGTCTTTCACCGCCGCGGGAGCGGGCTGGGCTACGCCGGCAGGAGAAGAGCAGCTTCACGGATGGGGTGGCCGGAGGGCCTTGCTCCCCGCCCAGCTGGGCCGCTGCTTCGCAGACACGTGAGCACTAACTGACCAGTTAGTGCGGACGTGACCACCGGGCGGGACAGAGCTCGGTGACCTGAGGCCTGGCCAAGAGGACGGGAAATCGCAGGCTCGGGAGCGCCTGCAGGGTGTAACCACAGTTCAGGGCCATGATTTCGGGGCCTGACACAATGGCTGTTCGTTTTAGGGTGACTGCCCCAGTGCCGGCCCCCCCATGCTAACACGACACTGAGGTGCCCCACACAGCAGGGTTGTCACTCTGGCAAAGAGGCAGCTCTGATCACGGTTGGCCAGGGCCACTTGGAATGAAATGACAGCTTCAAGCAGCCGCAACAGGGACAGAGCTGATGACAGGAGGATACCACAGACACTCACCCTCTGGTGAGGCGGCGGCAGTGGGGGGGTTGGCGACCCCGCCAGCTCCGGGGTTTCCATCAGATTCCCATAGTCCGCCAGGCTGCCCTTGAGAGGCAGAGGGGGCGGGACCTCCGTCATGTCCAGCCCGCTTATGCCGTTCAGCTCCAAACCTGGAAAACAGGACGGACTGATGTCTGAACCCCACCCCACCGAGTGGGGTGCGCGGGGCGGCCTCCTGCTCTCCAGGAGAAGTGGGGGGCACTGTGAAGGGGCAGAGAAGGGGGTGGAGGAAATGCAAAGGGTGGAATCCCCTCCTAAGGGCATGTTCTAGAAAGCAAATAGCAAGCCCCTGACACGCCTAAATGGGGGCTCCGAGAGAACCTCCACCCTCTGTAACAGCAGCTGTGTCGTCCCCGGGGCCCTTAGGGTCCCTCCTGCGACCCCTTGGCTGCGGTGGCATCTAGATAGCAGGGCATCCCGAGGCCGGCCAGGCCTGGCACTGGGGGAGCCCGGCAGGACCTGCACCTGGAGAGCTTGACCGCGTGAAGCCCAGGGGTGCAGCGGCAGCAGCCCCCGCTGCGGGTCTGCCCTGACAGGAGAGCCCACGCTTGTCTGGCGTGACCCGTGGAGCTGCCGTCTGTTGCTCTGAGTAAGTGGCGGGGACGTGCAATTGATTTTTAATGTCAACTGAAAATCAGCCTCTTTCAGAGACAGCATCACGAAAACAGGTTATTTTCTCAACCTGGGTTGAGGCTCTTGGAAATAATTTCTTCTACATTAAAGAGAGGAATGTTGTCATCTTTTCTGATGGCCTCTTGGAGAGATGTCCTGGCTAACCCATCGGATGAAAAATCCTCATCGGACAGTGTTTCCCGGGAAGAGCCGTCTAGGGAGGCCGGCGCCGGGGTGCGAAGTCTGCGATGGAGTGACTGGAGTGACTGACAACAACCCCGCGTGGGGGCTGGTGGTTTCACTGCGGCAGAATGTATATAACCTGAAACCTGCCGTTCTAACCACGTTAGGTGGACAGGCCAGTAGCACTTCCACCCACACCCTGTGCAGGCATCGCCGCTATTTCTAGAACTTCTTATCACCCCATTGAGCACAGTCCTCTTCTCTTCCCTGTCCCCAGGGCTGGGAACCGCCCATCACCTTTCTGTCTCTACGCCTCTGCCTATCTTAGACAGCTCAGGCGAGAGGCCCAGCAGAGGAGCAAGTGGAATGCCGCCATTTACAGCAAACTGGAGGGAGGGAGCTGGCGGGACGACGTGTACAAAGCCAGCGCGAATGACAAGGACAGGTGCTGGGCATTTACACAGCCGACGACCTGCCAGAGTAAAATTCTTACAAAACTAGCAACACTAATACACTGAGCAGGGATGTGAGGCTAGGAGGGCGCAGAGGGAGAATTGCTGGGAGCAGAATTGCAGTACTCCCAGATTAAACTTTGAGGGGCCCCCCAAGTTTTCCACAGCAGGTGCAATGGTGCATGTTTTTAACTTAAAAAATAAGAATAACATATTTATAGAAAAAGTACGCGCATAACAGCGTCAGGACGTGGAGCTGCAGCAATCCCTTCTCAGCTCAGAAAACTCCATGCTCGCGGAGTTTAAGTTCACCATGGCAGGAGCCCTCCCCCCACCTGCTCCCCAGAATTGCTACTGCTCGATGGTCAGCAGGCAGAAGGCAGGTGCCAGGGCCACTGTCCTGCCTGCACAGCCCTCCGGACCACTTCCTGCCCCTTCCTAACACCACAGGGAGGACAGCCACTCTGCTCCGGCTCCTGCCCCTACCCTCTGCCCCACTCCCTGCATGTGGAAACAGTCCTCGTGGGTATAATTGACCAGGGATCTGGAGAGGAAACCGCCCTCGATACAGGGGGTCTGAGAGCCGTGGCTAGTGTCTGCCAAGAGCAGAAGCCCTGAGAGGAGGCCCAGTGCAGATGGGAGGGGGCCAAGGCGGGGCTGCCGGGAGGCTGGGACAGCGGGAGCCTGCAGGGGCTGGGCGGCCTGGAGCACATCCCTGCCGAGCCTCTACAAGGAGCAGCCCTGCGGACATCTTAATCCAGACTTGAGGCTCCACACTTAGGAGAGAATCAGTTTCTGTGGATTTAAGCCACCGCGTGTGCGCCTTATCAGCAGCCCTAGACGCCGGGCAAACTAGAAAAACCTCAGGCCCTTAGCCCTTGAGGACAACTGGAAGGGGCGTTCACTGACTCCGCTCCAGGGACAGAAGCCTGGGGCCGGATGCACGTTACCTGGTGATAGTAAGGGGCTGTTGCACACGGCTCAAGACCCCCGAGGAAGAGGCTGAGCGAGCCTGGCAGGGACCCACCCTTCTCCCAGGGACTCAGGGCGCCCAGGGCTCGGTGTTGGCCCACTCTCCTAAAGCCTCAGGACTAAGGCCGGGGCTCGTGGGGGTCTCCCAGCTGCTGCGGGGGAGGGGAGGGGTCCACCTGAAGGGACACCGATCGGGGGTCACAGAACCAGGCGGTGAATGGGGGGAACGCGCGGAGCCCCACTTACTGGACTGCAAGCTGAAGCTCAGCTTGGCCCTGGGCGTGACGGGAGGGGGCGCCTGCTGGGAGGTCGGCGATGATGACGGGGACACGGAGAAGCGCCTCTCACCCCCGATGACATTGATCACCTGGCTCTTCGGTCTCTGGGGCCGCAGGGGACTTATCTGCATTTCGGGGACAGAAAGAGCACAGTTAGGGCCTGTCACGGGCAGTGCTGCATGACCCCCGCATTCCTGTCCAGTCCTAACCCAGCGCCGAGAGCGGGACCCCATCCAGAAGTCGGGTCCTTGCAGAGGCCACTGGCGGACCTCATCCGGTGAGCGGGTCCTGGAAGGGGCGTCTGGCCGTGACAGGCACAGCGGACGTGGCGACAAAGGCCCTTCCCTGCCGCTCCAGGCTCTTCCCCAGCTAAGCCCCCTCCCTCAGCGTCACAGGGAGTTCATGTATTTTTCCAGCTTGGTCTCGGGTCACCAGGCCTTAGGGGACACAAGCCATATGGCACCCCGGAAGGAGTCATCAGAAGCAGCTGCTAACCAGGGTGAAGGAGGAACTGGGACCGGCCCCGGGAACGGCAGGGGTGGCGGGTCCCAGCCTGGTGCTGCGGCTGGATTCCCGGGCCTGGCCAGTGGGGCCTGGCCAGCGACAGTACTGACTGGGGCTGGCAGACGACCAGGGGTGCAGCATGTGCCTCCAAGAGGTCTGCAGGGTCAAGGCCCAACTAGAGTTCAGTGGGGCTGCTGAGCAGCCTCAGGCCTCTGAAACTCTCCCGGCCCACCCTGCGCCTCTTTGGGGTGAGCATCTGCCCTGCTTTTCTAAGAAGCTCTACTCTGCTGCCCCAGGCCCCACAGCAGGGGAGCTGGATGCGCCCCCCCTCCCCCCCACCGGCGACTGGTTACAGCAACTTGAGTAAAATCCAACAGCCCGTCCCACTGGCTGGACGGGGCGCCAAGGGCTGACCCAGGCCCGGGAAGTACCGTTTCCGAGAGGATCACGGCCTCCGACTGCTGCAGGGGGATGTCCGTGGGCTTAAAGTCTTTGTCGAATATCTCCTGGTGCTTGCTGTTCCTTTTCTCCTTCTTCTTGTCCTTCCTCTCCTTGTCCGGGTCATCCTTGTCCAGCTTGTCCTGGGACCTGGAGTGCATCTTCTTGGGCAGGAGTGGCTCCAGCGCATACCTGAGGGGACGGTGCTTTAAGCCCACAGTCTCCACAGGAGAGGGCGGCTTCTTGTGGCTGGTGGATGGAGTCGCTCGCAAGAAGGCTAAGTGTGGACCGGGAACCCGTGGGTCGCACAGGAAAGAAACGACTTCACAGGGAGGCTGAGGAGGCCGAGAACATGGGGACCAGACCCAGGGCTGGGCTGTGTTCCCACCCTAATGGGGACAACTGCACAATGACAGGACGCTTACGGGATGGAGGGGCATGGAGGTCTGGATATGCCATGAGGACATTCGGGGATTATTGCTGATTATGACAAGGCTGGCTTCAAGGGTATATTTCAAAAGGGGGACCCTTTCCCCCCCACCCCAGCCCTCTGTTGCTGGGCACTTAGGTTGCTTCCAAACTTCATCTATTGTAAACAGTGCTGCAGGGAACATAGGAGAGTAGACATCCCTTTGAATTTGTGATTTGCGTTCTTTGGACAGATTCCGAGGAGCAGAATTGCTGGATCATGTGGCAGACATACACAGCGGAATACTACTCAGCTATGAAAAAGGTGAAATGTTGCTATTTGCTACACATTGATGGAATGGAAACAATATGACTTTGCCTATGTGTGGATTATAAAGAAATAAAACAAGGGAACTAAATCAAAACAAGCCCTAGGAATCCAAATGTAGAATTGAGGCTACTACATATGGGAGGGAGGTGGAGAGCACAGGGGCAGGGGCCCAGTGGGCTTGGGGGATTATGGATGCTTTGATGGTAGGTCTGGGAGTAATGAACATGTGATGAGGTGTGAACATGTGCCCCTAAATCACATACAGCATTGTATATGAGGTCACCAACGTGATCTCAATAGCAAAAGTGAAACAGTTTTAAAAAGGGAGGCCTGCAGATAAGAAGCAGCCGACGGAACACTGAGCTTGAACACACGGTGGTAGAAATTCCATGCACAGACCAGCCAAAAGGAAAAATTAAAATACTGCAGAGCAATGTCAAGAGACAATAACCCCATCATAGGGTCCAAGAAGGAGAGCGAGAGAAACGGGTGGACACTTTATTTAAAGAAACAGTAGCCAAGAATCTCCCTTACTTGAGAAGGGAAGCAGACATCTTGGTCCAAGAGGCCCAAAGAGTTTCCTCCCCCAAACCCCAAAATAAAAAGAACTCCAAACAGACTGCAAGACAAATTATAATTAAACTGCTGAAAAATAATGATAAAGAAAGAATACTAAAAGCACCTGGGAAAAAGAGATTATATTAAGGGAACCTTTATAAGATTATCCACAGATTTCTTAGTGGAAACCTTCAATCCAGAAGGAAATGGCATAACATATTTAAAGTCCTGAGGGAAAAAAGATTTCCAACTGAGAATACTTTATTCTGCTAAGCTATCTTTCAAAATTAAAGGCGGGAAAAAGAGCAGAAAAAAAAACCCACTAAAATAATTCATCACCACTAGACTGCTTTGCAAGGAATACGAGGGGGTGTCTTCTGAAATGAAAAAGAAAAAAATTCTACCTAGAAGCAGTAAGACACCAAAAGCAGTAAGACACCAAAAATAGAATGCATAGAATGCATAGAATGCAGATGCGGAGAATAAAAATGTGAACTGGGCCTCCCCTGGTGGCGCAGCGGTTGAGCGCTGGGCTGCGAGGCTGCCTGCAGCCTCTGCAGCGCCGGTTTGTTCCCTGGCCATGGTGAGGGTCCCACAAAAAAAAAAAGAAAAAAAGAAAAAACTTGAAAAAAAAAAAAAATGAACCATCAGAAAGAGTCTGGCATCAGTTTGCCCGTAAGTCCCAGTACAGAGCTGCACACACAACCTCACGGTAACTGTAAACAAAAGCCAGAGGAGAAACATAAGAAACCTGAAAGGGAGCCCAGACATAAGACAAAAGATCACAGAGCACGAGAGAAGAGAACAAGAGCAAAACAAGAGAACAAAGCCAACGGTAACCACCCCCCAAATCCAAACACACGCAGTACTGTGATTTCAGTAACTGCTCTAAATGCAAATGGCTTGAACTCACCCATGAGAAGGGACAGAGTGACTACAGATCAGAAACCAACATCTAAGTTTTTGCTGCCTATAGGAAACTAATCTCAGCTCTAAGGATAAACAAAGGCTTAAAATAAGAGGTGGGGAAGGGTAATCAAAAAAGGGCGGGCAACCTATACGCACGAGATGAAACAGGTTTCCATGGGGAAGGTAGTAAGTGACAGCAGTGGACACGGCGCAACGACCGAGAGCATAAAACTAGACGATGTACCACTTGCTGATACTATGGAATCACTCTATATTATGTTTAATAAAGTTAGTATACTTGTATTTTTTAATACAACTATACTAGCTTGTATAAATTAAGTTCTTCTAGAAACTCACATGAAATATTTATGGACAAAATGACATGGCGCTTAGGACTGGCTTCCAGATAACAAGGGGGAGAAGCTGGTAGCAGGTAGGTTGAAACAAGATTGGCTGGTGGGCACAGGGCCTCCTTATAACATTCATTCCTTTTTGTATATAAGTCTGACATGTTCACATTGAAAACTTCAAGATGATTGATGGAATAAACTAGCATTGACTTTGACTACTGAGGTATTTCGGGCTGTGGATTCCTCCCAACTAGATACACATGAACCTGCAGACCCGGCTCCACTAGGTGTTAGGCATTACATCTATTATGATAGTCAAAGCTCTTCATGGTTTTATTAAGTCTTGCAGAACTTGAGACAGTTAATGTGTGTGTGTGTGGGTCCTTCCAACTCAGGGGAAGCCCCGAGTGTGAAGTCCAGGGGGGCCTACAAACAGGCAGGAGAAAGAAGGCTGTGTTCGCACCGTTCACTTTACGAGCAGCAGCTGTGGGCAGGGGAGTGTCCTGTGCATGACCTGTGCCAACTGAGACCATTTTCTGCTAAGGGTGGTAACCCAGGAATGAATGAAAATCTGGGCTCTAATAAAGATGCCTCCCAGTTCATGGCTGAACAGATGCCTGCTGGGCAGGAGCGAGGGCCACACGCCCGCATGGCATGCGCTCTTCATCCAGCTCAAATCTCTGCATCAATCTCCTTCTCAACCCCTACAATCCTGGAAATATAAAACCCTCTGCATAACTAGCTTGGGGATTTTCTTGGGAAGAAGTTGAATTAAATTTCTTTAGCAATCTTGCTCTAAGTGACAAGCACACATGATTTAAATACCTCTAAATTGAGAATTTCCATATGGAGTTGGCCTTATAAGTAGCAGGCACTGATAAAGATTACTGTTAAGAAAAAAAAAAAGTGTGGGTATAGTTTCCATTCTCGGCTGGGAGCAGGGGTTGTTGGCAACAAAGGGCACTCAGACGCTGGTGTCTGATGCCGCAGGGGCCAGGAGCTCCCGCGTGGGGAGGGGGATGGGTTGCCAACCCAATGGGATTGTACAAACACAACAGTGCAAAGTCGACAGTAAAACAACGAGCAGCTCTCCTGGGAGGTCTGAATGGCTCGCGGCCGCTCTCATCCTGTAGCACAAGCCCGCGTGTCCGCTACTCACAACACACCACAAGGATCCACAGCAGGTTCTCTTGGCGACATTCTGAGTTAATACGAGACATGCAGGGAGCGTCCAGGGAATGTTCACAGGAGGCTCTGGGGGGGCTTGTTCTGACCCACTCACTGGGTGCTACGGGTCCCCAGCAGCAGATGTGGCCCCAGGAGGCCTTGCAGAAAGGTGGGCTGGCCAGACCTCAGTGAGGCTGATGGTGGGCAACACCAGGGGCTGACTCCCTGGGAGTGAGCCGAGATGCCCAGCCAGGAAGGCAGAGACACTCTTCCAGGGAATGCTGGACGGCACCCTCGCTGGACATTTTAGAGTTTGATGCAAACTTACCCAACGGGAGAACCTTTTTCTTAAACACTCACAAGACCCTGCAAGTCTCACTGGGAGCTGAGGCTGTGAAGTCTTGGAGAGTCTCCATTTCCAAGAGTTTTGGCTTTAAAAAGCTCTCTTGGTGCTGACGAGACACACCAGGGTCCTGCGGCTCCTGGCAGGCCCCTCCCCAGCCTCTCCCTACTACTCCCCCACCCCCCGCCCCCGTGCCCAGCGAGACTCACCCATCAGAACCGGGCCTGGAGGGGGTGCTGTCGGATGACAGGGACGAGACAGAGGCCACCGAGAGAGGCCGGGACGAAGAAGGCATGGTGAAGGACCGGACCATGGAGCGGGGCCGGCTGCCTCGCCTGTCGTCCAGGCCCGAGGGCTGGGAACGGAGAGAGAGGGAGGGAGAGAATTGTAAGGATTAAAAAAACTGCAAGTTCTTTCATTTTGACCAATATCTCACAAATTCCACCAACTCCCAGTCCCTAGTAACCATCTTCATAGTCTCTGTATACATGAGTTTGAGATTTTAGCTTCCACATACAAACGAGACAGAGCGTGATGGAGGCACAGGAGAGAGGCGGGCTGCCTGGCGCGGGCAGACCCCGGGCCGCGAGATCTGAGCAGCCTTGGCTCTGGACCGCAATGTCCACACTTTCACGAACAGCACTTGTCCTTGCTCACCACTGAACACAAGCTACTGATTATCTCTGGCCTTTGAATCCTGCCTCGATACTGTGAAAAATACCAGAAAGAACGTTCTTGGTTTTAAAAATTTCTCAAGCGGTTTTCTTTACAAAGACCACAAGACATGGACCTATTCCAAGGTCGTAACAGACTATCAGAAGATTTGATTTACAGAGCAGCACGTAGAAGGTGACTAAAGAACTCGGCAAGCTCTCAGATGACCTTCGCCCCTCTGCACTGACGTAGGTGCACAGCCCCAGGGACTGCCCTTCTCCAGGCCAGGACAAGATGCTCTCACTGCTTAACCCACCCTCCCTGCCAGGGCTGGCCACGAATCCACCCACGCCAAGGCCTGAGCGGCTCCTGCTCCTCCTCTGGACACAGAGTAGAAGAGGGTATGTCTGAAGAGACTGGTTTGGGGTAGCGCTCTCTGCTCTCTTGTCGACACGGGGTTGCACCTTCCCAAAACCAGCGTCACTGACATAGAGCACGTGTTAACATCTAATTAGCTAAAGATACGAGTGTTCCCGCATCCCCAGCTAGACGTTGGCACAGCTGGGGCCTCAGCGGCTGCAGAAGGTACTTCCTTGAACCTGGGGTTGTGGAGACCCAATTTCTGGGGGACATTTCCTCTCTGTGGGGCTCCGACCTCCCTGCCTCCAAAGCTGGCTCTCCTTCAGCCAATCACGGGCCGCAGATGTGCTCAGGACTGGACTGATCAGGGTCGCAGGACCCACCCCCACCCGTGCCACGAAGCAGCCTGTTTCTTAACCATGGACCTCGCATACGAAATCCTATTTACACTTGTACTTCTATCTCCAGAACAGGAAAAGGCACACAAGGCAAACGAACAGCTGAAAGCAGGAGATGGCAAACTTCCTGCAAAGGGCCAGAGGATCAGCACTTAAACGCACAGTCCACCTGCTCTGCTCTGCTGCTGAGGCAGGAAAAGGACCCCGGGCCACACAGGCCTGCATGAGCGCACGGCTGCGGGCCAATAAAACTTTATTGACAAAAACAGGTTTTGGCCATAGGCAGCCAAGCACAGGTTCAAAGCCACTGGCAGCAGAGACCTGCCAGCATGGGGGTTCTGGTCAGCCTTGGGTGGGGCGCCAGGGACAGTGCCTGTCACACGCCATGTCACCTCCCCATCTTCTGGCTGAGCAGACACCCTAGAAGCGGAGGCATCTGGGCTCGGGTTGTTTTTATCTGAAGAACTGGATGCTCTCTGTCTTGACGGGACACTGAGCGGCCGGTGTCCCATCCCAGCTGCAGGGCAGGCAGGGGTAGGGGGTTGGGACAGGTTAGACTTTTGACTCAGACCCCTGTTTTGTGACCTCACATAACATGTGGGACCCTCTGAGCCCCCACTTTCATGTCAACAGGGGAGGGAATGCACCCCTCGTGAAGCCGAGGGGGACGAGATGCCACCCCACAGATGAAGTCCCATCACACTATCCAGGAGCCTCTGAGGAACCCCTGGGTTCCACATTTCCCAGCATGAAAACCACTAGAATGGGCCCCCCTGGCAACTGAGGCTGGGGGAGGAGCTAGAGAGGGGGTGTCCTGGAACAGGCTGTCTGCTGGATGGCAGGGTGATGGGGGAGCCCCTGCTCCCCAGCAGGAGCACAGGGGGCCGCGGTGTGAGGGTAAGGCGGCCGCCTAGGGCACGGGCAGCAGGGGCAGGGGAGGAGGAGGAGAGGCTGCTGCACCTCAGGTGGGGGGCGGACCCCCCGGAGTTTGCGGGAGCTCAGCACCTGCTCCAGCGGGGGGCAAGGTGATGGGGATGAGAGAAGGCAGATTTCCAGTTGCTGTGGTGACTGGGAGGAAGCGGAGAGGAAGGGCTGGGAGAAAGACACGGATGCTGGAGACAAAGGCCTCACAGCGAGTCAGCGAGGGGCTGGGGGGCGGGCAGCGCCCAGGGCAGCAGGTGGCCGCTTCCCTGGGGCCGAGTCTGCATTCTAGCTCCCCAGAGCCCGGCCCGCCAGAAAGAGGGGGCACGGGGAGTGGAAGGCGGGCTCTGGCCGAGGCCTTCGGACTCAGGAGTCACAGGGTGTACACACCTACTCTTGCCACGACTTAGGCTGGCTCAGAAAAATTGACAACATGGTTTATGTCCTTTCTATGGGGTTTTTATCGTTAAATCCATCTTTTCTTAAACAGGATCATACCGTATTGCTTTTCAAAGTATTCCGAGATGCTTGCAAGCTTTCCAAGTAGATAAGACGGGGAAGGCTCATCCCAGACTGCTTTTTATTGCCACGTTTCCAGAGGGTGGCAGGGACAGATGCCGGGGCCTTCACCTGCTGGAGGGGGCTGGCTACACAGTCCCCCAGGTGGAGGACTCCAGAAGGTAGCTCCAAGGGACAAAGCACTTGGGGTGGAGAATGCACCCTCAGTTCTGGGCCTGGGTCACCCTCCCAATGGGTCTGGCCAGCCTCTAACTGAAGGGGCAAGTTTGGGGGAGACAATGCTATTTTGGTGTTCAGTGGATATCCCTAATCACCCCTGGCTCCGCAGAAGGGGCAGGGGAACCTGGCCTTGTGTAGGGGGGACCCCTGCAGCCACATGACACCCCTGCCGTCCTGCCCTCCCTCCCGAGCCAGCAGCACACGGCACAGCAAGAGCTAATCTCAGTGGGGAGGGGTAGGGAGATGGATGGGAAGACTTTGGGGAGCCAGACAGGTCTCAGTCGTTTTGAAACAGACGTTAAATGATAAAAGTGGAAGCTTTTCACTTAGTAAGTAAACTTTGAGATGTCACAAGTGTTTATTTCCTAGAAAGATTTAAAAGTGGCATCAGGCTTTGGAAGCGAGGGTGATGATGCTCTTGGAGACTCTTCTGGCCACTCGACTCTGATTGTAATGAGCTTCGAGCTCCGGAGCCGTGAGCACGCCTCCAGGGAGCCGCCGCATGGAGGGCACTCCAGGACGGCTGGGGGAGTGCGCCCTGATTTCCAGGCCTGCCCACCTGCCACCCGGCCCCTGGCTGGCCGCCCCAGACCCCTCCTGCGGGCTCTGCCGAGCAGAGACCCGAGGGGACCCACCCCGGCTTGTCAGGCTCCTGCCCTGGGAGTCAGGGCCATAGACACCCCCTTCTCATGCGCTCCAGGGTCTAGGCCTGGAGGCACCGAGACGCGGCTGGCAGGGGTGAGCAGCGGGGAGCGCAAGGAGATGAGCAAAGCCCACTGACTTCTGGGGGAGACCGAAGGAAGCGCTGCTGTGTGAACTACAGGGACTGAAAGCCTGGCCGGCGAGGTTCAAACTCGGGGTCCTCCACATGCCAGTGTGTTACCTTCCCACACCCCCATTTCCTCGTCTGTGAAGTGGGGAGGCCCCAGTGTTCCTTCAGAGTGTTTGCAGGATTGAAGCAAGCTGGTATCTGCAAGCCCTGAGAAAGGCTGCGGGCATGTGGTCAGCACAAAATGAGCGTTTGCTCAATGACACGAATGCCCGGGAGAAAAGCAGCGAGTCCAGCAGAGCGAGAAGGCGGGAGAGAACACGGGCGGAGGCCCGGGCCGCCCGGAAGCCAAAATGGCGCTCCACGCGCACACCTGGCCTTCAGCAAGCGGGACAGCGCCGCGTGTTCTCAGGAGACCGACTGCCCCACGGCCTGGCGTTGCAGGGTAAGGAGGGGGGCACACACCCCGTCCAGCGGGGATGACAGACCACGGGGGCAGCAGAACCAGTGATGCCACATTACGCCTCCGCTCCCAACAGCGGGGGAGCCGCTGGCACTGCCTCTGTGCCCGATGTCTCCAGAGCCCCCGGGCAGGGGCCGCAGCTCTGAGGCCGTGAGCTAAGGATGGAGGCCGAGCTTGCACACAGCCTCCCCTGACGCCCGGCTGGGCCCACGGGTGCGGGCACAGCTCACGAAGCATCTCAAGCCCATAAGCGACCAGGTATTTTGCATCATCACAAATCTCAAGCCACTCTTCTCTTTCCTCATGCCCCCCGGCCACCCCTGTGCAGAGACCCCCATGGAACTCCTGAGCATGCCCCTTGGCCTTCCTTGTGGAGGGCAGAGCTTCCTGCTCCAGACGGTCCAGACTCTGGGGCCTGTCCCCTCCACCAGTCCCCACCCCACAGCACGGCTGGGTCTGCACCACTCTGGCCACCCCTGCCTCCCCATCTTTGGGGGTGGTCTCCCCCAGGGCCATCTCCAACTCACCCTTGGGCCCGCACAGGGGACTCTCCCCGCACTGGGCACATCTTGGGTGCCCCACGTCTCCCCATGAGCTGGCAAAGGGGGCTGAGCTGGCATCACGCACATGTCTTAGTCACCCCCGTGGGGCGCGGCGCCGCGAGGACCCTGCCCAGGCCCGCCTTACCAGGGTGCGGACGCCGTACTGCTTCTCCACCTTCTCCCGCAGCTGCTTGAAGCAGGCCTCCATGCGCTCGTGGAATGGCCGCAGCGCCTCTGTGACCTTGTCGCCGTGGATCCTGATTCCTTCGGCCAAAAACGGAATCTGAAAAACCAGAGGCGGCGTTGTTCTGAGTTTGTCGGGGAACGGCCTGGCAGAGGCAGCACCAGGCAGGGGGCCCAGCGGTGCCTCTGCTTTGGTTTCCAAATCACAGCTGATTAAACTGATGAGAGGCACGTCACCCCCAAGGCCACACTGTTCAGATCAGCATCGCTCGTGCTGCAGCTTGGACGCTCCCCGCGCAGGGGACAGGACCACCCCGGCCTGCCTCCTCGCATCTGTCCGCCAATGTCAGGACGGGCGTCCTCGGCTTCCCACTTGCGCCCGGGTGGACCTGCCTTGTGGATGTGTTAGCTTGGACTTGAGCTATTAGCAGAGGGTCAAGTCTCAGTGCAAAGATTTTTTTAGCTTAGAATATTGCCGTTATAGGCCACCGAGAACCCTATTTCAAAACGCAGAAATCTAATTATACGTGATCAATAGTCCTGAAGGATATTCTTATTTGGAAAGGAAAACCAGATTTATTCTTCCTTGAAACTAAAAATAATCCTTGTCCGCCAAGGCCACCGTCATAAAGCATCAGGCCAGCACACCGCTCTGGGCGTGGAGAGGGAGCTGAACTTTACAGGCCTCACAGAGACATTTTCATTCCCCCGCCCCGAGGACCCCCAGAGTCACCGTTGGGAGGACGTCCGAAGGAGGGGCTTGCAGGGAGGGAGTCCTCTCTGCCCCTGCTCCGCTCCCCAAGCCCCAGCTTGGGTTGGGAGGCGGCCACTCTTCAGTGCAATCAAGCTAAGAGGCGTGCTCTTAATAATTTATAATTAAATCAAAATACTGATTAAAAACAGTTTTTCCTAATATGACAACACCAATCTAAGTGAGCAGATTTATTAGTAAGAAGGATAATAAGTTCACAATTGAATTTCATGTGAACAAATTCAAGAATCTTAACAAGATGAATCAAGGCAGAAAACGCCTGGAGTTGCCTTTAGAGCACACGCTGCCGCCTCCCTGGTCCTCCGGGAAGGACGGGGCGTGCGGGGCCCCGGGGTCTGCGGCCCCAGCGGCTCTCAGTGGTACGTGGGCTCTGCTGGCAGCTGGGTCTCTGCCCAAGATGCACCCCAGGTATCCCTCTCCGGCCAGTTCTCACCCAAAGGACACTGCGCAGGTGAGATTCAAACTAGGTGGAATATTTTAAAATTCCACATGCGTTACCAGTGCAGGCGGCAGCGTGCCCCGGGCGAGAGCAGGAAATGCTCACGGTCATCTCCCGCTCCCCGAGTCCTGCCTCGGGGGATGGCTTTTGGCGGGCAGGCAAATGTGGCTTTCAGGGTGCTAGGACGCTGGGGGCGCCTACTCAGGGCTAAAGCACAGCCGGCCCCAGGCCTAAAGCCTCTGTCTGGATGGGGAACGGCCCCTCCCCTGTGCGCCACGTGCACCCCAATTGTGGGCTCTGGAAACGCTTACTTGGCTAGACTCCCCGTCAAAGAAGCTACCTGCGGAGCTGCAGGGAGAATGCCAGGCCCAGGTCACTGTTATGGCCAACGCTGCCATGCGTGGGTGGCACTTACGGGGTGAGAGAATTTATCCCCTCAACAGGCCCCCGCATCGGCCAGACACCACCTCCTCTGGGGTGGGGCCTGGCATCTGTGTCTACTTGGGGCTGAACTGGGGGCCAGAGAACGATGCTGTTGGACGACACCCTGACAGAGGAGCCTCCACAGGCTGAGCTTCACGATCTCTCAGGCCGACACCTGAACCCCAGTTTGCATTTGCTTTGCTTCCCCCCAAAGCCCAGAAAAGGGGAAGGACTTCCTCAAAGTCACTCCCGGAGGGGCTCCGGGCCAGCACAGCCTGCTCTCAAAAGAGGCCGTTTCGGCAGCCACGCCATGTGTCCGAAAGGGATTTGGCAGAACATTTGGGAGCCCCGCTGAGGCTCGGGAGCGGCACTGCGGGGGACTCAGGTCACCCCTGTTATCAGCTGGGCAGGAGGAACGTGTCTGGACTTTCACCTTGGTGCATTCCAAAATTGGGAGCGTGTGTGAGCAGCTGCGAGGCTTCATCTGGAGGCTCGGCCGGCTGCGGCATCTGGGGCGCCTGGGAGCCGTGCCGCAGAGGAGCGGAGCGGGCGGGCGCTCGCTGGCGTCCCCGCCAGCTGCAGACCTGGAGGCACCGCACCGCCCGCGCCCGCCCCTGCCCAGCCAGGGCCCAGCACAGACAGGAGCTGCCTGGAGGGGACCCGCGGCTGCAGGGGCCCTGAGGCCCAGACGAGCTGACCGTGTATCAGTCCCGGGGATTCCCGTGAGGAAAACCTCACTTGCCCTAATGAAATTTCAGGAAAAACCAAACCCAACAAGCTAACGAATAGAAGAAAGCACTCGGGCAGCCCCAAACTTCCTATTTTTAATGACCGGATGACTCAATTACAGATACTAAAATATGGGTTTTCAAAACATTTGCAAATGAAAGCAAAATCACAGGAAATGTTTTGAATATGTATTTTTTATCACTCTTTGATTTAATGAAGTTGCTACAAAACAGATTCTTTCAACTTTGCTGTGAGCTGCTTTAAAATTCATCTTTTAATATAGTTATTAGGGGTGATGACATCGTGCTGACATAAAGTTCTCTCTGGGGAACAAATTATTTTCCTCGGTAGGACTGGAAACTCTTAAAATCCAATTTGCTGTAAAAGCTTACAGGAAATAAAAATCAATAGAACTTTTGCAGACCAAACTAGTTGGTGTGGTGATGGTTTATAGCCATCAGAGGCTTCGAGATTTCGTACCCTTTGGTCTCTCACATACGAAACGGAACCTTTTGGACCTTTGAAGTCCACCCTCGTCTTAGCAATTGGCAACGGAGCCTGCCCACAGGAGGCTTCAGGATCTCTTATGATGGAACAGATCCAGGGCAGACCGAGGTCAAGCGTGCTACGCTTATGGCAAAGCCGAGCTCATCAAGGCAACAAACGCAAATCCTGCCTTGGGACGCTGGAAGGACTCGGACTTCGCTGCGTCTGCTGTGCTGCTGCTGTTGAGAATGTGACCCAGCGGGCACGGGGGCACACCATGGTGGTCCCTGCACCGATCAAAATCAAAATCTACCATGTGACCCAGCAAGCCCAGCGTGTGCCCCAAAGAAGTGAGGCAGGTAGGCTGAAGCGCCGCGGCCAGACACGCACCTGCCATGCAATTAGGTCCTTGAGCTTCTCGATTTTCTCGTGGGCCTCAGGGTGCTCCTGCAGGTACCGCTCTGTGAAGAAGGCCTGTGGGGACAGGGAGGTGCTCAGGTCATTGGCCGGTCCGCCTCTCTGCACGCCTGTGTATACCAGGCCCCGGGATAGGGTTGAGCCTGGCCTGGCAGACTTGCCCACGCAGCCAGAGCTCACTCCCACCTGGGCCGGGGCACCCCCAGCACCCAGGGGAAACACTGCTATGGGGGGAGGGTCAGCCCAGAGGGGCACACAAAGTGGCCCCCATCCTTGGAGCCCAGCAGAGCCACAGCTGACCTGGATGGCTCATCAGCTGGGTGGTAGCTCCCAGGCTGCCTGGCCAGGACCCACTAGCCCTGCCTGGGTCTGCCCAACACTGGAAGGTGCCAGAATGCACCCTCTGTGTCCAGGGCAATTGACATTTGCTGCCTAGCCTGCTCCTGGCTGTGTCCTTTCTGTTCTGTCTAGACCAGAGGTCAGCAGATGTCTTCTGGAAAGGGCCAGATGGTGAGGATTTTAGGTTCAATGGACCATGTAGGTCACAATACCAAGCTCTGCTGGCATCCAGGGAAAACAACCAGAGATACTACACCAATAAAGGGGTGTGGCCAGATCCCAAAGCTGATTGACAGAAACAGGGCATCCCCAGTCCTTCCACTTCTGGCCATTCCCGTCCACATCTTGGCCGCCATACCAGCTGGCCTACCACCCAGTCTAAGCTGAATCCTCTTGTCTCTCACTGAGACTTTATCCTTGGACCTTTAGTGATCCCAGGTCTCCTGAAAGCCACCCAGGGTCCTCTCTGGAGCGCCATCCGTCCAGTTGGGGAGGACACTGCTTGGGCTTCGCTGACGACACCCAGAGGGCTGTGCCAGGGGCGGGCCTTGCCCTTGGCAGCAGAGGCTGTCTCTGGGCTCCTGGCCTGGCCCTGGATAAACAGAGTGGGTGTCAGCCTGCCCCAGGACAGGGCCGCGGCAGAAGCTGGGTGTGCGTGCCTTTTCGTAATTGGCAAAGCCACCCATGACGGCGGGATCCACGATGCCGTTCAGGAGCATGGACAGGGGGTTGATGGGCAGGCTGGGGTCGCTCAGGTGCTGCTGGACCATGCCGCTCATCTTGTCGTTGGTCAGCTGCATGGTCTCAATGGCGTTCTCCAGGGGGCTGACCTCCACCTGCGAGGGGCGAGGGAGAGGCGAGGGGTCATGTCAGCACCCGGTGCCCAGATAGCTGCCAGTGGTCAACCCTGTGCCCACAGTGCTGTTCAGAGGCTGTGCTGCGCAGACAGGGTTTGCTGTGGGCAGGCTGCCGAGGGCCCAGTCACATGGGCACACACCCACAACACACGCCCAAGGGCTGCCGGGCCCACGGGCAGCTGTCAGACCCTGCGGTCTGCAGGGTGGCAGCCGGTTAGTGACCCCCGGGCACCAGAGGGGCATGTCATGGGAAATTCCTTCTGGGGGTGTCCTTACCATGAAAACAGACTTGACCTCAAACCACCTTAAAATTCCGGGTAGTTTGTATGCAGTGGTGTAGACGGTTCTCTCGATCCACATGTTCTGCAAAGGGAGCACAGGGGCCTGTTAGGAGACGCCGCGGGCTGGTGGGCTGCTTGGGGCAGCTGGTGGTCTGCCTCGGGACCACAGCTCTCCAGTTTTTTGGGGGGGGGGTTGGGGGTGTATTGTTTTTTTTTTACCGCAAATTCGTTGTCTGGATTCTTCTCTCCCTTGCGGATGGGCCGAGAATATTCAAATCGCTGGACCTCATTCACTCTGTAGAAACTGTGCAGAAAGAGAAATCGTGAGACATTTAACCCTCAAAGCAGCCAATTCACTTCCAGACACTGGGTCTGGGCTCATAATCGTCACTTTTTATTTTATAAAATATCCCCAACCTTGACCGGAAGCCAGAGCTCGGCTTTCTCTCCCGCCAGTCACAGAAGAGAGACCTGGCAGCTGGGCATGGCCTGAGTCTTTGCCTCTCCCTGTCCCAACAAACCCCTCATGGGGGAAGAGGTGCTGAGCACGAACAAAATGGGCCAAAACAGAAAAGGTGACTCGAAGCAGAGAGGAAAAGGCTTGGGCGCTCCAGCTGTGTGTCTAGTAATCGGATGACTAATTTATTAGTTTAATAATTCGACAATTTATTAAGGTAATTTAATGTAATAATTTCACTTTTGTGAATTAAACAATATTATGCCTTTATCATTTTTAGGACGGTCTTGCAGATACATTAGTCCCAAGGCCACAAGAGGCAGCCTGTGGGCCCCAGGAGCAGCTGGACGACAGGACAAGATCCCGCCTCACCCCTGGGATGGGGGCCTCATGCACAAGACAGAGGCAGGCTGGGGGCCTGACTCACCCCTGCACGGAGGGGCAGGTGGGCCCCCACAGCCACTGGAAATATCTGCACATACACAACCCCTCGCTGCTGGCTCCTGCCTCTCTCTAAGCCGTGTGCTCTACAACCTCATTGTGTGCCTGCGACGCGCTGGTGCATCAGCTCACCTCCATTACAGCTGATGAAAGGGCAAAGAACCATAGTGAATTTTGCTGAAGAACAAACTTCAGGATACAGAATAAGCAGATCCTGACATTATGAGGCCATCAAAGAGGCTCATTTTTTCCCCCAGAACATGGATCAAATAGAAAAGAAAATGCTTGACATCAAAGACACTTCTAAAGCTGGGCGTTTCTAGACCATCACTAAGTCAAGTGCAATTTAACAGAGAGGCACAAGATCTCATTCAAACTCAGACAGCCGACCCTGAGTTTTAACATCCGCCTCAGAGTGCCAGAGGATGTGATGCTCGTGTCGATGGGGTGAGGGCTCCTTTGCACCCCCATCTTGTTCTCTTGTGCAAATGTCCTAGCCCCAACCGCCGCCTGACCCAACGCAAACACTCAGGTCACTGGCCAGGTGTGCTGACTGGACCCGCCTGGGGACCGGCTTTGAGCAGGAGGAGAAGCCCCACGGGGACTCTCCCAGAGGGGGCTGTCCGGAGACCAGCGTGACCCCCTCCTTCGAGGGCCTGCGTCTCCTGCCCTGGGGAAGGGATGGGCTCAGCACCCTTCTGGCCACACACATTAATATCTCCCTTTGCTGTTTTATGCCCAAAGCACCTGCTCCCTCGCCTTCTGCAGGACAGAGAGCGCCTGGAGCCTAACCCAGGCTGGCTGCGTTCTTTCAAAGGTGGAATCAGCAACGATCCGTGCCACCTCGGGTAATGTCAGGTGAGAAAATGGGGTGGTTACCTTACAATCTGCTCTGACACAGGCCTGTGGAACTTTGGGGGCAAGTCCAGTTTGGGCTTGACCGTGAAGCACTGGATGTCTGCAGGACGGGGGTGAAGGACCCTAACGAGCAGCGAGCAACACCAGCCCCGTGCGTGCCACCCAGCCCTGCCCACGTCCCCCGCCCGTGTCCCCAGCCCTGCCCACGTCCCCAGCCCAGCTTGGTGCGAGGATACACTGGCCCGGGGAGTTCTTGATCTCCTCGCTGGGGGGGGATGTCGTCTTCATTTTCTCGGCGTTTGGAAACTGAGTTAACAGGCGAGCTTCAAAGTCCTCGCGGCGCTCATACTCCTTGCCCCGGTAGATGAAGACCTTCCCCTGGAGACAGCGAAGTCTGGTAAACAACCGCACGGGGAGGGGCCGGGACGGCGGCACGGGGTCCTGAGCACATGCTGGACACTCAGGGAGCTGCCCCCGGCGGGGGACACTTGACTGGCCAAGGGCACAGGGGCCTAAGACACGGGATCAGGCTGTGGACGTTTAAGGCGGCGAATGTGATGTGGTGCGAGCCCAGGGGAGCCGTCCAGCCTCGCAGCGGCCATCCCTTTAACAAAGTAAGACCTTCCACCAGCCGCCGCCAAAGACAGGGCAAGACTTGGGATGCTCTCCCACGGGCTGGACTTTGTCCACCTCCAGATATGCCTTCGGCACCACCATAGAGTGGGGTGGAGAGGCCCACGGGGCTGTTCCAGACCGGGGCTGGGTGCCCCTGGGGGACGGGGTCCTTCTGACAGGCTGTCTTGTTGAGGTCACTTCTACGGCAGCCACAGGGTCCCTCTAAATACACCTGCATGGAAAGTTCTGATTTCGAGATGAAACAGGTCTTTGTACCTCCCACGTTAGACAAGAGGCCCTGGATCCCTGTCCCCCGCCCCGCAGAGGAGCATCTGATCTGAAGGGAAACTGCAGCGTGGAAGAGACGTGAGCAGAGGTTGACCCGGTGCCCAGAAGTGGGGCCGGGGGTGGATCTGCTCCTCACGGGACTGGGTTTCAATCAGGGGGCCCCAAGAAGAGGATCCAGATGGCTGGGGATGAGTCAGGGGCGGCCTGGAATCTGCCATGACCCTGGACAGACGCCAGGGAGGAGAGAGACAGACAGGCAGAGAGCATATTTTCACAATGATCTTCTAGAACCTCAGCTCAAAGTCAAACCAACATTTGTCTAATTAATGAATTTTCAAAATACAAGGAGAGACCCCAGGGTGCTCAACTGATACCCTTCCCAGGCCCAGCTTAATCTGACTTCTCGGGGATCACTAAGGAAGGAACAGCTTAAGAACTGGATACTTTTTTCACTCTTAGGTATGTCTTAAAGTACCCATTATGGAAGAGAAATGTTCTCCTTCTCCAAAAAAATAATGCCAAGCAGAAACCAAGGCATCTAATTAGAAGGGTAAACACACAGTGTGGGCATCTTTTAAGGCTATAGAAGCTGAACATTTAGAAAGTCAGGAAGATTTAATGGGAGACAGGCTCCGTGAAACCAGCATGCATTTGTTATGCCTTACACCAGAAGAAAGACATAATAATAAAAATGTATATAAAAGCTTTAATAGAAAAACACTAGTGAGTTATAGATGAAAACACTAGCAACATATTCTAGAAATGTCAATTACTTTGCATTCTGAAGGGGGTCCCTTCAAACATGCAAACAAGGGGAAGATATACATAGAGTCTAAGATATTTATTCCTTCTAAGAAACATTAATATTAATAGAAATGCAAAAAAAAATAAACCCATCCAAAACCAAAACAAAAAACCCCAACAGCCCAAGGACATCAGTTCCCACAGCCAAAGGGGCAGCCGGTCCCAGCGGGGCCCCCAGCGCTGCATGGAATGGAGGGGACAGACCTCAGGCCCCTTCTCTGCGGCTGCCAACATCCCTGTCGGATGGAGCCCAGGAGGGGGCGTGTGAAGTGGAAGGAATACGTGGCTGCGACCCAGAGTTATTTAGGTGTGGCAGGAAAGTCAGCTCAAGGTGAATCAAGACTGTTAAACTCTTCCTCCTTTGCCTTTATTTTGTCCTTTTGATGCCCAGGGCCATCCCCAGAGCTGCCTCTGCCCACGGGTGCTTCAGAAGGCCAGGCAAGCTCCCAGCTGTCCGCAGAGGGCTGCGGACACACACACGGTGACTCCCAGTCCGGCCTGGCCGGCGGGGTGGAGGGGCGAGCCCCTGGCTCTCTGTGACACACAGACAGAGCCAATGAGGCCTTCAGCCACAGCCAGCATCAGCCCCAGGCTCATCCTGCCTCTTTGTTTTTTATTTGAGGTAGCTAATTTTGGGCCTTCCTGGAGGCCCAGGGGTTAGGTCTCAGCACACTCACTGCTGCAGCACGAGTTCAATCCCGGCCAGGGAGCTACCCACAGGCGCAGTGGACCTCTCCTGTCCCCCCGCTGCTCCCCTCAGCAGTGTGTTTCAGTCAGTCTGCCTGTTCTGTTCCCTACTCTGTCTCTGGTGAGTCCTCTCACCCCCCACACCTCTGGCCTGTACCCCAGCTCTTCTATGCATAAATAAATCTTCAAAAAATAATAGAGTCGCTAATTTCAAAATCCCCCCATTGGCCTTATCACCCAATATCTTTTCTTCATTCTCTGGAGGAAGAGGCTTCCCCAGGGTCTGGCTACGGTCAGCTACTGTCTGAGCCATGTCCAGCTCACCATGGAGGACCGGCAGGGACAGATGCCCCGGTCACCTGGGAGGACCACAAGTGTCACCACCTTGGTGACTGGACAGACCAGCCCCTGTGGGCCCCCGTGTGAAGGACAGGTCTCGCTGGGCCCCGCCCACTGCACCTGCACGGAGGGCGTCCTTCCCACCAGGGCTGCCGGGGGCCAGAAACCCCGGGCCGGAGGACCACACTCCTGGGAGGGCCTCCCACCTGCATGCCACGGCCAGAAGCTGCGCCCAGTGATGCCTCTGCTTCCCTAAACCGGGGGACCACATTCAAAACACAAAGCCAGAGGCCACGAGAAGGGGCGCAAGAAATGACAGGAAATCGGGACCCGCTGGCCCACAGCATCCAGGGGTGAGTTTTGAGACAATCTTGCTTGCAGCGGGGCAGCCTCCTTTACAGTTCCTCTCCTGCCTCCTGACCTAGAAGTGGGGTTTGGCCGACTGGCCTTTCTTCCATCGTGCCAGACACACACGCCTGCCTCAGGGAGCAGCGACCCTCTCCACGCATGGCCATGAAATACACTTCCCATGTCTCGCACCATGAAAACATGTGCTGTCAGACGCTCACACCACGCCGGGCAGCCCAGATGCCGTCTCGGCGCACAGCGAGTGGAGCATGTGGGCCGTGCCTGCAGGGGCCGCGCCTGAGCCTTCCCGGGAGCCGCGCTCTGGCACCTGCACGTGGCTGCACCACGAGGCCACAAAGAGACAAATCCCGAAAGACCCACTCACAGGAGACCTAGAACAGACGCCCACGGTGACGAGGGTGGGCATGTCACTAGGGGCCTGCTGCTGGATGGGGACAGAGCTTCGGTGTGGGGGGAAGAAAGTTCTGGAAGGTGGGGAGGGCCGCACAGCTAAGCGAAGGTGCCTGCTGCCACAGCTGGGTGTGGCTGAGCGAGGAAGTCATGGCAGCTACGCGCCGGGACAACCCTAATAGTGCACGGAAGGCTCAGAAGCAGAGTTCTGTTTAGGAAAAGTCAGGTAAAAACTTTTACGTGCTCGAGGCAGATCAGCAGCCCCTGTTGGGCCAGGACACCCCGGGCAGGACGCAGATCCCCGCGGAGCCTTGTCCCTCCCTGGACCCAGGGCCCGCTGGGGGCAGCCGGCTCAGGCCAGCAGCGCACTTTACCCGCAGGAACGAGGGGAACGCTTGTCCGTAGTAGCCGACGGCGAAGTAGTCGGGCTTGGGTCTGATCACCTTGACGATGTTTTCATAAAACTGAGCCTGTTTTTTCTGCAAGGAAGAAAGAAAATGCACGTCAGGTGAGTCGAGTATCTCGTGTCCTTCCGGATTCTCCCGGGGCCCCCTGCGGTCTCGGGGGCGACGGGGGGGGGGGGGCTCGTGGAGCGCACGGGCACCAGCTTCATCTCTGCACAGCGCAGACGGCGCCGCCCCGTCCTCCATCACCCAGCAGGTGTCTGGCCACAGAGTCAAATCCAGCCCCCGGCTGCGATGTATAGGGTTCCCAATAACCGAGGAGGTGTTTCTGATTAAGTGGCTTTCCTGAGTATTTTTAAAACATTGGAAGGGCCCAGACACTGGGATTCTGTCAAGAAGAGGAGAAAGGCAGGATCTGCTCTAAGTTGGCGATGGGCTTCCTACGGCCCATCAACCCGCTACCCACAGAAAGGACAAAAAAAGAGGCTGAGGCGCAGCGGCCAGAGCCTGGAGGCTGGAGGAAAGTGTGGGTCACTCCACCCGCCCCCCAGGGCTGGGGCCCCAGTCTCCCTTGGCAGAGACTAGACTGGGGTGAGGCTGCCGTGTACATCACCCACCTTCAGACGTTGGTTATGAAATTCCCTTTGATCCAGTCACCCCACTTTGAGTGTTTGCCTGAAACACTGAAATACGCCAGCGGGAAGAGAGAGCCGCCCCCCTGATTCTACCGCGACGCCCCCTGCAGTGGCCCAGCGTGGAAAGTAGCCCACGCGCCCACAGACGGGCGAGCAGGTGCAGGTGTGGAGAGTGTGCCCAGGGCACCCCACAGGCATGGAGCTGAGAGAGGGTGAAGGCTCTACACAGCAACAGGGCGGCCCCCAAGGGGATGGCACCGAGTGACATAACTGGATGGCAAAAGACAAGCACCCTGACCTCATGGCATGTGGAGTGTGCTGAAAACCCGACTCAGACTCTAAGACCAATGAGTCGTGATGAGAAGGGGGGGCAAAGAGCTGGGTAGGGGACAGTGGTGCCCCCTTGGGCCTCCGTGTAGCCCGGATGCTGGTGGGTTCTCAGCCTGAGCGCCCGCCCGACAGTGTCACGGGCCGTGCGGCTTCACAAGTGTCCGGAGCAGAAAAGAGACAGTTGACAGAAGGATTACAGATGAACAGGACACCCCGGGGCCACTGACGGAAAGAATGAAAATCGTGAAACCTTTCACAAGAACTACGGCACCGGGCAGGCGGCGGCCAGGCCCGGGGGTGCCCGTCCGGGCAGTGGGACACGTACCAGCAGTTCGCTGAGCTGCTCGTAGTCGAACATCTCGTTCTCGTACTGCTCGGCCAGCTCCTTGCCCAGCGCGATGGCCTCCTCCCACATCTGCGAGGGGGGGAGAAGCCAGAGGTCAGCTCGAGATCCAGGCGTGGACAGGCGCTCGCCGCGTCGGAAACACCCCGGGATGCGTCAGCACACACACGAGGGACTCCCGGGGGTGCGTGTCCGCCGGTCCAGGCCGACGACAGCCGAGCAGACTGGCCAGCTGTGGGCCCACGGCTCAGGCGGGCGGGCCGGGTGCGGCCCATCTGGGGGGGTGGCTCAGGGACGTGGCAGGAGCCACGGCTGACGGGGGCACTGTGGGGACCTGTGCGGTGGGTGCTCTGCCTCTTCCTCACGCAGCCGTGCGTTGCAGATGCATGCACCGATGCCCCGGGTGCCGCCCTCCCCCACCTGCCAGCCTTTGCCTTGGCTTAGTAGCCAGACCCAGGAGCCCTCACTCACTACCAAACCCCTCTCCAGAGCTGCGACTTAAAGAAACCATCTATTTCTGCTGAGGAAAGAGCTATTCTGGCCTGAGGGTTGCATTTTAATACTTGAAAGGCAAAATACACATAAGCCTGGAGTAGAGAGATTCTGGAGACAGGACAGGGCCTGGGGAGAAGCTGGTGGCGACGGCCCTGGATGTCCAGCAATCTCCCCGCCCAGCCCCGCTCCGTCATCCTGTGGAGCCTTCAAAGCTGCCTCGCCTCCTCGAGTGTCTTCATCTGAGCCCCAGCCCGTCCCCCTCTGTGCCAGGACCCAAGCTGGCACTTCCAGGAAGGGGCTTGTTGCTCCTTTCATGTTCTTTCAGCTCCAGCCACCGACCCCTCCTCCCTCAGCGTATTTCCATTTCAAAGACAACATCACCTGGGCCGGGGGTTCCCTCTCACCGGATTGTTCTTTCCTTCCTGGCTTGCAAGCGGATCGCACTACCTTAGCCGCCTAGGAAGGTAAGGCTTCCAACTCGTCGCTGAGTAGAAGCTTAATCTGTTCTTAGCCTTAGTGACAGATAAGATGCTCTAGATACACCTCGCAAGTGACTGTTTTTAAAAGAAATGTAAGTCTGGAATAGATTCCCTACCCTTCTCACCACAAGGTCACCGGGCTGTTTTCCATCAGATTTTATATAAATACATATTCCTCTTCCCCAGCAAGTTTAGAAGGATCTGCATTAAGGGGATTTAATTGGACGGGGCCCCCGGAGCGTGGGCAATTCACGTTTCCAGTGGGAACACCTGAGAACGTGGCTCAGAGCCAGAGAGAGAACAAGAGACGTCGTGGGCGTGGGGATGACTTTAGCCTGTGGGGTGAGCCCCGGGGGTCTGCTCCGGGCTGGGGATCTGCTTCGGCACTAAAGGAGACGTACCCCCTCTCCCCCGCCAAGGCGCCACTTTATTTTCGGGTCTGAAAACCTTAACCCGCAGTCTAGACTCTCAAAGTCATCGATCTAGCCGCAGCCAGAGCACACCCGCCACCCCCTCTTCATGGGCACTGGGAGAGAAACCTGCCCTCCCAATGTCTCTGGCAAAAGGTGAATTCCACGGGAGGGGTGTGAGGGCTGGGTGGAGGCTGCTTGTGAAAAAGATATTTATAAACACATCTCTCTGTCAGGGCGTGTGCCGGGAGCACCTGCTTCTCTCTTCCTTGGAGAAGGGGCGCTCCGTCTGCACACCTGTCTGCTGTGCCCCAGCAGCCTCCCTACCTGGCCTTCCCGCAGGCCTGAGGCCTGCAGTCTCGGCTCAGAATTTAAGGTGGTATCTCAGCCAGGGCCAGCGCCCAGCACGCCCGGTCTCCTGGCTGCAGGGAGCACACACGCGATTATTCTACTTCTTTTGGCCTTTTCCCGTGCTAGTCTTTTCGACGTTTGTTCCTCTGCCGCCTGGAGGAACCCCCAGGGAGAGGGAACTCCCTTTGCCCCGACAGTCAGATGACCTCGGCTCCATTCTGCTACAGTGATCCTCACGCCGAACCTTCTGGTTTCAGGAAGTTCCATGTCTTCAAGTTTCTTGAATTTTTTTTTTCCTGGTAGAATTCCTCGCGTGGTCCCCAGATGAAAGTGGGTGCAGACAGCCTATCAGTGATCGATTTCCTGCAGAACACTCTCAGGTCAGCACTGGTTTGTCTGATGGGAGGGCGGCACAGACCTCACAGGAGGTGGTGCAGGCAGGTGGGAGAAGTGGCGCCGGGAGAAACATTCCTGCCCAACAACTCGGGCTGGCCAGGCCCCTGGAAAGAGCCGTGCGGAACTCCGTGCAACTAGCATGCTGCCTGTAAGCAGCTCACCTCTGAGGACGTTTTATGGGATGGTTGAATCTTAGTCCTTCTACCATTCATCTGTTTTTCCAGAAAAGAGTCACAGCCAATTACCCTCTGAATTTCCAGTGTCTCACGGCCTCCGAGGCTTAAGGAGATGGAAATCCAGCAGAACGGAAGATTCTGGAGCTCTGGAGGAGGCAGTCAGTGTCTCCCACTTCTCTTCCAGCTTTGCCCAGTGAGGACGTGGACACTCACCCAGCTCTGGTGGGCATCTGAGCCACACTGGTGCCCCAGTTCCTCCCAGCACTCGCTGTTCTGCCCGGACCCATTTAAGAGTCTGTGATCAGCTAGCTCTGTGTCTCCCGGGATGTCACCTTCTATCTGGTCTCCAGACCCTGCCCCTGGGCATGCCACCTCGTAGCCAGGATGAGCTTCTGGGAAGAAAATGAACTCATCATGAGCAATTTCCAAAAAACCTCACTGGCTCTTTTTATATGATGGAGTGATAGTCAAACCATCAGGGACCCACAGGCCATGGACGAAATGGTCTCTAAGGCGTCTCCATCTGAAGCTTCCAGGACCCCTGCCCTTGCTCCCACAGAAAGATTTCTCAGCTTCCCCAGAAAAGTGAGGTGTCTGTGAGAGCCCTTTCTCTACCTGTGCTAGACAGAAGTCTCTGGAATTTCTGCCCTTCCCAGACATCACCTGGCAAACTTGACTTTAGTTTATATGTCACATCCTCCATGAAGGCTTCTCTACCTCTCTCCCTCTCTCCCCAGAAGTAGCCACCAGGTAGGTACACCCATTTCTCAGCTGTGTGCCCGTGGGAGGGTTTTGCTGTGCACCTGCTAGTAGGCAGCCTCAGATCCTTTACCCCTTAATTCATGGGTGCCGGGTGCTTGTTAGTAGAAAACCTTGTTTTCCACAGAGTGGGGGAATGTCATCACTGGCTCTAAAAATGGGTTCTCTCAGGCTTTGATGACAAATGTCTCTTTGAAGGTAGGAGCAAGGTGCAATTAACCTCTGATCTCTGCAGGCTCAGGCCAACCCTGTCTAATGAGCAGACGCTGACGAAAATAGCAGGATCTTCAAAAATGATGGAAATGCTGAGAATAAGCCAAGAATGGGGCTCGTGATGCTTGTACCTGCAGTTCCTCTTGATAGCAACTGTATTTTTAAAGGGAAACTCATAGGATGAGAAAATTTCACCCCAAATACTGAGCAAAGAAATCCAACCATTTCACCAAAAACAGAAACTTGCTCCCAAACCCCTATTTTTAGTTCTCCAGATGATGCAAAAGGCTTCATTTTCTGACTTGGGCGCAAGGCAAAGTGTGAACTTTGTCAGGAAGGGCTATTTTAAGGGACAAGCAGCCAGAGCTTGGGGTGCAGGCCGTCCCAAGCCTCCTCCTCCATGGGGGGCTCCACCCAGCTCTGCACCCTGGGCCTCCAGGCCGGGCTGCTCCTGGACCCGGAGACGGTCATCCTCGGTCAGTGCCGACTCCCCCGCACCAGCCAAGTTCGCTGGGAGCTGGGCGTCTACTTTCTCGTCCTCCAGAGAGAAGCCTGGTGATTTTCAGCGAAGCACTTGCATTACAGGCTTTATTGAAAATTACTAAGGACTCAACCAAATACAATAAGCCGGCAATTCAAGCTCCTTCAGGAAAGAAGGCCTGTCTGCCATGATAAAGCCCCACAGAAGCGCTTTCGGGGAGGGGGGCACTCATAATGAGCGGGAGAAGCAGAATGGAAGAGGAGCAAGCAGTAATTATTAGCCCAGGAAGGGAGACCTTAAGAGAATGTAAAAGGAAGCAGATGGAAGCCATGTTTTATGGGGAGAAAGAAAAAGATAAAAGGCCAAGCGCTGGGCTGAAAGACATTCAAAACTTTTTAAAATGGAAAGCAAAAATAGAAGGATGATTTTGTGCAGGAGAAATACAGAGAGATAACAGGGCATAATTCAAAAGCCGCAGCGTCCAATATAAAGGAGCAGAGAATCCATTCAGCCGCGCCGCTTCCAGAGCACAAAGGTAGAGCAACCTGAATATTATCCCGCCCGCTCCGCGGCCAGCACCCGAGCTCCCTCCGCAGCTCAGGGAGACGACGAGGGGCCGAGAGGCGTCCCTGTCTGGGCAAGGGGCCCCCTGAGAGCTGCACAGGTTGCTGCTCAGAGATGCAGGACTAACCTCCAGACCCAGGGAACCAGACTCTGCGCCACGAGACCCACGGGAGCCTGGGGTCGGGGTCGGGAGAGGCAGAGAGGCTGAGACGGAGTGGCGACCCAGGATGCGTACAGACATCCCAAGGCCAGGACCCAGAGAGCCTGGGGAGAGCGCCGGTGGGCACCGGCTACTGAAGGGGTCACCTGTCCAGATTTCCCCTCAGAAGAGGTGCCCCGAGGCTTGGGCACCCTGACAGTGATTCACACTGATAGCACAGCCACCAGGTTGGAACCCAGAGCAATGCTGGGGAGCAAGAGAGCAGGGATGGAGTGGGGCTCCTGGGGGTGGGGGGTGGTGATGCCTCTCAGACTGGGGGCTTGGAGACTGGCAGCTCAGGAGGCCTGAAGTGCTGCTCTTAGCTGCAGGCCTCCTGCCCAGAGACCCCAAGGGCTCAGCAGCACCTCAAGGAGAAGGGCCGGCCCCTCGCCACCGCGGGGCTGCTGCCTGCAGCTCTCACTCTCGAGGCACTTGGAGCAACAAATCACATTGAGAAAACAGGACTCAGCCCAGAGCTGGGCAACGAGTAATGAGCTTAGGATGGCGTTTGACAAAGCACAAAGGAAAATACGACCAAGGGGCATAACTCTGGATTTCAGTAGTAACCCAGGCCGACAGGAGAGACGCCATCTTGTTCCCACAAAGAGGTGCCGCTTCCTAATTTCTTCGGGTTTCTCTTCAGAGCTGTTGGCCGACTTCTACCCTCCCTTCCTGACCACGTGCCTTGTCTGGGCTCCCTTCTCGGAATCCTGGGGTCACAGAGCAGCCCCTCCCTGGCTCGCCCCTCCAGACGCCGTGGGATTTCAGAAGGTTGAAGCTCAAGCTTGTTCCGTCCCTCTTGACTATACAGAAGATGGATAATTACTTCCGGCTGGTATTTTCCCAGGAAATTTAATGCCAGTTGATAAAAGATCTTTTTGCCTCAGCGAATCACCCAAGTACTTCAGATTTCATCTGATCAGATCTTCTCCCTCACCTGCACCCTGTCTCGCTTTAGCTTTAGATGGGAGCGGGCGGCGTTTCTTTTCACCATTCTGCTCTCCGTTATCCAAGTCTAACAGCCACTGTGAGGACTGTCCCCCTAAATTTCGAAGAACAGGCAAGACTCCTTTAGACCCCCAGGGCAGCCAACCCATCACTTTCCAGGGTCAGCTCTGTCTCCCCCAGAAGACAGAGCCTGAGGGCACTGCCCCAGTCCACTTTTCCTCCCCGCTGCAGGCTGCCGAGTGGTGTCCCTGGCCTCACCCAGACGACGCCCACACCCTCGAGGCACGTCATGACAAGCGCGAAGGGCTCCTGTGGGCCCTGGCTGAGAACCCCAAGCTCAGCACATTCTTTTTCCTCTCAAAGGAGGACAACTTTGCTTAAAAAAAACCGACTTTGCCCTTCAACTTATTATTTACTGAAGGTCAATTGTCTTGCTCTCCACGAGCGTGTCTCATCTTGCAGGAATCACTCTCAAGGGCTGAGCCTCCATTCACCCGTCTGTCCTCCACCCAGCCATCTTCCATCCTCAGCCATCCATCTCCCCATGCATACATCCTCCATCCACCCATCCAGCCTCCATCCAGCCAGTTGTTCCTTCGTTCAACACGTGCCCGCTGTGGGGTGGACCAGGCACAGCTCTGAGACTAGGTCTCCTGTGGGCTAGACACGTGGCCTGTCTCCCGGATCCCGCATGCAGCCTGCTGGGGGCTCGCGCAGGAAACAGACACGCAAACCTGTGGCTGCATGCAGGCAGCGCCATAAAGGAAGGGGACAGGCAGAGGGGGCAGGCAGGAGCCGACCCAGGCAGGCGCAGCAGAGCCCACCAGGCAGAAGCGGGAAGGCTGGTGCGATTTTGGACCCAAGAGGGGAGGGGTGGCCTGAACACAGAGCCCAAGGCAGGAAACGGGGTGTCATGTGGAGGGGGAACCTGAGGGTTGGCCTCCTGTTGTCACCGGAGAGCAGCAAAGGCCCCTGGTGCCCAGTCTTCAGGGCCCTCCTGCACTGCCCTGCTCGCTGGCACCTGACGCCCCGCGCCAGCATGTGGCTGGGCCAGGAGGGCAGCAGGGAAGAAATGGCCGAATCAGCTCATTTCTTTAGTAGTTTCTGACAAACAGGATTCCCCTGGCTCAGTTACTAACATTTTAGTGATTGGCCTTAATTGTGAAAGCTGCTCGTTTCTATGAAGAAATACATTCAGGTCTACTAAGGGGCTGGGTGAGACCCACGGAACATTCTTGACCCTCATTTTCCGTGTGGCCTCCGCCTAGCCAGGTGCTGTTCCAAACGCTGCCATCTCCAGCAGCTCTTTTTTCCGACAGGGCAGCTGTCATCCTTCCCAGGATGGGTGCTGTTTGGGGTGCAGCTGTACCCTCTACGAGGGATGTTGAAGTCCTGAGCCCTGGCTCCAGTAAATAGCCCTGGACCCTATTTGGAAATTGGGTTTGGGGTGCAACAGTGTGTTACTGGCCTGAGCGGCCTGACATCCAGAGGGAAATCTGGACGCAGAGACACACTGGCCAGGAGTTGATGGGGGCAGGGCCGGGGTGACGCAGCTGGGGAGCCCGGGTGGATTCACCCTGCGCTGAGGCCAGGGGGCAGGAGGGGGGGGTCTTTGTCAGAACAGTTGCCCCCCTGGGAGCACCACGTCACTTCCCCAAGTGACAAGCAAGCCGCCCACAGAGCTGAACTCGCTGAGTGTCGTTCTCAAAACTTGCAGAAGCTGCAGCTGCTCACTCGAGACAGTAACAGTCAGTGCTCGGCCCAGCATGTGGACCAGGTGTGACCTGTGGTCCTGCCGGCGAGAGCAAGGGCAGCTTCCACCAGTCGGAGTCCCAGGGAGAAATTCTGTCTGAAGCCACCACCTAGAAGCTGCAGAGAGGGGGTGCTGCTTGCCCTGCCCTAGGTCTTGTGACAGCAGGGAAACGGCAACCCTCAAAGGAACGGGTGGCCAGAAGCCCCTCCAGCCAGCGTCCAGCCTGGCCCTCTCCGGCAGGGACCTGACCGTCTCCCGGGTCAGCCTTTCCTTTCCGGCTGGCATCTCTAAGGGTGACCAATTCCTCTTTTAAGATGTCTGCCTAGATGCGGCCTCTGAGGACTAAGCCTCAGACCTCCACTGTGTGCCTGACTGCGCCCAGGCCCCGCTGACAGCACGTGTCCACAGACGGTGCCCACACCGAGCGAGGCGCCCAGGGAAACAGTAGACAGCGCGTTGTCTCACCTTGCCTTTGTCGAAGTAGTGGATGATTTCTTGGTAGAGCTGTTCCTTCAGCTGCCCCTGCGTGGGGGCCTGGTACCCGTCCCGCTGCGTGAGGTTGGCCACGCACACGTCCTCCGACCACTGAGGAGAGAGCACAGCGGGTGAGGGCTTGCCCGGGCTGGCCTCTCCTCTCCAGGGAGATGCCGGTTCTGGGGCCTGGGGCTGCTGTTCCCAGGTCGCCGGGGTCCAGGAACGAGGGCAGAAACCTGTGCCCGGGCCCAAAGGGAGGCAAAGTTGGGTCTAAGGAGTGGACCCAGAGGTTCTGGAAGGCTGATGAGGCCCCATGCAGGAGGAGCTAGGGTTCAGTGACCTTTGGCGCCTGCGGGAGACCCCTGTCCCGTGCTGCTCTACACGTTAACCAACAGCAAGGAAGGCACGTGGATGTCACCTGCCAGCGACAAGAGAGGGACCCGCTAGGCCATCAGGCTCCTCACACGCGTGTTGGTGTCTTGGGGCCTTCAGGCTGGGCACAGCTCGCGGCAGACGCCGGGCTGGGTAGCATCTGTGTGCGTGTGGGATGAAGAAGGATGCACAGGGGTCTCGGCAAGTCAGGGGACCCCCAAGTGGAGGTGAGCTCCCTCGACAGCCCCCCTGAATCAAGCTGGTAGTTAGCATCCCTGACACAGGGCTCAGCGCCACCAGCATCTGGTGAGAACTGGCTGTGGAATCCTGGCACAGGCCACAGGTGTGGCGGAGGAAGCCTGACGCAGGACGGCGCCTCTGCACAGCGCCGCAGAGAAGCGCCGCAGAGACACTCCCAGGCCATTCGGGGGGCAAGGCCACATACGGGGTGGGGGTCTGAGGCTCCGTGGAGGAAATGGGCTTGCTTGGCCCAGGAGCTGAAGCAGGGCCCTGTTTTAAGGTAGGACACTGGGGGCGCTGCAAAGACAGTAACAGACTCCAGGCTGCCCGGACCTCAGTGGGGGGCAGTGCCCCCTGCGCTGAGATGCAGAGAGAGGGGTAGCATGTACCCCATTCCCAGGAAAGCCAGGGTCCCAGGGGACGTTAATGTCAGTGCAGGGAGTGGACAGGCCCTTGTGCGCTGAGCACCGTCTGCACTCAGTGCAGCGGCCACGCAGACGCTCTGTACGCAGCATGTGTGTCTGCAAGTCTCTATCTGTGTCTATTTTACATTCACACGCATGAGCTAACGCCGCGCACGACGGGAGACGGATGGTTCAAGGGAGCAGTTTGTCAGCCCCATTTTAATTTCCCGTGAGTTAAAGAAATATCTTCATATTTGCAAAAGCTCCTTGTTACTGGAATTTGGGTTTCGAACAAATGAAGGCCACGAGGATTTATGGGGGGATGGCTGGCGTCAGATGCACCAACTGAAACCTCCGTTCTCATAAATCACGGTCCTGAGCGCTTTATCCACGTGTGCGGGCCAGCGGGAGGGGTGACGACCGATACGGCACCCAGGCTGAGCGGCGCCTCGTATTTTGCTTCTAACGGACCATTTGATAGTTAGAAAAGGTAAATCTCGACTCCTGAATGTCTCCGGCGTAGTCTGGATATATTTGTGTGACAGATGTCACTGCAGATGTCAGGATGGAGCCACTGTCTGGGAGGTTCTGGCCAGAGCTGCAACCCTAGCCCAGTGTCCCCCCACTGCAGTCACCGGCCAGCGGGCTCGCTCAGTGTCCATTGTTAGCCCAATCGCATCGGGTTTCCCTCACTCCATCTCTGGTGTTTTGGGGACGGGTCTGAGCCGGGAAACAGGACTCCATGAATGAGCAGACTTTCTGCCCAGTAGGTCAATTAGATTTGAACTTGCATATTCTTGTTGATCCAGCTCAAACTTTCCCCATTTTTTTTTTTTATTTTTATTTTTGTGGGACCCTCGCCGGTGGCCGGGGAATGAACCGGCGCTGCAGAGGCTGCGGGCAGCCTCACAGCCCAGCGCTCAACTGCTGCGCCACCAGGGGAGGCCCAAACTTTCCCCATTTTTAATAAGATATCATGGGAAAGATAATCTAATGACTTGCTTAAGTTCTAAAACATAAAAGTGGACATTTTGTGGCCTCCATCTAACTACCCACCCACTGACCCATCCCTGACATTTGCATCTATCCATCCTCCTACCCCCAATTCCCTAACCACACACACACACCCACCTACACCCTCATTCACCCACCCAATTACTAACCCACCTACCCAACTACCCACCCACCCACCATCCACCCACTGAGTCTACTCTGCATGACTAACTGCAGGAGCTGGACAAGGGAGAGCAAGAATCTGACACCACAAAACAAACAAACAAACAAAAATGCCCAAAGCCAACTACACAACAAAAGAGCCTGAGGTTGTTGTCCCGACTGACCTGTGCCCAGGGGTACCGGGTAGGGGAGCTGTGCCCAGGAGGACCGGGCGGGGGGTTGACATGACCTGGTAGATTAACAGGGCTACTCAGGGGACGTTACAGAGGAAAAAGTCCTGTCTGGCTGCCATCCTCTGGGAAGATAATGTCTCATCCTATCTCACAGCTGCTCTACCACAGAGATCCTTCCATTGCCAGTACTTCCCACCGTCACTGAGTCCTGTTGGCTCCAATAAGGAACAGCCATCAGCCCGCTGGTGGCTGACAACTCAATGGTAGGTGTTTACGATGCTGAGCGATAATTTGCTGTGGCATCTTTGCATTTAGTAGGATTGAATCTAAGTATCTTTGTTTATATCATGACATTTAGTTAATATCCATAAAATCTTAAGTTATGGGTTTACTAACATTTATCATGGAAAAATAAGACTTTAAATATTCTTAGAATTTGTAATGACAGAATCATAAAAGTGCGTGGTAATTGTTATTACCTTCAGAAGCTTTGCATGGAGAAGTAGGGTGTAGGCTGCTTCCGTGTAGTTATCACACTCCTTGTGGAGGTCACACAGCTTGTACAAATACCTGAGACGGAGAAACAGCAGCCTTCATGAAATGTCACCAAATAATTTGAGTTGAGACCTGCAAAAGCTAAAGTCTACCTTCCACAATAAATCATCTCTGTACTTTGTTCTTACAATGCTCACAATTCATGCCTTGAAAACTTTCGGTGCAGAAAGCACTGAGAAAAACCAGCCAGGATGATATACACTTGTATTTTAAAAAAAAAAAAAAACATTAAGTTTGCTTTTTTCAGGCAGAGAATGAGGATGGCACAAGAAGGTAGAATCGTATTTCAGGTTTTCTCTTCTCTTCTCCAGCTTTGCTCATACATGTGAAATGAGATGACAGTGTCTGATGGAGATCGCCTCATCCCCATGGAAGCCAAATGCACTCCAAAAAAACCCCTCACACACAAATCCGTAGAATAAAAAGCCCCAAGGATCACAGGGATTGTCATCGAAAGGACATCTCTGCCATAAGGAAAGGTTATTTTTTAAAATAAAGCAGCCTATATTTTAGACAAAAGAAGCTATTGTTTCCCCCAGTTACTTAAATTCATAGGGTATATTTTTTAAAGGAGAAAATGAAGCTATTTTGGAAGTCACGAGTTAGGAAATCCTGCTGGTAGTAACTGCCCAGCAGTAACTTGCTAAATATTTGACACTGGGCCAAGACGTGACGAGGAGAGGGGCCAGCCACTGCCCATCTCTCTGGAGAAAGAGCAAGTGGGAGAGAAAACCCCAGCGGGCAGCACGGCACGGGGATGGCATCAGCAGGGATGAACAGACAGCGCCGACGTCGCCAGCTCCCCATACGGCCAAAGCTAAATTCTCACTTGATCGCGTGGCTGCTGTGACCCATGAAACTCCCCAGCGCTGCCTCTTTTCTAAAGGGCCTCACGCATCGGCCAGGAGGCGTGCAGCCTGTGCGGCAGTCACTGCGGTAATCACTTTGCCCGAGCCGGCTAAGTGGGCGCGACTGGCAGGGACTGAACCAGGGTGAAGGCCCCCGGGGAGCGCCGGGAGCTCAGCTATGGCTCCTGCAGCATCAGCCCGGGGGACAGAGCACGCCCCGCAAGGGTGGAGGCTGGGGCGGTAACGGGGACGCGGAGGGGCCCCTACGTACCTTAGGTACATCTCTTCTCTCTCAATTTCTTTGTAGAAATTCTGAAAAACCAAGCGACAACACTGATTGAAGAAAGCGGTTCTGAAAAGGTGTCGCGTGCACATTAAAAGCTCACAGTTCTTAAAGAGCAGGAAGGAAATCAAATCAAATCAAAACAAACCCTTGGACCTGACATCAGAATGGTGGGGGTGAGGGGTGGTGAGGCACAGCCTGCAGGGCATGGGGACATGGGGGTGGGGGACACAAGGGTAGGGGACATGGGGGGCTTGGGGATATGGGGGCACAGGAACTTGGGCGCCGGGGGAACTTGGGCATGGTGTGACACATACAACTGCTGGGGGAGAAATGCACCCCTGAACCTGCAGAGGGGTGATCCCCTGCACCTCACCGCTAGGAACAGTGGCTCAATGTAGCTGAACTTGCATCAAACTCAGCCAAGCGGGCCCAATTCCTTGGGTCAGAACCACAAATTCACACAGAGTGCAAAATCCCCTGTGGCGTCTCCCACACAGTGTCGCCCTGTCCTGTCCCCAGGGCCCATCTGCAGACATGTGGCTGCCCAGAGTTGTGGGGGGACCATCGCACCTTGCTGGAGGGGGAAGGGCCACCCTGGGGCATGGGCGGCGCCGTCCCCTGCTGGGCTCAGCCGTGGCAGGAGGCCCGGGAGGCGCCAGACCAGCAGACCAGAGGTGACGCCGCAGCACACAGATGGGACGTAGGCAGAGCCAGAGGCCCCCGCTGCGGCCAGTGCATGTATCAGACGTGGGGGTGGGGCTGAACGCAGCATTCCTTGGGTGTGGCCACCCCAAGGTCACCTTCAAGGTGACACCTGGCACCTGACCAGGACACCCAGAGCCAGCGCCACCGGGCGCCCGAGGCATCATAACGGCGACGATTGATTATCCAGTGAGGTGAAGCAGGATGTTCCATTTCATTAGCAAAAGGAGGCATTGCTTCCAGAATTGATCTCTCTGAAGTGAATTGACATATGGGCAGAGAAAATAAGACGCAGCAAGATTTTCAGGTTCCGCGGCATCTGGGGATCCGACGTCCTCGACACGCCACGGCCACGTCACGGGGTATTTTCAGCCCCGCCGCGGCGTCACCAGGAGCGGCTGCGTCCCAGGCAGGGGGTGAGCCGCCTTCCAAGCCCAGCCGCCAGCACTTGCCAGCTACGCTTCACACCACCCTCTCGCATTCGTATTTTTAATCCTTCCCTAAGCTTTTGATCATGTCTTCACAATCGCACCACGGGGACGCCAGCGACCTTCCTCCCACGCCGCGAGATGTGGAGCTGCTTCTATTTCCTGCCCGCGCCGAGTTCCGCTGCCTTCCTAGGACTTCAAAACCTCTCCAGGACAGAAAGAGGCTCATCTCAAACCCCAACTTCTATATAAAACCTTTGCGTGTCTTACGTAAAGTCCAGATGCTCAGGGGCCTGCCCTGCCACTGGCTCAGCAGTGCAGGCCCAGCCGCGGCCTGTTCAAGCCCCCCTCGAGCACGGACGTCCGCTGCGCTCTGGGCTCGGCCACCAGCAGCCCGCGGGGCCGCCCCCACCACACACAGCTGTCAGGACTGACAGCTCAGAGATGCATTTGGATTCGGTTCGGATTTTGTACTCTTTCCTGCCTCAAACAGACACGGGGATGTTTAGAATTCTAGCCTGAACCGTAGGCTCGTAGCCGCGTCTTCATTCACCTTCGGAACATCTGTAAGCTGCGTCACGCTCCTCATCTGGGCACGGGCTGTGTGGGTGGCAGCTGGAAGGAAGAGGGGCTCCCCAGCGATGGAAGGCTGCATCCCACGGTGCCTCGTAGCTTGGAACTGTGACCCCAGGGGCCCGTGGAGGGGCCTTTGGGACCTCCAGGGGCCTGGGGCCACTGGGCTGCACTCACGTCTCTTACTTTTTGATTTTAATTCCTGTGTTTTGAAATGTTAGGACGAGCAGGGCCTTGGGCCCACGCAGCGGAGGACGTTCCACTCACCCCGTGTTTCGAAACCACAGCTGTTCTAGGGAGCGAGGCAACGGGCCTGAAGGACCTCCTCCAGCCCGCGTGCTTGATTTTTAACTCTAGGATTTCAAGGCGATTTCTGCTTAGCGATAAACTGAGTACATTTAATTTATCTCTATTATGTTTTTATGCATCACATTCACCTGAAAATGTAAAGACATATTCATCTGGAGCCAACGGCTCATCAGACAAATTCCAGAAGGAAAGGAAAAGCGGACTAGAGGCTGTAGTCTGTCTTTCCGCTTCTGTGACTGAATGGGAGTTGGGCTGAGGATGCTTAGAGATGAAACGCCCCGCCGTAAAGCTCCCGTTTTCTTGTTTTTCTTTAATCCACAGATGCTATTCTTTTTAATAACAGAACTGTGACAGGCTGGGGTCCTCTGATCCTCGCGCAGCTGCAGGAGAGGAGCGCAGGGCTCCTGCAGGCAGACGCCGGGCCCCAGGTGGGGGGACTGATGGCGGCACAGCTAGGAAGGCGGAGGGACACACGTGGGTGGAGGGACACACCTCAGCGCCAGGCACTGTGACTGCAGGGAGAGCCGTTCAGGTGACAAAAGACAAAAGCTTGTTCAGGTGACAAAAGACCCGGCTCAGGGCACATCACCACTCCCCGCCAGGCTGTGTGTCCAGGTGAGCAGGTGTGATTGTGCATAAAACACACTCATCTCGGCCATGGACGCTGGGGCCCATCCCCTGGTCAGCAGCCTGCTGACCCCCTGAAAACCAGGCAACGCTAGGGACTGACTGGGAAGAGCGATCCTTTTCTCTCCGTGTTAAAGTACTGGTTGCTATTTAACCTCGGTGGCCCTGCCAAGGCACGTTGCTTAGACAGAGGCAGGACCGGAGGACAGCGAGGGCCAGGCTGGCCTGGCGTTGAAGGTGGGCAGCTTCCCTGGGAGCTCGTGCACACCTGTCCCAGGTGGAGTCGAGGCTAGCAGTGTGGAGGCCGGGCGCAGGGATGGTGTGGACAGCTGCCTGAGCACACACGGGGCTCGCAAACACGTCCAGAGGTTCCGAGTTCATGGGGCTCCCTCGGGTGTCGGGTCCACGGTGAGACCTGAAGTCTCTGCATTCTGCTAGTGCTCTGGATTTTGAGCATTTCGTTTTGATTCTTTCTGAGAGTTTCCATCGCTGCTTACGTTGCCCACGTGCTTTGCATCAAGCCTCCTTCCACTTCAGAGCCCCGAGCATGTTGGTCACAGCCAGTCTCCACAACCAGCCTGGTAATCCCCCCAAGTCTGCCATCCTAGTCACCTCCTTTTCTCCCACGAGAACTCGTGGCAGTGGGATTAGTGCTGCCCCTAGCCCAGGATGCTCTGGCGCCCTTGGTTACACCCGCAAAGACCCTTGTATCCGAGTGATCCACATTTGCAGGTTCTCAGAATCGGGGTGTGGCTATTTCTCTCGGGGATGGATCCCCATTCTCCCTGCTGAGGGCATGGTACCCTCTTATAGTCGCCTGTGAGGACCAAAGATGCAGTTAACGTACCAGCGACCTGTGCCACGAGGGAGCTGCTGGTGACAGGGCAGGGAGATGCAGCGCCCGAAGCCACAGGAAGGAAGAACAGAGCAAAGACACTTGGGGGGCCAGGACTCGACAGACCCTTCTAGGGGGGCTCTGCAGACAGTGCCCCTTACCCCTTTCTGCCCAGACTGGGGGCAAGCAGGGGACCCCACCCCCGGCCAGCTGCCACCAGACTTTGGGACTCGAGGGTCCCAGGGCTGGCGCCCGCGAAGACAGGGTTCCCTCAGCGGCGTCCTCACCAGCACGTTGACGGTGCAGCTCATGCGGTTCTCCTTGTTCTCGTCGTGCATGATGGTCCTGTAGTCCAGGAGCCGCTCCATCAGGCGCACCACCAGCTTGACGAACGTCTCCCCGGTCTTGGCGAGGTACTTGTGCTTCCGGCAGTGCTCCAGGAGGCTGCGGCACAAGGCACGACACGCACCTGGTTAATCACGCGCAGAGAAAGAAACTCGACGCTGGTGTGCGCTGGAATATTCCCATTATTAACACATTTTAATTATATCTGGGCTACAAAGTTCACTGGAGTCTAATTACAGTCTCCCCCCCCCCCCACGCTGACATAAATCCCACTGCGCAGCAACACTTACATTTTATCAAATAGCACTTTGTACTGCTCGTCTCCTCTGCCTCCCTCCACTTCATGATCCAGCTTGGTGATGATCTCATTTTCAAACTATAATTAAGCAGAGGAAGCGTAAGTCATCGCAGGGCGGATGCGCCGTTGCAGGACTTGGGCGTCAAGAGCACGCGAGCCGGAGGACACCGCGTCAGGCGGTCGCCCCGTCCCGGGAGCCGACTTCTCTTGGGGGGCGCCCCGACGTCCCGCCGCGGGGCGCGTCCCGTCCCCCCGGGTGATGGCGCCTGAGCAGCACGTCCGAGAGCAGGAGCAGGGCCCAGGGAAAGACAAGGAAACCGCAGGGGACACAACGGAGACGCAGCAAGAAAACACATCTCGAGCTCGTCGCTATGAACCAAACACCCGACTTAGCTCGTGGCTCCTGGAAAGAACAGACGGCGTTTCACCGGCCAGCAGCGTTCTCTGCTGTCTGGAAACATCCAAGGCCACGTGGCTGCCACTCATCGACAGCGAGACCTCTCAGTTTGGGTGAAAAAACAAAAAAAAGAGAGGGCAAGTTCTTGAAGCCCTCAGAGGGGCCATCTCCAGACGCCCTTGAACGCCCTGAAGTTTGAGATTGCATTTCCAGAGCACCCTGGTGGGAAGCATCCTTGGAACTGGCTAGTTGTCTCTCCAACCCCCCACCCCACCCGCCACTCCCCGCTTCAAGAAAAATCCACTGTTGAGCAATTCTCCAAGATACATTCATGGAGGCCATGAACCCCTTGCTCACAGACTGGAAAGAACCACTTTGATCCTGATGGCCATGGGCCCGCATCCTGGCTGCCCAGTCCCCGGGCCTGGCAGGACTCAGCGCTGGGATTCTGGCTCGGGTTGCAGAGAGCCCTGTGGCTCCCCAGGGGCCCAGGCCAGGTAGAAGGCAGGGCCGCGAGAGTGTTAGTTGCCGTAGAGAGGGGCCGGCCTCCCAGCGCTGAAAGAAATTGACAAAGGACTGAAGGGAGCAACAACTGAATTCGGGGTTCAGACAGCAAGTGCATGTGGCTCGTAGGCACGGGTCTCGGGGTCCCTTTAAAAAAGATGCTCAGATGTTACTTCCCCAGGTCCCCACATCCCCCACTGTTATGAGGATCCCATAGGAATTTAAGCTGTGAGGGAGAATTTTTTCCCTCTGGGTCACTGCTGGATCCCAGCATCCGGACCAGCACCCGAGTCAGGGCTCCGGGGAACGGACGAGCCCCGGGGTGGCTGTATGGCTAGAGCCCCAAGAAAACCAGATCTGGGCGGGGTAACGTGTCAGCCACGTTTGTCACGGGAGGTGGGGGCGGATGGTGGGGAAGCAGAAGGTGCCGGTTGGCAAGACCAGGGAAGAGCCGCCGAGACCAGGCCCGCCTGGTCTTGATGGGGCCGCGCTGCCCAGGCCACACTTCCCCCGGGCCACGGTGAAACAGGACAGGACGGGGGAGAAGAACCCATCAGTGTTGACAGCAACCGCTGGGCGACATCCCAGAAGCAGGGACCGTGGCGGGTCACGGCCGCTGTCTCCCTGATTCCCGTCTCCCCACGCCCCTCCAAGTCAATACCTGCTTTCTGATCCGGTTTGGCCAAGAAGTTCAGGGGTTTTAGGAACACAGAGGAGGCTCTAGTGAAAAAGGGCAGCTTGTGATAAGGACTTTTACTATAAAATCACTTTTGAGACTCACCCACTCTGCTTTTTATAGAAAAGGATTTTGCAAAAGGTGGTGCCTTTTGGGATCCAGAAAAAGGGCGATTACTTCCTACAAGCCCCAGACTGGCATTTTAAGGCAGCCCCATCTCCCGGAACACCGAAAGTCAAGGGTTGGGCGAGTCCTGACTTTTTAAAACAAATCATGGAGACGCAAAATGGGGCTCAGTTAAGTGAGAACATGGGTGACTGCCCAGGGGGAGGAAGCCTGCAGAGGACAAGCAGGCCCCGCCCTGCCAGGCGCACACCCGGGGTTTCAAGCAGCTCATCACTGGTTCATCAGGGGGCTCTGAGCTTGGAGCCCACTTTGTGAAGACGGATGTTTTCTCTGCTTCCGCGCAAACCCCGCTGTCACAAACAGGGCGCTAGGAAGCTGCCACCCGCAAGTATGCTGCTTATCAAATTTTGACTGATGAATTTAATGTTTTCTAAAAAGAGTGGCTGAATGATAAGTAAATCAGAAGAACACAGCTGATTCTAATTTTACTAACCTCTAGTCTAAACGGAGTAATTTGCACAAACACCTGCCAACCCTCTTCGGCTTTTCAGCAAGCAGAGACCTGCGAGCAGCCTCCGATTCCGGGGCCCCATCATTTTTACACAGCGTCCTAGAATCAATTTGCTGGTGTGCTGCGGACTGTTATCACAATCAGAATTAAGCTGTCATGTCCAAATAAACTGCAGAAGGCGCATTTGCTGATAGAACAGAGCTGGTTTCATTAAAAAAAAAAAAAAAAAAAAAAAAAAGCTTTCTGGTAATCTGCAGCGGGGTTCTGTGGTGGTTGGGATAAAATTAGCAAGGGTTTACTGCATGCTCCAAAGGTGGCAGAAGCTCACTCACGTGACAAGCAGAATCACTGCATTTTTCTCTGTTTTCTGAATCACTAATATTGCTGCAAAAATATCCAGTGTCAAACTCAGGATATCGAAGGGAGCATCTCTAAACATCTGATGCCAACAGCCCTTTGCAAATAAGAAGCACAAGAAGCCACATATGCTGTGTTCTGGGTGTGCTGTGCTCTGTGTGTGGTGTGTATGTCTGTGCGGTGCATGTGAGGTGTGTGTGTGCGGTGGGGTGTGGGGTGCACCTGGGAGGTATTGACACGGATGTTAATTCAGTTAAATGAGGAAGGAACCAGACATAGGCCTCTCATCGCCCCAGTCAACCATGGATCACTGGCTCCAACGTTAAGAGTCCTGGAGTGAAGGGTGTGGCTAACTCCTTTGCCAGTGCCCTGCTGCCAGCCAGGCCAGCTGTGTTGGTTCATTGCCGATTCTCACAGGTGGAAAGAGGTTTCGGAGCCTTCAGTATCTCTCGCAGGCCTTTAATACTGAAGCAGGGGACCAGACACAGCAACCGAGCCCCTAGCCTCAGTGATGCCCCCGTGATCGCCAGAGCTGAGGGCCCCTGTTACCAGCGCTTCTGGGCCCAGGGCCTGCATTTACATATGTGCCCGCCCCATGCGCTGTGGGCCCAGGTGCCCAGGTGTGCTGCCCTGGCCCACACCTCCCGGCCCTGGTCACCTGCAACCCAGGAGCAGTGCGAGGCCACAGGAAGTAGCCGGAAAGGCTGCGGGTAGGAGGCAAACAAGAGCCAGAGCCTCTCCATGTTCCCTCCACCCGCGATGCACCGTTTCTCTGAGGATCAGATTTGCATCCGGGTCACCACGCATATCCATGCACGGCCAGGCCTGCCCTGTCCAGGCATCTGGGAAGCGCCTGGCCTCTGTGGCACCAGGTCAGAGGCTTTGGGACGGTCTACACAAGTCACTTGGCTCATGATGGGGTGCCAGTGAGCACCCAGAGCTGGGCAGCCCTGCACTGGGCATGGGCTGCTAAGTGTCTTAACACAGGGTTTCTCCAACTCACCGAAAACCCTAGTGAGCTGGCTCCTTGCCCTGCTTTCTCCCGCTTTTAGGGAAACACTCGTGGGACATGAGGCAGGAGTGTGGACTCAGCCGAGGGCACCAGGCCCCACTCTCCCAGAGGCTGCACCTAGGACAGCCAGGCGGATGGGACATCCAACCACATCCCTTCTCCTCCGCAGGGACAGGAGAGGTGGGCTGTGCGGGGGAGGAGGTAGAGAAAGCAGGGCCAGGCAGGAGCTGGCGGGCTGGGCAGAGAGCAGCCTGGCCCATATGCCCTTGGCCCTGCTTGCCTGGCAGCATGGATGAGCGCCTGACCCCCCAATCCATCTCAGCCTCTGAGCCCCTGCTCAACACCCGCATTTCACGTGTATTGCATTTCTCTTACTTAACCGCTCTGTAAACTTAATTACCCACGGGACTAGTCTTTGGCACTCCGCAGCCCACAGCCTGAGATCCCACATCCGTGCATGTCCACCAAGCAGGCGGCTCGCTGACGTGGAAGCTTTGGGGAAACAGTCATGAGGTGAGAGGCCCCAGAGGCATGGCCTGGTCAGCCAGCGACAGCTCCAGCCTGCACAGGGGGCACCGCCTTGGCCAGGCCCAGCTGCTGCCCATGGCCAATGACCCAGTCTGAGGGGGCCTTGGGGCCCGACGTAGGGACAACAACTCAGAGACCACGTCCTCGAATGAGCCCCATTCCGTGTGGTGAAGGTGATGACGGGAGTCTGGGCATCTGTTCCTGGAGGCCTTCTAAGGGTAAAGCTCACGGTGATCAGAGCCTCTGGGTCACTGGGCTCCAGCTACACCCTAGCCTCAGCCCCTCTGGGTCTGGATTCAGGGAAATGGAAGCCTAATAATTCCCATGGCCCATTCCTCTCTCCCAGATAGCAACGTCAGGGCTGCTCCGAAAATGAAAGCAAAAAGTAAACAAACCCACAAACAAAACGGCAATGAATTGAAGGCACAGTCACCTCCCGAGTGTTCCCACTCACAGTATAGTATAAAATACTCTGCTTTCCCCGGTGGCAGATGCTGCCAACATCCACCTGGGTTATTTAATTATTTGCTTAGGGTTCCCGTCCTGGGCAGTCGAGAGGGATTATTCAAACAGGAACTCAGAGACATCGCAGACACGAAGATTACTCATGTTCTAATGTTGTTTCTAAATGAGAATTTCTGGAAGTTGTGGAGCATTTTACTGACCTCACAAAGATGACAGAAAATAGCTCCAAGATGGAAAATATGATTCTGTTCTGGACCCTTTTCATCCCACTTTTATTAATGCTGTTGCACCCGTGTGGTCATTTGCTGCAATTCTCAGCTGTTCTATATTTTCCAAAGACGTAACAAATGGAATTCTCTCAAAAGGTGCCAGGAAAGAATTTAAAGGGAAGGTTTTTCATTTGTTTACTTGCTTTATGAAGCAAAGTCCTGTGGGAGCGTAACTCATTTGGGGGCAGCGTGTCAGCGAGTCCTCCCAGGCTGGGGAGGACTCACCGCAGATCTCGGGGCTCGGGGGGCCTGCAGGGATGACGTGGGCCCCATATGCTGTGCCTCCAGCCCTCAGGGCCGGCTTAGCACAGCCTGGGATCTCTGCACACAGCACGGCTCCTCTGAAATAAATCAGGATTTCCCGAAGTTCTCCACACACATCACCCTGGGTGTGGGGTGGGAGAGGGTGGGTGCCTCGGGGAGAGCTGCCAACGGGGCCTCCTGAGCCAGAACAGCAAAGTCCCAGGACTGCGGCCTCGGAGGGCCTGGGCTGCGGGTGGAGAGAAACCGATGGACGCTGGACCTGGGACAGCGGAGGACCCGGCTGTCTTCACCACCCTCTGGCATCCGAGGCATGAAAGCGCGCAAAACCAAGGACACAGTGATGCACTACAGACCCCACGACGAGAGTGTGGCAGGTGGGGATCAGGACCCGGGGGAGGCCAGGCCATGTGGGTGCTGAGATGCCCCCACAGAAGAGGGGGGTTCTTGACCCCCCTCGCAAGAACGACTAACAGAGCAGCAAGGTTGTATCGTAGGTTCTAGTTTTTCTGCCTTGATTTTATAAGGCAATGGCTGGCTTGTCGGCACAGGGGGGGCAGGCGGGAGGCCAGAAGGCCCGTGGCCACAGTGACTGAAGGTGTCCTGGCTGGCACCGCGCCCAGGCCCGAGCGGGCTCTTGTGGGCCTGGCTAACGTCTGTGCTTTCGCTTACATTCACCAAGGGGCATCTCGTGCTAGTGGGACAGTGGGAAGACCCCCGTGGCCTCAGACGGGCTAGTGAGTCTGCACAGGTGTCTCCTGAGGGTGGACAGACTGGGGAGCACCCCAGGGGAGCGAGTGGGGGGCAGGTGCCCGCTGTGCACGCACTGACACCCCAGACTCAGTGTCCGCCTGCCGAGAGGGAAACCTCTCACCTGTGTCTCCACTCCCGAAGCCCTTGACCCCATTCAGACCCAAAGACTCTTCAAGGGATGATGGATGGTGTCACGTGAGGAATTTCGATCTTAGCGTCCTGGGTTAGTAACATTGATCCACATAAAAACACTTTTCTGCTTTACCTGGCTCTTTAATTTAATCATATTTTCCCCAGAAGGTCCTTCCTTGGATTTGATTCAGAAAAAAATCCAAAGAGCCAGATGTGTGTGCAGCTTGGGGACGGCCATCAGTTGTGATTCCTGGTTCTGGTGGGTCGGGGGGAGGGGGTGTGAGCGCCTCAGGGAGGCTTTCTTTGGGGAGCCTGAGGCCCCCATTTCAGGGGGTAAAGGCAAGGACTTTGGGTTTTAAAATAACATCACCCAGCCACAAACAGCCATTTGGAGAACACTGCAGCCGGGACTAAGCGTCTCCCAAGCGCATACCACGGGGGAGAGAAAGGCCCAGGGCCCGGCGTAAGTAAACGCAGAGGACAAGTGAGGAAAAGTCAGGAGTGAGCACAGCCCCCTCAGTGCGCGCAAACCGCCCCGGCTCCCCAGCGAGGAGAGCGCCAGGACTCCCCAGGTGGTGGGAGCATCGTCTCCCGTGGCCAACGGCTTCCCTGACACGTCTCTTTTGGGGTTTCCGGCTTGCCCCCCTTCTCCCCGAGCCACGTGCGCCACGTGCCTACCATCTGGAAGCTGCGGGTGGAGTGGAACTCGCACTGCATCATGTCGAAGAAGATGGGGATGGTGGCCTTCCGCAGCTCCGTCTCCGGAACCAGCGTCATCTCTAGAATCGGGCCCACCATCTCCGGGATGAACTTTATCTTGTGCTGGCCTTGAATAAAGAGAGGCATCACTTAGAAATATGCACACACACACACACACCCACACACACACACGCGCGCGCGTATATAAGACTCAAAAATGGGCTGCAAGGGACACAACCAAGTAGCACAGGTCCGCGGGAGTCGAGGAGCCCACGGCCTGGGTCCACTTGTGGGCCGCAGGCGGCAGGCGTGGCCCCCAGCCTCTAGAAGAAGAAGAACTGTATTCCAGTGCTGTGAGTGGCGCTGGAACACGCATCCATCTGCGGTAAGCACTGTCCACCGCCGACAGTGGAGGCCTGTCCATCTCGCAGACGACCACATAACAAGGATGGAGACCAGGGGTCACTAGGGGGTGGCGAGTCCTCAACAGCAGGGCTGGGAGACAGGAGCTGGGCCTCTCCCTGGGGAGCAAGGGCAAATGCAGCCAGGGAGTCCGAGCAGGCAGTCCCGGGGCCGCTGAAAGTCTTAGGGCGCAGGCGGACACCAGGCACCTCTGGTCATGCAGCCAGTTGGCGACCTCCTGCAGGGCTGGGGTGGCGGCCGAGCGGCCAGGACCACGCTGTGACAACCAAGGGACCTGCTTTCCTTGGCTGTTGTTGACGGGAAACTCTTCTCTCAGTGACTACGTTGCTCAGCTGGACTCACTTCCCTGCAGCTGCGGCTCCCAGGGCCGCAGACAGCGGCTTCCCAAAGGTTGCTCTGACAAACAGCACAGCCGCTGTGGGCGCCACGGACACTGTCCCGGCCCCGTGCGACACCCACGCCCGAGTCGGGTCCACCCTCTCAACTTCTCAACAGGTTTTACTTACATTTTTTACCTAGACTTTATTTTTCATAATGACCCTGAACTGACGGTACATGCACGGCCACGCTGGCGTCAGCATCCTCCACAGGCGGCCAACAGAGAGGAATTGGGGAGCGGGGCAGGAGCCCAGGCCAATTCCAAAGCATCAACCTGCCCTCATTTGAGTGATTCCGTCACTACCTGTCTGTCACAGGAACTTTCCAGAACACCAGGACTCCCCTCCGTGTAAGGAGTGGCACCAACTTTCCACCTCTATTGGCTGGGACGTGACCAGCCACATCACCTGGCACTGCTGGGGCACCTCAATCTATGAGGGCCCCCAAAATGTGGAGGCTGAACTTCTTGCAGGCACCAAACCTTTGTTTTTGCCATTTCTATTTTAACTGCATTTGTTGGGAAGCTCAGTCCCATGCATGGGAGGGCCCGTCCTGGACTGGACAGGCGTGCTCAGAGCCTCCGCCGCTGCGCCGGGCCGGCCCCCGCTCGGGTGCTGTCTACACCCCTGAGGGCTGGGTGACGGGGAGCTGACAGGGACCTGGAAGTGAGCCCAGGAAGGTCTGAGCGATGGCAGAAGGGAGGCAGCTGGGAAGTTGGTCCCAGCAGGAAAGTGGCCTTTTAAAGTTGGTGCCTCTTGTCTTTCACTTGAGACGTCTTATTTGTATTTCACCCCATTTAATTTATATCATTTCATTTCCAATATTTAACAGAAGAATGCACAACGAATGAAACGCTTGAGTGAATACTTGAGACATTTTGTTATTAACACCAGCAATTTACCCAGAGTTCAATGCTACTAATAATTTTACAAAATCAGGAACAAGAATGGATACTCTGGAGGATCTGGTTTGCTTTCTAACTCCACGAATACAGACTTCTGTAAAGAAAACCATGAAACAAATTTGGCGATGATAAATAATTACAATTAACAAAACACGTAAGCCTCGTTGTTCGTCTAAGTGAATATTCTTCTGAAATCGTATGGGGTGGACACGTACAACAGAACCTTCAGCAAAGCATCGGGCAGCACCGGAGTCTTAGGTTCTACTCTGAGTAAATGATGACATTTTGATTACGTCTCTCATCAAGCGTACTCATCACTTTCCCAAATGCTCCAGGTTTCTGAGAGGCATGCAACTGTGCAAAGCATTCTCTTAAACATGCTATCAGAGTCTGTCTCTCAGGCAGCACTTTTCTTGTATTAAGCCTAAAAAAAGTCAGAGTCGCTGCTTCGGAAAACTGAAGAGAGTGACAGGGAGCTGTTCATCAAGCGCAGTTTGAGTGTCACCGCGCGCCCTGCCTGTCACGCACAGCTCTAGGCTCCAGGCCGGGCGGGGGGCGGGGACAGAGCAGGCAGTAGCAAGTGGCTGTCATGCGGAATCGGGGAAGGAGTCCCAGAAATGAGGGTCTCCTAACTGCATTACCAGCCCTCCAGGAACTGCGGGGCTGGGCCCACACTAACCTCTTCCATGGAGGTCGCCCCAGGCCAGTGGTCCTCAGGGGGGCTGGGGACTTATCTATTTCCTTTTTTTGGCATTTGCATTATGGGTTTGCTCTGGAGAGGGTCTTGGCAAATATACTGATGAGCTCAGTTTGGAATTAATGAAGGGCAAGTTGACTCCTGCCCTGTCGTCTCTGAGAACGCAGGATGGACATGGCCCCTCTTTTGAGATGGAGGGAGGACATGCTCATGATAAAATCGCAACGGGGACACTCAGCTCTGCTTACCTTTCCAGTCTCCCAGTTCCACGTCCCAGCTTTTAAAACCCACCGGCAAAAAGTACTTTTTGTAGTTACAAAGCAGGAGCTGCACCCCCAGGGCTGAGTCCAGGCTTTCTCAGGGAAGCCAGGCCCCAGCACCAGCACCCCTGGGCGTGTGGATGAGTCTTTACAACCACAGAGGCTTGAAATCTTGACATTAGACCTAGTCTCATGCCAGGAAAATCTTGTATACCCTGGGCCAGGCAGAGCAAAACATTCTGCTCCAGCCCCAGTGAAACTCACGAGACCTCACTGCACATGCGTTTTAAGGAAAAAAGATACCACTTGTGCAGCCCCCTCCCAAAAGCCAGGAAGGGAATCCCCATAGGAAAAGTATCTGGACCCAACCCAGCCGATAAAGCCCCTGCTTGAGGCGCCTTTATCCCAGTCAGGCTGGATACGGTGTCAGCTCCGTCATAAAGTATAAATCAAGGTGGCAGATGAAAGTAGCCAGGTGCGCCAGCCCCCGGCTCTCGGGAGCGGGCTTTGGTAAGCACAGAAGAGCTGGGTAAATAAGCCCATTTGCCCCTTTCTTTTGAAGGGAAGCCTGCTTTCGATTTCCCCTTTCACACTCAAAATATGACAGGTTTGGAGGGAGAAGCCTGCCGCTCTGTCCCCAGGGGCCGCGCCAAGTGTGCAGGCACATCAGATCCAGCAAAACAGACCCTTTTCTGGCACTGAAGCGCAGCAGGGAGGTGCGATCTCCACGCCCCTTCCAGGCACCCACGTCCTAACTGAGACGCTCAAGGAAGAAGGGGTGTCGGGGGGCCTGGGGAGCAGGCCCTGCTGAAGTGATAGGTGCCCCACTGTAAGATGAAAAATATATCTGACTTCTATTTTTGTTTTCTTGGCAGACCTGGCTAGATCAGCCTGCCAATATCTCCCCAAATCTGAGCCCATTAAAAAAAGAGAGCCGGTAAAAAATAGATTGTGTGCATTTTGGGAAATCGAGACAAGCTGTCGTGCGTGTGGAGCGTGTGGCCTCTGCTGTGACATAGGCAGCCGGTCCCCCAGCACCCGAGAGTCTTGGTGGGAGGGCCAGGCTGCTGGGGTGACCCCAAGGGGACAACCCCTACCAGTATTACCTTTAATTTTCAAAAATCTCATTTGTTTTTTAATTTATTTCAAAAACGCAATTATTTTATGGACAAGGAGCCCAGTCACATTGGCCAATGATTATTTGTCGCTGCTACCAAATGCCCTCCTGGTGACCATGGTGGGTCGTGGCTCACAGCTGACCTGTTGGCAGCAGTCTCTCGCCAGAGCCCGGGCCCCCGGCTGAAATGCTGCCAAAACGCAGGTCTCCTGTGTTCATCACCCCATGCAAAGCAGCAGCTGACAGGATGAAACGGGACATTTGCTCTCTTAAGTGCATCCTTTAGGTTGCAAGTCAAAAGTCCCCCAGGCTTGATGCGGTCTGCTTGGAGCATAGAGACAGACACCACGAGGAGGGACAAGGGCGACCTTACAGCAGAGGGAGGGCCTAGGAGGGGGTGAGCCTCCAGGAGGGTGTGGAGGGGGCCTCGCAGAGACGCCCCTCTTCCCTGCTCCTGTAACGGTGTGATCTCCATAAAACAGGGAAGCTCCATGTTCCTGGCCGCACCCAAGGAAAGGAAGGCAGAGCAGAGCGGCCAGGAGACACGTGGGAGACTGGGAAGCAGAAGCGGAGGAGACAGGTGGAGCGAGACACGTGAAGAAAAAGCTGTGCCTCCTGCTCGGCCTTGGGCTTGCCCCCGAGACTTGGGGGACATGGAAGAGACACATGGGAAAGATGTGGGTGAGAGACCCATGGGGAAGCTGACAATGGTCGCCTTTACCTTGACTTTGCTTTGGCTGTTCTCCTGGTGTCCCGGACTTGCAGGTCCCTTCCGCCCCTGTCCTGTGGCTGCCTGCCTACAACTTTTCTGAATTTGCTTCTTAGTTATACAAGTTTTCTGCTGGGGTCTTCAGGATTTTCTACTTATAACATCATGCAGTCCCTAAACAGGCCATTTTACTACTTTTTTGATCTGAATCCATTTATCAGCTAATTGCTCTGGTACAGACTTCCGGTGCTATGTTGAACAGGAGTGGTGAGAGCAAGCATTCTCGTCCTGTTCCTGATCTCACAGCAAAAGTTTTCAGTTTTTTTTTTTAAATATTTATTTATGTATTTATACAAGCACTGGGTACAGTCAGAAGCGCGGCAGGGTGAGAGGATTCAGCAGAGCCAGAGCGGGGAGCAGAGCAGGCAGAAGGACCGAAGGACACTGCTGAGGGGAGCAGCGGGCGGCAGGAGAGGTCTGCGCGCCGTGTGGGACCCTCCTCCGGTGGCCGGGGAGCAGCCGGGGACCGAACCCGCGCTGCAGAGGCCGCGGGCAGCTTCGCAACCCAGCGCTCAACCGCTGCGCCACCGGGGAGGCCCAAAAGTTTTCAGTTTTTTACCACTGAATATGATACTGGTGGTGGGCCCATCACATATGTCCTTCATTTTACTAAGGTACATATAGTCTTTGTGTATCTGGTTTTTTGAGCATTTTTATCATGAAAGAGTGCTGTTTTGTCATATACCTCTTCTGTATCTATTGAGATAATCTTATGAGCTTTATCTCTCATTTTGTTAATGTACATGAATTGATTTTCATATGTTCAACCATCCTTGCTGCCCAGGGGTAAATCCCACTTGACCTTAATGTATGTTCCTTTTAATGGGCTGTTGAATTCAGTTTGCATGTTTTTTCTTGAGGATTTTAAAGTTTATGTTTTATAAGGGGCTGTATCCTATGGTTTTTGGGTTTTTTTGGTAGTATTTTTGTCTGTCGTTGAAATCAGGGTAATGCTTACTTCATAAAATAAGTGTTCCTGCCTCTTTAATATTTCAGAAGAGTTTGGGTAGAACTCACTAGTAAAGCCATTTGGTCCTTAGCTTTTATTTGTTGAAAAATTTTTTGATTGCTCATCCAAGCATCGTTCAGATTTTATATTTCTTCATTATTCAGTCTTGGTAAGTTTCTGGGAATCCATACATTTCGATTCCCTGAGTTATCCAATTTATTGCAATGTTTTTATCCATAGTTGTCTCTTTTTATCCCTTTTATTTCTGTGGCTTCAGTGATAATATTTCTTCTTTCATTTCAGACTCATTTTTTGTCTTCTCTCACTTTTTCTTAATATAGTTAGAGTTTTCAATTAAGTCTATCTTTTAAAAAAATCAACTCTCAGTTTTACTGAATTTTCTATTAGCTATTTCATTTAAATAATGAATGTTCTTGTCTTTATTATTTCCTCCCTTATGACACATTTAGGCTAGGTTTGTTCTAATTTTATTGTTCATTGAGGTGCAAAGTTATTTATTCACAATCTTTCTTTACCAGTAAAGGCACCCTAAAACACCTAAAAGACATCTGCAGAAGAACATTTTACTTAATAATCTATGTAAAAGCAGAAGAGAAATTTTTCTCAAGTGCTCATAGAACATTCTTCAGGATAGATCATGTGTTAGGTCACGAAACAAGTCTTATCAAATTTAAGAAGACCAAAATCTTATCAAGCAGCTATTCCTATCACAATAGAATGAAACTAGACAATGGCAACAGAAATTTAAAAAAAAAATCCACAAATATGTGGAAATTTAAAAACAACTCCTGAACAATCAATGAGTTGAAAAAGAATCAAATGGGAAATCAGAAAATATTTTCAGACAAATGATATTGGAGACACAACATACCAAAACCTGAGAGATACAGCAAAAGCAGTATGAAGAGGGAAGTTCATAGTGATAAATGCCTACATTGATTTCTTTTTTTTAAATGATTCAGTAGAAGACAGTCTTTTCTTTCTTTCTTTTTTTAAAAAAAGATTTATTTATTTATTTGTACAAGCACTGGGTACAGTCAGAAGCATGGGAGGGTGAGAGAATTCACCAGAGCCAGAGCAGGGAGCAGAGCAGGCAGAAGGACCGAAGTACACTGCTGAGGGGAGCAGCGGGCGGCAGGAGAGGTCTGCGCGCCATGCGGGACCCTCCTCCGGTGGCCGGGGAGCAGCTGGGGATCGAACCGGTGCTGCAGAGGCTGCGGGCAGCTTTGCAATCCAGCGCTCAACCGCTGCGCCACCGGGGAGGCCCTACATTGATTTCTTATGTTAAACACACATTATTCTTAACGTATACACTTAACCACACCTAAACAACACACATGATTTGCTTGTACAAGCATGTGAAGCTACCACAAGCTGGTGGCAGTGTACTAAATAGAGGATCCAGTTTTGAGTAGACAAATAAGCCTCAGAAGGTAGACTGTGTGAAACTGAATGCATGAAGTGATGACATATGCACTAGTAGGATGAGCTACATGATTTGAGCATGTGAAATGGAGGGAAGGTTAGCGACACCTGGGAGGGACAGAGTGGTATGGCAGAGCTGTGTTCACCTGGCATAGAAGGCACTCCGTTGATGTTTCTCTTTGTCTAACTAATCAGATTTTCTTCCCTTGAATTCGGGCTCCTAGCTTTTATTGATGGAAAAAAATTACCACAAAGGTAGTAACTGCTTTCTTGGGAAGAGAAACAACTCAGATTTTTACGATGCCCCACCACTGGCAAACAGAGCCACTGTCCTCACCACCCATTCAAGACATGTACTATAGTGCCCTGAAACCCTGATTACTCACCGAGGTTGTACCACATGTCTCTGATTTCAAAGCCAATCTGTCTTCTCATATCTCCATACCTGAAAACCAGGGAAGGGAAAACCACTATCACTGGACAGAAAATCTGAAAATCAGACTTAGGTTATTTTTAAGTGTAATTAAAGTCTCCTATCACAGAGACAAATAAGAGACTCAAAACTTCAACTAATCTTTTGCTACCACAGGGAACTGAAACGGACTCCAGCTGGGGGAATCTCAGCTTCCCATCACCACCAATTATGTAGCATCCTTCCCGGGGGGGACAAGAGGAGCCCATGGTGAGTAATGAATGGATTTCCTTTCTTCCATCTCTAGTGGCAAGAGAGAGAACCTGGCCGCTTGACCTAAGGGGGAGTTTGTTTCCCATGCATGCTGTTAGCGGTCAGGATTGTGGACACCTAGTGGCACCCCACAATCCTGCTCACCACCAGCAGCTTCACAAGTTAAAATTAAGCCCTGGAGTTACAATCAGAACAGGCAGGCCTCTTCCAAACACCTCCCACTTGATTTTTGCATTTTCAATGGAAGGAAGAGCTTACATCAAAAGATATCAATGGATATGCCCCGGGTTTTGTTTATCAGGGAAAATAGATGCTAATTTTCCTCCCAGTGGGTCAGCAGAGGAGGTGCGTGTTTCATGAGTAAACAGAATCTGATGCTTCAGAAGATAAACATTTATTAGTTTGTGAGCAATTTAACTTTTACCTTTATTGCCTAAGGAAAAGCTGATTATATTAAAAATAATAATTTGCAGAATTACCCTACAGCATTACAGTCAGCAGCTGCATCACGAGCTGTGCATGGATCCCCCTGACAGCTGATACGGGCATGGAGGCGCTGCTTACGCTTCTGGTTGGGGCTTGAAAGGGAAAGATCCTGGCTAGTAAATCGACAAGCCCCAGCCACTGCCTTCTGGTTACACATGTCTCCTGAGCCCCAGACACCGTCAGCCACTGATGCAGACAGAACTCGAGACGGGGTGATCATCTCAATCAGGGGAGTGGACCCCTCATGGAGAACCCCGACCTCGGGTCCGTGGCTCCAGTTGTGCCAGCTCCAAGGCCCAGCGTGCAGATGGAGAACCTGGACTAGAGCGAAGGCCCCTTCCTGCACATCTTCTTCCAGCGCCCAGCGACCAGGTGAGCACTAGCATGGGTAAGTGAGAGCAGGGCCCTTTGCCGGGGACTGCACCCCTCAGCCATGTCACAGCAAGGAGATGCCCGCCCATGGACAGTCGAAACTCAGCAGCAGCAGAGCTAATAACCCTGAGTTTGTGGGTGTGAGACGAGCACTTGTGAATACTGAATGGCATATGAAGAGGGAAGTTGTCCAAGGGGATCTGGGTGCCACTAAGTGAGGCTTGTCCCCGCAGTTTCTCCCAGTGACGAAAGGCACCAGCAGCACCGCGGCGGGACCCAGAGCGGATGACCTGAGGACAGGCAGCCCCGGCAGCAGCGAACCTCGCTGGAACCCAGGGCAGATTAACTCCCATGTCCCAAGGTCAGGGAGGTTCGCCTTGCAGGTGGATAAGTTACCCCTAAGGGGAGCAGGCATGCTCCTCAGTTACCCCTAAGGGGAACACAGCATGAAGGGAAGAATCCCAAGACACACCACGCCCCAGCACGTGCTCAGATCCCGACACAGGAGGCAGCCAGAGGCAGTCAGGAGCCCGGCCTTCTCCCCAGGGGTCATGAGCTCCCCTGCACCCCTGTCAGGGCAGGAGCGGGCAGAGCGCCATGGCCTAAGGAGACTCCCTGCAGCTCAGACCTCGAGGAAGGGCCGGGGTCGGCAGAGCCGGCACCCTTAGCTGGGAGCACAAGGGAGCCTGCAGAGGGCTGGCCTCAGCAGGGCTTAGGAAAGCGGCATCCAGAGCCCCAGGGGACAGAGACCCCAAGGCAGAAAGGGGAGGGTCAGGACCCTCAGCAGCCCCAAGGTCAGAAAGCTGCTCAAGCAAGAGGGTTTCCCTATTCCGAGCAGCTCTCCCATGAGACGTGAAGGGGCCAGGCGGGGAGCTCGGGCTGTGCAGGCATTCGAGAGGCTGGCGAGGAGGCCCAGGGCCCTTCAGAGCTGTGGGTGACCGCGGAGGGGACAGAGGAGGGAAGCAGGTACCAGGGCTCGAACCACCATGAGCCGATCAGCCATCCAGGAGCGAGGCAGAGAGGGAGGCTGGCGGATAGTGAGCCACACAGCACTGACAGCAGAACACGCAGCCGGAACAATTACCTCCCGAGACGCGCATCCTGCGTGGGGCTAATTGTCGGGAATTACACTGACTTCAAATCTACCACAACCCATCCTGCAATTTTTGATCTTGATTCACAGGTTGGGAAAGGCAATACCGGATTCCTGATTGGAAGCCGCCCTCTCATCATGCTGTAATTAGATCTCAATTTGTACTGAGCGGGCTCCGGGAGAACACACAGTGACGCGGACCGGTTGGGGGAGGCACCTGTGGGGCTGGGGCAGGACGCACACTTACTTGTTGAGGATTTTGGCTCTCTTAGCGCTTGAAAAATTCTCCAGTTGCAAGGACTCCTGCGTGAGGAAAGCCACAGCCAGGTGGAAGTAGTTGTTCCACAACTGAAAACCAAAAGGCGGAAAAAGTGAGGCTGCTGAATGGTCCACTGTGTCTCAGGACACGCTGAGGTTTCCCTCATCTGCCCGGAACACGCACCTGAGACACTTAAGACGCACACTCACCATGTACAAATGGCTAACCAGCCACTGGGGTGCAGGGTGGGGTTCCCAGCTAAGTGGGGGCGCCAAAGCAAGTCCAGGTGCCCAGATCCCAGCTCTGCTATTTACCTAGGCTGGAGGCTAATGGGCCAAAGCAGCAGTGACCCTATGCCTGGAAGGAGCCCACACTCACAGAGCCACACAAGCACACAGCAGTCTACCCAGCAGCAGAGGCAAGAAGACCCAATGAAAGGCACATGCAGTGCGCCCTGGTGGCTCAAGTAGTTGAGCACAGCGCTGTGGAGCTGTCTTCAGTCTCTGCAGTGCCAGTTTCATCTATGCAGGCTGCAGAGCAACCCACATGGCGCAGCAGACCTCTCCTGTCTTGCCCGCTGCTCCCCTCAGCAGTGTATTTCAGTCAGTCTGCCTGTTCTGCTCCCCACTCTGTCTCTGGTGAATCCTCTCACCCTCCTGCACATGTGGCCTGTACCCCAGTTCTTGTATAAATAATCTTTAAAAAAAAAAAGGCACATGCAAAAAAATCTACATATCAATGTATATAATGGGAAAAAATACACACTGCCAGGGAGTTGCCCCAAATACTGTAACATTCCCCCTACATTTTATTCATCCATTCAATAGAGTCCCAATTAAGGGCCTCCCCGATGGCGCAGTGGGTTGAGCACAGTGCTGTGTAGCTATCCACAGCCTCTGCAGCGCGGGTTCAATTCTCGCTGTCCTGTGAACATATCCACAAGGCGCGGCAGACCTCTCCTGTCTCACCCGCTGCTCTCCTCAGCAGTGTTTTCGGTCCGTCTGCTTATTCTGCTCCTGCTCTGTCTCTGGTGAATCTTCTCACCCTCCCGCACCTCTGGCCTGTACCCCAGTTCTTGTATAAATAAATAAAAATAAATCTTTTAAAAAAAGAATCCTAATTAAAATACAAGCTGCATTAAAATAAAACTTTTCATCATTAAATATCGACATGTGCATATACTACATCAAGTTCATCACTGAAAGACGTTAAAGAGGAGCCACACAAGAGTAATCAAGCTAATGCTGCCACAGCTCAGGAAGGGGAGTCCCGGATTTACAGCTGGGTATAAAACCCTGCTGACAACAGCAGCACAGAGTTGCTATACACTTGCATTTGCAACTCTGTTTTTAAGGTGGCATTTCATACCATGTCCCCATTCATGAAATGATGGGAGGAAAAGTAAAGTTAGTTTCTTATACCCTCACTTTCACTAGAGAAATGGTAATTACAAAAGTTAAAAAAATGAAACTAAAGGTATTAGCAGATACTAGTTACAAAAAAAAAAAAAAAAGACCCAAGAGCGTCTTACCAAACAAAACATAAAACCAAAGAGCCATAAATGAAATGACATATTTAACTACAGAAAAATTGAGTGTTTCTACATAAATCTAAACCCATGACTTAGCTATCTGACTCTCAACTTACAAAAACATCAAATAGTCCAAGGGAAAATGAGCGCTGGCAATAATTCAATAGTTCATAATACAAACCCACTGCCAGTAAGTATCTCATACTTACTGGGAACTTCCATTGGAGAAATTCCCATAAAAATAAGACTCAACAATACTAAAGAAATTGGGAGAGGAGAACACAGTAGGAAACAGCTGCTGTCAAAGAAAGCTGTGGGGACTGCAAATAACCAAAGCATTTTAGGGGGTACTTTCTCAGTGTCCATTAAACTTAATAGTTCTTAGCACCCAGCCTGGTAATGATGCTTCAGGAGATGACTCCACGGCCACGCAGCTCTGAGGTGCCTGGTGCCTCAGTGCTTGAGGTATTTGTGCTGAGACCAGGAGAAGCCTGGAGAGCCTGCTGTTCACAGGGCGGAGGGGCTGGCTCCACTGCACTGTGCAATAGGAACCACCAGGTGTCTAAGTCAAGTCATGTTAAAAGTAAAAGAAAGCACGCATAGGTCCAGATAAATGCTCAGTGTTGGAAGACACACATTTTAGTTCCAAATTACTCTGCAAGGAACACGGAGGCTCAGGGTCTCTGAGAGCGTACGTGTGCTGAGACAGCGCCTGCTTTACAGGGAGAATATATTTGTTTTGGCACGTAGGCAATAGGCACCAGGCAGAGATAATAAAAGATTAAAAACTGTGAAAAATAAGTCACATTCCTAGCCCACATAGTGCTTGATTAATTACATGCTTGCATTCTATAATGCTGCTAAAATAAAAATGTAAAATTAAGAAGTTAGAAAAGAAATAAGGACAGAGGCACCTAAGAACTTAATCTAGTAACTGGGATCTTGATCCTAGATTACTAGAACTTAATCCTAATTTAGGATTCCACTAGTGCTGAATTTTTCAACGGCAAGGAAATGGGGGATGTAGGTGGGGTGTCTAATTTTTGTTACCTGGTAACACATTGAGGGCTGGACCACCCACCCACGGGGTGTACACAAATCCTCCAGGTGCCTTCTCAGAGACCAAACCAGCCTAAGAAACCGGCTCCTTGCATCTTTGCTATTTACATTTGCAGACTTTATTAAAGTAAACGATGCAATAATAGTGAAAAAAATCATTATTAGCAGGACCGCATTCGGAACTGAGAATCACTGAAACTAGACCAGGCAAATCGACCCTCACCACACACAGGCAGTGCAAGCCCCGAGGGTTAGGGCTGACAGGGACCGGCTGGGTGACCACAAGACTAGGGGTCATTCGCTAGGTAAAGGCCGCTCTGGTAGCACCAAGCCGGAGCCGGAGGAAACCTGCCAGGGGTCACCCTGCTGTGCAGGCTAAGCTCTGTGCCCCATCTGCTGGCCCTGCCTCCTGGCAGTCACACTAACTGAGCCTCCCTGCTCGGAGCCCCACTTGTCTCTCCGATTCAATACTTCCTCTCTGAAGCAGCTCCATCTCCTTTCTTGCTAAATTGAGCAAATACCCAGAAGGCATAATTTTCCGTCCGGTGTTCCAATAGTACATATTGTAAATTCCATTTCCACACCTTCCATGGGAGACTAATTAAGTTGGAGGATTAGAAGTAGAAGATATTGGCTCAGACCAGCAATTTGTTTTAACATGATTTCCCAACAAAGAAAACATCTCTCCCTTCTCTTACCTGTAGCTCAAAGTTGGCTTGATCCAGAAATTTTTTGTTGAGCATATCTGCATACTGATTAATCGCTCGCAGGAAGACTCTGAAAGATCAAAAGAAAATTACATAATTACACACTTAGGCTCTGGAACTTTTGTAGGGCTGGCATTTCAATGAGATACAATCTGAGACTGTCTGGGAAGTGAACTCTTATTAAAGTCCTGTGAAAAGGTGTGAGGTTTTACCAACGAAAAGCCCAGAGGATTATATGCAGATGTTGGCCAAATTAATCAAGGAAATTAACACATGCAGAATAAAAGAAATAGACCAAAATAACAGCATCTGAAAGTAACACTAAAGTATCCCTAAAATATCTAATTTAAAAAAAAAAAACAGAAAAGGTGCAAATTAAATCCCTTTCACAAGTCACGATGTCTTCCCGTTTTATTATTAATTTGGTCTTTGCTCAGGAGAACTTTTGAAAGCTAAGCGTTTGAAAATGCAGTAGCTACTGGACTTGGATGAGTCTAGGACTTGAACGAGTCTAGGGCGCTGCCACTGTGCTGGAAGGAGGGCTGGCTTCTGTGTCCTTTGTTCTGAGCTCCAAATGCTCACCTGGGTCACCATTTACTTGTGTAAAGAAAATAACACGGCTTTAACAGACATGATAGTGACTTGACAACACTTTTAGCAGGACTTTTTAACCCATAGATTCATAGACAATGTCCAATTCTGAGCACCCAAAACCAAATATCCTATGTTTTGATTACTTTCTACAGTAAAATGTATAATTTGGCTCATCTTATACATGACTCCAGAGAACCAAGCCTCTCACAAGCTTGTTCACTTGGTAGATTTGTTATATTACCCTTGAAAGTATTTACAATACTAAAACTAAGTCCAGATACTGCTTTTCCAATGCCCCTTTGCCCGGTACCCAACGGCAGGGTGCGGGAGGAATTCGGATCAGGCCACGGATAATAAACTTAATTATCCTTCTCTGTTTAGACAGCAGGAAGCAGTCAAAGAGCCTAAGAGAAATGCAGGTTACTAACTAGGAACTGGCAATCTCCGCCAACATTATCGCGTTGGCTCTGCATGCCTGGACGCGCTCCCACCCTGGGCCTTCTCCAAGAGCCACTAACACCCAGTGAGCTTGGGAGGAGGGAGACAGGAGCACTCCCCCTGGGGTCTGAGGAGGCCTCTGTCACCTCCTCCGGCTGCCACCTGCCGCCCACACCCACCGTTGGTGGCATCGGCCTCACACTCACCCTGCAGACGGCGCTAAGAAAGGGGGTGAGCAGACAAGGTTTCAGTAGGAAACCGGTCAGTTGGACCTAGGACCAAAGCAGGCATGACTGACGGCCTGCGCTGCCTTGCTCCTGTGGCTAAGGAAAATTATAGCCAAATATATTTGCGTTCTCCCCGGGGGCTGCTAAATAGAACCAGCAAAGAGGCATTAATGTTTTCAGTGACTTTTTAATGAGGGGTGTGGGCATCCTGGCCTGGTCCACTAACCAGGAGCCCAGAGGCAGCAGCACCCATCAGCCATAAAGTCGCTCATTTTGGTGACAATAGGATGCCCAGGGAAATTTGTAAAATAGCTCTTATTACTCAATTTTGAAATTTATTGAAAAAACTTGAAGACAGGGGCTCTAGGGCTTCCTGGCAAAAACCAGGGCAAAATTACTCGCTCTGGAAAGTGCCAGGCCTACATAGCACACCTGGGAGGCTCGCCGGCCCTCCGGGTAGGCGGATGTCACGTGGCCCCATCCCGTTCAGCCTGCAGATGTACAGGAGGGTGGTCAAGGTGGAGAGGGCCTCTCTTGCCCGTCTGACCCTGGGCACTGTGCTCAGAAGGCAGGGGAGAGAGGGTCTGAACTAGCCACCCAAAGCAGAGCAGGCCCCGGTGGCGATGAGCCGGGAAGGCTTCCTGTGACTGTGATGGCGGGTCCCGACCGACACAAGAGCTCTGGGCTGTGGCCACCAACTAACTTTTCTTGTTCCTAAATACCACCTCCCGCTTTGGAACTCAGCTGCTCACTAGAGCACCCCAGGGTGACGAGCATTAAGGAAGACCCTCCATCCAGCCCTCTAAGACCCGAACATCAAGTGCACTCGACTAGGCATCCTTATTACAGGATAATTATTTGGCCTCAAGATAGCACCCAAACAGTTGCAATATGCTGCTTCTAATTACGCCCCGTAACAATTTCAGCTGGTTAAATAAAGAGATTTCTCAAAATGACTTTTTATAAAAATATGCCACGCTGAAATAATATAAAGGCTGAACACAAAATTTTTAATGAACTGTCAACTGAGAAAGCGCAGTGGGACACGGTTCTATCATTTAGATTCACTACAGGTTTTTTAAAGAGCCAGGGCCCGAAACACGTGGCACGGATGCAACGGCCAGGGGGAAAATGTAAGGGAAGTGCAAATGCGAACCCAAGCGGTGCAGGCAGCAGAGGTGCGGTGCCGCTCAGGTGCAAGGCATCGAGGACGCGGCCCGCCCCGGAATCACCCAGGACGCACATCAGTCACGTCCATCATTCACGCTTGTCAGGATTAAAACCACAGCAGTGCTCCGCGGGCACCTCAAGATGAATCCATTATCTAACCGGGCAAAACGAATCCCGAGCAGAGGCCAACTTTCAGGACAGGACGTCCGTCACTGCGGTGATTCAGGAGTTGGGGCTAATAAATCTCAAAGTAGGGAGCTAAGCGGGGAAACCACATGAGAAGCATGCGTGCGGCAATCTGTGCGCAGTCGCAGAGGACTATGGGAGGGATGGCAGACTACACCCAGCACCTGGCTGCAGCGCCCGCCTGCACTGCTGCCCCGCGGTGGAAGGCCCAGCGCAGCTGCACAGGGAGTCCATTTGTAGGGGAGCGGCCACAGGGCGGACGGGGCCACGTGGGCTCTTGTCTGAGGTCCTGATGACTCTGCGCTGGGCACTGCTGGAGTTGGGCTCAGACAGAGAAACTCTCCAGACTATTCCCAAGTGGTCTTGAGGGCTGGTTCACCAGGTGCCCCCAAAATACCAAGTCGCCATCTGGTGCATCACCCATGCTCTGGGTGTCAGTGGCAGGATGGTGAAGGAGGGAGGGAGGGAGGGAGGGAGGTGTGGATAATGGATGAACGGATGGACAAAAGGTGGATGGTTGGATGCATGGATGGTTGGATGGATGGATGGATGGATGGATGGATGGATGGATGGATGGATGGACGGATGGTTGGATGGTTGGATGGATGGATGGATGATTGATGGATGGATGGCTGGATGGATGGATGGATGGACGGATGGTTGGATGGATGGATGGATGGACGGATGGTTGGATGGACGGATGGTTGGATGGACGGATGGTTGGATGGACGGATGGACGGATGGATGGATGGATGTATGGATGGATGGATGGACGGACGGATGGTTGGATGGATGGATGGATGGACGGATGGTTGGATGGATGGATGGTTGGATGGATGGATGGATGGATGGATGGATGGATGGATGGATGGATGGATGGATGATGGATGCAGGATGAAGGAGCTAGCCCAGAAGATCAGGTCCTGACCAAACTGGAGGGCTCGGGAGGCGAGAGTATTTAGAACCTGGCATCTCCCTGGAACCCCTGTATTCCTAGCAGAGCCTTCAATGTGGGCTACAGTTCTCCTGAAGTTTTTGTCACACAAATTCTCCTTAGGTATGAGACATTTATGGCTGGGCTCTGCGCCCTCACGCCCCTCTGCGTCTGGAGCTCTTCCCTCCTCCTCCTCTCTACCTCCAGGGTTAATTGCTTGATTGCAAGAATCTTGTCTTTGGCACATCAGTATCCCCCCCAAATATCTAAAATAACCCCTCGCCACTGTGCATGTTCTTAAATGTTCAGGTCTAAGAAACCATCAGCTATAACTGCACTAACGGGCCGCTGAAAGGCAGCGGTTTCTGGGACAGGCCACCAGCCAGACACGTCAGGACAGAGGAAGGAGGAGGCAGGAGGGGGTGACTTCTGCTTTAAGTGAGGGTCTGTGGCTGGGGGGAGAGGAGGTCAACCATCCTGAGAATCAAGAAAGTTCTGCCTAGTCCCAGTCTAGAGAAGTAGGCAGTTAAAAAAAAAAAAAAAAACCAAAAAAAACAAAGCTAAAGGCCGGAGAACCAAATGCATCCATGGCTGGTATCCCAAATGCTGAAGGTGATTAAAAAAAGGGCACCTCCTCTTTTATAGAATCCTTTTCAATCATCTTTAATCTACGGAGGGGTTTGTTTAAAATCTAAAAATGTAGAAGATAAAAACAAACAGAAAAATCAATAATGTAGGGAGAACCACAGGCAAATTATGTCATCCTAAAAAGATTTAAAAAGACTCAAGTTCTAGAAGCCCTGGCTCTAAAACATTCAAACTATTCAAAGCGAATGACTACATATTTTATTTTTAAAGACCCCGGGAAAGAACTCGCTCTCTTCTGGTCTCCAGGAAGTCAGTCATCATCTTCTCTATCGCATCACAATGTCATCATCTTAAATAAGTTGGGACTCTTGGGAGCTAGAGTTCATTCATTCCTGTCTCCAACCGCAGCGTCTCTCTCTCTCTCTCCCCGGCATCCAATCACAGGTTGACTGCAATTCTAACTTACTCCCATGTAAACTACGGCCACGTGACCTTCAGAAAATCAAGTTTTTCAGGCCTTGTATTGTCACTCAACAAATGCAGGTATAAACTATGTCATCCTGGACTTGGAAGGAACGTTGGCTTGTTTGTTGTCAACTAATTTCGAGATTGTCAGTAAGAAAGTGACGCCATCACCCAGCACAGAGGCCTTTGCACACTATCATCTCTGCCGCCGCCGTACGGAATAGTAAGCAGCCTTTGGTAAAATGGGAAGCTGTGTCCCGGGCATTCTACACATCCCAGCCTCTAGGAGACAGGCTGGGTGTGTCTGGGGGTGCTGACTGCAGGAGGCAGCTGCTGAGGTGTCCAGGCCTGCAGACAACAGCTGGAGGGGCTGACAACAGGACAGGGGTGCAGGGCGCTCCCCAACAGGGTCTTCCAGCCCCGACAAGCAGCTACCTGTACGCAGGTGAACAGGATGGTGAAAGTAGCACAGTCCTAACTAACAGTGCGGTAATTGCCCAGCAGGATCTCAGCCAGAGGTTGTGATTATGAGCCGAGTAAACTATTAGAAGCTTCTGGACAATTAGTCGCTAAAGTGACTTTATTATGATGGAGCCTCTGGCGCTTCCAGAGCCTGCCACCCAGTGTTGCCGCCAGCAAAACTGGCAGGCCAGGGTCCTCATCACCGAGAGGGAGCAGCTGTGGCTAGAACGTACTGGGCTTCCTCTTCACGACCTGCTGATGGTCACTGCTCGTCCAGCACACAGTGTGACTTGCTCCAGATGCATTTGCTCCTTGGGCGGGGGTGGGGGCGGGGCAGGACACGGCTTTGTGTCCACTTGGGCCTGCATGCTGGACAGTGCTGGGGGACCACCCCCCCAAGCACGTGGTGATGCTCCCAGACCTCCCCGTCTGCATTGGTGTCCACCACGCTGGCTCACGTGCTGCGGCTGCCCTCTCACGGGCCTGTGGCGGACCCCAGGGACAGGTGCCAGGAGGACACACAGAGGCCAGGAGTGGAGAAAGAGCCTTTGGGTCTATCTGTGGGAGATAAGCCACTGCAGGTGCTGCAGCTGGGTGAGTGGACGGGCGCCTCTGAACTCCAGTCCCGACTGAGGCTGTGGAGGAGTCGGAGTTTGCGGCGGGCCTGGGTCATGCTCATTGAGAGCTGGAGAAAGACACGAGAGGTGGAGACTACTTCTCCTCTGTGCTGTACGCCTGAAGAGAGCCCTCCAGAGCTTCTCCCAGCCTGTGGTGGGCGAAGGCTGACGGAGGAGCAATTAACGCTCATGAATACGTGGCCAGAGTGCCCGGCAGAGAGAGGATCCGTCCCTGATTCTGTTCAGGCCCAGGATGGTCTCTCAACTGAGGAGTGAGCAGAAGTTTCTTGAACTGTCTTTGTCCCCAGAAAGCAGCTTAGCCAGTGCCAGGAGACTGTCCTCAGGTCACCTCCCCAAGGTGGCACCAGGCTGCCTGGGAAGGTTTGTGTGGCTTCTGAAGTCATGGCCGCAGGTGGTCCCGAAGGGACAGGGCACCACCCCGCTCGGGGCTGCAGCTGGCTCCTGGCTTGACTCACACCTCATCACAGGAAGTGGGTCCCCTACCTGCCAGACAGGTGCCCCCTGCCACGAAGGGCCGCCATCTCAGCAGGCATGTGGCCGGCGCCTAACAGTCACACGTAGAGTGGCTCAGACACAGCTAGCTCACCCCCCAAGGTCAGAGCTCCCTCCTGGCTCGGGTGGGCCTTCTGCTTAGGCCTTGGAAGGCCGAGGGCCAGGCACTGGCCAGGGTGGGCTCTGATCTGGAGGCTCTTACCTCCCAAGCTCTCCCAGGTCATCTGCAGAAGCCATGTCTCTGCACTGGTGGGTCTGAAGTCCCAGTGCTGAGCCAGCTGGCGGCTCCTCTGCCCCAGGGCACCTGCCTGCCTCTCACGTGCCCCCAACTGCACAAGAGCACGCAGCGCCTGCCCGGGCTTCGGCTGTCTCGCCTCCTGCTGCCAGGAGCCAGAGAAGGCTCATTGCTTTTATTTACCTTTTTAATTTGAGGTATCATTTTATTCATGTGACAGTCAAACATAAAAAGTGGTTGCACATGAAATAATTTACCAAGTCAGTCATTAAGGGTAAACCCACGAGAGGGACGGCATTAAAGTCTTCTGTAATCAGCACCAGGAGGGCTCTGGGGGACACGCACCTCACTTGAACCACAGACCTCAGTGTCAAGCTGTTTTTATTTAATTGGCGGTGGGGGCTGGGGGGTCATAATTCCATTCTCCTGCCGCCCAAGGACAGCCAGAGCGAGGCTGTCCCCACGAAAGCCTTCCCTGCACTGGCCCTGGTGCGGGTCTGAGTGTTGTGGCAGATGAAAGACTCAGTTTAGTGAAGGGGAGGTTGGAGGATGCAGCTGGAAATATCACCCTGAGCCAGGTCTTGTGGGAATTAAGTGGCTCTTTCAAGAGGCTGCTTGTCTGCAATCTCTGAGTGACACTTCCCATTAACAGGCATAACCTATGCTAAGCTCGAGATGTCGCTGGATTCCGAGCTCATTCGCTCGCTGGATTCTGTGTAGCAATCCGAACTGCAAGAGCTCAAGAACTGAATAATGATCTTCTCCCCCTACAGCTCATAAAATGCACCTAAAGAGTCATCCATATTCGCTTAATTCCTCCGATCCACACTCGGAGCCGAGGCGTCCCCTTCCGGGGAGCAGCACGGGCTGCACGTTCGGTAACAGAGCTGGAATTCCCGGCCATGAGCTGCAGCTCGTCAGAGAAGCTCCTGCAGGCCGCGCCACGCTTGAGGTGGGACTGTACCCCTCCCGGGGTCAGCAGGCGACAACCCACTGCCCGGTCCCAATAAGGCTTTATTGGCACACGGCCAGCGTCGACACGTCACGTTGAAGGTTCTGCCCTCAGAGCTGAGAATGTGGGCTGTGATTTTAGGCAAGAACATTCAAGGAGAAAAGACCCAGCCATCTCCTCCCGTCTGCACCAACAGCTGCTGCTATTTTCTCCCTGGAAACTAGTTAATCCCTCCCGATTGGCTGTGAAAACCGGCCACCTTTTACCACAAGACCAGTTGACTTGCTCATTCTTTCCTGGCTCACACAGCAATTTATGGTCAACCATCCCCATCCCGGGCCCCGCCAAGAGCCTTGGGAGACTAGGACCCAGGGCCTGCAGGGAGCGGTGGTGTCAGCCTGGAGCTGACTTCCCGGGGCCCTCATCTCTCACGGGGCCACGCACACACACCTGCCAGGTGGGAAGGCCTACGTGAGCCCACCTGGCCGCGGTGCCCACTGGAGACCCTGGCACATGATGAGCGTGACAGAAGTGACAGGTGTGCAGCCGCCTCCCGGGTGCCCCTGCGAGGCTCACGGAAGGAGATGCTCGCTGAGCTTGCGTGAGAGAAGTGCCTTCCGGGAGAAGGGACACCTGGATCTGAGCAGACGCAGGAGAACAGGCTCTGCTGGACACGGTTTCGTGACACGTCCACCTTCTTAGTGATTAGACGATGAAGAGAAACCAGCTCTCGTGGAAGCCACGCAAGGCAGGGGCGGAGCTGAGCCTGCTAGGGACGCTCTCCTGAGGACGGGGTGCGGCGTGTGACCGGGAGAGCCGGCGTCTGCGTGTGGCCGACTTTCTCTCGAGAATCTCTTTCATTATAACCCGGGACAAAGAGGTGGGGAGCAGAGCGTGCCCCCATTTTAAAGGCTGAAGAACGGGCAATGTCAGCAAAAGGGAGCTCAGGCCTGGCGTCATTCCGTCCCCGCGGCGCTACCTCCCCTGCTGAGGCGCGGCCAGGCCTTCAGCTCCCACGACCGCACAACGGGCTCAGGGTGAAGGAGACGCACAGGCCTCAGGGAAGACGGAGGGGCGGAAGCCAGGGCTGACTTCCCAGCTGCCCCCTCGGAAATCAACTTTCCAAAGTCTCTCTGAACTCCAGTGTCGACATGCTACGTTCACGCCCAATTAGTGACAGGAGCGGGGTGACAGGCGGATGACGGTGACGGCCGCTTCCTGCCTCCCGGGAGAGGTGGCCGGGGAGAGGCTGTCAGTCGGATTTGAGAGGGTTATGTCTGTGCTGCCATCTCCTTGCCCTCTGCGTCCAGGGGCCGAAGGCGTCAGCAGCAAGGGTGTCCCCGGAGCAGACGTGTCCCTCCCGCTGCGTCCCCGTGGCCCTGAGGATACCTCTGCTCCCAGGTGTTTGCAGACCCCGTGACAATGCCCAGCTATGTGGGGGGCAGCTGAGGCCCCTCCTAGCACTGCAAGAGCCAAGCTCCAGCCTTACCAGGCAGCTGCCCAGGGGCCAGTGCTTTCCACTGCAGCTGGACAGCTGGCTCCAGCTCCGCGGACAGCAACAGAAGGCGGTCCCTTGAACTAGACCCCCTTCCACACACAGAGAAATGTTCCCAGAACAAAGGAATGGAAGGCTGGGCTGGGAAGTCCGTGTGCCCCCCATGCCCCTGCTGCTGGCCCCTGGCCTTGGGCCCATTTCTCAGGCCGCCTTTTGGTTCCAGCCTCACCCACACTTCCTGAGGCTGACTGGTTTGGGGTCTCCATTGGCCAGGGCCCAGCTCGGTGCTCTCAGCCCTGACGTGCTCCTGCCCGCCTGGTCTCGCAGAGGGCCCTGGGTATCTCCTTCCACTCATGCAGCTGCCCCTGCTGCCCGGCCCCTGCTGCCAGCCCCTGCGCGCCGGCTGACCCAGCCCCCCAGCCAGTCTTCTGGAAAGACTGGAAAAAGCTTAAAAAAAAAACCCCTAACTCTACAGCTGCCTCTTTTCCCTGCCAGATCCTTGCTCTCCGAGGTGGCTGTTTGCTTAAGTGACCCCGATCCTTCACTTTGGGAGGTGCCTCAAGCCTGAGCTCGCCAAGCTGGGCTGAGCCTTCTGCGCAGTAGAGGGTTCCCAGGAGGAGGAAGGGGGCGGCTCGCAGAGGGGCTGCAGCACTGGGGAGCCCAGGGCGGCTGGGGCCCCTGCTTGCCCCACACAGGAAGCCTCCCTACCCCCCACACCGTGGGTGGCAAGGAAACGTGGCGCAGCCACGACAGAGCAGCAAGGAAATGCCTCAAAAACTTAAAAATAGCAATTCCATATATTCGGTTTTCTCACTTCTGGGTATATACCCAAAGAATATAGAAACACGAGCCCAAAGATGTCTGTGCACCCCTCATTCAGGCAGCGCTGTTTACAAAAGCCAGAAACAGCCCCCGCCCGATCGGCTGAATGGGGACGATGCTGTGTCCACGCGCAACCTGCTCGGCCGCTGCAGGAACAAAGTCCTGCCACAGGCAGCACGAGGCTGGCCCTGCAGGACAAGACGCCGAGGGAACCGAGTCAGGACGAGGAGGCAGGCCCCGAGTTCACGCCTCGGGGGGACACAGAGAAACAGTGCAAGCAAATGTGCTACATAAAACAAAAACAAATTTCTGGATGCCAAGACCAGGAGTGATCCCCAGAAGGGAGGGGGCAACTCGGGGGAAGGCGCCAGCCGTATGGTGAAGGAGGGGACAGAGCGCCCAGGGGTGCACGTGAGGCTGTTCACAGCAGTGCACACTGACCTTCAGGGCAACGCCATGTCATGAAAGGCATTCAAAGAAAAGAAGCCCCCGAGCAGACTGCGCTGCCGGAAGACACCCTCGAAGAAGGCCCCAGCCGCGGGCGATGCATAACTGACTGGGACCCATAGCAAGAGGGTGAGGACCCGTGGGCCCTGAGGCGTGAGCAACTGCAGGAACCTCAGGAAGCAGTTCCTGCAGCAAAGACCAAAGTTTGCTGCTGCAAGGCGCATGCTCCGGGGCAAAATCCACGAAACCAAGCTGCTGGAGACCAGGCTGTGCCTGTGCCGCGCGAGGCTCCTGGAGTCTGCCAGGGGGACCCAAAAGCCACCTGTTCACCTGACCTGGGGTTTAGAGAATGGGGCTCCCCGGGGCGGGCGCAGCCGGGTGTGGATACCTCGCTCCATCCGGGAGACGGCACCCACAGGCCAGCAACTCCAGGCCACGCTGCGCCGTCACCGCGGGCTGCGTCTTCACTGCGGCCGCGCCGACCGGCGGCGGCATTGACTTTTCACTAATGCACAGCAATTGGGTGATCACCAGCTAATGATCTTCTACCTTCTTAATGCTAAGTGACTTATTACCCATAAACACACTCGCAAATGCTCCAGGAAGCTCCCGCCAGCCGAACACATGCAAGTTAAGCTTCTTAATTGAAAATATAATCTGTATTGCAGAGATTAAAATATATTAGATTCATTTTGGTTCTATTCTTCCCCATTGTCCCACATACATTTTCTTTATGCTACACAATCAAATTAGTTCCCCTGCTACGGAAATTATTTCAACACCATAAATCAATTTTATGGTGACGCTGTGACGGAACGTGCTATTTAAAGGAAACGCGCATCAGGGATGGAGCCATCTCCTTCCTGACGTGAGCCGTGTTCCCCGCCACGCTGCCGGCCACCTCTGCGATGGGATTCCCTCGCTTTCTTTCCTTCCTCCTCGTCCTCCTTGGGGAAGACTTTGGTTTTGGCGGGGGAGGGGAGGGGGGCAAGGCTGGGAGCGAAACCTTGGCCAGGCCGCCCTCCAGCCCATGGCCAGGGGCCTCGCGCCTGCCCTGGAAGCAGCCTCGCCCAGCGCTCCCGGCAGCGCAGCCCGGCCCCCCGCGCTAGCTCCTGTCATGCCACAGTGGCTGTGTTTGTTTTCTTACTGACACTTACTAGTCGACGACATTCTGTAATCTCGTTACACGTTTGTTGGGTGACGGTCTGAGCATCTCCCAGCTCTGCCCGGATGAGAAGGTAGACCCGGGAAGGCAGGGCTTGACCCCTCCTGCTCAGCCTGGAGCCCCCGGCACATTGACTGGACCTGGCACGAACACATGAAACAAGGTCATGCCATCCTTTGGGGCTGGGAGGGTTGCCAGGAAGGGACCTGGCTACCCTAGGTGGCCTTGGCGGCCCCCAGCTCACAGTGCTAGGCCCCTGGCCTTCCAAGCAGCATGAGCAGGACCCTTGCACAGGCTGAGGCTGCTCCTGGGGGGCTTGGCTCCCACCTGCCCCCACCTGCTCCCACCTGCTCCTACCTGCTCCCTCTTGCTCCCACCTGCTCCCTCCTGCTCCCACTTGCTCCCACCTGCTCCCTCCTGCTCCCACCTGCTTCTTCCTGCTCCCTCCTGCTCCTACCTGCTCCCACCTGCTCCCACCTGCTCCTGCCTGCTCCCACTCCTTCCCATTGTCCAGCTCTGACTCTCAGACCCATTCGGCCCTCAAGACACTATCCTGTGAATGTGGACCTCTCGTCGGGATGCTGGGGCCTGAATGTCACCATGGCCCCCTGGGTGGGGACTACACTGAGCGCCCTAGACAGTCAGCGCGAGAGTCCCGTGTCCTCAGCGACACCCAGAGCCGGAAGCACGACCAGCGCCTGGGAGCAGCAGTCCCAAGACCAGTGCTGGCTTCAGGGGCTGCCCCTTGCATGGGCTCGACCCAGAGACCCCACGAGATGCTCCAAGACGCGCCGGTGGGCAAAGTGCCACCTGGGCAGGCCACACGGGGATGCCTCAGTGGACCCCGTCTTGACAGCAGCAGGGAGCGAGTCTGAGCTAGCAGGCAGGAGCAGGCGGGAGCAGGTGGGAGCAGGTAGGAGCAGGAGGGACCAGGAAGAAGCAGGTGGGAGCAGGAGGGAGCAGGTGGGAGCAAGAGGGAGCAGGAGGGAGCAGGTGGGAGCAAGAGGGAGCAGCCCTGGCCTAGGGGGTCAGCTCTGGCACCACAAACGATTCCGGGCGGCCAGAGGCTGCAGGCTGGGGCGCCCTAGCTGAGGATGACCCGTGCGGACTTGGGAGCAAACAAGGGAGCAAAACGGGTGTGATTTCAACAGGCCAACGGATTCCAGGTCGCGCGAGTCTCAGAACCTGACCGCGGTCACGCTGTCTCGTGGAAGGACAGGGGCCGGCCTGCTCCGCGGCGAGCAGCAGAGCACGCTGGGGGACAGGGCTGCTTCCCACCTGCGCTTCTTGGCAAGAAACGCAGTCTGCCTGCTGCCGCAGCCCCGTACCCACAGGCGTGGACCAAAATACACACTTAATGAGGTCACGACGTAAAGATGGAAATGGCTGAAATCCATAGTGTGAGCCCAGAAAAACTGTCAGCAAAATCTCAGAATAGCGTTACTAAGGTCTGTCAAATGTGGGGAGACAATCCAGGAAAATGACAGGCGTGTCCATGGCGGGGCAGCTCAATTTAGCTCTCGGCAGCCCCTGAGCAAGGTCGGGGTGAAGCGCTGATTACTTAGGGGGTTTCTGTCTCCACTGGCATTTCTCAGGACCTGGTGCTTTGGGGGCAGGGGCTGGGGGTGTGGGGGGCAGTGGGAGGGAGAGAGGCCGCGGGGGGCATTGAGGGGTCTCAGCCCCCCTTTTCAGACTCCCAGTCTTTGCGTCTCCAGTTTGGTGCAGGACGAGGCTAATCGACCTGCCGCACTCAGCGTCCTACAACACTGTCCTTTCAAGGAAAAGCCCCCACCCAGGCCCAAACCACCCGCAGGCCAAATCACAGACCCGAGAGCCCAGACGCGGCTCTGGTCCACTCGGAAGAGACCCACTCCAGCACAGCGCCATCTCCAAGCTCCCGCGCAGGAGCCCAAACTCAAGGCCAAGCAGGACGCGGGGAAGTTTAATTTTCTCCCGGTGTGATTCAGGGATTTCTTGTGGGAGGAAAAACGCGTTCGCGCCCGCCTCCTGAGCAACGTCGCGAGGCTTTCCCTTGGGCTGAACGAGAGGAAGACCCCGGACTCGTCCCCCGTTGACCTGGCGAGACGGTCACCAGGACTCCTGACGCTTTCACCCCGGCCCTGATGACGGGCACAGAGAACAGCCGGGCAGGGAGCGCCTCGCCCTACAGCTTCTCTGGGCCCGTGTGCCCACCCCAGCCTGAGGGTCGTGGAGCAGGGCCTGCTCCTCCACCTCTGAAGCCCCAACGTACTTTCCGGAAACAGCCACACCGACGCCGTGTCACAAACGCTGGTGCCCGCAGGAGTGAAATTCCAGCAAGGTCCCCTGGGGTATTTTTAGAGGGAGCCGGGGAGAGACAAGAGCGGACAAGACGGAGGATGGGACGGAGGTGGAAAAGGGACCTTCCCACAGACCCCGTGGAACCCAAACCTCGATGTTTCTTAAACCTCTGGAAGGGCAGGGCGAGGCGTCCAGGAAACCCACAGCAAGGTCAGAAAATGAGGATGTGCTCAGTGACGCCAAGGAAGGACTCCACTTGCTAAAAAGTCTGTGATGACATAGGTGACGCCGTTGGTCATTTTCTTGACTCCAAAAACCTCAAATGTGAGTGCTCAATAGACATCTGCCTGCCTAGTCTCCAGAAGTTTCCTGCAGTTCACATCCCACCAGCCATCTGGAGCGCTAGGCCTGCGCTTCGGTGAGAAGAGGCAGGAAGAGGTCGGCCTCCGTCCCTCACTTCCCGTGACGCCAACTTGGACAAGCGGCAGCCTCTGGTTGGATGTAAAAATGGTGTAGCTGCCACGTCAACAAGATGGCAGCTCCTTCGAACATTAAAAATTAACATATGACCCAGCAACCCCACTTCTGGGTCTGCACCCCAAAGAACTGAAAGCAGAATTTCTGACATTTCCACCTTCATGTTTATAGCAGTATAATCACAGCAGCAAAAAGGTGGAAGCCACTCAAATGACCATCACCAACAGGTGAATGGCTCAAAAATCGGGGTGCATGCCTGCAACGACATCTGGGGTACATGTGTGCGACGACACCCAGCCTCAGAAGCGCAGGGGATTCTGACTCGGGCTGTGTGGATGAACCCTGAGGACGCCACGCTCGGGGAAATAAGCCAGACACAGAGAGAAATACCGCATCACTCCACTTGCACAGGTCTCCAGAGCCAGCAACACGACAAACAGAGAGTACGATGGTAGGAGAAGGGTAAGTGGAATTGAAGAATTGGGGACAGAGAAGCAGTTTGCAAGATGAAAAAGTCCTGGCACAATAGTGTGATGAACGGTGTGAACGGTGCACTTCAGATAACTAAGATGGTTTACGTTTAGGATGATTTTGTCAAAATTACAATTTTTTCAATGAAAGTAAAAAGCCAAGTCAACATGCCTATGACACAGCAGGGCCTGGCACATATTTTACTGTCGGCCGTGGACGTTGGGGCTGTACCAAATGGTCATCACCGCTGATCACACGCTGCGCTTCCAGGTGATGAACAACGGGTCAATTGACCTCACTTTATGATGAAAAATTGGGAGCACCTGATCTGCTGGGGAGCCAGGCGCACTGAGCCAACCAAAATTAATAGGATGTGGTCATCACAGGCTGCAGAGCTGGAGGCCATCCCGGACAATCAGAGGGAAGGTCAGGGCCATGCCCAAGACCACCGTGCAAAGCCCAGGGACCGCCAGGAGAAAAGCAAGGATGACTCAGGCCCGAGCGAAGTGGGCAAAGAAAGAGGAATTTGAGTGAGTCCTATGCTCTGCACAGAACGAGGGAGGCCTTGTTTCTCCTGACTGAGGACGGGGCGAGGGGCCTCCAAGGCCAGGCAATTCCTCACATGACGCTCAGTCGGGAGGGTGAGTAAGCTGACCCTCCGTGGACAGAGAGGGCTCCTGACCAGGGACGCCTGCAGCTGGATGCCCTAGGCCAGGGCAGATGAGACCCTGGCTCCCGGCATGGCGGCCCCTCAAGAGCGACCCTGGAAGCAGCGGGAACCAGGCAGAAACGCACACGTCCAGGCTCCTTCCCAGACTCCTGGGGCGGAATCTGTTTCAACAAGCCCTCCAGGAGGTCCAGTGTAGGAGAGAGTTGGGGTGCGCTGGGGTGATGGGCCATTTCCTACTTGGGTGCCATCAACACATCCAGGTATCTGTGCGCCAATGACCGTGAGATCCACAACGGGGCACTCGGCCCAGGCCAAGACTTCACAGATCTGCCGGGGCCAGACTTCTTTTGGGGTTAATTTTCCACCATTGGCTTCGGCTGTCCTCTTACCTTTTCTTCTTCCTACTGCCGTCCTACACGCCGCGGCAGCAGACAAATCGGCCTCCTCGCTGGAGGCAGTAAGAGACGGCGGTGATGCGTTCTGGCAGCCTCTGGAGCTGACTTCCTTCTAGTTCATGACAACCGAGGCATTAAATAGTCCTAAATCACCGGGCTGTCCCTGCCTGCTCCGGGACCACTCCTGTGGCTTTGAAAATCCAATATGAGGAATCATTCTTTATGGCAACCTCTGTAGCTGCAAGCAAAGCAATTTAGAGCCCTCTCACATGGGAACAGCTTCACACGCTCCGCGGCTGTACAGTGACTCCCTGACTTTGATAGCGCTCATCGAGCAAACAGCTTAAGTAATACAAATGAGTCATCAGATCTCCGTGATGTAAACAGTCAGAAACATTGTTCCCTCTGAACAAACTCATAATAAGGCAGCCAAGACGTGCAGCTATTTACTTGCCACCCAGTCATCCCAGCTAATTTGGTTCTCAGCTCTCGAAGCAGCGCTTTATGCCCACTTCCTTCGCCCCCGGGCAGGAGTGCTGGGGTGGACAGCTGCTCAGCTCCTCCTTCCAGAAGGGGTGGGTGGGGGCGCGGGGACAAAGGGCGGCAGGCCCCGTCCACAGCAAACCCCGAGGCTTACATCTCACCTGTGGAGCCAGGACCTTCCTAACAAATGCTCAGCCTGGCACCCCTGGTCCCGCTGAGACATGAAGGGGAATGCTCAACCCGCATGTCCCTCGCTGATTAGAAACGTGGCACTGGATGTGGAGAAAGTCCCCTGTCCGCTGCAGGCCTGGGAAGTGCTCAGACACAGCTGAGGGGTTAGGAAGTAGACAGGCCCCGGCTGCCATCAGACAGCGAGGGCCCCGCGCCCTGGACCTTGTGCCTGGGAATGAAAAGCCGGGGAGGGGGGTGTGCCTGGCAGGAGAGGGGCTGGCAGCTGCAGAGCACATGGACCACGTTCTGACCAGGGGCTGACGTGCCCAGAAGGCTCAGCCCGAGACCTGAGCCCCCAACGCTGCCAGGCAGGGAGAGTCAGGTGGTTTCTGAACTCCCACCAACCGCGAAGCCAGCAGGACTGGATGAAAACACAGTGGACAGCCACCACGTCCAGCAGGAAGTGGACAGGACAGCTCCAATGCCTCGTGCAAGTTTTCTTGGGAAACCAGCCCAGCGGGGCAGTCCCATCAGCATGTGGGCACCAGCCCTCCACACCCACCCACCCACCCACCCCACACACCCATCACCACTACCACAATCACACACACACACACACACACACACAGAAGCATACAAACTGGTGATAACTGGACACAGTCTGCAGCACATGCCACAAGAGGAGGCTTTACACTTCCCTTTCATAAAACAACAAAGTATCAACAAAGAAAAGAAGACTTAAATGTTCAAAGTTATGAAAGGCCAGAAACGTAAAAGATACCATAAATCTGATGAGCGCAGTTCCTGAGGGCTTTCTCAACCTTTTTTATCCACTTCCAAGGTAATCTATTTAAGTTATCAAATTAGCAATGCAAAAACAAAAACATTTTCTTTTAAATGGATCTCTCGTTTTAATCCTAAAACAGTCCCTAAATTATTGTCAGAGCATTGCATTCTTTCAATTATGGCTAATTTAACTGTTACACTTTGCACATAACACATGTAAATATTTTTCTTAATTCTTATCCAGAGAGAGATTATGGTAGAATTCCTTTTAAGAAATCAAGATAGTCATATTCTCAAACTTCAATTTTAATGCCCCCCATTGCTTTATTTTTGGTTTAGTGTCATAATAGCTGAAAGTCTATCACACAGAGATAAATTTAAAGGCCCCCCAAACAGTTCTCCAGGCTTCTCTATAACGTAATCAGTGTAAACAAACCTTTTTTCCCTGATAAATTCCTAAGATGATGAAATGGCCAAGTGAGAGGAAGCAGGCCTAATGGTGAACTTAGGACAAACTTCTACACGAAAGGAAAGACCCCATTCACATGAACACAAAAATGTTTACAGAGGGTCGATGTCAAAAGAGCCTCCGGAACCTACATGGTGTCAAAGTTGTGCTTCCACATGTACTCATGGGCCCAGTTTCAGTGGAGCCCGACCAGGGCCTCCTGCAGGCCTGCAGCATCCGGCACAGCACGAGTCCATTTAGACGGAGTAAGTGAGCATGAGGCGTGTCCCTGGAAGCACCTGTTTCCAACGACCTCCTGGTGCAGTCTGCAAGTTCAAATCCCTATCAAATCCAAGCCAAATCCCCACAAAAATGCACTTAAGGGGCCTCCCTTGTGGCGCAAGGGGTTAAACAACACACTATGAAACAATCCGCAGCCTCTGCAGCACGAGTTCGATCCCCAGCCGGCCAGGGAGCAACCCACATGGCGCAGCAGACCTCTCCTGGCTCACCCACTGCTCCCCTCAGCAGTGTACTTCGCTCAATCTGCCTGTTCTGTTCCCCGCTCTGTCTCTGGTGAATCCTCTCACCCCCCACATCTCTGGCCTGTACCCCAGCTCTTGTATGCATAATAAATAAATCTTAAAAAAAAAGTTCTTAAGCTCCCCCCAGAAAATATTCTACTTCCAACACAGACATCACGATTCTGGGCTCAATTCATCGGGTAACCCCGTAAAGGTCTGGTCTACGACGTGACTAGAGGAAACAATCCCTGCTCTGAATCAAACAGCCCCTGAAATCTGCCCAAAGAAACAAGCCAACAAGTTTCCACCTTGGCGCAGAGATGCCACGGCAAACGCACATCCGACTTCCACAGCTGAGACGCAGTCCTGCTGAGTCTTTGCCAATGGCAAACAGATGGCCAATCCGAAAGGAGATTTTGTTCTTGAGCCACGGGCACCTCCACCACTGCCCTGCTTGCGTCTGGCAGCCCTCTCCTGGGGCCCTGACCTTCTCCGTTTCAGGAGCTGTGTTACCAAAATCTCATACTGTGACCCAAAGTGTACCCCAGCGCGGTGCCCGGTCACAAGTAACAGAGGTGCTCCCCACTAGACTCAGCGCAGGGCTGGGAGGTGATGGGTGCACAGGTACTGACGCTTTGCTGTACCGCGGAAACCCCGTCTGTCTGCACACCGGGGTGCTCTGACCACTCTCGTCAGGGGACACCATCACGCTCAGCTGGATGACCAGCCGGGGTGCAGAACTAGGGCTTGTGAGTGCCACCAAGGGAGAAGTATTTCTCGAAAACCAAGTCAAAGCTCGGCCACTGCAGAAATTCTACACATCAGGTTGGGGTGACATGGCCAGAAAAACCAGAAATGAGAGAATCCCCCCAATTCCACTTGAAAGAAATCTTAGACAGAGACAACTGAGTGAGCCTTTTTGAACGGCCATCAGGAGAACCACATCCAAAAGCAGGTGTTGTCCCTAGAGAAGAAGGGCAAACCTTTTTTTTTTTTTTTTTAAAGATTTATTTATTTACACTGGGTACAGTCAGAAGCGCGGGAGGGTGAGAGAATTCACCAGAGCCAGAGCGGGGAGCAGAGCAGGCAGAAGGACCGAAGGACACTGCTGAGGGGAGCAGCGGGCGGCAGGAGAGGTCTGCGCACCATGCGGGACCCTCCTCCAGTAGCCGGGGAGCAGCCGGGGATCGAACCGGCGCCGCAGAGGCTGCGGGCAGCTTCGCAACCCAGCGCTCAACCGCTGCGCCACTGGGGAGGCCCATGGGGCAAAACCTTTTTAAAAAGAGGGGTGCATGTATGTATTTTATGTCAAAATAAGATGATTAAGTGGTGTGATAATCATTGAACCAGCTTCCATTTTCCAATTAACCACCAACTCACTGGCTTAACCACACTTTGAAAAATCCCATCACAAGCAAGTATAAGATTTTCCTCTTTGGTAAAATGCAAAACTACACTAGAATTTTCCTCATCTTAAAAGAGTGAAATGAACCTCTAAGTTCCCCTGGGGTCATGGAGAGCTGGAGAACAAGTTGTTAGGGTGACACTACCTTCCAGAAGAGCGTTTGTTCCAACTGGAGACTTTTCTGTGTCAGCCCGGAACCCCAGGGCCCTGTGAGTCTCTGCATCCCAAGGGGCCGGCACGTCCTGCGGTCCTCACTGCCCTGTCCACGCTGTCTCTCCACCCGGTGTCCCTTCCACTCTCCAGCACTCCCGGCCTAACCCACTGCTAAAAGTCTCTTAAAGAACAATCCTCAAAGAGCTTCTCCCTGAACTCCCGGGTCGGGCTGGCCCAAAGCGACTCCTTCTGGATGATGGGGCCACGGCGTGTTTTACAGAATTCCATCTGGCGCTCCAAGTTCCGTGATTAGACACCTCTCGTCCTCCACTAAGCTTTATGTGAGAGTCCCAGGGCCTAATCCAGAAGTTGCCAGTGACTGTTGCTGAGTGTGTCCTTGACCAAGTGTCAGCCAGGCGCCCCTGGGTTTCTCTCTCCCCCACGAGCCTTGGCCTGAGCAGGCCCTGCTGGGTCTTCACAGCCAGTTTTGGCAAGAATGCTAAATTTGTGAATGAAACAGTCACCGAGCCTTCTGGGCCTCACTGAGGAGCTCTCCTCCTTGTCCGTGAGCAGGGCCTTCCTGAGCCGCCTAAAATCAGAATTCAGGGAAGTTCTGACAGTTGCGCCCAGTTGGTTTTCAAGAGACCTCTGCTCGCTGCAGGCCTGGGCCTCATGAAATACACCCAGAGAAGCTGGACCCTGTCTCCCCTGCACCATTCCAATGCAGTTTTTATGCGTCTTCATAAAGTTTAACAAGGCCCAGCTCCGGGCAGATCACCCGCCTCCATGCTCCCGGAGCAGACAGCAATCTCAGCTGCGAGACGATTTATGACCCAGTTGGGGATGAGAGAAATACAGAGGGAAGATGCTTTCTGGTAGACAACGGTCGCAGGGAAGGCTTGCTTGGCTGCAGGAGAACTGAAGATACTCCAATAAATTTACAAAGAAAGGAAAGCTCTGTAAACTTATCCATGAGAGGTGATTTAAGGAAAAGATGTCATTTTGTTAATGAATGATTTATGGAAAATGCAAACAGATTCACCGCTACAATTATCACCAGAGTCTCGAAACAGGGGATTTGCTCTCTAATTAGTCACAGAGTCAAAGGAACCCCTAACAAAGGGATTCAACTGTGAAACACTGGGTCATCTGACCTGTGATTTTTGACACTAATTACCATATAGATGTTATTTGTATGGGTATTAAGGTTTTAAGGTCACGGAACACTGTATCGCAAAGTATGCATGAGCAAAAACTGAAATTATGGTGTTCATAACCAGGAACCAGTCTGATCTTAATAATAGTATTTAAATTCACATTGATTCACTCTTAATGGATTATTTTCCATACAGATGGGTTATTACACATGGGGGGAATAATTGCTTTTCCAATAATATGTTTGGTGGCATTAATTAAGGAGTGTTTGTTTCCCCTCAAGAAAAGATAAACAAAACCTTGCAATGAATAATATTCAGATCAGGCAGCAGAGCGGGCGTCCCCGCAGGAGCCGGTGGGCGGATGGGACGCCTGAGCGCCCAGGTGCCCACGCTGTCCGCCCTGCCTTCTAGAAACGCGCCCCTCACTTCCTCTCCCTGGCTGCTTCGCTGCCAGGGCTCCGTAAGCTGGTACCAGGAGGCTGGGGGATGTTTGTAACGTTACCCAGATGCTAAGCTCCAGAGAATTTCCAGAACTTAGCAGAGGAAAGCTGGGCGTGGGGGCATGAGGACAGGCGCGGTGTTGCTGACGTCTGACGACAGAAGCCGGGTGAGAACACCACCACCTGCCTCCCCGCTGGAGCAGCCTGGGCAGCCCCGGGAGGTTCTTCTCTTCCCCCACCGCTCACTGCCCATCCTACCTCTCCGCTCGGACCGTCCATGAAGATGGTCGTGACAGTGACCGCCTTCTCGTCGCTCCTCATCCGGCTCCTCTCCCCACCACGGCCAATCTGCCCCCTCTAGACGCCATGTCTCCATGCCCCGTGCTCAGCTCACCCAGCGCCCAGCAGGCGTCTCACGAGCCGCTCCAGAGGGCCCATGGGTGCTCTCCTTTCCTTGCCAACCCGACTTGTCTCTGTAACAGGGTCCAGTCTCTCTTCCCTCGGCGCCGCCCCGAGCTCACCAGCTGGCAGAACAGCAGCTCTCACTCCTACCCCTTGCTTCCACCCCTCTCTGCCTGCTCTGGGGGGCTGCTGTTTTAGGAACCGCTGCCTGGGTCAGAGGACTGGTCCCCATGTTCAAGGGATGAACAGGACCCCTCTCCTGAGCCCCCTGGCCCTCTCACGCACAGCTGTCCACAGTGACCAGAGGACATCATGCCTACGTCGGGGGGAGAATGTGCTGTGGTCAAGGACGCACCTTCACCTCTTCAGCAAAGCCAGTGCCGTGTCCACTGACAGTGGACGGTGCACCCAGTCCGGGCTGGCAGCTCCAGGCAGGACACAAGGACACATGCCCCTGGGGCCCAGTGTTGGGCTCAGGTGAGACCCACCAGGGCTCTCTGCTCAGAGGCAGGTGCTGGTTGCTTCCCCTACCTGTGCTCCAGTCTCCTCTGAGATACCACATTAGAGGTCAGCTGGCAGTGACCGTGCCCATGGAAAGGCCACTTCTGCCAACTGAAGATACAAAGCAGCAGAGTGGGGCTGAGGGCCCCCCAGGGCTCTGAAGCCTCATGACCCAGCCCCAGCAGCCCTCCACCCGGTGCATGGAGACCAGACCCCCAGGTCACAAGGGGCGTCTCCCACACTCTTGCAGCCACAGACGCCTCCACACCTTCATCCGCAGAGACCTCATCCGGCAGGTCCGGCCGGGCACCGCTGGGCTCCTTGGTCTTTTATTGGTTGTTTTTTGTTTTTTTCTCAGAGTCTTTCACATTACAAATTGAACCTGTCAAGCTGGAACTCCCCGTCTCTGTTTTTAATATCCCTTAACAACTCCGAGGCAGCCAACGGTGGGCAGGAGACAGGGCATGAAATCTGCCTGCCAATATCCACTCCCAGCGGGTCGGATGTCGCCTCACATCACCGGCAGGTCCTCCTGGCTGAGATCAAAACCACGGCCGGGTGCCGGGGGGTGGGGGAGCTGCCTGGACCGCCGAGCCTCTTCCTAAATAGATGTGGCCAATACGTGTGTGCCAAGTGGGCAGCAGCCCCTTTACCAGAGCAGCAGGGTGCAGGCACCCACAAGGCCAGACGTCCCGCAAGCCTGAAAATAAGCGACCCCAGGAGAGCGGCCACGCGCCCCTTCCTCTCTTCACGGGGCTCCCCCAGCGGGAACCAAGAGCCTGACAACACCGAAGCCCAGGGCAGGGGACCTGCCACTTCTCTCCCTCTGGACCGTGGCATAGAGGCGCTGATGGGGGCCACGGTTGAAGCAGGAGGGGACACAAGGTTCCGCTAAAAGCCTCCCAGGGGCTCCCGGAGCCAAGCACGCGGCCGCCGGGTGACTCAGCACACGGCGATCTCGGCCTCTGCCCGGGAGAAATGGAATCTCACGCGCGGACACCAGCACACGAGCGGCCACAGCAGCTTAGCCAGCAACCGCCCCGGGCTCAGAGCGGCGCTGCAGTCACACCTGGAGCTCAGATGGAGCTCGCGGGCGCTGACCACATGGCGGCGGCACCCTCAAGTGCTCACCTATGGAGTCACCCCAGTCCCCCGAAATGGGAAAATCACTGGGAAGGAGGAGAGGTCTGTGGGGGCCAGAACTTGGGGGAGTGAGAGGAGAGGCCAGGCTAGAAGAAGGGGACACAGGGGTCGGATGGGAGAAGTCTTGGTGGTGGCGCCGGACACATTCATGGACACACGTGGTATGAAGGCAAAGACCTGAGTGTGCACATGCGTGCCACCCACAGAGGCGCCGCACCGAGCCCCGCCGCCCCGGGAGCCTGGCTGTGGCAGCGGGTGTTGCTCTAGTCACCACCGGAAGGGAGGCTGCCATGGCGTGAACACCACGTAAGACTCTGGGTTGTTCCCTCCAACTGCGTGGAAATCTACAATTTGGAAAGTAAAAAGTTGAAGAAATGCAATAAAAAATCTGTTTTCCACTCAAAACTATTTTTCACCTTCTTTTTGAATGTCACAGAAAAGGATTTTGCATTTACTAGACAAATATAGACACTATAAAAACACAGAATGAGAAGAGAATGCAAATCCTGTCCGGGGTAAGATAACATTACTCACGTCCTCGTTAGCTCTCTCTGGCGCTGATCTCAGAAAAACCCAGGATTATAAAAATCAAGATATAATTACAGACCAACTTCCCTACTCCCCCAAAAGACAACAGAAACAGACCCTTCAAGAGTATTTAAGTTTCTGATCAGCAAAAATAACCAAATGGAAATCCCATAATAGAAGTTAAGAACACAGAGCACTGGAGCACAGGACAGACAGTGGAATAGAGAAGCTGAAGGTAAACTTTCGGAAAAGGTTGTCTACAGTAACATACAGACACAAAATGGATGAAAAAATACAAACAAAAAAGAGCATAAGAGATACAGGTGAGATAAGGAGAGCAAACGAGGGAGAAGCCTTAATAACAGAGACACTGGCCAGAGACTTATTTTTTTAAGATTTATTTATGTATGCATACAAGAACTGGGGTACAGGCCAGAGATGCTGAGGGTGCAAGGAGTCACCAGAGACAGAGCGGGGAGCAGAGCAAGAGGATCCCCTGAAATCCACTGCTGAGGGGAGCAGCGGGGAGACAGGAGAGGTCTGCTGCGCCCTGTGGGTATCTCCCTGGCTGGGGATTGAACCCATACTGCAGTGGCTGCAGATTGCTTCATAGCGCTGAGACTTAACCCCTTGCACCACCAGGGAGGCCCAAGTCAAAGACTTTCAAAACATGATGAACTGAAGCACTCTAGAGACAAACCAACAACACACACACACCCTAGACAGACAGACAGACACACACACACACACACACACACACACACACACCCCCCTCTAAACATGCGCTCACCCCTATACACACACACACAAATTTCCTGTAAAGAAAGGGAGGGGCAGAAAGGAAAACACCCTGAAGACCCTGTGCAGACACAGCAATGACGTCACGGCATAATAACCTGAAAGAGGAGCCACTGACGTCACAACAGACACAAGTGACCCTCGCAGACCCCTGCCGTGGGCCTTGCAGGAGGGGTCAGCAACAGTGTGAGCGACACAATAATTTGACTGTAGCTTCTGTTTGGGATGCCTCTTAGAGAAAAAATTAACTTCTGTTCACAATTACATCACTATTAATAATGCTAGCATTGCTGTTTTCTGAGAAACTTTCACATCCTTATGTGCATATGAGAAATAGATGTCGTGTCCATGTATCCCACGTTCCCCCAGCGGATTGGACATATCACATCTACATGCACGCGCCAAGCAGCGATGACGTTATCATCATTCAGAGCCACAACTTTCAGTATAAGAAAATAAAAATTTAATTAAAAAAATCTAAGTGAAAACACCATAGTCCTAATTGGAAATAGAGACGCCTGCATGAATCCACGCTGTTGCTTTTGCTGTGGGGAATGTATTTCCCGGCCGTGTGTGCTAAGAGGCTTGCACACGATGACTGAGTCAGCTGAGCACCCTTATCGCTCAGACTGTGATCTCTGCACAGACTCCACCAACAGCACCTGTGCATCACGGGCTGATTCCAGGTTGGGACAGGACAGGCATCGGATGGGCCTGGGCACTGAGCCTCCAGAAAGCCAGGTCAGCAGTGTCCGGGGGACCAGGGCCTGCCAAGTCCACAACGGGGTAATGATGTGATAGGCTGAGACGCGTGATAATTCAAGATAATAGGAAAGAAAAAGCCGCCCTGGTCATCCTTGGAGAATCCAGGGGAAGCAATACACTATTCAGAAAATAGGTCAATAAAAGAGGCTGACAATTATCTTTCCTCTCTTATAAAAATTGCTCTTCAGTGTAATCAAATATTTTGTGACAGAACTTTACAACTCGTGAAAGAATTCCAACAAATCAATGCAGACAGACCAACAGGATCAGGAAATGAAAAACTGCAAGCCCAAAGGAAATAATGTGCCTGGGTACTGATCATGGGCTGCTAGGATCATAAGTGGAAAAGGATCACATTTGGAATAAATTTGGACAAATGGGTAAGTGCTGACAGCACCTGCAGACAAACCACTCTCAGCAGATACACGGGCTCCGTGATGCCATGGAAAGATCAGACCAATAACTGGCACACAAACACCCCACTTCATTAATGTGTCAACTCACAGTGGCTACAATGGACAGAGGAACCTGTCAAGTAACACCACAGGCATGAATGTGCAAAATCCAAAATGTGGAAATTCTCATAGGACACGTGTTGCAATATTGTACACAAATAAACAGATTAAAGGATTTTTAAAAGTAAGATGTTGAACCTAAGATGAAAAAGGAACTTACTAAATATAAAAGCCAAGTGCAAAGTCTACACCTACATCCCGAGTCTCACGAACAGCAGAAAACACGTATGTGGCGGTTTCCGAGGTGTGGTCTATGGCGGCCGTGTCCGTCAGATCTCGTTGTTGAGAGGCAGGACTGCAGTGTTTGCACATGACCTGATTCATGGCTGGGGTAGCTTCAACATGCCAGGGAGAGTGTGATAACAGGGCACGTGGCGCTGGCTTCACAGCACGGGTGGACGGTGCCCTAACAGAGTCGTTACCGCTTCTGCTTCTGCACGAGCAAGAAGCCTCCACAATGAAAACTTAAAAGCCAGGAACACATGGCATTGGATTAACAGCCCGTCGGAGGAAAGCGCGCTCCCTTCAGCGACAAGGAAGACTCACAAGGAAGCAGGAATTCGAGAGTGGACTCGCGCCGGCACGGTGAAGACAGTCACTGCCAGCCCTTGGCTCTTGACCTGAAATGGTCTCAAAAATGCAACCAAACCAAAGACATTCTTAGACCCACAGCCAGGGGAGGATTCAAAACTAGCCAACCAGGAGGCCTCAGCAGACGAGAACTCACCCCAGACGGGCAGGCAGAGGCATGGGAAGGGTCGTCGGCTACTTACCAGGGAAAGGGGAAGATGAGGCAGACCGGGCGGCTGCCCGCAGGAGGCAGGGCAGCAGAAGTGCAGAGAGGCAGGCCGGAGGGGGCGACTGGGGATGCCACCCAGCAGCAACACACCATGACACCCCCAAGCAGGACACCTGCTTGGCACTGGAGTTCATTCTGTCTATCAGTTCATGAGCCGTCCGCCCAGGCACGTCTTCCAGGGGGTTCCTTGCTATGAAGCCACACTGCACGTGGTCATTGTGGAGGCCATGGGGAGCTGCTGAGGATACCCTAAATCCTCCAAGTCACACCCCCCCCCAACCCTAAGCTCTGTAAAGACCAGCAGCACCCAGGTCTTTGTGGGCTGAGGGCTCTCACCACATGGACCCCACACTCAGGCTCCCAGGCCTGGCCTCTGCAGCCGGGACGGCGGGCACAGGGCTCTCGCATGCACCCCTCTCTCACCTCCACACGGAGCTGGGACCTGGCCAGGAAGCCATCCCACCCCCAGAGCCAGCCAAGGGGGAGCAGGCACAAAGACCAGAAGGCTCCCTACTAAAGGGTGAGCTAGGCCACTGTGGGCGATGAGCCACTCCCCATGCACCCTCCCACGTCTCAAATAAATACGGATTTCCTCTGCAAAATAAAGAATTAAAATACAATGAATTTCCGTGCCAGAGAGGAGCCTGTTTTACTATTGGGCTCAAAAGGAAATACAATCAGTTTGAAAATAATTATGTTTGATAAATGCCTTTAAATTTTATTTGGTAGAACACTGGGGTAGATTACCAGGGAAGAATTAACAAGGGGGTCGGGTCAGCCAGAGAGTAAAGCACATCTCAAAGCAGCAGCAAATAAAACAACGTGGTCCCGACACCAGGACAAAAGATACCATCGACACGGCAACAGATGGTCTGAAACAACCAACAACATCTTCAAAAAAATTAAATTGAAACAATCATTTTTAAACTCGAGAAAGGATTATTTAATAAATGGTGTTATAATAACGAGTTGCAATTTAAAAATCAATTTAGATACACTCAGTACAAGGCATCAGTTTAACTAGGAAGTTTAAATATAAAATAATAAAAATGGAAGCTAGAATTGAATTTCCATTTTGCGGATGGAGGATGCCATTATGCAGAAGTCATAAAAAGATGGAGAGATTCGACAAATTAAAAGTTTGTATGGAAAATACACAAAAACATAACCAAATGAGATGGCAAGCAACGACAGAGGCAAAATATCTGTAGAAATACTAAATGCGTTATTTGGAACACGATAAAAATGCCAATAAAATACAATTTTAAAAAAATTTTGCATGGAAGAAGTGGGGTGTAGGCCAGAGGTGGGGGGGTAAGAGGATTCCCCAGAGACAGAGTGGGGAGCAGAACAGGTGGATCTACTGAGATACAGTGCTGAGGGGAGCAGCGGGGAGGCAAGAGAGGTCTGTGCGCCATGTGGGCTGCTCCCTGGCCGGGCATCGAACTCAGGTCGTAAGGGTGACAGCACTGAGACTCAACCCTTAGGCCACCAGGGAGGTCCCCAATAAAATTCTTAAGAAAAACATTAAGGTTCAATAAATAGGCAAAGGGCATGAACATTTTAAAGACCAGAAACTACAATAAGAAAGAAAATGGATGGGAAAGACCAGCGTTCGCCGGTCAAGTCAACAAAACGTCCTGTAGAGCCAGTCCCGGGCTCTGGCAAGGCTGCACCAAAATTGGTAAGAGCTTTTGGAAAGAACTTGACAATATGTATCAAGCCCCAGTAATCCCATTTCTGGGAAAGTATCCTAGGAAATAATCCAAAATGCAGAAACCATATGCATGGATCAGCTCACCAGGAGTAGCCTGTGCCAGGAAGGGCGGGGAGGGGGGCCCTATCGCACAAGGAGGGGGACATGTGGAACCCCCTAGAGACGCTCAGCAGCCGATAAGGAGTCGGCGATGACAATTCTGCAGGGACAAGGCGACAGGCTGGGAAGGGAGTGCAGCACACAGATGATATTTACACTGTAATTACGAGGCAGTAAAATATACATGTAAAGAGCTTTGCAGGAGGGAGCGATGGCGCGGGCGACACTTCTCAGGCTGGCGGATGGGGCGCTGGCTGCGCCTTCCATAATTAATGACGGTAATGCCCTCAAAGGGAACACTACCCGGTTCCCCCCGGCCTGGGAGCTGGGGAGCAGCCTGGAGCCTTCTGGAGGCTCCTTCAACCTCCACGTTCAGACATCAGGTCGAGACCACCCACGGGGTGGTTTGCTCAGGGCTGGGCTCCGCGCCCCGACGGCTGGCTCTGCAGATGAGCCCTCCTGCCCCGGCCTGACCCGCAGCCAGGAGTCCCCTGCCCGGCAGGCAAGGAGCTGGGGGCTCCACCTGGGAGTGGGGGGCGCGGCACAGCTGGGAGGAGAGGGTGGTGATTCATTACCCTCCGTCGCCAGCAGCCCCAGCCCAAACTCCGGGAGCAGAGCTCCGTCTGGAGCTGGCGGGGGTGGCCCCACAACCCAGCAGGCAGTGCGCCTGTCTCTGCCAAACAGGCCCAGGCGGCCTGCCCTGCCATGGGGCTAACCACAGGGCCAAGGCCTCATGCGCATGGAACTCGCACTTTTATCTGTCCTGGGGCAGGAGGACAGAGGCTGGGAGAGGCGTGGACACACCCCCAGCTCTGGGGCGCCTCTCCCAGGTTCCCAGCAGCAACTTTCTGAGACTGTGCTTCTTCCTTTTCCTTTTTTTTTTTTTTTTTTAAATGTTTAGCTGAGGGCCTCCCCGGTGGCGCAGCGGTTGAGCGCTGGGTTGCGAAGCTGCCCGCGGCCTCTGCGGCGCCAGTTCGATCCCTGGCTGCTCCCCGGCCACCGGAGGAGGATCCCACATGGTGCGCAGACCTCTCCTGCCACCCGCTGCTCCCCTCGGCAGTGTGCTTCGGTCCTTCTGCCTGCTCTGCTCCCCACTCTGGCTCTGGTGAATTCTCTCACCCTCTCGCGCTTCTGACTGTACCCAGTGCATGTATAAACAAAACAAACAAACAAATATAATAAATAAATAAATAAACATGCCTCTAAAAAAAAAAAAAAAAGAAAGTTAAATGTTTAGCTGAAAAATGACATCTTGCTGTCACCGAAGCAGGCCCAATGTCCTCACAAAGGTCTTTAAAAGTGAATGAGAGAGATGGGGGTCCGGGCAGAGACGCAGTGCGTGGACAAGTCCACCAGTCAGCGCGGTGCTGAAGGTGTCAGGGGGCAGCGGGCCGGGAAATGCGGGGTGTGGGCAGCCCTGGACACTGGATTCCAGAAGGCAGCCCAGCTGCCACCTGACTTAGAGCTCTGTGGCCCTCCGGCCTCCCAGTATCAGACACAGAATGCACATGGTCACGTGGCCCACTCCACGTGGGCATCTGTTCCACAGCCACCGGGCCCGGTTTCCTGCCAGCCCCAGTGGGAAGCCCCTAAGGGCACCGACAGGAACATCCCGCCTTTGCCACTGGAGACTCCTGTGACCCCGTCCCCACCCAGGGCCTGGCTGCTAAATCCTGTGTCGTCTTGGCCCAACCGTCCTGGGCTCCAGCTGCTCCCTAGCACGTGCGGGCAGAGCTCGGGGCAGCACACTCAGGTCACCGTGACCTTCCCACTGCTTCTGCAGACCCAACTCTCGTCTCACCTTAAAGCCCATTCTCAGATCCACTCGGCTGGATGCTTTTCCTGCATCCTCATCTGGGGCGCCTGCACTGGCACCCACAGAGCATGGCCAGCACCTCCATTCAGCACCATCTCTTCCCCACCCCGAAGACTGAGGCTGGTTGTTTAAGCGCCCACCCCAGGAGGAGATGTCCCAGACAGTGTCCAGAGGGGAAGGCAGGACCGGCTGGAGGCTGAGGTGTCTTCCGCAATCTATCCCTGGAAGCGGCACGCTTCTCTGACCTGCAGTGTCCCCTCAAAAGGGTCAGCACCCCAGCGTGCTAAATCAGCTTCTGCATCAGCGACCGCCTTGCTCTTCTCATTTCTCAAAGGATACCATTGAAATGGGTGCCCGAGACCTGAGATGACAGGGGATGGCAGGGGATCAGCCAGGACCTCCTGCTGGACTTCCAGACACCTGCTTTCCTGGGTAATTGCAGAGACGCACCGAGTCAGGAGCCAAGGAGGCCCGAGCCCCAGTCTACACCTGCACCCCATCTGCACCAGCAGCGCCGGGCCCTGGCAAGTCTCGAGAGCTTGCCTGCTCGTCCTGGCTGGGCTGCTGTGTCCGTTCACTCTCCGCCAGGAGGGCCGGGAACTGCCTATTCCAAACCCCCCAGCAAAGGCGGTCTTTGTCAGCCCTGTTTACACCCGCTGAACTGGGAGTCGTCTCCAGAAGTCACGAGACCGCTTGAGTCCATTACAACTTGCTTCGCCATGGCTCAACGAGCTAATCCCTCTTTCTTGCTAACGTTCTACCAATTATGATGGGCAATGCGTTTCAGGAAAGCCGCGGCTTTATGAATTGGCTTCTTGAAGGACATTAAACAAATCCACTTTCAATTTAAAAATAAAACTGTATCAGAGAGGCAAAGCCCCGGAGCCCCCACGTCCAGCCATGCCGGGAACACAGAGCTGAAGTCTCCAGCACAAACCAAACAAGGAAGCCAGGGAAGTTATTTAAAACAAATACTCACTAAATGGAAGTATATTAAATAAGGCTTCACTGTAAATTCCAACGGAGTCACTTGCTCAACTCAATAGTGTGGGTGAGTCACTCACTCAAGGAATGAAATGCGAACCGCGGCTGGACCGGCCTTCATTTGCTTGGGACTCTGTTGCAAAGGGAGAAGCTGAAAATATTCTTGATGTCCCCTGGAAGGGAGGAAGGAAATGAGCGGGAGCCGGCTGCCCCCCAAACAACCGTAAAACAAAGGCGGCTTCACCTCTACACCAACACAGCTCATGCTGCGGGTCACGCCTCACGGTGGCCGTGGGAAGGCCGGGGCCCCTGTGTTTCCAGTCCAAGCCCCAGGCGCACCTGCACGCCACGTGCCGCTGCGGCCACGGCTCTGGGCCCTGCTTTCCCTGATGCCAGATGCCCGGCGCGAGCTGAGAGCTCCTGAAAACAGGGGCAGGTCACAGAGCTCGTGCCTCACGGGTGTCGAAGCTGAGTGAATCCCTTTATCTTGGGTTTCAATTTTCCAAGTGCCTGAAAGCTGTCTGAATGCAAGGTGTGGAGGATGCTGGGAAAATGTGTATTTCTATGTTAAAAAAAAAAAATCCTTTCCCTCCCCCTCCAAAAATAGATGCTGATCACCAGGGCATTTAACTGAAAAATGAAGCTTTCTACCTTAAAAACATAATAAAACTTACGATATGAAAGACATTTTGAAAGACACACAATATTTTTTAAAAATGAGTGGGCTCTCCAACTGTGACATTCGACTCCACTTTAAGGTGACTTTTCCATGACTCTATGATGTGGGGATATTACAGAAAAGCCTCTGCAGGATGAGTGAGAGACTCGAGGAAGAGAGATTGCCCGGGTGGGGACAATCCATCAGGAGCTGCCAGCCCCTGCGAGCGCCTCCCCAGCTCACAGGCGTGTGTTGCAGAGCTCACAGCCCGGCTGCACACACAGCTGGCGGGCAGGCAGGCAGCAAGGCACGACCAGCGCAGTGAACACCAGCGCGTGTGTGCCTTGGGTCCCGCCACGCTCCGGCTCCTCTGGACTCTCCTCTCACCCAGGCCCCAGTGCATGGGCTTCCCGGCTCGTCTCTGCATTGTCCAGTTTCAGCAAGAATCCTGCTAAGTCAGTTTAGCAGAGCCCTGCACCCTCGGGAGCTGATCATCCTCCGCAGCTGATCAGGGTGCCACCCCCACCCCCGGGGGAAGTCTGGCCAACTGGCCTGCCTTCAAAAAGAATCCTGGCAGGCAGGGCTGGCGGAATCGCCCCTTCTCTGGCACTTCTCCTCAATCCCTGAGCGCCCACTGGTGAGGATGCCCCTGACTGTAAATCCTCACTTTTCCTCACTGTGTTTGGCCTTGAGCCCAGCCTCTCTCCTCCAGCGTAACCCCCACTGCAGCTCCCGACACCCGATCAGGAGGACCCTGAATAGTCTGTCTCCCAGTTCTTTAACGAGTGTCTTGACTTATTTTTTTCTTTAACACCCAAAACATACACCTTGGGGAAACCTATTTACCCAGCAATTGGCGCTATTGGGCAATCTCGTTTCCCAAGCACTCCTTCCCCGGCCACAGGAAGGGTAAAGAAGGCGCCGCGGAGGTGAAAAGTAACTGGAGGTGTTTAAGACTGACTATGAGCTTAGGAGTCGACAGACCTGGCTTTGAACTTGGGCCTCTCCGACTGACTCACCAGCCACAGGGCCTTGCGAGAACTGCTCACCAGTATTAACTTCAGTCCCGCACCTGCAGAATAGGAATCCTGAGGCCAGACTTCTGTGGCTCCTGGGAGGACTGAATGGCATGACGTGAGTAAAGCAAGCAGTCCACGCAAAAGGCTTGATAAATATTAAAGCCTTTTATGACGATGACTTTCGTTCTCCTCGAGAGTCATTCCCCTCCCGCGAGTCGGGTCCTGAAGCCGTGTGCACGCGTCAGGAACGCTATTTCATGGTGACACAGCATGATGGCTAAAGCCCTACAGAAGAGACACTCCACTGAAAAATGACTAAATAGATATAAAGTAGGAACAAGAGGCTCATCAATTCATCAATTCATCAACCAGTTCCTGGAAACCTGGAATGTTGCGGGCACTGAGGTATATCCTGGGGCATAGACGCCCCATCAGGGGGTGGCCTCATGCTGGGGTGTCTGTTGGCTCTACCTCAAGAGTCCCTTAAGGGACTTGCCCCCCATCCTACATTTTAAGGACAGGTTTATTGGGAAAAGGAGAAAGAAAAAGAGCGGGGCCTGCCGTCAGGAACTCACTTTTGCCCCATTATCTTGCAAGCAGCGATCTCAACACTGCTGTCCCGCTCTCCTGCTGCCACACAAAAGGGAACGTTCTGTTTGATAAACAATGCTAGAAGCCTTCATTAGTTTGCTGACTTCAGTGATTACATTTTGACAGGAAGGAACACATCTTTCTTAAGGAAAACAAGTTCCTCGCCTCTCCTCTCTGCACCTCCCCCTGCCCGGCCCCTTCCCTGCCGACTCAGTCTGTGTTGTTTACCACGAGACCACGTGACCATACCAGGTACCACGTGATCAGGCCCCATGGGATGGGATCCCATGGAATCAAGTCACTGGCAATGGTGACCGGGAGCTCTGCCACGTCAGCAGGTCCAGCGCCGGGGGCTCGGCGACGGCTTTCAAGTTAAATCAACCTGCTTTGCGCTTTTTGCACTTAGTTTCCTGGAACTCCCTCGCCCTCCTGCAATTGTCCCCCAGCTTGGAGGAGAGATATTTAGGGGGGAGTGAAAACAAGGTCCCTCTGTCCATCGACTTCTAATCCGGATTACTTTACTGTTGATCTTTAGATCTTAATAAACGCAGCCCCACTGTCTGCGCATCGGGAGTGCGAAGCTACTTAGCGACAGCAATCAGCTGTGGTTTTACTTAACGCTAATGAAACAGGTTGCTGGTCTTTGCTCGGGAAAGTCTAACACAACCTGGCTTAATTCTCTTTCTTAGAATGTACATTGACCCACGGGCGTCTCCACGCAAAACCCTCACACCCACTGATGATCAGGGATGACCTGGGAGTTGCTTTAGCCCAAGTTGTTCTCCCGATCACACAGTGCCAGCACGGGTTCCAGGAGGCCACCCCAGGGGGTGGCCATGTGACCCCCGCAGCACAGGCTAAGGCACACCCACGTGGGCTGGACATGCACAAAGTCTGTCTCCTCCTGGGTTTGTTACCAATTAAACCTGTGAAACTGCCATTAATGAAAACTGCACAATTTACTGCAATCTTACATAAAGTGATAAAACAAGACTATGAAAAAAGAACGCTGACTTTTATGTGAAAATGAAGTCAAAAGCTTCACAAGGACTAAGGAGATGAGTCACTTTGGAAACCGCTGTCAAGTCAGCTGGGTGTGAGACAGGAGGGGCGGCCTGACGGAGCCCAGGCTGCTGCCGGGGCTCGGCTCTTCCCTCCGGCTTGCTTCCGGGGAGTTTCCGCCAGGAAGCCGATCAGTGGGCCACGTCCAGTGGGTGAGGCCCGAGTAAAACAGCGACATGCCCAGGGAGGCAGATGCACGCCTCATAAATAAAGCGGGCAAGGAACAGGCGCTGTGTGTTGTCACTGTGCACCCCGATTTCTGTTAACCACAACAATGCTCACGGCTGCGCTGTATGAAATGCTTCCACAGCGCTGACAATGGAGACATTTTAAGTTAAAAGGCCCTCAGACTCATGGGTGCTCAAAAGCGTTTTCTAAATTAACATTCTTTATTCATAAAGGGGAACTGACTGCCCCCACAGAGCTCGGTCCCCGGCCCCACTGTCCTGCGCCTGAGCTGCGTCCACAAGCCCTGGAGCAGAAGGACGAGACGTTTCTGTACGAACGTGATCAGAGACACCTGCAGAGACAGCGGCCTCCAGCTCTGCGCACTGGCCGGCTGGCGCTGGCCCGGGGCTCGCCTACTTCACTGAGGACCAAGAAGTCGGAGTCGGAGGTGGCCCCAGCACTTGGCATGCGGTTCCCAAATCCCCCTCACGCCCTCTGCAGCAGCAGAGATGGAAACGCAATGCCCTCATGGAGGCCAAGGAATGCTTGGGCTGGTGTAGGCAGAACTGGGTTCTCAAAGTTTTGCTGCATCCAAGATTTCCTGGGCCTGACAAGGAGGTTGTGAGCAGGCTTGCACGTTCTATCCCTCTAAAGAAGACAGAAGCAGCGCTGCTAAGCCACCTGCTGCCGTGCATACCCAGGGCCGAGCCTGGGATATGAGTCCCGGTTGCTACTGCACAGTCCTTGAGAAGGGGGGGTGACAGGCATGAGGCATGGGGCGCCAGGGAAGAAGCAGGAGCCTAACCCTCAGGCATTGCTGACCTGAAGTCGCGGCGGAGGAGTGACTGGGCAGGTGGCTCGGAAGATGCCCAGGGCTACCAGAACTCACACCCCGGGAGAGAAAGTGGTGGGCAGGTGAGGGACCTGTAAACTCCCCAAAAGGACAGGCCCTGTAATGAGCAGCAGAGAAGGCACAGACAGGGAAGGGGTCCGAGCCCACATCAGGAGCTGGGTGCAGGACAGCAGAGCAGGGGGAGCCTGGAGTACCAGGCCAGGCAGCAGCAATGCCGACTGCCACCTCCCCACTGGACTGTGGTCCCTCCTGACACGGCCAGGATCTGCCCCGACTCACAGTGGCCACACAGCCAAGTGCAAGTGTGGGGGAGGAAATAGAACATGGCTATTTTGAGAGACTAGAAGGTTCTGATGGCTAATGGGGTTTACTGAAGCTTAAATGACAAGATCCATCTAGAAATGTTCATAGAGGGATGAGTGCATGCGAGTTATTTAAAGCAGGGCATGCTTTTCCACTGGGCTGCTGGGGGGGCCTCTCCCGGGCTTTATGTAAGGGCCCAGCACGAGTGCGATGGCACCTGTGCGCAGGTATGAGCAGGCACAGGGCTGCAGGTGGAGCAGCGCCATCTGACTCTCCCTAAACTCGGTGCTGAAGGCCTTGCCTCACACGCTGGTGGGCATCGGAAGAGACCACCCATGCCTTCCTCAACACCCGACTCCAACATCTACGCCCCAGTTGACCGTCAGACCCACCATGTGCCTCCTCCCTGTTGCCCCAGATCCACTGGCCCTGCGCCTGCCAAAGACCAGCCTGCCCCTTCCATCCCTTCATGCTGGCGCTCACCAGGCTCCGAGCAACCCCCACCCTGTGTTCCTACTGGGGACCCCCAACATGCCAGCGAGTCTGCACCAACGCTGCGGAAGCGAGCCTGGCTCACGGCCCCGCCCCACACTGTTCCTCTAGGCTTCATCAGAATCCCCACGGGGGCTCCAGGGTCAGTGCACCCCCTTCTTCACACTCCACTTGGTCCCTGGCTCCTCAGGCCGGTGGCCCTGACCACAACTGGCACGTGGGCAACACCAGGAGAGGCCGTCGCAGGACCAGTCCATGCTCGCTGCCCCTTCCTCTTCCGCAGCCTCGCCCCGTTCCCTGCCGTCGGCTGCTGCCCCTGGCTCCTCCACGGCTGTGTCCTCAGGGCTCAGCTCGGAGACAGGAGGGTCACCTAGGGCTTCGGCTCGGTCTGTGCCTCTGCTGTGGTCACATTCACTGCTTAGGCGGCCTCAAGACCATCAGACACCACCCCGCGTTTTGTCTGCCGCCCTCGCCGCTCTTCTGAACCCCAGAGCTCAAGCTCAGCAGCTAGTGGGCTGCCAGCCCCGCTACCCCGGGCGGGTCATAATTAACTGTGCGCGCGCTCAGGGGCCGCGCCGTCCCTAACCGGGTGAGAATTGGTTCTCGGGAGGGAGAATCACACGTCAGACGTCGTACTGGGCTGTGGAAGCCAAAGCTTGCCGTAGCCCGGGAAATCTTATTTTGTAGCATTTATTGTCTCTTCTTAAATTTAAATCTAATTCAATCCTTCTCCACAGGAGGGTGGCGATGAAAAACCAAGTTGAGAAACACTAAACGAGGCTCAAAGCAGAGCCGGGACAACCTCCCGCGCTCAGACGATTCTTTATCTCTCCCGGCCACTTTAGGCTCAGACCCCAAACCCAAGACTTCCCCGAGTCTTCATTTTCCTCCCCTCCTTGCATGTGGTCTGGCCCAGGTCTGCCTGCCCGACAGAGAGCGCGCCCGTGGACCCCACCCCAGTGCCCCTCCCCAGGGTGCCTGAAGCCCACGCCAGGACCACCTCGGACATCCCCTCCACGATGCCACAGCCTGCTCCTGAGGGATGCGCTGGCAAAAGGCAAACAAACAAAGGATCCTTTCTGCCTATGAAAATGAACCCCTGCTGAGAAAAGTGCCAAGGTCAGAACAAAAGCTCCAGCACAGTCAGAGGCAGAAGGAGCCCACAGGAGGGGTGCGCCCCCCCTGCAGTGGACAGTTACTCTGCGGAGTCACAAATACTGACGTGTGGCACCACCTCGCCCTTCTGCTTGCTGGGGACCCGGGGCCTGGAGCACGGGGCTTGGCTCTTGATCTCTGATGCAGCAACTTCTTGGGAAGAGCCTTTCTGTGCGGGGTGGGGGCTGTTTCGAGCCATTAGAATTCACCCAGCTGAAAAGATCAAGCTGTCAGAGTCTGTTTTCTTCCGAAATCAGCCAAACTGTAGAAAACACAAACTGTTTTCCTTTACAATATAATTTGTATCTTCCATTTACTTGTAGCTCTGTGAAGCTGACAGGTGCGGCATTAAGGACAAAACTTCCAGCCCAGGGCCTGAAAAGGTTAGCCAGCACCACCGGGCGCCCGCACAGTCAGTCAGTCAGACAGCCAGGCAGACAGACAGACAGCCTCCGGGAAGCCTGCGGACCGGCTGTCCCGGGTGCAGGCCCCCGCGTCCAGCCAGGTCTCCAACACCCACTTTTGCAGTAAGGAGTAAGTTCAATTAAGGTGCTCGCTAGGCTAGAGACCTTCAAGAGAATAAGAGCTGTTGTTTGTTCGCTGCACATCTACACCCGCAATTACTTCTTTGTGGACCCAGATATTGAAGGAAAAGGGCATTTGATCCTTGGGAAAGGACAGCTACAAAAATATAGCACGCATTTTATCAGTCGACATCCGTTCTTTCAGATAGGCAGACACTCTGCCACTGCCCGCTGACGGCCTACCGGGTGCGGGGCGCGCCCCGGGGACGGAGCCAGGCACCAGCAGGAGAGGTTGTCCCCGGCTGCAGCAAAGCTGCACGAGATGGACAGCATGTACGGAACCCAGACGGCGAGTGACCCCCACAAATGCCCCTCAGGAAGGAAAGCAGAAGAAATGCCAGGCCTGCTAACGTTTCAGTTCCACGGAGAAGTCATACGAGACATCACTATCATTTCCCATAGAGCTGAACAGGTTTCACACGTGACTTCTAGAAAATTTAAGGATCCACGGTCAGGCTTTCCTGAAGATGGAGACAAAATATTACTCAACATGACTTGCAATCCTGTGTCCAGAAGACAGCAGGAGCTGGATAAATAGGGGTGCGAGTCACGTCAGTCTTCAATATGATTCACCATCAAAGCCCGCATTTCCCGGGGTCCCCGTGGGGAGAGCGGTCAGCTGCGGGGCCTCATGCTCGGGGCCCCAGCTCCCCCAGGGCCCTCTGCAGGAGGAGGCAAAGCTCTTCTTAAAAAGAAAATTTTAAATCAAAATTTGGAGTGTCAACAGACAAAACGCACCTACCGAGAGGGAGGGAGAGCGAAGACGGACTGAAGCCCCCACACGCCGCGCGGGCGGGGAGAGGAAGGCCAGAGGCGGGCGCAGCCGCACGCGCCATCGCGTGACACGGAGGACGGCAGCAGCGGCACCCGCCGGGGCTTAGTCTAGACCCGAAGACACGCCCGTCCAGCGCGCTGACCTGGGTGTTGATGTCAGCTTCTTCACCACGGCCAGGCCGGGAGCAGCCCAGCCGGCCCACACGGCCCCAGCCCGCCGCAGACTCCCGTGGACTCCCACAGACTCCCACAGACTCCCGTGGACTCCCACAGACCCCCGCAGCTGTGAGGAGCTGCACGGAGGAGCGCAGAGGGTCGCGGAGTGTGGAGAAGCCAGACCCCGAGGAGGTTTATACCCCACAAGTCACTGACGTCACACTGGATGGACTGATTGGTTCATTCATTCCTTGACTCATTCATTCATTCACTGGTTTCTGCCTCTCCCTGCTCCACACGGGACTGCGGAGAAGGGAAGAAGCCGCCTGCTGGCAGCTCCGAGAGCAGCTTGCAGATGGGGGCCGGCGGTCCACAGAGGTCTCCGCAGCAGGGAGGGGAAGTGCTGAGCCAGCAGGGCCCAGGGCCCGGGGTCAGGAGAAAAGGACCAAGCCCCAAGGGGGAGTGTGGGGGACTTCTCAAGGGGATCCTGCTGGTGAGCTGATCTGGGCAGCTCAGGGGGGTGGGTGCCGCAGGCAGGAGGGACAACGTGTTCACTGAGGGGCGTCGGGCAGGGCCTTGCGGAGGAACAGCGAGCAAGGCAGCACCCGGGGAGCTGCGTGCACGGAGGTGGGGGCGGGAGGGAGGCAGGAGAGAGGGAGGACCACAGTTTTGCAAACTGCTGCTTCTGAATAGACCGAGGCAGGAGCCCCGAGTTCTGCCGAGTCCAGCCATGACACCCCCATGCTTCACAAGTGCTGCTTTTATAAGAACAAATTGGTTCACTTCATTATCTGAGAACCAAAATAAGAATCATTTGACTACATGCAAGTAGGCTGATGGGAACGGGAGGATTTATACAGGCACATGGTGCTGCGCCGCTCCTCAGACGCGCTGTCTGGGCTGAGCTGTGGGGTAACCCCCGCGGCCAGGGAGGACCGGCGTCCTGTTATCTTCCTGACATGGGCATGGGGGAGGCCCAGCGGGTGGAGGTCGGGGCCCGCCGGCTCACTCAGTCCCCACCGCGCCCCGTCCGGGTTCCGCTTCTGGGTCCTAGTTTTAGATGATGACAGCGCGGCGAGGGCCAGTTTGCCAAACACCACCGAGGCGGGCTCTGCACTGCTGTCCCTGGCTGCCGAGCCCCTGGCCGCCGTCTCGCTGACCCCAGCCCCAGGGCGGCTGCGGAGCTGGGCACCTGCAGGCGTCTCGGGGAAACGGCCTTCAGTTCTCAGGCACCACCTATGCCCCCCGCCCCTGCCATATTCAGGGGAGCCCCACTATGATTTATTCTAAGAGGGACTCGTTGGCCTCAAACCACAGGGAAATGTGGCTGAGAAATGTGGAAAGAATAAGAAAAGGGGTCCCTGAAGCGAATCACTTTTTCATCCATAAGATGGGGATACTGTTGACACGTGAGCCCCACGACTCCTGGAGGCAGAGCCGCCCTATACCTGGATGGAGTTCCGGGAGCACCCCGGGCCCACCCCCCGGGCCAGCAGCCCTCCCGCCTAAGTCTCAACAACAAAAACGTGTCTGCAGGTTGCCAAGCATCCTCTTGAGCCGAGCAGCCCCCGGGGGAGAGCTGTCCAAAGGTGCCTACCTCAGAGCTGGGAGCCGGCCAGCACGGGGTGACTTGGCTTCCTGCCCCTTCTTCCCCCATCCCTGATTTAAAATACAAGCACGAAGCAGAGGAGAATCCACCCCTCAGGCACTCAAAGTCCAGGGAGCCTGGAGGTAAAAAAGAGGCTGGAGGGTCAGAGCACAGCCTGAGCCGCCTGCTCCACCCCCCTGCACGGAGGCAGGAGGCGCGTGCGGCAGACGGAGAGGCCCTTGGCTTCCGCCTCGTTCCAGGGAGCAGGTGCTCAGGCTCTAGTGCCAGGGCGAACACACGGCCAGGCGCTCACGAATTCTCAGGCTCTACCCTTTCAACACTTCCCTCCCAAGCCAGCGTGCCCAGGGGGAGTCCTGGCTGAGCGCCCCCCACTGCCACCAGGCCTTGGAGAATAGTTTGATTTTTCATCTCTGAATTAAATAAAGAGGCAATTTGAATAGAACCCAACCATCCACAATAGCAGTGCTGTGTGCAAACGGCTTGTAAACGACCTAGTAAAAGCTCAAGTATTTGTTTTAATTTTAAGCCAAGTCTAATTATTTTTTTAAATTGCATTATTTTTTTCAGGAGGCAATGTCGGTTTACAGCACCGTGTATGATTTAGGGGTAGATTCCATCTCTTCAGATGTCGGTTCCACACCACCCCACCACCCAAGCACCCTTTCTTCTCCACAACAGTTACTGGGCCCCGCCTCACTGGCTCCCCACCCCCCCGCCCCTCTGGTAGCCTCAATTCTGCAGTTAGGGTTTGTAATCACTTAGTTTTGACTGTTCCTTTGCTTTGTTTCTCTGTAGTCACATGTGGGCGACATGGTCCAGTGTTTGTCCTTCTCTGATTCATTTTGCTTAGCCACATCGCTTCCAATTGCATCCATCCATGTTGTCACAGAAGGAGAGATTTCATCTTTTTCACAGCTGAGTAGTATTCCACTGCATATATCAAGCAAAGAGCAAAAGCACGCAGGCCAGAGGATAACTATGGAAATGTTAAAACAGCATGTGAAAATACCATAAGGGTGAACAGAGCCCCGACGGGCACCCATGCCCAGCACCGGGGGTCCATCTCCGCTGTGGCACCCAAAACACCTTCACAAACCCAAGTCAGTATCTTCTTGAAATACGGTACTTCAAGGAGCCAATTCAGCGCTCCTGGACATATCGTGTTTGTGCGGGAGACTCCCAGATACGCACTCAGGGGCAGCTGGCTGGCCCCGCCGAGGAGCGAGCCCACTCGAGGGTCGCGCTGCAGCGCCTCCCACCTCCCTGGAGTAGATCATGGCTCAGAGGCACTGCCGTTAGGTGTGGGGGCTGGAGAAACATAGGTCTGCCGAGCTCCAGGGAACGCTCATTCCAGAATGTGTTCATTATACTGAGTTTGAATCCCTACTTCTTCCCTGAAAGGCATATTTATTTTTTTGCCTTTTGGCTCTCAGCTACTTGTGTTGTGATGATGTTTATGTCAGCGGCTGCAATACCCCATTTCAAAGGACAAAATGATTGTTAGATATGCTTAAAATCATTATGCCATCAGATATGCAAAACCTCCATCGGAATCCAATCCATTTAAAAAATAAATCAACATTAACCAAAACCCCAGGCATTAAAGAAAGCGGAAAGAAAGGATGCTGAGGAGAGATAATCCAGGAGCCTCATGAGCCACAAAGGGTTTGCATCCGTGCATCCCCTTGTACAGATTCCAGCTGTGGGCCCCTTCACAGGAGAAGAGTTTCCGCAGAAGGAGGTTGTGATGCAAAGAAAACACAGTCCCCCGGACTCAGCCGTTTCAGCCTGGGGCTGGAATCCTGGCCCTAGAGGCAGGTCCCCACTAACAGGGACCCCACCCCTCCACCTCTCGGGCTACAGCAAGGGGCAGCTTCTCTCTGATCAAAGCCCAAGCAGGTGTTGGCAAGGACATGGTTCCCCCAGAGCCACACATCCACGGGGGCTGGCACTGCCAAGCGGCCGCCCTCAGACTTGCCCTCCGAGCACCGCTGTGATTTAGCCCAGCAACCCTGACGCATCCGAGGCAGAGTCCCCTCCTAAGGCATGAGGCCCCTGCCTGTCCTGATGAGGTGCCAAATGAATCTTGGCAGAAGTACCCATGAGCTTGCCATCCTGGAGTCTGATGGATACTTCTCCTGAGCATGAAGCACACCATACAGAAAAAGGGAGAAACTGCTAAATAACATAGAAAATGCACCTGGTGGAGGATGCGGAGCTGACGCAGGTGAGCGCTCTGTGCCAGGTGGACGCCCTGAGAGGTAGTCTGGGGAGTCACTTCCTTGTCCATGGGCCTGGTCCCAGGTGGGCACAGGAGGGACAGCAATGACCTGGGCAGGAGCGGGGCTGCGGCCGGGCCACCATAACACAGCCTGCACAACGCCTGCACTCGGCTCTGGGGGTCTCCTCCGGCCATGAGCAAGAAAAATGAGCCACTCCTAGACCCCTGAAGGAACAGAGAGGTGAGCCAACAAAGTCCTGATGAAACGGAGGGAATCCAGAATTCCAAATGGCAAATACAAGATTATCTTGAGCCCAGAGACACTGAAAGCGGACAGTGGGGTTTTTCTTTTTCTCAGACAGGAGCCTTGATCGATGGCCTCAATGCTTAAACGTTCAATAACTAGATAAGATTAGATCGGCAGGTCAGCAAGACCCTCTGCAGCCAAGGCCCACGCTGCGAGGCCAAGAGAATGAGGGGCAGCGACATCCCTAGCATCTCCGCGGTCAGCGGCGTCCAGCAGGAAGGAGATGGCGATCCTGCATATTAGAAATGGAGCAGCACCTTATCTGTCTGAGGGCAGCACTCTGCATCCTCAGCCGGTCACTTAACCGTGTCCTCAGCGAGGTCTACGGCGGGAATCATCTGCCCCCCTTGAGCGGCCAGCAACGCCAGCCTCCAGCGAGCTCTCAGCAGCCCTTTGTTGTCCTCCCTTTGCTTCATCTTCCAGCAGCTCCAGGTCTTCCGGCTTCGAGAAAGTCTCAAACTTTCTATAGTTTCACTTGCTGCGCTTCCTAGTGAAGGTGTCTCATGGTCACTTATAAAACACACCAAGTCCCGGGTGATCGTGGGAGACAGACTATGGGCTATGGTCCTAATTCACGCGCCTCCCTGCAACCCAAAGCCAGCCCGCGTGAAGGCCGGCAAGCAGAGCCCCATCAGCCCTAAGAGGGGCACCTGGGAGCGATGCATCATTGCAAACCATGCCAGCCTCGAGGAAGCCGGAAGAAACCTGGTTTCATTTCTTTTTCATCCTGAGCGGAACACAAGGAACGAGGTCTAGTGAGAATTTGAGTCAAGGAAGTCGAAATCGCACAAATTCTGCTGCAAGTGGGAACATGCTGCAGTCACCAGTAAGATAAACGCAGGGAAGGTTCTGGCCCTGCTCTGCAGTCACTGTGAATAAGAAAGTCTAATTCTAAATCTGCAAAACTTGGGCCTCCTGGTGGCACAAGGGGTTAAGCACACCACGGTGGAGCAGTCCGCAGCCTCTAGCACAAGTTCGATCCCTGGCCAGGGAGGGAGCTACCCACACGGTGCAGCAGACCTCTCCTGTCTCCCCGCTGCTCCCCTCAGCAGTGTACTTCAGTCAATCTGCCTGTTCTGTTCCCCGCTCTGGTGAATCCTCTCACCCCCCACACCTCTGTCGGGTACCCAGGCCTTGCATGCATAAATAAATAAATCTTTAAAAAAAAATTTGCGAAACTTACTCTTAGCCCTGCCCTTTTTCTCACCTATTGCACGTGCCTTTCTCAAGTGAGGTTAGAGCAGCTAGTAACCGAGCTTTCCTCATGGTGAAATGGGCCTCAGTCAAACCTACGAGGTCACTTCCTACCAGGCCACTCCCGTGCCTAACATCCTGGCCCGGGGCGATCTGTGCGCACAAGTCCTTAGCACGGACCAGCCCCAGAGCAGAAGGACCCAGAGACAGACATTCCTGGGAGCAGCCAGAGAGGACTCCAGACCACTACCCCGAGGCCTCAGACCACGCCGCACGCCCCATAGAGCGAAACTCTGAACTATTCAGCTCCTGAGAGCCCCAGGTGCCACAGCACAGAGGAGCTGCCCGTGAAGTCGACGCTTCCAGCACGACCTGAGATCTTAAATGGAGACTTAGTGTTTGCTTCCTTGGGGGAGATTATGAAGCACTCTGGATGCGCCCGCACAGCAGCTGCGTTGTTCTTATCTTAAATGGCATCCCGCCATCTGGCGCTCCATCTCGAGGGCAGAGCTCAAGTGCCGGCCCTCCCCGATCAGGGTCACCACGGACACGCCAGCAGCACCCGCTGCCCTGGGCAGTCACGGGCCCAGACGTCCAGTCTTGATTTACTTGGCCAGGTACCGAAGCCAAAGGCTCGGTCTGTGATTACATCTCAGCAGCCGCGCACTGAGGGGCCTTTCAGACACCAGGCTGATGAGCATGCAGATATTTAGGAGTCTGCAGAGGATGATTTTGCCAATTCCTAAGCCACGGGTGCTGCAACTGCCTGTCCAGTTGCGCCGCTAAAACGTACATACAGACTCCAGAAGATTCTGTGTCTCCCAAGGAGGCAGGGAAGTCACCGATGCAAGCAGGAGGCAGCAGGGCAGGGTTGCCTGGCACACAGGATGCCGAGTGACAGGTGACAAAGGCGCCGAGGCCGTGGCAGCAGAGGTGGGGCGTGTCCATGCAGTCTCTCGAGGATGAGTGTTCTGTCACTGAGGCCCGCTCTTCCAGAAGTTCCCAGCAACTCCCCCCGGAGCTCGGTGTCAACGGACACCTTACTTCAGTTGTGAGCCCTCTGAAGGCAAAGAAAGCTAAGTAGGAGCATTTTGACTTTTGTGCAAAAAAGCTAAGTAGTGAATCTCATGGGCATGGCGAGAACACGGGGCTCTAGAAGAAAAACCACCTCGGGGAAATGAGAGGCACACTCCAGGCAGCGGGGAGGCTGGGGTGTGAGCTCCGAGATTCTGCATCTTCCCCTTCCCAGCTGGAGCCTCTGGGCGAGCCCCCAGGCCTGCGTGCTCAGGCCCCCACCCTGTGGGGAGCATGAGGACAGTACAGCTCAGCACGGCGGGGTCACCACACGGCGTCACGTGTCCTCATGGCTGTGCCGGGCACGTGGGCGCCTGCCAACCACGAGCTCGTCCTCAGCCCGGGAGGCGAACTCAGGTCACAAAGAGCACACGGAATGATAAAAGGAAACGAACCCTCATCCCAATGCAAAATGTTCGACACCTGACGGCCGCCAAGCAGATGTCTGGGGATAGTTTCAGTTTTCCTGAGCAGGCTGCATGGAGCCGACGTGTCCTCGAACACCCAACTGGCTCAGCTTACCACTATGTCTATTCAAGGAAGAGGGGCATCTGGAGGCAGGGGGTACGGGGAGGAGAGTCATGATTACCACTGCCCCAACTTCCGCGGTGTCGAAGATGCCTCCCCCGTGTCTGCTGCCGCCTTCAGAATGTGTCGCTGCCACCAGGCTGCAGATTTGCTGGAGCTTCCAAGTTGGAATCTCTGCAAATGAAGTGCCCTTATTGGGGAGCAACACACAGCCACACACATGCATGTGCACACACGTGCCCATGGCGCAGCTGCCACACAGACAGGAACACAAAGATTCACACCCAAGGGCTTCCTGCCCCACGACGTGTCGGGTGGAGACGAACAGCAGAACACGGCAGACCCGCCACTCCAGACTGCAGTGTCCAGATCACGTGCCCAGACGTCGGTCCTCGAGGTCCCCATCACATCCCTTGCTAAGGTGACACAGCACCCTGGTTTCTGCCACTTAGGGTTTTATTCTCCCCCAAGCAGGACTCTACTCCCTGCGATCGGATGCCAAGGCTCGGCTCCAAGAAGCCGCGCCCAGCTGCATCTGTGTGCAGGCTGGGCCCTGCGGAGTGCAGGGGACCGGGGCACCGGCCAGGCTGGCTGCACTGTCCTGCGGGGGACACACGGGTCCAGCCAGCAGGGGCTAAGCCAGCTGCTGAGCCCAGAAACAACAGACCATCCTGGGAGCAGCTGGAGAAGCCTGAGCGCAGTCTCCCCGCCATGAGCCGCAGCCTCGGGTTTTACCAGGTGCCGGTGCGGGCCAGGCTGCTGGGAGGGCTGGTGCAGGGGGTGGGCGGAGAGGTAGGAAGGGGAAGGAGCAGACAACGTGGGCACGGAAGCAGGTCTGAGCATCACAGGGACAGAGCACAGCACGTGAGCGTGTCCACACCGGGATAGCCCAGGGGACAGGGGACAGGCGTGTGGGGCGAGCAGAGCACTGAGGCGCACAGTGTCGGCTAAACCCTCACGAGACCACCACGGTCCAGGGCCCCGTGCAGCGACACCCCGGAGGGCAGGGGCCAGGCGCCGACTGCCGCGGATCCGCCCCCCGAGAGGACAGGAGGCACCAAAAGAGACGAGGCGTTGCGGGGGAGGGTGAACTTCCAAACCACAGCGAGGCCGGAGCTCCCCAGCAAGGGCGGGAGTGGACAGTCATGGTGCCACACATGGGCCAGGAGGCCGTGGGGAGCCCCGACATCGCTGGCGGGGGACTCCTGGGCAGAGGCTGTCAGTTTCATACAAAAATGAAGCGCAATTACCGCACCACCCAGCCCAGCCCCTGCACCCCGCGCGCTCCGGCCAGAGGAGCCAAGATACAGTCTCACCAAACCCCTACACAAACGCGGGGAGCAGCTTCCTAGCGACGGCCCCACGGATGCTGCGACAGGACAGCGGGCCAGCCAGCCGGGGCCCGTCCAGGCCGTGAGGCAGTGGGGAGTCGAGGGCCGTGCCGCCGTGCACCCCAACAGCCTCCAGGGGCGCCGACGGCGCGAGAAGAGGCAGCCCCAAGGCTGCATGTGATGAGACCATTTTCATAACTGCTTTCTCATGACACGATTTCAGAAACGGAGAACAAGTTGGGGGGGGTGAGGGGGTGCAGGGGGTATAATAAACGGGCAGCAAAGGGCCCCGGGGAACACTCGCGGCCGCACAGAACTCCACCCGGACACCGACACGCGCCGGAGGGTCTGCAGAGCCGCGGTGAGCCGCGTCCATCCCGGGTCCCCGCTTGTGATACTTCAGTTTTGCAAACTATTAGCAGCGTGGGGAGCGGGGTGCCTGCAAGCTCCCCCCGTACCCCTCCCTACAGTGGCCGCACCTATGAATCTCCATCCACAAAGACGGCAATAACAAAGAAGGGGAAACACCAGGCCCACGACATTTCATCTGGAAACCCCGCGTGCTGGAGGACCTGACGATCAGCGCGTGCTGACGGAAATTTAAAAAAAACCCCAGGCTGGAAAGGGAGCCTGCCCTCACTGGGGGACAACAAGATGCAGGTTTAATATTTAATAAATAGGAGGAAAATGCTCCTGATTTTTTTTTTAATCTGAAACGAGGGAAAGGCCAGCAACTCAAATCCCAGCCCGGAGCGGAGACGTGCTTTGGCTAATGGAAACGCGCCGATGAAATTAAGTGGGCAAAGGCTGGCAGCAGGAGCTGTGCCCTCGACAGGGGCTGAGGGGGCTCAGGCTGAGGCTGGGTCTTCACCGCGGGTGGGGGTGGTGCGCGGGTGCTCAGCGCCAGAGCCCAGTCTCCAGTCACCGCGGTGCCCGGGAGGGGCTCTCTGGAGGGGCTCGGGGCACCCGGGCGACGCCAGGGCGTGGGGCCTGAGGGGGCGGCCCTCCCCGTACTTACTTATTCTGCATCATGTTCATGATCACCCAGTCGAAGGGGTAGACGTTCTTCCCGATGAGGTTCTTAAACATGATGAAGGTTTCCATCAGGAAATCCTGAAATCGAAAGCAAAACGCTGAACAGCCCCGCAGAGAACAGGGGAAGCCTGGAGTAATCCATCCCCAGCGACCTCGTTGTTTTTAGGTAAATGAAGACATTCTAGAAAGTGATGGAGGCATCACACAGGTACGCACAGTGGCTCTGTCTTTCTGTTTACCTGAGTCCCTCTGGTCTGGGCTGACTGTCCCAAGGGTCTATTCAGAACGAGCCAAGGGCCTGTCTCTGGAACCCGCAAAGAGAGACACTCCCCAAAGGCTACAGATATATAATCAAACTCTTTCTGCTTGTAGGGAAACAAGCACACACACACCCCCTGCATGTTGTAGCTTTATGTTCTAGTTCCCCTAGCTCTGGTTTCTGGATAAACAGCTCATCAGACTGATGTGGGAGCTTATTCATTCCTTTTTCTTAAGGAATGTAACTAAGAAAAGGCTCAAGCAGGAACTCCTGACCTATTTGCACCTATTCAGGTCACCGGAACCACTGAAGTATGAGGCCGAGCTGCTAAAGGCTGCTACATCCCCACCAGCAGCTCCTGACGCCGCCAGGTGGCCCTTGCAGCCGCTGCCCCTCCACTGGCATGTGAGAACAGGTCCTGGCCTCTGGAGTGGCCCCCAGGAAGGGTTGCAGGCCTTGCCTGCAGGATTAAGGAGAATTTCCAGAATCTGACAGCTCGACTCTGTTCTAAGCCAGCAGGGAGAGATGGTTGCCTCCCGGAACGTGACGTGACCCCAGCAGTCCACACACTCCCTCCAGGTAAGGATGGACAGGGAAGGCAAGTGAGAATTCATGGGGAGAAGAGGCCATGGTCAGAGACTGCCAAATGAGTGGTGATTTCTCATTTATTTAATCTACTGAATCATAATTAAGTGCAATGGCTGTGAAGACCGAGGAGGTGAGGGGAATTTAAGCAGCCCAGAAGCCACTGCAGCACAAAGTTCTAATCAAGTACTTCCCGCAAAGAAGTACACCCCAAATTCAAGAGCAATGAAAAGCGGGTGTACATACGTTCTTCTCTGCGACCTTAATTGCCACGTTGGGTCCTGAAAGTCCTGGCTGTGGCGTGAGGGGCTTGGCAAGACCCCCACCTTGAATAATCCCCAAGGGCTTGGTTAGGAACCTGAACACAGCTGAGAGTGAAGGGTCAATTCAATGTCCCCCAAACGGCTCACCTGACTCTGACCCCAGGCCTGTGAGCAGGCACGTTCAGGGACCCCTGCCATGGCCCCCTGCTCCTCTCCCGGTTTAATTAGTCGCATCTCTATTTGAGCGCAGTGGCTGGCTTTCTCCTGATCACTCCTGGAAGTCTAACAACTGAGAATCAGGGTCTGCTTGCTGTTATTCTGGAGGGGAAGCGTATTTTTCCAAGCCCCCCGCCTCCCCCCCCAGGAAACAGCCTCATACTTCATTCGTGGCTGGGCGGTGAGAGTCTCGTACTCTGCTGGTCACACAAAACACCACATGTGGGCGGTGAGGTTGCCAGGCTCCCACGTCGGGCTGCACAACTTACTGGCCACGAGGTAGTATCGCCACACACAGCGGGAAGGGCTGTGGGAGCACGTGGCCAGCATGGAGGTGAAAGCTGCCGGCAGCCCTGGGCTCTGTCTGCCTCCCACGGCCGCGTATCCTGCAGCCCACGACCTGCTGCCAGCCTGCAACATGTGCCAGGGAAGCACTGGAGGGGACACTCGCTCCACAGTCATAAGAGCCATGAGTGGGGACCCGGCACGTGGCCGGCCTGCGCTCTTCCCCAGATGGTCCAGAGTTCCCATCACCATCCACCTTACTACAGAGACTGAGGAAGTTCCAACACGGTCCCTCCTGGCTCACCACCCTGGGGGAGCGATGCTATCTCGAGAGAAGTCTGAGTGGACAGTGTTCATTGACTGTCTTTGCAAGCCCAAACTTGCCACCTGAGCGGAGTTCTAGCCTCTCAGTGTTGTGGGCCGAGGGGCCCCCTGAAATACTGCACGAGCACCAGCTCTGTGGAATGCGACGTTGTACTGATGGCAAGGACGATTTTCTATGGCAGTGACCCAACCGACCAAAGAAAGGCTAAAGTTGAAAACTTGAAGTAGCACTTCCGCCAAGGAAGGAGCTGAGCAGATGGTCTGGGCTGTTTTCACGTGGCTCCTCATTAACTTCCAACTATTTAATAGAAAACGGTCTTACTGGCGTGGCAGTCGTCAGAGAAGGAAAATCGTCAAATACTCTCGATGAATAGCAAATGGGTAGGAAGACCTTTTGCAAAGTTCTGACAGATCAGCATCAATAAAAAAGGTTTACAACTGGCGCAGTAGAAATTCGTGATATCCAAACCCAAGCCACACATACCATTTTATAACAAAATCAAATCGGCAGCAAGTAATTGATTTTCGGAACTGCTGTGCCTACGAGAACGCCCGTGGGAAATCAGGACCACAACCAACACGTATTAAGTATCTGATCCGCTCGCTGTGCAGGGAGAAGGGCGCACACTTGGATTGCAGCAAATCATCGTCATTTTTAAGCACTATTTTCTGTAATCACTTTTCACAGTGTAAGGAAACTTCCCTACCGACAGCACCTCTTAAATATTCAGATTCAATATTTCTAAAAGTTTGTGTGGATGGTGACTATTGAGTGACTGTTCTGAGCCAGAACAAATGATGAATTGGGTCCTACGATCGGGAAGGATATTGCTTCTCATTATGGAAACTTTATCACTCAGCCTGGGATAGTGTGTGTGAAAATGTTCCTGTAGAATCTGCCACAACTATCCTTTTCGCTGATCAAAAAGGGGTGAGGGAAGATTCAAGGGTGACATTAAATGTTCCACATAGCAAATTTGATTTCATTATATCGTGACTGAGAAAGAATCACAGGCTATAAACGTGACACATGGTACCTGTAGGATTATACTCCTACTTTAAACCACTCATTAATGTAAGCAGCAAAGCATCCAGACACACAAACACGTTCTTGCTCCTTCATTTTTATCTAAGGAAAATGCCTAGGATGTTAAGCTATAGGTCCATTTTGGTTTTGCTTAGACATTTAGATCCTACACATAGACACCCACCTTCATACGTGCGTGTGTGTGTGTTTGTGTGTGTGTGTGTGTGTGTAGTGGCAGCAACGACTAAGGAATTTTTTGGTAGAAATAATCCTTTGGGGGCCTCCCTGGTGGCACAAGGGGTTAAGATGCAACCTATGAAGCTCGCTGCAGCTACTGCAGCACAAGTTTGATTTCCAGCCAGGGAGCTACCCACAGGGCGCAGCAGACCTCTCCTGACTCGCCTGCTGCTCCCCTCAGCAGTGTATTTCATTCAGTCTGCATGTTCTGTTCCCCTCTGTCTCTGGTGGATTCTCTCACCCCCCACATCTCTGGCCTGTACACCCCAGTTCTTGTATGTATAAATAAATAATTTTTTTTTTTTTTTAAAAGAAAGAATCCTTTGCAAAAATTACCCAATGCACTCTGGTCTTCCCAGCCACTACTGGGTGAGATGCAGCCTAGCATGTTCTGGAAACAGTAGCGGCATTTGCTGTGTTCACCAAGAATCTAAGGATCCAGAAACAGAACCCCACCACAGACACCAGGGTTCAGGGCGACATCTAAAGGGGAACCTCCCAGCCAGTGTGGCTGCGGCTGTGTGGGGGCCTTGGCCACATGGCCATGGGATTCCTGAGGGAGAAAGCCCACGTGACGAGTCCCCTCCACCCTCCCAGTTCAACGGTCTCCTGGCCTCACTGAGGGTGGCTAGAGAGCGATCTGGTGAGCTTCCGTGACTAGTGTTAATTAGCAACAAACTATAATTTAAGGCCGAGAAGGCTCCCTGGCGGCTGCCATCGAGAAGCCAAGCAGGAAAAGGACGGGAGTTTGTGGTCAACTATCCACAGTGACGTCTGCAGATTCCCAATGATCCCAAGTCACGGGAGATGAAACTGTGGCCAGGAAAGAAGAGAGACTTGTCTGGGCCGAGACTGGACACCTGGTAGTGTCCAGGTCCACGTGAGTGCACGACTGGGGTAGGACTCACCAGGGTAGGGCCCTTGTCACCCGGCAGACCCGCCCGGTGGCTTCGGAACCATCCGGAAGATGATGCAGAATCCTACTTAGGTGGAAACGCTGACCTGGGCTCTGCCTGAAAGGCCGCTCCCCACACACAGCCCGGGGAAAGGTCAAAGGCACACTCACCACGACGTCGGTCCTCATTTTCCCAAAGGTCTTGATCAAATGGGCATAATGATAGTCCTCCATTTGCCGTAAAATCGCTGTCATACACGCCACGAAGTTCCCCTGAAATGGACGAGAGGCTTCGGTTAGATGGGAGAGCACGGCTCGCATGGGAGATCTCAAGTCCACTACGAGTCTGAGATGGGGGCCCACTGGGTCAAAGAATCCCAGGGCCCTGCCCCCTGGCCGGCAGCCCCCGAGCCACCAGCCACTCCAGCCTCGGGGGCGTTTTGTCGCAGTCACTGTGCCTCCTCCCCCTGCTGCACCCGATGCTCCTCACGTGTAGGTGACCGGCTGGAGGATCCAGCCTCGGAGACTGCATTAAATAATGCAAAATCAAGGCCAGGACTGAAGTCGTGGCCTCCGAGGACTGTGCCGTCCTTTCTAGCAGGAAAATGTGTGTGCTTCCCCGAGCCCTGGCAGAGACAGGCCTTTCGTGTCTCAAAAATCTGCCTGGATCCTCCTCGGCCAATTTGGAGGCGATCAGCACCGACTCCACCACGAGTGACCGCCCAGCTTGCCTCCCCGAGAAGGACGGGCAGAGACGGGCAGGCTCAGCAGCAGGGAAGTGGGAGACCTGGGACTTCCTCACGCCAGGCAGAGCCGGGAGGAGCTGCGGACAGAGGACTGAGAAGCCAGCAAGCAAAACCAAGACGCGGAGAAAGGAGGGTGAAGGGGCTGGTGAGTGGGGGTGCCCGGCCTGCTGGGGCTGGGCTGTCGGCGCGTGCGTGTGTGCTGGGCTTGTGTGGACACACCGAAGGGGACCTGGTGTGCGAAGAGCAGCCTCATTACCACGAAATGCAATTTATCACTTTTGGGGTCCGCGGCTAACAACATTATAAAAGCCTTTCTTGCTTTTAAATACTTCCCCCTAAATGAATGGCATTTTAAGAAACACAGGACATACATTTTCTGCCATTAAATCAGTGCAAGTCGGGCAGAATTACAGGATGAGACCTACTTTCAGGCATGTCCTTAATTTTACCCCATTAAGTGAGTTCCCAAATTGCATTCTTTTACTAAGTCTACTTTTAAAAGCAATATATTCAAATGACTAAATGTCCTTTCTATTAATTTGGAAAGCGCACTCCAGAGGGAGCGGTAGAGGCCAGTTGTTTTATCCCAGTCCATTTTTCTCTCTATCGGATCCACGTAGGCTTCAAATGAGTCCTCCAAGCACGCATTATGCCAACCGAGCAAATATAATAATGATGACACGGTATCTCCCATTCGCCCAGAAATGTAAATTATTCATGAATGATGATAATTGCAGAGATTGAGGTTGCAAGTTGGTGTTGAAGGAAACACATGCTTTCCACTGAGGGCGGCGTGCAAAGTGGCAGAGTGTGCACGGGCGGATACGTGGGACCACGTGCAAGAACCCGGATCCCGTGGAGCTCCAGAGAAGCGCATTTGTGGCTTCCTGGCCCTTAGTCAGATGTCCATTTTTGGAAAACGGTCGTCACGCGAGCCTGTGCTAACCAGAGAAATGGGCCAGGTGCGTGGGGGTCCTGAGAACCCTGGCCCCACCCAACCCCAACCTCTCCTCGCCCCGTCTCACAGGAGGGAAACAGGCTGGAAGGAAGCCTGACTGAAGGTGTGGATGGTGGTGAATCTGCACTGCGGGCAACCTGGCCAGTGCTTAGGGGCTGAGCGCACGTCTTTCTTTCATCCAGCTGCATGTTTCCATTCTTCTGAGAAATCTGAGGTCACCACTGACCGTCAGCCCACAGCCCTCCCCCACCCCTGCACTGTGGTCATCACAGAAAGTAGGGGGAGGACGAGCAGGACCACTGTCTCCGTGGCCATGGCCCTACTCTCTGGCCTGGAGGAGGCACCTGTGAGCAGGTCTCCTGGCCTGCCAAGGACTCTTCCAGAGCCAGGAGAGCCCGCAGCCACCCAGGAGCACCTGGCAGACGCTCACGTTCATTTCTCACAGGTCAAAAGAGTTAACGGACAGCGAGACATCGGAATCGCCAAGCCCCAAGGCCAGCTGTGCATAAGGAGAAGCAACAGCCCTACGTGCTTGTCTTAAAATATCAGGTTGCAGGTGGAAAGAAAGGCCCAACCCCAGCGCAGTGTGGGGCCCACAGAGGGCAGGGGTCACGCTAATGAGAAAAGCCGGCGCATCTGGGGTCTCGCTGGTCACTCCAACAGGTGACACAGTCAATTTCGGGAGCAGACTGCCATGTAATGTTGAAAAATTTATGCCAGGCAGAAGCTGGGGGAACTGATGCGATGCAGAAAATGAAAAACTGAAGGAAGCAATTTCCATACAGCCAGTCCTGGGAATATGTAAGTGGCCAGCCGGGAATGTGGTCTTCCTGGGCCTGCACAGGCAGCCACGTGGGCTGTTACTCCACAATGGTGGGGTGCTGGCTGGGTCAGGCCTGGCCCAGGGATGGAAGTGGGTCGCCAGCCTGAGTTACAGGTCACAAGCCAGCTGGCGTGGAAACACTCTTTATTTAACCCAAGGGACCTTCCAGACATAAGAGGTGCCGATCAGCATCCTTAAGAGGGAACAGATTTGCAATTTCAGCTCTTGCTCAGCTGAGGGTTGGGGCTCTCATAGGAAGGGGTCAGTGTGCCTGATAAAGTCCCACCCTCCCCCTTGGGGATGGGGTCCCGCCCACAGGGGCCAGTGTTTTCATGGAGCGAGTGCTGCAGACAGGATGAAGTTTGAAGGTTCCCAAGAATCCAGCAGAAGCCTGTCCAGAGGAGTGGGGGCTGCTGAGGGGGGATAAAAGTGGTATTTAGGGAAGCTGGATTTGAAACCAGTCTCACAGCAGAAACAAATGTTTCTGTGAAAAGAAACTTCTTTTTGCAGGCTCAGAAGGAAATTACTATTTCATGCTTTTTAACTGACTCATTTGAAATGCACTTAGAAGTCGGAGGAAGCTTTTGTTCGAAACAACTAGGTGGGTTGGCAGGGACGCAGGTGGGGTGCTGGAGCCCTCCTCCTGGCACGCAAGCCGGGGATCCCAGGCCAGCCCCAGGGGCTGACTAAAGGAAAACAGCACATAAAATAAGACTTGCTCCTTGTGACTCCAAAGCAATGCAAAACAGGGGCAGAGAAGCCAGGGCACGGTCGCAGAAAATTTTAAAATCAGGACATAGGATGCTTAATAAACAAAAATTGTGAACTTCATTAGTAATCAAAGATGAAAATGATGTATCATTATTTGCCTGCCAAAATAGCAAAGAAGGCTTTAAGTGATGATAATGTTAGCAAGGTGCGGGGCTGAGCACTCTGCACTGCTGGTGGGAGCATAAATTGCTATAACCTTTTTAAAAAGCGATTTGGCAATAGGTTTGAAAAGTCTTGGGGAAAAATACTCATCTCCTCGGCAATTCTAACAATCCACCTAAGGAAGTAATTCAAAATAGGAAATTTTAAGCCCAAATGCCCATTGCCTCTAAAAGTTCAAAGGCAAGAAGCCACAAAGGGGACACATATTGTTAGGATTGCAATAGAAAAGGCAGGATGCCCAGTCCAGTGGTACTCTCAGATAAACAAAGGACAAGAGAGTGCCCCGCACCCCGCATTGGAAATCTTGCATGGGACAGTCATGTCCTAGGGCAATTATCTGGATCTTATCTGAAGGTCAAATCGAACAGGGGCACCTGAATTTTACTTTTTCTAAATCAGGCAACCAGGGGTCTCCCTGGTGGTGCAGGGGTTAAAGACAGCACTATCAAGCCCCTGCCGGCAAAGGAAGTGACCCACAGGGCGCAGCAGACCTCTCCTGTCTCACCCTGCTCCCCTCAGCAGTGTATTTCAGTCAGTCTGCCTGTTCTGCTCCCCACTCTGTCTCTGGTGAATCCTCTCACTCCCAGAGCTCTGGTCTACACCCCAGTTCTTGTAAATGAATCTTTTAAAACAAAAAGAAAAAAGAAAAGAGAAAAACAAGGGGCCCAGAAAGATCACACAGGAATCTCTCAAATGTCACTGCTGGCCCAAAGATTTCTCCAGAGTATCCACAGATGTTTGTGAAAACACACCTAGCAGAGCTTCCACAAAGCAAATTAAAACCAATTCAAAACATCCATTCATCTCTGTATCCTCACATGAAACTGGCAGTAAAGAAGGAGCTTAAAAAGCCCCAGGTCTACGAGGGCTGAACAGGATGAAACACGGCTAAAGGTTTCCAGCAGCTGACAGCAGAGCAGGGGCATGACCAGAGGCCGTGGAGGCAAGAAGAGGTGATTACCCACCACGGACCCTGCTGACTGCGGGCACAGGAGCCTAGGACGGTGCAAAGTAGCAGGGTTAGGCACTGGGAAACAGACCACGCAGAAGGTGGCTAACAGGAGCCCTGAGGTCTTTTGAAAGTGGCAAAATACCCACCAAGGGGACGTGCCCGCTCTGGGGCTGGGGCCCGTCCTGTGCGCCGCTGTGCCCAGCAGGCAGAAGAGAACGTGGGAGAAAGTGTGCGGGCACCCCCAGGTGAGGTCAGCTAGAGACAAAAACCAGAGGCTGCAAATGCTCAGTCTCTGCTCTGCTCCAGCACGTAGGAAGATTAAGCTCCCCCCTCCTCCCACTGTGCCCCCGCGCAGCCTGGCAGAGGAGACCACGCAAGCCCTCCCTGGGAAGCGGGCGAGCCAGGAGCAGACCACGGCCTACCCTGTGGGTCCCGCGTGTGAGGGCTCAGCCCCAGGCTCGCCGGCAGGAGAGAGGCCCAGCTGGGTGCCCCCGCACGCGGGGCGCAGGCGGGACGGGCTTGCAGGACCTCAGGAATAAAACCCAGCAGGCGTGGCCAAGAGGCCAGAGGAGCGGATGGATGGTAACATCATAAGAGAATTCAAGAAACCACAATTATTACCCGAAGGTAGGGATGACGTGATATGGGGAAAACAAGGACATCACGTGATCAGCAGAAAAAGGGACAAAGACCAACAAGGATTCTAAAATATTCCAACTACGTCAACAGACATGAGAACTGCACCAGAAGTGGGGGGATTGAGAGCTACTGGAAGGAAACAGGACACGCGCACAGTGAGTAGGAGAGAGAAGGAGGAGTCAGAGAATATATGTGAGAGGTTCAATATCTAATGTCTCCAAAAGGGGAGACACAAAAGATTTTACAAAAAAGATAGAACACGCAGCCCCCAGAATCTGAACTCAGCAATTGTAGGATCCGGGATCAAAATACAAAAATCCACTGTTTTCAATATACTGGTAACAAAGAATCCAAAAATAAATTTAAAAAAAAAATTCCATCTGAAAGAGCATAAAAAAATACTGAAAAATAAACTTAAAAAACAGCGATAAGACTTGCACGCTGAAAATGGCAAAACAGTGTTAAAAGAGACTAGAGAAGACCCAAGTGAATGGCGAGGTCCCGTGTTCATGTCAGAAGACTTGACGGTGCAAGCGGACACTCCCGGATGGATGTGCAGGCTCCAGGCAGCCCCTATCAACATTCCGGCTGGCTCTTCTGCAGAAATTGACACTGATGACCCCATGTTGCACAATTCCATTTTGAGACAAGGTCCAGAATAGGCAAAACTTTCAAGACAGAAAGTAGATGAATGCCAAGGTTTGTTTTTTTTTTTTGCGAGGGGTAAGGGAGGGGGTGCAGTGCAGGGAGCTACTCTAATGGAAACAGATTTCTCTTTAAGTAGAGAGGTTTCACAGGGTATGAATTATACCTTAATAAAGCTGTCAAAAGTTTTGAAGAGTAGAAATTAATTAATTGATATAAGATACATTTTCTAAAATGGCATGTTAATGCAGAATGACAGCTTGCCAAGAGTCGAGCTCAACCAAGACTCGTCACTGTGAGATTTTAGCGCATGAGGGAGGAAGCGGTTCTACAACAGTCACACACAGGAGTGGATGACAGGTGCCAGCTGGGGATCAACTTGGAGAGGTGGGGCCGGGGTCGAATTCTCATCACAAATAAACCATTGGCCCTGCCCAACCACGTCTTGCATCCCTCAGATTTAAAATAAAACATCCTCAAGAAAATCCTCCTACATTGTAGGATTCTCATGAAGTTCTTTTTTTTCAGGTTTATGGAGGTAACTGGAAGACCACCTGCCCCCAGGCTTTGATTTGCTCAGTCAGGTGTTCCCATGTCCACGGGGGTTTCACATACATCACCTGAATTCACTGGCTCTCCCCCCACAAAACAATGGTAAATTAATGATAAATTCAGTCCCATTGTGCTTTATCCAATGCATGGCTCATTTTTACTAATTCAGATACCAAAACATTATGATTCTTTATTTTATAAAAGGCCAAAGAGTGAGGGATGTTTCTGAAAAGAAACTACACAAAATTAAAAACGGTATGGTTGATGAACCACACTAATGTTATCTATTAGTCATTTTCAACTATAGGCAACGAAATTAAACCTGTATCTTAAATTTAAATTGAGTGCTCGGTTGAATTCATGGAGCACCAGTATTTCATATCACGGCAGACACTTAAGGAAAGAAGTCTCATTTTAAAAACAAAATCAATTTCAATTTTACTGTGGCAGTAATTGTAGGAAGACATTTATAGGCCAAATATGCCAAAAGGGACTATGTGCATCTTGAGTTACCCATAACAATTATTTGCTAACTTAGTTGATGAATAAATTCAGCACATATTTGTTTATGATAAAGGATAAAAATTAATTCAAATCAAATTTTACATATATAATTGTAGTTTACGATATAATGAGAATATATACTTTGTATACTTCTCAATGTAATTCTAGTCCATTGGCAACAAATCAGAGAATAAAGCAGAACATTTTATGTTTTATTTTCAGGCGCTCAAGAAATAGATAAATTAGAGCCTTAGAGACTTTAAGATTTTCCAAGTCTTTCCCCGTGATATACAGTATCTACAAACACTCCGTAATGGAATCAGCAGTGATGAAGATTAATAAAAATCTTACCATGGAGGGAAGGATTAATATGTCCATGCACTTTTTTAATTGACTTCTGTCCACAAAGGACACTTTCACCATCATAGTTATAAAGTTCAAACCCTTTCTTAGATAAAATAAAACTCCTCTATATGAATCATAATGGGAAACTGCCCTCGATATTATTTCTACTGGCTGGGTGAGTTGGTGAGGAGGAAGCTATGTCACACTATGTTACCCTGTGTTAAAAATATTAAATGAGTGAATCATAAGGAAGAGAAAAGACATTTTGAAATATGAGATTACTGTATAATAGGAACAGAGATCATCTCAGTGAGGAGATATTTCTTAGGAAATATTTATATGTAAATATATACCCACATGGTGCAGGGCTGACGGCTGAGCCCGGCACCCAACACCACCACCCTCCCTTGTCTGCTTTCAACTAAGGAGGCTGCCAAGGTGATGTGAGCACTAGATGCCTTGATGCTTATTGCCAAGATGCTTATTGCCTGCGTTGGGGAAGTGTGACGTGATCTGGGGCTACCCACAAGAGAATTTCTGCAGAGCAGAGCACCTATGAGACGTGTGCAGAGAGTGCACCCATGAGACATGTGTGCAGAGCAGTGCACCTATGAGACATGTGTGCAGAGACTGCACCTAGGGAGCAGGTGTGCAGAGCAGTGCACCCATGGGGTAGGTGTGCAGAGCAGTGCACTTATGAGGCAGGTGTGCAGAAAGTGCACCTATGCGGCAGGTGTGCAGAAGAAAACACAGCAAACAACTAGAATAGCCCTTGAGGCTCCAAACCCACCCCAGCCCCTCATTGCTCACCAGCCCTGAGGAACGCAGAGGTCCCCCCCGGCTGAAGGCATGGCCCACAGGGCTGACCGCAGACAACTGAGCGGATCAGGCCTAAAGGACAAGAATACTGGACACGGCACAGAGTGAACAAGTGTGACCTCACCAAACTTCCACGCCAGCGCCCCGTGCACAGAAGCGGCCGGGAGCCAGGTCCCCAGAGCCGGGGAGCTCTGCCCACACCGCGGCCCAGGAGGGGCCTCCACCTGGACGCAGGAGCTGGGGCGCCCCAGACCCCACCCCGGGCGGGGCTGATGGGGGAGCGGTGGAGGGCCTTTGGGTGGTGGAAGGGCCGCTGGGGCTGCGCAGGGAGGCAAGAAGGGGCAGGGGGCCAGCCGGACGCAGGCCAGCCTGGGAATCCCCTCTCGCTCCCTTTTCTCTCTCTCTGGGCAAAAAATCCCGTTCCTCTTGTTTCTCCCGTGTCCGGCGTCTGGGGGTGTCCTGCACTCTCAGCACGTGGCGAGGGCCCGCCTGTCCCCTCCTGTCCCTCAGCGCGCGTCCGGCGGGTCCGAGGTGCAGAGCAGCCCCGCCTGGGGAGCACACGGGGGCCTGGGACTGGGCGCGGGAGGGGCCGCCCTGGCCACACGGGGGGACACTCAGCACGCGCTGCCTCCAAAGGGCCGAGAGCACTGAGCCAGACCGATCAAGACGCACACGGGCAGCGGAGGGGCGATGAGGGGCCGGCCAAGCTCCTCCTTCCAGAAACCAAAACCCAGGGGTCGGGGAGCAGGCACCGCTGATCCCGCAAAGTATTGAAATGACCAGGTCGAAGGTCACTGGAGGACGCTGTCGGACAAAGCGCCCGCGCTGCCCACAAAGCCCTCCCAAGCACACCCTGTGCCTCCTGGCGGACAGCATGCCACGGACACATCGCTGCTTAGGGAGGATTTTTGTCAATCAATTAATTAATTGTTTCGTCGTGAGGAAATGAACAAAGATCCAGAACATGGGATGCTTGGCTAGACCACCGGGACCTTGAAAAAATCAAAGGGAAAATTTCATTTGGGATAGATACTCTATTTTATTAGGGGACTCCTTTCGGGGTTACTTTATGGAGGTGCCCTAATATTGCTGTGACTCCACAGCAGAGTTATTCTCAGAGGTGCAGGAGACACCAGGAGTGAAACACCGAGTGGCCCCAGGGTGTCCCTGATGGACCTTCCATGGGGGACTTGAATCCACCTCTCACATACTCTGCCCTGGGAAAATGGGGTGACCAGCAATGGAGCCCGTTCACGGGACTCCAGATATTCCACTGTCGTGTTTTTCAACATTGCTGTACTTACGGGAAACTGCAAAATAAAAGGCTGAGGGAAAAGAACTTCCACCCACAGTGCTGTGGAGAAGGCAGACATGGCAGCGGCAGCGGTTAAGACATGAATTACAAATACTAAAGGGAGTTCTTACGGAATGACAAGGGAATCCTACGGAGGAAAAATCCAATCACAGGGAACTCACTGAACATAATCACAGGAACGCAGGCGATGCCACACCTCTTTTAAAACATGCTTGGAGAGGGGAGATGGGGGACAGGAGGATAATAAAGAGCTTGAAGCAATCCAGACTTAAAATAAGTGCTCAGGAAAATGTGTGAGGAGCTAAAATGCAACTAAATGGATAGTCCCCTGTTTTCTGCAGGTAGAGGTCCGCCATGTCATTCTTCTTCAATGCAGAAATGTTATTTGCAGAAGTGATTTAGTTGCTACAGATCCTACCTAGCAGGATACAGTGAAAGAAGAAACAGTAAGGACACTGATTCCTTTCATTATTTTACAATCTTTTTCTTTTATGGTAAAACATAAACAGGTACATAAGAAAGGATCGGCTTAGCAGTCCCAGGGCAGAGTGAAAAGAGAACACGTCAGAGGCAGCCAGTGCAAGACGCTGCAAAGCAGAGCAGGCTCTATGGGCCTGTGAGGGCCACGGCGTCATCTGCAAAACGGCACTAAGTGATCTGAAATCCGGAATTCAAGGAAGGTTTAGGTCAGCTCTGCGAGCAAGGAGATCAGCACGGGCACTGCTGCATGAATGAATGAGACCCCGGCTGGGGTGGGGGTGGGGATGGGGGTTAACGTACAGAAACAGATGCAGAAGGCCATTTTAAAGTCACAAAATTTGTACAGTAAAACCACGAAATATTCAGGAGGGAATCAAAGACCTAAACAAATGGAGAGAGACACCATCGCCCCAGTAGGGAGAATCCGTGTAGCTTAGATGCCAATGGACTGACAGTTAAAAAATGCCTGCAGACATTTATTGTCAAATTGACAGTGAAACCTTAACTTTTTGCATAGGGTAATAATAATGAACTGTCACTGAAGCCTTGAAGTTGAAGTAGACACACTGGCTAATTGGAGACTCATTAGGGCACTACAGATACCCAGACGAAGAGGACGTGGTGAAGGGACAAGCACGGAGGTTAGACGAGCTGACCACACTCTATGACGAATTGACTTCAACAAAGGTGCCAAGTAAATTCAACGCGAAGGTGCAGCCTTTGTGACAAACGGTGTTTTCAAAGGTACGATGAGACACTAGGGGAAAAGATAGGAAGGGAAGGGAAGACAGGACGATGGGGCTGGGCAGTGGGAGGAAGGGCTGGCCCCACCTAAGGCCACAGACAAAAGCCAACACCGAATGCATCAGGTAACTAGATGTGAAACCTAAGCAGCAAACGTCCTAGGTGAAAACCTTTGTGAGCTTGGGGCAGGCATGTATTTCTTGGACTATAAATAGCAGAAAACTAAGAAAAAGTGATCAATTGGACTTCATCGACATTTTCTTAATTTGCTCTTTGAGAGACAGTGAAAAGAAAACTGGAAAATTAGAAAAATTATGTAAAACAACAGGTAACTATGTAAAAAAACAGGTATGTAAAACATACCTGACAAAGGACTGTCCCCTGAATATACAAAGAAGTCTCAAAACTCAACAAGAAAGAAAACACCCCACTGAAAAACTGGGGAAAAATGCCAACTAAGCCGTACGAGATAACAATGCTGGAATAGACATCATGGTGCTAAAGAGAACAGCTTTTGTTGTCTGACGGGAAAAGACACAGCCATTTTGGAAAGCAACGGTGGAGTTTCTCTTCTCTACTTAACTTATGAACCACCCACCCTGTGTGCAGTTATTTACCCAAGAGAAATGCAAACCTCTGTCCACAAAGATCTCTACACAGATGTCTGTCGCTAGATGTATTCACAATTCTCCAACACTGGACATACCCTTCACAGCCAGAAAAATGGATAAGCAAAGTGCGGCTCATCCACCTGATGGGTGAGCAATAAAACAACAAACTACTGATAAAGTGGATAATTCCCAAACGTGTTGTGTTATGAAAAAAGCCAGACAGAATCAGCTCCAGAACATATGCCTTTGGTTATACGGCCTCCTGCAAATGGCAGCAACCACAGTGACAAAGGGACTGACCCCAGAGGGGCATGAAGGGCTTCTCTAGGGAGTGGGAGGAGACTGAACCTTCTGTTTGGTGGTGGGGAACCGACTGTACAGCTCTGTCACTACTGCAAGAGAAAACGTTACTTTATGGCCTTCGAATATTCATAAAGAAGAAAACCTGAAAACCATACAATTCCCTGTAAGTGATGTGCAACTAGTGCTGATATTTTAGCGCCTTCCTGTTTGCTCTTACACATACAGACACAGACTAGTTTTAATAAAAGTAGGATCATACTTTAATTATTATTGCTTTCAAATGGTTCTGTCCTTCTGCAGTCTATTGCTGCATCGTCTCTCTCATTTCCCCATTTTTTCTTGGGTATCCATGCCAATTTATTTCATCATATGAACTTTAGAACCACGTTATTGAGTTGGAAACAAGTCCCACTGGAATTTAAATTGAGATTCCATTGGATTTTGAAATTAGTTGAGGAGGCTTACAAGACCTGCTTTCTTTCTGGATATGTGGAATCCCTCTCCATATGTACTAGTGTTTTTACACCATTCAGGAATAGAGTGTGGTTTCCCCGCGTGGGCCTTAAATAGCTGGTGTCAGTGTTATTTCCATAGGAGGAGTGCTTCTTTCAAAAATCTTAAATTTTCTATTTTTATTTGTACACTTGGGAAAACTTCAATTTGATATGCACATATTGTAATTGAATTTACAGAGCCCTGTTATTAACCCCAGTGGTTTTTCCCAGGAGGCGCAGTTCTAAATACAACAAGCCAACTTTGGTCAATAATTTGCGATGTCCTATCTGAAGGCTCAAATCTTCCTTCTGTCTCTAGACTTGCTCTGGAGACTGTAATGGCCAAGGTCATGTCAAGGCTGTGTTTGCTTAGAGATTTTAATGGACATGTCTTTAGGGTATAATTTTTAAATGTTCATTATCATTTCTTTCGCTGATTTAGTATCACGTAAGTTTATGGTAGAAAACAATGTTCAATATTTTCATTTAGGCTGTAAGATAATTAATTCATATAATATGTCACAAAATTACCATTTCTTTTTTGCAGTCAGGACATTTACTACCTAGTCTTTTGGATGTTGGTTTAAAATAGACTTTATGTATCATGTCAAGAAAGTATTCCTAACCCACAGATACCGATAATAAAAAACGCAAAGCTAAATGAATGGTTATGTATATTATTACAAAATAAGAGTTTTATTACTGAAGACCAAATGGATCAGCCATAAAATCACCTACAAAAAGAGCACACAGGGAAACTTTCTATTCTTACTAAAAGGGGGAGGGTGGCACTCCCCCCAAAAAAACATAATTATTAAGGTCAAGCTATAATAAAGCAAAACCTAGAAGAGGAGCATTTTTTATAAAATTCATTTCTTAGGAGGGGCATTAAGCCCAGAATTTATGCAGTCATTCAGCAAACATTTACCCAGACCTAGCATGTAACAGGCACTCTTCTAGAAGCCCTGACAAGCTCACATTCAGTGGGTGAGAGTGTGTCTGTAGGGAGCTTAGTGGGAGCTAAATTTAAACATCAACTTCGATTGTCAGAGTTGACATTAATTAGAATCTTCAGGAGACCCTCTGGTATTGCAGTAAAGCAACACACACTTGACACACTTAAGTGCTTTCACATCATACTTTGCACAAACAAAACAGAAAGAAAAACTTGCCTGAATGTCCACTCATTGAGAAAAAAAATTCAAGAGGAAATCAGTCAAAAAATATAGCAACTTAGCAGTTACATAAACATTATGCATATTTACTGCTTATTATCTCTACACAGATATAATGAAAATTCTAGAAGAGGCCATTCCACAGATCTGATCAAACTTTACCAAACAGACACTTAGCACTGGCCATAAGAGTGACCATCATCATTTTAATTAGGTTAAAAAAAAAACTCATGGAACACAATTTATAGATTGTATTGCTTATGACAATCATAGTCATTTCAGATATTTGCCTCAGATGTCAAACGAGAACGGCCGCCACACATCCAAATGGTTCCCTCCACCTGAACCCAGACTCTAATCACAAGTCACATAGAAAAGATGCAAATTGGAAATCACTTTTCAACAGATGTTCAGTCAAGATTTTTTCACTCTTTTTATTAATCTTATTTAGACGAGATCTTAACAGCATGTAATAGAAGGTAAATCCACAAAGTGGTACTATAATGACTAATTTTAATTACTTTCTGGAATCATTACTTGTTTGCAAAATTGAGTATATTTTTCACAAGCTAATTATCTGGCGATGCAGTTAAAAGTTTGCAAAATGCAGTGCTCCCAGTTCCTGTCTAAGCAAGAAGCATCCTGGATAATGAAGCCCACTTGTTTGGAATTTAAATCAGCTGCTTTGGTGTCATGAAGGTGCAAAAAAAGCAGAAATCTCAGTGGATCGGGGAAAGGGAGGCTTTTGTTTGAATGAATCAGAAATCCCAATGTGACTGCTCGGGGATTTTTTTTTTTTTAGGATTTATTTATTTATGCATACAAGAACTAGGGTGCAGCCCAGAGATGCGGGGTGGGGGTCAGTGAGAGGATTCATCAGAGACAGAGTGGGGAGCAGAACAGGCAAATCTACTGAAATCCACTGCTGAGGGGAGCAGAGGGGAGACAGGAGAGGTCTGCTGCGCCATGTGGGTCAGCTCCCTGGCCTGGGATTGAACTGCGGATTGCATCTTAGTGCTGATGCTTAATCACTTGTGCTGCCAGGGAGGCCCCTGCTTGGGGATTCTGTGAGGAAACCGCCATCGTTGGAGCTAAACTGATCATCACAAGCTAAAAGCAAAACTGGACAATTCATGGGAACCAACCTCTGGGCTACTGGACCAGTCCAAGTGGCTCCAACACCACCCAAGTGGCTCTAACACCACCCAAGTGGCTCCAACACCACCCGAGTGGCTCCAACATCACCCTGACTCCCCTGTTATGGGCAGGATGGTGTGTCTCCCAATTCGCACCCTCTCTTAACCTCCAGCCCGTCAGAATGGGGCTGCATTTGGAGACTGGTCCTTTGAAGCAGGAAGCTGCTGAATCAGCTGCTTGGAATTTGTTGCTTGCTGGAGCGGACAGTGGCTGGTGTGGGGCTTGCCCGCAGTCGTAGCCACGGCTACCTTGACCCCCTTCCCAAACAATGAAGAAAGTCTATGATGGGGGAGTGACAAGCTTCCGCATACACACTGCACAAAGCCTCACCACTCCTGCAATTCGGGGCTCAGACTTCAGGGAGCTCCCCCACTGGGCCCACCAGTGTGACAAGTAAGTCTCTCTCCCCCTCTCTGAGTACAGCCTGATTTCTTGGGGAAATTGCCCAAACACTTGGCAGGGGTGAGTCAGCCCAATGAGGGCAGAGGAAGGCGCTACTCCAGCCTGACTGTGCGTGTGGGAAGAGGTGCACGTGGACACCAACAGAGAAGCCAACGCTGGGAAGCCGCAGGCAATTAATTGCCGGGCATCTGCACGCCAAGGGGAGAGGCCTCAGGACACAACAGTGCCAACACCTTGACCTTGAAAGCTGGCCTCCAGGACCTTGAGGAGTGACTTGCTGTGTAGCTGCCCACTGGGTGCATGTTGTCATGGTTACCTCCTAACCCCGGCTGCCTCTGCCCAGCCCCCTTGGAGACCTAGAACTTGGCTGGCCCCTCCCCCTTTGGGGTCCACCCACCCTTGCCCTCTAAGAAGGCTCCTCCCCAAGAAGAGCCCTGACTCACCCCTCCCTGCCTTCAGAGCTTCCTTCAAGGCCTCCCTGTCCAGGCGCTAAGTCTGCTCATGCCACCCCCCGCCCCCACCCAGGACCTCCTCTGTGGCCCCAGCCCACGGGCCCTGACCCCACGGCTCCCCGCACCAGGCGCGGACGTCGTCAGCCTGCTGACTCTCATCGTCCCTGCCCTGCGCCAACAGATGCCATGGGGACGGGATCCTTCACTAGAGCTCTAGGGAAGAGCAATAACCCGGGACCGGGCGCCGGGGGCGTGCGTTCCATCCTGGAATTTTTTAAAGAGTATTTAAAGTCAAAGGAAAGAAAAAGGCTTCCTTGAAACAAGCAGAAGTGGAATTTATTCAGCCTGGTCAGAAAGGCCGTAACTCCAGATAAGGAAAGAATGATTCTCCCAATTAACGAGCCGATGTACTTCTGCTGAAGTGATCGATTCTCCTCCAGCCTGTGGAGACATCCCGGCACCGACGGCTGAGCGGGACCAGCCCAGAGAAATGTGCGCGCTGCAGCCCTTTTCACAGGAGCGGGACACGCACGTCCTGGGACACTAGGAACCAGAGCCCGCCGTGTCTGAGGCGGGCATCGCGGTTTCCGACGCCTCTGCGGCGGGGTTTGTGGGGCGGCATCTGGATGTCAGAAGAGCCTCAGGCCACGGCCCACCTTGCCTTTGCAGGGAGCTCTCGCCACACGATCATGTCCCAAGCAAATTTAAACCTTACCCTGGAAAAAGAATTGCCCGATGAGTCACAAGGCCAGACTGCCCGCGCGTCCGACGGGAGCCGCAGGAATCGCCAGGGTCCCCGGTGCTGGGGAGTCGCGCCCCGGGAGCAAGAGCTTGGGGCGCCTTGAGAGAGAAGCGGCTGCCCGAGCCCACCTACCCCGTGGGGCCCTGCTCCCCAGCCCAGCGCCGCAGGCCGCTCCTCCCCTGCACTAAGCTTCACCCGGTGGCTCATCACACCAGACCATGATACACGCCACCAAACATGGACCAAGCCCGGACGTGCCAGTGCCCACACAGTGCCCACGGCCCAGGCAACGTCCCTGCAAGACGACCACGAGGAAATCCTCACTCTACTCACAGTCCTGGCGTGGGGCTCACAGCCCTGCCCGGCGCGTGCCGCCCTCCTTGCCACCTTGGGCCTCAGCCTGACTCAAATGCAGCCTCTGGACGGCTCCATGGGCACCTGAGTTCCATCGGGAAAGGGTGACCCACGCAACGGAATGCTCTGACCCTCACCCCACAACCCGCAGACAGCCCCCTCCTAAGGCACAGGCAGGGGCAGAGGCGGCTGGCTTAGGAAGCGAAAGGCAGACGTTCACCCTCTCCACATCACTAACACTGCTGTGACTTTCCACCAGATGGAAAAGCTCCTTGATTACAAACAAATATCAGTTAAAAGGCAGGCAGTAAATTTCAAGCTGGGTGTTAGAGGGGTGCTGGGGAAAAAAGCAGCAGCCAGAGCTCAGAAAAACCCACACACCAGGGTAACGAAAGTCCCGGTCCTGGCTTCTCGCTTAGAGCTGCGGGGAGCTGAGCGGAGGGGATGTGAATCCAGGCCTGGCCCCTGAAGTCACTCTGAGACCTGGTTCCAGACTGTTCTCTCTTGGAGTCACAGTAAGAGTCTCAGTAGCAATGCTTGGGCCGAAGCAGATGTCTGGTCCTATTCCCACCAGCACGGATGAGCATCCAGCCGCCGTGGGGGACTGTCCCGGCCAGGGCATAATGGAGGTGACATGGGGGCTGTGCCGAGCACCTGGTCAGGTGGAGATGGGAGGCAGAGATGCAGTCCCAGGGGAGGCGCCTGATGTGACGGGGAAGTGCCAGGGAAGTGGGAGGCCTCGGGCTTCTTGCCATGAGCTGGACAGAAAGGCGGAGAGTGACACAGACACGTGGACGGGGTGGACACCCGCGTGATGCCGCGGGGTCTGCAGCCCGAGCCGATCTTGTCTCATGGTCGACCCTCATCACCAGCCAAGAAATGACTGCGAGGATCGGGGAGGAGGGCACCCCTCAATTTCTTAATTTCAATGGCCTCCAAGTTTCCTGTGCTTGAACATTATCATTCTACTTGCAAACCCAAACCTGTTCCGGAACAAGCATGCTGTGAAGTATGGGGAGAGACGAGCACCTGGAAGGGAAACTTCCAAACCCAGCTCTGCGGCCTCTTGGCCACGGCACTTCTACTCGCCGCCTCTTAGGTGTGCAGGACCTGCTGGCGTCCGCTCCGCCCGCTCAGGCCCCGGGCGCCAGCCCCTCCCCTTTCAGAGGGCAGGAGACTCGGGGGCCACCGTCACGTTAAGCTGCACAGCCAGCGGCTGGAGCCAGGAAGGCCGCTTCTCCGTGTTATGCCAAAGCAGCTCCGCACATGGACAGAAATCCTTCATCGGACGGCAGTTAATTAGCTGTAACTAATTAGGCCCTGGGTCTGGCTGCTGGTCGTCTGGAGCAACAGGAGCCGTGAAGAGCTTCAAGGAGAGGACAGACTCGGCCACTTCCCGGGAGCTGTCGCTTCCTTGGGCTCTAACAGGACAGAGTGATGCGCGGGGACAGTGCCAAGACTCGTTGCCCGAGGACGGGCCGAGTGTCCAGGCCGTGCAGACCCCCCCGCCTGGCCCCCGCTTCCTGGGGTAAGTGGGAGCACTGTGGCTGACGGACGAAATTTACTCCTTTCCTGTCATTACCAATAAAGCTTACAGTTACTATTTTACAAAATGTCAGTTTAGTACTTAGAGATTTCAATTACCAGGGCCCGCTAACAAATTACAATTCGTGTTCTCCTTCCCACAAATTACTTTTTTATATTTTTGACATATAATAACACATGACTTTCAAGCCTCCCTAATTCACGTTCACTGGTGAAGAGAATAGTCATTTGATAGAAAATGGGAATTCCAGAATATATATTTAAAATAGATTTATGTATGCATAGCAACTTATTCAAAAATAGATGCTGACAGTATATACCGCGCTTTTCTGATCTTCTTCTAGTTTATGGCACATAAAACTTTTTCTTTGTATTCTAACAACTTCATTAACATTTACAGCTCATTAAAATAGACTTAAACTTTGTGTTTAGAAGAATTTTATTATATGTGCTCCCCGTGGCCTTCCCCTAAAACTCCTGCTTTAAATCGTCATTCAAATAATTGAAGCATGTTAAATGCACACATATATAAGTAGATGCACATTTTAAAACGTTGGCATTTCTTAATAGCTTTTTCCATATTAAAACTCATGACTTTTTATCCAAAGTTGCCTTGCTATATAATTAAAATAGCATATTTTCTTTTATTACATTATTAATGATTCATTAAAAAACCTGATTTTCCGAGGACAGAAAGTAAACACCTGAGTCTTTATGAAGGTGTGCGTGGAGCCAAGCAGGGCTGTGAACACAAACCCAAGAAAACTATCATCTTATTATGTGGCAAGTCTCCTGCTTATTTTGAGAACAGCAAGCAAGGAGCGTTACAGTCTGAGGTGCTGGGGGCTAGGATGCAGCACCAGCTCCCTGTGGGTCTGAGTCCTACCCACAGGCACTAGCCATGGCCACGGCCCCGGCTTCAGGTCCTGAAGAATTTCCGTCTTGCCAGAGCTCCAGACAGCTCCACCTGTCATCTGTTCTGCCTAGAAGCCAGACCTCAAAAGTACCAGTGGTTTTTTAGTTGGAAAATGACAACAGAAAGGAGCCCGGTATGCCATTTGTCTGGACGCAGGCATCAGCGTGGGCCTCAGCAGGGCAGGCCCGGCGCGGCTGCAGAGGTCCCGGCCACGAGCACCCTCTTGGCAGAGGGGCTTGAGAGGCACTCCCAGCAGGAGGCTGGACTGGATGGGCCTCAGGCACAGACCCCGGCAGCTGTTAACATCAGCAACCTCCTGCCTAAGTGGACCAGCCTCGCCTGGCCCCAGCCAGAACATAAAACCAAGGATCCCTCGCGGTTCAAACTGTTATGACTGGGCCTGACCTTTTGCACCAGCGTATTTCTCTCTAACTCCATTACGAGGGACATAAAAAGGAAACTGCAGGTCCCGGGGCTGCCAGAATCTCCAGCGCGCCCTCCCAGGAGGACTGCGGGTGGAGCCGCACCACACCTGTGCCCACGGAGAAAATCCTCACTCAAGTATTTTAATGAAGATTCTCTTTGCTTAATGAAAGTTACTGCATCCCACAGTTTTTATACATCAAAAATTTTTCCGATGTGGCATTTTTTCCCTCAGATGAGAGAGCCTGACTCTTCAATATGCACGTACTCAGAGCACGTGGAGGGCCGGCGTGGGCCCCACACGTGCGCAGCGTGGCTGGTGTGGGCTCTCGGGCAGGGGACGTGCTGCTCCATGGACTGAAATTTTGTGACCTGGAAATATTTTTAAAGGTATGTTTTTGCTTTTTCTTTTTTTTTAAGAGTAGCGTGAAAATGCCCCGTGAGCTCAGTCTCCTGCAAAGCTCAGCAGACCCGGCACACAGTAGGTTTCTCTGATTGTGGCTTCCAGAAAATCAGTAAGTATATCATCAGCTCATGAGAATCTAATCCACACACGGTCCCAGGAATGAAGTAAGACCCAGGGTGAAGCCGCTTAAACCGCCTACACTGCGCAGTTTCATGGAAGGACCGTCCAGAATCCAATTAGAAAGCCAGTTTTCATCTCCTAAAGCCAGAAATCAGGGACGAAGCCGAGTTACTCTGAGAGGGCGGGTGAGGGCAGGGTCCCACCAGCCGGCCTGTTCTAGGTTCCATGTCCTGAGCTGCGTGACTGGAGGGTTTTTCTCTTTTCATGCCCGAGCCCATGCCCTCCTCCACCCTAGCCCACCCATGCAGCAGCCCGCGTGAGGACAGCAGCCGGGGCTGGGTGCGGCCCGGGTGCCCAGCACAGAGAGCACGGCCCGGGATGAGTGTTGTGGACACACGAACGGGTGGGCATCTCCGCCACCATCCCCCGGACCCCCAGCCCGCAGCCGGCGGGGCTGGCCGGGTCAGACCTGCAGGATGAGCCACGCAGGAACAGCGAGTCTGTCCCCTGCACACCTGAGGCTGGAGCAGGGCACCAGGAGCCACCGGCCTGCAGGACCGGCCGTCCCTTCCAGGAGCTCAGTTCCCCCCTAGTAATCCTGTCCCAACATCCACCTGACGGCAGCCCTCCTAGGAGAACTCTTCCTCCAACTGAGGGCGTCTCTAAGTCCCTCCTGTCTGACTCCAGTGGCCTCGCACTGTCCCAGCACCAGTGCGGAGACTCAGGAAATCAATGAGCCAGAATCCTACTACCAGAGCAGCCTCGCTTGGTGATCAGGCCCAGTCCGGTGCCCACTGTGGGACTGGGGCTCTCGAGGTTGGCAGGTGAAAACGGGACATCACCAGAGAGCAGAGTGACGGGGCACAAGCAGCGGAGGGAGAGGGAGCGCGTGGCCACTCCGGGCCCCCAGTGGCTGCAGGCCGCTGGGGCGGGGCGGGGCGGGGCGGGGCAGCCGATGGGCATTTACACATTTTCCTGACACAAAGCATTTTCAGCTTTGAAGCTTACACTTCAAATTTGGTTTTCTGTTCAGCTCACCCTATCTTCCAAACTGACAGCTTCATCGACTCCTTTGAATGAGTCTGACTCAGCAGCTGCGCCTGCAGAGTTGATCCTAAGGAAATAACCCGAACAGAGAGGAGGCTTAGGCGGGGAGATGTCCCACCCAGCATTGCTTATCCCTGGAGAAAACCTAAATACTTCATAGAAAGATGGTGAGGAAAACATAAGAAACACCCTCTGCCCAGTGAAATGTACAATTAAAAGTAGGTGCTGGGGAGATGAAGAAGTAACATGGACAGAGGACAGAACTATCTCAGGGATCCTGGGGATGAACCACCAGGGAGCAGTGCAGGGAAGGTGGTGGAGGCCCCGGGAAAGTTCACCCAAATCACAGCTCCAGCTGGAGGGTCAGCAAGCCGTGAGGCCACCACGAGGGCACTAGAGAAAAACAAGAATGACGGGGAAGCCGAGGTTTCCCCAGAAATTCAAGATCTGTGCAGGGAGAGAAGCCACAGCACAAAGGGACGGTGCGGGAGGCAGGGATCAGGGATCGATGCGGCGCGGAGACCACACCCTGCAGGGGCACGGGAAGCCTCGGGCAAGGTGCTGGGCCCAGGAGCAGGCGTCCGGGCCACACACGAGGGTCACCGTGTGCTTCACACTTTTTAGACAGCAGAGTTCTGGTTCTGTCACATACGGAGTAACAACAGGACATTATGCGACCTGATTATCAATTCATTCATGTGTACATTCAGGGTGATTATTTCCACAGTCTGGTATTGTGAAAACGCCCACTGAGTGTCTGGACCACAGGCTTTGTGTTGCTTCCAAGGTCTTGTATTTTCTCCTTCAACTCTGATGTGACGTGTGCGAGAAACGCTCACGGGCAGCTACTTGCAAAGGCATCTACTGCAAAGTCGCCAGGTCCAACCACAGCTGGACAGAGTTCCAGGAGCTCACCTCACACCCAAGGCGTGGGATTTCCGACGCTCCTGATGCAGCCCCAGGATGGGGCAGAAGCAGACCTTCTAGAAAGAGGCTTCCATCACGGGTTCCCCACCAGCCTCCCTGACTCCCAGGGGTCGGGGGTTCCAGGACACCAACCCCACGAACACAGACACATTCCCCGTGACGCCCACCTCCACAACTTCTCATTCAGATGGAAAGGTGCCCCCAGGGAGCTCAGCAGCACGGACACAAGTGGATATTTAGAGCTGATTTAAAACGACGCAGCACAGTTGGTTTGAGCTCAGGGCTGATGAAAAGGACATCTTGGTCCTGCCCATGACACTTACATCCTCTGGTTGTTGCTGGGGATTTATCTGTTTCTTTGACTTTGCTACCAAACACGTGGGGCTTTGACTATTGTGAAAATGTCCATAAATTACCCACGTGTAGGTGGAGTTTTCTGCCTCTCCAGGGCTCTGCCTAATTGATCTTGAATCAACCTTGTGGCAGCATATTTAAGCCTCTTACTGAGACCTGGTTCCTGAAAGTGCCCATCAGTCAAAGAGCGTTATCAAAGGCATCCTGTCTACTGCAGGGTCTAAAAAACAAGGCAGAGCGATTTGTCCACAATCCATCACGGTCCCCGCCTGCTAGCAGGAACCCGAGAGAAACGGGGAGCAGAGTGGGGCCGGCGCTCCCATCCTAAAGGGCCGAGGTGGGTCCCCTGTGCTTCCAGGGGCACAGGGAGAGCCCCCAGTTGAGCCACCTCTGTGCTCGCAGCACATGCAAGGCACACACCCCTTTACAACAGCAAGGACGACGGTGACAGCTCTAGATGGGGGAGGGATCTTTCCTTAGCCTGAGTTGGACTCGTAGAGGCCAAGTACAAGTTTCCTTATTTTGGGGCAGATCAGACTTTCCGAACCTAAGAAGGACTGGGGACACCGTCTGCCTAAGCACATATTTCCTACAGGACCCCACTAGCCACTCGGGGCCACAAGCTAGGGCAGGCTGGCGCAGGTGCCGGCCAGGGGCAGCTGTTAGGAGCACTGCTGCCATCACACACCCCGACACACCCATGTAGCTTTGCAGCTCGGTCACTATGTCCCCAAAACCAAGACAGTCTATGGTAATAAAAGGGAGGGAGCACAGCTGAAGCCACCCTTGAGGAAAGGTTGCAAAATCGGGCCGTTGCAAGTAAAAAGATGCTGTTGCAAAGCAGATATGGTGTGACTCCACTTACGTGAAGGGCTCCGGCGGGCAAACCATTAAAAATACCGTTGCGGGAGACATACATACATGATGAAACCATGAACAAGAGGACATGGAGCCCCCGAACCTGGTTACAGATGACACGAGGAGAGAAGGAGGAAAGGCTCAGTGGAGGGAAGAAGAGCAGCGAAGGCTCCGGGGTGGGGTGAGTGGCTCCGGGGCCCACCTGCTCACACCTGAACTGTATGGGTGCTCAACTTGCTCTCTCCTGTTTGGATTTAAAAGCAAAGAAATGGCGCTGGTGAGCTCTACAGATGGGTGGCGACAAGCTAGAAACCTCAGCACCGGGAAAGCTCAGCTCTCTGCAGGCAAGGGATGGAGAAAGGTGGATCATTCCCCAACACGTGTCCCCTGGAGCACTGGCTCCGGCACGCTCAGCTAATCTACATCAACTAAGGTCTCCTTGGTCAGGAAGTTTGGGAGAGTAGCGCCATGGAGGCTTGTCCCCACGCCCACACATGCCTGTCACCTATGAAGATGAAACCCCCCCCCATAAGGAAACTGCTTTTTCTAGTGTTCCCCAATCTTGCGTGACTGCTTCACTGTGTTAACTTATCACTATGCATCGAAAATGCCCGACATCACCCCAAAACAAGATTTCACATCATATAAATTACATCCTAGCCCAGAAGTACACAAAAGTACACAATGAAGAATAGGTCCGCTCTTTCATGGAACACGCTAGATAAATAGTCTTTCTGTAGCCTTAGAAAATAGCAGTGACCACTCAAATAAAAAGAAACATCATCTGCCATGTCCTCTCTCCACCCAGGGTGGGACTTGTTGCTCACAGAGACACAGAACACTGGACGTCCCAGTGGTATCATAAAATCACCCTCTCACCATGAAGCAGAAAGATGAATGTATTGGCAGCAAAAGGAATTAGTACTAATTAAATTTGCTCTGAAAACACAGGGGAGAAATGATTGCTTTCAGTTTAAAGAGATGAAGTGTTTCACGGATGTTTTCGTAGAAGAGACAAGACTCTTAGATCTGTGTTTCTGGGCTGCAGAGATGTCCAGGGTGTATTGGCAAATGAAAACAAGCTATTTCACAAAACATAACCTCCTCTCCGGGAAGAAACAGCAGCTATGTGCTTTGCTATTTATCCCGAGAAGTTGAAAACTTACATCTACACAAAAACGTGCACACACACGTTTATAGGAACCTTATTCATCATTTCGAACACTTGGATGCAACCAAGATGTCTTTCAGTGGGTAATGAGTGAGCGGGGGCACAGGCGGGTAAGCGCATGTTATTCAACGGCAATGTAAAGAAATTAAGGCAGAGGGAGACATGGAGGGGTCTGAAGTGCATGTTGGCAAGTGGAGGGGGTCGGTGTGAAGACGAATCCCCTATGAGCCCAGTGGAGCGGCTTCTGTACAAGGCAGGACTAGGGGACCAGTGAAAACATTAGTGGTTGCCAGGAATTGGGGTCACGAGGGGTGAGGAGGAGCAGCACGGAGCACTTTCGGGCTGGGGGTTGCTCTCATGACCCTGTGCTGGTGGGTGGGGGTCACTCTGGCTTCGTCTAGACCTGCACCACGGGCCCTGCCGAGAGTGACACCAGCGGAAAGTGACAGGTCGGCGTGGGCTCGAGGACTGTGTGGTGACTGCACAGACCCACGGGTGGGAAAAGTGGACGGTGGAGGAGGCTGAGTGTGTGGGGGGCTGGGGCACGCGGGGAATCTCTGCCTTCCCCTCAATTTACTGTGGACCTAAAACTGCTCTTAAAAAACTCTCAATAGAAAACAGCAATAGAGGGTAATGTGGATTTGTAAAATTTATTTGTATTTATTGATACATACAAAGAACTGGGGTACAGGCCAGAGGTGCAGGGGTGAGAGGACTCACCAGAGAGAGTGGGGAGCAGAACAGGTGGATCTACTGAAATCCACTGCTGAGGGGAGCAGCGGGGAGACAGGAGAGGTCTGCTGCGCCGTGTGGGTAGCTCCCTGGCTGGGGATCGAACTCGGGCTATACCAGTGATAGTGCTGGGATTAACCCCTAGGCCACTAGGGACATCCTATAATGTGGAATTTTAATTTTTCTTTGTCCAAACTAAGAAAACAATGCTCCTCCGCTCCCAAGATTAGTGAGTTTACACATGTAAAATACATATAAAGATTTAAAAAATCAGTTAAAAAAATCTACAAAACACTCCTAAGAGAAAGGAGAGGTTCTGGGTTGCTGGGCAGCCAGGAATTCCCACAGGGAAGACCCAGGGACATAGATCCGGGAAGGGTGGAGTCGGGGCTCCACAGTCAGCTCCCCGCAGCCAGACCCGCATCCAGGCCCGCAGCAGTAGAGCTTTGACGTTTTAATAAATGAAAACACATTAATTCTGTGTGGATTATGCCACACGCTCACAGGTTCCTTCAATTTGCCTAAGTACAAAATAACTTGTAAAATGAAGTCTCACTTTTCTTGAAACGCAGCCCATATTGTCACGTAGTGATGGCCTATGAACATTTGTTCTAAAAACATTTTTACATGAGTACAAAGAGCAAAATGGTTCTTGAACGAGTCTCACACTCAAGCCAGTGGAGGTGTATGGCCGACCTTGGGAATCGTGGGCAGTTAAAGGAGTCGCCTTTCCTCCGGGCCTAAGCTGCTGGTCCCTGGGGAAAATGCACCCCAGGCCCCAGTCATATGCCGCTTGCAATGGGCATCTTTAAAAGACAGACAAGTACAGGTGACTTCTAAAACTCGCCAAGATGAAAACCAGTGTGGAATAATTTTGCACCAATTACTCCCCAAAGCATGGAGCCCGTGGAGGAGGAAGACTCTGCATTCGCAAAAGGAAATTTAACTTGGTTGGCAGGTGTAGATCTTTTGAAAGGGCGCTATTTTCAAACTTCGGAATTCCAGCCCACTCGGCGGTGCTGTAGCCCCGGGAGGACAGGGCCCGGGTGAGGAGGGGTGTTGGGGAGAGCAGGGAGCACCCCAGGCCGGGGTACCCCAGTGCCACCCGGGGAGGCTGAGCACAAGGTGGTCCTTGCATGGCGAGCTCCATTCCTCACCAACTCCATGTACTTCCTTTGAATACGTTTTTATAAAATCCTGGTGTCTGGACTTTTCATATCTGAACAATTATCTGGTCTATAATTTCTACTGGGGAAATAAAAGTCTATGCATCAAAAAATTCAATAATAAGAGTCATCCAAGTTAGAGGCAACTGTGACAATTACAGAAAAACACAGCACAGAGTCTGAGGGCCGTGACTCTGCCCTGCCTGCCGCCCTCAGCGCGGGGACGTGTGTCACGCGTTTGCCGGGGCCACGGGGCGTCCAGCTCAATATAAACTACAAACTGTGGGCGATAATGATGTGTGGCTCCAGGCTCATGGATAATGGCCAATGTCCCCCAGGGGGCCGTGGAGCGCGGGGGAGGCTTGCGCTGGGGGGCTGGGGTAGCAGGAATCTCCGCATCTCCCTCTCTGTTCTGCTGTGAGCCTAAAACTGCTCTAAAAATTAAAATCTAATAAACAATATTTCAGTAATAAGAGCTACTAATGTCAGAGGCTAATCTGACAACAATGAAAGCATCCTTTGAAAAGACCCAGATGTCGATCAGATCATATCTCAAGACCCCAAATGCACGAATAAAGGGTGCAGCCACCCCCCACACAGAACTTGGGAGCCAGGGTAGTGCCAGCTTTGCCGCGGACAGTAAAGGAGCCCAGGAACACCACGGAGAGGAAGGTGTGTCCTAGTACGGTGCCTGACAGCAGCCGCCTGGGATCCCAGATCATTAGCCGCCGAGTTAATCAAGAGAAACACCCAGCCCGTGGAGGAGACACACGAAGCCCATCTGGACGGCAGCACTTGGCTCTCCCAGCCGCCCCTCCTGCCAGGGGTGCAAGGCCGGGAGCCCGCGGGAGCTCTAAACAGATAACAAGAGCTGCCGCCTGCCATGCACTAAGCCACTAAGGCCTTGTCACTTCAGAAATCAGCCGCAAGCCTACCCCGAGCTTTGATTCCGTTCTTTTAGAGGAATCCAGTAACACCTAGGGCCAGGCTGCAGAGGGAGGGAATTTGCATTCTGCTCCAGCCCTCCTGTGCTGAGGAATCCTTGGGGAAGGAACACAATGAGAGACGCCAGCAGAGGTCATCCTGCTCCCAGCCTCGGCCAGCGGCTCCTGCACGGAGGAGCAGGGAGAGCCAGCCTGGCACGGCGCACTCAACGGGCATCTGCAGCCAGAGGTGCCCCGGGACAGGCGGGAGAACTATGGGATCGGAAAGCAGAGGAGGGGAAAGAATGGGCCAGCTTGGCTCCTGGCAGGTTTGCATTTCTGGTGCCGGGGCTCAGGGTAAGGCCGTTGCGGGGAATCTTGGCAAGGCCCCTCCTTGACAGCCTCATCCCTGGGGGGACCCGCCCCCCCTCAGTTCTCAGATGCAGGCCCCTTCCTGGCATCTGGGGGCTGTGGCCACCATCTGGGTGCCAACGCCGCCGAAGGAGTCCTCTGCAGACACTGGCAGGGCCCTGCTCCGGGGTGAGCCCGGGGACCCCACCAGAGCAGGCAAGGATGGCCAAGGGAGACTTCACCGCGGTGTCTGCGGGTGACGTGGCCATAACCACCAAAGGAAAGACCCTAAAACAGTCCGTTCTCACCGCCAGGGCCCCAAGCAGCTGAGAGAAGAAATGTCCTCTCTGCCCAGCCCACGTTAGAGGAGCAAAGCAAACCAGACACTGGGCCGGAGACTGCCGGGCAGCCGCGCGCCCTGAGACCCCGCACCTCCCTGAGCCGAGTCCCCACGTCCTTGGAAAAGAGCACGAGCCACCTGAGACCCCGCAGCCCTCCCAGAGCCCCTGCCAGTGACCGAGAAGCGTGGGCACTGCCCGGGGACTGCGCCTCTGGGGCCCGAAGGGTCTGGGCACACACAGGGGTGGCTGCTGCCGCCTCCTCCAGCAAGTCCCTGCAGACCACCCCCATGCCCGGGTGCTGGGCTCGCTGCTGCAGCTGGCTGGACAGGCCCTGACTGGTGGGAGTCATTTACCTGCACTTTTTACTATTTCCAGTTCTTCAAATTCATCATTTTATTTTATTTTAAGATTGATTTATTTATTTATACAAGCACTGGGAACAGTCAGAAGCGCGGGAGGGTGAGAGAATCCACCAGAGCCATAGCGGGGAGCAGAGCAGGCAGAAGGACCGAAGTCCACTGCTGAGGGGAGCAGCGGGCGGCAGGGGAGGTCTGCGCGCCATGTGGGACCCTCCTCCCGTGGCCGGGGAGCAGCCGGGGATCGAACCGGCGCTGCAGAGGCTGCAGGCAGCTTCGCAACCCAGCGCTCAACCGCTGCGCCACCGGGGAGGCCCAAATTCATCATTTTAAAATGAAAGGCAGCTCTGTCCACAGGAAAAGGAAGGATGGACGCAAGGGCTCCCTTCCAGCATGCCCCTCCAGGGGCTCTCCAGCCTCGGGCTGGAGGCTCAGAGCTGACCGCAAGCCGGGAGCTCCCGGCCCCTCCCGGCCATGCCAGTTCTGAAGGCCAGCAGGCACCCCAGGGGTGCCCGCACCCCACCACGTCAGCGCCTCTCCCACGGCTCCCTCTCCAACCCGCTCAGGACTTTCCCACACACCCTCAGCCTCTGCTTTCTTCCTGCGAAACTCCAAATCAAGGCCTCACGCACACGCACGCACACACGCTTCGGTTCTTAAACTCGAAGGCAAGCTCCATCTTCCCCTGACGCCCGTGAGTTAAACATTCGGACTCATCCAGTAGACCCCACTGCAGGGCTGGCAGGTGCCTCTCGAAGCTGCCTGGCGCTGGGGGCTGCGGTCTAAAACCAGCCCCTGGATAGTCAAAGGAAGCTCGTGATTCCAAGAGGTCTGTGCAGGAGAGACACTCGCAGGTGCCCCTGGTGAGACACGCTGGAGGAGACGCCTGCAGGTGCAGCTTCTCGCCGGCCGGTCAACACGTGGCCGCCACCCAAGGGTGACTCTGTGGACAGCCACTTGGTAACGACAGCACATACACGGCAAATTCATTTCAATGAACAAAGGAGAGCCACCCTCCTGGTGACAAAAATATTGTTGTATAAAATTAAATCAAAGGCTAATCTCAGGTCTTTAGAGAAAATCGCTGAGCACTAAATGATGATTATAAACTAGGACGAAACAAGACCCAGAGAATATTTGAATCCAACGATGGTATGTTCCATTGTGGGCAGGATTTAAAAAGGATACATGAAATCCCAGCTCTTCAATAATTTTCAAATGTGAAAAGTTAATTATAAAATAAAGAAGGATATGGAAGTCACCACTGCCCCTTATTTTAGTGAAAGATTCATATTAAGCTCATCAACATTTTTCCTATGATAAAAAGACGCATGATGGCAACTCAACTATTTATCTCCTTTGTTTGGTAACTATCAAAACAAAAAACTGTGCCCTATCAGTCACCGTAATAGCTCAAGTATTAAAAGCCTACAGCCAAGATATTCCATTTGGTCTCTTGAAGCACTTAAATAAATCAGCCAGAGATGAAAATCCAATACGCGCTGCCCAGTCCAGTCCTGCCTGACGTACACAGTGTCCCCTCGGGGCAGGGGTAAGGGCAAAGGTGCCGAGCTTGGGTGGCCTTCCCCGAAGAGGGAGTACCCACGGCTCCCGGTTATTCCACTGACAAACTTGATAACGGACCACTTGATGCATCACAAGACAAAAAAAAAAAAAAGAAAGAAAGAAAAAAAGAAAAGAAAAGCTGGGGGTCACGCCAGCCCTCTGGATGCTGGGTAACCCGCCTCCTGTGAGAACTGGGCACCGGGGGCACCTCTGTCCCAGCACGAATCCCGCTTCTCGACAGGCCAGGGGACGGGGCTGTTCATCTGTTAGCGCTGGGGTGATAAACCTTGATTCCAGGCCCCAGAGTCACATTCTTGAGACAAAACTGAACTGGAAGTGGCCGCATCCTTGTCATTAAAAACCAGAGCCCACTCTGCTGGTTTGGGGTCATCGAAATTTTCAGAACTTAGGCCGTGAACTGGGTGTGGGGCAGCTCTGCCAGCTCCTGGTTTTGTAAATAAAGTTTTATTGGCCCTCAACAGGCTCTGGTTTATTGCCCCTGGCTGGTTTCCTGCTTCCCTGAGGGTGAGGAGTCTTCACAACAGCGCTCCCATCGCCCACTAAATCAAAAAATTTGGTCATATAACCCTTCAAGAAAAAGTTCGCACCCTTGCTACAGACAGCCCTTCCCCTCACCGCGAGGTAGCGCCGCCAGCTGTCATTCAGGCAAACCCAGATGTGACAATCACCCAGTTCCTGCCACACAGGAACGGCGCCATTCTCTTTTCCTGCGGAAGAAAAGGATCAGGACCTCTCAGATCCCAAGAGTGTGACCAGTTCATTCAAGCACAAGTCAAAAAACAAGCAAGGCCACTGCCCCGATCCCCCAGAAATGACCGAAAGCCAAAATCCATCTCCGTCTCGCCGCACTGAAGCTGGGCTGTCATCTGTATTCGGGACCTCGCGCCCATCAATCACCCACCGCTCGGAAGCTTCTTCGGTGCAAGATTCCCCACAGGCTGGTCACTGCGCGGACCGCTTGGGGCCTCTTTCTTAGCTGACAAATGGTCCCGACGACAGCAGCCAGATCCACGGCAGTTCCAGAAGCGACGGTGCTAACACACGCGACCGCGGGCGCCACACCCAGCGCAGAAGCCCGTGCAGCACAGGCGGGTCCGCTTCACTGAGACAGAACAAGAGCGACGTTTCTCGTCCCCACGATGGCGTGTGCCATCTACAAAGGGGAGACCGTGCCCCAAACCTGCCTGCACTTCATGGAGAATACCGGAGATGTCAACAGCTGCCGCTGACCCGGAGGAATTAGCACACGTTTTGAATAAGATGTTTGATCAGCCAACACGTCTGCTGAATGAGGGGAAGCACTGCTCAAGGCACGTGGCACAGTGCCTGGCCCCGGGAGACATGTCAGCGCCTAAGTTTCTGAGATCTCGCTCTTTTTTTTTAAAGATTTATTTATTTACGCATGCAAGAACTGGGGTGCAGTCCAGAGGTGCAGGGGGGTGAGAGGATTCACCAGAGACAGAGTAGGGAGCAGAACAGATGGATCTAATGGACACTGCTGAGGGGAGCAGCGGAGAGACAGGAGAGGTCTGCTGCACCCTGTGGGTAGCCCCCTGGCTGGGGATCGAAGTCGTGCTGCAGAGGCTGCCGATAGCTTCATAGCGCTGAGACATAACCCCTTGCGCCACAAGGGAGGCCCCCTGAAATCTCTTCTTACTGAGACACGCCATCTGGGTGGGGGACTTTGGCAAACCCGGGGTGCTGATGATCTGCTCTGACAGCCCAAATCAGGGCCAGAGGCGAGAGCTCCCCCAAGACAGGTTGGCACTGGCAGTGCATACACGGGTTCACACATGCACGTAGACACGCACACAGTGGAGGGCACAGGACACGACACCGCGTTCCTACAGTCAGGTATTAAAATTATTTTCGACGACCTGACCACATCTAGGTGTACGGAGGAGAGGGCTCCTTTGAAGACATCCTCCATCGAGAGGAGCATCTGGCCCAGGAGAACTTCAGTTCACCTGTGACAGAGACAAACTTTCACACAAGGAGGCGGCAGAGAGTGAGCGACGCCCAGGGATGAATAACTGGAAACAGAGTTTGTTCTGTGCCGAATGCAGAGTCCGCGGTGCTCGGGCGAGCGTTACCTCCCACAGGACACACAGATCTGGTTTTCACTGTCATAGTTTACTTGGATGGCACGGTGAACCCCAGCCGCGTGCCAGCACGCGTGACAGCATCGCACCTGAAGCTGATGTTCTTCCGTGATGTCTTAAAGTGTCTTTTTTTTTTTTTTTGTGGGACTCTTGCCGGTGGCCGGGGATCGAACCGGTGCTGCAGAGGCTGCGGGCAGCCTCGCAACTCAGCGCTCAACCGCTGCGCCACCAGGGGAGGCCCTTAAAGTGTCTTTTAAGTACTCGCAAAGTATGTCCTTGCATCGAGGAGGCGATAACTCAACAACAGGCCCGTGTAACAGGCAAACATTTCCTTGTCAAGTTGTCTAAAATATCGAATTGAGCTCATGAGATTGGCCCACAAGGGCAGAGGATGGACAAGGGATTTCCCGGGTAAAGACCCAGAGCCTGGACCAGAGGGCCAGGACCACCCCCTGATCCACGCTGCAGCCCAAACAGAGAAAGCTCCAGAAGTGGAAATGTTCATTAACACCCAGGGACCAAAATGGAAAAGCCAATAACGTAGGAGCCCGCAGGTGAGGAAGCTGGCTCCTTACTATTTTCATGGTGTGAATGAATCACAAGTCTTATTTTAAGGGACTCAGAAGTATCATCAGCAATTTCATGTGACAATATTTACTCCGCTGGGAAGGGAAAAAACACCATTAAAATGAATTTCTTCATTTTCATACTTAGATTCAGTGAGCAAAATAAATCAATAATAAATTTCATCTTCTACGGGAAGTTCAGGGCATAATGCACAAAGCCCAAGATATCCTAAGGAAAGCGTAATTTCACATTTGCGACTGTTCATCATATAGAATAAGGGGGTTCACATGCAAATAGGCAGAAAGAAGTCTGAGGCACAGGTCTGCCTCCGGGCAGCAGAACCAGCTGGTGGACACATGGACCAGGGGCCGCAGCAGCCGGGCCTGGCCTCCCCCACCCGGGCCCGGCACCCTCATCAGCCGCTGGAGGTCCGGCCCCAGGTGAGCACCTTCAGTATTTAGCCAAGCCAGGAACAGGCGTCCGGCGTTCATGTTGAGAACACACACATATCAGGTGAACTAAAACTCCCTCTACACTCGACACTCCTACGTGGATCTCTCTAACGCTTGTTCATGTGTTTGATGCGATTTCCAAGCACACACTCAAATTTATTTTTTAAAACACAAACCGATTTTCAAGCACCTCCCTCTTATCCACGGCAGTGCCTCAGCAATGAAGAGCAAAGCCTTCTATGCTGCGCCCCTTCCCTGGGCTGAAACGTGTGTTTGGGGCATCAAGCCCGACCCTTGCACACCGGGAAGGCCTGGGGGAGAGGGAGAACTTGCCTCGGAGTCCAGTTTCCTCGGAGGAAACTGTGGCCCCGCACCCCACTTGAAACAGCAATTTTAACCTGTGGGCACTGGATCCTGAACAAAAGCATCCTTTAAAAACAAGGAGTGCTGGGCCTCCCCGGTGGCGCAGCGGTGGAGCGCTGGGTTGCGAAGCTGCCCGCAACCTCTGCAGCGCCGGTTCGATCCCCGGCTGCTCCCCGGCCACCGGAGGAGGGTCCCGCATGGCGCGCAGACCTCTCCTGCCGCCTGCTGCTCCCCTCAGCAGTGTCCTTCGGTCCTTCTGCCTGCTCTGCTCCCCGCTCTGGCTCTGGGGAATTCTCTCACCCTCCCGCGCTTCTGACTGTACCCAGTGCTTGCATAAATAAATAAATTAAATAAATAAATAAAAATAAATCTTTTAAAAAAAAAAAAACAAGGAGTGCTAAGGAGCCCTGACGACAAGCTGCCTTGCTTTGCTTTGAATCGTGGACGAAATTAAAGATGTGTCAGAGACGCGTGAAAATGTGCCCTGGACGACGACTTCCCCAGGAGCGCAAGGCGGACCGGACACAGAGCGTGCACCCCAGGCGGGCACACGCGGATGCCTCATCGCAGCCCCACGCCCCACACACAAACGTGGCAAATGGGAAGTCGGAGCCGGGCAGCCCCTGGCGAGGTGGGACCAAAGCGACGGCCTAGTGACCCCTCCAGGGATCCGACAACGTGCAAAGAAAAACGCGATGAGCAACATGACACTGAATCTCTGTGGGAGACTCGGAGGTCACGAAACGCCACCAGAAACAGGTCTTCCCTCTGCACTCTCTTCGTCTGGACTTGGTGCTGGCGTAGCGGGACCCCAGGGCCCCTCTCTGGCCCAGACCGAGCAGGGTGTGGAGGACCGATCGGGGACTGGGGTAATGGCCAGGGCAGGGTGGCCGCGTCTCCCACCTGTCCCAGAAGCGTCTGGGAAGGCCTCGTATGGTGGAGCACAGATGGAAATCCAGGAGACACATCATTTAATCTCCGTTGTTCCGTCCGGGAAAAGTGATCTTCTCTGGAAGCGACGCCGGGGGAGCGCAGAGGCTGTCAAAGTCAAGATGAGGGCGAGCTGCTGCTGGCTCTGGCGGCCGCGGTCTCGCTGCCTTGGAGGTAGGATGAGCTCTGCTGGGAAAGTGAGAACACCTGGCGGGAGACCCGCCTCAGCCAGCCCGACACGTCATCTACGAGGGAGTTTCGCATCAGTGGTTAACATTTCTGGTCCACGGGATGGCCAAGCAGCCCCTTTGGGGCGGTGCTGCTGGAGGCAGGCACACGGCAGATTCGGCGCCGGTTAACAGCACGGCCCAGAAGGGCTGGAGCTCAGGGCACGGTCCAGCAGGGCAAGCAAGAGTGACCCTTCAAGTTGTAAAGTGTGTTCTTGAGGGCCTCCCTGGTGGCGCAAGGGGGTAAGATGCAGCCTATGAAGCTGTCCGCAGGCTCTGCAGCACAAGTTCCATCCCCGGCCAAGGGGCTACCCACATGGCGCAGCAGACCTCTCCTGACTCCCTGCTGCTCCTGTCAGCAGTATTTTTCAGTGGATCTGCCTGTTCTGTTCCCCACTCTGTCTCTGGGGAATCCTCTCACCCCCAGCCCCCGACACACACCTCTGGCCTGTATCCCCGCTCTTGTATGCACCAATAAATAAATCTTTACCAATTTTTTTTAAGTGTGTTCTTGAGCAAATGTCAAGTTCACATCCAAGCAGCAGCCTGAGTGTGCGGCAGGGAGGCAGCACCGGGGTGAGCCAGGCTCTGCCTAGCCGCGCCCTGGAGAAATGGCTTCACGTCTCTGTCCCGCCTAGGAAGGGTCTTCCAGGGTGGGGACACGGGAGACGCTGCCCAGCAGCCAGCTGGCTCCGCAGCACGTCTCCAAGCAGCGCCGGTGCAGGGAAACAGCGGAAGCGGGCAGGTCCCGCACTGGCCTCCCCTGACCTTTCTGCGCCCGTGTCCGTCCCGAGACAGGCACGGAAGGCAAGCGTGAAACCCCTGTTCCAGACACCCCGGCCAGGGCGGTGGAAGGGGGAGACCTCGGCCTCCACGGGCAGCCCCTACCGACCGGCCTCGTTGTGCGCCAGCCCAGACGGCCAGAGGCAGGGCCGTCCGCCGTCTCGACCCCAACGCGGTGGATCAGCAGCGCAAACCCTGACACCTGAGAGCAATTTTTATCCCTTCTTGACCTAGTTCTGGTCACAGGTGTCGCTCTTCCCCGGGGCATATTACCTGCTTGATGGGGGCTTGGCTGTGCCACAGGTGGGGATTAGGAAAGGCCCATGAGTATCCCCTCACCTGAAAGCAGTGTGCTCCCCAGTGTTACACGCGGAGAGTGGGGAACCCACCCACCACCCAGACCCACCAAGTGAAGGCAGCAAAGCACAGCCTCTGGGTGGATTTTCTTGGCACACACCCCTGAAGGCGTCCCAGGGAGCGGCTCTCGGGAGGGGCAGGCTTCGGGTGATCAGAGGAAGGATGGGGGAGCCAGCACGATCTGATCTATTTTTGCCTCCGCGGCACGTGTGTTCGAGGAAACTCAGAGCCGCCGCTTTAAACACGAAAACATTCCATTCCCTACAGACCCCATTGGTGCGTCAGAGACAACCTGATGTTCAGTTTTTCCAAACCAAATGGAGTTCCGGGCCGAGACCCCTCTCCAGGTGCTGATCGCAAGGAGGGATAAGCAGGGGAGCATCTCAGAATCACACCTCTGTCCTCCCGCAGGAAGCAGGGCTTTGTTGCCAGGACAAAGGGAGAGCTGCAGGTAGGGGGCTCCCTACACGGGAGACGCTGCCTTCAGAAAATCAGTCCAGAGAGCAGCGAGTAAATGCTTGAGCAGAATCTGACAAAGGGAATGATTCAGAAGGGCTCTCCAAGTGCTCCCGGCACAAGATGCCCTCTGGCTGAGCCCCTTGAAGCAGGATGTCTTGTTCTCCAAAGAGTGAAAAAAAGCACCCTGATGTTCCCGATCTCCCCACCACCGACTTAGGGTGACCTGAATGACGACTCCTTTGTAGGGGTCGCACGCAGTGGCTCTGTTACCATAGCTCTGAATGGGGGTGCACCGGGGCCACCCAGGCAGAGGTCACCTGACAGCCACTTCAGAACATGAAAATCCAGGCGGGGAGTCATTTCCACAGTGCACTCCACCCTGGCTGCATCCAGGAGTATCAGAGCTCCCGAGGCAGCGCCGAGAAGGGCGTTCCATCATGTGGCCACACAAGAAGCCGTATCTGTGACCAGTCATGCCCCTCTCTTCCGGCTCCTGGATCTTGCAGGGAAAGCAGCCTAAGCAGACACAGGTGAATTTCACTGATAAGTGGTGCATTGAAAGGGATTTTTTTTTTGGGGGGTAGGGGTGCACAGACATTGCAAGATGCAGTGACTATGCCCAGGCAGAATGGGGGCTTCTGAGAAGAGACGATCTCCATGCAGTGTCCCACATGCACGTGCCAGTGCAGCCCACCAAGCGCGAGCTACCGCACAGTCAGCCCCGGAGGCGCTGCGGGCCCGGGCAGTCAGCAGGCCGACCTCGCAGTCACCACCAGCACAAACTTTTTCACACTCAAGTATTTCATTTAAATGGAATCCCAGCACCACGTCTGCAGCCTCGCTCTCCCCAAGACCACCCACCTCCGCACAGGGCTCGCTGTAAGCAGCGGGGCAGAGCGACCCTCTAGCCTGTGACACGTGGGCTCACTCCACAGCCAAAGGGTCGTCTTCAGCAATATTTAGGCTTGTGGCGTTCAAGAGTTAAACTGCCATACACTCATGGCTTATTTCAAAAAGGGAGAGAAACCAATGATTTTAATCAGCTCTGAAAAACCACCGTAGGTCTAGGTAACAGAGGAGCAACTGAAAGTCGTGGGAGCCATCCGAAAAGGCGCAATGAAATGCCTCCCTTCCTGTGAGCTGGTTTGCTAAGCTCCGCGGACGGCTTCCAGGGCTTCCTAGAACTGCACATCATGGCGATCTCAAATAGCCTGTGCCTGACACCGCTTTGCCGTCAGCTCACAGTGCCACCTGTGGCTTGGTATGTCCTGCTGGGCATGCATCTGGGGTTCTCTCTTTTCACTCGTGGCCCCTAAAAATGTCGCTTTCCACTAGCGCCAGCACAATTTCAGCATTTCCAGACAGCGTGATTGACAGTCACATGCTTGCTAGCAGGAAGTGAATTTCAATTTTATGGATTAGCAATAAAGCAAGATGTACAGAAAGTTCCCCAGACCACCAGGAGAATCACTGAGCCGCAGCAATGGCTGTGCATCTTCAGGTGGACAATGTGGGCGGAATCCGGGGCTTTGGCCCCTCCCACCTGGCAGCAAATGTCGCCAGGTGCTGCACATCCCTTGTCAGCTCCTCCCAGACAGTCCAGGGAGTCAGGGGTCTCCAGGCTGCCCAGCCCTCACCTGCCTGTCTCCAGCGGCTCCCGCCAGCATCGCTGACAGCCAGAGAAGCAGATCAGCTGAAAACCAGCCTTGGAGCACGCAGGCAGGGCTGGGATGGGATCCCCAAGTTCAGGACTCCCTGGACATACCTGGAGGCCCCGGGATACAGGGCTATGTGCCAAAGCATGCTCAGAGGTATAAGGGAAAAGGAGGAGCCTTTCGGGTGTTTTTCTTCACTGCCAGCACCTGTCAGATCAAGGAATAAGGAGGGAGCAGGGTTGGCTGGGCCCAGGCCCCCACGGAGCGAGGACCAGGAGCACGACCTGCGGGCAGAGGTCTGAGTACCCGGCGGAGTGAAAAGATTTCCCACTTGCCTCCAATTCACTCCCAGAGCCTGCCCCGCGGCGGGTCTGCCATTCAGGGGAGATGCTCTGACGCCCCACTCGGGTGCTTCCAGGCAGGTGCTGGGGGAATGAACTTCAGGCCCAAGTCTGACATCCCGTAGGTAACCCAGAGACCAGCAGGGCCCGCCGGCTGCTTGGCCCCAGGTGAGGCACCAGCGCCTCCCAAGAGCTGGGGTGGCCCTTGCTCCCGGCGCTCTGGGCTCAGAGCACCCACTAACCATGGGGATGTCTCCTCCGTCAGGGCGCTGGCTCCGCGGGCAGCAAAGGCAGCGCGTGCCCTGGGACCTCTGCAGGGGGGTGTGAGGGGCCGGGGTCTTGGGGAGGAGCCAGCACGGTGACAGCTGGAACTGGCCCCGGTGTCAGCAAAGCCCGCAGGAGGGCACCCCCACAGACCCGCCACGACGCGGGCAGGCTGCTCCGGCTGCACTTAGGGGAGCCAGGCGGCACCCCCGGGAAACACTCCCCCGACCCTGCCCTCCAGGAGCTGACCCTCTGCAGGTGGGGGCCGGGCTCCCGGGCCGGGCCGGGCCGGGGGCACCCGCACAGCCGAGGCGCGGGGGCCCCCGCCACCCCTTGCGAGAGAGACGCGGGGCGCGGGGCTCCCGCCGCGGGGGCGCCTGCGGACGCTCAACAAGTTCCCGGGCGGGCGGGCAGCGCCGCCTGCAGCCGGCAGAGCCGAGGACGCGGCCGGAGCCCGCGCGGGAGGCAGCGCCGCGGCTCCGGCTCCGCCACCTCTCCCGGCTCGCGGCGGCGGGCGGGGGCGCCGGCCCCCCGCGCCCCCGCGCCCCCACCCGCCCGCCCGCGCGCCCCGCCCCCGGGCCGGCTCCGCCCGCTCGGCCGGGGCCGGGGGCGCGGGCCCCTCTGCAGGCGGCGGCGGCGCGGGGGGCCGGGCGGCGACAAGGACTCCCCGCCCCCGCCCCGCCCGCCCGCGCGCGCCGAGACGCCCAGGCGGGGAGCTCGGCGGAGGCGCGCGGCGCCGGTGGCGGCGGCTGTGGCTGTGGCTGTGGCTGTGGCTGTGGCTGTGGCCGGGCCGGGCCGGGCTGGGCTGGGCTGGGCCGGCTCCGCCGCGAGCGAGCGGGCGCGCGGGCCCCCGGGGCCGGCCGGGCCGCCTCCCCGCGCGCGCCGACCGGGCAGGACGCGGCTGCGGCGCGGGGCGGCGGGGGGCGCGGGGCGCAGCCGGCCGAGCCCCAGCCCCGCCGCGGATGCCCTGCCCGGAGCGCCGCGCGCCGCGCCAGGCTCGCCCGGGTCCGCGGCGAGACATGCCCGAGCCCGGCGCCGCCCCGACCTGCACCCCGCTGTGAGCCGCGGAAGGTAAGCCGAGCCCGCGCCCCGCGCCCCGCGCCCCGGGCTCCCCGCGCCCCGCGCCCCCGCGGGCTCCCCGCGCCCCGGGACTCGGGCCGGGCCGGGGCGCGGGCGGGGGCGCCGTTACGCAACCGCCGGCGGGGCCGGGGCCGGGGGGCTCGGGGCAACTTTGGCGGGGCCGGGGGGCGCGCGGCGGGGCGCGGGGCGCGGGGAGCAGCGACGCCACAGCCGGGGCGCCCGCAGCCGGCCGCGCGGACGGAGCCGGGGCAGGAGCCCTGGAACGCCTCCAGGCTTCTGAGTCTTTCGCAAACTAAAGCGAACTATCGAGGAGGGCTGATTAACTTCGGGGGGACAAGTCGGAGCCGAGGGGCGCAGACGCCGCCGGGCGGGGAGAGGCGCGAGCCGGGCGGGCGGGCGGGAGCCACGTGAACGCGGGGCTCCTCCCGGGGCTCCTCCCGGGGCTCCCGGCTCCGGGCTGGCACCTCCCGGGGCTGCGGCCGGGGTCGGAGCCCTCGGTGCCCGGCGTCCGTGCCAGGCAGGACGCGCGTGGGAAACCGACCAACGCTGCGGCCCCGGCCGGGCAGGAGAGGACGCGAGGCAGGAGGGCGCCCCGGCCCGGGCGCAGGAGCCCGGAGCCCCAAGTCAAGAGCAAGAGTCTTGCTGGTTCATGCTCTGGGGTGCCGGGGGGCTGCTCCATCGCTAGGGCGAGGAGCCGGAGACCTCAGCATACTTACTACGCCCCCAAAATATGCCACAGGGAGAGGGAGCTGGTGATGAGGGGATGCCGGGAGTGGGGGAGGTGAGGCGCCTCTGGAACGAATAGGGGAGAAAATGGGTGCGTTTTGCGCCTGCACAGAGCAGGGCTGAGCCCCGACCCTCCTCCTGCAGCGGGTCGGTGTCTGCGGGCTGGACGCCGCGTGGGCCCCTGAGCCAGAAAAGCCCGTGAAGCAGTTTGATTTGACCTTGTCTGCCTGGGCGCCTGAATTCTGCAGAAGCAGCCCTGGGTGAACCGAGAGAGTGGAAGGAACTTTGGGCCAGCCCTGCCTGGGCAGGAGCCCACAGGATCTTCTCCCCAGCCCGCACCCCGGGCTGGAGGGCTGGCCTGGGAGGGCTTCCCGGGGACAAAGACTCTTGGGGTTACCTTGGCATTTGTCATGGAGGACTGTCAAGGTTACGTGCTGGAGACGGGCAGGAAAATGCCACCCACATCACCTGAGCTGGGCCATCCCCGGCGAGCCGTGCAGATACGAGACGACACGGACTTAACCTTAGGAGGCTGAGGCTGCAGGCCAGCAGAGAGTAGCCGTCTTCTGGCTCTGCAGAGGCGGAAAGTGCCGGGCTTTATGATCCACACGGGGCTCTTATGACATTCCTATCCTGTTGAATGCCACTTTTCAAAGAAAAGTTCCTATTTATCTTTGCATTTTCTTGTGCAAGAACGACAGCAAACGTGCAGCTCAGGGGGGAGATGGAAGCCCTCCATCTGCATGCCTCACCAGATATTAATAATTTACTCTCCGTGTTTACTCCTTGCATTAGATGGCACTGCTACTCGAGACGGTTTTATCAGACGCGCATTTGGGGGGGAGATAAAATGTCGAGCAGAGATATCCCTAATTGCATGATTTTGAATAAATGATGTTAGCTACAGAGAGTTTAGCGCTTCTTCACTTCAGTCAATTCATTTCCGTACAGAGAGAACGATTCTGTTTCATTTCTTTAGCTACATAGGAGACCTGGACTTAGGATGCCCTTGAAAAGCAAAGCGCCTTTAAACTTACCACAGCTACGACGGCTTCTTTTTTTATGATTGTGGTGAAGTCTTTGAGCTTTCACTGACACCAGGCCCATTAGCCTATTGAGAGGCACAACGTCTGCTTAAGGAATAGGCTACTAAGGGGGAGCCGGGGCGCTGCGTGCCCTCGCCGGAGCTGTCTGAACGCTCCGTGGCAAGCCTGCCATGCTGTTCCTGCCTTTCCGCTATTGACTTGGGGGGCTTCTGAGCTTGGCCACCATTGTTTTCCCCACGGCAGGTCAGGGAATGTCGGGGTTTTTGTTTCTCCCTCCACGGGGAAAAAAAATTAAGTAAATAAATGCTAGCCTTGTGCATGAAAGGCTTTCATGTGCCGGGAAGACTCCTACACATTCAAATAAGCCGTCAGAAAATAAAAATGATGCTCAGAAGTAACAGCTGATCGAGGGAGCAGCTGGACAGATGTGTTCACTCAGCTCGACATTTGTATGCTCTTGTCTGCGCTAACCCATGCCTGTCTCATTTAGAGCAACTCCGAACTCCCTTGTATGAGAAGCAGATCACAGATGACGGAGACAGTCTGCTTCCAAGCTACACCGCAAAGCGGCAGTTCTACAGACCAGCATCAGTTTAGCAGAGGAGGGACGGGGACACCGGGAATGTTTTATTCTAAAGCTCTGGGCCACCTCGCCAGACACCTGAGCAGGTGCACGCCCAGGCTGCTGCTTAATCAGTCAGTGGCACAAAGGAAGCCCGAGTCACCGTGATAATGATGTCTGTTCGAGGCCAGCCCCCGTCACTTGGGGAATGTGAGGGCACGCAGACGCGAGGGCACGCAGACGCCCCGGGACCAGACTGGCATCATTATCTAAACAGCTTCCTAAATGCCGAGAAGCGCATCCCTTCCCCGCCACAATTCCACTGAGACCTTCCTTCCCAACCTGAAATTAACTCACATAATTTAAGAAGCAGATCCTTTTGTGTCTCCTCGCATATTTGATTTTAATATTTCATACCCTTTTGGAGTGACTGCAGTATTTTAAAGCAAAATTTCATATGATTGATATTACATGACAGCACTTCCATGACCATGAAATTCACATACAAACATGTGGCTGAGTCCTCATGCAATACTTGAGCGGGCCTAGAACACGGATGCAGTGAAACACCTTCACTTTACATCAGTGTATTTTTAAGGACAGACTAGAGATCGGGTACCAGTCTATGGGACGCTGCTAGAATTCACAAAAACCTTGTTCAGATGTGTCCTCATCAAGCAGTAAACCATACAAGTGCAGCTTCAACCCTCTGGATCATGCAGGGCAATTGCGTGTGTATCAGATCCTGTAGGTGCTAAGGTGTCTCCAGGCAACCGAGGTCTTACCTCCCGGACTAAGGAAAAAAAACACCTCAGTCCAAATTCCATCCTTCACATACACTCGAGCAGGTGCCTCCTGCCCTAAGCCCCAGGATATCCAGTGCTGGTTCAGGCATTATTCTCACCACACTGAAGGAGTCCAGGGGCTCTGAAGTCTGCAAAGTGACAAACTGTTACCCTGATAAACACAGAGGCCTCCCCCTGCACGGCTCAGTGTCTCGTGCTGACAGCTTGCTCCCCGCTCCCCCCTCTAATTGGGACTGAGATCAAACTGAGTACAGAAAGTCAGATATCAGGGACTACAGGAATCATGTTTCTCAAACAGACCTTCTGGATAAGGCCACATTTTAAAGGGCTTTGTGAAGCCCTGTCCCCTAAGTCATTATTTGTGAAAGGGCAGTCGGAGCGCACCGAGGGGCCTGCCGGCAGGGCCGCCCCGCACACATGCTCCCTGCTACGTCACCTTGCGGGTAGGGAGCTGGAGAGAGAAGAGCACAGAGACCCTGCTGTGTCTGCATGCTGCGCCGGCACCTGAGTTACACTGTGCCAGGCGTGACGGGCGAGGAAACTTTTTTTAAAAATCAGGCCAGCATGGCGAAACGCTGGTCAAAGTTTATATTGCAGTTACGACGGAAAATTCCAATTCAGTCCTTAATCATCTAGCCCTGGGCATAAAATGAAATGCAGTAAACCACAGCCTGCGAGAGTCCAGAGAGGAGGCCGTGACGGGAGCCGAGGAGGCACCAGAGACCTTGTGAGCACAAGGCACACTCCCCTCAGGACTGCGGGGGGCAGGGAGAGGCGCGGCCGCGGCCGGCCTGGGGAGCTCGCCCTGCCTGCTGCCAGCCTGAATGAAACGCTCCGTGGTTCTAGGTCACTGCACGGGGGGTGGGGCCCACGCTGGCGGTTTCCTGGGCCGGATCTGTTTGTCAGCTGCCCATTTCTTGATCTTTTCCGTATGCACTTAGTGGCTGGACTTGAACATCTTATATTTTCTGCATTCTGCTTTGTGCAACCTGCTGACGTTTGTGGTGAGTCATGTTTTAGCAGCCGTGGAAGGGGAGCACAACTGTCCAACCTGGGCTCTGAACGCGGGCAGCGGAGGGAGAGGTGGGTGTGCAGAGGCTTCGTCCAGACGTGTGGGGACGTGCTGGGCAGCGTGTTCGGTCACAAGGCTGAGTGAGAGGTGCGCGAGGAGCTCCGGGCAGGCAGGGCCAGAGGGCACGGACGGGGAAGTCCCCGGAGGCAGTAAGGCCCTGGCTTGACAAAGGCCGGGGAGCACCCCTGGGCCCTGCACACAGACTCGAGCACTGGGTGCGCGGGGGTAGGGCAAGAGGGAGAGGTGACAGTGGGCCGAGGCGTGCTGAGGGTCTGCGTGCAGAGTGGGCCGGCCCTGGCGGGGAACAGGCAGGGCACGAGGGCCTGTGCTTGCCACGCATACGCACCGAAGGGTCAGACATCACGGAGATGGCGCCTTGCTGGCTAGAGAGAAACTGCAGACAGGAGCTGGAAAGGGGGACAGATGAGTTACGCGGCACCAAGGGTGACTGGGGACGCTGGCTGGAAGGGGGCAGCTAGGAGAGAAGAAGCATCCCGGGGGGCAGGTGTTTACCACGTGGTAGCTCCTGAGGAGGGGCTCAGGGTGCTGCCCGGACAGCCTACCTGAGAGGGCAGAGGCGCCGGAGGAAATGTAGTTACCACCACAAATGCAAGTTTCCGTCCCCCCCTGGAAATACTCATTTAAAAAATAAGCTTTCCACCGTCCTTACTTCTTAGAACTTCCGGGAGAAATACTTTCAAACAGGACAAGGGTTTCACAGCGCAAGGAAATTCTTAAAGGACTAAGAATAGTACTATCTACTAGCAGGTGTTTAATAAATATTTAATGAGGCCATTAACGAGAGGCCTAGTCAATGACTTTGCTAGAAACTCAGGGAATCCGGATCGGACCATAATTTTTCTCCTCCGTCGCAGTCGTATTTTGCTTGTGGTTGGCATCAGGAGGGCAGATCCTAAGAAGGTGGAGAAAAGGAAGGTTGTTTGGTTGAGGGAACTTTCACTGGCGCTGTCCCGACATCGTGGACATTCGTTGGGTCACCTGCAGACAAGCAGAAGCCCTGACCCGCTGCTCCACTGGACGGCAGCCGCGAGCCCCTGCTCTCTGCGCCGGGCCCATCCATTCCTCCGCGCGTCGACCCGCCGCAGGGTAGGCGGGAAGACGGGGTTTTCTCTTCCGTCCCAGCCGAGGTGGCGCGCTCCCGGCTAGCCGCTGTCTGGTGACCCGCACCCCGGACGCCACCGCTCAGAGGCGAGGCCCCGGGGCCGCTGCCGAGAGGAGGCCCCCGCGTGCCAGTGTAGGGAGACTGGACGGAAGACGCCGACAAAGATGAGCTGGTCACTTTCCGACCGTGGTTTTTCATTCAGTGTCTCTGGCCCTCGACGAGCAAATAACTGCTTCTCTCGGTGCATTACTCGTGTTTGTGGGCCGGCGCAGCGGCTCCACTGGAGTAGCTTTCGGCTTTGTTTAATGTGTTTCCCTCTTGCTGCATACATTTGTCTCCATATATAATTTTAATTCTCCTCTGAGTACATCTCTGCTTTATTTATTGTGTCTGCCAGATCTGCTAGTGTGGGGAGAACGCCCAGGGTCAGGCCGAAGGAATTCCTCGCATAGGTCCACCCTGGGTCTGTGGAAGTGCCCCCCTTCCTGGGTGGGGCTGTGCTCCGCGGGGGGACACCCCCCTCCAGGGCCGGGCTCACTCTGAGCGTGAGGAGGAGAGTGGACGAGGCCGGGGCTCCTACACTGAGGACCTGATCCTGAGAGTAGGAATCAGAGTCGGTGAAAATGCCCGCTGGCCATGCCCAGCTGGAGAGTCAACACCGAGGGCCACGGTGCACTTTTTAACCAGCCGTTCACATTTGAAGCCTTCCAGGCGGTTCTCGGGGACGGTTCCCAGAGTCGCCATGGCAGGGCTGTCCTAAGCGTGCCGGCGACCCCTCCATCCCCAGCAGCAGCGTCCCCAGGGTCGTGCGCCACGGGCCCCCCGAGTACCAACCTCTGAGCCCTCGCCACAGAGGAGGGTGGTGGGAGCAGCCCAGGGCCACCACGGTCACTGGCCAGTCCTGCCTGTTGGGCGCCCAGGTAACGCTCATAAGGGCTCCCGACCTGCAGTGTGGTCAGCTGGTCCCACTGACACTGGGCTGAAAGGAATCTTCCCCGAGCTTTGCCGGCACCGGAGCCCCACCCCCTGGGCTCTCCACACACTGGCCGTCATGGCCGGGGCAAGGTCAGGTCACAGGCAGCCCGCGCTGCTCGGGGGCTCTCCCCGGGCGAGACAGGAGGGGCCGGGGCGCCTCACTGCGGGGACGTGTCCCCGTCCCTTCGCTCGGTGCATGTCCACGTTGCCCACGGTCACGCGCTGCTCTGAGACGTGGGGGTGCGCCGGGGGCAGGAGAGGATAAGGAGCTGGACACGAAACACGGAGACCAGAGGCTCTTGGCAGTGAGCGCTGCAAAGACCACCCTGTGCCCTGCCTCCGGCCCAGGGAGCCGACCGCCCGGGACGCAGTGCAGGGCCAGGCCCTGGCGGAGCCCTGGAGGGGAGTCCCCTGCCCCGGGGCCGCTGTGCCCCGCTCCTGACCGGGGTGTTCTCACACAAACACTCCGCTCCTTCAGCACCCGTGTTCGCCTCCCAGTCTTCAGGAAGGCCGAGTAGAGAGGGTCACTGGAGGTTCTGGAAAGATGGATGTTCTCCCTTTAAAAAAATAAGCGCTTTGAGGATTCTGGGGCGTGCAGAGAATCCTAATGCCGTCGGCACTGCTCTCACCCCGGCGCCGGCTCCCCGCGGCCCTGCGCCGTCCACCCGTCCGCTCCCTTCTCCACGGTCCTCGTGACAGAAGAGGACATCTGTTCTGGAGGTGCTGGGGATGAAGAGAGAGAAGCGGAGCCCAGAGGCACATCTTATGAATCAGGAACTCTGACCTGGCGGTTACTGCGGCCCAGGCCCAGGCCCAGACCCAGACCCAGGACGCTGGCTGGACGCTGATCTCTGCTCTGCGTGGGGGGACGGTCACCTCCATGCAGCTGCCCCCCCAGAGAGCAGATATCCTCGGACGCCGGGTTCCGGTCCCGGGCCTGTAGAGGCTGGCGGCGGCTCTGATGGGCAGGACGTGATGCAGACGAGCCTTCCCGGCACCAGCCGCTCGTGTGTGTGTGGGGGGGGAGTATGTGTGTGGGGTGTGTGTGCACCCGGGTGTGGCGTGTGCACGCGTGCGTGTGTGTATGTCCATCTGTCGGTGTGGCTCTCACCCCCATTCTCTGTTTCCTGCCCCCCCTTTTCTTCTCCACCGGCAGCACAGTGGACACAGCAGCGCAGAATTATATTCCTAAGTATTGATCTCATTTATTGAGTCTAATTATATATTCCGTGTTCTCCATTCGAAGTAAGGGGGAAATGAAAGCCGTTCATTTCAATCAAAACCTTTGCATGAAACACAGACCTGTCCTAAGTGACGGGGCCCGGGTGCCCCCTAGGGCTCTCTGGGTCCCCCGATGGCCAGGGGCTCCTCCTTGAGCAAACGCCGCCCCACTGGACGCCAGTCGGAGGCCGGCCTATTGAGATTTTTGACTTAAATTTTTAATCTGCTGGGCCAAGACCACATTCGAGGCCAGGAAGACAAAGGTAACCTGAGCTTGAACTACAGGCGCCGCCCAGCAGGTCACTGCACGGAGCACCCAGGAAGGACCCTGACGTACCTCACAGAAGAAAATAACACCTGACCCGTCATCTGCTCACCCCGAGAGTGGGGCTCCCCCCAGCAGCAGGAGGGTGAAGTGACGACATACCAGGGCAGGCGCCAGACTGGCACACCCAGCTCCAGGGGGGCATCCCTGCACCCCCTTCACTAACGTGACACCTCCCCTGCCTCCCACTGGCGCCGCTCCACCTGAGGTTCAGGGTCTGCATGGTCCACCAGGTCTGAGATCGGGGTGCAGAAAGAATCCAGGGGAGCCGAGAAGATCATGCACCGTCCTAAGCCTTCCTGGCGTGTCCTGGGTAAGCCCCAGCTGTGAGGACGCGGCGCTGAGAATCAGTATGTTCTTAAACTAATTAGCAGGCATTGAGGGCCACGGTCAGGAGGGAGGAGGCGCTTAGAGGACCGAGTCTGGAACACTCTGGGGCGGAGCAGGCACAGACACACCCGGGAAGGTGCCTCCGCGTCCTCCCCTACATGCACCAGTCGCGGCCCTGGCTGCCCAGGAGGCGTCTCAGCACTTCCTTCCCCCCACCGGGGAGCTGAGCACAGCGGGCTGCCCCTGGCCCTGTCCTGCCCCACTGAGCCCCGGCTCTGCTTTGGTGCCCTGGCTGCCAACAGGGCAAGTGCCTGGCTCTCTGCCCCAGGCAAATGGACTCTAACACGGGATGAAGGCGCCGCATGGAGAGTGGAGCCCACTGGATCGGGGCCACCAAAAAGAGACGATCCTCGGGACGGGCATGGGAAGCACGATCTCATCCATGGGCCCTGGAAGCAAAGCACACAGCAGGGCCTGGCCACGCAGGGGGTGTGCACAGTGCAGAACGGGCTCAACCCGGCAACGGTGGGCTTTGGGGCGCCTTGGGAAACCGGGTGGGGAGGATACAGATGGGCAGAACCTGAAAGCCAGTGTCTACAGGGCGCCCTGGAGCTGGGACGGCGCGGGTGCCCGGGGAGAGGCGATGCCGGTGCCCGAAGCCTGGACTGGTGCAGGAAGGGGATGGAGCAACAGCGAGGTCACGGGGGATGTCTGGATGGAAGGACAAGGACGAGGTCCACAGGGAAGAGAGAGGACAGGAAAAGCAAGAAATGCAGACCTGGTGGTGACTGGCTGCGGGCCATGACCCAGGGGATCCAGCAAAGCTTCTCGGGCACCTGTGAGGCCACCTCAGAGCAAAGTACAGAGGCTCTCCCGGGTGGGCTGCAGCCCCCAGGTGAGCTCGGCTCAGTCCTGCCTCTGGCACTGGGCCCCTTTGCTCTGTGCTGGCCAGGGGTGCGCACGGGAGCTGTTCTGGATTGAGCTCCAGCCACCCACTGCACTGTCCCCATCCCTCCTAGTGAGGACCACTGAGGCTTCCAACCCCACCAGGCCCCCCAAACCAGGCCTTTTAGTTTCTTCAAGTTCTGTTAAGCGAGGTGTGTGCTTTCATGTGCCGCGTCTTCTAAGACTCCAGAACTCTGCAGGAGGTGGGGGTGGCTTCCTCATGCAAAGCAGTAGCTCCAAGGCAGGAAGACTCACAGAGGCACCCGGCCAGCGGAAGAGAAAGAGGCCCTGCTCCGCCGCGCGGCCGGTGTGTTCTAAGGCGCGGAGGTGAGGTTTGGGCGTCAGTCCAGGGCACACAGACACCTTGTGTTCGTTTCCTTCTCTCTGTCAACCCCCAACAATGACATTTGGGGACAGAACACCACGCACTTCCGAGACGAGCTCCCATGAGGCATGAGGCCCTGCTGTGGTCCTTCTGCAGCCCCCTGTGCTGGCCCCTGGGTGCCAGTGGACAGGAAGGAAGAAACAGCTTCTCCGCTCTGCCGCGGGTCTTATCCGTGTCCTTTAATTCCACTCAGATTAAACCATCCCTGCATCATTTTTAGCCCCAGAACTGGAGGAACAATGGGAGAATTCAAACCCAGCGCCCAGAAGCCACATGCACGACCTGTGGCCATTGGCCAGGGCTGTGCCCGTTTCTCTGCCTTTGCCACCAGCTCAGAAACCACTTGTCACGAACACTTATGCCTCCCTTCCTTGGCGTCGCCACCGCTACAGAAAGCACAAGACCTCGCAAAGCCCGGGGCTTGGCTGGATCAAGAAACACGGTGCACGGCGGGGACATAAAGGGACTCCTGAGGGTGACAGCTGGCCGTCACTGGCCTCACCAGGGAGACAGGACGCCGCAGTGGCATCCCCACCTCGCAGATCCCCGCTGCGTCCCAGCATGGTGTCCGAGACTCAACTGGGAGATGCAATGGGGAAAACCACGCTTCACACGCTTTCTGGGAAAACCAGTGATCCAATTTTAGCTTCAGATAGATTTAGTCAAATGTGCCATAGGCAGAAATCCTGGGATCGATCGCCCTCATCAATAAGGTGAACGCCCGGTCCGGTGGGCACCACTGATGGGCACGAGACACCCGCAGCCCAAGAAGGGGCGGCCGCCCCTCTGTCTCCCACCAACTCCAAGTCCCCTCGGCCAGACTAGGCCGGCGGTGCCGGTGCTGTGTCCCGAGCCCCCGGAGCAGTGGGGTAGGTGGACAGGGCCACCACCTAAGTGACGCCACAGGGCCTGCCCCGGACTGAGTCCCCTCTCACGTTTTCCGTGTGTCCTGCGGGAGGGGCGGGGCGGGAGGCCAGGTCCCCTCATGAATCTCACGGACCCACGTGTCCTGGCTGCTTCGGGTGCACTGTTAGTCAGCAGCGCGAACTGCCGCAAATAAAGGTTATTTCTCCGGTTGTCGTCAAGTCTCATTCGGAGGATCTATTTCTAGTTGATTTTCGCCAAGATCATAAAATTTTGCTAATTCATTTCCACCAATTTAGACTCCATTTGGACAGAGGATGAGCAAAGGTTAAAGTCAGCCCAAGCTGGAAATCAAGAACTAAGTAACCAGTGAGACACTTGAAGAGGCGCGCCAGCCCCGCTGGCAGGGCCAGTTTCTGCTTCTCCCAACACCTCACACGGCCCGAGCCGCCCTGCAGAGAAGGCCCGGCACCTGCTCGATCCGCTGGCTAGGGACAGGCCGGGGTGCTCTGGGGCCACAGCAATTTACATGATGTAGCTGAAATAATTGACGAGAGGCCTCCTGTTTGTTAAAATGTGTTTTCAGAAACCTCAGATGTGAATGAGCTGAGGCCCCCCACTTGGGATGGTTTTTCTTTGCCTCAAAACCTCTGCTGAGGTCCAGGAGCCCCCCCAACATGCCCCACGGGAGGGAGGGGCACTGGCGCCTCTGCCCTGACCCTCCAGAGGAAGCGGCCTGCCCTGCAGGCTCCCGGATGTGCCAGGAGCTGGGGGAGCAGCCGTCCGCCGGTCAAGGGCGTCAGCGGGCACTTCTTTGCCCCAGTCTAGTCCTCTTAATCAGCGACCTCTGAAGAAAGAACCGATGTCTGAGAAAAAATCATCTCAGTGTATTAAAGAAAATTAAACTGGATAATGAATCTAACTAAGACACCGTCCAAAATCTCTCGCAGTTAGCTTTGCCTGAGGGCAGGAGGACCTCTGTTTGGGACGAAATCAATCAGGACCCATGAAACAGGCCTTCTGTGAGCTGCTTCATAACACAGACGCGTTCACTTAATGGGTCAAGCTCTGCCCACCCCCCGCAAGTGGCCTGTTAAGGAATGCTGTGCTCCCTCGCCTGACCCCACCTCCGGGCCCGGTGTGCAGGCTCCCTCAGCATATGGCATCAAATGCTGACCCAGTTAGTCTTGACTTCCAGCCAGCGCCTTCCCCTCCAAGGTTCTTAACAGCGGGGAAGCCACGAGGACACCAACCGCATCCCAGGGTCCCCGTCTGGACCCTGCAGGGCTGGCCCGGCCTTCCTGCTCTGTCCGCGGACGGACCGGACACCCGCCTCATGCCACAGCCCTCGGCGCAGGCCGAACGGAGCCTTTCCACCTGTCACTCACTTTAAGGAGCTGCCCACGGAGAGCTCTGGCGGCTGGGGGCCCTCGCAAGCTCCCGCTGGCTGTGGGTGTCTCAGCTCGAGCCCATTCGTGGCTAACGGCAGCAAAGAGCAGTGTCCTGCCACCCCGGGGAGCCCTTGCCAAGCGCTGACTCTCCTGCTGCCCACATGCTCGCTGTCTGGGCCGGCCACACTCCCCGCTCTGTGCACACGCGTGTGCCTGTGTGCACACACCTATGTACACACCAACTATTGACATTTCACAATTCACTGTCTTTATTCGAGGATTCCTCAAAACAATAGGCGCTGACCTTCAGGCCACTGCTTGTGCCCAATCCAACCACTGCGGGGGTGTGCCCGCTCCGACCCAAGTGCTTGCACCTCCGAGCTGGCCGTGCATCCTGCCAAGGCGCACAGTCATTCTGGCTGGTGCTTTTTAATTGGCACATGGGAGAACAGCATGGCACCTTCCTTACCCTGGCCCCAGGAAATCAGAAAACAGAAGAAAAGGGGTAATCTCCCCAGTGCAGTCTCCCCCTGCTGCCAGGATGCGCATTTCGGGTCACTTCCGTCCGGGGCGGCGTAGCGGGCTGCCTCCTCTCACTTAACATTATTCCATGCGTGTTTCTCCGTGACACTAAATAATCTTTATAATTATCATTTTAACGGCCGCCCAAGTGAACACGCACCATCATTTACTCCCTGTTACCTATTGTTCCGCATTTAGTGGCTCCCATTTTTCACGCCTTTAAGCTGGAATGAACATTTTTATATAAGCGATTAATTTAAAGCAGCACGCAGAGACGACTCTCCATCACTAATCTAAAAATACAGGGTTTATATATTTACAACTCACATTTGATTATGAACTTTAATTTGAGGGTAATTAAGACATTTATATTCCAAACAGGCCCTCGACACCGAGCTCTTCCGGAGCCGGAGGAGCAAGCCTTGGCAGGTCACTGACGACAGCCCCGTGAGGCTAACACGCAGTTTGCGTAGGAAAGATAAGCTCCATGATCTCCGCTGCCTTGGAGCTGGGAGATCAGCCCCAGGACACAGGGCGCGTGGCCTGAGCTGACCAGCAGGCCCAGCATCACAGCGCATCAGCTCAGCCTCGCCTCCGGCCAAAGCTCACAGCCCATGCCATGGCTGTGTCCTGCAGGCTCCCTGGGCTCCTGCAGGCTCCCTGGACGCCTGCACCAGGCAGATGGGCCCGAAGGCGTGCAGCCACTCCAAGCTGTGTGACCTTGGCCAGGGTCAGACAAATGCAGTTCCTTGGGGTGGGGAGCAGCCCCGGGCCCAGGCTTTGCAGGGACACGCCCTCTGCCTGTGACTCTGAGCCCTGACAAGCCTCAGGCCTCAGTTTCTCAATCTGCTGTAGGACAACAGTGGCCTGGTGAGGCTGTTTAGGGGGGGTCAAGGAGAAGTGAGGAGAAGGTGGCATCTGTGCACCTGCGGAAGCATGTACCTGTCGATGAGCGTCCATGTCGCCCCTTAACAGACTCGGTGCACTCGCTGAACAAGCGCCCAGAGGGAGGAGGGACGAGCCAGGCCAGGAGGCCCCGCTGCTCCCCGTTCCCTGCACAGGACCCACTGCCATTCTAAGCAAAATCATTTCCTTGATGTCACCCACAGCAAGGCCACCACCCCCAGCACGCAGTCAATGAGGACCCTGCAAAGATGTGTCCCCCTTATGTGAGTCAGTCCTGATGTCCAGAAAGTGACATCTGAAGCTTTAGAAAGTGTCTTCCAGTCAACCCGAGGAGCTCATGGCTTCATCTGCCGCCAACACAGCCAGCTAACAAGTTCCTCCGCACCGAGTCTTTCCTATCGACGGGATGAAGACAGCCCAGCGCTGTGTGCAAGAAACAGCGACGCCGAGAAAAAACCCTAAGTAGCACCATTATTTTCACTAATAAGGAAATGATTTCTATATACTTAGCAGCTCCCTGTAAAACAGAGCAGAGCCTAGAATGTTTAATATTATTATTATTTTGCCGGTGGCAATTAATTCTTCTGATTTGTTTTATTAGTTTGATAGTTAGGTCCAGGATTCAGAATATCTTTCCAAACCAGCCGACTGATGTAAGAAAATTATTTCAGTGCAGTTCCTGGCAAATCGTGATGATGAATAGCGTGGTAGCACAAACTTATTCAGACACACATTTTTCAGGAGTGGCAGGGAAAAGTCTGAAAAATTACTAGTAAATTGCTTTTTGTAAAAATGCTCTCTCTTTCAAATTTTCCCCCGTCTGAAGGTCTTCTGCAGCGTGATGGCTCAGTGCCTTCTGAGCCACCTGGACCACAAAGGCAGATAAAGAAAGAAGCTAAGAGTGAGGGGAAAAGGTTTCATTTCCTTAGGGTGCCCCCATGGCCTCCCTGCTCTCCCCACACTGAGCCCTTTGTAGGCCTCTTTTGAACCTCTCTGGATAAGCACTCGGAAGGGTGTGTCACCCACCCGTGGCAGGCCTGCCCGACCCAGCCGCCGCCACAGCCCCAGAAGTACACGGTCACTGATGCTTTTCCCCTCTCTGCAGAGCTGCCCAGTTTCTTGAGTTCCACTAACAAAAGTCTCAAAACAGCCTCGCGCCCAGTGAAATGTCAGAACCAAAGAACTTGCTCACGGATTGCTCCAAACTGCCCCGTTGGTGAAGGCTGAGGACTGAATGGGGAGAGGGGCAGGGCGATGCTCAGGCCTGGCCCCCAAGGGGCTCAGCGCCCACCCAGCCCCCACATGTTCTTGGTGCTTCCCTCTGCTTTCTTCCATGTCTTAACTGCTGGGGCACACACCGGCCACCCAAGAGTGAAAGAGCAAGACAGTGGTTTCCAAGCTGGGGGACAGCGATGATCCCCCAGGTCCACTGGCAACATCTGGAGACTCTTCTAGAGTAGACCTTCTGACCACTGCATGGAGAGCAGGCTGCAGCTAGCAGCCTACACCCGCAGCAGGCCCCCACCAAGATGGACCAGCCTAAAAGGCCAGAGGGCCGCAGCTGAGAGCGCTGGTCTACTCAGACCCAGTGCTGCGGAGGCCTGCTCTGCTGTCCTCCAGCCAGCGTGGGATCTGTGGCCACGATGAAGGCTCCTTATCCATCAATACTAGTGGAGGTCTACAGAGTCCAGGGTCTTTGCTGACCTGCGCACAGAGGAGCGCGCCTGCCCCTCCCCAGGGGAGCACTGGGCCTCTCCTTCCTCTCTCCTGGGCCAACCACCCCATGGGTATCCTGCAACCAGTACTAATGCAGCAAGAACTAAGGGTGGAGGAGTGTCCTGCCTCTGTCTGTGGGTACCTGGTGCTACCACACAGCCCGGCCACACACCCTGAGTGTGCCCCATCTTGGAAGCCACGCAGGCTGCGGCCTGGCGAGCACTGGGAGGGGGGACCAGCCTGCTCAGGCCAGGAGGGACCCTCCTGCCTGCATCCTGACTTGAGGTGGGATGCTGACCAACCCACAGAGCTCCCCAAAACCGGTTTCCTCCTTGGCTTGGGAAGGCGGCAGGAAGGCACTGGCCGCTCACAGGCCCACTGCTCGCCCATCTGGGGCACCTGGGGTAGGGACGATGGTGGGGCCTGTCACTGGACGGGGCGGCACCTGAATGTGGCCTTGGGTCCAGGACCTGGCCACTGGGCACCTGCCCTGACACCAGCGGCCTGCACACCCCAGGACCCCTCCCATCTGTCAGCCTCTAGAACTTGAGGGGGGCAGCAACACCAACACACGAGCCACGTGCTCAGCTGTATTTGCTGCTCTAAGTTCCACCCTCAAGAAAGTTCTTCCATGTGCAAAAAGCAGCTGTAAATGCGCCCAAAAGTGAAGGCGCTTTACCCCACTGGTATTCCCCGGGGAGTTGTTGGCCACCTGCGTCTTTTTAGTTGCATTTAATAATTCAGCCCAGGATGAATTTGCATGATTAACAAAAAGCCTCATGATTTTATTTTCTTTCAGGATTTAAATACTGAAACAACCGCCATTGTTTTCATTTTCAGAGGTTCTGATCAAAACACAAAACTTGATTCTAGAATGAATAATTTCCTTTAAGGAAAGTATTTTCAAATACCACTCTGCATGGAAGCAGAGAAAGGAGGTGCCAGCGCCGGGTCTGTGGATGCCGGGAGACCCACGTCCTCTCCGCGGCTGCCTTAACCCCTCAGGCGCCAGGAGCCCGGGCCCACACGCGCCCACGGTGGCTGCCAGGGAGAGTCTGTTCCAGCCCCTCCCCACGAGCATCTGATCGGAGCCGAGAGTCTTCACTGAGTCTTTAAGAGAAAATAGCCATTCTCTTGAATTCCAATAATAGATTAATCACATCATGCTGAAAAAATAGTGAAAACCCAAGCGGAGTCAGTTGCATTTGGGAAAACCACCTGCCGCCCACTGGCGGGGCGAGGGGGGAAGCAGGCGCGGCCCTCGGAAAGGCGCGTCCCCCGGGGCCGCAGGCAGTTGCTGGTCTCTGCGCCTGAACCTGCCAGCGACCCCCAGTGACTTCCAGCCCCCCAAGGGCCACCCTCACTGTTCGACAGTAACTCAGGCGGCCTGGCAGGCAGGAGCGGTGGGGCTGAAAGCAGGCGCGGCCACCTGTGCGCCCCCGCTGACTCCCCTTTGTGTTTCCCCACGCAGGCACCATGGTCAGTAAGGAACCCGGCAAATGCACGCTGGCCACGCCGGAGAGCGACGCGGAGCCCGCCGCCTGCCTGGCCCTGGAGATGAGGTACGCCCTGGACCCCGACCGGCAGATCAAGAAGCGCAACAAGGCCCTGCAGGTGCGGTTCAAGGACATCTGCGAGGCGCAGAGCGAGCAGAGGGACCCGCAGCCCGGCCCGGGCGCGCCCAGCGAGCGGCGTGAGCCCAAGCCCGCGGCCCACCGCGCCGCCTACCGCAAGTACATGACGGTGCCCGCGCGCAGGTCCATCCCCAACGTCACCAGGAGCACAGGCGTGCAGACCTCGCCGGACCTGAGAAAGTGCTACCAGACCTTCCCTCTGGACCGCAAAAAAGGGAGCCTCAAGGGCATCCCGGCTGCCGAGGCCTTTAAGAGCCAGGACAATGGTTTCGTGATGGATGCCAAGGCGCGGGAGGGGGCCCGGTGGGGCGGCCGCGTGCAGACCACGGCCGCCTTGGTGTTGCGCTCCGAGGAACACGTGAACGCAATGGGCCCGACGGGGGCCAACTGCGCGGAGCCCTGCAGGCCCCCCGAGGCCCACAGCTGCCGGGACGCCCCCCCGCAGAGAGCCTCCCGGGCCGCCCCCCAAGAGCCGGACCCCCAGCTGCACCGGAGAGCAGAGCTTGACCCCAGCACCCCGGACGCAGAGGAACCCACCCCGCTGGCCCCCGGGAGGGTGTTCAAAACGGAGGTGGCCACCGTTTACGTGCCCGCCCCCGGCGGAAGGGCCTCCGAGCCGGCCTTGGTGGACTCGCCCGCAGACAGCCGGGGGTCCCTGAGCCCAGCGGCCAGTGAGGCGCGCAAAGGGGCAGCGCATCTCAATGGGCTCCAGGCGCCCCCGGGCGCGGCGGCTGCCTGCTCGCCCCCGATGCAGTGCCTGTCCCCCGAATGTAGCGAGCAGACCCTGCAGACTCGAGCCCCTCCGGGCGAGGAGGGCCAGCCCTGCGGGGCGGACGTGGCCGCCGGGGAGGAATGCCAACAAATCGTGCCTCATACAGAAGTGGTGGACCTGAAAGCACAGCTGCAGGTGATGGAGGGCCTGATCAGCTCCAGCCGGGAGACCATCAAGGTGCTCCTGGGCGTCATCCAGGAGCTGGAGAAAGGAGAGGCCCACCGGGAAGGGTATGTATCCTGCGTTTCCCCCCCAAGCCCAGCAGGCCCCTCCCGCCCAGTCCCCCCATCCCTCCAGGCCAGGAAAGCCCCAGCAGAGCGCGCTCAGGGGTCCCTGACGGCCGGACACGTAGGCCCCCTGGTTGCCCCCGCAGGGTCACCTGCCGTCACTCTGCATGGGGCTGGCGGCCTCGAAGCCAAGTCTGTGTATGTTTTGAATGAACTGCTGCGTCTTTCCTGCGCATGTGCTAGGAGGAACCGTGCGCGGTGTTGATAAGGGGTCGCTCGGGTCCAGTCCAGAATGTCTAATCTCAGAAAGAGGCTGCTCGTCTCTTAGGAATCATCTTGTGGAGAAGTTCGGTGGCTCTGAGGAGCAGATGGGGCTGGCTGGGCTCTCCTCGTCCTGCGCGGCTCGCAGGACCTACAGAGCAGCAGTGTGGCGTCTCCCCTCGCCTGACGCAGAAGCGAGGTCTGTTCTAGACCAGCCCTGCCTGAGGGCGGGGGCAGAGGGTCTCCAGGCCTTGCTCTGGGGGTGCAGTTGGCTGCAGAGGACGGTGCCGAGTTAGCCTGATGACAGATCACAGGGCCTTGTTTCCCATCTTTTGAACTTGAAATTGTGCAGCAGCAAATTTAAAAACAGATGCCCTAGACACAGGACAGTCTTGAGTCCCGGCGCTGGGACTGGCGACTTGGGCCAGGGAAGGAGCTGAGTCCCCCTGTACCTGCCTGCACTCCTGGAAACGGAGCCCAGGGCCCTTTGGGCCTCTCTCCCCCTGGCAGGCCTGGATTCCCTTGGCCCGTTGCGCAGGACGGGCTGGGGCAGTGCCCCCTGGCCTCAGGTGACCACTGTCCTGCCCTCTGTGGGCTCCTGCCCCAGGCTGGGCGAGCCGGCAGCTGGCATGTAACAAGACAGGAGACGCACTGTGGGGGCGGCACACAGCCCACGCCTTCACACCCGCCCTGCTCGCGACGCTGTGGCTGGGTCACATGGCCGTGCTGCAAACCGCCAGGTCAAGGATGCTCCAAGGCAGCAGGGAGCTCAGCTGCAGCTGACCCCCCCTCCCCGCCCCACACCCACGTACAGTGCGCTGCATGCAAGTGGCCGGTAATGGTAAGCAAGAAGGGCTGCTGGCCGGTCCCAAGCAGCCTACAGCAGATGAGCAGGAGACTGACGCTAGCGTGTTTTCAGCCTCGGGTCTGCATCTCATTTTCATCCCATTTCAGTCATTTAGACTCGAGTATGTGATTCTCCCATGAGGACCCAGAACGGGCTCTCGCCCAGCTGACCACACTCCTGTGGAGACAGAGGCCGACCGGCACCCCTACTGTCGACACTGCTGTAGTGAGGGCACCAGCTGAGGGAGGCACCCACATTACCAGCCGGAAAATAAAATGCACCCCAGGGCATAGCGCCCAACCCACGTGGCCGGGCTGGAACGTGCTGGAATAAAACCCGAGAGGCTGAGCCCCGGGTCAGGCACGGAGACGCCTCCTTACACTGGGAGACAGCGGGGACCTCAGTTTCTCGGTCTGTCAGTCAGGGAAGGGGTCTCTGGCTTGTGCCCAGGTGGGGTGCTGGTCCGGCGACTCAGGCAAGGGCTGCGCCTCGTTTCTTCACCTGCAAGTTGGACAGCGTGACCCGCCTTGCAGATGGGGTGTGAGGGTGACATGGGGTGACCTTGAGAGCACCCACCCAAGGCCAGGGCCATCTGGATGGGGTGATGCCTGATAGGGGTGAGTGATCGTCTTGCTGGCAGCAATGTGGGGCGCCGGCGTCTAGGGGACACTTAGCAGCTCTGTGTTGGGGACCCTGCTGTCAGTCACAGGCCGCCCTGCTCCCAGCACTGTCCTTAAAACCCCTGAGTTCACTGAGGTGGCACCACACGTGGCTATTGAGATTCAAACTCCAATGAACTGCGAGTGAACATGCAGCTCCTGTGCCCGCTGACAACACTTGGGGCAGCTGCCGCCCAGAGCAGGCGCGTGCCAGCCACATGCCCTTCACGCTGGGGTCCGACGGGGCAGAGCGGCTCGTCCCTAGGGACCGGGCCTCCAGCGGGGGAAGAGGGCTTGCTGCTTGGACACCAGCCCAGACAGGCTCATAGCCCAGGGCCGGTCTCTGTCCTGGTGGGGGCACATCTTCCCCTGAGCACCTCGCTGCGCCCTGTCCCCAGGTAACAGTGAACCCAGTAGCTTGACCTGGGCCACGCTGATGGGGCCCCTCTTGCTCAAGGTCTGGGGTCATTAACTTGCCCCAAAGTCAAATTTCTACGCCCTTTCCTATGTCAAACACATGAGAGGTGGGCAGATCCCCCATCACTCTCCCAGCCCGGCCCCTCAGAGTCAGGCAGAGCTGCAGAGACTGCTTACAACACGCCTGGGACCGGCCTTCGCTGGCCCCCAGGGTGGCTGTAGCACTGCTGAGCCCGTCTCAGCCAGCTCACAACATCCTCAAAACCTAGCATTTTGCTCCTCCCAGCAAAGGCTTCCCCAAGGGCGAGGCCAGGACCCCGCTGGGAGGAGGAGCTCCTTGTCGGGTGTCCTCAGCTGGGCTGACTAACAGGAGCTGTGGTGGAACCAGGAACGCACAGGCCTTTTATCTGATGTACTTAATTTGCAACAGGAAGTAGGTGTTTTCATTAAATCTCCCGGTACAAAACAGCAAAACTCACTCTACAGCACGGGGGTTATTATATAGTCATTATGTAACATGACAGAGAATGTCATGACTAAGTTAAAAATACCCGTGGCGTTTTCCGTGGGAAGTATTCTAAAGTCAATGAAGCCTTCACAGTGGGAAGTGCACAGGCCTGGGCACAACCCTTTCTGCACCCCTGGGAAGCAGAGGGGCACCTGTCTGGCCTGGAAGTTCCTGCATGAAGCGTCCAGAGAGCACACTGAGGAGCGGCGACTGAGAGCAGGTGACAGGTTTCCCCGTGTCCACACGACACGGTGGCCCGAGCCGAAGGGGTGTGCGGCTCGAGTATTACACCAGGGAAGGCCGGGAAGGACGTGCCCTGAGCGGGGCTTGTGGCTCCTGAAGTCCACTGCAGAGAACCCTGCACAGGACTCTGTTCCGCAGCGGAGTTTGTGCAAACTCCCTGGTGACCCACGGGAACTGCAGGATCGGGCTGGCCAGGCGAGCTCTCTGAGGTCATTTTGACTCGAGGCAAAACTTCTGTGTCATCAACCACGACCACATGCAGGAGCTCCCAGATGATATTTCATGATATAAATATATTTATATTCATTAATCCCGTCTGCTTACATAGATTTCCAAAAGGCCTCGGCAGAGGAGGTTCTCAGCGCAGGCGGGTTACTGAGTCCTGGTCAGTTTCTAGGACACGGGAAGCTCAGACCACCACAGGCCACCTCCGGAGCTCCCGGCAGGAAGACACACTGGACAGGGCGGGCCTGAGGAGCCCCAGCAGGATGCACCCATAAGCAGGGGCTATGTGAGGCCCATTCAGCGTCAGGCCACTTGGAAGGTCCAGGCAATTCGTTGAAGCCGCTGGCTTTGGGCAGCGCAGACGGCGTTTGCTCGATCTGCTTGCGTGGATGCCAAGAATTGCCTGCTTATTCCCAAGTCCTCAGTATTATTCTAGTCTCTTCCCAGGAAGTTCAGGGTCACAGAGGCCCCTTAAATAAGCCACTTCTGCAGCCGAGGCAGGCTGAGAAGGCAGATGCAGACCGAGTGAAAACCCCAAATCCGTAGAACAGCTGGAGTCCCCAGCGGACACGGGTGGCAGGGCAGGGGGCCTGCGTCCCCCAGGCTGCGGGACTCACGGGGCAGTCAGTGGCCTCGGAGATGCACGCCCGGCAGGGAGACAGCCGAGGTCCCCACACAGTGTCTTGAAGGGCTCAGCATCCGGTGACAGCCTAATCATACCCTGCTGTTCGGAGAAGGCCTGAAAACAAACTCAGAGGCGTGCCCCATGGTCCGGTCCAGGGAGGGCAGGGTCTGCAGAGCCCGGAGGGAAGTGTTCATCACTGCTCCCCCAGCACCTGCCGCATGACCTGCAGGCAGGACAACGGGGGGGGGGGGGGGGCAGCAAAGCCGGCGTAGACAGAGCAGCTCCGCGGCTCTGCAGCTGTGCAGGCTCAGCGCAAACCCGACGCCATCCCCGACGGGAAATTCCTGGACAGCAAACCAAGCCCAGGTGACAGCTGCCTGCAGGGAGGGCCAGAGGGCGGTGAGTGGCAGTCTCTCCTCCAACCCTGCTGCCCCTCCCAGGGTCTTCATCGAGATCCTCTTCAGGATGTCCCGGAGAAAGGGTTTTCCTCCGTGGTGTAAGGCCGCTTCTCTTGGGTCCAGAGGCATGGAAAGAAAAGCTCAGCCAGAGTGAGCCCCGAGATCGGGAACCCCGAAGGCAGCACCCAAGGTGACTTGGGAGCAAAGGAGATGGAAGGAAACAAGGCAGGAGGTGGCCGCCCAGGCTCACATCCTGCAATCAGGGGCGAGCTGGGCGCCGTGAGCCAGCCCAGAGTGGCCAGTGCCAGCCAGTGCCTTCTCAGGGGCACGGGGCACTGATTTTGAGGACGTCAGGGTGAGCTGCCTGCAGGGCGGATGTCGGCCACTTTGTCCTGCCAAGGGCCAGCGGTCCCGGAGGCTGTGCCGTGCTGCCCCCTCCGCGGTGACCCAGCGCCACCCCCGTGGGTAGACGCAGTCCTGGCAATCCCCGCATGAAGCCCTGCATGTCCCCTGAAAGTCCATTGATCAAACAGGTGGCGGCAGACCTGGCATGAGCCGCTGCTGGCCGACTCTGGCTTCGTGGTCTTGTAAATGCCGTGACCACGCTCAATGGGGCGGAACATGGTGCCAGGGGTGGGGCCGCCAGCCGGGACACCCATGTGGGGTGTGCTCCAAACGCATGCACCTGCCAGGCACAGCACCCCCGCCATGCGGGCAATTCCTGCGAATAAGGCTCCGCTGTCCTGCCCGGGGAGATGAGAGGCCACGGTGTGTGTGGCCTGGGGGCCACGCACCTGCTTCTCCGAGCCGAGCTGCTGGGGACACTGCCAACCCGGGCCTCGTCCACCCTCTGCTGACAAGCGGCTCGGAAACAGGCACTCCTCAGGAGGATGTCAGGAGATGAGAGATGTCTCTAGTTTTCTCTAATTATCCACGCTCAAACAGAATAAATACTGCATCACAATTACGGAGAACGCATAAGGGGACAATTTCATTTGTTTAAGTCACAGAGCAGAAAGAACCACCAAGGAATATTGTGCGCCGCTGCCGCAGGCAGGCACAACCATGATGGGCTGTGAACATCCCAGAGCCAAGGGGCATTCCTGGCGGGCGAGGTGGTCCTGTCTCAGCTGGCCGGGACACCCTCAGGACGGAAGACCGGGCTGCTCTTGCCGAAGCCCACCCACTTGATGGAGGCGAAGCTCTCACCAGGTGAGCCGGAGCGGCCCCCTCACGGCTTCTGTCCCCCCAGGCCTCTGCCGTTCTGAGCTAGTCCCCGGGCATCTGGCAGGACACATGCACCCCAGAAGGTAGGCGTGGCGAGCAATGTCAGCGAACGGAAGGCGCCTCCCGCGTGCCCTCTTTGAAAGGGGCGAAAGCATTAGCACCTCGTTTCCCAGCGCCCTTGACAAACCCACTTTGGCGTCTGCACACGTGTGACCCTCACTGGCCGCGCCGCAGCGGCCGACCGAGGCCAATGATCCCTTCTCCTTCCGGGGATGAGGTGATGAGGAGCAGAGAGGACTGACTGGGGGGCTCCGTGGTCTGCCCCTCTCCCTGCTTGGGTGGGACTGTGAACCTCTCTGAACCCCAGCTTCTTCCTCTGTGCGGGAGAACTGACCGGCTGGCGGGAGGCTTCTGCTGACCGAATGGAAGGCGTGTGGGGCCCGTCCACGGTCTGCCCTGGGGACAGTGTCGTGCCCCTGAGGTGCCTGGTTTCCGAGGAACAGCCTCCCCTGCTGCCTTCCGAGGCCGCCTCTGCCTCCAGGCTCCAGCCTCTTACCAAGGGTCAGGGGTTACGGGGTGACAACTTCGCGCTTTGCCCTGGTGTTCAGAGGAAGTGCAGGGCACGCTCCGTGGGGCCTGGACACGGGCACTCGTGGGCAGAGGGGAGACGGGGTTGGTGCAGCACGTCCTCAGCTGGCCTCGCCGAGCTGTGTCTTCCAAGTGAGCCCAAGGAGAGCGAGTGTCTCTGTCCCCTCTGAGGACAGAGACTGTGTGGAGCTGCAGAAACCCGCCTTCAGCCACTCGGCAGAGTTTACAGAGAGAGAGAGAGAGCAACACGCCCTTCGGGGAGTCACTGCTGACACCTGCGAGTTTCTCCTCGGCCCTCATGGCCCCTGTCGCTTCCCCCAGGCCATGCGCCACCCCAGAGGGCCACCTCTGGCCTTCCATGGGGCAACCCTTCAATGCAGGCAGGAAATCCGTTTTTTCTTCATTTCTGTTGCTATAACAGCTTCCTTCTATCTGTGACAAGATATGCAGGTTCCACAGTCCAAGTGACCATGTCTTACGATCTTGAAATAGAGGCACACAGCATGGTCCTGCCAGCATTTTCCTCGTTTCATACCTAGTCTTTTCCGTAGCTGATATTTATATAACTTTGTAACTGCTTTTTAAGTTCTTGAAAAATAATAAGCCTTTCCACCCTTAATCTGAAACACGAAGCAAGTATATTTGTAAGAACATATAACACATTGCAGATTCTTGCTTTGGGCTTCGTGTAGGTATCACACAGACTTGAAAATGTAATTTAAATAATCTGCCTGTGCAGAATGCCAAAGCAGATTTCAAATACCTCCCCAGTCTTTTGAGTTGGTAGGTGAATAAAAGTCTCACTGTCAAGCCACCAGGCAATTCAAACACCCCATTTGCAGGTAAAATGAGCAATTCAAGGCATGACAAGAACATTTATGGAATTTATGGATTTGTGTCCCAGAATTCGAATATTTTTTAAAAAGGAGAGATAAAATGCAAGTCATCTTCAAAGACTTTTTTTAGGATCCCATGCAGTTTCTGCTAAGCTGCACAAAAATTGTTTGAACCCTCTCACCCACTGGATCTGAGGGGTCTTTCCAGGAAGGGAGCTTCTCCAGGCAGGACACCCACAAAGCCCATCTACTTTGGGCACCTCCAGTCTGCACTGTTGTACTTAATCCCCCCAATAAAACTGCAAGAAGGGGAATGCTCTCGAGCAGGAGACCCAAGCTTGCATATGCAAAGCAACACCCCAAGGTCCAAAGGCTGGTGGACAGAATTCCATCTGGACAGCCAGACCCGCCCCTCCTCAGAACAAGGGAGACCTGTCTTCTGCCCAGAATTTGAAAGCAAGCGCTTTTGTTGTTACAGCAAATCTGGGTTCTTCCTGTTACTTGGAGGGGCTGTGGCCGAGACCAAGTGATGTCCAGGCGAATTGCTGTCCTGCCACTGGGAAGAAGGAAGTAGCGGAGCACCCCCCCCCCAAGGGGTCCCACTTACAAGGAATGTTGGCCAGGGCCGGCACTCAGTAAGAGGGAATTCAGAAAAACCAAGGCCAGTGATCTTGAAGTCCAGGGACTCAGTAGCTCACAAAAACCCACCCTCAGCACCTTCCTGGGGAAGCCCCTCCAGCACCTTCCCGCCGGTGACGGTTGTGAGCTCACGGAGGGACCACCGTGGACATGCCGCCTGGCGCAGGCCCCACCTGCCGGCCGAGGTCACGGGAACTATCAGTTGAAGGGGAGTTTCCGACACGACGTAAAAATAAGTATGTGTGGGTTTAAAAGGACACTCAGGGAAACTGAGCCCCTAGGTAAGGAAACGGGCGTGTTTCAGAGTAACGTGAGCGACGCTTTTCCTACGCCATCTCCTTGGTTAAATCTGGAAACGCCTCGGCCATTGCTGGATAACGAGAATTTCATAAATGACGACACCACGTTCTCACAATTATAACCTTGAGCCACAAGAACACGGAAAGGTTGGTCTAAAATCCAAGTGCAGACCTTCTGCCTCCAAGCTCAAAAGCTTCCCGAAGAATACCTGCTGATTTAAAACAGTGACCCAGCTACTCTTAAAAAATTACATCAAAAGAAACAATAAATCAAAGAGAAAGGTCTCTGTGGATATTTTCCACTGACCCACCAGCCGAGGCGCCAAGTCGGGCTTTCCAATCAAACCGTCTGAGTGAGACGCAGGGTGACAGGCCCAGAGCCGGAGAAAATGGCCTGGACGGGAGTCTCGTGTCCACACGCTCCAGGCTCACGCCCACCCCCATTCTAGTGTGGTAGCCAGAGCCCCCAGATTTCCCTGTCATTAATTTTCAACAAATTATATCCTAAGCTTTATCTCTCCTCCAGGAAAACAAGTTCATCAGCTCGGCCTCTGCTCAGCCCTAAAAAGTTGCTTTCCTTATTAACTGTCCCTCCCTGGCGGCCTCTGGGGCGGGGGCCTGCCTGACATTCTCAGTTTGCAACTTCGCAGCTCTTGATTCCAAGAATTTAAAGAAACTCTAAGCTTTGCCCTGTTGGTCACCTAACCAGGCAGTCTCCACCACAATAATTAAATTCTTCTGCAATTTTCTCATTATCATTTAAGATTACAAAAATATGCGCAGAGAAGCCTCTGAAAGAAGCTGGGCCCTCGGGCAGGTGTCCGCTCTGGCCACGCCGGCGCGCGGGCTGGCAGGAATAGCGCGCGTGGGGCAGGGAGAAGGCATCACCTTTCTGTCATCAGCGCGGCTGCGTGGCGGGGGCAGCCGCGGGGAGGCGGGGCAGGGCCTGCTGTGGCCAGACGGGCCGAGCCTGCTGCAGGGGAGGACGAGGGCTGAGCTGTTTGGTTGCAAATATTGGTTCTGAGTGTAGCCACTGGTACTCTCGTGCTTAGGAATTCTCTCTGGTGTTATTCAGGAAAATATTTCTAATCATGCTCATAAACTATTTTGAAGATGAAAAAAAGAAAGGCAGGAGGCTGGGGTCCCCGCTGAGCCCCAGGCCACTGGAGCGGGTGTCCGCCCTGGCTGGGGCGCTCATGTGGACCCACCAGGACTGTCACCTTCACCCCCCGCAGTGAAAACAAGTGTTAAAAGCTCCCCTGGCGCCAGGGCTCTGGGGAGCTCAAGGCCAGTGCAAGGTCACTTGCCGACACCCACTCATCATGAGTGGGGTGTTTCGTGAAGGATCGCTTCCAGGATAAAGACGTGACATCGCTGGAGGCGGGGGGTGCCGGAGATGGGGTTTGCTGGAAGAGGGGGTGCTGGAGGTTGCGGTGCTGGAGGTGGGGGAGCTGAGGAGGGGAGACTATGCCATTTGTGTAAGTGACGGGGTGCGGGGAAGCGGGAGGCGATGGGCCTCTCCCTCTGGTGTGGAGTAACTTTAAAGGGGGTGATGTTCACACACTCAGATGCCCTCGCCTGACCCGCAGCGGCCGTCGCCCACTGCCCCACCGTCCGTGCGGGCGCGCAGGGCAGCGCCTCGGTGGCCACGGCGGGCTCTCCTGCTCATTCTTCACTCATTTGTTCATTCACTCTCATCGCTCAACAATATTTCTGGAGCAGCCGTAAAATTTCAGGCCCTGCTGTGCCAGTTCAGCAGGGCACAGTCAAATCTCTGCCCTGTGGTGCTGACTTCCAGTGGGAGAGACACAGACTGAAAGCAAAACAGTCACGTAGACGGATGTCCTGTTCTGTGGGACGAGGGTCGTGCGGACGCCGAAAGCACAAGGCGCAGGCCCCGCGGGCGGGAGAGCCGACAGGTGTGACGCGGCCCCAGCGGGGCCCCGGGGAGTGCCCCAGCCGGACTGTGACTGGGGGGAGGCGTGTCCCCACCACCAAGGTGACTCCGCAGGAGAAAGCCACCGGCGGGGGGCTTGGACTGGCCAGGGGGCCCCTGAGCTGGGCCAGAGCCGAGGACGAGGGGCTGCAGGGTGATGTACGTGTCCCAGGACCGGCTGAGACGCTGCTTCCCTGGGGAACACGTGCCGTAGACTGTAAGTCACCCCACGAGGCCCCCCAGCAAAGGGCGCAGGCTGAGATGTGGGATCCACTATGACCTCACAGCCAGGATGATGGCGAGGGCCTTATTTGGGTGGATTTACAACCGGGTGCTAAAGGGACAGAGTTGGAGCCCCAGGCAGCAGTAACCAGGGGAGCGGTGACACCTGTGTCCAGGGCTTCGCCTTACCGCGAGGTGCCAGAGGGCGGCGTCTCGTGCCTGGCTCTGGGAACTTGCGGCAGGTACAATTTTGGGATTTTGCCCCCTGGTGGAAATGACCCTATAAGATGGAGTCAAGCGGAAAGAAAAGACCCACTAGGCCTGGGAGTGGGCTGCAGACCTCAGCGAGCTTCCCAGCAAGCCGCATCAGCCCCGGGCAGGCTCCCAGGCTGACACCCACTTTTTCCCAACTGCATTTGAGACCCTAATGCTCGAGCTAGTGGAGGAACATTCCTTCTGAGTGCTAGCCTGGCTCCCAGAAACTAGAGGACCCCAGTGGAGTCGACCGGGCCAAGTCTCGGCCATAAGGACTGTCTGGAACACACACTCTCTCAGGAGGCGCGCGTGAGTGTGCAGACAGGAAGCGCTCTCCCCAGTCTCAACGAGCACTGATCCTTTTCCCCAGAAAGAAGGTCTGTGTGGACGGGGCAAGGCAGTCCTTGCAGGGGTTACTCTTACTATCCAAGCTGACATCTAAAGGTGAAAGCAGGAGAAGTCAGAAAGCAGGGCCATGTGAGATGAACGCAGGTTCCCATGCTCTAAGTGCAAAGACGCAGTGATTAGACCAGAGCCACCTATGCATCACCTCGACGCGGACCCCACCTGCGTGAGCCAGGGATCTATTACACAGCCACAACCACGGTCTGAGTCTTTCAGAGTTTTATTTAAGTGTCAGCTAAGAGCTGCTAAATCTCACCGGAGCAGGGTTCAAGCCGACACTCAGATCTACTAAACAAAGGCACCTGCCCTGTTCCTTTCCTTTCTTCATTGGCGCGTCCATCATTCCCCGCATCTGCAAGCCCGCGCTGCCCCTCTCCTGTGGCCGCCACAGCAGCTGCTGCTCAGGCAGACAAAGCAAACCAGGGCGCACCATGGAGGCGCAGGAGGCCAGACGCTTGGTCCAGGGGCAAGAGAGCTGGCTGGGCCCTGTGGGCTGAGTGGGCTGCCAGGGCAGAGGGGGCTGCCACGCCTGCAGACCACCAAAGCGTCAGAGCAGCGAGCCCCCTCCATGCCCCAAGGCTGGCTTTTAAAACAACTGGCTTTGCCTGTCTGGGGGTCCGAGGCCACGAAGGAACAAAACGCTCAGCTCAACGCGGCACGTTGGCCACCAGCTAAACGGCGGCTCCTCTGAGCCGTGGGGTCAGGGAGACCACGCCGTGACGGCCGGCACTGCCTTTGAATGAGCACTGCGTGATGGAGAGATTTGTTAGAAAATCAACTTCCTATTCTTTTAACAAACTTAAATGGACTGTCCCCAAATCCTGGTATTTAACAGCTCGCGTGCATGAAACAGATGTAATCGCGTGCCCAGTGACACCCGGGGAAGGCAGATCCACCTCGATTACTGCCCGACCGCGTGAAGTAACGCCTGGGGCGGTGTCTGGCAGGCGCGGGAGAGCAGGCACTCAGGAACCAGCCCAAACTCCATGGCGGCCGAGCCCGCGGTGCATCACCAAGGCAGCGACCTGGATTAATTTTCAGAATTTAATTTCTGCAACAATAGTTGTCGTATCATGCATAAGCCTCTAATTAACGTTAATTTGAGAGTATTAAGTGGAAAAGCCCTTTAAGAGGCTGACTTAAATGATGACTCAGCTACCAAGAAGGGGCAGCTGAAGCCAAACCCTGAGCTAGAGTGCAGACAGGGAAAAAAACGGCTTTGGCACCCGGTGAGAAAGCTGAAAGAACAAGAGATCCAAATTAAGAGAATAAATTAAACAAATGCTTAAAATCATCGCTCAGAGCAGCGACGGTGCGTTCTCTCCCCTGCAGCGACAGCTCTAGCCAAGAGGCCAGGCTTGTCCACAGCTCAGCCTCTGTTTCCCCAGTGACGACTGCACGTCCTGCACGCGACCAGGGTTCTGAGATCAGAGTGAAAGGGTCGCCCCCGATGTCAGCATCCCCCAAATGCCCTACTTTCACATGTGGGTGATGGACTGGAACTCTCCAACCCTTGAAGGGATCTGCAAACCAGCCGGGGGTCCCTGGGACCCCGCACAGGGGCCAGAGCTGAGAGCGTCAGAGGGCCCAGGGCTGCCTCTGCTGGAACAGGTTGCAGAGGGGAGGCTGCTGTGCTGAGAATGAGAACCAGGCGCGCCAGCCAGGCCCACCCAGGATGCAAGAGGAGGGTTCTCCCTTGGGAATTTGAGGTCTTATGGAGAAAACAGCATCCAGGGGCTGTCGCTGCAGACACAGCACATCAAGGTCGAGCCAATAATCCAGGACAATAATTACCGTTAAATACCTTACACCTCGTGGCCGCCTGCCAGCCGCGCTTGGGCGGCGGAACTTGGATGGGCACAGTAGGAGACGCGGATTTTCCCTCTCCTGACCTTTGAAGCAACGAGTTTTTTGTTTGGACTCAGAGCTCTAGTGCTGTCTCGGGCCATCTTCAAGGTCTCGGAGACACGCAGCAGCGTGGCCATGTGGTCAGGAAGAAAGCTTCACCTGACCTTCCTCTGACATTTCTCGGCGCCCTCTCCTACCACCTCTCCTGGCTATCTCGGATCTCCTGCGACGCAGTCGTGAAAAGGCAGGCGCTATCACTCCTGCTCCCGGGACAGCCAGGGAGCAGCTCAGGCCGCCGTGGCAGCCAGTCCTGCTCATCGCGACGGCTTTGCTAGAGGAACTGCTCCACCACCTCTGTCCAAAGCCCTCCCTTCTCTAACTCTCTTCCCAATTAGCTCTCTGCTGTTGACCTGGAGCAGGGATAGCTGAGGACTTCCGCACCCCAATTTGCCACGAATGGTTTTTTACAATATAATAATACATAAATCTAATTTTCTATTCGCAATTTTTTTAATGGGAACTGAAGCACTGGAGCAGATCCCTGCAGAAGGGTCCGGTGAACAGCAGCCAGAGTTAAACTTGAGAATCCCAGGTCACTAAGGAAAGGCGGCCCCAGTGTTTTCTTTGAATGGAGGTCCCCTGACGAAGCTCCTACGCGGTCCCCCGGAAGCAACGCCACCGGCTGTCCTGACAGAGCCAGGTCTTAGAACGAAGCAGAAGTGGAAATGGCTGAAACTGGACTCCACCAGAACTGCCTCGTGAAATCAGCTTGTCCAGATCCTTCTGCTCTAATAAGTCCAAACAACAGCTCCTCCTGCTCCTTGGGCTTCACAAAGCCCGTGCTCCTTCTATCCCTACTATCTCCACAGCTCATGTCTGGTCTTCTTTGCCCTTTAATAAAGCGCATCCCACCAGGGAGCAGCTGAAGGTCATCCAGGGAGGAGTGGTCCTCCGGGCTGGCCCCAGGGCAGTGATCTGGAGGGACAGGTGGCAGGAGGGCAGAAGAGACGGCACCTGCGTGCTCACTGCTGTCCTTGGTGAGGGTTGTTTCAGGGTGTTTGTGCTCCCCCCCCCCAATTATGACTATTGTTAAGAACAGAAATACAAATGACAACTAACTGCTGGGACAATCAGTAATGAGTGCTACAAAGATTAAGGCATTGAAAATCCAGGCCGTAGTTCAGTGAGCATCCTTGTCCTCGGCAAGGTTCAGAGAGCTGCTCTGGGGGAAAGTGAGGGGCAGAACTTCCCGTAATTTATACTTTCATTTGTCTTTTACACTCACTTGGCATTTTTCATTAGGTTTTTCTGTTGTTGGACTTCAATATGAGAACAAAAGACTGTCATTGGGTCAAATTAAAATTAACCAAGCACCTAGAGTGCAGCAGACTCTGTGACCAGTGTGGGATTTTATTTTTTTTTAAGATTTATGTATTTATGCATACAGGCCAGAGATGCGGGGGTGAGAGGATTCACCAGAGACAGAGTGGGGAACAGAACAAGCAGATTATCCGTAAAGTACACTGCTGAGGGGAGCTTCATAGTGCAGTGCTTAACCCCTTGCACCACCAGGGAGGCCCCAGTGTGGGATTTTAAACCTATGTAGGTAAAGGTCCTCAAAACCAACGGGAAGAAAGCTTTTCAGAGGTAGCAGTGAGCCTACAGACCAGAAAATTTACCCTTGTGACCAAGATGTTGTTCCTCTAAAGTCTTTATATCCATAATCTCAGCTCTCTCTTCTCCAATCCTCTAATCACAAAAAAAAATTCCAAGACTTACTCTCACTGGAGAAGTGTCAGTGTCAACAGTTTAAAGTTTCTGTGCTGTTCCTCACTAGAGGAACCTCACTGTTCCTTTCTAGAGCAGCCTAGAAAGATAAGCATTCTGTGTGTGGTTTTTATGACTAGTTTCCAAGGGAGAGAGAAAAAGTAGGGAAATTCCATAACAGCACTGCGTGTTCCCTGTCCTATAGAAAGAACTTATCTGTTTCATCTATATTTGGAGGACATATCCATTCAGATGCTGCAACACAATTATTAATGTGATCATAAAATTATCAGAGGAGCCAAACCCTGCAGCTTGGAAGCTCCAAGGACAATTAGATGGATTATCAAAGCAATAAGCCCAACGAGTGCCATCATCCAAGCCTCTACTGGGAACACCCTGGGGCTTAATAGTATTCAGCAGGAACGCCTGGACTGACACTAGCCAGCCCGTGACAGAGCGATGCGATACCGGGGTAACACTGCAACGTTTATCCACAGCTTAATTTCTCAGTGACCTCCAGTTCTACATACTGTCTGTGGAGACTCCCCACATTTGAATCCTTTAAAAAGAAAGGTCTAGGGCCTCCCTGATGGCGCAGGCAGTTGAGCGCCACACTGTGAAGCTTTCTGCAGCCTCTGCAGTGTGGGTTCGATATCAGCCGGCCGGCAAGGGTCCCATATGGCGCGGCAGACCTCTCCTGTCTCGCCCGCTGCTCCCCTCAGCAGTGTATTTCGTCAGTCTGCCTGTTCTGTTCCCTGCTCTGTCTCTGGTGCATCCTCTCACCCTCCCGCGCATCTGGCCTGTACCCTGGCTCTTGTATAAAAATAAATAAATCTTTAAAAAAAAAAAACACCTTTAAAAAAATAAAGAAAGAAAAGAAAAAGAAAGGTCTAATTCAAACTCTAGAAACAGACAGAAAGGCCTCCCCAGGGGGAAGACAATCACCTATGTTTCTTTTAAATTAGCTAAAAAAAAAGGGAGATTATAGATCCCTCTCCATACATAGTAGACATAATGACCCAACTGCTTCCTGTCAACAGACATTAGCCATACTGTTAGGTAGGATGGGTGAGTTAGGTTGGGCTGTAAATAAAAGCAGCACAGGTAGGAAAAGAAACTAAGTGAAAATGATTTTACAGGCGAGGGTAAGAGTAAGGGTTAAGGGAAGTGTCTTCCATGTCATTCTTCCATCTATTTATAAGAAAGACTAACGTGGCTTCCCAGGAAGCGTAAGATCATGCTCAAAGCCCTCCCTGTTTTACGTGCTCTGATCTCATCTCCCTCTACTCCCATTTTTCCCATCTGTTCCAGCCACCCTGGCCTTTTGTTCCATCTTGCAAACATGCCAAACCCATTCCTATTCCAGGATGCTCCGCTCTGAGCCTTCTGCTGGCAGCCCCCAGCACTGGTTCCTCAGAGGACTAACTGCTTCTTTACCATCATTTCGCATGCCAGGTCCTTGGTGTGTTAGCTCAGACCGTCTCTTCACGACATTCCCTTCATGTACAGCACTATCAAAAATGGCCCATCCAGGCATGCGAAGTGCTGCCAGCCTGCCTCTCCTGCTCTTCTGGAGACTCCCTGAGGACAAGGGCTCCGTCTTAGACCAAGTGTCTCCTCGGTAGCCACAATAATGCCCGATACTTCCTAGACACTTAATAGATATTTGCTTCCTGAAAATAACAGGCAGAAAATGTGTGCTTTTTACAAGGTGATAAGAATAGTCTTTTCAGAGCAGGTTTAGAAAAAGCAATTTCTAACAGAAGAACTCCAAGGTCTTGCAACGGAGTCCTCTTGTGCATTTCAGTGCCTGCAGCCTTTGTCCTGCCACTGCCAAGCTCACTGATGATCCCAGCTGCCAGTTACACACAGTGAAGAACACTGGTCCCAAGGTCTGAGCAGGGCACTGCAGAGCATCAGAAGCCTGGGGTCTGGGAATAATGAGATCCTGGGCCTGAGCTGCTGCTGCATTCTCTGCAACACGAGGAGAGCCGAACTAATTCGAGGACTCCAGACTCAGGTGTAAGAGAGACACTAGGACCCGCCAGGACCGGGCAAAGAAAGGTGATGGTGCTGATGCAGCTTGATAGGGAGTGGGCCCAGGTCAAGGGCAGCAGGTCATGAGAGCATGGAAGTCGTCCGTGAGAGCCCAGAAAGATGCTCCTGGGACAAGAGTTCAGAGACACCCCTGGTTTTGCCTGTTTTCTTTGTAAAGTCTAAACTTTGGAGCGTGACTGGCACACACAGACAACTACCGTGGACTCTTCAGGAGGTCAGTACACACCCTTTGTGCAACACAACAGGAGAACCACTTCTGGAAAGCCGGTCCCAGGATCCACGCTGCTCCCACCGTGCTAATGACCCTGGTCGAAATGAGCTAAAGACTGAGCTTTAGTCTGAGAAGCTGGAAGGAGAACGGACTAGAGTCTATTCCAAGGCTTTGGAGAACAGAACAGAAGAGGTCGTGGCCGTGCCCAGGGGAGCGTAGGCATGGGTTCTGGAGACCTGGAGCCACGGGGGAGGTTCTGGGGGAATGAAATCATGGGGCTTGTCATCAAGAGAAGGGAAAGGAAGAAAGTCACCAAGTCTCGTGAGAAACGGAGGTCAGAGCACCCAAAGTCTTCACTGCTCCTGTCTCCTGCAGAGTTCCAGGACACGACGGGTGTGCAAGGGAGCCCGGGCGCCAGCGTGCCGTCCCCGTCCCAGCGCGCGCTCCATGTAACGGGTCACAGACCGCGCTTGGGGGCACAATGTGGTTCCTTGATTCGTAAATAAAATACACAGAACTCGAGTCAAGGACGCGTCCACCCACGCTCACTGAGCCACGGGCAGCGTGGAAAAGCCTTTTGTCAAATGTTTATGTAACACAAACTAGAATGAGGAAAACAAAAATTATTTTCAATTCCAAACCCATGATGCATATAAGAAACGTTTACACAGTAAAGGTGATAAAAAATATTGACTATCGATGTTGACAGAAAACCTTCTGTGCACACTATTACTGTGGTGAGTGACTCTATAAATGTAAATCTGCCCCCAAAGTGTGGATAAGCCAGTTCAGATGGAAGCTTTTCTTCTGCCTCCAATTTATAGCTTCTGGTTATCACATTTGTCCCTGGGTGTCAAGTAAAATGCAGAAAAAGACACCTGCGCATTAAAAATAGCAGAGAGGAAAGATCAGCTGATGGGGGAAAAGAAGTACTGTAAAAGTCTCCCGAAACCAGTTTTTTTTGGGGTGTGGGGTTGAGAAAGATCTCAAGATCTGGTCAAGAAAATACTGCTCATCAAACTGCTAAGATTCTACAACCTCCAAAATGCACCCCCAAAATTACTGGGGTGTTGGCACCCCCAAAGCCCCAAAACACCTTGTGGTCTTATAAGGCTGATAGTACTCACCAGAGGCTGTAGCTAGAGGAAGCCAATGAGATGGTCTGACAATTAGGGGGAGCTATTCTATACCCCCTGGCCCCCAAAGAGCCAGAGTAAACATTCTGGGATTAGAAGACCTGGAGGCAGAATCCAGGCTATTGGATGGAAGAGTAGTCTCTGTTTTTTATTGTCAAAATCACAAAGTTTATTTGCAGACGGTGAAATCAGGATTTCATTAATATTTATGCATTCCAAATCCTCTCACTCTTACTGACTGGCAAAATTCAGGCCACGGGAGGGGTTTGGCCCAAGGGCTGTCGTGGGCACACCCCGGTCAGGAGGCGCTGGAGCAAAACCCAGCTCCAGCCAGCAGATCTGGGGGGCTCTTGTCCCAAGGTTTCTTTAAAACACCTCCGAGATAAAGCTGCCCTGAGACATCCCCGATTCCCTGTGCTTACAACAAAATCAGATTTTTTACTTCATCCAGTCCCTTATGTTCGCATTCTAAATGTAAGCAGCAGCTCAGCTGCCGCGGCTGCCATGGCCGTATCCAGCGCATGCAGAGACAGAGCGGGCCGGGAGACCGGGGCAGCCGTTCCCTCACCGCGAGGCGCGCTGGGAAGGCCGAGGCGTGAGGTGTGTGCGCCGCACGGGCCAGCGGCCAGCCGCCCGCGTGTAACGCTCTCCTGTTCTTATCTTGTAGGCTCTCATATCGGACTGGGCAAGACACAGCTAATTGTGACACATGCAGGAACAGTGCATGTATTATCTATAGGTACGTGTGCACACCCCCTCCCGCTGGCTGTATGACGAGTGACCAATGATGTCCCCACGAATGCCACCCCCGGGCCGTGCGGGCATGGCTCAGCCGACGGAGATAAAGGACCTCGCTGGCCCATCGTCGCAAGCCCCGTCCCGACACTCAACCCCAGGTCGGATGAGGGAGGGCTTGACCCCGTGTGTCTTGCGGATGTGTCTGAGAGGTTCCAGAGACCGGGCTGGGTCTGACGGCTTGCCCTCGCGAGCCAATGCCGAGAGCACTTGCCCTGTGTTCCGGAAAGGCGGTGCACCACCAGCCCTTCCGGAGGTGCAGGTCAAGGGCTGGACGCCACGCTGTGTGCGGGAGCCCACGCGGGGCCCAGGCGCTCCCCCCGCCTGTGTGGCTAATTTTGGGGGAGGCTCCGGGACTGTGGTCCTTGGCTCCTGGGGCATCACCTTGATCTGATGTCCCTCAAGTGTGCTCCATGCTTTTTCACTGGTTGTTTAGCTCGTTCTCATAGGATCGCAACAGAAACCACCCAGACAAAAGCCCTGTGGGGCTTCAGCAGTAACGTAGGATTTTGAGACCCAGGCACAGCCTTCAGTAAGGCGAATTTCATTTTTCTGTGTTTTTCAGAACTGTAACTTTCACAAGCAAAATAGGAGCACGGAAAGAGAAGTCATGATTTAGTTCGTTTTTATAAAATTAAGCCTGAAGAGCAATTTGAGGTGATGGGTCAGATTATTACAAAACACCAGCGCATGGCTATCGAAAAGCGTGTGAAGGAACCCCTCACAGGCCCCCAAATACTGTCTTTGGAAAAGATTTCCAGAGTCACATGCCGTCTGCAAGAGAGACGGGGAGCCGGCGCCCGTGTCTGTGTCTGGCAGGCCCAAGGCCTGTGCCCCCACCCTCGGCCCGTAGGCCCCTCCCGCTGGAAGAGCGCGGCCCCCTGGGGCTCCAGGTGCTTTCCAGACAGGGCTGGCTCACCTGGCGACCTTACCTGGGTGCCGGTGGAGAAACCACCAGCAGACATAAGCTAGCGTGTTGCTTACTGCCAGGCCTGGGGGAGACATGTTCACTCATCACGACCAGGGACAGGCTACAGCACGGCAGCGCCAGGGGTGCTGGGAAACCTCAAACTCACAGGGCGGCCCCTTCACAAAGAGCCATCAGGTCGTAAAAGGCCGTGCTGGACTGACCCGGGGGTCCTGGGGTCAGGCCCGGGGCCAGGACCCCGGCAGCAGCCCTGGCCCAGCAGCAGAGCCGCCTCCTATTAACAAGCAGACGACCGCCAGGACCCCAGCAGGCCCTGCGTTGGGCCAGAACGCCTCCAAATTATAAATTCACAGAACTCGCCTCAGGAAAGTGGGGTGTGGGGGTCTTTTCACCCCCTTACGTTGCAGGCGAGGATTCGGAGTCCCAGGGAAGGGAGGGGCAGGCAGGCAGCAGGAGAGGAGCCGCTTAGCTTCGGTCCCTTTGGGTCGCAGCCCATCCTGTCCCGCGTGCCCCGGCGCAGATGCGAACCGAGAATTCCAGAACAGGTTCGGGGGAGTGACAAGCATAAACCTGCTTAACATTTTGTGGGTGATTGAAAGAAGAATTTATTAGGACAGTCTCCAACATAACTGAAGTAATTTAAATAAATTTAGCTCTAAATCCAGACTTAACTTACATAGAAAATGATATTAAATGTGACTTAACAAGTCTGGGAGGGATAGGAATTCATCTCCTCCTGAGCCAGCTTGGGGGGGCTCCTGTGTAGAACTGGCCCAGCCGGCGTCCTGCGTGGACCCCTCGGCTCCGTCACGGGGAGCTTGCTGAGGTGTGGCAAAGACTCACAGGTGGGCAGAGCCACGGGCTTCCTGCCCCTGCACAGGGGGACGCACGGAGGCCTGTTACCCGGAGGCGGCAGCAGCAGGGGGCCCTGAGCTGGTTGTGCTCCCCTTGGGTAACAGAACCGCGAAGTCACAGGGACGCTCCTCCGTGAGCAAAGCGGCCGGCAGAGGCATGCCGCGGCCAGAGCGGGCGGTCCTGGGTCTCGCTTAGGAAGTACTTGAACACCCTCCCCTCGGGAACGACAACAATCCTGCAGCAAACAGAAGTCACCGGGGCTCAAGAGGAACATTCCGCTGGACTCCCGCCCGGGACCTCGTGCCCGCCTGTTCGTCCAGATAAAGCTCTCATCGTGGCTGCCAGGTGGAGCCAGCTTAGCCCACGCTTTCCTGACCTCCTCAGCACTGTCCACGCGCAGTAGCTGGGACGGAGCGTCCCCTCCTGTGGCTGATCCCCCGCTCAGCTTCCTGAGCTCCGTGATGGCCAGAGGCGTGCGGGCTCGGGCCTGCCGTCTGGGGAACCAGCAGCTGACTTCTCCCCGCTGAGACCTGACAGTCGTGCCTTAGAGCTCTGCCGCCCTTTGAGGCACCCCCACCTGCCCCCAGCCCTCAGCTTCCCACTGGGAGCACATCACCGGGCGTCCTGGGCTGGGCAGCAGAGTCTGCTGCGGAGTCCGAGTCAGGCCCCGGAAGCTACTGCCCCGGCCGCTCACGTGTTCTTCGTGACACCTCCTCTCCATGGAATTATTTTTTGGAAAATATTCTCTCTTGCCTCATATCTCCTGGATTTGGGGGTATTCAGATAAATCACGTCCTTTTGATGATGAACACAAACGGCCTAGACAGCATGGTCTTGCGAGAGGCCACTGGGCAGCAGAACAGGCTCACGGGCCAGCAACGGAGACCTGCTCACACGGGCCTGGGCTGCGGGCGAACCCGGCTCGCCGGCTCTGGGGCCTCTGCCACCAGCTGAAGACCAAAGACACAGCAGAGGAGGGACAGGAAAGCAAACTGGCCTGAGAAGACCACCAGCCGTGGAGGGTCGCTGACACGCTGAGATGGTGACTTTCCTCAAGGGTCTCTTTTGCCAAAAGAGAGAGGAGAGGGTGGAGCAGGGAGAGTCGGCCAGACGGTTTCTGTTTCCGCCAGCCTTATGAGTCAGCCCTCAAATGTCAAATGCTTCATGAACAGTAGAGGCTTCTCGGTAGGAAAGCGTTCAGAGCCCAGCTGGCCTCGGGCAGGAGAAACCACCTGTCCAGGGGCCCTGGCCCAGGCACATGGCAACTAGAACATCTCAGCAGAAGGGACCCAGAAAAAGTGAGGCCAAGGGGGCATCCTATTCCCCAAGGTTTCCCATGTCCACGTCCTGTCACCTAGGAAACCAGCAAACCAGTCCTCCTCACTCCCTGCACGCAGTTCCAGAGAGGATCCCGTGGAAGGGGCGAGTTTAGCTCTAGGCCGAGTCCTGGTGGCGGGTGCAAACCCAGCTCTGGACCCAGAGCCTGCATTTCAGGCTCCAGGAACGTCCCGAGGGGAGGCACCACGTCCCCTCTGCCCCTGTCCTTGGCATTCCACATGTGCCCTCGGGACTGCATTGGTTAAAAAGAGCTTCAAAATAAATAAGTTTTAAAATGCAGAAGGACTAGGTGAGGACGGTCATAGCTGCCGGCATCCACTCCACAATCTGTCACACCTGTCTGCTGGCCAGCAGCGAGCCCTGGAGGTCAAGGAATCCAGCCCTGCCTGTCTTGCGTTTACACCCTGCGTTCCCATCACAACCGGCCGCCCTCCCCCAGCACTGGGCACCAACCATGTTTCCAGGGACACTCGGTCCAGGAACACGCAGAGGACGGTGTATCCAAGAGCCAGCTAGCTGCCTGCAGAGCCAGGTGCTGTAATAAATGCATCCCTTCGCCATGAGTGACAATACATCTTTCTCTGTAAAAAATAAGTCTGTCATGAAAATAGACAGGACTTGGGAAAAATATCAAGGGGATAAAAGGTTCTGAAGCAATTCCAGGAAAAAAGCTGCCAGGACCACCGGCAAAAGGTTGGCAACCTCAGCCTGCCGGTGCCCAGGCCTGGTGCCACAAGCCCCAGAGGCCAGGCTGCCCCCTCCCAACAGTGTGTCATTGCATCACTAAGGCTGTCGGGACTGCACTAAAGGGTCAGACCTGAACTCCCAGGACCGGTGATTCTCACTGATGCAAGGGGCGGGTGTGCACACTTCAGCAGTGTACCAGGAGGTAAAGGCGTGAAAGTCACAAGGCATTTCTCAGCCAATAACTTCCATCCCCGTACTGGAAAATCGACTGAGGCAGAGCCAAACATCCGTGCTCTCATGCAAGGAGGGACGGTCCACCCGAAAGCCCATGAAACCCCACACCCCAAGGGGAGTTTCCAAAGCAGGCCTGTTGAGGTGGTTGACCAGATGACCGCTTTCCACTGTGCTCTGGAGCAGCCTGGAAGGGCTACCGAAGACCATCTCGGCACGGAAAGAGATTCGGAGACATAAGTTTTACCCTCTTTCAGTAAAATTTTTCTAGCTTATCATCCACATTTCCTGTCAAAATATGCTGTAGTTATTTCAGAAAATGTTTTAAGGATAAATTACTAAGATTGTCTCTGCTCCTAAGTAGCTGAGATCCTTTGTACCCAGTGATCTTGGAGAGTCTCTCGTCAGACTAATCTGATGAGTCACGCACCTCTGACTCACCTTCTGTTCAGATTTCGTGTCACCAAGAAACAAAGAATGCACCTTGGTAGATCCATCCTTCCCCTCCTTTCCAGAAGGGGTTAACCTGGAAAACAATACACTAACAAAATGGCTTGAATTTAAACTTGTACAATTTGATGCAAACAGCCCTACCCTGGGAGTGCTGAGGCTCTGGACAGTGAAATCAAGACTTAAAAAATTATCCTAATGCTGGTCCAGATTAATTAAATGAAATCTCTACCAGAATCGAATGCCTTTCCGGAACGTGTTAGGATTCCAGCCACAGTGGCCACACTGGACCCTTCGGACACGGTCCGAGCACACACCATTTCGCCACGGGCCAGGGCTGCCCACGGCTGGCCTGGGAGACCCTGATGAGATGCAGTGGGTCGGCAGGTGGGCACTGAACCCGCGCGGACATGAAGGCCCTTTCAGCATCACAGAGGAGGAGCCTGCGGAAGGCCCGGCTGTCTGTCCCATTTCCATCATCTGCAATGATCCGCTGACAGTCAAGCACAGGCAAGATCTCAGGCACCACCGTGATAAAGCACCTGAGCCCCTGTCATTAGGGGCTCACAGGCATTGCGTCAGCAAAGCATTTTTCATGGGCGAGGACAGGTTCTGTGCCGCGCACTGGGAGTCAGGGAACAGTCTGCAATCTGGCTGAGGACACCCCAGCCTGCACCCCACCTCACATCCTGTGACAAAAGGGAGGGGCCTACACCCCAGGGGAGCAGCCCAGCAGGAGACCCAGGCAGAGAGAAGGAGGCCAGGAAGTCAGGATGATGGACCCGGGCCAGCGGACTCGGAGGAGCCTGGATCACTCGGGAGGGGCCCCGCGTAGGGGAGGTTGAGACGTGTCCTCTACACCAGCACCGCCCGCTCCCTCCCAACCTAGAGAACCAGGAAAAACTGGCAGGAACTGGGGGCGAGACACAGGCAGGGAGCCCAGGGAGGGAACGGGAACACGTGCCCTCGTCCTCACATTAGCCGGGGGTCCCGGGAACCCCGCAACCTTTGCTCCTCGAGAAGCTTCTGAACTCTGCTAGCCTCCCTCCAAAATGACTGTAGGGTTACAGAAGTGATGGGGGAGCACCCTGATATTTTGAGACTGAGTGAGAAGGTCACAGGGTTAACGGCTCGCGTATTCTCAGATCACCCTCCGTAGCTCACCGCATCACCAGCGAGGACATGAAATATGCTACAGGGTCCAGCTAAACGAGTACCTGGACATCACACTGTGACGGCGGGGCTGGCCGCTGGCTCGGATCACAACAGCACAGCCACCGGGGAAGCGGGCGCTAATGAGTCTCCTTGTTACGGGGTGACTGTTTCTGCAGGCGGCGAGAGAGCTGGAGCCGGTCCCAGCCTGCCCGGAGCAGGGTCGTCACAGCCTCTGTCACCGGCTGATTATCTCCCGGCGGAAGCGCTCTCCAGCCTGCTTCAATTACGACCACTTGTGCATATGAAGTTCTTCAACAACGTGGAGGGGTGTGGAGGAAATTAGCCTTTGTCTAATATTTAGCTGCCCTTAGTGTTCACGGGGAGTGATGGGGAGGGCGGGAGATAGATGACAGCAAGGCTCCCCCGGAGGAGCCTCCCGCAAAGGTATTCTGGTGTCAGGAAGGATATTTTCTCAATAAATTAAAGTGAGGGGGAAGAAGATCTAGCATTGCAAAACGAAAACTCCCAGAGCCAATAACCCAAGATCTTTCTATTCTATTAGAACTCTAAAAATATTGTCCTTCCCTGCATATGGAAGGATGGAGGTGTTAGTCATCTCTCCTAACCTTTAGTAACAATTTTAATTTGCAACTCTGATGCGTATTAGCTGCTGGGAAACTGATTACAGCTGGAAACTGCAAACTGATTACTCATCTCTGCACATTACTTGTAAAGCAATCAGTGGCGACGTGTTCAGGAGAGGCTGAGAGCCCGCGGCCGGCACACTCGTGCCCAGAGAAGAGGAGGCGTCCCCCGTGCCCAGAACACAAGGCCGCACCGTCCGTTCCAGAGAAAATACGTGAACTTCCGTCGAGGTTTCTGCAGGCTTCGCACTGGCTGCCGGCCCCCAGCCGGCTGGGCTGAGATTCCGCGGGGACAGGACGAGGGACGCAGGCTCGGGTGCCAGCCGCCCGGTCCATCCTGGCAGTCACCTCATTAGGGCTCTGCTCACACAGGACACCCTGGAGGGACAGTGGGAGCCCCAGGCTGAGACCCGACTCGGGGACACCAGAGGATCCGCCCCGGAAGTGCAAGTCTCCCTGGTCTGCGTGATGGGGGCCACGGCTTCCTGCGGGCCGAGGCGGCTGTTCGGCTCGGCTCACTCAGGAGGCTGGGGTGCATCCTGAGAGCATCTGAAACTCGGGGTCTGCCCAGGGCTGCCGGCCTGAAGCCCCACACCAGCTGGGCCACCCCCACCCTGGGGCCACTCGGGGCCTCACCTCTGAGCGGCAGGTGTGAGACACGCGTGCTCCGGGGCAGGCAGGCGCGGCAGTGACAGGCAGGCCCCGCTGGAGAGCACTGCGCCCTTCAGTGGTCACAGGCGGCCTCTGTGGCTTGCGAGATGATGCGGGGGGCATCAGGCCCGTTGGCCGCGTGGTCCCCTTCCCGACCGGAGGATCACTCTGGGCGCGGGTTGTAAGAGGGGCTGGGGTCTGCATTCCCTCTCAGTGGCACAATTTATGGCTCAAACCTGTGGCCCTGATCCCTGGGCATCTGGCCGGCCCTCGACTCCAGCGCTGTGGACTCTCTCCCCCCTGCACACTGCGCGGTGCAGTTCTTAGCTGGGGTACGGGACTAATTTTTTTATATAATAACGTAATGGCCATCTCCTGGCTGCAGCGTACCCGGGAAAGGGGAGAGAGCTTGTCCGAGGACTGCCTGCGTCGGGGTCTATCGCGGGTGTTTTAAATCTTACAGTGATTCTGCCAACACTGATGATGCGCCGACTGTGTGAATAGCCCAGGGGGAAGGATTCCAAGCTCTGACACGTCATTTCTGTGTCCAGAGTGTTAAGAGCTAGTGACTACGAATGATGTGACTCCAAAGCACAGGTACCTGACACCGAGGCATCCCTTGGATACGCCTGTCTACTCTGGTGGCTCCTGTTGAGTCAGTTCACGCCAGGAGCACAGAGCATGTGCCGAGTGACAGGCCCCGTGGAGAAGAATTAAACTCGTCTGTCCTCCGTGCGTTCACAGACCTGGGAAAAGCAGCTGCAACAACCAGAGACGTGTTCCTGAGGATGGGGGGAGCCCTGGCGAGGGACAGTGCTTTCCGGAGTTGGGGGGGGGGGGCGGTGAGCGGACTGGGTGTTGGTAGAAAACCCCCAAAAAGAAGAGAGGCCGTGAGGAGGATGCGCAGACGCGTGTCACGGGGCCTCAGGGCTGCTAAGGTGCCTCTGCCCCGGGAGTGGGCTCGGGAGGGGGAGGAAGGAGGGAGAAAGAACAAGACTTGGCGTGAGGACAGGGCGGTGGGGCAGCCCAGAGGGCGGCCAGGGGCTGAGGGCCAAGCGCAGCCAGTGCGGTGGGAGCAGGAGCTGGACGTGCCGGCCTGAGGCCGCATGGGGTGGCCAGCAGGGTGTGCAGTAGCCACTGGCTGGGCCTGGAAGACAGAGATAGTTGGGCGAGACTGGAGTTTGGGGTGTATGGGATGCATTTTGTGCCTGAGATGAGCACATGGACAGGACAGGAGGATGGTGACTTGGGGTCCCAGTTTGGAATATTAACACAGGCCGGATGATGACGCCCCATCTACATTCTCCTCACCCCAAGGACCTGGAACACGAGCTCACGTTCAGCCTCCCATGAGCAGTGTCACTGTCTCTGCCACCCAAGGTTGCCAGCCAGGCTGAGCCCTGGGGACACTGCACCACCCAGACCCAGGCTGCAGAGCCATTGCGCCCCCACCCGCTGGCACGCCTGGGCCTGCGCTGAGTCCCACACCCCCTCCTGCCGCAGTGGTTGCTCCGTGGAGCCCCGTGGACTGGGAGCGCGTCCCACCATAGCACCCCGGCCGAGGAAGCTCAGGCCCCAGGGGTGGGGTGATTTATCCATGGGCAGGCTGGAGTCAGACCAAGCCCAGCCAGCGCTGGGGGCTCTGCCGTCCAATTCAGAGTGAGTTAGCACCGGGCGCTGGGGCCAGGGAGCCCGCAAGGTGGAGGCTGGAAAATCCTGAGTGTCACGCCCAGGGAGGAACCAGAGAGAGGGAGGTGCTTGTAGCCTCCATGGCTGCAGGGGCTGCCACAGCAGGCTCGGACCGTCCCAAGGACTCACGGGAGCCGGACAGCCGCGTGCCTGGGGGAGCGGGAGCACTCTGCAGACCCGCGGGCCGGGAGTGTCACTGCAGGCCCCAGGGGGCCAGGAGAGCGTCGAGCTGGTGCCAGCTGCCCAGCAGCCTGAGCCTTGGGACAGATTTTTACATCTTTGGAAATGTGCAGAGTGATAATGGAGTAAGAAGGTCCCCACACTTACAACATCCACTTTCAAGAGAAAAAGACAAACCAGAGAAACCGCCTGACCCCATCCCTTTCCTCACGCCTCAGAGGACGCCGGCGTGGCCAAGCTCTCGCACGGTCTTGGCCAGATGGCTCCACGCCCTCACACACTGCTCGGCGTCCCTGCAGCCCCAGGTAACTCGGGCGTTAAAAGGACGAGCACGTCACACAGGCAGCGCGGCCTGGCTCCAGCCTCTTCACGCTCGGCGCTGCAGCTCCAGAATCAGGACTGACAGACGCCGCCTCCCGAGGGCGATGCGGTGAGCACAATGCGCTAGTCCAGGCGCCGGATCCCCAAGGCCAGGAGGACGTGGCACCACCAGCCGCCTCCAGCTCCTGTGGGCTCCTGCCAGCAAGACCGCAGTGGCAGCAGCCGCCGACCGCCGGTTGAGAGCACGAGGAGGACCCGGGCCCGGATGGGGAGGGCACAGGCGCCGGCTGCACAAGGCCGGGGCTAAGCCCTGGGCGGGAGACACACTGAGAAGGCAGGTCAGAGGGCAGGGGCTGGGGAATTACTGTCCTTGGAGCTCAGAGACACCCCCAGGCCTTAGGGCAGCCCCAGCCTGCCTCCAACCCACAGGAAAGCTGAAAAGGGAAAAAAGGCGGCTCCAGGCGCCTGCACACAGCACGGGGGCAGCGGGCCGTGCCCACGCTTCCCCAATCTTACTGTGGACTCTTCCAGAAAAGGGCAAGTCAGAGGCACAGGCCCAGAAGCGCCTGCTGTGTGCCACACAGAACAGGTGCCAGAACCTTCTTCACGTGAGCTCGGATGGGCTGGAGCTGGGCCACAGGTCTGCCCAGAGGGAGCGACTGGCAAAGTCCCATGTGTCTGAGATGGTGTGGGCAGACAGAGAGGGGCAGGCCAAGATCTGTGACCCAAACAGGGCCGCGGGCTGGGCTGGGGCCTGTTTCCAGGCTCTGTGCTCTTTGGTCCACTCGGTGTGTTACAGGCAGCGGCCATGGGCCAGGCACTGTGGGGGGCCAGGACCCAGGAGGGGCTTGCGGCTCATGGCACCCACATCTGGGGGTCAGAATAACATGCAGGGAACACACGTGGTCGTTGTGGAAAAGGACAGAGGAATGGAGCACCGAGGGGGGCTTTCCGAAGGTCGGAGAACGAGGAGCTGGTGCCCCTAGGGGACAGAAGCCCGGAACTGCCGGCCAGGCCAGGGCCCCAGAGTGCTTCCGGCCGGGGGAAGCCACGCATGAAGACTGGTGGCCCCACCACTCCATCTGCCTCTGCCCGTGCGGTGAGGACACGGTGTTAAAACCCAAAGCCACGAGCACAGCCCCCGCAGGCCCTGTCTGGACACCTCACTGAGTTCAACAGCAAGGGGAGTGCACACAGGTGCCAGGGTGCCTGGAATGTCCTTGCTGGCCTTTGTCTAGTTCCCCTAACTGGACAGCAGGTGCCAGTTTCCTCCGTCCTTTCTGCTGCTGAGCTGGAAGGAACTTTGCTCAGGTCAGCCTCAGCCGCGCATGCTGTCAGCCTTCGATGTGGTCCTTTCTTGCCAGCTGCGGCTTCCGAGTCTACCAGGGCGAGACTCCCGAGAAGAGTCCCGGGGAGAGCAGGGGCAGAGCAGGGCGTTCGTGCCGCCGCCGCAGCAGCAGGGACCCACACCAGTGTCCACCCAGGGCCACCTGGGCCCACGGGGGCCTCCCGGGGGGCGTTCACAGTCACAGGGCCGCGGCGCCTCAGGGACGGGAGAGCACGTCGGAGTCAACTCGACAGATAAAGTTGAGTCATTTCGTTAACAAGAACTCAGATCAGATTGCGCTGTGATTACATGGCTCTGCGGTGTGATAAATTGGTTAATAACAGGATTCCCAGTGTAGCTGCTTAATGGGAATTCAATAATTGCAGAGTCCAGAACTGTACGCTTAGCCTGGGAGAAACACTGCCCCGGCCACCCCCGTCTAATAACCCAGGGCCTGTCCAGCTGACGATGCCCCCGCAGCCTGGCGCCTGGCCACGCTGCCCTCTGGCCACGCTGCCCTCTGCACAGCACAGCCACACCGGCCCATGAAAGCCGGCAGGTCTCCTGCTTACCTGTCCAGTCGAGGACCTTCCCTTATGGTCTTTATCACCGTTTACTCATGATCCCATTGAAAAACGGGTGACCAAGAAATAATAAGAATAAAATAGTATGTTGATCGCATCTGACAGTGCAGGAAACTGTTTGGCTGACTTTGCTCTGGGAAAGAAAGGCCCTTCCCCAGACGCTGTGCATGGCCAGGGCCGGGACCCCTGTCTTGAAGGACACTGAACCATAAAGAGGGTAACGGCCCCCGCTCAGCCCCCAGCCCGCAGGAGGGGCTCGGAGCCCCGTCACCCCACTGCAGGCCGCCCAGCCCCGTCGTGCTCACGCGGCAGCTGTCCGGGAGGGACCCGTGCCCCCGAGTCCGCCCGTGATGGGGGCATCTCCAGAGGCCTTAGAGAGAAGCCCCAAACAAACCGCTGCTATTTTGGAAGCAGCAGGTAACTAGCCATAAACTCCTGTGACGGCAGTTTTAATTTTTTCCAGCCATATTATCGTCTTTAACAATAAGAAAAATAGAACAGGGGATTTAAAACATCAAACGGTCCATTAGACAGGTCCTGAACTTGGTTTTGAAACTCCAGATAACACAGCTTTGCTGTTTTGTCTTTCCAAAATGTCAAAATTTGGCCAGGATTAATAGTTCTCTAAATCAATAGGATTTCATGTTTATAAATGGTTTACGGTTCCGCTGGATATAAAATGTTATGAGCTCATGTATTATCATCATCGCTGAGCCTTTCCTGAAATCTGCTGACATTTCGGCTGGCAATCCAGACCAGGAGCCCAAGGGGCACAGAGGGGGTGCTCCGGAGCCTGCTGGAGGGCAGAAGGGGGGCCTCCTCACCGAGGCTCCCAATGAAAAAGCCCGGGTGTGCGGGGGGCAGTCGGGAGGCAGAGGGAGGGTGGCGATAAAAAGCCCGAGAAGGAGGGAACTGAGCTAGGCACGTGCCAAGGTGCTGTGGGGAAGTCGCCTAGAGGTCACTTTTAGTCCTGTCACTTTATCTCCATCATCGCTCGGGGCACCTGCCCTGGCCCAGGCCTGCAGACGCATCGGCGAGGTAATGACCAGCGGGTGCTATTTCCTCAAACACTGTGGCTTCGCTGAGAAACCACCTTTCATGAAGACTGGGTGACAGTCAGTGGTGCCGACTTGAAACACCGTTGTCCCCTTTGTTGGACAGTTTGGCTTTTACCGGTTTTCAGATGCATGAGATTTTCCCAGGGAACATAACGCAAGGTAGCTTCATTCCAGGACTGTTTCAGGGAGATAAATGCATTTCTCTGACCTTGTAAAAACATGCTCAGGACGGAGCTTTCACCGACCCGCTAGACGGGGCCCCGGTGACCGCTGGACGCTGAGACTCGTCCACGTAGCGCCTGTTCAGTGTTTGGACAAACAGGGCTATCCGCCGGCCCCGTCATGCGCTGTAACCGTGCTGTGCACTCTCAGAACGCCACGCTCGAAACTCTACACTCTGAAAGCTGCGCAGGTGTGCCATGAAGGCAGCTCTCACCTGCGAACCAAAAAGGCCTTTGCACTAACAGGTCATCCACCAAAGGTGTGCCGCGAACCCGCAGCCACGCTCGCTGTGACACAGCACTCACCACAGCACGGCCACCGCGCCCCAGCCAGCCAGAAGCCGCGAGGCGCGTCAAGGTCCTCTCCCGCAGGAAGGGTGTCGCGGCGTGTCGCTGTAACTAAGGGGCCTTCCCACAGGCGAGACCGCGCACTAAACTCTCCTGTCTCTTTCCTTTCCAGTGTGGAGCTAGATTTTAAGCAGCAAGAAGACAAACTCCAGCCAGTTCTGAGGAAACTCCATCCTTTTGAGGAAACTCAGGTCGCACCTTCGCCTTATTCTCAGGAGACTTACTCCGCACCCCCCAGGCAAAAATCCAAAACTGAATCTAAAAAGCACGGAAGATGGAAACTCTGGTTCCTTTAAAACCCGCGGTGTGTGGCGTCGACGGGCCGTCTTGAAAAGCCACTGGAGTTCATAAGTCCTTTTCCCAAATGAACAGGATCGAGTAAGCCGTGGCTGGCGCGGGGCCACGCAGCCTTCACCTGCGTACCAAAAAGGCCTTTGCACTAACAGGTCATCCACCGCAGGTGTGCTGAGTCACGCCCCGCGAGGGTGTGCCCTGCAGCTCACGGACCTGGGATGTAAAACCTGAAATGAAACTTCCGTAGTCAAAGATGCTAGGAGCGCCAGCCCCCCTCAGCTCGGCAAGCATCGCGTCTCTGGCCTGCAGAACGGCAGGCTGCCACTCACACAGCGAAAACTCATACTTCCTTTCAAGCCTTTATTTTTGTTGAAATACGGAGAAGAAAAAGCAAGCCTTATGTTTGCAAAGGACTTCATTTTTACGTTTAATTTTGCAAATAAGCAGGGGGCGAGTGCGATTTTCAGCACATCAAATTCTGGAGAAAGCACAATTTTTTCAAGTGGTCGGAGACCATGAATAATCTCTGCACCGTGACTATCTGTATATTTGCCTTCATGTGCTGTAGCGCTACGCCGAGTGACCACGTCTCAGTGTCACGTGACGCCCCCGGCCCCTCCCCCTGTCCATCGCCAGCCCTGCGACACGTTTACTGCTACTTTCCAAACAGGCAGCAGCCCGGAGCCCCCGGCCGTCGGGACAAGCCTTCAGTCACTGCGAGCTGGCAGGGGCAGAGCAATCGGACACTAAGCTTTCTTCGATCTCATTTTTAATCTTTCAGTACCCAAAGGCCAAATGATAAATCCTGGCGAGAATCTGGAAACACGCATATGAGACACACAACGGAGAATACGTCGCCGATACATCAGCGGGGCTGCGGGCCGCTGGGCGGTGTTTCTGTGGCTCAGCCCCAGCGACAAGGGTCACCGACCTTCCACACCGCCCCTTCCACTTGTGACGACCGCGGGCAACCTGCCCCTCGAAGAGGAACAGCGTGTCCAGGTGAGCTGCTGCCAACGAACTTAACGTCTCCTCCATTTAACCTACTCGTAAGTTGTACTAAACGACATCCCTAGGGCAAAGCTGTGAATCAAATGTTTTTAGGTATTTTTTAAATAAACAGTGACTCTTCGGGTCTCTTTTGGTCACACATGGCAATATAAATCTTAGTTCCTTTATTTTTTCACTCATTCCTTTGCAAGTATCTTTTTTATAGAAATCAACAGCCCCTAGTTGACTAATGACTTTGTCTATCAATTTTTTGCTTTTCACAGTAGGAAGTAGGGATTTATTTTGCCTTTTTTTGTACAACTTAAATTTTGAATAGTTTGTGAACCTAGGAGAAAACCTAGTCTTCAAGTTTCTGTCCAACAGTTTCACATCGAAACCTCCTGCCGACCCACACACCTCACTGATCAGATGCCAAAAACACACGGTTACCCTGATCCACAGGGTACGAGGCCCCCACCTGCATTGTCCCACTGGAGCTATTTCTTGCCATGCATTTTCCTCCTGTCTCAACAGCAAATCTATTTTAGTTCTCAGTGTTTTGATTCTACAAGGACCTAATGATTAGCAATCAGATCTGGACTTGCAAAAAATGAAAAGAGTATATATATCATGTGAACTTTCTTTGGGGGTTACTCACTCTATAATCAGCAGTCTGCTCTAAATAAAAGAAAAAACACACATCTCTTGTGGAAACACTCTTGTCTATTCAAGGATACCAATCCTTGAACATGGCTAAACAGAATTCAGAAATATTTTTGTGCAAGAAGAAGAAGCAAGTTAATCCTGTACGAAGAAGGAAGTGCAATTGTTTCATGTAGACATAAAATTTAAACAATGCGTTTCATGTATTTTATACTGTTTTTAACTGAAGTTAAAAAACAAGATTTGCGAGAAGTTCTCTTTCCTGTGTTTTAAGAATCCCAACTATCTCCGTGAGTCGAAATAAGGGTATTAGCTCGCTAATTAGTACAATAATTCTGTCTAAACAAGAGGACATCCTAGTAAGCAAAACGACATGCCTGTTTGAAAGCCGTCTAGACAAAAAATTTAAATTTTTCACAGTCAAAAAGGAAACTAAAGATAAACCGATTTCTGTTAAAAAAATAAAACTATGTTCAGAATAGGCAAAAATATTTTCAAAATCATTTCATAGCTGAACTGCAGCGCGGTACTAACAAATGATTCTTCTCTTAGAAAGATTTAAGTACCAACTCTGATACCAAACCAAGGTCAAAAGTACAGTGTTCCCTCATGTGTAGATGTGACATGGCATTACGTATAGAAATGAAATTATTATACTTGTCACTAAGTTCTTTATTAATTTTTAAATAAAAAAGTCAAAGGTAACGTTTTGTGTGGGCGTTAAACTTATTTCACGGTCTCCATAACTTGGGAAACAGAATATAAGGAAAGAATCACACTGGAAAGGTGTTCGGGAGAGGAACCTGGCAGGGTAGGCACTGCCCACCGGCCTGGCTGGACAGGGAGAGGGCAGGGCTGGCGTCCAGCTTGGGCGCATCTGCCAGACCATGTACCCCAGAAAGGGCTTGGGACTCCCCCTGGCACCTACCTTACAGGCTCGGCGCTAACTTAGGTCTCATTTTCAAAGCACCTGAGAGACAACAGACTTCACCCAGGGTTTCCATGGCAGACCCCCCCTGAGGTCAGCTCCTCCCTAGGTGATCTGTCAGGAAGGCCCAGCCCAGTAGATCAGCCCCTCCTTCCTTCCTTCTGCTCTTGGGTGCATGGAAGAGCAGCCGGTGGCAGGGAGTACCCTGCCTGTCCCACGCAGGTCAGCCCTATACGCACCCCTATCTCAAGGGCAAGCGAGCCAGTACAGCAGGAAGCCTGTGAGGTGAGGGCACCCCAATGACAGTCCACCTGCAGCGAGAAAGGGGCGCTGTAGACAGAGACCCACATGAGCTACCGCACAAGTTCCCAGGGTCAGGAGGATGATGAGCTCAAGCGTGCAGGGGGAGGAGGCACCAGTGCTCCATCCCGGGCGCCTGGGCGTACGCTAAGTGGCGCTCCATGTGGTGCTCCCTGTGTCTGTGGGCCACCTGCCCAGACCCATGTTCATTGCGGCCACCGCGCACGACAATCAGGGGCACGCCTCAGGCCACCGTCTGCACAAGCCACACACTGTCCGGTTGAAACTTTCATACTGTTTTCTTTTCTTTTGTAAATGAGGATTAAGGAGCACGTTTGGGGGAGCACATTCAAGTGCAGACGCCAGAGAACACGTCTGGCTTGTGCCTGCAGGCCAGAGCACGCTGTGAGCACGCGTCAGGCTGGAGGGACACTCTTGTCTGTTCTGCGGTTTTCCCCGTGCCCACGCCTGCCGGGACCCTGGCAGTCACCAACTCCAGGGGAGCACCGAGCTCCACGTGCCGCTCCCGCCACAGCCTCTCCACGCCGCTGGCCCAGCAGAGACACGCAGATGAGCATGGTGTGGGGGAGGGGCGAGCCAGGTCCCAGCAAACGGCTGCTCGGGCCACCTGCCCACAGGACACGCAGGGCCACGGCAGGGACGGCTGCGGTGACGGCCAAGGACGCTGCCCAATGCCGAGCGCCGAGAGAGCTTTCAACGAGGGAGGGAGCGCTAAACTCTGAGAGCAGATCCTATCACACTAAGCATTTCACCCAGTCACGCCGCAGCATCAGCCTGCCCCAGAGATAATGGCCCCTTAATTTGGGGCAATGCCACGTCCAGGTCTCCGTGCTGGGCCTGTCTGGGGCCTCCCACCCAACCTGTGACTCCCAGCCTGACAGATGGAGGGCCACGGCACGGGTTCCCTGTGGCAACGGTCTATGCCACGCGTACCATTGAAAGTTACGGCATGAGGGCCTCCCTCGTGGCACAAGGGGTCAAGACGCAATCTATGAAGCTTCCGCAGCCTCTGCAGCACGAGTTCAATCCCCAGCCAGCCAGGGAGCTACCCACATGGCGCGGCAGACCTCTCCTGACTCGCCCGCTGCTCCCCTCAGCAGTGTATTTCCGTCAGCCTGCCTGTTCTGTTCCCCACTCTGTCTCTGGTGAATCCTCTCGCCCCCCGCGCCTCTGGCCTGTACCCCAGTTCTTGTGTGCATAAATAAATAAATCTTAAAAAAAAAAGTTACAGGATGAACTGAAACGATACCCATGGGGGGCCAATGGACACGGGGAGTGGCTTAAACTGGAGACCCATGTGAAAGCAAAGCTTCCTCCCGTGATGACCGCTCAGACCCACACGTGAAGTCCCCGGTTCTCAGCCAGACAAAGGAGACCCAGAAGGTGCCAGGCCGCATGGCCATTCTCGAAAAGGCAGATGACCGGCCCAGTACCGCCTGACCACAGCAGAAGTTAGTCACTGGGAAGCACTTACACGGGACACCTTTGAAAATCACCGCAGTGTTTAAGTCTATTTTCAGTGATGGCTTCAAGTCTTCAAGCTGGATCTCGGCCGCAGCATTTCCACGCATTTATGCCAAAGACTCTCAGGCCCACAAGGCGGGGCTGTGTACTGGGAGGGAAGGCCCGGCAAACATGTCTGCAAACTCCTCCCCCTTCCGCTCTGGAAAGGGCAGATTGAGTTTTCTGTCCACTCATTGGCCACATTTCCCCGCCAGATCTTGCAAATCCACAGAGCCACAACGCGACGTGAAGAAGCCAAGAGGAACCCACATCAGAGCGCATCAGACCCAGGCCCGCCCCCGAGCAACAGCATCTCCTCCACAGCCCTGGACAGCACAGGACTGAAGGATCCTTCCAGACGGCCCGTGTCCCCTGCAAAGCTCCTTCCTAAAAACAACTTGATATTGTCACCGCTTGTTAAATAATTAAGGCCTATTCAGAATTTTCTTTTTTGAGATTCTTTCCATGACAACCTCGTTAGTTCTACAAAAGACATCTCGGGGCGGCTCTGGCAGCACCGGACATGCCCACGGGAAGGCGTCCACGCGGGGTGTGAATCCTCGTCCTACTCTCTGGGACTCTGGTGAGCAGGTCAGGGCGGGAGGGGGCCTGGGTGTGGGCAGCTCACGACCTCAGCCCTGGGGGTGCCGTGGAAGCCCTGAGCCTGCTCAATAGGAATCGGGCCACCGAGGAGCGAGACCAAGGCGGGGTCCATGCCACCACACCCCTTCTCAGAAGGCATGTGGAACCCCTAAGGCACTGAGGGTGCCATGGAACACGGGGTCCTCCACGCCCGCTGGGAAACAGCCCCCGACTCATAAAGTCGCTTCTCCCTCCCGGGGAGCATCTGGCCATGGAAATGACAGCAGAGGAGACTGTGGTGCCGCCCATCTCAGGAGGACGGAATCTGGGGGAATGCAGTGTCCTCTACACCGACCGATTCCGCTGAGACGGTGCCTCCCTGATGGAGGACACGACGATCAGGTGGCCCCACGCCAGGCAAGCCTGGGACCTAGAACAGTCTCTTCCCTCTGCAGGGCCGTCTGTGTAGCTGCACTTGGCAGTGAGGGCTCTCGGAGGGTGAGAGGTGGTGCTGCTCTCAGCTCCACTCTCGTCACCACACCCAAGATGGGGGTTCCCCAGGCCTCGAGGGCCACGTGGTAGGGGAGGAGACCTGTGCCCCAAGGCTCCTGTCCACTGAGATCTGCTGACGGGGCAGCAAGCAAGCTCAGTTCCCCATCCAGACCCTTGTGGGCTCCCTCCCTGAGGAGCCTCTGGCCAGCAGGCTGTGCCTGAGAGACCCTCCCCAGGCTCCAACCCCTAAGCAGAGGCAGGGTTGCGCCCACACCTGCCCACCAGGCAGACCCCTCACTGTGCCTGGATGTCACCCAGATGCCCAGAGTCGGCCCCTTCCAACAGAGGCCTCAGCAGAGGGTCACAGAGCTCCATTCACCGTCATGTCACGTATCACCCGCCCTACTTCAAGCAGGCAGCTCCACAGCGTGCCAGCTCCAGGGTCCGTGCCACCCCCAGGAAGACAGGAGCACCAGTCCTCGAGCCACTTCCCCAAGGGGTCCCGTCTTTACCACCTGCACAAAGCTGTTTCCAGATTACAGAAAAGAACGGTTATGACAGAGAACACGGAAAGGCAGACGTTTTTACAGAATGGAGAAGTCCACTGCAAATAAAGCCAATCCACGGGAAACATTTTATTTCCTAATGTACACACACACCGTCACGCACAGCCCAGGCCCAGGGAGCTACACGTTACACATGAGAATCTGGACGTGACAGCTGAAACCCGAGACGTGCCAGGCCACCGTACGGGATGGGGCGCCATCGAGGTGGCCACAGCTGCGTCTGGGCCCCGGCCACCCGGGCCACCCCCACCGCCCACCAGGCACGGAAGGAAGCACAGCCCAGCGCTGATTCCGGCCGCCGGAGGACCTTGCTCCTGCCACCGCAGGATGCGCAGAAAGAAGGAGCCCAGCGCACCTGTCCGGGGGCAGGAGACCTGCGGAGGCTTTTCTGGTCTGTGACCAGGACTGTTGCCCTTTCCAAGTGCCATCAACTAAACTCAGGTAAGTGGTAACCGGTTCTGGAAAAGAAACACATCGAAAGGGACATACATGGGCCCTCGAGCCTCAGAAACCAAACCCGAGTAACAGGGAGGACGGCGGTCAAGCTGAGAGGCCGGCAGGCGGACCCTTACATCTCTGTCACCGCCAGCCCTTCCTCGGGGAGAGGACAGAGCCTCCCACGCCCCAGGCCTCTGCACCACCTCGCAGAGCCCGGACGGCGCCACAGCCGAGCTGGGCCCCTCCACGGCTTTTTAAGGACGTCAGTCGTAGAAGTCTACCCAGCGCGCTTTTCATATAAAAACGCAGAAGGAGCAGAGAGCAAGTGAGAACGCAGAAGACGCACAACCTTCGCAAGAGCTCAGTCACGAAAAGAGCAGGAGCCAACGCTCCCGTCTCCAAACGCCGCGGGGCTGCCTGTCCAACCTTGACACTTGCTCCAGATCGTGGCAAATGAGTGCATTTTGCACACCAGACAGGACACAAACGCAGACTGTCATGAAACAAGCTCAGTTTCACCAAAGGCGGTTGGAAAAGGAGTAGGTGGACTTGAGAGCCAGAGACAGTCCGGGAGGAGGCTCGGGGCCAGCACAGAGTCGCGTGGCGCCGGACACTTACGATGAGCTCGGAGTCCCGCCCCATGGAAATGACCGTCCGGTTCACCGTGCGGAGAAGCTTCTCCATGATGATCTGCACGTGCCGCTGCGTCGGGCCCTGCAGGAGGACACAGCAGTGAGACCTAAGACATCATTAACATGCCAGCCTCGGCACCTGCCAGTGAAGCCATTTACCCTGCGAAGAGTAAATCAATTATAACCCTTAACAAGATGAAAAATGGTTCTTGTCAAAGGCAAAAGCCTTCACAAAGAAAACACAAGGCATTTCATTAATTATCACCCATGAATGATAATTTGTTATGTAATCATAGTAATTTGATTTAAGCAAACCTTAAAATAAAAGCAAATCTGTTTAAACAATATAATGTTTATGATCCCCAATGCGCCCGCCAATTAGTTCTCTGAGACACTGGCTGTCTCTGAAGGGGAGGCAGCCGGGCGGCCGGGGTAGGGGGTCTTGCTCACACGGCAGCGCCGAGGAACAAACAGGCCCGTGGACGAGAACGTCCAAGTATCACCTCAGCAGCTGGCGGAAATTCAGTCCAGAGAACCTTCCATGGGTCAAAAGTGCTTGTACGTTGTGAGCCGCGGGACTGCAGGTTCCCCCTCGGGAGCTGGTCGGGAGTGACAGAATGTTCCCAGGCCCCTGCGAGGCTTGGCCATCCAGCCCTAGTTCCCACAGTTTCCTAAGATCAAGGAGGGCCCTGGAATGGGACCCCGGAGGGTGGCTTTGGGTTCAGGTCTCAAAAAACTTAAGGCAATTTCCCCGGAAGCGCTGACCGCTGGCGCCACACGGGGAGCTACTGTAACCCGCCCTGCCTCCCAGGGCACCGGGCGGCTCCGGGAGAGCAAGTCCGTGCTGAAATACAGAGGGCAGCGCCTGTGTGTGCCTGCATGTGCACACAGGACAGTGTGCATGTGCGTGTGAGTATCAGTGTGTGTGCACACAGACTGCAGCAGGGTATCGGCGTGTGCACAAGCCCTACACACAAGGCCTGCGGCCTTGGGACCCTCGGGCCGTCTTCCCGCTGCTCATGGCAGAGACAGATGAAGCCATGTCACCTGCCCAGGCTCACCTGGAGAGTCACTGAGCACACAGGTGTGTGCACATGTACATGGCGGGTCTACTGGGGTCAGACTTTCCATACATCTGCACCAGGTTTAGTTAAGAGGAGAAGATCAATGGACGAGCAGACCATTTAAAAAGGCAAAAGGAAATATATTAAAAAAACAAAGGAAAACAGCAACTAGCTAAGGACACATGACAGGAAGCGGCCTCTGGGGAGAAGGGCCTGGAGGAGCCGGCGAGGGCGTCCCTCACTTCAGTGCAACTAAGACTTGAGGAAACAATGCAGGCCACTCGCCTCCGTGGGTTGACTGCCAATATTATATCAAAGCCTCCAGTTGACCCGATGATCAAAAATCTAAGACTTGGGAGGCACTGAGGAGTCACAGGAAGGAAGTTTAAGAACATTCTCTTTACTGCAGAAGCATAATCATGGCAATTTAATTAATATACTTCACACATAAAATAATTTCCAAGCATAGCTCTATGGAGAGAGGGGGAGAGAGAGAGAGAGAGAGAGAGAGAGAGAGAGAGAGAGAGAGAGAGAGAGAGAGAGAGAAAGGCTAACCTAAGAAGTAAGGTCACTCCATTTGCAGTGGATCAAGTGGATCAAGTGGGGCAGCCCGGCCCCACCTCCTGCTGGAAGCACAGGCCGCCGATGAGGCCACTACTCACCACGTCCTTCCTGTACAGCACCTCCAGGATGTTGCTGAGCAGCTGGCAGCAGGCTTCCAGGTCCTCCTGCCTCTCCAGGTGGTACTTGAGCTGGTCGGTCATCATGGGAAGCAGGACCTCTCTGCAATCTGCGGGGGACAGGGGGTGACAAGTGAACAGGGGACCCACAAGAGGCAATTCACAAGAGCCTGGCCTCTGCAGAAGGAGGCAGCATTTGGGCATCTCTGCACAACCTGTGCCTCCGTGACGACGCCAGGAGCAGCATATTTCCTCGGTCAGTCATTTTCACTGGGGGGTCACAGCACACCACCTCTGAGCCAGTGAGGCGGGACCTGCCATCTCTCCAGCCCCATCTGTCCCATGCTAGATGTCGGAGGGACACCAGCAGGAGAGTAGGTCTCTCCCACCTTTCTGGGAGCCCAGCTTCACCAGCCAGTGTGCAATTGGCCTGGACAGTTATGTGCAGGCCCATGGCTGCACACGGCTGCTGTATGTGAGTGTGCAGGAATGAGTGTACAAATGCACACACATTAGTGGAGCAGGAAGCTGTGACACAAACACACTGGAATACTACTCAGCTTTTTAAAAAGATGAACTGTTGCCATTTCCACAACACGGATGGAACTGGAGGGGATTATGCTAAGTGAGATCAGCCACAAGGAGAAAGACAAATAGGATTTCACTCAAATGTGGAATCTATAGAAATAAAACAAAGGAACAGGAAGACGAAACTAAAACAATCCCAGAAATCTGATCGCAGAACTGAAGGTTCCAGAGCGGGAGGATGGGGCTCAATCAACGGTGGTGGAGGATGCAGGGGCCTTTGGGGGGCGTGGAACGGCGGCACACATCTGAAGAGGTATGACCCTGTATCCCCAAATTATGTACAATGTTGTAAACCACTGTTCCCTAAATAAAAGCAGCACAATCAGAAAGAAGGCTCAGAGTCTGGCAGAAAGAAGCCCTAGTCGGCCTCCCAGGCTGCCCAGCGATGCAGCTGCCCCCCAAGGAAACTAACGCACTTTTCTCAGACTTTCATTTTTTAAAATGCATTTTAGTCCACCTGCCTGTCAGTCCATCTCATTGTTTTCAAGAAGTAGCGGGCACGCATTTTAAATAACACCAAATTTTCCCCTAAGTCAAGATCAAAAACCAAGAACACAGGGTCTCCCTGGTGGGGCAATGGGTGAAGTTTCAGCACTATGTAGCTATGCACAGCCACTGCAGCACAAGTTCGATCCCCGGCCAGGGAGCTGACGCAGCAGACCTCTCCTGTCTCCCCGCTGCTCCCCTCAACAGTGTATTTCAGTCAGTCTGCCTGTTCTGCTCCCCACTTTGTCTCTGGGGAATCCTCTATTTCTCTCTCTCTCTCTCTTTCACACACAAACACACACACACACGCCACAGGTATACCTGCCGCACCTCTGGCCTATACCCCAGCTCTTGTGTATAAATAAATAAATCTTAAAATAAAAAGAACACAGAGCAAGGCACAAAGCATATGCATACAGTCACACACGTTCATGCACACACACACACCCACACACATCCCTACAAACCACACATTCACACACCACACACACTCATGTACACACCACACATAATGCACATTCAGGCCTGTGATGAACTATTTTCAAGCATCAGACTCTGATCTGGCAGTCAGGGAAGAGGACGCCTGTGTGGAGTCTGCATTCCCCACTCGGCATTCTGACCTGGTGCCCATGGACACATCGTGTTCGTGAGGATTCGTGTGACAGACCCCCAGGATCACAACAGATGGCCTGGAAAGCTGACAATAAAAAAACAAAATACACTGTTTTAAAAGGAAAACACATTTAAAACAAACTACCCACAGCCCATGATAACCATTGGGAAAATGGCTGCAATGAACACGAGGCCCGCAGTCTAGAAACCTGGTTCATTCTGTGGGATTTTGGCAAAGCTTTGATCTCACCCAGGCTCAGCTCCGCCTCCAGACACACAAGAAAACAGTAACATTGCCCCTTCCCTCTTCATTTGGGCCTGGGGCAAAGGCAAGGACCTTCGTAAAGGTCCTTGACAAAAAGGGGTGCTGTTTACATCTCGGGGTCATTGTAAGAATTAGGTGAGGCAACGTGTCTGCTTGGCAAGGGGTGAGCGCTCGCTCGTTGGCGGCTGACAGTCACAGTCACAGAAACGATCTTATTATACAAGTCAGCCCTTTCAGCGAAAGCCACACAAAGACAAGTAACATTCCCGTCTTCAAGCCGCACTACCAAACACACCGGCCTCAAAATACAGTTAGTGGCCCCGAGAAATGGTACTTTTAATGTTACTTGAGTTTAAGTCATTTAAACTTCAATGGAAAAAATGATAATCAATCCAGATATTGGAAATCACTGTTGGAACAACGGCCTTGAAGAACTTGGGCGTGTGACCCTAGAGTTCAATGGTTAGTTTGACCATGTTAATCACACAGGTCAAGCATGTTCGGTGGAAACTCAGCCCCGAAGCTGAGATGTGCTGTCACCGTGAAACAAACACTGGACCTCAGAGACTGAGTGCAGGGAAAAGAATGTGAAGTATTTCCATTTAAGTCATATTGAGATGATATTGCAGATAAAATCTGTTGTTAAGATTAATTTCACGGATCTCATTGTGCTTCTTTTTTTTTCTGGGGACTCCAGAAAATTCTAAATTGTAGAAGTCGCTCCCTCTTTCTTTCCGTTGCACAGAACAGCCTGCGAGGAAGCTCGGAAGCAGATGCTAAAGATTTCTCATGTTAATGAACTGCTGCTCTGGCTGGGAGCAGAGTGGAGGCCGCAGCTCCCTGCACAGCTCTCCCTGGCACGGGGGTGACTGTGGGACAGACACGATCAAGCTTTCCCGACTCTCCCTGCCGGCCAGAGGAAGGGGCCAGCCCAGCCCAGGCAGTCAAAGGGGCGGCGAGGCCCGTGGGCCCAGACTCCATGCAAATCAGCTGTGGGGGTGAGAGCCCGGCTGGCCACAGTCACCCCCATGCCTCCCGTTCCAGTGTGACCCACTATGATGACAGTAAGCAGTGATTCAACATCTGTTCACGCTCAGCTCTGCAGGCTGAAGTCATGATGATTAATACCCTGGAAATGGGCACAGAGTAAAAAATATTAATCTTTATAAAAGGTATTCAACAGGCATCATCAGCTTATGGATGTCCAAGCAGAACATCCGTCTCTCACCCCGTTACGGCTCTACATTAAAGCAAGATGCAAATACAAGAATGAATTTGTCCATTTAAAACATTCATTTTATGAACACTGAGTAATGTGCTTCTTAATTTTTAGTTTGGTCACATTAAACAAATGATCCATAAAGTGCATTTAATAACCTTGAGCCTGTTACACAGAACTGAGTTCCAGATTAACACTTTTAATGAGAATTAAACAGTAAGAGCCATATAAGTGGGACGCTTGTTATTCATCTTTTATAGACAAAGATCTTTATTTTTCAACCATCTAAGAACTCTATACCCACATGATTCAATTTGTTTAAACGATTCTTCTTCCTTCATACAAGATTTCAAGCAAAACAAATGCCGAAGATACTGCCAGGAATGGAAGCGATCATAGAAGGCATTTGTTTATCTCCATATTTTACAGATGTGGGGGCCAGAAGCCAGAGAAGAGACATATGGGGACTGTACCTCTAAGCAGCAGCTAAGCCAGAATGAGATGCCTGATCCTAAACACAGAGGGCCTTAGGGCAAATTATCATGCGTGTGTGCATGTGTGTACATGCATGATTCAGGTATCTGTATTAGCCAAATACAGATTTTTTTTTTTTTAAGAATCATCATAATGGAACAAGTCCTCATGACTAGCGGTACCAGGAGAAAAAGGTCAAGCCGAGTAATTGTAGGCATGCAATTTTTCCTTTCCAGCTTTAATATTTTGTCTGTAAAATGAAGTAAATACAGCCACCCGGCATGATTTCTATCCCTCTAGACAGGGAGCACCTTTCTAAGTGTTCTGGGGGGAAGATGCTCATCTCAGCTCGTGAGTGCTGACATGAGCAGAGATAAGGGCATTACATTCAGCTTCGAGATGCCTCATGTTACAGGACTTGCAACGAAAGGGTAACAGAGGAATTAAAAGGATCCTGGAAAGTACGAAGAATATGGCAAGACGCAGATTGCAAAACAACGGGGGAAGAAGTGGGTCACAGAAATCTGTGGATAAAGCCACTGACCCGGGTGAGAAGTGTGTCACTTTGGGAAGAAGGGAGCAGAGCAGCAGGTATTTTCTATCCTTTAGTTTGAAGAAGAATAAATAAGCGGGGTTAGGTTAGGGGTAGCGCCGTGATAAATGACTGGTTAGGAAACACATGAAAGAACCAACAAGGGGAAAAAACTGCAAAAGAGTCTCATTTCTAAGTAGATGAAAATATTAAAAAATGTCAAGTCAAAGACTGAGGAACTTCTGTGGGCGTCTGGTCTGGCCCTGAACCTGTTCTCAAGAGGGATGGACGTGCATCAAAGAGGAAGCTCAGCAAGCTCAGAAGGAACCTGCAGGTCTGCCTGTCCTTGGTCAGAATCTGACCACGTGGTGGATGAGAAAATAAAGACAGAATACTGGGCTGCTGATGCTGCCGCAGAGGGGGATGTGGAGAGGTGGTATTCCTCTAACAAAGAGGATGAAGCCAAGAACATACATCTTGGTGAGTGTGCCCTGGTGTGTGCGAAAACACACACACACACACACACACACGCACACACACAAATTCCCCTGACAATGAAAGGTATACCTTAAAAACAAAGAAGAAAATACATCGATTGGCCCACTGCATTTTAAGGGATGCTTTATACGCTCAAGGAGGGAAGGCGTGACGCAACAGAATAAAAATGGGGTCTTAAAGGAGTACCTGGGAGATTATGGGGTGATCTGGGGCTCCACCAACGACCCCAGGCAAGTTACTGTCGGCAAATTGAGCTTACAGGACCTGGATGGACTCTGGAGACTCAGAGACCTGCTGCCCTCATGGCTGGCGTGAGCTCGACTACAAATGGGACAGTCAAGGCAGCCTCTCCTCAGGTTCTCACCATTCCCGCCGACCCGGAGCAGGCACAGGAGCAGACCCAGAGGTGGGTGCAGAACAGGTTCAGCAAGCTGTGATAAAGGTTAGACCAACTCCATCTGGGGAAAAAGCAGCACTGCCGATTTGATCACAGATAAAGATCTCCACACAGAGAAAAGCTATGAAAACTCCGCGACAGGGTTTAATCATAATGACGTGAATGCTTATTTATTCATATGTTTCTATTTCATCTTGCTCTATATGTGAACTCAGTTTTCAGAATGCACCACTCATATTCCGGGACTCAAACAGTTTAAGAAAAGAGCAGGTGATGAATGTCTAAGAGGCCCACTCCTTAATCAGCACCATGGGGGAGGGCAGCTCCCTGCATGGCTTTTGCTTGCAGACAAGGGCTTGGTACTTAACTCCATGTCCTTATCTGTAAATTAAGAGAATTACTTTTTCCAATTATACATTTTCAAGTTGTCCCTGAAGCCTCTCAGAGGAATCAAACTTGCTAACCAACAGCCTGAGTACATGGTAGGTGCTCAACAAATTATAATGGGATTGAAATGGATATAATTAAGGAACTGAAATTGAGTTCACCTTCCTCAACTCAGTTTGTCATTTCTGAGGAGCGGCACTGTCTTAACACATTGTCTTTTCAAAAATACCTATAATGAAAGATAGGGAGTGATAGATAGCGGATGAGGGTTGTAAAAGGGGCAGTACTTTACCGAAAAAGATTAAATTTTTCTCAAGGCATAAAAAAAGTAAGACAGGCGAAAACGATGTTCAGATCCCACCATCATTTAAAGAATCAGTCTTTGGGGTTCACAGCTGGCAGCGTTCATTAGACGTCGTCAGCACCACAGTCTAATTAAAGTATTCCAGAATGCCACATGAGGAGTACATTAAGTGAGCGTGGCATAAGATGGCCCAACCCGATTCTTCTTTCTGTAGAACATCCATCAAGTTAACAAAACTACCACAGAATAGCTCTAGGGTGAAGACCCCTTTCCATAGGAGAAGTATCTCTCCATATTCCACCAAGAGATTTTATTTTGATTTGTTTATGGAACAAAGTACTAAGAAGTTATATTTTATTACAGGCCTGTATTAAACACATAGATTTTCTTCCTATGATTTGAACCACCAAAAAATGTTTAATTGGGTAATTTTGAGAGGTATAAAATTTGTATCTTGGATCTAATCACCATGAAAATAGCCTAGAAAACCAACTTCGATATTTCCTAATAGCTAGTCTCAATAGGTATCTGGACCTTTGCCCTCAGATTTCAAAGGGCTGCTGTAACTAATGTTTCCACCATTAAAAAGGAGAGATTTATTCTGCTTGATCACTGAAAGAATCATTCACCTTGAAAATAAAAATGAAGGAAATAACTTACGCTCTCCAGGCCTTCAGTTTTAAGAAGCTCAGTACTGTTAAAAATGGAACACAAATGAAGTTTTATGAGGCTGCCATCTAAAAGGAGCCTGTTTGAGGAGCCTCCCTGGTGGTGCAAGGGCTTGAGATGCAGCGCTATGAAGCTATCGGCAGCCACTGAGGCACGAGTTCGATCCTCTGGTTCAGAACCACAGCAAGAAGGCTGTGATTTTACTCAAGGGCTTCTTGCAAGTTCAGCCGATGCTCTTGACTAATATAAAAGTTAATGCTACTTCAAGTTGATCCCTTTTATTCCAGTTTCCGTAACATTAATTTATTCAATTCCTGTAACATTAATGTAAAACATTTTCATGGGCCTAAATCCTCAACCTCTGTGTCCTAGTATTTATTTTAATTCAATTACAACTTCTCATTTCTGTAACGTGACTGAGGCTTTGATGTCCACAGCTCTTGCTAGATCCACGGGCAGGGATACGATGACGCAGGAACAAGCCACCAACGTACAAACCACAAAGCTGCGACCTTCCATCTCTGTGTCTTGCCTTGAAAATCTGCTCACTCCACAGCACAGATTAGATGCAAGAGTCATCTTCTTGTGAAGCACATAATCTATTTAACCAGCTTTCAAGTAGTCCAGTCACATCGAGACACAACGCTCGGAAGCCATTATGGCTCATTCGTTGGCTCTCTGCACAGCATGTCAACGAGCTGCAGGCCCTTCACCTCAGTCGGGGTCAGCGCCAACATCCAAGGTGGATTCAAGACACCAGCGTGGGGCACAGCCCTCCACCCTGATCGCTTTCTGAAGCAATGCCATTCAGTCTGCGACTCCCAGTGGCATCTGCAAATACAACCAGCTGGGAGGGAACAGATGACAAGACAGACCAGGACACTGCTAGCCCTTCCCCAGCCGAGGCCGCAGAGGCAGAAGGATTTGCAAGGTCCTGACACAAAAAAAGCAGAGGGACAGAGGCCACACTGGCCACAGAAGCACCCCACTGGCCCAGAAATGCAGCTCCTATAGGAGCCTCAAAATTCTGCCAACTACCTCCTTGGTGTCCAGGTTTTTTAAGAGGACAGAGAGAAGCGGTAGGAAAAACAGGCTGGCAATGTGAGCCTAGGCCCAGCAGGACTCAGAGCTGCAAGGAAGGCTTTTCTGCAGAGGAAGAAGCCAGTTTCGAATCCACCACCCCTGCAGACAGATCAGCTGGCCACACCTACCACAGTGAGTCTCCCCAAGCTATGGAAGGGCTTTGGTGTTAGGGGAGGAGGAGGAAATGTCAAGCATTGCCTTAGAGCAAAGCAACGAGGGCGTCTCTGCCATGAGTGATGCAACACACATGATGGGAAGCAAAATCATGGGAACCTCCCTATACCCAGGAAATCCCAGATAGGAGCCCGGAAAAGCCCCACCACATGTGCTGACACCATCCCCAGGAGAAGGCAGCTGAGCCTTGGCACATTCAGCAGGAAGCAGAGCAGAATCTAGTTCCATCAAGTTCTAAAATTCTGGACATGTGGGGAGTTCGTTTGACCCACTTTGCTCTATCAGGAAAGAGGCCATTGTCAACTACTTGTTTTACAAATGAACAAGAAGTGGAATGAGACAAGAGAATCGTGGCCATCACATCTCATCAGGAAATGGTTAGGCTTTAAATATTTATGCCAAATGTGGCAAGAATGCTTTGCAAAAGTAATGACGTCTTTGTAAGAACAGACCAGGAAAAGCCTTTCTCTGATAAGTTTTCCTGACAAGGCAGTTAAGATGGCTGGTGGCGGCTTGAAGAAGCAGGAGTTTGCAGATAAGAGGAATCAAAGTCCTTGCTGTCCTCTCCCCAAAAGGAACGTAAGTGGGGCCAATCCCTCACTAGACAGAGCACACTCCAGGCGGAGCACTCAGAAGCCCACTCGGGCCGCCAGTGTGGCTGCTACTGACTGGGCCAATCTGGGATAATTTGGAGCTGCATGTAAGACAGGATGCTCCAGGCCAGTATGGGTTCACTTAGTCCACCAAGATTTTGATTCACGTATTTCACACAACCTCATTTACTATTGTTGGGTTCAACGTGCTATTAAGACCAAATTCCTGGGGCCTCCCTGGTGGCGCAAGGGGTTAAGTCACAGCGCTATGAAGCTATCCACATCCACTGTGGCCTGAGTTCGATGCCCAGCCAGGGAGCTGACCCACATGGCACAGAAGACCTCTCCAGTTTCTCTGCCGCTCCCCTCAGCAGTGTAATTCAGTAGATCTCCCTGTTCTGCTCCCACTCTGTCTCTGGTGAATCCTCTCACCGGCCCTGTACCTCTGGCCTGTGCCCAGTTCCTATATGAATAAATAAATCCTTAAAAAAAATTTTTAAAAGAAAATGTTTCCTTGAAATATATTTTTAAAGGAATTTCTATTAAATATTTTGATTGAATCTTTTATGTCTTAAGTTCTTATTCTTAAGGAGTTAAATAACATGCAAAAGAAACTTTGAAATCTATGTGTGTCTTCAAGACTGTCTTCCCTGTAACACTCAATAAAAGTCCAGCATAATCAATCCATTGCCAGTAGCTGTTTACAGGCAACTGTCAGCTCACTGAATGTGGGCGGTGGGGTGACAATGGAGACGGTGGTGGAGTGACAATGGCGGTAGTGACGATGGCATGTCTGTCATTAGTCGGAGGGTTAGGAAACAGGACATCATAATCTAACCTAAGACCTGAATCATCTAACACTTTCAGGGCATCTCACTTGCTGTCGCATAAAGTTTAGTCAATCTGGGAGGAAATAACAAAGCAATGTCACATCCTTCACCTCCATCATCAGGCTCTACCTGAGTCCTACGTGTCTGGGCTTGCAGACACAGGGAGTGGGCACCGCGAGCCGGCCCTCCAGTGAGAAGCAGAAACACAGACAGGTGGGATTAATGGCTCAGAGGCCATTCATGTGCTTTCAGACCGCAACAATAGCTGCAGAGTTGACTTTCTTTTTGAAAATGGGAAATGAGTTTCCAGCCCAGAGAGAGGTCTGCATGGAGAGGCTGCAGAGAGCATCCACTTCTTGATGGGATCGTTCTCCTCCAGAAGAAGACTCCCACTGCAATGAAGCCGTAACTTTTCCACTTAACACAGCCATAGCACGCAGCACAATCTCCAGTGCATTTTACAGTCAAGCCAAGAAATAAGATTACAACCAGCAGATAAACACAGGCTCCAATAATGCACAAAGGACAAAGTGAGACACACCGAGCTCCCAGACTAGCCAGGAACTCTCGGGGCAGCCCAGGCCCAGGTGGCTCCCTCCCTGAAACAGCACCGGACAGAGAACAAAAGAAAATGAATGGAAGAGCCCAACTTCTGGACGCAAATGGAATAGAATAAATCTGTGCCTCTCAATCAGAATGTCACTCAACAGCTTCACATCTGCATTTAAAAAATGAGGACGGTTGTGGAAAAATGCAAAGGTTTTAAGCTTTCAATAAAACTGCTTGACAAATGTAAAACACTAATTCAATCTGTCCAAACAGAAAGGGTATGATTAATAAAAAAGGTAGGGAGATAATGTGGAGAAATATCAGGTGTTTCTGGGGATAAATGAGTGGAGGAAGCATTAAAACGCTTCGCACTTTTGAGCAGGGAATGCAGAAACCCCATCGAAGAATGCAAAGTCCAGGAGCAGACAGAACTATTACTTCTAAATTTAAAGAAAACTTGAAATTTTTCTTTGCAATCATCTCAATGGAAGCAAGTGATTGCCTCCCCAGGAGAGACAATCAGACATTTTAAGGCTACAATGTATGCTGATTATCCCCGGCCTCGGTGCACACCTAAATTACCAACTAGGAGGCTTTGCCTTCATTTTTCAATGATCTATTACCTAGACTATATGTCAATTACCATCCTCTTGTAAGGGCTACATCTTCCTGTCTTGTAATGGAGCCAGTTTAATTGGCTGCAACCTCCACACCTTTCAGCACAGAGGACAGAAAGGAGAAGAGAACAATCTGCAGTCGATGACCGAGGGACAAAGCGGCGGCCGCCGGCCCCACTCACCGTGCTGCGTGAAGAGGTCGCTGTGAATGATCTCGATCAAGCAGTACAGCTTCTGGATGGTCAGCAATCCCGTGGGCACATTGAGGATGAAATCAGTAAACATTTTACTGTGAGAAAAACACAAGGGAGAGATCTTAGGGCTGTCCAGCAACACAGTCCCGTTTCACCAGACAGCATGGACGCTCCGAGCAGCCCTCACATGCCGCCAGACACTGGATGGCGGCCATGACAGGGGCGGTCATGTTGGAAGAAAGGATGCTCGACAGTGTCATTTTTCACTTCGCACCCACCGAAGTGGTCATAATCCAAACAACAGGTGAGGAACCTGGGCTCAGACAGGTAGCAAGTGGAACCTCGTGCCCGGCTGGGCGGGAGGCGGCACTGCCCTCTGCAGCTGGGTGGCAAGACACAATGACCCCAAGACACCACCCCACTCTTGGGGTGCACCAAGAGAGTGAAGGTCTGCACGCACATGCGAGCCAGGCACCATCCTCACAAGACTCAGAGCATGGAAACATCGGGACGTGCCCCCCAGGGTGGCTGGGCAGACGAGGCGTCCACACATTCAATTCAGCTGTTAGAGGGAAACGCTGCCACCGGCTGAAACAGGGTGGCCCCTGAAAACACAACGCCCAGGGAGCGGAGACCATCACAGCCGCCCGCAGAGCGAGCCTGTAAGGCCAGGAACGGCCCGGCCGCGGCGACACAAACAGGTGGGGTCCTGGGGCCCAGGGGGTGAGAAATGACTGGGAGTGACCCCAGGGACCTCACTCGGAGGAAACTTCTAAAATTGGGGAGCGCTGAAAGGCAAAGCTGCTGAAAACCAATTAAAGAACTTCCAAACTGGCGAACGTTTTGCCAGGTTAATTCTATCTCAGTAGAGCTGTTTTAACAACTTAGATTTAGGACAAACGGCCAGAAGGCCTACATAGGCGCGGCGGAAAGAGAGATCTGACTCGGGGACCGGGAAACGCCAGCTGAAGTAGCGACACGTCCTCACCCACGCACGCCGGCCAGCTCTGTAAGATGCTGCAGGAACTGGCAAGGTTTGGGGAGACAGACACCAACGCAGAGCGGCAAAAAGTCAGGGTCCCTTTTGCAGGACAAGGATGACATCTATTAAAGATCTTTTAAGAAAACACGAGCCTCAGCTATTTCCCTTCTCTGCTTACCCTAGAGCCGTAAGGCGGCAGCGCTCGACGAGGCCGACACCCCTGCGTGTTCTGTGGTGACAGAGAACTGGGCACAGCCTGGAGCCTGCAGCACGGAGGGGCCTGTCCTCCGTAACCAAGCAACCAGGATGGGCCACTCACAGTGGCACAATCATGACCAAGGCATTTAGCAGAAACGCGGCCAATACGAACACCTGTGGCCGGCGCGGGCAGGTGAACGGAGCCATTCGGGCCAGTTATTTGGGTACATCTATTGGTGAAAAAACATGTAGTCAGGCCCACCACCGGCGCTGCAATGACCAGTGAGCCTGTGTGGCTGGAAAATCCAAGACCGTGATGTGGACGATCACATCCCGGGGCAGGAAACGGATGTCCTGTGCAGGAGCCATCGTTAAAGAAAGGAGGTCTCGGCCTTGTTAGGGGGCCTGAAAGTGCACGTGGCAGGACATGCAAACCCACAAGTAACGTGGGACACACGGAATTAAGTTCCCGTTACACTCCTGTCTTCTGTTTCCTCGAACAAGACTCAGTTTTGTAAAGAGGAGAAAGTACAAACCTTACTTCCAGTCCCATGTTTTGAAGCGGGAGTAACACATGGAGAGGAGAGCTCCAGGAGATGCCCAGGGAACCAGCTCCACCCGGGAGGACCCCCCTGGCTCTCGGGCACCAGCTGCACCCTCTGGGGGGCACAGGCCAGGGCAGGCCCAGGAGGCCAGGACACAGCCCACGGCCTGCACCCTCAGCTCTTGCCCAGATGTGGGAATTTCCTGGACACACTTGAGGGTTTGTGAGGCCAAGAGGCTGGCCCCACACCCCCCATTTCTGATTCAGAAGGTCTGGGAAGGAACCTGAGATTCAGCAGGACTCTGACACGTGCCCGGGGGCAGCAGTGTGATTGTGGGACAGCTGTGAGGCGGAAGGGTGAGCCCGGGACGCAGGAGAGCAGACGTGCGGCCCAGAGGAGGCCAAGCTACAGCCTGTGCCGTCAGCTCCCCCGGGAGCAGAAATAAAAGCGTCAGAGCAGGACCGTAAACGCCCAAGCCCACAGTGACGAGAGGAGGAGGCCCCCACCCTGCCCCCCAGGGGTGTTCACTGCTCAGTCGGCCCTCCACGAATATTTCAGTGGCCTTGTTTTTGGCTGGTAGAGATGGTGCAGGTAGTTTATCTGCTCTGTCAAATGTTAAATCAAAACCAGGTAGTTTATTTTTGTGTCAAATGTTAAATCAAAACCAAAACAAAAGGCAGACGTGGACTGTGCTGGAGCTGCCGGGGTCAAGGGCCTCACATCCCGTCTGCTGGAGACACACGTCAGGACGCGGGGGCAGGTCCACACACGCAGGCCCGAGGGAGGCGGAGGCGCGGTGCAGGCTGGGCTGGCGTCTCACTGTTTTCTCCCTTGGGCCACAGCCCCTGGGTGAGAAGCTCCAAAGGGGAGAGAAGCCGACATGGGGCAGGAGGGGGTGCGGGGGCGCCCAGGCTGCTGTGCCCCAGGGGCAGGCTGCTGTCCCCAAGGCCCGGGGACGCACATCGAGGTCTGCATGGGGGCGGCACACATGAGGCCTGGCCCCTCCCCGGGCACTCCCGAGGCTGGTCTCCACTGTGGACCCCACTGCTAGCGCATGTCCCAGAATGACCTGGACCTGGACCCAGAGTGGCCCCCCGCACCCTTCTGACGAGGTGGCCAGGCCAGCGTGGGAGCCTCCCCGGCGGCGTCCTCACCTGAGCTCTTTGGGATCGAACACCAATTTCACGTCATTGACAATGGTCGGCAGGTATTTCAGCGCCGCCCCCTGCAAAGGAGAACAAAGAAGCATGTTGAGCTGACCCGGTTTGGCAAAGATGAGCAGAGCTGCCGGGGGGCCGCGGGCAGGTCCACTGCCGTGACCCCTGGGCATATGGGGTCAAAGGCGCAGCCCCTCGCGCCAACCAGGGCACCGCCACAAAAATTAACTTCAGCTGGGCCACAGCTCAGGAGTGTAAGGCTTAACTCTATAAAACATCTAGAAGAAACTTATGACTTGGGCCAAGCAATGATATCTTAGACACGACACCAAAGGTATAACCCAAAAAGGAAACCCAGATAAACTGCGCCTGCACAAAGGACTTCTGCCCTGTGAAAGGGGGGACAAGAGGAGCCCTGGGGGGGGGGGGGGTGCCACACATGTGAACAAGATCTTACCCAGCAGCCAAAGAACTCCCAAACTCAGTAAGAATGTACCCCCACCCCCAAAAATGAGCCAAAAAGATTTAAACAGACACTTTGCCCAAGACGGCAGGGGGTGGCTCAACAGCACTTGAAAAGCAGCTCAGCACCATGACCGGGAAGGGCCAGTGGCCGCACAGGAGGGCACCACGCGCTGGAAACACTCAGGGACAGCAGACCTGACAACACCAAGTGCCACCTGCTTAGCCAGCTGGTTGGTTGCAACCCAACGCAGCCACCTGGGAGAGCACTGTGGCCCAGCAGCCCACATGGGCCACGCACCTCCATGCACCTGCACCTGCACCTGCAGGCCAGGTGAAACACGCACCTGGCAGGGCCGGAAGCTGCCCTGTGGGCACCAACAGTACCAAGGGAAATGAGAACCCCCGTGTGGGTGTTTAGAGCAGCTTTACTTCTAACTGTCAAAAAGGAGAAACAACTCGAAAGTCCCTCAAAATTGAGTCCACACCACAGGACGCCAGGCCCACCGCAGACAGCAGTACCAATACGACGCGCAGCAATGCCAGGCCATGGCAAGCTGGTCTGAACTGAGTGAGGCTCCAGTTTGGGGGGCTGGGGAGCCAGGGCCACGGGGTTGGAGGAATCTAAAATGCTCCAAAAGCTCCATTCTGTGTGGTTATGTTTTAGAACATTCTGGGAAAAGCAAAACTACAAGGATGGAACACACAGTGTGGCTGCAGGGGGCAGAAGGGGTGGGGGGCAGAGGGACGGACAGGTGGACGGAACTCCCGGGCGTCACTGCATGCACGTCAAACCTGAATTTTAAACAATGAATGAAAGCACAGGCTGGCCGGAGCACGGGGAGTCCCCGAATGGTCTGAGCCTCGGCTGCGGCAGGCGGGCAGGGAGACCGGTCTCTCCCGCTGGGGTCAGGTTTCCTGATGTGAAGGGCGAGGCCATTCCGCACGTGGCAGACGCCGTTCCGGGCGCTGTGGACGCAGCGAGTCCTCAGCACAGCCTCAGGGACAGCTCGGCCACGGCCCTTCCACGGTGACGCAGCAGGGGCGGAGCCGGGGGGCCGCCTGCCCAGCCCCACCACCTCCAAAGCTGACTCTGTGAAGACGCCACACTCGATGGACCCCGGGTTCAGGGAGACGGGCCGGGGAAGCCACGTCACCGGAATCTGCATGACGGAGCCACCCCCGGACTAGCTCTGCGGAGTGCGGAGCTCGCCTTCCCTCCCAGGCCGGCGGGCCGCGCTGCTGCTTGGAGACACAACGTTTGCAAAGAGCGTTAGACAGAAACAGCTGCATTCTGGGTTCCAAAGTTCTGCTTCGGCTCCTCAGAGCTGCTTTGAAAACTGAAAAATGCATGCGGTGACATTTGATAACTCTGCATTTGCACAGGTCGGCTGCTCAGACCCCACATTGTACATTTCATCATGACCATCCCGGCGGGTAAGGAGCCATCGGCTTCGTGCATTTTCTCTGCTGCCCAGCAGAGCACTGCCTGCCTCCCGCCACTCGCAAGCACCACCCGCGAGGGCAGAGCACACAGACGAGACCCCGGATGCCCGGCTTCTGCACACAGCAGGACCTCCGTGACCCTCATGGCGAGGAGAAGCTGCAGAACAGTTGCTCTCCAAGGCACCACACCCCTGCTCGGGGCCCAGGGAGCGAGCGTCCTTGTCCACAGCGCTGGCCTGGGATTGGGAGCTGCTGCCCTGCCCAGCACCCCTATGCAACCCCCACCCCCCCGCCAGAGCCTGCCGCACAGGGCCGCGTTGACCCCAACCCCGGCTATCTGCAGAGAGCCTCAGGTGTCGTGGACTCTGCACAGCCTTGCCCCAGAGGCTCCTGTTCCCGGAGGGGCTGCCGCTCCAGGGGCCCCACACGGTGGGAACCCCGCCTTGGGTCAAGCTCCAAGGGAATCTTCTCCAGACAAAGACACCCCCAAAATGCAAGTCCCAAATGCAGGCAAGGCAGCTAGGCTGCGGCACCCACTGGAGTCCGCCGACGTGGTCAGGGCCGGCCCAGCCGAGCTCCCACGGGTCGCAAAGGCCACTGCAGAAGCCTGGGGTGGCACTTCCAGCAGGCACGTCTCGCGCAAACGTCCACAGGGGGCGGCCCTCCCACCTCGGCACCCCGCTCAGAATATGTGTGACTCTTTGGAAAGGGGCAGGAGAGGCCGGGACACTCACGCTGCAGCCCTGCCCACGAGCCTCCTGGGCCCTGGCTGGTCCCTGCAGACAGTGGATGGCAACTGACCCCTCATTTGCGGGTTTGGGGAGGGGGACGGGCAGGCCTGGGGTATGTGCCAGGACACAGTGCTGTGCTTTGGGAGTGGGGGAGGCATTTCCTCCAGTCCTCCTGGAGCCAGGACCTCTGCCCACGGAGCCCGTCTGCACCCGCCTCGTGGCAGAGCCCCACCGGACAGAGAGGAGCAGCTCGCGGGACGCTGGGTGGATGCACTGCACTGAGCTGCGCTCCTTCCTTCTCTGCTTTTTAAGTCATAATTAAATGTCTCAAAGCCATGTTTGCTTTTTAAGAAAGTTATTTCAGATTTGACTTGAAACCTGGCTGGATTAACAAAATGGCAGCCAAAGCCCCGGCTTGCGTTTCGCTTTGAACTCAGGGAAGCTCCATCTGCCACCCGAGGATGAACAGCCCTGCTGCCGGCGAGGGCTCGCGGGCATCGTGGTGGGCACTTCCATGCCCAGGCCCTGAGCAGTCCCGCCCTGGGGCAGGGAGAGGCCATGGAGAAATGCAGCATCTGACGAGGCACAGGCTCCTGCCACCAGCCCTGCCGAGGCCAGAAAGGCCCCAGGGCAAGCAGAGGGAACCTCGGCCCCAGGGGGCTCGTCCAGGACTATGGCCGCGGCTGGCCCCTCCTCATGCCGGCCCCGCCGGCTCGGGACACTCAGGCGTCGCTGCTCCCGGGGGCAAGGGAGGGCAGCACGATGTGAATGGACAGAAGCACACGGACACCCAAGCTTTAGAGGGAGTCGAGCAGAAGCAGAAAAGGGAAAAAGATGCTAAGAGTTTTCTAATTGCTGAAATAGTTCAGGTTAAAGAAATTCAATAAATTTTATACTCTCCCTCAGCTCACTTAATTGTCACGCATCTCCTGAGAATGCCAACCTAATCCAAACTGTAAAACAAAACAAAAAATGCACCTTCTCTCCAGTATCGGTTTAATGTTGTACGTGTCGCGCTGGCTAAAAATATTACTACTGATGATGATTAATAGACACTATTTTAGGGTAAAGTTCAGGCTACATTATTCAGTATAATTATTTTAATTAAATCCATTAGCATATCTTTATATAAGATTACAAGAGCTATCGGTGATACAAAATAAGTTTTTCTTGAATAATGTATGAAGCAATTATTAATTTACATATTTCTCAAGAAAACGCATATTAAAATGATTCCTTCTGCAGGATTTGAGCTAAAATATATATGGTCCACAAATTCTCTTTTCAGACTTAGATGTTCCATCTTTGGGGACCTAGGGCCCAGCCAAGCAGTTCCGACAGGAATGTGGGCAGCACCAGCCAGGCCGCAGGTGCCTGAGGCTCAGCCTGTGCTTTCATGTTGGACGGACGGATGAACCACAACAGAGGGCGGCCTGGATGGCTCCTGCTACCACAGAAGGGGAGCACCGGAGAGTCGGGGTGCCAGGTTCATGAGGGGGAAATGAAGATGAGGTGTAGACAGTGCTGACGGCCCCACCATTCTGTGACTCTACAGCATTTGCTTTGAAACGGTCGGTTAGGGCTAGCAGACTTGACAACAAAAAATAAAGATCTGTCTGACGATAAAATGCCATTTCATTGCAGCAGCCCCAGGACTGTTCTGCACTGTGGACTCGCTGCCTGCCACTAGAGCTGGACCCCAGGTGACCGACGCCCGAAGCCCCGGCAGGGACAGCCAGCCCCTTGGAAACAGCTCATGCTCCAGCTCGGCTAAAACAAGGTGAAATGAGTCACTGGAATGATGCGCCCCAGGTCGCTGCCAGGCCCGCTGGACGGCCACATCTCGCTGGAGCCACCAAGGCTTTCATTAAGCAGAATGCACCCCAGCCTGGTAGGGCAGAATCCGCGGGGAAACAGAAAGGAGGGGCTCCGGGTCCCCAACACCAGCTTGTCCCTACGCCACCCCGGGCACACCTTCACCCTCGGTACAGTTTTGGGGCCTCAGCAGACAGCTACCAAATAGGTGCAAGGATTTAAAACATCAACATCCAGACGAACAGCTTTTCAAAATACATTTAAAATCCAAAATACACTCAGAGCTAGAGAACGGGAGTTCTCATAAACGTCGCCAAAGTAAAGCTTTGGGGCAGGTAAAAATAGTCCAAGTCCATCTCCTCCTCCTCTTCCAAAGAAGAGACCAGGCAACGTGCCTCCTCGGGGCCAGAGGTTGAAGCCCTAGGCCACAGGGGTGCCCTTCACCCCCCACCCACCCTTCTTGGCCCCTTGATGCCTGGACTCTGGGCACCTGCTTGAGGGAGGAAACTGAGGGAGGGCACAGGGCGTGAGAGAAGAAATGGGCCTGCCTGACCAGCCAGTCAGTGGAGGAGACTGCGGGAGCCAAATTGGCAGGTAGAAGGAACGGGGTACAGGAGGGGGTGACCCCAGGAAGGGGGACTGAAAAGGGAGGTACCCCAGAAAGGGCCCCGGATAGCCAGAAGGAACAGGTGCATGGAGGGAGCCCACGATGGACTGAACAGACCAGGCGCATCAAGGAAAGCCCAGCAGGGCAGTGTCCAGGCAGAAGGACCCCCCCAGAACGCCAGTGTCCAGACAAGAGGGCCCCCCCAGAATGCCAATCAGGGTGGGGAGGAAGGTGAAGTACACACTTGGAGGGCAGGGCCTCGCCTAGCTCTGCGGGCTCCCTCCAGCCCAGCCCAGCCCAGCCCCACCCCTGGCGGGACACTCGGGCAAGAACCTTGGACCACACAGCCACATGGCCCGGTGCCAGGGCATCGCCTGCCCAGGTCATGGAGGAGGAAAACCCGCAACCCATAGCAGGTTACAGAGGCAGAGGTCCCGCCCCGCAGTGCTCACTGGCGCGCTAGCTCCATCTTCCACCGAATGACCTGCTAACTTGCCGAGCCCTTCAGGAAGGCTCTTCCCGGGTCAGGAAGGTTGCTTTCCCTTTAGGTAGCAGCTTTGACCACCCCTGGAGCTGCAGCCAAAGACCAGCAGACCCTGAGAACAGCCTGAGGCCCTGAGCGGCGCACTGAGCAGGAGCGCCAAGCAGAGGGCCACACCCCTCCACTGACTCCCAGAGCTTCAAAAGCATCTTCCCAAGTGAGCCCAGAAACTCCCCTCCTGTGTCTCCTGGAGACAGTTCAAATACATCGTGAGTCATCTGGAAAGCAGGAGAAGCGTCGCCCGGTTCAGATGCAAAAGAATGATTTCGAACGAAACCAGAGTTCACACAAAGACATAAAATAAAACCTCAGCGATTTTTTTTTATAAAGTGTGGCGGTATCGACGCTGCACGGGCCGTGAAGTGAGCAGGTCTGAATAATTTCTGGCTGGTATTTCCACAACAGACAGGGGAGCGACATTCGTGTCTGCGATCTGGGGAAAAACTGTGTTTGGGTCCTGAAGGAGACAAGGCCCACTTCCAGAATGTCGCAGAAAACGACAGCAAACAGTGCAAGGAGACGTGGAAAGGACAGACGCGCCAGCCTCCAAGCTCCGCGGCCCCACGCGCCGGCGTCTCCGTGTCCGGAAACGCGTGACGAGACGCGTCCGGGGCCCGGGTGGCAGCGATCGGCTATCAAGTTCAATAAAATCTGAAATGAATTGTACAATGACACTTCATATTTGGCAGCCTCAGAATGAAAACCTGCTTTCACTTTGCATTTGGGAAGAATGAGTTAGCGCGACTTGGAGAAAACTTGGAGATTCGACAGGAACGCAGCCACAGGAAAATCATTACATTTGTTGGAAAATGAAAGGACATGATCAGCAGAGAAAATTAAATAATTCAGCTCTGGATCTCGAAAGGTCTAGAATTTACCCAACATAACGACACATAAAAAGAAAGCCGTGGAAAGAAACCCAGGCGGAGGGCCCACATTTTGTTTGAGTTTTGTATTTGTACCAAAGAGTGGTTTATCGCTTTCATGACCAATTAAGAGCAAAATTAGATACTGTAGATAGAGGGTCCCGGAAGATGCAAATTCGGGGCTCTGCAGGGCCACTTAGGGTGCACCAGTGACCCACACAGGCGTGGCTGCATCCCAAACCCCATGTGGCACTGAGGAAGGGCAGGGGTAGGTGTCATTTCTTGGGTCCAAACACTGTGAAACAATTTTCCTTGAATATCCTCATACCCGAGAACCCCACCCCATCCACTCCACCATTAGGCCTTGACTGAGCTCTTAGCAAAAGGCAGGAATTCGGGGACCCCTGGACATCAACCCATCCTAACAGCTCCAGGGACTACCTGCTACTCAATCTTCTCCCCGAGGTGGGTCCACAGAGCACCCTGCTCCCTCCCCCACCCTCTGTGCACCCTGCTCTGAGCCAGCATGTCCCTGGGACTTGGTCAACACTGGCCTGTCACAAAGCAATGAGCCACCTTATTTGATGCTTGAACCCCAGAGAACCTCCAAGCACCCACTGTGGACTCCTGTGCGGGGGAAAACCATGTCCATCGTCAAAAAGCGTGTTACTCCATAAGGGCGTGTCGTCCATAGAAAGAGGAGGGTCCGGTCCCCTGCCCCACCCAGGGAGGCTGGAGCTGGGCAGGGAAGAAGACAGGGAGAAGGAGGAGATCAAGAAGAAGACCAGGGGGAGGCCCGTGGAGAGACGTGGGAAGAAGCCGCACTGGCTTCTCGGCCTGGACTTGAACCAGGGACCGGGGGACACGGACGGGGACGAGGACAGAGACGTGGGTGAGCGCCCGGGGGAGGCTGACGGCGGCGGCCTTCGTCTTGACTTGGGTTTTGATTTCGCTCTTTTCCTTCCAGACTTGCCCGGCCCCTAACCCTCTCCTGTGGGGCCCCAGCAGAAGGGGCCCGAAACCTGTGACTGGCTGCTGGGCCTCAGTGGCCCTGCTCTGCGCAACCCTGTTTGGCCTGGCATTACCCACGTGGGGATGGGCAACTTTGGGTGTGTAACTGGAAACTATTTGAACAATATACGTTTTCTTCTCTAGTGCACACTAACTGTGGTAAAGTTATTTTCTGTTGAAGGTCTTTTGTGCTAGTGTTTGCCTTTCTACAGCAGATGGCAGAGCCCATTCAGAGCAGGCAGGTTTGGGGGTTCAGGGTGTCCCCGGCCCTGCTCTGTAACAGAGTGCCTCGAGCATACACGGGCATGAACAATGTCCCTGCATGGACAGTGCTCAAGGGAGCTGCTGCCCAGGGCTGCCCCCGCCGTCCAGACCTGACCACACTCCCCCACATGCCAGGGCTCCCTGGAGCCTTCCAGAGTGCAAGGCGGAACTCACACCCACCCCTGCACCCCACTGAGTGGAGTCCCCTTTGGCCCTGTGAGTCACTGCCCCTCAGTCTCCCGATGAGAAGATTTGACAATTTTGTCACATCAGATTTATTTGCTTTTATGGGTAGAGGTCAAAGCCACAGGTCTCCTTCTAACACGCCACGCGTGCCCCGTGTGGCCCCGCGAACGCCACAGAGCAGGGGCAGGAAGTCGGCCACATCTTGTGGCCTCCACATGCCATGAAGCTGCCTTCCCTAAACTGCTCGCCGATGTCTCTGGTATTGGGGTCTTACTCCTGGCCCATCTCCTGGCCACCAAGCCACATGATCTAAACCCTCCCAAGACAGCTCTGGGTTCTGATCAACACAGGGCGAGGGGTCTCATTTATACAATACCAGCAGGGCTTTTGAAAACTGATCTCATAGCTACAAGCTCATGATCTCTTCAGTATAAGCAATTATTCTATTTTTTAAATGACCTTTAAAAGGTTTATTATAGTGAGAGCCAACACCCGTGTTCACGCCAGCAGGAAATTGCCGAGCGCACGTTCAATTTCTTTGCTCCCTTTCTGTCCATTGCCAGGTAACTTCTAAAACCAAGGCAAGTCACGCTGAGATTTCAGACTAATGTATTTTAGTGTTTTTAAAATAAAATAATGAGAGAGATGCCATAGGGGCCCAAAGGGAAGGCTGCTTCATGCGGGAGGAGGCCCTGGGGGCGTGCACAGAACTGAGGCACCTGACGGGGCGTCCCCAGATTTGGTCCATGAATCCTGCACAGCCATTCGCTCAGACACCCCGGGAGGGAGGCCTGGGTCTTTCTCACGGGGTCCCCTGTCCCCTCACTCACTGGAGCTGGGATTTTACACTCTTCTGCACCCAGCGCCTCCCGTCACGCCTGGTCTTTAGTCTGTATGGGTAAGGCTTGCTGAATGATCACACGGTGCTCATGTTGGGTGAAGAAAGTCACCAAAAGGAGGTTTTTGCAGGGACAGTGTCCAGGCAGAAGCATCCAGGGGACAGCACGTGTTGGGCAGAAATGCACACCTGTGCAGGTAAGGGCAACACTGGGATCTGTCCAAGTGGGCTCCCGGAGAGACGGTGCTGGGCCCCCAGAGGACAGCCCAACGGCTGGGAGGCCCCGAGAGAGAGAGTCTTCTAGACTCTGGTCTGCGTCTGGCAACAGAAGGGCGATGCATTATCTGTCTGCACTTCACAAAAATAAAAGAGGAGATGATTATAATGAAGTGCCAGAGACCCCCGACCCTGGGGGTGGTGGACATACACACATTTAGCTCAAAATTACTTTCTCCAGCAGCTTCCTAATTGCAACGTATAACAATCCTCGCCGATGAAGAAGTAATTTACTGAAAGCCACACGGCGCCCACCATAGTACCAGGAGATTACTGGGTGCAGGATAAAGGAGATTAAAAAAAAAAAAAAAAAAACAGCATTCTTTAGTCATCACATGACAAGACAATATTAAATAATGGGATTTAGAAAGATTTAGACTCATTAAAAATACTGGAGTAATTTAGGAGTAATCTAGTCAATGAGGGGAAAATACTGTTTCCAAATCTAAAATCTCATATTCCACCTGGGACAAGTGCCAGGAGCCTGATATTGGACCAGAAGGGGCAGCAGAGTGACCCGCTGGCCAGGCACAGAAGTCGGCGTTCTAGAACACGATCCTCTCCCGGGTCATCACACACGAAAGGGACAGAGACACTGCTCCGTCCTGGAGCTGCGAACGGCTGCGAAAAGACTTCAAGTGACTTCTCATGGGCTGTTCTTCTTCTCCTGCGCATCTCAAGAATTTGTTTGGAGGACTGAGAAATCACCTCAGGAAAACAGAAAACAGTACTCACTAATCATCTTCCATTTAGCGTTTTCTATGAGTAAATAGGGAAATCATTTATAATCACATCCATTATAAAGAATTCAAATTATTCCACTCTGTTTTATTATCTATCAACAGGAAGCAAACTTCCCCACGTTGACGTTCAGGTGGTGAGTTGCTTGTAAGATTCATGCCAGTTTCAACAGCCAAAGGTCCCCCAAATCCAACAGCAGGTTGGCGCCCAAACCAAAGCAGGCGGGAGCGGGACCCGCCAGCCTAGGGGGGCACCCCCTGGGAGAAGTCCCCAAAGGGACGCAACCAGGTGCTTTCTGTCTCCTTGAATGCCAGGAGCAGGTGCATTTAGAGAGTGGCTTTCTGAGGTCCTGGTCACCTGTTCACTTGTTCTGACGTGTGGGCACAGGCCTGCCAGGCCAAGCAGGCGCTCAACAGCCAAGAGCTTCGACCTGCTGCAGGAGAGGGGTGCGGTGGCAGTGACAACACAGTTGCTGGCTGGGACCCTAAACACAGCCCTCTGCAGGGGTCCTGGAGGCTACTGGCAGGCAGAGCGGGCAGAACAGGCTGCCAGGACCCACGGAACAAGGAGCTTCTGCTCGGGCTGGGGTATGGCCGCAGGTGCCCTGGGGAGGAGGGGGGCGGAGCATCCTGGGGAGAGATCTCTGCACGCAGACACAGATGGCCAAGGCTGGGGAAGGAGCAGACCCACTTGGGGCCAGGAGCAGAGACAAGAGGTGGGGGCGGGGGGGCAGCATATGCCAGGAGCTGCCCAGGGGACACGCGCCGAGGAGACAGAAGCCAGGGCGGGTCCTGCCATCGCTGCCCCTTCTCCCCTCCCACTGAAGCTCCCCCGTGCCCTCATCACTGCAACCCAGGAGGGCAGACACCGGCTCTCGGGCCTAAAAGGAGCACGTCTGACTCCGCATTTCCACCTGGAGAAGGAGGGAAAGTGGTGAGGACAGAAGCGCCTGTTTCTGGGCAGGGACCCTGTTCCTCTTCACTGGCCAGAGGTGCCAGGGGCCCCCCGAGGTTGCACAGCTCAGGAGCAGGTCGCCGCCACAGCCCGAAGGCCGAGACCCTCCCCAGAAGGACCATCACAGAGACAACCGGCTCTGGGGCACGCAGGACCTACAGGCTCCCAGTTACTTCTGACTTGTGGGCAGCAGGGGTGCCTCATCTTCAAACCTCGTCCCACCGAAAGCTGCAAAGAGCTGCCATGGTGACGCGCCAGTGATGCCTCAACACGGGCTATTTCAGAGGGAGGCACCGGCGTGCGCCGGGAGCCGGGGCGCTGCGCAGCAGGGTGCAGGCTGGGATTAAGGCCCGGGGAGCGGAGGGTGCCACCCCCGGAGTTCCAGGTCCCAGCACAGAGACCCCGCCCGCCCCGGGCAAGGAAAGCAGCCGGCGGACAGTGGCGAGAGCGGCAGCGAGGAGCCGTGGCGCCCAGGCGCGTGCTGGCGTGGCGTGGACAGGCCAGACTGACGAACTACAGTTCGTCCCCAGTACACAAAGGGCCGCACTCCCCACTCCCACAGGAGCGCAAATCGATACCCAGCAGTCTCCGCGCACAGGGCGCAGAGCCGCGGCGGCCACTTCTCCCCAGAGGTGGATGCCACTTGCCCAGAGGTCAGTGCAGCTCCCGATGAAAGGAAATATAAATTGATGGGGTTTAAGTTCTCTGAAAATAATGTTTATTTTGCCAAAAGATAGCACCGGGGGTTCAGGCACATTTCAAATCGAGGTGACACAGTGAATCCGCGGAGAGGGGCAACCTCCTTGAAGCGCCGCGGGCGGGGGAGCGGGTCACCGGGGTGGAGAGTGAGATCACATCAGACTCTGAGGAGGTTATGAAAACAATTAGGAGTTAATGAGTAGACACTGGCAGGGCGAGAGAGCAGAGAACAAATTGCAGGCTGCCTGGCTCTACCCTCGCTCCTGTCAAACAAAAGACCAAAGGTGTCATTTAAAAAACATTAAATGATTGGGTAGGAAAGTCCAAATTCCAACGCAGAATAAATAAAAAATGGAATTTCATACCCTAGCATTAAGCAGACGGGCTGACAGCGGCAGGCTCACCGGCCACGGCAACAAAAATGGGGGCGCATCGGGGCGCCCTCCCGGGAAGCAGGAATGCTCGTTCAGCTCTAGGGCATTCCAGGAGCCGGGGGAGCCAGAAAAAGTCAGAGGGCTGTGACCACACAGCCCGGCACCTCCAGGTGACGGACAGGCTTCCTAGCCAATGGAGCCGACTACAGTGCAGAAAGCCGCAGGATGTGTGGGAAGCAAACAGCAATTCCACACAAAAGCAGTCTCAATCAAGCCCCGGCATGTGGGGGGCAGAGCGGAGATTAGTAAAAAATCCAAATGAAGCATGATAAATTTTCAAAAGATGAAAGGCAAAGGAAATTAACAATACGGCGTAGCATGATATTGGCAAGAACGCAGAATTTCTAAGCTGGAGGGAATCCGTCTCTTCTAAACTGCTTAATAGAAACGGGGCGGAGCGAGTTAAGAAGGACTCCCGTACACTGTGGCACCTGACAGGTTCGCGTCTCTGAGGAAGTATAAGCATGCCGTCCACGACTTAATCCTGCTAACAATATGTATTCATCTGGCAGAGCCTCATTTTCCTAGCTGGAAGAGGGGACTGGCAGCCCAGCTACTACATTAATTATCCCAAATTATGAATAAGTGGGGTGTGAACGGGACTGCGCTCCACTGAACTTAATAAAGTGTCCAAAAAAAAATGAGACAGAAAAAAGAGTTTAAAATATCACACAACTGGCGTGCTAATTCAGGGAGCTCCGATTCGTTTAAAATACAAAGACAGAGCACTTCTAAAGGACTGACTACCCAGCACACACTCAACAGATGTCTTTTAAAAATCCGTCTCTGCGCACACTTAAAAGAAATGACTCCCCAATGCCAGCAAATGGCAGCACTTGGTTCTTTCTTGGGCAGCTTTCTTTGAGGCTCGCTGTCTATTTTAAAGAGGTGGAGGGTCCCCCTGGGAAGGCAGAGGGACCCCAGCACACAGCCTGAATTCCTTCCTTCGCTTTACCCATAGGAGGAGAAAACTCCAGTGTCAGAAGGAGCCAGAACTGCTGAGGCAACTAGGCTGGCCAGGCAGACCCCAGAGTTGAGAGGGAAGGACACGGGCCGGAAGGCCGGGGGATGGACACGCCTCTTGCTGGTGGCGGAGAGAACCACGTGCGGGATGCACCTGTCGGAGCCAGGTGAGCCATGAGGTCGCCCTGGGGCACCCCTAAGCCAGCGAGGCCTTCCTCAGTTTAAAACCCAGTTTTTTCATAGAGGAATTCCAACAAACATTTAAAAATTAAGCAGCTTAGATACTCAAATGAAAAACAAAGGTCAGGATGGGGAAAACAAGAATGCGTGAGGCTAACCGCCAGCGGCTCTTACACAGGAGAGCAAAGACAGGGTGATGCAAAGGGAGGGCGAATCCAGGTAGACACCTGCTGGTGCCGCTGAAGCGAGCAGGGTTGTCCAGACCCAGGCCCAGCACGGCCGCTTCTGCACGTCTCGAGGAAACACTGGAAGGGAAGGAGCTTCCTCCCGCCCCAGCGGGCACACAGCACGGAAGGGTTGCACGTGACACACAGACAGCACTCGGGGGGGGCAAGCTACGGGGACCCCAGAAGTGAGGAGGGCCGGGGCCCAGGGGCAGGCCAGCCCCCATGTCACAGGAGGCCCCAGACACAGCACAGCTCGCGGGCACCGGGCAAGAGGAGGCTGAGCCCAGGAGAGCGGAACCCAGTGAGCTGACCCTTTGGTGGAGCTGGTCAGCCTCAGGGGGTCCTCAGTTGTTCAAGACCAAGCAGCGCTGACCCACGGTCTCTGCGTCGATGAGGGGGGTACCTGTCCATGGGAAGGTGTCACGCGCTGCCAAGGCACAAAGCCGGACACACTCGTGTCCATCAGCGGCTCTGAGACCGCGGGATCTCGAGGGCAGCAGCGAGCAGGGACTGGCTGCGCAGAGGCAGGGCAAGTCCTGGACGGAAGACCTGGTGTGGCACTGGATGGTACTTCACGCTCTGTGTCCCTGTCTTTGAGGCACGGTCAGAATAAAGAGATGAAGATTCCCCCCCTTCAAGCTAGTCCTCCTGCTGTTCTGCTGCGGGCTCCAGACTTGCGAGAGGCAGTTTTTAACAGAGCGGGAGGAATGCTCAGCCCCACCCAGCTCACCGGCACCCTGGCTTGTCCTTCCGTTCCTCAGCATGGCGGCGGGCAGAGGGGCCAGCGGGAAGGCCATGCAGAGAAGAGAGGGGGTTCCGGGGGGGGGCACCCAGCAGGCCATCTCTCGAAGGAGGCGCTGAGATCACCCAGCAGCACTGGCCCGCACAGCCACTGTCACAACATCGCAGGCAGACAAATGGCAGGGGTGGCATTTTTTTTCCATCTTAATAAAATATAAACATTTTAAACAAATGGGAAGACCTAGGGTCACCCAGTCTCTCAGCCCCTCTGCATTCGATGTTGGGGGGGTGATCACACAAAAGGGGTCTGGTACCCTGTGAGTATCTTGGAATCCTATGAAGAGATCACGTTCAAAAATTAATTACTCTTTATTGCTTTACCTAATCAAATGATGAGGACTGCTGACTTCCCTAATCATTCAACAGGAGAAAGGACAATTGATGCTTAAAAATGCGTGTCTCCAGGCGCCAATCATGCGCCTACACGTCACGCAGGCCGGGGAGCGCTGGCTTGGGCGACCCAGACGCGCTTCCCCAGCCCTCTCTTCTCCGCCTCGTCCCGACTCACGGTACCACACCGAATGTATAGGAATTCCCCAGGGAAAAATAATTCCCCCTTGAATTATAACAAGGTCACATGCACAGTCCACGGAGAACAACACTGCCCAGGCCGGCATCGGTCACCCTCCGGCTCCAGGTTCCACAGAAAGCATGTGATGCGCGAGCCTGACATGCGTCTCAGGCGTCTCTAGCAAGCGCGGCTGCGGCGGAGAGCCAGGGCCGACCCCCGGCCCCCCAGTTCCTCAATTCCCCAACATTCCCCACCCCCGGCAAGGCCATGCCCAGTGATCCCTTGGCCTCCCGGCACCATGAATCCACTCATCCCGTCTTCTGCAGGGACTCTGCGCGGGTTCACGCTGCGAGGTTACTGCAGACATCCAGGCCGGGCCCAGGTCAAGAGCATCAAGCCGCTGACTGCCCTCCCCTGACACCCGCTGGCCCATCCGGGTCTTCTGACTGGCAGAGTACAAACTCCAGAACCAACTGGTTAATCAACTGTCACAAAGTGAACCCTGCAGGGTTCAAGGTGGGGAGAACAGGCACCCCCATGCTGAGTCTTCTCCACAAGCTGGAACAGCTTTCTCTTAACTTGGCCCTTGTTGCAGGTTTGTGCAATGTGCCATCCGAAGAGGTCTCCATGCCACAGTAAGTTCAAATTTTAAACAATCTATCAAAACCCAGAGCCAATATATCTACAAACTCCATCCCCCGGGAGGCGGCACGCACCTGTGGGCCCTGTGTCTGCGGCTCACCGAGGAAGACCCAGTTTTTGACGTGTGGGCACTGACCAGCCCCCTCTGTCCTAAAACTAAATCTCTGAAGCAGCTCCAGGCCCGGCTGCAATGGAAGATCCCAGGAAGGACGGGCGGGTGTGAGGTCCAGGCGCTTCTGTCGACGATTCGGTTCCCGAGATGCACAGACTGAGCGTGATTGAGCTTCTGCTCATCCCTTTGAAAAGCTTTTTCATTATTACTTTTATCACAGCCTTAACGGGCAGCAAAGGCTGTGACGAGCGCACTGCACTACACGGGGCAAGGATTACCCTGCCCCGCAACCCATCTGGACAGCAGATACGTTCCAGCCCCTTCGGGACTGGGCTGGTATCTCCCCCGCAGCCTCTCGTGCCCCAGCACCCGAGCTCAGTCTACAGAGCAGCTCTATCTACACAGACACCACAGGCATCACCCCAGCGCCGGTGCAGGAGACATCAAACAAGGGTCGGACACAGGAACAGCTTCACCACCAAGAGGAGGAGCGCTGGGCTTCGTGGAAGGCCACGGCTGGTGATCATACAGACTCAGGCCCGTCCTAGCAGCTCAGATTGTGTCTTTCCCAGGACCTCAGAGCACTGGAAATCCGGACACCCACAGCCACGAGCCAGAGAACAGCTCAGCCAGGAGGCTGTTTACAGAAATGAAAACCAGACACAACCTAAGAGCCTCCAATAGGAAAGTGCTTAAAAAGTCAGGATTCAAGCATCAGGGAATCAGCCACCTCGTAAAATAAGCTCTTGCAAAACCCTGGAGACAGAGAGAAATGTGTGGAGGAAGAGGAAAGCGATGCACTACCGCTGCGTGTGAGTACACGGGGCGTGCACGCCGGGGTCTGCGCATGGTGGCTTTGAGGAGAAAAAGCACAACTATAAAGACAGAAAAGCTGACGGTGAGACAGGTGAGCCCCAGTCGTGTGATAAGTGATCCTTCTTTTCCTTCATTAACATTTTGCTAGTTTCACTCTTTAACAAAAGATCACATTTACATTTAAAATGGGCCATTTTCACAGACATGAAGTGAGGGCTCCTTGTTTTGTTTGTTGGTGATGGGGTGGGGAAAGAAAACTTGCTGGCCGCTGGCGGGACTGTGAGTCTGCTGTGGAGAAGGGTGTGGAGACTCCTGGAGACACCGGGTCATCCAGCGACCCCACTCGCAGCCGCTTCCCCAACACGTGACGTCAGGACGCCCTGTCCTGCCCCCGGCCCGCGGTGCGGCTCACGGCAGCCCCCCGGAGCCCACTTCAGGCCCCGGGCGCGGCAGGGAGGAAGTCGCTGCAGGTGCACTTGCAAAATGCACTGACCCAGCCACTTCGAGGAGGTCGTGCCTGTGCGACGAGGACGCACCTTGCGGGGACGACGCCCGGCGAAGCCAGGAGGGAAAGACAGTCACCGGATGGCCGGCCTCGCTGTGGAAAACACACAACCCAGGAAAACGCGGCGAACACGACATAATCACTCACTCTGAAAGCCACCGAGGTTGCGGGGCGGGACAGGGTCTGGGAAAGCGGATGGCAGCTCGGGGCTGGGCGGGCGCAGCGTGACCACACGCCGAGGTGTGAGGCGGCGGGTAGGTCAACAAGTGATGAATTGATAAAATTTGACTAAACAAAAAAAAAAACTGAGGGCCAGGAAACGTCCAGTGTCGGTTTCCTTGGCAGGACCTGGAAGTTCCGCGTGGTCAAGGAAACACGAAGGCAGCAGAGGAGGAGCAGGAGGCGCGAGGCCGGCAGAGCCAGGAGCCTGTCACTCGCGCACTCCCAGCCGGGGGGCCATCACCTGTGACACCTGGCCCGAGGGGCTCGGAAACCCTGTCACTTCTGAGCCAGCTGGCGCCGTCCCTGACACGCCCAGACATGTCAAGTCAAAGAAGCTTCTCAGCATACAGCCTGCAGATGTAGCTTGGAAACAGTCAAAAAGCAGCCAAACCTTTGATAAGGAAGGACTCTGGATGAGTGAAGACAAGTAGGTTAAGTTCCCCTCGCGGCAGGAGCTTATTTCTAAGGAAACGGAAGCTCTGCTTTGCGGAGGACCAAAGTCACCTGCAGCTTTGTACCGTGAGGACAGAGTCGTTTTATTCCCGGGCACTTCCTTCCTGCAAAGGCCAGAGGAAAACGGCACCAGCAGGGAAGCCGGGACCCCAGAGGCCTCCCCAGGGCGGACACAGCCTCACCCACCTGTCCCCACCTCCACCTGGGGCCTCCTCCAACCAGCCTTCACCCCGTCATCCACTCCCTGGAGGAAGGGCCCCTGAGCCCGGCCTGCAGCGCTGGGGACAGTGGAACAGACACAGGAAACAAGTTTTTATGCAAAATTGAACAGGGAAAAGTGGAAGAAATTTGAAAGCATGAAGAGCAGAGCTTTTCAAAGGTGGGTTGAGATACATGAGCCATTCAGGAAATAAATTCCATTCCTGCCAAACAGCGGATTGTTTCTGGGGCAACACAGTCACTGAGAACAGACTCAGGACCCCAGTCGCCAAGGGGAAGACCAGGAGCCTGGCGAGGCACAGGGCGGGCGCGCTGGTGAGGTATGTCAGCCTCCCGCACAGTCGCTCGCAAGGAGGTGGACGAGCCCCCGCACCCCCAGAGAATCGATTTCTTATAGTGGACCGTGGTCAGTTTCCCTCTGCAGAAAGTTGTAGAATTCCCAGCCCCTGACAGAACAGCAAATTGGGTCTACGTCAGAGGATCACCTTTCCGAAGATCATCCCATGGAGCTGTGGTGGTATTTGTGGAATTTAGCAAAAATGCCAAGGTCTGCCGTCACTCCAAATGCAAAGCCCCTAACACCCCAACCTAGCCCCTGAACCCCACAGCTGCTCAACACACAGCACCCCAGCGCCAGCCCCAGCCTCGGTCTGGATGCCCCTAAGGGGCCTGTGGCCGCCCACCTGACTCCTCCCTCTCCTCCCCTTGGGCACACACGACCGACCATCTCTGGCCTGGTGTCCAAGTGCACGAGCTGCCGTGTGCACAGACCAGGGTGCTGTCCCTTCCGTGGGGAAGCTCCACGAGGAAACAGCGTGAAGTCTCACAGCCCAAAGCACCAGGCCCTGAGCTGTCCCGCATGGACACGGAGGACAGGCGTACACCCTGACCCGGACAGCCTGGCACGGTGGGGCAGAGCATGCCGCCCCAGAGGGGCCCAGGGCAAGGTGTGAGCCCCAGAACTGGGTGCCCAGACCCCCAGTATCACTCCACCCGCCTGGCCATGCACCCGGGCAGGTTGGTGGACACCTCCAGGCGTCTTCACACAAAAGCTATGCCTACGCCTGCTCCCTGGGGGTGAGGCCAGCAGAAAGCTCACAGAAGGTGGAGAGCCGTTCTCAATGGTTGCTTTTCCAGCTCTTGGGGCTCAGGCTTCTCCTCATCGCCAGTGGTTGGAGAACTCACCCTCCAGAGGCTTCCAAACGCCCAGGTGGTGGTGCCCTCTAGGGGAGGCGCTCTGCTTGTAAGACCTGCAGGCCTGGGGGTGACTGGGGCTCTGAGACACAGAAGCTGGGATCCCACAGTCAGTGGCTGAAGGAAATGGTTGGGGGGTGGTGAGGCGGGGGGCTTTGGCAGTGGGTATGGTGTGATCTGAAGACCTGAAGATGGGACCGTTCTCCTTAATCATGTACTGTGTTGCCAACCGCAGTGACCTCAACAATTATAAAACAACCAGCCTCCGGGACCACCTTGGAGAAACAACATGGAGCCCAAAGAAAGCCCAGTCTTTTCTCACATTTCCTCCATGAAAATGATCCAAATACAATTGTATTTCCACTGCAACAGCAAAATTTCAAGTGTTAAAAGAGCAGACAGCAGGACCCCCGACACAGCCACAGTCTCGAGGCTGCAGGGCACCCAGCGCAGAAGTACAGGACCGGACACCGGCAGCACAGGCGCTGATTCCAGACGCGCGGGCACCTGGACACGGACCGTCTGCACTGAAGCTCGCACCCCAAAGCCAGGGTCTTAGAAGCCAGGTCTTAGCTCGTACCCCAAAGCCCGGGCCGGGGGGTGGGGGGGTCTGCCAATCTCCAAACACCAAAGGACTTGCCGTCGAGGGAGGGAGGCAGACAGGAGTCAAGCCAAACCAACTTTAATAATGTCAGAATATATTTAGAAATCTAAAATTATTCCTGGGCTCCAAACTTCCTGTCATTTCTATCTATTCTTATACTACATGCGTCTGTTTTCTAAATGCCACCAGAGTGAGCAGGGAACGCACTAAATTTAGGGCTAATTTTAACCTGGAACGTGAAGGTGGCTTCAGGAAATATCAAGTTGCCAGAAAAATTAACCTGAAACTTCAATAAACACAGCACAACGTCTTCTCTGAACAGACTGACACAACAAATTCACATAAAAGTCAAGAATGATCCTGAGGAAGCCAATGACGTGGCCAGAGTGGCCTCCCCTCGGGGACCAGGGACCTGAGGAGCTCCGTCCTGCTCAGGGACTCTGGCCACGGGGGCCACAGGGCGTGGCCGTGGTCACACCCATCCTAGATCCAGACCGAATGGGGAGCTTGAGAGCTGGCACGTTCCCCAAACAGTTTTAAGACAACAGCCAGAAAGACGCTTTCTGAAATTGAACAGAGAGGACGGACGGCCAGGTGGCCAGGAGGAGCGCCGCGGGAAGCTGCAGCGTCTCTTCTGGAAGATACTTGCCCTTGAAAGAAAACCGCAACTACAAATTGCTCCTGCTGCAAAGTCAGTCCCACAGAAACTTCCAGAACAGGGATGTCTTGGAATGTGCAGCTCCTGCAGCTGCTCACGGTCCTGCGCCCTCACGCCCGGCATCCTGAGGCCCCTCTCGGGAGAGGCAGCTTCCTTTCCAAGGCAAAAGTGCATGGGAAAGGATGCCAGGTGGAGAGAACAGCAGGAGGCGGGAGACCCGGTCCGGTCCTTCCCTGCCCTCCCGAGCAGGACAGGAGGTGACACCGGCCACTGCACAGCCTCAGGTCCAACTGACATCCAGGCCACGCCTCGGCCTCCTACCCCGCTCAGACGCCGAGCAGCCCTAACCCGCCATGAGCGGGACGAGCTCCCATCACTTCCCTGCATTGACAGGAATTCGGAACCTGTCCAGGCCAGGAGCGGAGAGACAAGCCGGGGCAGTGTCTGAGGCACTCGTGGGGGAGCAGAGAGGAAGCACAGCCTGGGCTGGGGGCTTCACAGGAAGCCGCCCCCAGGCCTCTCCCGCAAGCTGGAGTCCAGGGCAGGCTGGTGGACGCGCCGCCCGGTGGTTGATGGGGCCTGCAAGGTGGTCCCGCGTGCAGGGTCCTACCTTCACCCTGACGGTCTGGTCTGACACGCTGCTCATCATGGCGTTGATGGACTGGAACAGCTGCACCAGCGACTCCATGAAGTCGGCCTCTCCCTTGTTCTCATACAGTCTGCAAAGGAACACGGCACTTGGTGGGGGCCGGCACCGAACCCCACACTCCCCCCAACCCCCGAAGGCCACGAGGGTGCTGCTGGGGCAGGCTAGCTTGTCGGGGGCTGTCCCCGACATCCACAGGATCGGGAACCTGATCAACCCGGGCCACTCAGGGTGGGGATGCACCTTCGCAGCGGGGAAGCTCCCTGCGGCCACACTGCTAATACTGCTCTTTTCACTAGAACATGCATTTTATAAATCTGGAGAAGAGAAATAAATAGAGAGGGAAGGACGGGAAAAGGGAGAGAGGAAGGAAGGATGAGGAAATTCAGCTGGAATTCTTCCCCACAGAGAAGACACGATTAATATTTCGGGTATATTTCCTGCCAGTGATTTTTAAGCCCAGAAAGTCACATGATTGACATTCACAACGCTTAATTTGCCTAAATTCAACATGACCTTACAACTGTTTGAAATGACACTATAACAGTAAACGCTAAACTACTTTAATGCAGAATAATGTTACTATACAAACTCATCACAGAATTGGTGAGAACTGGAAAACTACTGAGAGGTGGAGCATAATCAATAAATAGATATTAAGGAAGCTATGCATTGGCTACATGCATGCAAATATATTTTGCTAATTGCAAATAAGTTTCATCTATAAATTATTTATTAGCAGATACTTCAAGTTGCTGTTACTAAAAAGTACATTTGCATTTCAAAATGCTACAACTCAGATGTTTTATTAATATACACTAGTTTTCTGCCTAATTAAAAGTATACGATACCTGAAAACTTGTGTACAATGGAAAATTTTATAAACTAAGTGATAATTAATTACCCTAGAGGTAATCGTGTATTTAAATGAGTTCCATTATAAAGCAACAGTTTCTGTCTAAAACGGGAAGCTGTGATCTCATGTATCTATTTTGTGAAGGGCTTTCAAATGGGAATTTGCTTAAGTGGTGCGCCACACAATTAAAATGATGGATTCGAGAGCTTCCGATCACCGGTGAGGAGCAGCGAGGTTGGGCAGATCCCATAAAGGTTGGGGAGACTTCTAGTAACAGCCACACACCCCGGCAGCCCATTCCTGGAGCTGCCAGGATAGGAGACAGAAAACCAAAATGAGAACCTCCTGTCATATTGGAGTTTTTAGCAGCTGTCAGGAAAAATGAATAGAACTTGGAGACACCGATCACATTTTATATAATACACAGCTCTATGCTTCAACAAAAATTACTAAACATGGGAAAAGATCAGACCACATCAAAGAGGAAAGAAAACAACAGAAACACACTCACAGCTGATCAAGATATTGTCATGTGAGCTAACAACACTATCAAAGTCAGTGTGCTTATTGCATTTTAAAGTGGAGAATGAGATGGAGAAAATAGAAAAATGAAAATAATGGAAAATAGAGGTAAAACTTAAAAGTTAAGCTGGAAAATTTTAGTAGTAAATCTGTAGAAAAGAATCGAATGAAAATTCTAGAACTGGAAAGTATAGGATCTAAAATTAACAATTCATTATATGAATTAAGGAGGGCTGGCAGAGCGCAAAGGAGACAATTAGTGAAATGGAAAAGTAAAAACAGGGACATGAGTGGAGATAGGCAGGGCACTGTGAAGAGACAGAACACACATGGATTTGAAGTTCCAGAAGGAAACAGAGGGACAACAGGGCAAAGGCAGCGTTAGCACAGATCATGGCCAGGAGTCTCCCAAAATTAATTCAAAACATGAATCAAAGCATTCAAGGGTAAGCACAAATCACTGTTATATAGTCTACAGTAAAAATGCTAAAAATCACACAAAAATGAGAAAGATATAAAAGCAGCCAGCAAGCTAGAGAGCACGGCCTGCAAAAATGTAACAGTAAGTTTGAAAGCTGACTTTTCCAGGACTGACGGAAACCAAGAGAGACAGGAACAACATCTGGAGAAAGAAAATAACTGCCAATCTAGAATTCTATATTAAATAAAAAGATCCCTCAGACACAGTGATGAAATAAATGAGTTTCATACAGACAAGACCCAAAGCAGACTTACACTAAAGAAATTCTACAGGGGATTCTTTTGGGCAGAAGGGAAATGATTCCAGAGAGAAACAGAATTGAAAGAAAGAAGAAAAAACGAGGCTAAATATAAAACCCTGAATGAATACTAATAAATAATAATAGCAGAGTTTTAGGTACAGGTGGAACTGAGATGCATAATGTAACACAAAAAAAGAGTGGGGCTCAAGAAATCTAGCCAGAATGACATGTTGAGAGAGGAGAAAGTGGAATCATGAAAATTTCAAATGGTACAAAAGACAAAATATGATGAAAAGGAGGAACACCACAACATGGATGGGTAAAAGAGAAAATTAACCAAAAGTCATTAGACACGGTACTTAATCACAGTATATGTACATGAATTAAATACTCAAAAGGATTTGCAAACTGGAAGAAATAAAAAGTCACATGTTGCGTATAAGAAACTACTTTAAATACAAGGATACAAGAAAACCAAAAGTAAAATAATGGAAAAGTTACTAAATGTAAATACTAACCCAAAGATAAGGGAAATTTCCATACAGATTAAGGAGTGGCGCCACAAGAAAGAGATCACAACTTTAAATGTGTACGCCCCCAATAACAGCATCCAAATCCACAAGGTATACCTAATGAGCCTATTTGTATTTAAAGTTCTACCACAAACCCCTGAGAATGAAATTTAATTACTAGTTTCTGTCTCTACCCAACATACAAAAGGGTATAAGACATACAAACAATTACTATGTCTCAGCAATCCCTTGAAGCATCTTTCTGGAACGAGAGACTAGCGGGGTGGTCTCTAGACTCTCACCTCTTGGTTTTATCAAATAAACCAGGAGAGAGACTTGGTTGACCCGAGCTGAGGTGTAGGAAGGGGTGGGAGGAAAGAACGAAGAGGAAAAGCAGCAGATAAATAAATGAAAAAGCTCCACCATCCCTTGCTCTACGTAAGCGGTGTAAGGAAGCAGTAACAGGGACAAAAATATCTTTGTCCGTTAACTACTCTCATCTCTGCAGCTCAGAAAAGGAGAGCAAATGACAGGTCTGCAACAAGTTATTCATGATCAATAACTAATTATTCACAAAGCTAAGCCCAGATGACAGGCAAAAACTCCACCGAGCCACGAGGCAGAGAACACAGGGTGCCAGCTCCAGCCGGCGGATTCTGAATGTCTGGTGCAGGACGGGCTGTTTTCTGACGTTCGGGGTCATGTGATCCACCCACACAGAAAGCAGACAAACAAACTCCAGCAGAGAGGGGCCCCTGCCTTGTGGGGATCTATCCACAGGTCCCCCACAAAACAAATGTCTTGGAGCCAGAGCTTCTCGACTGTGGTTCCATTTCAGAACAAATTGAGCTTTCTAGACAAAACAGAAAGTATAGATTTGTATCGTGGAGAGCAAGCAGGAGACCTCATAAGCTTCAACATCTTCATCTCCCTGCTTTTAGGGACCTCTTTGTTCTCTGAAGAATAATTACTGCCAATTATCCCGGAATGTAACAAAACTACTACTATTATGTTGAAAAGACAGTCGACAACATTGGAGGAAGAAAAGTAAAAGACCTCAAAAGTTCATCCTGAATGCAAAAAGAAAATACACTTGTCGATTCCAGCTGTGAGCACAATTGTTTCTCTCCCGAGGTGATCAATGTGTTGAGGTAAGAAAATGAGGAGAAACGCGTTGTCTTCTTCCACCTCAGACACCACCACCCGAGAGCTGCTTGGAACGGGCTATGGATCAAGCATCCAGCCACCTGCGTGCAACAGGGGGCTGCTTCTGTCAGCAGCCTGTTCAAAACAGGGCAGTTACGTCCTCCACGCGATACCTTGCGAGGGAGGATGAAGAACGCGGACAACGTTGCACGTGGACGATGAAGAACCAAGGAGACGAAATGGTGGGCCATGGGGGTGGGGCGAGGTGGAGCGTCTCCATCACTCGGCCTGCAGCCCCCCTTACTGTCCACGACATTTACGGCCAGGCTCACTTGTCTACCATAGAACCTGTTCGTTAGGACCGCATCTTCTCCACAGCTTCAGACAATAGACTGAAATTTCAGAAGTACTGTCATCTCCAATCTAATGGGATCACGACTGTGTTCCAAGTTTCAAAGGAAACATATGTCCTTCTCTGCCCTCCAGGTTTGTAGGCGGCTGCCAAGATACATATTCAGGCAACACAGAAAAAAATAAGGCCCATAGACAATACAAGTCTGGGATGCAGTTAAGGCTCCAGAGCTCATTCAGTGCCCAGGGAAGGAGGAGGGACAGGAGGGAGGGGGACAGGAAGCTCGAAGCTCAGAACCCCCAGGAGATCACCATCGCCCTTGGGGAGACAAAGTCGGAAACGCCAGGCCCGGGCCCCTGGAAGGCTGGGCAGCCTCGGGTTCAGGCTGTGCCGACAGGACATGGCCCGTGAGGACAGGAGCCACGCACCCCCTCCTGCTCACGGGCCAGAGTCTGCCGCGGGTCTCATGCCACGGCAGGCCTAAGTCACGTCTCTGGTCACTTAGGGCTCCGGTGACTTAAACCCAAAGAGACATGGGGGACAGGAGTCTCAGAGCAACCCCAGAGCTAGTGAGGAAGAAAGACTCTCGGGCGGAGTGGAAGTCAGCAGCTCTAGCAGCTGGACTCGGGAAGGAGGGCTAAGCTCTCAGGCAGGGAAGGTCTGGGTTAAAAGTAGGACAAGAGAATATTAATGGCCCCATGAGCACCCCCGCACCTCCACGGAAAAAAAGCACCAACAAGCCCATCTGCAAATCCTCCCCAGCCTCCCCTGCACCTTCTGAGGCCACGGAACGTGGTTCTGGCCACTGAGAGCAAAGCACGTGACACTTTGAAGGGACTGAGGAAAGTCTGTAAAAGGAGAGTGGCTGGAGGTGCTGGTTAGCCCTGGAATGCAGTGCTGATGCCAGGAGAGGCAGCAGCCACCTTGGGGCCATGGGGTCAAGAGACAGCCCCTAAGGATGGGGGAGTAGTAAGTTGTAGAGGAGCCAATGACACGGGGAGGCCATGGAGCAAACGGCATGAGTTCCAGGCTGTTCCTCCAGGTTCCATGTTGAGTGAAAAGTCAAAAAGCACACAAAAGGTAGCTGCACCTGGGGGAGGCGTTCTGCAACACACAGTTAATCACATTCCTAACCCCAGCAAGATCCTTCAAACTCAACTTTCATGGACCTCCTGCCGGGGGTGTCTGGAGACTGGAGGAGATAAAGGAGACACAAAGAGAAAGGACACTGGTGTCCATCCACCCAGGTGCGTCCCATGTCCTCTGAGCAGCAGTTGCTAGAGGGTGCCAATATTTACCACAACTGCAGCGACACTGGGCACCGAGGCTACTTCTCTTGCACCAGAGGAGCGTCAGCAGCTCTTACAGAAAGGAGGGGGGCAGACCCACGCCCTGACTCCATGGCCCCCTGACCACAAGGTCCAAAGGTTCTTGAGTCCGTGTCCCCTGACAGCGTCAAGTTCGTCCTCTTAACAACGCTTCCATTTAGAATAATCAAAGAATTAAAATCGGGGGGAATATAAAAATAATGGATGCTGAGAAGTTCACTATCATGGAAATTATTGCACTGAATCAAAAAATCCAGGTAAACAAAAACTGCTTCACAGGGGCCTCTCTGGTGGCGCAGGTGTTAAAGTCTCAGCCTGTGAAGCTATGCCCAGCCTCTGCAGCCTGAGTTCGATCCCCAGGCAGGGAGCTGATCCACAGGGTGCAGCAGACCTCTCCTATCTCCCCAATGCTCCCCTCAGCAGTGGATTTCAGTGGATCCACCTGTTCTGCTCCCCACTCTGTCTCTGGTCAATCCTCTCACCACCACCACCCCCCACCTCTGGTCTACACCCCAGCTCTTGTATAAATAAATAAAATCTTTTAAAAAAAAATCTACTTCACAGCCTTGTCCTGAGGGCCCGAGGGGGAGGCAGGCCTGGCCCGTCCAACTCTCCGCTGGCGCAACATGCTTGTCACAAGAGTTGAGGCTGCCCAGGACGGAAGGTGCCGCGGGCAGAAGTCAACAGTGGCAACTGCCCAGCAGTGGGGCCTGGGCTGGGAATCCTGATCACGTCCACCCAAGATCTCTGCGCAGATCTGAGCCATCGAGGGGGCTGGTCAGGAGCTCCATCGCGCCTTTAGGACTCACTACACGTCTAAGGGTGACTCTGATCAACCCCCAATACCCAGCAGGCACCAGCCTCACACCAGCAGGTCACCCAAAGCCACATCCTACAAGAACCAGGAGGGTGGACTTGACACCCCAACACTCAGCTCACCCCGCTTTGCATCAATTCATTCGTGGAGTCCAGTGCTGAGAGCCGACTGCAAGCTCTTTATTTTAGCACAGCCCTGACCCTAGAGATAGCAAGGGGGAAGTTGGTGTTCTTTATGAAATTATGAAATCAGAAACACCCCAATTCACTTCAGAGCTCAAAATCGCAGGTGGGCCAGGAGTGTCCATCCCCACAGACGCCACCCAGAAGGGGCTGCTTCTCCAGAGCCCAGACAGGGTTCAGGCTGAAGGAAGAAGCAGGAAGCCCCGGCTGCCCTAAGGAGGCAGTTTTACTTGGTTTTGGCTTTTTGTTGTTATTGCTTGTTTGTTTTAATTATATTTGTTCTTCTGGGGAATCTTTATCTCCATAAAGATAGGCAAAGAGCCGCAGAGTCCCCGCTACAGCCTCCCTAGCCGGGCCGGGCCGTGGCATCTCAGCAGACGATGTTTGACTCACACGCAGACTTGGGCGCGGGGGCCTCTGAGAGCTGCAGGTCACTGCCGGCGGCAGCGGGGGTAGAGCGGGCAGCCCCAGCCCAGTCTCTGCCCTCGGCGGCTGCGAGGGGTAAGACGGCAAGAGGCGCAGGGGCGGGGCGGGCGGGGGAAGAGGGAGAGGCAGGCGGGGGGGGGCACCTACTGGTTGAACAGTATCCGGGAGCGCACGATGAACTTGAAGATGTACTCCAAGGCCTTCATGGCCTTATACAGCTGCTCGTTGATCCCCGGCTTCTCGGCATTGTCCACGTAGTTCCTCAAGACTTTGGTCAGCTTCCTGTTCAGAATGGAAACGCAAATTACTAAATCCAGAAAATCACAGGTGCTCAGCTCGTGGCCAGGGCAGAGCGCACAAGGGGTCGTGTGAGGCTGCGTTCGCCCCGACACCCAGGGGTGTTCCTAACGTGCTCCTGTGAAGGGACCCACACTCAGCTCTCCGAGGAGCGGGGTGGAAGCCTCATCAAGCGCGTCCAAAGCGTCAGGTGTTCTTCTAAGAGGTGAGTGCACGGCGCGGTTTCACCTGCACCGGCCTGCAGGCGGGTGGCAGGGAATGTCCCTCTGTACAAGGCTGGGCCAGGCTGGGCGACGGAAACCAGCTCCCCAGCCTTAAGGAACACAATCAAATATTTTCTTCATAGTCCCACAGGGGCACAAAGGCATTCTCCTGAAAGCATTCTGGAGCTATTCGATGGCTGTGCACAGGGAATGTACTAAACGCCGCATATATACGTTGAATTTTACACTCGAACGTGGTTAAAATGTTAGAGCTCATGACGTGGGGACCGCGCCACCATGAGAAGGGCGTCCTGTGAGACAGGCTTTGTTCTGGGAAGCCTCTGGGCCCTCTCACCATCTGAGTTCCTTTTCTGAAGCTGGAATTCCTAAATTAAATTTTAGGACTGATTTTTCAAACAAGAAAAATTCGTAACTTTTAATGAGTTTCCTAAATATCCTTATATAAGAGTGTATAGGGTAAGGTAAAAGTATCAGACTTTTCTGCCCTCCCGCCATGAGGATAGATGAGGGCACCCTGGGGTCCTGAATGCATGCCTGATGGCGGCACCTGGAGTGGGCACACCTGGACTGAGAGACGGAGTTTATAAGGGCGGCGTCACGGGGACGCCAGCAGAAGCCGAGAGAAGCAGAGAGAATGCCAGGGAATGCTGGAGGGCTCAGAAAGAGTGAAGACTTACTGGGTGCTGGGAGGCCCCCCAGCCCCCCAGAGCCCTTCCTGCTGTGTACCTTGTAAATCCCAATAAAAGCCTGCAAAACCCACCGAGGGTTTCAGAACTCCTGTACCCGGTCTGCTGGATCAGAAAACCTGCTCAGTAGCCCTTCCTGCCCTTACAAGTGAGAGTAAGATATGGAGTAAGATGGGTGAGGACGTGAAAAGATTTTTAAATTATCTTTATATTTTCCAGTGATAAGACTACAAAAGTCTTTTAAGTCTAATGACTGTACTTTTAAGGGTCCATAGCCTTAAATTAATATATCGTCAGCGAAACACAAGTAACTCCCTCACCTGAAAACTTTTAAAACTTTCCTCATGATAATAGAAGAGTAGATGATTTACAACATACAGAAATTGGTCAAAACTAATTTTAAGTATTCCATAGTATTATGTAAGTAATTAGATGGTTGGTACAAATAAAGTATGGGATAGTTCATAGACGAAGAATTCATAATTTCATAAATTATGTTAAGTGCTTAGTTTACAGGTTTTTTTTTAAATCTTTAATGTTTCAGAGAATGTGAGTTAATTTTAGAAAAAGTGAGAGACAAGATACAGATATATCAAAAAAATCTAAAAACATAACCCACATTAACAAGTCACCATGCGCAAATTAAACAAGAAGCAATTTTTTGCCTAATAAATTTAAATGGAAAGGCTGAAAATAAATGATCAGACAAGAGCTGGGGGCACAGCTTCTTTCTGGAAAATAAACTGGTAATATCTATTACAAAATAAATTGGAAATATCTACTACAATTAAAAATATTTCACTCCTCGGACATCAGCAATTCCACTCCTAGTAATTCAGCCCACAGAAACCAGAAATGTCCTAAAGGATGTTTACTGCAGCCTGCTGCGATAGTAGAAGTACAGAAACAAAGCAAATGCCTATCATGTGAGAACCGGTTAAACAAGTCAAGATGACGCCAACAGTGGAATATCGCACAGCTGTTAAAAATGAAAGGTGGTGGAGGGGCACGCGGCCACCAGCCTGGAGTCAGGAAAGCAGCCCCCAGCACCAGGAAAGCAGCAGTGACCAGAGGCAGTGTCCTCTGGGCCCCAGGTTCTCTCCCATCCATCTCCTTGGCTCTTTTTATGCCAATCTTTTGTCTCTTTTTATGCCACACTATCTTGGCTCCTGCAGCTTTATAGTAAGTCTTAAAATCAGATTCTCCTGCAAAGTTATTTGAGCTATTCAAGAGGTTTTCCATTTCTGTGTAAGTCTTTAAATAGATGAGTCAATTTTTTGACAAAAGCCTGCTGCGGCTTTGATGGGTATTGTGCTCAACTACAGATTAGTCTGGGGAAAATGGACATTTGAGCAATATCTTATCTTTCAATCCGTGCACATCTCTCTTTTGTTCCTCTACAATTTCTCCCAAAGATGTTTTGTAATTTCATGGTAGAAGCCCTGCCCATCTGTCATTAAGTTATTCTGGGGTAGTTGATGCTTTTTTTTTTATAATATGGCCAATTATATTCTACTTTTAATATGTTCCAATTAACTGTATACATACAGTTGATTTTTCTGAAAGAACTTTAAATCACAGCTTTCCTAAGTAGTTCTAGCAGTTTCGTTTTGTTTTATTTGATTTTTCAAACATAGGTTCCTTAGGGTTTTGAATGTACATGAGCACATCTAAAAATAAAGACAGCTTTACTTCAATTGTTGTGCTCCTAATTGTTTTTTCCTGTTTTATTGCCCAACTTCCAGACAATCATACACAGATGTGCTAAGATCAGGCCTCCCTGCCTTGTGTCTGAACTTAGGGGAAAAGCTTCTCATGTGTCAGCATAATTAGGATAGCCATACAGCGCTCAGATGTCGCCTATCACATTCGAAAATGGTCCCCTCTGTCCCTAGTTTGCAGAGCATTTTATCATAAATGGAGGCTGAATTTTGCCAAGCACATTTTCTGTGTTACTGAGATTTAAAGAAAAAAGCACAAAGCAATTAAGACAGAGATGGCCCAGCGAGCCCTGTACAGCAGCGGGGCCTCCACCCCAGCCAGCCCACGTGAAGCCGCCCACCACGTGTGGCTACTGAGCCTCTGAAATGCAGCTCATTAGTGAAACTTTAATTTCCCTTTATTGAAACAGACACAAGGGACAAGTGGCTGTTATGTTAGACAAAGCAGATACTGTGATTCTAGGCTAAGCAAAGACGGTTTAGCCAACAAATCGAAACCATTTCGAAAAACAATGTAGCAGGTCTTAACAAAGTTGAACATTTCTGGTAATGTTTAACAGAGAGAGAGGAAACGTTCAAGATTCACGTTTGACAAAAAATATACATGCCCAAAATTTAACATGAGCAGACAACTAATGGAAAAACTAATGGACAGACACTTCACAATGGCAAGTAAAAAGTTCTCAACATCAGGGGTGCTCAGGTAACTGCAAATTACAATCCCTACTGAGGTAACAGAAAATCTAACCCCGCCTCACGACACGGAAGTCGGTGCAGACACAGGGCACAGGGAGGAGAAGCCCGCAGGTTGCTGGTGCGTCTGCAAAACAGCACAACCCACTTGGAGGCCTGTTTGGTGGCTTCCTGTAGAGAGAACCGCCATGTACACAGCCCCACAATCCTGCTCCTAACTGTTCAGCCAAGGGTATGTCCACACGAAGGCTTGTACAAGGATATTCACAGCAGCCTGTTTCCAAAAAAGACAAATCTAGAAATACCACAAATATCTATCAACGGGAGCACAGCTCAACCAATCAGGGCAGGTTTGTTCACTGGAATACTACTCAGCCATGAACAGGAGTGTAGCAGCAGGAAGGGACAGTGCAGGATCTCTATGACTCAGGCAGACGGGTGAAGGACAGAGTCCTAGAGCCCTCGGTGGCTTTTAAAGGCTTTTATTGGGATTTACTAGGTACACGCAGGCAGGAGGCCCCGGGGGGCCGGGAGGCTGGCAGGCCTCCCAGCCCCCGGCGAATCTTCACTCTATCTGGGCTCTCTGGCCTTCTTCTCATGGGCTTTCTTTCATTCTTCTCTTTTGCTCTGCTGTTACATTCTTTTTGCTCTTCTGCTGGCATCCCCGTGATGCCGCCCTTATAAGCCCAGTCTCTCAGCCCAGGTGAAGCCCATCTACATATGCCCACACCCTACTCCAGGTGCCGGCATTAGGCATGCACTCAGGACCGCAAGGATCCGATCTATCCTAATGGCGGGAGGGCAGAAAAGCCTGATATCATTTACCTACCCTACAAGGCGCCAATGAAACAATGATGCACAAAGCACCGTGACTGATCTCAAAAGCCTCCCGTGAAAGGACAGAAACTCAGGACACCGTGTGTAGGGTAAAGAAAATATCAGGCTTTTCTGCCCTTCCGCCATCAGGATAGATGATGGATCCTTGTCCTGAATGCATGCCTGATGGCGGGCACCTGGAATAGGGTGTGGGCATAGGTAGATGGGATTCAGCTGAGTTAAGAATGTGCTTTTAAGGGCGGCGTCAGGGGGACGCCAGCAGCAGCAGCAGAAGCCGAAGCTGTAGCCGAAAGAGAAGCCGAGAAGCAGCAGAACGAACTCCAGAGAGCTCAGAGAGAGTGAAGACTTGCTGGCCTCCCAGCCCCCAAGCCAGCACCCCTGCCTGCCATATGCCTGGTGAACCCCAATAAAAAACCTGCAAAACCACTGAGGACTGACTCCTCCTTTACCCGGTCTACATGGGATCAGAAAACCTGCACTGTGTCCTGTTCCTGCCTTTACACCGTGCTATCGAGAGTGGCCGGACAGACCTGCGATCATGAAGTCAGACAGCCGCTGCTGCTGTGTTTATGGGTCTGACTCAGAAGGGGTGAGAGGGAACCTTCCGGGAAGTGGCAACACCCACGTCTTGCTGTGCACAGTGGTGCCATGGGTGCTACAACTGTCCAAACTCACGAAGTCAACATTTTATTGTCTATAAACGATAACAGTGAAAAAGTGTTTTTCAATTTTAAAAGTGCAAACATGATTCCATTTTCTAAAATAAGCAGAAATAACAACATTAAAGTGTGCATACAAAGCCCATCCAGAGACATGCTAGCAGTGGTTACCTGCCAACAGTGGCCATCTCTAGTATGTAGGGCCGTATGTAGGGCCGTGTGCAGGGAACTTCAATTTTCTTCCATGTTCTCTCTGGTCATGCACAATTTTCTGGGTTTTGTTTTGATTTACTCACGTGTTATTTTCCAATGGTAGAGGCAGGAATAGTGATAATCAAATTTTAATTCCGCCCAAACATCTTACACTTTCTAGTGCTAGCAGCCCCTAAGCTAGTAATTGTTGTTCATGGTTCCTAAGGGTGACCTTCAAGCGATGCCCCCAAAGCACAAAACACAGATTCACTCAACACAGATTGCTTCCATGTGCCCTGCTCTGCAGAAACCACAACAGACGCGAGATCTGTAAACCACAAGCAACAAGAACCCCCGGTCACCCGAATTTCTCTGTTCACCAACTTCTTACACAATCACCAGGATTTCCTGTGACTGGTGAATACTCGCAGAGACATGCAGTAGCTCCGGGGCGTGTCCAGTGAGGCTGTGGGCCAGCATATAGGCCAGTGAGATTATTTATCACCAGACACTCCTAAGAGCCACAGTCACTTCTAGGGTTGACCTCGCGGCAGCCCTAAGAGTAACTACTTTACTGCTAAATCCCAATAAAAGCTTTATGGGTACCGGGTTGGGAAGTCATTCTTAGCACTAATCAGGGGGGTCAGCAGTGGGGGTTTCCTGGAACTCCAGCAAAGAAGCCTGACAGCATCAGGGAGCACTGTTGGAGGGTGTGTGCCAGGCCAGGCGAGGGCGACCCCCCTCCACCAGGGCCTACGCTTGACTGCAAACGTCTCCACTCCAGTGGTTCCCAAAGCACAGCAGAACGTCCACCGTCCTGGCGGAAACCCTGTTTAACTTAGTGTAACTTACTTTCCCAAATTTATCGGAAAACAGCTCTCCTTCTTCATCGCTTTGATATCCCAAAGAACTCACATTCCACAGAATTTCTTCCAACAGAAAAGAATAGAAAAAGAAGGCATGATATGCAAAGAGAATGACCTGGAGCCAGAAAATCAATCTGGAAGTCAAAGGAGGCAGCGGACACCATGGGGGCCACCTGGGGACGCGGGGCCAGGCCACAGAGCCAGGAGGGCAGTGAGGACCAAGGGAGTCAGTGCTGGAGCTTGAGGAACAAAAGGCAGGCCCGCTTTACCGAGACGAAAGATAATGAAACACACAAAACTGAATGTTATTCACTGAACCAGCAGTAATTTGGAAACAAGCGCATATCTGTCCCGTCCCTCACCGAGCCTCGCCGGGAGGCCACAGCGTGGCGACTCCCCATATCAGCCCCCTCAAACGTGGACTGAAAATTTCAAAGACAAATGGAAGGTGTCAAGGAGAGCGAGAGAGAACCCCAGAACATTGCAATAATGCATCTCAGCTCTCTCTCAGCGAGGTTTCCAGGTCCGTGAAGAGGGAAACTATAACCAAATTGATTTCAGTCAGTGCAGAGTTTGGAAGGGAAAATGCAGCCACAGGCGGAAGTACGTGAAAAAGACTCATAACAAACACGCAAACATAAGTAGTGGTTTGGAAACAACCAAAAAGAACTCACGTGTAGGCCAAGGTTGCACTAAAGTGCTTCTTAATGTAGGTCTCCAGGACGGGATTAAAATGCTGAAACTTTCTATCAGCGATGAGGCCAATGATAAACACCTGCGAAAGCAATGGATATTTTCTTTAGCAAAAACAATGCCAGCCTTCTGGAATCTTCACGGAATAGCGTGCACAGGGGAGCCCATGAACTACATATACCACCTGTTCAGATAGGGGGGAAGCAGGTGAGCTCTTCTCGCCCTGGAGATTGCATTTGCCTCATTACAGAATTGCAGGAAGAGAATTTCTGGCTCTCCAGAGCTCTGCTGGGATGGGTTTATAACTGCAAATGCTTCAAGGACACCCGACGCCCCCACCCCCTTCAAGGTTGCATGAAAGGGCACCCCAACATCCGAGCAGATAAAAACGAAACCTCTCACCAGTGCATCAAACACCAAGGTATCGAAAGTCTCGCTCTCCGAGTTCTCCATCATGATGTTGAAGAGGGCGTCCAGTGTGTCCTGGAGGAACTGCAGAGACACGAGGCCAGGAGGCGACATCAGCACCCCCCCTCGCTCCCCCAACCTGAAGACCCACCGTCTCTGGTATTACCCCAACTTCCCGCCTTCCCCATCATCAACGAGGAAGCAACCAGCTTGGGGGATGTTCTCAGCCATTGAACGCATGAGACAAACACTTGAGATGCAAGAATTCAGCACAAAAACACGGTGCCCCGAGCCAAGCAGGGGGGGTCAGCAGTGGGGGTTCCTAGGGCCCCTCCCCATGGGACTTTCCAGCCCTGTCCTGGTCTTCATTAGCCCGGGACAAGGTGCACAGCAGCCAGGAGACAGGCCGGACCAGGCCACACTGAGTCTAGCAGCCGGGCTGGGAGCTGGGAGCCGAGCCAGGAGCAGCTGCCGCTGAGTGTAACAAAGGCCCCTGTTCACACCCAGAGGCCCAGGGAGAGGAGAGGCGTGTGCCCTGGAGCTGGCTTCCCATCATTTCCCACCACTTTCAGAGTGTGATGCCCTCACGAAGGTCACACAGCCTGTGTCACAGCCAGGAGGCGCACCGGCTGTCCTGGCAGCACCACTGAGGACACAGAGGACAGGGCAGAAGCACAGAAATATGGCATGTGGCCCTGGAGCCCTGTCACCTGCTGGAGGCTGCCGGGAGCAGAGCCTGGCTTCCCCCCTGGGGGTTGCAGGGGCACAGGCATGTGCTAGAGCGGGGGCCTGTTCGAGGCCGGGAGGGCTTCCCTAAGATCATCTACAGGAGGAGAAAATCACCACTTGGTCCATCTTCCCAAATCCATTTTTCACCCATGAACGTGGTTTACCAGATAAGCAAGGACTTCCCGGCAACGCCGTCTCTCCACGGCAGTCGTGAGTGTGCAGGGCCGGCTGGATGGAAGGAAGCCCCCGCCCGCGGCTGTGCCTGCACCCTGGGACCGCAGCCTGCCGGCCCAGACAGGAGCTGGGCTCTCTGGGCCCCCAGGGAGTCCCGGCGCAGGCAGAGGCAGTAGACACGGGGGGAGGGGCTGCCCCGTCTACACTGACAGGGAGAGATGAGAAGCCATTTCCAGGAAAGAGCCACAGGCTGTGACCCCACACAGGTCACGGGGTGGAGCTGAGTCCCAAGGCAGGACGGCCGGACTCGCCCTGATAGGTCCGACGGGAGCGCATGGAAACAGGGGGACCCCACAGCACCATGGGCGCGCGCAGGGAGGGTGGGGTTCCGTTCCTTGTGCCAATTCTAGAGCAACGCTCATGGATCACCCAGTTTCCATGTGCACCAGGGGATGCAGAGAACCGGGGAGTTTAAAATGTAATGAACACAGTCCAAGCCGGGGAGGGACGGGGAGACGATTCGGGGGAAGGTTCGCTGGATCTGTGTGAACCGCGTGTGCTGAGTCCAGGACGGTGGTGCAGGCAAGTTAATTTCCAGTGACGTCACCCGCATTGCTGTCTCATCACGGCCACTTGAGTAATTAATTCGTGCAGAGATGAGGCTTCGGGTGGCACCTCTCCTGGGGGCCCGGGCCTCCGAGGGCCACGGCGACAGACCAGAGCATCGCGGCAGCCAAAGGGCCGCCTGCCGTGAGCAGGTGTCCCCGCTCTACAAGGAAGTCACCTGGGCAGGAAGGGGGTGAAAAGAACAGCAGCGCCCACACCAGCGGAGCAGGGGCTAGACTGGAGTCCCGAGGGGCTGTGAAGCACCGACCTATTTTCACTTCTACGCACTTATCTGCAAGCTGTGTCTACGCCCAGGTGTGGTGCGCAGGTGCGAGCCAGCCCTGGAGGTCAAGACTGGAGAGGCTGCTCTGCCGGGGGCTAAAAATGGGTCCAAGACCTCAGGGAATGGGAACGGAAACGGCCAGGACAGGGAAAGAGAGCCAGGAAGGGCCGAGAGAGGCCGGGCGGGGCTGGGAAGAGGCGGGAAGGGCTGCCTGGACACGGGGTGCGAGTGTCTCTGCTCTGGCCCACACCCTGGCAGGTCTGTTGCAGAAGTTCTGGGTGAGTATGGAGCCGGCTCCACAGCAAGGCAAGGACTCTGGGAATGATGAGAGTCCACGGCGCCCCCACAAGCCACTCACAGCATCACCTGTCCCCTCATCCCACAGCACACCATGTCCACGTGGCGGCAGGAGTGAGGCCTCCAGGGGCCAGGGAGCTTTGCCAAACCCCCAGCAAGGTCCTGGTGGACCAGAACCCTGGCCTGGGCTGATTCCCAGGCCCACATCCTGCCAGGAAGCCACACGCCCTCCCAGACCAGAGCCCCAGAGGGACCCTCCAGGCAGCGGTGGGGGTCACTCTCCCCACCATGAAAGGCTTCGCCCCCAGCCCCAACCCTCTGTGGAGGCGATGCCCCCACTGTCCACACCCGCAGGGCGGCAGACCGCAGCCAGTTACCTTCACCACCTCGCCGCCGTCCACCTTCATCAGCTGCCTCAGGTTCTGCTGCAGCAGGCTGGTGTTGGAGCGCCACTTCAGGAGACCCAGCAGGTCCACTGCGAAGAGAAGCCGTCAGTGTGCGGCCCACAGCCGGCCCTCGCCACGCCCGTGAGGACTCCAGGTAGACCCCGCAGCAGAAACCAGCCTGCCCGGGAAAGCGGCGCCAGCTCAGCGTGTCACAACTCCCGGCAGCACCTGCGCCACAGGAGGCTGAACTCCTTCCTCCCAACTGCATTCGCCGTGGAACAATTTCCACGTCGCTGCCTGAAGCGGGAACTTGGAGCCTGAGAGCAAGGCACCGGCCTTCCGGGTGACAAGGGGCGCCAGGTGCTCACCGCAACGGCCGGCACCTGTGCCAGGTGGGGGTTTCCTGCTCACGAGCAAGACTCTCTATTTCTCTTTGATGATAAAATAAGTGATGCAGATTCCAACACTGACAACGCCAGTGACAGCCGTCACGGGAGGGACCCTGGGCCCGGAGATGACCCCCCGCCCCAGCTCCAGGCCCCACCCGCCCAGTGGCCTCCTTCCTGACAGCTGAGCGCCGGCCTGATGGTTTTCTAACAGGAAAATCACAGACAGACGTGGTGGTCTGTACCGACGAGCTGTGTCGGGAAATGGTGTCAAGGCAGCGAGACTGTCGACAGCAGGTGAGCCCAGCTATGCCGGGGGGTCCCCCAAACCCCCCCGCAGCTTCAGCTGCAGTCACATTACAACCCGGTCCCGAAAGTCCGCCACGCGCCCAGCACCCTGGAGGGGACACATGTGGGCTAGAATGGTCGCCCTAAGGACGTCCCTGGTGCAGACTGAAAAGAAAAATGTCATTTGGGCAACAGGTGGAATCCAGGGAGCCCAGGATCCCAACTGGACTGTAAGGGCGCGAACCACCAAAAGGGACGCAGACGACGCCACAACTCATGCACGGGCGCTTACTCGGCCGCAGCCGCGGGAGTCAGGGGCAGGGGATCAGCCACGCGGATGCGGAGGAGACAGCGGCCCGGAGCCGAACCAGCCACGCCGTGGCCCTGAGTTTCTCATCTGAGCGGTGGGACGCCGCCCCCGGAGCAGCCGCGCAGGGAGGGCTCCAAGCAGCGGGCCCAGCCCCAGGGAGGACCACAAGGAGGGGGCAGGAGGCACAGACATCGGCGTCCATGCAGAAGTCGGCAGCTTCAGTCCCGGGAAAGAGGCCGCGTCCCCCCAAGACACACGTTCCGTCCCGTGGGTGGGGGGATCTCCACCTCGCCAGCTGCAGCGTCTCCAGCGGAGACTAAGAGACAACCTGGACCCCACTCACGCGCGGGGACAGCCCCTTTGGACGCGAGGGAGGCAGAGGTTTACTCTGGATTGCACCTGAAGAAAAGCCACGCTGGGCAAATCCAGCGTGAGCGCCCTGGCGGGGGAGGGGTGGGCACTGGTGTTGCGGGGACAGAGCGCCAGCTCGCCCCGCCCTGCCGGCCCCGGCCTCCAGCTCCCCCATCATAATTCATTTCACGACCTCGCTCTCATCACCGAGTCAGTTAATTGAGGAGAGGAATCCCATCTTATATGTCTTTTTATGTGCCCCCAAACATCCAGCATAATGCTGAGAACAGAGACTTTAATACAAACCCCGATGAATAATTCAGCTGCCGCTTTTCCCTAAGTAACAGGACTTTGAGGCCACAAATCAAGCTCTCAGAAAAATGACTCCCTGAAATGAGAGTCTGGGCCTCGGCGGCAGGTGCCAGCGGGGGCAGCTCCATCTTGCACACACCTGACACACCATCACCCCAAAAGAGGAACCACTGGCTGCTGCGAAATGAAAGTCAAAGAGGTCCCCTTTGCTCCTGGTGACAGCATCACCTCGGAATGTCCCGGTCGCCAGGCAACCATGGCTGGGAGCAGGGCGCTCTCTGCTCCTGCCAGGAAGGGGATTACCCTGTGGCTGCTGAGCCTCCTGGAGCTGGGGGTGACAGAAGGGGGTACACCTCCCACCCCGGGAGATTTCTGTGGCTTAATCCCTTGGAGATTTCCCGGTTCCCTCTCCGGCAGTATGTGGCCAGGAAGGATTCTGTGGGCGGGCAACAACAAACCGCTCTTCAGAAGAACCTTGTTTGGATGGGAAAATGCGTTCAAGTTCTAAGTAACAACTGCTGGCTGAGCATTGCAACGTGACCCACGGGTAAGTGGCTCGCTGCAGTGACAGGGCAGGTACTCAGCACTGTGGGGAGCCTGCTGGAAAGCTGAGGACCCCCCATCTGGGGTGGTGATTCACCTGGAGCAGCCGCCCTCCAGTCCTGGCATCTTGGACCCTGGACAGCACAGCCACCAGGCCAGTAAGGACTTCTGAGGACACACTTTTTCCATGACCCCATCCTAAACCGGCAGCCACCTGGCAGACCCCAACCCCTGGACACTAAACCTGGAAGCTCCTGTCCTGTGCTGGGGGGCTAGGCAGGGAGGTATGTCCTGGAAGTCTCATGGGGTTTACTGCAGGACAGCAGCTCTGGTACCTCACCCTGCCTCAGGCACCGGGATGACAAAGGTAAGGTCAGAGCAGTGCCCAAAGGCCCCCACATCTGAGGGCGCTGTCCCCAGCTATAGCCAGCAGGGGCAGGACCGGATAACGCCCCACGCCCGGGCTGTGCTGCCTGCCACGTGCCGAGTCACGACAAGCCCAGGAACACCATTCACAAGAGCAGCAGACGTGGGACATCAGCGTCACACGGGGCTGTCAGGAGGGAGCTTCCGAAGGAGAGCAGAGCCACTCTGCAAGGAAGGCCGAGACGCAGCCACATTTGGGGGCGCAGTGTGTGAGTGCTGGATTTGTGCAGGGGAGCCTCTGCCTCTTGCAAGCGTGTGCTCTGAATCAGAAGCAGCCTGGCTGGAGAGCAGGTGGCTGGGAGCCCACAGCCGGTGGGAACGGATGCTGGGCAGGCCCAGTGCGGACACCGGCACCATGGGAGGCCGTGCATGAATCCCCAAGGGGTGCCTTAGCTGGCCGCCAGGGCAGCAAAATGTGGTCAAAACCCACTTACAAAAATAAAGATAACTGGTATTATCTCAGTGAGTAGCTCAGAGAGGGGGAGACACAGAGGGTGTCCATGGAACCTCGTAAAACCCTGAGGCAGGCCTTCCACCTGGAGGTAGAGAAGGGACATGAGGCTCAGACAAGGTCAGAGCCCCTAATTCAAGGTCAGTCCCAGGGTTAGCCCAGTACTAGGGCTCAACCCCAACCCTCTGCTCTGACTCCAAATCTTATGTGTTACCCCTCGTGCCAATAACCTTGGCCAAAAAGCTTCTTGAGAAGTAAATTCATTGACTGACTGATTTAATGTCAACATGGGATGATAATAGACGTGTTAGGGGGACGGCCGCCCCCCTTCTTCATGCATGGACCCCAGGGCACGGCACGCACGAGGGGGCTGTGAGTGCCGCGTGGGCTGCTCCTGCCCCGAGAGGCCTCCTCCACGCACGGGGAGCATGAAAGTCGGGGTTGCGGGAGAGAAGCTGCCGGGTGCATGGGGACGCACTCACCGTTCTGGGTCAGCTTGGTGGAGCACACGAGGGTGGAGATCTGGAAGGAGTCCTTGCTGATGGTGCAGCTGCCCAGGCTCTGCATGCCCTTGCCCGTGGCCGAGTGGCCCTTCTCCTCCAGCTCCGCCTTGGTCGAGGGCAGGCTCAGGTACGTGGAGGCGTCCTCCAGCTTCTTGGCTTCGGCCTGCGGGTTTAATCGGGCACTGCGTCCAGCGCATTCCCCACCAGCCGCCCGCGTCTCCCCCAGGCTGTTATCCTCTCACCACCCCCAAATTCGCTGATGGTCATCTGTGAGCTGTTTCCGCGAAGGACCTGTCCTTCCCCGGGGAGCGAACTGACGCCAGCAGAGTGTGGTCAGACGGCACCGGGTGGGCTACGTGCGCCCTCCCCGTCAGTAAGTGTCCCGGGACTGCAGCTTCCGCACCAAGCGGGAGGCCAGCCCAGCGCAGGCGGCCAGAGGGACGTGGAGGTCCGGCCAGCAGGGATGCAGCGCGTACCTTGTAGACAATGAGGTCATGCTCCCCGTCCCTCAGCGTGGTCCCGTCGTAGCGCATCAGCTTGACGAACGCCAGCGCGAAAATCTTCTCCGATTTATCCTTCGCTGCAACAGACACGGATGGTCACCGTCCCGGGGCCACCACACAGCAGCGCCGGAGGGGCTCCAGCGGCCGCCTTTACGGAAAACAAAGCAGCTCGTGACAGACGAGAAGGTCAGCGTGATGGAGGGGAGACGGGCCATGGCGGCGGGGGGGGCTCAGCAGGGAGGTGTCGACTGTGCAAACTACTCAGCACATCCTAGCGGTCCCATGACACCCTCACGGGCAGAGCCACAGGAGCGTGATGGTGGGGACAGGGCGACGGCTCTGTGTGCCCCACAGCTGGAGCCTCGCTGTCCCCATGGCCATGCCAGGGTCGTGGAGACCAAGCAAGATGAAGGCGCCGGCTCTGCCTTCTATACAGTAGGGGGTTCCCCAAAACCTCTGCTGCACTGATCATGTGTCCTTCTGAGTGTTCCCGGAGGCCCGGCTGGACCCCAGCTCTCCCCAGGATCCTGAGAGCAGCTTGCAGAGGGAGCGCATGAGTGCGGCCAGTCCCTCCCTGCTGCCCTGGAAGCGAAAGCGAGGGCGGCCAGGGAGCACTACTCACAGTCCTGGGAGGATCGGTGGCGGAAGGTGAAGCGCAGGTGGCTGCGGTTGACGTCCTCGATGGGGATGGCCACCTGCGGGGGACACGATCAGGCCTTGGGACCCCACACATGCGAGGCCTCACCGTGGGCCCCTTAGACTGAACACCTTTCCAGGTAACCCCAAGTTCCACAGTGTTGTCCCAAGACACATGTGCGTGCCGGGGCCCGGCCTGCGACACCGATGTCTTCCTCTCAGAGCTCCTGACCCTCGCATTACGCTTCTAGTTTTAAAAGTTGCCCCTCTCCTGTTTGGCCCCAGCAGGGGTTTCTACGGTCCCTCTGCACATGTGGGGACCTGTGCGGGCAGCGGGGAGAAAGCCTCCTTGTGATCTGCGTACAAGAACCAGACCCAATACACGGGCCATGAAGCCCGGACTGCCCCAGATTCCCACGTCTCACGCGGGGCTCCCAGCACCCCCTGGCCTGGGTGGCAAATCTCAGCCCCTGGCGCCTCCCGGATGGGTTCCGGCAGGTGGGCACGAGGCGTCAGACACAGGGCAGGGCCAGGGCAGGGTGTGCCCAGGAAGTCCCGTATCTTGGCCCCCCTGTTCACCAGCGGTCTGCGGACAGCACACGCAACAGCAGCCCCGGGAGAGGCCGCGGCGCTCTCTGGAGGACGGTCATTTGTCTCCATGAAAGTCCCGTTTTTATGTCCAAAAGGAGATGAGAGTAAATGTCTTCCAAGAAACGCCAGCCCGGTTCCCTAGCAACCTTGAACGCCTTTGTGGAGGGCCTGCTCGGGGGCTGGGTGCCCTTCGAGAAGCGCCAGGCGGGTAGGAGGTGGGGGTTTCCTTGGGAAACAAACGTGTGTTCCCCAGCCCAGGCCACGGGGTGAAATGACCATGTAAATACCTTAACAGTCTCAAACCAGCGTGGCTGTTTGACCTGGTAGTAAATCACCGACTTGTACTCCGAAATGGCTTCATCGCCAGCACCCGGGAAAATCACATGCTTTGAAAGAAGCATAAAGAGCTCGCATCAGCCCTCCCAGAGCCTGCGCGCCAGCAGCCCCTCCGCCCCACCAGGCCACGAGGGCAGGGACAAGCGGCGGGATGCCGGCCCCCAGGCGCCAGAACACACCTATGCCCGGCTCCTGAGCCAGGGCCAGCAAGGGGCCTCCACGTGGACGCGAGAGGCTGCTGTCCCCCACCCGCCACACACCCCCATCACTTTAACCTGAGATCCCACCCGAGTCTAGAGTAAGGGGACGTGGGCGAGGAGAAGGCCACCCAACTCCCACCTGTTCCTCTACCGTCAACACCGACCAGCTGACCCCACATAGACCCAGCAACAAGGGCGGCCTGCCCCCCTCCCGCAGAAGCCTGGCCGGCCTCACCGGCCGCTCTGAGCCTCAGGAGCACCCCCAGGGGGCCGCTCTCAGGCTCGTGGGCCCAGGAGACCCCAGCCCTCCGGTCTGGGTCGAGGGGATGGTCAGGACACCTGCTGGCTGCCTTGACCGCCGGTCCTCAGGAGGCCGCAGCCTGCCGGTGTGTCCCCTGCACCCCCTGCAGGCCGCTGTGCCTGGCAGGAGGTTGCCAGGAAGGGCCAGGAAGCAGCACCGAGCTCCAGCCCCAGCCCCCTTCATGCCCTGCCTGGGCTTCAGCAGCCCTCAGGTGGCGACACTAATGGTATCTGGACATGCAGGGTGACGGCTGGACCCGGGTCCAGGGCTCACACTCGCCGGTGAGGCGCAGTGACAGGACTGACCGAGGACGATGGTCAGGACCTCGGGGGTCCCCTGGGACAGCGGCTGCCAGGACACCAGGACCTCTCAGGCAGAGGGAAGGAGGAGCCTCGCAGCCCCATGTACGTGGCAAAGTCCAGGTGACACACTGAGGGAAAAACTTGGCGCAAGAAATACCTCCAGCCGCTTCCCATCCTCGTCATACACAGACACCGTGACCTCGACGTTCTTGGCCGTCGTCTTGCTTCCTTTATCAAAATCTCCTTGGACTAACGTTACGTAGATGTCATTTCGAACATCACCTGGGGGAAAAATTATACCTTTAAAACCAATCCATTCCCCATAGCTTAGCCGTGAATTCTGCACAGCTGTCTCTGGCTAGCAGAGTTACACATGCTGTGCAGGTGGCTGTGAGGCATTTTCTGCAAGAGTTTCACCTGTTAAAAGCAAGACACAGCCGCGGTCACCTCATAAGGCTCGTGGGAAGGAGGGACATGTCCAGGCCCCCACGACTTCTGGGCGCCTCACCTGGAGCCTCCGCACCTGTGCAGCAGCCAGGCTCAAGGGGCTCAAGCTTCAGATGTGAGGTCCCTCCTTCCGGAGCGACCCAGGCCCAACAACCCTGTCATGCCTGCCTTAGGCCAGGGACGCGGTCACCCGAGGCTCAGCAGCCAAAGAACATGACAACGCCCAGGACGACCACTGGCGACGGGCCCTCGGCGTCCCTCTGAAGGGTGAAGGGAAGGCTGGGCGCAGCGAGTGCAGAGGCCCAGGAGTAGGGAGTAGATTTTCCAGAATGAAACTTCCCCACGGAGCTTCTCCCCTTGACAGGGCAGGCCGCGGGCAGGACCCTGAGTGGGGGCCAGTGAAGGGGCCGGGAACTGAAAACACACACACTCGTGCACCACATGCACACGCGCGCACACACACCACACACACACCCCACGAGCTGGGCGCTCCTCGGCTGAGAGCACGCACAGGGTGGCCTGGGAACCCTCAGCGCTGGCCGGGAGCAGCCCCAGGCCAGGGGACAGGAGGGACAGTCCCACAAGGTCAGCACAGCCCCCCAGGCCACAGGACGAGGATCCCCAGAGATAAACGATCCCCTTGCTTCCTTGTTTTTCTCCTTTTTCTTAATTATTTTATTCTGGCCTTTAATGTCTCCAACTAGTAAATTGAGATTCCATTTAAAAGCCATTATCATGATCACCCCAGTGGGTCGCTGCCTGCACCACAGTGCGGCTGGGGGCGAAAGCTGCATCGCGACCCCGACCACGGGGGCCAGGCAGGGGCAGGAGGAGAGGCCCCCCAGCCACAGGCCAGCCGCGCGGCCCACAAGTCGCTCGCCCTCCCGCCACCCACCGCGAGCAGCCGCCGCCTGGAAGTTGCATCAGCGCATAGAAGCCTTGTCAGCAATACCGCCCCTCGTCCGAGAGCCTCGCTCACGGCGGCTGCGGGACACCCCCGTGCCAGGACCAGCCCGAGGGAGACAGGTTCTGAGCAGGCCGACCCACCGGTGGGGACGCCAGAGGCCCACGTGCCGGGGAGGAAGGGCCTGGTGTAGGAGGGGACTCGGAGAGCACCCCTGCTTCCCACCAGGGCCCCCCAATGGGCGACGAGAGAGAGAGAAGAGCCCAGGCAGGGTGCAGGCTCCCCACTGTCGCTGGAGATGCCCCCAGGCGAGTCGACCGGCCGACAGGACATGCAGGCAGCTCGGCAGAAGGCGGGGGTCTGAGAGAGACCCCCACCACCTCTCCCCCAGGACAAAGCTTGGGGTGACAGCTCGAGCCAGACTGCGCCCCTCCGGGGAGCTGGAACTTGAGAGCCACATGTGGAACCTGCCAGGACAACAGCCGGGGGGTGTCCCCAGGAGCCTCTCAGGAGGAGTTTGGAGGTGCAGACTCACTAAAGCCCCCAACTGTAAGGGAAGCAGAACCACTGTGAACTGGAAGTTCTGGGTCTCCCTTGGGACCCGAGCACGTGCTGAGGACGCGAGAAGTGCCGCGTCTTCACCCTGATGGCAGCTGCCTGTCAAGTGCAAGCACCGAAACACACGCACTCCAAGTCCACATGGACCTGCACACACTGCCAGGGCCCAGGCAGTTTCACGCCAGGCTGAGGGTCACACCTGCCTCCTGCTCAGGTAAGCCACAGGGCTCATCTGCCCAGGTGTGGGGTTTGCCACAGCCTGTAGACCTGCAGACACAGGAAGGGGTGCACCCCCGACGGCCCTCCACAAATGAGGCATAACTCTCCTGTGCATGGGCAGACCCCGCTCGCCGCGGGTATGGAGAGCCCCAAGGAAGGAGACCAGGGGGGCTGTGGATGTGGGGGCCCGGCCCCATCTCCCTGCTCATGAGCCAGGCAGCTCCAGGCGGCGGTTCACCTTTGTGGGAACACGTTCGGTGCAAAGGCTCCCGGAATCCTTGCATGGATGGAGCAGGTCACTGACGGGAGCGCTACCTGCAAGCCCCGCCCCTCAGATATGAGGACGAACAGTGACGTGCCCCCACGGCCTCCGGAGGATCCAATCAGATGATTAATACAAACATTATTTCCCGCTGCTCCCCTCAGCAGTGTGTTTCATCAGTCTGCCTGTTCTATTCCCCGCTCTGGCTCTGGTGAATTCTCTCACCCTCCCCCACTTCTGACTGTACCCCAGTTCTTGTATAAATAAAATAAAAAATTAAAAAGAAAAACCATTATTTGGAAGTGAAAAGTCTTCTAGAAACATAACAGATTACTCTTACCATAGAGTTCGGTGTGTGTTCACTAAGTTGAAAATCCACAATGGACTGAGGGACGAGAAGAACCACTGTCACACCTGAGCAGGTGCCACGTGTGAGCACTCACGGCACCACTGCGGGACCCTCCAGTCACCCCACTTGTTGGCCCGTTGCGTTCGGCCCCCCCTTCCATCTTTAGGTGAGATGTCACCCCAGAGGGGCTGGCTGCACAACCTCGCACAGGGTGGGGGAGCCGCCGCCCAGTGCTGGCGGGTCCCGGGGACCCCAGCAGCTGTCAGAGGACTCTCAGCCTCCAGTGTGGAAGCCCGAGGTGAAAGCAGCCTCTGCTTCAGCACGAGGGGGTTTAGGAAGATGGGGGCCGGCAGGGTATGTCCAAGGACAGGGCACCGGTGCTCCTGGGACCTGGCTGGCTCCAGGCCTCCCTCCGCGGGGCCCACAAGAGTCCTGGGGGCGCCAGCTGTCAGCTGGCTTCAGTTTTCTGTTATACCCCACAGCTTCCTGACTCCAGCTCCCAGATGGAAGGAAATACCCTTCTTTGCCTCTCCAGGGAGCGTGCCCAAGACCAGAGGGGCAGCAGCGAGGTGACCTCACGTCTGGTGGCTTGGTGTCCACCTGAACAGTGGCCCTCGCCTCTGAACTCACACTGGACACCCGCCCGCTGTCCAGGGCCTGTAGGGGTGGGCATCGCTGGGAGCCGAAGTTAGTGTGTCAAAGCACCGCCCGGCCCTGCGGTGACCAGCCCCTTAGCAGACGCTAAGCTGCCCCTTGACTGCACCAGTGACCACGAAGACCCCGCGCAGCCCTCAGCCCACAGCAGGGGGCATGTGGGGCGCAGCGCCCACTGTCCCTGGGGCAGAGGGTGAATCACAGAGCACCCTGGTTACAGGCACCAAGGACCACGGGACAGAGGAGTGAGGGGCCATGATGACAAGGACGTCTGCCCCGCTGCCGAGGGCACACACGGGTTCTCGGGCTGGCCTGACCCTCCTGTCCTGTTCCGTGTGCCAGGAGCCGCACCCCACGGGGATGGAGCCCGCCCTCCCCCGTCCGCCCGCCAGGGCCCGCCCGCTCTCTCTGGCCCGGCTCCTGACTCAGGAGGGGCCCAGGGGGGGTCCGGGCGCCACGTGGCCACGTGCTCGGCTCTCCGGGCCAGGGCTGCTCCGAGCCGGGCACACACACTGTCTGTGACAGCGACACAAGCCCCCAGAGCCTGCAGCGCCGGCCAAGCCCAGGACACCAAAGGCATCAGCTCTTACCAGGCATGATGATCTCCGGGAACCCCGTTTTCCGAGCCACGGCCGTGGTCCTGTCCACTAAGTGAGGAAACTCTTTCCTTATCTGACGAGTATCTCCGGGAAGCAGTTTCAGTGTAACCCACAAACCTAGAAAAACAAGGGTGCATGAGCCACGGTCGCCCTGGCCGCCGAAGGCTTCACAAGACCAGCTCCACTGAATGAGGCGCCTTGAATTCACGTCTCAATGAGGGTGTAGGAGAAAGCAGTGAGGGGCCAGGGGATGGTGCCCGGCGTCCAACTAGCTGGGCCTCGCCTCAGGAGGGGCCGGCACAGCCACAGGGCCAGCCGCCGCAGCACGACTCCTTGGGGTGCTGCGCATCAGACAAATCAGGAGGGAGCGTGTTTCTGGGGGTGCACTGAGGAGGTCATTGTTTTTCCATCTCCCAAAAAGGATCACAGCAGAGGAGGTTGCTGGGGGGACACCAGGCCAGCCCACGCTGCGCCGAGGGGCCTGGGCCTCCCGCACCGCCCGCCTGCCCAGAGGGGGGGGTTCCCTTTCCTGAATCACACAAGACCCGGCAGCAGGTCAGGCCAACGGGACAGCCAAGCGGACTGCCCCTCGAGGGAGCGCGCCCCGCTCCTGGCTCTGTCCTCCGGCAGTGACAGTGCAGTCGACGTGGGCTTGGTCCCAAGCAGGGACAGCAGGATGAGGGTTTCTCAGATCTCAGAGCGAGCCCCACCGAGTCACTCCAACTCAAGCCCCTTCCGGAGTCCGGGGTGATGGGATGAGACCAGCGTTTACAGGAGTCAGAGGTAAAGAAGTGACGATGGAACCTCTGTCCCTAGCACCGCTCGGGGTCCTGCCGTTCAGGACCAGCTCCCCGGCGATCTGAATCCATCACTGAGTAACTCAGCGGCACAAGTCAATTTGCTCCCACACCTTTGAAGCCGAGAGACAACATCCTCCTGAGGAGGCTGGGTTCTAAACACTTTCCTCCACCAAAGAAAATGGGGCCAACTTCCAAAGAAAAAGTGCTTTTGAGGCTGACTTTGGCTTCACTAGAATAACAGAACGCAAGAGGAATGAGCGGACGTCACCCCACGAAGAGCGGGCGCCGGCCTGCGGCTGCGCAAGAAGCCACCATCACACAAGACGCCAGCACCTCTGGGTGCAGGGGGCAGGCTCCCGGGGCTGACTGTGAAAGAGGCTGACACCTGTGATGGGCAGACATGGAACAAGCCAGAAAGAGGCCAGAGCGCAGAGAGATCTCAGCAGAGGCAGGAGCGGGTGCCAAGCAGGAGCATGGGAAACTCCCTGGCTTGACTCTCCTATGCCCTTGCCACCTCCTCCCTCCCTCTGCCTCTGGGGGGTTGGGGTGTTGGGTGAGCCTGGTCATTGAATGTGGTGGGTTCTGCCAGGTGAAGCCCCCCACACCTACAGCTCACTCTGAGCTCCATGATCTGGGCTCAGGGACACGCACCCTTGGGTGAGAACGGCCCTTGCATTGCAAGGTAAGCCTGAGGGGTTCAGTTCAGTTCAGTGGGCACCTGCGGTCCCCTTGAAAGTGCTGTCAATGTTCTGGTCTCTATGAGCTTTCTCATGTGGCCTCAGAGAACTGGGGCCCCAAATATCAGCCCCCGGGCCTTGGCGTCCCAGAGTGGGCCACAGTACCTGGCCCCCTGGCAGAGCAGGTGGGTCCTCTGCCCCAGTTCCTGAGGGCCTGGCCCCGATCCTGCCTCTCCCGAGTGAGTCTGTCAAGAGTCTAGCAAAGCTCTGATGATAGTAAGAGATGAAACCCAAGGCGGTGGGGTGGGGCCTGGGACCGAGTGCCCAACCTGAGTCTGCCTCCAACCGAAACCACTTTCATGGGCCTTCCCCAGGCCTTTCAGCTCAAGTGCAGGTTGGCACGTTAGTTTATGAGAAGATGCTCCTGGAACAGCTTAAAATCACTCTGTCTACAGAAGCCACATTTCATCAACATGGGGCTGGGGATTTTGTTTTGCCTTTTCCAAAGAGGGGGGTTGTTGTTCACCAAAGGCTCCTCATTCCTCCAGAACATTCTTAAGACTCAACTCATACTCAGCCTTTAAAACAATGGGACATGAATCTTGAGAACAGCTTCCGAAAAGCCCGGGGGCGGAGGGCAACCAGGCGAAGATGCAGGGTGCTCCCCCAGGCCCACTGAGTTTACCGTGAGTCTGCATCCAGTCACAGACTGAGGCGTGGCTGTACCTCGGGGCTAAAAGCAGCCTCAGGTGGATCTTCTGAAGGTGACCTACCCTCAGCCCGCAAGCAGGCCTCAGAAAACTGTTGTTTTCTGGCAGTCCTCCCAGCCAGCCCGGGTGCCAACTGTCAGCAGCCTGGGTGATTGATTCACGGCCTCTGCCAACAGAAGGTCAGCGGCTCGGAAACTTGTCATAGTGGGATTAAAAATGAGGAGTGCAAGAGGGAGCAGGGGAGGAGAAATCCCTTCTATTGCAAAGCAAAGGGGAATCAGTCTGCAAAATGGAGCCCTTTCCAGGTGACGGGGAGCGGGGCAGCAAAGCATGCCGCTGTGATTAGTGTAAGACTCACACAGGATAAACAGAGAAGGGCACTTGCAAAGGAGGGGTACAGCCCACAGCTCCATGTTCCTCTAAGCAGGGGGATGAAAGAACAGTGGACAGTTACTGACTTCACTTATGAAGTCTTCAAAATGCTTTCAAAAATAGCTAGGATGAAAAAGGGCAAATGAATGAGTTGTTTCCTGTCTCATCAACTCCGGCCTCTTCCCAAACATTTAATTGTATCCCACTCAGTCTCCCCCTCTCTCCCAGGTTAGCTCTCAGCAGTACTTAGAAAGGTGATTAGCTAGAAAATTCTCAGATACTGCGCCAGGGAAGAACATGCTGTAATCCAGCATTATACACCATATCATCACCACCATCACCATCACCATCATCATCACTATCGTCACCATCTTCATCACTATCATCCCCTTCATTACCACCACCATTGTCACCATCACCACTATCATGCCCACCAACCATCACTGTTATCAACACAATCATCATCATCACCTTACCACCACCACCACTGTCAACACCACTATCATTGCCATCACCATCATCACCACCATCATCATCACCACCATCATCACCACCACCACCACCACCATTATCATCACCACCACCATCATTATCACCATCATCCTCATCACCACCATCATCATCACCACCACCACCATCACCACCACCATTATCATCACCACCACCATCATCACCAGCATCACCATTATCATCACCACCACCATCATTATCACCATCATCCTCATCACCACCATCATCATCACCACCACCATTATCATCACCACCACCATCATCACCATCATCCTCATCACCACCATCATCATCACCACCACCATTATCATCACCACCACCATCATCACCATCAACCTCATCACCACCATCATCACCACCACCACCACCACCATTATCATCACCACCACCATCATTATCACCATCATCCTCATCACCACCATCATCATCACCACCACCACCATCACCACCACCATTATCATCACCACCACCATCATCACCAGCATCACCATCATCATCACCACCATCATCATCACCACCATTATCATGATCACCATCATGACCATCAAACTATCGTGCACACCATACCACATGACTCAAGTTCACGTAAATAGACAGTTATAGAAACAAACAAAATAACAGAATACATACCCTGGCCCTTGTGGTTGACTTCTTTGGCAGCAATGACTTTGTTTATAACAGTTTGAAGGAAGTCATTCTCCCCTGCCACCCTGGGTGAAAAACGGGATGACATGTTCAGCGGCTTGTGTCGAATGGCGTCGTCCAACGCGAGCCTGGAGGGCACGGGACGACCAAGACCACAGGAGACAAGGGGGCAGAGACCCAGAGGTCACGGTAACAAGGGAACACAAGAGATCATCGTCACCGAGTGCGAGAGAGTCATCGAGTCAACGCACAACAAAGGACAGGATAGGTGACAAGAGAGACAGGGAAGAGCATTGATCAGGAAAATGCTGAACCACACAAGAGAAATAAAATGAGGCCAACCCCATCCCCAGGAAATAAATATTCATTAGGGTCCCGCTCTGATTCTACCAGACAATAATGAACCAGGGCACTTATCTGAAAATCACATAAATGGACAGCATTTAATCCCAAGAGATGTTTTGGCCATTTCTTCAACTTCAGGAATTCCTGCCCACAGCCTCGGTCAGGGGGCAGGTGGTTTGAAGGGGAAGGCAAAATCATGACAAAACAAAAGAGAGATCCCTCTAACCTAGGTGTGTGGGAGCTGGGGGAATCGCTCCACACCGTCAGACTATACGCTCAGCCTATGCTGCTTCAAAATATGAAACGAAAAGCTTAGTTTTTGAAGAACACAACAGCAATTGCAAATGCAAACCACCCATGTTTGGGAAGCCCATGGATCAGAGCTTTTAATAGAAGCTGTACTCGCATCAAGGAAATAAATAACAGGCAACATATGCAGAGACTATGTGCAAGTTCGTGTAAATAGACATTCATAGAAACAAAAATATAGAATACGAAAGGAGCAAGAATGTAAGTCATGTATATATAGGTTTTCAAATAATTTCTGGGGGGAAAAAAGGACAGTGTTATTCATCACGCGAGCCCACGTGACTCATGAGAGCTGAGGACTGCTTCAATTTGCCTCGCCAAGTTAAAAGGGACATAGAGAGAAATGTGCACTGTGCTTCCTTCCCTAAAACTTCTCCTGCCATCAAATAAATCAGTTTTAATGGAGCGAAAAACAGTTTCATTAGCATGACATTTCCCAAACAACTGGTATCAGAGCTTATTTTGCTATTAAAATCATGCAGATCTTTGTTTCTAATACCACAAATATTAATCTGCATATCTATCTTCCTTTAGTGGAACGAGGAGCCACAGTCACAGTGGAGTTGCGCCTGAACAGTACTTTTTAAAGTGAACATTTCCCCCAAAGAGCAAATCAAGATGGCTGCCCCCGTAATGCCTGATGCGTCCCAGGGGAATTCAGATCAGCAAACCTGAAACTAGCAAACCTGAGTTCTCCTCACTTTTCAAAAGATAACCCCCTGCAGACATTAGCAGGCAAGAGGTCATCTCACCTCAGAAATACATGTGGGCATCAAGAAATACTGAGGTCTCATACATCACAGCATGCAAACAGCACTGGCGCCTTATTTCTCAGTGCTAAAGAGGCAATTTCATATTATCATTTTGTAAAATGAGAATGCATTTTCTTTATTACCTCATACCTGCCCATGTTCAATGCTGAGGGGCCCCCTGTTTACTGAGGAAGCTTGCAGATGCCGTAACCTGCGCTCCCTGTCCCTCGCATGCTGCAGTGAGGACAAGAGAGCACTGGTGATGGACAGGCTCTCCAGCTGCACTGCCCAACGTGGCAGCCGCCAGCCACCTGGGGTAACCACACTCTAAATGGGGCTGTGATTGAAAATGAAATATTTCATTTGATTTAATTTCCGTTCATTTAAATAGCCACCTGTGGTGACCGTATGCAACAGACGCGTAAATCTAAAGCATCCAAACAACTGAGGTCTCGGCCTCCCATGATGCAGCAGACACACACCTGGACGCTCGGGGCTTCCTGGTGCTCGTGTGTCGGGGAGATTCGACACCTGCTCGCGGGCTACGCTTCAGGGCGCTCTCTGACCAGCCACCTGCCTGCAGAGAAAACCACTCCGGGCCGTGTCTGAAAGCCGGGCTGGGTGGTGGCAAGGCAGGGGGCCTCCCATCCATTGCCTGTGCTCACCCCCAAGTCCCCACTGAGTGTCACCAGCCTCCAAGCCCCCTGGGCCAACACCTAAATCTAAAATTTCTAAGATGAAATTTGTTCCAAGCTCGAAACCAGATATAAAAAAACAGGAACAAGAGAAGCCAGCGTGTAGGGCCCCACGCAGACGATCCCAGCCTCCTCGTGACTCGCTCTTCTGCTAGGACTTCACACGCCCGGGAGGGAGCTGTCACTCTCCATTAGCCGAAACCATTCCACTCCCTCTTCCTGGCTCTCCACCTCTGTCTGAGGGGCCCAGTGCCCTTGAAGTGGACACAGGCCATTAACCAGGTTCACGCCTGCTTTAATCTCCAGGGAAATAACACCAATTCTGCCAGCCTCTTCCACGGAATCGACCTTCCAATCAGAGAATCAATCTAATGAATCTCCTCCAAGTGCCTCTCAAGCTGCCCCACCTCTCGACAGCGCGGGGTCCGAACTGAATGGAGCCCACACGGGCGGGCCCGGGCACGCTCACTCCAAGCAACAGCCGGGCAGAAACTCAGCCGCCCACGACCTGCCTCCCAGTCTTATTTCTCGCTTTACAAAAGAATTTGTCACTATTTTATTGGGTTTTCTACTTTGCGAACAGCAACCTCCCGGGATGAATTTGAGAGTGCTGTACTCCGAAAAGGTGAGCTGGTCTTCGAACAAATCAATTATGTGAAGAAATACGCTCAGGGTAGAATTGTAATTCTGTGTGTCCTGAGCCGTCACGTGTAAAATCTTCCACTTCAAGACCATAAATAAACCTTAACCCGGGATTCTGGAGGCGACAAAAATGCCACGCACCGGAGCAAAATCATCAATTCCTATTTGTGCTGAGTTTATCAACTTAATTATGGAGATAATTATTACAAATATACATTTTCCATATTATATCTGCTCAAGTATTGTGCTCCATACTTACGGCTGAAAGGGAATGAAATGCTGTTTATCTTCATCGTCTACTTTTCCATTTATTATATCTGTTACATCCATCACTGGGGACAAGAAAAGAACAGAGGTTGTTTTGGCTTGAGTGTTATCATCACAAAAAACAAAGGGAAATCAGTGTCTTCTGACCAACAACAGCACAAACTTGACGGTGGGACTTTCTTAAATTCAAGTTCTAAGTATTTCCACGTGTGTACGACACATTAAATTCCCTGAAAGCGCTGGCCCAAAGGGGAGGGTCCCCAAGGGGCAAAACCATGTAACACACGTTTCCCTTATATCAGCCACACTGCGGAGCTCCACGGGGCGCGTCCTCTAGCAGCGAACACCTAAGGCGGGCGGGTGGGGCGGAGAAACAGAGCGCTGGACCACAGCAAGGTTCTTCTAACCCTGGGGGACCCTCCCCATAGCCAGTCCCTAGTGGGACCTTTTTGAGTGTCTACAGCCCTCTGACCTGTCATGGGCCTAATTCAGAGGGTCCCTGATGGCCTGACACCCCGGCCAAACCCAGCCTGTGGGCCTAGAGCACACCAGGAGCTCAGCAACTACGTGTAAGATGCAGCAAGTGAGCAAAAATGCAGCCACTGCATTGAGCAGCCGGGCCCTGCAGCTCCTGGGAAGTGGCCCAAGCCTCAGAGAAAGAAGGCTCAGCAGCCACCGGGCCTTGGAGACACCTCAGGGGTCTTGGCCCACAGTCCCGGGCCAGGAAGTTCTGTGGCTGAGAATCTGATTCTTACAAAAAATCTGTCACCAAAGGAGAAAGTGAAGGTTGGGGTTTGGAGGAGGGACTCACCCCAAACTGACCGCCCAGGGTCTCTACGTGATTCAGGTATGAGGCCTGGCCTTAAAAAGGCAAGACGTGCTGTTGGCTGCCTGGTGGTGATGGGACGGGGTGTGAAGGGTGCAGCCGACAAGAGACAGCACGGAGCGCTGGGAGGCGAGGGGTACAGCGGAAGGGACGTCAGGGTCACCGCAACGACAGGGGAAGGGGCAAGGCCAGGCAAGCAGGAAGGCAACTGCACTGGCAGCACAGAGGCGGGCAGCCGGCAGGCCCTGCCTCGCCACAGGCCACGTCCACGGCGCCACCCTCCCAGCAGCCAGAAGGGCCCAAGGATCCCCACTCCGGAGACACCCACAGCCCAAGGACCAAGAGGCTGAAACAGCGCACGGTGCAGACACCGCCGCGACAGCCGTGATTTTTAAATAGTAAGTAAAACGTTCACATGGCAATGTTAAGCGTTTTAAAAAGACAAAGTGCTACGGGCAGTCACTAGGCGTTTGGCTGCGGCACACCCTGAAAAATGATGTTGGTAAAAAACTGAGACTAAAGAGACAGATAAAAGCCAAGCAGGCAATAAGCAAACTGAAAAGATAAACAAGGACAGTCTGGTCTGCCCTTGATCTTCCAGAGGCGATGAATGTCTCCCCTGGTCGTCATGCAAGAAACCCAGCCACACTTCTGGAATCGAGACCCCGCTACGCGCACATGCTGACACAACCCAAGAATCAAGACAAGGACAAGGATGAAGAGAAGGTCGAGCAACGCAAGCCCACAGCCGCCGCGCAGGGACAGGGAAACGCTTCCAAACGGTGAGAGTAGAGCGGCGAAGAGGCCAACTGCTCAGAACAGCCCGGGACACGCTCCTCTCTCTACCGGGGCAACACGTCTCTCCCTCTCACGCTGTCCCCAGCAGCCTAGCGCACAGGAGGAAAAAGCGCCCTGTTTAAGCCGAGCGTGCCCCGCTTGGCGTGAGCCCTGCCTCCCCACCACTTTGCCTCTGTGCCAACAGGCCCCGAGATCCGTCACCGAGCACAGACGCCCTGCAGGCCTCTCGTGCTCAGCTTCCCTGCGGGCCGAGAACGTGGGTCAGGGAATCCGCCTGCAGCACCCACACAGGACTGACTTCTGAGACTCCACCCTGGGGCCCCTGAGCTGCGTGGACTGTAGTCACTCAGCGAAGAGCCAACACATATTTTGTTCTCTCCCATGGGACGGCTGATAAATCAAAGCCCTGGGTGCTAACATCCTGCAGCAGCTCCTGTCTGCAGAGCGTGGGGCCCGGGCAGAGGGGGCAAAGATGGATTACCGGCCACGCCAAAGGGCCGCCGCAGGCCCGAGGTCAGCTTCCGGGCGTTGTTGTCCCTCAGCTCCATGCGGCCCACCCTCACGATCTGACAGACGAAACTGATTTTCTCCCTCTTCAGGTCTTTGCTTCCGAGGTCCTAGAAATATTAATTTCCATAAATTATTTTGGAGAACCATTACTCAATGCAGGTTCAAATGAAACAGACAGGGAGAGGTGGATGAGGCGCCTGAGACCACCCTGCAGCCTGTGAATAAGCCGCTCCTGTGGCTAAAGGGAGCGAGGAACAGTCTCCAGTGAGCGCTAAGTGAGCTCAAGGTGCAGGTTTCAGAGCCAGGCCCAGTGGGGGCCCGTCTTTGTCAGGGCGGTTCTGAGCCAGCTAGCGCCCCAGCTCCAGAGGGGTCTGCTCTGGCTCCGATAATCGGTGCCTGAGTGACGGGCAGCAGGGGGCACGGACCCCTCATGAGAACGGGGCAGCTCAGAGAAGGCCTGCAGGTGCACTTACAGTGAACACAGCCCGCAGGTGATGGAGTCGGTCTATGTCCTTGGGCAGCCCGCAGCTCGACCAGCGCACCAGGTAGTTCTCACTGGGGAAGGAAAGAGGAACAGCAGGTGAGCTGCCCGGACACACAGGGGCACGCGAGGGCACCAGCCAACTTTCTGAAGGGGCCCTGGGCACGGCGCACACGGGGATAGGCCCAGGCTCCAGCAACCTCAGACAGCGGTCCCCCATGCACAGGTGAGGGAGCCCTTCCCGACCACCCAGACAGACTTGGGGGCCTCGCTGTGGACGCGAGGTTATTCCAATTGCCATGAATACAGCAAACGCCGTTGGCATTTTTTTTAAGAATTTTTTTTGTGCATACAAGAACTGGGGTACAGACCAGAGGTGTAGGGGGCATTGAGAGGATTCCTCAGAGACAGAGTGGGGAGCAGAACAGGCAGATCTACTAAAATCCACTGCTGAGGGGAGCAGTGGGGGGACAGGAGAGGTCTGCAGCGCCGTGTGGGTCGCTCCCTGGCTGGGGATGGAACTCAGGTCACCGTGGCTGGCAACAGCTTCATAGAGCTGAGACTTTAACCCCTGCACCACCAGAGAGGCCCTCAAAGTTTGCACTTGAAAGTGCATTTGTTCATTCAGGATGAGCACAGGGTGAGGCTCTTGGTTCTGCCACAGCGTAAACACCTTGCAGAGCCAACCAACCGCACATGGCAGAAACACAGACTGAGCCCCTCAGGGAGACACCGAGGACTGTCAGAGTGACCGTAAGCCCACCCTGTGTTCTGCTTTCTGTCATAAACTAATTTTTTAAGGTCTGAATAATACAAGGGAAGAAACTGAAGGTTTAAACACATACCATGCTGTCTGACCCGTCATTTTCCATCTGGGCAAAGACAAGGTTACGAGGGACCAACATCAAGAAGACAGAAAGGGACGACCCCAGAGATGACAGGAGCTGGGGAAGGGGGTGCAACATTCTATTCAACAAATACTGGAGACCTGACCCAGCAGCCCTGTCTAGACACTAGAATCCAGCCAGCCATCCCGGAGCAATACGGTCACTCAAAGGTTGACAAATGGGGTTACAGAGAACAAACGTGCAACAAGGCAAAGCGGGGCGTTGATCCTCACGGGGTAGACCCTTAGAATCTGCAGGATAGTAGCTCTGCATCCAAGCACCCACGAGCCTGCAGGACAGCCGCCCTCGCATCCAGAAGGAGCAGGGGTCCGGCTGCTTGGGGGAGGCTGCCCCGCGGCTGACTCTGTGGGCCCTGCCAGGAAGACTTCGGGGTGGGCCACTGAGCAAAGAGGAAGGGGCAGCAGGCCAGGGCACTGACCTGATGAACTTGGACTCCACAGGGTCGTACAGGGACATGAGGACTTCGGCATCTTCTCCTATTTTACAAACCACATTCTTGAGGTTGACAAACAGGGCCAGGGAAGGGGTGGCAGCAAATTTAGCTTGTCTGTTAATGTCCATGTTCTGCTTCTGAGACTGTGAGTGGAAATAAAAAAGCCAGGTAACGAGATCAACACCCAGTGAGCAGCTGATGGCAATGACACATCAACACCGTCCGCACAGTCATGCCCTCGTCCCCACTCCAGGGTCGCTGGACACAAGCATCCTGGGCACAGCACAAGCCTGGGACAATCTGCTCGGGCACATCCCTAGGAAGGCCAGACGTGCACCTGTCTGATCCGTGAGTAAGAATGACCATCAGGAATAGCTGCTTGTTTCGTTATTAGTTTTCCAATTAAAATCAACCCTGACATGGCTGTCAGGTTCATCACTATGTCCCACTGTGCCCGGCCCGGGACATCTAGGGCACTCAGGAAACGCTTGCTGAATGGACGGCTGCCCCATCAATCTATTTCAGAATATCTGGTGTCTACGCAATTCCATGAGGCCGTGGCTGCTATACCCAGGACCTCAGACACGAGCCACAACATATCGCCACCCGGATGTATGTCCCTGGCTTCTCGAGCTCAAGTTCACTCCCCGCCCCAGTCAAAGGGGAAATGCAGAATCAAGTCTTGTACATGAGACGAGAGGTCAGACTCAGCGTGCTGAGACCCTGCCTGCTCGGAGGAAGCCAGCGCAGGCCCCTGGGCGGTGGCTGCCTCGGCCTTTATTAGCCCCAGTTCTGGCCTCACTGAGGTGTCAGCCAGGCTGAAAGCTGTACTGGGAAAATGTACCGCGTGTGTAAAAGGCATATTACAGAGGCAGACTTACTTTTTCTTCTTGTAATCTTTCTTCCACTTGCTTAGAAGCTATTTCATGGGCTCTGAAGAGACTGATCGTGCTAGTTAATTCCGGATCCAAAATGTTCCCATCTTCGTCTCTCACTACCAGGTCCAAATCAAGAATTCTGGAATAACAGAAATTTAAGAGTTCATGAAAATGTGCTTTAACATGATTTCCGCCCCAGCAACTGAGCAAATGAGAACATTCCATTAAGTCTGGGTCACCCGTGAACATCAGGGAACAAAATTCTGTAAGGTTGCTTCATTGAATGTAGCACACCTACCCTGGAATTTAAAAAAGAACTCCAATTCTTCTATTGCCATAGTGACTTTACATAACAATTAGCAACTTTACAGATCTACAAAGCCCAAATGAAATAGTATGGATAACTATGTGAAATATAGACAATTTAAAGCACACACATACTACATATGTAAAATGTATGTATAGATGTATATAGGGGATCTCTACATATTGTGTATGTGTCGTGTATGTGTACATACGATTTTTGTGTGTATGTATGTCTGTAGTGCATATATATGTGGTGCATATGGTGTGTGTAGAGATATACACATTTGTATGTGTGTGTATTCATATATACTGTCTCTCACACACACACACACACACACACACACACACACATACTCTGAATTGATGGTGGGCATCATCCCTGGTGGGGAGGCAGGAGGAAAAGCTGGCAAAGAACCACACTCCCACCCCTTGGCTCACCAGCTCCCCACCTTCCTTCTACCTACAGCCAGCTCTAACTTGCAGATTAACCTGGATTTCTGATAAAGATGTTCTATTGTGTCTCAACCATATGGACGTTATTCACAATAATGTGAAGAGACTTTCTGGCCAGATGGCTCAATATGGTAGCCAGCTTGACACACAAGCAGCATCTGGCTAATAAATCTGCCCATCTATATCAGGAATTATTTGGAGGCAGCATTTTCTCACAATCCCCAAAGCCAACAAAGTGGCTAGGTGATAATGACCATGAGTTTCATTTCAAGAACAAGCAAAGGCAATTAATTATCTACAGAGAAGTCAGGACTGGGCTGCGGAGGTCCGGACTGGCTTTCCTTTGAGTAAGACCTGATCCTAACCGCAGAGCCCTCACAGTTTGCCTTTGGGATTTTCTTCCCGCTATGGGCAATCTGACAGAAGCAGGATTTTTTTTTTAATCAGACAGCAAAGGAGTCATTTGAAAGATAAATTTCAATTAGAAAATGTCTTTCACTGTTTCCAGTTGAAGGAGAAAGCTGACTTGCCAACGATCACGTTCCATCCCTCACACTCCCCTCTCCGCGCGCACCTTACACTGGGCGTCAGTCCGAACCCCGCTGGCCTGAGAGGTTCGGAACCACCGCACCGCACCACTCGCAAGGCCATCACCAAGCCTTATTCTTCCCTCCGTATAGCCACTGAGCAAACTCCATCAACGGGGCCTGGCCACCGGGGGGAGGGTAAGTGGGCCCAGACACCAACAGCAGAGGCTTTGGCTGGTTTGGGGGTGCCTCCAGGGGAGGGAAAGACACTTTTTTAAGCCTTTCATTAGTTGGACTTGGTAACATATTACACTAACAAAGCCACTCGCTCCCAAATATGGGTGGTCATGCCAGCTGGAAATTAGACCCGGGGAGGAGACAGTGCTGGTGTGGGCGGGGCCAGTGCTAATATGGAGGGCCAGTGCTGGTCTGGATGGGGTTAATGTTAATGAGGGTGGGAGGTCAGATGGGGTGTGGGTTTGCCAAGGCTGGTGTGGGTGTGGGCACAGCTACAAAGCCCCTGAACTAGTAGGTCCTGCAGGCCACACGGACCCAGGTAATGAGGAATGGAGGTCCAGGTCATTCCCCAGCCGTGAATAAACTGCCAACTACATACACATCACTCAGTCAGTCCTGCCAAGAAAGGTGGTCAGATCCACTTCCCAAAGGAGGCGTGGAAACATCTCAGGGAAACATTCAGGAAAGCCTAGAGCCTGGATCCTGAGTCAGGACCCTCTCGGGACAAAGTGCATGCTCTGTCCAGAATGCCATATGCAAACCATCAGCACAGAAAATGGCCTTGGGGGTCTTCTCCATATCGGTCTCTCTATGTCCGTCAGCTCATGTGGTTCTGAATCCAAAGTGAGCTTCCCAATAGGAGACCTGACGCCATCATAGACTAATTCCACGAAGACTAAAGCACCTTTGAGGAAGGGGGCAGAAACCCCCTGGAATTACATGTGACACGTGTGTGTCTCTGTGTGTGTGTGTGAGAAAGAGAGAGAGAGAGAGAGAGAGAGAGAGAGAAAGAAAGAAAGAAAGAAAGAAAGAAAGAAAGAAAGAAAGAAAGAGAGAGAGAGAGAGAGAGAGAGAGAGAGAGAGAGAGAGAAGAAAGAAAGAGAGAGAGAGAGAGATGGATGTTCACCCTCTGGAGAAATGGTTCACGATCTTCATCACATTCTCAAATGCCTTCCAGAAACCATCTTGAAATCAAACGCATCACTGTGATTTAATTTTGTGTTATTTTGTTTACTGTAGAAAGAACTAGAAAGATTGCACAGAGCATTGGGCTTTAGAGAAATCATGGACTAAACTTGAGTTCCTCAGGCGAAAAGCTGTCTTACTAAGGATTGTGTTTCCTATCAGCGTCGTAAATTACGTTTGGAAACACTTCCTTTCTTAACTAGATTGTTCCACGACTTAATGTACTTTGGTAGCTTCCTGCAGCCAAATTAAGCAGGTGGTTTCTGAACATAAGTTCAAAATGCGATACTCCAATAGAAAATAAAATCAAAGCTCCAAAACTTGGGTTTCTAGAAGCAGCTGGCCCTGGAGTGGGTTTCACTGCAACAATATCCAACACACCAGACGTCTCTGGAGGAAAACAGCCTTCACCTGCATTCTTCTGATCCAGACTCCCATCCATCATTCTAATTATGCTGCTTTGAGAAACGTCTCACACTTGAAAATATGAATTACCAGAAAGCAAAAATCATGGTATCATTCTGACGTAACAGAGAGACGGCTGAGTTCCCTCCCTCAGCTGAAGAGCAGGGGCAAAATTTCCTCTCCCTTGAGCTCTCTGTGCTGCTGTGCAAAGTGTGGGTTGGACTAAACCGAAAGTTCCCCAAACTGCTATTCCTCATGGTCCAAGTCAATTTTAAATCCAGGCATTTCCAAGCAGCTTCCAACGCATCACAGGTCAAAGCAGTAAGAACGAGGTGCCAGGATTCTGCATTTCCAAAGCTCCGTGATGGACTCTGATCTAGACAGACGAGCATCTGGGTACCAGAGACCCGGTCAAGTCAGGGCTTCCCGCAGCTCTGACATTATCTGCGCAACCAAATCGTTACTGGTGGAGCAGGCAGGGGCCCGCCTGGTTACAGAGGCTGTCAGGGAAGGCTGAGAGCAGCTCGTTTCCGTCCAGGGTCAGAGCAGCCAGGGGAGCGAGTGCACTGCAGCTGAGGGCAGGTGAGCAGCCCCCATGGAGGCCCTAGGGGCCATGTGGGTGGCAGCCCTTGCACGAGACATACCACACAGCAGTCAGTGGCTGCGTCCCTGAAATCGAGACTCACCAGCTACATGTTGTGGCCATATCTGGCAACCCTATATGGATGACAAGTTTTAAGGTCATCTTGGACATCCCCTCCCACTCTACAAACTTGGTATCCTCAGTGCAACACGTCCCCATGAGTGGAGGCAAAGACAAATGCTGTGGAGCCTCCCCTGGTGGCGCAGGCAGTTGAGCGCAGAGCTATGAAGCTGTCCACAGCCTCTGCAGCGCTGGTTTGATCCCGGCCAGCCGGCGAGGGTCCCACATGGTGCGGCAGACCTCTCCTGTCGCGCCCGCTGCTCCCCTCAGCAGTTTATTTTGTGAGTCTGCCTGTTCTGTTCCCCGCTCTGTCTCTGGTGAATCCTCTCACCCTTCCACACATCTGGCCTGTACCCCGGTTCTTGTATAAATAAATAAATCTTAAAAAAAAAAAAATGTTATGAATGTTATGAGCAGAAAGTACAAGTTCCTCCTGGGGGGAGGGGAGAAGGAGTAAGAATCACGGGGTCCGCTATAGAAGAATGAAGAGGAAAGGCTCCCAGCCCCAGCTCCCAGACTTCCTGCTGAAAAAATAGGGGGGTATAATGACTCCAGAAAGTTCTGATTTCCAGGATATAATAGAAAATGAAAACCACGCCATTATTTTGAGGCTAGAAATTCTGCTTGTGATAAAATATAGTTTTAGACTCCTCCAGGCGTAGGGGAGAATATTCTATTGGATAAATTAAGTGTGATATCATCTTTCAGATAAACCAACCTGTTTCCATAGTCGATCTTGGCCGTGACCTTCTTCTTCAGCTCCTTGAGCTCGTCCTGCGGCAGCGTGCCAGAGAGGATCTGGGAGCGCCACTCGATGAGATCGTAGATCATGTGTCGCACGCTCCGGAACATCTCCCTGTTATCCTGCTGCTCGTGAGAGAACAGGGCCAGGGGTAAAGTTTTGGCATTAGACAGGACCGTGGATTTCTTTTCAAATACAAATGTCGTCTATGGTTTATGGGATGAGATTCAATTCTTGTCAAATGAAAAGAGGTGCTTAGCAGGAAATTGGAAGACATCATCCCAAGTTGGTGCCCAGCAAAGTCATACCAGGGTATGAACGGCTGAGTCAAGAGGTTTTCCGGTGCAGGATCTGGACGGACAGGCTGAGAGCCAGCCCGTGACCTCCTCAGATCTGGCCCAGGCAAGTGCAGCCTTCAACTCCCTCACCACCTGTTTCTGCCTCCCCAGGATTCACGTGCCCTGTGCCACCCTGGCCAGCTCGGCCCAGAGCAGCCAGCCAGGCCTGGCAGTCAGCAGAGACCCGCAGGCACAGGCTCCTGGGCGCTGAGGCTTGCTCAGGAAACACTGGGGCCTTGCAAGAAGCTGAATCGGAATCCACAAACTCTTGGTGCATTTATGCCAGAAGGAAAACACAAGTTCACACTTCTTATCACTGCCTGTGGTTTACAAGGGGATGGATGTGCAAAGAAAAGCAACAGGCTTGCGACTGCAAGGGTACGAATCCTCATGGAAATCAGGGACCTCCCCAAGGAACAAAGACCCGGGGGGTGTTTCCAGGAAAAGAAACCGAGGTGACAAGGAAAAGATCCCAATCATCATGGGGCAGTGAGTGATTAAAATATGCTCATTGCTACTTTCACATCTCTGCACCTCTACCCCCACTACTTCTAGCATTTGACCTTCTTTCTAGAACATCTAAGGCCCCAACTACCCATTTCATAACCCCTGCCAGACTATTACATCCAACGAGCTCTTCTCTACAGTATCATCTTAGTTTTAATTTCTGAAATGAAAACTAAATGGTCAAAATTAATGCTTTATCACTAATTCGCCTAATGCATTTTTCTAAAGCCCTGTTAAGTATCAAAAATACTTAATATCTTTCTAATTTGTCTCCAATATCTACCAGAAGTTAGAGTCAAAAAAAAGGCAAAAAAAACACTACTATAAAATACTATAAGGAATTTTGTTTTTACTTTGACCAAATCCAACAATGTCAACCCCTACGAGGCAAATGTAAATTTCTGGAAAGAGCTCCCAGGCGCTCTCGGGGGCCGAGGCTATGTGTTGAAGTGTCCGCCGACACCCTCATCGGCGCTCTCCTGTTTGTTTGGCTGCCAGATTTTTGTTTAAAAATTGCTAAGTTGAACAAGTAACACCGACGACAAAATTGCTCAGATTTACACAAAACATTCGTGGCTAACTTTACGCTTTTTGGGTTTTGAGAGCATTTGATGAACAATTACTGCAACCGCTTATTACTGTGCATTTATCGGAAACCACTGTATAATCAAAAACAGCAAGCTTGCCCAGAGAGCAGCTGTGGGACTTTCGCAAGTTTTCTACGTTCCGAGAAATTGCTGCACTCACGTCCCTCTGGAGGCCTCGCGCTGTGCTGACAGCATTAGCATATGAGAAATCAACACTCTGAATAGAAATACAGGCTTAACAAAAGGTAATCTTGTGCAAATATGAATTTATGTGCAAAGCACTGCCCTGAGGGGATAGGAAATGGAAGATGTCAGAGCCTCAACCTCTCTGCATTAATAAGATTTCTCCCAGCATCAGGACTGGACAGTTGCACCAGCAGCCAGAATGCAAATGCTCTCCCTCTGTCCGCACCCCACGCATAAGTCCAGAGACTGTGGAGCTTTTCTCCAGCAAGAGGAGGCATTACCGATGCTCTGCTGATGGCAGAATAACTAATGAGCACCCCTCCTGCATCCAGAGAGGAGCCCTGACTGCTCAGCAGCAGACTCTCCCTCCCATCATCAAAATATAAACTCCGGGGGACACTCGTGCAAACTGCTTCGGCCTGTCCACCAGGAGCCCCAAAGCAGCTGGGTTCCCTTCCATTCCAGCCACTTTATTACTGAGGCCACAACTGCACCCCAATATAAAGCAGGCAGGTCAAAGGGCACTCAGCCCCCCTCGGTGGCCAGACTATAGGGTTCCGGTGCTTTCTGAGAATGAGCCTGTCCCGGAAGTTCTGCTTTGGAGGGCCCCAGGGAAAGGAGAAATCTGCGGTGGGTACAGCTGGGTCTGAAATGCCCACTTTACACCCCATTTTCTCACCACGTAGAGCTGCCTCCAGATGGTGGACCACTCGCGCAGGGTGGTGGTGACTTCCTGGATGAGCGGGAGGTCCCCGGGGATAACTGTCTCATGTTGCCTGGGAGGGAAGAAGAAAAGCACAGCTGAGTCCCGGCCTTCATGAGCCACTGCCAGCCACACCCTGCAAGTCCAGCGCTCCTGACGTGTCAGCCAGCAGGCGAGGAGACACGATGAGGCCGAGTCCACACGTGGGAATACCTCCACCTCGCGCGATGACAAGTAATATTTGCACAGGGCCCGAGAATGTCCATACATTACCCCACACGGGCGCTGTCTCTCACCTGTCAAGGTAAGATGAAGGAGGCAAATACTACCCCATTAAAAGTCTTCAGAACATCAAGGTCTGGGGCGCAGCAAGTACATTCATAATATGCGTGCCCATCCATCTTACAGGTGCCATAAATTACAACCAATCTGCCTGGCATTTAAATGCAGGTTTGGGTTAAGATGATTTTTACATTTCCATCAGTCACGGAACTCAGGATAGATACATTAAGCCCTCAGCCGTGGCGAGAGGAGCAGGCCACAGCCACGGGTGTCTCAGGTATTTTATCTCATCCCCAAACACTGATGGACTGATGGACGCCTTACCCTGTTCTCCCCACCCCAACAGGCTAACCCTGACTCCTTCCTAACTCATTTTCTATTTTACATTGTCTTTTAAATCAACCACTATTTTCTGGCCACATGGCCTGAGCTGGGCTGTGAGCTAGCGGGGTTCAAACTAGTTGGGGCAGGACAGCACAGGCACCCAGACTTCACGGCCTCAACTGGGCCTCCGGGCAGCACGGGGACAAGCACAGGCCCCTTCTCGGTGTGCAGACTTGCCCAGGGCCGCCTTCCGCTCCCTGATGGGCTCGTCCAGTGGCTGGAGTCCCCGAGGCAGAAACAGTGGGCGCCCTGGAGCCAGCCAGTGGTGGCCAAGCGGCCATGTGGGCAGCGGGAGTAGCAGGGACCAGACATCTGGGAGGGGCTGTGCAAGACCACCTCCGCGATGTGGCTTTTGCCAATGACCCTTTGAAGGGCTGGGACCTGACTACTCAAACAGCCTGGCCCCCTCGCCCGTCAGCAGGTCCCCAGGAAGGTGCATGTGGGCCGATGCCGTTATCCAGAGTGTACCAGGAGGGCTCCAATCCAATCTCACCGTGAAGACACTGGTCGCCAGAACCCAGTGGTTTTCATTTTCCGATCCTGCGAGCAGACGCCCCTGGCTATCAGATCCTGCGAGCAGACGCCCCTGGCTATCAGATCCTGCGAGCAGACCCCCTGGCTATCAGATCCTGCGAGCAGACCCCCCTGGCTATCAGATCCTGCGAGCAGACCCCCCTGGCTATCAGATCCTGGCCCCGCGTGTCACTGTAACCCCCTGCTGCCTGCCGGGGCCAGCTGCACAGCCCAACAGCGCCTGCCTCCTAGGGCTGTTGAGAAGACCTGAGACGAGGGACAGAAGGTCACACAGGGCGTGTGGGGGATGAGCAGAAACTGGCGCTCGGGGGTTTCCTGGCCCCTTGGCTCTGACGATGGAACTAGACTCCAGGGCACTAGTCAGGGCTGGAGCCCCAACCTGAGCAAACTGCAGAGGGGACAGCTGAAGGCGCGAGAACAGAAGCCTTCCAAAGAGAGGGCCAAGAATGGAGAAGCCCAAGGAGGGGCGAGCGTGGTGGGCAGGGGATGGGGCGGCAACAGAAACTGGGAGATGGCATCACAGTGAAGAGGTGGGGCGCGGCACTGGCGCTTGCCGAGGGAGGGGAGCACGGAGGAGGGGTGCAGTCTGAAACCAGGAGGCCTCGGGAGCGGAGCCGGTATGGAAAGGAGACGAAAGGTTATGGGGGAAGGCGCAGCATCGGTGTGGCGGTGGCGGCCGCACAGCCAAGGACATGATGGCTGGGATCAAGAGCAGAGGCCATGGCAGAGACCGTGCAAGAGACCCTGCAGGAGACAGGCCTCCTGCAAGAGCCAGGTGGGACCTGGAGGGCAGAAGGCAGGTGTGCGGCAAAGGAGGGAAGCCAGGAGAAAGCAAAGGGGCTGAGGAGCGCAGGGGGAGACCACCGTGGAGTCTGGAGGCAGCAGAGCCTCTGCAAGAGGCAGGAGTGGGCAGCTAGGGGTGGACGGAGCAGCAGAGGAGGACAGTAGGGCCAGGGCCCTGGTATGAGAACGCCACAGGCAGCCCCAAAGCATCAGCAGGGGAACTGCTGCTTGGCCAGCATCCCCCTCTCCGGCTCACGAGGGGCACCCCCCTCGGCCTGGTGAGTGTCTGTCTGTCTGGGCGAGCCACCGCTGATGGGGAATCAAAACAATCCCTGCTCGCTTCACCGGGGAGCTGGCTGATTACGCGTTCCATAGAGTCTTTCGTGCACGTCAAAGTGCTTTTTTGAGCAAATGATGCGCATGAAACCTTGCGGATTCTGACACACACAGATGTAAAACACACTCAAGAACACTTGATTCAATTATTTCCACGACAGGGTGAAAGTTTCAAAAGTTTCCCTTTTTATCCCTCCCTTTAAAACACTGCGTATAAAACAACTTGCCTGTATAAAAAATGCCATCTTACAGGTCATCGCCATTTATGCCTCTAAATTACCTTCTTCATTTTAATCACGCACCATGGAATGGCAGGGCCCCAGCTAGTCCTTTTCATATGTTAAAAGTACAGTGCTTGGAAAGGCAATTTTGTAATCAGCCAAAGAGATGTCATTATGCAGTAATCATATGATTAGTAATTTTATAATTTACATATTTAACTGAGTGTGAAGATGTGGCAGAGACAAAAAAGGAAAACATTTTAATGTTCCTTCTTCCAGGTTACACCTGTCTATTCATTTGCCATTCCTGCCTAATGGGTTCCTGTTCTACAAATGTCCTTTTAATGATCTTATACATCGTTTTAGGACGTGTAAGAACATACATCACAATTAGACCCACTGTACGTTCACCAGGTCCCAGCTGAACAACTGTCGCTTCACCCTAAACTCCATTTGGATCACAGTCTGCAAATTCTTCCCGGAAAGTGGACCCAGAGCTGGGGGCTTCGGAGCCTGGGCCTGAGGGGGCGGCTCCCATAGGAAGCCCAGCCCAGACGCGTCCCAAGGTGAACATCACAGCCAAGGACGACGTAGTTGGGGCACAGAACTCTTTAGGGGCTCAAAGTCATGTTGTGGACACCCCCAGATCAAAAGTTCCCTTTCTCCCCCACAACTCTGACCCCACCACAGCCAACCACACCCGTGACCCCGGCCCTGCCGCAGCAGCACACCCCGCAGAAGCTGGGGGCCAGACACAGACAGCGCCTCTCTGCCCGGCCCGAGCAACAGACTCACCCTTTCCCTTCGACGATCGCTTCTTTCAGATGAATGTATGAGGCAGGAAATATACCCTGTGGGGGAGACAAGACAGAGAATGTTATTATCGAGACAAATAGTGACTGCAAAGCAAGCCAGTGCCCCCAAAGTGGGGGAGGGTTGGATGACTCTGAGCTGTGCAGCTTTAGGCAAAGCCCCACATCCAGCCTCTCAAAGGGAACTAGGAAGAGAGCAACTCAGCGCGCCCAAGAGGCGAAGCAGCTGCAGATGTTTCGAGGCAAACAGAAAGACTCCCAGGGACCTTGACAGGCAGACAGCGGACAAGGATGCTGAAGAGCATCGCGGCTGGAGCCCCCTGACCGGTCCTCCTTCCACGAGGCTGGCCGGGCCGAGAGCTGGCCTGCCCCAGCAAGTCCTAGGGCCACGCGGGAGCTCGCCTGACCCGCCGAGATGTCCCATCGGGCTCCAAACAGAGGGGCCAGCTGCTAAACTCTGGGAACCAGGCGGACTTGCCTCATCTGCACAACCCCGGGGAGCAACCCAGCTTTGACAAGCACTCCGCACCCCCAGAACAGTGCACACACACGCCCTGGTGGGTTTCTCACAAGCACACTCGGCGGCAGGCACTGTCCATGGAGAGCCAGAGTGTCTCCATGGGGCTAGGCCTGCCCCCGCGCAGGCAGAGCCTCCCGTCCCGGGGGGAGCAAGGCAAGCACCCGAAAGGCAGGCCGTGAGGCCACAGGCACTGGGTCTCAGCACAAAGCAAGCCCTCCCGGCTCCTGGCGAGGGTCTGGTGTGTGGACAGGCTTCATGGGGCAGTGGCACCGGGGCTTCCCGGCACCTGTCCTGGACCAGGCTGACTGGGTTTCCCTGGCATCTGGTCCAAAAGGCTTACGTGGGAAACCCCAGCAACAGGTCTCGCTCAGGGCCGAGTCACACTCTTCTGCCCACCAGAAAGATTTCACAGGAAGGAGAATTAAGACAGAGGGGCAAGGAGTCGGACAGAAAGACAGACACCGAGCAAGAAGACCGAGGGAGCCGAACGCTGGGGGGCTCTTTCCAGTCCGTAAATGGGGAACACCCCCAACCCCAGATGGCTTTCAGGTACACCTTTGAGGTGGATGGGTGTGCGCTCGGGTGGAGGAGGAGACGAGCCCAGCCGGCTGGGTGGGGGCTCTGCCCCCCTTGGCAGATCTGGGCCTCCGGCGCTCACAGGACAGCGGCAGCGCGAAGCCAGAGGAGCTCCGCCTGGGTGTCCCCTGTGACCAGCACTAGCAGATCAGCAGCTCCCCCGCCCTCAAGCCGGATCTGGGGGAGGGGTCCCCCGAGGAAGGAGAGCAGGGATGCCCTACGCTCCCCAGAAGTCACCGGCATCCTTAGTTACAGGCTTCGGCCCACAGAAGCTTGGGGCCAATAAGGAGATAACGAGAGGCGAAGTTAAGAAGATGAGCCACTGCCAAGCATGACCAGGGACGCAGAGGCCCGAGACAGCCTGCCTGCAGCAGGGCCGGGCCTGGCTTCCAAGCCGCGGAATGAAACCGATGAGCCACAATTAGGTTCGGGGACACTAAGCGCGGAAAAAGCCACAACAGAGCAGAGCCCGGGCGTGTCCGCACAGGGAGCGGCGGGAATGGCAGCCTCCCCCCAAGTCCAGACAACCACGCGTGCAGACTGCCCAGCAGGCACGGCCTCTTCCTGCCGCAAACCCACGTCAGCGGCGTAAAGAGGGGAGCAGAAGCAGGCAAGAGCTTCGCAAATCTGTTAAGCTACTGTCAGGAGGATGTGAGCCTGAAGCCCGCAGCAGAGTTTATTTCATCTGAGGTCATTTGACCCGGATCATGCTCTTATTTGCCATGAGCCTAAACAGGATGGGGATCCTGCCAGCGCAAGAGAAGGGAGGCCCAGGACGCCCGGCGGGAGGCAGGTCTCGGAGGCCTGGGAGAGCACAGGTCGGGGCAGCCCCACATTTCTCAGATTCGAGACAGAGATACAGAGGGGAAGTCGGGCAGAAATGAGCGAGAATTGATTTCCTCTCACACTGAGACTTACGAAGGGGCAAAAACTGTGTTTAATAAATAGAAGGACTTACCTTCTTGGACTTTTTTCGTAAGGTGTAGCCTCTGTACCACCCTAAAGAAGCACAAAAGTTGAAACAGTTAGCACCGGCACACCCTCAGTGTGGGCCCCTCACCAGGCTCGTGACCCGAAGGCCAGAGACGTCACTGGACTCTCACCCTGAGGCCTCCACACTCCCGGATGGCCCCAGCTGCTGCACCCCCGCCCGCTGCAGGCCCGGCTCAGGAAGCACCGTTCTGGGGGAGGCCGCGCCCTTTGGACAACGGTCCCTGAGGGCCATCCCGGGTGTGCATTTTTTGTGTCTCCCACTGTCCCATTTAGATCCGGGTCACTGCCAAGGGCACATTCCAGCACCCTCAGATCATGGAGGGCTGCCCCATAACAGAACCCCATTGAGCCAACTTCCTCCCATCAATCAGGGGCGGCCTCTCATCCCACAAAGTACTTCTGTGGCAAAGATGGGGCCTCAGTAGGAGCAAAGCCCGGAACACAGGCCCACCTGCCCCTGTGGGTCTGGCCCGGACGCAGCCTCCCACTCCCGCCACGAGTGCAGGGAAGGAAAACAGCAGCTCGGAAGACGGCACGCCAGGGCACGCCAGGCCAAGCAGAGAGCAGCACTGACGCTGGGGGGGCCATGCCGGGGAGAGTGGAGGACACTCAGCCCCTCCATCTGCTGGCACAGGGTCCAGGGCCAGTCACCAACACCCCCAACAGCCTCCCCAGCACCCCAAGTGCGTGCACACATGCACGCACACGCGCGCGCACACACACACACGATGTCAGCACGGCCTATCCCCACACTCTGCAGCCACGTGGGCCCACCTCTCTCAGGAACAAACCAGGCAGGGCGGAGACAGGCGCTGCGGGGAGAGGCACAGAGAGCAGGTACGAAGGCCAAGGAGGGCGGCTCCCAGCGGGCAGCCAACTGCCATGTTGTTGCCCGCCACCAAAATTCACACTGAGGACGTGTGAATTAAGGACTCAGACACCAAAAATAGGCAAAGACTACAGCGTACTCTGAAAAAGGGTCACTTGAGCCATCAGAGCGGGCCCTGCACCCGGAGTGGGCCAACCCTCCAGTGCCCGCGTTAAGACAGCCTCACGTCTGCGTCCGGCCAAAGCCAGGACAACTGACTTGATGTTCCGATAGGGTCTCTCTGGGCTAAAAGGTACAGATGGAGCGGGATGTGACGCGAGCATGTGCAGGGCGGGGCCCAGGAACAGGGCTGTTTACGCAGGTCTGCACTTCTCGAGGGGCCGGCCGGGAGCAGGGAGTGCACACCCGCAAAGGCTCAGGGCCCCCCTCCCGTGCAGAGTGGACCGACGGACGACCATGGGCTGTGGTCTACTTCCTCTCTGCCCCACAGCCTACTAGAAAGGGCCTGGCTCCACCAGATCTAAAGGCAATGTTGTTGCTTGAATTACCATTTCTAATTAGTTCTCCCCATTCATACACCTCGTGGGGGTCAACCCTGCAGACAGGATGCAAAGCGACTACACCGAGACCCAGTGTTACAAAACTTCCAGACCTGAAGATCTAAAACTCAAGCCCTTCTGCGCAATAAGAACTGCAGCGTGAAAAGTAAAAGGGGCCTGTGGGTAGAACATGCAAAACAAGAACTTGTCTCCTCAAATCCAGGCCTCAGAACACGACCCCAGCGGCGTATTTGTGGGGAAATTGCAGCGACTGCGTCATGCCCCACATCGCAGTGACAGTATGTTTATGCCTATGAAAACAGGGTCACGGATTAAAAACAGAAAGAGAATAAGAAATAACAATTTGGATTCCTCTGAGGATGTTGTCAGCAAATTGGAGAATAAAAGGTGTCACAATCCACAAACACCTCAAAAGAATGAGGTAAACACTAAAGTATCTTTCATGTATTTTTTACAACCAGCTGAGATTTACGTGCATTTGCCCAAAAAAAAAAAGGAACCAAAACCTCAGAGGGTAAATATGGGAATTTTAAGTTTCCAGTTCATCGTAATAAAGCACGACTTACGTGCCAGAAAAACTCAGTACACCCCTTACCTATGAAACGGCCTCCATCAGGCCAGGAACTGGCCATACAAGAAAGGCACTGCCAAGCTCTGGAAGCGGGTGTGGCTTTGCCCACCAGGCCCCGGGAAAGGTGCTCAGAGCCCAAAACCAGGAGAAAAGCCCCCACACGTATACGCACCTTCGTAGGTTTCCAAGATGTGGACGGTGTCTCCGATTTGCAAAGAAAGCTCGTCCGCTCCCCTGGCGTCATAGTTGTAAAAAGCTGTTCAGGAGAAAAAGGAGATTAAAAGATATTAGCAGAGACCGCGCCAACGGCTTTTGCTCTTCTTCTTCGATTAATTAAATTACTTTTTCTTACATCACTGTAGTCCCCATGGTGCTCCCTCCACCATGTCGCCATAGTCCCCTGTGCGCCTCCCTCCCGTTCCGTCCCCCTCCTTTGCTGGATGGCTCAGTGCCACGGCTTGCTGGCTAGTTTTGACTTTTTCTTGACCTTTTGTTTGGTTTCTCTCTATTCCACCTAGAAGTGAGACATTCCCTGCTCATGGTTCGGAAGAATTAACATTATCAAAATGGCCATCCTACCAAAAGCAATTTACAGATTCAGTGCAATTCCAATAAAAATCTCAATGACATTTTCCTTCCGCTCATTTTAACTCATAAGATACATTCAGTCTTTGCCTGAATTATTCTCCAGGACAGCCACAGAGGCAGCCTTTCCTCTCAAGAGACAAATATAGAGGGTCATCCATTTCAGGAGAAGAAATCCAGAAGTACCTCGTAGCTCCAGACAATCCTAAGTGATCATTTTCATTATGGGAAAATAGATACGATGGAAAATTTGCCACCTTAAGCATGTAATTAAGTCGCATCAGTGGCAATCAATGTGGCACAACCATCGCTACTTCCATTGCCAAAGCTTTTCTTCGCCACTATCAATTTCCAAAAGTCTTCTTCACGCCAATCAGAAATGTCCCACCTATTAAGCAAGGCCTCCCCATTGCTCCCTGCACCCAACCCCACAAATTTTCAGTCTCTACCCTTGAGCGCAAATATTTTCCTCCATTTCACCAAATTTCAGTTTAAGTGTCCTCAACCGACAGAAAGCAGAGCTGGAACACACCACGCTCGTCCTTCCGCATCTCCCTGGTAGCTTCGTGTCTTCAAGGTCCATGTTGCAGCAGGTGTGAGAACGTTATTCTTTGCATGAGTGAAGAAAACGGAGGACGTGGCGAACATTTTTACTATCACCTCATATACCATTTTTTAATCTCCATTAGGGATTTTTTTAATCCATCAGAGGACTTTTCCCTGAGAATCAATTACACGTGGGCTGAATATTCTTTGGAACCAAACTGATTTTTGTTTTTCAAAGCTACCATACAACTACGGATATTGCCATTGAAAGCTACAGCCTCCCTGATATGCCTATCTGTGGTTTTACAATCCAATAACAGAGATAGGTCCTGAAAACTGACAATACTCTATAATCCCTGATGTTCTGGAATTTTCCCTGGCACAGAGCAGGACTGCATGTGCACTGTGTGTCCTCAAGTAACTAATCCCCGGTGGACCTGGTCGTGGTCACGCCGGCTGAACCCGCGCACACGGTCAGCGGTAAAGGGCCTTATTGGGGCCAGAGGTGCTTCGTTTTTATGGCAAGAAAGTCTCCTACCACTACCAGAATCCTTTTTAAAAAGCCAAAGCAAGCAGTCACATGTTCACAGAATTTCTGAACACTGAAGACTCACCTACGTAGAAAACCCCATTTTTTGCAAACATTTCCCTCCATTTCACCAAATTTCGGTTTAGTGTGTTCAACTGACATAAATGGTTATTAGACGTCATTAAGTTTATTTAGCATTTTATGGCGACTCTTCAGCAAGAAGTAAGCATGCAGCACACGCTGCCTCTACCCATCAGAATCGTGCTCCCAACCATTAGGATGCAGAGACGCGTTTACCACGGTCCTCAAAAGCGCCCTCCAGCAGGCCTACTCTGCTAGAGAGGCGGAAGAGACACACATCAAAAATAAGATGAACACGTCCACTGTAAGCATGTCCCGGTCCAGCTGAATTGACAAGACATGTGCAAAGCCCCGAAGCACCTGCCTCCCTCCCTGAGGTCAGCGGACAGAAGCAGTTGTGACCATCTCCTACAGAAACTTCAAACCGAACTATGCACAAGCCTGAACGACCATGGACTTGGAGGTGAGGGTGCATGCACCCCAGGTCGAGAGACGGCCACCCCCAGCCCTCTGTTCTTAGAACATTACCCAAGTAACCCCCCATTTAGAGGTGAATCGAAAGACTCAGGATGACTGGACAAGGGTGTGGCAGGGTGGGGATGCTGCCGACAGAATGACACCCGCAAGCCGTCCCTATCTGACTCCCCAGAATCCGTGAGGATGCCCCTTGCAAGCAGATGGGGGATCCTGGGTTATCCAGTGGGCCCCACGTGATCACAGGGGCACAGAGGAAGGAGGCGCGTGGGGACAGAGGAGGCGTGTTGATGAAAGGAGCAAGGGCAAGGTGAGGCAGGAAGGGACCTTGAGCCAAGGAAGGCGGGCAGGTCTAGAAATGGAAAGAAACAGATGCCTCCAACCCCCTCCCCAGGCCTCCAGGAGGAACCAGCCTGGCCCACACCCTGATTTAGGGCTGGTGCCCTCCAGACCTGTAAGATTGGGTTTCTGTCACTTCAAGCCTGACATTTGTAGCAATCGTCTGTCATTGGGAGCCACTCACAAGGGGGGCGTGAGAAACCACCCGAGGTGGTGCTGGCCGGCCGCTGGGGTCCCGCACTGGGACAGCGGGCGCCGGGCTGCAGGCTCTGGATCCTGCAGCCCCTGGCTGTGCGATTCCCGATTCTTGGGTGCAGACAACCAGAGAGCTCACCCCCGTGAATTTTTCTTAAACAAACCCAAAGTATCCACCGGGCTCCTTGATTAGTCCTCATTCAGGCGGCTGGACCCTTCCAAGCCGCCCCAGAGCGGGTGGGTGCAGGGACGTGGTTCAGAAGCGTCTCTCCTCGGTGAAGGACCGATGGCGGGGCCTGCGAGTCTGCATGAACAGAGCAGAGTTGGCAGCCTTTGTGCAAGTCGCTGGGTTTATCCTCTTTCTTCTCATCGGTTCAGATCTGGGAACAAGTGCAAGGTGCCCGCTGGGGAGCAAGGTCATGGCGGGTTAATCATCCACACTGTGGAGCGGGGTGTCGGCTCACGGCATGGGGTTATCTCCACAGATGCCTCCTGCTCCTCCAGGCCGAGCCTGGGCCAGGGTGCCCTGGGGAGCGCGCACCCCGTGTGACCTTCTCAACCTGCAGCTCCCCACGGCGCGTGTGGAAGTGAAACGGGAACGGAGAGGAAGCGGCGTGGAAGGTCTTTCCAGGATGGAGGTTTTGTTTTTTCTCGGGAGGAGCCGGCAGCAGCCCAGAGTGAGCAAGCACGTGGATCTCCTCCCACCAAATAAGAAATTAACATTCTGGTCTGAGCCACCTGTACCCCGTATGCACCAGAGACCCGACAAGGCAAAGTCATCGCCTATGATCGCCCGAGAAACTGTCGCCCAGGGTGTGAGGAAAGAACTGGCTCGCGGACCAGGCAGGAAGACTCCCATCTGCACCACTAGGACTCATAACACGGAGCAGGAGGCCCCTTGCAGATGAAGCGCCTGCTGCTGCTGAGGTGTGATCCTGCGACACCAGGGATGGCGATGCTGATGGTGGTGCTGAGGAGATGCTGATGCTGATGGGGATGGAGATGCTGATGCTGACAGAGATGCTGATGGAGGTGCGGAAGGAAATCCTGATGGAGATGCTGATGGAGATAACGCTCTTGCTGCTGCTGCTGCTGCTGATGCTACTGATGCTACTGGCTGACATTTACCGAGTATTCCATGGGCGAGGCAGCAGGCTAACAGCTTCACATGTTCAGACTAATTTTACCCTCAATGGCTACGAGGTGGATGTACAACTCTTCCCCTCTCCCTCATCCGGGTTTACAGCAGTTCAGTCAGCCCACATACAACAGGCAGGGCCAAAGGCCAGCCTGGACCAATGGTCAGAGGCCAAAGTACTTCTCAGTCTCTTCCTCAACCCTCAGCCACAGTGGCCCAGCCCTCTCTGGGCCTCAGATGACCCTCCTGATGACTCCATTGCAAATCACAACATCCAGGTAAACAGGGGTGAGCCTTCCAGACATCCCCAGCATCCTAAACAGCATGCTAGCACAGTCCTCATTCCTTACACAGAGGAACCCAAGTTGGGGGTCATTCCTGAAATGCAAGGCTGGTTTAACACCCGAAAATTAATGCCTGAAACTCACCGCACTACCAGGTAAGGAGGAAACATGGACAGATCATCCCAACGGGGGCAGAAAACACATTCAATGAAATGCAACTCCTACATGTAAACACAAACGAAAAAAACCCTCGGCGGCGCTCACATAGAGAAATGTCACTACACAGGTTGATTCATTAAAGCACAAGAGAAAGAACTGGGACATAACACGTGCCAACACCCACCTACATTTTAAACGATTCCGTCTTTTCAACGAGATCCATTAGAAACATGCAATTACATCTCAGAGCACACCCCAACCACGTCGCCACCTTTTAAAGTACAAATAAATGTTTTATGGATTAAAAATAAAATAAGGGAAAGAAAGCCACTAAGTCCATCAACCCACTTCCATGTGAGAACAGACAAGGGGAGACTGATCTGAGGTCACACAGGGAGCGGGTGGCCCAGAACTCGGCTGCACCTTCCGGCTGTCTCTGCACCCAGCACGCCTGGCCCCGAAGGCACCAGCTCTCACTGAAATGAATGATATTTTAGCTGGTCTCCTGCGCACACTCTTTTCTTCTCTGTGTTACCAATTATCTTTGGGGAACCTTACTCTCAAACACTGCACCACCGCCCTGGAATTTCAAAACGATGCTAAGCTCCGCAGCTCAGCATTCACCGTCCAACGGGAGCTCAACCCGCTCTGCCAATCTCGCCCCCCCCACACCTCCCCCTGCCCCGCGGCCCCGTCCAGGCTGCCATAAGCCGCTCCTGCTACTGGGATTGCCCCTCTTCTCTCCACCTGGGAGCGCCCCTTGTCTACAAGGCCAGCCTTTAATTCACATCCTTCTCCAGATCCTCACCAATTCTAACTCCCCCACCCCCGCACCATAAAAGGCACATGCACACGTGCATTTGCTGCGGGCGCCCGAGCTTGCCCATAAGCTCCATGACACCCCAGTGTCTTGCAGGATGGCTTCTCTATACGTCTGTCTCCCCCTCCAGACCAAACTCCTGCAGGGAAGTAAACATGTATTAATCAATGGATTGCCCATAGAAACTAACACCATGCCTGCAGCCACCCGATAATTGTTCACTGAACTTAACCAGATCATGAAGTAATAATCCTTCTTGTGTGGTTGGCAACAGAATGAAAGCAAAACCTGTATTCTCTGTTCCTCTTCAAAATGATCTTGCCCTCTGCAGAAAGACCCAGGCTCTCTGTGTTATAGGACAGGGAGAGGGGCAGTCCAAACCCCACAAACCTGCCTATTCTACATGGGTTCTGCCATCCGCCGCATCAACACAAAACATAGGAGACTTTAATGGGAAGGAACTTTAATAATAAAACTAGGAAACAATACAGGAAAGGCAAAGAGTCTAGTTTCTAAGTGAAGCACCCAAAGTGACCCGTCCCCTCATGGGTAAAACTCCATCCATATGGGATCGGCCCAGAGCAAGGCTCCAAAGCCTGCCACAAGTCTAAAGCATCTTCCAGTGGGGGCCCACAGAAAAGGGTCACAAACAACCGGACAAGCCCGGAAGGAAAAGAGCAAAATCAACATCAAGATAAAAGCTGCCATGGTCACCTCCCCACGGGTCTCACCCACATCTGTGTCACCCCGTCCACGACCAAAAGACAAGCACAGTTTCTTTACGTGTCTCTAGGCTCCATGCGCCTCCTCCAGGTCTCCTTCTGGCTCCATCCTGCTTCCTTCCTCAGTCTCTTCTTCAGCTTCCCCTCTTCCTACTCAGCTCCACCCTCCCTTGGGAGGGGCAGGGAACCTCCCCCTTTCCTGGGGACCACCCTGTTACACCTGGACTTAATCAATAACAGAGAGATACACCAGGCGCTTTGCTGCTCAGCTTTGTGTCTCTCCCATCTGATGAGATAACCGCCATTTGCACGTGAAGCCTCCTGAACACATCTAGGGTGAGGGTCTGGTCACTCGTCACTTCTGGAAATCTGCCGGGCTGAATGTCTCTCCATTTCACACACTGTCGCTGGAAACGTGACTTTAAGATCTCAAATAGCAATTTAAAAGTTAATTAATTCTTTTGAAAAGTTAATTTGTGAAAATGAATGGCCCTGTTTGTGATCTCATTCCCTTTGTCTTGCCTTGATTTGGAAAAAAATAGTCCAGAGCAACCATCTTCTTAGGGTATGGAAATGCAGATCATGTCCCTACGGAGAAAGTCAGAGCCCTTCTGTGCCCCCACAGGGCTCATTCTAAAGGGCTTCCCTCTGCTGGCCTTGACTTTCACAAACCCCGCACTTTCGTCTTGCCTCTGCCGACCACACACACTCAATGTTTCCCAAGGTTCTTTCAGCCTCCTGCTCTGGTCCAACACTGAGCCGGGGCTGGAGGTGCAGAGATGAGCTGAGCCAGATGCAGACCCGGGGGCAAAGTCACCCCCAGCTGCTCTCTAAGGAAACACCCCTTTACACACTGGACCCATTCAGGAAATACAGTGTAGAAAGAACTAGAACATTACAGGCATCCTTTGAAATTGATTCTGGGCAGAGGCCAGCCCCCACCTCCACCCTACACTGAAGCTGGGGGTTGGGTTGTCCCTAGATTTAGCTTCAAAAAGGGTCTGGTGCCCACACCATCGCTAGCCTCCACTACCTGAAAAACAGGTCCTTCCACCACTCTCACTGGGGAGCACCCAACTCCAGCAGCATTGGCGAGTCCCAGATCACTGGGCCAGACTGATCAGTCTCATTTTTGCTAAACACCTGAAAGTACCTGGGGCAAGGAGTCCCTTAAGGGGAGGGGAGGGGAGGGCGGGGACGGAAGAGGGAGTCTTACTGCCCTGCTCTCAACAAGTTACCAGAAGCATTTTCTCTAAAACTTTTCTAAAGATACACTGAAAAAAGGAAGGAAATCTCTAGGAGTATACTTCACCAAGGAGCCAAAACACTGGCACACTGGAAACTATAAAATGTTGCTGAAAGAAACGAAAAAAGACCAATAAATGGAACGTTCTCCATGTTCATAGATAGGGAAATCTAATATTGCTAAGATGTTAATGCTACCCACAGCCATCTCCATAGGCAATGCAATCCTCCGAAACCCCCAAAGATGCTTCTGCAAAAATAAAGAAATCCATCTCAAGGGACCATGAATAGCCTGTTCTTGAAAGAGAACAAAGTTAGAGGCCCCACACTTGCTGATTTCAACACTTTGTGCAAAGATACGGTCATGAGAACAATGTGGCAGGTGTACTGACACGGGTCAGTGGAAAGCGGAGTAAGCTCTCAGGCGGATGGTCAAAGCATTTTCACGAGTGTCAAGACCATTCACTAGGGAGAAAGCAGTCTTTTCAACAAACGGTGCTGGGAAAACCAGGCATCTACTTGCAGAAAAATGACTCAAAAAATATCATTCACAAAAAATAACTCAAAATGGAAGAAATACCTAAAGTATAAAAACTAAAACTATAAAACTCTTCAAAGAAAACAGGAAAAAAGTTTCATGACCTAGGGAATCACGTGGCCATGATTTCTTGCCTATGACACCAAAAACACAAGCACAAGCAACAAATGAAAAAACTAGATGTTGGATTTCATCAAAATTTAAAACTTTTGTGCATCAAAAGCAACTATCAAGAGTGACAAGGCGGGGCCTCCCCTGGTGGCGCAGCGGTTGAGCACTGGGCCCACAGCCTCTGCAGCGCTGGTTTGTTCCCTGGCCACCGGCCAGGGTCCCACAAAAAAAAAAAAAAAGAAAGAAAGAATTCCCATCATTCAATGACAAAAACAAAAAACAAACACAATAAAAAAAAAATCCACAAAGGTTGAATTATCATTTCTCCAAAGCAGATAGCAAACACCCAATAAGCACATTTTAAAAAAAAAATTCTCAAGATCTCCAAACAAAAACCACAGTGAGGTATCACTTTACATTCACTACAAAAGCTAGTATCAAAAAAATAGAAAATTACAAGTGTTGGCAAAGATGTGAAGAAATTGGAAACCTGGTCCGTTGCTGGGAGCAACACCAAATGGTACAGCTGCTGGGCAAAACACTTCCAGGGGGTTATAAAATATTAAACATAGAATTATCATATGATGCAGCAATTTCTGGATATACACCCCCAAATAACTGAAAGCAGGGACTTGAACAATTATTTGTAAATGCAGGTACGCAGCAGCATAAATCACAAAAATAGCTAAAATGCAGAGGCAAACTGTGGTACAGAGGTTTAATGGAATATTACTGAGCCTTGAATAAGGAGGAGGTGCTGTCACTTGCTGCATGGGTGAACCCTGAGGACATTGTGCTAAGTGCAGTAAGCCAGACACAGAAGCCCAGATACTGTGATTCCACTTACAGGTGGTGCTTAGAGTAATCAAACTATTAGACAGGTCAGGGACGAGGAGAAAGCAGGAGCTGGTACTTCATGGGAGGGAGTTTCCGCTGGGGGAAGAGGGAAAAGCTCTGGAGACAGCGCCACGACTAAAGGAATGTGCTTGATCTCTGAGCTGTGCATCAAAAACTGGATAAAGTGGAAAACTTCTATATAGTTTACCATAATAATAAAAAAGTGCAATAAGTAACAGGAAAGGCAGGAAGGCCGGTGGGCACGACCCCTCCATCACCCTGGGCAGTTACCACCCTTCGCGAATTCACCCCCATCCCAGCTGGGGAGCAGCTTCCTCCCCCAGCTCAACAAGTCAAGTCCAAACCTTCAGGAGAAATGAGGCAAATAAGGCACATGGGGTCAAGGGCAAAGAACTCCTCCTCCAGGCTTGTGAGTGTCTGATGGGCTCCCCCACGCTTCTGGAAGGAAACTGTTCCCCAAGTCACCACGTGACTCCTGGTACCTCTTCCTCTGGCTAAGTGAAGCAGAGATGGTTCCTCGGGCCCAGATCACCCCCCGAGGCAGTTTCCTGCAATATTTGGATGCCAGAATCATGGAACTCCTCTAAATAATTCAGGGAGTGCAGCGGGGCCAGAGTCCGCCAACGGGGCTTCCGTGCATTCACGGTATCTTCTTGCCTTCTAGATGGAGCAGGTGGGAGGGGCGGCGAAGACAAGAGAGTGAAAAGAAATACAGAACAGGCTCTTCTCAAATTCTAATTGAACTGACAGACACGATTCAAAGAGATTTTAATATCTTTCTTCAGAATAATGCGCCTCAGCCACAGCTAGCCAGCCAGCGCCTCATTTCCATCTGGACGAAAAGGTCACAGCGCCCAAAACACGCGGGTTTCTTAGGAAACACAAGGAATGGTCACGAATGGCGGCTGGTTTTATTGCTTTTCCATAACGGGAAAAATAAGATCCCCCTTCTGCACACGTCTATCGTTCATCAGGCCAGCGCGGGGCCAGGAAACCACTGACCTCATTATTGATAGTCCTCGAAAATCCACCCACAAAATAAGCAGAGACTTAGCTGACCTGCAAATTATCCACTTTTGCATTTAATTTTGCTCAGCAGCCAAGAGGTGCAGCGACGAGATAGGGGAAAAGATGTAATCTCTTTAATCATCCTTCCCAGGCAGAAAGGTTATTGCAAGTTAAGAAAATACAGGCCAGTGAAAATGCTGGCACCGGCCCTGGACGACGGGATGGACCATGGCCTTGCCCCGCGGGGCCGGCACCGTCACAGGCAGAGGGCCACGTGGGGCCTGAGTCGGTGGACCCCACAAGCAGGGGCTGGGCCCAGTGAGATTCTCCAGAGGGACCTCAGGCCTCCCCGCAGGTCTTGCTCCGGTCTCTCCCACGCCTGGCAGGACTTGCACCTCCAGTCAGACAGGTCCACCCAGAGGACTGGCCAAACAGGCACAGCAGGGGCCTCGGGGCGAGCCCGGGGAAGGCACAGCCAGAGACCAGGAAGGGGAGAAAACTGGCCTCGAAACCAGTTATTTCTGAGAGTAAATGACAAGGCCACTGTGTCCGGTGCCCACCTCCTCTTACAGGGCTCCCAGGAAAAGACACAGGCGACCATCCCCTTCCTGTCCTCCCTCTCACACCATTCAGTCTACTATTAATCGTGACAAAGAGAGGGAGGAACAAAAGGAACATTCTAGAAAGCTAGTTTGCTTCTGCTTATTTTACGGCAAAGGAGAAAGAGCACATGTTCATGGGGAATTCACAAACAGAACCAGCAGTCAGCTTGGCGCGGGGAGGGGGGACCTTCGTCCTTCTGCAGCAGAAGCCCAGAGTCCCCCAGCACGCCCACCCCGGGCCTCTGTGATCACCGTTTTCCGTCTGGAATGCCCTCTCTGCCCCCTCTTCACCTGGGTGGGTCCTCCAGGTCATCCCTCACCTGAATGAAACCCCCCCTGTCACTTCCCGCCCCAGGAAGCTAGGGGAGCCCTCGAGGAGCCGGTGCTGCCGGAGCCCCAGCCCAGGCGTTTGCTCTCTGCTGCCAGGCCCAGAACTTGACAGATGCCCAAAAATGTCTGCCACATGGGGCCAGCCTGCGCCTTCCTCCTCTCGCCTCCCGGTGCCGGACGGCTCTTCCCAACGCTGCACCCCGCTCCTCCACACCTGCCCGCGTCTACGACACACACGGAGAGAACATATATTCTACAGGGACTACAGATCATTCCATATAATGATACGTCTTTGATTATATAAAAATGAGTTACTATCTGTGGCCCTTTACATCTGCCTTCTCCCGCTCAACATTGCTAGGCGCGCGGTGCCATGTCGACAGCCGCTCTTCCTACTGCTAGACGACACTCCCCGCGTCGGCGCATCCCAGCCGTGGTCCTCCCGCGGGCAGAGGAGCAGGTCCTCCCGGGGACAGAGGAGCAGGTCCTCCCGCGGACAGAGGAGCAGGTCCTCCCGGGGACAGAGGAGCAGGTCCTCCCGCGGGCAGAGGAGCAGGTCCTCCCGCGGGCAGAGGAGCAGGTCCTCCCGGGGACAGAGGAGCAGGTCCTCCCGCGGGCAGAGGAGCAGGTCCTCCCGCGGGCGGAGGAGCAGGTCCTCCCGCGGGCGGAGGAGCAGGTCCTCCCGGGGACGGAGGAGCAGGTCCTCCCGCGGACGGAGGAGCAGGTCCTCCCGCGGACGGAGGAGCAGGTCCTCCCGCGGGCGGAGGAGCAGGTCCTCCCGCGGGCGGAGGAGCAGGTCCTCCCGCGGGCGGAGGAGCAGGTCCTCCCGCGGGCGGAGGAGCAGGTCCTCCCGCGGGCGGAGGAGCAGGTCCTCCCGCGGGCGGAGGAGCAGGTCCTCCCGCGGGCGGAGGAGCAGGTCCTCCCGCGGACAGAGGAGCAGGTCCTCCCGCGGACAGAGGAGCAGGTCCTCCTGCGGACAGAGGAGCAGGTTCTCCCGCGGACGGAGGAGCAGGTCCCCCCGCTCGCAGCTGTTACAGAGAAGGCCCCATGAGGCTCCTCACACAAATCTTTTTATGATGTTCCCAGCCCTCGGGGCTCAGCCTTGATGAGGCGTCTCCACTTCGAGAAGCTGATCCGCAGCCAGCAGGCGTGGGCAGGCCCGGGTGCCCCTCCAGCCTGGAGCTCCCGGGACAGGCGCCCTGGTCACCAAGGAAACATCTGGCTTCTCTGCACTTTGCTGAAATGCTCCCTTCGGCTGTTACATTATTTAGCCTTGATATGAAGATTAAAAAACAATCAAACCCACTTGGAGAAAAACACTGAAGCAGCGCACACGGGGTGCTTCGGAAGGCAGCGCCACGGAGATGGGGGCTGCGGCCGGGGCTACCCGGCACACACGCCGGAGGGGTCTGCTCGCCCCCCTCCGAGGGACATTCCAGAGACAGAGCCCCATCTTCTCACTGCGCTCGCCCCTGAGCACCCCCCGAGTCTGCACAGCCCGCACAGCGCCTCCCTTTGCAGAGGAGGGGGCACCCCGACACAGGGACTGTCGACGCGCCATCTGATGCAGGACCCCCCAGCACTAGTCCCCCTTCCCAGGCTGGCTGGTCCCCGGGTGACCTGTCACCCCCTGTAGACCTCTCAGACCATCCTGTGCTCTGAGCAGACTCGGGACCCGCTCAGGCCCCGAGCAGTGGGGTATTGTATACGCCCCCGAGGCTCCGGGCCTCTCTCCGATTAATGGGGTGATGCTAGGAAGACGGCGCCTGGCAGGTGCACAAGAGATACTGCACGCAGGGCCTCCCCAGCCAGGGCTGGACGCTGGAACACGCGCAGTAACGCCACTGCCCTGCAGAAGGGCTCGCGCGGGGCAGGTCAGCTTCCCCCCCCCCCCCCCCGCAGAGCACGTTGACGGCAACCCGCAGTCCAGCTTCTTTCCAGAAGCAGCTTGACCCTGTCCCCCCCACTCCTGCCCTCCTCTCCTGCCTGCCCCCCACTCCTGCCCTCCTCTCCTGCCCCGCCCCCACTCCTGCCCTCCTCTCCTGCCCCGCCCCCAGCTCCAGCCTCCCGGCCCCCCAGCCTCGCCTCCCTGTGGGGCTCCCAGGACTGGGCAACAGGGCCGGTCCCTGCTGCCAGCGCAGAGGGGACATGCCAGCGGCCTGTGGGGCCTCAGCGCAAGGTCTGGAAACTGCTCTCTCAGAGCCTAAATAAAGGTCAGGGCCAGCGCAGGCCCCCTGTCCCGGCACTAAGGGCTGCACCCCAGACTGGCGAAGCTCAGGCGGGCTGGCATGCTAACTGCTAATGAGCACGGCCTCGGCCAGGCTGGTCCCCGGATGGCAGCATCAACGGTGGGCGGTGGCAGCGGGGGCCTGGCCCAGATGCCCGGGGAGGGCGAAGGGGGCATTTCCACACCTCCCAGGGAAGCGGGGGACGGTGGGAGACCCGGGCTCGGAGGAGGGAGCGAGGGTCCGGGCTGGGCCAGCCCTGGCCTCTGGCGCTCCCGCCGCGGATCAGGCCGTGGCGCGGATCAGGCCGCGGATCAGGCGTTTGGACAAAGCCTGTCTCTGGCACTCCTGCTGGGCAGGGAGCGCGCCTGTGGGCCCCAGAGGACGCAAGACAAACCTTTCCTCAGCAAATCACTTGATAAATTTGCCTTCCAGAAACGGGGCCAAAGACGGGGCAAAGGCCGCGTTCATGGAGAGGCTGTTTGCAGACAGCCTGCCCTCGGGGGTGGCCCGCCAGGTCTGCTCACAAACGCGGTGCAGTGTGGACACCAGGCACGAACACAGACTCCAGACGCGGCAGCCACACAGCAGCGGGCGCGGGAGGGTCGGTCCTGCCTGCCACCACGCTCGCCAGCTCCAGCCAGGGCGGGACGGCCTCGACCCCAGGGCCCACACAGCCTGAGAGGCCCTCATCTCGCCAGCAGCTGGACCCCACCTGCCCAGGCCCCATGCTCCTGGATGCCAGGACGGCTACCCGACTTCAGGGCCCAGTGCAAGCAAAGAGCAACGGCCTAATTCAAAAAGCACGAAACATTCCCAGACAGTAGGGGGGCCGGGAGCCAAGCACAGCAGGAGACCGGGTGGCCAGGAGGTGGGGAAGCAGGAACCTCGAGCCCTGCTGGTGGGAAAGACGGTCGCTTGGAAGACAGTTTGGAGCTGCTCAAAAAAACAAGCCTTAGCTAATAATTGGCACAGCAGTTCCGCCTCTGGGCATGTCCTCCCCGCGAGGAAGGGCCGGGGGGGGCGGGACATCGGGGTCCCCTGCAGAGCCGCACATCCGCCAGAGGTGGCAGGGCACCCCGGGGCCTGGGGAGGGATGAGCAGATGAATAAACACAAGCGAGCACGGCGCCTGCCCCCCGGGGAGCGGGGCGAGGGTGAGGCCGTCGTGCTGTGCTAAGTGGTAAGTGACATCAGCCAGTTACACGGCAGAGACCTCGCCTGACCCGCCCCCAAGCGGCAGCCGGGGCCGTGGGAGTCACAGAGCCCGAGGCAGCGGGTGGCGTCCAGGGCTGGGCAGGCGCACAGGCGGTCACTGTCCAGTGGGGAAGATGAGCGAGCCCCAGGGCTGCTTGGGGGACCCTGCCCAACTCTGAGTGCACCGAGCTGTGCACTGAAAAGTGGCTGCAAAGGGTCAATTTTTGTTACTCGTATTTTATCACAACTAAAAAAATAAATAAATAAACAAGACAAAGCAGCCGGCGAGGGCGCGCAGGCGGCAGCCCTGGGGACGGGCCCGGCTGCCAAGCAGGGCTGCCTCCCCAGGCCCGGCTGCCCCATTTTGCAAGGGCCGTGCTTCCCCAGCAGAGCCTCTGCTGGCTGAGAGGAGATGGTATATTTTAATAGTCATTTCAATGGACTATAAAAATACAGCATCACATAATAAAATTGCTTTTGCACCGTGGTAGAAATACTTAGCAAGAGATGAGAAATACTTAGCAAGAGGCCATAAAAACCTATTTGCTTGCTTATAGAGCTGCTGCAAACAGGACAAAGGCAGACGAGGAAAAAGGGAGGGCAGGAGGGACTTCATCCTGGGAGCTGCCAGCTAAACCGTCTGCCATGACACCCCACGCGCAGGACTGCTCAGCGCTGGTCTTCAGGCACTGAGCAGAAAACTGAACATCTCTGGCTACTTCTGGGGTTTCTGTTTCATCTCTAACTCCTAGAGCGCCATCAGATTTGACATCAGAAAACACTCATCTCCCTGCGATTCCCCGCTGACTCCTCCACAGCGGCAGTGGACCGTAACGCCAGCCCCAACACACACAGGAACATACGGCCGCCACCTAAACTGTTTCTGAGGAAAACCCCCAGCCACAAATGAGGGCTCTCCTACTCACGCTGTCCCCACGAGGCCATTACCCCAAAGGCTTCAGAGAGAAATGTGGGGGGGGGGGGTACTCACCATCAACACCACCACCAAAACCAATACCACCACCATCACCATCACCACCATCAACAGACAACCATCAGTGCCACCTCCATCACCAGCGCCATCAACACCAGTACCACCTCTGTCATGGTCAACACCACCAACAGCACTACCACCATCACCATTATCACCACCTCCATCATCACCACCATCATCACCACCATCATCATCACCATCATCACCAGCATCATCACCACCATCATCATCACCACCACCATCACCACCTCCATCATCACCACCACCATCATCACCACCACCTCCATCATCATCACCTCCATCATCATCACCACCATCATCACCACCTCCATCATCATCACCACCATCATCACCACCACCTCCATCATCACCACCTCCATCATCACCACCACCATCATCACCACCTCCATCATCATCACCTCCATCATCACCACCACCATCATCACCACCACCATCATCACCACCTCCATCATCATCACCTCCATCATCATCACCTCCATCATCACCACCACCATCATCACCACCACCATCATCACCACCTCCATCATCATCACCTCCATCATCACCACCACCATCATCATCACCTCCATCATCATCACCTCCATCATCACCACCACCATCATCACCACCACCATCATCATCACCTCCATCATCATCACCTCCATCATCACCACCACCATCATCACCACCACCTCCATCATCACCACCTCCATCATCACCACCACCATCATCACCACCTCCATCATCATCACCTCCATCATCACCACCACCATCATCACCACCTCCATCATCATCACCTCCATCATCACCACCACCATCATCACCACCTCCATCATCATCACCTCCATCATCACCACCACCATCATCACCACCACCTCCATCACCACCACCTCCATCATCACCACCACCAATACCGGTGTCATCTCCATCACTGTGGCCACCATCTTTACCAGTGACAGTAATAACAGCACCAGCACCACAGCAACGATGGTGCTGCACTTACTGAAGGTACAGACTCCATGCACTTCCTCATTTCACCCCCACCAGCCTCGTGACGTGTTACTAACAGCATCCCCATTTCTGCATGTAAAGCTCTGAGTGAAGACGGGGGAGGAGGGCGAGCTGCCCACATGGGCATCACGTGACCCCTGCCGGGAGAGCCGTCCCCCTGCCCGTCCTGTGTCCCTCAAACAAAGAGCAGCTATGTTTCCACTTGGAAAACAAGGGCTGGGAGGGCCTTCCTGGGGCCAGCAGCCCTGTCCCCCAAGGCGCCGTGACAATCGTAGCCAGTGTCACCCCCGCCCCCGCCCCGGCCCTTACTCCAGACGGCCCTTGAGACACCAAGAAAGGACAAGTGCACCACCTCCCCGAGAGCAGAGACTGTCTTTCCGAGTCGCATCTGGCTCCACCAGGGCTCCGAGCCTGCCAGCTGTCCGACCCAGAAAAAGAGGGTGTTCTGCACCAAGGCTGGAGGTGAGCACCCGAGCGGGGCAGACTAACGGGACCAGAAGCCCACACCCGAGAGGTGCCATCTCGATGCCCTCCTCAAGACCCACAGTTTCAATCCTCAAATCTCCCCACGTCTCCTAAATCCTACAGGCACAGCCCCGCCCGGGCCCCATCACCCTCCTGACTGCTGCCACCTACCCACCTCCGTCCTGCCTCCTCCCATTCTTCAAGCCACTGTCCACCAGATCTTTCTAGGTAAAAGCTGATGATGCTGCTCCCTGGCTTTAAACTGTTCAAGAACTACTCAGGTCAGGCCCCTCGGTATGAAGGAGTAAAGGTGCCACTTCACCTCCCCCTTGCACTTCATGTCTTATAACTCACTCCACTCTCCACTCACCCACCTGAACACCAGCGTCCCTGCACGCACTGGACCTTCAGATATATTATGCTCCTCCCGCCACCCTGCTCCGCCTCATTCATCCAGACCTAGTCTTCCAATCACCCACCAAGCTGCTGCTTCTTCCAGGAAGCCTTCCTTGGTAGCCCCATCTCCTGCCTACCATTCAGTCTCCCATGTACTTGCCATCCCCCATATCCACCTTGGTCCGCACCTTATCCCAGAGCCGAGCTCAGTGACTGGCATTTTAGAGCCACTCGGTAATTATGTACCAAATCTATGAATTTAGCCAAAATCTATTCATTGTAAACTTAAATAACACTCAGTAGAAGTCTGCCCCCGTTAACTCGTTTAATCATCACTGCAAACCTCCGCCATGACCACTATTATTATTTCCATCTCACAGAGAATGAAACCGAGACACGCAAAGGCTCGCTGGCCTGAGGTCGCCAGAGGTCGTGGGGGAGCTGGGGCTGGAGCCTGGCTCAAGTCCGTGCTCCCGACCACGGAAAAATGAGCCTTGCACTAAAGTGAGGCGGCCGGTCCAAAGGTCTTAAGCCTTTAGCTTGTTCTTAACGATCATTTCTAGATGAAAATAGCAAGGAAATCAATATTTTTTAGGACAGTAATTAAAATCACAAGTGCTCATGAAAACAAAGAGTCTATATTGAGGCTGTGAAACCTATAATCTATTTAAGTATTTTCTGGAAAGAAATGCCTTGTTGATAAAGACCCAGCAGAGCAGCCACCAGCAGCCCCTCCTTCCCATTACAAGCTACCCACGGGGGCAGATCATGGTTATCTCCGGAGGAGTTTTTGTAATGCTGAGTGCATTTACAGTAAAAATAAGTGGGACAGGCTTCGCTGCTGCATCATCGGGCCCAGGTTCCCGGAGCACCTGCAGCCCGGAGACCAGCTCTGTCCATTAAGGCGGCTTCCTGCAAACTAAAACAAAGCAGTGGGTCCATCCACTATGCTCCGATTCCAATGCTTGTAGATCTTTCATGACTGATTCTTTCTGTAGCATCAGGCAACCAGCCCCACTGACAGCAGACGGCACGTCACTCCACTGAAAACAGGCCTTGGTCAGGAGGCACTGGACAAGGAGGAGCATCGGGGAGCCGCCCACACCAGCACCCCAGCTCCCGGCTCATCTGTGCACTGAGCTCTAACTTCTAGAACATTCAAATGAAAGCTTTAAAAAGACCCGTGGTCACCTGTCTATGGTTATCTTCCCAAAGGACCTCCTTAGCCCCCCAACTGCAGCACCCCCTAGGCCAGGCAATTACAGCCAGACAGGTGAAACCCACAAACTGGCAGGTTTTCCTGGTGTGGCTGCACAGACTGATTTTGTTTTGTGTTTGTGATGCAAAGGATGGTGAGAATCAAGTAGCAACATACACTGAACATGTTCAACCAGGTTTCGCGGCTGTGTACTCTAGACACAAAATAAATCCTGGTATCTGCTGTTTTTTTTTTGGGGGGGGGGCACTTCTTTATATAGTGCAGCCTCTCCTTTCATATCTGCAGAAGACACGCCAGCCTCTTCTCCCTGTCTGGCCAGTAGAAACAGAAAAATATGTGAAGCTCCAAACAGTTTCTGGGAAGTTAAGCTGCTCAATGCCCTGTTGTGGAGCTCATTAACCAATCAAGCCGCTCGAAGAATGTCCTCGCAGACTGAGACCAGGGGCCAGTGGGTCCCCGAAACACTGAGACGAAAAATGCAAACGTCCAGCTGATAATGACTCGGTTGTTTATCCATCTGTCTGCTTTCTCGTGTATATGGTTCCAGCTCGCACCTAATCACCCTCAGAAGAATCATCTTGGAGAGCTGGCAAAGCTGCATAATAGAGTCGCTATAATTCAATAGACATTTTTGATTTCCCTGATAAGACAGTCAGCAATTACAGTTTGTTACCACAACTCCAGTTCTTATCAATACGACTCAAATTTCGCTTGATAACACTAATTATAAAAATCCTGACCAACGACGAAAGTCAGCACTCTGATTTACGTCCAGAGAAGAGTTTGTTTACTGAAATAGGTACTTGGCAAAAATTTATTGAGTATGAAATGTCCCAGACATTCTCTGTTATCTAATCCAGGAAAATCATCCCAGTTTGAAAAATTAATCAGAATGGCCACATGGCTCCCCTCCTCCTAGGACTGGTTCGTTCTAAATCATTCTCAAATGAACCAAATTTGTGAGGCACAACAAGTCAGAGAAAACTCAGCTGCCCACCCACTGCCACCGCCCCTAAAACCACGCTTCAGCCCCCGGGTCAGCTTCCAGTCAGTTACTGAACAAGGAGGAAATGTGCAATAATAGGTAAAATACCCACGCGGGACTTGCAAAGGCTGGAAAGACACTGGGTAGGATGCGTACACGATGCCACATTCTTTTATTTTCTCACCTCACCTCCAAATCCCTCATCCTCTGGACTCACGACCTGTCCAGCGCTGACCCAGGGCCAGAGCAAGCCAGCAGCTCGTGTCCCCTCAGCGAGACGCTCAGAGGAAAAGCGTCCCGGGCAGGCAGTCTCCTGCACTTGGAGACGTGTGCCACGCGGACAACCCAAACTCAGAGAGGCCGGCTGACCTGACCTCCGGGATTAGCAAACAGCGAGAGTCACAGAAGCTAAACGCATGCAAGTCCCCAGACCCTCCCAGAGAACACCAACCTGGCAGATTACTGCAAAGGGGGAGTTTTAAAATGAATATATTTCAATTAAAATAGATAAATAAAAACACTGATGTCCCTTAGGAAATATGGCACAGGTAAATGGATACAGGCAGAATTAGCAAAATCCAGCTAAAAATTCCTAAGGCATCGCCAGGGACCAAGAATAGCCAAAATAATCTTAAAAAAGTAAAAAGCTACAGGACTCACACTTCTAGTTTCCAAACTTACTACAAAGCTACAATCATCCAAGCAGTGTGGGGTGAGCATAAGACACACACGTAAACCAACAGAGTAGAACAAGATGCCCTAAATGAAACGCTCACATGTTCAGTGAGATGGTTTTAAACAAGGGAGCCAAACCATCACTCTTTCAACAGAAGGTGTTGGGAAAACAGGATATCCACGTGCAAAGGAAAGATGCTTGACCCTTACCTCACACCATATTTAAAAGAAACTCCAGGATGGGTCAAATATGCATTATTAGGGTAAATACAAATACACACACACAACAAGAAGTCCAAAAAAAAAAAAAAAAAAAACCCAGGAAACAGCTACGTTAAAAATGTTTCGACTCAATTTCCAATAGATACTATCATTTTTCATTGATTTTTAAGTGGGAATTCTGCCTCCGTCAGAAAAGAACGAGAGCCCAACCCCAGAGGCCTGCATACAATAGTCCCCGCCAAATCTGGCCCAGCACCAGCTTTTCTATGGCTATCAGCTCAAGAACAGTTTTCAGGGCCTCCCCGGTGGCGCAGCGGTTGAGCACTGGGTTGCGAAGCTGCCCGCAGCCTCTGCAATGCTGGTTCGATCCCCGGCTGCTCCCCGGCCACCGGAGGAGGGTCCCACATGGCGCGCAGGCCTCTCCTGCCGCCCGCTGCTCCCCTCAGCAGTGTCCTTCGGTCCCTCTGCCTGCTCTGCTCCCCGCTCTGGCTCTGGTGAATTCTCTCACCCTCCCGCGCTTCTGACTGTACCCAGTGCTTGCAAAAATAAATAAATAAACAAACAAATAAATAAATAAATAAATCTTAAAAAAAAAAAAAAGAACGGTTTTCATGTTTTTACATAGCTGGGAAAAACTAAAAAACCAGTATTTCATGACATGCAAAAATTATACAGAATTCAAATGTTGGTGCCCACAAGTAACGTGGTGCTGGCACCCAACCTCAGGCCCCCACCCTGCGCGCAGTGCCTGGAGTCCCGATGTGAGCTCTCTGGTCTTCAGCAGAAAACACGTGCTGACTTTTTTTAGAAAAGTCCCAATTTCAAATGCTCTGACCACCGCTCCTACAAATCATCAAAAGGTTTCTGGAATTTTAACATTAAGCCTCTTCTGTTCATCAACACACACTGACCAAGCAGTGCCCAGTGTCTTGGCCACACAGAGACAGACGGGGCAGGGTGTGTCTAGTTTGCCAGCCAGGTAGCCACAGCCTGTGACCTGGGACACCAAAATCCATGGGGGTGTGGGGAGCACACAGTTGGAGCACATTAACTAGACTTGAGGGGTGTGTCCAGAGGACTCCTGAGCTTAAAAAAGGGAAGGGAGAATTTAGACAAAGGGAGGAGGAGAGATGGCAGGAGGAAGCACGCGTGGTGGATAAGGAAGGTCACGTCTGGCCAGACGTCACTGCCCTTGCTTGCCCACAAATGAAGGACATGGCTGAAGTTTGGCCAGGCCAGGCCTATAAAGGCCTTTAGTCCTTTCAAGAACAGGTAGCCAACCTGCCTCTCTCTGCAGGTGCTTGCAGGTATCTGCTAACAGAACTCCAGCCCAGATCTTCTCGGGGGGCTGCAGTCCAGATGGGGGGTTTGGGGTAGAGCAATTCTGAGTCCCCTTCCTGTGCTACTCTAGGGGCTCTGCAAGCATTTTCTGCATAAAAACCACATGCTCACTAAGCAGAAGCCAGTGAAGTGCATGCATATTACAGCTCTTCAAACTTCCTGTGTTCTTTATAGAAAATTCTAGATGAAAGTCAGCAACATCCCCATGGAGGCTTCTGTGTGGCTATCACGTAATTGTCCATATTTCAAAGGAAAAGGTTGACACTTTTTATAGTTCTGACCATCGCACTATGCCTGGAAGGAGTCCATCAAGTAGACAAGACAAAATTGAAAAATAAAAGCCCATAAATTTAAAACAAGGCAGTGGCCACAAAAGTGAGCCACATAAAAGCCACCTCACACAGATAGGAAAGATACAGTTGACATCCGCGGCTTAAACAGGAATAAAACCCCGGAACCCTGCCGTGTGGGTTTACACTGGCTGCTCATTCCTGCTCCGATGTAATGTTCCACATCAGGTGACAGTGATTTTTTTTTTTAAATAATAAATTTTATTTTTATATTCCCCCATACAATTGCAAATGCCCTATTCTGACCCCAATCCCTCCCCTCCCGGCCCGCACCCCCCAAAAAGTGTCTCTGGTTCATAGTTTTTTGTTGATTTTGATTTTCACTTTCTTATAGTTATTCATTTTCCTGGTCCCTTATTTAAGATTGACAGTGATTTTTTTAAAGATAAAGTTAAAACGCAACTTCAGAATTTGCAGAAGTTAGCAGGTTTGGCTCCTAAAGGCCAAGTGAGTAGGAAAAGGTGATTCAAGAGCACGTGACTTCTCTTAAAAGGCAGGACCCGGCAACAGAGCCAGCGAGGTGTGGCAGGTGAGCCGGTGAGCAACTCCTGGTCAAGGTCACCACAGGGAAGCCACACCTGTCTCGCAGAGGCCGCCCTGCCAACTCCAAGGGTGTGCAGATGACGGGCCCACCCCAGGCGGTTTGGGGTTTGCCCTTTGGGCACAGAAAAGCTGAAATACTCAGATCAAAAGGCCATGACAATGGCATGAATAAAGCCTGGATTGGTGTGTGACGAATGTCAGCGCTGAAAGTTCATAAAATGACTTCAGGTGCACACCTGCCGCCCGCCGGACATCACATCCCAGAGGTTCAGGCTGTTGAAGCCAACGTCTGCCAGAGCCTGGGCACGGACTCGCCGCGAGGGACGGGTGAGGAACGCGCGAGGCCAGCGAGCACTGACGCGAAAGTGCATCTTCCGCGTTTCTGTCCTCCTGCGTCCACACCAACACGGAGCACGCGGGAGCCTCCGCCCTCCATCTCATGCCCCGCCCGACAGCTCCAGGGCAAGAGACCGTCAGAGACGCCCCGAACCAGATTCCCCAGTGCTGAGACATTTCACTTAAAGTAAGCCAGACATCCCCGCGCCGCAGGACACAGAGCCCAGCCTGGACTTGGGCCTGGCCCTCCCTCCTCCATCTGCCGGTAACATGACAAGTCAGGGCCCCGAGAAAGGACGCCTGGCTTCCGCGGCTCGGTGCCCTTACAGCACAGCTTCCCTCCGCGGCCACGCCTCAGCCAGGAGATGCTGCAGGAACTGGGCCAGGGCACCACCCCGGAACTTCAGCCTACGCTGTCACCCCAATAAAGGCATACTGCAAGGCCGACGGATCTCAGCATCCACCCCCCTCCAAACCCATCCCAACCACAGGGCGTGACCCCCAGCAGACAAGCCCCTCAACACAGAGGAGCACCCAAGGGCCAAACAGTGTACCCACCTGAGGTCGCCAGGCCCCTGGTCCTGCTGAGCACCCTACGTCCCTCTGGCCAAGGCCAAGGTCGTCTCTGTCCTGCAGAGGCCATAGACATGCCTGCAGGCTCCCTCACCATCTGCCCTAGTCAGCCAGGAAAGTGGGCAGAGAGGCCTAGTGACTACACTGGGACAGATGAGGGGCTGCCATGACCCCTGCATGACCTCAATCCAGCACCCCCACTTAAAAGGGTTCCCCCCAGAGCAGCAGCACTGGAACAGAGTGTCAGGTGAAAGGAACTCGACCTGTTCTAATCCAGCCCGGGACTTCCTCAGTCACGGCCACCTCCACCCGCGCCCAGGCAGACCCAGGGACTCAGAGGACACTGCGTCCCCACTGCCCAATGCTCCCCTGTACCCAGCTCAGCTCCACTCCTTCAGCCTGCATCCCTGGGCCTGGAGCACTGGACCAGGCGCCAATGCTGCTCCAGACAGACTTGCATGGGTGGGGGGGGGCGCGAAGGCTCCTCCTACCTCCTCTCCCCCAAGCCCCCCAGCTTCAGACCCCCACAGGCGGGTGCTCCAGAGCGGTTCCTCCGCCCGGCAAGACTCTAGGAATGGTCTTTACATCTTGTCGGCAGAAGACGCCCTGCCTTATCCCTCCCCTGCAGCAGCTCCCAGTAAGGCGCAGCCTGGGCTGGCCTGGCGAGCAGCGATGCCCGTCACTCCAGGCCGGGCCCAGGCGGCCCGCCCACCCTCACTGTGATGCCGCCAATGCGCCCGGCAGGCTGGGGTGACCCATGTATGATCACTGAGGGTCACGGGAAGTCACGACCACACAACCAAGACTGACCCTCTGGTCCTGAGAATCCACTCCTAGGTCATGCCCGAGAGAGCTGACCACGGGCGTCCACGCGCTGACGCCCCAGAAACACTCTTGGCCGCGCAAGTACAACACCCCCAGCCGCAGCACACAGAGCACCGTGGTGGCCAGACGAATACACAAGGGGTGTGTGTGTGTGTGCACGCGCGTGTGTATGTGTGTGTGCGTGTGTGTGTGTGTATGTGTGTGTGTGTACGGGTATCACTCAGCCACAGAAGGGAACAAAGGACTGGCACGTGGCCCAGGGTGCCGAGTGACAGAGTCAGACCACAAAGGCCACAGACTGGAAGGCCCATTCATGGGAAACACACAGACCGGCCGAGCTCACGGGACGCAGCGCACAGACTGCTGGTGGCCAGTCCCAGGGGCGGGGGAGGCAGCGGGAGGGTCTGCTAATGGGGAGGCATCTCACCCTGTGGGGGAGTCAATTCGGAGCTGGGGGTACCACTGGGAAGCCAGTAACTGCCACTGGATGATGATGTCATGCTTAATTGCACGCTGCATGAATCTTATCTCTACACGTTCCCTTTTTTTTAATCAGACGACTGATTGACAAACTACTGACCGAGCCATGAAGTGCTCCCTGGCCGCCTTCTCGCTCCTTCCCCCAAGCTCCCTGACCCGGCCTGCGAGCTCTGCGCTCACCTTCTGACCTCATTGTCCTCAAGGAATGCCAGCAGGTGCCTCCAGTGAGCCCACGGCCCACAACTCTGCCCAGACCCCTTGGCATCCTCGCCTGCAAACCGCCCGTTTCTCCCTGGCTTCCAGAGAGCAAGTGCAACAGACACCAGGGTGACCAGGGCCCGATGTCCAATCCGAGGGTGGCACTAAGAGGCAGCAACCCGCCTCCCCCAGCTGACCAAGGCATGAGCCACTCAGGGAGGGCACAGCCCACCCCAAATGTCACACAACCACGGGGTGTGGCCAGGGCACCCCGCCAGGTCAGCTCAGCTGCAAACCATCCCTCAGCGCTCTGGGATCCCCAGCCAATGACCAGCCGGCTCCTGGCGGTACCGATGACAAGATGCAGAGTCAAGTCCAACAACTGAAAGGGCTTGGACGCTCACCTGCAACCGGCAGACCCGGGCACCCCCGCGCCCCCCGCCTCCCCGACAGCGTCAGTTTCACGTTTCTGCATCTGCTGCCTGCAGTCCCCCTGGACAGATGCCCCCCCAGACGTGAGAAACTGCCACAGGGACATAAGCCCCAGCCCAGCTTCTGAGCGTGCACTGGTGCGGTGATGCCCGGGGCCTGCCAGGTTCTGCTGGGCAGCCTCTGGCTTGTGCGGACCAGCGTCTGACAACCGGGCAGAGTTACAGCCCGGCGAGCTCGCCCCACTGCGGAGAGGCGGGAGCTGGAGACTCAGTGACACGGGAACGCTGCTCAGGTGGGTCCGGGCTCTGCCTGGAGCTGGGGGCAGAGTCCAGCCAGGGCGCAGCTACGCGGGAATCATCCCACCAGGGAGGTGGACCCCGAGGTCCCAGGCTCTTCTGAGGGCCCCTACGCCCCACCTAGGGGCTGGCGGTCCGCCCAGTCACACAGGGTTCATAGTCTGGACCCAGGGACTCTTCTCACCGGTCAAGTCATACTTTCAGCTTTCCCCACAGGCCACTCATCTTGACTCCGAACCCGAGACACACGTTCCCGAGACACGCGTTCCCGCTCCTACCTGGGTGGCTTCTGCACGTCCCCCAGATCCCCACCCACGAGACACTCCCCCCACCAGTGTCCTCAGACCGGCCCCAGCAGGTATGTCTCACCTGGGTGCAGTGGGCACCCTCCCCTCCGGGAACACGCACGCCCGAGCACCCAGCCGCCGGGGCCCGTGCGACTTCCACACCCGAGGGGGCACACACAAAGTGAGTCCCCAGCACCCAGGGAGGGGTCTGCCAAGTCTGTGCCCCCAACTGTCTACTGAGGAAGGGAGGGCGGGAGGGAGCGAGTCACGGATCTTTCTCCTTGGAGGCCGTCTGCTCACACTCAAGCTGAAACACCAAGCGCCAGCATCCCCGCGCACGCTGCGCGGCTGACCCCGGCGGAGAGACGGCGTTTCCCAGTCACCTCAAGTTCTAGTCAACATACCTTACCCCCAAACCACAGTGAAGGGAGCAACTAGATCAAGAGAGACGGGAGCCCCCAACACGGTGGCCTCCCAGCTTCAGCTACGGCCGCCTGGCGTCCAGGCAGTTTTCTGAAGAGCGGCAGGCCCTCCTCGCCCCCACCCCAGCCCCTGCCCCTAATCCGTTTCTCAAGTCTGTGGACGTGGCCGCCCTGGACACCTGACAGGGAGAGAAGGAAGATGCTGAGCCCTTGCCAGGGGCCAGCTCACACGTTCCCAACAGGCCTCTGTGTGGAGCCCAGAGCCAGCGCCTGGCTCACGGCTGTGGCTGGGGGAAGGTGCACTGCGTGGACACACCACGTTTTGCTTCACACTCGAGGGTGAGGGACACCTGGGCCACTCCCGTCTTTGGCACCCATGGCCTAGGGCAGGCTCAACATCAGGTCTTGGTCCAAACCCAGGTCAGTCACGCAGGGAGCGTGTTTACTGCTCATGTGTCTTCAGCTTTTGCATTTTGAAACGGCTCCACTCTCTTCACAGCTGTCTAAATGCCCACAGCATCTCCTCAAAGCTGAGTGACAGCTGGGCCCACATGAGAAAGGCGGCCGGGCCCCGGCCCAGACAGACACATGTCCTGCTCCTCGGTCACAGGGCCCTGCCGTGCACACCACAGGCTTCAATCCAAGAGATGCTTCTCGCCACATGGTGAAGCAGGAGAAGCTGCAGCAAGACTATCCTTTCCCAGGTGTTCAGAGGCCCAGGACACGAGGAGCCTCACTGGGGTCCCCACAACCACCAAGCACTGGAGCCAGGACGCAGCCCTCTCCAGTCTCCAAGCAGTTCCCTCCCCAGCCCTCCTCCCAAGCCTAGTCCTGTGCCACCTGCTCCGAGGCCGGGCCAGGCAAGTGCTTTATCAGAGCGTCACAATAAAAGGGACCTGAAAATGGATCATGAGTCCCTTTTTAGGGAGCCCCTACAAAGAGGGGTGGGTCTGCTTTAATGCAGTTTAACCCAATCCGCCACTGGACTCGAGTGGACCCCCACGCATGTTCCAGAAGAAGGACTCATCCAGGGGTGAGCATCCCCACCACCGGGAAGCTGAGGCCCAAGGGCAGCCCTGGATGCTTTGCTGAGACTGAGTCTCTGTCCCTTCACCTCCCTCAGCAGGCGTCCCCTCAGCAGGTATGCCAGCCCACTCCAGGGGCCGGAAGCAGAGAGGGGAACACGAGTCAGCCCTTGTCCCTGAGGGCACCCTGTCTAGCGGGCACACAGTCAAGACCGCTCCAGGGCTCCCACTGGCCCTGAGCCTGGAAAAGCAAGACAGGAGGAAGTTAAAGTAAAGGTGTTTCCAGAACACCCGAAACTTACATAAAGTTCTATACAGTGTTGCTTCCATTTTGAAAGGGGTATCTCCCGGCAGCCAGGAGAGCATGTGCAAAGGCACCGTGGCCCGCCAGAACACGCAGTCCAGTGCACAGTCTGGGGCATCATAGGGTCAATACCCTAAGTCCCATCCCTCGTGTAAGTAGGAGTCCCCAATACAGGTTGGTAAACCCCACTTCTTCCTCCCCCTGGCCTCTCAAGGCTAATCCTCAAAAGAACACCCCCAAGGATAACTGCAGAAACTTGGCAGCCTGACCACGGCTCCTGGAGGACCAAGACGCATTCCTGCCTTTGAAAAATGGGCAGGAGAGCACGTGTGACGCCAGAGGGACGTGAAGATAAATCTCGTGGAGTTAATATAAGCACAGCAATTTGGAAGAAAAATAATCACATTTCCCTCCTGCAAAATCATTATTTGCCCCTGGTAAAGTCAATTATGTTAAAGAAAATAAGTTATTATTGTGGAAAAAATAAAAGAAGGTCTGAGAAGTGCTTTTATTCCCGCAAATAAACCTCCAAGAGGGAAGGTTTGAGCTCCTGTGTTTAAGCCCATCTGGGGCATCCCGAATGGTCTTCCTGGAAGGGGGGGTGGGGGTGCTGCTGGAGTCCCCAGGTAATCCAGGCTCCTCTCCAAGACCTGACTTCAAACTACCACTGGTCTCAACAAGACTCCCCACATCCTCAGCTGCCCCAGGGGCCAGGCCCCAGGGCGCCCCTCCCCTGGGCTTCCTCGTCCCTGCACAACCCACACCTGGAGAAAGCCAGCCCTGCGGGTTTCTTTCTTTGCCTTTTTCTCTTTGTGTTTGGTTTTGTGGTTTTGTTTTTTTTTTTTTTTCCCCCCCACATTCTGGAGGCTTTGAACTTTTCTTCCAAACCTGCAGGGACACCTTTTCTAATGGACAGTGAGAGGACCCCAGGACCTGACTCCGGAGTGCTGGGAAAGAGTCAGGGGCAGCTCCCAGCCCCAGCAGACCCCAAGGCTGTCCTGCCCCAGGGGACGTGTGGCAAGGTCTGGAGCCGCCCTCGGTGGCCCCAAGGGCACTGCTGTCCCACGGAGGCGCAGAAGCCAGGGAGGCTTCTCAGCGCCCCTCAAGGAACAGGACCCTCACATCATCCAACCCAGCACACCAACCCTCACAAGTCCAGAACCCTGCTCCACGGGGACCGCCGTGAGGTGGGAGTGCTGTCTCCCGTGCTGACCAAGGAGAGCGGGGGCACAGAAGGGCCAGGGCACGCCCACCCGCATCAGGGGCGCCACGGCGCTTGCTGTGAGGGCACAGCCTCCAGTGGAGCGGCCTGGTCACGGGACCACTGGACACTCGCAGGCACAGCATGTCCCGGGCAGCAGACCCCAGGGCAGAGCTGGGCCCACTGCAGGCAGATGAGCACTCACCTCCCGCCATCAGCTCCGTCCAGAACCTGCTTGACCCCCGAGCCCAAGCTCAAGGCTGGCCTCCTTCTGGCCCCTCCCCCGGGGTGCCTGCCCCGCCCCAGGATGGCTCCAGCCCTCGCCCCTCCTGGTGCCTTAGGACTCCCAGGCCCTGGGGACGCAGGGGCCTTCTCTCCAGGCCGCCAGCCCTCTCGCTCTGCACTCCCGTCCCGCGCCCCGCGCCCGGGGCTGGAACAAAGGGGCCAGTCACTTCCAGAAGAGGTTGGGGGGCCTGCACGCCTGGTGTGGGGGGGCACAAACCCCCGACAAGCTAAGCAGGAAACGGCAGCGCTTGCCCTGGGGCAGGAGCAGAGCTGGGCAGGCCAGGAAACAGGGCCAGGAGGCCGTGAAGGGCAGTTCAGGGGTTGTCACAGCTGAGAGCCAGCGGGTGAGTCACTCCGGGAAGACGCCCACCGTGCGGGTCAGCCCCGAGCATGACCAGACGGGCCCACAGCCCAGGATCCACGCCCTTGACCCCCAAAGCTCCAAAAACCAGCATTTCGTCATTCACTGAGTGGCCCCATCATGGGGGTGCGGGACAGTCACAGGCTGTGCACCCCCGGGGGGCCGCAGCCAGGTTCCGTCGGGAGCGGCCTGACCCGCTGGGGGGTGGCCCCTGGGCCAGTCACACAGGAACATCTTTCTCTCCACCTTGAGACAAGCCTGACCTTGAAACACCCCAAGAAATTCAGAGAAGAGGCAGTTGGCCGGGACCAGAGTGGAAGTCCAGGAGGGTGGCTTCAGGCCTCCAAAGTCGAAGAACAAAGACACAACAGAGCACAGGATGTGAGGGAAGGAGGAGCAGCCGCGGCCGAAAGGCAGGGCTCCCTGACTTCTCCGTGGGTGACACCCGGGCCTCCCCTGCCCGGACCGCCCTGCCCGCGGCCACAGAGCCAGAGGCTCGCTCCGCCGCTCCCAGTGTGAGCTGGTCACCGGACACCTGCTCCAGCTCTAGATAAAATAACCCAACTGTGGAAAAGGAAGGCTCCAGCACAGCCCCGCCCTTTTCCAGTTAAACGTGATTAAGACCAGAAATCGCGCTTTCCCTGCCGTCAGCGCCAGTGACGTAATAAGGGAGTGCTAACAACTGCACTGGCCCACAGCACGGAGCTCATGCAGGTCACTCCAGGGGCCGGTCACTCCTGGGGCCGTGAGGTTGGTGCTGTTATCTGCCTCCTCCCAGCCAGGCCCTGAGGGCTGAGGAGGTGGCTAAGGAGGCGTGAGGTGCACCTGGCGCTGGGCTGGGCTGCCAGCATTCTGACCCCATCCAGGGCTCCCCACCCTGCCCCCAGGAGTCCCCAGCTAACCCTCAGTTCTCCAGGTCCCAGGCGGAACGTCACCCCTTCCCTCTCTCAGCGCATGCACAGCTGCTCAGAGCAGGATGCTGGACTATCAAGACCCCCTTCAGAAAAGAGACAAAAGGCAGCAATTAGCGACTGAGGACGCCAGGCCCCAGGTGGGGTCAGGTCCGTGCCTCACCTTCCGAGGCCACAGTTCAGCAGGCCAGGCCTGGGGCCTTGGGGGCTAGTGGTGAGAACACATCCGGAAGCAGCTGGGGCACCCCCAGCAAGGGGCACGGCACCAGGGGGACGGGGGAGAGAGCGTGCCAAGCAGGCGACACCTGACCTCAGTCACACCCCCTCCCCACCCCCTGCCCTCGAACCCCACAAAGCCACACGGCCTGTCATCACTTGATGGGAAGTGAGGACAGACCGGGCAGCGGCCACCAGCCTCCATGCCCTCCTCTTCTTAGAAGCCCCAGTGCTGCTGGGTGCGGCAGGGGCTGGGCGCGGGCAAGGGATGTGGGCAGACGGCGGGCACCCCTCCAGCCCAGCCAGGAAGAAAATCTGCCAACTGCCCTTTGTCGCTTTCTCTCCCCACCCAGGAGGTGAAAGGCAGGGCCCACGATCCTAGTGGAGCCAAAGGTGGGAGGCGGCGAGTCTCCAAATCTGGGGGGCTTGCACCCCAGCCCCCACCCACCCGGTGTCCCATGCAGGACAGACGTTCACTGCGGGATCCGGTTGAGTGTGACGGCAGCCCAACCCCAGGGCAGAGACAACCGCCACTGGAACATTTATTCAGCAAGTGTACAAGGGCCCCAAGCCAGGGGACACGTCACCCAGGTGGGTATAAATGCAGAGAAGGCGCGTCGCGGGAGGAGCTGCGTCTTGAGAGGCACAGGTACTGATCCGGGGCGCTCAGAGATCCCCTCCATCTGGCTCCCAGGGCCCCACCCCCTCCACCCTCACCTTCCAGCAAAGGCTGCAGGAGCCAGAGGGCCAGGACTTGAAACCCAGAGCGAGAGGGCCCAGGGGCCAGGCTGATGGACGCAGAGGCTCAGCCCCGGAGCCCCGAGCTGTGCTGACACCGCGTGTCCAGAAGACACTGACATCGTGGGGCCCGGACCAGGGGCCAGGAGGACACGGGGGGTCCCGATGCCCAGAACTGCCCGCCCAGGGCGTCGTGATTACCTACTGGACAGAGGAGAGAAACTCGCCCACAGTCACCTGGCTGGGGAGAGACGGGGCAGGATCCCAGGAGGACCTCCACGCCCCAAACTGCGCTCTTTTGGCTCATCCCAAATGTCAAGAGAAAACACCTTTTCTCCACAAGGCACCCCAAGGCACCCAAATGAAAATTTAACAAGCTAACAGACATCCGTGTGGGCAAAACCATCTGCCTTTGCGGACGGAAAGCACCCGAGTCCGTCCCTGGGCCCCACGCCACGCCCCACCCGCCCCGGGGAAGTGGTGGCTGGGTGGGCACTGGGTGGGCGCTGGGTGGGCACTGATACAGGACCTGAAAATGATGGTGGCGCAGCCAGGGCACCCAGCTTCCCACCCCACAGCTGCCCAGGGCCACTGCGGCTGTGCCCGGTGTGACAAGGTGGGAGGCCACGGCCTCCGGTCACCGCCACCCAGAGTGCCCTGGAGTTGCTCACTGGTGGGCGAGCGTGCAAGGGTGGACTCTGGAAGCCGAGCGAGCCTTTCCACCCTACTCATGCCACAACACAGAAACACGCAGGAAACCGGAAGCGCCGTCCACAAGGTGTCTCCTCTCTGGGAGCCCCAGCGGTGGGGGAGGACAGAGGCCTCAGGAAGAGCAGCTCGGGGCTCCGGCATGACCTACAGACAGCTCGCTCCCTGCCGGCTCAGCGTCCCTGAGCCCTGTGCGTGCACATGTGTGTCATGTGTGTGCACACCTGCGTGTGCACACTCACCTCTGCGGAGCGTGGCGCGGACGGCCTTACAGCACAAACCGCCTGGGTGCAGCCACGGCAGGCAGAGCGCATCCGGGTGCAAGGGAAATGGAAGTGATCGGGCCCAGCCTTTTGTTTCTCTCCCAAAGACCTTTTCCAGATACCGCAGGAGCTGGGAGGGGAACATGTCGCCCAGGGCCGGGGGTCCGGGGTCGGGCACTGTGGAGCCACGGGACCCTCCTAGGCTGGAAGCCCTCTGCGTCTTGACTGGATTGTGTCAATAGCCTGGTTCTGGCTCGCACTGTGCTCCCCCTAGAAGCAACCTGGGGAGCCGCAGCAGGCCCTGTCGCTGCTCCTGCTGCACGCGCCCACGATTACCTGGACTCGGTTTCATGAAGCAAAAAAGAGGAAGGACAGACTGAGTGGGGAGGGAAGGCGCGCCGGGCACCGCAAAGGACTCAGCCACCGCCCACTTCTCCGTGTTTCCCCCCTGCATCCTCAGCGGTCACAAGAGAGAGCAGAATTGCACCCCCAAGACAACCCCGAAAAGGCGTCTGATATTCTAGGCTACACAGGCAGGACCGTGCATTGAAAACTGTACAATGTTCCCCAATTACAATCAGGTATGTGGAGATATCATGTGCCCTATTCTGGGTTTATTGTTGCGCTTGCAGCTCCGGCGCAGGACAACGTCCGCGCTCCTAGTTACTTGTGATCAAATTGAGTTTTTCTCTCCCGAAGTAGCCACTTGCTGGCCATTCCAGATAACAAGAGGCTGTGCGCCTCCGCCCGCCCCGCCCGCCCCTACTCGTGGGGAGCCCCTGCTCCTAGGGATCGCACCCCATTCCCAGCAGCCTGCATCCCGCTGAGCTAATCTGCATGCACAGTCTCGCTCCCCCAACACCAAGGAAATGGGACGACCCCGCCCCCATCTTGTCAAAACGCAGGGTGAAGAACCAGCTCTGGGAGAAAGCTTTCCTCCGCAGCCGCGACCGCTAAGTCCAGCGGGGTCCCCGTCACTCCACTTCTAAGCTCGGCTGTATTAAGTAAAAAATGTCCAAACGCAACGCCGCCGGGATTCCCCAAAGCGCGGGGTGACGTCACTGCCCCACGCGTCCCCACGGTCCCTGCAGTGGCGTCGCTTTCCCGGTGCCGAGCCTGAGGGCTGGGAAGTCGGGGTAACTTGCAGCAGGGGGACCAGTCAGGACAAGGAGCTGGTGTCCACATGCGGGGCCCAGAGGGAAGCCCACACCCGGGGCGCACGGGGGGCGAATCTGCTCACAGCGAAGCTAAAGGCTAGAAAGAGACGGGGCCCCAAACTGCTCCCCCCGCCCTGGGCTAGTCCCCTCAGATCAGAACAAATCGCCCACCTCAGCAGCTTAAAACCACTCATGTTTGCATCCCACACCTCCCAGGTCCGAGGCACTGGATTTCAAGGCCAAGGTGCTGGGGGCCGCGACGACGCTCGCGGGCCCACCCCGGTGTCTGCAGGGGGCAGCTGGGATGGCAGGACGGAGGTCCCGTGGACTCGATGGCTCTCCCGGAGATGCCCTTAGCTCTCCAGGTGTCTCTCTGGTCCTTGCAAGTGGGTCCCCGAGGCATCAGCAACTGTGCCTGGAGCACCCCCGCCCGCGCCCCCAGGCTCAGAATCTCCGAGTCCCCAGCTCCTCTGAAGTCCCAGGAACAAGCAGAGAAGGTTCTTTGCTTCGGGGCCCAGGTTGATGGGTCCGGGGTCTGCTCTCCCTGCGCCCGAAGCTCCATAACCATCACCACACCTGCACAGTCCCTTCCACCACGTCACCTGTCACGGGTTCTGGGCATCGGGGCCGAGACAGGAGTGCCGGGGCCGGGAGGGGACATTACTCCGCTGTCCACACCCCCCCAAGACGTGAGCACACCATCCTCACATCTTCCCCCTACTCTTGGGAACGAGGAGCTACAGGAACACAATTTTATTGATGTTGGGATGTAAGACTGGGGGTGGGGGGTGAGGAGGGAGTGTGTCAACCCCTTGGGGTGACAGCGAGGTCGAGGTTCCTGCCTGTGTTAATAAGCCAGGCTGCGGGTGGGAAACAACAGCCTGGTGAATTTCACAGACTCCCCCCCCTAGAATGAATCCCAGGAACTGGGACTTCCTGCCTCTGCTGAGCAAGCACCACATCAGCTGTTTACTCCTCTCCCCAATTCTGCAAAATAAATAAATAAGTGGGGTGTCTCATTTACAAACAATGCTTCTAACAGACTCCCGAGTCCCTTCAAACAATGACCAGTGATTCATGTTCCCAAATGAGATGGAGTTTTACCATTTACTTTCCCCTCGTGATTCATTCACGGGAGAAGCCAGGCCCACCCACAGATCCAAAGCCCCACCTCTAGGGGAACACATCCCTGTTGTTAGGCAGCCCCCCCAAAAGGAAAATACTGTGGTTGGAAAGGGGGGGGTGGTCAGTTTCGCCTCCGGCAGAACAGCCCATCCACTAACAGGACGGAATCTCCAGGCCCATCCAGGCAATCACACCCGCCAAATTCCCGGGTGCAAATCCCAGGCCAGCCCGCTCCCCCACCCCCAGCCCTCAGGCTCTAGATATTTAGGGTTCCTTGATGCTGAGCAAGTTGTCACCCACCCAGGTGAGCGGCCTCGCCTCCACCTGCACTTCCAGCAGAAGAGCCACGTTCCCCAGGACTTACAGGTACCTCCCGCCTCCTACTGCCTGGCAAAGCCTTCCAGGTACTTCTCTTTGGAAACTTCCCAACACTCAAGTTCTCTGAAAACCGAAGGATTAGCCAAAGGTGTGATGTTGGAGTCACCTCCGTGAGTGCCAGAGAAGCTTCCAGAAGCTTATGACTTAAATGGGAAAAGGACCCAGTTACACCCTTGCACTCCCTGGCGCCTGCTCAGCTGGGGGGAGACCCTGCTGTCTCCATCCGGGGACACACCCTCTGGCCAAGGCAAGTCACACTCAGGGGTCTCAGCCGCCGCGCACTCACTGTGGACACCACCCAGCTCACCCGAGCACCAAGGTGTCTTTAAACGGGGTCCCCACGAGTCCCTCCCCGTCTCCTGGGGCACAGTGGGCTGTGAACTCCACAGCCAGTCCAGGTTCAATCCAGGACGAAGCATTTTCGAGTGGCGTGTGGGTGAACAATCTCCCTTCTTGGCCTCTGGAAAACGGGACAGGTGTCACCCCACCACCCGGGGCTGAGGGGTGGGTCCCGACCAGAGCTGGACCTGCTGGCTGCCCCCCCAAGGGCCGGCTGCCACCTGCCCCCATGTTCCCACCTCTCCAGCTCCTCCTCCACGGCTCCCTGCTGTTCCTCTGTCTCTCCCTAGCTGTGTCCTCCCATGCACGAAGGTCCCCAAGCCTGGACCCCCGCTGTCACCCACCTCCAGCATCTTCACACGAGTCCCCACCCCAAACTCTCTGGCGCAGTCAGAGGGGTGGGGATGGAGGCATCAGGTCAGGCCCGGGCTGGTCGGCCCAGACTCCTGCGCGGCCTGCAGGCAGCTTGCAAGCGGGAAGCACGCGGCGGGCACGCCCCACCATAGTGACTGCACCTGAGCCTCAGTTTCCGCCTCCCTAAAGGGAGGTGGGTGGCTTTGGAGGGGCCTCTAGGCATATCCTGGAGCTTGAGGAACCCCAGCTCCGAGTGGGCCAAGGTGAGCCCACGGCGGGGCTAGGACTGTCCAGGGTGTTCCCATCGCCACTGTAGGCCGCTGGCACCCAAGGGACACCCAGCAGAGGAAAGCAACCGCACACACAGAAGGAGGGTGCCCTGGGGGCCAGAGTCACCCAGGCTTCCCAAAGCAGAGGCCAGGACAGGGCTAGAGGCGGCAGGAGGGCGCCCCTGGAGCAGGCGGGGGGGGCAGGGGGGCGGCCACGGGGGGCAGGACCGGCCAGCCAGGAGGCCGGTTCACAGAGGCCTGACTCCCGCGGCGGGGGCCGGGACCCCCTGGGCTGCAGAGGCTGAAAACCGCGGTGGGGATGGGGGATCCGGGGAGCAGCCACCGGGCTGGGGAGGCCAAGTCACCGGGCAGGGGCGCAGGCCCGGGCGGGTCGGGCTGCGACTGGGGGGCGCACAGCGAGCCCGGCGGGGGCCGAGGGTCTGTTTGTTTGGCCTTCGCGGCGCGCCGGGCTCTCTGGAATGTGTCCCGGGGCCGAAATGTAAACTTGCAACCCGATCCCGGCTCCGCGCAGGAAGCCACAAAGCGCCGGACGGTCCCGCCCTCGCGGGCCGGCTCCCCGGGCCGGAGCCTCTCCCGGGCGCAGCCTCCCCGCGGGGAGGACCCGGGGCCGCCGCGCCCCGCCGCGGGCTGGAGCGGGGTCCCGGGCTCGGCCCCCCGCCCCCGGGAGCCGCCCCCCCGGCCGCGCAACTTTCCCCGACCGGCGGGCGCGCGCCAGACAATGACCGGCTGCCCGGCCCGGCCCGCCCGCCCGCCCGCCCGCCCGCGGCGGGACCCCGGGGGAGCCACACCCCCGCCCGACGCCGCGCGCCCCGGCCCGACGCCCGCGCTCCGGCGCCGCCCGCTGCGCCCCGGCCCGGCGGGCACCGGCCCTCGGGGGGCGCGATCGGGCCCCGGTGGGGGGACGCGGCGCCCCGGCCCCCGCCCGCCCGCCCGGCCCCCCCGCGCCCGGGGAAGTTGGGGCGCGGCGCGCCGCTCACCCACGCCGTATTTCTCCTCGCGCTTGGTGGGCACCCAGCGCGTCATGGTGCCGCCGCGAGGGCGCCGGGCCGGGCTCCGCGCTAGGCCGCCATCTTCGCTCCCGGCGCGCAGGGAGGAAAAGTTTGCGGCGGAGGCGGCGTCATGTGGGACGGGGCGGGCGGGGCCGGCGGGTGGGACAGGCCGGCGGCGGGAGGCGGGAGGCGGGAGGCGGGAGGCGGGACGGGCCGGCCGCGCCCCGCGCCCCGCGCCCCCCGCGGCCCCCGCGCCCCCGGGCCCCACGGACACGCGGGCGCAGCGCCCCGGGCGCCCCGTCAACTCGCCGCGGAGTTTCCTCGAGTCCGCGGCCGCCCGGGGCGGATCACAGATGAGGCGAGGGGGCGCCCTGGAAGGGAGGGGACCTGCAGATGTGGGGTACGGCGGGAGGCTAAAGCCTTTTGCGCAGCCCGTGGGTGCACAGGTAGGGTGCGCCGCGCCCCGGGCACCGTATGCCCCAACTCGGGTTTCCCCTGGGGCAGAGTTCTGGAGCCGGCAAACCCCAGGTTCCCTGAGGAAGCCCCGGCGCGAGGTTCGTTCATCCCGTGGACACAGGTCACCTGGGCAGCTCCCCGAGTCTGGGTGCGCCAGAGCGCACGACTCCGGCCACAGGGCGGGCAACAGGACGGACCCCAGGGATAGACAGGTTGACTCAGGGCTGGCGTGGACCAGCATATCCAGGGACAGGGCAGGGCGGGGTGCAGAGCTGGGGGCGGGGGTGCTTTTCTGGGCCGCCAGCCCTCCTTGGCTGTGGAATGAACGCGGGAATCCAGAGAGGCTGGGAGGGAGAGGTAGGCCAGCCGCTGCTAAGGGCAGACCCCAGCCTCCGGGGCCAGCCCGGTGGGCCTCAGGTCTGGGGGCGCAGGAAGTGGGGAGAACGCTGAAAGGAAATCCCAGCCAGGCCAGTGGGCACCTGACCTGGAACTGGGGCTTCACCCCAGAGGTGAGTTCTTGCGCGTGTGTTTCCCAAGCCAGCAAGTCAGGGCATCTGGTTTTTCAAGGAAAAACTGAAAGACAAGACACACATCTCTTTAATTCTGCTTCTTTCCGAAGAGCATAGAAAGGTGAAAAGCAAGAGAAAGGGGGACGGGACACCATCAGAATGAAGGCCGGGCAGTGGGCTGTGAGTGGGGTCCTCCACTCGTGCCCCCAGGATCCAGTGGCAGTGGCAGCAAGTCCGGGAGCCTTTGAGCTCCAAGGAGTGGGGGCAGCGCCCATGGGAGCCTCCTGGTGACTCCAAGGAGTGGGGGCTGCGCGGATGGGGGAGCTGGCAGGGGAGTGGACAGCAGGCCTGGAAGGACCCAGTGGATGTTCTGCTGTCCTGCCTTTGGGGCTGCCCTGACATCCCAGCAGCCCACCCAAATGCAGATGAAATGAACTCTCTGGGCTGCCCTAGGTGCTTCCAGCTTGGGCGGGGGAGGGACCCAGCTGTCCACCCCACCAAGGATGCAGAGCCGCAGGCAGCAAACACAGAGTTGTGGAAAGTTACAGTTTCACTGACAAGGACTGTGATTCCCACACTGGACGGCTGGGCCCGTGTCACACACGGCCTCGGGCAGGCACTTAAAGCCTCTGGGACAATTAGAAGCCCAGTGTCTTGGGCCAGGACCTGCCCCATGACCTGGTGACTCTGCCCCAGGGCAGGAGAAGCAACTGATGGCCACTTCTGTGGCAAGTGACAGGTGGCCTGACCCCCCAGGCAGGGAGGCCTTCCCTGAGCAAACACTGTGGGCCTGGGGTTGACGGATGAGCAGAAACTAGCTATGGAATGGCTGCGGGGCAGCACGTGCCAAGGCCCTGGGGTGGGAAGAAACACACGTCCCTTGAGGACCTGAAAGCCCAGCAGGAACTACAGAAGTGGTCCCAATGAGCCTGCGGCGGAAGGGCCTTCGCGGTCCTGCATCCCATCTACTTACATATTCAGTGGGTCGGCTCGTCAGAGTGAAGGTAGAATTCTACAGCGAAAGCCTGGAAAACAAGCTTTGGGGATGCTCACCTCTTCCGTGCCCGCTCTCAATTCTGCTTGTGTGGCTACACGTTGGGGGAGATGACGAGGGGGAGACCCAGGAGTCCCACAGGCCTGGGCGCCCTGGTCGGAGCTGTGAGGCCTTCCTCTTCCCTTTCTGGACATCCTGCTGTTCCTGAGCCTTCGGGCTCTGCCGTGCCTTCCTGCGTCTGAACTGGGCGTCCTACAGGGGCTGGCTTCCCCACCCGGCACTGCCTGCAGGTCCTCTGACAACCTCCAGGTCACAGTTTCCAGAATAGCCACCTTCATGCTGGTGAAGTCGACCCACTGAATACATGAATAAATGGGGTGCAGAAGCGTCTGTCTTTGTAACACCACCGTATCAGTAAACTTCTAAATCAGAAACTTAAAACTCCAGATGCCCCGTGGACTGCGCGCTTGAGACAGTGAGGTTTGGGTCTCATCGCAGCGTGCACCCGAGCTGGGCTGAGAAGCTTCACTCGTGGCCAGTCCTCACAGCTCGAGAAGGTCCGGCAGGGTTCCGAGGCTAACTCGGGCAGGCGTCTCGTCTTGCGGCTCTACATCGAGTGCCTGACCCTGGCTCTTTGCCCTGTGGTTATAAGAGCTGGGGCCTGGCTGCATCTCCCATCCCGGGAGCCCAGGGCTGCGGTCACTTGGCATTTTTAACTCCAAGTCAAGAGCTGGGCCGCGGTTCTCCGCCAAGTGTACCTCCCGGCATTGGGTGGGGCGGGGTCCGCCCGCCCTGCAGGCGTGGCCAGCCTGGGAGCGCTGGACCTCCCAGCCCCAACCTCAGTGGAGTTCAGACCCCTCCCAAGAATCTTGAGGTGAGGCCATGAGAAGGCACCATCCACACTATAATTGTAAATTTAGAAAATTTTTTTTTTAATTTGTCCGTGTTTTCAGTGCCAATTCAGGAAGTAAATTCAGCCAAGTCTTGCCTAGTGGCGCGAGCAGAAGGCACAGTGAGGATGGGGGGGTCCTGCTTGGGGGTGGCACAGATGAGCTGGGACAGGGGACAGGGCGTCTCCACTCTGTAAACAGGCTGGACTCAGCCACGGCCCCACAGGGGTGTCTGCGGGCTGCCCCCCACCCTGCTGGCCGGCCTTGGCCTCCTATTCGATGACCAAAAAATCATCCAGATGAGCCCTCACTTGCAGTCTGCAGGAAATAAGGGAGGTGAAGCCCAAGTGAAATGACACCCCATGAAGTATAGCAGGACGAAGTTAGAAGGGACACCCCGGGGGACACTGGTCTGGGGTCACCGATGAAGAGCAAGGACGGGGCAGGGGACGTGCTGCACTGCCCAGCGCTTGAGCGGCGTGACCAGCACAGGCTCTGCAGCAAGGACAGGTGATGTTGTTAAGTTACTACCGATGCCGCTGGGTGTGACTCTCCAGTGTCAAACGTGTCCGCAGACGGGAGAGTTGCGGGCGGGCGGGCGGGAGGTGAATTCTCGATGTATTTTCATTACTTTAAAACACTAGAGCAAAATCCACAGGGAAGGCAAAGTGGTCCACGTAGGAGATTAGCCTGGGAGTGTTTCCTGGCTCCTCTTTTTTATATATGTTTGTGATGCTCATGAAATAAAGTCACCGTGGAGGAGGGAAGGGCTGGGGAGGTAAAACCCAGCTTGAGCAGCGGCCTGCCTGGCTGGGCTGGGCTCCCTCCGGGCGCAGCTCAGCCTTCACCTAGAGATGAGGAAGGCGACCGGCCCCCCCGGGTGCTGAGCTCCGCCCGCTCCACAGAACTAATCTGGCTTTCCTGGAGGCTGCACCCGGGCTGATGTGCCTTGTGGGCAAGTGTGACTGTGGCTATAAATGCAGACCAGTCCGTGCCTCCTGCTCTGAGTGTTGTCATTTTGGGGGGTCCTTGGGGTCACTCTGAGAAAGGTTCCCCCAGAGCTCCCGTTCAGCGACACACGGCGAGTTTCCCCGGCGAGTTTCTCCACGAGACAGAGACATTCGTTATATTTAAAGAACAGGCTTATTAGGAAAGGGACAGATGAGTAAAGGACACTTGCGTAGACATCAGCGGGCAGGAGGAGCTGCCCTGGAAGGGACAGGTTTGCTGAGAGGCCCGCGTGGTTGCAGGCGGGCGGCCTTAACAGGTCACAGGCAGGCAGGAAGCTGCAGCCCTGCAGAGGAGAGAGTGGGTGAGAAGAAGCACCTGCACGGGCACAGGTGGGCAGTGGGATTGGTGCCCCAGCCAGGGCAGAGGCTGCCCTGAGAGAGTCCTCTTCAGTTTGGGCGGGGCCGCTCCTGGTGAGCCTTCGGGTTGGTTGCTAATTTTGGATGACTCTGTAGGATCTGAAAGGGACCAGAGATTCTACAATGGGCTCCATCTCCATCTTTACCTGTGGATGCGCCCTCGGATACCTGCTTGGATGTTATGCTTTGTGATCTAGGCGTCTGCGCCTGAGGATCAGAGTCTGCGCCTAAGGATACTAGTTTCCGCAACGGTGTCCTGCGTGCGCCTGAGGAGCTCAGTTTCCACAACGGTGTGGTCTGCACCTAGGGATCCTAGTTTCCACAAAAGTGCCGATGGCTGTGCTCATCTCTTCTACCCCCACCTCCTTGTGTGAGCCAGCTTTCTGGTCTTGTGGTGCCTCCTTTTTCAGTTTTTTTCTATTCCTGTCCTCCATCACGAGCACACGCAGGAATGAGCTCAGGCCGGGCGGGGGCCAGCACCCTGCAAGAAGGAAGCCTCCAGAAACTAGACCCAGCCTGCAACTGTGCTACAAGGTCTGAAGCTACAGGCCTGGCCCCTAGAAGCCGGTGCCCTCAGGTTCCACCCTGCAGCCTCGGGGGTTCTCAGACAGGGAAGGGTTTGCAGTTCATGAAGCCACGCAGACTCCCGCTGAGACCCCAATGGCTGGTGACGCGGGACAGTTGCCGCTGGCTGTAAGTGTTTAAGCTAATCTGACTTCCAGTGGAAACAATGGCAGCCCGCAGGCGGTGCAGAGCTTGGTCCCTGCAAGAAGGAAAGTGAGAGAGGTGAGCCCTGGGCCGCCAGGCAGCTTCCTGCGGGCCCTTTCTAGGCCACAGCACAGGAAGAGGAACTCGGCTGAGCCTGGCGTCTGGGGAGCCCAGGCTGCCAGGGCTTGCCGGTCCGAGAACCCAAGAGGACGCGGTTGCCCACGCAAAGAGAGAACACCCCAGGAATCTGCAGAAGGGCCCCGGGCCCTCTGAACACAAATCCACCTCCGTGAGGCTGGCTGCGGACAGGCGCGGCCCTGAGTGACCCCAATGCCCACAAAGCCGCGGGCGCCCCTGCAGCCAGCTGGAAATACCTCGTAATGCAGAGCAGGTCGGGGTGGGGCACAATGCCCCCACCTTCATAGTGGGGCTACAACACCCCTGAACAAAAGGCAGTTCTGGTAAAGAGCGAAGCCGGAAAGCAAGCTCAAAAGACTGCAGCCGAGCCGCGCCACGAGGACGGTGCCGGGACGAGGAGACGCGCTATGTAAGTGTGAAATAAAATCTAACACCCAAGGATGTGCACGTCTGGCATCCAACCAGGCCTTGCCAGGCATGCAGAAGATGACCCGTAAGCCGGAGGGGGGGCGGACAGATGCAAAATGAGGGGGATGATGGAGCGGCTGACAGAGACCTTAAAAAGGTAGAGGAAAACCCGAAGATGAGGCGGACAGAAATGGAGGCGCTCAGGTCAGGTCAGAGTCTTCTCGTGGTGCGTGAAAATTGGGTGGTCTTGGGGGAGCTGCTGGTGGGAGTCACTAAGGCACCTTCTGTCTGGGAGGTTCTGGGATTCTTGCAGCCTCTCCCTCAAAAGACCCTTCCTCTCTCTGGTTCTGGAGACACTCATTCTGTTCTGGTCTTGGCTGCGTGACGAGACCAGGAATTTACACATTCACGCCCGAGTCCCGAGAATCTCAGAATGTGACTGCTGCTGGCGAGAAGGCCTTTGCAGAGGTGCTTCGTCAAAATGAGGCCTTTTGTGGGCTTGACCCAATCTGGCTGGTGTCCTGATGGGACAATGAGGACTCCCACAGGCCCCAGGGGTGCGTGGGCACAGAGGAAGGCTAGGTGGGGACCACGGTTGGACAAGCCATGGAGGAGGCGCCGGGAGACACCAGCCATCCTCACCTGCCCCCAGCCCCAGTGTGCAGCCTTGGAGAAGCGACTGCCTCCTCCCAAGCTTCTTACAGATTCAGGTGGCCCTGAGATTTCGTTCAGCCCAGTCCTCACCCAAATGCCCTGGAACGCCAGGGGCAGGATGTGGGCTGGCCACCCTGCGCCCAAGGTCTTTCTCCTCAAGGGTCTATGAGGCCCAAAGCGTGTAACTCACAAACAGTAGCAGCCACTGAAGCTGGTCATTGTAACCGCAGACCCCAGACTTTTCTACAGAGGTGTGATTTGCTCTTCACCCCGATTCTGTGGGGTAGAGACGACTGGCAGAGCCACCATGCTGCTCACCCCCAAATAAGGAAGTTTGCAGGGTTGCCAGGGCTCAGCCAGGCCTCCAACTTCAGTGCCCAGGCACCAATGCCTCTTGGGCCTCGCTGCCCCCAGGACTTAGCCGCCCAAAGGCGCACTTGGAAGCCTAATGGCACCCCCTCCAGACCACATAGGGGCCGCCTTGGCCACTCAGCTCGGTGGATACGGCTGCCTGCTCGCAGAGGCGCAGGCCAGCGCTGGGTATTTTCCGAGTGAGCCTCAGCCTCTCCCAAAATCGCGACCGTCTGGGGTTCCAGCCACCGGTCGGTTCCTCTTAGCCCAGTGTGAGCTGGGCTCCGGGCACCCTGCCGGCAGCTGCCCAAGCTGCACCTCCCATCTCAGCACCTGCCCACCCCAGGGCACTTACCCAGCCCACCAGGCTAACTCTGAGCTTCCTTGCAGGCCCTGACCCCTCTCCCCTGGCTCAGCTGTGCCTACACACCTCTGCCAGGTCCCTGGACACAGTCGTTCATGCCCTGGGGCACACCTAGGCCGCGGCCCTCCTAGACTAGTACCTGCCCCAACTTTCTCTCTCCAACTTTCTCTAGTCTTGTACCTGCCCAACCTTTTCCCTCCAAGCCAGGTTCGCCTCCATGGCTTGGGCCAAAGGTCAGCCAGGGGTGAGATTTCCACCTTCAGGTACTTACAGTCACTCCCTCTCCGGGAGTCAACAGAAGACTTTCCCTGGAGCAGCTGCCAGCTCTTACCTGGACTCACCTGGTCTGTAATTACCTCTGACGGCCCCAAAGGCTGGGAGGGAGCCTTCTGAGGCTTATCGGGAGTGGGCCCTGGGGACATGGACACAGGTGAGGTCAGGGTGCTGGTGGGTGGCCCAGCGGATGAGGTCCTGTGCCACCTCATTCTGTTTAGCCCTCTGTGCAGCCTCCACAGGGCCACGTTCGCTGCTTATCAACAGGCGGGCGTGTCAGGTGAGCTGGATGGAGCTGTGAGTGCGGGAACCACAGGTCACCCGCTCTTCCGGGTGCCTGCGCCGCGCTCAGCCTGCCGGAGGGACTCACGAGGGAGGCCGGCTCTTGGCCAAGGACCAGCTGATCGGGTCTGTGCCGCCCAGGGACCGTGGGGACAGGACCAGCTGGCCTTTGTTTGGAAGTGCCTGAGCTTCCCGCAGGGGGACCCTACCCCGCAAGAGGACGAGCCCCGTCCCTCAAACACATTCGCCAAGGAGCCCTTCAGCCGCGGCCCGAGGCGCAGTGTAAAGGCAGGACTGGTCACAGTGCAGGTTTCCTGATCCCATGTAGACCGGGTAAAGGAGGAGTCAGAGTCCTCAGTGGGCTTTTGCAGGTCTTTTTATTGGGGTTCACCAGGCATATGGCAGGCAGGGGTGCTGGCTGGGGGGCCTCCCAGCCCCCAGCAAGTCTTCACTCTATCTGGGCTCTCCGGTCTTCTCTGCTTCTGCTTTGGGCTTCTTTCTTGGCTTCTACTGGCGTTCCCGTGATGCCGCCCTTATAAGCCCAGTCTCTCAGCCCAGGTGAAGCCCATCTACCTAGGCCCACACCCTGCTCTAGGTGCCGCCACCAGGCATGCGTTCAGGACAAGGATCCATCATCTCTCCTGATGGCACGAGGGCAGAAAAGCCTGACATTTTCTTTACCCTACAGGCAGTATTGGGGTTTCAGGATCCTGGGGGGAAAGCCACACAGGCCTCCTCGGGCGCGGGGGCCCCCATCTCCGCTTGGCAGCCGCCCAGGACCAAAACCCAGCAGCGAGGAAGCGGCGTCGGGCCGAGCCCACGGCTCAGCGGCCCTGTTGGTCCTCGGCGGAGGACCCATGGGCTTAGCTGAAGGCACCCACAGCACACGGACACCCCCTGACCGGCCCCCCCCCCCAGCCTGGAGACTGCAGGCAGGCAGGACACGGCTGCAGGGAAGGTGTCGAGGACACGGGGGGTGCGGGGGGCGTCCACGCACCAGTCCCTCCAGCCCCCAAGGGCTCGTGGGGACCCACAGCTCCTTGCGCTCGTACTTGCTTCGTGTTTCCCTTAAAAAATTAAAAAAGCAGCTTCTGAAAGGAGATCTGGGAGGACGTGCTCTGAAGGGCGAGTGCAGGAAGGAAGACCTCGAGAGCTGAGGACGGCTTGCTGGTTGCGTCCTGCCCTGCGCCCCCCGGGAGGCTCGGGCCTCACCCCAGGGGGAGGCGGCTGCGGGCTGGGGGGCCGCGGGGTGGGGTGGGGGAGGTGACCCTGCAGCCAGGACCCAGCTCCGCTGCAGGAAGGGAATGAGTCATGGAGAGGGCAGCTTGGGGAGGGAAAAGGGGCAGCGGCAGGGCCAGGGGCTGAGGGGGTAGAGGGAAGCCTGGTGGGGTGAGCCTGTGTGTGTCCACCGTGGAACCCAAAGCCCAGTCTTGGGGGGAGCCGTCCCCATCTGCCCGGGGAGCGGCGGCAGGCGTGGCTTTCTCAGGCCAGGCTGGGCAGGGCCGGGCTGGGCGTGGGGAGGACCCGCTTCCCGGCCCGCGCCCTCTCCGCGTCGTCCTGTGGGCAGAGGGCCGAGGGAGCTCCCCGGGGCCGCTTCAGTTTTTACTTTTGCTTTGTTTTCCTTTAGCCCACACGGGCCGTCACCCCTGCGGGGTGGGGAGCGTCAGGTGGGGTCTGGGCAGGTGTGATCCCAGTGACTTTATGGGGGGGAGAAAACAAATCCAGGGCCCCAGCTGCCCCCCCAGTTCTCCAGCTGCCACTTCAAGTCATGGCACACTGGGGACTCCCACCTCCCGGGCGGGCGACCCAGCCGGGGTGCTGGTCTAGGCCTGCGACTGCCGGGTGGCGGGAACCGTGTCCTTTCTCCTCCAACACTTTCTGTCTGGGATCTCTTTTAAAGGGAATTAACCCTCCATTCATGAGGCTCCGCCCTCAGGACTTCATCACCCCCAAATCCCACCTCCTAAGCCATCACCTGGGGCGTTAGGATTTGCAGTATGAATTTGGGAGGGACACAGACATTCTGACCTTCTGACCGCGGCAGACACGTGCGTGGAGCAGGGGGAGCTGGAAACCTGCTCCCCAAGGCGCTCGGCCTGGCTGAGCCTGGGGGATCCTGTGTGAGAGCAGGCTGGTGTGGGGGGGGTCCAGCTAGAGCAGTGATGAGTCAGGAATCAGAAAGCTGCTCTTCTAGATGGGAGGGGCCAGACCAGAGGGGGTGGACGGTGGGGTGGGGGCAGGGTAGGGGGTGGGAGGGGGCTGGTGAGGAGGGGTGGGGGGGAACAGTCTGCAGTCCAGGAGGGGAGTTCGCCGAGGCAGAGGCTGCAGGCTGCCAGCATCCAGTTCTGCTCTTGGCAGCTAACAGGAGGGGTTCAGGACCTTGCTGCATCCTGGTGCAATTCTGGAACTCTAGATATGGGGAGAAAGACCCCTGAAGAGACCATTCCCCACTGCTGGGCCCCCTTGGCTGCTGGCTGCCCCCCGACAGGCTGCAGGGCTCTCCCTGTGGGTGCCACTGGCCTTCCTGGGGGCCACTGGGGCACAGTTCTCTGCCTCTACCACGCTCCTCTTGAACTTTCTGAAACGTAAAGATCCCCCCACCCCCCGTGAATGCCTAAAGGTCTCCCAGGGTCGACCTACGGGGTTTGATAACGTTATGGGATGAGCACCTCAAACAACTGTGGGGTATGCCAGTCGCGACATGCGCAGAAGTCCCGTTCTGGGTGAAGGCAGTTCTCAAAGAGGTGTTTGTTTTCTGGGGTTGATTCTTTCCTGTTTTCAATCAGCAACATAAAGCGGTTTAAGAAACAGGTGCTCTCGGTGTATTTCAGGCATCCTGAGTTTCTTTTATTTGCACAAGTGAAAACAGTACAGGAGAAATTCTGCACGAGCAGCGCCCCTTGAATGGGGTTTTCTGAGGTTATGGAATCCTCAGCTCCAGGCTGGCCAGTGCTGGCCAAAGACACTAGTGCGGGAGATGGGCCGGCAGAGGAGACTCACGAAAGGGGATCTCTGGTGCCAAAGCCCTGTCCCCAAGAGGCAGGGGACAAAGCCACGGGGGTGGGGGGGTGCGCTGGGGCTCTGCAGAGGGCAGGAAGGTAGCCAGGCTGCCTTTGCTTGCTGGCGCAGCTGCGGCTCAGAACTCGCCCGACTGAGCGCTTGCTCCTGCGCACGTCTGAGACCTGATTTGGGTTCCTCCATGCACGTCTTCTAGGGGTGCAGGGCCCCCGACGGTGGTCCTGTCCGAGGGCTCTGCAGGCTGGACGCAGAGGGTGCTGGAGAGCAGGAGCCCACCCAGGAAACTCGCAGCCATCCCCCAGGCGCTGCGAGTGTTGGCTCAGCTTGGGCCCTTGAATGGGAACATCCTTACACACACACACACACACACACACACACACACACGCAGACCCACGCACCACGCACACAGGCCTATGGCTGATTGGCAAAGAGATGCGAAAGGCAAACGTGTTGCCCTGGAGTGCACAGTGCTGGTGCAGGTCCTGCAGAGACACCCCGCCCCACTCCCTGCCCCAGGCAGGCTGAAGCTGACCTCTGGCCCCACCCCCCACTCCCCTAGTCCTCCTGCCCTCAGCCCCAGTTTCCCTTCCCTGAGTGCTCCTTGGTGAAGGCGCTCCTGGACAGGCTCCCCCATGCCTGGTTCTGCATTTGGAGAAACTGACCCAAGACGCTTACTGAGAGAGTTGGCGTCCCGGCTGGGAGGCGAGCTGGTGTGGGCTGCGATGTGGGGGGTAGGGGGGGGGCATGCTGAGACAGGGCCCAAAGGCATGGACCCCGCATCCTCCGGCATGGTGGGCTTCCAGCTGGCGGGCTGACTTGGTCACGTGACAGTGACGGAGGGGGTCCACCCTCAGCTTCTGGGAGGCTGGGGGCACCCTAGGATGAGCATGCCTTCTGCTGGGGCTCACGGTCTCGGAGGCAAGTCAGCTCAATCATGGGCTCTCAGGGAGGCCTGTGGGAGCTGCTGGCACTTGGGCTGTGAGAGGAGGAGAGAAGGGGAGGTTTATAAAAGTCCGGGTTCTTGGGAAGTTTTAAACACATCTTTGTTTTCTAGAAAGCACTATTTTATAACACAGACAAAGCCCAGTCTTGGCTGTCTAAGAGGAATTGGTCCTCATGGGGGTAGCCTTTTTTTTACTCTAAAATAAGCCCAAGTGTGGAAAACTGCCGAGATCAAACCTCTGCTCAGTGAATCATGTTGCGCAAAGGCTCTCGGGCAGCCTGTCCAGAGCCAAGTCCGTCTTGGCCCCTGGGCCCCAGGAGCCTGACTTCTACCCGGTGGCTTCCATAGGCTTCTAAAACCAGATGTTGGTCACGCAACATTCACCCCTGTGCCCCATGAAGGGAAACGCCCCAGTACGACGACACTTCTGACTCCAAACCGGTGGCTTTTCCCCGGGAGCTGTTCTGCAGGTCCCCAACAGGAGCTACCCAGAGTTGGCACCAGACCCCACGGGTCAGGGGCCGGGCCCCACCTGCCACCTAACTTCTGGTGATCCACCCTTGACTGGCTTCAAAACGGGGTTCTCACGATCCTTTCCTCAGGGGCAGTGATTTGCTTCATCAACTCAGAGAACTCAGGACACGGTTTGCTTACTATAAAGTCTGATAAAAGATACAAATGAGCCAAGAGAAAAGAAAGAAGAAAAAATAGGTTAAGAAAAAGATGAAGGGGCCTCCCTGGTGGCGCAGGGGTTAAGCACCACACTATGAATCATCCGCAGCCTCTGTAGCACGAGTTCGATCCCCGGCCAGGGAGCTACCCACATGGCACAGCAGACCTCTCCTGCCTCGCCCGCTGCTCCCCTCAGCAGTGTGTTTCGTCAGTCTGCCTGTTCTGTTCCCCACTCTGTCTCTGGTGAATCCTCTCACCCCCACATCTCTGGCCTGTACCCCAGCTCTTGTATGCATAAATAAATAAATCTTTATATTAAAAAAAAGATGAAAAAGCTGCAAATGAGCAGCCCGATGATAAAGCTCAGAGGGCCTGGGCCTCCCCACACACAGGGCTTTTGTGGGGCTCTGTGCAGATGTGCTGACGGAAGTCGCTCCACTAACGCAGCCTTGGCCCCGCCGGCTCCTGGCCTGTTCTAGAAGGAAGGCTGGAGGGCATTTTAGACAGTCCCTGCAGGGCCTCTGACCTCCTCCCTGGGGCTGTCACTGACTGTGGGAGAGGACAGAGCCCTCCGGGGTTCCCTGGGTCTTCTCAGAATCCCCCCACACCTTTGCTTTTGGGGGTTTTCAGTGACACTCCAGCCTCAGCAGTCAGCCACAGGTAACAGATGTCAGGGAGTGTGACTGTCACTTGCTGCTACAGCGGGAGGAGGTACAAAGAACGTACTCACAGGCCAGAATGTCTACTCCGGCAGAAACCAGGGTGATTGGCAACTGAACTTTCTTTAAAAATTAACATTTTATTATGTGGTTGAATAAATATTCTAGACAAATAGCAGGTTGACTGTCTCTGTAATTACAGCACGCGCTGGAAGGAGTGGTGTTTGTTTACATATTACATCTTAATTTAGAAAATGTTGACTTGATTATAATTTAGGCACAATTAATAATTATTTTAGTTTCATTAATCGTGATAATAAATATTTAATCCTGAGATATTAATTGGGTGAAAAGAAAATCTTCAATCTTAGGTGGGTCTGTTAATCTCACTATTAAAATAGAAATGAACTGAAAGATTATTTTAAATATCGTTCTACTTTAGGCACTGGGTTAAGTTTAAAAATTAATCTTTAAAAATGAACTGAAAACTCCTATTTTCTGACAGGTGAGGAAAATCAAGTCATGAATCATGTTCACGCTGCCGCGACTGACAAAGTCTCCGCTTCGTGGACTGTCACTTTGCTTCCTGGGGTTCAATCCTGGGCTGAGGCCACGGCCAGGGGCCCCGGACAGTGGCTGGGACAGTCTCCTCGGGTGGTGGCCCCTCGGGGCCTGGGAAGGAGTCAGGTTGGCCGGTCAGAGAGCAGCAGAGCTGGCTGTTCATGGCCCTCAGGACCGGGGGATTCCCAATTCACACCCGCAGACACCTCCCTGCACCCCAACAGCCGCGCCGCGGCTCCGGCTTTGTGCTTTTCCCCTCTGCTCGGAGGCTTTGGTCCTTGAAGCCTAGCTGCCCTGGGGGCCTCGGGCCTAGTCCAATGAGCTTCACCCAGGGGCGAGACCAGGTGGACGCATGCGCCGCGGCCATGCACAGAGCAGCCTTGGAAGGCCGGCGGGGACCACAGGTGCGACCTGAGCCTTAGCGAACCCAATCCTTAGCGAACCTTTCTCTACTATTCTCCCTCCCTGGCTCCCTGAGTCTTCTTCCCCAAAGGCTACTCATTCGCGTCTGTGTCGCTGTGTCAGAGGTGACAGCACATCGGAGCAAGCTGGGCAGGGAGGTGGAGAGAAGGGGAACAGCCTCCAGAAAGAGAAAGGCGCCAGGTGAGCTACGACAGGTCACCTGTAGTCTAGTGTGGCTGCAGCGTGAGGAGCGGGCGGCAGACGCTGCAGGATGGGTCAGCTGGACCTTCCTGGAGGCGCCCCCGGTGCTGAGGGGTGGAGGGGACAGTACTGTTCTTGGAGCAGACACAGAGTCTGAGTGGGGTGGGGGGTGAAGACGCCCATCTGTGGGGTCAGGAGCCTGGGAATGCCCAGAGGGTGTCGCCTGGTGAGATATGAGCCCTCGAAAGAGCTGAGATCCCTTTCAGTAGGATTCTGGTTGCAGGCGTGACGCGGGATGGATTGCCCCATCTTCCGTCAGCAGCCGTGTCCATGGGTGGGGAGAGGGGCGTAGTGGGCAGTGGCTCCATGCCATCCACCTCCTGAGGTCACAGGACATCTAGAAAACACCAGCAAGGAGACGCTGACTATGAGGACTTGGTATGACTGGAATCGTGCTGTCTGCGCCAGGCCTTGAGCCACCTCACATGAGGGGGGGGGTCAGGGTTTTGTGGACAAAGTCCATGCTGCAGGCACCACCCGGGGTCACAGGACAAAGCTCCCCGGGAGCTGCCCAGGCCCCCTCCCCCTGCTCTGCTGAGCCTGCCCACTCGGACAGGAGCCCCGAGACCCCCGAGCACCCGCTGTTCGCTCCCCGAGAGGGGCCCCAAACCCCGCCTCGTGTTGCTGCTTTTTTAAAATGTTTGTACTTGAGAAATGTGCTTTGACTTCAAAAGGGTTTCATCACTGAAATAGAATCCTGACATATAATTATAGAAAAATGACTGATCAAAATCCAAATCTCGATGAAAGAAAGCCCAGGCAGTTGATCAATGGCAGCTGGAAAGCGATTCCTCATTCTTGGCTTGGAGTGGTCGGCGCCCCGACTGGAGGCTGAAGGTGGAAATAAACGTTTCTCTGAGGCTGGAGCCCGTGGACTGTCAGCGGCTGCTCGGCATCGGCCGCATCTGATCCGCCACCAGGCGCAGAGTGACCGGGGCGGGAAACGTGCTAATTGCGTGAGGGGATGGACTGCGGAGGCCTCAGAGGGAAGCGTCCTTGGCTGGACATCCGGGCACGACTTTCATTTTATCTCTGGGCTTTGGGAGAGAACATTCGCCTCATTGTTCTTGGAAGAAGCTTATTTCTCAAGACTCTCGGGGATGCCCACTTTTCTGAAGGCGACTTCACAGCCTGATTCCCCAGTGACTGGGTCCGTTCAAACGTCTGTTCACTCACCAAGTGTCTGTTCCCCCCGGCCCTACTCCCGGCCCCTGGGGCGAGGGTAGGCGACGGGGAGACCATCCACCCACAATCAAACCAGCATGAACGAGAAGCTGGAGGCGGCCCGACCGCTCTGCAGAGAACCCCGGGAGGGGGTGGAGGCCGAGGTCGGGAGGGCTCGGTAAGAGGACGCCCGGGGGAGCGAGCCCGGGAGAGGGGCTGGACAGGGCCAGCAGCCGCTGTGCGGGAGCCGGGAAGGAGACGCCAAGATCCGGAGGCCCAGATAGGGTGGGGTCCTGGGAGGCGCGGAAGACGGTGATTCAGCAGGAAGGAGTGGGCCGCTGGGGTGAAGGCGCTGAGGCGCAGGGGTGAGGGCAGAGAAGGGACTGTCCGGGCCACATGCAGATCTCATGAGTGACCCCGACTCGAGCCCCCCTGTGGGGGAGATGGGAGCGGGGGCAGGACGTTTCCCAAGGGCAGGCCTGCGCGCTGGTGGGAAGGCGTTGCTGGAGCGGGAGAGAGGCGGGGGTCTGGGGATGCAGCCTGTGCAGGACTGGGGCAGGACGCCGGGGACACCCACTGAGCTGGGAGGACCCCCGAGATGCCAGGGCTGGGAGTGGAGGGGGGGTGGCTGCAGGAAGGCGCCCTCCAAGCCTGCTCCACGCTCTGCCTTCCGGCGGCTGCCGTTTTCCTCGCGGTGACCTGGCTGGGAGGACAGGAAGTGGGTCACGTGGGCAGTGTGCCATTGGCGTAAAAGGAGAAGGAAATGGCTTGTGGGGGTGCGTGCCCCCAGGGGCCCCTAGCTTTCATCTGGAAGACATTCCTCATAAGCAGTGCCTCAAAGCGGAGGGCTCTGCCCCCAGAGCGTAGGGTGGAAGGCGGGGTGCACGCTGGGCGGGCAGCAGCACGGAGGCGGTGAAGTCGGGCACTGCCGTGGGGTCTGGGCGAGCAGACCAGGTCTGACTAAGCGCAGCAGATGCCCGACATTCCGGTGAACGAACACCCGTCAGGAGCTGCTGAGGAGCACACGAGGGAGGCAAGGGCGTGGGGTGACTCGGCTGTAGCCACGCCCAGCTCTGGCCTTGCACGCGGGGCCTGGGCACCGGGCCGCCCCAGGGGTGCGCTCGCTCACCTGGCAGACGTGGGCCTCGGTCATCTGCTGGGTTAGGCTGGGTCAGGCTGGGTGTTTGTGCCGGAGCTAACTTGGAACTGTGGTGGGTCCCCGGCACCCAGCACGCCAACAGACGCCCCCTTCAGTGCTCCCCCACCTCCCCGCAGCGCCGGGAGCTCTGCACCGGGAGCCAGGCTCCAGCCCCTTGGCAGAGCTGGACGCTCCTCATCTAAACCACCCTCGTCTCCTCTACGACCAACCATCTGCTCCGGGAAGTCGCTTCCTCGTCTTGCGAGAACCCTGCTCCCCACGCCCTCCTCCTGCTCAGACTCCCGCTCCTGGGCCTCTGCCTGGCTCCGGCCCTGACTCACAGCTGCAGGTCTGGCTTCTGGTTACCTGCGAGGTCCCTTGTGCCAAGGAGCAGGATGACTCAGCCGCACTCCCAGGGACTGAAGCAGCTAAGACGGGCTTTTCTTAGGGCCCTTGTCCCTAAGCTTGTGGGAGGAGAAGCAGTGCCCGCCCGGCGGTGAAACAGAGCGGCGGGCACGAGGAGGCGGGCCTTGGGCAGACGGGTGAGGGTCCCAGCTATCGCCGCTGGGCATGTGGCTGGACCCTCACTCGGGGCCCCTGTGTCTGGCCGAGCAGGCTGCGCACTGCTGCAGCAGCTTCGTCCCAGAGACCCTGTGCGAATAGCGCCCCCTGCGGGTGTGCGGCGACTCCGAGCCTGTTGCTTTCTCCATCTAACACGTTGGAAGCTCTCACAGCGCAGAGGCCTGAGGGGAGACTGCATGCGGCCCTCCTGGCTGGACACCGGGCACAGGCTGAGGGGCTGGTGGGGCACAGGGGCCTGCGAGAGGCCAGGTGGCCGTGGCCTTGCACAGCTCTATGTTTAAGAGGCAAGACAAACCCCGAAAAGTAGACGCTTGGGGGTGTGACTCCCGCGTCCACACTCCAGTGGGGCTGGAGTCTCCCAGCCATGTCCCGTTGCCTCTTCCACTGCAGGGCACGTAGGCCAGTGTCCCATCAGCCTTCACTGCCCCCCTCCCAGCCCGTGGGGTCACCTGTGTGGAGGTCCACAAGTGCCAGTCCAGTAGGCTTAGCCAATGACATGAATGTCCCCACTCCCTCCCCCTGTGGGGTCCCTCAGGCAGGCCCTCTGTACCAGCCCCTCAGGGCCCCCCAGGGTCCTTGGCAGGATGGCGCTCCCTCACCCCAGGGGCAGCTGGCTGGAGAACACACCTCCTGGCTGCTTCCTCCCTGCCTCCCTCTACTCTCCTACTGGGAGATTGTCCCTCCCAAGCATCCAATTCTAGTGTCAATTCTAGTCGAGCCTGCGCACCCCCAAACATGTACAGCTGCCCCATGCTGTAAGGCTTCACAAGCACCCCGCCTCTAGGTTGGCTGACCTGCTGCCCCCCAAGAACCTGTGCTGGCCAAGCCCTGGTGGAATTGTGCTTCATGGCTCCAGGGCCCGGGCACATCCCACATTTTTGGGGTCCCCTTGAATCTATACTGAGCCTCACTCAGCTCAAGGGTAAAAAGATCTCGGCACGTCCCCCAGCGTCTGCTCACAATGCACTTTGTCCTTCTCACGGCAAGTTCTGCTGAGTGATCATGAAAGATTAAGCCTGTAGTTTCAGGCGGATTCATCACAATTCAGGAGAAGAGGCAGGTTGAAGGTTCTTGCCAGGGGACTGCCCGCTCCTCTCCTCTGAGGATGTGTGAACTAGCAGATCACGACCACCTGTGTGTGGACACGGTCTGGGCACAGGGTGTGGGGGCGGCTGCTGTGTGGCTCCCCCATCCAGGGTCAGCCAGTGCAGCCTCGCTGCCTGGAATTCACCGCCCAGAGGTGGGGACAGCTGCCCCCCTCCGCGACTGCCCCCTGGATTGACATCTCCCCTCCGGTGAACATGTATGCTTGGCACCCACCTGATGTGTTAATTCCAGCTTCCAACCGGTGCCTCTTGGTGACAACCACCATCCCCAGCACATTCCAGCATGCGTTTCCATGGTTACACAGCTGCCCTGGGTGGCAACTCCTTACCTTGATTTATGATGGCTCTGGCCGCGCCCCCCCCCCCCATTTGTCCTCACGCACATCACAGAGGTCCTTGAGCAGGTCACTTGACCTCTCAGGGCCTCAATTTCCTCGATAAGGAAGTACAGATAATGGAATATATTGTGCAGTTATTGGAGGATTAAATGAGATCTTCCACTTAGAAATGCTTAGCGCGGTACTCAGCACTGAGCGAGTGTCCGTCACGTAAGCTGTTACCGTGATCATCATGGAGCCACTTCGTGGTGTGCGTGCATGGCTGTTGGCCTTCAGCCCCTCTTAACGCCTCACCCCCCTGGAGGTCTGGTGTGGGTCATGCTAGACCTCCTGGGTGAGCTTGGCTGTGAGACACTCATTCCCAATCCACTCCTGCCCCTCCACGAGGCTCCCCTGGTGGCTCCTGGCTCCTTCCCCATCCTTCCTGGGTCCATCACACACCTGCCATCCAGTGGACTCCTCTCCCCATCACTGGAGGTCAGCCGTGGGGAGGGGCAGGGTCGCTTGAGGGCTAGGGCATCCCACGCACCTGCTGGGATCCACAGAACCTCCCCGCTGGGCCCAAAACACAAGACCAGAGCAGCTGCTGCCCGGGGGAAGGCAGCCTAGGGACCGGCCCTGGCCTCAACAGGCCTCCAGCCCCATCCTCTCTTCTCCCTCTAAGGCCGCCTTTGTGCCTGAACCCCACCCCTGTAATTAATACTCCCCGCGAGTCCACCCTTCACCGTGAGGCACTCTCAAGCTTCTTCAACAGACACTTATCACCGCTGCTGACATCCCTGACACCCCTGCTCGTGTGTAGCTCAATGTATGGGCTTGCGGACTGCAGATCCCGCTGAGGGGGGAGGCTATGGAGGTGAGTCAGAGGCCAACAATGCAAAGTAGAGCAGGGCAGGGCTCAGCTCTCGTTAATGTCTCTGTAAATCACCCGATTGCTCAAGATGCTCAATATTTTCTTATTCATCTCCATTTGTCAAGGGAAAGTGTTCAACCTGTCAGACCAATTCTTTATAAATGACTTGTCAGTTGTAAGGCATTGGGCGGCATCTCCGTGGACCTGTGTCATGCCCAAGAGCCTGGGAAGGCTGGACCCCTCCTTGTGATGTCCTGCTTAGGGGTCCTAACCCATCAGCAAAGATCCATTGAGGCCCGCACAGAAGCTTGCTGTGCAAAATTTTTAAATCCTTGTGTTCCAATGGGAGAGTAAAGGCGTTGTTTGAAGAAAAGGCTTGCTTAGAACAAATATCTATTTTACTAGGCCCTCCCATGGCAGGCCAGCTGCAACCCAAGGAAGACCCAGGCTTCCATCACCATGGTGATGCGTGTCTCCAGCCAGCTGTGGATAGACGAGGAAGAGAGGATTCTCCTTTTTCATGATCTTCCTTGGGAAGTTTTTGTGCTTTTCTTTCTTCAGGCTGGGTACTGGGGTGCCTATATCAAGCAAAGGGGAATAAGGGAAGCATTTTTACTTTACAAAAAATGCAGATATGTACCTGCGCATGTCTGATGAGTATGTATGTGTGGACAGAGCATGTGCACACACATCTGAGAGTGAAGTGGGACCAGTGTATGGGTGGAAAGGTCCTTTGTGGTTTCTGATAATCTGAGGAATGTGCTGTACAGGGGGAGGGAGGCAGTGAGGCTTCAGCCAGGCAGCCCAATCTGAGTCATTCAGAAACAACAACAAAAGGCCAATTAAAATTTTAAAAAAAGCAACAATAAATGAACATAGGAGCAACTAGTTAAAATTTTTAGAATCTTATTTCTTGTCATATAAGCTTTGATGAAGTTGGGGTAAAATACCATCATCTGTCATTGAACAAGTCAAGCAATTCAAAAAACTTTGAGACATGAAGATAAATCTTACGAATCTCTGGGCTACTCTCCTGACTTTGGGGGACCTCATGGTTCTGGTAAAGGGTCGGCTAGAAAATGGCAGTGGTCAGACGATGTTGCCATGGCGCTACACTAGCCCAGGGAGGAAATTCCCAGAAGAAGGAAGGCAGGGCCTCCAAGATGGCGCCCGGACTCAGGCTCTCTCTGGCTCTTTGGCTTTTAGGAAGAGGTAGATTCTGAGAGCAGAACACTTCTTAGCAGGCTGGGCAGGAAATCAGCTCTGTTTCTGATTCAGTTGAGAGGGTTTGACTGCTCCCTCCCTCCCTTCATGGAAGCCTCCAGGCTGAGCACAAGGCCAGAGTGCTGGTTGAGCCCAGCAGCCTCCAGGCTGAACCCTGGGTTGAGTGCTGGTCATCTCTGGCTGCCTCTAGGCCGAGCCCAGTGCTCGAATGCTGGTCGACCCTGGATACCCCAGGCTAGCCCAGGACCTGAGTGCTGGTTGACCCTGGAATCTTCCAGACTAAGGTCAGGCAGGAGTGCTCGAAGAAGCTGGAAGACATCATGTTGTTCATGGAAACTGAGTGCTGGTTGATCCCAACTGAATCCAGGCTGAATCCTGGGAAGGAATGCTGTTTGATCCCAGAAGCCTCCAGTCTGAACACAGGGACTAGGTGCAGGTCGAACTCACCAACCTCCAGGCAGAACCTGGGACAGAGTACTGGTGGACCCCACAGCCTCAACCCTGAGGCTGGGTCCAGAGTGCTGGTCGACTCCGGCATAATCCAGGCTGAACACATGGCGAGAGTGCTGGTCAATGCCAGAGGTTGCCAGGCTGAGAAAAGGCTGGAGTGCTGGTTGATTCCTGCAGAATCCAGGCTGAATCTGTGGAAGGAGTGCTGTTTGACGTCAAGGCCTCTAGCCTGAGCATGGGGCCAAGTGCTGGTCAACTACAGAATCCATGCTGAGGCCAGGGCTGAAGTGCTGGTTGACACCACACCCTCAAAGCAGAGGCCATGATGACCTTGGTACTCTGCAGGCTGTGCAGGAGCCAACCAGCTGGTTGACCTTGGCAACCTAGGTTGAGGGTGCTCCTAATGCTGGTCAACCTCCTCATCGTCCAGAAGGGGCAGAGGACAGTCTGCTGTGGACCTCAGCAGCCTCCAACTGAGCAGGATCCAGCCTGCTGGTTGACCTCAGCAGCTTCCAGGCTGAGTGGGGGACTGCCTGCAGGTTGTCCTCGGCACCCTACAGGCTGAGCGGAACCTCGTTGCTGGTCAACCCCCTCAGCCTCCAGGCTGAACTTCGGTAGTTCAATGGTTGACTCCTTCAGCCTCCAGGCTGAGCCAGAGATGGGCTATTGCACGAACCCCTCAATACCCATGCTGAGCCTGGGCTGATATGCCCCTCAACCCCTCAGCCTCCAGACTGAGCAGGGACCAACCGGCCACTTGAAACCCTCAGCTTCCAAGCTGAAATGGGTAGTCCTCCGGTAGACCCCAAAGCCTCAAGGCTGTGCTTGGGTAGTCCTCTGGTCAACCCGCGTACCCTCCAGGCAGAGCTTGTATAGTTCTCTGGTTCACCCCTTCAGCCTCCAGGCTGAGCCAGGTCCCGCCTGCCACTCGAACCCCTTAGCCTCCAGGCTGAGCAGGGGCCAGTCTGCCCCTCAGAACCTCAACCTCCAGCCTGAGCCAGGGCCAACCTGCTGGTTGACCTTGGCAACCTCCAGGCTGAGCAGGCCAAGGCTGCTGGTCGACCTCAGCAGCCCCCCCCCAGGCTGAGCAGAGGGCTGCTGGTCAACCTCGGCAGCGCCAGGCTGAGTGGGGGCCTCGCTGCTGGCCAAACACAGCAGCTCCAGGCTGAGCGGGGGCCGGCCTGCTGGTCCACCCCAGAAGCCTCCTGGCTGAACAGGTCCAGGTGGCTGGTAGACCCCGTAGCCTCCAGGCTGAGCTGGCCTAGGCTGCTTGTCAACCTTGGCAGACTGCAGGCTGTTCAGGGCCGTCCTGCTGCTCAAACTCCACAGCCTCCAGGATGTGCCGTGGCTCATCTGATGGTTAAACTTGGCACCCTCCAGCCTCAGTGTGGGCTGACTTGCAGAGCCTGTCAACCACCATAGCCTCTGGCCTGAGCCAGTGTGTTTCGAGCGTTATTCAACACACGAAGAATCCAGGCTGATCCCAGGGCCAGTTGCTGGTCTACCCAGGCAGTTGCTGGTCCAACACACTGGTGGTGTGTTGGACTGGTGGTGTACCCCTGCAGCCTCCCGGTAGAGCCTGGGGCGGGTCTTTTGGTTTATTCAGGTAGCTTCAAGGCAGAACCCTTCCTAGCACTGCTGATTGACCACAGAACCTCCTTGCTGAGTCTGGGCAGAGTGCTGGTTGACCCCAGAAGTCTCCATGCTGAGCTCGGGGCCAGACTGCTAGTCAACCCTGGTAGTCTCCCTGGGGAGCATGTGGCCAGAGTGCTGGTGGATCCTGGCTAACTGCAGCCTGAATCTGGGGATGGAGTGCTGTTTAACGCTGGAACCTTCAGGCTGAGCCTGGGCAGGAGTGCTGGTGGACCCCGCAGCATCCAGACTGAGGCCAGGGCCAGAGTGCTGGTCAACCCCTGATGCCACCATGTGGAGCATGGGGCCTGTGACTGGTTAATTCTGGCTGAATCCAGGCTGAATCCGAGGAAGGAGTACTGTGTAACTCTGGCTGAGCGTGGGGCCAGAGTGCTGGTCGATCCCGGGTACTTGGGCTGAAACTGGCCCCAGAGTGCTTGTTGACCCTGGCAGCCTCCAGGCTGCACACAGGGCTGGATTGCTGTTCAACCACACTGCCCAGGCTAGGGGTATCTGGAGTGCTGGTCGACTCCCAAAGCTTCTAGGCTGAGCCAGGTGTCAGAAAGCTGGTTCACTCCAGAAGCCTCCAGGCTGAGCACAGGCCTGGAGTGCTGGTCAACCCCAGATGCGCTAGTTTAGGCAGGTCCAGAGTGCTGGTTGACCCCGGAAGCCTCCAAGCTCATCACAGGGCCTGGTGTGCCGGTAGACTCTGGATGCCCCAGGTTAGTCAGGTCAGGAGAGCTGATCACCCCCGGAAGCTTCCAGGCTGAGGGCAGGGTCAGAATGCTGGTCGACCCTCGGAGCCTTCAGGCTGATCCTGGGTTGGGTTGCTGGTGTCCCAGGCATCCTCTAGGCAGTGCCTGGTGCCGGGCTGCTATTGACCTCGGGAGCCTCCACCTTTACTTTCCTTCCTTTTTTGAATGCTTTTAAACACCAGTTATGACTGTCAATGAACAAGTCATAGGGGAACAAGAGGGTTAGGTTTGTTTTGGGAGAGAAGGAAATTTGGTCGGCATTTCAGGGGGAAACCTGGAGGCAAGCTAAGGAGGAATGTGCACTTGGGGACACCAAGGACACTAGTGAGGTGGGGAACAGCTTGCTTAGGTGGCATTGAGAGCTGAAGCAAAGTTAATATTCTGGCTGTAAGAGAAGTACTTTGGGCCTCCCTGGTGGCGCAAGGAGTTAAGCACCGCACTATGAAGCAATCCGCAGCCTCTGTAGCATGAGTTCGATTCCTTGCTGGCCAGGGAGAAACCCACATTGTGAGGCAGACCTCTCCTGTCTCCCCGCTGCTCCCCTCAGCAGTGGATTTCAGTCAAGATCGGCCTGTTCTGTTCCTCACTCTGTCTCTGGTGGATCCTCTCACTCCCCGCATCTCTGGCCTGCACCCCAGTTCTTGTATGCATAAATAAAAAAAAATCTTAAAAAAAAAAAAGTATTTTCACCCTCCAAATATCTTGGCCAGACTATACGTTTTATATCATCTTGACAGCAGGAGTGCGAGGCAGCCCACTGTGTCCGAAATTGAGGATGGATGATCTAGTAAGGATTTTATGAATGTCGATTGGTCATCTGCTTTGTTAAGACACTTTTTATAAGGAGGTAAAATACGTAGCCTCCGTCCTCAAGGACTTTCTTGGCTCCATTTAGGGAAAGAATAGAGACATGCGGCAGAGGGGCTGGCGTGCAGAAGGGTAGTGTAGGCTGGCGACGCGTTGACGTTGCGCATGGCAAAAGGGAATAGTTACGGGGAACAGGGGTTCTTGAGAAAGTCCCATGGAGGAAGGGGACGCATCCAGGAGCCTTGAGAAGTGACAGTCTCATGAAGAGAATTCATTCCTAGCCGAGAAGTTTAAAAGTGTATCATCAGGTCAAGCAACGGCTGAAAACAAAGCAAGTTGCGGGGTTATTCAGGACACAGCACAGTGAACACCCTGTGCAGACAACCGCCGCTTACTTTTAGAAATTCATAAAAAGAAAGCTGTCGCCCCCTGGTATCAGGCCAGATGGAGAGGGAGGGCTTTGAAAGCAAAAGCCCCAGTGAGGCCTCGCTCAGCGCTTAGTGCAGAGAAGACGTGCCCCAACTGCCCCACCTGCCCCACTTCCCGACCTGACCCTGGGCACTGGACTCCCTCAGCTGTACTGGCGGGGTCCTTGGAGGAGCACAGGGAGTTGTCCCTCAACCTCATACTGAGGCCACACTGTGTCACACTGAAGGCCACTGACGGGAGGATTGTCTTTGGGTCTAAAGATGAATCCTGATGATGTGAGTTTTGCTGGCAGGGCAGAAGAAAGCAGAGGCCAGGGAAACTGCCCAGCCTGCCAGTCACGTGATACTCTTATGTGGCCAGGACCAGGTGGGTGGGCAGAGTGAGGGCAGAGTGAGTCTGGGCAGGTGAGTGGAGGCAGTGCAGCCGGGCCCGGTGCTGGTATGAGCACCGTGTGAAGGCCGGGTCTGAGGCCAGAGAGCCCCGCGGTGGACCACCTTAGCTTTGTGCAAGCTCTCGATGGAGCACCCAGAAGTGACCTCTCTGCCCTGCTGCTCCCCAGCATGGGACTCAGCCAGCTGGGCTGCTTAAACCCCAGGGAACACTCAACCCCAAATCCCACTGTGCTGTTGGTAGAATATCTCAGAGCCGCTCAGTCCTCAGAAATGCTGAGATTGGGAGCCGGTCTAATTTTTATAGCAGCTTGCTAAGGTGAGATACTTACCCCCTAACTGCAGTGTTTTGAGACATGACTGGTGTGGGTGACTCAGGAACCTACGGAGCCACCCAGAAGCCTGCACACTGACGCAGTCTCTCGGTGTCGGTGCCAAGTGAGCTGCTCGTCTCCCCGTGCCCTGTGGGATTTAATGCTGTGAAACCCTGACCTTGGAGGAGTCACTTCGCTTCCGTGTGTCTCTGGGTCTGAATCCACATGCACAAAGGCATGTTAGATGACACTCCTTGCCAGGCCTGGGCTGCAGGGCCCTTCAGGGCCCACGTGGAGCTCATAACACGGAGCTGCTCTTCCTTCAACAGCTTATCCCACAGGGAAATTTTTTCTCGGGCATCCACTCTCTACTCCTGCCTTTCTGAGCAATTTTCTCAAAAGTTGCTAGTGATCCTGAGGTCCTTGGTGGCAGGACCTCTTCTTCATGACCTTCCAGGAGAGGCCTCTGTGGGCCTGGGCAGAGGTCAGTCAGGAGCCAGTCAACACGGCCCTCCTTCCCCTTTGCTGGGGGTTTCTGGAGGAAAGACGGAAGATGACGTTGGCAGGAAAACGACCCCCCCCCCAAGGCATCCCCCAAGCCTGTGGGATGTTCCCTTACACAGCAAAGGGGCCGCTGGACATGTGGCTGAGCGAGATCTTGAGGTGGGAATAGCATGACCCGGGGTGCCTGGTGGATCCAAGGGAGAGGCAGGAAGGCCCAGATTTGACCTTGGAGGCTGTGGCATGAATCAAGGAGCACAGACAGACTGTAGGAAACAGAAAAGAGAGGGAGGGGGATTCCTGGAGCCTCGCAGGAACATGGCCTGTGGACACCGTGATTTTGCCCTGAGGAAGCCCACCTGGCCTGTAACCTCTAGACTGTAAGATGGTAAATGCAGTTACTTTGCCACTGCGTGTGGTTGTTTGAACAGCAGACACGCAGGTCGAGGATCGCCAGCTTGTGTGATGTGGGCATGACCCAGGAGGAGAGGGAAACTTCCAGAAGCCTCATCCTGAGCCTGCGAGGGTGCCAGCCGGGTCTGTGCAGGAGGCCAGTGTGATGGTGCAGGCTGGAAGGACCACTCCCCACGTTGCTTAAAAGAAGAAAAGTTGGGAGCAGCTAACATGGCCGCAGCCATGAAGCATTGAAGAAATGCTGCTGTAGGCGTGACGAACGACCCTGCAACCATTGTAAATCACGAGTCAGGAGGCCATTTAATTAAATATGAAAATGTACCATCGTGTTAAGTGAAAGCAGTTACAAAACAAATATGTACAGGGTGAAACCAATTTTGCAGAAACTGTGTGTAAATGTCTGTGTTTAAAGACTGTAAGGAAATATGTGCAAATTTAAACAATGGTTATCTCTGGGTGAGGGAACTAGATATTTTAATTTGCTCTTCATAGTTGTCTTCATTTTTTAGTGAAGAGAAGTTATTTTTATAAGACCCCTATGTATGTGGAAAGGAAAATAGTCAAAAAAGGAAGAAGTTGGAAAGTGACATTCGTCCATTTGCTGCGAAGGGCTTGGTCTGTGCATCTCACTGTCGCAGGCGCCCTGGGAGGTGGACAGGCTACTCACCTGTCCCCAAAGAGGAAACAAAGGCTCAAAAACTGCAGTGACTCGCCTGCAGGCCCTGACCAGCCCACCCGCACCCTCCTGTCTGGGTGTGCCAAGTGCCTACCACCGGCCCGGTGTGGCTGACCTGGGGGAGCTGCCCCGCTCCCCTGGCGGTTAGTGAGAGCAGCCCCTCTCGGGTGTGAGAGGCTCAGTAAAGGGGCCAGGGGCCAGGCACAGCCCATTGTACCGAGCAGGACACTTGAGTTACGGCAAAACCACCACACATGTACATGCACACGGACTCAAACATGGAGGTGAGGCCTCAATGGAATGTTCTATCCTAGAAAAGGGATTCTATTGCAGTGATGACTTCGACTCTTGAGGTTTTAATTGTGTCTCCTCAAAGCATGCATTCCAGCCCAAAGCCTGGGATGTGTGACGGTGACCTTGTTTGGGAAGAACTGGCAGATGCAACTCTGTTAAGATGGGCTCACACTGGTTGAGGGAGGCCCTCATCCAATCTCTAGTGTCCTGGTCAAACAAGAGGGGAATTTGGCACAGAGAGAAGGTCCCATGATGGCAGCGGGGCAGGGAGTGTTGCTGCCTGAAGTCAAGGAGAAGCCGGCGAAGCTGTGCGGGAGCCAGGAATAGGGTCCCCCTCCAGCAACTGCTGAAACCTTCTTCCCAGACCTCTGCCTCCACTCTGGAAACAGTGTCTGGCGTTTTGTAGCCACCCAGTTTGGGTGCTAGGAAAGTGATAAAGGACCTTCAGGGAAAGGACTGGAGTTGTGTTTGGAAGGTTTTGCAGGAGCCAGGAGCTTGGGAGATGCCCATGGTCGCCGTGGAGGCTGCCAGGCTGCCAGAAGCCACTCTATCTGCCCCTGGCCTGTAGGAGTGTGTGTGCAAGGTCAGGAGCCCGGGCCCAAGGCTGGAGACTGGCCTGGGACACTGACATTCGACTTGTGATGAGATTGCTGCAGCCAAGAGGGGGAGGGAGCATCCTCGCTGGCATGTGGACTTGTCGGCAAGGGGGGGTGCCCTTGTTTATATCCATGGTTCAGGGCACAATTACTAAGTTAATGAACCTGTCAGTCTGGAAAGTTCGGCCACATCACAGCTGATAAATATACATGCAGATCTGTTTGAATGATGGCCTAGAACATGCATCCAACATGGTAGCCCCTGACACATGTAGCCAATTAAATCTTTTGCAGTTCCGTTTTCATTATGCGTCAGGAAATTCAACTATTTTTGACGGAGGGTCCCTTGAGCTTTGATAATTTGAGTCAGGAAACTGGCACGATTCTTTCCAAGAGAGCCATTACGCCAGAGTGTTCCCTCCAGCTCCACGGTGGGCAGCCTAGCCCTCACCCCTGAGACCACATATCTGCCCACTAGCCTATCATTTTGTCTTTTAAAATCGAATGAAATTAAAATAAACGTTTCCGTTGTTCAGCTGCACTATCGCACCTGGTGTACTCAATAAACCCCTGTGCCTAGTGGCTTCCATGTTGGCAGCACAGACAAAACACTCCCAGCATTCCAGAAAGTTCTACTGGACAGCAATGTAAAAGAACATTTACTCAGTGTTCTTAGATATTTGGGGGGGTCCTATCCCCTCTATAGATCCTATTCTTAGAGAAAGGCATATAATACAGACATACAAAAAAGTCTGGTGTGAAATTCAGGGCATCCGCTGAGCCCTCTAAGTCCCTGCCTAGGGGTTAAGACTCCCAAATTTCATGTAAACTTGTAAGTTTAAAGCATTTTTCCTTAGGCTTGGTGTCTTCGAGTTAGACAGCAGGCCAAGCATTGTCTCGAAGGCTGGTTGCTTCTCTCTAATACACCACGCTGACAGGCAATTATTCATGGAGATTACTCCGTGCAAGCATTTGCCTGCTGTGCCGGCTGCTCTTGTGCAGGAATGAGCATTTGGAAATCATCATTATTAGTAAATATGAATCGGGGGTGTTTGAAATGACTTAATGGAAGTTTGGCTTCTCTCACATTAAATCTTTTTTGTTAAAATGTAATGGTAAAGTAGTTTCAGAATAAGCTTAACTTGCTAAAAAAATAAAAAAGTAGCAGGTTCCTAAAAACAGTGTTCTCAGTGATTCCTGTCCAGATTAACTTCATTCTGAAAGCTGCTTCTTTCCTCTCCACGATTCAGGTGCAGTAATTGTGTTGGCTTTTGTGTGGCTTTGTGGTCAGCACTTCTGCCTGATGTGGCCCCTGCTCGACTCCTCCCACGATTTGAAGAACCCCGGTACTGCTGCACATCATTTATAAAATGCCCCGGGAGAGCGGCAGTTTCCTGGCTTGGCTGTCGTTAATGGCGCTTACGTGAGGATCCTGGGTCCCTGTGCAGCTTTTTTTCACCAAAGGAAAGCATCTTACCTGCCGCCACGCACCTTTCCTCGAGTAGAACAAATCACGACACCCCAAGAGGTCATCCTTTGATGTCTCCTCTGATATAAGACCTTGGTAACTGGATGTCTTCTGGGCCTTCCAGATCCCGAGATGTCTAGATAACAGTAACTCGAGCGCCCCCTCCCATTCCAGGGAGCCACAGCCCACGCTGCCTTGGCGGCCCGTGGTCAACCTTCCCAGGAGAAGGTCGGGCCAGAAGTCTTGATTTTCCTACTGTCCCAGCACAAATGAGAACTGGTTGAAGCAAAGTAGAAGCACCTGTTGGGGGTTTTATTAGGACTGTGGCCTGGGAGGCGAGATCCAAGAGGCCTTGGGGTCCTGTTCCGAGTGGCCTGCGTGGGGTCCGAGTCCTCCCGTGGAAAAGGGGCGGAGCAGTTCTCACCCAGGCAGTCGGGCAATCCGCCACCCAGTTCTGACGGGCGAGCCACCATGCAAATGAGGCTAAGTCGGTTGCTTCCAGCTGAACAGCTGGTGCCCGTGGAGTCAACCAATGTGCCCACATCCACCAGCACCGCTCCCACGAGGAAACGAGCGGAGAGAGCTGGGACTTGTCACCGGTGTCAGGACTTACCCACAATAGAGCAAAGCTTTGACCAGGCACCTCCCCTCCTGCCTCGAGGCAGCATCTGTATAAGCCAGACAGAACCCACATTTTGGAAGCCGAGAAATTATATGTGCTCCTGCAAAAGCAACTTTCACACAGCAAATATGTGGGAAGACATTTCCAAGAGATCATTTTGCTCATCCTGTTTGCTCCCCCATCCAGTCCTTACCTGGCCGGGACAGACAGTTGTGCCTCCCTGAATCACGGTCATCCCCTGAATCAGCTCCCCAAAGATGAGGCCGTAGCATCCCTGCAGCCAGCGTGTAACAACTTGAAGCATCTGGAAATTTTTCCCTATTTTCCAACCTAAGTCCTTCCTTATACCATTGAAAGTCATTTCCTCGCTGTGTCAGGAAAGGGAAACCAGATGGCCAACATCCTACGTTAAAATACCTTTTAATTAACTTGCCGGATTCACGACCCATTGTGTGTCTTTTGCTTCTGTGGGTTAAACAGTCACAATTCTATCCAATTCTCCTGATGGTTCTTGTTTTCTAACTTCTAAGTTATCTGAGTTCCTTTTCTTTGGAAGACGCTCAAGTTCTTACATTGATTATATGTGTGTTTTGTGTATGATGGTATTAATAGTTAGGAAGGGACAACAGCAAAGCAATCCGCACTGCTAAATGAACCCCAATCCAAGGTGGGGGTCGAGGGAGGTCATGCCCTGGGAAGGCTGGTAGCCTGCCATCTATCCATACCCAACTGGATGTTTTACTAAGTTATAATGGATTCCAAGTCATTTCTTGTTCATTTGTTTTCTTTGTGAGATATTGTCAGTTGCAAATCATTTGTTTGGCTTGAATTATTTTTGGTGGATCTAAACGACGGCCCATTTTGCAGAGCTGTTCTAGGATATCAGCATAGGCAGCTCGTGACAAACCATTTCATGTTCTGCCGAGTAGGGTGGGGAACGCATCACGTATGACAGGGGGGAATGTGGTTGAGTCTTTTCTCAAATGCAAGCCCCAAATTCATAGAAATAACCTTCCTTCCTGGTTGTTCGTCACAGGGTGGCAGGGGTTCCAATCCACAAACCCTAGGGTCAAAGAATGACACCCCCAGAAGCAGGAACATGGGACCAAACCACTTGAATTGGCAGCAAGACCAGGAATGTCAGCATAAGAGCAGATGGAGGAGTCACATTCTCTCATGGATGAAGGACCCCGGCTGTCCTTGTGACAGTTCTGTGGGGGCAATTCATAACCTTAAGAGCGCAATAGATGGATGAGTAAATGGACAAATGAATGAGTCTGTGAAGGAATGGAAGGTGGGTCTGGTTGCTGGGGAACGCTTCAAAAGAGTTGACATTTATTTTCCTGCAGTTGTTCAGTGCGCAACGTGTGTGGCTGTACATGGCAGTCCCATCTGTGCCAAATCCCTAGACCAGCCCTGTCAAGTCACTTTACCCATCTGTGAATGGGACTCCCCACCACCCACCATTCATCAGGGGGTGTCTGTAGGAGAGCAGCTTTCGAGTGTAATATATACAATACAAAATTTGACACTGTTGTGTGAAATTTCTGTTGATATTTGTAGACATCTACTGCCTCATAAACTTTGTTTTCAATTATGTATGCTCACAAGCTGTTCCATTTTTGATATATTTAGGGAAAGTTCAGTCACATTTTCAGAACTGTCATGATTTCCCATAAAACATCTGATTCTGAAATTCTGTATCTATCGGTACAAATAACATAATGGCAAGCAGATCAGACTACATATTACCTTGCTTTATGCTGTAGTTAAAGTCATTACAGCTTTCCAAACAGTTTGCTTTTCAATATCATAAATGAAGAACCTTGGCTACAGCCTGTGTTTAAAAATATAGCTAACAGGGAGACCCAGATTTAGTTGTTTTTTTTTTTTAATATACGTCATATTTCTTCCATTCTAGCTTCTACAATAATATTTGGAGGGAGGTGGAATTGGAAAAAAAAAGATTTCTGAACCTAGAGCACTTGGTTCACCTGTAAAAGGTACAACTGGCAGAACCAAACCAATGAGGAGCAGGAAGGGGCCTAGGCCCAGGGCGTGGGGGCTGAACTGGAGGAGAACCACGCCTCTCAGCGGCCCTGGTCTGACAGCCTGAGCAATGAGGGCTCCCGCTTCTCCGAAGGCGTGTGGACTAGGCTGTGTGATCTGAGGAGGTTTGACATAACCAGGGTCTGTTAAAAATGAAGAAAAGAAGCTTGAGATGGAGGCGTCCCAGCCAGGCCCCCGCCCAGACTTACACCAAACCAATAAAAGCATCACCTTGAACATCAGTCTGGGGTTTCCTACTCAGCTCTGTGGGGTCTTGGCCCCTGCCTTCCCAAGAGAAGGTGGCTTTGCCTGAAATGTTCTCTTCCTTTTGCTAATGACCTTGTCCAGCCCTCTTCCTGACCATCAAAACCTTCCGCTTTGTGCAAGCCTCGGCAGCGCCTCTCTGCTTGCTGGATGGGAAGCTGCTCGCTTCATGACTCACTTAATAAGCCAATTATACATCGAAACTTGGGCTTTTTACCTGTCCTAGCCCTAGTCGCTGCTCCTAGCCCTGCCCTAGAGATGGTCCCTGCCTTTAGGAGTAAGACGAGGAGGCTGCAATCTTGTGATTTATGAGAAAAGTGTGTTTTGTCGTCCAGTTGATGACACCTGGATATTTGGTCTCAAGCACAGCTCCTGCCTCCCAGCTCCTGCCTGAACCCCTTGAATGCCCTGAATGTTGAGAGCATGAAAAGTGTCTCCTGTATGTTAATGAAGACGACTTCCAGTCCCGCCCTGACCTCAGGGGAGAGAGGAGAGGCTGAGTTGAGTTCAGTTGCCAGTGGCCAATGGCCAATGAATTCATCAGTCCTGCCTGAGTAAGGAGGCCCCCATGGACACCCCAAAGAAGGGGTTTCCAAGAGCTCTTTGGTTGTTGACCACGAGGGATTTGGGGAGGGCAGTGTCCTTCTAAAGGGTATGGGAGCTCAGTGCACCCCCACAGCTCACCCTAGGATGTCTCTTGCGTCTGGCTCCTGAACTTCTGGTACCATTTCTAATAAGCTGAATAAAAGTGTTTCCTGAGTATTGCAGCCATTCTAGAAAATTAACTGAACATGTAGAGGGTGTCCCAGGAACTCTGACTTATAACCAGTTGGTCAGGAGCACAGATAATAACCTGGGACTTGCAACTGGCACCTGAAGTCCTCAGAGGAGTCATAGGAGGGAAAAACCAGGAGAGTGGTCTCAAATGGGGTGACTGGACTTCCAGCTGGAGGGGTGGGTGGTTTCTTCCAACTCTGATCTTTATTGCAGGATCTTCTAATACCAAATCTCTGACACCTCACTTCACTGCATGGAACCATCAATGGCTCCCTACTACTTCAAAGCTGTGTGCGTGTGTGTGTACATGTGTGCACGTGTGTGCATGTGTGTGTGTGTACATTAATGGTGATAACCACATCATGCAGGACTTCCACATGGTTCCTAGGAAGCCTTGCCTCCTCATCCAGCCTCACTATTAGGGTCCTTGGAACTAATTCCTATTATGGGACACAGAACTTTCTAAGTGGGAGCTCAGAACATTCCTCTCTGGGGACTCGGAGCTTGAACCAAGCATTTGGGACTTCCTGCCCTCACGCCCGTGGTGCCCCCCTTGGCTGGATCAATGCCCACAGGCACTCTTCCCTCTCATGTGGCGCTCCATCCCAAGAACCCCACCGGGAGCCCGCTATTGGCGAATGGCTTAACCTCAAACTGCATTTTAAGGAGATGAAAAATAACACCTAACTGTTTCTTAGCGGGCTGTATATAAATTAGTTATTGATTTCAAAGCACCTAGGATGTGTAATGGGGCGGTGGCGAGGCACAGGCACCTGCAGAGCTGGCGGGAGAGCAGAGGCAGTCCTGCCCGCGTACCCTGCAATCCGGCACAGCAGCCCTCGGTCACATGGGCTCACAGGGGCCTGGAAACCGGCCACGATTGGGCGTGGGCTGAACCCCCTGGGGCACAGACCCCATGACCGTGGAAAGCCCCTGGACACACAGGTGCCTCCTCTGCAGGGGATCTATGATGGTGAGTCAGCTGGTTGTGGCCATAGAGGTGGCTACGATCCCCTTTGCTTAGGGCAATTGAAAGCTTTATCACTTCTTTAGAAAACAAAAGTAATAAATGCTTACTAGAGAAAATCTGGTAAGTACAGAGAAGCAGAAAGGAGAAACAAGCACCATTAACTCATCACTCAAAGGCGGCTTTCTTGTTATTTTCTTCTGGTGTTACATTAAATTCAGATTCTTAAAAAAAATGCCTGCGCCATAATTGTCTTCGCAGAACGTTCTATGGCCTATGCCGTTTTGTTTCCTGTTAATATTAGCTCATAAGCAATTTCTCATGTTATTATAAGTGCTGGATAAACATCATTTTAACTAGCAACTCAGTGCCTTGCAATTCGATTATTTCCTCAGTCATTCCTTGATTGTGGGGCATTTAAGCTGCAGATCATTTGCTGTTGGCAATCAAAAGTGAGCGAATGAATCAACCCCCAGACGAAGGCTCAGAAGTGAATGCAAACCTAGAGCGGGGAGGCCCCTTCTGCAGCCTCTTGGGGGTTAGCTTTGAGGCGCCACAGCTGGCCATGAGCCTTGGCTTTGGCTCATGAGCATTCGTTCACTCACGAGCCTTCGTTCACTCATCCACTCATTCATTCATTCATTCCTCAGTGACGCTTGCGCTCATTTTTGCACTAAGCCGTTGGCGATCACTGAGAGCACCCGGCCCAGCAGTCTGGGGGCTGCTCACAGGACACGTGGGGACGGCAGGGGCCGCAGGGCAGGGGCCCTAACACCCTTACCCCGGCAGGTGAGCCCTGGGAACATGACAGAGGACCTGTGCACGTGGCTGACGCACGACGCTGTCACTCCAAGGTGAAATTAAAGAGACGGATGCTAATTTTTAACTTGGTTAAGGGATATTAACTCAGACAAATGAGCCTCTGCCTTCCGATAATTCGATATCTAAACAAACACACACTTTCTCCCCAATTAAATAAACAGAAACTTTAAACAACAGAACCCAATTTGATCTGCCCTGTCTGTTACTGGTTCCACTTCACCGCTTTCTTGAACTTCACAAAGCAAACGACACCATAAAGAAGCATAATAAAATCATAACAGTAAAAATATCCTTTTGATTCTGGGAGGACATGAAACGCTCATTTACAGTTGGGAAAAAGGACACTGTTCAGCTGGGACGTCATGTTGTTGCCAAGAGAATGTGGTTGAAAGGGCTTAAGGGAGGGTGGCAACCAGGTGGCACATTTCACAATTATATTTCATTTAAAGCAGCAATGCCTGTCCCTTAGGTATATAAAAGATGGATCATATCAAGCAAAGTTGATTTTTTTAAATTAAATTACAAACTCCCCGTGTGGCCTGGGAGGCACCACCACTTTCAGGTGGTGTGAAGACAAACCCCTTTATTTTAGGGCTAGTGGCTGCCGACTGGCTGGCATGGCAGATGTGGGCAGGCGAGGACAGAGGCCCGGGCACACTGAGCCTCTCTGCATACTGCCCCAGAGCCCCAGACTCTCCATTCTACAGCACAGTGACCAGCATGGCACAGGTCACCCCTCTGCTGGCCAGGACATAGCGTAGGGTGGGGGGCACGGCCTCGAGCCCGGAGCAGAGGCCGGTGACTCTTGAGTAATCACACAGTGAGGAGTTGAAGCAGGCCGAGGGGTTACTGTCCCAACAGAACAACCAGGGATGACATGAGGCAACTTTGTCCTTCAGCATCCAGTGGCCGAGGTGCCCGGGACCTGCCCTGTTGGCTCCAGTCTCTGCTCCCCCTCCCGGCCTCCTTGCAGCCGGTCATCTGCAGCTGCCCCTGGTGGGCGAGTCTGTTCCCCTTCTGCTCCTCTGCAGTGGGGGTTCGGAAGGTCTTTGTTTTGCAGCTTCTTTCACAGTCAGAGATCACAAACCAGTGGCCTGGGGGCCAGATGCATTCAGCTCACGGGTGCTTGGCTGGACGGCAGCATTTGAAAACAGAGGTCAATGTTTAACATTTGGTGTGTTGCCTAAGTTCTTTGTTTTTAAAACATTTGGACCATCTGGCAGACAGGGACCTCTTCCCAAGTAAATCAACCTACCCCTTGGTAGGAGCCTTGGTATCCAGCATCCTGCCAAGTCTGCTACTTCTGAGCAGCCAGTGGACACACTGGCTTGTGCTCTTGGGTCCATCTTGCAGAACCAAAGGCTAACCAAGGCCATTGCTGATGGTTAGTGTCCATCCATCCATCCATCCATCCACCCATCCATCCGTCATCTATGAATCAATAGATCTCTCTCTCTTCTACTCTTTTCTAACATCTATCCAGCTGCCGATCCATTCATCGATCTCCTATCAACCTACTATCAATCAGTCAAGTCATTCGATCATCCTTTTTTTTTTATTTGTATATTTTACATATTGTTCATTTTTGTACAAGGTATGCTTGTGTGTGTTCTCCTTTCAGGCGTATTCCCCATAAAATTCAGTCATCCTACTTTTAATATTTATTTATCCATGCATAGATTTATTTATTTATGCATACAAGAGCTGGGGTACAGGCCAGAGATGTGGGGGGTGAGAAGATCACCAGAGGCAGAATGGGGAGCAGAAAAGGCAGACTGACTGAAACACACTGCTGAGGGGAGCAGCGGGCAAGTCAGGAGAGGTCTGCTGCACCATGGGGGTAGCTCCCTGCCGAGATCGAACTCGTGCTGCAGAGGCTGCGGATAGCTCCATCGGTTGCATCTTAACCTCTTGCGCCACTAAGGAGGCCCCTCGGTCATCTTTTTTTAACTCTTCCACACTTAGGTCTACAGCCCTTAGCACAGCGCTGACACACAGTAACTGTTCAGTAGATATTTATTAGACCAGTTGGCAAAGCAAGCGCCTCAGAGAGGATGAATTACCAACGTGTTCCAGGGCTCATGAGTGAGAGGCCACGTCCCCCTCCGACTTTCGTAAGGCCCTGCTCTCAGGATTGTTTGCTACTGAAACCTCCCTCTCCTGTGTTCCCAGTCTTTCCAGTGCAGAAGGGAGCTGCTTTGCCCTCGTCACTGCAGAACACTCTATTGCGGTTACCTGGAGACCAGGTGAGCTCTGGGCAGGCACCACAGTGTCATTCAGGTCCTCAGGATAGGTCACCATGAAGACCTATCTCTGCACTTCTCTGAAGTCCAGTTTCCCATTGTGTTCATTGAGCGGGGGGCTGTTTCCTCAATGAAGTGTTTTGGTCTTTCTAGAACTTGGTTTCCATTGGCTTATCTAGAATTTAGCTGTGATAGCAACAGACCACCACCACCACCACCATCGCCAACACCAACATTACCGTTTATTGCTTACTTACTATATTCAGGCCATGGGCTTTGTTAAGTATTATCTCGCCTGACCTTCGCAGCAGCCTCTGAGGCAGAGCTCAGGAGAGGTTCAGCAAGTTGGTTAAAGCCACAGGTCAGACACACAGCCAGATTTGACCTTGATCTTGCATTTGACCTCTTGCCAAGGTTAGACTATGACCCAATTCCAGCCCACTGACTGGTTTTGCTATGATTTGCAAGGTAAAAACCTCTCCATTTTTAAATGATTAAAAAGTGAAAAGATAATACCATTTTGTAATACATGGAAATTATGTGAATGCAAATCTCAGCGTCCATAAACCAAGTTCTGGTGGAGGGAACCGCGCCTGCTGGCTTTCCCGTTGCCTGACCATTGATTTTAAGCAACGTCAGCTGAACTGAGCAGCTGCATAACGGAGACAGGCTCACTAGGTTGAAAACACGAACCATTTGGCCCCTTCTAGAGAAAACATGCTCTAGGCTGGGTCCAAAGGTCCGAACCAGTGGCATTTCCAGAGAGGAGCTGGGGGCACAGGGAGCTTGGGTGGTGGGAATCGGGGGTGGAGATGGGACGGGGCAGTGCTGGGAGAGGGCGAGAGTGTCCCGACCCAGGCAGGTGCCGTGTGCGCCACCTGTGTCCTCGGCCCGCGGCCCTCTGTCAGCCCACACGCTGCGGTGCCTGGCACGCAGACGCAGGGTCGGGGCGCTTCTCATGGGTGCTGTAGACTCCAGATTGGGGGGCCAGCTCAGGGCTGCCTTGCTGCTTTGCCCTTGCACCCGCCGCTGGCCGGGAGCACAGGCTTACATCCCTCAGCATGTTTGTTTCTGGGGACAAGAGTTGGGAAAGTAACTCAGGCAAAGGCTGACTGCGCCCTCTTTTTACTACTGCAGACACGCTCGTGTGCACCCATCTGGAACCATCTAGACGTGGAATGGGCTGGATCCCAGGAGCCGAAAGGGCCTCGCCTATCAGGTAGGATGGTGCGTCTCCAGCTTGCATGTGTGCACTTGGAAAACTCGTTAAACTGGATCCTGGATCGATAGTCGGGGTGGGCCTGAGACTTTTTGTCCAGCCCCCCTGCTCTGCCAGTCAGCCTGGGCACAGCGAGGTGTGGGTTGCTCTTCCCCAGGCGTGGTCTCTGGAGCAGCGGCAGCACCTGAAGACTTGTTAGAACAGCAGACACTAAGGTCCCATCCTGGAACCTCAGATCAGAATCTCGGGGTGCCACTCCACCTGTGCTTGCTGTCCCTGCAGCTCGCTGTGATACTCACTCAGGCCCGAGAGCCACTGCTCTCGTCCCTTCCTCCGCCTCCTGTTCCCTGCCCAGAATCGCCTCCCCTCTGCTCAGAAGTCAGCTGGCCTCCTGCCATGACTCGAGAGAATCATTAACCGTCCTCTCCTCTGGCAGCTAAACCCCTGAAGCCCTCACCTGGAGCAGGTGAGGTAGCCCGGGCCTCCAGAGAAACAGCTCAATTAGCAGCCAATGCCTGCGACCAGGAGCCTCCGCCTGGGTAATTTTCCATTCGGGGCTGAGTTTTGGAGCGACGGCAAGCTTCCTCTGTCCACAGCGCCTTAGTATGCAGGGCCGAGGCTCCCTTGGGAGAGGATCACGTGGGCTGTGCCGGGGTGCCAGTCTCAGCTGCTCTGGGACGCAGGCCAGGCTCTTTGAAGTGCACCCACCAGGGGCCCCCAGAGGCATTTCCTAAGCTGGGACCTGAGATTTTAATTCATGTCTTTCCAAACCTACACCCCAGTTTTGTGATAATACGTTCAAGCATTTTTGTGTAATGCAGCAATAAGACAGAAATGTCGTTTTATCTCTCATAAAAGCACAGATGACACGATTTGAAGACTAGAACATTATTGCAGAGGGCGTGTGAGTTTCTTGAGACTTTAGCTCAAGAGTCTTTCTATAAAAGAGAATAGAAGCTTAAAACCTCTGCAAGAGTTTATGTGTGTCCTGGCAGTTCCCATTACGAGATTTAAAAATTTTTATTTTTGTGATCATTTAATTTGTGAAATTGCCCTCCATTGGCAGGTGGAGCTTGGGATCCTGGAGTCCTTATTTTGACTTTTGGCTCTTAAATAAATGAAGCTTTAAAAATGTCGAGAGTAATGCTGAAATGGAATGTAGTTAGATTTCACAGTGACTATAATTGTGATTACAATTAGATGACTGTAACGATACAAAAGACACATTATCTTTATAATTTATGATCCTCCTGGACCAAACTCAACATCTTAAAAATGCAACATTTCAGTACCATCTGGGAGGTTTGCCCAACAAAATTATGTATAAACAAAGTTCTTTATTGACTTGCTGAGATCCAAGTGGAATCAATTATACATTATTGTTGTCTTTGTCGGCCGGCGAAGTGCAAGGCAGCTGAAGACCCGCGCTCCATAAATCATCCAAGTGTGATTTCCCAAGGGGCTGAGTCGAGTGTGGAAACCAGGCATTGCTGGTGCTTCCTGCTTAGCTTTTTATCGTCCTGTTCTGAGACGGAGTTGTGCGATTTCCGCGCCATCCTGGGGCTTTGCTGGATCCGTGGAATTGGGGTTGGGGGTGTGGGGGGGGGTCTGACCCTGCAGGTTTTGCGTCCTGGTCCCTGGGATGGGGTGGGGGCGTCTGATGCAGCCACAGCCTTTTGGCCCCATTATTGCCCCCCGCAGCGCACCTGCAGCCTCAGAGCCGAGAGTGCGCACCTGGCGGCGAGGACCGAGCAGACGCCTCACCTGCGGCCCCGGCCTCGATGGCCCGGAGGCCGCGCCCGACGCTGGGAGGTGGTGGCCGCCTCTCCAGGGCCTGCGGGCTCGGGTCCCCCCGCCTGTGCGCCTCGCATGGCGCAGCGGGCGAGGTGGGACGTTGCTTCACTAGACATCCGGCTGCTTCGTGCACACCCGCCTCCTGCCGCAGGTGAGCGGCTGTGTCCCCGCGCGGCCTCGGAATCCGCGGGCCTCGGCTGGCGCCGCGCGGGGCCTGCGCAGGGCCTGAGCTGCCACTCACGGGAAAAGCGCTGGACTTCAGACTTGGGGAGAAGCCCTGGAGCCCTGGGGACCTGGGCGGGGTCAGGCGTCCGCGCCGCTGGCCTCTATGAGCGTCACCTGGACGCGGGCGGCGGGGCCGCGGGGCGCCTGATGGGGACACCTGGAGCCGGCGTGCGTGCGCGGGCGCACCTGGGCCTGGAGGCCGCCGCTGCTGCGAGGACACCCCGAGCGCCCGCAGGGAAGGAGCGGGGTTCCGCGGGCTGGGGTGCGCCTGCCTCCCGCCCGGCGCCGCCCGGCCCCCGCGTCCCGCCCGGCAGTGGCCGTGGAAGGGCTTCGAGCCGGAAAACCAGCCACCGGCCCGGGCTCGCCTGCCGGCCCTGGACACCCCCCCGGGGCCCGCAGGCCACGGCGCAGCGGGGACGCCCTGAGACGGCGGGGCGCCCACACCCCCGGCCGAGGCGGCGCCCAGGGGAACCCCGCGGCCGGGAGGACGGCGCCGCGAAGGTGAGCATCCCCGCCGCCTGCGCGGGGGTCACCCGGGACGGGCCTGCCCTCGGCCTGGACGGGCCCGGCTCCTGGCGCCCCCCGACCCCACGCCGTGCTGACCGCGCCGGCGACGCCTGCCCGGGGACGAGGCTGCCCGGGGACGTGGCTGCCCCGGGGACGTGGCTGCCCGGGGACGAGGCTGCCAGGGGACGAGGCTGCCCGGGGACGTGGCTGCCCGGGGACGAGGCTGCCCGGGGACGAGGCTGCCCGGGGACGTGGCTGCCCGGGGACGAGGCTGCCAGGGGACGAGGCTGCCCGGGGACGTGGCTGCCCGGGGACGAGGCTGCCCGGGGACGAGGCTGCCCGGGGACGAGGCTGCCCGGGGACGTGGCTGCCCGGGGACGTGGCTGCCCGGGGACGTGGCTGCCCGGGGACGAGGCTGCCAGGGGACGTGGCTGCCCGGGGACGAGGCTGCCCGGGGACGAGGCTGCCCGGGGACGTGGCTGCCCGGGGACGAGGCTGCCAGGGGACGTGGCTGCCCGGGGACGTGGCTGCCCGGGGACGAGGCTGCCCGGGGACGTGGCTGCCCGGGGACGTGGCCGCGCCCCGGCTCGCTGGCCCCCGCTGACCCCGGCTGAGCGGCTGGACGCATCTCCAAGCTCGACCGCCTGTTCGGGTGCAGGTAGGTTCGGCGGGGAGAGCCACCAGGCCGGGTGGAGGGGCAGGACTGGACACGGGGCAGGTTTTCTGATCCCATGCAGACCAGGTAAAGGAGGAGTCAGAGTCCTCAACGGTTTTTTGCAGGCTTTTATTGGGGTTCACCAGACATATGGCAGGCAGGGGTGCTGGCTGGGGGGCCGGGAGGCTGACAGGCCTCCCAGCCCCCAGCAAGTCTTCACTCTATCTGGGCTCTCCGGCCTTCTCGGCTTCTCTCTTGGCTTCTGCTACTTCTTTCTCGGCTTCTCTTTCGGCTTCTAGTGGCGTCCCCGTGACGCTGCCCTTAAAAGCACAGTCTTGGCCCAGGTGCACCCACTGCAGGTGCCGCCATCAGGCATGCATTCAGGACCCCAGGGTTCCCTCATCTATCCTGATGGCGGGAGGGCAGAAAAGCCTGATATTTTTCCTTACCCTACACTGGGGCATTCCGCACCGGTGTCGCCTGCAGGCCAGGGGGGGCGGGAAGCAAGTGGGGCAGCATGGAGGCCGGGTGGGGGGCCAGGCCCGAGTGAGGGTCCAGAGGGAAACCTCGCAGGACCCGGTGGGTCTCAGGGGACGGAGGGAGGCGCAGCCTGGGGACGCACAGGCTGGGGAGGACCTCGGGGTCCCGGGAAGAGCCGTTGCGGGGCTGCGGCCCCAGGCGCGCAAGGGTTGCTCCCCGTGGGCCCGGCCGAGGCGCTGCTCCCTCCTGCAGAGCATGGGGCTGCCAGGGGGTGGCCGCTGCTCCCTGAGGACAGGCCGATGTCCGGACAGGGCAGGGCCAGGGCAGGCAGAAGAAGGTTCAACACGCAGGTGCGTGTTTGCAAGACGGACGTGAATAAACCCTCCGCTTGCAGAATTGCTCTCTGGAGGCTCCAGCTTCCCGGGGCAGCGCCGCTTACCTTGCTTTTGTGCCTTCCCTCTCCTGCTGCGCTGTGACCTTGCAAAGCCTCAGGAGGTGTAAGAGGCGCTTTCACACCCTCAGGCTCTCCTTCCCAGCCTTGGGCACCCGCTGGCCCCTGGCAGGGTGGATGCCAGGACCTCTGAGTCCAGGTAGACCAACAGGCTGCTTTGATATGAATATCCAGAATTCTCTTTGGCTCATGGGAAGCACTCGGTAAATGTTTGTTGTTATTTTTATTGCATGCTTTTATCAATAATAATATTGTTAGGCTGTCACAGATGCTCGATACGCATTGACAGACTCTGAGCATTGGACAAACGAGGACTGTGTTGCTTGAGGTAAAATGTTCCTTAATAATTTACTTGGGATCAGGGAAGTGTTTCAGCGCCGGCTTTCGCCTGGTGAACACCGGCCAAGGCTGGCATGTCTTTCTAGGCATGTCCAGTGAGAACGTTATGGGAAATCAGGGCCGAGATTCTCTGCTTGCTGAGAAGGTAAAGCAGACACCTGGAACCCCCCCATCTTTAGTGCCAGTGGGGGAGCTATGGATAATGAAGCTGCTCTCTGATGCTGAGAGATTTTGCAAGGAAAGACTTTCAAAGACGGGAGCCTGGCTGTCCCTCTTCGCTGAAGGTCACTGTGATCCTGACTTTGATCAGAGGTCTGTGTCCTTCCCAGACAGCCTGGACACTCCTGCATGTGTCAACCGGTGCAGTCCCCGGAACAGAAAGGATTGGGGTTTTACCCCCAGAGAACACTACGCTTCCTCTCACGGGACATTGAAAAGGAAACAAACGATAATTTTCCCTCAGGGCCTGACACCCAGGAGCTTCGGTGCTGTCCGGAAAGCATTGGCCAGGGTGAGCCCCGAATGACACCTTAGCCCCATATTCCCACCCTGTCAGCAAATACATGTGTCCCGAGCATCTCCCTCAGCCCAGAGCTCTGGGGTGAGGACGATGCGATTATCACCCCCATTTTGCAGATGGGAGACAAAGGCTTAGGGGAATCACCAGCTTGTTTCAGATCCAGGGCTGGGAAGCGCCAACTCCAGAATCCACCCACCTCCTTTCCCTGCTTGCTTTCATGGGCTGGTAGCTCGGAGACACCAGGGCAGGCTGCTGTGTCCATCCTGAGTAAGAACAGAGCATGAAAAATTAAATTCGGTCTGTTTTGAGCCATAATAGGAACGATGCCTGGAAGTGTTGTTTACAACACACGCTGCAATTCTGAAGCCAATAAATATTTATGTAAACACAGCCCCTGCTAAAGATTTAGAAGTTCTTTGCAAAGACTGTTTCTAAAAGTTAATAACTCTGAATAATTCTTGCAGCATTAAAAATGCATATTGTGGGATCCAGAGGGAATAAAAGAGGGGAGAGAAGAGGCTCCGTGTTCGGGGGGAGGTAGCGTTAGCTCGATTTGACAGGTGAGAGCTGAGGCCCTGTAATGCGTGGGGCTCAGCGGGAGACCCATGATCGGTGGGAAAGTGTCCCCCGTGTGTCTCACGACTTGATCAGGTAGCACGGGAAAGGCCTGCACCCCAGGCCAGCAGAGCGAGGGCTGCTGTACAGGGGAGGCAGGAGGAAGGGGGGGGGGGCTGCTGAGCCACAGGGCGGCCTCCGCAAGTGGGAGGCGCTGCTTGTGTCACAGGTGAGCACGCTCGGCGGCTGATCACGCAGTGGGTGGAGAGCAGGAGGAGGCGCGGTCTGGTAGGGGAGCGGCTGGACCCCACAGCCTCCGTGGGCTGCACTGGGGGTGCAGGTGTATTGGGTTTGGGGAGGGAGAACAGGAGCTGGGAGAGGGGGTGGCCAGTGGAGTGTGGCGGTGACCCCAGGCTGCTTGTCCACCATCCGTCTGACCCCAGCTTGTCCTTCACCCCTGCAGCTGCAATATGACCAAATGGGCTTGGAACCCCTCGTGGGGCTGACCCCGGGAGGCTCCTGTGCGGGCAGGGCGGGTGCCACCCCTCCCTCCTGCTCACGCCCCGCCCCATCTCCCGGACGCAAAAGAGTGAGGTGGCTGATCTGGCCAATCTTGGGGCTTTGTTCTGAGCCAGTCACCCCCTTCTTGGTTGAACTCCCAGATTAATCCCTTCCCCCAGGCTCATGAGAATTATAGCACTGAGACTTTTATTTTAGCAGTTTCATTGAAATAGAATTCACACCCCACACAATTCACCCATTTACAATCACTGAATAATTGATGGCTCTTAGTATGTTCCCGAATCCTGCCGCCATTGGCACAATCCACGTTAGAACATTTACCCCAAACGCTCCTGCGTGCCACTCACCCCGCCCCCTGCTCCCCTCGTCTGCTCTCTGTCACTGTGGATTTGGCTGCTTGGGATATTTCATATAAACAGGGTCACAGCGCGCGTGGCCTTTGCCTCTGGCCTCTTTCACTCGCCATAATGCTTCTGAGGATTATTTATGGCGCCGCAGGGATCAGCACTTCTTCTGCTTTATGGCTCAATAATGTCACCTTGTATGGAGAGGCCCCTTGGCGCCTCCATTTGTCACTTGGTGGATAGTCGGGCTGTCTCACTTTTTGATATTTAGAATCTTGCTCTGGACACACACATGCTCGTGTTTGTGAGGACATGTTTTTTTTTTTTTTAAGATTTATTTCTTTATGCATATAAGAACTGGGGTGCAGGCCAGAGGTGCGGGGGTAAGAAGGTTTACCAGAGACAGTGGAGAGCAGAACAGGTAGGGCTACTGAAACCAACTGCTCAGGGGAGCAGTAGGGAGACAAGAGAGGTCTGCTGCGCCCTGTGGGTAGCCCCCTGGCCATGGATTGAACTTGTGCTGCAGTTGGCTGCCGACAGCGTCATAGTGCTGAGACTAAATCCTTGCGCCACCAGGTTGGCCCCGTGTTTTTAACCTCTTTTTGGTCTGTGCTTCCGAGGGGAATCCTGGATCCCATTGGAACCCCATGTTTAACCCGCGAGATGGTTCTCCAAAGGCACTGCGCCATTTTACACGCTCATCGAGATTTTTTAAAAAGAAATCCCCAGCGGCACTGAATGCCCTGAACAGTCGCTGACCTTGGCCGCTTTAAAGAAGACTCAGAAGGCTGAAAGGTGGTGTGATGCAGAAGGAAGGTGCGGGGCCCCTCCTGGCTCTGCCCTCACTGCCTGTGGGGCCTGGAGGGATGACAGAAGCCCTGAGTTCCTACTGCCTCATCCTTTGCCTGCAATCAGTGGGTTTGTTCTAGAATTTTCTGTAAGGTTTCCTAGCTAACTTTTTATGGCCAAATTCACTCTTTTCTAAAATTATAAAGATGAACATGAGTTGAGTTGAAAATGAAACAACAAAAAGGGTTTATGAGGAGAAATAAGTCTGTTGTACTTCTGATCTTAGGCCTATGTACCTGAAGCAAACATTTTGTTACAGATAATCCTTTTCAATATATCCCCTGTGATATATTTATCTGCCCATCCATCTATCCATCTTATCTACCTACCTATTACACCATACACACACGTATATACTCACAAATATATAAAAATGATATATAGTATGTATTCTAAAATGGATCTTAATTCTATACAGGTGTATCTTTTTTTAATCCAAGGGTTATTCTAAAACTCACCTCTACTTTGCTTTCTTGTTAATCTATTTTGGGGGACTGCATTGCACCCCACCTGAGGGCTGTCTCGTAAATTTGTCAGCAATTCTCCTATTGATGCAGCTGTTTTGAATCTTGTTTGAATTTTTTCAGCGCTTCAGGGAATCTGTGTCTATGCCCTTCTCTGCAGCAGCCGGTGCACCCTCAGGGCGCCTAAGGGGTGACTCCCTTGAGCAGGTCATCTCTATTGTCCTCTCCTTGGAGACTTGGTCACCGCTTATTGCTCTGGGCCCCAAGGCAGCTGTGCTGTGACAGTTGCTTGCGTAGGGAGGGACAAGGGCAACCCCCTCAAGAGAGTGCTCCCACCCACTTATGTCCCGTCTTCCCCGACAGGCTGGTTTACTGGAGCTGCTCTCCCTGGCTCCCCAGCTCTGTCCCCAAAGCCATCCTGTCACTGAGTCCTACCATTTTATAGCGTCCATCACTGTGGTCAGGCCCAGTGGACAGAAGAACTTAGGATCCAAAGCTGCTGAGGCTGTCTTTTTCAGGCTGGGCTAGAACTAGATCAGTCCCCGGATGCTGGCTGGAGGCAGCCATAATCAGTGGATCAAATGCACTTGGAGGCCTCGTGTGGGCCGACACTGCGTTAAAATCTATGGTGGGTAAAAAGATGAAAGGCTTGGGGGACAAGCTTGTTTTCAGCAATCCTGACTCCTGAACTAGTAGGGGGACAAGATGGCCACAGAGTGAAATGTTCCATAGTGATGGCCAGTGCACCAGTTAGCCAGTCAGTATGTCACTAATGGACTGAAATGGGTCACCTTAGGGGACAAGGAGAAGGTGGGCCTGCCTGACTGTCCACCAAGCTTCCCAGGAAGGAGGAGAATGTGCCTCAGGCCTGTTGCACAGGGAGCAGGTAGGTTTCTGGCAGAGCACCCGGACCGGGTACAGGCTGGGTGGTGGCAGTCGTTGGAGTAAGTCACTTCAGCTTTTCCCTGGGTCTTAGGATGAGTCTCAGAGTCATGAGTTATGGACTTGACTCTCACAGGATGACTTTCTGGGGTTTAGCAGAAACCTGGGTGATTATCAAGTCTCTCTAAGTAGGTACCCCCAATTCCAAGCTCCACTTCCCCTCGGGTATCTCTCAGCTTTTCCTGTCTCCTGCCTGCACCCTCATGGGCTGTGTGTGCATTCGGGGCAGTAAGGAAGAGGGGAGCTCATCTACAGTGGGGGTGGGGGCCAGGGGACTCTGTTCTGGCCCTCTCCTTCATTGGATTTCCTCCTTCGCTTCCAGGCTCCCAGTTTCTGCCAACAGGACTGACTTTCTTGAGACCTAGCTGACCCTGACCAGCAGGATGTATGTTCTCGAGGAAAAGCAGTCAAAGTGGACGCCACGTGATTCCTGGCCCGAGGGTGGAGTCACCTTTAGCTTCTGCCTGGCTTTGTTTGCGCCCCTGGGCCTTGAAGCATTAATCCTCTTCACCAGTTTTGTCCAGACTCCGTAGCCAGTGTTATCAACACAGTTGCCGTGTACCCCAGAAGGCAGAACTCTAGAAAGTTGATAGTTCTTGCACTTCCCCATGACGCTGCTGTTTCTGAATCCTTATTTTGGTGGTTTCCATAATGATTTGAATTCTTAAATATCTTTTTCATATTTTTTTTTAGATCTTCCAATTTGTTTTTCTTCAGATATCTCATAATAGGTTTTGAATCTTTGTATCACTTCTTTCCTTTCTTATCTGAGTGTTGTCTGCTTTCTTAGCTGTTGTGTTATTAAAACAAACAAGCAAAAACAACAGCTGCTTATCAACAAAGGCCCTTTTTTTTTTTTTTTGCAAGGAATTGTCCATTTCTTCTAAGCTGTTATTGATAAATTGTTCATCATTTTTTGTCCTTTTGTTCTATAGGAGTTATAGGGACAGCATGACTTTTATTCCTGTTACAGGTGGTTGATTTTTCTTTTTCTTTTCATCACAGTTGCTATGAAATTATCAACCTGAATTAGCTTTTCAAAGAATCATTTGTGCTTAATTTTTTCTATTTGCCTCTTTTATTTTTTTCAGTTCTTTGTTATGTCCTTCCTCTACTTTCTTTGAGTTTACTCTTCTTTTTCTAGATTTCTAAGTGAAAACTTAAATAATAATCAAGATTTCTGGTTTATTATCTGGTCAATAGTTTATTCAGATTTTCTACACATCTTAGAGATTTCTAGTTTACTTCACGTTTGGCCAGAGCCTAGAATCACTAATTTTTTCATCTTTTTTTCTTTTTTTAACATTTATTGAGATTGTTATAACCCACCCTATGGTCTAGCTTCATGGACATACTGTGGACATCTGAAAAGAAGGTATATTCAGCAGCTATTAACGGTAGAATTCTTTAAATGTCTACTAGGCCGTGCCCACTGTGTTTTCTATTAGAGCTTTAAGTCCATTTACATTTATTGTAATTATTAACATAGTTGGATTGGGGTGTCAATTTGTGATTTGTTTTCTGACGGTCTCATTTGCTTTTTGTTTCTATGTTTCTCTTTTCTTACCTTCTTGCAAGTTAGTACATTTATTTTGGTTCCTCCTTTGGTTTTTTGCTATCTCTAGTGCAATGATTATTTTTAGTTATTCCTTTAAGGGCTGTGTTATGTGTGTTTAACTTATCACAGTCAACTTAGACTCAACATTTTGCAATACAACTGCATCATAGCTCCACCAATCTCTTCTACTACTGCTGAAAACTGGAATTCACCATTTAACAAATTCAAAAATAAAGCCATACAGCAAAATTTACTATTTTTCTTTTGGTGTATAATTCTGAGCTTTTGACATGTGTCTCATGGAACCACTCTTATCATCAGGATACAGAACAGTTCCTTTACCCCCAGAGGCCCACATGCTGCCTTTCTACTTCCACACCTTCCCTCACCTGTCACCCCCAGCAACCACTGATGTGTTTTCCATGACTATACCTTTGTCTTCTTGAGAATGTCAAATAAAGCGGAGTGCACAATGTGCAAACTATTGAGGCTCCCTTCTCTCTCATCCAGACTTTGTGATTCATCCAAAACATTTCGTCTATCAGCAGTTCATTCCCTTCTTTCTTTTATTCCCAGAGTTCATTGTGTGGAGGGACCCAGCTTTATCAGCCTGATTAGATGGTTTCCAGTTTTTGGCTGTTGCAAGTAAGACTATTATGAATATTTGTGGGCAGGTTCGTGTAAGCATGTTTTTTATTTTTTTTTTTTAAGGCAAATACACAGGGATGGAATTGCTGGGTGACAAGTGGATGTTTACCTTTACAGGAAATGGTCAAATTTTTGCAGAGTCACTGAACCATTCTGTATTCCTGTCATCAATGGATGAGGGTTGTGGTTGCTCCCTGCCCTTGCCAGCATTTGGTAATGTCAGTATTTTAAACCGTTTAGTCAATCTACCAGGTTTATAGTGGTATTTCATCAGTTTTCATTTGCATTTCCCTACAGCTGACGATGTAAAACACCTTTTCATCCATTTATTTACCATCCTCATAGTGTCTTTGGTGAAGTGTCCAAGTGCTTGTCCCACTTAAAAATTGGATGGTTTGCTTTCGCATATTGAATTTTTAGAGTTCTTTATGTATTCTGTACACAAGTCTTATAGCAAATAGGTGATTTGTAAATATTTTCTTCCAGTCTATAGCTCTTTATTCACTGACAGCATCTTTAAATGAGCCTATGTCTTCAATTTTAATTATTTTTATGTTTTCTTTTCTGTGGAAGCTTGCCAGTGATTTTCACTGAGGGGAATATACATGTGGGATCCCTCCTATTCTTCTCTCTGCTGATGTCCTGTCAATTATTTTTGAACAGACCATGATTTTTGTGTCATTTTTATGAATGTTCACCTAACTCCAGATTTTGATGGGTCTCCTGTAAAAAATGTCTAGATTGTATTTTCATGTAGGGCTCTAATCCATTTGAGTTACTCTCTATAGAGGTCAAGTTTTGTTTTTTTAAATTTATTTCGCATATGGATGACAGTTCTGACGTTTGTAGGGACACCATCTCTGAATATTAAATTTCTCTCACTCTCCCCCCTTCCCTGTAGTGTGGCTCAGTAAGAATATTCAGCATATACAATAAAAAGCCTGTCTGTTTCACTGCAGTGCACTAGTTACCTGGTTACCTCCTCAGGGACAGCAATTGTCATTAATTTCGAATGGGTTCTTCAAGTGAAACTGAATACATGTTTAAGGATAAGGATAATATATATTTTGAAACACCCCCCCCCATTGTACCACACTATACCCATGTTTTATGACCTTGATTAATAATAGGTCATCTTGGAGACCCTCCCATAATAGTACAAGAACTGCCTCATTCCTTGTTACAGCTTTATAATATTCCTTTCCATGGGTGCCATGGTTTATTTAATCAGCTCATGATGTCTCCTTAGGATGTTTCTATTCATTCTCTATTCAATCCATTGGTTCTGTTTCAATTCACTGCCTCTGCAGTTCAATTCATTGGCTTCTAATTACCTTACTCACAGGGTTTCAGGGCCCTGCAAAAGTCTGAAGCAAGGGATAACATCCCTCCCATTTAGAAAGAATGGGCAGTACAGCAAGGCTGCTTTCCCTTCAGTGAAGAAAAAAGGAAACTCGGCAAATGGCACAGAATTATCTTCAAATAGACATCAGACAGAAAGACATCAAGAATGTCTCTCAGTGGAACTTCCCTCAAGACAGGAAGGCCATAACTCTTAGAGTTCAGCTGAACAATGGAATTAAATGGTCTCCTTTCTTTTCACCAGCGCCCTGCTAAAGCAGCTCTTCTGACAAGGCCTTCTATCTTTCTACTCTAAGTGCAGCTCACAGGTCAAGCAGACCTATAAATGTGAACAAAAATCCTCTCCTTTTGGAATTGATTTGTTTTTTTATCCAGGCAACATTGGTTTATAACGCAGTATGTAATTCAGAGGTATAGGATCCCACTCTTTAGATGCATGTTACCACATCACGCCCACCGCCAAGGCACTCACAGCCCTCCCCAGCAGACCCTGGAGCCCCCCCTACCCCACACATGCTGCTGTCCCCTGCTCCCTCCTCCTCCGGTTGCCTCAATTTTACAGTCAGACTTCTGGTCATTGGTTTAGTTTTATCTGACTTTTTGTTTTCTTCTGCCATATCCCACATACAAGCGACCCCACTTGGGATCCTGACACCATAAAATAAGTAGAAGACGACACAGGAAAAACACTTTATGACATAGTCTTCAGTGATGTCTAGCAGCAAGGAACAAAGGAGAATCAAACACTTGGGACTACATCAAACCCAAAAGCTTCTGTACAGCAAAAGAAAATATCACTAAAACAAAGACACCCTCCTGAATGGGAGAGAAAATATTTGCACATCATACATCTGACAAGGGCTGATATCCAAGATCCACACAAAGCTCATACAGCTCACCAAAGAGAAAACACATAACTCTATCGAAAAATGAGAAGAACTCAATAGATGCTTCTCCAAAGGAGTGACGGGCGAAAACCCTCTGAAAGCCATAAATTTACCTGCCTGTCAAAACCAATGTGAAGCTCATTGACCAAGAGGGCAGTGGGCATCTCCCCAAAGGGCAGGAACCCCGACATTTTTGACAAGGCCAGCTATTTAGACTATTTGTCCAAATGTAGGAAATACAATCATGCTGAGAAAATAAGATACAGTTTGGGCGCCATGTCATTTTATCCACTTGCCCATAAGAACCTGAGACTAATATTCAAAATTAGGGGAAAGACACTGATGTTGAGAGCAGAAAATGAAATCCTTCATCACCATCTGTGAAATGTGGTTTGAGGGCAGGAAAGGTTAATAACACCTCATCACGTTTTCCCCCTGAATTCAAAGTACTTGGCTCAGTGTATTTTAAATCTTCAAAGCTAAGAGCTTTGGAAAGGTGAATGGATATTACCTTGTGTTTGGGCTGTGGAATACTTAACAAGTGTGGATCATACAGTTTAAATGACAGAAGCTTCTGGAAAGATTTCTTGCTTTGATTAAGTTGGCCGGGTCATTAGGTCTCTATTATGTTCATAGCCGTTGGTCATGGTAGAATGCAACACCATTGTGTTTATGACCTGAGAGCTCTTTCAGCTAAATGGAAATGATGATATTAGTGCAGTGACACAATTACACTATTTGGTTCTGGGAGCAAATATGGAATTGGTCCCTAATGTGTTTTAATTGCTGATGCAACTTTATGGAATTTTTAGGAGTGAGTAGTTCTCACATTCCTTCCTGCACAGATAAGCTTTTCTACTACTTCTCTGTTACTCAACTACCACTTGAGCCGCAGTTTTATTTGTTCTAATAATTTCAAGTTTTCTGTCCAACTGAGGCAGTGAAAAGGTTTTAGATATCAGTATTGTAAAAGCAGTTATCTATGAGGCACTCGTCGCGTGCCAGGCTTTGTTCTAGGCACAGCATTAAGAAGTTAGTGATTATCTTTGCTGATGTCTGCTGAGCACTTGCTATGTGCTAAATGCTGTGCTAAGTGCTTTATTTAACACCACACATTTAGCCCTCATGAACAGCCTGTGCGGGTGTTTCATCCTCATTTTACAGAGAGCAGCGTGGGCAAGTTGAGTAACTGCCACAGCTAGTTAGTGATGCAGGGGAAGTGAACCCAGGCAGTGTGCTCTGGAACTTACGTCGGCCTCAGTGATGGACTTCCCAGATAGCAGGTGCAAGTTAGTAAGACAGTGTCCCTGAGCCCCGCCCCGGGGCAAGCCCTGGAGCTGGCATGTCAAGGGTGTGAAGCCAGGCATGTGCCGCTGCCAGTCAGTGAGGGCTTGGCTGTGTTCGCTCCACGAGTCTTCCTCGAGCTCCGTGCACTTGGGAGCGAAGCATATAGTTAGTGGCTGAAGAAAGCGAAGCATTGGGTTCTGCAAACTGGGTGTCTGAGGAGTTAAGAGGCAATGAAGCGACTTCCAGGGTGCAAGGAGGACCCTCGGGGTTGGGGGGTGGGGATGGAGGAGCCCTGCAGGGTGCATCAGAGCAGAAGGGCCTGAGACGGGGTCTCTACATAAAGCAAGCCACAGCCATGCTTCAGTTACTTGAATACTCTGGGTCTTGGCTTCTTTTATGAAAATCACTGACAAAGTGAGAACGTTAAATACGATGACCTCTAAGGTTAGTTCCTGCTTTGAAATTCTGTGATTCTCTCGACTTAAGCCTACGGGCATTGGTTAATGAACCTGACACCGCACTCAAGAACCCAACAAGAAATTTATTTAATGGGATCTTAGCTATATTCACCCCAGAAAGTCACCTGCCAGCTCTACTTGCTGGAAGGGGACTTGAAAACCTGTTCTTTGTACAGAGCCCCTAATTCACTCGCTTCCCTCACAGCCACAGAACATTCCCGAAGGGGTTCATTCATCTGGGCAGATGATTTTATGCCTCCAAATGTCCATTAAACATTCCACATATTAGACCCTTGGTGTGGTTAATCAATTAATGGACATTTAAAAATATTCATTCCTCTTAATTAATCAACAAACAAGGAAGCCTTGCTGGGTGTTGAGAACAGCGCCGGCAATAGGGACAGGAGCAGCAAAAAAATTAACCTCCGGCTCCTGGCTCTTAGAGTTTCTATGCCAGTGTCTTTTGTCATTATGGTAGAATCAGAACTCAGAGGCCCAGCCTGGGCCCACTGTTTATGTGCCGCGTGACCCTGGACAAGTCACTTAACCTCTCTGTGTGTCAGTTTCCTCTTGTGCAAACAGAGGATAGTAGCCACGGACTTCATAGGATTGAAGGACTTAAGTTATTTGCAAAGGACTTGAGACAATACCAGACGTGCAGTGAGTTCCCAGAAGGGATTTGATGAGTTATTTCAGTGCCTGACGGCCACACATTTTCTCTGCGCTGACACACCAGAGTGAACGTCCCCCGGCACGGAGGTTTCATCTTGGACTCAGCGCTGGATTTGGGAAGGGACGGGTCTGCTCGCTGAATCGATGCCTGGGCGGCTCTTCCTGGAGAAAGACCAGCAGCACAGCGGGCGTGCGGGCGGCGAGTATGCCGCGCTTGACACTCCTTTTTGACCCAGCTTCTATTTCATTTCCAACAATGTTCGACAGCACGGAAGCATCGTGTCTTAGATGCTTTACGGCATCCTCAGCACCAATTTTCTTCCTGGTATTATTCTGCCCAAAGAAATCACACTTTTAAAAAACATCTTCATGAGAGCTGCTGCCTGAGAGATGCCTGGTGGGGAGAAGGCTTTGTGGACGTACCAACTGCTGGAGAACCAGCCCCCCCCCCCCGCCCCCGGCCCCGCACTATGACCAAGCACAAGGTAGGATTAGCCTGGAATTCAGGCAGAGGCGCTGGGCTGTGCCAGGACCTGGAGGGCAGAGATTCGGCGCTTGCAGCAGATGCGATGGGGGAGTAGGAGTGTGAGGCGAGGGCAGTTGCTGGGGATCAGCAGATCTCAAAGGCGTCTGCGGAGATTTGACTTTACCTGGAAGGCACTGGGGGACTGTGGACGTTTACAGGGCTATGTTGGGTGAAATTTAACCTTGTCCAGAAAGAGGTCTGACCTTTGCCCTGGGCCACGGGGGATGACCTCCAAGGCCTTGGGGGGTCCTGTTTGACAGGAGTGTCTGTGTTCCTGGGGGCCATACCTGAAGCAGGATAGAAATAGTGTCAAGGGTGGGGACTTTGAGTCTCTTGGTATCGGGGGACCTGCAGAAGGGCTGGTGACTGGTTGGCTCTGGTGTCCATCAGCCACACCTATGTGATGGAGCCCCAGGGAAAACCTGGACACTTGCTGGGTCACTGTCGGTGCATATTGTCACACACCGATGCTGGAAGGTCATGCTGTCCCTGGCTTCGGGGAGAAGACCATGGAGGCTGTGCTTTGGAACTTCTGGACTCTGCCCAGGGCCTCTTCCCTGGGCTGATTTTAACTTGCTTCCTTTCTCTAATAAACCACAGGCATGAGTGTACATTTTCAGTGAACCATTCTCCTGGGTATCAACCTGAGGGTGTTTTTGGAAACCTCCCCCCGCTTGCAATTGGAGTCAGCAGTTAGGGTGATCTTGTGGCCTGAGCTCCCTCAAATTTGGTTGTCGGCTGACCTCTGCAGGGGGTAACATCCTCAAAGATAAACTTTAAATATTATGCAAGTAGTAGCATACATTATTAACTTTATAGAAAATTAAAATCTGTAAAAGTGAAAACCACGCAGTTCTCTCTTTTGCACACACACCCGCGTAGCTGTCGGCATGCATGTGCACAAGCACACACACGTGCACACACAATCTTCAGCTGCTCTTTGTGCAGCCCAGGCACGCAGCCGTTGGCTGAGGCTCCTCCTGGAAACGCAAGCCCAGGCAGCAACACGCAGGGAGCGGGCAGGAGGGGGTGAAGGATCTGACCAAGTGTCCCGTTGGCACTGCCGCAGGCACGGACTGTCCCTCCGGGCTGGGAGGGACCTTCATGGCCGTCAGGGGTGGGAGGGAGAGGCTCCCACCCCAGGGCTCCTTCTAGTCTCTTGACTTGGGCTTGTCAGCTGTTGGCCCAGCCGCATCTGCTTCTCGGCAGTTCCGTGCTTGGTGCCAGCTCTGCGTCCCCACTGGGGAAAGTGGGGCCGCCCGCCCCTCCAAGCTTTATCTGGGGCTGGAGGTGGCGGCAGGTGCCATGGTCTCCATGGGGGCTTTAGGTTTAGACCTGACTGCTGGCGCCCCAGGGCCCACGGCCCGGCTTGGGGAGGCTGAGGCAGCAGGCAGGCTCAGGCGACTGGCTCAAGGTGGGCGCCGTGGAAGTGCTCACCTAGCAAGAACCCCTGGATGGTGGGATCAGGGGACCAAGCCAGTCACGTCCCCTACAAGATAATGTATGACTTTCCCTCTTAACTGTCTGCCATTAATATGTTACTAAGCAAATACCTGATTGTAGCCTATATATCATTTTTAAAATAGCTATAAAATTTCTCACTGGCTATAAATTCTGTATTAATGCTACATTGCTAGACATTTAAATTATCGCCAATTTTTTTGGTATTCAATTAGGGCTCTGATGAATATCCTTATACATATATTCTTGGGCCGTGTTTCCATGGATCTTTCTAGAAGTAGATAAACTAGGTCAGAGAGGAAAGTCATACTTTCAAAGTCAAGCCAGGGAGGCCTTGGGGACTTGGCTTTTGAGTGTATCTCTGGGCCCCAAGGAGGCTTGGGGCCCAGGCCCCCCGAGAAACGGCTGGAGCTCCCCACCGGCCGAGGGACTTTGTGTCTCACAGAGGTCACCAGTCAAGGGGGCGGGAGGAGTCGCACAATAACCTGTGCACAGGAGGCCAGCAGGGCTGGCGACCTGCGATCTCACAGCTGAGTTGCCCAGACCCAGGGGCCGAGCGGGATGGGGACGGGACATTTGGAGGGTTCACACCAGCCTCGGAAACACTCACATGCTGAAGATGAATAATAGCAAGGCCCGGGCGCAGACTAGGTCAAGCGTCCCTAAGTCTGTGGCTCTTGGTGACTGTGACACAATTTGGCACCCCCAGTGTCTCAGCGGTTCACTCGAGGGCTGAGGTTTCTTGGATGTCTCAGGACCCCTTCCAGAACTTTCCTGCCGAGACACTCGAGCGGACGGGCGCCTCTGCACCTCTCAGCAGGGAAGTCCATGTAGCCAAAAGGGGCTGCAGACTCCGGCCAAGAGCAGCTTTGAAATGGCTACTCCAGCGAGCTGAGTGCCTTGCCTGGGGCGAGTGCAGGCAGCCGCCTGTTCAGACTCTGGCCGTGGGGGCACGTGCTGAGCGGCACAGACCCCAGAGGTAGCCAAGGCTCGGTGCTTAGAAGAGCTCGACTCCCAGCAGTAGCTGCTCTTCAAGGCTCAGCCCTTCCTCTCCTGCCCTGCAGGGGCAGAGCTGAGGGGGCCCAGCTGAGGGTGCTTGTCTGGATGCCGAGCTGGGCACGTGCCCCTTGGCTTTATCTGTGGCCCCTCCTCCCACGGGCTGCCCCGGAGCAGGGTGTCCAGAGCAGCCTTCATACAGGACCAAACTACAGAAATGCCACCGTCTGGAGCCAGGGGGCTCAGACACTGGGTACATCCCCGCAGTGAAGTCCTGGTGGCGTCTGGGAGGGCTCCGTGGCAGAGGTGAGCTGAGTTCGGAGAGGGACATTGGGCTTCCCCGGGGAATCAAGGAGAAGGCGGGGGTCCGGGAGCGGGTGTGTGGGAGGCTGGAGTTGCTCAAAGGTCGTGGGTGGGGCCGCTGCAGCAGCAGGGCGGGGTGATTGCGATGAGGACATTCAGCCAAGATCTGCCAGTTCTCCAATGGCCGTCACAAAAGGGATTTTCTTCTCTAGGGAGGAACCCCAGGATATTAGAAAGAACTGGGGTGGTTGTGGGGAGGAGGGCTGATCTGACCTTGGGTCAGGGACTGTTTCCCCTGTGGTCAGCCGATGTCAGGAGGGTCATCAGCAGGGCTTGTTCATTGTCCCAAGGCCCCAGGTCAAGTTCAGGGCAAGGGGCGAGCCTGATGGTGTTTGGCCAAGTCAAGTGAGCAGCCCTTAGGTCCAGAGTGGTCAGTAGGGGCCGCCGGTCCAGCCGGGAATGGGGAGGGGTCTTGCCTGGCCTGTCATAACCCAGCAAGGGGCACCTGCGAATGACCTGTGCCCGGTGGGGGAGGGGGCTTGTTGAAAGGGCGGGAACACGACAGGACTGGTGGGGGCAGGGCTTTTCAACCTATGGCGGAGCACCTGGCTCAGGAGCACCCGTGTGGCCAGCAGAGAGGGTGCAGGGGGTGGCAGCTGCGTGGGTGCTGGCTGGGGACTCCGCAGACCCGGCGCCAGCCAGGGGCAGATGCTGGTCCTTGTCACACTGGCACATGCCCGGCTTTGCAGGCTGGATTCCGACTTCCTGAGGCACCTCTTCCAAGTGTGGGGTCCCAGGCCTGGTCTTCACAAGAACGCAGCCAGAGGCACAGTGGCCAGCAGGTCCTCCCTTGCGAGACGCTGCTCTGGCCACTCCCAGGGAGAAGCAGCAGCATTCAAGCCCTGGCTTGTGGAACCCAGCACCTGCAGGACGCCCCAGCAGGGTGGTGAGCTGCATGGGGGGTCTCCGACCTTGGCCTCGGGAGTCAGTGGATCAGACAGGAACCAGCGTCCAGGCATCTGGCTTTGGCACAGGCCAGGCCGCGGGGGCCACCCCGTGGGGTGAGTTGTGTGTTTCAATTAAAAGCACGTGCCTCACTGTAATTTTCCGTCACACCAGTTGGTCTTTGCCTTGAAAGATCCATTTAATTATCTTTGTTTAAAACCTACCGGGTGTAAATGGAAGCAGCGGTAGGGGAAGGCTACTGGAAACTCACGTTTGGGGCAAAAACCAGTTTCCTGCTTTTGGGGCTGACCAAGAAATATCTTAGGGGCTCTGGTAGATGCACGCTGGCCGAAGATGTGGTGGGGCTCCTGGAACGCCTTGGGGTAGCTTTGGGGTACCCAACTTTGGGAGGCTTGAACATTGTTTCTGGTGTGACACGGGGCACCCCACCTGCACGGGCACCCAATGACAGCCGCTCCATTTTTCCTCCCTGGCTGCCTAGAGGGAGTGATTGACCCAGGAGATTCCCCAGCTCCTGGGGCCGCCCGCCCCTCACTGCACACACGCCCTCCCGACACCTGCTAATATTTAATCTCTCCCTGCCTGTTTCTCATGGTGTCTTTAAGCATCTCACTCCCTGCGACTTCATCTGTGCGTGGGGTTTGTCCCAGAGGCTTACCCGGCGTGGATCCAGGCCAAACCTCATTTTCTTATTTTTTGGCTCGGTTGAGTTGAGAATCTCCTTTGGTCCATTTTTATTATTTGTCTGTCTTCTCTGCCCCACCTAGTGATAAGGACACCCCCCACTGGCACCACGGCGTTGGAGATCCTATTTGTCCTCACTGTACATTTAGCCTGCTTGTCTGTCTGGGTTTTCGTCCTCTGATGCAGCATTTGAAAGAACAGGCCACGCGCTATGTGGTGCATTATCCCTGGCCCATGCGACCCTTGTGAGTCTGTGCCTTTCTGCACCGGCGTGTCTCTAATTGGGTGTAATTAAATCAGGTCAGTCCGGACCTGAGTTAGGTAACCAACGACATCGTCTCCATGAACATATTGGTGGACTTCGCATTTTTTTTCTTGCAAATGTGTCGCCCGGGTTTTAGAGCCTGAGTGCTTTCAACGCTGACCTCTGCTTCCAGCCATTTTATTTTATTTTATTTTTTTAAATAAAAGCATTAGAGGTTCAGAATGGCCAGAATTGTACAGAATTCCTGTATACCCACATCAGTTCCCATCATCAACATCTTCCATTTATCTAATGATGTCACAATCCACATATCGATGTGAAATATTTTTGATTAGCGCCCTAGGGTTGCTTAGATCTCAGGTCCCCCGATGTCCTTGTGTGTCCCAGGATCCCATCCAGGACCCCACAGGCTCCCCTTGGCTCTTCTCAGATATCCCCTGTTTCGATGACCTGGAAGGTTTTGAGTACTGGTCAGGAATTTTCTAGAAGGACTTTCAACTGAGATTTGTCTGATGTTTTCATGATCATATTGGGGTGAGGGGTTTAGGGGAGGAAGATGGTGGAAAGGTCCAGTGCCTTCTCGTCTCTTGTTGACCCTGCGTGCCTGGCGAGGGCAGTTTGGCCGCTGCCTCGGTTGTCAGGGCACATGCTTCTGTCCCTCCCTTCCCTGGCTGTGGTCCTTGGGAGAAAGCCGCCGTAGAAACCCACCCCTCCTTAAAGGCAGAGGATGTACGTGCCCTATTTGGAATTCTTCTGCATGGAAGACTTGTCTGCTCTTGCTCATTTATCGAATCACTTATTTACATCAGTGTGGAGCTGTGTGCCCGTTTTATAGTTCGGGTGATCACTCAACACTAATTTATTCTGTTGCTCAAATGCTCGGGTATTGGGACTCCTTCCCCTGTCTGCCTCTGCCACGCCCCATCCTTTTGATTGTTGTACTTCCTTGTGCTACAGGATTCTCTCAGCTCCTCTTATCTGTTTCCTGCCCTGGACCTAGAACCGGCCATTTCTCCAAGGAGCCTTGGTTCCGTTCATTGGAAAAGGGTGTTAGGAACCACAGTCTGGGTGCTGGGTGTGCTTGCTGCTCCTGGAGTGTCATTTCTAATCAACCCTCTCAGCTGACAGAGCAGCAAATATGTGTATTAACTGACCCCTGGGCACCCCCACATCTACATCTTTCTGTGTCGATCATCTGTATTTATTTCAACCTGAACGTGATGTTGACATATGTACGTCCCTACCTCTCTTCCCTCACTCAAACCTCCTTGCTGAGCCATATCTCCTCCTCAGCAGGGAGAGACCTGGCCCCCGCCATTCATTAACTGCTCACTTCCATTCTGTTTATGTTTGTATAATTGTTTCAGGGTTACTAAAAGATCCCCCACGGGAAACTTGTCAACTACAGTGCTTCTATGTACTTCATGTGCCTCGGATCTGAAGGCCCTAGGTCATTCTAAAGTTCCTTAGGTCAGCACCTAGTTCCCTATCCCTATAGTGAGATTGTTTTAGATATTTTTAATACATTTAGAGTTTTCCATAAATTTCTCCTTCTGTGCTTGGATGTGCCAACATTCTAAGTGATTTTTAAAGAAGTATTTTGCCTAATTTGCATGCATTAGAGTTTCTTCTTTGTACTGTCCAGTTCTGAGTTCTGACAAATGCTTATTGTTTCACTTTCACCATTACAGTTTCATACACTAGTGTTTCATTACCTTAAAAATCCATTGTGGCCCATCTTCTTATGCTTACCCAGACCCCTGGACAACTAGATCTAGATATCATCTCCATATTTTTCATTTTCCAGAATGTTATATAATTGGAATCCCATAGCATGTAGCTTTTTCAGATTGACTTCTTCCACTGAGCATTTAGGATTCATAAAGAGCTTGATAGTTTTTTTGTGACCGAACACTGTTCTATTGTATTGGGTAGAGCATATTTTGTTTATCCATTCACTCCGTGAATGTCATTTTAGTTGTTTCTAGCTTTCCATAATTATGAATAGAGCTGCTTTAAACATACATGTGCACTTTTTTTTTTCTGATAAGTTTTCAAATCATTTGGGTAAATCCTTAAGATTGTGATGGTTGGATCTTATGGTAAGACAATGTTCAGTTTTATAAGAAACTGCCAAAACTCTCTTCCAGAGAACCTGTGCCATTTTGCAGTCCCAATAGCAATGACTGAGAATACTATTGTTCTGCATCCTTATCTGCAGTTGGTATTCTCAGTTTTTTGCATTTTAGTCATTCCAATAGGTGTACAGTTTCATTGTTGGTTCAGCTTATAGTTCCCTAAAGACAAGTGACACTGAGCGCCTAATTCATATGCTGCTTTGACATTGGTACACTTTCTTTGTTGAGGCTTCTTTTTGGATCTTTACCTCATTTTTTAACTGAGTTCTTTGTTTTCTTGTCATTGAGTTTTAAGAGTTATTTATATATTTTGGATACAAGTCCTTTATCAGATATGAATTTTGAAAATATTTTTCCCGGACAGGGGCTAATTTTCTCATTTTCTTATCAGCGTCTTTTGCAGAAGCATGTTATAATGATAGTAAATGCAGCGTATGAATTTTTTCTTTCATGGATTATTACAGTGGCATTGTATTTGAAAACTCACCACCAACCCACGGTCATGTAGATTTTTTCCTGTGTTTTCTTCAAGAGGTTTTATACTTCCATGTAATACATTTAGGTTAATGATCTATTTTGAGTTAATTTATATGAAAGCTTGTGTCTAGGTTATCGTTTTTGCATACAGTATGGGTGTTGAAAAGACCAAATTTTCCCATTGAATTGTCTTGATTTTGGGCAAAGATCAGTTGAGTAGATCTATATCTGGGCTTTTATTCTTGTCCTGTTGAGCTATGAGTCTCTTCATTAATATTGTGCTGGCTTGATGACTGTAGCTTTATAGTAAATCTTGAAATCTTTCAATATTGGGTATGCAACTCTGCCTTGAGTGTTATGTATGTGAGGATTTCTGCCTTGCTCTCTAAATGTTGGAGTTAGTTTTTTCAATATTGTGTTATCGGAGAACAAATGTCTTTTATTTCTTTACAATCTGTAAACTTTTATTTCCTTTCCTTACTTCATTCTGCTAGCTTACACACCTGGTCTGATGTTGAATAGGACTAGTGGAAAAGGATAGCCTTGTCTTGCTCCTGGTTTTAAGGAGAAAGCGATCAGTTTGTTACCATTAAGCGTAACTTTTTGTAGATAATCTTTATCAGATTGAAGAAGTTTCCCTCTAGTCCTAGTTTGCTGAATTTTTTTTTAATCACAAATGTGTGTTGGATTTTGTTAAATAATTGTTCTAACAGTGTCTATTGAGAAGACAATAGGATTTTTCTTCTTTAGTCTGCTCATGTAGTTGATTACATTGTTTGATTTTTCAAATGTTGAGCCAGTCTTGAATTCCTGGAATAAATCCCATTTGGTTGTGGAATAGAATACATTTATATATTGTTGGGTCTGATTGTCTAATATTTTTTTTTTTGAAGATTTTTGAGTCTATGTTCATGAGTGATAGTCTGTGCAATTTTCCTTTCTTGTGATGTCTTTGATTTTTGTTACTAGGGGAATATTGGCCTCATAGAATGAATTAGAAATTATTCCTCCTCCTTTTGTTTTCTGGAAAATATTGTGGAGACTTGGCACAATTTTTCTTTCTTTTTTACTTCTTATTTATATGTTTGATAAAATCCACCTGTGAAGCCATTGGGTCATTGAAAGGGTATTGATCATTCAGTTTCTTTGAAAGATAATAAGGATATTCAGATTATTTCTCTCTCCTTGTATATAGTTTGTGTCTTTCAAGGAGTTGACCCATTTCACCTAAATTATTGAATTTGTGGCCATAGAGTTGTTTGTGGTCTCTCTTTGTTATCTAATTAATATCCTTAGGATTGTTAGTGATGAATCATCTTTGAAAATTATGATATTGATAATTTGGTTTTTTCTTTTTTTTCGAATTTCACTGGAACCTTATCAATTTTGTTATTCTTGCCAAGGAACCAGCCTTTTGCTTTGTAGATGTTCTCTGTAATTTTCCTGTTTTAAATTATATTGATTTTGGCTCTACTTTTAATTTTTTCTTTTCCTTCCCTACTTTTGACTTAACTGATCTTTCTCTGGGTTTCTCAGTTGAAATGTTAGTTATTGATATTTTATTTTCTTTTCCAATATAACTTTTTAATGCTATTTTCCTCGAAGCACTAATTTTGCTACATTCCACAAATATTGATAAGGTGTACTCTCATTTTAATTTAGTTCAAAATATTTTTACATATTTTTTGACACTTCCCCTTAGAAGTGTGTTGCTTAATTTCCAAATATTTGAGGATTTCCAGCTGTCTTTCTGTTACTTATTTCTAGTTTAATTCCTTTGTGTTCTGAGAGCACATTTTATATGATATCTATTCTTTTGCATCTATTAAGCTGTGTTTTATGGCCCAGAATGTGGTCTGTCTTGCTGAATGCTCCATATAAATTTGAGAAGAATGCATATTCTAACTTTTTTTGGATAGAGTATTCTATAAATGGCGATTTGATCAAGTTGATTGATAATATAGTATAGCTTAGGCCTATTATATCCTTATTGATTTTATGTCTGCTTGATCTATTAGTTACTGATAGAAAGGTACTGAACTCCACACTTAACAGTGATTTCATCTATTTCTCCATTTAGATTCAAATTTTGCCTCTCATATTTAGTGCTCTGCTGTTAAGAGCATACATCTTTAGGACAGTTGTGTCTTCTTAAAGAATTGACTCCTGTGTTACGTATTGCCCCTGATAACATTCCCTGTTTTAAATTCTGCTTTGTTTGAAATCAAGAGAGCTACTCCAGTTTTCCTTAAAATAGTATTAACATGAACTTTCTCTATTCTTTCACATTAAATTTTATATTTACAGTCAGTTTCACATAGACAACATATATTTGGGTCTTCTCTGATCATCTATATTTTAATTATAAAATTTAAACAATTCAAATTTAATGTGATTGTTGATATTGCTGGATTAATGCTGATATCAATCATGTTTGTAACTATTTTCTATCGTGAGAAGTTTCTTTGCTAACTTTTCTTATTTATTTGAGCATTTGTATGACTTTATTTTATCCAGTCTCCTAGCATAGCAATTATATTTCTTTTTTTAAAAAGTAAATGTTTTTAAAGAGTTTATAACACTTTAAAGCTAGTCTATTAGTCTGTCAGTTACTTATTTAAACAGATAAAGTGATTCTACCTTATGTATAGTGAGGTTGTCTGATAAAAGAGAATTGCCAGTTTCTCTCTCCTATCCTTATGGCATTGTTGTCCTTAATTTCAGCTGTCCATTTGCTGTAATCACCCAATACACTGGTACTCTCACGACTTCAAACAAAGTTATCTCATGGATCAATTAGGAATAAGAGAAAGAAAATAATTTACTTTACCTTCATTTATGCCTTCTCTGATGCTATTCCTGTCTTTATGGTTATCCGAGTTTTAGATTTAACACCATTTACCTTCTGCCTGAGAAAATCTTTTAATATTTCTTGCAGGATAGGTGATGAATTTCCTCAGTTTATGTTATCTGAGAAAATATTTCTCTGTCACTTTTGAAGGGTAATTTCTTTTTATATAGAATTCTGATTGGTGGTTTTTGTCCTTTCAACAGAAAATGTTTCACTGAATTCTCTTTTTCTTGCATGGTTCTGATGAAATGTCTGCTATAATTCTGATCTTTGTTCACGTATAAGTAAGGTATTTTTTCATTCCCTCTGGCTTCTCTCGGGTTTTCTTTTGTTATTGGTTTTCTGCAGTTCGAATGTGATATGCCTCCGTACAGACATTTTGGAATTTATTCTTAACGTTCTCTGAGATTCTGAATCTGTGATTTGGTATCATTAATGCAAAGCTCTTTACCATTAATTTTATCCCCCAAAGCAGTTTGAACTTTATTTTTTTTCTTTGCCATTATTATTCAGACATTTCTCCTTCTCCATCCTCTTTGTCCTTCAGATACTCTATGCATTTGTTGCATCTTCTGAAATTGTCCTGTGCCTCTTGTATGCTCTGTTTTGCTTTTTTTTTCATTCTTTGTGGGTTAGTTTGGAAAACTTCTCTTGCCCTAGTCTCTTTGGCCATGTCCATTCTGCTGATGGGCTGACAAAGACCTTCACCTCTGTTAGTGTTTTCATTCCTTGCAATTCCTTTGGGCCCTTCCTCAGAAGTTCTCCCTGGTTGCCTTTCCTATCTGCGCTTGCATAGCCACCTTTTCCAGCAGAGCCTTAAACTTCACGACACTTTACGTCTGTCCGGTGACCCCACCATCTGGGTTATGCCTGTATCTGTTCTGACTCTGTTTCTTCTCTTTGGACTGTGTTCTGGTTCTTTTGTCTTGCCTTACAATGTGATTTTCTTTGGGATTGTTTTTAAGTGTGCGTTCTCAGTGCTGTGTAGCTGCCCTGGGCTCGGCTGCAGCATGGGGTGAGGAAGTGGCAAAGGTAGGAGGTGGGTCTGTATTACATCTCCTGACACATTCGTAGCCAACTCAGCCTCGAGTCAATAAGTGGAGAGAAATGATATCTTACTTTTTTTTTTTTTTTAAAGAAGCTGATTCTATTTGTGTCTGCCTTGCTGAGGAGCCAAGCTCTGAGTGGAGCCCTGTGCACCTCACCCTGTAGTGACCCTCGGGGGCACTGGGAGGTGGTTAAATGCCACATCTCTTCTCCTCCACAAGGTTGAGATGCACTTTATGTTTGAGGCAGATTTGGAAACTTGTTCTCTTTTAGAAAGCTGACTTTTCTCATCCTTAGCCCTGAGCTGTGAAATTTATTGTTTCCCTTTTCCTGTAGGTATAAAGGAATAAATTAACATGCAGTTCTGTCCTAATTGCTTGATTCCAATTAATCGCCTTACCGTGTCTGAGGACTTGTCTTTTACGTTTGAAGGAATGATAATGGTAACAAAAGGCATGGCTGTTTCAGATTTTAGAAAGTTCTCCTACATGCTGGGAGGATTCAGCAATGCCCAGACATCCCTGGCTTGCTTGCTTCCTCTGTGTTGGCTGGTGCCCACCCCATATGGAACCCACCAGCTATGGGGGCTGCTGAGCATTGCAGTGTGGCTACTCCAGCTAAAATATGCTGGATTTCAACATTTTAGTAGGAAGAAGAAAATGTAGACATTTCTCATTAAGATGGTTTATAATCATTGCCTATAATACGAGTACTCTGAATATGTTGTGTGAAACAATATATTATCAAAATTGACTTCACCTGTTTCTTTTAATTTTTTTAATGTGGTTGCTTTAACATTCATACTTAGGCATGTGGCTGACATCACTTCTCTTGGACAGGTTATTGTGTAATTCGGGCAAGAATGGGCGCTCTTCAAACCATGTCAAGTCACTCCTGGGCTTGTCCACACTTCCGGCCACCCACTGCCTGGGAAAGCTCCGACCATATAATAATTCACTCAAAACACTTCAGCCCCCCAGGTTATAAAGCTGTCTGAAGAGCCGCAGCATTTTATGGATGACTTCTGGGGCTTCTCTGATGCAGGAGTGTAACTGGTGGTTAGCCTTCGTGCCGTCTTCATGTCCTAGAGGAGCTTTGAGAATAAATGGTCTGGTGAGGACTTGGCCTGTATGAGTCATGCGTCTGTTTATTGGAGGCAACATGTGGTGTTTTCACTCTGCTTTGTGAAAATAAAAGGTTGATTCTATGTGTGGGTAGAATCACATTTTTTGAACATATAGCATCTTGCAAAAATTGGCCACGTTTCAAAAGTGCAGAAAATCTACATTAGAAAAAGCAATAAAATGCAGATCAGGGACTATTCATGTGCAAGTCAGAAGGAGCAGGCGGAGCGATGGCCACTAGGGTAATGGCCGGGAGCTCCGTGTGGACGGTGATGGCGGCAGCTGCTCGGGTGGGTTCGCTGTGGGACATCAGCTCCCACAAAGTATGTCCTTCCTGATAAGTTGGATCTATTCCTGCCGGCTTTCCGATTTAGCAGATGGAGATCCAGGATGGCTGGCTCAGTGTGACTCTTAAGATACACAAAGAACAATTTCAACATAAGTTGCTAACTGGGTTGTGTGTGCACTAGAGATGGTCTGTTGTCTGTCTGACACGGTGCTGAGGAGAAGCCTGCCCCCAGGTTCCCCTTGACTGCCTCTGCCTTGGTGGCCCGAGGGGCTCCTTTGCTGGATGCAGCTGCTGCTCAGGCAGGCCCCAGTGGGAGGCTGAGTGACGGACCCCCAAGGCTGCATCCTTCTAGCCCCGGAGGCCTGTGACTGTGTCATCTCAGGGTAAAGGGTTCCTCACAGATGTGACCAAGTTAAGGTCACTGTGGGGAGAGCCCCTGGGGTCACAGGTAGACTCAATGTGTTCAGGCTGCCTCCTGTGAGTCAGAGCAGGAGATCTGAGGATGGATTAGAGTTTGGATGGATGCAGCCAGGAACTTTCTAGAAGGCAGAAGAGGCATGGAAACAGAGCCTTTTGTAAAGCCAGCAGAAGAAGCACAGACCTTGATTTCAGCCCCTGAAGACCTGGGGCACCTCTGGCTTCAGGAACTATAGGAATGACTAGGCTGTTGTGGCAACATGTCACCATAGCAACAGGATGCTAATGCAGCGTGGCCTTTCTTTTGACTCCCCTGGGCCCTATAGCTCAGAGAAGATCAGGGTCCAATCTCTGGAAACGCATTAATGAGGGGTGTGCTCTCAGGAGGTGGCAGAGTCACAACCCCTGGTGATGCTCGGCTGCCACCCCTCCTGATTTGGGTTCACCCTGGGGCGCCCCAAGGTAGACCACCCCCGTCCCCTTACCCCAGTGAGATGTCCACCTGGGCAGGGTTCCCCGCCGCCAGCCACAGGCCACGAGCACCCCAAATCCCACCCTTGCTCTGGGCTGGATTGGGCCAGGGCCTCGGCCTCTCTCCTAGAGGGAGTTAATAGATGGGCCTGCGTGACCTTCCTGTAACCCCGACACCCCAGCCTGTGAGACAAGCTCCGTGAGAACACCCCAACACTCGGGGAAAACACAGGTGCAGCCAAGGCCAGCTCGGCCCTCGCTCGAGAGCGAGCCTCTTGGGATCACCAACCCTGCACACTTGGCAGCTGTGCCCACTGAAGTGACAGCATCTTGAAGCGGCAGAGATGCCGGTGCCCGGAGCCATGCCCCCTGGAGCCCGCCCTGCCAGTGGAGTCTTGTTTCGCAGGAGCCTGTAGGGCATTCGCTGGCCTCCCCAGATCTAAGGGGTTGATGGCAGCAAAGTGCATGAACAAGCACCTGCCTCATGGAAGGAAACGTCTCCCCGTCAACATAAATCTTCCTCACTTGTTTTCATTTGCTTCAAAAAACCCTTAGTGACCTATCTCAGCCCCTAGACGTCACGTTCGGCAGCTCTGGAGGGCAATGGACGTGGTCAGCGTCTCCTAGACCTCAGAGCAAGGGGCCTCCGGGAACCTGGGGGGGTGGGCCCGGGGGGATGGGCCCAGGGCTGGCCTGTGGGGGGCTTGCTCAGGGGCCACCGAGCCTCAGCGCTGGCACATCTCCCTGTGGCTGCGGGGCCTGCCCCCACATCCCTGCTCCGGTGTGTGAGCTCTCCTAATATTTTCTTCTCCTTTCACTCACTCCATTTCGTGCACAAGAGAAAAGGGCTACTTTGCAGCAGGACTGTCTGTGGGCTCCCAGCTGACCCCGAGCTGGTGCTCAGCGAGCGTCTGAAACAGACGAGCGGAAGGAGGAGGGCGAGGACCAAGGGAGCCGGCTGCGAGGTTCGCAGTTTGTGGCCGGGGAGGCAGGAGAAGGGAAGACGGTGCTGGATGGACGTACCCCGGGCGAGGATACTGGTGCCCCTGGTCCTGCAGTTTTCGGGACTCTGACCATCTTGTGTCCACAGGAGAGAGTGAGAGGAGAAAGCACCCAGTGGGGGAGGCCGGGGCCACCTCACCTCTAAACCTCTGTGTGCTTGCTCAAGATAAAGCCTCTGTTTGGGGAAGTTGGGGTGGTGGGGGGACCGAGGAGCACCGATGAGAGCCCTGGGAGATGCCCCAATTCAGAAAAACATCCGGGGAGTGTTTTCCATTTGGACATAGCAGTATTTCAAAAGACAGACCTTTAACAGCAGGGCACCCCGAAGCACCACCCAGGGGCCCACCCACGTCCCTCTTCCACCTCCCAAGGTTTGGGTAACCCTGGGTGAACTGGGTCTGTGGCTGCAGGACTGACCTCCTTGCTCCTCACCATCCTGTGTGGTCAGTCTGCTCCTGCCCTTGATCTCCACAAAGGGCAGCTGTGGGGGTGCTGAGCTTGGGGGAGACGCAACTGCTTTGCAGCTCACAGGTAGATACTGGCCACCCAGCTTGCCGAGGGCCCTTTTTCTTGCTGTCCTCAAGCCTCTCATCAGCGCAGCTTAATTGTGTCTTCTGGTGACTCGTTTCAAGCCAGGCTGCTTGGGGGGTGAGATGCGGCTCCCTGAGGGGGCACCTTCCTGAGTAGAGAGAGCAGACCCCTCCCTGAAGGTGTTTCCACTAAGGTAGATTTTTTTTTTTAAAGATTCATTTTTATTTATGCATACAAGAGCTGGGGTGCAGGCCAGAGGTGTGGGGATGAGAGGATTCACCAGAGAGAGTGGGGAGCAGAACAGGTGAGTCCACTGAAACACACTGCTGAGGGGAGCAGCGGCGGACAGGCGAGGTCTGCTGTGCCCTGCGGGTCAGCTCCCTGGCCGGGGATCAAACTCAGGCCGCGGCAGTGATAGCGCCGAGATTCAACTCTAGGCTACCAGGGAGGCCGCCTCCACTAGGACATTTTAAAAAACCTCACTAGATAAATACCAAGTATCTGCCCTTTAAAATTACATATCATGAAATACATTTTTTGGCAACATATCCAAAAAGTCAGCCTTGCATTTGTTTAATAACAAATTCATGGGCTTTCTTCGTATCTTGAAAGAACGGATTAAAAATATTCAATAAGGAGGTGCAGTAGTGCACAGGATTATCTTATTATCTTCATTAAATATTTCCTGAGCAAGTGATGATTATCGTAGTCAGGCTGTCAACGCCACGATGAGTCACAAGACAAACATGGTAGTTAAATGCTCTGTGTAGGCATTTGTCTACAAAATATAGGTCTCCTGTTCTCATTAATAAAGGAGCCTTCCCATGTATGCAGAAATGTGGTCCCTGTCTGAGATGTTCCTTTGAAGGAGACTCAGCAGTTGTGGCTGTGAACTCTCCATGCTCATGACGTCCTGTCCTGAGAGGGGGTTGGAGACGCCCCTGGGAGGACCGGCCCGTGAGCCGTGGTGCCCCGACGTGGCGCCGGGGGCTGGGAGCAGGGATGAGCGCGTGGGCCGGCGACATTTGCATATTATGTTTTAATTGCTCAGATGATTCTGCCTGGAGGTCTCTTTGTTGAAGGTCTTGATGGGAAACGTGAGTCTCCCTTTTCGGGACAGGAAACCCTTCCAAACGCGTCTCCGGACACTGGCTCACACAGGACAGGCGTCTTGTATGACATTTTCTGGCAAATGCGTGACCTTTTCTAGTGGCAAGTGGCGTGTCCTCCCTTCCTGGTCACCCGGGGATGTTGTGCTTGTGGCAGCTCAACGCCTGGTGTTGCCTCCTCAGTGTCTCTTCATCTTCAATTTTTTCTGACTTCATCAGACCCACGGCTTCATTTCCAGGGCCTGGTGCAAAAATGCAGGGCTTCTTGTTGGAAGTTGGGAATTTGAAGGTGGTGGTGGTAGCCCCAGAGCCAGCGGGGGTCCCGGTGCTGGCGCGTGGCGTGTGTGGCCGGCTTGCGGCTCACCCGGTCAGACCCTGTTGGACGCTCTCCTCCCTCAACCTGCTGAGACTTGCCAGATCCACTTCACTTCCAGAAACCCATTTTCACCTGGAAATGGAGGCGCCTCCTTGGCCACAGAACAGCCCTCCTCGAGCTTGGGGACGGCGCCCGGCTCCTCGCCCTGGGTTTCCTTCAGCTGATGTAGATCAGGGGTAGTTAAATATTCAAGCAGCATTTCTTCGGTCTTTGGGCATTTTGTAGTTCACAGACATAAACCCTTATTTAGCATTGTTCCCTTATGCCGTGTGAATGGGATTATTATTCTTTCATGGAGTCTCGAGATGGGTGCTGTGTTGCTGGCTAAGCAAATCCATGGGAGTAGATTCGAAATCGAAATCTGGAATCTAAGAAAATATTTCTGAAAATTTCAGGAGGAGGGAAACATCAGATGGCAGCAAGGTTCATTTCAAAGGAGGTTCTGTGGCAACCCTGGGGATTAGTTGGAACAAGTAAATGTACCCCAGGAGTTAAGTTTCGCAGGCCCCCGGGGTAGGAGCCAAGTGGGCGGGGGTCAGCACCACTTCCGTCTGGAGCGAGGACCAGCTTCCTCCTCCTTGACCACCTTTGTGCTCTGAGGCCTCGTGGCTCTCCAGCAGCTTCCTCAGCATCTAAATCTTGACAGTAAGTTTTGTATATGGGAAGCTGTTTAACTTTCACTGCTTGTCTGAGCAGGAGCCAGAGACCCTGGGGCGTTGGGGCGATGTCCCGAAATCCAAGAGGGCCGAGCCGGGTCGGGGATGGACGCCTGGACTGAGTTCCCACCTGGGCTCTCAGCTCCCGCCTGCTCCGCTGCTGGAGAGGGTCGGGTCCTGGGCTTGGGTGTGAGGGGAGCACTGGGGCGCCGACCTGCATCACACTGGCTGGGTGAGGTCTCTTACTGCTTCCAAGGGTGTCCTGCTCATGCCCGCTGGGAGCCTGTTTAGGGCCACACTGGAGACCGCACGCGCCCAGCGGGAGCACGGGGAATCTGACACACCCGAGTCAACAAGTGGGGGAGGCGCAGCAGGCCCGGGAAGAGGGTGAGGGGTGCCCACGGCGTACTTAGCATTACAATGGGGCAGCGCCACAAGCCGAGCAAATCCAATTTATTTTGCTGATAAATAACTGCTGCTCTTGTCACTGTGCGGTGCTATGCGCTCCCTTCACGCCTCCGTTCCTGCCACAAAGACTCCATTAGTCTTGCATGAATCTTCAATTATCCCGTTACACCGTCTGCAGGAAGCGAAGTTATTTTGGTGGATGGGAAATCTCCGTTTTGCTCGCCTAACTACTTCAACAGGGAGCAGACCCTCAACACTTAAGTCCTGTCTTGCTTCGCATCACGTTCCCAGGCTCGTGGGGGGCCGCACTTTGGAGGATGTGTGGAGGGGCACCCCTTCTATTCTCCCCCTCCGAGGGCTTCCGTAAGGAGCCTACTGTGTGCCAGGAACTGTGAGAAGTCCTGGAGACTTTGGCCCACTTGAGGAGGCGCCCACCTGCCTGCCCATGGGATGGGACACGTGTAGGGCTGTTTCAACCCCAAGCAGGAAGATGCTGTTAATAATGCCATTGGGGATGTGCCTCTACCCCAAGCCCACCAGAGAGCACAGATGTTTTTATTTTTAATATAAAAATAATACAAAAGTTATAGAAAAGTTGTGAGTGGAATTCGCAGAACATTGGTTTCTTGGCCTGTTTGGTAATAAGTTGCCAAGTAGATTCTTCATCTTCCCTGAACTCTTGGGGGATTTCTCTATAGAGAAGGCAGCATTTGACCTAAATCCTGAAAAAGGAAGTCATTTGGATTATCAAGGAGGGGAAAGTGGGTGTCCCGGAGGGACCTGTCAGCCCCCGCCCGGAAGGCGGGGCCATGGAGCTCGCGCGGTGCAGTCCCGGCTCCTGTGCCCTGAAGACTCCTGGTCGGAAATGTCAAAATCCAGGCCAATCAGTCGAAGGTCAAGGGATGGATTGTTTCATGAAGTGGAAGGTCAGGGGGCGCTTGGGTACATTGCCAAAGTTGACCTGGTCCCCTTGCTCCCCATCTTGTCTCTTGTCTTCAGTCAGGGGCCCCGTCCCAGACCCACCTTTCACAGCCACAAAGGAGCTGCAGCTGCTCCACCCCTTGCACTTCTCAGCAGAACAGAGGGGCCCTCGCAGGCTGCCTAGAGAGAGGCCCATTGAATCTCTTTGGGCCCCCTCCCACCCCCGCCATCATGTCTGTACCCTGAACCAATCGCGGTGTCAAAGACGCGTGGTTTATTCACAGTGGCCCCACCTTGCCCTGCCTCCCTCTGGAGCCCAGCCACAGGAGGACGTTGGTGTCCTACAGCCCGAGGGTTTGCAGATGTGCTTTCCCGGAGGGAATCGGCTCCAGGAGGCATCAGAAAAGGCGGACTGCTGGCAGAAGGCTTGGGTCAGATGCCAGAAGGGCTCGATGCAGGACACGCTGCCCGGGAGGCACGATGGTGTCTGCTGGGACGTCCCTTCCCAGGACAGCACATTGCCCTGTGCCTTGGCTCCAGGAACCGTGTTGAGATGCACTGAACACGAGCACCCGGACGTGGCCGCTGAGTCAGGATGCCCTGAGGGGCAGCCCAGGCAGCACAGGTGTGGGGTGTGTGAAATGCCTGGAGCCCAGTAACAGGCGGCTGGAGGGTGGATGCCCGATATGGTTCAGGTGCAGGGACTTGAATGAATCCTACTGGGCAGAACCGTTCAATGAAATATGAGCTCTCTAAACTGCAAAAGTTAGAATTATTGCCTTTAATGACCTCAGAGTTAATAATTCCAAGAACAAACTTATTGATTACTTTATTGGTATTAACTAGGAGTAAAAGGATATATCAAGTTAGAGGCTGGGGAGAGGCATGTGGGTTCAAAGCAGAGGCCACTGCTGATTTGGTTTCTTTTATTTAGTGGGGGGATCAATAATACAAGTCAAGGGAGGAGGAGCTGAAATATAAAATGGGGTTTGTATAAAGGCGAATACTTACACAAAGATAAACACCTTCCTAACTTTCAAAAAATAAAGAACAGAAGATAAAAACCTGGAAGACCACATACTGAAAGACTGCTAGATGCGTTTCAATACAAACACACACACACTCTGACACAAAAGCAAAATATATTGATTAAAATAAATGTAAATGGGCTTAGCCTATTAAAAAGCATTGCAGTTTTGGCAACCAAAAACCCTAGATTATGCTGTATATGAGATACTCCTGAAATAAACAGATCTAGGGAGGTTAACAATTAAAGAATGGAAAAACTTATGCCATGGAAAATAAGTGAAATAATGAGAAGAGTAAAATGCAAGAAGAAAACTTGGTGTCTGGTATGATAGAATTCAGATCAGATGCATTATAAGAAACTACGAAGACAATTTATAATGTTGAGGCTGCAGTTCACAATGGATGTATCAGTTACTAGTATTTAGACATCCATTAACACAGCAACGAGCTCATAAAGCAGAATTTATAAAGCATCAAGAAGTAGTTGAATACATTAATATTAGATTTAATCCACTTCTCTCAGTTGAAGGAATATCATGTGGACAAAAATTTAGTAAGCGCATAAAAGACCTAATTAGCATAATCAGTTATATATATTTTATATCCATGATTTCTCTCACTCATAACATATATCTGGGAATATGTAAATCTAAACAGCATTAAAGAAGATGCCTTTCAAGGTACACATGGAGCATTGAAATTATGCACAAATCCTCCCCCACAAAGATCTCACCTACTTAAAGGAACAGAACTAAGACAAGCCAGAACCTCAGGCCAGGAGCCAGAGATTGACACCATTCTTGAGTGGGAAGGTAATGCCACCTTCAGTGTAAACACCACTGACTCAGCAAAGAACACCACTTTGGGCTCAGTGGGGAAATGAAAGAGGATGTTTGTAAAAGTAGATGTAGGTTCCCATATGATCTAAGTTCCAAGGATTCTGCTGAAACTTAGAGGAAGAATTGTAGCATTAAATAATATAGCAATAATAGAGACATTAGAAGCCAATCAAAAATATGGCAAGAGAATGCTATAGTGACCTAAAAGAAGAAAGGATTTAATAAGCTAAAGAAGTTAATACCTATATCTACACCTGCAAAGAAAATAGACCGCTCTGTAACCCCCAAAATTAATTTGAAATAGATCGAAGATTTGAGTGTAAGATCTGCACCCATAAACACATTGAGGAAAACTCGGGCAAAGCCCTCAGACGCCGGCTTGAGGGGTGCCTCTGGGGACCGGTGGGAAGGCAAGGGAAGCAAGAGCAAGAGTACAAGGAACTGCATGGGCCTGGAGAGCGGAAACAATGGTAATGAAAATGCAAAGACACGCTACAGGATGGGGGATAGCTGCATGCACCAAGGGAGACATGCTACAGGAGGGGGATAGCTGCACATGCCAAGGGACCAACACCCAAAATCTGGCATTACATTCCCATACAGAGGACTCACAGAACTTAAAAAAATAATAAAACAGCCCAATCAAAAACTGGACAGAAAAGCTGAATAGACACCTCACTGTTGCCCGTCGGTGGGTTCTGGCGTTCAGCGACTGAGGAACAGCCACCGACACAGCGGGTGGAAGATTAACAAGCTCAGGTTCACTGCACGGAAGACTCCTGGCAGCAGGAGGGGGCCCAAAGGAGGAGCCTGTTACTGTTGGGGATAGGTTTACTTTTATAATCTCTCATGGGGACTTTCCCAGATTGGGTGTGGAGAGAGGGAAGGTGAGTCTCACCTCGGAGATGATGATTGTGGAACCTGCTTGAATACATGGAAGCGGAGCTTGGGGAAAATGGCGGACTGGACTCCTCGTGGGAGTTATCAGCATGTGCTGCACATCAGCACGTCGGCAGCCACATGGACGTGCTTTATTTGAGACTGACTGTGGCCCCAGGTTGTTGTGTTTCAAGTTACCGGTTGAGGAAACAGTTCTAACCAACCATACAGCTTCACTGACCAAAGACGTTCTGAGGGAATTGTTTCTATCACAACAGAATAAGATATAGAACAGATTTATCATTCTGTGATTATAACCTCTCCAAAATCTTCGCAGTAGGAATCTGCAGAGCTCATATTGTAACCGTGATGCATGGTACTGAATCTGGGCCCTGGAAAATTATGGGCCAAAAATGCTATGGATGCTAATAGACATCTCATTATATAGCAAGCCAAATAGCTCGCAAGAAATTAAAGTGATAATGATGAAATCAAACTAATAAAGATTCCTAATTAAAATGGAATAATAGCAGCCCAAACCACAACTCAAGGCAACGTTGACGATGCGTTAATGACAAAGCAATATCCCTGAAAATTCCAAGGGCCTGTTTGCTCAGGAAGGAGGAGAGGGCAGACACAACCCAAGGTGCAGGGCAGAACCGGGTTTAAAAATTCTCCATTTAGAAACGCATTTCATGGTAACTCTTGGCCCTATAAAAATAAGTCTTTGGAACTGCATTCAATTTGCCTGTTAGAACAGAGAATGATTTGCACTAACATATTGACCCAGTATTTTCATTCTGTGCCAACCCTCTTCCAGGGGCGCCCTGGGGTTTTGTTTTGGGGATGTTTGTGGTGCGAGGGAGGAAAGCGTGTCTGATTCCGCGGGAAGACAGGGTGGCACTGGCGGGGAGGAAAAGGACCCCAAGAGCCGGGCCGGGCTGGGGGGCTTTCTGAGAGAGAGAGGTGGAGAACGGGGTGCTCCGGGAAAGCTTGAGGAGAAAAGGGGAGAGATTCGGGAGGCGTGGGGGAGCTTGAGGGGATGTGAGAGCACCTCATGGAGCGCCAGGCAGTGGCTTTGTCCACACGGGACTCTTAGGTGACCTCGCTGGTGGCCTAAAAGACTTCCAGCCTCACATATTGGTCTTGCTTTCCCGCTGCATTTCACGGCTCCGAGGGCTGCACTGCAGGGCCTCTCAGAGCCGCTGAGCGGCCTGCCCGACCGGGTGCGGGAGTCCGTGAGCCGACGGGATCCCTCTGGAAGGACACCGCGGGGGAGTCCAGGCAGCAAGTCCTCTGTCCACTGACCCTCGGGGGCTGCTGCCTGTGTTCCTAGAGCCGCGTCATCGGGAAGCTCCTCCTCCTCTCTGGGGAGGCATCGAAGTCCTGGGATCCACAACCTCTGGCCTCCTGTGCGGACTCGGGAAAGCCCAGCCCGTTGGGCATGAAATCTGCGAGGCAGAGAACCTGTCTCCCGTGTTCCTAGTTCTTCTCGCGCTCGTGTCGTCCTGCTCCCTACTTGCCGGGCAGTCAGCGCAGAGCCTCGGGCCTGTGTGCCGGGTCAGCGTGTGCGAGTTCACAGCTGATGACAGACTTGAGTGCGGTGCCCTGGCCAACGCCTGGAAGCTCTCTTCCGCACGATGACGGCCCCGGAGGGCTTGGGCGAATGGGGCTTCTCTCCCGCGATTAGATCTCAATGGAGACATTAAACTTACCAAGAAGCACACCCACTGTGAGTTGGCAGAAACAGCGTGTTAGTCGAAATTGCTGTTTTCTAAGAAAAATCTGTGAGAAGAGCAACCCTGTTCCCCATTTCTGCAAATCCTCCGGACGCCTGGTGTGCTGGGACAGGCGCGCCCTCACAGCTGCTGCGTCGCCCACCATGCCTGGTGTGTCTGCTTGAGGGACCCGCCTCCCGCAGGGGTGGCACCGCCAAGGGAGGACATTCTCATGGTCCTGTCAGACAATCGCCGGGGCTCCTCTTTCATTCCCTTGCAGAAGAGGGAAGCACCAGGGCCCCGGAGCCGCAGGGTGGAAGGTGGTGACACCAGCATGGCCGTCACCACGTCACGCCCATGATTCTGTCGTGTGGTCTGCGTGGGGCTTTGATCCAGGCGTGGTTCTGAGACATCCTGTGCTGCCCACGTGGAAACTCCTGCTTCGCCCGACGAGGCCGCTCTTCTGTCCACCTGCCCCGTCAGCTCTCTCAAAGGCCACGCGTTGTCATTCGCCGATGATCACATCAGAAAAGCGTGTGAATGTGGCAAGCTGGCAGCTCACGGTGGCAGATGCAAGGCTAGTAAGATTTCATTTTTATGCAAAAGTTTGAGTTCTGTCCTTGGCAACAAATATCAGGTGTTTTCCTTGAAGTGGCAGACTTGCTTCATCGACTCCTGCCAGTTACCAAGCCTGAGTAACCGTCATCTGTCAGAGGCTCTTCCAAGTAGAAAGTGTTTCAGGAAGAAGGATGAGTTCTGCGTGTGACTCGAACGATCACGGCGGGCCTATTAGTCAGCCCCACTGTGGACCGTGGCGGCCCAAGGAATTTATGCAGTTTTGTCTCAGAGGATATTCAAGATGTTCCCATAGGTGGAGACAAAATAAAACCAATGATTTTTATCAAGAACAGTCTCAAGTGAAACCGGCTTCTCCCCGTCACTGAGCCCGGGGTGGTGAGGAACACGTGGGCCGGCGCCACCCTTCTCTGGCTGCTAAGGGACTGCAGGTCCATGCTCCGTCCTCGGTGCCATCTTTGTAAATGTCAGCACGGACATTTACAAAAGGGGAATGGCGCCTTGCTTGTGTTGTGAAAATTGCTTTAATGTCACAGTCTCTGAAAGAGTCTTAGTGCCCTGAACTGCTGGGACATTCGATTCTCTTTGCTCACGGCTTCAATATTTGTGCTTCACCTACGTACTGAGATTTCATTGTAGCCCCACTCAGTGCTCACCACACATTTGTGGTCCTCTGTGGGCAGGATCATGGGCAGAGTGGCTTGAACTTGAGTGGCCCCGTGTGTGTCCCCAGCTGAGGACCAGCAAGGGGACACGCGCCTTCTCCCACTCACACCGTAAACAAGGTCCTTTACTTGCCGTGCCATGATTTTAGCTGTCGTTTGTGCTTTGTTGGTGATTCCCCCTGGGGATCATGGCCCCCCAGTGCTGTGCAGAAGTGCTGGGTTGTCGTCATTACAAGGAGGCTGCGTCTGAAGGAGAAAATACGCGTGAGATGGGTTTTGTTGTGGCCCGAGAGCTGGTGCAGCCAGCAGGTGTTTTTAAAGAGAAACACACGTGAACCAAGGCTGCGTGTTGGTCAGTGGATGAGAATAACTGGAGGCTCACACACACCTCGTCTTGAATTTACGTTAGGAACAGTGATTCGCTGCTCCCCAGCTCAGCGCCCAGGAGCAGAGTGCAGAGCAGAGCCACAGTGAGGAGGCGCATCCGGTATGCTCGGGACATGCCCACCTTGGCCAGCACTTCACCAGTTAGAACAGACCGAGTTATGCGGCGGCAACGTTGTGCCCCACACCTCAGTGATCTGGGACGGTAGGGATTTCGTCTCTAGCCCAATCTTCCCGTCCTCGGTCGGGTCCTTCTGCACCCACCCTGCCCTCCGAGACACAGGCCAGCGAGACCCCAGCAGCTCGGACACTGCAGGCCACGTGGCAGCAGGGGTACGCGGGCATTTAAAAGCTTTCTCCTGGGAAAAAGGAACTCTCCTGCCCTGCTGGTGGGAGTGCAAACAGGTCCAACCACTATGGAGAGCTGTGTGGAGATTTCTGGACCTACTAAACATAGAGCTTCCATAGGATCCAGCAATTCCACGCCTAGGTATTTACCCAAAGGACACAGAAACGTCCATTCCAAAGAGCACCTGCACTCCTATGTTTATAGCAGCACTGTTTACAATAGCTAAGCTTTGGAAACAACCCAAATGCCCAAAAATAGATGACTGGATCAAGAAGATGTGGTCCATATACACCATGGAATATTACTCAGCATTCAAAAAAGATAAACACATGCCATTTGCAGCAACATGGATGGCGCTGGAAGGGATCATGCTCAGCGAAATAAGCCAAAAAGAAAAAGAAAAATACCGGATGGTCTCACTCATAGCAGGAATCTAGAAAACTTAAATAAGGGACCAGGAAAATGAATAACTATAAGAAAGTGAAAATCAGAATCAACAAAAAACTATGAACCAGAGACACTTTTTGGGGGGTGGGGGGCGGGAGGGGAGGGATTGGGGTCAAAATGGGGGGGTTGCAACTGTATGGGGAATATAAAAATAAAATTTATTATTCAAAAAAAAAATAAAAACTTTCTCCTGGAAGGGACGGTGTTTCTGCCCACGTTTCATTGGCCCGAGTCTAGCCTGCAGCCACGCCTGCTTTCCAGCAGGCAGCTCAGTGCGGTCGCCTCACACGTCCGGGAGGGGAGTGGGTAATAGTCGGTAAGTGGTTGTCACACGCTTTACGTGTCACTGACTCTGGCTGCCATCAGCAGCAAGTTATTGTGTGTACTGATTTTTAAAATGCTGCTAATCACACTATGACATGCTCTCCGTTATAAAACGTACCCTGATTTCAAGGGCATTAAAATATCAAGTACTGAACCTTTAAGTTGAGGATATCTGGTAGATGTTAGATAGTAGAGGGATACTAAATATTGTAGTTGGATATGGAAAAGTGTTATAAATGATTATATTTTATTTCACAACCTGTCATTATTGTTTTATTCTCTGTTTTTCTGGGGTGGTAGGGGACAGCAAACCACCAGCTTGCGATTATTTTAACTTTTTACCTATGGGCCTCCCTGGTGGCGCAGGCAATTGAGCGCCACACTGTGAAGCTGTCCACAGCCTCTGCAGCGCCGGTTTGATCCCCGCCAGTAGGGGAGCAACCTACATGGCGCAGCAGACCTCTCCTGTCTTGCCTGCCGCTCCCCTCAGCAGTGTATTTCAGTCAGTCTGCCTGTTCTGTTCCCTGCTGCATCTCACCCTCCCCTGCATCTGGCCTGTATCCCAGCTCTTGTATAAATAAAATAAATCTTTAAAAAAATTACAGATTTTGAAATTGGTTGCAAAAATAGGTACACAGAGGTCTATGTTCATCCAGGTTCATCCAGGTTCCCCTAATAGAAACATTTTGTAACACACATACAATGTTATATCTGGGGCTGATATTAGAACAACTGTGTGTGTGTTTGTGTGTGTTTGTGTAGGTCTGTTACCATGTAGGTTCATGTAGCTACTGTCCAAATCAAAATACAGACCCGTGCTGTGTTTTAATGGGGCAACGATGCATTTTATACACGACGCCCTCTGTTGAAGCAGATGACTCATGCAGAACATCTTAAAATAAAGCTGCACCTTAAAATTAGTGGGTGCATGGTGGTCGATTTTGATTCCTTGTAAGACTCTGTATCAACTTGAGTAAATAGGATTGTCTAAAATAGGAATTCTCTGATTTCAAAGTGATTTCTGAGAATTTCTTAAAAGAGCTCTTGTGGTCTGTTCATTTTCCAGTGAGGGTCCAGGACAGAGTGGGAAATTGGGACAAGGAAAATAGAGAACAGCTGTGATTGTTCGAATCAAAATCTTTGTATTTTTAGGCTGCTGCTTATTGATTTTCTAATGATTTAAATGTTGAAAGGATTTTACCAAGGCCACGTGGGTTCAGGAAGTTGTGTGGTGGTGCAGGGCCATGCCCTCCCCAGAGTACCCGACCCTCCACCGCAGCCCACAGTCACCTGCATGCCCAGAGGGCTTGACTTTATTATACACACCTGTGATTTGAAAACGCCCACTGTCTCCCCCGGTTTCCTCAGCTTGCACCGAGAATCTCCGAGCACGCAAGGACGCAGCTCGGTCAGTGTGGGGCATCCAGGGCTGCCAGCTGTTTCTGCTGGATCTGATGCCAGCTGTTCGGCATGTTGTCAGCTTTGCTTGTTCACAGGCCTCATGAGCTGGGATTTCTGTGCCCCCGTTTCACACATGAGCAAACTGGAGAAGCTCAGGGACGTGCTGCCTGGTGCTCACCAGCAAGGGCCAAGCCCAGTCTCTACCCGGCTTCCCTGACCCCCCGTGTCCTTCCTCCAGACAGGGCGTCTCGTGTCCGCTGCCCAGGGCTGGGCATGTCACTGCTCTGTCCGAGCTGGTCTGGAGTGGATGGAGGCTGTTGTCAGCGGCCAACTCCGAGGAAGACAAGCAGGGGCGACCCCACCTGGAGGTCATGGCCGTCTCTCTCCAGATGTTCAGGCACCACTCCCACCTCAGATGCTCTTCCCTGACCCTCTGGCGCCCCATTCTCCGCCCAGCTCCAGGGGCGTGGCCGTGGTCTCCCCTGGGGCAAGTCTGGGGCAGCAGGCGGGCCAGCCGCCACCAGAGGGCACTGTGGCCCTCACCTGCGGGGGCCGGAGGACAGTGACCCCGTCCACTTCTCCAGAGAGAGGAGACTTCGCTGAGACGACCTGTGTTGGCTGCGAGCAGCCAAGCGCGTGCTCTCTCGGCTCCGCGCTGCCCTGCGGGGCTGTCACAGTGGCTGCCGCGCCGGGGCGGCAGTGGCAGTGGACAGAAGGTCAGTTTGAGCCTCCCCCATCTACGGGAGATGGATGGGCTCGCAGAGGCTGCTTTCCCCAAAGCACAAATGGGTCCAGCTTCTCTGTGGCGAGCCCACCGCCCAGTGGATTCCAGCACTGAAGTAGGAGAAGTGGAGTCGGCAGGTGAGCAGGTTGCCTGCGGCCCTAAGACAGTCCTGGGCTCCCCTCCTTGTTGGTTCTGGTGAAATGTCACGTTCAGGTGCCATTTGGCATCTCAGGTCAACAAGAAGTGGGGTGACAGCTCGGGGGGCAAAGCGGAAGGCGTCTCTGTCATGGGGCCCTGCTGGCTCTGGTCTCCTTCGGCGTCTTCTGACCGAGCGGGACTCGTGCTTACGGATTTGGAGTGACTGGGACCTGCCGGGGCGGGTCCTGGGCCTGTCCGCTTCCAGCTGGCTCGTGGGGCCCCGCCCTCTGCGCTCGTTCACCTTCTGTGAGGAAGTGAGTCTTGCGGTGAAGACGGAGCTGGGGAGACCAGAGGTGACCGCCGTGTGTCACTCTCCACCGAGCTGCGGGCACGGCCCTGGGCGGCTCCCCACACTCCAGCTCCCCCACACGTGCTCTGGACCGTGGAGGCGGCCTGGACGGGTGTCCGCACTGTATGTCCCCCCTGGACTCCACCCTTCTGCTGCGAAGATCGCTGGGTTGGTTCTCAGCAGGTCAGATAATAGAGTCCCTTCCAGGGCCTCCCAGACCACCACGGCCCTCGCGGGGAGTGGCTCTGCCCCTACGGACCTTAGGAGAGGGGCTGAGGATGCGAGAAATGACCTCACCGGCCATTCTAATGAAAGAATCACGTGTCCTGCTTTGTTGCCCCCCATCTCTTACATTCTAGGTGTGATCACTGTCCGTGAACTTGTTCTGCACAGTGGAAACCCACGTGCATCGACTCTGCGTAGGTGTGCACGCCTGACCTTGTCTTTAGCAAGGTTGTGCTTGTGCTCCCTACAGGCTCCCCCAATAACTCAGCCTGGGCGCCCTTCCAAGTGCGGACAGACAGGCCCCCCATCTTTTCGCGACTGCACAGAGCTCTGTAGTGTGTGGGGAGCAGAACTTACTAGTCAGTTTTCACTGATGGGCTCTCAGGAGGTCCCAGTATTTTGAATTTCAAGTGACCAGTATTTTGCATTTCAAGTGAAACTGGGGCGCTCTGTCTCTCAGGCATCCCCTGCATGCGGGCGCTGAGCACTTTGGCTGCTAAGAGGCTTTACCAAGCCGTCCCAGTTTGTTTTCAACAGAAGGACTTCCACGAGGACACATTTTACTGACACAAGGAAGGATGAGGAGACAGTGGGTGGCGGGTGCCCATGCCTGGTTGGGGGCTCAGTCTGGTAAAGGCTGAAGGAAGCAGGGCGCCCCCTTTGTTTCGGAGGAAAACCGTCACACCCCCGAGACTCGCCATCCAGCTTGACTCAAAGGTTCAAGGGGAACAAAAATAACCTCTAAACCTCCTCCCATGTGTGGATCTCAGAGACTGGACAGGAGGGTACACAAAGGCGGACAGGCCGGCTCCCCCCAGATATTAAAGAGGGCGGTTCATTGAGGGGAAGGGTATCATTTCCCTGTCTTCCCTGATGCAGCCTCCTGTACACACACATGCTGCTGTCATTTCAAATCAATATGACTTCTCAAGCGTGCCTGACTTTTGTGAATTTCTGTGGACGGTGTGCTTTGCCTCTTTCAAACAGCGATCTGTTCTTCCAGGGGCAGCAGCATCCAACGTCGCATCTCACGCGTAATGAAAGGCTTGGGTAGCTCACAGTTGTGAGTTTGGGGAGGGAAGACCTGGGAGGGCACCTTTCCTGGGACATGTGGGGGCTCCCACGATGGGGCCTCTGGTGGCGTGATGCCAGGGCAGCTGCGAGGGGCAGCTTAATGCATGCCCGGGGAGGCTAACAAACATGTCAATAAACCACTTAGAGTCCTTAGTCAGGGCTGGCGGTGTTAAGTGCGGGGAAGGAGTGGGGGCTGCTTCCAGAGAGCACATGGGCGCAGTGTTGGAAGGACAGACAGCTGCCCTGGAGGAGTGGCTGGAAACATCCTGGCTCACAGACACCCCTCAACAGGAACAGATGGGGGGGCAAGCTTTGGTTCACCTGTCCAGCACCAGGCCTGTTCTAGGGCCCCACACGGCATCTCATTGCCTCGCACACCCTCCTGGAAGGACACGCCTCCCTGCCTTCCCTGGCGGCGTTCTGGGGCTCTCGGCCCAGGTGGTCCCTGCACGCCCCCTTGTCATCAGGAACGTTGGACCAGCAGGCAAGAGAGCTCCATGGCCTGGAAGCCTCAGGGTGGGGGCTGCTGACCCTGCACAGACTGCCTTCCCTTTTCTTTCCCTCTGTTCTTACAAGTATTTGAGTGCAGGACTTGCAACCCATAGACCCCTCCACAGCCTGCTTACCTGTTACCTGCCAGAGAGAGCTGGTGTAGCGAGGCTTGATCAGCTGCAGGGACAGGCTCTTAGGTGCCCCCAAATGAGATGGACATCAATAGTGCCCACCTTTCGGACTCCTTTCTGGCATCCCAGAACAGCTTCTTGCTAGATCCCAGTCTCTAGCCTGCCCCCAAGCAGTAGAGTAAGTGGGGTTAGCATTGGTTTAGCGCAATCTGGAGAGGTTTAGCTTGAAGGCAAATGCATCCGAGCCACACCCTTCCTGGGTACTGTCTGGGGCAGGTGCCATGCGGACCTTCCCTCCTACCAGGATTGTCCCCGAGAGCAGATCCACCAGGATGGCGAGGACAGAGGCATCTGTCGGAGTGCTGTCAGTGGGAACGATGAGCCGTGTGCCTCACACCCCAGGAGCAGACACTGATGGCGGCCACGTGCTACACGGATCTTTGATCTCCAGCCTTGTTGCTTAAAGGATGATTGTCATTCTCAGAGAGGAACAAGGACTCCTGGAGACCCAGATCAAGGTGGTCCTGACAGTCACAGAGCAGTGGGGATTCCTTGTGGGGGTGGAAGGGGGGTAAGGGAGAGATGGAGAACGTGCAGGAAGGAGCAGCTGGAGCAGAAGTCAAGTCAGTGCGTCTCCATCTTGCGATGTCAGTGACAGGATCCAGCATGTTGATTTCTCCTTATTTTAGATCCATCGTCAACAACACTGTAAAGTTTCAGACAGAGGCCGCCACGATGGTTTTTTGGAAACTGAGCACGCCTTTCCTTTAATAGCCACGGCACTGGCCCTTGCATCTGAACATGGACTTCATGGCAGGAAGTGTTAGGAGCGGAACTGCTTGTGGGAACCCGCAGCCTCGTGTGTCCTGGTGGGGAGACAGACCGGGTGAGATGCACATCCTTCTGGGTCCTGATTGGAAGCTGTTCCTTAATATCGTGCTCAAGGGATCCTAGCACAGATCAGCAAATTACGGGCTTGTAGTTGGAATGTCCTGTCTGGTGGGGGCTTGGTGTGTCCCCAAAGTCTAAATGACTTGGACACTCAAGACATTTATTTAAACAGTGGAGCCTCGTGTTTCAGCTTCACCTCGATTGACATCAAACGGGTTATTTAATTTACTTCAGACCCAATTTTGTTTTTCTCATTAAAGAAAGCACGGGTGGAAAGAGTTGAATTTTAATCCTCACCTTCATTATCATGCAGGCCAAGGACGAGGGGGTCACTCTAAGAGATGAATGTTTTTGTAAAGTGTCATTCATTTAAACACTTTAACACACAAAAGTGTGGCGACCTTTCCAGGAGAGAAGCACAAGAACAGGCAGGGACCTCGGGAAGCTACCCACAGGGTGGAGCAGGAGGGTCAGAATGCTGGGGGCGCTCAGATTCCATACCCCCTCCCCACGTGTCCCCAACAACTGGAATTCTCTGGGCCTTTGGGACCAGGTGGTAAACAGGTAGGAGGGAGGAAGGTGTTGCGTCGGACACCACCACACTGACAAACGGGAGTCGTGGAGCAGGCTACATAATGCAGGATGCTGCTGAAGAGCAAGATCCTGGCCCTTTTATTGACACATGTAATTGGTTGTAAGGAGATTAAGGAGATTAAAGAAAGGGGAAGGGTGTAGAAGATTAGGGATTGTGAATCTGCCCTCCAGGCACTACTTATCTACTTGATGACACACCCTAATCCCCCCATGGTTCTAATCCTATCAACAAGGCGCTCCACTGATCAACTTCTGGGGTCCCTTGTCATACATCAGTCCTTGGCCCCCCCAGGCATTCCTGGTCATACCTCGTGATGTATAATTCGGGAGTATGTGTTATGCATTGGTCCTCAGCCCCCTGGGTGTTCCGGACATGCCTTGTGATGCACAACCTTCCCAGTGTGATCCAACTTTGTGCTCTTGTTTGATTTGAAGGGCTGAAGGATTGGGCTCCTGTTCCTAACTGGCCGGGCCATTTTGACCTTGTTTTGGTGACAAAATGGCAGCTGAATAGGCTGCCTAGGAGTAGCAGACCCACAAGGAGCGGAAGGCGGGAGGGTGGGAGGAGTTAAGAGGGGAAGAGACGGGGTTTGAGGCACAATGGTCGTTCTCCCAAAAAAAGCCCCTGGGGGTTAAGTTGCCCGAGGCCTCGGCAGCCCTGCCCTGGCCCCACGTCTCCAGTGCTGAGAGCAGGATGTGGCCAAAGCGTCTCCGCCATGGCCTGCTCCGTGGACAGCGCTGGGCAGTTCTGCTCTAGGACGGAACCCAGTGAGTGGAGATGCTTAGTGAAAGGCGAGAGCGCGCCTTCCTTCACCCCCAGGCTCGTGGCCCGGCCTCTGCCCACCCGCTTCCTCGCCCCCAGCCGGGGAGGTGGGGCTCCTCAGCGGGCGTCTGGTTCTGTGCTCTTGGGTCCCTGCTGGCCCTTCCGCTTTATTTGTGTGTTCTTCTCCCTGAAGAACGGCAGGCACCCGAGTGCTGACGTGTGTGTGGGGTCACAGGCGGGGGCCTGGCAGAGGGGATCGTGCCTGGCGGGGGCTCTTGGAAAAATACATGTGATTTAACTTTTGCTTTTTAAGTCGGCTTGTTAGAAGGAGCTGCAGGTAGCTCCACACGACGGTTTCTGTGCTACGTCCCCGGCAGGAGGACGCGTCACGGGCACGTGCAGCCGGGGCTCCCGCGGGGCTAGGCCGGCCCGGCTTCCTAACGCCCCTTGTGGAGCTCACGCTGCAGGGCCGGGGAGGGGGTGTGCGGGGCTCCGGGCGTGTTCACAGACAAGGAGATGAGTAACGGGGTGGAATGACTTGTTTTAAGTCACCCGACTAGTTAGCTGCAGAATCTACCTGGGACTTTTTCTATCCTTCTCGTCCATTTTCTGGAAAGAAAATTAAAAATGCAAAAGAAGGAAGTGGCTTTTTAGAAAGTTACAATAGTTAAAACAATGGTTTCAGAAACTTCATTTTTTTTTTTTTTAATTTAACTTTCCCCGCGTCACCTTACAGTGCAGGATGGTGTCTGTCGGGCGGGGCTGTCGGACCCAGCCCCGGCAGGAAGGTATTGCGTTCCCTGCTGAGGACCAACCCGCCCTCGCCACACACTGTCCCCGGGGAAAGCTCCGAGGCAGCGTCGGGGCCTGTCCGTTGTGTCGTGGAGTCTCTCTCTTTATCTGTTATCTCTCTTTCTGCCTGACACTGAGGAGCTCAGGGAGAATCCAGGTCAGGAAAAGGACCTGTCTTTGTGCATGTGAATCCACCGAGAGTTCTGCCTCCTGGAGGGACAACACGTAATGAGGCGTGTCCTGCCCTCCTCTGCTCTCCCATGAGTTATCACGATTCCCTAAAATGGGAGATGGACGTCCCCTCGATGGAATGTGTAGATAATGGTGTGTGTAATAGGGGCTCATCAGGGACCCAGGACGAGTTTGATTTGCCGAGAAGAAAGGCGGCGGCGTCTGTGTCTAATTCTGTCCATTCCTCGCGCGGCGTCTCCCGCTGGCGGGCGGCGTCTCGAAGCTGATGGTCTCGGGCCCTGGGCTGGGCGTCAACGTGGCGGTCAGCGTGACAGCAGGCCCGGTGGGGAGGGCCCAGGTGCGGGCCGGCGACCCAGGCCACACACAGGGGCTGCCCCCGAGGGCTGCCTGCCCTCCGGCCTGGGGCTGCTCTGGAAGTGGACGGTCAGGAGGGAGCCCTGGGCCTCCGTCCCCAGCCCTGTTCCCCTCCAGGGTTCCATGCTTCCCTCACGATGCTGAGGCCAGGAGCGTGGCCTCGCACCATCCTTCTCCGCCTCGCCCCGGATGCCGGGCGGTCTGTCGTTAGTGACCACGGGCACCCCGTTCCTTCAGGCCGGCACGTGCCCGACGCCCTGAGGCTGGCGGCCGCACCCCGGCTTGGCTCCCCTGCCCTGCCCTTCACGCCTTCTGAGCTCAGGCTTGAGTTAGCGCTTCCTCGAACGCCGCCGTTCTCGAGCCTGGCACCTGCTGCTTGCCGGGAAGTCTCTGGACACAAAGACATGCAGGCGAACGGGACTCTGGTCTCCCCTCCCGGAGCGCGAAGTCCAGCGAGGTCTCATGGACTGCTTTGAAATGCATGATATGTGCATTTCAGACGCGATATATGGTGGTGGTTTTAAAAATCACCTTTAGAAGTAGATGGATTAAAATATGAAAGATGTCTGTGTTCCTTTGTTGTCAATACAATGTATATGTGTGTACACTATCTTATATTTAGCAACTGACTCTTTACCTTTAAATCTTCGGTGGCTTTTCATGTCAGGATAATAGATCCATCTATTTTATTCTTTTTACTGTGCAACATTTCATGCATTGAATAATCACTTAAAATTCATAAATGCATGGAATAAAAATGCATTTATTCATCCATTCAACAAATATTTATTGAGTGCCTTCAGTATGCGAGGCCCTGTTCTTAGTGCTGGAGATAAAGCAATGAACAAAACCAAGTCCTTGTCTGTGGAGCTGACGTCTGGGAGGGTAAAACAAACAATAACAAGCAAACTGTTAAATGCAGAGCAGGCCAGGTGGAGGGCCCCTGGGGTCGGTGGGAGGGGGTGGGCACGGCCCCCCAGGGAGGCGCCTCTGCAGAGACACAGAGAAAGCAGAGAGGGCAGCGGACCAGCCAGGGAAGCCTGTCCCCCGAGAGCAGTGGTGAGCTGCTGAGTGACTAACCCAGCTCTCTGGGGCCGAAGTCTGCTTGCAAGGCTGGCTGATTCCTGCCGGGCAGGTACGCCCAGCGTCCCATGACGCCCTGACCATGGAGCTGGGGAGAGATACCCGGGTCGGCGGGTGGCTTGACTGGGCCGGTGCCAGCGGCTCCAGCACAGCGGGAGGCGGTGTCCCTGGGGTGGGTCGGGCACAGCCGCAAGGGCATGTGGTCCGAGTGGGCTGAACATGGGGGAGAAGTTGAGGAACTAAAAAAGGCAGCCTGCGCCCCGGGCACAGAGGGCTCGCCAGGGCAGCGTGAGGACTTTGTTTTTTCCTCCAGGTCTGGAGGTCACTGGTGACCTTGAGGGGAGCCTGGCAGTAAAAGCCTGACTGGAATGAGCAAAGCAGATGGGCGGCGGGGACTGAGACGCTGCCCCGCTGGCCGCGAGTTTCGCTGTGAAGTGCCCCGGGGCGGTGGGTGATGCCGCGGGGTGAGGGTCTGGTGACGCATGTCCTTCCAGCACCACCGCACGGCACGTGCCCGCAGCAGGGTCTCCACCGTCCGCAGGCGGATGCGCTTCTGCAAGTCTAAGTCAAGTGGTTAATCATAAACAAAGTGACGGCCCCAGGAAAGGTCAAGTCACACCAGCACAGATGGGATGGGTTTTCAAAAACCGAATGGTCGCTGCCAGAGTTCCCAGGGGAGACGTGCATTGCCACGCTGTCGAGTCTGTTGTCTGCCTCTTACCTTTTCCCCGTGGAGGCTGAGACCTCCTTCCTTGCCCCCACCGAGAGGGAAGTGATAGCGGCTGCCGGGAGGACCCTGTAGAGGGCAGGCAGCCCACCTTGGCGTTACCCCAACCCCATTCTCACCACGTGCCCGTGCGTGCCCAGCGAGGCCTCGCCTGGCCTCCTGCTTCCCAGTTTTCCCTTTCTACCTGTTCCTGTACCTCTGCCGGCTTGCCTTTCCCCAAACCCAGCTCTGATGGTGTCCTCGCCCTACTTTTCTTCCGAGTGAATTGAGTTCTCGTGTCTTGGGGTGACTCGCCCCCACTCCTCGCCTTCCCGGGGATGGGCAGCCTTCATGAAAGCGCTCCAGACAGAGCCTGTTTGTATTTCAACAACACATCCCTGTCCACGCACCCTGTCCCATACCCGGGTCCGGTCACCCCAGCTTGTCCCTGGCCGCCCCCCAGCGAGCCTCCAGGAAGCTCTTCTCCAGGCCCGAGCCCGGGTGTTCTCTCCACATGCGCCGCCTCCCGCCTGCTCTGAGGCTCCTTCCCCGCTGCTGTCGACTTTACCCCATTTTACATGCAGCCTGGGCCCGTGTGGAAGGCGCAGTGTGCCCTCCTGCTCCTGGGCTCCTGGGCACAGCTCAGAATGTGCCAGAGCCTTCCGGCCTCCCCCGAACAACTGAGCCCGGCACTGGGCTCCGGGCACCCCCGCATCACGCCGCTGACCCTACAGCGTGGAAAGGAGGCGCTCGCTGAAAGCCCTGTTTGCCTCCAGGGGAGACACCCTTGCCTGGGGCAAGCGCTGGGGAGCTGCAGGGCGGGGTGGGACCTGGCTGGGGGATTTTCTCTGCCAAGCCCTACTACCCACCGCACCCCTGGAAGGGGGTCAACCGTCCTGAGAGCGCCTGGCTGGGGAGAGGCCGGAGCTGCGCGGAAGGAATCCTCCTTCCTGGGGGATAGGGGCGGCCCCTGGCCAGTCGCCGCCGGGAGGAGCTGGCTGCGGGCTCCGCTGCCCCGTCACAGGTGTCTGCTGCGGTCGCTCCTGCCCCAAGCTTGTCTTTGCCCACCTGCCGGTCTCCCCGGCAGCAGCTCCCACCCAGGCAGCCCCCAGGCCAGGACCAGAAGTTCTTCCTTGGCCGCTCAGTGAGCGCATCTTCATTTGGAAAGAATCAATAACCTGAAAATGAATTTTTTAAAAAGACTTTTTAAAAGTCAGTGTGATTTCAAGAGGGGAAGGTGTTCAGCAGATAAATAAATACAATCTCCGGCCCCTCGGTGCTTCATGCTCCCACGCCACAAGTTATCAAACACTTAAATATTTAAAGCCTCAAATTAACTTCAAGATAACACTAAAATGCACCAATGTCCTTTACCTGATAAGAAGAGCAGTGAATGATTTTAAATTAATGCCGCGTGCACGCGCGGAATGTATTAGGGAGGCCGGGCCACTTGCATGCCCGGCTGAGCCTGAGCTAGCTCTGCCCCCAAGCGAGGATGGGTCCTCCTCAAGCAGCATGGGGGACAACAGTGTGGGACGCCAGCGTCGCCTGGGGTGGCCTCGGGAGCTTCTGGTTGGCACACCCGGGAAGTTGGCACCCATGCTGGGCACCGCGAGCGGGTGCAGTTGGTCAGATGGGTCTCACCCTGGGGAGTAGGTGGGGGTAGAAGACTCATCACAGTTTTGCAACTGAGGAAACTGAGGCACAAGTGGTTTGAGGGGCTGAGCAGAGCTGGGAACTGCTGGGTCATTTGGCAGTTTGGGATTTGGGGGGTCAGCCTGACATTTACAATTAACATGTGCACAATCTTTGACCAGGCAGTTACACTTCTGGGAAAAGTGCTGTAAAAACCGCCGGGGGCGGGTTAATACAGAAAAGAAAGGCAAGTTGCAGACAAATAATAGGAACATAAAAAAAAAAACAAAACCCTGTGCATTTCTGTGCAGAGAGACATCTGTCAGCACACGGTAGTGACACCAGCAGGTGCAGCCGGGGTCCATCTGGGGCATGGGAGGGCGAGGCTCGAGTGCAGCCCATGGATGTTGCGCTGTGCCCAGCTCCCAGCGCCAGGAGCAGCCTTGCAGGGCTGCTTGGGCTTCTGAGCACGTGAGCTCCGCAGCATAAGAGGGGAGCTTAGGATCTCTGTCCTCTTTGCTGCCCCCTCCATTCCCCCACGTTTCAGAAATGGCCTTAAAGGAAGTGGGTCCCTGGGTTTGGAACCCCCCCGAGGCAGCTCCAGGGGCACCCAATGCTTGATATTCATGTGGACTCAGAAATATCTCCAGGGATCCTTCAACCGCTCCCTGCTGTTCTTGTACTTTTCCTTCCTAGCTGGCATCACAGCTGAAACAAGCGGGCTTTCTAGAGGGCGATTCTTTCCTGAACGCCTCTTCTTGCGGGGGCTGGGGGGTGTCCGTGGCCTGGCGGTGCGGCTGTGAGGACCCCGTGGTGGAGCATGTAGAGGGACGGGTGAGTGGGTGCCGACCTGGCTGGGCATGGATCTCTTCTGCGGAGGTTCTCGTAGCTCCAAGGGCAAAGGGATATTTCAAATGCATTTTAACAACAATATGTCTTACTTAAGGACGTTATAAATCATAGATAATTTGGAAAAAGATCACATTTTGGGTTCTTTCTTGAGCACCTTCCATACCTGATGATAGATGATGAGAGCCAGGACTCTTAGTAGCAGTTGACAGAAATCTCTCAACAGAAACAGGAATTTATTGGGTTATGTGATACTGTCCTCCAGGGGCAGATCCACCCGTGATGTCATTGGCCTGCTGGTGGGGTTGGCCCCTCCCAGAGGTCGCTCATCTCTCTGCCTGGCTTCTCCCTGGGGCGTGGAATCTGCTGCTAGTCAGAGCCCAGGTATGACTGGCCAGATGTCATCTGTGATTGGTCTCTTTCCTTCTTGCAACATCCCTGTGATGGAGACAGGAAGCCACTAGGCTTACTCGGCTGCAGTGGGCCCTGAGGGCTGTCATGGTACTTGGTGGCAACCAAGGCCCTCAAGCAGCTTCAGGAGATGGTGGGTGGGGAGCAGCGGCCTCTGCAATCAGTCTATCAGCCTCTCAAGCATTTCTGTTTGGGGAAAAAAAAAAAAAAAAAAAAACCATGGCTGCAGGAATCGTTGAGAGCAGTGCTTCCTCCATGTCAGTAGGTCAGTTCTTTTTTTTTTTTTTTTTAAAGATTTATTTATTTATGCATACAAGAACTGGGGTACAGGCCAGGATACAGAGGGTGAGAAGATTCACCAGAGACAGGGCCTCCCTGGCAGCGCAAGTGGTAAAGATGCAACTCACAAAGCTGTCTGCAGCCACTGCAGCATGAGTTCAACCCCCAGCCAGTTACCCACATGGCGCAGCAGACCTCTCCTATCTCCCCACTGCTCCCCTCAACAGTGGATTTCAGTTCTATATACAGTATCCTCAGTACATGTTTTCCCCTGTAAACTGTTAAAAAACTTTAAAAAAAAATCTTTCATTATAATTTTAAATTTAACTGCTTTTTAGTTTTGTGAAGTTTTTTGCTTTATCTATTTTGAAAGTATGTTTTTGGGTGCCTATGCATTTAGAAATGTGATATTGTTGTATCATTATGAAATAGGTTTCATGCTTTTCAGTTTACCTAGATATAGTATAATGACATCATCTTCCTTTTGGTTATTGTATACAGGACTTATCTCTTCCCTAAACCTTTTGCTTTTAGCCTCCCTGTGTGCTTATATTTTAATTGTGACTCTGGTAAGTTATGGTCTTAAAGATGCAAAAGTTTGGTCCCTGGCCAGGGAGCTATGCACATGGCGACGCAGACCTCTCCTGTCTCCCCGCTGCTCCCCTCAGCAGTGTGTTTCAGTGGATCTGCCTCTTCTGCTCCCCACTCTGTCTCTGGTGAATCCTCTCAACCCCCCAGTTCTTCTACACAAAAATAAATAAAATCTTTTTTAAAAAAAATTAAAGATGTAATTTGGCAAGCTGGTTCTTCTAATCAAAACATTTTATTCATTTATATTTTGTTAAATTATTGATGCGTTTAGGTTTATAGCGATCACGTGTGTGTATGATGACAAACAGTCCACCAGTTTCGTTCCTTTTTCTCACCCCTCTTGCCTTTTGTATTAATCAAATATTTTTACCATTTCATTTTTCTCTTATTAATTATAACTAATTATATTTACTTTTCTTCCAGTAGCTCCCATGCAGGTCAGAACATGAAAATTTAAGTAAAACACATTATTGATTTTCTTATTTCTCCAGTGGTAACAGGACCTTAGGACTCAACTCTCCATTTCCCGCTCCAGCTTTTATGTAGTGGCTGCCGAGCAACACCACACATATTGTGAAATTCACAAGAAATTTCTATAATTCTACTGTATAGTTTATTTTCACTAACAGTTATTTACATTTATTTGCATATGTACATATTTCATTGACCTTCATTTTCCTGCAATTCTGTGTTTTTCCCTGGGATCATTTTCTTTCGCCCAAAGAAATCTCTTTAAAATTACTCTAAATGAAATTTGACAACAAATCTGTTCAGGTTTTATTTCTGTTTAACTGCTTTAATAATTTTCTCGGTGTCTTTGATTTTTATTAGATTTAAAATGATAGCACTTATTACAGATTTTTTTTTATATTATGTAGAATATGTTGGCTAGTTGAGGTGATTATCGTTTATCAGTTTTAGAGAGTTCTCCACCATCGTAAGTTCAAATGTCAGTCTTTCCCTTTCTTTTCTGCTCCTTCCAGACCACCCATTGTGCACATATTAAAGATATTTGATATTAAATTGTCTTCTTTGATTCATCTTTTTTTTCCTCTTCATGCTTCAGTTTGGGCACTTGCTCTTAGCCTGTCTTCCAGTCTCGGTGAACAATCCATGTCAAACCCAACTAATGATTTCCTAATTTCAATAATCTCTAGTTTAATCAGATAATATTCACTTATTTAATTTTTATATAATATTTCTATGTTAAAATTATCACACTTGTGAGTCCTTTAAAATGTTAATGATTTGTCAGATAATTTCAATATCTGGATATTTGTTTGTATGTTTCTATTGTTTAGGGTTTTCCTCTTTCAATCTTCTCAGGTGATTTTAGATTTTGATGTCCCTCACCATTTGTTTATTTAGATAATTTGGTTTTGTTTTCCTCTAGCCAGGACTTAACCCCTTCCTCTGCTGGGAGCATGGGGCAGTGTCTGATGGCTGCTGCAATCAGGGGCTGGTTAAACCCCCCCTTTTGGTTCTTAGTAAGGTTTGGTCTGCTCTGATTCCTCTCTGACCCTCTAAGGTCTTTCTTCTGCAATCCAAGCATACCCTGCAAGGCCCTGAATGCAAATCTTTTTTCTCTTGAGGCTGTGCTCTTCAGAGATTTTCACCTAAATTCTCAGCTTACATCCTGCATGGCCTCAGAATTAGTGAATATTGAGAGGTACCAGGCTCAAGTTCTTGACTCCTGAGCCCCCACTGGACTCTGCTGGCATGTTGCCCCCCCCTGCAGTGGCCTCCACCTGCTTTCCATTGGATCCCCTTCCCAGCCTTGGAATCAGGAAACTCCCCTAGAGTCCCAGCAGCTAGTGACAACCAGCTTTCCCTTTGAACATTCTTTATTTTCAGGAATCTTAGTCCCTTAATTCTCACAGCCTCAGCAACTCTCTGCAGCTTCTAAATAGGTTATGTGGTGGGCATGAGAATGAGCCGCATAAGCTTCCAATTACTGGGAGCATAAGTGACCAAGATCCTCAGCTGCTGAGCTCTGAAATCCATCACTGCCTTGGTGCTGAGGTCACAGCTCCCAGGGTGCGCCCAGTCAGAAGGAGACGGTGCCAAGGACCCTAAGGCAGACCCCCTCGGTGAGACACAGGCTCCTCGAGCAGCTGATGCCGGCTCCGGGGCTCCCAGCAGGCTCCGCCTGGCCTTGACCTTGTTCGACTCCCACAGCCTGGACATCTCCCTCCCTCTCTCCTCACTTGCTGTCTCGCATCACCTCTCGTGACTCCCCCGCCTCCCCCAGCTCCCGCTTGGTTATCTCGCGCGTCTTTTCTAATCAAGTCACTGCACATTCAGTCTCACTGTGGTGCCTGTGTCTGGGAGGACCAGGAGGAGCACAGGTCTTTCCTGGACTTGGTCAGCTGTTGCCCCTGTCCTAGAAGGGAGCACTGGCCTTTGGGTCCAGTCAGCAGTCATCTCGGCCTATTTGGAAGCAGATGACTGACCAGTATTTTGAATTATTAATCTGCTTTATTCCCCCAGTGTTTTTCTACTCCTGTAAACATGCTGCCTTCAGGGGGCGGGGGAGGGGGGGGTTGGTAAGGCTGGTTGAGTTGAAATTCAAAGAAAATTAGAAGAGTCCATTTTCCAATTTTATTTTGTAAGTCAAGCTCTAGATAAGTGAAGTCTAAAGAAGGACTTTCCATGGCACTCCATTCTCTTGGTTGGAGAAGGAACCTTCCCTGGGTTCTGCTGGGGAGAGTCAGCGTGAGAACCAGGTGGAAGATGCTGGTGGAAGAAGCAGAAAGGGGCTTGTTCCCTGCCCCGTCCTGTGATGGGGAGTTTGGGGAACACCCCAAGGAAGGTGTAATACTGATGCAAGTAGCTCATTAGCCTGAGGATCTCAGAGCAGAGGAGTCTGGAGCCCCCTCCCTGGATGGGCCAGGGGAGCTGCGAAGCCCAGCCCCCCACCCAGCATTGCAGTGGCAGGAGGGGACGAGGTAGGCGGGGGTCTAGGCAGCAAGGTCTGAGGGGGCCCCCTGGGACTTAACTGGGCAAGAGCATCTGAAACCACCCGAAAGATAAAGTTGCTCCATAAAACATAGTTTCTGGTATTTTTACTTGCTGAGCCTGGCAGCGCTGTGCAAAGGGGCACGCGGACATAGGCAGAGAAGGCTGACCCAGAGGGCGCTGGAGCCCAGGACAGGACATGGACCTTGCTGCCCTTTGCTGGTAGACCAGATGGCCTGGAGGCTGTCTCGGCCTCCCCAGCACAGACCAGCGCTGCTGCCGGCGGGCGTGACTCTGTCACGGGGACGTGCGACGCTGCACAGCCCGTCTCCCCGTCTCTGCTCGACGCAATGTAAACTCTCCTCCCGAACTTCGGGGCTACCCTGGGAGAAGGGAAAGGGAGGAACCTGAGCTGACTGGGATTAATCCAAATTGTCCAAAGTTGTGTTCTTGCCATTGTGGATGGAGTTTAAGGACTAAGTCAAGTTCAAGTACGGGCAATGAAATGACCTTTGCGCACGCCTGAATCTGCGGCTGGTGAAGTTGGGAAATCGGGATCTGTGGGTCACATACTAGCTGTGGGTTGTGTAACTCTTGGTGAAGGTGGCTTGGATGATGGCGTCTGCTCTGGCAAGGGTGTGGTGGTGCGTCTTTACCCCCAGCTCTTAGCATGGTGCCTGGCACATGCGGGGAGGGGTCTCTCTCTTTCCAGAAGTTCTTTTGTGTTTATTTCACTACCTGCCTTACCTGCCCTCCACAGAACGCAAGCTCCCTGAAGGCAGGAACCCGCCTTGCCACCCGCTTAGCTAGACCAGGGTTCTGTCAGTCCTTCATCCGCCACGTCTGTCCATTCTGTGTAGGGGAATCCAGCCACAGCTGAGACCCAGGGTCTGCATTTGGGCTCGAGTTTGTCTCCATAACTCCTTACCAATTGCTGGAAGATCTGCGCCCTCTCCTTTAGATGCCCTGGCTTTGTTTTGGGGTCCTTCCTATATGCCATGCCCGGGAAGAGGTGAAGATGGGCAGGTCGCTCTTTCAAAGGGCTAACTCCCACAAGCACCAAAGGGGGAAATGCCATTAAGCCAGGACAGGACCTCGCTTCTGAGGGCACTCAGAGAAGGGAAACACCAGTGCAGCCTAGGGAAGCCCCGTAGACTTCCTGGAGGAGGGGCCGTGCGAGCTGGGCCTTGATAACCAGATGGAGTTTTCTCACTTGGGTTGGGTGTGGGTGCAGATGGAGGACTTGAAGGAGGGAGCAACATGAGCAAAAGGACAGAGTTGCGCATGTGCCGGAGCTTCCAGCCTGAGGGTGGGGAGCAGAGCTGCCCAACATGGGGTGAGTTTCTGGCTTGTGTTTTGAAGTATTAGATAAAGGTTCTTATCTTCCATTTTTCCCTAATTAAATAATTGCAGCATTGCTGTTGCTTTCCATTACTGGAGCTCAGCTCATGCCCCTGCAGACTCACAGTAATCTCCGCTCAGCAGAGAGCGTGGCCCTGGGGAGCGTGGGGTTGGGCTGCCCTGGGCGGGGAAATGGAGCTTCTCTGTGACCTCTGGAGCGCCACTAACACTTTGGGGCCACTGGATGCGAAGGCCGAGGAACAGCTATTTGTAATGCCTTCTCTGCAGAGCTCAAGAGCGGCAGATGCTTTGAAAGCTGTTCTTGAACTCACCAGACAGCGCCCAGGACAGCAGGAGGTCACAGTCTGGGAAGCTGTTGCTTGATCTTAGCGGCCGGTCCCTTTCCTCCAGACAGACCCTGCAGCAGGCAGGAACTGGTGCCCAGTGGGGAGCTTGGAGAGCTTGGGGGAGCATAGCTGTGTGTGGGACACCCAGTCCAGGATGCTGGCCAGGGACCCTGCAGTCAACAGAAGGGAACTAGAACTGGCACTCCAGGCTCAAGACACACAGGCATCCAGGTATCTTCTGGAGCAGAGGGATGGGAGGGGAGTCAGTAGAGGGCCATAGCCACCACCCAAAGGGACACCAGATGGCAACCCAGAGAAGCTTCCTGGTATCCAGCCCGACGGCTGCCCCTCATCCTCACTCAGCTTTCTGGATGCTTCTCGTCCTCTTAAAGTGCTGCTCACAAGAGGCGCCTCTTTGCCTTCGAGGGCCGCTCTTTCATGGTTTAATCATCCAGAAGCAGCTTGAATATTGCGAGCTGGAGTTGTAGTAACCTCCAACATGTCTCCAGATTTTGGTGGGTTTTTGTTGCATTTCAATTTTGGAGCTGGCCCTTACTGGAAAGCCCTTTTGGCAAACACCTGCCACATTCCTGTCCCAGTGCCTCAAGCTGGGAGCGGGTCTTGGACAGGACATTGGTCAGGTGTTTGTTTGCAGGCAATAGAACTAACTGGCATAAGCAAGAAAGGAATTTGCCGGAAGGGAGTGTGGCAGAGATCAAGGGAAAATCAATGAACCCAGCCTCAGGGTGGTTGCCATGCCCGAGTGGGGAGCACGAGGGACTCAGGGGGCCAGTGCATGGTGCCACCCCATGATGGAGCGGTGCCAGCAGGGGCGGCGGGCTAGGCCTGCCTGGTCATCCACTGTGAGGGGCATGTCCCAAGGGCAAGTGTGGCTGCTGTCACAGCCATGGGGAGTGGATGCCGGAGACCACAGCTGTCCTCTGCGGGTTTCGGGCTGGCTGGGGACCAGGACTCCCACAGCACCTAAACTCTCTGCTGGAGCTCTAGAGACCCCCACCCAGCAGAGGACCGAGGGTCACGGTGTAGGGTCTCTACAAAGGGACTGCGTGGACACATGCATGGAGGTTGCATGGGGCAGGGAGGGAGCTTTCTGGTCCCGGAGAGCAGAACCAGGAGAGGCTGGGCTCAGCGTGCGGGCACGCCCTCGGTGATGTCTCTGTCGACTTTGTCTTGCAACCCCTTGTTCTTAAAGTTTTTGTGTTCCAGTGCTGGCCACACTGGCAACATTCACGTTCCAGCAATCACCACACGTGAGCAACTGCAAACGGAGGTGAGGTGCCTTGAAGCCAGGAGGCAGGAGAGAGAGGGCCTGGGGAGGCACCGTGGGGTCAGGCTTCGTGGTCCCAGGAGCACTTGTCTCCGTTAGTAGCCAAGGCTGGGATGTGTTATTTTTGAACTTGGGTAAAATTGAGGACATCTTTATTTTTTTTATTTTTTAAAGATTGATGTATTTATGCACACAAGAGCTGGGGTACAGGCCAGAGATGCAGGGGGTAAAAGGATTCACCAGAGACAGAGCGGGGAGCAGAACAGGCAGACTGATGAAACACACTGCTGAGGGGAGCAGCGGGCGAGACAGGAGAGGTCTGTCTCACCATGTGGGTAGCTCCCTGGCTGGAAATCAAACTCGTGTCGCAATAGTTGCAGATAGCTTCGCAGTGCTGTGTCTTAACCCCTTGTGCCAGCAGGGAGACCCTGGAGACATCTTTAATAGGTAATAAACAACAGCACAAAGTGCCCATTGTCCACTGCCTCCTCGCCTTCCATCTGGCAAGTTCCTGCCCCATGCCGCACCCAGCACCTTGCCCATGGCCCCACGGGGGGCGCTGGAGGCTGTCCAGGTGTCCAGTGGCAGCATGTCAGCCTTGCGCTTCCTCCAGCTTGTTGACACAGGGTGTTTCCACAGGGAAACAGTCCCTCAGGTGGGCAGGGCCTTGTATCCTTGAGCTTTGGTTCAACGCCACTGGACAGCTTTTACTTTACGAAGAACAGACCCCAGCAAGTTGCAGATGTGTCCCCGTGCCCCAGGGCCCACTCTCCCCCGCGGCCTGTGGCCCAGAGCCTCCAGCGAGCGTCTCAGAGTCTGCTCTGCTCTGAGTCTGTTCAGCCCTGAGTCTGTTCGGCCCTGTGCCTGTAGGTACTGCCTTTGTGTACGCAGGCTGTTGTAACAGAATTCCACAGACTGGAAGTTTAAACAACTGAAATGCAGTTCTCACAGTCTAGAGTCTGAGAAATCCAAAATGCTGGCATTAGAGGAACAATCAGGAACAACTCTGAGCCCGTGAAGGACATCCTGAACAGACTCCACCCCCGATGTCTTCACAGACTCCACCCCCAGCTCTGCACCTGAGAGCTCAGCTGCCAAGAACTACAAGCCCCAGCGTACTGTGAACCTGACTTCCTGAGCAGAGGGCTGCTGGGAGTTAGAGTTGGAATTAAGTGGCTTCTCACTGAACCGTGCAAGCTCTGACGCTCTTGCTTTCCTGGCTCGGCTTGCACCCTGGTACTGCGGGAGGAGAGACATGTAGAGATACTTTGAAGAGACACTGGGGTGACAAGTGGGGAGGCTGTTCCTGGTCCTTGATGGAGACACTGGCAGCATTACCCTGACTTCATGTTGGATTATGTGATCTGTTTTGAATTTTAAGCCTCTGTCCCACCTCTCTGGGATCTGCCCAGCCCTTTCTTCTGGTTCCTGCCAGAAATTACCTTCGACTTGGGAGCTTTTGGTGGCCCGTCTTCAGGCCAGACCTATCTGGCTGGGTATTTGCCCTTGTGGGGGTCAGTATTTCTTCGAATTTTATTGGGAAACTGTTATCTGAGATCCTTTCTTCTTTCTATGCACACCAATTCTATTAAAAATCTTTCACACCGAGAGTTGGGCTTCCTTTGCCTTTGCGTAAGTAGATGGCGGAATCCCTTTTAGGGAGCGCACCCTTAACAGTTTGGGGTCCATGAGCACACCTTGCTCACATGCTAACTCTGGCAAGGCAGGTTTCATTTTGAGGTTTCCTCTTGGCTTTTGGTGGCCACCATCTTGCTATGACCCCATGGCCTCTTCTTTGTGCAATCTAATTCCATCATGGATGCGCCACCTTCATGAGCTCATCTTAACCTAATCACCTCTCAAGGGCCACCTCTCTACGCACCATTGCTTTGCAGTGGCTTTGCCATATGAATTGGGGTTACATTCCATCTGTAACAGGTTGTACAGCAATAAAGGAACCTTATTTAACACTGATCCAAAGCCCTGTATTCAAATTGTCCCGTGGTGTATTTTAAGTCTTACTCACATCCGCAGCCTGGCACGTGGTGGTGGAATAGATTGCAAACAGCATAATTTGAGACTTCAAGGCAGGAGAAAAATCAATTCTGTATTGTGGAAAACAGAATAAACTCATTTCTTCGAGCATCTTGTTGAGCCTTCCGGCATTCATATTTACACATTTTATCAATTTGCGGGATCTCAAAGAGAAGAACTTCATTAGCGATTCCAAATCGTCAGTGGCCTTCTCAGATGCGATTTGTCTTCTGTGTGTCTTAAAAACACTGACATCCCTGTGCTTGTTTAGTGTTTTCTTTAGTTGCACTCCATATCAATTTTTGTAAAATTTGGAAAACAACATGAAGGCGTAAAGAAGAAACTTAAATCACCAATAATGCCATTTAAAGAAAACTAGGGCTCTTCCTTCAAATTTCCCAGAATGTTTACAATAGTTAGGCCTTGCTTAAAAACAAACAACAAAACCCATCCACGGGTGAAATGTTGAATGTGAATGTGGAAAGGACATTGGGATCTCTTGTCTCTGGCCCTAGTTGTGTGGCGGCAGAAACGGAGGCTGGGCAACGCACCCAAGGCAGCGCCTGCAGATTTGCACCGTGTTCGTTTCAGATTGTGTCACCCTGCGCCATCTTCCCTGCGTCACCCTGTCATATGTGATCATGTTTGCCGAATAAACAAGACCTCACTACGAAACTGAGAACACTCTTTTTTGCTTGCCTCAAACTCTCCGGGACCCCCTGAGAATCGAGGGTCAGAGACTGGAGGTGTCTCCAGCTAGCTGGGCCTCTTCCCCGGACCTCCTCGGAATTTCAAACAGTGAAATGAGTTGAGAAAATCTTGAGTCCCAGGGGTTTCATTTTTTAACTTTTCATTTTAAAATAACTGTGATGGACGCAGGAGTTGCAGAGACAGTCGCATTGGGGTCTACCCTTCACCCAGCTCCCCCCAGTGTTAACGTCTGTGGAATCATTTTTCCGGACCGAAGGGGAGCAGCTCCTGTCCCGGTAGCTGCTCCCTTTGCTCAGCAACGCGGGCGGTGCGGACAGCCCCAAGCCTTCTGCACACACTGAGCACCCCCCAACTCTCTGCCCTGCAAAAGGCCCCTGCCATCTGCCCAGTTGCCATTCTCCGAAAGGGCACTGTCCGCTTCCTCAAGTGTCAGCGCCTGTTCGCGCCACCTGAACCGTCTCCCTGCGTTACTTTTAAGCACATTCCCGCGGTACATTCGTCAAAACTAAGAAGTCAGCTTGGGCGCAATGCCATTAGCTAAGCCACGGATGTCCCTGGACTTGCCCAGAGTTTCTGCTGATGTCCTCTTCCTGCTCCAGGTTGAGTCCAGGACCCGAGGGGGCATCTGCTGGGCGTGACCCCGAGGCGTCTGTCACTGATAGTCCGAACAGGGGAAGAGCACCCGTTGCTCCAGGTGGGGTGACCCCCAGGGAGCTCCTAGCCCTCAGGCTGAGGCTGTGGGTTTGGGGGATGAGCCCAGCAGGCAGTGCAACCTTCTGGCCTCTCCCACTGGGGCCCGGAAGGCACAGCATGGCTGCCTGGTGACATTCACCGTGACTCCTGCTCGAGGCGCGCCGCCAGGTTTGTCCCAACTGCGTCACCATTTTCACCTCTGCACACTCGGCTCACTCAAGGGTTCTCATTTTCGGGCTCCTGCTGACTTGCCACACGGAGGAGGACCCGCTCCGTGCTTCTCCTGCGACCCCTCGGTGGTCGGTCCCTGGGCCCGGCAGGGGTCTTCAGAGCTGGGGTGCTCCTGGGCCGCGGCTCCCTCCCAGGCTGCCCCTCTCCGGGTGTGGCATCCAGTCCAACCCCTGCGGGGTCTCTGGGGAACTATTTAGGGCAAAGTCTTAGGCTCCACACCCCACCCCGCCCCGCCTCTGAGGGTGGCGCGACCTGCACTGGCCTGGCCAGAGAGCCCTCCAGGCCGTGGGGTGGTCTGGGGAGGGCCTGCGCGCTGGGGTCACCGGGATTTTGCGCTTCTGCTCCAGCCACATGCAGATTTAGGGCTCGCCTCTGCCCAGCCGGCCTCCTGCAAGCCGCTGTTCATCTGAATAATGGCTTTTTCTATTGTTTATGGCAGATTTTTCTTCATCTCGCTAATCTGTATTATAAAAGAGTAGAAATGTAATTTCCCAGTTAGTGTATATTTTACATGAAAAATGGCTAGTTTGAATCAGACAAAAGGGAAGACATCCTTCAAAGGGTAATGACCCCTGTTTAGTCAAATGGCCGCTTTCCCTTTCTATTGCAAGGGGAGGGAACAATTCATTTCTCCTAAATTGCCTTTCTTCAGGGCTTCTTCCCCCCACAAAGGAACACGCCTGAGGAAGCAGCCTGGCTGTGACCTGAAGGCCGCCTCCTGCTCTTGGGGGCCTCCGTACCTTGCTTTGTGGGGTGGCTAAGAGCCGGGGTGTTGGCACAGGTTGGCCTGAAGACCTGGGCAGGTGGCGTCCCCCACAGCACGCGGGAAGACGGCGGAGGCGGCTGCGCATGGCCTGCGGCTTGTGACGTCCATGTGCTGGTCTGAGCGGGCCTCGGGGCTCAGCGCTGTCGATGTCTGGGACAGGGTTTCCTGGCAGGGTGTCCTGTGCCCTGCAGGGTGTTTTGCTGTCGCCCTGGCTTCTGCTCACTCAATGCCAGGAGCACAGGCTCCCTGTAGTGACAACCACAGATGCCCCTAGACACCTGGTGCAGCAGCACGGGCAGGCGACGGAGGTCAAGGCTGCCTGACCGAGCACTAGCTTGCTGCTTCAGAGCCTGCAGCCAGGCCGTTCTGCCTCCCTGGGCCTGCTGGCTCTGCCCTGGGGCTGCCCCACCCCTGCTTTCCAAGCATACTCTCTCAGACACCACGTCCCTTCCTGTTTGACTTTAGCGGTGGTCTCAGCGTTCCCGGGTGCTCTGCTCGGTGCTGCTCTGCCCCTCCGAGTCCCTCCTGCTGTGAAGGACAGCCAGGGGCCTTGCTGGTCTGTCGGTGGGTCCCAATCCTCAGGCTTCTGGAGCTGGGAGGACATCAGAGACCTGGTGGGGTCTGCAGGACTCTACTGTAATCCCAGATTATTCTCGTTTTCATAGCACCACCCAGTGAGGGGCTAACGCTTCTGTGCCCACCCAGTGAAGGTCACGCGGGTCCATTGGCTGATGCCTCCATTCAAATGAATACCTGTGTTGCCTCTTTTTAAAAAATTTAATTATTTATGCATCCAAGAACTGGGGTGTAGGCCAGAGGTGTGTGGTGGTGGTGAGAGGATTCACCAGAGACAGAGTGGGGAGCAGAACAGGCAGACTGACTGAAAACACTGCTGAGGGGAGCAGTGGGGAGACAAGAGAGGTCTGCTGCGCCATGTGGGTAGCTCCCTGGCGGGCCAGGGGATCGAACTGGCGCTGCAGTGGCTGCAGACAGCTTCTTAGTGCTGAGACTTAACCCCTCGCGTCACCAGGAAAGCCCTGTGTTGCCTCTTTTTGAAGACTTCCTTCTGTTAGACTCAGCAGGTTAATGGGATCAAACCTTCAGTGTTCAAAACTATTCCCATGCTCACAATTTCCAAATGACTCATATGCTCGTGCATATTACGAGTTAAATAATATCTGAGTAATTAAAAATGTCTGAAAGAGGAATGTGAACCTCCCACATCAAGGAAACACTAGCTGGTGAAATATAGTTGATGAAAAGAAAACTATTCTAGCAGGGAAGTCCCTATGGGGATGTGTGACTGGTAGATTCTGGCGTCTTCCAGGGAATTCAGTAGAGAGAGCGTGTATCTTTATGGTTTAAGTTTTTAAAAATATTTTATTGAGGTAACATTGTTTTATGTTGTTGGCATTTTGGAAGTAGAAGAGTCCCTATACCCCACTTTCAGGAGTAGTTACCATACTGAACCCAACACCAAGGCACCCATAGTCCCACCATTAGTCTATGGGCTCCCCCAACTTTGTTCTCACTTACCCCCAACCCCTTGCTTCAGCCCTATAGTCAGCTTTCAAGGATCAGTTTTTAAGTTTCTCTTCATCTGACCCTTTGCTTGGTTTTCTATAGTCCACATATAAATGACATCATTGTCTTTCTCCTGATCTATTTCACTTAGCATCTTCCTTCCTTGAAGCACTATTTTCAGTAATGAAGCCATGGAACAGCCTAAGTGCCCCAAACAGATGAGTAGATCATGAAGATGGGGCCTAGTTACATGGTGGAATACTACACAGCGATCAAAAAGGATGAAGTCATGCCGTTTGTGGCAGCATGGACGGAGCTGGAAGAGCATGCACCTTTGAATGGATTGTGTGTGGCATTTTGGTTGATGCCAAAGAGGAGAACCACAGTTTCTCTTTTGGACATTTCACATCCACAAGGACGAGGCTGCTTTCCAGTGGGAAGTCCCACCCCTGTGTGGTCAGCTCCCACATCCTTCATCCTCCAGGGGCAGGGCAGGAAGAACATCAGGCACTGTTGAGGCTTTGCTTTGAGAACCTCAAGGTCGTCCCCTGGAAGATGAGAAAAACATCCCCATCCACATCTGAAGCCTTTGGGGACATGTTAGCAGGAGCAGAAGCATGGAGGGTGGGATTCCAGCAGGAGCCCCCTCTGGGTCACCCATCAGGAAACCCATGCCCTTTGGGTCCCTTGCTGGGTCCCTGAGGTCCTACCCTTCTTTGCTACAAAGTTGGCTCCCAGCCCAGGAGTTTTATAGATGACCCCTGGCTAATCCAGCCCCCACAGCCCCCTGACTGCCCTCAGCTATGTGGGTGGTTAGAACAGATATACTAGATGGTCTTGACATCATTGGCTTATGAACTTTTGTTTCTCCGTTTCCAGACCTGAAGCGTGTGCGTTTGATTGGATTAAGCTTGAAATGTCAACTGTGTTTTCCACCAGCTATTAAACACAAATTATTTCTAAGTAATTCTCATGGTGACTGACTGTGAGAAACAGACACAGAGCAAAGTCATGGAAGTCGCTCTTCACAGCTCCTGACACGCAGGTGTAGTGTCTGGTTCGGATCGGGACAGGCCCCTCCGCCCACGCAGGCTGCTTGCGATGTCTGTCCACGTGGTGTTGACGTGGGCCCTGTCCTGTCTGTGTGCCGGGTAAAGGGAACTGTCTCCACGCCACTGGGCTCTTCCAGGGCCAGATGGATGAATGCGTTAGCAGGACAGTTTAGGAGGAGGGCTTTGCCCGTATCCCTCATCCCTTCAAGCCAGGAATCTGCATTTCCTGACTTGAGTTTACTCTCCGTGGCCAGGAAGCCCACTTGAGGTGTGCAGGGGACGAGGGAGCTCTGGGGGAGAGATGATGTCCCCGTGGCCAGGCTTCCCCGAGTGCTGGTTTAGCCAGTTATTGCTTCTCTCCTTGAAATCACCCTCGGGGTGAGTGAGTCTTCAGCTTCTCCTTAAGGTCGCCCATACAGCTCCCGTGGGAACTCTGCAAAGGGCCCTCCTGGCGTGTGGCCTCAAGCAAGTTGCTTAACTCCCTCAGCCCGGGCGCCCTGGAGGGGGCGGTTTGCTGCTGGGTTACGGGTTTCTGCGTCTCGGGTTTACACTCCAGGAGCTTCTCAAACGTCAGGTTGCTCTCGAGGTGCCTCTCTCCAGCCATGGAGAAGTGATTTTGGAAGTTTTCCTGAGAGTGTTTGGTGCAGGGTGGTGCACATTCACCCCCGAGGGAGAGGCGCAAGGCGCGGCTGCTGCCCCCACGCCCCCGCGTGTTCCCGGCTGTGCGGTTTAGCCTGTGACTCATAATTTGTTTTTCTACTTAGACATTCGAGTTGCTCCTGTGTGTGTGTGCGTGCACACGTGTGCAGGTGTGTGTGTGTGTGTGTGTGTGTTATCATTGGCACTTTTGACATGAAAAAACACTGCCCGCGTGGGGGCTGGAGCGGTGCCGACCTCCAGACAGATGTGGCCTGAGCCACCGCAGCGCCGTCAGCCAGTGATGCCTCGGTGAAAAATACAATTTAAAAATCCCTTTTCCCTCTTTTCCGAGCCCCCCGGATCTGTCCCCGAGCGCTCGTGAAGCCGAGCTGGGCTGGGTGGGCGCCTGTGTCTTGGGTTCTTTCGTCTCCTTGAGTTGTCTGCGTCTTACCTGCTCATCGGCTGCTCCGAGCCGGCGGATGTTAGAATGCGCATTTCTTTCTTTAATCAATACTGAGATGCTGATTCCAGAGAGTAATTAGTCTCCGCGAGGGAGTCCAAATTCATTCTTGAACCCACAGACTTTCTGACTCAGCTCCAAGCTTATTAGAACCCATTTCTGCGTCCTGTCTCCAGATGCCCATGTAATGTCTTCCCTATCCGTGCAGGTCTGGAGCTGGCGGGGGCACTGCCCGGTAACACTTTCTTCACGATAAACTCTGCTATGCCCCAGGAGGGGGAGACTGAATGCATCTCTTGGTTTACAAAGATTGAATATCTTGGGGGGACTCAGATTCTCCCCAGTCACTGAAAATTTCCTCTCTGGTCTTCCCCCAGGTCTTCCATTTCTATTACACCCCACCCAGCGCATGGCAGGTGCCCCAAGTGGAGTTTCCTGGCTCTCCTGAACCAGTGTCCTGACTGTCGTAATTATCATGAGACACTTTTAAGAGGAGGTAGGGACATTTATTGATTTGGCTCCTACTTTGCATCATTCTAGATTTGTCCCTGAGATATTCAAAATTTGATCTTTGCGCAGCCCTCTCTGGGAACATTACCCTTCCCCCTTATCAGTAAATGCAGCCTCAGTGGTGCAGGCTGAGGCTGGGTGGAGACTCCAGGTGGTCCTGATTCCCAGTCAATCCTTGTCCTCCTGGCACTTTGATTTACTGATCTATCCTTGGATTCCCGAAGCCAACGTGTTTGTCTTTTAGTCCAGTGGTGCGGGTGGGTTTTTGTCATTTGCTCATGCACTGCACTTGACCTTCACTAGCCCACAAGCTCCTTGAGATTATCTGCGGCTCCGTTCTCCTCTGATCCCCAGCAGAACACGGAAGAACACTTTATGCAACAGAAATAGGAATAGGTTGGTTGAAAACTGAACAGAATAGTTAAAATCGGGATCATCGTGCCCATTTGGGCCATATGGTCCTTGAAAATGAAGATCTTTTTAATGCAAAGATCCTATTAGTTATAAGCCAGTCCTGAGTGTGTTCTGTTTTGGAAATTCCTATCATGAGAACTTGGGCTTCTCCTTGGATGATAATTGGCAAAGTGTCCCCAAAGTCCTCTTTAGAGGCCGTTTATGAACAGCTGGTAAATTAGAAAGAAGAGAAGAAGGCCAAGGAGTGAGGCTGCCTGACCAGGAGAAAGCTCTGCTGTTGGGAAGTGGGTAGGTGAGAAGCCTCCCGCGAGGCTTTGTGGAGCCGTCGGGGCGTCCTGCCCTGAGCGATCACCTGCAGGGTGAGAGCACACGCATGACTCGTGCAGGAGCAGCAGCGTGGGGTTATGGTGGGACAGACGTACACTCCTTGAGGGCTGATGCAGCAAGGACGGGCTAGCCCGACACGGGTGCTCGCTCTCAGCCCTCTCTTTTCTGCCAGTAGTTTTCTTCCGCTCTCTGCAGCCCAGATTGCTCATCCTCATGCTTGTGGTCCTGAGTGGGTGACCCAAAATGGCAGCCCTCCCATGCACATCGCCCCCAGCTGGTCTCTCAGAGCTGGCTGACTCAGTCACTTTGTCCCAGATCACGCAGCAACTCAGAAAATTCAGTTGTCTTGGGTTGAACCAAAACGCTGTGCTCAGCCAATCATCTTTGGACAAAAGATATGGTTGTGGGGCTGAAGGAGCTCCCCTGTGGAGAGACGAGCTATCAGCCAGCCTGACCCCGCTGAAGAAACCATTGCCAGGACTCAAACTTGGAGCTAATTTGTCCGGTAATTGATACTTGCATAAGCATCCTTTACTGTAGAAAGCAACTCACTGCCAGTTTATTTTTAAAAATCCAGGCTCTCTGTGTATTTCAATAATGGCCCAACCACCAAATCCTGAGGAATGCTGGGCTTTCCAGGGGGACATCTGCTCCATATGGCGAGGCGGCCTTGAACTTCACGTCGAGGCTGTCTTGTCTGCAGTGGCTTACGAGGCTGTCAGGTGGCGGTATTTATGCAAATGACAACACCCTCTTACCAGGCTGTATATTTTTCTAATTTCACATACATGGTTGCTCACGTAGTCCTTGGGAGAAACAAGGTGAAGGAGCAGCAGCTTGACAAATGCAGCCGCATCCACAAGGTGGGGAAGAACAAGCGTCTGTTTGTTTGGTGACTTTCTACACAGTGACTTGATTGATAGAACAAAAGCAGGACAAGACAAGATAAAATAAAAATGGGGCTTAAGCCTATTAATCAGATTAAAGATCACAGTGTAGGTAGCATCCTGTGAGCACAATTGGCTGAGATATACGAAAACATAAAAATGTCCCTGTATCCCTAATAGAGAGGCAGGTGAGATATGCAGACACGAGGCTGCAGTGGGAAACTGAGAGCTTCAGTCAGAGTGCTCAGCTCTTTCCTCTGCTCCAGATAAAAACGCAGGGGTTCATCTCTTCCTCCAGCTATTTGTCTTTTGTGCCTGGACTTGGGTCCGCCCGTAGAGAGAAGTGGTGTGGCGATCAGAAGGACGAACAGCGAACAGAGGCTGAGGGAGGAGCTCATTGGCCCCTGGGAGAGTGTGGAGCTGGGAAGCTGCACAACTCTCCATGCCTCCCTGGACATAGTTCCAGGCTGGCAGAGTCCAAGGACGGCCTCTGGTCTGTCAGAGCCAGCGACGACAGTTACACAGGCAGCCTCAAAGAGCCAGAAGGTAACTGGGATGCCATGGGTGCAAGTTAGGAATTCAAATCGAGCGCAAATAGTGTCTGGGATTTACTTGCTCATGGAGCTGTAAGTTCAGAGTGGGTCGACCATCACCAAGGTCCTGATGACTTTCTGCGTTTCCACGCCGGCTTCCCTGCCATCAGCTGTGTGCTCGGGGGCGATGCCATGGATGTTCCTAACGCCACAGCACCGTCCTGCTCCACACACTTGGAGAATGTCTTCCAGCAAGTCTGCTCAGGGACCAGCATCCTCTTTGGAAGCTCCTAGATCTGTTCACGTTGCAGCGCGTGTCAGAACGTCATTGCTTTCTGTGGCCGAGTAGCGTTCCGTCATGTGGCTGGACCACATCTCGTTCATTCATGCATGGAAGTTCACTTGGGCTGCTTCGCCTTTAGGCCACTGTGAATATGCTGCTGTGAGCACCGGCGCACCGTTCTCTCCTGGAGACACTGCTTTCAGCTCTTAGGGTGGAAGTCCTCAGATGTGGCATTGCTGGGCCTCCTGGAAATTCCTGGTTGAATTTTTCCGAGGATCTGCCATGTTGTTTTCCACAGTGTCCACACGGCTCCGCCTTCCCACCTGCAGCAGGGACAGTGCTTTATTTAACGTTGTGTTCCTGGCGACTACACTGTGTGGGCCATCTAGAAAGTGCTCAGAACGTGTCCCTGCAGTGCAGACATGAGCAAGCGGTAGCACAGCCCCGCTGAATCCAGTGGGTGTGGGTGTTAGGGGGAAATGATGTCCTGAGTTAATCCCATACAGGCTTTGTGGACCCCACCCCCACTCCAGACCAAAGCCATCAGGACATTGGGAAAAACAAATCCCATCACCACCAAGGGAGGGTGGCTGGGACCTGAGGGTGGAGTTGGGCAGCCAGGTTGGGTATAAAAACCAAACACGTGGGCCTTGGGGTCTCTCTCTGGCTCGGGATCGCTCGCCTCCTGGCTTCACCACTCCTGGCAGGCGGCCAGCTCTGAGAGCGCCATTTTGGGATTCCTGATCGGCGGATCGGGTAGGACGCATTTAAAACTTTGTCTCCCACTTTTCTCCCTGAGCTGTACATTTCCTCATTTCCCCTTCCCTTGTAAATAAACCTTTTTTATTAACCTTTCGCGTGTGCCTGCAGTAGAGCATTGATAAGTCCTTTTAAGCACGTGGGTGAGGACCCACAGCCAGGCACCCCGCTTTGTATCGGGGTTGCTCTACAACATGGGCACTGGGTGGGCATGGGCAGGGTGGTCAGTAAGAGGCTCCGCTGGGCTGGCCACGGTCCGGGCTTGGACTCTGAATTATTGGTTTTCCAGCTAAAATGTCAAAGGGCCGCCTTCTGCTCTTCAGAGGACGAGGGATTTAACTTTTAAAATGACCTCAGCACATGCGGCCGGTTGGCAGGGTGGATTCTTCGTGTAAGAAAACCACACTTTAGACTTGCGCTTTGTACCGCTGGGGCCTGTGCCCTCGCTCCTTTTGGTTCTCCGATAAAAGGCTATTTGCTTTGCTTAAAAACAGGGCTGACATCTGATTTGAATTTCACTGCAGGGTGAGGAGCTCAGAGAACCTTAGCAACTGCGGGCGGCAGGAGCGGGGACAGGGGAGCTGGTCAGAGGCGGTGGGGAAATCTGAGAAGGGAGCGCTTTGTGGTCAGCCCACAGGGAGGAGAAGTGGACGCTGAGGTCCTTTCCAGTGACCAGGCAGAGCACGGGCCAGGCCCAGCCATCAAGAATGAAGAGCTGAGAGGCAGGGTGGGGGTGCCCCGCAGGGGGGAGGACAGGTTTGCATAGTGAGGGGGTGTCCCCCACAGCCTCTGTGCCCAGGCACGAGAAGTGGGGGGGCTAGTGCATGCAGGACACAGGTACTGGACAGACTGGTCCAGAGGCTCCGCCGGCTCCGTGAGGCGCTCTGCTCTTCTCTGCTGCTGGCTGCGGCCGGGAGGTGGGGCCTGCAGATGCCGCAGGGGAACACACCTGATCGCTCAGGTGCCCGTGGGCTTCCCACGCAGGCCCCACTTCAAATGCAGCACAGACTTGGGGGTCTGTGCAGAGAGGCGTGTGCTTTGCTGAGTTAGAGGCGAACCCATCGACCGAGCCTACTGCCCAGGGGGCCTCTGTCAAGCCTCTGGGGGCAGGTCTTCGTGCAACAGACATTGACGGGCCCCTGCCATGAGGCAGCGTCGCCTCAGGCTCAGGCAAGGCGCAAGGAGCTCTGCCTGCAAGCTCTGGAGACACGCCCGGAGCGAGGGCTCCCCCTTCGGGAGCCGCCCCCTCCACCCACGGCCCTACAGCGACGCCAGCCGTGGGACTCTCGGGGCGAAGGCGCCAGGGCCTCTTCTGTCTTCCCGTTTGGGTGCAGGTGAAGACGCCCCGTCCGCGTGCGGCACGCGTTGAGAACAGCCCTGGTGCTACTTCCTCAGGCCGCGCGCCTCCCGTGGCCCGCGGACCCTTCTGCAGGACGAGGGCGTGAGCTCAGGGGCGCGGGAGCCGGTCCCGGTGGCTGAGTCACCCGCTGTGCGCAGGGCTGACCGTGGCCGTGGGGCATCCTCAGGCCTCCCTGTCCTGCACGCGTGTGTGTTTGTTGCCTCACTGCTACACCTAACGCGTGCAAGGCCCTGAGCTGGGTGCCAGGAGGGTCCTCGGAGACTCGTGTTCATTCTGTTGAGAGCAGAAGGGGCTACCACAGTGCGTGGGGCAGTGTTCAAGGTCAAGGCCGACTGGTCCCGCAAAGGGGAGGCCCGTGGGGTCCGAGGGCTGAGATGGCCCAGGGACCTCACAGCCCAGGTTGGGAATGGACTCAGCCCAGGTTCGTCCGAGAGCAGAGTCTGAGGAAATGCTGACCTGGAAGTTGACCCAGGAGTGCAGGGCCCGAGGAGTAGAGGAGTGAAGCTGGGGAGGTGGAGAGGGCAGGGCCAGGAGCGCCATGGGGGTCCCGAGGCTGCCAGACTCTACTTCGAGCATCCCTCGGCCCCCAGCCCCCGCCGCTAAGGCGGCTCCGAGTGTCCATTCTCTGCCGTCACCGACGTGGTCCTCCTGGCGTCAGTGTTCATGCGCGGGCAGGGATGGGCTGGCACGCCGGGTTTTCCTTTGGGTAGAATTGGCCCAGAATGTACGGAGCAAACTGAGTTAGATGTTTCCTTAAAATTTCAAGCGTCGTCTTCACTCCCGCTCGCCAAAACACATGCTTTAAAATCAACCTCGGTCCCTGACAAAGTCATGCTATCTGATGCACCATCTACTCAGACAGGGAAGAGAAACTAGGAGAGCTTTGTTCTCGATGTCAACAAGTAGGAAATTTGCTGTCGCTGAGTATCCTGCTCCTCTCGATGAATTTGAAGGAGGGATGCAGGGTTTCTCCTTAAATACGGGCTGCTTGGTTCTCAGCACTGTGAAAAATTGTTGAATGTTAATCAGAGTAGTTGGCCCAGGGTTGAATACCCAAGGGGTGCCCAGGAAATGATTATTGATTGCTTGCAGAAGGGGGGGGGGTGAAATGAATCTCGATAAAAGTGGCAATATTTTCACATCACTGTTCTTGTCTCCTGCGTGGCTTTGCCGTGCCCCCTTGGAAAGCTGGCAGACATAGCCCATCGCTGTAGTTTCCATTGTATAAAGAAGAAGAAAAAGTTTTCCATTGGCAGGAGAGGAATATACATGTAAAAAAAAAGAGAGTTGATGCCATTTAACTTCATTTGTCCATTGAACAAATATTTATTGAGCATCTATGACTGATGGCGGCATCATCGCATCTTCTCGCCGCGCTGATGATCAGCCCGGCACAGCTGAGCCGTTCGCCAGGGAATGGAATTCATCAAGCAAACTTGCTTTCTCCTCCTAACGTGGTTAAAAGGTACAAGATCCCTTAATCAGCCATATTATGCTCAGGCCTTTTGTTCCAGACCCCCCGCGGGTGGAGACCAAGAGGAGGAGAATCATATTGCATCAGTCCACATCTGCCTGAAAAGGATGATTGTTTGGCTGTGCTCACAGCCAGCTCAGTGCCTCTGAGCAGAGAGACAACTTAGCTCCCACCTGATGAGTGAAGCACCCATAAATAAAAATGTCATTTCCCCCCGAAAGGGAAACCAAATTATGAATTCAGAAATTCATAGTCATCTGTTTTTATTGTTGCCTAATGCTTTTTAGATCTGCACAGGCCCTGCAGAAAATCAACTCGGAAACTCTGCATAATTAGGACATCTTTCATAGTCGTAAATGCTAATCCCATTGGAGAACAGATTAAGGATTCACAGGCATGAATTTTTGGCATCAGGTACCTGCAGTTCCTTTTTTTTTTGAATAATTCATTATTTAAATACTTCACTGCACATCTCACACGGCCCTGCATCCGTATGAGGGGCAAGGGAGAAAGAAGAGATTAATTTCACGTCTATTTCAACCCCAAAACCCGTTGAAGGCTCATTTGTGTTGATTTGGTGTCATTGGATTGTAATTGCAAACAATGCTACAGTTTTAGTCAGTCTCCCTGGGGACCAATTTTGGGGAATTAAATAGGATCTGCTACAGGACATAAATAAGGTCAGAGATCTAACTTGTATAGTTGACAGAGCGATTGGGTTTAGGGAAAAAACAAGGAGGGATTTAGTAGTTGTTGTCCATAAAGATGATTATTTTCGGTAAACATGGCTCAGGTAGTGTTGTGAATGCTTTGTGACAACAGGTATGAGCAGAAAGTGAAAAGTGATGCCTGGACTTAACTTTTATCTGCAAAATACCAGCAGCACCCAGTGATCCTTCCAGATTTGACACCTATCTCCCCTACTCTGTTCCCCCCCCCCGACCCCCACCCCGCAGTGTCTCAGAGTTTCCCTTAGCGTGGCACAAACTGCCTGCAGAAGAAAGTTCTCACTGTACTCAGAGAAATTGCTTGTCCAGGTGTCTGTCCGCTGGCGAGCAAGAGCTTGTCCTGGAAGCAGAGTGCACCTTCCTTTGTTTGTCTGCGGCTGCACAGCACCTGGCGCAAGCGCCTTTGCCTGTGTTAACACATGACTGCATTGCCCAGGGTTAGCCTGAACACTGGTGGAGGGAAGTGACCGAAGCTCAACTCAAATAGCTTCAGTCTAAAGGGGACAGTAGCACAAAGACACCTGAGTGTCTTGTTGAACCCAAGGACATTTCTGGGCTGTGCTGTTGCGGGATGTGTCTTCTGCCCGATGACCCAGAGACCAATAACCACGGCACCAGCTTCTGCCAAAAGAAATAGTTTAATGCAAGGTCACCTGCCGGAGTCTGGACACTGGACTCTCAAGGACAAGGCTTTGGGCTGTACTCAGGTACTGAGGAACCAAAACGCTGCAAGTTGGTGGAGTCGAATTGATTGCTTCCTGCTGAATCGCAGTGTCGCTCAAATTGGGGTCCAGAATGCAACTCAACAGAACCCCCCTGGCTGCTGAATGCTGTCCCTCTCTCCATAGCTGGGCCCCTTCGTTCCATCTTCCACGGCTATTTTTGGCCTGGGCAAGGAGAGGTCACCTCCAGGATAGCCAGCGCTCTTCTGGGTCCATGCTCTGAGCACACAACTTGTTACCTTGTGAAAATGTGAGCTTTTCCCTCATTGGAAATGGGTAGGGGTATTTTTGTCCCATTATTTCACTCTCACAAGCCTGCCCAGCTGTTCTTGCAAGATAAACAGAAACAGAAGGACCCCCACCCCAACCACCACCGTTTCTCCTCCCCTGGCTGTGACCGCCTCCCCCACGTCAGTAGTGAGATTTTTCTCTGGGCCTCAGCCACAACTCTTGCTCTGTTCCAGGAACCTGATTCTCCATGACGGACACGAAGTGGCCCCATTTGTGCTGGGTGCTCACCCGCAATCCAAATAATTGAGCTCAGATGTGGGGTATTCGCTTAAGAGAGGCCAGTGCCCATGGGGTGGTACCAGGGAGAGCTCTTGGGGAACAGGGCCGCAGGCTGACCAATGAGCTGGGCGTCCTTGGCAATGTGGGTGTTTGACATGGCACCTTGTTGCCCCATGCTCTTCACTCGTGATGGTCGATGTGGCTTTATGCCCTTTGGATGAGGACGAGTTAAATTTGGACTGTGCCTGGCATTTCTTCCTTCCCCTATGTTTTGATATCTACTATTAAAAACCTACATATAGGGCCTCCCCGGTGGCGCAGCGGTTGAGCGCTGGGTTGCGAAGTTGCCCGCGGCCTCTGCGGCGCCGGTTCAATCCCCGGCTGCTCCCCGGCCACCGGAGGAGGGTCCCACATGGTGCGCAGACCTCTCCTGCCGCCCGCTGCTCCCCTCAGCAGTGTCCTTCGGTCCTTCTGCCTGCTCTGCTCCCCGCTCTGGCTCTGGTGAATTCTCTCACCCTCCCGCGCTTCTGACTGTGCCCAGTGCATGTACAAACAAAAACAAAACAAACAAACCAGCAAACAAATAAATAAAGCATGCCTCTATTAAAAAAAAAAAAACCTACATATATATATATCTCTAGAAAGATAGATACATATACACACATATATGCACATATGTGTATATATATGTGTATGGAGAGAGAGAGAAAGTTTATAAAAGTCTCACACACTGAGTATGTAATATCACGTTTGTTCCAATCTGCTGGGTGGGGAGGGGTCCTTTCCATTCTGCATTTGGGGGAGTCGTGCTGTTCCCTGCGCCAGTTCAGGGCACTGCTGCTTGGCAGGGGGGCCTGGCTGGGAGGTGGCTGGACATCCAGCTCAGGTCCTGCTTCTCTGTAACAATTTCTTCCCTTCTTGTTAAAATAATGTATTTTGTACTTGTTAAAATAATGGAATTTTTTACTTTGAAAGGCTTTGCCCTTTGAGGGGTGCCCTCGCTCCTGGGGAGCACAGTGGGAGTGAGTGCTTCATGGGCAGGTGGGAGCACTCCGTGTGGACCCTGCCTGGCCAGTCTTCTCTACAGCTTGTTGTTTTAATGCTCAGATGGGGGTGCAGGCATACGTCATTGCACAAGTCCTTCCGCTCCTGCTTGGTAGTATTCTTATCACCTAGGTTTTCACTGCCTGCAGGGGGAAGTCAGCACCCCACTGCTGAGCCCGGCCCCCAAGAGTCACCGAGGAGCCCCACCTGCCAAAGGAAAGGGCGTGGTTCTGGGCCAGATGCCGAGGTCTGTACTCAGGGAAGTCACCTGGAATCCCTTAGCCTCACACCGGCTTCCCTCAGGGGCCTGTGGATAATTCTAGGGGGGGCCTCTTTGCACAAAGCCAAGTGGGGAGTCCCCCCCAAGGGGAACTGTGTGTGGACTTGGAGCCCTGTCTGGGGCTTCTCGTTGCTTCTGGCAGGGCCCAGACCCCCTGAAGCAAGGCCCAGATCCCCTGATGCAAGGCCCATGCTGTCAGCTCCCCACCACCAGGTAGCAGAGGAGCAGCCAAAACATGCAATGAGAAGGATGAAAACGCAGCAGCATTTCCAAACGCTGTGACTTTCAGAACCCAGTGGGCTCCGGCGTGGCAAGCCCCCTCATCTCACAGGTGCAGAGAGCCCCGTGGACACTCAGCCGCTCTGTCCCGGCAGTGGCCCCCAGGTCATCATGCCTGCTGCTCTTTCTCACGCTTCACTCACCTGTTCCCCCAACCACCCCGTGGGAGGCAGGTATTCGTCTCCCAGTTTTCAGCATGGGGAAACTGAGGCTCAGGGTGGTGAGGGGCAGTCGACAGTTCGTGGGGTTCAGGACCCCTCTAAGCCCTGGCCCCGGTGGCCCCAGGCGCGCTGACCCAGGCCTCTCCTGCGCTTGCACAGCCGTGGCCGCGGGCCGGGCTCTGTCCCACTTGACTGTGTTTCCCATCTGCTCGGGGCTGAGGTCACCCTTTGTGTCGGTGCGGCCTGCCCCTGTCCGTGCAGCCCTGTGAGAGACGCAGGCATTGTGGGACGCGGCGGTCACCGCTCCCGGTGCCTTGGGACGGCGCCCTGTAAATAATTTACTTGGAGTCGAGGGGCTGGAGACTGGAAAACACATTGCGTCCCTGTACGCGGCGGCCTCTGTGCCCAGGACTTGAGGGGGCGGGAAAGAGCAGCGAGTGCCTGAAATCAGAGCCGCCTGGCAGGGACCCGAGGCGGGCGGGAGCGCCCAGGAGCGCCCATGGACGAGCAGCCGGAGCCGGCACCCGGGAGCCCGCGGCCCTGGCGTGGGTCAGCGGCAGAGACGGCGCTGGGGCCCTCCCCGGGCAGATGCTCTCGATACCTGCACGGAACAAAGCAAATTGTGTTTGCGGCTCCTCGCTGAAGCCACCCGGCTCCGGGCAGCATGCAGCCCGCTGGCCTCCCGGCCCCGGCGCGCCCTCGGGCGCTGCTGCCCGCCTCCCGCACAGGACTGTCCAGATAAAGACCTTCAGGACCGAGCTGAAAAGCCATGTGAGGGTCATGGATTTTGTGAGGAGGGACTGGCTCCCCGCTCAGGGAAGAGCCGGAGTCTGTGTCACGCACGCGTGTCAAGGCCTGAGGACAGCCGAGCAGACAGCCAGCAGATGTGAGGTACGGCTGACCTGGCGGGAGCAGGGGTGCCCCTCACTCAGAGCCAAGAGACTGGCCCCCGCACACGGTTCAGGGGTTCGAGCTATTCTAATAGACGAACCCACTGTTTGTAGCTTTCCCCAAAGGGTTTGGAAAAGACTTTTTCATCTCAATTGAATTCCGTGTCTGAAAGATGGGGCCGGGGGCGGGCAGCACCTTGGCAGGTCCCCACACATTCGGCGGCGCCCCAAGACTCTGGTGCCGGTCACTTGTGTCCACATTTAGAAACCGCAGGAGGCTTCTGCGAAATCAGTGTTCGCGGTTCTCTTAAGTTTGCCATCGGCTGCCTTTAAAAACAAATTCCTCTTTGCTTGCTCGTGGGGAACGCGGGGGACCAGCTCGGACTTGCCTTGCTGGAGTTAAACTAGAAGGATTTAAGTTAGGCCAGTGAAAATGGGCTTTTCGTTTTGAGGGTGAGCTCTGATTTTCAAACAGCAGCTTCTGTGGGAAAAAGAAACTTGGGAGATTTGGGATGTCAGAGAGAGAGAAAGGATGACTGAACGCATTTGTATTCTGCGACTGTCCGAGCCACCAGCAGTTCTCTTTCAGAAAGTAAACACTCATGAAATCTTATCAGCTCTTCATTGTACATGGGATAAATTATGAATGGCCTTGTAATTGACTCCATGTGCCTCGGCTGCCCAGCTCCTTTGATAAATGTAACATGCAAATTGCTAATGTTTTATGAAAAGGCAACCTTTGTGAATATGGATGCTGGTCTTAGGACAACTTCCCGAGCACGCTGGCAAACCCGCCGATCTTTGTCCCCCACACTGGGCTGCCTTGTTCCAGGGCGGCGGGAGAACCCGTTCTGCAGGGTTCAAGGCTGGTTTCTCCCGGTTCCAGACCCGGGACTGTGAATTTCCATGTCCGCAACAGAGATATAAAGACCCAGGAAATAATGGTGTTAATTAAATTCAGTAATAGTTGTTCATTAGTTCATTGCCCAATCAACCGGAGCAAAAGGTGTGCAATTAGAATATAATTGAGAAGCCAGAGATGTTATTATTCACAAGTAATTAATCGGATGGGGATCAGATGGGGACAGAATTTTATCATAGTGTAATTTTCCCTCGGGTTATTTTTCAGACTTCCAGAGAGAGAGAGAAACCTGTTGAATGATATCATCTGGCATTTTACAAAAGTGTCCGTGGCTCCCTTGTAAGCCCTTAATGGCAAAGAGTAGCTCTGTGCTTTGCATAATTTTATGCATAGAACTTCGTTTATTCCTGTAGTCTCATCGAAGAGATGGGTGTGGATAGCTGTATCTTTGCAGATTATAAAAAACATCAAGTATATGGACAGTTGCAGCCACAACGTGTTCTGCCCTTCCCTCCCTCCCCAGGTACTAGCCACACTCGACAGTTGAGGTCGTGAGCTCTTGCTTGGGTGTCACCTGACATTGAAGTCCCAAGACCCCTCCCCAGCAGCCAGGCCGGAGGCTGGCCACGCCCCAGGGTGTCTCCTTTGAGGAGCCGTCCAGGCCTCTGTTTCCAGGGCAAGTCTGAGAGCCGCCAAGGGGACCTGCGCCCCTGCCCCCCTGAATCCTGAGCTCTAGCCTTGGAGCCTCATACAGCCCAGAATATTAAATACTGCACGCCCTTTGACCTCTTCCGAGTGTCCCCACCGGGTCCCCGGGAACAGGAGGCGTCTTGCTCTATTTCCAGGAGGCTCCTAATTAGCAGCCTCGGGAGCCGGTAGCTGGGCCCGGACCAGTGACCCCTCTCTCGTGCCGGCTTCGGGGCCATCGGGTAGCCTGCCAGGCTCTGACCGTGCAGTCCTGATGGGGCGAGAAACGGGCAAGCTCACAGGCGGGAACTCTCGGGGCACCGAGGTGCCAGGTGCGGGGCGCTGGCTGCTTCTCCGGTGCGAGTTCTGAGATTCTGTTTCTGTAAAAACCCCATGGGGCTCGGGTCCTTCTTGTGAGGATCTGTGTGAGTTGAGTTTAAGGTCCACAAATGGCATTTTCTAAACAGTGGCTGGGTCCTGAGCTGCGGTCACGCCGGGAGCGGCTTCCTCTCACCTGGGACATGAGTGACCTGGCCTGGCGCTGCCCCACGCCGGCCGGTCACATTCATGCCCGTTAACTGCTTCAACCAGGAGCGTGAGCCGAGATGTTGAGCCTGAGGGTGGCGAGAACAGGAGGCGGATGGCGGTGAGGATGCTGAGATCCTTGTCCTTATTTTAAGATTTTATTTATTTTTGCATGGAAGAACTGGGGTGCAGGCCAGAGGTGCAGGGGTGGGGGGTGGGAGGTGTGTGTGAGAGGACTCACCAGAGACAGAGCGGGGAACAGAACAGGCAGACTGACTGAAACACACTGCTGAGGGGAGCAGCGGGGGGGAGACAGGAGAGGTCTGCTGCGCCGTGCGGGTAGCTCCTTGGCCGGGGGTCGAACTCAGGGTCGTGGTGGGCTGTCGTGGTGCTAGTGCTAAGATTTAACCCCTAGGTCACCAGGGAGGCCCCAAGACCCTTGTCTTCGTGTTTGCAAAGCATGATCCCTGCTGACTCCCCAAACCATTAAAAACAAAGTACGTTAAGGTCCCTGCTCCCCTGCGCGTGTGGGGGACACATCGCAGACATCCAGTGAGCCCTTAACTGGGCGACGGGCTGGCCCTGGCTGCTGTCCACACCGCCAGCCTGGACACGTTCTGAGACTCTCTGAAATCCTGAAGCAGGTCATGGGTGAGGAGGCCGGTCATGGGTGATAGCCAACTTGGGAAGGAAAACGCGGAGAATTCAGAGATGTGCTTGCGTCTCCCAGGGTCGAATGTCCATCAGCTTCCTCTGACCCCCTGCCACGCCCTTTCTGATGGGAGCTGCTGGCGGGGCTCGTGAGCCGAGGCGACAGGTCACAAAGGGCCACAGCTCCTCGTGCTTCTCTGGCTTCGACGAGGGGCAGCCTCTGCGCCTGGGACATGCCGGCCACCATTCTTGCGATTTCCCAAGACCCCTATCATCTTTATCTCCCTTCCCGACGCCTCATTTCTTTTGCTTTTTAATTTGTCTGTGGTGCTCCATTCTGGCTGAACATAACAATCTTGGAAAACGTGCACAAAAGCGTCTCACGCATTGAACGTGTGCGTTTCGATGTATTGAACATGTGAGCTTGGGCTTGTGCATATTGAACCCACGATGCCAAAGCCACAGGCAGCACACCAAGCGCACCCCTCACCCCCACAAACCTCCGGAGTCCCCTGTGTGTTGTGTTGTGTGTGGGTGCTGGCGACACTTAGTGTGAGTTGACCCCGCACGGCGGGAGCGTCGCACCGGCTGAGCCCGGCCCCGCGGCCACTGTCTGTTGAGTTCCTGCTTCCCGGGGCTCAGAGAAGTGGACGGCGCGTGTCTGCGCCGTGACTGGTTGGGTCACGCAGCACAACATGCTGCAGCTTCCTCCTGCTAGTCCTCCGGCTGGTCCTCCCGCTGGTCCTCCGGCTGGTCCTCCGGCTGGTCCTCCCGCGGCGCCAGCGGCAGGGTCTTCTTCTTGGAGCTGAACGTTACTCTGCCGTGTGTATAAACCTCTGCTCTTCACCCGCTCGTCTGTTGTTGGGCCTGTGGGTTGTTACTTTGTGGGGAACCTTTAAAAACTACGTATGTGGGTGGCGCAGCCAAGGCCCAGGCGCCCAGGGGTGCTGCACTTCGTGACCTTCCTTTACGGAGCGTGTTCTGGCGCGAGGGCGAGCTCCTTGGAAACACTTGGGTCCTTTCGGAGCTTGCGCTACAGCAGACTTGGCCAAGGGCTGCGCTCCTCAAGCGGGGTGATTTAGCCCCCGGGAGGTGGTCGGTGACGTCGGGAGACTTTTTGGGCTTTGACAACTCGGCGCTCAGCAGGACTGGACTCAGGCCGCAGCGGTGATGGTGCTGGGACTCAACCCTCCGCCGCCGGGGAGGCCCAGGTGGGCGTTTTTTCGTTTGTGGCCTTTGGCAAAGGGCCTATTTCGCTCTCCTACCTGTTTTGGGTTGGGCTGTTTCCTCCTTGTTGCGGAGCCGCACGTGTCCCTTGAGGATCTTGGGTGTTCACCCCTGGTCAGTTGGATGATGCACAAATATCTCCTCCCGTGCAGGGGGCATCTCTTCACTAATAACAGGGCTTTTTCTTTCTTTTTTTTTTAAATGTACTGAAGGAAAGTGCTCAGATTTAAGTGCTTAGCCTTCGAGAGAACTTTATTTAGGGAGTAAGAAGGCAAGGAGGGGCCTCCCTGGTGGCAGAGTGGTTAAGTCTCAGAGCTGTTACCACTGCGGCCTGAGTTCAATCCCCAGCCAGGGAGCTACCCACAGGGCGCAGCAGACCTCTCCTGTCTCCCTGCTGCTCCCCTCAGCAGTGGATTTCTGTCCATCCACCTGTTCTGCTCCCGACTCTGTCTCTGGGGAATCCTCTCACACCCCCCTCTGGCCTGCACCCCAGTACTTGTATGCACAAATAAATAAATAAGAATAAATCTTTTTTTAAAAAATAAAGAAGGCAAGGAGACCAGGTAGGAGGGAAAACAAATGTTTCCTTTCCTGTCGCAGTTACCAAAAGGCACAAGAGCAACTTCGCCTATTTCTAAACCAAGCGAAAGGGTTGAGCCAGGGCAGAGTCTCCAAATCCCGCTTTCCTTCTTGCTGTTCTGGCCTCCGGGCAGTTGTAGGGGGCTTGCTGGTGGCTCTGGCTGCAGTGAAGGTGTCAGGGCCTCCAGGGTGAGGGACCCTGGGGAAAGGCGTCTCGCATAGGACAGTAAATATTTCAGGTAGCTTTGCCACCCGCAGACTGGTCAGGAACCCTGCGGTGTCCCCAGGACTGCCCCTGGTGTGATTGCTAGATGTTCCTTCTAGAAGCCTCTATGGGCATGGCTGGGAGCCTCTGTCCAGATGGAGGCAGAGGGAAATTTCAAAGAAGAAGTTTGCCACCAACCCCCCCCCCCCCCCGTGCTGGTCTCGGCACAGCCATGTGGCTGGCATCTGAGGGCAGGGCCCCAAGGAGGTGTGCGGGGTCACAGGTCTGAATTCCTGTTGTCGCATCAGGAGGCCCAGCTGGCGGCCGAGGCCGCTGCAGCAGCTGCACAGCAAGTGTTTTGTTAGATGCAAGGTGGCCTTGCGCCAGCGTGTGTGCAGCCGAGTTTCACGAGGTCTGTCTGACATCATTTTGGCCACCATCCATCAGGAAATTGTGTGTGTGGGGGGTGCTTGTCCATGCTTCAGTCAACCCAGGGAGGGAGGTGGGAGGTGAGAGGCGGAGGTGTGACGGAGAGTGAGGCTCTGGACTGAGGCTTTCCGGGGTCTTGCTGACGGAGTGACCTCGGCGAGTCTTCGACCTCATCTGTGTTCTTGAGACGCTCAAAATGCCCACAGGGTTGCTGGAGGATTAAGAGAGATGAGCTGGGGAGCGGCTGAGCCTGAGCCTGGCACGGAGGCAGCACTGCATAAAAGTGAGTCATTATTGGTGTTCAAGTTCTAATATACCTTTTTCTGCTTCCTTGCCTGGCTGCCAAACCGTGGCACAAAGACGTGGCCCGGGGCCAGGCTAACGGTCACTGTGTGCTGAGAATGCTGCCCCAGTGCAAGCAGCCCTGTTTAAGCTGGGACCAACATGCCTCTCGCCCTTTGTCCACATGCAGAGTGCCAGGTGACAGGGTTTATGACTGCCCACACCCCTGGCTAGGGGTGGCCTCCACTCCCCAAGTGACTGAGAGTACTCTCCCAATTCATCCTGAGCTAGATGCAGAGCTTGCAGTTGGAGCAACCCTATGTGTGACCAGTGCGGCCCCATCCGTGATGAGATCACTGGGAACACAGGCTCACGTGCCCTGATTTCTCCAGGTAGAGCCGATGAAGGCGGGACGTAGTAAGGGCGTCCACCAAGCACATGGCACCATCCGTGTAAGTTGCACCCTCCCTCAGAAAACCCAGGAGGTCTGAGTGGGACTCTGCTGCCTCATAAAGGATTGGGTGATCTTCACACTCTAGTGTCCCTTAGAGTCCTCTGGAGAGCTTGCTAAGAATGCAGACCTCCTGCAAACAATGAGTTCTGAAATCCGTTTTTAACACAGCGACCAGGAGATTTTGATACGGTCTGAAACCCTGATCTGGAAGTTCCTGACCAGTTGTTTCCATTTGCATGAACCCAGGAGAAAAGGACAGAGGCGCCTGTGTGAGTGGGGCGGGGAAAGCCGATCAGAGAGGAGAGTGGCAGGGCCGGTCGCTGTGTGCAGGGAGTGGGGAGGCAGAGATTGAACAAAGAGGACTGGTGTTGGCTGATCCCTGAATTGCCTCATTGAGCCTCAGCACAGCTGTGGGAGGCACATGAGTCCTATTTTTCCAAAGAGAAAGTCCCGAGAGGCCTAGACAGCTGGTGCGGCTGCACAGGGACCAGTGAAGCACGGCAGAGGCTCACCTTAGCAGGGTCCGACACGGAGGTCTTGCTTCCTGCAGCCTGAGTCCTGACAGCAGCAGTGGGAAGCCAGGGCTTCTGATACGAGGGCACAGCCATGCCAGGATACAGGGGCGTGTGCAGTTCCAAAGCCCCTGACCTTCCTTCTGCTCCAGAGACTTCCTACCTACTAAGCACCCCCTCCTGCTCTAGACCCCAATGTGGGGTCTCATTACCATATCTCTTGGGGATGCCAGGTTCTCTTCTGTCTCTGGTGGAACAGATGGATTAAAGGGAAAATATTGTGCTGATTTGCTTACAACATTTATGTATCAAGAACCTACTCTGTGCCAGGTATTGTGATAGGGACACAGGGTCCAAAGGCAAGTCCTGTCCCTGCTCATCCTTCCAATTAGTGTCCTTCCTGTGTGTCTACACTGAGATGTTGACCCAGAAAACCCAGCTTGTCTGCACAGGGGGAGACATTTGGCTATGTTCTTTATGGAAGATTGTCCATAGGGAGTGTGAGAATATGGGCATCCTGATCTGTAGGACAGTTTTAATATTAAAAGATCCAACACACATATAATCAGAGTCTCAGGAAGGATGGGGCAGAGAAAGAGAAAGCGAAAGTAGAAAACATTATGAAGAAACGATGGCTGTAAAATTTTGAAATATAATGGACATATGTCCAAGTATTGCTTGTCAAGCGTATGTTATATCAGGGGCAACATCTTCAAGGTCATCCTATGCCATCTCGGATGCTATGTATTTCAGCGTTTCCCAAGATGGCGGTCCACAGGGTTATCAGTCAGGGTGCTGCTAGGAGAATCCTGCGTAATTTATCCTGAATAAATTAACTGAGCAGCTAGCTCTTTTACTTCTGATTTAAGATAACATTAGCTTAATGCAGGATCACAGATTGATAGGCTATTAGAAAAGGAAAAGCGCTTATAAGACACTCTATTCTCTATTTCTGCAAAGTAAATTATCTCATACTTTGATGTTTACAACAAACCCTATTTATTATTTTATGGTTTCCTAGGTCAGATGTCCTCATGTGGGTTAGCAGAGCAGTCCCCTCTGTTCAGGGTCTCTCAGGCTGTGACCAGGTCTCTTCCAAGGTCATGAGTCATTGGCAGAATTCAGTTCCTTCAGGTTGTAGGACTGAATTCCCCACTTTTTGGAAGACAGTTGACCGGAATCTCAGATCCTAGAGGTTGTCCTCAGCTCTCTGTCATGTGGCCCCCACCACAGTGGTCCACAGCATGTTTTGAAGGCCAGAAGCATCATCTCTGCTGCTTTGAATGTCTCCAGTTTTGTGTAGAGACCCACCTGATCAGGGCAGGCCCATCGGGCATGGTCTCCCTTTTGGTTAACTCAATACTAACTGACCAGCCACATTCATGGCAAATGTAAAATCTTTTTGCCGTGTAAGATAACTCATTGGAGGGATAACCATCATATCTGCTGGTTCTGTTTACACCCAAAGGAAATAGAACATACTAGATATAGGCACCAAAAGTTGGGTATCCTGGGGGCTAGCTGTGTATTTTCAAATTTTGTTTCTGGGCAGAAAAGTTGCTCTGGCATTGAAGGCACAGCATGCGGTCCTCTGTCCAGAGTTCCAGGAGAAAGATGCCAATAATTGGCTCTGCCCCCAGCACCAGGTCAGTCTCAACAGACATTTGTGGGGGCACATGTATGAATACATTAATAAAAAAATAATAACAATGAATGAATGAGTAGAAGGGCATGAAGTTGCTTCAGAAAACCTGAGGCCCCATAGGGTGAATGAAATTGATGATTTCGTGCATCTGAGAGATTTTCCCCTGGTTTGGTACCTATGTTAGGCTCCCTTAAAGCCGCACTCACTTGCAGTCATCAATGACAGACAGACGGACAGACAGACCGACCTCATCTTTAGTTTGCTCAAGTCAGGCTCCAAAATGGAGGCCACACATTTTATCACCTTTTCATTAATCAAATTCCAAATAGCAGAATGGTTCAATTTCACCCCTGCGAGTCTAATTTATGTCCTTGCTCCATCTGGAAAGGACTTTGAGACAGCTCCAAAAATGAGTGTCTTGGAAGATATCCATGATTTTGGAGTAATAAAGTATCAGAGAAATAAATGGGGCTGAAGACAAGAGGGGAAAGTATTTTCTGAAAGTAGAAAGCAAGTGGCTTGCCATTTTAGACAGAAGACAAGAAGCCACTTCCCAGCAAAGCGGCCTGTGCCACAGCCAGCGGGCCCCCTTGGTGGTTCAGATGGCCCCGATTCAACGCTCTGTTTCTAAAATGTTCCCAAACTCATGGTTTCAGCTACAGATGTGCTCAGCTCCTCACCAGTGAGTTCTGGACACGTGGTTCTGGGGCCCCTGCTCCTGTTCCAGGGTGGTGGGTGGGGTCCTGTGTTCAAAAGCTGCTGTGTCTCCCTTGATAGATCTGCAGAGGGACCCTGGGAGTGTCTGGGAGCGGCCCCACCCCGCAGTCTGCACCTCAGGGCTGATTCGGCATCCTGGAAGGACCTTGGTCCGCTCACAGGCTGCGTGTCACCGCGCGGCTGTCAGACACAAGTCTGTCTCTTGAATAGTCTGTCTCTTGAATTGTCATGCTATTTCTTATTTGCTATTTAATGTTCATCTCTATAAAGAAAAATTAACATTTTACGTGATTGCCATGAATTTTACTGTTCATTTTTGATACTGTGTCATGTCACTTCTAACACCCACAGAGGAGCAGCTGACCTGTGTGGAACCGCTGAAATGCCACCATCTGTATGTTTAGCTGCTCCACGCGTGTATGCATTTCGTTCCTAGAACAACGGGAACAGTGCAGGAAACAAGTCAAAATTTTATCTCCTCTTGATGCGACCACACTCCGTGCGCGCTCTCTGCCCTGGTTTCTTGGCGAGCGAGGAAGGGCAGGACCAGGGGCCGCGTGGGGCGTGTTTCCCGTGTTTCCTGTGCCTCAGGGTCGTAGGGGGTCAGCCCAAGCCCTGGCCAGCAGGGGGCGTACGCGAGTGGGGCTGGACCCGGCAGAGCCCTTCTTCGTGTTTCTCAGATCCACGGCTCTGGGCCGTGCGCGCTCGGCCTCCTGGATGTTAGATTTGATCTAATCTTTGCTTTGAGCCTTGCTGAACTTCGCACATCACAGGTTTACCCCATTCTGTGGTCAAGTGGGCAGCGAGGACGTTGGCAAGCATTCACGACCCGTGGGCTGCCCACGTGGACATTCCTGGGGGACTCACGCAGAAAGCACAAGTGCAAAGAAAATTCCTTTAAAATTCAGGACGGTGGCGCTACGTTGGACTCACCAACACGAACGCCTGTGCACCGAGCAGCCTGCTAAGAACACAGAGGAAGCCAGGACGCCCCGGGAGCCAGTGGCCCATGGCCATAGGAGACCCCACTGTCACGAGGCCGCTAGGAGCCGTGACGCCACATAGAGAGCAGAATGGTGGCTCCGGGCTGGGGAGGAGCTAGTGCTGAGGGGAGCAGAGGTTTAGTCTAAGCATGGAATGTTCTGGCTGGTGGTGGTGGTGGCAGCACAGCCGGCTCTCACTGCACGCTTAAAGCCGGTGAATCTCATTTTAAGATGGTGACGTTGGAGCAAGAAATCTGGCTCTCCTGAGTCCAGGCTCCTTGCCCTGCTCAGTGCTCCCCATGACCATGAAGCTGGTCTTGTGAATGCAAGAGACATCGTGTCTCGAAATGCCAGAGACAACTCTTGGCATCTCGTGGTGAGATCCCTGAGGCCAGGACCCCTGGCTTATTTCCCTCACTGACTGCTAGAGAGAGTTCGTTGAAGTGAAACTCTAAGATAAATTGGAGCTTATTCATGACATGTTTAAAAAATCAACCTTATTAAGGTATAATTTGCATACATTAATATTCATACATTTTATAAGTGTACAGTTCATTTTGTTTTGACAAATGCACACAGTTGTGTAACCAGTGCCAAGTCACGAGGTGGGGCATTTCCACCTCCCCGGAAAGCTCCCTGTGCCCTTGGTGCTCAGGGCTGCCTCACCAGCCCCTGGCACTGCCCCCACCAGCCCCTGGCACTGCCCCCACCAGCCCCTGGCAGCCACACATCTCCATTCTGTCACTTTAATTTCCTCTTCCTGCATCTCCTATAATGGAGATCATGCACGCATCGTTTTTTGCAAAGGTGATAAATTTCTGTTACAACTTTTGGCATCTTAATTAAATAGATGGTGTTTTATTGAAGCAGCAGAGGGTGAGGGCTTGGGCCTGATTCGAGTACATTTGGTTTTTATCCTCACCTGCCATTATTAGTTCCGGTTTTGCATGTGCTCTTCCCGGCTCTGTTGCTTCATGGAGTGAGTGCGAAGACCTCCTCCTGGCGTCGTGTGGGAATTGATTAAAGTGGTGTGGGAAGGGCACTTAGGGGAGGTCAAGGGTCATAATGAGAGCTCAGTGATGCTTAGTTTTGAGGACAGGACCCCGCAAGATGTTCAGATAGGCCTCCCCAAGATACCCAGAAGGGGGTACTCTGAGACATGCAGGGAGGGCTCCCCAAGGCACACTGCTTTGGCATCCATGTTATTTCCAGCTGATGTCAGTGGAGGCCCTGCAGGGTAGTGAGAAAATTTTACCAAGAGGAGAATGAAAATTGGGGTCTTACCCAGAATTAGGGTTTTTACCAGAAATAACCTATCAGAGAAGCTGGAGGGTAAGGGAGAACTATCAGGCTTTTCTGCCCTCCCGCCATTAGGACAGATGAGGGAACCCTGGGGTCCCGAATCCATGTCTGATGGCGGCACCTGGAGTGGGTGCACCTGGGCTGAGAGACTGAGTTTATAAGGGCGGCGTTGCGGGGACACTAGCAGAAGCCAAGAACGAACAGAAGCCGAGAGAAGAAGAAGAGAAGCAGAGAGAAGTCCAGAGAGCCTAGATAGAGTGAGGATTTGCTGGGGGCTGGGAGGACTGCCAGCCCCCCGGCCCCCCAGCACCCCTGCCTGCCACGTGCCTGGTAAATCTAAATAAAAGACCCGCAAAAGCCACTGAGGACTCTGACTCCTCCTTTACCTGGTCTTCTGGGTCAGAAAACCTGCCCTGTGGCCTGTCCTGCCCCTACAGAAGCCTAACGCTATGGCAGGGTGAGCAGCTACAGCAGCGTGTCTGGTCTTCATCCTATGAGTCCTCGCTCCTTGCGCCATCCCGCTTCTTAGCTCAGGGTAAGACCCCCTTCTGCCCCACTGGCCTTGGCATCGACATGTCTGCATGATTCCCTCTATGGACCTCACTCTATTTTTTTCTCCTGCTAATCTGTCTAATGTTAATTTCATCGCTGGACCAGCCTGAGAAAATCCCTGAGGGGTAGAGGGAAACTTCCTCTCCCCCACAGTTGTTCATTATATTATTATGGATGTTTTCATTGACAATAGTGTCAAGAACGCTGTTTCCTTGCCTCTAGAATGGGACAGCAGTGGCACCTTGCTTCCAGGGTTGCAATGGAGATCCCGCGCTGCCTGTGAAGTATTTGGCACAGTGCCTGGCATGTGGCAGGAGCGCTGGGTGGCTGTTCTGGTTCTGTTATAGAGGCACTGAGGGCCCCATCCCGCCGTCTTAATGAGAGAAAAAACATCCCTTCTCCTACTTCTGAGAAGGTGCGAAAGTCAGTAGTAAAAAGGTCTCCGTTTAGATTGTTTTCTGCTAGGCTGGGTGAAAGAAGTCCTAAAAAGCAATGACCATTTAGCTAGAGACCTCTTCCCAGGGCCCCAGGGGAGGAGGCTGTGAGGACAGGGGAGCCAAAGAATAGCAACACCTTCGTCTCTGTTCCTCTGAAAGAAGAAAATCTTCAGCAAATGGGTGAAAAGTTGCAGGGTTGAGTGGTCAAGGGCATTGCAGAATTTTCCAGAGCACGGGAAGCCAATACATCGAATACAATAACTTTATTGTATTCCATGCTGAAGTAGTTCCAACAGCTAGGGCGCTAATTGAGGGAGAGAGGCAAGGACAGAAAACACTTCCTGGGGAAAGAAGTTTCCACGTGGTGCAGAAATGGATTGGTCTCTGGAATCATCAGTTCCCATTTTAAAGTAAGGAGAAAATGTTGCAAATGATAGGAAACATAATGGAACATGCTGAAAGGAATTCTGAGGAATCTGGGGAAAACTACCTCTTTGATATACAAAATAGTTCAGCTAAATTCGACTTTGTAGCTGGGTAATTAACAGGCCTCTGTGATGGAGTTGTTTTCTCCCCAGGCCTGATGTTTGCATAGAAATCTCCAGCCGGGTGCCTCCCCATGGCTGTTCTCATTGAGGCCTGCAGACAGAAGGGGCTGAAGTCCCCTGGGGGAAGAGGAAGAGCCAACTCTCACTGGACCAGCCTTCATGACACAACCCGGGGAAGCTGTGTCTCGCTGGAGGAGGGAATAATCGAAAATATACATCCTCTTTCCATGCTGATTTGTCTCATTTTCAAACCAGAACCCCAGCAGACACCACCCTTGAAAACAAAAGGGAAGGAGAAGCAAGGAGACTCCAGGATTGAACTGTGGCCTCTTCATTCAGATCCTAACAAGGGAACAATCCCACCATTTGCAATCAGATAAAGGATATTATCTCGGTAATAAAAGGCAATTGAGAATCTAAATGAAAAATCTAATGCTTTTCATGCTGATTTATTTTAGATTAGAGAAAGTCAAACCAGATGTAAACATGAAGAGATGAAGCATGAAGAGGGAATCGTGGCAGACTGATAAATCTCAGCGTTGAGTTATTGTAAGTGCAGGGCTGCATTAACCAGAAAATACACTGTTGATCCATAAACCGGTCTGACATTAATTATTGTTGCACCAGAGAGTTCAGAAGATGGAGCACAAACTCTCGGGGCTGGCAGAGATCAATCACGCGCCTAGACCAGCTGAGGAGCGCATGGCCCAGCCCAGGAGGCGTGCTTACCCGTCTGCAGCCCAGCCAGGAACCATCCGAGTCCTGTGCCTGTTGTCTGACCTCTGCGGGGCCTCCACCTCCCAGGAAGGGGCTTTGGGGCAATGAGAGGAAATGGCTCTCCTCCTCTAGACTCCAGTAGGCTGCCATTCTGGAGTGTGCCCTTGCTCTTCATGCCTGAGATCAGCTGACTTGGAATTGGTTTTTTTTCTTGCAAATCATGTGCATCTCTAGCAGAAGGAGAGGTTCTGGAGACTGGACTCTAGACCTGGAATCCCAACCTCTCTTCTGGGGTGTATGGTCAAGTTTTAGTCTCCTACCTGCTCAGTGCTTTGCAAAGGCCATCCCTTACACCCCTTACACCCCTACGCACACTCACACAAACATGCATGCACAGACATGCATGGCAACATACATATGCATGCACATGATGTGCTTGATTACACACAAGCATACACGTTACACACATGCACTAGCTCACACAAGTATGCACACACATGCATGCACACAATGCACTTGCTAACACATGCATGGACATGCACCCACACATGCATGCATGCACATGCACTTACACACTAGCATGCTTGCACACATGTGCACCCACACATGTGCACCCACGCAGTCTAACGCGGTGAATGCTGAGAATATTAGTTCTGGTTCTCTTCACTCTGGTATTTAGTAGCTCTGTGATCTAGATTGACTACTTAATCTCGCTGTTCCCCAGTATCCCTAGCTATAAAATGTAAAGAGAATGCCTATTTTATGGGGACCGGGCGAGAGGGTATATAGAAACCCAACCCAGAGGCTGGCAAGTTTATTAAATATCCATGGCAATGATCCACCAGTCTCCATTCAAAACTCTTGGGGCCAAATGTGATTCAACAAGAATTTCTTAATTTTATTTCAGAAAGGTAATACTGCACAATGTTCCCGGCGGGATCGGAGGTGGCACCCTGTAATTAAGCTCACTGATGTTTTTGCAATAATATGTATGAATATTCACTCTAAATGGAATAAATTAATATTATAAATAGCCTCAGGTTAGTTCAGGTAATGTTCTGCAGTCAGATTAGTTTTCTGCAAACTTGGAGAGGAAAACTCTCAGATTTCAGAGCTTTGTGGGCTTTAGAATTGCAGATAAGGGATTATGGGCCCACAGTGAGTTCTCAGATATCTCCAAAGGGGAACCAGTAAACAAGGAAAACAGCAGAAACAATAACATATCTGCTCATTAGGGCAAGACAGGGAAAAGCAGGCGAGGGGCTTGCAAGCTGTCTAGTGAAGCGCTTTTATAGAGGGAGGTTCTGCTGGACGTCGCTGGTGCGTAGCTTCCAGCTCCTGACAGAACTCGCAGATGGACGTGGCCACCATGTCATTGACCCTGGCTCGTCTCAGGCGGGCACCAGGATTCCTGCTGAGGGTGGGCTGGAGCGGGTGGGGGGGTGGGGGCAGTGGCACGGGAGGAGCAAGGACCAGGGGTCAGGAGGGCTGGTGAGGGCGCCAGAGCCCCCGTTTTCTTGTGCTTGGTCACCCTCTCTGGGCCTTGGCTCCTTATAAAAACCACAAACCCCCTGTGTGTGCTGGCCGCCTCTCAGGGACTTTGGAGACCCAAAATGAGGGGTGTGTGTCGGCAGCTGTGCAAGCAGAGCCTGCCTGGTAGTTGCGAGGGGCCATGATCGCCTCCTCCGTCCTTCCTCCTGGTCACAGCCGCCTCCTCAGCAGCCCTGACCGCTGTCACCTGGCGCACGCCGGGGTCCCTACACCTGCCTACTAGGTGTGGGTGTGGCTTAACCTGTCTGTGCCTCAGTCTACACATCTGCAAAGGGAAATAATAAGTATTTTAATAATAAGTAATAATAATAATTTAGTAATAATAATTGGAGGCGCCAGGGAGGCCGCTGTGTGGTCTGGGGTGAACCCCCAGGCACAGCTCCTCCTGTGACCCAGCCTTGAGCCAGGGGGTCAGCGCAGCAGAAACCATTTTAAATCCTGGCCCTGGTGAGGCTCTGCTGATGGCTGTCATCATGCCCTGAATGCCACACGCGTGGCGACGTCTCGAGGTCTCGTCAGAATGGACTGAGTTAGGACTCAGCGACTGCTCAGGAAGCCGCCTGGGCCGATCTGCCCTCCAGGGACGGCCTCTGCTGAGCATGAAACGTGTCTCTGGGTGTCCAAAGAGAGCCCTGGGCATTCATCCTTCTAGGCTTGCCCCCTCCTTTGGGCTTCATCAGATTGCACTTCTCTGCTTACTCAGTGGAGCCCGCGTGGACGGTGCGCTTATCTCGGCGGGGACTGTCTGTCCTGCGCATTGTCTCCCACGCTTCGCTGGCCCGGCCCCTCCGCCCTCGCTTGTGCTCTGCCCAGGCCCCGGCGGGCCCGTCGAGGTGCCCTCTGGGCTGACGCCCCAGCGGGAGGGGTGAGGGGCAAGCGGGCGATCGCGCACCACACCGTGTACCGTGGGGTCCAGGAAACCGCCTTGGGAAAGCCGGATTTGCAAACCCGCAGCGAGGGCCCTCCTGGCCGCGAGAGACTGAGCTTTCCCTGAGTGTGGAGCCCGGCTGGGCAGCCTGTCTCCCCGCCTTCCCTCCGACTTGGTGCCGGGAGTGTTAGCCAGAGCGGCTGGACGAGAAAATGACATCAAAAGCGTCCAGCTGGAGCGGGAGAGGCGAGGTGACCTCTGCTCACGGGCGCTGGGCTCCTCCTTATAGAAAACCCTGAAGAGTCTGCTCGCAGAAAGAGTCAGAACTAACAGTCAGTCAAGCAGCAGGGTCCAGATTTCTATACACTGGCGATGGAAAATCTGAGAGGGGAATTATGCCAGCAATTTTAATAGCATCCAAAAGAATCACATATTTGGGAATTAACCAAGGATGTAAAACACGCGTGCAATGAAAACTGCAAACCTGGCTGGCGACGTGAGAGACAAGACCCATGGAGACACCGCGCACACGCGGGCTGGAGACTTGCGGTCAGGATGCCAACACTACCCCAAATGACCTACAGATTCAACGCAACGCCTGTCAAAATCCCAGTGGGTTTTTTTTAGGAGTAGAGAAATCCATCCTAAAATTCATACACTGTGTTTGAAGCAGCAGCGAGAACTTGCTCCTTTCCGGTAAACTTGGAATTTAAAGGCTGCTCCACCCTGTGTCCCAGGCCGCTGCACCTTTATTTCCCTCCCAGAGGTTTTCATGTGTGCTCTGGTCTCCCCGGGATAAGTCCACACTGCTGCAGAGGCAAGGGCAGGGCAGGCCTCACAGGTCAGGAGCTCAGCCGGCGGCGGCAGAGAGTCAGTAAGCAGTCAAAATAGTGTTAATACAGTTTAGAGACACTGGCCAAAAACTCAGGGGCTTTGGGCCTGAGGAGCCTGGTCTGAACCCTAATTCTGTGCCACCCTGAGGGTGACCTGGGCCTCCCCGCCCGTTCCCGCAGCTGCAGGGCTGGTAGCAGCAAGTCTATTCCAGTAACGCTGGGAGGTTTGCTGAGCTGATGCCTTGAGAGTCCTGCCTCCAACAGCCACGCCTAGGGCGTCTCCGTGACTGTCAGCACCTCGTCTGATTATTCTAGTTAATCAGCATGTTGCTAACAGGCCATGAGCGAGTTAGGCCCAGGTAGACTCGCCCAGGGACTGGCAGAAGCGGCCTGTGCCTACTCATGCCTCCCTGTCTCAGCTCAGCAGCAGCCCAGGCCCGCCGCCGCCTCTCCGCCTCTGGGAGGTCAGGCTCCTGCAGGGGACAGAATGGTTGCCCTGCAGCTTCCCTGCAGCTACCCCAGAACTGGTTGCCCAAAGGGCCCAGGATGGGAACTGACATAAAAAAGCTTTTGCCTCAGCCTCAGGACTAAGGGGTGAGCCGGAGTTTGACATTGGAGGCCGACTCCAAGTTCTGTGAATGTGTGGCCGCTTCAAACCACGCTGCGAGCATAGCAGGGGGTGTGGGGGAGGAGGTGCTTTCAGCTGGAGGGGAGGTCACGGAATTATCTGAAAAATGGTGGGCGCGGGAAAGACCCGGTGGGGCAGTGGATTCTGATGATAAGTTTATCGGCACAAAAAGGCTCCCCCACAGCAAGCTGCTCTCAGAATAAATGCACAAAACCAGTCGTTGCTTCTGGCAGAGCAAGGCAGCATAATAATCAGAACTGCAGACGGCAGAACACTCTGGATCTATTCATCTTATTTTCACTGAGCCTGGAAGGCTCAGCGCTGGAATTCGATTGCTCATGGTTAATCAATTCATCGATATTTATCGAATGTCCATGTTCGCTCAGCTATTGGGCATTGCGAGCTTCTAGCAAAATCCGTGGCAAAATCAATGTGGTGTCTCCCCCTCCCATCCCCCATTGTGTGCAGTTTGAAATCACCAGAAACCTCCCGCCGTCCATGGGAGGGGCTGTGGAGAGGGTGGAATAGGGTGGGTTCTGATCTGTAGCTCTTCCTGGGGGGCGGGGGGCTGGAGAGAGGCCAGGGACGTTTCTGATGCTTTTGAAATAGTAATGTGCATTATCGAAGATTATTTATCTGGCAAATAAAAATATAAAACTGGGACCATTTCTATTTATCTTCCAGATCCAGAGCCGGCTGTTCTCCACCAAAGCTCACTGCGCCTGGGGAGGGAATGAAAGTCTTCCAGACGCAGGTAAAGAAAGGGGCTCTGCCGGGCGCTTCCCTCCCAGCCTCTGTTTGCTCTCTCGCCTTTATTTTTATTAATAACGAACCGTGCTGTGGAGCCCAGGCTCCTCCCAAACATGGGCTGATGGCGGAGGAGACCATAGCTCAGTGGCTTCGACAACGTTGGAAGCTGATTTGAAATCTGAAATGCACCGGCTCTTGGGCCGCCAGCCTCTGCAGAAGCAAACAGTGCAGAAGTGTGGATGGCTTCAGGGTGTCCCTGGGGCCCAAGGTGACCCCACGTGGCTGAGCAGGCGGGGGTCAGGGGTCCCCTGGGAGAAGTGGCACAGGTGTGACATTAGAGTGGATGGCTTGGATTCAGGCTTGGCCTCCCCGCACTTAGGAGTGGTTTTTATGAAGCTTCCACTCACAGCCGGTCAGCTGGAGCAGCGCTGCGTGAGAGGGTTCCAGATCACAACTTTTATTAGCTTTGTTAGTGTGAACGGTGTGCAAACCACCTCCCCCCTTTCGGGAGAGAAGTCACATGCATTTCGGTCAGACTGGCTGATGGTATTGAAATAAGACAACTGGGCTAAAGAATATTCCATTTCAGAGGGTCTGGCAAAAATAAGTGCTGAAAGACTGTTTTCTGTAGCAATTTTTTAAAAGTCGTTTTAATCTTCATTTGTAAAGGTGGCAGAAGAGTTGGCACGTTGAGAAAATCCCTGTGCTGATATATGTAGGTGTCTCTGGGCGGGTGATTATATGCACACGCCTTTATAGCTTCTCTTTCTATTACCCTTTATTACTTGCCTATATCAAGGAGAGCAGAGACCCAGATTCCTTCCCATAACTGACACGATCAAACCAGGACAAAAGTATTACTTGAGAGCAGCTTTCATATTTCACAGTTAATCCTTTCTGGAGCCCTGCAAAGTCTGCTTTAGAGCTTATTCTCTAAAAGTGGCAGATATTTTATGTGGATCCTTTAAAAACGGAGTTTTTAAAGTGCCAGAGAACTTGCAGTCAGTCGTAGCTTCTGCAGCTCAAGCTGGGCCCGAGGGGTGCGGGGCACATGGCCCAGGCACCACCCCTGGCGAGCGGGAGGATGCGGGACCCACGCTTTGCTCTGGGCATCAGAGGAGGTGCCCCCGGCCACCCGTACCTGGAGGTGGCGTCCTCTTCCTGGGCAACCCACCCCTTTGCCTGGTGCCCACTCACGAGACCTTAGCAGGTTCATGACTCAGCGGTGGAGTCCAGTCTGGCCCCGGGCGGAGCTCAGGTCCTGGCTGCCAAGAAGGTGCCTCAGCAGGTCCGTGGGGAGGGACACGAACTCCTGCTCACTGCTGTCTAGGGTCCAGAGCTCTCGAGGGAGCACTATCGAGTCTGGCTTGTGGGGATCCTCATAGAAGACAAGGGCCTGTCAGAGAAAACAGTCATTCCTGATGCTTGTTGAAGATTCTCTCAGAGGGACCACCGCAGAGGGGGCCACCACAGTAGAGGGGGCTGTGGGCTCACCCAGTGCAGGGGAAAGCAGGTGGGGTGGGGGGCTGTCGCCAGAGAAGCAGGTGGGGCCACGCGGAGTGTGTCCCAGAGGAAATGGTGAAAGGGATTTTGGCTAAACTGGGGCTTGACTGGGGCTTTGCTGACGCAGGCGCCTGCCTTATCTGCTGATAAGGGGAATTGGAGGGAGGAAGAGTTTGGCCAGATATCAAGGGTGGGGGGTTTCTCTAGATGGGTCCAGAAGGATTCTTGCTAAAACGTGACAGAGTGAGTCCAGCAGCGAGCCAAAGGAGGCCTTGTCAGGAAGAGTCCTCAGGGGAAACTGGCTGCAGCCTGGTTGGACTGTCCGAGCCGGGACAGCCGCGGGCCGCGAGCCTCCTGGGGGGCTGACTCTTCGAGGGGCCCTTTGCTGTATCTTCCCATCTGCTGAAGAGAAATTACACTGAGCATGGGGTTAAAGTGGCAAGACTGATTTTATTTGCGCTGCTGCAGCAGGGAGCCAGCCTTCAGCACAGACCCGAGTGGGCTCTGCGGCTGGGTTGCGGTCCGTGGGGGGAGGAGGGGTCAGGGTGGAGGGGAAGCAGGAGGACCCTGATGAGGGACCAGGGCGGGGGAACCCTCGCTCAGCTGGATTCTCTTTCAGACCTGACGCGGTGGACATCTGGCCTGGCAGGCCAGAGGCTAGGGCACGGGCACGGGAGCCCGGCTGAGATTCGGTCACGGGGGAGTCCTGACACGTCTTTCCTAAGAAACTTGGAGGGGGCAGCCTCTGGGGCCTCTCGTGGAGTTGGCCCCCTCAGGAAAGTGTGCAGAGCCGGGCTCCCTGGCCCCAGACTGTGAGACAGGCCCAGGACAATATCTCTCTAGGGGATTTGGGAAACCCAAGGGCAGAGTTTCGGGTCCCACTTGGGCTGCCAGGAGCAGGAACACTCCATCACAGACAGGAAGGAAGCCTTTGCTTTGTGCTGCCTTAGCCTGCTGCTTAGGGCTGCTGTGACGGGATGGGCTTGGCTCTTATTATGATTGCAAGACGCCGTCAGCAGGAGCATCAGGAGAATTTAAAGGAGGTGAGGTTGTGACTTACAAGTCCTGGGAATCACCTGGCACAGCTGCACAGCCAGGTCTGGGCAGAAAGGGAGTGGGAGCAGGGAGCTCCTGGGGTTCTGCTCTTATTGGGGTCAAGAGTGGGGGGTTGGGGTTTCCCAGCTTGCTCTTAGTTGGGGAATCTAAAACACTAGAAGGGGAATTTAAAGTGCAGGAAGAGAAAAAACAAGTCGTGTGGTGGCTGGTTATGGAAATCAACCAGGACCCCTAAAACAAAGGCTCTCTACACGAAAGGGGAAAACATTTTAAGAAGGTGACTCTGTGCCTAAGCTCACCCCCAACCAGCAGAAGGTAGGGAAGGAATTTCAGATTCCACTCTGTGTGCTCTCAAAGGATGCCACTGACCATTTTCCCCTCACTGTGTTACCTGTGTGCAGGTGAGGCTGCTTGATCAAAGGCCGAGGCAATGAGTGGGGGGCCAGGTGCCGCGTCACACTGTTTCTGGGGTAACTGATGGGAAATGGATGTGGAGGGAACTGATGAAGGTCACGTGGAATTCTTAATCACCAATTTCCTTGGCTTCAGAAGAAAGGTGGGTGGCATAAAATTTTCTCCCTCCTGATCAATTAAGTCCGACCTTTACAACTGGCAGTTCTTAAATGGTGGAGTTTGATGGATGGTGGGTGAAGCAGGTATGCGTCACTTCCAGCTGGAGGGTGAGTGTTTCTTTACTCCAGCTTTTACAAGGGCGGTCATTTGCTGGCCTCCTAGACGAGTTTCCACTTCATCCATACTTAGTCAAGCGGATTTTTGCCCCCAAAGAACCCATGCCTTTGCCCATACTTTGAGAAAACATTGCTCTGTTATCTCTTAAAACCCACCCGGGTCTGATGAGAATTGTATTTCTATTCTCTTCCAGAAGTAATTGTTTTGAAGTTAATTTCTTTACTGAGGTCCATTGGTTTCCAACACCGTCTTTGTGTAAGAGTCGCAGCTCTTCAAATATGCGCTCCACACCATGACCCCATGTAAGGTCAAGACTGGATACAGTGCAGGTTTTCTGATCCCATGCAGACCGGGTAAAGGAGGAGTCAGAGTCCTCAGTAGTTTTGCAGGTTTTTTATTTGGGGTTCACCAGGCATATGGCAGGCAGGGGTGCTGGCTGGGGGGCTGGGAGGCTGGCAGGCCTCCCAGCCCCCAGCAAGTCTTCACTCTATCTGGGCTCTCTGGCGTTGGTTCTGCTGCTTCTCGGCTTTTCTTTCAGCTTCGCCTTTGGCTTTTACTGCTGCTACTGGTGCTGCTGGCGTCCCCCCGTTACGCCACCCTTAAAAGCCCAGTCTTAACTCAGCTGAATCCCATCTACCTAGGCCCACACCCTACTCCAGGTGCCGCCATCAGGCATGCATTCAGGACAAGGATCCATCATCTATCCTGATGACGGAAGGGCAGAAAAGCCTGACATTTTCTTTACCCTACACCCCACCTGTAGGGGCAGGACTGGCCACAGTGCAGGTTCTCTGATCCCACGCAGACCGGGTAAAGGAGGAGTCAGGGTCCTCAGTGGTTTTTTGCAGGTCTTTTATTGGGGTTCACCAGACATATGGCAGGCAGGGGGGCTGGGAGGCTGGCAGGCCTCCCAGCCCCCAGCAGGTTTTCACGCTGTGGGCTCTCCGGCCTTTTCTCAGCTTCTCCTTTGGCTTCTGCTTCGGCTTCTTACGTCCCTGTGATGCTGCCCTTAAAAGCACAGTCTTAGCGCAGGTGCCGCCATCAGGCATGCATTCAGGATCACAGGGTTCCCTCATCTATCCTGATGGCAGGAGGGCAGAAAAGCCTGATACCTTTTACCTTACCCTACACCACCCAAGCTGCATGATCCTCCTTGACATCCCTCAGGCCCCCGTGGGTGGTCCACACCCTCCCACCCCCTCTGGTTGGCTCAATTTTACAGTCAGATCCCAAGCTTTGGTTTGGTTTCAGCTGTTCCTTTCTTTATATTCCACAGGTGAGTGAGATCATCTGGGGCTTGTCTTTCTCTTTCTGACTTATCTTGCTTAGCGTCTCCCCCTCCCGCCCACCCACGTGGCTGCACGTAGCAGGCTGTCCCCCGATTGGTGTCTGGCAGCAGTGTCGCCCCCGCCCCGCTCGCCAGCTGCCCCTCCGTCGTGGGGCACTCGGGCTGCTCCAGGGCCAGACCGTCGTGAGTGTGCGCGGTGGACACGGACGGCAGGTGTCCCCAGAAGGAGTCACCTGCTGTGGCAGCGCCCCTGTGAGTGAGGTGTAGACGGGCAACATAGTTACCTGTTAGTTTTCCCTCAAAAACCTGGTTTTCATTAAGGCTTTAATTATTGCACTTGAACGTGGATTATTTCTTCTACAGAAGCCATTTTGATCTCACGGCCCTTCATCTGCCCGTGGGCGTAGATCCCTCCCCGCCGCGGGGAGTCTGTCTGATACACAGTGGGCGCGAGCATCTTTGATCAGGGCGGCTCCTCGGGTCACAGGCCTGGTCATTCTCCAGAGTCTAGCCTCCTTGGCATGGGGCATCGTGCCCTTTGCCCACAGACTCTAGTTTATTCTAGATTTTTCTCCAGTTACACAGCCTTGCCGGCACCTTGCCTCTGTCTCTCCTGGCTCATGGAGACTCTCCCCTGATCCCACCTGCCCCGCACGACCCCAGTCTCCCGAGGACATTCATTTCTTTTGGGCTCATGAATCTGTCCACTCAAATTTGCCTGATTGATTTTGTAGACCTGCCTCTGTTCCCCTCCCGACGGTGGGCCCCGGGGGCGGAGGCCTCGTCCACTCCTCTCTGTGTTGCCAAGTGCGGGAACCGGCTCCCGAATGCACAGCATCATCTGCAGGAAGGAGCCGTGTGCGGGGCAGGATGGCATCTGCCCGGGGTGGCACTGGCCCTCTCCTCCAGGAGAGCCGCTGAGCAGGCTGGGAACTGGACTCCGTGACAGGCTCGGAGGCCGGCTCGGAAAGCAGCCGCCTTTGGGCTTTCCCGGGACTGTTCAGGGCTTCGCAGGGCGGGATCTGTTACTTGGCTGCCTTTGTAGCTGGGGGCCGAGGCTTCCGACGGGGCCTGCTGGGTGTTCACTCTGCCCAGCACCCACCTCGTCCTACAAGCGGGAGGAGGGAGAAAGGACCTGGGCCACTGGAAAGAACATTCCTTCCCACTCTGCGCATCAGCTGGGAAGAGTCACATGTGCGACTGTGTGAAACGGTGGAAAGAAAGCAGCAAGGTGTCTGGGACAGGGCAGGGCCGCGCTGTCACTGTCCCGCGGGCAACCTCTGTGCCCTGTCCCTCGAGTTCTGCCCAGTGGCCGCCTGGGTCTGGACCCTCAGTTTTGCTGCATCCCCTATAAATAGTGCAACCAGCGGCTCTGACATGCCCAGAGTTTCTTCTGCCTCTTGTTTCGTCTTTGTCCATCACCAGGTGCCTAATCTCATTTTTAAAATAGCTGGTGGAATGTGTACTAAGCCAAGAGCTCCGGGAAGCTCCCCTGGCGTGTGCCGCGGTGTCGCTGGGTCCACCCGTGTCCCTGCTCTGGGGTCCCGGCACATCCAGGAGCCTCTGCTCGAGCTGTGCCCCTGTTCCCTTCCCCTGAGTAACCTGACCCGCCCACGGATGCTCCCCGGCTGCCCGAGGGTAGCTCTCCCTGACCTCAAGGCCTGTCCCCCGTGGGGCCCCCGAGGCCCGCCGTCCCCTCTGTGGCTGTGCGGGGCCGTGAGGTGTACGTGCATCCGATGGGTGTCTGGCCTCCCCATCCAGACTGTAAGCGGCAGGAGTGCTCGGGTTTGCTCAGCAGCCCCGGGCTGGGCCCAGGTGCCCCATTATCGCCTGGCAGGGCAATGAGCCGGCCGCTGCAGGAAGCCACCTCCCCACGGGCCGAGGCCCTCTCAGCCAACATCCGGGGCCTCTGAGTGTGCACCCTTCCTGCTTTCTCTTCCGCCCCTGCTCGCCCTGCGCTCACGCCCTCTCCTCATGCCAGCCTGGGTGTTCGCAGTGTCCTGCTGCTGTTGGAAACGCAGGGCCCTGCTGCCCATCACCACAGATGCCAGCGAGCAGAGGCAGGAATCGAGTCTGAGAAGCACATTTACGTAGCTCGCTGGCCCTCCGTCTGAGAACCGTGGGCGTCTCACCTGGAGGCCGTTTGTCCCTCTCGAGTTGGCCTTGTCCTAATGGGTCAGACAAAGACCATCGTAAACAAAGAGCTGGTGGGAACAGCCCGTCTGAGCTGATGCTCCTGGTGGTCACCACGGTCAGCCCCAGAACTTGTTCTCGGCCTCCCGGTCACCTTGACCCTGCACATCAGGTGGTGTCAGTGCCCAGCACCCGCTCAGGCCTCCCCGGGGCCGGAATCTCACTTCCAAACAAGAGTTTTAGTTTAAAAACCACTGTCATCAGTCATGGGGTGTGTGCGGGGTGTGTGTGCAGACTCCTGTGCTGCCTGTGGGGCCTCTCCTCCCCCGAGACCCCCCCCCCCGCCCGTCCCCACTGCTAGTTAGGACCTTTACATCTAGAGGCTGTCTACGGCGAATGAAACGCAGAGGTGGGGGGGACAGCGTTTCTCTCTCATTCTATCAGTTCCTCGGACTCCATCAACCTCTGTCGAACTGGCCCCACCTGCCCCACCTGCCCCACCTGCCCCACCTGCCCCTGCAGCCAAGAGCCCCGCCCTCCTGGGAGTCCAGGCTTAGCTGTTACCATTGGTACGGCTTTAGGCTGTTTTAAATCAGAGAGTTTTATTGGTTTCTACTCGCTTCTTAATTGTTAGTTGTATATCAAGAGCCCCCGACCCCCAGAGAAAACTAATGCTCGCCATCCATCTCTGGGAGGCGCCGGCTCCTCCGAAGGCCGTATATTAGCGGGAAATCCGAGGCGCGTGTCCCCGGCTCCCGCGGGCCCCCCAGAAGGCTGCTTGTTCTGGTGAAATATTGTTCATAAGGCGTGGAGAGAACAGCGATGCGCTAACGTGGGTTTTGTTTTTTTGGTTTTGTTTTCTTTGAGTAGCTTCTGTACCCAGTTGGCCATCTCAAAAGATTTTTTTTTTTTTTTTTTTAACGAGACCAGGCAGATAAACAGAGGGAACGTGAACTGGGGTGACGTGCGGGGTTCATGTATTTTTGCTGCCTGTTGTGTTATCCAATGCAACGTGTCCGCGCCGGAATATCTACCTGGCAGCTGGCAGGTGACGAACCGGAGGGGACAAGGACGCGGAGTCCAGCAACCCCCAGAGGAAGGGCGTGCTCACCCTGTCGCCACACAGCGGTGGCTGTCCCCCGTCCACCGTGCCTCTCGGGGCGCACGCCGGCGCCGGCCAGGTCAGGCTGGGGGCACCTTCTGCGCACAGGGGACCTCCCGTGTTGCTTCCTTCCCTCTTGCTTTTCCAGCCAGGTCTCCCCTGCCTCTGGGCGGGGCCGCAGGCCGGCAGCGCACCCTGGGGTGGGGGGGTGGAGGCACAAGGCGGCCTGGCCGAGGGGAGGCGGGTGCTGAGAGCGGCAGGTGCTTCTCCGCTGGAGCAAGAGACAGACCTGGCCCCGTTCAAAGGCGCCCTTGTTCTCGGACGAGCCCGGGCTCCATGTCACGTGCCCACCCGAGGAGCAAGATGGTGCGACCTTCAGTTTCTACAACCTGCTGGAGCCTGGCCCCCGTAGGCGGTTATTTCATGGTGTCCCGGAGGGGCCCTTTGCACTGAGGGGAGAGCTCCCGCTTCAGAGCTTCTGCTGGGAAGTTTCTGTTTGTGTACTTTTTTTAAACTACCTTGACAAGAGTTTTCTTAAAGAGATTTATGTGACTTCTCACAAGTGCTCTTCCTGAAAGTGGGCTCTCGTGAAAGCCAGTTTGTGAAGGAGACCGAGGTGGAGAAGCTCTGGGGCGGGGAGTAGGGCGGTGCTCAAGCCGCTGGCCTGTCCCCTGCCCACAGAGTCCATGGCTGGCACAGCCCTGGGGCGGGCAGGGCGCGGGGCCCTGTGGACGACACTCTGGCCTTGAGCAGAATATGGGGTGCACGAGAGTCTGTGGCAGGACCGTGTTTTCAGACCACCCCCTTTCCAGCATTAAGCAGCTTTCATCTAATGGCCCCCGGCTTGTAGTTTCTCTTAGATTCTGCCTACGGGCCCTGGCACGATGCCAGCCACTCATCCAACCCCCCCCCCCCCGCCTCCCTAATGCAGGCGAGTGCTTAAGTTTGATTTGTTCTTTTTATGGGACTTCGGGGACCATCAGGGACGGTGATTCAGTTTAAAGACAGGCAGCCGGGGAGGCTGGCCGAGCCGTGCTCCCCGAAATCTTGGAAAGTCGGTAGCGCGGATTCTGAGCTTGGGGTATCCTGGCCTGAATTAAAATGTGGGTCAAAGGATGGTGTTCCTGCAGGTGGAGACAAGATTGGGGGCAGGGCTTTGGGGTGCAGCTAGGAGGCTTTGGAAGGTCCTGGCTCTTCCTCCGTCCATGGTGCATTTAACTCACCTCCAGGAGACTCAGGTTTGCAATTTAGAGCATGGGCAGGACAACACCTCCCTGGCACTGTTGCCCTGAGAAGTTACAATAGATACAAAATGCATTAAAGTGCATAAACGATGTGTTCTGTTACGGGAGGAGCAGTGCCTCGTGTCCATCCACCCTTTAGCAAACTTCAGGCCATCACTGTCGTGCCAGTAGCTGTCCCGTCCTGCTTACGTAACTGAGATTTTCCATGGTGATTGCTGACTCCCCAACCCCTCTCCAGGCCCAGCCCTCACCACACCAGGCTTTGGGCCTATAAATGTGGCCGCTTCAGATTCCTCATGTCCACGGAATCCCGCGGTGGTCTCCTTCCAGACGCTTCTTTCACTTTGTCAGCTCCCTGTCCTCAAGGCTCACCCACGTTGTCTCCCATTGCAGGATTTCCTCCTTTGAAAGGGCTGAATAGTGAATAGTGTTCCACTGTATGTGCCCCCACCCTGCCCTTATCTGTCCACCCGCTGGCAGCCGTTCAGGCTGATTCTATGTCGTGGTTGTTGTGAAGAGCAGAGGGATGAACATGGGGTAAGATCCTCATTTCAGTTTTGGGGGATGAACACCCAGAAGTGAAATGGCTGGATCATCGGATGGTTCTATTTTTCTGTTTTGAGGTGCCTCCATACTGTTTCCATAGTGACTGCTCCACTCACATCCCCGTCCACAGTGCCTGGGCCTCTCCTCATCCTCACCAAGACTTGTCTTTTGTTTTTCTGATAATAACCATCCTGGTGGACATGAAGTGATATCTCCTTGTGGTTTTGACTTTAATTTCCCTGATGATTGCTGAATAATCCTAATCACCGATGAGCCTTACATTATTGCATTGACCTCACGTGATCCCAACCCCTGCAAATGCCAAAAGAAATGCAGTTGCTCATGGGTCTTCTTCTCCTCTCTGGTGCCTTGGGGGAGCTGTAGCTGGGGAAGGAGGAGAGGAGAGGGGTGAGCCTGCCAGAGGACCTCATTCCACATGTAGCCCCCCGGAAATCAGTGATGTGCGTGTTCTAGGAGGTTCTGGTTATCACCTTACGTCCAGAAGGGAAGAAACAGACACTAGGGCTCTAGTAAACTGTCCAGGTTTTGGTGCCACCAAGTGTCTGGTGTGAACCCGGACTGGCCTGCCCCGAAGCAGCTGCCTGTACACCCCCTATTACCAGTGATTGTGGGGCTCCGAGCCTGGGAGCGAGGTTGGTCGCATCCACTGACTATTAGGCCCGACCCTGCACAAGCACTTGAATAAAGGCTCCACACTTCTCTTTCCAATCCTCGCTCTGGGCCCTTCTCCCCATTACTGAGTCTCATCATGCCCACCACACGGCCCCTGCTTCTCAGAGCCCTGCCTGGGGCACCTCATTGGAGGCAGCCACCTCTCTCTCCTCCTGTACCTTTCCCCCATTAGCTCTTTCACAGGGCAGTCCCACTGGACCCACACTGGGATCTCCTTCCCTGGAGTTTGGGGAATCAGCACCCCATTGGCTGGGGTCTAGTCAAGTTCTGTTGAATGAGGGCAGTGGTCGAGCAGCAGGATGGGCAAGAGTAAGGGCTCCAGGGACCCGCGCTCTCTGGCCCATTTTCTTGTTATGAAAATGGGGCGATGATGCTCCCAGAATCATGGGGTCAGTGAGTGGATGAAACAAGGTCATGGGGCACAATGTCAAGGTCATGGGGCACAATGTCTAGGACTAGGTGCATGCGCAGGCAATTGCTTATTTGTTGCTTATATTCCAAGAGGAAAGAGGCCGCGTCGTGCAGTCTTGTTCCGGAGAAGGCTCTGAGGTCTATTTGCAAGTCAAAAGAGAAAATGATGAATGCAAAGAGAAGGCTCTCTAGCTCATAGGCAATCTTTGGGGTCTCAGAGCCCCACCCCCAGTCACCTTTCCCTGCTGCTGGCATTCATCAAACCCCAAACTCCTGGCCCCGTCTCTGGACAGAGCTTTGCAAGGTTGGTGGCTCCTGTCTTTGCTGAATACTAAGGGTGGGGGTTACTAATGGGGAGGGAACGTGCGCCCACACAGAATACAAAACACGCACAGCCCTGTGATGTATAAGCCCTCTGTCCTGCAAATGGCTCCCCATTCCCGTGAACATCAGTTTTGCTGAGAGCTTTAACTAAAATTTTAAATATGCAGAATTTAAGATTACTTTGAAATGCTCCCCCTTTCAAGCCGCTGCAGAAAGAATAGATCCCTTCAGTGGCCCGCATCTGTTGGCCAGCTGGAAGCCGCCTCTCCTGCTCTTGCTTTTAACACCTGCCATTCGTCTCTGCCCAGGCTTTCCTTGATAATTGAGAAGGTGTGTGCACGAGCAGGGTCTCATTCGAGGGCGCCGGGGCTGCCCCCACCCAATGCCCCCACGCTTAGGACGTGCCCATCAGACATGTGCTCGCGCGACAGCTCTGCCGTCCCGTGAGGGGAGGCCCGGCTCTCATTCCTGTGCCGAAAGATGGAATTAGCATTTAAGACGCCATCGTCATAAAAGTTTTCACCCTGCCCAATTCATGCAGGAAGAGGTCAGTGATGGCAAATTAATGCAGAAACCAGCCTCCATCACTCACGAGCAGCGAGGCCCCGAATGCCACGTCTGAAGGCTGCCCCTGCCTGCCTGGCCGGGGGATGTGGCCGTGTGATGCCGGTTCATGTTTGGAATCTTAATCCCGCCTCACAGGGTCCCCAACAGTCCGACATAGACCCTAGCTGCTTACACTCTTGGAGGGCTCCTTGGAAGCTGGGGTGCCGTGGGAGGAGTAAGAGGCACGTGGGGCTGCGGCTGATGCGGTGGTGGTGGCCAGGGAAGGACTGAGTGGTGGGGAAGGTGGGGGGCAGTCACAGCCCAGTCCCCCAAAATACACTGGGCACTCAACAAGGAGGCAAGTGGAGAGTGGGAAGTAGGTCGGGAGCTCCCGGAGAAGCTGCAGGGACCAGAAGATGTTCTGTGGCTGAGGACATCCCAGCCCAGGAGTGGGGATGGCCAAGAGTTCGGTGCTGCCCACTCAGCAAAATCAGCCCCAAATTACTTCATATTGAATTGTTCTCACTGCTGAGAGTCCCGGAGCCAAGCAAACTCATTTTGGATCTGACCTCTGGCAAAATTACCCCTGTCCCTTGGCTCAGTGTTCCCAGTGACAGTCAAAATTCAAGCAGCTCATAATGAGTGCTGGAATCCTCCACACATAAGAACCCATGCAATAGTGACGAGCACAGCGTCCAAGCGCCCCATGCCATCCTTTCCATCCTTCTCCATCTACCATCCTTCTACCCGCCTCTCCTGCCATTCCTCCACTCAGATTTCCTTCAGTCCATCCACCCACCCACCCACCCACCCACCCACCCATCCACCCACCCACCCACCCATCCACCCACCCACCCATTCATCTACCCACGCACCCATCCATTCATCCATCCTCCCACCCACCCACCCATCCATCTACCCACCCATCCACCCATTCATCCACCCACCCACCCATCCATCCACCCTCCCACCCACACACCCACCCACCAATCCATCCGCACACCCACCCACCCATTCATCTACCCACCCACACACCCACCCTCCCACCCACACACCCACCCATTCATCTACCCACCCACACACCCACCTACCCACCCACCCATCCATCCACCCACCCACCCACCCATTCATCCACCCAACCACCCATCCACCCACCCTCCCGCCCACACACCCACCCACCCATCCATCCACCCACTTCCAGCCAGACAGGGCACTGACCCTGGCATTTTGAATTCACCACAACAGATAGGCATCTGGAGACCCCCACAATGTGAAGGCCAAGAGGCCTTTAGAGACCAACATCGAGTCACAGAACAGACCAATGACCCAACGAGGTCGGGCTGGAGTCGGGCTTCGCAACCACCTGCCACAGGTGTGTCCACGCGCCGTGCTGAGAGGCGCCTTCGTGCCAGAGGAGACGTGTGCTCTGTGGGCTGGAGCAGGCTCCATGCAGTTGTGCAGAGGCAGGTTGGATAAGGAGAATAAATAGGCCTCTTATTCCAAGAAAACTGGGCGACCGTGTTCAGAAATAAGCCAGGTAGACGCACGTGGGCATGAAAACACTCCTGCTGGCAGGGGGGCCGCGTCCTCTGGCTTGAGTCCCAGGCAGCCCCACTCCTGCCCTTCATCTGCCCACAGGCAGCGATGAGCTGCTCGCGCCTTCTCGCGGAGGCCAGATCTCTGCGCTGCCCCTGCTCCTTGTCGTGGGTCCCAGACTGGCCGACCTCTGGAGCGCCAGCCCGGCTGGAGGCCGGACCACAGAGGCCACACCACAGAGAAACAAAATGTCCCTAAGCTGTCACTCCCGGGAAGCCCCATGCTGTTGGCGTTGATCTTCACCATCGTGGGCCACGAAGAGGCTTCCCTAATCACCCCCATCGGAAATCAGAATAACTAGTTTCTCTCGCTCTCTTTTTTTAAATCACTGGTTTCATTGATCTTTGTTTTCCTTTAGCAACATGATCTCTGGTGGGGTCGCCAAGACAGCCGTTGGCTGGAATGTCCTTGCAGCCAACATGGAGGAGTGTAGAAGTGCTGACAAGCCCCAGGCTAGCGGCGTTGTCCCTGAGAAATCAAGGTGACCCGCCCCTTTTCGAGCTGACCCCGTTTCTACACCGGCCAGCGCGAGGCCAGCCGGGCGGTCCCACGGTGGCCAGGTATAGCTCAGGGCGTTAGTCCCGTGATGCAGCGCCAGGGCCCAGGCAAGCTCAGTGCTTTTATCAGATCAGCACAATAGTTCAAGGATCGATCATTATGTCTCCCTCCTGCACCGTTTTAATTGTGATATCAAAGGTGCAGTGATCCGTGCTTCAGTTGGAAGGACGTGTCTAGAGCCGGGTGCGAAGTAGTTATCATAGTCATGAGGCTTCACGTGCAGGCCGGGCAGGGGCCCGCTGTTCCCACACTGACCCCTGAGCTGGTCTGCCGCCGCCGCCGCACAGTGACCTCCCTGCCCCCTCGCCGGGCAGCCATGGGTCCAGGGAGGGCTCCAGAGGTTCAGGATGGCCTGAGCTGAGCTGGATGGGCAGGGAGGTCAAGGCGATGGCTGGCTTTGCAGGCTCACCTGGCTCTAGTTCAGAGAAGAGGGGGTCACTCTCCTGACGAAACCACCAGGCCAGCCCGCACAGGTGGGTGTCAGCGTTGTGTGCGGCTCTGACCTGGCCCATCCTCTGTGGGGACTAAGGGTGGCGATCAAAATCCTGGTGCATGATGGGAAAGAAAGTGATTGAATCTGACTTAGAATGATTCCCGCGTTGCCCAAGCTCTCCTTTGGCTTCTTTGACGCCCCTGGAGGAAGCCGGGAATTACCCAGGCAGGGCAGCCTCGCCCACACCGCTCTGCCACGCGCCCACCTGCGGGCCTCTCCTCTGCCTCAGGATACAATGGAACCAGTCCCACGTGACAGACAGGACCCTCTTCTGGGTCAAGTTTCCCGAGTGAGGTCCCTCTGCTTACCAGCTGAGCGGGATGCCAGATACTTGTATTCCATAAAACCGTCACTTTGGGGGGATGCCGCGGACCAGCACAGCAGTAGACGATGAGGCCACCTCAGGGTTGAGAGAAGCGTGCAGGGTGGTCAGGGCGTCGGCGAAAGAAATGACACACAGACACACTTCAAGAGTGAAAATCTGAGTGTAATTTTCCTTAAGTTTGTGACTAGTATATATATGTTTTCTAAAAGCACAGGAATGAATATCAAAGAAATTAGCTTGCTCGCTGGCTCAGTCTATCACTATCAGGGAGGTGATCTACATAACAAGCAATGACCATTATAGAAGAAAGGAGGGAGTTTAGAAAGACAGATAAGGGATTAAAGTTTGTAGTTCTAGGAAGAGGGGATAGGATTTTTAGCATTCTTGTAGTGGCTCTCGTGGTCGTCAATATCTATTGATAAGCTTCTGCCTTTTCAGGGAGCTTCTGCTGCACTTCCTCTGCTTCAGGCTGTTCTCCCACCGCGCGCTGGTGCCCAGCCGGATCTAGGGACCGTGGCGAAAGCCATTCCTAAGATCACTGCGGTGGGAGGTGCAGCAGGTAGGGTTTTGCTGTTCTCCCCCTGCGCGCTGGTTACCCAGCCGGACCTAGGGACAGTTAGCCCTAAAGGTCACTGCAGGGGGAGGTGCAGCAGGGGGACACTGAGGGAAGCTGCTTTCCCTAGTGGGGGTCTCAGACCCTAGCACCCCAACGCTGCTTGACCTTTGACGCCTGTTTGGCTGGGCAGGCGTCGTCTGGAATGGTCCTTAAGTGCTGCTGTGGCTCAAGGGCTCCCAACACATTTACTGAGCACCTGTTCTAGAAAGTTGGGGTCTAAGCCCAGCAGGAAAGGAAAGAGCCGTGTCTGCTTGACGGTCCTCACAACGCTTCCAATCAGGACGCGTCCATGTGGGACTTGGGGGCTCCCTCCGCAGAAGCCCTGCAGCTCCCCCGTGGGCATATGGCTCTGGGCTGCTGGGCCTGACACGTCCTTCACCTGTGACCTAGCACATTGCGCTTCAGCTGCATGAGGGCGAAGGCAGCGTGAGTGTCCGTCTTCGGCTGCTCGGAATCCCTTTCTGCGGCCTGGCAGCTTCTCAAGTTCTCTCTAGGGGCGATGTTCGCCACGGCTCTGCCCTGTCTGGTGGGGACTGAGTATGGAGGCCCGTTTCCTGGCAGCCTGGGAAGCGAAAACCTCCCCAGGCAGATTTCCTGTCAGACGCTTCCTCTTTCTGCTCCAGACATTTGTTTTTACTCCTAGAGGGGATTCTCTGGAGGTGCTTTCTGAAAACATTGACTCTGGAATGAGTAACGTCAGGAGGAAAGAAACAGCCACGGGTCAGGCGCCTCCATGCGCTCGCCCTGCGCGTCCGGCTTTTAGGCCGCTCCTGGCGCGCCGTGCCGTTGAGTTCCCAGGAGCCGACTTGGTCCCTGCCGTGTGCCGTGTCCTCGGTCTTCTCAGCAATTCTGCGAGCTCCCCAAATCCCACTGAGGTAGTTAGCCAGAGGCAGGGCCTGATGAGAAATCTGAATGAAAAACAACAACAAAAAGGAATCGTGTTTTATTATCTTGTAAATCATCCTCCAGCGCCTGCGCTCACGAAACACCTAGTGAGACTTTCGTTCCCACTTGCCTGGTGGGCTCCACACCTCTTGGCGTGACGGAGGGACACCGAGGCAGTGGCGACGGGGCTATTTGGTCAATAAATTGTCATTAAATAAACACCGTTCTAGAATTTGCTCTGGGGGTCGAGACGACAGCTATGAGCCACTGCAGACCCCGCCGTCTCTGCTTGGGGAGCTGGACAAGAAGGAAGCCGTGCTGGACTTTGCAAAGGCAGAGCAGACAAAGGAAGGAGGCGGAGAGGCTTGGGGTTCCAGATGAAAGGGCGTTGGAAGGCAGGAGGAAGTGACTCCATGGACAGTGGGGGGCGTGCTTGGGCTGAGGACCCCAGGGAGGCCAGTCTGGATGATGAATAAAGGGCTTGGGGTGGGGTGGGCTCACTTGTCGGGGGCCCTCAGGCTCTAGTATGACTTTCAGCTTTCACTCAAGGGAAGCCAGGAGCTGGGAGGTTTGAAGCGGGGAGCGCCCGCCCGTGATGACTCGTGTTTGACAGTGCTCAGGTGTCACCCCCATGGTGTGCCCACCCAGCCCCCGCAGCTCCAGAGTGGCCGGTGGGCAGGGAAGGGGCCCGGGTCTGCCTCTTGCTTTGATGTCTGTGTCCCTTGTGGAGGATAATGGCACAGAGCATTTTGAAATCAAAGTATATTGTTAATATTTCATGTGAGACTTTCCAGTGTTGCTACTTAATTTGTAGCAATAAGTATGAAAATATGTGCTCGCACATGTAAATTAAATTCTTTGAAGTCAAGTAGCTATCTGAAGGGCTGTTGAGGACTCTTTGCATAATACAAGTGTGTACCCCTTTCTCTCCAGAACCTGGTTGGCCCTGCCATAGCCGAGTACCGACTGCATGCAGGGACGTGCTGCTGCCTCTGGGGAGATCCCCCTGCCAAGTGATCAGAGGGGGGCTGAAGTCGGCGGGAAGGATCTCCTAGACTGGGGTGCATCAACCTCAGTACATTGATGTTGGGGGGATAATTCTTTTTTTTTTTAAAGATTTATTTTTATACAAGAGCTGGGGTATGGGCCAGAGATGCGGGCATGAGAGGATTCACCAGAGACAGAGTGGGAAACACAACAGGCAGATTGACCCAAGTACACTGCTGAGGGAGCAGTGGGCAAGACAGGAGAGGTCTGCTGCGCCATGTGGGCTGCTCCCTGGCTGGCCGGGAATCGAACTCGTGCTGCAGAGGCTGTGGATTGCTTCATAGGTTGTGTCTTAACCCCAACCTAGTTGGGCAGATAATTCTTTGGGGGAAGTGTCCCCAACACTGTAGAATGTCAGCTGCCTCCCTGGCTTCTACCTAGCAGCCTTCCACAGCACCTCCTACCTAAACCAGATGTCTCCAGGGCAGCTGTCCCCTAGATGATGAAATAGCCCCAGCTGAGCCCCACTGTATCCAGACTGAACAACAGTAACAGGAGGGCAAACCTGGTTTCTTTTTTCTTGGTCATACGAAAGGACAGAGTCCGCCAACGGGCACGGGGACCGGGGCACACAGCGGTTCTGGGTCTCCTTTCTCATCCTGGTCATGCCATTCCTCAGCTGAGCTAGAGAAGGTTGCTCCGTGGAGGAGGTTGCTGTCCTCAGAGCTTATGTTGCTTATTTCCATTCACTCAGCAGTAAATCTTGGGTGGCTCTGATGTGCCGGGCACTGAGGCAGATTCAGGGGTGAAGGGAGCATCAGCACGAGCCAGACACAATCCCAGTGACAAGTCCAGTGCTCGTGCAAAGTGCTATGCCGGGGGCACACTCAGGTGCTGGGAGGAGATGGGGAGCAACACTCCAGCACCCCACAGGAGGGAGCGGCCAGGGTGGGGCCTCCTGTGTATAAGCCAGAGCTGGGGTAGGTCAGCTTGCAGGGGACATGGGGCTGGGGTGGTGAAAATGGTGGAGAGCAGCAAGTTGAAAGGCCAAGGACAAAAGGAGGGCAGTGCTCTCGGAGCAGGGTCGCTGAGCTGGAAGGTCCCCATGGACCGAGAGCAGATGGACCCTGATGAGTTGGAGCAGAGCCAGAGACGACGTCACATCTATGCTATATTAGTCGTATGGAAGGATCTTTACTACAGTTAAGACTGTGTGAAGTGGTTTTAGCAAAAATGATCCATAAGATGGTCAGACTGAAATCACCAAGTCGGGGGCTCTTCTTCATGACAGATGCCACTAAAAATAAATATACCATATGTCATCATTACCATAATAAACAATCAACATTTATTAATTCCTTGCATGCACAAAGCACGGATGGCAACAATAGATGGAGAAGAATACTTGAAACAAACATGACTTCACCCACTCAGCAAATATTGATTGAGCACAGACGTGTGCCCGGCGCGTGCCAACCTCTAAGGATGCACAGCCACATCCACATCGTCCCAACCCCAAGGAGCACTGGGTCTCACAAATCACAAACAACGACTGTCTTTGTCATCTTGAGGATTGCCTGCAAATTGATAAGAATTTTACTAAGATTTCGCTGTGTCGATGCACAGAAGACAAAGGAACTATAACTAAAATACAGAAATTCAACCTCATTAAAATGAAATTAATTCACAACGTGTACATAGGAAATGAACATGAGCTAATGTCCAGTGGTCATTTAAACTAGTAAGATACCCTGGGGAGAAATAATTCAACAGGAGGCAAACATATATCGGAAGATGTTCACTGCAGTGTTCTGTAGCTTAAGAAAAATAACAGTGCACGCTTAATAGTCGGGGGAAGGTTATATAAATCTTGGTAAAACAATCTAATATTATGTTCACTTGCAATAGAAGTTGTGAAGTTGCAATAAACAAACCTTGCTATAATGCTTATGCCCACATTAAAAAGTAATCATCAATTGGGGCCTCCTTGGTGGTGCGGGTTGAGCGCCGCACTGTGAAACTGCCCGCAGCCTCTGCGGTGCGTGTTCAATCCCGGCCGACCGTCGAGAATCCCACAAGGCGCAGCAGACCTCTCCTGTCGTGCCCACTGCTCCCCTCAGCAGTGTATTTTGTCAGCCTGCCTGTTCTGTTCCCCGCTCTGTAAAAAAGTAATCATCAATTAAACGTGATGTAAAGAGCAGGCAGAAATACATTGACTTGATAATTGTTGAGTTAGTTGGGAATGTAGTTTAATCCCCCTTCCATTTGCTGAAATTTAGAAAATGTTTGTGTGATTGTTAAGCCATTTAAACCTGAATAGATTTTTAAAAAATGATTAACAATGAGTCTGTCTAGCCTGTTCTCCTCCCTAACCAGACAAAGGACTCCGGATTGGCCGGATTATTTCCCTGTGCTCCCTCCACCCGCTGTGAAGGCTCTTCTATTTCTTCTCACTCCTGTGATGGAAAATACAAGAATGGATCAAGGAAGGGAGCAGGAAGGTGCTTAAGAAACGATGCTCAGGAAATACCAATGAAATAGTGCAATTATTTTATAATTCCTTCAGTTTCCATGGACATTAGCCCATTTATTCTTTGGCTCAAGACATTGTTGAATCACATGGGAGATGATTTGGTAACATAAATTTATAGTACGGTTTAATTTTTTAGTGAACTAAAGCAAAAAAAAATGTCTCAAACAGTCAAGACAACCTGGAATTGGTGCAAGGACAGACTAGACAGGCTCGCAGATCTGCATCGCCTGCCGCGGGACAGAGGGGCCTCAGCAGTGATGTGGGGAAAGTCATTCTGAGTCAGTTGGAAAAACACAGAAAATTCAGTTCCAGGTGGGTTGTAAAATGACCTCCATGTAAAGGCTAAAGCAACTATCTCTTGGAAGAGGACATGAGGAAAAAATGCATGATTGAGGGGTAGGTACAACAAAACAAAACAACAATGAGAATGTTTAGTTGGGTTATTTTGAAATTAAATCACAGTTGAGAACTCCTCCTTGTCAGACACCATCTAAGATAGTAAACAGGCAAGCCGCATAGCAGCAGAAGATAACTGTGGTGGACAGACTGGTGGGTGGGTGGATGGGTGGGTGAAGAGATAGTGGTCAGATAGATACCTGGCTGGATGGATGGATGGATAGATTATAGATTGATCTAAGAAAGAATTTGATTCCAGAGTGCATAGAGAATTTCTATAAATCATAAGGAAAGCAACCCCATTCTTGCAAGGGCCAAAGACTTGAACAGGTCCTTCACGGAAGAGGATATTCAATAGCCAGCAAATATATGAAAAGAGTCTCAAGATCATTAATCATCAGGGAGATGCAAATTAAAATAAAACTGCAATGAAATATCACTCGCACGAATGCCTCAAACGAAGCTGACATATGAGAGCTGGTGAGGACTAGGAGCTGCTGGAACGCCCGGGGAGTGCGGGCCCGCACAGCAGTCTTGGGAAACTCTAGACCAGTTAGTACTAAAGCTGGGCTCAGGCCAGGCCCTGTGGCCAAGGGATGCAACCCTAATGTATATTCTCACGGGGAAGTGTGCCTTCGTGTCCCAGAAGACAGTGAGGACAGCAGCGCTTGTCATGGGCATTAAGGGCAAATGTCCTAAATGTCTATCAAGAGTGAAATGGAGAAGCACATGGTCATGGTGGAGAGGAGCAAACACACCTGCCACACCTGCCCGGTGGTGGAGCAAAAGGAATGCCCAGGCGTCTGTCTGACACTTCCACGTCTACAGGGCTCAAAGCCAGCGAGAGGAATCTGGTTCTGACTGAAGTCAGAATGATTGACTTGGGGGTGGGGAATGGTAAGGAGGAGAAGGCGTGAGGGGCACATATGTTTTGAGGTTCAGTGGAGGGACCCCCAGACGTGCTCACCTTGCAGACGTGGCCATGCTTTACATTGTGCTTTGCTCCTCTCTGGATGTGTGTGTCTTGTGTCAATAAAGAGAAATGCAAGTGGTTTGACTTATAGGAGGAAAGACTATGGTGTTTGATTAGTGTCGTAAGCAAACAGGATTTTATTTAAAATAAGGAAGGAGAATTCTAATTTATACCCAGTAAGTGGCAGAACAAGCAAGCATAACTTAAAGGAATGGAGAATGTGGACAGGCAGAAAGAAGAAATTACTGAGAATAATGATGATTCCACAATGGTTGGTGGGGGGAACCTTCAAGAAGGTAACAGTGTCCCCCGCAAAGTCAAGAGCAACACTAGATAATATTTTTCACTGATTCTGAGACCCACATTTTGTCATGCTTTAACTTTCCTGAGACCTAAGTGCATCATATGGTCCATAGCCCTGACAAGTCATGGGTGTGTCTTTCTTTCTTAGGCCCAGAAGATATTGGGGCATTGATATGAGATGGTGAGATTGAAAGGCAGCCTCAATGTGATGAAATATGGTAATAAAACCTCTTTTGGCTTCAAGATTCCCTTCTAAGCCTCATGGTGAGGGAAGCTTATTCCCTTAGGAGAGCATTTTCTATCCCTCCTGAGGGCTGTTCCGCACGCGGGTCAGAGGGCCCTCATCCATTACGGGCACTCAATAAATATTAAGCATCAGCTGCGGCCCACAGCCAGCTCGGAATAAAAATTGGCATACGTTAACCTTTATTGCTCATAGATCTTGTGACTGACGATCTCTCGCGTTCTCTCTCCCCCACCTGCTCTCGCACGTGCTCACACACTTTATAATGCACGTTTGTAATGACAAGCCCTGTGGGCAGAGACATCTCTGCAGAGATACAGAACGGGATGAAGGAGACTCGGCCATGCAAGAAGGTTGCTGCCCAGGCAGGACGCAGGCGGGCCCAGGTCCCGACATCAGAGCTTGCCCAGCTCAGGCTCAGGAGCCACTCAGGCAGCTGAGACCCAGTTTGGGGAACTGCTTCTCCCATGCAGTGAGTGGGGGGCTTGTGTGCGGGTGTGTGTTCATGCCAGCCTGACCATCCTGCCATGGGAAGCATGGTCCGCTCAACCCAGCGGTTTGGAAGGTTCCATGGAAGGTGTCTGTCAGCAGCTGGGTGGGCGCTGGTGGCTTGCCGCGGGCCGGGGGCACACTGCGTCCTGTTCTTGTTTTCTTGCATCTGCAAGCAGAGGATTCTTTGCCCTGGCGCCGGGAGAAAGGAGTGGGGCCAAAGCCCTGCTCTCAGGACACGGCCTCGTTGGAGGAATTCTTCACATTTCCTCATATCGGGTGGGGCTCGGGGCCCAGAGCAACTGGGGGAAATCAGAGGGGGGCAAAGAATATTAGCCTGACCGCTATCAAGGCATTTCTACTGTTTAATTGTGCACAATCCGTGTTTCTTACTTTGCCCCTTTCTGGGGTGTGAGAAACAGGAGGAAGTTCTCTGGGTGGGAATTCAGTCACTTTGGTTTTCTGGCAGCGCATGGTGCCTGGCAGTCTCAACAGAGACACGTTCCACGGGCTTCCGTCCCCCGGCGTCGTCCAGGAGAGAGTAAATCCCTCCCTTAGCAACGGGACATGCAGAAGCGAGAAGCGGGTCTCACACCAGAACCGCGGCCTGCTCTGCGGCACCCGAGGTCGCTGGATCAAGGAGGGAAGACTCGCAGTTATTTTTCTTTCTGCCTGAGATTCAGTTAGACGAGACCAGCAAAGAGCAAGGAGCAAAGGTTTTGCTCCTCAAGTGGCACGAATTGCCACAAACTTGGCTTTGGTCGTGAATGACCATTCATTAAGGAGATGGATCCTGCGGGCCAGCCCAGCCAGGAGCACAGCCCAGAGACCTGCCTGCCCTCCAGAGTTATGTCAGTGGACAAAGCGCCACCGCGTGAGAGCTGGGGGCTGCCAGGGCCCGCGATGCACAGCTGCCCTGAGCCTTTGCCCTCAGCTACTGTGCCCTCCTGCGTCTGAACCTCCCCAGCCCAGGGTCTCCTCGGCAAGGCTGCTGCCCTCAGGCACGCGTGCTCATTCAGTGAGGTGGGCAGATGCCTCCTACCTTATGCTCTTCAGAGGCCTCAGGGCAGCTCCATGGGGGTCTCCTGCTACTTGTTGGGACAGAAATCACCTACTGCATGTGCTGCAGAATTAGGAGCACCTCTGGTGGCAAATGCTCAACTATACGTTCAAAAGTCTTTGGTTTAAGGGAGAGGCAGGCAGATTTGGATGCACGTCTGCAGGGGGAGTTTATTGACCCCCAGGATAGGCCCACGACTGCAGCCTTGGAAGGAAGGCCCATGCAGACGTGGGCAGCAGAGGATGGAGAGCCTTGGCTCCCGGTGGAGCCCAGCACGGGTGGTGGTGGGGGGGTGGGGGAGTCATCATCCAGCAGAGATGGCCTCATTTGTGCCCCAGACAGTGCCAGTCCCTCATCTAGAGGAGAGCCCCCCCATCTAATAGGGCAGGGCTCTCAAGAGCCCCCCACCACTGATGCCAAGTCTTGAACACCAGCAGAGGCGGTGGTGTCCTGGTGGGTGGTCCCCAGCTTGTGGCCGTGTTGGAAGCCCATGGAAACTGCTATGAGGCACCCCTGGGTCTACACCCACCTGCTGACCCCAGGGGGGCGGTTCCACTCCTGCCAGGACTCCTCCCTCTCACGGCAGCCTGAGTGGAGACATCTCCCCAGTGGGGTCCAGATCATTCTAGCTCATCTTTGGGTCTTCACAGTGCCTTTCACAGCCCAGGCACTGAAAAAGGTACATCATCAGCGCTGAGCGACTCAAAGAAACCTTAAGGAGATTTGATTTGAGAGTAAAATATGAGGAAATTAAAACTATGAGTCAAACCAGATAATTGTATTTGGATTTTAGATTTTACAGCCTTGTTTCAAATATCTCCTCCTTTGTAGATAATGGTTATCGACATCATATCATGAAATATTACCAGTGAGTGTAATGACTGGACTGGGGCACCATGGCAGGCCTCTGCCTTTCATTCAAGGGGGGAGAGGAGCCTGGCTGGTTTACGACGCAGCCCAGCTGGGTGGTGGGTGATAGATTGCTGTAGGAATGGCCTGCAATGAATCATGTCTCCCTGCAGCCGTGCCCTTGGTGCTTCCTCCAGTGACTCGGGACGGGGCTGCGTGACTTGCTTTGGCCAAAGGGACATTAGCAGCCGTGCTGCCAGTAGGAGCTGGAAGGCCCTGGCAAGACGGGGCTCATGCCTCAGGTTTGGAGAAACTGTGCCTCCATGGGAACAAGCTTTGGGGAGTGAGCACGTGGAGTGAGCCCCAGGATCCGTGGCGGGAACCTGACTCATCAGGGAGGCCATTCCAGACGCTCTAGGCTCAGCCCAGCCAGGCCAGACTGGGGGCGGGGGGCATCCCGCAGATGTGCGCAGTCACGTGGAGTAACAAACACCTCCTGCCTCGGGACACTGATTCGCAGCGCTTGGCCGCACTAGGAGGGCCCCGAGACGCAGCTCAGCCCAGAGCTAGTGGAGCCAAAGCTGCTGCCGCATTTCTGAATGACATCAGGTATCGTCCGAGGATGCAGCTCTGCTAGACAGACACCAGGGCCCACCCAACTGCCTTTTCCCAACACCCTGCTGCTGCCGTGGGGTCCCCGGCCCAAGGAGGTTAGATGTGCGCTGGGAACCCCAACTCTTCCACGTGATCCATGAGGGACAGCACGTGGGTGGGATCCCTGACTGCCTTTGTGGGGCCCACGGGGCTAGGCTGCCCATCTGCATTTACGGAGTAAACGATAAGCAGGTTCTCGTGGGGCCGCAGCCCTGCTCGGAGGTAAACCGCCAACCCTGGCTCGTGGATAAACTGGAGACTTGTCTCCTGGGAGCAGGGTCCCCTGCACGGCCTGCAGGCTTTCCTTCAAGGTCACGTACTGCGGGGTGACTTATCCTGACGGAGAAGTCTCTGGTTGCTTCTTTCTAACAACATCTGGCAAGAGTTAGTTTGTCTACAGTGATTTAAACGGGGCGGGGTGGGGGGCGGGGGTCACTCTTCAGAGAACTTGGCTTTTAACTTTCTTTGTATACTTTCGCCACTTGATTGAGTCATTGCAAGTTCTTGTGAAAGTAGATTGAAATGTCCGTCTTTGGCCCTTGAGCACCTTTCACAGGTGGCGAGGTGCGCTGTGACGGCTTTAGGGACGAGGTGTGCCCGGGCTGGCCTGAACACCTGGCGAGGAGGGGCTGCCGGCCTTCCTGCGGATACCCCCTGCACATTAATACTAATCGGGGCGTGTGAAATCCAACACTGGGGACGCCTCGCCAGATACCAGCCTCAGCTCTCACGGCCAAGGCTGCTTAGTATGTACCATGCCGTGGCTGCTTCGAGGGTTACTTTGCTCTTAGAAACCACTCGGCTACATTCTAACGAGCTAGAAGCTGAAAAGTGTTAATTGACTGCTAATTATTGACAGCACACACGCAGCAAATTCTTTCTTTTAGAAATGCATGGCTGTTGGCAGTCTTTCACAGAGTTTCCAGAAAAAGACTGTTTTTGATGCTAAGTATTTCTCAACCAAAATGTTGGGGTTTGGGTAGTTGGGTCATGACAAGCAGAGAATCATCCAGTGTTGAACTAGTTGGCAAAACTAACAGCCACTCTCGAGATCTTGGGAGCTAACTTTCGGCACGTCTGTATCACAGCAGACAGCCACCCCCATTCTGTGGCATCCCCCCAAATTCTGAGCCTCGTTGGCTGGCCAGCACATGGGCCATGGAGGCATGTCATGGGGTCCCAAGTGCGGGGTTTTGGGCACAAAGACACTGGCTTTTTTGCAGACGAATGATGTGTCTTTGCCTTTTCTCTTGGTCCTGACAAGCAGAACTTTCTACGAGGACGGCTCTGCATTCTGCCGGCACAGTCCAGGCTGTGAGCCCCTGAAATGCGGCCAGTGTGACATCTAGGCTACAATTTAAATTTGAGGCACCACCTATGCTGAGGGGCTACCACAAGGACAGGGAAGAAGGCAAATTCCATGCCTCGGAGGAATTTATCTTCACTTTTACTGTGCTTTTTGGGGCCGCATCTGCTCAGCACCCTTGGCACTTGGAGAGAACTCCAAAAATTGCCAGGTGCCAGGGAAGGCTTCTAGAACAATGCCTCAAACGTGAGGGACTTCTGTGGGAAGTCCAGATGGTTGGCTGAAAACACCTTCAACAAAACCCCCTCCCCTACAAGTGTTTAAAGAATGGAGAGCTGTAATCAGAAAGACGGAAAGCAGGATGTGCTGCGGAGGGTGCGGAGAAAGCGGAGCCCTCAGACACCGACAGACACCACCGGTGGGGGTGTGAAATGGGGGAGCTGCTTAAGAAACAGGCCGGCACTTCTCTGACCCTTAAACAGAGTCCCCACACCACCCAGCCGTCCCGCCCCCGAGGAATGGAAACACGTCCTCCCAGAACCGGCTCTCGGGGGTGCACAGAGCGTTACCCATAATGACTAAGGGGCTGGAGCAACACGGCGTGTGCCCACGCTGGGGTATGTCCCGGCAACATGAGTGAGTGACGTGGATGCTCCGGCCCGGGTGCCACTTGACGGCAGCGCGCTCTGAAAGCCCCGCGCCAGGGACCGCGCTGCATGAGTTCACCCGCCCGAGCTGTCCGGAGCCGGCGAGTCTGTGGGGCGAGCGGCTGCCGAGGGCCGGGGGATCGGAGCGAAGTGGGGTGTGACTGCTGATGGACGTGACCTCCCTTTTTGGAGAGATGAAAGTTGCTAAAACTGATTTTGTGGAGATGGTTGATCAAGTCTGTGAATTTACCAACAGCCACTGATGTGCGCAATTTAAGTCGGTGAAGTATGTCGTATGTGACTTATATTTTAATCAATTATTTATTAAAAAATAACATAAAAGAAAAAAAAAGAAAAATGGAACAAATGTGGAGGCTCCCAGCCCCCACGGGTCCCAGGCGGGTCTGGGGAGCAGGCGGGCGGGCGGGGAGCGCCAGGCGGGCTGGCGAAGCTCCCCTGCTCCCTCAGTCCGTGTCTGCTTTTCATGTCTTAACTGTGGTGGGTGGAGTTTGATTATAACTATGGATTAAAATAATGACTCCAAGAGGCAATTAATTCCCATTCCAAAGTGTTTTTGAAGCGTTTGATTTAATATGTGGATGGAATTAAAGCGAAATTTCATTTATCATTCACTCATCCAACCAATATTTAATTAGTGCCCACTCTAAGCTGGGGACTGGCCCCGACCCCGGAGGGCAGTGTGATCAGGACAGAGCGGCCCGGCCTCCCCGAGGGCGCACACCGGCGCTGGCCGGCAGGAAGGAGACAGCACTCGCTCCAGCTGGACATTCTAGGAAAGTTTAAAAAAGGGCGCTTTGGGGACGCGGGGCTGGGGGACGCTGCAAACTTAGGGCTGTCTCCAGCGCTTTCCAGTCCAGTCGTGGTGAGCGAGGCTGGGTCATGATGGAGGCTTGGAGGAGAGAACGGGTGACCTATGGGATCTGGACTCAGCCGCCCTAGAGGGGACCCCGAGGCAGAATCAGGGGAGTTAATGCCCCAATGTCTCTCCCTCCTGTATCCTATCTGTGGTGCCTTTGGGGTGAACCCAGCTGGCAGCCAGAGGCAAACGAGCCTGTTAACATGTTCCGTGCAGGTGAGCCTGCCAGGGCCAGCACAGGGGCAGGAGGGCAGTGGAACTGGCTACGGGAGATGTGCCCAGCATGGGGGTGCAGTGCACGGGTAAGAGGATGCGCTCCAGTCCAGACATGCTCAGCATGAGCTGCCCCGGGAAGGTTGCTCAGGCAGAGCATGGTTCTGGGGGCGTACACCTGGGTTTGTTAAACTGGGGATCAGATGACTTTGCACTTTTTGCTCAGTGAGCCTCACAGCTCACTCAGAAGACACCAAAGTCTGTACCCCAAAACTGCACTGCCCTGAGTGGGCACACTGGAGCTTGAGTTCTCTCTCCTTTAGTTCAGGATGGTTCGTTGGGGTCTCAGCAGTGGTCCTTTCTTCTTCAATTCAAGGTAACGTTAGTAGAGAAACTCTTTGACACGGCAAATGAATTTATATTGTTTCATTTTTTAAATTTTCCTTTGTACCCCCTCCGATTCTGTTTTAGCGGGAGGGGCGTCGGTCTGGGTTTCTGCTTGCACCCCCACTCTTGGGCCATCAGGGCTTCTAGCCCCAGACCCTCATCAGGCTTAGTTTCTGAGCCCAGTTCCAGAGGTGGTGACGGCACGCCTGGCGGGCTGCTCGGGGGCTGCACCTCCCAGGCAGGTGTGACGTCAAGGTGCCAGCGGGAAACCAGGAGACCTCGGAGCCCACCTTCCTCCTTGGCCACAAAGGCTGGGTAGGGTGTTCCCCAGGACTGGGGCTGGGGCCGGGGCCCTTGTTGCTGCCACCTCCCCAGAACCACAGGCAGCTAGGCCGCAGGCAGGCGCTGCTTTCCAGGGCCTCCACTGCAGCCCTCCCTGTCTCCTGCTGGGCTGGCCCAGTGATGGGGAGCAGAGCGTCAGCGTCGGCATCGGAGAAGCCCAGCCCCCTAGTGTGGCCTCTGGTCTAGCCGCAGAAGGGCTTGCTCTAGGGGGGGCATTCACAGCATCCACATTCATGGCTGTTGGCCCCGATTCGGCCTCTGCCTAGCACAGACAGGAAGCGAGCGTTTTCCAGAGTGAAGTTGCTTTTTCCTTCTTTGTCAGTTATAAGGTTTAGAACGGCCGTCAGTGAGGAGCAGGACGGAAGACACGCGCGACATCCATGTGACCAAGTTCTTTGTGACTCGTGGGATCCCTTTACCAGGAATCTCCTTCACAGGGAGCTCTGCCTTCCCCCTGAGCTTTCCTGGGGTGGCGCCAGATCAAAGGGCGCGCCAGAGTGAAATGTGTGTTTTATGTAGGGATGGCGTGACCCCGTCCCAAGACCCATGAATAGAAAACTCTGCATCCCTCTCGGGCCCCGTTATGAAAATGTGCCTTATCTTTACCTGATGAAACTGTCGGCTCTTATTAAAATGGATCCACATAGCTAAAGAAATTCCAGCGTGGTGGAGCTCACAGAGAAGAGCAGATAAAGTGTTACTCCGTAAAATCTGAGTCTATTATCAGAACTTCAGCCTCCGACCCTCAGGATGCAGAGCGATGCGGTAAAAACCAATTGTCTCTTTCTCTGGCTTCTAAAAGGAAAACGTCCTCAAATGGTTCTGCCAGCGTCCGGGGAAGACGCTGCTGCTACCTTTGCATTTCTCTGTTTTATAGATTGTCTTTCCTGTCTTGAATAGATGAGGTGCTCCCTGAAGACTGAACACTTTTTGCTCATGCAATGTTCTATCTTTTCAAATAGTGCACATGGTTGGACTTGCATTTTGTTTTCCTTCAACTGAAAATAAAGCCTGAGAGAGGAAGAGAGGGCTCCAGACAGCCCAAGAATTCTGGCAGAAATCTTGCCTCCGTCACCTGGTGGGACTTGGGGCTGTGGAATGTGGCTCAGACAGGGACTCCTGGTGACCTTCAGGCAGGTGAAGTTCAGGGCTGGGGGTTGCTGAGGAGTACAGAGGGCTCCTCCCGTGGCGTCCAGGGTGGACAGAGCTGGCCAAGGGGTGTCAGGGCGGGTAGCAAGGGGCCTGGAGAAGGAATGGGTTTGCTGCAGAGTCGTTTTGGGACAATGGCTACAAGCCCCTTCCTTCCTCTCCAGCGTGTCCACCTCACCACCAGCCGTTGAGGACCCTGCGTCCCCCCAGCTTAGCGTCCAAGGGGCAGGCAGCCTGATGCAGGCTCTGATGGGGCTGGGGCACTGAAGAACAATCCAGTCGTGGCTCAGAACTTAACCTGCAAGTGAAAACCAGGCTTTCATCGGGGGTCTGAGGGTGTCACAGGCAGCCCCACCGCGGCCTGGGCGTGTGAGTCCCTGCGTGGGAAATCAATGCAGAACTCACTGCGAATTCTGTCATAACTAGAAAAATCACCTTATTCTATTAAAACTTAGAATCATTTAAATCAGATGAGATAACTGGTACATAAGTGCACCAAAATGGCAAAAATCTAGAAAAAAAGCATGTGTGAGCTCGAGCATCATAGGCTGCTCTTTGGGGGGAAATAAACCTGCACCCTGGTCCTCAGCGTCCTGGCATTAGGATAAGAAATTGCCTTTGTGAACAAGGCATACGCAGTACCTGGGCCTGCAATCCTGGTAAATGCTTAGCAGATGGGGGCGCCTCCCTGTCTCCAGGGGAGGTTGAAATGCAGACCATAGGCGGGTTTTCCGGACGGGGTGGGCGCCAGCCATCTCTGCAGGCCCCCCGGTTCAGGGAGTGTGGGTTGCTCAGTTGCCGCCTGCATGCCCACGAGCTTCTCCCCGCGTCTGTCTTTTGCTCCCCGAGTGCCTCTTCCCTGTACAGGTCACAGGTTGCCACACACACCGGGCCTCAGCAATGTTTGGGCCTGATGGGCCTGACAGGTCGCCCCAGGGATTGTCCATGGCCCCTCCCAGGGAAAACTGAGACCCACCTGTGCTTGGCACACAGACGCTGGGGGATCTGGCCTCCTGCTGTGCCCCAGCCCCCAAGGAAAGTCCCCACTGCGTGCATGTGCACACATGCGCACGCGTGCACACACACCCCCCCAGTTCCCCAGCATCAAGTCCTTTCTGTGCTTTAATCTCACTAATTTGACTGCCGTGGCCAATAAGAAAATGCTTGGGGGAAATCATAGACAATCACTGCTTCGAACTTCAAATTTTTCTCCCTGATGAGATGGCGGAAAGCAGAGGATACCATCCACCCCAGAGCTCTGCTCTGAGAGGAAAACAAAGGCATAACGTTTCCCTGGACACAGCAGGAAGCGGAACTTCCCCCCACGCTGCGTGGTCTTTTCCCCTTTCAGAGATGGAGCTAGTGTTTGTTGCATAAGGAAAGAAAAAGGCACTTTAATTAATAGTAACAACTGGAAGGGGATTAGTGCCCAAATCCCCCACCACCAGTTTTTCTAATCCACCTCTAATTGCCCACGCAGCCTGGCGAGTGCTGGAGCGCGCGAGGCCCAGGGCGGCCCTGAGAGGGGGCCCCGGGAGGCAACCTGGGGAGGCAACCTGGGGAGGCAACCTGGGGAGGCAACCTGGGCGCCCAGCACCTGTCTCCGCCCGCCCGCTGGGCAGAGCTGCCTCCGGCCTCGTCCAGAGCAGGACCCCAGTGTCCTTCACTCCTGCGCGGGGCACAGGGACCCGACAGCAGGTCCCTGAGGTTTGTTAGGCGGTGGCCACGCTGAACAATGGTCAGAAGCAGGGAAACTATCTGTTAATTGAGGGGGAGGCAGGAGAAAGAAAAAAACAATCAGCCCTACGCCCCACCCCCGACCCTGTCTCGGCCCTGGCCGCCCCGCCCGGGAGCGAGAGGTGGAGACGTGTTCTAGCAGCCCCACTCATTTCACTCCCTCTGCATGCCCTGCTACATCAGCTGGGAGCCGCGAGCTGGGGGTGGCTTCCCCTCAAAGAGCAGCTCGGATGTCTACCGCCCGCGGGGCGAGGTGCTGCAGGACAGGTGCGGGGCGGGAGGTGCCAGGTGCGTGGATGTTTAAATCGCAGCCTGTGGGCTGGCCTAGCTGGGGCGGGGGTTGGCTCTAAATATCTGCTTCCAGGGGATCTGGCATTCAAAGACACCCATTGCCATGTGGTCAGATTATAGGGTGCTCAAAGAAGAGATGTCAAGGGCAGATCGGCTGTTTCTTTCTCTCTTCCAAGAAAAGTGCAGAGGCCATGACTGCAGCCCCCGCTCGGGAGGGTCGGGGAGACAAGGAGCTCCAGGGGAGTGCGGAAGAAAGGGCGCTAAGAGGGGGCTGTCCTGGCCCAGGGTGGGCTCTGCCTCGCCCTTGGGAGCTCTTGGGGCAGGACAAAGAGTGGGTCCTGTTTTATGCTCCTTCCTTTTTCTGTGGGGTTTGCAGAGCCGCAGCTCCGGGGAAAGACCTGGAAAGGAGCGGATAGCCCCGAGGCCACTCTCCCGGATGTCCTTGAGGGGACAGTGGAGTGGGCCGGCCATGGGGCTGGGTTGTTAGGAGAATATGGTTCTAAGCCAGCCTCCCTGCTCTCTCCACTCCACTCTCAGCGCCCGGGAGGCCATTTCTCACGTGTGTTTGCTCTGTCACCTCCCACTTCTGAGCGTGCTGAGCCCTCCGCCTGCAACCTCCATCTGCCCCTCTTCATGGCTGAGTAATATTCCATCTTGTGGCTGTGCCGCTATTATCAACATCCTCATACAAGTCAGTGGATGGACAGAGGTTTTCAACTCTCTTTTGGCAAATCCTTAGGAACAGAATTGCTGGGTTATGTAGAAACCATGTGTTTAAACTTATAAGAAATTTCCAAACTTCAATTTAGCAAAGTGAACTGTACCACCTCACGTTGCCCACAGCAGCATGTAAAAGTCCAGATTCCTCCTCAGCCCTGTCCACGCTGGACATGGGCAGTGTTGTGAGTTAAGCCATCCTTGTGTCTGTCTAGTGAGGTTCAGGGTTGAGGTTTAATTTGCATTTCCTGATAACATCTTTTCATGGGCTCATTTGTCATTCGTCTTTCTTTATGAAGTGTCTTATTATGTCTTTTTGCTCATTTCTTAAAATTGAGTCATTTATCTTCTTGAGTTATAATTTTTTTATTTAATATGGGTACAAGTCTCCTGCCAAATATTCATAATGCAAATATTTCCTTCCAACCGGCGGCTGCTTCATTTCTAATGGTATCTCTCAAAGTGTAGGAGATCTTGATTTTGATGAGGTCCAATCAATTTCTTTTATGGTCAAGTGTTTTAGGGTTCGGACTAAAAATCTTTGCCACCCCAAGACCCAAAGGCTTTCTCGGATGTTTTGTCCTGTTAGTTTATCATTTTCACTCCATGCTGAGTCCTGTGATTCAGTTCAGTGACATCTGTGTACGGTGTGAGGTAAGGGGTGACCCTGGTTTCTTTCTAAATGGAGGGTCTTGTGAGTATGAGAAAGCCCAGTGGCTCAGATTAGGAGCCACGCTGGGATATGTTCCAGGGAAGGGGGTCCTGACCATGTACTGGGGGGGTCCTGGCTTGTCCTCCAACCCCATTAGGCCCCTTTGATTTCTGTCTTCATGGGTCTCAGGTATCATTTGAACAAAGGTCCCACAGTGACAGTGTCTACACTCCACCTGCTCCCTCAGCCTGGGGGCCTGGGGTGCAGGGCAGTGTGGCTTCCACTGGGTCCTTGCAGAGCTGAGTGGGGCCAGGTCTCCTCCAGCCTGCACTGCCCTCCCGGCCGCTGCCACGTGTCCTCCACGCGGCCAGAGAGACACAATGCCCCTCCTTGCAGTTTGCCCCATCAGCATTTTTAATACTGAAAACGGGCAACCGTGAAGTTAAATAATTTAAATCCTCTTTTTCGGATGCTATTGCTTGCCAGGAGATAAAAGATGGGCTTGCTCAGAGGGGTGGCAGTGGCCCAAAGGCTTCGCCAGCACATTCCGACTCTCGCGGAAGAGCCCAGTCTATCAATCAGTGTGGCCAGAGGTCGACTTTGGGTATTAATTACAATTTTTTCTCCACTTTCTGAAATGTAGCCTGGCATGATAATGACCTGCTGGGCTTGCAAAGACTCTGCATTCTTGCAAGCTAATAGCTTAAGTACAGAGGAAGCAGATGAGGGCTGAATTCCACAGCCAGGACCAGGCCAGAGGAACCCCGAGTCCTTAATGAGGGCTTTTAGATGGCAAATGAGCACCCCAGTATATTCTGTTTGCCACACACCCGATCCGGATGCCTCCCACTCCCCCGCACTGTGAGCAGCTGGACCGGGACATCATTGGCTTGGGGTATGCTGCCGCTCAAGGCCCCTCTGGCCTGGTGGCCTCCTGTCTTGATGGCCTAGAGGCTGTTGAGTCCCTTCCTGGGCTGCCTCTAAGGACATTGCCTTCTTGGGCTTTTGTTTGGATTCAGCTTACTGAGGTTTTGGGGAGCCTGGGAGAGTAGTGGGGGGATAGGAGTTTCACCGAGCGGGATCAGTCGGAGTGGCAGGAACAAAGCAGGTGTTAGTGCCTCCTTGTTACACCAGAGGTCCATCCTCCTCTGGACATCCCCCCACTTTATCCAGGCACTTGGGGAGTCGCAAAGCACTAGCTCCCCTGTGCTGACCTTTTGTCTTTTAGCTTCTGAGGATTAGGAGATCCGGTTAAAAAATGTTGTACAAGCAGGTTCCCACCACGTATGAACTGTGAACCTTCAGGAAACAGATGCAGGCGGCCGTTCCCCACCTGGGGTTCGCTCTGTGGTCAAACAAGGCCAAGAAAGATACGTCCTGGAGCAGCACAAACCCAAACTGATGCACAAGGGGCGTCGCCTGGCCCAGGACAGTGGTGGCCCTCCCTGACCTCCCCTGCTGGGCATCGCCGGGTCCAGGAACCACATGTGCTCTTTGGCTCAACTGAAGCAAAGGTTTGCCCGTGGCGGCGGACGTGGCCGAGGGACACGGCTGCTTTGCTCGGAGGCAACAGAGCAGATTTCCGGTGCTCTGCCTCCTCACTCCCGGATGTCAGGAGTTTTTGCCTGCAAGTGTCATAGCCAAGCTGCCGCTGGCATCACTGAGGCTAAAGGCTGTGAAGGTGCCCTGAGGCTGGGGTGTGGGGCGCGGGCACTGGCCACCCTTGACCTTGAATGACCATTCCTGTTTCGAGGGGCCGGGAACCAGTTGCCTCGCGAGGGGCTGCTTCTCCGCTCAGGCCTCTTCCGAGGGGCAGTGGGTCTCAAACGCAGCAATCCTGAGTGTCCCGCGAGGCTCCCAGGAGATGCAGATGGCAGGGCACACGCGGGGTCCAGTTCTGTAGTCTCTCGTCACCGGGAATGTGCGTTTGTACCCCGCCCGGTAACGCCACCGACGCTGTGGTGTGGGGGCCCCTCCCGCCCCGGGGACAACCGCCAGCTGTGGCGTCAGTTCCGGCACCTGACCCGGCAGCGACGGGTCTGTGAGCAGCCTGAGGCGCTTCTCCGGTCTGGTGTCCAAATCACAATTCCTTTACTGCCGTTGCACGGAGGCTGGAGCCTGCACCTGCCCGTGCCTGCCGGGTCCATCCCTCCCCACCTCCCTCCTGCCCTCCCTTCCATTTTGAGCCCGAGCCCCACCTTCAGAGACTCAGACGCCACCTTGACTCCTGCCTCGTTACCTCTGCTGGGACGGGCGGGGGCAGCCAGCCGCGGGAAGCCCTGTCCCCTGCCTGCCCCGTGGTCGTCCTTGCGCTACCAGGAGGCCGCTTCCAGGGAGGACGGAGCCTGCTGCTCTGGTGCTCCAGGGCTCTGAGAGCCACGGCCGCTCCCGGGGCGAGCGCCTGCGTGTGTGAGTGCGTGAAGTGCGAGTGAAGTGTGTGGGGTGTGTGTGTTGGTCTATAAAGTCATGCTGCTCCTCACCTCTGGCCCTGGCTCCAGGGGGCTCAGCCGCTCTCAGCTGGGCCTGGGGAGGGCACCTCGGGGTCCCTTGTGTGGTCGCAGGGAGGGTGCAGGTGGGGTGGACAGCCGTGGGGGCTGCCCCTGTGGGTGGGGCTGCTTCAGGAGCTGTTTCCTGCCTGGCAGGGGCCTGGCTCCTGCTCGGGGCCCTCACGCAGATGGACACGGCCTCTGAGCGAGTGGACGGACCTCAGGCAGGCTGCTGTCTCCCCGCCAGGGCGGAGCGTTGAACCTCCCTGTGCTGCAGCCCTTGGGGCTCCAGGGCGGGTCTTCAACATTGTGTGCACACCCACTCCACACACTCACACACTCACAAGCTTGGCTGCTGGAGGGTCTTCTCCAGGGCACAGCTGTGCCCGGCAGGCAGGCGGCACTGGAGCTGGAGGAGGGCGCTCGCTCCCGCAGCACTGGCCACCGTGGCCCTGCCCGCTCGGGCCCCGGCTCCCAGGGCACCGCTGGCGCTGAAGCCTGAGTGAGGCTCCCGCCGTGCCCGGCCGAGGGCAGAGCAGAATAGTGCCAAGAAAGGATGATTTCAAAGAACAGAACTGCTAGTTTGCACCTTCTCCGTCTGAAGCTGAAAGAAATGTCAGCCTATGAATTGAGAGCTGCTGAGCCCGGCGTGCAGAGTTGGATGAGGAATCTTTTCAACAACCGAGATCTGTTTTCGATATAGAATCTGAAAAGAGGGTGATGGCTTTGAGACTGAGAGAGTTTTGAGCCTTTTGTATTAGAATTCATAATGATTTTTCCTCTCTAAATGTTTTCGAGATAAAAGAAAATTACCTTGAGATTTAATGCACAGCTTGAGCTTTTGCCCGAAAAAATTGTTGCTTAAACTACAACATGGTGAGCACGCCCACGCCGCACACTCACGCACTCACACACGGGTGTCCCCGCGCTTTGGCTGGGTGGCCGTTGTGCCCGCGAGGACATGGTCGTCCCCCGGGCCGGGCACCTGGTCTTTGGTGTTCACAGCCAGCGCGGGGGGCTGGCGGCTTGGAGTGGGCCGCGCCTCCCGCAGCCCGCGAGATTGCCCCCCTGCTGTCTGAAGATTAAAGTCTTCATATGTGGGATGATTTGGTAGGTGATTTTGGGGGTCTTGAAAACTATTACCATTAATTTATATGAAACACATCAGCATCTGAGCATCCAAAAAGTACCTATGGAGACCTACCAAGTAGGGTGGTGTTTGCGGGCCGCGGGGAAACCCGTGCACATGTTCAGTGGCACAGAAGTGAATTTGGGTCCCTCCTGACCTCATCGAGGCCCAGCATCCCCCAAATATTTCAGCCATTCGATGGGCGCGTAGTCGTTTCTCACGGTGGTCTGTAGTAGCTTCTACCTGGTGATTAATCAAGTCCAACACTCTTCCCCGGGTTTGCTGACCGTCAGGAAAGTCTCTTTTGTGAAGAGCCTTTTAAAGTCCTTTGCTGGGCCTCCCCAGTGGCGCAGCGGTTGAGCGCTGGGCTGCAAGGCTGCCCGCGGCCTCTGCAGCGCTGGTTCTATTCCCGGAGCCGGGCGAGGGTCCCACATGGCAGGCAGACCTCTCCTGTCGCCTGCTGCTCCCCTCAGCAGTGTACTTTGTCAGTTTGCCTGTTCTGCTCCCCACTCTGACTCTGGTGAATTCTCTCACCTTCCCACACTTCTGACTGTACCCAGTGCTTATATAAATAAATAAATCTTTAAAAAAAAATAAAAAATAAAGTCCTTTGCCCACTTTAAGTTGGGTTGTTTGTCTTTTTCTTGCAGATATGTAGGAATTTTTAATATGCGTTCTTCGTTGGCTGCGCGCATTATGAATAGCTCTTCTTACTCCGTGGACCGTATTTTTCTTCTCAGCATGGTGTTCTCTCCGTGAGACGTTCTTCCTATTGTCCACTTCGCTGATGCTGTCTGCAGCACGTGCACATTCTGAGGAAGGCAGATGTCCTGTTTCAGACAGTTTTGCTTACTGCTAGTCATGAGGATGTCACTGTCTGAGTTTTCTTCTAGAAGTTTTGTTTTTGCCTTTCATAGGACACATTCCAGCCGCATGGAACTGTATCCTGTGCATGGCGTGAGTTAGCGCCCAGGTGCCCCCACCCCTCCCGTGGACGTCCATCTCACCCAGACAGTCTCGCTGAAGGACCCTCCCCCCCCCCGCCCCACGGCTGCACCATCCTGTTTGTTGTCTGTCAGGTGATGGTCAGTTCCTGGAGTCTCTAATCGTCTCCACTGTGGTTTGTCCGTCTTTGCACTCCTACCCCACTGTTCCAATTTTGGGGCTTTGCAGCTTTAGGCTTTGTCTTGATGTCTGTAAACCCTCCAGCTTTGTCCTTTAAGCTTTCCTGGAAATGTCCACGTTAACTTCAGAATCAGTTTGTCAATGTCCACAAAAACCCTACTGACCTTTTCCTACGGCCTTAGGGTCACCATGCCTGGGGCTCCAGGTTCCCCTCTGCTCCACCCCTGTGATTCACGCTCCTTCCAGATCACAGTGGTGGGGGAAGTCAGGCCTGGGTTCTGGGTCTCTAGTTGAGGTCGTGGTCCTGCCCCAGTCCCCACCCGGAGGCACAGGTGGAGGCGGAGCATCTCCCCCCAGGCCAGGGAGAGCAGTGGGGCTTCCTGCGCAGTCTGACTGGTGATGGCCGGCAGTGGGAGCGTCGTTCCTGCAGTGCAGCTCCCTCCCGCCTCAACGTCCTCCCAGGGCTCGGGGCTCCAGGCTCAGGTAACCTGCCTCTGACTGCCCATGGCCTCTGCAGCAGCCCGGCTGCCCAGCTGCACAGACCCCCCCCCCACCCCAACACACGCCGAGTGAGCCGGTCGCCCTGGGGAGTCTCGTTTGTCTTCGGCCAGATATAAGGTTTTGGGAGCCCCTGTGGGCTTAAGAATAAAGCATTTTGCCTTTGAGAAATGACTGCTCACCCTCTCTTCTAGAAGAACGCCCAGCGACCCCAGAAGTACAATGAGGGTCAGCAGCCGAGTGCAGGGTGCTCCTGGCTGTGATCCTAATGGCCTTTACATGTGGAATCCCGACTTCTTTGAAGGGGCCTGGTGCCAGAGCGAGCGTTCATTTCCTTGGCAAGCTCCCACGGCCGAGCTTGTCTGCTCTAAAGGAAGCAGACGAAGCCCCGGGCCAAGGATGGATTTGTGCAGTGGCGGGATGGAGACTGCTCTGGGGTCTGCGTCCTGGGCTGCGCTGGGAAGATGTTCTGGAATCTCGATAAGATTCTATTATGACTCAAAGCATTTACGTCCCTCTCCCCGCTTTGAAATGAGGCTGCATTAGTTTGAAAGATGGGAAAAATGAGAAGTGTGGCAAAGAGCAGAGAGGTAGCCCAGTGTAATGGAACATAAAAGATACTCAGGGACCCCTGCCCCCCCCCGAAGAATACAGTCTCAGGCTGCTGTGTGGATTCGCCTGGCACAGGACTGAGGCATCTTGCTTGGTTTTTTATTTCTTTTCAGTGAAATATCTTTGGTGAACCAGTAAGAAATAGTACCACAGAGAATGATTTTACAAATGCTGTAAAACCTTTCTGGAATTTCCATTAGATAAATCTCAGGGAAATCCATGCATTATTCCAACTTTTTCTAAAATTCAGGAAGAAACCTAGAGAGTCTCTAAATTTTCCTAATTAAGTTTTAAAGTAACTCCTTTTATTGCTTAAGGATCATTGAACATTACATTATGGTGCCATGAAATAAAGCCACACAAACTGGGTCATAATGTATTAACTTCCAGGGGTCCATTTAAATGCATGGGGTGGGGCGGGGGGAGGGGGGACATGGGTACAGGAGGGCAGTGAGGCCGGGTAGAAAGTTCATCTCGCGCTGCACTGTATATAACTCTCCGCTGATTGACATAAACCTTAATGAAGAACCTGCCCTAAGGAGTTTCAGAGTCCGCAGGCATAAAGCATCTATGCAGGGGAATTAAAAGCAGAAAGATAATGCAGCATAAACCAGGGGCTGCAGGAAAGCTGAGGATGCTTTGTGTGTCCTTCTCGTTATTTAATTTTTAAAGAGACACTTCCCGAGATGCACGCCGCTGCCCGAGTTGCTTGGTGCAGCCACATGCAGTGTGTTGAGTCACCAGCGAATCAAGAACAGCCCCCTCCCCCAATTTTGAAGCTTGACGGTGAAACGAATCTATTTCCCCCATGAGTCAGAAATTCTGCAGGTGTGCGGGGGCCCCTCTGAGCCGGGGTTGTCCATGCCAAGGGTTGGGTTTAGTGGCGGCAATCATTGTCCATTATGACGTTTTGGTTGGCGACGCGTCTGCCATGCGAAGGCCACCAGGGCCGGGTGGCCACGGTCACGCAGCAGCTTGTGCCGAGAGATAAGCCTCCCGGCTCCCCCAGCTCCCTCCTTTGTCGCTTTCCCAAGACACACCTCGCTGCCCGCCCGCCCTCGGCTTCTAAGGTCTGCCAAGAGGCAGCTTGGCCCACGCCCGCTGGTCTGTCCGGGTCCGACCTGGGTGACCGTGACCCGCAGCATCGAGAAGGATGTTTGCTCGATTTCAGAACAGCAGCTGCAGGCGGGGCCCGGTTTCTGCATCTCCTGGAGAGGATGGGGCCCCAGGGCCCCACCGAAGCTGGGCGCTGCACCCCCTTCCCATGGCGGGCACTGTGGGGGCTTCTTCCCTTTGCTTTTTTGTTTCCAATTTGTTCAAACGAAAGGAGCTTGGGGGTGCCTCAGGCCAGCCTGGCGCAGGCCCAGGCGTGAGCGGGGAGAAGCCGGCCGTGGGCTGGATGCGGGCTGGTTTTCTAGTGCTAATGAGGGACAGCCTCTGAAGCAGACCCAGGCCCCTCAGCGCCGTGATTTGGGGGACCGTGGCAGTGAATTGACTGATGTACCGGGTTGAAAGTTTGGGGTGTGCGTGCGCATACCGCCATGTGTGTAGTTTAAGCTTAAGGTCTAGAGTCTTATTCCCAGACTCACAACTGAGTTAACACAAAGAGGTCGTCCTCTTAGTATTTAATGGGGTGCTGGATTGAGGGGGCACCTAGCCGTCACCCCCACACAGGCAGGAGAGGAGGGGAACGCCTGTGGGTTTGGAGCAGGCTGGTCGCCTCCAGGACAGAGGCGGTTGCCATGGTTTCCCTCCATGGCTCCGCAGCCCCTCTCCTTCCCGCAGAGGAGGGGAACAGACGCCCGCCCGGCAGGCTGGGGTCAGCTGGCCGCGTGTTTGGGTTTGGGGGCCTCCTGGGTGAGGGACCTCCTGCCGTCATCTCCTGACCCCCCTCCTTACTGGGAAGTCACTCACTGGGGGCCAGGAGTTCGGGTTTTCTGCTTAAACCTCATTTCAGCTCTGCTACTCCTAGCTGGGGGACAGTCCCTTGTACCCCCAGAGTGGCTTCAGCCCCAGTCCCCAGCGGAGAGAATATCTACCATCGCTCTGTTCCTGGACCCCCTCCTGGACCCCCTTCGATGCTTGAAGAACACTTGGGGCAACGCTTAAAGGTGTCCATCCTGGGCTGGGAGCAAATGCCAGACAGATGCATTTGACTTTAGACTCAGGGCAGCAGCGGCTGCAGCTTTGGGCACCTGTACTGTGAGAAGGGCCTCCCCCCTCTCCGTTAGGCCCTGCTGGGTTGTACTAACAAAGGCTCCCCAAGAGCCTGCTGGGCCTGCAGCTGCCCCTGGACGGCTGTCCTCTTGGGCAGAGGGGACAGAAGGCCGCTAGAGCCTCAGCTGGAGGGCAGGCCCCTCTGCCTCTTTGGCCTCCAGGAACCCATGCCTCATCCAGGCCTGGCTCTTTCTTCAGATTTCCAATCGCAGGGCCTTCCTAGTCCTGGCTTTTACCTCCAGAACTCAGCTCGCAGTGGGGGGTTCTTTCTCACTTAACTTCCAAATTTACACTCTCCTTTCTCCAGGAACTCCTATCTAGAGGTGTTGATGGGTGCTTAGCAGGCCACCGGGGCCTGGCCCGCCTGGCCCTCTGCAGGCTGCTCCCCTGCTCTGCGCCCGCGCCTGGCTCTGCTCAGGACTGACGTGGTTCTCTGAGGGTCTCTTGTTTAATTTGCAGCTGCATTCCAGGAGTTGACATTTGTAGTCCCATCCTGGCCTCGTTGCACTGAGGACCTTTTGCGCCTCCCTGCAGAACAGAGAATGAAAATTTGCTTTCATTTTTCCTTTTCATCAGGACCACCGAAATTCCAGTCCCAGAACCCAGTCCTGAGAGCAAATTTTAATGAATTCAGCAGAAACTTGTGTAGCAGTGATAAAATGTAATTGCCTACGATTTCACACCCACACTCGCCTCTGCTCGCTGCAGAATTCCAGCAAGCTTGCCGCTTGCCGTTTTGCGATTTCATCACCATGGAATCACCCGCTCCTCGGGTTTGCAAGCCTCGCATATGCCGCTGAAATGTGCAGAGAATTTTCATCGTGAGCTCATGGGGACGCAGGCAGCACTGCCATTAAGATTAATTAGAGGGTGAGGACCCGCACTTTGGACCCGGCGGCAGGCGATGAATTATATTAGTGCACTTTTCAAAGGGTCGTTCTTCCAGAACGTCTCCCGATTTTGTCCCGGTTGCTCTGATCCCTCAGACAGCTCATGTTGACTCGTTTGTTCACTCTCTGGGAGCAGCAAAGCGGGGCCTGCTGGAGGGTCTCCAGTTACCTGCGGGTTTACATTTCCTCCTAAGGGCTGGAGGCTGCACATATACTCAGACTTACTAGGACCAGTAGATTCTGTCCTAGAAAATCATGTTGTCTGTTTTTGCAAACTCTCTGAGCTGAGAATGTTTTCTGACATTTCTCAGTGGTGGGAGAAAAGAAGAGGTGTGTTTTTTGGTGACATGTGAAAATTACACGAAACTCACATTTGACGTCCGCCAGTGAAGTTTTAGGAACGCGACAGGCCCGTCCACTTGGTATTGCCCGTGACCGCGTCTGTGCTGGTGAGGCGCGTCCCCAGGGGCTGGTCCCCTGGCTGGATCACCAGAGAACCACTGCATTGGGGGCTTCCAGCAAAGAGCTGCGTTTTGGGTGATGTCCAGGAGGTCACTCTGGCGTGAGGCGTCTGCTCACCAGTGGCTCAGAAGCTGTCAGGAGTCAGGACCCTGTACTGAGCAAGGTTTCATCCTGCGGGAGGCCCACGTGACCATGTCCATTACAGCAAAGTCAGGGGTCTCCAGCCATGAGCTGAGCTGAGTGCACAGGCGGCTTATTATTTGCCATTTATCACTGTGCCTTGAATGCTCAGTAAAGTGAAAAATCGTTTGCCAATGAAGTAAAGTGGAAAATTAAATTCAGGTTTCCTCCTTTTGCAAGGAAATGTAGAAATTAGAAATGAAGGCTCTCATCACTGTGTGTTTCATCTCAGGTTGAGTCTTATCCACTCAGAACTGAGGTGGCCCTTTCTTATTTTCCTCAGAAGAAAACTCTTCTGGTCAATGAGGCCGTTCAGTGACAAGGAACAAATTTTCTTTTGTGTGTTTTTTTTTGTTTGTTTGTTTTAAGATTTATTTGTTTGTTTGTTTGTTTGTTTAATTATTTATACAATCACTGGGTACAGTCAGAAGGACAGGAGGGTGAGAGAATTCACCAAAGCCAGAGCGGAGAACAGAACAGGCAGACTGACGAAATACACTGCTGAGCGGAGCAGCGGGCGCAGCAGGAGAGGTCTGCGCACCATGTGGGACCTGCGCTGGCGGCCGGGGATCGAACTGATGCTGCAGAGGCTGCAGGCATCTTGGCAGCCCAGCTCTCAACCGCTGCACCACCGGGGAGACCCCTGTGTGTGGTTTTGATCAAAGAACAAACTTAAAGTTGTGGGGGGGCCACTGGGGGTGGCGTGGACACATGACTTTGATTGGGAAGAGCGAATCCTATATGCTGAGCCTGTGCAAACTTCAGAGAGTCTAACTCCATAAAAGCTGAGGCTATGAGGGCAAATAAAAAAGTTCTAAAACTTTAAAAATGTGAATATCGAGCAGTTCTCTGAGCTGTCTAGTTCCACATTGTTGACTAATTAAACAGAATGTAGTGCTGCGTTTCCCCTGAGACTGTTGAGGCAACGAATTTCAGCAGAATCCCCATCAAATATTTTTGAACTTGACCAGGAACTGTTAATAAAGTCCAAGAAAAATATTCCTGACTTGCTGATGCTAACTGGAATAAAAATCTTGGTGACAGAGTTTACGAGCTGAGCCAGGGGAGGATCGCAACCCGAGAAGCAGCCCTACAGAGCTGGCGCTGTGAGAGCCGTCCTGGTGTGCACAAGTGGGAGCACTGAAGTGAAAACTGTGTTTTTCACAGGAGGCTTCTGGTGTCCTGTAGACTTAGAGCTTTTGATATCCTAAGCTCTCTTGGCCCTAAGACATGCTGATGCTGTGTATGTACTGAGAAGGGCAATGCTGGGCTTCGATCACTTTCCTCATTTCTTTTTTTCTGCATATTTTTAAACTCAAGATGGCATTGGTCATGATTCAGAAAGCTGGGATCCCACCTCCTCAGGGGCATGTCGCTGCACCCACCACCAAGACCCCCAGGGTCCTCCCCCACAGTGCCCCTCTCCTCTCTACCTGCTGCCCCTCCCTCTGGTAGACTCGGTCTAGAGTCAGGGTTCTAAGTTTGTTTTTGGCTTGCTATTGTCTGACTCTTTGTTTTGTTTTTCTATATTCCACGTGTGAGTGAAAGCATTCGGTGTTTGTCTCTCTCCTCTGGCTTATTTTGCTTAGCATGATCCCTTCTAGTTCCATCCATGTTGTCACAGTGGCAAGAGTTCACCTTTTTTTAAAATAGCTGAGTTGTGTTCCATTGTATGTGTTCCATTGCTCTTGGGGGGTCCAGCTGTGTGTGTTGGGGGTAGGGAGAAGAGAGAACAGGTGAGCTGATCAGAAGGAGCCAGCTTTGGACATGGGGTATTGGGGATACTGAAGATAATAGAGCAGGGTCCCAAGTCAGAGGGGCTGGGGCTTAGAACAGACTTCCTGGGGATGCTCAGAGGGTTCTTGAAGGACCAGTAGCCAGCATTGGCCAGGTCGGGAAAGGAGAGGGAGCGCACAGACAGAAGAAGCCACAGGGGAGGTCAGAAGGCACACAGTCTGTCTGGAGAATTTCAACAGCTCTTTGGTGATGGATGAGATGAGTTTGGCCAGATGGGTGAGGTTCAGATTACAAGATGTCTTGTGCATCCTGCTTCTGGGTTTGGATTTCATCCTGGAGACAAAGAGAAGTCACTGAAGGGTTTTGGGGGTAGGGGAGGCTTTGATAAGAGTCCACTTTCTGTTTTAGAAAGTGATCTCTGGTAGTGAGACCAGAAGCAGGAGTCCAGTGGGGCATTTAGCCTAACCTGAGGTGATTTAGCCTAACACGGGAGGTTAGCTGTTGGGGTTAATGAATGTGGCCCCTGGGGCAGGGTAAGGAGGTGAAGTTTGGCAGACACATCACCATAATCCAGACAAAAAGAGGATGGTCTCCTGATGTGAGGCTGTGAGAGCGAAGAGGAGGTAAGAGGGGGCTTGAGGGATGTAAGAAGGGGCAACTGGAAAGATGTGGTCATTAGCTGCAGGAGTGGAGGCTGCGTCCGGGTTTCAACACTGTCCTTCCTTAAGAGATCTTAGAAGATGACAGGGTGGCAGCAGTCATTTGGAAGTTGTCTTCCCCTCTTTCAAACTTTACTCTTTTCTGATGATAGGAAATCTGATGGAGGAAATTTGGAACATACAGAGAAAGGGAAGGGGATGCAGAAAGAGGTTGCACATTTACATTATCCAGTAGTGAAAAGGAATCAGTGGAAACTACACATGCTGGTGTGGATGAATCTTGATTAAAATGTGGAGAGGGCCTCCCCGGTGGCGCAGCGGTTGAGCGCTGGGTTGCGAAACTGCGCGCGGCCTCTGCGGCGCCGGTTCGATCCCCGGCTGCTCCCCGGCCACCGGAGGAGGGTCCCACATGGCGTGCAGACCTCCCCTGCCGCCCGCTGCTCCCCTCAGCAGTGTACTTCGGTCCTTCTGCCTGCTCTGCTCCCCGCTCTGGCTCTGGTGAATTCTCTCACCCTCCCGCGCTTCTGACTGTACCCAGTGCATGTATAAACAAAAACAAACAAACAAACCAGCAAACAAATAAATAAAGCATGCCTCTATTAAAAAAAAATAAAATAAAATAAAATGTGGAGAAAAAATTCAAGTTCTTGCAGTGGAATAATGTTTTTTGACAACATTCAAAATAGGAGGTCTGTAGAAAAGCAGGTGATGGGAAGGAAGCTTAAACTCCACATTCAGGCAGTGTTTACCTGAGCAGTGACTGTCCTGGGGAAAGGTACAGCTGGGGTATAATTGGTGAAAAGATGTCAACTATTTTGGTAGTACTGATTTCTGAAGTTGAGTGGTTAGCATGACATGGTACAATTTGTTATATGCCTCATGTTTCAAATATGTCATGATTTCCTAAAAGTCATGAGAAACCCATCACCTGACACATATCATTTTCATATCTTTCCCAGAAGCAAACCTGTCCCCTCAAGGTCAGAGTGTTGGCTTCCTTGTGGTTCCTTGTGTGGGGTGCACAGATGTGTTCTTGGCATTTTACCCTCATGGTTTTTACAGAAGCTCTCCCATCCCCTTCTTCTTAGAGATCACAAAACAGATTGAAGAAATACAGCATGTGAGTTGCCATCACCAGTTTAGAATCCCAAGTCAATGTTTGAACCCACAGGATGAGCTTGGCATCCGCCTTACCCCTAAGGAGTTAATTTTTTTCCCAGCCAGGAAGAGAAAGCCTGCTGCCCGGTACCTGGTCCTCCTTCCAGCAACACCCTGCTGCTGTGTGGTGCTCAGCTGGAGTGTTCCAGAAACTGGCTCATAAATTGAATTTCATTTTCAGAACCAGGATGAAATGAAGAAATAATTTCACATACTGTACACTTATTGAAATTATATCAAAATAAGCAATGAAGGAAAATTTCTCTTGGTAATATAATTTCAAGGATCATTTCATGAGTTTGCAGCTAGAAAAGCATCTAGGTTTGATAACCATGGGGAGAGACTGTGCTCTGTTTTGTGTAGGAGAGAGGGGGTGGTGTGACTGGCCCCCATTTGCAGAGTCCTCTCCGTGGCTCCCCTACCTGTCCCCGAGTCTCATCTTAACTCTTCTTTAGTGCCTGCTGTGGATATTTTGTCACCAGTGATCATTTCTTCATCATGCTAGAGGACCTGGGGTTATCACAGGGCACAGCTTTCTGCCAATGTTTTGGCATAGCTGGACTCAGTGCCAGGCGACCAGCTGGTTTTGATGCTATCAGAAAGTAGAGATTCATTAATGATCTGACGCCGGCTGAGCCAGGCATTTTTCACCAATTTTGGTTAAGGTGAGGATGACTCACTCCACAAATTCATAGGCATTCCCTCAAATTGTATAATTTCACAGAAGTTTTATGGCAGGTTAAAATGTGAAATTGACTCGGGCGTAGATGGAATGATATCTTTGTGGAATGTAATCATTTCTCTCTATTCCTAAGAATGAGCAACTTCTGGAGTGAGCTGCCATTCTTGTAGAGAGAGGGACTTCAAGCTGGCTGCATCTCTCGGCTTTTTTTTGTGTGTGATGCTAATTTCACTTGCCTGGACCTAAGTGTGAATTTAAAGGACTTGATTAGCCTATTTAAAACTGCCTGTGATGAGACTTGAAAGTAATGTGTCCATCTTTCCCAGTTCCTTCCTTCTATTTGGAAGTTGCTGCTTTGGATCCTGCTAGATTTTATGTTTTAGTTACCACTTCCCACCTGCCCTCCCCACAATGTCCAATCCACCTATTCTGTAGGCAGGCGGGGTTAACCCAAACTCATGTTGTGAATTAGTAACAAATGAAATGCTGATGAGTGGGGTGGGGGGCAGCTCTGTCCCCACCCAACCTCATTTCATTTTCTGCTGAGGGGAGGCATCCTACTGATAAAATACAGTCAAGGAAGCTCAAGAGTAGCTGCTTCTTTTGTGTGGACCACAATCAGATTGTCTGAATAAAGGAGATATTCGGAGAGATTTTGCAGTATTTTAAAAGACTCCTGGAAAGGCGAGCATGGTGAGAATTGAAGGCAGCAGCTCTGAGCTTCCAGGTCATTCTGTCTCTGGGAATCGATGGACCTTCTGTATTTGTTCCCTTCCCTGGTGAGACAGCGCCTTGATTGGGCCACAGATTTTGCTAAATGGCTCGCCTCGGTATAATCAGAAGGCACAGTCATTGGAAATAAAGAAGCTTTGACGTCCATACATGTTTTGAGAAAAAGAGAAAACAGAAGTATTTTGAAAATGACTAAGTTAAAGCTTTAGGGTACTGTTTCCAGTTCTGGTTGCGGTGTGTCTAGTGAAAACTGGTCACAGGGGGTGGGTGGGAGGGAATCTAGCTTTGTGATAGTAAAATGAACAATAGTGATATTCTGCACAGCTGTGCTTCTGTTATTTAATCATTCTGATGATGAGTGTGTTGAGCGCCTATTTGTATGCTGATTGGACACAGGATATCCTCTTTGGTGGAGTGTTCTTTTAAGTCCTTTGCCAGTTTTTAAAATTGTGCTTTCTGTCTTATTGATTTGTAGGAGCTCTTTATATACCAAGGACAAAGGTATATGTATTGTAGAAATCTTTTCTCTGTCTGTGGCTTGACTATTAATTCTCTTATTGTAACTTTTGATGAATACATATTCTTGATTTTTTCTGAAGTCAGAGATTTTTTGCACCCATTTGAAAGAAAAACTTGCCCCCAAATCATGAAGATGAGCTCCTGTGTTTTCTTCCTGAAGCATCTAATTTAATATTTCTTATTTGGAAGTGTAATTTATCTGGGTTTGATTCACACTTATGGTGTGAGGTAGGGGTCAAGGTTCCTCATCATTCATTTGGCCAGAAACACTTACTGAAAATATTTTTGTGTACCTATTGCATTATAGCCAGATGTTTTCTCTCATTTCTTCTCACAGTAAGTCTAATCTAGAGGTTCTGCTTCTATTCTTGTCAGACATGTGAGGAAATTGAGATTCAGAGATTAAATAATGTATCTTGGCCATGAAGCAAGAGCTTGAGGTCTCAGAACCCTCCCCTCTGCCTGTGGATACACATGCAGTGCCTGCACTGCCTTGCACTCTCATCAGAGGTATGATGATGTGGGAGGAATGTCACATTGAATGCAGAGTGGTGTGGTGGGATGTCACTGACGCTCAGGAGAGTGTCCTTTATAGTCAGTGTCTCCTGTAGGGTTCAGCCCAGCCTCAGGTCAAAGCATATCTGGTGGTTTTCCAACATTAGCTGTAAAAGCATCTCTGCTGCATGGGGTTCAGGAGCTTCTTGGGGTTCAGGAGTTTATTAAGGCCTAGCTGGTTTTCAGCCTTGCCAAGGAACATATGGATGGGAGACCATGTGTCCAGTCCTTACTTAGTTTGGTTTGGGATTAGTTTGTTTTTATTTGTCTGGTATCTTGAGATGGAAGTTTAGATAATTGATTTTAAAATCTTCCTTTTTTCTACTGTATGCATTTAATGCTATAAATTTCCTCCTCATCTGTACTGTGTCCCACAAATTTTGAGTATATTTTCATTTTTTATTTAGTTTATTTTATTTTTTATTTCACTTGAGGAAGTGAGACTTCCTCCTTGACTCATTCATTATTTAGAAGTATGTTTCTTACTTTCCAGATATTTAGAGATTTTCCTGTTAATTGATTTCTAGTTGGATATCACATAGTCACAAAATATCTCAGTATAATTTCAGTTCTTTAAAATTTGTTTTTGTTTGTTTTCTAGTTCAGGATATAATGTAGACCTGTATCTGTTCCATGGGCTGCTGGAAGTCATGTGCATTCTGTAGTGATTGGTTGTAGTGTTCTATAAATGTCAATTAGATCCTGCTGGTGGTGTTAAGTTCTTGTAGACCCTTTTGAATTTCTATCTAGTTGTTCTATTACATTGAGAGAAGGTTGTTAAAATATCAAAACATAATTTCAGATTTGTTTATTAATCCTTCTACTTCTATCAGCTTCCACGTCACACATTTTGCAGCGTGGTTATTTGGAGTATACACATTTATAATTCCTGTATCTTCTTGGTAGATTGGCTCTTTTATCATTATAATCGTGCCTCTCTTACTCTGGTAATTTTCTTTGTTGTGAAGTCTGCTTTAGCAGATATTCATGTGGCTAGTCCTGCTTTCCTTTGATTGATGCTACATGGTTATGTTTCCATCTTTTTACTTTGAACCTGCCTGTGTTGCTGTATTTGAAGTGAGTTTCTCATGGATACCAAATGATTGGGCCTTGCTTTATAATTCATTCCATGAACTTTGTAATGTCTTTTAATTTTTTAATTTATGTATTTAGATCATTTGTATTTAATGTAATTATAGATGTGTTAAGACTTAAGTCAACCATCTTATTTGTTTTCTCTTCGTTCTCTGTTTTAGTTGTTGGCTTTTTTTTTTTTTTGTCTTCTTGTTAGTTACTTGAACATTTTTCAGAATTTCATTATGATGTAACTATATATTTTTTTAAATATTTATTTTATTTATGCATACAAGAACTGGGGTGTAGGCCAGAGGTGAGGGGGTAAGAGGATTCACCAGAGACAGACTGGGGAGCAGAACAGGCAGATCTACTGAAATCCACTGCTGAGGGGAGCAGTGGGGAGACAGGAGAGTCTGTTGAGCCATGTGGGTATCTCCCTGGCCTGGGATCAAACTGTGGTTGGTGATAGCTTGATAGTGCTGAGACTTTAACCCCTGTGCCACCAGGAAGGCCCTTCACTATAGTGTTTTCCAAATGTCTTTGTGTAGCTTTTTAAATAATCACTCTATTAGACTTCAGGTGTGATACTGGAGGTATCATATTATATACAATTATAATATAAAAATACACCATGCATATATAAGTGTATATATGATGTATATATAATGCAAATGCAAATGATCTAAATACTCTTCCCATTTATAATTGTTTATATTACTTTTCTACCCATATTTAGAGCCACACAAGACAGTGCCACAGTATTTCTTCAACCACCGAACACAGCGTGCTCGGCTCTAGAGAAGAAGGAACTCTTTTGTATTGATACATACTTTTGCTCACTGTGCTCTTTCATCCTTCCTGATGTTCCAAGTATCTTTCTTTTATCTTTTCCCCTTCTGTTCAGAGAACTGCCTTTAGCCATTCACTTTGGGTAAGGCTGCAGGTCACACATTCTTAGTTTTGTTTGTTTGTTTTTTTCCTCATCTGAGAATGTCTTCATTTTCCTTCACTCCTATCTGGTATTTTCACTGGGCACAGGATTTCTCTCAGCACTTGAAAAATACCATATAACTCCCTGCTGGTCTCCATGGTTCCAGGAACCCCAGTTAGTTTCTCCTTTTGGGTTTGCCAAAGGGGGAAAAGCAGATCGAGCACTATTTAAAGATACAAGTGATGTTTGTCTCCAGGTTCCTTGGCCCTTGTGTGTTCACGGCTGATGTTAGGGTTAGTTTGTACTGGCCACAGCATGCTGGTGAGAATGGTGAACAACTTGGAAGGGAAACATTAGTGTCTGTCCCCTGGGCAGGTAGGCCGGTCATGGAACATTCCTTCATAAAAGAGGAGGGACAAGGAATGAATTAAGTCCACAGAGACCTTGACCAAGAGGATATTGGAAAACAAACCCTGGCTTGTACATTTTGTCCCTGAACAGTAGTTTAGGGGCCCTTTTTACTATGCTCACTGTCATCTCAGTCCTACGCTCAGTCCTCCCAGGAGCATCCTCTGGCTCTGAGTGAGAGATCAAAAATGGAGACTGGGTGTGATTCCGTAGGTGGGGTGCAGGCGGCTGGGTGGGTGAGCACACCCTGCTGGGGTGGCCTGGCTGCAGGTGCATTGTGCGCGACCTCAGCTGGATAACATGCACCCCATCTTTTGAATAATGGGTCCACATCTCACCTCCTAAAATGACTGTGGTATTTAAAGATCATTTGGGCCACACCAGGACTGAGAAAAAGCCTTGAAATTGGCTTCAACGTCAGTCTCCCTGTCAGTGTTACAGGGCAACCCTGATATGAAACGGGTTGCCTGACTGCGGGTCCTCCCCCGCGCGCTAGAAGGGGACTTAGGAATGCTAAACTGCAGACACACACAAAGGGTTGATAAAAGGTTTATTGACAAGGGAAGGGGGTTGGGAAAATGAATAACTCAGGGAGAAGAAGAGGGAGATAAGTTCGTGAATGCGTCCTACCCGTGCTGCTGACCTGGAATCCCAATGACCCACCGAGCCCCTGGCGAGATTGGCCAGTTAAATACCCAAACCCAGAGCCTAGTTGCTTAACTCTGCCCTCAGGTCCTCCCAACCTTCCCTTTGGGGATCCTGGGATTGGTAGTTGCCAGTGTCTTGATGGAGTGGGGGTGGCGTCCACAAAGCCCGTATGGAGCTTGCTCAGGACAGACTTTCCCCCTAACATCAGCACTGATCAAGAAGGTGGGAGAGATACTAACAATCACCAGATGATCATAGGCCCTCACCCCTTAGGTGCTTCATGTGGGGAGTCGATAGGGCCAGGCAGGGCCCCCCCCACCGGGAAGGACGGGTTTCAGAGCAACTCCCCGCTCGTACACCTGACGTCATTCACTCCCCTCACTTAGGAAATATCAATTCTGCTCTAGCGTTGCCTGGTGGCTGAGGAGTGTCTGCCCCCCGATTCCATCCTTCTCCTTTATATTCATCCAAAATAATCTTCCTAAGAGCCCCACTGACAAGGGGAGATGCTGCCAAAGGTCATGAATTCTGTTGGCTCTTTAAGTGGAAAACAAACTCACTGCCTGCCCCTCAGTGTGGGTGGAGGCTTGTGGTTTGGTGGAATGAGACCGAGGGAAAATCTTGGCAGTCATGGGTGTTGTCTCGCGTGGTGAAGCCCCAGCAGAGGGTCCTGATCCCGGAGGCTGAGGGTGGGCGGCACACCTGGAGCTCACATCCAAGGTTGGGCTTTGCTGGCCCTGGGGAGCACGGTGGATTGTTCTAGGGTGTCCGTACGAGCACTTCCGAGGCACAGCTTCAAACCTGAAGGACAAGTGCGTGTCCGGAGTCACCGCTGAGACCCCGGGGGAGGTTCATCTCATAGGAGTACGTGGCTGGCCCCGCAGTGTGGCTTCTGTGGTTGACTTCGACTTAATGGGCCATACTCAGACCCTGGGAGGTTTCGGTGAAGGTCAGGCAGAGTCTCTTAAAAGATGGGCAGGTCTGTCCGCACAGCCCTGTGTGTCCACCAGCCGAGAGGCACCCGCCGGTGGACACCTCCCGGGTTTGCAGCCCCACGCAGCAGCTCCTGCTCCATGTGGTCACCCTGGCATTGTCTGGGGAGAGTGGGGTCTGGAAGCTCCAGCCCGTGGGGCTCAGTGCTCGGGGACGGTCAGGTTGACACCAGCTTTGGAGAACCCACTACCATTTTCACTTGAGACCTTTCTTGAAAGTAATGGTGCTGCTAATGAAAATTGATTTTTCCTTCCAATAGTTTATTTTCCAGAGAATGAACACAGGAGTCCTTAAGCACTTGTGCTGGTGGTAGAGGGCACGAGCGTGGGGGCATGAAGCGGGTGCCCTTTCCGGGAAAGGCACGTGAGCCTCAGGCTCAACCACCGGACACAGGTCGTGGCCAAGAGGCGATGGGGACCCCTCGGGTGGTCAGCCTGCCTGCGGGCTCACCTTGCTCTGCGCACCTGTGCCCACAGCTGCCAGCGCCGCATCACCTGCAGGGCATGTCTGTGAGTCACCCCCTTCCCTCCCAGGCGCCTGAGGGTGTCCCACATTCACTGCGGGCGTGAGAAGTGCCAGATGCAGGACTTGCCACCTGACCCGACTAACTCACACGACTTCATGGTGGCCTTTTGGGTGGGGTGTGGAGCGGCCCCATTTTTCAGGTGAAAGCAGCAAAGTACAGGGACCCGGGAGTTTCCATCCACAGGCAGAGCGGGCCTGTCTGGGTCTTTGCAAATCGCTGAAGTGTCTCTAAGCAACGTGGCCGTGAGCGACTGGACTTTTGTTACAGCCAGCTTATGGAATTATATATGACGCCTTATTGTGTAAATTATACATTTTTACATTTTTATTGCTGTACAGAGTTGTTTACACTAGTCACATATATGTCATTTATGGGTGATTTAAAGGATATTCAAGGGCAATTAGACACCAATTGGTTCTTCAGTTTCTTCTATGAGGCTCTCAATAAAACCAACATCCATTTGCTTGATTTTTATTTGATTTGATTTTTTTTAAAGAAAATAAAGCAGCACTGGGGCTTCCCTGGTGGCACATGGGGTTAAGTCTCAGCACTGTGAAGCTATCACCAGCCACTGCAGCACGAGTTCGATCCCTGGCCAGGAAGCTGACTCACATGGTGCAGCAGACCTCTCCTGTCTCCCCGCTGCTCCCCTCGGCAGTGTATCTCACTCAGCTATAGGAACTGGGGATAGGCCAAGGTGCAGAGGGTAAGAGAATTCACCAGAGACAGAGTGGGGAGGAGAACAGGTGGATCTACTGAAATCCACTGCTGAGGAGAGCAGCAGGTGAGACAGGAGAGGTCTGCTGCATTATGTGGGTAGCTCCCTGGCTGGGGATCGAACTCAGGCCTCAGTGGCTTCATAGCACTGAGACTTTAACCCCTATAACAGAGCGGCCCTCGGTTGTTAATCTTTTATGGCACAGAACAATTTGTCTTCCTTAAGACTTCTAATATTATAAACAATAATTTCTTTTTTATTTTACTGTGATCATACTTTTCACCCATTTGAAATTGCACTTTGTGTATAGCCTTAAATATGGACCATACCATTCTTTTACCCTCAAATAGATTATCACTCTTATATGGCATCCTGTTCCCTTTGATTTATAGTGTCTCATTCAGAAAACCAATTCTGGAATGTGCAGGGTGTCTTGTTTAATCCACTGGTTTAGTCATGGTCTCCTTTGCAAAGACTACAATGCTTTAATTAATACAATTTTAGAGTAAATCTTGGTAAGAAACACATTAATAAGCCCATTCTTAATGTATATTGTCAAAACTGTCTTGGGTATTCTGGCATTCTCTCTTCCACGCACGGTTATGAAGCAGATTGTCAAGTTGTTATGTTATTATTTTCTCTATTGTTGGTTTTTTATTCCACATAGAATATATAAATTAATTTGGGCAGAACTGACTTTACAATCCTGACTTTTTCATCCAGAACCTGTCATGCCTCTTCATTCACTCAGCTCTTTGATTTCCTCTAGGATAACTTTATTTATTTTTTGACATAGGTCCAGCCTGATTCGTGTTAGAGGTGTTTCTGGATATATTATCATTTTCTTGCCATTGCTACTTTTTCTCCTGGTGTTTCTAATTGATTATTGTTGCTCTTGATGAAAGTTATTGATTCGGGGAGGTTGCTTGTGACTGTAGTTAAATTCCGCAGCTGCTCTCATCATTTTTGGCTTGAACCCTTGGGTTTACCTGTAAGGGGCCGTGTTATCGGAACCGATGAGTGTTTTCTCTCTTTGGCTCCAACTTCAGGGCCCTCCCTTCTTTATCTCTCTGTGGGGAGGGCCCCTGTGTCCACCAGGACGCCTCCTCGGGTCAGCTTCTAAAGCTTTGTTATCTGGCACTTCCTCCAGCACCTGATGTCTCCTCACTTACATGAAATTTCAAAAAGTCCTGTGGAATCAGTACATGCTGGAAAAATTGAATTTATAAGCTTTCCCAAATATACCGGCCTTTGAAATTTTGCCCGCTTTATAAAATCCACACAGTGAGCATTCTATTTCTTTTGCTTCATTAAATTTTTCAATTGATTTTAATATTTGATCATTTCATTTACGCTCTATTTATGGAATGAATTCACTTCTACTGCAGTTTTGCTGAAGGTCTGTGTGAACAGAAAGTTCATCAAAATGCATTTATTTATTTGATCTCACCGGCTGAATAATGCAATAGGTGGAGGTGGCTTCCTTGATGCAATCTCCCCTCCGTCCTGCCCTGTGGAGCTCGACTCCCTGAGCAGCCAGGGGCCCTCCCCCATCCTGCTGCGTGTTTAGTTTTCAAACGCAGCAGCGACCTTGTCTGTGGTATAAACTCGCCTGACCTGCCTGTGATCACTTTAGCACTTCCCAAGTGGCCTGCCCCACGTGCAAAGACCCCTCCTGGCCCAGCTCTGGGGCCTCGGGGGCCACCCCCCAAGCTCTTTCTCCTGGTGGCTCTGGAGACACGGAGCTCTAATAAACCTCAGAGCTAATTGTGCTCCAGGCTCAGCTTTCTACAGCAGAAATCTCACTCCCCTCGTCAGCTGAGCGCTGATGCTGGCTTCCGCTCAGCTGGCGCTGGGCCTGCCCCCATTGTTAAATATTTCATAGGCCTTCGCCTCCAGGGTCTCCCTGGCCTGGTTAGCAGTGAGCTTTGCTGTTGGTTACTTTTGGAGGAAACCCTCACTGTGGGGGAGCGTGAGGAGAGCTCTCCAGGGGAAGCCACCTGGAGAACGAGCAGAGAGAGGACAGTCAGTGGGGGCAGAGAAGAGTGGGCTTCCCAGCACCCCTACTTGAACTTGAGTGCTGGCCCTGTCCGTCAGGGGCTGTGGGATGTGGGACAGGTCACCTCACTGTCTAAGCCCCTGTCTCCTTGCGTGTTAAATGTTGTAATTGTACATGGGGTGCTGCGGGGCGTCAAAGAAAAAGGGTACCCCCAGCACACAGGAATGCTAGTGCTCTCTCCTAGACTCAAAACCACACACCAGGTGGCTTAACAATAGGTTTCAAAACATGGATTTGGGGGGACACAGTGCAGCTGCTAACAACAGTCAGTGACTATTACCAATTGCAAAACTTTCCACCGTATATTGAAACCAGGAGAGTTACCTCCAGAGGGAAAGAGGTTTCTCCACCGGCCTGGAGCCCGTCTGGAGCAGCCAGAGAGTTCTTAGGCAGGAAGAGCAGGTTCCTGTGCAGGTGCGGGGGAACTTGGGGACTGGGGAGGAATCAGAGAGGAGTCCAAGGACCTTTATCTGAGCTGCGAGAGCTGCGGTCTCCCCTAAGGGCACTCTGCTCCCTGCTACTCTGCTGCCTTGCCCGAGGAAGTGCCACACCCTGCGGGGTGCCTTGCTGGGGCCGCCCCAGGTCACAGCCATGTCTATTACAGATGACCCCCGTGTCACAAGAGTCAGGCAGCCCCAGGGGTTTTGGGGGCTGTTAGACAACAGCCTTCCCGTCCTCAGGGCCAGCTCACTGCCCCGCTACTACGCTGCTCTTCTGCGGTAGAAGCTGCCCTTAGAGAACAGCAGGCAATTTAGAACCTTCGTGGGAGGTGGGGGGTGTGTATAATCAGCTAACAAATCTAGCATGAGGCCTCCTGCTGCGCAGGACTGAGCGCCTCCCTTTCATCACCCCAGACCCGCTTCCCCAGTGAGGTTCACGAGCGTCAGCGATGGGCGGCTGGTCCCAGGGTGGCTGGTCCTAGGGCGGCTGGTCCCAGGGCTGCTGGTCCTGGGGTGGCCGGTCCTGGGGCGGCCTGTCCTCCGGCGGCTGCTCTCGGGCGGCTGGTCCTCACACAAGTAGTCAGTTAATGATCTATCGGCAGCAAAGTCGAGGTGTGATATCAAGCCTTGCTCCTTCTTTATTTTCAAATTTCCAGGGCTAGTGATAAAGAAGCAATTACCCGTTATCTTTGCTGGGAGAGACTATAAGCACCGAGCCCTCTCACCTCCCTCTTTATTTTAAGTCTGTGTGTTTGTTTAATCCGAGGCCTTCCTGCTCCAGCTCCTAGGACCTGGGGAATGTTGAAGACTTAGTGTTTTGGGGGATCAAGGACGCCCCGCTGCCTCCCCAGCGGGACTGGTCTTCCATTGCAGGATCTCCGAGGCTGCTCTGAGGACAGTTTTCTCAGGCGCAGAGAAGCCCCTGGAAGTGGGGGGGCAAGTCTGTTTGCAGCGGCACCAGAGTGGCCTCCACAGGCCAGGGGTTCAAACGCTCTTTCCTTGAGATCCCGGCACCTGTGGGGGGAGGCCTGGACTTGGAGCCTGCTAGCTGGGTTTCAGTCCTGCCACCCTCTCTCCTGAAGTCCTGGACAGACCCAGACCATGGCTGACCACCGAGGGCAGCAGCAGGTCTTGGCCTGTCCACCTGGCTCTGCCTGTCCCACACCACCTGCCAGCCCAGGTTCCAGGTCAGCTCAGTCGCATATGCAGAGGGGGGCAGTCTGTGCCCAGCAGGGGGTGGCTTGCCCTAGACGGAGGCCCTGGTTCTTGACGTCAGTGCCCCTGATTCTAGCCCAGCCACCCGCAGAGGCCCCTCCCCACACCCCAACGTGAAATGGGCGCCTGGCACCCCTCTCTGGCTGGCCTGTCCTCCTGGCAACCTGAAGCCCTTTAGTGGCTGTGCGTCTGCTCCATGCCAGTTTCTAGAAAAAGGTCGGAATCAAGATTCTGTGCCCCCTGCCACCCACTCGTGGGCTCGGTGGGGCAGCCTGTTCCCCAGAAGAGGCCTCCAGCCCCGGTGGGGGAGGGGCTGCTGGCTGCTGTGCTCACGTGGGGCCCTGATGGGGCGTCCGGGGGGAGGCCTGGAGGGGCAGAGGGGAGGGGAGGCTCTGTCACCCACAAATGGCCTTGCTTCTCCTGCGTGGAGAGCCAGGACAGACCAAGGGCAGCGGAGCCTCGTGCGGGAGAATCACCACCCGGGACGGCCGTGCGCTCAGCCCCGCCTGGGGTGAACCGCGCACCCTCCCCGCGGGGACCCCTGGAGTCAGTGACCGGAGGCGGGAGCACAGAGTGGGTGATGTCTGTTCATTTGCTACTGACCCGTTGAATCCGCTGACCCATCCAGCACGTGGACAGGCCTGGAAAGAGATTTGAAACAAATGCTCCAGCAGTAGAGCCGCGGGCCAGGGAACGGGGACCCGGGTTCCTATCAAAGCCTTTTCCCCAAATTGGGGAGAAGCAGGGACTTGTATGGGGACGGTCTGAGGCAGGGGAGGGTCTGTGTGGGCAGGAATTCAGAGAAACCGGGTTTCCAGGAGCTGCATGCGCGCCCTTCTCTTCCTAGTTTGGTCCTGACCGGGTCTGCCGCGGCCGGGAGGCTGGGTTTTCCCCGCCGGGGTGAAGGAGGACAGAGGCTCAGCTTCTCGCCTGGTGACAACTTCACTGATGGACAGAGAGGTTCACGCCGCACAAATCAAAACTTGGTGTGAGTCCCCCCATGTCCAAGTTCATTCACTCCTCACTGCTTTCTCCCCTAAGCGCCCCAGCAGACAGTGGGGACATTGGGGTTATCCCCATGGAGATGCAGCAGTGGGGCAGCAAGCTTTTTGGTTTCTAAAAACAGATTTGTTTTATGCTCACTCTATATGCGATTCCTGACCCAGTTTGGTGGACATCCCCACTCTGAGCAAGCCCAGTGAAGTCTCCAAGTCAGAGCTCAGGGGAGGTGAGGTGGCCCTCTTTTCTGGGGTTCAGAGAAGCAGCTGTAATGCCAGCCACGGGGACTGGGACAGGGCCTCCGAGCCCAGCCTGCGCCTTGCTCACCTGCTGAGCCTTTCAGCCAAAAGGATTATCCTGAACTTAACCCCACCCCCACCCCCCCACCCCCCCACCCCCCCACCCCGTAGGCAGATGGAGCCGTAGGTCAGGTGGAGGAGTGGAGAATGTGTTGGAAGCAGAGGAAGAAGCCACAGGTAGCCCAGGCCCCTGCTGGGACATTTGAGAGGTCAAGTCTGTCTTCATTCCAAGTAATATAAGACCAGGGAGCCCGATATCAGGGATGTGGGGGTGGTTGCCAGACAACTAGCCTAATAAGACATCCTTTCCTAGCCGAGATCATAAAGATATTAGCTGTTTTTATCTCTGAACAGTTTTAAAGCTTCACCTTTCACTGTTCAGCTTTTAGATGACCCGGACTTAGTTTGTGGCTATGGTAAAAATCATGGAAACTCATTTTGATTTTTAAAATTATACCAGCTGTCCAAGCACCGTGGATAATCGCCGATGACATCTTGCTTTCGTCACGCAGAGCAGTGATCCCCGAGCATGCATGCGACAGCGCCACCCCGCCTCGCTGATCTTCACGATTCCACCTCTGAGAGTCTCTCTCTGGCCTTCTTGTTCTTTTCCATTTGTCTCTTTATTCCTATGGCAACGCATGGTCTTTTCCCCATACCTTTAATGTAAATTTTGGCATGATAGGGGCACATCCCTGCCCTGTGTGTCTGTTTTTCTCCACACTGTGTCCGCCACACTATGTCTCACTCTGTTTAACCCCCCTCCCCAAGAGGGACTGGCTCCTGGCACCCCACAGAGCGGGGGCTTAATGACTAGGGTGTGCTAGAGCCCGCATCGAGGCATGTCCTTTCAGGAGCCTCACAGGTCTAACCTGCTGAGGAGAAGGCGGGGGACTCGCCCTGTTCCAGGGGATTCGTGGGGGGGCTGACCCCTGGCGCAGGCAGGCTAGTGTGTTTCCAGCAGCATCGCTGACCTCTGCATGGCAGCATTTCCGTGATGCCGAGGCCTCATTTGCTCCAGTGGGTTCTGCTCCTGGTTCGTGGAAAGCTCTGGAAACCAGCAGCTTTACTCTCCACTCAACTCCATGTCCAGCCCCACCAGCCCCACTGGACAGTTTGTCCAGCAGCCCAGTGGCTCTCCTTGCCTTTCTTCCCGAGCACCGTGCCCACTTCCTTCCTTACGCTGTTCTTAACAATCCGAGTCCTTCAGCTTCTCACGCCATCTCCCACCACTAGCCCCAGATGGGGGGTGTGGACCAGCCCCCTGGCCACCGGATGCTTGGCCGTGAGGACCTTGGCTCCCTGCACACACCTGCGGACCCGCTGCCCTGCCTGGATCTCAGGTGTCCCCTGTGAAGACGGGGCGGAAAGGCCAGGCCAGGGCGCGGCGGGAAAGCCGTCAGTATCACCGCGAGGGCTTTGTCTTTCCAAAGTTCAAGTTCATTAGTGAAACTTCTTATCTTGTCACTCTAGTTTCTGATGAGCTGGTACTTATTTTGCAATAACCAGCATCATTAACTGTAGCTGGAAAGGTCAGCTGGAGAAGCCCCACAAGGGCAGGGATTTTCTGCCTCTTATTCGCTGCTGTCACTACAAGGTCGAGACTAGTGCCCGGTTCGTGACTGGTGCTCTGGAAATCTCGGTTGGATAAATAAATAAATTTTACGGGGCTCTTCCTATATGCGGGGCCACACACCAAGCGTGTTCAGAGCGTCTTTTCTCGCAACAATGCAGTGAAACAGATATTGTGGCCCCTGTTTTGCAGCTGGGGAAATGGAAGCCCAGAGAAGCGAGTGAGTTGAGTTCCAAACTTTATAGGTGGCCAAGCTAGATTTGAGCCATGTCCTGGGGCTGCCAAAAAACGTTCTCTTAGTCTCCAGGCGGACATGCTGCTCTTGTTGAAGGTACCCAGCTGTGAGACCCCACAGTAGGGGAGCTTGAGAATCTTGTTCCTTTCACTTAGGGGAGGGACGCAGGAGGCGCCGTTTAGCATCTTTTCCCCGAGAGAGCTGCTGCAAGAAGACAAGTAACCCAGTTCAAAAATGAGTAAAGATATTTTTGCTGAGGAGATATTTTGCTAAAGAGATATTTTTCCAAGAAGATATTCAAATAGCCAATAAACATCTGAAAAAATGGAGAACATTTCAGTCTCAAGGAGAATGCAAATCAAAACCACAATGAGCCGCCTCTTCAGACCCATGAGAATGGCTGGCGGAGCGGGGCTGAAAGGGGACATTAGACATGGCTGGTGGGATGCCAAATGGTGCGGGCACTTTGGGAGACAGTGTGATATTGCCTCAAAAAGTTAAACATGGCATTCTGTACGAGCCGGCAGCTCCACTTCTAAGTCTGTACCCAGGAGAAAGAAAAGCCATATCCACACACACAAATTGTCCGCAAATGTTCATGCAGCATTATTTATAACAGGCAAAGCATGGACGCAACCAGATGTCCGTCAGCGCATGCAGATGGACAGTCAGCCGCCCTCCCCGCCCCCGGACAACGGAGTGTGACCCAGCCACCGAAGGGGATGACACCGTGACACCCGCTACCCCGTGAAAGCAGGACGCTCAGCAGAAGCAGGACGCTGAGCAGAAGCAGCCAGAACAGAATCCAGAGTCTGTGCTTCCATTCATGTGAAATGTCCAAAGTAGGCAAATCCAGAAAAAGTGTATTTGTGGTGCCCAGGGACTGGGCAGGGGGTGATGGAGGGTAATGTGCATAGGGCTTCTTTGGGAGATGATAAAAATTTTCTGGAATAGTGGTGATGGCTGCACAATTTGTGACTATAATCTTGAACACTGCACTTCAAAGTGAACTTCATGGTATGCAAATTATTTCTCAGGAAGCTGCAGAGAGCGCAGCGTGGCCCAGCTGGATGGGTGGCCCAGCTGGACGGGTGTCGTTGGCCTGAACGCCAGGGAGCCGGGGTCTTTGTTAGACTTGACTGAGCCTGCCAGCCCCGGCCTCTTCCTGGCCAGAGCTCACGGGCCAGCCCTGGCCTCCTGGCTGGTTTCCTTCTGTTGAAAGGTGGTGTGCGCACGAGCAGAGGGCCGGGCCGCCCTCGCTTCTCCTGGGCCTACACATTGAAGGGGGCAGTGACTGTGGTTCTTGCCCAAGTTTTGGGGCTGTTACAACAGAGGGCACAGAGGCCAGGGGCTTTGCTGCATTAAACAACTAAACTGGAAAGACAAGCAACTGAGACCTGAAGTTCACCAGGGGGCGACCGGCAACCTCGTTGGGACAGTCTGGCCCAGCTGAGGCGCTGCTGCTGAGTTCTGGAAGGGCCATGCGGTGTGCAGGGAGAGATGCAGTCCTGTGGCGCGGCGTGTGGATGAGAGCCTCTCCCCGGGGGTGCTGCCGCTCCTGGATGCGGCCCCCGGCGGCGCCCCCCGACTGTGATGCGCTTGTGCTGTGGGCGCTGATGGTCCTTACAGTGAGACCAACGAGCGGGGCCTGCAGCCAGCGCTGACCTGGCTTGTGCAGCCGTGGTGGACCCGCGGCCGTCCCTGCGTGCTCCTGTTCCGGGCTCCAGGCAGGCTCCAGCCACTTCCACAGAACAGACGAGAAAGCAGCAGCAGCACAGACTCGCTCACACCCGCCCCTCCCTGACGAGAGCCACGGCCGCTGCTCCGGGGAGGACCCCGGGCTGGCATCTCATGGAGATATGTCTGTGGCTTGTTCACATCGTGGACCTAAGCGGACACGTCCCTCTGGTCCCCTGGGTGGGGCTCTGCGGCTGTGGCTCCTGCTTCCCCTGCGGGGCTTTCAGGGGCCCTGTTTTCCTTCCTGGTGGCTTGGTTGGTATCCAGGCCTGAATTAAGAGCCAGGACTCCATCCTGCTGCCCCTCCAGCAAGCTGTGTAGTGAGTGGGGCACTCAGTCCCCGCACAGCGGGCAGACCTCACCCCAGCCACATCAAGGCAGACCCGGGGAGCCCCATGCGACTCCCGAGGGCACCCAGACATCAGCTAGACCCACACGGCTGCACGCACTGCGGCAGGCTCCAGACCACCCGAGCAGGCGCGCAAGCCCAACTTCCCGAGATCAGCGTTTGTCTTGAGGACGCATTTCCTCACCAGCATCCCTGTGCGCCAGGCACTGTGGGGAGCCGTAAAATACCTACATTCACGTCATAGTTCCTGGCCCTCAAGACCCGCTTCAGCCGAGCTTCCGGAGCAGCCAACAGAGGGTGGAGGCTCCCGTCAGGCCAGCGTCTACCCCAGGCCGCCCCGGCAGCTTTCTGAGCTCGAGGAGAGATGCTGTCAGGCCCCGGGTCTGCCTGTTCCTGGCTCTGCATGTGGGTCATTACTATTAGCTCAGCTCGCGGCTGGACGGTGGCCTCGCGGGGTGCTCCAGTGCGGCCAGCGTCCTCACCCAAAAGGGGGCAAGCAGGGGAAGCCTCCTCCAAAGACCACTTAGAGAGGAGGGGACAGTTGTCTTCACCCTCCAACCCCATAAATCTCCCCATTATGATGTCATCAGTGTCACAGACCGACTCAAAGCACCTGGGTCAGCCAGTGAAATTCACAGTAAGTGACCACATGGGCCACGTGATGACCAGCACCCCCGGTGCCCTAGCCCCAGGGAGGAGGCCAGCCTCTTTTGAAAGCCTGACATTATGCCTTTGTCCCCTACCCCTTCCCTCCACCCCACCTTGACCTTGACTCTTGCCCTCGCCTGAGGCTGTGCTTTAACCCCAGCTTTTGGTTCCATGATTTCTCCAGGCCATGACTTGCTTCCTTCACCACAGTCTTACCGCTTTTTAAACCTGTGTTGTTCGTCATCCTTGTGATCTTATAATGTTAATTTATGCTCTAATTTAGTTGGGCATAAATTTTAAAACTTTGTTCATTATCATTTCATGTCAAAGGTGTTTTATTAAATTGTGTGAAACCGGCCATTCCCATGAGACGTGCTTGACAAACGACCGGCGGGGGCCGTGTTCTAGATGGACTGGTTTGCAGAAATGGGTAGCAATTATTTATTACAAGTAGATTCAACCAATTAACTTGGTGATGTTACCTGGATGTATTTTACTACTCGGGAAATTGTTGAACAGTAAAAATGCTGCTTGGCAACAGCATCAGCAGCATCATCCAAAGCAGGAGGGAGATAAAGTCTGAGAAGTTGGGGGGAGGAGAAATGTGCGCTGACCGCGGCAGCGGGCAGGACGCCCCCACCTCACATCTAATGGGGCTCGCAGAAAACTGAATGGTTGTGCAACCTGATCTTACCTGTCGAAGAAGCCTCAGGGAGAAACATAGCTATGGGCCATCCGGGCTCAGTGAGGAGGTGGGTGGAGGTGGGCGCCCTGCCCCCGCCTGGTTGCCAGGACACCACTCTGGTGACGTCCTCCCAGGTAGAACCTGCGGTTCTTCAGCCCAGGACGGGCGGACCCTGTCTCATCCTGAAAGCAGTTACAGATGTGAGCAGGCCAAGCACGTCTTGTCATTAGCAGGCCTTTGAAATGGAGGAAAATGTCTTTGAAATGTCAGTGGAATATGATCAAGCAGTTTGAGCAAGGTACGTTCTGATCTTCTCCCACCGAGGTGACTCTATCAAACAAGGAAACAATTTGCTCATTCAGTGCGTCTTCGTGGCCAGGCACTATGGTAGACTCACGGGGAGTAGCAGAGTGAGAAGGCCTGGGTCAACAGTGGGAGGCAGACCCCAAGCGGATCATGACAGAGCAATGTACTGAGGGTGTGCTGTCAGCGAGGGTGTGCTGTCAGCGAGGATGTGGGACTAGGACAGCCGGGAGGGGCACCATAGAGAATTTGAATTTTCCTCCCCAAAGACTTGCTCAAGTCCTAACCCCATCCCTGGGACAGTGACCTCATTTGGAGATCAAATGGCAGATGCGATCAAGATGAGGCCTGAAATCCGGTGAGTGGCAACCTCATACGGAGAGAGGCATGGAGACGTGGGGACATGGGAGAGTTGGCCACATGAAGATGGCAAGGTCAGAAGTCAGGGTGAGGTCCCCATAGCCAAGGATCACTCAGAAGCGCCGGCATCCTCCAGAAGCTGGGGCGAGGCGAGGGAGTTCTCCCCAGGAGAAGCGGAGAGCAGGCCCACACCTTTGGATGTCTGGCCTGCGCTGCTGTGAGCCAGCTTGGTGATGGCGTCTGCATGGCCCCAGAAAAGGGTACAGGTTGGTGGGCTTCCTGGGTAGGGCAGTGCTGGGGGAGTTGAGCTGGCAGAGGATGAAGAGTTAGCCCGGGGCCACATGGGCCGTGGCATCAGGTGAAAGATGGTAGCTGCCGGGCTGGGAGCTGCTGTGTTTTACGGATTTCCATCTCCATGTCCCTGAGCCCCTGGGGGTGTAGACGTGTGTTCAGAAGCCCCAGATCCCGCACTGGGTGGGGGATGTATCTGTTTCCTTAGAGTTTTTATTTATTTTTTAAAATGTGAAACTGTAACACTTTATTATTTTTTTAAAGATTTATTTATTTTTATTTATACAAGAATCAGGGTACAGGCCAGAGGTGCGGGAGGGTGAGAGGATTCACCAGAGACAGAGCGGGGAGCAGAACAGGCAGACATGTAATACACTGCTGAGGGGAGCAGCGGGCGCGACAGGCGATGTCTGCTGCGCCATGTGGGATTCTCACTGGCTGGCCGGGATCAAACCGGCGCTGCAGAGGCTGCGGGCAGCTTCATAGCGCGGCGCTCAACCGCCTGCCCCACCAGGGAGGCCCTCCTTGGAGTTTTTAAAGGAGCGTGTGATCCCACAAGGCCACAGACTGGAGGCCGAGGGGATTTGGGGAAACTGGCAGGAGACAAGCTAGGGGGTCACCAGCTTGATTGTGACCTTGCTGTGGGGACAGGCGGTACTGGGGAGACTGGAGGGGGCACAGCCTTTCTCATCAGATGAAACTGGCCTTGCTTTCAGCTGGACATCAGAGGTGAGGGCAGGGGAGGGGCGCAGAGGGAGACACCTCAGCTTCTGTCTCGAGTGATGGGGGGGGGTCATAACTTGCCAAGATAATGAACACGGCAGGAGGGGTGAGGAAGAGGGAGAGACAGGGGTGGGGGAATGAGAGGAAAGGTGAGGGAGGGGCCAGTGAGAGGACCGCGGGTTGGGCTCATGAACCCTGGCGGTAGCCGTTCACCAGGCACAGTAGGGTCTACCCCACCCAAGGGTACTGAGCACATGGGTGGCAAGGCTGGGGGACTTGGCAGGAGGGGCTCCTGGCAGCAGTTTGTGGGCAAGGAATCTCAGCGCAGGTGAGCACCTCGCGCTGCAGGTGACCTGGGCTGCGCCAGCACCTCCCCTGAGCTCCTCGCTGCAGACACAGCCATTTCTGTCTCTATTAGCTGCACCATCAGCTCATCAGGACGCTCCGATGCAGCCCACAAACCCGTGAGCTCTCCAGGCCTCACATCCACACTTCACGGAGATTCTCTCACACCTCCTCTCAGTCAGTAGCCCCCGGCGATGGCCCTTAGACTCTTGGGTTAGAGCTGACGGGGGCTCTGCCGTCACTCGGGAATGAGACGAGACGTGGGCAGCTTTGCAGGGGTCCCTCGTGACCCTGGACACTCCCTTGAGCCACCCTAGCCCGTTTGCAAATCCAGCGGACTTGAAGTCCTATATGTCGTCTGTCATTCCCCCGTAGAAAGTGTGAGATTAAACAGTCGTTAAGTCAAACAACCCTTCCGATGAGCTGATCAAGACTCTGCTTTAGAGAGCGGCCTTTTTCATCTCTAAATTTAAATTTTTAAAAATACTGTCGCTTGGCGACACAGCCTAGGCCTCAGGTGCGCGGCTGTGTGTCCACACCTGTGTGTGCTGCCGCCCATCAGCACGTCTCTCCCCAGCACTGGGGGCCGGTCTTTTCGCCTCCTGAAAGCCCCTGACCCTGACTGTGCGGTGGAGACAGAACCGTGGCCTGGGCCGGGAGACGGGCCCGCAGACGGCGCCTCTGCCTCACCTGCCCGAGTTTGGTTTTCACCCCTGCAGTCTCCAGACAAGGTCTTGTGGGGACGAGGGTGCTCGGCCCTGAGGGCCGGTAGCCCGGGCTCTTCTAGCACATCTCGGGCGCAGGCGGACGTCCTTACCCCACGCGCGTAGAGCCACAAGTGCTCTTCCCACCCACCCGGGCTCGGCGGGTGAGGCCACCCCCCCAGCGTGTCCAGGGGCATCTGCATCTTTCATCCTGGAGACGGTGGAGCCAGGCCTGGAGCCGGGCCCTCTGCCCGGGTCCACTGTGGGTGCCTGTGGACCTGACGATGGCCTCGGCTTCCCGTGGCGCCCATCACCAGGGCTCGGTCGGCCTCACGCTCCTCACCCCAGACCGCCTTGGTCCCCACGTGGAGATCTAAAGCCCCGTCTCGGGGAGAATGTCCGTGCAGAGGCTGGCGAGGAGGCTGGGGGAGCCCTTCATGACTCGGGCAGCAGGCGACCGGGCCCGGCCTTCCGCCTTGCAAACTCAGGGTGTGTGAGCGTGTGAGGCCCCGTGCCGACGGCGCCCTGTCTAGGTGCAGGAATAACCACGGGAGGGGTGGCACATCTGGTGAACGCAGTAGCCCTGGACTCGGCTGGGGCTGGGGGAGGCAGTGCAAGGTGCCAGTATGTGCGGATTCACTGCCAAGGAGCATCAACCTGAGCGGGTGACGTGGGATTTTATAGTGAAGTGACGCAGCCGTGTTATCCGTCATCACTAATCCTGTGTCCTCCTGCCTAGGGTTACAGGACGCTCCGCACTGCGCAAACAGCCGATTTGCCCTTAGAAATCTCCAGTCCGATGTTCCAGAGAAACAATCTGACTTCACCAAGGTAACGCGTTTCAAACTTCTAGTGTCTTCAGCAAAATGCAGCCAATTATAAGACACGATCACCAACCTACTTGTGGTGTGTCTGCATTTTGAATGGTGCAGTCAAAACCTGAATGAAAGCTGGGGCCTCCCTGGTGGTGCAGGGGTTAAAGCCTCAGTGTTATCAAGCTATCCACAGCCACTGCGGCCTCAGTTCTATCCCTGGCCAGGGAGCAATCCACATGGCTCAGCAGACCTCTCCTCTCTCCCCGCTGCTCCCCTCAGCAGTGTCTCTCAGTAGATCCACCTGTTCTGCTCCCCACTCTGTCTCTGCTGAATCTTTACTTCCCATACCTCGGTCTGCACCTCAGTTCTTGTATGCATAATTAAATAAATCTTAAAAAAAAACAAAACCGAATGAGTGCAGCAGGAAATCCAGCCATCGGTGACTGAGATTGGTGGCAGGGAAGTGTGAGCTGCTTCCGTTCCTCTCTCATGAACTTCACCCACAGTTTGTCATTTGCAAGTCGTAGGAGAGTAGGGTGACCGGACCTCAACTTTAAATCAGAATTAATCTTAGGGGAGGCGGTGGGGAGACAGATGCTGTATGTTGCCTGTTAGAAAAGAGGGATTTGAAATCTCGGGCTAGTACAGGTTATGAACTTGCAAAGTGTCAGGGTCTATAGCCGGGAAGGAGATTGGAGGTGGAACTCATGAGATGAAATGTTCCTGATCTCACTGCACGTCGGTTGGTGCTTCTGAGGTCCTGGAGTAGCTGTCGCCATTACACTTATTTTACAGATGAGAAAACTAAGGCCGAGTAACCCCAGCAGCCCACCCGCCCCAAGCGCCGCTCCAGGGCCGCCTCCTTGCCTGTCTCACTGCACGGGGCTGACTGAGGCTTGTTCCGGTTAGCAGAACCGAAAGGACAGGGTCTCCCCCACCCAGGAGCCTTGTCCGAGTGTCCGCTGGGTCTCTGCTGTTTTCCACAGTGGATGTTCCATAGCCAACTTTTGTAATGCGGGGCGGCGGGGCGGGGGCGTGTAGAAGAATCCATCTCCCTCACAGATTAAAGTGGCAAAGTATCTAAAAAATTTCCCCCAAAAGTGCTTGTGGTGGGTGTCAGCCTTGAGTCAGCTCTGCGACGTCTAAAGCCCAGGTCTGAAATCCCACGTGGTGGAGAAAGAAGGTGATTCTGGGTCCTGAGGTTTAGTCATCAAGAGGTGAAGTCCTTTCTGCGCGGAAGCACCGAGCTCGCTGTCTCAAGACGGGAAAGTGCGTGGCTGTGGCGGGTTTGTTCCCCGAGAGCAGGAATTGGGGGGTTGTCGGGGGTGGTCAGAGGAGCAGCAGCTCGTGGAGAGCGGCCGCCGGGTGCGGCCACCCGTCAGGAGCAGGAGAATCTGAGGTCGGGTGCTGCTCTTCTAAGGAAAGACGCCAGCTGGAGAGCTCACGTTGGGAGGGCAGATTGTCCACAGGAACCGGCTTTGTCATCATGATACAGATCTTTAGGGCCTTGTGACTGAGTCTCCATCACACTCACATACACTTGTTGTCCGTGACTGAGTTTAACGACGTCCGGAACCACACCTACTGCCCACCTGCTCTGGGACGAGCGGATCATCTCAGGGGATTTATCAGCCCCGGGACATTCCAGTTTCCCTGGGAAGGTTGGACTTTGAAGGCCGCCCTCGTGTGTGCGGTAAGAGGTTGTAAGATGGTGCAGCACCCCAGGCGGGCGCCCTCCCTCGGGAACGGCCCTAAGTCTCCTCTCCCCTCCAGCACCTGCCCAAGATCGAACACTTTTGCTTTCAAAATCCGTCCAAGCCGTAGAAAGGGGGTGCAGCAGGCCCCTCTCCAGCCGAGCCGTGACTCAAGAGGAATGACAGAGGCACAGAGCTCCTGCGTTAAAAAGAAGTGTCCAATTTCTGATAAAATCATGGCGACTCCATGTAGACATGCAGGAAAATACAGAAATTATAACTATTTATTTACGTATCTGAACGCATGTCTATGTGCTTGTATTTCCCCGCCCACAGTTCACACCCGACTGTCGTGCACGCAGCCTCGCTGGCTCACGAAACATCCCATCACAGGCCACTTCCCTCATCACTGGAATTCTGTGGAATCTTTATTTTTCCACTTCTGCAGGAGGAGCTGCAGGCGCGCACACCCTCATTTACTTTTCAAACACTCAGAAGCGCTGGGATCCCGGCCCACCTTTCCGTGCGATCTGTGCCTCTGCGCGGGATCCTTTGGTTTCCAGTGAACGCGCGGAAAGGCGGGGTTCCAGGGTGGAGAGGGAGGAAAGTCGTGTGTCCTCGTGTCCGAGACCAGCCGTCTCCCTGCCGCCCACCGGCGTGAGGCACAGGCGCCTGCTGACACGCCCGCCTCTAGGCCGACCTCCCCGGGGCGCCGACCCCGGCTCCGCTCGTGGGCGTGAGCGAGCCTGCAGCGTGGGGGCAGTGTGTGTGGACGTGGGGGTGCCTGTGGGGAGACTTGGCCCAGGACTCGCCCTGCACCAAGAGCTGCAGGTTGCACGGCAGGGAGGGGCAAGGGAAGAAATGTCTCCTGGGGAAAATGCGGACTTCGGAGGCGGAGACTGGTCTGATGCTTCCACTTTGGAGACATGAACCTGGAAAAGAGCGGAGCCGCCCTCGCTCGCCGCCCAGAGCCGATCTCCTGGGCCACCTGCCACCCAGCTCCCGCTGACGTCGGGTGATGCGATGGCGCGCCTCTTAGTCCTGCGCCTCGAGGCCTAAGTGTGAAGTTAAAACCAGTCGATAAAAGGCATAAAACTATGAACGCGGTTACCAGCGCTACAAAAGCAGCCTTGAAACATTTAAAGAAATCAATATTTAAAAGCAGCATTTATGAGCAAGTAATATCCGGATGGGAGTGCTGGGTGCCCAGGATCTAGAAATGGGTGATTTATCACCAAAGCCAGCCCCGAGCCTGGCGCTCATTGGCCCTCCCTCTGACCTCGGCTTTCTGCTTAAATACAAGATGATTTTCTTCCCTGCAAATCAAACCTGAACCTCATTAATTTTATTTGAGATGAAAGATACCTTTTTTCAAAGGCCAGCTCAGTCGGCCCTGCACGGAGAACAGGTGCAGTGACACCGGAAATAGCTTAATTGGGGAAGATATTTGATGGACAACATGTGATTACTTTTGCAAGGAAATTTGTCCCGTTTTAAAAAGAGTTGGTGACTTAGGAACGTCAGACAAATCCTCTGTCTCCTCTCCTTGGCTCCCCGCCCCAGAAGGAAGACCAAAGGCCAGCCAGGTCCTGCTGTCTGCTGTGGCTGAGTCGTGAGCCTGACCAGGAGCCGTGACCCTGGCCTCCCACCCGGTCTCCACGGCCGGAGTCCTAGCACCCACCCCCCACCCACCCAGTTTCTCAGCATGGAATCCCCCTGGAGAGCAGAGAGCAGGCCCCTGGAGAGGTGGTGAAGGTTGAGTGTGGCATTGGGTGGCCCTAATCCAGCCTGATCAGTGCCTTGCAAGAGAAGGTTGGGACAGACACACAGAAGAAAATGTGAAGACACAGGACAGAGACTCAGAGGAGACCAACCTGCCAACACTTTGATCTGCCTTCCAGCCCCAGGATTATGAGAAAATAAGACTTTCCACTGCTTAAGCCACCCAGACTGTTCTTTGCTTTTGCCATTCTCAGAAAACAATACAGATTTTTAAGAGATTGGGTCATATCTTCAATTACTTCATGACACTCAGGGAGAAAATAGGGTCTGATGACTAGGACGCCCCCGACAAGAGGAGGATGGATGTTGAAGAGCAAAGATACTAATTTCTCTCTGTTTATTTTTATCGGTTGGGGCTTTCATCAAAACTGAGTCTAAACACTCCAAAACCCGGGATTTAACCTGATAAAATTCCTGTCCTGGTAATTTGGTGCCCGGTTCCATGTGACTCCAGTCTGTTAACTAACTCAACGACCCAGGGCAGAGCCTGGCACCGAGAGGTGCTCAGTGACTATTAGTCTGAAGAGTGAAGAAATAAGTGGTTTGACCATGAGTCTGTGTTAGAATAACACGAGCACATCCGTTCTGCAGCTGCAGCCGCGCCGTTCCGACGGCCCACACGCTCACAGCCCCTCATGTGTGCAGTTCAAGGAAACTCGCATGCACTCATTGCACATTCCACCGACGTATGACACAGCGAGATGCAGTGCCCGTCTGCTCCCTGGTGAGACTCTCGGGTAGTCACGGCAGAGTCCCAGGAAGCGCACACCTTGGAGTTATATAACATGCTCAGATTGTCGTGGTTTTTGATTTCCAAACTATTCCCTGGCAGGAATAGCAGGCGACAGCCTTCCCTTCGTGCTCTGTCGCCTGCATGGATCCCGTTGGGCAGCGTCACCCTGACACACCGAGTGGTTTCGGGGCTTCAGATAGAATCCAAACCCACACTGTTCTCTGTTGCGCTCCCCGCAGCTGCTGCTGAGGGCTCAGGGCCTCCGTGGGCTCTGCCCAAGGTGGGGACGGGGGTCTGAGTCTTCACCCACCCTCTAGACCCCCAGGATCTCCTATGGTGACACCCGTGCAGCCCCTGGGGTGCCCCTCCAGCGTGTGACTGCCTGTCTCAGTGGAGCCAGATGGATCTGGCAGTTAGGGCACCTCCTGTCCTGTTGCAGGCTGTGGTGGTGTGACTCATGCAGAGCCCTGCCCTCCCGTACCAGCCTGGCACCGCGGTCCAGCTCTCAGGATTCAGTCCTTAGGACCTCAGGTGGGGGGAGCCCCTAGATGTCGGATTCCCGGGTGCTAGGATGCCCAAGACCATGAGAATCACTATTTTCTCCCTGCTCTACAGGCGGGAGACCAAGGCCGCGTCAGGTCCTGTGGCCCGTCCGGGAGCCCCAGGTCTGATATACCCCGAGGGGTAGGGCGAAGGCCAGTGTCCTGGCACCTCGTGTGGGCCGAGCAATCATCTGTCAGCTGCTCAGAAATACAGACGCTGGGCCTTATCCCATAGATTTGATTCACGGGACCTAGAAATCTGCATTTTCAGTGTGACCACCCCCATGGCCCTGAGATTTCTGTGCAGGTGGTTATCAGGCACCCCAACTTGGAGGCCTCGCCCTCCAGAAAAATCCCCATGTGTGGCTTCTGAGATGGGTATTGATGCTTTTTATTCAACAACCAGTGTCGAGGCACTTGCTGGCGTGACTGTGCGCTCTGTAGGGTGCTCAGGAACAGTGATTTTCAGAACTAAATTTAACCCAAATGGGAGGGTTGAGCGCCAAGCCCAGGGCCTAGGGGAGCGTCAGGTGCGCGTCAGTGCTCCTGTATGTGAACTGCAGCCCTGCATGGTGCTGGGGGGCCCTGGGGAGGGAAGAGAGGGAGGGAGGTGATGCAGAGAAAAGGCGGAGCGATACATCAAGTTGGGGGAAAGAGAGAGAGACAGGGAGACAGAGAGACGGAGGAGGCAAGAAACAAGAGGTCCTCGGCACGTAAGTGCTGTTCTCAGCATTATCTGCCCCCTGGATCACGCTGGAAACTTTAAAATTCAGATGCGTGGCCCCACCCCCCATCCCCGCCCGATTCCAATGTAATTGTTTCAGGCTGAGATCAGAGTTTTGGGGTTTTACAAACTCCCCGTGACTGCAGTGTGCAGCCTGGGCTGGGAACCCCTGAGGAGGAGGTCTCACCCTCAACCAGCAGAGCCCACTGGCAGGGGGTTCCCCTCAAGGAAGTAGCAGGGTGTGGGTGGACTTGGAGTCAGGCGTCCCCAGTCCTGACTCAGTCCCTCTGCGCCGGCCCTCTGGAAAGAGGCAGCGAGATGCTGAGAAATGAACTTGAAGGCGGGCGGTGTCCTGCCCGGTCCTTCTCCAGCTGTCCTTGCCCTGAGGACGTGCAACTTCCCTCTTTATCTTCAAAACAGCTGCGCTCGGGGGAGAGCGACGCCATGAAAGCCGAGGGAAAGCAGGCGGGCGAAGCGGGCCTGTCCCTGCCCTGAGCGGAGGGGGCCCTGCTGCGGGAGGCCCGCTGGGCGGAGAGGGAGACCATGAGGAATGGGTTCATCCAAAGGACAGAAAAGAGCCTCTGAAGATTTTTTGGTAACATCTTAGCAAAAGAGAATGATTTGCATCTCCCCAGATGCACCTGCTGCTCTGTCATTCCAGGAAGTGGGCTCCCCAGAGCGCCTCCCTGGAATCCCAGGGTGCCCAACGCACCCACAGATGCACAGAATAGAGTGTCCAGAGCCCAGGCAGTTGTCACATTCAGGTGATTCCGGGCCCTCGGAGCTTGGAACATTGGCTCCACGTACGGAGCATCTAATGAGCCTTGGACTCCCCAGGGCAGACCCGAGGCCTCAGACTGAGCGGGAAGCAGGATTTATGACCTGGATCCGGCGCAGCTCCACGCAAGGGCTCATTTTAAGCACCTGCACTGATGGATGCACTGGGGGCTCTGGATCCCCAAGCCTGCCCGGAGCCGGTGTGCTCGGCCTCCTGGGGTCGCTTTCCACAGTACGCCAAATACATGACCAAACCAGGAATGAGAGACCCTCTCTCCTGGCGTTGACTTGGTCAGACGCCCTGCCCGGACACGCACGTCTGGCTCTTAGCACGTCTGTCTGCTGATTAGGAGGCATGAAACCCTTGGCGAGCATTGAAATACAGCGAGGCGGCCCCTGTCTCACTCCAGACCCTCCACCCCACCCACCCTGATGCCGGACATGACGCCAGCGTCACTGCGTTCACCTGGCTGCTGCAAGGGGCCTGAATCACGCTGGAAAACTTTAAAATTCAGATGTGTGGCCCCTTGGGGCTTGGGTTCTGAGGGCTTGCTCTTAGGGCTTGGCCCTGCGTTGCTAAGCAATGAAGGCTGGGACTGGGTGGGGAGCTGGGACGAGGCACACTTGCTGTTTCCACTGAGGCGTGCTGACTCGTCTCCCCGAGACCGGCGTCCCCAGGTCCTGGGCCCTTTGAGGCTGTGACCCGTGTTCCGGGGCTCCTGGCCCGGGGAATCTGACATTCCCCCCGATGCGTCAGGAGACAGAGTAGGAACAGACACCCCAATTGGCAAACCAATTCCCCAGCCAGCCGGAGGCTCCCAGATACCCGAGCACTTCACAGACAGACCTGGGCTCTCGGGTGCGCCGGGTGGACGGGGACAGCAGCACGGGCAGGCAGAGGCTGGGCCCTGGACGCCGGCCCCGCCCACACGCACCCGAGGGCTGCTGGAATAATTGCCTCTTTTTCCTCTTGCAGGAGACTCTGGCCTCGCAAAACACAAAAATGATTTCATCCATCGTCATTTCACAGCTGATGGATGGGAGCAAGTCAAGCGAGAACGGGGCCTCCCTGCCCGTGCCGTGCGCCTACCCGCAGCCCCCGGCCTGCTCCGGGAAGCAAGCCCTGGCTAGTCGCAGCGGAGTCGCCATCCACCGGGCTCTCGCCTTCCTGCCCGCCGCGTTCAGAGTCCAGACACCATCGGAGGAGCTGGGGCCACCGCCGCCCCAAGGGGAGCCACCCGCCGGTACCCCTCAGAGAGGCTTTTCGTCCATCACGGTCACGGCCAGGCGTGTGGGCCCCCCCGCCAGCACCCTGGTGTGGGAGGTTGTTGGGGACCCCCTGTGCACCAAGTGCAGGGACAGGGGCGCTGTGCTCAGGGACCCTTCCGCTCCGGCCACCGGCTCCGATCCTCGGCAGCGCCGTGCACCTTTTCCATGCCCGGAGTTCCCCAGAAGCAGCTCTGGCGTGCAGCTGGCGGTGCCGGAGGAGGCCCGCGCGCGCCTGTGTGACGGGCACGAGTACTGGGTCGCCAACGTGGACAGGGAGGACGGCTTTTCTCCCGACGCCCCGCGGGAGGGCAGGGGCCCGCTGGTGTTCAGCTCCTGCGTCCACCTGCGGGTGTCCCAGCAGTGCCCCAACGCCATCTATTACCTAGACCGCTCCCTCTCCGCGCCCGCCCAGCAGCCTCAAGCTGCCAGCCCTAAAATGCACAGGTCGGTCCTGTCGCTCAGCCTCAGCTGCAGTTCACACAGCCCGACACCAGATGGGGCAGGCGGCCCGGCCAACGCGCCGCCAGGGAGCGGCGCCCCGAGGCAGGAGCCCTGGCCTGGGCAGCAGGAGCCCTGGCCTGGGCAGCAGGACCCCTGGGGCGGGCGCTGGAGCCCAGGTTTGCCAGAAGGTCTCTCGAAGGAAGGCCCATCGCTGGGGCAGGTGCATCTGGGCCCGGGCAGCTGCCCGTGGAGTGCCGCGCCTCTGCTGGACGACACAGAGTCCAGAGATGCCGAGAGGAGCCAGGTCACCCTACAAAGAGGGACGGGTCCCCGTGCCCCCTGGCGCTCCAGAGGTGGCACCAACCAACTGTCCATTCACATCCCCGGCTGGAGCTACAGGAAAGGTGAGTGACCGTCCACCCTGGGCAGCGGGCCCCAGCGCAGACCCTGTCCCCAGGGCACAGAGGCCCCACGGGGATGGTAAGTGGCGGTTCCCGAGCCTCCCGCAAGGCCCCTCTCAGCTCGGGGCCGCATCTTGGCGCTTGAAGTTCCTGAGACGCCTTTTGTACATGACGGGAAACCGCCCCTCAAAGCTTTGTTTCCCACGTGCAGCTTAGGACGTGATTGGGAAACGGTAGCCCCGAGAACTTAAGTAAGACCCTCACTGTAAAACTGGTGAGAAGGACACACCCCTGCTCCCCGGTTTTGTGTCCCTGGGCTGGACACCTGCCCATCTGGACGGCCGCGGGCCTGCTTCATACTTCTCAGCCTGGTAGGATCGCGGGTCAGTCTAGACCTCGACCTCAAGCTTTGAAATAGTGTGTGTGGTGTGTGTGCAGTGCGTGTGGTATGTGGTGTGTGGTATACGTGTTGTGTGTGGTATGTGGTGTGTGTTATATAGTGTATGGTGTGTGCTGTGTGTGCTGTGTGTGTAGTGTGTGCAGTGTGTTGCATGTGTGATGTGTGTTGCATGTGGTGTATGTGTTGCGTGTGTGACGTGTGTGGTGTGTGGGGGTGGGGTGGGTGTGGGTGTGGTGGGCGTGTCATGTGTGGAGTGGTGTGGTGTGTGTGCACGCAGCTCTGTATGTGTGTATAGTGATTATGAGACATTCCAAACCAGGCAAGTTGGGGACTCTCCACACAAGCAGCCTGTTTTCTGGGGTGACTTGTCTGAGCGCTGCTGTGTTGCTGCTGAGTCGGGTGGACTCTGGGGTCCTGACCCTGGGCGGGAGCGGGAGGGGACAGGCCCCGAGTCCGGCCTCACTTTCTGTGAGAGGCCCTCGTTTATGGATGAGAGACTTTCCTCCTGGGGGAGATATTTAAAGATAATAATAGTAAAATTGACAGGCCGCATATGCATCATAATTTTACGGTGCAATTTTTGTCCATTAAAGCTTTATTAATTAATAAAAATGGCTGTAAAACATTTTAAAACTCTAATGTGCGCAGAAGTGGTAAATGATGTCATTAATTTTAACGGCGCGTGCCCCTCGGACGTCAGCCCCTGGGCGCCTTCAGGCTGCCGCCTCGTTAGACGTGGAGCTACCTCGGTGCCGCGAGCCCTGATGGCGTGAGGAGACGCCGGCGGACATGGCCTCGCCTTGGCATTTAGAGAACCCCCTCCAGCCGCTTCCTTGCCCTGGCTGCCGAAGATTCTGGAAATGTTGCCACCAGCGCCCCATGGACGCTCCTCCAGGTCCAATGTGGCGTCTCGTGGCGTGACGGGATGGCTGGATGTCAGCCTCCCAGGCGGACTCTGGACCGTCCCTGCAGGGAGTGTCAGACGCCCCAGACGGTGAGGGCAGGGCGCCCCGCTTATCTGGGGCTTTGGCGTAGAAGCTTTTTGACTGTGGCTTTGAAGTGACTCCTGTGGCTGAGCGAGGAAAGGGTCGGTGTTAGTCCCACTCCCGCAGGTGACGTCCCTCCAGTATTCCAAGGGAGGACGCACCTGGGGCGGGAGTGGCTCTTACGTTGTGTTTCTGGCCTCCAAGGGGGAGAGCTGGCCAGGAAGCCGCGGGGCCTGTTCTGCGAGACCGGCCTGCAGGGAAGGTGGACCCGGGAGTGAGCCTGCCTCCTGGGAACTTGGTGAGACTAGACCCAGCAGCAGGAAGTTCCAGGCCACAGAGATCGGGGCTCCCTGCCTGGGGCGGGCACAGACCTGGGGTGTGCACAGGTTCACGCTTGTATGCATGAATATGCAGCCCCACGTTTGCACACTCAGAAACTCGTCTGTAAGGGGACGATCGTTTGTCCACCCAGCTGGTAGGAAAGCGTTCTTTGTCCACACAGGGGACTTCTGACCCCAAGTGTGTAAACGCCACTCCTGGTGTCGACCCCCACGGTCTGTCCATGGTGTGCAGGATGCGTCTGGGGCGAGCTCGTTGACCTTGAGTCTTGACAAGGCTGGTCAGCCTGATGTAGGCGCCTCCCCGGGGCTGGTGCTCTCGCAGTTCAGAGATGCTGCACGGGGTCCCCTGGCTGAGGGGCTCTTGGCGCCTCCCAGGGCTGCACCTGCTGTGCATGATCTTCACACACCAGTTCCCGAGTCTGCCCTTTACATCATCTGCAAGACTCTGAAACATGGCCAGCGCGGCCGTTCTAGCTGGTCACTGACACTCGGCTGCAGGGAGGTGACCTGGGGGATTCTGCAAGCAGAGGCAAGCTCAGGTCCAGCCGTGAGGTCCTGGGCAGGAAGCCCCCTAAGCTGTTCCTGAGGGAGCCTCCAGCGCATGCCCAGAAAGATGCCTCAAATTGCAGATCCGCCATGGCTCCTGGGACTCGCCTTCCATTAGCGCAGGGACCGCTCTGCTCTTTTCAGGCTTGGAAGCCACTTGCCTGTTTGCTCAGCTCTGCAGTTCCTGTGTGTTTGCTGCTGTCACGGCCACTGTTAGGGTGTCCTGCCAGCGCCTGCTGCGTGGGATTGCTCAAGCCCCCGGGTGATTGAAGGGAGAGTTTTGGTGTCACCATTACTGTCACTGTTGACAGCAGCAGCAGCTTCTGCCGCCTGCTGCCCATCACCAGGACACACCCCGGAGACCTGAGAAGCCAAGCGCTGGGCCTGCAGGCCGGGACTCACTGGGCCTCTGTGAAGAGCACCGGGATCCCAACTTTGCAGACGAGTGAAGCTTGGAGGTGAAATGGCTCACCCAGTTCACGTGGCCGTGCAGAGCCGGAGCAGACAGCAGTCCTGTGTGCCTGCTCCCGCTGTGCCCTTCTCATGACGGTCCTGGCAGAGCCGCCAGGACGGGGCAGGTGGCCCAGGACCCTACGGAGGCGATGCCTGAGGACCTCCCTGCACGAGGTGCTCCTGGAGTGATAGCTTGGTTGAGCTATAAGGGGCGTGAGCTGCCTGAGTTTCTAATTAAATAGTAAGCCACGTCATTTGATAATGAAAATTTATTGCCTCAGAAATCCTGCCCACCTTGAAATCCCATATTTTTGTGGGATTGTTCTGAGCGGATCTCTCCCCGCTGGGTGCTGCCTGCCTAGAACCGTGTTCACTTTGGTGCATCACTTATACTGTCTCATTTGGGATCTGATTTTGTTGGGGTGCTCGGCGGAGACGGATGGGCACACTGCTTGTCTGCATGTGATTGCCCCCAAAACACTGATGCTTGGCAGAGGAGCCCCTGCCAGGGATGCCCCCGCCAGTGCACAGGCTTCGGGGGCATTGGTCCGAGAAGCCCCAGGAGAATCTAAACTAGGGATCAGAGATGTAAGTCACGGGGGAGCAAAGTGCCCTGCAGACCCCCGGGCGCATGCAGTGTCCTGTGCGCTGCGTAATCTGACCCGCGGGTGGCGAGCAGGTCTGGTTTCATGAAGGAAGCACTCACTTCACACGAGGAAGACTCAGCGGAGAACCCACGTTAGCCCCCGCTCCCCAGTCCCACGAGGATCTCTTACTAGAGGAGCCAGGGGACATTTGAGGAATCCTGATTTTACAAAAGTGGTTTTTCTTTAATGACTTGGAACTGGGGCGGGCAGGCTTGTTGGGGTGAAGGGCCCAGAGTAGTCAAGTTTGGCTTTGCCGGCCGGGGGGCTCGCAAACAACTTGTCAGCTCTGCGGTTGCAGCCCCAAAGCAGCCATAGACAGTGCTCAAGCACGGGTGTCTCTGTGTTCCAGTAAAACTTTCTTTACAGACCAGGCAGTGGGTTCTAGTGGGTGTGTTGTGGCATCCCAGGGTTGTAACTTGCACCTCCCTGGTGGCATACGAAGCGGAGTCTTCTCATGCTTTATTTACCACCTGTACCTCGTCTTTGGCGATGTGTCAAGGGCATCGGCCCATTTTTAATCAGGTTGTTTTCTTATTGTTGAGTTCTTAGAACTCTTTACATATTTTGGGTAACGGGAGGTTTTTATTCAGTGGGGGAAGATCGAGGAGGAGCAGAGAGCTCCTGAGCTCCATGAGGACGGGTCAGTGCAACCTCAGACGCACAGGAAAGCTGGAGCTTGTACTGTTACTCTGGAGCTTGAGAGAACATGACGGGCTCGGGAGCCATCGTCTTAGCACTGGGGTTTCATGCCACAGGGTGTGTGAGAGCGCCCAGGGAGAGACAGGGACGGGGCAGCAAAGGCCCCGGGGATGCGGTATGTCCGGATCTATGGGACCAGCCTTCCTCTGTCTCGCCTGCCGTCTCATCACATCATTGGCAAAGTCAAGAGTCTTTTGCGTCCATCCCTTCTTGCCCACAGCCATCCTCCTCGCTCAATCCTGTAGTGCCCTCATGCAAGACCTACTATGCACAGATAGATTGACTTTCCGACTGTAAAGTGAGTATGTTCTAGGCTGTCGAGAAGAACAGAAAGAATATACAGACCAGCTTCCTGATACACTCATTGTTAATATTGAGGTCTATTTTCTTCTATTCTTTGTGCATTTCTGTTTTTTTTTCTTTTCTTTCTTTTAAATAGTTGAGCCCCTGGGGCACAGTGGTTTCCCTTTAGGCGCCTGCCCCCCCGCACGCTACCGCACGTATGTCATGGTATGACGGTCCTTTCAGTGGTGACGCATGGAGTATGGGATGTGTATGTGCAGAGATGTGCAGTTTATCTCACGACGCCTCCTTTATCCCTCGTGGTCCGTATGGTGGTGGCTCCTTTTCCTCTTGTTGGGACAATGTTGATGTGAATGTGTGGGACGGGAGACTCTGTATGTGGGATTATTTCCCTTCAGAACAAATCCTGGCGATGGAATGTCTGGGTCACGGTGGTTCAGCCTCCTCGAGGCTCTCGAGCACAATGCCAGATTATGCCGCAGGAGACCCGCCGGGAGAGCCTCTCTCTGTGGGCGCAGCCAAGAGCAGGCAGCCATGTGCACATTTCCAGAGGAAAAACACTCCCTTGTTGTGGCCTGAATGGGCACCTCTGTGATTGCCAGCAAGGGAGGGGGTTTTGCTCACGGTTCCTGTCCCTCACCTTGCCCTTGGCCATGCCCTGTAGGCCTTGGCCGCATCAGCATTTGGGGACAGATAATTCCCTTTTGGAACTGTCTGTGTATTGTAGAATCTTTAACATCCTACTTCTCCCCCATGCCAGCAGCCCTCCCTCCCATGCTGGCAACCACACGTCTCTGGACATTGCCTGGGGGTTGGGGGTGACACTGTGATAGAGAATGGCTGACCTGCCCTGTGGCCAAACCTCCTCACAGACAATAGTGATCACAGCCGGCAGTCTCTGCTGCCTCCGGGCTGACTGACTCAGCGCATCTGCCAAGCCTCCTCTCTGCAGGGCGAGCCCCAAGAACTGGGTCTCCTGTTGTGTTGTATCATGCGGGGCGTTCTTCTATAGCCTGCAGCCTCCGGTCAGGGCCAAGTCTGAGCACTGGCAATGGCCACTCCACCCCAGCAGGGAGCACCCAGCATGCACGTGCTCAGCACCATGCCTGGCCGAGAACGTGTCATCTTGATGACCCTACAAAGCCTCCCTGATGTCCCTCAAAAGCTCACTCCCTGTCTCCTTCCTCAGCCGGCCTCTCCCCAAGACCATAGCCAAAACCTCGCTGGCCAAGAATATGTTGGGAGCCATGTAAGATCCCCTGTCCAGAGGTAGGTTGGGAGAAAGTAAACTGGAAACTTGAGCATCTCCACGTGGTTTAAATTTTGAGGTGGGGACCTCCCCGGTGGTGCAGTGGTTGAGCGCTTGGCTGTGAAGCCGCCCGCAGCCTCTGCAGCGGCAGTTCAATCCCCAACCGCGGCGAGGGTCCCACATGGCGCGCAGACCTCTCCTGCCGCCCGCTGCTCCCCTCAGCAGTGTACCTCGGTCCTTCTGCCTGTTCTGCTCCCCCCTCTGGCTCTGGTGAATCCTCTCACCCTCCCGCGCTTCTGACTGTGCCCAGTGCTTGTATAAACAAATAAATAAATCTTTAAATAAATAAATAAATAAAATTTGAGGTGGGAGGAACTCAAACTATTGTTTCCTTCCAAGAACTCACTAAGAATAATCAAAGATTGTCATAGCACAACTTTATTATCCTTCAGATGGTCAGATTTGATTGTCAGAAAGGAGAAAATTTTTGGAGGGTTTTGTGTTTGTTTTGGTTCATTTAAGTTTTCGTAAGTCTTGATGAAACGTGTTGTTTCCCCGTCATCTCGACGGGGTGTTCAGACGGTCCCCAGCGCTGTCGGGTGTAGCATGGGCCTGTCCACGACTCTGGGGCCTCGGTGGAGAGGACGCCCCCTTTCTGCTCCCTGCGTGACCCGCTCAGTTCCGTGGTGATGAAGACCCAGTCGTTCCACGGGGCCATTTGCTCAGCTTGGCCCGGAGGCGCGAGACGTGCACTCAGGACCTGCGCGGGCCGGCGGGGCTGGGCCTGTTCCTTCAATGAGAAACCGCAGACTCCCCCCGCTCCAGGACGGCGACACAGGTGCTCGCGGTGACCGAGCAGGAGCGCCGTGGGCATGGGAGGGAGACCCTTGGGGGCTTCAGGCCAGACTGTGTTGCCGAACTTGTGTGTCGCGGTGGCTGCTCCCTCACAGCGCTCTCGGGGTGCCCGCTGGGGACTCCGTGCATGTGGCCCCCTCAGTCCCCAGTGTCTCCCGGGCTGCCTTAGACACGCTCTGGGGAGGGGAGGGACACGGCACGCGGGCTTCGTGGGGAAAGACCCCAGACAGAAGCAGGACGTCGGCGACTTGATGGCTCTGCTGTTTCCCCGGTTATCTTAAAGCAGGGGCTCAGGTGTTTCCCAAGCAGCCGGTTTTGTGTGCAGTGTTACCCCCTTCCTTGGGCGAGGAGAGAGGCATGGACACGGCGGGAGCGGCCTGTGGCTCCGTCCTCAGCTGTGTGGCCGAGCGGGGTGCGGGAAACGCGACGCCCTCTTCGCCCGTCCTCACGGGGCGTCCCCCGGGCGAGGCCACCCCCGCGGCTCACACACGGACCTTCTCGAGGGCTCCCGGGGCTCGGCGGCTGCACCAAGAGGGGAAAAGCGTTCTTCGCCGGGGAGGGCAGCGGGCACTCCGGGCATGTGTGCTGTGCTCTCCCGCGTCCGCCGCTGGAGACTGAGCCGGAGCCTCCCAGGTTGGGGACCCTTCCTGGGGGGTGCAGGGGGGACAATAATTTTCCTTCTACCTGCCCTCTGGGGTCCTAGGGCCTAAACCCTATTAAAATGGGGAAAACAAGCAAGTTTGTTAGTTTATTGACCTGTGCACCTGCGTGCACGAGCGAGAGCCCAGTACGCCGAGTCACTCCGAGCGGAGGCTGAGCTCTCTGGCTTTAGTGTGTCCCCACCAAGAACAATCACTTTGCGGCGAGATGTCAGGACGAAGGGAAGCAGGGTGGGGCTTCCCAGGTCAGTGAGCTGGACAGGTCAGTAATAGGAGGAGACTGACCATAGGTGAAGGCCAGTTAGTGACATGTGTCCCGGGCTGACGGGGTCCGAGTTGTCCCCTGTGACGCGTGTCTGCTCTCCCTGGGAGAGCAGGGAGCTGGACCCCTTAGCCAATGTAGGACCTGCTTTTAGGCAAATAGGGGAGGCAGGGAACTTGCCTTGTAGCTGCTTTTTCTCAGTTGCCTTCAGTGCCACCAGTGTCACCGCTTGGGGACCAAGCGCCCCGAGACATCAGGGGACCTTGAGCTGATGCCCTTATGGCAAATCCTGTGGTGATTCTCTCAGCCCCGCTTGACCTTCCCCATTAGCCCTGCTGGTAGCAGGGAGGTCCCTGTGTCCACGTCATCCACTAAAACGCTGCTTAGAAACGAGGGTAACCTGGCAAAGCAAATCATGTGCATTGTGCAGGCAACGAGAGGGAAATACAGAGCAGCGTAACCCCAAGGCACGATGCCATCGCTGCCAGCCTTCCGTAGCGCTTCCCGCGGATGACTTGGATTCTCTCATAGAGTCAGTTTTTTAATTTTATTCCTTTTTCTTTTCACAAAAAGGATCACGTGAAACTTTGTTCTGGAAGGCGGCTTTTTCTCGGTAATGGATCATTAAGTAGCTTTTCATGTTCTGTGCATTCCCCCGGCAACCATCCGGGGGGTGCACGGGCCTTGGTGGATGCTTCACCTCAGCTGGCCTTTAAAAGCCTTCCTGTTACCTAGATTGTCCATCCACATGTGCTGACCACTGTCCTGGTGGAGGTTTCTGTGAGCATTTTGCATCATTTAAACCAGGTTCTTAGAATTTCTGGGTCTAAGGAGAGTTGAACTTCAGGCTTTTACATATAGGTTTCCAAATGACCCTCCATAAGCCTCACAACATGTACATTGTGAACACACAAATACCAGCTTCCGGAACATTCACAAGCACCGGGGGTTGGCATTATAAAAATCCCCAGGGACAAGTGAATTCCTGGTGGTCACTTCCTGCCAAGAGGAGAATGGTGTGTGCTGTGTGCCTTGTGTCCTGTGTTTGCGTTTCCTCCTGTGTTTTTCATGCCTCTCCTCTTTTGTGAGTGCCTCTATGTTTTCTTTAATCTTTTGATTGGTATGTTACAATATCCTTTCCTATTTTACTTTTTAGCATTGTAGATAGTGATTTTTAAAACTTTAAACTTTGACATTTTCGAAAATGTAATCTTTGACATTTTCAAAAATGTAATGAAACCTTCATGGAGCTTCACCGTGTGTGAAAAGTTACAGAACCACAGCGCTCCCCTGGGCCAGGGCCCTTCAGCCTGGGCACTACTGACATCCTGGGCTGATGCCACGTCATTGCTGGGGGCGGGAGTGGGTGTCCTGTGTATTGTAAGATGATCAGAGCATCCCGTGACGTGCTAATACCATCCCTCTCCCTTCTCTCTGGTTCCATAACAAAAAATGTCCCCAGACATTGCCAAATATTCGCTAGGAAGCAAAACACCCCCACTTGAAAATCACTGATCTACACCAAAAAAATCCCTATCAGTGCAATACTATTAACACGTGAAGATTTCACCATTTTTTCCACTGATGTCATTTTTCTTTTTTTTTTTTAAAGATTTATTTATTTATTTATTTATTTATTTATTTATTTATTTATTTATTTATATAAGCACTGGGTACAGTCAGAAGCGCGGGAGGGTGAGAGAATTCACCAGAGCCAGAGCGGGGAGCAGGGCAGGCAGAAGGACCGAAGGACACTGCTGAGGGGAGCAGCGGGCGGCAGGAGAGGTCTGCGGGCCATGTGGGACCCTCCTCCTGTGGCCGGGGAGCAGCCGGGGATCGAACCGGCACTGCAGAGGCTGCGGGCAGCTTCGCAACCCAGCGCTCAACTGCTGCGCCACCAGGGAGGCCCCGATATCATTTTTGTATTCCAGGATCCCATCCAGGATACCATGTTGCGTTTAGTCATCATGTCTGTCTACGGTAATTTTTGACATTCAGATGGTTTTATTATCTTCTTCATCTTTTCCCCTTTGTTTTCACTGACAAGCTTAGAATGGCCTCTTCTGACCGACATTCCTCTCCAGCTCTTCTATTTAAATCTGCAATCCCTCCGGATGTGTTTCCTCAGATGGTGGAAGGATGCGGTCAGTTTCCCCTGAGTGGTTTGCCTGTTGTATCGGGACTATTGATGATGTTAACTGGAATAAAAATCTCCATGATAACTAGACAAGAGAGTTCATTAGATCATCAAAGAGAGTATTTGACTGAGGCAGTCCAGCAGATTTTACTCTGTGGGGATTGCTCTAACAAACACTGGCTGAATTTAGTTTGTATAGGTAGGAACAGAGTCATTGACGTGAAATGTAATTGCTCTTGACAGGGAGACTGCTCTTAAATTGTTTTGACCTAAAGACATTTTGTTACTATTTTTCTGTAGGGTGGGCAGTGCTGGGGTTTAATCCCTTCCTTTCTGAAGAAGGCAAGGTGGAGACTTAAAGGCTGGGGGCCCACCCTTCAATCTTTGTCTGACTCCACGGTCATTTTAGAGAGACTTGAAAAGACTGACTTTGCCGCAGGCAGCAGATTTTGCAGTTGATTCAGACTTCAAGTCTCTGCAGAGGGCTTTGCTCTGTTGTCTGCTGGAGCAGGGAGAGGAACCCAGCCTGTGCACAGTGAGAGCCCATTCTTTCTCCACTGGTTGGAAATGCCAGTTATATACGGAATTCGTGTTTATACAAGGATTTCCCTGACTTACACGGTTGTTTCCTTCCAGAGAATTTCATGCAAATTGAGTATTCCATAGGCTCCGGTACTGTCTGTGGGCTTGCAACGGCGGAGGAGGCTCTTGGATGCTGCTAAGTGTGAACTGTTAGCATGTGAGGAGCTCATGGTGCAGGGGCCAGGTGGGGTGTCTCTGTGGCCGCCTCATAGTTTTTGAAGTTTTAATTTGATATTCTACAAATGCCCTTCAATCTGGTTCCACACACCATTGTTTTCAATCGGCTGTTTTGATGTACAATTTTCTGACATCAAAGGTCACGTTTGATGCACATGCCCATGTAACCAGCACCACAAAGAGACGGACATTATTTCAGGCATCTCAGACAAGCGTGCCTCCCTCCGCAGCTGATCGTGCTCCGCCCCAGATCTGTCACCATCTATAGAAGCTATATGAATTGAAGCAAATTCTAGTTGCTTTGTGTAAATTTTCTTTCACGGAGACTAAAGCTTTGCAATTCTTCCCTGTCGGCTTATCTGGGCTCTACGGCGTTGTGTAGTTTTCATTATGAAGATCTTTCGTGTGCTTTGTTAAACGTATGCTTATTTATTTCATGTCCTGAATGTTACTATAAATGAAGGATATTGCTTTTTAAATAATTCACTTCCAACTCCTTTTGCTTACCTGTAAATCTATGTACGTGTGTGTGTGTGTGTGTGTGTGTGTGTGTGTGTGATTGGTTTCTCCACAGGGACCTTGAACCTTGCTAAAAACAATTACAGTAGTTTTTGTAGACTCCTTGATTTTCTGCATATACAGTAGTAAGTGAATGAATGTTTCGCTTACTCTTTCCTATGTTGATGCCTTAGTTTTTTTTCTTATTGAGCTGGTTAAGACAGCAAAATATTGACTAGAAGTGAATAGAAAGTGAGCATCCTTGACTACTCCACTGTCAGCTAGAGATGTGTGTGTGCGTGTGAATAGAACGTGAGCTACTCCACTGTCAGCTAGAGATGTGTGTGTGCGTGAGTGTGTGCCTGAGTGTGTGCATGTGAGTGTGAATGAGAGTGAGACTGATTCCACCCATCAGCGTGAAGAAGGTTCTATCCCTAATTTTCTTGCTTCCGTGTTTTGTTCTGACAGTCATCACAGCACGATGTCGACCACCTTAGCTCTTCTGCGCGCGTGATTCTGGGGCACGAGCCCGCTCACATGGCTTTGCACATGGGCACCGTCTAGTCAGGGAACTTTCTCATCTTGCAAAACTGAGACTCCTGCCCTCACATCCCCGCCGCCCAGGCCCTCCCCTAGTTGTCAGAAACTCATTCTCCGCTCTGCCTCAGTAGGCCTGACCGCTCTAGGGTGTCGTGGCATCGCGCGGTACTTGTCTTTCCGCGACGGCATCATTTCACAGAGGTTACTGTCCTCGGGGTTTTGCACGTCGTCTTGTATGTCGCCATTTGCACCGCGTTCGGGCTGAGTAATGTTCCGGTTCGTATGGACCACGTTTCGGTGATCGTTCGCCCTTCGGTGGACCGGGGGTGCTTTCCCCTCTGGCTGCTGTGAATAGCGCTGCCGTGGTTATCGGCGCGCAGATACTTGGTCGAGTCTCTGCTTTTCATTATTTGGGGTGTGTAGCCAAAGTGGAATTGCTGGACCACATGGTAATTCTGTGTTTACTTTTCTGTGCAACTACCAGACCATTTTCCACAGCAGTTACACCATTTTACATTCCCACAAGGCCACCAATTTCTCCACATCGTTGCCAAGATTTGTTATTTTCTGCTTTTTGGCACTAGCCATCCTGGTGCGTGTGAGTGGTGATTCCTTGTGGTTTGGATTTGCATTTCCCGCATGCGTCCCAGTGGAGCTGGACATCTTTTCATAGGTGCATTGATTGCTGTAGATCTTTGGGAGAAATAGCTATTTAAATGCTTTGCCTGTTTTTCATTCAGTTGCTTGGTTGGTTGTTTCTTATCGTGTGTGGATGTCGAATATGGACATACTTTTTATGCACCTATTGGCATAATAATAGAGTTTTCTCCTGTATTTTTTTAATTATTTATGCATACAAGAGCTGGGGTGCAGACCAGATATGCAGGGGATGAGAGGATTCACCAGAGACAGAGTGGGGAGCAGAACAGGCAGACTGACTGAAATACACTGCTGAGGGGAGCAGCGGGGAGACAGGAGAGGTCTGCTGCGCCATGGGGGTAGCTCCCGGGCTGGGGATCAAACTCAGGCTGCAGTGGCTGGTGATAGCTTGATAGCGCCGTGTCTTTAACCCTTGTGCCACTAGGGAGGCCCCCGTATTTCGTAAATATGGAAAATAACATTTATTCTCGTATGTTAAATTATCTGTTGGGTTGTCGGAAAAGTCATGATGCTTTTTTACTTGAAAAACATAGAAAAAAATATGTCATGACCGTTCCGATAACCCAGTATTTCTAGGTTAAACTGTGCTATCACAATGCATTTTATTTTTAAAGGGTATATGTATTGCTGGAGTGTATTTGGTAATAGATGTAGGGAATTTTGATTATTGATATTCTTAAGGAATGTTGGAGTATCATTTTCTTTTTTGAAGTGTTTAGATTTTGCTACGAAGAATATACCAGCTTTATACATTGAAATGGGAGTGTTTTTTCCTCTATTTCTGAAAGCAAATTTGGAGGATTGGGATTATTGACGTTATTTCTTTCTTGAGTGTCTGGTGTGTGGGAAAACTTTATATTTTGAATTCAGTTCCCCTAATAGTTGTACAACTAATCAGGGTTTTTGTACTTATGGAGTCTGTTTGGTAACGTGTCTTTTGAGGAATTTTTCACTTTTCAAAGTCATTGAAATTATTGATAATGTTGGTCATAATATTTTCTTTTTATTCTAGGATCTGTAATGGTGTTCCATCATTTATTCCTGGTTTAAGTAATCTGTGTCTATTTTTTTTTTTCTTATCAGTCTAGCTAGAAGTTTACTCGTTCTTCCATTTCTTCCAAAAATCTAGATTTTGTTTCTGTATTTATTGATTTTTCTACTATGTTGATTCTCGGCTCTAGTTCTACTATTCCCATATGTCTATTCACTTTATTCTAAATTTTCTTTTACTTTTGCTGTTTATATTTTAGCTGAAGGAGACGCTCATAGCAAATATTTTCATAGCAAACTTGCTTTAACTCCCGATGTGCCCTCAGACAGATTCTCTATGGTATTACACGTTTTAGTCCCATCCTGGGTTTTTGTTTTTGGTAATTCCCACAAACTGGATGTTACTTTTATAGCAAACATTTTCACTTTATGTTTTGTTCTAATTTTGATATCAATTTTTCATTTTTACTCAAAATATTTTCTGCATGTACTCCATCAACATCATTTTATTTTAATTGTATCATATAATAAATAATGTCTGATGGGATAGGACTATGTTCGTGATTTTTTTTTTTGCAAAATTTCATTAGGTATCCTTAGGCATTCATTTATCTAGAAGAATTAGATAAATGTTGCTCATTTGTATATATGAGATTATTTCTATCATGTTATTTAGGCTTACTGCTTGTCCTACCTTTTGTTTTATCTCTTTAATAGCCTTGTGTAGATTTCATTTTTTCCCTCTTTCTACCTTTTTTTCTCTGCAAGTTGAGTGATATTTTTTATTAATATGATTTTAGGGACCAGCTAGAATTACAACATGTGAACTTGACAATGTAAAAAGGGAATCAATGTTTTTAATCTCCCAAACAACGGAGAAACTTGCTTTAACTCCCGATGTGCCCTCAGACAGATTCTCTATGGTATTACACGTTTTAGTCCCATCCTGTTTTGTTTTTTTTGTTTTTTTTTGTTTTTTTTTTTCGGTAATTCCCACAAACCGGATGTTACTTTTATAGAGTCACTGTTTACTCTACTTCGGTTCACCAAAGGCTTGCTCCCTCTTCCTTTAGACACGTCCAATCTTTGCTGCCGACAGCAGTTTCCATCTTCCTGAAATATGCATTTTAGCTGTTCCTTTTTGGTGATACATCATGTGGAGGGAATTTTGGTGGTGAACTCTGCAAGAGTGCTTGGATAGGGAAGGTGGGAATTCACCGTGCTCTTGAAAGAAACTCTGTTATACATATATACCAAGAATCAAATAGTGTATATATAGCTATATATATGTTTGCATATATATGTTTGCAATTTTAAATATATAAATATGTTTGTAATTATTTTCTCTCAACCTTTTAGAACTATCTGATGCCTTGGGCTTCTACAGTTGCTATGGAGAAAACAGGATAACCAGCACTGATCAGCTCACTTGCATCTTTCAATCCAAATAATTAACTAAATAAACCTTAGCTACAATCTGATTGGTCCAATGAACTTAAAGCTCATTGGTCTATTTACAATCCAGGAATCAAATACAAAAGGGAAACAGAGGGGCCTGCACAGGAAGAGCCTTAAGGAGCCATGAAGAAGCCAGCCTCTGTGGGGGCAGCACTGCACCCGGTGCCCTTCAGCGGCTGGGCATAACAGTGCAAAGTGGGGAGCCTGCAGCAGCAGTAGGATGTGGGCCCCAGAGCTACTGTGGGGTGGGCTCTGCATGGAGCCCCATGTTGGCCAGGAACTCCAGGCCTCTCCTGCCTGTGGCTCCAGGGAGCAGGCTCAATAGGCTGAACCAGGGTGGCAGGCAGAGCTTGGAGGTTGCCTCTGCTGTCAGAGCTTGCTGTGGCATGGACAATGTTGCCACTCCAGCCCCAGTGGGGCTGCAGGCCCTGGGACAGTGGGCAGTGGAGTACAGCCACAGCTGCCATTTTTTAGAGAGAGCCACACCAGCCAGCACACAGGCTGTGCCATAAGGCATGCCTTACCACCCAGGCAGCAGGAAAAACTGGCCATGCCCCGTGCACAAGCCTTGGGGATCCGGCTTCACATTCAGTAAACATTTTAGGTTTATACACTGCTTTACTAATACTCTTTTCATCTACACCTACAGTCATTTGAGTTAAATTTCAATTAATGTGATTTTAATTTCTAGGAGTGTATTTTAGTTATTTTGAAATCCCTGGCTACTTTAGTCTCTGTCCCTCACAGTTGTAGTTAACTCATCCCTTCAAGCATATCAGTTATTTGTGCCTGTCGCCAATGTAACAGGCTCGTGTGGGCCTGATTCTGTGGTTTGGCTCATCCGCTCCCCTGCTCCTGGTGGTGGTTCCCTGTGTGAGCTGTTGTATGTGCTGTTGTTGTGTGCTGTAAAGAAACCAGGACACCCATGATAACAAGAAGCAGGTTTATTGTTCCAGTACTTGACTCAGCGGATCTACAGCCAAAGGCTGAGCCCTTTTATACATTTCAGCTTGTGCGGGGTGGGTCAACATTGTGCCTGTTCAGGGGAAGCCATGGCATGAGTTGCAGTCCAAGACATGTAGCAACTTGCTTATCACAGGACCCTGGGCCGCCCTGCGCAGGCCCCTGCTTCACTGTGACTTTCGGAACATAGACATTGCTTCTGGGGTTCCGAGCTCACGTCAGCGCAACCTTCACTGTGGGATTCCCCTGCATCCTCGATCAGGGATGGTTCCTCAGGTGGGCACCGACGGTGCTGCACAGTCAGCTTCTGGTTCTCCATACTAAGTAGGTTGTGAGATTTTGGGGCCCAGGCTTCAAAGGGGGCCTGTTTCTGAATACAGCTCGAGCTTTTGTATGGAGGTTCCAGTCTGACCTTCCGTATCCTCAGGTGCCAGGCTTTGTTTTCAAATCCCGAAGCTCCAGATGACCAGCAACCAGTAGTGGCCCCAGGGCCAGGCTTTGTTTCCATTTCCTTCCCCATCACAGGATTTCCAAGCTTTCCTGCAAAAAGAGCCGCACATGTGACCTGAGTCACACACACGAAATGTGTGTTTATGTTGATTTCCAAGATCTTAATTACTTCTTAGCATGAGGCTTCTGGGGGTTAACAAGTCTACCATAGTGCAGGGAAGAAGAGGCCTCACTGATTTCTTTTTTCTAGTAGAATTTTATTATTATCCACCCATACAAAATAATTGTTAAGATTTATGGAGAGTTTTAAAATTTTGCAGATTAATTCAATGGTCACAATTAATACTAATTATCCTATACACGTATCTCATGTGCTTCCCTATTCACACATGTAGACACAGTGTGACTCTTCTATTTTTCTTTTGCTAACAGTATTAATAACATTATTAAGCACTTTCTAACCTCTCCACAGTTTTTATCAAGCTGTGAATCCAAGTGACCTATTTTGTATGTTATTAAAAATTCTCTGCAAACCTATGAAATAACTAATATTCTGATCAGATGATCAGATGGAACACTTTCATCATTGCCTGAGTGCTGTGTTTTAACTTGTTTCCTGATTTCGCAACCCTCTAAGCAATCCTTCACTGGTCTCTCTGAGTCTACATCTCTGAGCACACTTCTTGTGCTCTTAAACTGTATCCCTGGAGGAAAATTGTTCGTAAATGATTTGAACATTTTAAGATATTTGATTCTATGTGACCAGTTGTGTTGCTGCTCTTGGCACGGAAGCCGAGTTTTGGTCTCTGCTATTCTCCCTAGAATGGAGAATGTTCTATGCTTTGCTGCTTTGGTGGGTGATAGTGTCTAATTTAACATCACATTGCAAATATAGTGCCATTGTTTCTCTAGTGACCATGTCAGTTTCCTGTTCTGGGATTTGTCCTGCCGCGCTGTCTCCCTGGGGCTGGGGCTTTCCCTGGGGCTGGGGCTTTCCCAATCTCACAGGTACTCGCTCTTTGATGTCACTAGGGACCTGGTGGGGGGTCTGTACCCGCTGGTGCCCACTATTGCACACTGACTGTTTTGTCAGTGCCGATTTGGAGCTGTTGTGACAACAGGGTGGATGTAGAGGGAACTGGCATTTGAAGAGAACCCAGATATAAAAAGAACAGGGGCCTCCCTCGTGGCGGGGGTTAAAGACACAGCGCTATCAAGCTATCACCAACCACTGAGACATGAGTTCGATCCCCGGCCAGGGAGGTGACCCACATGGCGCAGCAGACCTCTCCTATCTCCCCCGCTGCTCCCCTCAGCAGTGGATTTCAGTAGATCTGCCTGTTCTGCTCCCCGCTCTGTCTCTGGGGAATGCTCTTACCGCCCCCCACACCTCTGGCCTGCACCCCAGCTCTTTTATGCATAAATAGATAAATCTTTTTTAAAAATGTAAAAAGAGCACATTTTACAGTTTCTCTGGAAACATGGTGCATGTTAACATGCAGCCGTGCTGGGTGCCAAGGGTGACGCCGTGATGACCACAACGCACAGACTGGCGAAAGAGGAGACCTACAGAGCGAGTTACGGCGGCTTCGGGGATTCTGCACCCCGAGCCGAGCCGGCAGACAGAGGGGGCCGACTCCCGTGGGAGAGCTGGTGATGCTTCAGGGAGAGGATGGAGGGGCGGGAGGGAGGGTGGAAACACATGGCAGATACAGCAGGGCAGGAAGTCGTGGAGATGACAAACAGAACATGCACTTGGATTCCTGGGGGCGTGATGGGTTGCAGACAGGATGTGGCCGTGGGAATGAAGTCCAGGATCTGGCCTGGGGAACAGTCCCTCAGACCTGGCTCTGGGGGGTGGTGGAGCTGCCCCGGCTGCAAGCTGTGACGTGGCAATACCTGCGTTGGATTGGAGAGAGGACTGGGCTCTGGAACCGTGACCAAACTCTTGTTCTGGAGACACAGTCATACGTACATTCTGAGTATTTCCTTCCCAAAATATATCGGATGGACTCAGGCATGCATTTCAGGCAACTTGGACTAAACTAAAATATCACCGAGCATTTCAAGCCCAGCCCCAGGCTTGCGATGAGCTCGCTGCTTCTCTCCTGAGCATTGAGCAAGTCAGCTTGCAGGCTCGGAGGCCAGGATTAGTGGAGAAGGCACTGGAAAAGGATTTTTAACATGATGTAATTGGATGTGAATCATTAATTACATTATGAAACTTAAAACACAAAAACCAGAGTCTCTACAGCTGAGTTGAATTAGTTCCTCGACCAAAAGAAATTAAGTCCAAGTCAAAAGACTAGCACAGACGCAGTGCCAAGTGCACATCCAGCATATTTCACTCGGCTCCACCTGCTAGGCACGGTGCTCTCTGCTCGATACCTGTGACACGCTGCCCCGCCGTGTAACACCTGCCGCCACATGCCTGGCAGCATGGCGAACGGTCTTGCTTTTTGAAAGACTGATTTAACAACAGCTTCGTGGGGATATAAACCACGTGCCATCACTGTCTTGCATTGCCGCTCCAGCCAGCAATCTCTTCCAGACCCAAAGCAGCGGATTTCTGAATGTTGCCTATTGTTACATGTTCTTTAGCTGGAGTAGCTGATGTCACAGGTGTCTGACCTTAACATTAAGGGTCACCAAAAGCAAATATGTTCTTTAACTCCTCCTCTAGCAGAGAAACTCCCCTTTACAATGAACATTTTTTTCCTGCAAGAAAATGCATCCCTCCCCCCCGCCTTCTAAGCTCAGCACACCATAGTTTGTTGTCTAGTCTCCATGGCAGGTAATGCTGATCTGCTGCTTCCTTCTTGAAAATTGCCCTCACGTGACTGTTTCGTGCCCAGAAGGGAGAACGTGTGATTTCAAATCCATGGAAAAGCCAGAGAGACACCTATTAGCTATAGAGGAAGTAAGAGATTTCAGTCAAAGGGTAATTGAGCCCCTTACTTCTCTGGCTCTACTCTTCTGCACACCTGGCTTTCGTCTAATTTTCCACCCATCTGGGTTTCTGCTACGAGTGTGTGCGCAGGGTGAGAACACGAATTTGGAGTTGGTCAAGTTTGCTCTGTGTTTCGGAAGAAATTGGTGCCGAAAAGGGCAGGTGTTGAAGTCCATGGTGGAGGGTTATGAGATTTGTATATTTGATTTTTTGCTCATGTCTGGTCCAGGTTGAGCTGGGGGGGACACACCCCGCATCCTTCCCCTTGCCCTTGTCCCGTTCCGTCAGTGGGTTTGCAGCACTTGCCAGTAAGGCAGCCCAGGTAAGGCAAGCGAGGTGGCTCCCGCCCTCCCGAGGACAGTGCATGGGAGAAGCAAGCACGGACCACGGCGTGCCGAGAACGCTGCCGGCAGGAGCTGGACTCTCTCGAAGCCGTCTCTCCTTTCCTCGAGGCTACTGAGGTCAAGAGAACCCAGACCGCTCTAGAGCAACAGGCCTTGTTACTGTCAGCGCGGAGATGGAATTCTCCCTGGACTCAAGGCATCTATTCTTTTGTCAACACTTTTTCCCGCTTGCCCCTTCCTGGGGCCAGCATCATGCCTCTCTGCTCTCACCACACCCCTAGTTTACAGTGGGATCCTTGACTGCAAGAATTCCTGAAAAGTACATTTGAATTATTGAATGAATGGTCACCCCTAAGAAGTTGTCAAAATTTTCCTGAGGATCCTTTTGGGTGGGGATTCTGTGACTCCTCATTATTTCTGACTGTCTGGCAAGCAGGCGCGTCTCCTGGGCTGAAGACATGAGCCATCAGCTCAGAGCCGACATGTCCCTTGACGGATGCTTATTGGGTGCCAGGTGTCCTCGTGCTGTGCTGCCCAGCTCTCTGTGTGTGGAGCTTCCTGTGGAGGAGAGAGCAGGACACCAACAGACGCGCCACCCTGGACGCGCCACCCTGGGCAGTTTCAGGAGGGATCTGTCCCTTTGTGGAGACGGCAGGTGGTGTGATTGAGTTGGCTGCTGTTGGCTCCTATACACGCACGGTTAGGCAGGAGTCTCCGAGCCCCATTTCAGCCAGTACCTGCGTGAAAAGGGGGAGGCTGCCTTGTGAAAGTGGGGGGATGTGCCTCCCAGACAGAAGCAATGGCTGGGGGAAAGCCCCTGATGTGATAAAGAACGAAATAATCACATGCAAGGAGCAAGACCGAGGCCATTGGGAGGTGGGCAAGAGCCGACGTGCCAGGAGGAGTTGGTGGTGTAGCTTAGTGGGATGGAAGCTGGTGGACCCTTGAATAGAGGGCTGGCATGATCTGCTCTCGTGCTCTCAAGATCTCAGGTAGATGCAGGAGTGTCAACCAAGTGACCCAGGTGAGTGGTGAGGGAGGGAAGAGGGAGGTGCCAGGTGAGTGTCCTGTTGCTTAGAGCTCGTAGAACTTGCTGGTGGACTGATTGATTCCAAGCACAGCAGAGGGGGAGGAAGGAATCGAGGAAACACCTAGACTTGGGGGTAAGCAAGCCACTGAATGTGAGGCAGGGGTAGCTCAGATCCCACCTACTGATTACTGAATCATTTTCTAAGGAATGCGAGCAACCGTGGCGCTTGGCCTGCCCTGGGAGGAAACCCCTGCCTGGCAGAGCCCGGACATGCCCGTAGGTTCTCAAGTGCTAGACTGAATTGAGCTTGGAGGGGAGACCATGTTGAGGGATGCCTGGAAATTCAAATCACAGGAAACGTGAAACCAGCAGCCAAAGGGTCTCATGTGCGAATTAGAAATGTTAACGTGAACAGAAGACGGAACACGTTCGCTAATTTCAGAAAATTCTCCACGTATGAGATATGAGGCAGACAAGAAGCTCATTTTCAGGGCTGCCATTTTGATTTTGGCCCGTGGTGCTGTTAGCCTGTTGAGTGTGCTGAGGACACTTTATGACCTCCTTTTCTTTAAACATGTAACTTTAAAAGAATGCTTTGTGTTTTCAAGTGTGATTTCGTTATATCCAAAAGGTTTTTCTAAAAGTCCTTGTCATACATAATTATAAGTGACTAGTAAAATTCATTAGGGAAATAAAATCTCTCTTGAGTAATTTTCTGTAAACTTTTCTGGAACACAGCTCTTATTTTGAACCAGAATGCAAGACCACTCTGTAGCCTGGTAGCTGAGACAGTCCTTTTAGTGTCCTGGTCTCCAAAGACAGGCTGGACTTTTCACGGGCTCAACGGGGAATTGCCTCAACCACGCACGGAGGATAATTGAGCAGATTTTGGATGATCTCACAGCTAACTCTGTTTAACGATGAGTAAGCTATCTGCTATGACCGAGAGCAGGAATGGATATCCCGGGCAGAGAATCTCTCTGGTTCCTTTTTGTTTTGTTTTTACAATCCCAAATAGAAACAATACATATGTTTTCCTTCTCCAGATTTTATTTTTAGAAAATCTGGAAAATGCGATGCCGTTAGCACAGACAGATGATTCCCATTAGCCTTCATGGGAGAAAGGCATCTTCACGGAGGGAGAGCATCGCCCCCAAGTGCAGAAATACCAGCACCAGGGTCCTGGGAGGCCTCTCGGAGGCAGGCCTCACAGCTGAGTTTTTGGGGGGCTCCACACAAGTCAGACCCCTCCTCTGGATGAGCTGGGATTGAACCCTTCAGAGTCCCTTCAGAGTTCGGGGTCCAGACACTCTTCTCAACCCCCAGCCCTCAGCTCCCAGCTTTGGGGAACCATCCCCAGACCTTGAAGATTTACACCAAGCTTGCTTCCCCAATGCTAGGGCAACCCCTGTGTGAACCTAGAGTTTGTCCCATTGCCACTGGGCTTTTCTGAGAAATTCCACATTTATGTTGATGAGTTGACCTTGGAAGAAGGCTGAGTTGACCTTGGGAGACTGAATTGACCTTGGAAGGCTGAGTTGACCTTGGGAGGCTGAGTTGCCCATGGGAGGCTGAGTTGCCCTTGGGAGGCTTTGTTGCAAATCTCAGAGTTGGGTTCCTCTTCCCCCACCCACGTGAGCACCATCTGTCTGATGCGCTCAGGGCACCTGTGGAGGGAACGGGGCCAGGGGAGGGGCTGGCATGCAGCCACTGTGCATGTAACGTGCACCGAGGGTGTCAGATCCCCTCCTGCTCCCACGCTGGCCCCGCATCGTCCTCTCTCACCCACTTCCAGAAGAGCCCGGGGCATGACACAGGACAGAGCTGGCACCTCCAAGGGCTGAGACCAAGGGCAGCGGGGCTAGACAGCAGCACCCCTCCTCCAGGTGGCCTCTCAGCTCGGTGCACCCACCATGCCAGATGCCACAGCCCCTACCCACAGGGACCCTCACTGGCCGCCTCCCGACACGTTTGGCTAAACAGGCAGAACATGGCAGGCTGGGAGTCAGAAATGGGACACGCATTTAGCGCCGTGTCTTCCCGCCTCGCTTTGTGTCCGTGTGTGTATTTTTCGCTCTACGGTTGACATAAAGGACAGTCTCACCACATCATTTCTGGACCGAGTTTTAGGGTCGTGCCTTTGAGACGGCCTGTCCAGGCTGGGCCGCCCTCTGCTCTGTCCTGTTCTCCAGACAAGCAGAGGCCGGTGGGCGGGGGCGGGCGGGCCTTCCGCACCCACAGTTACTTCGAGGCAGCGGGGAGGGGGGCGCACGTTCCCAGCCCCGGTGTGAATTCCACATCTTTTCCATTTCTACTGCGACGGCGTCCATCTTTCTGCGCTGACACCGCGTTGCAGGCCTGGCCACCCTGGGGAGCCCGTGCCCGCCCTCTCTGAGGACCGTGCCGGTGCCTGGTCAGTGGAACTGACCTTGGGGGAGTCCAAGCAGCTGGGACCAGACTCTACTCACCAAGAGACCGATGGCCACTGTGGCCTGTGCTGAGCGTCATCGGCACCATTTTTTAAGATTTATTTATTTATTTTTGCATAGAAGAGCTGGGGTACAGGCCAGAGGTGCGGGGGGGTGAGAGGATTCACCAGAGACAGAGTGGGGAACAGAACAGCCAGATGGATGGAAATCCACTGCTGAGGGGAGCAGCAGGGAGACAGGAGAGGTCTGCTGCGCCATGTGGGAAGCTCCCTGCCCGGGGATCGAACTTATGCTGCCGTGGCTGCGGACAGCTTCATAGCGTTGAGACTTAACCCCTTGTGCCACCAGGGAGGCCCCATCGGTACTTTAACAAATCCAAAACGCAATTTACCAACGTGTCTGTGCCATTTCTGGTGAAGCAACAAATGCAGATACATGAGTCATGTTGCAGTTACTAAGAAGTGACTTTCAACTCTATAAAAAATGCTACTCTGAGTTTTTCTAAACCTAACACAAGTGACGCCTTTAAAAAACATTTAAGCTTGTACTACTTTTAGGCTTAATAGAAATGGTGCAAAAATAGAAATAAAAATTTCTTATACCCCTCATCCTGCCTCCCCTCATGCTCACAGGTAGGATGTTAACAATGACCATTAAAAAAAACATTTTTCATGAACAAATCAAGAACCCACACAACCTAAACACCTGAAAATCCCCTTATTATATGGTTTATTTATTTATGTATTAAGATTTAATTATTTATTTATTTACACAAGCACTAGGTACAGTCAGAAGCGCGGGAGGGTGAGAGAATTCACCAGAGCCAGAGCGGGGAGCAGAGCAGGCAGAAGGACCGAAGTACACTGCTGAGGGGAGCAGCGGGCGGCAGGAGAGGGCTGCGGGTCATGCGGGACCCTCACCCGGTGGCCGGGGATCGAACTGGCGCTGCAGAGGCTGTGGGCAGCTTCGCAACCCAGTGCTCAACCGCTGCACCGCTGGGGAGGCCCTCTATGGTTTATTTTTTGACTAAGCTCTCAGATATTGTCGGCATCGCTCTATGAGTGTAAGAAAAAGGCATTAACTTCCCCACTGTCCTTTGTGTCGCCTTCCTCCCGCACACCCCTCAAGCTCAGCATCCCCAAGATGTCTCCTGGCATCCACTAGTTTTTGAAAGTCTTACGTTATTGAACTGTCTGCTACGGAATGTCTGGTATTTGTTTTTATCACGCTGACTTTGCTACACATGATTCTCTTAAGTTCCCTGTGTTTCGCTGAAAATGGTTATATTTCCTCTTTCCTGATGGCCACATAGTGCTCCGCGGTGTGGAGCATCTTGACCCGCCGTCAGTAACCGGACATGTCGGCTGCAGCCACGTGATGGCCACTGCCAATTGCGCCGCTGGGCACGGCAGGGAGCAGATGGGCTCCGTGTGGACGGTCCGTGTCCCGTGGGCAGCGCCCAGAGCAGGGTGGCCGGTCACACGGTATTTCCATTTTCATTACTTAAGGTAAACCCAGATTGCATCCACGATAATTTCGCCAGCACATTCCCGCCAACACCGCGAGGCATCCTTTTCCCTTTAGTCTTCGCCAGCACTTGTTGTGGGAAGTTTTTTTTTTTAATATGTGTCCTTCTCACGGGCGTGTGGCGGGGTCTCCTTGTGGTTTTAACCCGAATCTCTGTTACTGGATGTGACAACGAATGTCTTTTCCTAAGTCATGTTCTTCCCTGTCCACAGCCTGATATCTGCTGCCCATGTGCTAATTGAGTTGCTTGTTTTTATCTATTGTAGAACTGCAGGAGTTCCTGTGTGTGTGTAGCGTGGACGTTAGTCCCTTATCAGTTATATATTGTATGGCTCTCTTCTCCCATTGTATTTTCTTTCACTATATAGAAACGTTTTAACTTGAAGCACTCCCAATGCCTCACTTTTGTTTATAATCCCCGTAACGCTGGGGTTAAGTCACTACAAACATCTTTATTGTTGATATTGTTTCAACTCAGCTGGTTTCACGGGGCATATGCTTCTTTGCACCCCAGAAGTGCCTTGAAAGGTGCTATGATGAGAGGCGAGGAGGGCTTACTGTCAGGGAGGAACTGGGCAGAGCGGAAGGTGGCACCTGGTGGTGCCCAGTGAAAACCGATCAGCTGCCTTATCTCCCACTCCCTGGAACCCTGATCCAGAACAGGCAGTCGGGCCAGGCTGGGGTGAGAGACACGAGCTGTGGCGTCTGTGGGATGCAGCCGACAGTCGGGCTGTGCCAACCAGCTGTGAGCACTCGGCAGGAAGTCGCCTCCTCTCTGGCCAGCACGGAGCGGGGGGACACGGCACGAGGGCCTGCTCCTGGCCCCACACTTGTCCATTAGATGTCGGCTCCGGAAAATCTGTGCTCCAGTGATTCCGTGATCCATGCTGCTCCATGATGATGGTTTTCAATAAGACAGTGATGAGCTTGTTTTTGCCAAGAAACCCCTCTGGACACTCGCTGTGGTGCTGCAGAAACAGTTAAACTACGCTCATTTTTCTGTACCTAAGTGGCCTCCTGGTGCAAACCCATAAACTAAACATGTCTTGTTTCCCAGGCATCGCGCTCAATGAGGAGAAAGAGCTAACTCAGGACACCCACATGGGAGGGTGGGGGATGCGTGTCCGATGAGCACCGGTTTATTTCATGGCGAAATGATGGTCACGAGGGCCGGGAGAGGCCTGGAACGCCTCGCGGGCCTGGGAGACCCAGGCAGAGAAGGCCCGACGTAGGGACTCGCGCTCTGCCCAAGGCTGTGGCCGCGCCCGGCTGATTCTGGATTTTTCAGCTGCTGCGTTTATCCTCCGTTGCCATTTCCGTGGGGCCTGCTCCTCTCTCCAGAGACCCCGGGGAGCCCCTCCGATGCTGACTTTCAAAAACAGCTCTGCAAAGGGCACGGCATCTGAGAGGAAGATGCATGCAGGGCACGAGCACCGGCTGAGCTGGGGGGACGCGATGGAAGCTGTAAAAGGCGTCTGAGCAAACCAGAGCAATGATGGCGCCGAGCGGCCAGCGCCCGCCCATCTCCCCGCTGAGGTCTGCTGCTTGTGGGGGACAGGAGGGTCTGGTGTTTGCTGCATCTCGTGGAAGACACGGCTTCGGGGCTAGGCGCGCCTGGCGCTGGCGAGAAGTCTCCTGCTCCCCTGGCCCCGCTTGCGGGAGCCCCTTCACCCCGGCCCCTTGATGCTGCTGCCCTCTGGGCCCCCACTTACCTCTGCTCTCCTCCGGGCACCAGCTCCGGCTCTGCCTCTGCTGCGCGCATGGCTCCGGGACTGCATGTGGGGCTGCTCTGCGCGGCTGCACCCCTCCGCCTGGAGCTGCTTATCCCATCGACCCTGCCCCCTCGCTCCCCTTCCCCCCTTTTCTGATCCCCTCCTGGGCTCCAACACCTCCAGACAGAAATGTCACAGAAATATGCTGAAACAATTACGGGTTGATTTGCACCAGAAGTCTGGATCGGCTGGGGTGCGGGGCGCCAAATCCAGCCCCACTTCCACATGAGGAAACCAAGTTTTGATCTGCCCCGAGAGAGGAGGCAGGCCCGGCCCACGGGAAGCCCAGAAACTCCCGCCAGCCTGGCCACCGCGCGCGGCTTGTTCTGCATTTTCTCCCCAGGTTGTTTCTCGAAGGGCCGCCGCCGAACGACCTGCTTGACTTTCTCTGATTGCCTCTTCCTGTCTCGTAACTGGAGGTGGCTTGAGGTTTCCTCGCTCCTGAGAAAGGGAAGCTGCGGGCCAGCGCTGGCGGGCGGAGCTGTGAGCTCCGAGCCCCTTGCTTCCTGTCCAGGGGCCAGTCCCGCCAGCACAGCTCTGCCACCTCCCCAGGCCGGCGCCGCCTGCGTCCCGCACCTCTGAAACACAGGACAGTCTCCCCACTGCATCCCAGGGTCGCGTTCTCAGGCTGTGCCCCCCGGCACCGGCCTCTGCCAGGTGACCTGGTCTAGGATGGGGCGTGAACAAAGCTGAGGGCCAACCTATGTGCTGAGCAAGTGGCAGAAAAGCTGGTGGGCCGCCTCGGGGACCCCCGTCTCCCTGGCAGAGGAATCCCAGGCCCCGCCTGAAGGTTCAGAACCCACAGGGAGACCCAATTAGGGCCGAGTCAGAAAGGGTCTGCTTGGTTGTCTGTTTTCTTTTCTCCCCTCACCAACTCTTTCCACTTTCTGCAGTTGTTAAAACTCTTTCAAGTCATAGGTGGGCGTCTAACTTTGACAGAACCAGTCGCAAGAACTTATATTAACCAGGTAGATTATTGCTAGATCGGCGGGCAGGCGGGGGTGGGCATCTCCTCCATTGAGTTGAGGCCCATCCGGCAGGGCTGGCAGACTGGGGTGCACCCCAGTAACTGACCTGGGTTTTGATTCTGTACGAGAATGTCAGATGCAAGAAAACAACATAGAAAGGAAGAACTTGATTAAGGTTAGAGTTATGCTGTTTCATACTTAATAGAATTGATAATGTTGGAAATAAAAGTCTGGAAAGCTTTTCCTATAGAAATTGGAAAACCTCAAGGAGCTCGCAAGAGGCCACCCCCCTCCATGGCCCCTTATATAGTCTCTCTGCTCGGGGCTCTGCACCCGGAGCTTCGCCATCACCTGTGTGTGAGAACACGGGGCCGGTTCCTCTTGTGGCCTCACTAGTCCGTGGCACTGTTTAAGCATATTATTACCTCAATTTTCATATTTATATTAATAATAAAAGCATGTTTATTATATAATATGCATTATAGAGGATATAAAATATAATGGTGTCAATAACATTTTTATTCTGTAATAAATACATTTACTACAAAAACAAATGATAGGACTAGCACTACAAAAGCAGTGTTTCAGATCATTCTAGTATCACCTGGGTTTTTTTAGGGGAGGCCGCAGCATATGTGGTGGAGGCGGGATTTGAACTCAGGTGGCTGGGCCGCCTTTGAGAAGGTCCTTTGAGGCCCAAGGGTGCCGTGGTCCCTTCACAATCAGTGCTCATGGCGGTGGCGGTGCTCACAGCGGAGCACCTTGGTGGGGGCCCTGTCCAGGCAGGCTGGTCAGGTTCAGGACAGGACGCCTGCCCTTTCACCCCCGGGCACCAGCACCTCTCCACCCCAGCCCAGCCCCTGCCTCTGGAGGAGCCTCCTGGCAAAAGTCAGATGAGCTCCTCAGAGGTGTTGAGCACAACTCTCATTTTATTTTTAGTAGACACCAAAGTAATTTCTGGAAGCAACGAGAAGCAGCCAGGAGAAGCACGTGTGACTTTGTCTGCCCCAGCGGTGGAGCGGAAGCTGGCTCGAGATCTCCTCCCCAACGGGCATAGCTCTCCAAGCAACAGCTGTCAGCTTAGCCCCCGCCCCGAGCCCCCAGAGCGCCAGCAGCAGGGCTTCCGGAAGCCCCGCGCCCCTAGGCCTGGGCTTCTCTGCCCCTTCCCAGATCCAGGCGCATCTCCGCAGGAAGACAGTGCCGGGCAGGTAGAAAGGGAGGCGCCCGGAGGTAAGGAGCCAGGGCGGCAGGCGAAGGGGGTCCGCCCCCACCCCGGGAGAGGGTGCAAGGTCTCCGGGGCCCTGGGCCCCACAAGCTCCCTTCTCCAGAGCAGGGGACAGGACCAGCAGGTTTGAATGGCGGGACATTTCTACCTCCACGCCAGGAGGAGGCTGCCCTGAGTGGGTCACAGATCCCCAGCCCTACCGTGTGCAGGTCAGCGTCCCCTGAGTCGCTGCCAGCCCACGGCAGGCTCCCAGACTTGGCTGGAGAAGGTTCCAGATGCCAGCAGGGGCTGTGTCTCTGCGGGCAGCGAGCCACCAGGCTGACTCAGGTCCCATAGCCACCTGGAGAAGGGGCCAGTGCTCAGAGGCATGAAGAAGACACGAGAGCCTCCGCATGGGGCGCGGCAGGGGAGAGTCAGGCGTGAGTGGCCGCGGGCAGCCTGGCTGGGCTCCTCGCGGGGAGCGTGGGCAAGAGAACGGCTGCTCCCAGCCCGGCCCTGGTGTGCCTGGTGGAGGTGACGGCAGGGGGTTAGGAGAAGCGATTCCTGAGCCCACGGAGGAGCGTCCTGTGACCGGGGGGCCTCCTGATGGCCTCCTTTGCCTCCACAGAACCAGCTCCTCGGGCACCCCGGCTGGCCCCACAGAGACAGCCATGCTACTGTGGGGACTCAGGGGAGCGACCTCGCAGAGGGCGGGGCTCTGCCTGAGGTGGAGAATCAAGGGCTCTGTAAGGGAGGGGGCGTGGGGGCAATGAGGCTGCTAGAGAGGGCTCTGGAGGCTGGGGGCATCTGGCGAGGCTGTGTTTGGGGGTGACCTGAGGTGGGGAGGGCAGGGGAGTGGCAGAGCAATGGAGGACATCGTGTTCCGGGGAGGAGCGGAGCAGTGGGTGGCCAGTGACTGTGCACGACCCCCCTCCGGGCCGAGGCTCGATGAACTACTGGATCCTCCTCTGCCGGGTCACGCACAGAGGGAGGCCCCCATCAGGAATGCGAAGCCGGTGGTCCTCTCTGGCAAAGGGGAGACCAGTGAGCGCCATTCTCTGCCTGACGTCACTGGCGCGGCAAACATGAGCTACATTAACGCAGGGGCCCAGCAGCCGAGCTGTGGTAACTGTGCAGGACACGCTTGATACGAAGCACGGCTAGAAAACTCCACACCAGAAGCCCAGGGACGTCTCCACACGCCACTGGCCAGAGGAGGGGCGGGCGGCCTGGGACCAGGGCGGCCAGGGTCTGGGTGATGGTGGCGCAGTGCGGGCTCAGCCTCACGAGGCCCATTCACCACCACGGCGTTTCCAACGGTCTCTCTAAGGCGCGGAGGAGCAGATGACAATGCTCTGCCCGCTAAATGGGATTCTGAATCTTCCCCCCCAGGGGATCACACCTGCTGCGACTTGGTGGTGAAAATAAAGGAATGCAAGGAGAATGGGGGCCCCTCGGCCCCCAAGCCTGAGCCAGTGTCCCCCGAGCCAGCACCCCGCGACGAACCAGAGACGCCCGGCCCGTCGGAAGACTGTCCCGAGGGCCAGCAGGCGCCCGCCAGCCCGCTGACCCTGCAGGTAAGGTCCTGCTCCACGCGTCCGGGAGTCCCACCCAGGGGACCTTCCTCGGGGGTCCTCAGGCTCAAGACCTCAACTCAGCTCCCGAGGGTGGAGACCTGATTCTCTTCTGCAGGGCTGTGTGACTCGAGGCTGGTCTCCTAACCTCTCGGAGTCTCTGCCTCGCAGAGTGAGTGGGGGAGAGCGAATCTACTCCCCGGGCAGAGCGAGGGCCGCACGAGCCCTAGTGTGCACAGCCGGCCGTGATGCGGGTGTTTGGGGGCCCAGACTTGGGCAGCCACGCCGTAGGCATCCTGCCCTCCCAGCCAGACAGCACCCTGAGGAGGCAGGAGACCCCAAAACCTAGTCTTCAGATAAGGCTAAGGGGAGGCGCCCCGGTCACAAGCCACGAGTTCAAGCGCATGGAGCTCTTGCTTCCTGAGTGCGGGCGTTTCCTGCCTACCCGGTTACAGGCCAGACAAGACCAGATGTCACAGCTAGAGGGTCCAGCGGGCTCAGAGACAGCCCTGCTGACAGGCCGCACAGGCAGCCCCCCTGCAGGCCGGGCCTGGATGAGCCTGGTCAGCCTCCCTGCTGTGGGGAGAAAGTGCCGTTGGTGGCCCCACACCCCTGGGGTCCACGGTGAGAGGCTCGTGGTGCCCCCAAGATGGCCCGAGCTTCCAGCCTCAGGGCGGGCGGCCTCCACAGGAGCCAGACTCCGGGCCTCCGGGCCTTTCTCCAGGGACTGCCCCTGGGTCCCAGCCATGGGTCTCAGGCACCTGGGCCTTAAGCCATGGGCCCCACAGACCAAGAAGACTCATGTCTGGCAGCGCTGCTCGGGGAGCAAGCAGGACAAGATGGAGCCCCCGCCGCCCTCCCCTGGAGCTCAGGGCTCCAAGGGCTGGGAACGGAGTGGGGCAGAGGACTGGTTCCTCCCGGGCAGTGCCCCTGGCAGGATTTTGCTGAGCTCCTGCGTGTGCCGACTGGGACAGCGGCTGTGAGGGCTGCGCTGTGGAGAGGCCACCGAGGAGTTCGCAGCTGAGCATCATCGTAAACATGCATGCAGCGCTTGCCCGAGATGGTCCAGGAAGTCCGAGGATGCTCAGGCTGAAGGGGGATGGACAGCTTACTTACTGGGAGCACCGGGACTTGAGCTAATGGGCATGGGTGGGGAGCGGGGCTGTTTTCTGCAGGGAACAACCTGGGCACGCGTTTCCAAGGAACAGCAAGACAACAAAATGGACCGGTGCGTGGGGAAAGCAGGGGCCTCTGGCACTCAGGGTCCTGCGGGGTCTGCCTGAGAGGGTGGGCCTCACTGCGCGTCTGTCAAATGGGGCTAAGCAGGCCTGCCGTCCAGTCACCTGGGCATCCCCGGGACGGTGGACACGCCCAGAGCCCGCATCTGTGCAGGGCAGAATGCTTGAGGGGACGCATCCCTTGCAGCTGCCAAGTGGGGGGCCCTGCCCGGGGCGCAGGAGTGCAGTGAGAGACGAGGCTGAGGTGGGCCCGTGGGGAATGCTGAGCTCTCCTGGGCCCGCAGAGCCACCTGCTCAGCCACGCTGTCACGCTGTCTCCTCGGCCTCCGCCAGGGGGAGGACCCGTTTTGGGGAGCACCATTCCCGCTTCTCCTGAGGCACCTATTTCATTCTGGGTGGACGCGCTGGGTGCGTGCTCCGCGAGCGGCCAGGCCCGCAGAAGCGGGGCTTGGGAGGGAAGGTCGGGCATCTGCACTGGATGGGGGGCGCGAGCTCACCTTTGCACTCACCGCCCTGATGCTGGTCTGGGCCTCGCTGCAGTGGCGCCCTCGTCGGGGTGGGACCGCCCGCCGGGACTGACCACCAGCTGACCCCCACAACGTCGCTGCGCCCAGGGAGGAGCCGCACTCTGCTCTGCTCCCCGGCGTTGGCTCCCCGGGCTGCGCTGGGTGGCTCGACCGGATCTCGCTGGTCTGCAGCCCGGCGAGGCGCCCCTCAAACATGGGCTATTTCTTGCTCGGTCTAGGAAGCGCTGGAAGTCCATAAGCCTCAGTTCATTTCTCGCTCGCAAGAGCGCCTGAAAAAGCTGGAACACATGGTCCACCAGCGCAAAGCCCAGCGGCAGGAGAGCCTGGGGCCGGCGCAGAGTCTCCTGCCCGTGCGTGCCAACAAGAAGCAGTTCACCGTGCCCCACCCGCTGAGTGGTGAGCTGCGGGGGCCTGGGCGCTGGGTATGCCTGGCCGGGGTGGGGGGTGGGGGAGAGCCTTGGGGGTGTGCTGGGCGCTGGATGCGTCTGGCCAGGGTAGGGGGTGGGGGAAGCTGCGGGATGCTGGGTGAGCCTGGCTGGGTGGGGAGTGGAAGAGGCTTGGGGGTGTGCTGGGTGCTGGGTGCGCCTGGCCGGGGGTGGGGTGGGTGCCGGGCTGGAACCTTCAGGCAGGGTGTGGTCCACCCACTGGCAGACGTGGGCCTCCTGGAGGTCCAAGTCGCTGACCCTGCCACAGCCCCCTGTGGGTCCGGTCGGTTTTAAGAGTAAATTATATCTGAGCACTGAATTCAGCAGAATAACTAAGGACACAGCTCCACATGGCAGCTGGGGAGGAGCCGCACCACTGCAGCGCCAGGCGAGCAAGTTCAAATTCTTGGCTCCTGGCGGATATTTGCAAGAGGTCCCCTTCACCCTTTGTCAATTGCAAAACAGAGCTCAGGGTGAGAGGTTGACTCCAGCTTGTCTGCATCAACATTTGTCATCCTGAAACCCTTTCCCGCTGGGAGCTCAGGGAACGGATGACCAGTCTTCCGAGCATGGAGAAGCCAGTGTCAAGCTGACCCTGTGAGGGTGGCCCGCAGTCACTCACCAGAGAAGGAATGATCCGGAATCTGCCTCTGGGCCAGGCACCATGCTGCTGCCTGGGGTCAGCCTGGTGAGCAAGACTGACCTCAGCACTTTCTTCGCGCAGCTTATAAACAGACTATTAAGCCAGCAAGAATAACAAGAAGAGATGAGGGTGAAATAGGGCTTTGGAGCTCATGCTCACAGCCTGCCAACTCAAATCTTAAAATCTGGGGGTGGGTGGGGTGGGGAGGGAAGCCTCCCTTTTATTCCTTTGGCCAGAGGAACACGCTCTCTCTTCCCAGGAAAATGTTCTGGCCCCAGGAGATGAAATCATGGGTATAGCTCTGAATAAAAGTCTTCTGGGAGAAACCATATTCAATAAAATGAAGCTTAGCAGATATTACCAGGATGCAGCAGAGGCGCCTGGGGGCAGAGGACAGGGGGTTCTGTGCCAGGGGCAGGGCTGCCTCCTTGTGCACCAGAGCACCACTGGGGAGCGGCCGGCCCCGGGGGCAGACTTGACCGCATCCTCCTCAAAGCAAGGATTCAGCCAAGACACCCAGCTTGGGCCCAGGGCGACTTTGCAGGGTGCAAAGAAAAGGAAATCCAGCCGGTGAACAGGCAGCACCGCCCCCGCCCCCTCCTGAAAATATGCCTGTCTCCGGCCTGGCAGGTCGTCAGCAGACACAGACTCGCTGACTGGAGCGGGCACCCAAGAGGCTCTCAGGCCCCGGGGTCACCGGGAGCACCTGGGTCCAGGGCATTTCAGTCGACCAGGGTGTTGTCCGTACTGCAGAAACAGGCTGCTTTAGAACTCGATGGAAGCTCAGACACTTAGCTCAGAGCCTTCACTTCATGCGGCAATGGAGCAGCAGAAGCCGGCACCTGGCCCCTGCCGGCCATTCCTCAGCCCCGGATCATCTGACCACATCCCACAGAGGCCCCAAGTGGCCCGGGGACGGCCGCCCCTCAGATGTCGGGGGCCTGCTTGGTCATCTGTGGGGTCCCCTGGGCCTGCTGTGAGGCCTGACCATGCATGGGTGGCTAAAATGACAGGGATTTGTCTCCTGGAGGTCGACACAAACCCCAGTGTCCTTTTGGGCGTCACCCCCGGGGCTCAGCGGGAGACCCTGCCTCACCCTCTCCTCTGGCTGGGTTCCCAGGGCGTCCTCAGCGTCCGGGCGCTCACTCCCAGCTCTGTCTCCCGGGGGCCTCTGTGCTGTGTCCAGATTCCCTCTACTTACAGGGGCACCATCATTGGCAAATGTTCCACCCGAATCCAGGCGGACCCCACCCTACCTTGGGTCTGTCTGCAAAGACACTGTTTCCAAACACCCACCCTCACAGGGCGGGGCGCCGAGGATGAGGCCTCGAGCACGTCTTCTTGGGGAGATGCAATTCCGTCCAGTCCATCATCCAGCCCCAAGACAAGCATCCTCGCGCGTAAACTCGGCTTGAAACGAAAGTCTTAGAAGCATCTCTAAGCAGAGGTGACCAGACCACGTCAATAGTCTCGGGAATAACCGGGACACGTTTTCACTCCCTGAATCCCAAGAACGTCTTGGGGGACCATCCCCCTCAGGGCCTCGCCAGTACCCTACCCTGGCCCGGCAGTGCTCACGTGGGGGTGGGAGCTTAGCACTCGTGTTCGTGAGGGCCATTAAATCAGAGCTTCTAGAGGCAGATCTGAAAACTCAGCAAGCAAGAGGGCGTTTTTAGGCCCCATTAAGCAAGTCTGCAGGACTCATCTCGTCTTGAGCCTGGCTGCTGGCAGGACGATGAAAGCGAAATGCAGATGTTTTTCTTACATGTTAAATTAGTTAATAAATCACTAGGGTGAATGAGCTCTGGCTGCAGCGTCAAGACGTCTGGTGGCGAGCAGGCTCGAGCTGGGCTCGCCTGGCTGCCCTGGCCCGGGACAGACCGGAGAGGGGCCCGTGGAGCTGTGGCCGCTGCCAGGCGCCCCCTGGGCCGGGGATGCTGACCTGCAGGGGGAGTTATGGTCCAGGTGCGAGGGCCGGCTCCACTTCCTGTTGGCTAGTGCTTAAAGGGTTGGCTGAGCTGCTTAAAGGGTCAGAGGCAGCAGCTCGTGTGAGCATGTGTGTGCGTGTATGTGTGTGTGTGTGTGCGCGCACATGCGCATCTGAATCGGGGTCCCTGTGTAGAGACGGGGAAGTCGCCTCATGAAGGTCCTGCCACAGGTGCAGCCGCCTGTCCTGACTCGTCTCACCTGTTACGTGCGTTCAGCGAGCGCTCAGGTCTCTCCTTCCAGGAGCCTCCTTGCAAGTGTGTCCTGCCCGTGCCAGCATCTCTGGAGGACCCAGTGGGCACAGCCCCCAAGTCGCCCTCTCCCTGCGTCCATGGAAAGCACGCAGAATAAGAGGCCAGAAACTTGGAATTTGTTTAGTGCCGGAAAGGGGTTTGCCCCGGTTGTCATGGAAACGCCTGGGCTTAGACTGGCTCCCACTTTGTGCATACAGGAGGCTCCAGGTGGAGGAGGACCCCAAAGTGTGTCAGGATGGGTAGTGACCCTGCAGGTGAATCGGGGCGGGGGCAGGGTTAGAAGAACGGGTCGGGGGCGGTGAGGATGTGGAGGTACAGTGCTGAGAGGTTTCTGGGGTGTCCACTCAGCTCGGACTGGTACATGGGTCCTTCGTTCCCGGCTTGTTCTGCTCCGGCCTGGAGGCGTGACCTGGGCTGTGTGGGGACTTCATCTCAGTGAGCACTTGCCATTTAATCGCTGTGTCACCAGCGGTTGGGCTGCCCCAGGGCTCTTGCAGGTGTCCCCTGAACGTGTGAATGGCTAGAAACCGGTCGGACACACCCCTTCTCCACGAAGCCCACCCCTCCCAGCCCCCTTCACAGGCGCACCCTGGCATCTCCAGACCCTCTCTGGATTGTCGTCTCAGGAGGCTGCTGGAAAAGTCTCCCTGGACTGTCAGGGCCAGTGGGCACTTGTGGCACCGGGTCCATCTGGGAAGGCCCGTGCGTCCAGCAGACAGGCGCGTCTCATCTGAGCATTCTCCACACTGCGCAAGCTGAGCCAAGAAGAGCCGCTGAAATCACGGACCAGTGGAGGGACGGAATCCTCCGGAAGGCCTGCAGAATGCCTGCTCCAGCAGATCTGCCTTCACGGGTGCTTCTTGGCTGGAGCAAGCATGAAAATGAGTTTGCATTCCCAGAGCCTCCAGCCGGAGCGGTGACCCGGCAGGCAGGGGCTGGCCGGGGAAGTCACAGCGTCCGGTGCGTGGCCCGCGCTGGCCTCGCTGTCCCTCCTCCCGCCCGAGCAGATCTCAGAGTGCTTTTCCATGAGGCATTTAATAAATACTTGGGGGTAGTTCTCCCAATAATACTCACAGAGGAATTTTAAAATGTGCTTATCAGAGAGCAGTAAACCGTTGCTTCATCGGGCGGCCGAGGGACCAGAAAGTGTGATTTCTCCAAAGGCCGGTTACCCTGATCCGGAGGCGTTTACACTGTCGTCGGCGACCTGCACGACAGGCGGAGGTAGTGGCTCTCTCAGAAAGCCGCAAGAAGCGAAGACCACCTTGTGCCCGGGGGGGAGGAGTCCTGGAAGACGGTGCTGCTTCAGGTAAAAGCCCAGCGCTGCAGAGCGGCGAGGAAAATGACTGGATGGCGCCTCCTTTCTCAATTGCCCTGACTATTTTCCAGACGGCTTCCCTCTCGGCCCACCGCGCCCGAGCAGTAAAGCCTGCGGTGACACGAGGATATAAATCTGCTTGGCAACCAGAATGCAAGTTTATTCATCGTCGGTAAATCACTGTACTTTGCGGTTCGTTAAAAAATGCTGGGAAGCCCCAGGCGCGGCGCACACGACGCCCTTCCTGTCGGGCGGTGAGTCTCCCCGAGACTCACGGGGCGCTGAAGCCCCGTGTCAGGCGCAGCCTGGGTTTTCAGCCATGGTTCCCGCGCCTCCAGGGGAACGGTTTCGGGGGGCCGTCTTCATCCCATGCACCGTCTTTTTAAATTTATTTATTTTTGTATTATTTTGTATGGCGGTAACGTTGGTTTACAACACTGTGTATGTTTTAGGGGTTCAGGGCCACACCTCTTCGCCACGCCCACCACCGAGGCCCTGGACCTGTCCCATGCAGACCCCGGTACCTGGCATGCCACGTGCTGGTGCCCAGCACGGGCCTGGCAGAGAAGGGGCGTCAGCCCCGCCGCTGTGGACGGCCCCTCCCGGTGTCACGTGTGAGATAACCGGGAAGAGAGACCCAGAGGCAGGGGGTGACAGTGTGGGAGCGCAGATCAACGTTTTTAATTTAAGTATGTCCCTTGCAGTGCAGGGGCATCCTGTGCCACAAAATGTCTCACTGTTGACTTGAAATGCATGTTTCACTGGGGGCCTGTGTCCCCCAGGAGTGACCCCTCCTCTGCGCCGGGGGGAAGGGACTTGAGGAACATGCGCAGGGTCGTGCCATCACCCGAGCACGCTGGAGCAGGCGCCCTGGGTCTCTAACTTACCTTTGTGCAGTGCAGTGTGTGCTGTTTAATTTCTAGGGGCTAATTAGCCCAGGACAGGCCACCCCGCTGTGGCCTGTGTCAAGCAAATGAGAAGCTCCGCCGAGGGGAGCTGAGCTAGTGATGTGCAGGCGACGGGCTGTGTCTCTAGAAAGCCATGACGCCGTTGCTCCAGCTGCTCTGTGACGCTGACACTCGCATACCAGACAGACTTGCCATCTTGAGATACACTTACGGGGGTCCTTTTTTAGGGAAACACTTGTCTACAGATTTCCTCCCAAAACATCCCGTTTCCATTCCTGCAGGGAGGCCCAGTCGCTAGCAGAATATTCTGGGCAGGGGTGGAGACTTGGCATCTGTGCTCAGCCTGTCTCGCTGGCTCTCCACTGAGCTCCCCGACAGGCGTTTGGTGGTCTTGGCGTGGCTGCATGAGGGGAAGCGAATGGCTGAATGATCTCCCGAAGTGCTCAGGGCGGCTGCAGCAAGAAGCTTCTGGGAGGGCAGCGTAGTAACAAATCCCGCGTGAACTTGATTACCGTTTAGATTGCCGCTTGATAGGGAAACAAAGCTCTGCATCAGGCCTGCGGTGAGGCTCCCCCAGCTAGCAGCCGTACGCCCGGCTGGTTCTGCCACCACCGGGTGACATCGCCAGCTGTGTGAGGGTCGAGGCCACCTGTCCCAGCGTGCGCCATGCACCTGTGCAGGTGGATTGCACACCTGTGAGCAGAGTGTTGGGTAAATACGCGGGTGTGTTTATGGAGATCGGTGGGATGCTGGGGCTCATTTTGACTTGGCTGCACCCCCAGAACAGCCTGGAAGCAACAAAAGCAGGGAAGCTGGTGGTCTGCTGACCCCCTGCAGGTGCAGGCTGAAGCTGGCCTGGCCTGACCAAGTGAAATTAACAACAGGTCCTGGAGTTTGGATCAGATGAGTCAGACACAAGAGACTCAGGTTAAAAAACAGCTTCCTTCCAGAAATACAGACATGGGTAATTTGCCTTAGAAACATTACACACACACACACACACACACACACACACTCACACACACACTCTCTTATATTTGAATGATAATGGGAAAGAAATACACCCCAACTCCTTTTCCCTCATGCTAGTGGATCAGAACACACCAAGTTTCAAGGAAAATCCATAATGGACAAGGAAGTTGACAGATGGGCTTTTACTGCATTTTGAGCAAAGCACAATCAGGACGGTCCCGTAGCAGGTGTCCTTGGGGCCAGGCCACCGGCAGCCACCGCACCTCCCCTGGGCCTCCGCCCAGTCCTCCCTGCCCGTCAGGGATGCTGGCACAGGCTGTCCATGGATTCAGACAACAGAGCCGGGCTGTGGAGGATGGGGCTTTGGTGGCGCATGGTGACATAGCACCTGTACCCCGAAAACATCTACCGCGCTGTCGACCAACATGACCTCGAGAAACATAATGAAAAACAAAATTGGGATTAGCAACGTTCTCAAACAGCATTTGTTTCCTCTTGGAAATAAACCAAACTTCATTGTATCAGATGTTCTAAAGAAAAATAACTAAATATAAAACAACCACAGTGGAACCCCGATTTCAAGAGCGAGCCGTGTACTATGGAAGGCAGATGATAAAAATGGTGCAAACACCCCATGTAACGTTTTCATTCAACTCTGATACTTGGCCAGGAAGCCCCAGCGCCGCGGCCTATGCTGAAGGAAGGTGGGGAAGCCAGGGCTGTCCAGGACACCCAGGGATCCACCCCACGCGACAGCACCCTGGGGCATTTCTCAAGTGCAGATTCCTCGCTAATCTGTAGGGCTGGAGCCTCGCGGAAATTTCAGTTATTGCAAAAGGGTAGACGCTACTTGTTAACGCAGACCATCAGAGGCCGACGTGAGGCTGCTGCTTGTCGTCACGTGGACTTCACTGAAAAATACCCAGGCTCTCAGCTGCCTTTGGTCACCCCGTCACGTGTCCTTCCCCAGTCAGAGGACACTGGACAGACTTTATCCCGCATGTTGCTGTCCCTGCCATTTCTGACAATGGATGCAGGGACTGGGCATCCTCCAGGGAGGGTCCAGAGGTGCCTGGAGCCTCCTGCTCTGAAAGGGTCTAGGGTGAGCTGGGAGAGCTCCTCGTCCTTAGAGGCCCCAAAACTCTACTGTAGAGGGCTTTTGTGGGTGGGGTGACTCTGAACCCTGGACTGTGTACCCCAGACGATGCTGAGGTGTGTCTTTGGCCACCTGACACCATCCCAGGGGCCCACTGCGGCTAAGTGAGGTCAGATGCTGTCTTTGACTTCCCGTGCCAACGTCAAGCCTGCCCCATTGGTTGTCAGTGGAGGCGGCAGCGCCGGGCAGGGTGCTCAGTCTGCCCGAACCATTCCTGGAGACGTGTGGCCGCCAGACCTTCCAAATGTAACACGCTTTCTGTTTTTTTTGTTTTTTTCCCCAGATAACCTATTCAAACCCAAAGAAAGGTGCATTTCAGAGAAGGAGATGCAAATGCGATCTAAAAGGTACTTGGTTGGCCCGTGACGAGTGGGGGGCAGGGGCAGGAGAGCGGGCCTGGGGGCCCGTGGGGCTCTGTTCCTGGGTACACGCGGAAGGTCCGAGGCCGTCTTGGCCGAGACTCTGAAAAGTGTTGGTGGAGTGCAGCCAGGGAGCCGGGCCCGCCACATCAGGGCCATCCTGGGAAAAGCATAGGAAAGTGGTGGTTCTTGGATTCTGCACGATGCAGGCATTGGGCTCCGAGATCCTGGCCCCTGGTGCACTGCCCTGCGGGTCCCCCGCCCCCACCGTCACCCTGGCACCCAGGGCCCGCCGTGCTGTGCACCTTCAAAGGGGGGTGCGTGAGGAGGAGGGGGCCTTTTCTCCTGGGGCCCTGGCGGGAATGGATCCAAAGGCAGAAGCCACGTGTGGGAGCCAGTTAGGGTGCAGAGGGCCACAGCCTGGCCTCCTGGCGCTCCTCTCAGGCGGCCTTGGCCGCTGCTGCCGGCCGGCTCTCTGTTCTGCTGGGCTGCTGGCTGCCGGCGCCGCCACTGACACCCACCTGCCATGCACAAAGGCTGCCATTCACACAGGCCTGGCCTCCTGACCCAGATGTAGCAGCTCAGCGGTGTTGGCCGGGTCCATGCAAGTAAAATGTCACAAGCTTGCTCTAGTTAACTCCGGGAGGAATTATAATAATTAAATCAAATGGGGAGAGCACTCAGGGAAACCTCTGGAATGGGGAGGACACATTTCTCCTCACTCCAGGTACAGAATCTCTGCTTTTATCGGTGGTTACACTGTTTTCGGGATAATTAGCCAACCACTCATCTGTAGGGAACCACTTTGTAAATAAAAAAAACTGCCAGAGAGGCGCAGGGGACTGTCCATTAATGGCCTGACCCAGCCTCCTAACTGGGGTTTCAGAGAGCCCCAGAGTTTGAAGACTTGCTCTCTCCCGAGTGCCGTCGGGAAACCTCCGGCCAAGAGCCGTCCTCTTTCAAGTTAATGGAAAAATGCTCCAAAGCTGCTCCCTGCAGTGCCCACACCCAGAGCTGCCGCCTGGAGCCTGGTGGCTGAAGCAAGAACTCCCACAGCACCTCTGTGGACGGACGGAGCATGCCGGGGCGCGCCGAGGCTGGGAGCAGAGAGTAGGCGGGTGGGGGCGCTGGGGGCTCGGCCTTCGCCCAGGCCCGAAGCCAGGTGTCCGCCGAGGGCTCAGGCCTCGGTTTCCACTCTGCTGTGGGCTGCGTCCTGGGTGGGCTCTGACCCTTTCCTGACATCCCGCCCACATAGAATCACCCACAGAAGCGCCCAGGGTGCTCGCTTCTTCTGTGTTTGTTATTAACGATGTTGCTAAATTACGTTTTCATCTTTAAAATCCAAACAAATGGAGATCAAGTTAAAGTCCCTCCTGGAAAACAGGCCCCCTCCCGCCCCACCCCAGGAAAACCCACCGTTGTCAGCCTCCAGGGTATCCTTCCAGGACTTTCTGTCCAACAAAGACTTCATTTGTCTCTAGACAACCATCTTCTTTATCTGCCCCGGCCCTGGCGGTGCACGCTCCACACGCCACGTCGTGCCTCGGTGAGGTCTCTCCGCGCCAGCCCCAGCCTCTGCAGCTTCATGCTTGGAAGGGCCAGGCAGGGTCTCGGCTTTGCAGGCCGGCAGCTCGTGGTCGGAGAGGACGGAGGGGTGGGAAGAGCATTTTCTCAAGAAACAACCCACCCTGCACTTTGCCCGGAGGACCCGCTGGGCAGCCGCTCCCCGCCCGGGGGCCAGGGGTGCAGGCCCTCGGCCCTGGCTCTGTGGTTCTGAGAAGGCTGCCAAGATGGGACGAGGATCCACCCCAGGCCCGGGTCTGCTCCCCTCAACACGTGGTCCGAATCTGTTTCAGAATCTACAATAACTTGCCGGAAGTGAAAAAGAAAAAGGAAGAACAGAAGAAAAGGGTGATCCTGCAGAGCAACAGGCTCCGCGCCGAAGTCTTCAAGAAGGTAAGGGCGGGCGGCGGGGCGCGGGGGCGCGGGGTCGGGCTGACTCGCCCCTGGTCCCGCCTCCCCAGCAATTACTGGACCAGCTCCTGCAGAGGAAGGCGGTGTAGCGAGGCCCCGCGGGCCCCTCCTGGACCGGGATGCGCCACTCGCCGGATGAGCCATTAAACTGAGCTTTCTCTCCTGACGCCCAACATTACTTTGGATTTTTTTTCATAAAAGAAAACAACGTTTCCTGAACTGCTGAGCACAACCTAGCAGGGCAGGGCCCCTGAAAAATGGGGTCAAGGCCACAGCACCTGCTAGACCCGAGTCCGTCCCCGTCTCTTTTGAGTTGCTTTTGCTTTCACCTTTTGCTTCTGATTTTTCCTGCCATTTCCACCCAGGCCAAAGGGCCGTAGCCACTCCCGGCGGCTTAGATCTGTGGTTACTTTTCAGAAAATATTCCTTTTTAAATACCAGTCCCGACCTCTGCTAGATCTGCCGGCTCCAAAGTCTGGGTCCCACGTAGTGTGTTGGAAAGCACAGGTGCCTGCCTCGCCAGGCCCGGGTGGCTTGCTCACCTGGAGACCCTGCGCGCCCTGCCCGGACCCTGTGCCCCAAGTGGTGAGAGCAGTCATTACCCCACCCCACTCACATTTTCATTGAGCAAAAAGAGTCATTTCCGTGGGAGCTCTAAAAGCAGAATTGACTGGAAAAAATGGTAGTCACTGCACTGTTTTCTGCGAATACCACCACCACCCCTGGAAAAACACTGCTCAGAATCGCTGGGAGACTCCAACACTGCCGACGGCTCTTCCAAACGCTGAGGTGTTTGATATCTGTGTGTGTGTTAGGAGGGTTAAGAACAAACTTGTCCTTACCAAAAAATGCAAATAAATGTGTAATTATTACAAAAAATAAAGGATCTGTGTGTGTGTGTTCTGTGCTGTGAACTCAGCAGACAGTGTAGACGCCACTCAGGATGAAATGCCCAACGCAGTGTGTCCTGGGCGTCTCGGCACCAAGACCCGGGCCAGGAACCCCATGCCCGAGCGAGAAGGACAGGCAGGGGACGCTATTGAGAGTTGTGGGGCCCTGAAGACCCCAAATCTCCTGAGGACTCTGCAGAAATGAGAAGGAAGTTCGGGGCCTTGAGTAGGAGGCCTGGTGAGTTGTGCTGTCTTGCCCTCCCCTCCACTGAGGTTGGAGCAAAAGGTGATAGCAACCATGTTGCTGCCCGGCCTCTGCCCTGCGCCGCCTGCCAGTGTGGACTGGCACTCCACCTGTGCGACTCACGGGGGATCGGGCCATCTCCCCCCAGGGCGAGGAGCAGACTCAGAGCCTGGATTCACAGCTGTGCTGTTCCAGGTCCTGCGGCCTCAGGCAAGGTATCAGACCCGGTTAGGAGAGAGGAACCACACGGTCAAGGGGGAAGTAAGAAGCAGAAGGAAGACAGGCAGGAGCAGCCAGTGAAAGGATCTGGCTGCCCGGGAGCTCCCCCGGTCCTGAGACCTGGGTGATGGTGCCCAGGGAAGGTGTGCCCTGCTGGTGGAGCTTGCTGGAAATCTCTGTCTCATCGGCTCTTCTGAAGAAGGTTGCCACAGGCCCTGGGCCCACGGGAGCCTGGCGTGGAGACGCCACACCTGCTCAGGAACCTGCGGGCCCCAGACCAGGCAGCAGCGCCATTTTCTCAGGCCGTCTCCCGTGCCCCCTCTGCTGGCAGGTCTTTGCATTGCGCCAGCAGGCAAGGGGGAAGATTTGAGGGGCCTGGATCCACTTTACCAGAGCAGGCAAAAAGGGTGCATTGGGAGGTGAGATGATGAAGCCCAAGCCTGGCGCAGGGAGTTACTTAACCTGGCCTCAGTTTCCTCAGCTGTAAAGCAGAGACAGTCACAGCGCCTTCTCCAAGGAGTTGTTATGGGGGGTAGATTGAGTCGATGTGAGTTGGGTGCTTAGGAGAATGGGGTCTCAACGCAAACACGGAAAGGCGTTTCCTGTCACAGGTACACGTGGAAGCAGGTGTGCCCTGAGAAGCCTCTGAGCCCAGGAAAGTGCCTTCTTCATCCTTCTCCCTCCTCTTGGCACTGCGGAGATACAGAACAGGGCACCCGGCAGGATGCTTCCAGAAGGGTCTGCGCTCCTCGCTGTTGGGAACCAGTTCAACAGTATGGGTTAAATGTACCCTGGAGATCACCCCAGCTTCTCGGGCTGCTTCCAGGATGCTGCACTGAACTTCTATTGTTAATGCTTTTTTACATACCTGTTCAAATGCTTTTAGTTCAGACAATCTTAGGTGAAGAGCCCACCACACTTTTCCTTCAGTATCTTCAGACAGTTGTCAAAGCTTCCCTTAACCAAGCATTTAAATTCAGGACTTACCCACTTCTAGATGGTTCTATGAGACTTTCCAAGAAGTGGATTTATGTCAGCTAACATCTAAATAGCTCCAAGAGAGTGTCTGCTGGAGCCAGCTTTCGATAATGCCTGTGAAGCGCTTACCCCCGTAAGACTCGATGCCAAGCCTTAAAACCTAAAGAATCGGTGAGTCAACTGGAGACTAAATGCCATGGAACACTGTGTTTCTGGTGACAGTTTTAATGGCGGGGCCCGAGGAGGGTACTGGGCAATGATATCTGCTTTGTTCTGGTCTTGCCACTTAGGACAAAGCTACAAGTTAAAGTTTTCCTTCTGGAACACTGCTGTTTTCCCCATTATTGTGGCTGGTGCTGTTGCTTGTTTTTTAATGCTCTTGAGTGGATTCCAGATAGCTGGCATTTCTTTTCAGTTACAATAAGGTTAGGACAGGAATAGAATAAGGTCTTAATAAGTTTGGAAGTAAAGGCTTGCTGGATTCTTTTGTTAAAATCAGTCTTCAGGAAAGACCGTAAGGATTTTGGAATCTAAGGCGAACTTAATTTAATCTAAGCTGCATTGTAACTTCAGTCATCAGATTCTGCTCTGGAGCTGATTCTCTGCATCTGAGTGGGTTCTGAAGCTGCACATGTGCGTGGACACTGGCCTGGAACCATTCACTGGTGATGGAGTCGGCAGCCGCGGGAAAGCCCTGGAGTCTCTGTCCATGAGCCCGCGCAGGCCCCCCAGGGTTCGTGTGCGAGGGGGCAGACCGGCTGCCTCACTGTGGTCTCCATGACTTCATGTCCAAGGAGAAATTCCTATTTTGGTTATTTGTCCTCTCTGCCAGCTGGTAATGGAATAATGGAAAAACAATCGCCTTGGTCTTCGCAGCCAGCGTCTATTGCCAACCAAACTTCCTGGAAGCTGTGGGCTCCCTGGGTGAGTCAGCAAACGCTTGCTCAGATGAAAGGAGATTTTCTGAGCTGTTGTGAGACACCCCGTTGGTGAAGAGCAGCTGTGTGAGGAAAGCCTGTTCCCTGAGAACTTCTCTGGTGGCAACACCAGTCAGCATCAAGACTACAGAGCTTGGACTTGGTCACTGATGGTTCCGGCGACCGGGGGCCGGAGGACGAGGCAGGCAGGGGCAGAGCTGCAGGGAGAGGGGTCGCCCCGGAGGGGAGCAACAGCAGGGGCTGCGCGTTCTGGGGTAGGCAGTGAGAACAGCAGGGCAGTGACTCACTCCTGTGGTCTGTGAGAAGCCGACGCACACAGGAACAGCAGAGAGGCCTGAGGGCGTGAGGATGAGGGTGAGGGGGGCAGGTGGCTCCCTCGTCGGAGCCCATTCACTGTATTCCCGCGATAGTTGAGCATTGCCCGCGATGCCAGCTCCTTTGGGGTGGGCTGCCCCTGATGCCCAGCTCATCCCAAAGGAGCTGGTGTTGCCAGGCAAAAATGGGGAGAGTCTGGCCCCCCGACTTTTCTGACTGTCCCGTACTGATGTCCCTACTCCCTAAGGGACCAGGCTACCAGCAGACTCCCGAGCTCCCGCCAGTGCCCGCTGTCCTCGCCTCCAGGCGCTGGCCCGCGGTGGTGCCACTGCCTCCCGCTGCTCCTAGTAGAATGTAGAGACCATCTGGGCCAGTCTCCTTCAGGACCGGGGCTCTGCCAGTGCTGCTGGCTCCTGGGCACAGCTCTCGGTGAGCCCCCAGGGCTGTCTGAGGGAGTGTCTGGTGTGTGTGAGTGGAGGGGGTGTTGAAGTGTCCCCCCCAGCCCCGTGCCTCCCGAAGAGTCTCCCGTACACATTCTGGAGGTCACTGTCGCCCGCCCGGCTGCAGCCGGGACCCAGCTCCCCCGCGGCCCCTCGCTCGCAGCTGCACCCTCTTCCCACATCAAGAACCTGAATGGGCTGGGGGAGGCCCTGACTGGCGTCCGGGATCTTCCAAGATGCTGGGCTGTTATCAGATCGCAGAAGGGAGGCGGCAGCAGCAGGAGTCCAAATCGCAGCTGAGAAGAAGTATATTGATTTTTAAACATTTTATTTTTTTAAACCCCAAGAGGGATTTATGGGTGTCCCTTGGGTGACATCTGGGGTTCGCTCTTTGTTGACGTGTCTCTCCTGACGGGACAGCGGCTGTCACTGACCTGGGGAGTCGGAGATGGGCCCACTCGCCCCATGGGGTGCCCAGGAGGTGCCCACACGCAGAAAGTGGGTGTTTGTTTCTGTTCAAAGATACACCTCACGGCCGGTCAGCTGGGTCAGTTTTCACGCATCGTCACAGTTACGACTCCAGGTCCTGCTCGCGTCGGGGGCTTGTTGAAATGACGCTATTTCAGCGCAGCTCAGGGCTTTCGCAGTCCTGTGGGGCTGGGCCTGTGTCTTCACCTCAGAGAGCAGAGGCCTGGTGGTGTGGACTGAATGGGTGAGCGTGGGCATCGATATTTATAGATGGTATAATCGATTCGGCTCCGTGAAGTATGTTTCTGCTGAAGCATTTGGGGTGTTTCAACCCTAATTGTCAATTAGCTGTTAAGCAAATACACCACCCTTCCCCGCCCCCCACCTCCAGCCCCTCCATGCACTTGGCGGTTTCTGCTTGGTTGATAATGAGCAACCTCCGCGGCACCAGAGGGGGCCTGGACAGGAGGCCCTACGCCCGGGCCCGTGAACCGCGCTTTGAAAGAATAGCCTAGAACTGGGAAGGCTGGCGGGGCGCTCGCCACATGCCACGTGCTTGCCATGTGCTGTGCATTGTGGGGTGGAGAGACGGCCCCTCCCTCCATCGTAGGTCCTCAACCGGGAATCTAACAGACAGATTCGTCGAGAAAGATAAGCAAGGCCTTGAATGCACTTTGTTTCTCATAGACGCACGGGAGAGACCAGGGAGGAGCACGTCAGAGAGGCGGCTTAGCAGCTGAGAGAGCGTCTTTGCCCAAAGGGGGCTTCTAGAAGAGTGACAGGACAAAGGAAATGAATGTTCACTCTTTGGGGGTGGGAAAATGAACAGCAGAGCCCCGAGACCGGGCAGGTGCAGGCTGGTGCTGCCTTGCGGCTGCCCCCTGCACCTCCCAGGCCATGGGCAGAGTCCAGGCTGGCTCTGGCGATGGGCTTGTGTCCTTGCTGGTGGGGCAGGAAGGGGGCGCTTTGTGAAATCTGTGTCCTCCTTTTAGGCAAGAAGCGAGGGCAGAGAGCTTTTCCTGCATTTCTTGTTTCTTAATGGCCTTCAGCTCGCAATCATTTTTGCATCAAAAGACATATTTCAGGGTGATATCTTCCGGCTTCCGTCCACAGCTCCCGGCACACATCCCAAGGGGCCGAAGCCTCTTCCAGATGGTCCAACTTTGAGATCCAGGGAGCCCCTGGCCCCCACCTCCTGCCGGGCCCTCCTCCGGGCGGGGCTTGGCTCTGCAGCCGCCTCCCCACCCCTGAGTTGGTCTCTGCATCTAGCACAGGGGTGCGAAGGGAGTCACCGAGTGTCTCCATGAGGACAGGGAGCGCAAGAGGTGGGCGACCTGCGCAGGGCGTTGGTGTCGGTGGGTGGGGACAGACCCGAACCCCACCTGTCTCCCTCCAGGGCCCCAAGCTCTTATACCGATACCCTGACATCGAGGGCAGAGCTTTTCCTTGGCTCTTGCGGGGTCCCCGGCAGGGCCCGAAAATTACACTGACGCACGTGTCTGATCCGTGTTCCGTGACCTGGGGGCCGTCGTCAGGAGATGACCGCTGAAGGGAGCAGTTGGCTGCCAGGGTTTTTCTCCTCGTTTTGGTGTGGACTCCCCAGTGCCGGGAACTGTGAGAGGACCTGGTTCCTGCTCCCCGGGTGTAGAGAGGACCCTGCCTCTCCGCCAGGTCCCGAGATGGCAGGAAAAAGGGGCCTCGGAGTCCCTCCTGGGGATCCAGGCCACGCCCCAGATTCCCTCAATATTAGATAAGCCGGGACGGGGCGTCTTTAAGGTAGAGTGTGCCAAGCCCCATCAGACTTAAATTATGGAGTAGATGTGAACGACATAAGTCTCAGTAGCAGTTTATTAGGTAAAGCGAGCACTGGAACCCAGAAAGCACCCGACAGATTTACTCTGCAGCTTCCAGCTCACAAGCGTGGGTTCCGCTTCTAGGCCCGGTTGGAGCAGCAGGTGGGTGTAGAAGAGGGAGGGTGAGTTGTCATGAAAATGTGATTCCTCTTGTCAGGGGGCTTCGGGTCTTGATTTATTGGCTTTGATCTTCTGATTTCCCGAGTTATTGTGATCCAGAGAAAAGTCGATACTATGTATGCGCAGAGGCGGGCAAGTGGGGGGATCGTTACCTTCCTCCCGCTGGAGGATGCATGTGGAGGCGCAAAGGCAGGATCCCTATTACTCAAATCCTCGTCGGCTCCTCGGTCTTCAGCGGGGCCTGAAAGGTAGGCTCACCTGAGGCAGCAGGCAACTGGGCTGCGTTACAGAACATCCTGTTCTGATTCGAAGCCCGTGTGGATGGCTTTGTTCTCTGGAACAGAGAGGAGGTTCCGGGCTGTTCACATGCTGTGTAGGAAACCTCACAAATTCAGGGAAATAAAATCAGAAAATATTTGCCTTGGAAACTTGCATCCCTGGCAGCAGAACATCAGCCTCTGCAGACGAGGGAGGCACTAAATAGGTTCATCATGACAAGGGAAGAAAGGGAAGCCGATGTGTGCGCGGCACAGACAGCACCCGGGGGCAGGACTTCTCCTTCCTCCACCCCGCAGAGTGCTTGGCACCCATGGGTGTCGGGATGTTCTTGCTTCAATGTCATCCACCGTCACGACTTAACTTTTCTGGTTCCATGTGGACCTCATCAGGTGTTCCTCACACTTTTTTCCTTCTACATCGTCTTGCTCCACTGGGGAATGTGAACACAGAACAAGTTCTCTCCTCAAAGTCAAACAGAAGGAGACAGACCGTTTCCAAATTCTGAACAGAAGTGGCCCTTGGGTGTGAACCATATCCGAGAGGTAGGAGAGACTCCTTATAGGCACTCCAATAAGCGCCACTCCCAGCCCTTGCTTGGTTTACAAAGCCCACCTTTAGCCTTGGCTGCGTCAGGGTGATGAGTGCCTGATGGGGCTCCCTCAGCCAGACGCCTGAATCCCGAACCTTCCAGGTTACGGCAAGGAAGGAACTCTTTTCTTGGTATAAAGTGATGGTAGGAACTCAAGGTCAGAACTGCACTGTGATGCAAAGATGTGAGATTCGGTTTGTAGCTTCCTCCTCTATAGAATATACGCATCTCTCTAAACACATGGATTATTAATAACCCATCAAATATTAACTTCATCTAAAAATGTATTATTAACCATGTAACTTGCGCAACACACACATTGGTTTCCTCCAGACACTTTATTTAGAAAACTCAAGCTCTTTTTTTCCCTTGACGTTGGCAGAAAGAGACAATTCTCCAGATGGTTGGTTGCTATTAACCAAGAGAGTTCACAGTCCTGTAGTCAAGGAGTCAACACAGGATCAATAATTCTGTTAACAAAGCAAGATTTCCAACCAGAGATTATTCCCCAAAGCTCAGAAAGCGCAGAGGCACCAGGGGACTTGCGTCTTTAGAAATGTAATGTGTGATTTTTGCTTTTGTGGGCATTTTCTGAAATGGGGGCTGAAGCCTTAGAACCATCGTAAAGGCCACCACAAAGAGGCTGTCGTTGTCTCCCATGAATGTGCTTGAAAACACCACAGAAAGATGTGCCTCCAGCCATCAGACTCCATTTTACCTTAAAACATCACCCTGGCTTTGCCCTGTATCATCAATCCACAGATTTCCAGAAGTCACTGACGTGAGGAGGGCTACAAGGTGACCCGAGTCTCGGAAGGGAGCAAAGGACGAGGTTGACTTCAGTCTTCACTTGGCCCTGTTATGGGACTCCCCGGACCCAGGAAAAGCTCGTCCCTGCCTCCTCCTGGGAATATCCTCATGGGAAAGGCGTCCCCACATATGGTTCCAATTCCATTACCAGATCCTCAGAGAGGCATTAGGGTGCATTTAGGACATTGCCTCTTGAATTCTCATTTGTAGCCTAGCGAATAATGTTCAGAAGTCATTAGACCATAAAGAGTTTTCATTACCCTTCATTCAAGTCACCAGCAAACACTTATTATTGATTGAGAGCTGACTTGGGGTGCTGTGCTCAGCACCCTGTGGGTGGCGGGGTGCAATGCAACCTGGCAGCGTGACTTGAAGAAAGTACACAGATGCATCATGTATAAGCGTGTGGGAAGCAAAACCTTTCTAATGAAAGCAAAGAAGGTATCTGTAAGTGTTGAGCTGTGGTTTTAAGAAAAGGCTTAGATTTGATTATGCAAAAAGGTGAAACTACTGAATGCCAAGGCAGTGAAAAAAATAAGAAAAACAGCAAAGTGGGGCAGATATTTGAGACTGTATGACAAAGGGCTCCATCCTCTGCGAAGGCTTCCTCAGAGGGAAAACTCCCACAGGAAAATGCTGAACAGCACGTCCCATCCCCCACCCCCACCCCCTGCCCCCAGAAGGCAGAAGGGCAACAAGATGCACAGACACTAGACGTCACTGGTATTTGAAGAAATGCAATTACAGCAGCAAACATTCAACCTTATCAAATTAGCCTTTTTCGAGATTGAAGAACGATGCATTGAAAGCACAGGGGACCACATGGCTTCCAGGTGGGGTCATGCCCCCTGCTCCTGCCCAGGCGCGCCCTCCGCTTCTCCCCTCCACATCGCCCCGGAGAGCAGGTCGGCCGCCAGGGCCTGGAGTGCAGACCCGAGTGGAAGCCTCCCCCACCCCAGACAAAGGCTCCTGTGAGCAGAAGCGAGGGGGAGTCAGAATCCGGAGCCTGCGGGGCATCCGCCAGGCAGCCCAGAGGCAGCTGGAGGGGCTGCAAGGAGAGACACGCAGGCGGCAGCTGCCCGCGCTCCAGACCTGAAATGCCAGGCTGTGCTTCCTGCAGCTGGCGCTGAGACCCCAGAGCCTGTGGCTACCCCGCTTCCCACCTGCGCTGCCTGTGGCCAGCTCAGTCTCCAGCACCCCGTAAAGCAGGCCTGCATTTCCAGAGGTGGGGGGTCCAGGGGTGGGGCTCGCCCAGGGGCATTTGCCACGTGTGTGAGTGGCCCTTCCTGGGACCGGGCTGCGTCAAAGATGTGGTTGAGGATCTCAGTGCAGGGACACTTAGGGAAATGTTGCCAACACTGAAAAGTGGAACCAACTTTAACATCCCACGGGCGGGAAGTTGCTCGTGTCCACGAGAAGCCGGCAGAGGTCAGGGCGGTGTTTTCCTGGGAGCGGAGAAGCTCTGTGCTGCCGCTAAAGTGCCGAGTAATGTGAACCCCACATTGGCAGGAGATGGCGTTTTATGCAAAGAAAGAAAATTGTTGAAAAAAATCTCTTCACTTTGGTTTTGAAGTGACAGCCCATTTATGGGTAAGTTGCAAGAATAGTACAAAGAATTTCATCTATTCGCACAGGCTCAGGACTATTGCTGTATTGTCACAGCTGCCTTATTGTTAATATATGATTTTATATCCCACATAATAGGTGTTACATAATGTACAATAGCATATCTTGTATGTATAGCGATTCTATACAATATTAGCTGTATTTTACATGTGATATGAATGTAGAGCGTGCTATATAGGATATTATACTTTATACATCTTTTTTCTAAACTATTTGATAGTAAGTTGCAGAAATCAAGCCTTTTTCTAATTTTCTACCTTGGGTTATAGGACATAAATCCCAACTGCTTAGCTCTCACGTTTTTAAAGTAATTTTAAAATTACAGTGAGACAAAAGTTGACACAAGCTTTTTGAAATCAACTCAGAAATCTATACCTAAGTGTTCAAACCTGCTTTTCTTTTGTACTCATAAAGCAACTTCGAGATTTTATTTGAAGAAACTGCTAAAAAATTAAAAAAAAAAACAGCATGATGGACAGAATTAGGCAGCCTTTTAAAGAGAAAATAAGGTGAGTAACTGAATGGCCAGCCGCGGAGAAAGGCTGTGGGACGGGCGTGTCTGCTTGGGAAGGGTGTGCTGGCTCCGCGAGCGGCCTGTGGGAAGCTCTGACCTTCACCCGGGAGACCGACGGCCGCGCTGCGGACAGTGGTGTGGATGGGCGAGAAGACTCCGAGGGAGTCCCCGACATAGACACCCCTACATGGAGACCCCCTGATGTGGGGGGCTCAGCTCCCCTGCAGGGAAGAGTCCAGAGAGCACTGTGCCTCAAGCAAACGTTCTGGGGTCCCGCTAACAGGAGGGTGAGCCCAGCAGAGGGGACTTAACCTTCCCATTGCACGTCCAGGGAGGGTCCAGGATGACGGCTGCCTTCTCTGCTGTGGAGCCCACTGCCGGCCTCAGGATCCTCCTCCCGACAACATTCTGGAAGCTCCACACTGATGTCTGCCCCTGAGCCAGGCCTTGGAGGGGATGTGAGGATGGGGCTGCTGGTGGGGGGTACTGGGGCCTGGCCTGGGGCGGTGCTGGGGCCAGTTCCTGGCCATGCCCACAGCCCAGGCGCCTGAGGATGAAAATTCATCTCCAGAAAGAGGATCTTCAGAAACACGGGCCACAGAGGTGGGAAACACATTCATTTTTGACTTGCGTGAGCGGCCACGTTTCATCTCCATTTCACAGAGGCCACAAAGCCCCAGCGACTGTCCTGCTCCTTCTCAAGGCCACTGCGGGGACCTGGTTTAGTTCTTTGGGGCGACCACCTCCTGACGTCCTGGATGCGGGACACAGAGAAATCCATCGCTGGGACAGGACCAGGTCATCTTATGAAAAACACTCATTTCTAAAAAGAACGCAGATGTAACTGCCGCCGGAAGAGAGAGGAAAGCTGTCGAGACGAGCGGTGTCCTCGACGCTGCCCCCGCCCAGCAGGTTGTCCTGGGGGTGCCTCCTCCTCCCGTCAGCTCAGACAGGAAGGATTTAGAAACCGCAAGTGTCTCCAGGACTTGCAAGGGAGCCCTTCCCATCTGGGTCAGGACGGGCCCCGGGGTGGGCCAGCCCAAAGGCGGCAAAGACACGGTCCCGCCACGGGCAGCCTGAGCTTTCAGATCAGTTTCATTGATTCCAAGCGAGATCTGCAAGGAAGTGACATTGGAAGGCCGGAGGGGTGCAGGAAACACGCTGACAGCCGTCCTGCTGGGGAGCAGCTGCCCTTTGATGTTCCCAAGAGCAGCAGACACAGTGCCCGGCGGGATTAGGCTGGATCAGGAGGTGGCGCGCAGAGGGAAGGGGCTGGGGAAGGTCTACGGTTTCAGACGGTTTCAGACTCTGGCCGCGGACAGCGAGGGCCTCGGCAGCAGGCTCTCCCACGTGGGAAGATGCCCCTGCGGGGAGGGTGTTGCTCAACTAGCCTCACCCCTCCAGTGTGGAGACAGAGTGGGGATGGCTTCATCACCGTGACATCATGCAATGTACCGCGATGTCATGCGCAGAGGGGGCCTGCTGGTCCCAGCCACTGCCTGGGCTTTCCCGAGATGAAGGGCTGAAGCTCACGGCCTTGGCTAGAACGAGCCAGGCTGGTCCCCGATGAGCTGCTGCTGAGGGCCCCATGGCCTTACCTGTGTCCGAGGGGTTCCTGAATACCTCCCCCACCTCCCCAGCCACCTGCTGCCCACGTAAGCAGCTGCTTAGGAGTCGAACTTTTATGAGAACACCCAGCCCGGAAAACACCGTGTGTCTCGCAGCTCCAGATCATGGCCGGGGGCACCCCACATGGATGCCTTAGGCCAACACCCCCTTAGAAGATCAGCACCATTAAACGCGCCCGTTCTGTGGCTCGGATTCCAGCTCTGCAGCGGGCTGCAGTCAGGAGAGGCGCGTGACGTCCTCTCTCCACGAGGCTGGGGGAATGGCGCAGCGTCCTGTCCCCGTCGTGGGGTGGCATCTCCGCCGTTGGGGCGTTGTCCTGGAGAGCCCGCGTGCGGCTCCTTCCTGCGCAGCGGCGGCCGCGCCTGTCCAGAGGGAAGTCGTACGTCAGTTGTCAAAAGGAAGCTCCTGCAGGAAACAGTGACCAGACCCAGATAAGAGGAGGGTCTGGGGAGGGGCTTCCCCAAGGTCCTGGGTGGTCGGATCTTGGCCCCCACCCCCATGCTAGAAGGGCAGGCTGAGGGGCAGGCACAGCCCTGGGGGAGGGGACCCCCCAACCTTTGTCCACACTGGTCCTTCTACTGCGAAAGCCACCAGGCGCCCTCACCTTCCAGACTCCCCCTCGCTCTTCCAAGCCTCCTCGCTCCCGGGAATTGGTCCTGGTCCCCATCACCGGGGGGACCCCGACTTCAACACTTCTAAGATCTGCTCCAAATTCCATTTTTCGGGGTGGAAAAGAGCATTTTTTTAATATGGGAAACTTTCAAATCTGTTAAGTAAGAACAAAACAATTCAATTCCAAACGCAACTGAAAGCTTCCCTCCGGGAAAGCGCGGCCGCTGCCCAGGACAGAGCTGAGAACCGCGGGCCGGGCCTGGGGCCTGGGGGCAGCGCTCAGCTACTCCGGGTCTGAGCCCCCGAAGTCACTGCCTGTGATCATCTGGAGATAAGAGGGTTCTAGATGGTTTTGTTCTTTTTCTCTGTGTTTTCACGTCGCTTCTGAAATTTTTATCACGAACGCGGCTTTCTGTCGCCGCTGTAACAAGTGACCACAGGCTTAAAACAGCGCAAATGTGTTCTCTTCCCGTCCTGCGGGCTGGGAGTCGGGTTTCTCTCTCACCGGTGAAGACCGAGGTGTCTCCGGCGGCCCGGGGCGGGGTGTCCTGAGCGTGGCGGGCGCCTAGTGTCAGAGGGCACCCCTGAGTCCTGGGAGGCCGCACCTGAGTCCAGGCGAGTGCGGCCTTGGGCCTGAGGCTGGCGTCACCGTCAGGAAGCCGGATCAAAAGTGACAAGCAAGTCCAGACAATGTGCGCCCCTTCTCTGGGGGTTCCGAATCACAGCAGCAGGGAACTTACACTCTCTTGTTGGAGTCCATTTTCAATTTTACCCACTCTTAACTGTTCTCTGCCCGCAAATGAGGCATCTGTCCTCTACTCCTCTGCTCCCTAACTCCCAGCTCTTTCTTAAGGAGACCCCCTCTGTCTGCGTTAATTACTCTCTAATCCGATGTCCATGTAGCTCTCTCGCTGGCCTTTCCCCTGCCTTCTCCGCTCACCCTCTCCTCCTGCAGCCCAAAGCCCAGGGAGTGCCTGGCGGAACCAGAGCACCCCCCACAGGCCAGAGGCCTAGGGCTGCCCGCCCGCGCAGGCCTCTTCCCCGGGGTTGCCGGGAGAGGTAAGTGTGAGAGCGGCCTCCAATGCACATGTTGTCAGCCTGAACAGTGCCACCTTCACTAAAACCCCCAGGGGGCTTGGGGCACGTGGAAGCAGGCCTGAGTTTTTGTCCTCACGTGGGCCCACGAGCCAGCTCAGCCACGGAAGGTAAGACCCAATTCCCGCAGTTGGTTCTCGCCTCTGGCGGGTGGGACTTGAAGAGGCACCTGTCACACGAGAACGACCTCATCCCGGCTCCCGCCACCTCCTTCTTACGCTCCTCTCACGCTCCGCATATCTCTTTGAATTTTAATTTTCACTCTGCAGGACCACAAAGAAACATCCGCAGAATGCTCAGAACCAGAGCTGCAGATGTCCGTGCTCTGGTGCCACCACTCTGCAGGGGTTCCTGAAGCCAAATGTCTGCGGGAGATGGGCTTTGGTTGCGTTGCTGGCAGTGATGATGGCCGGCACAGACGCCCAGGTTTGTCTGAACATCGTGGTGCAGTCTCAGATTCCATTATACAAAGGGCAGCCTTTATGGGGACACGTCTGCTAGACCAGAGCCCCATCTGCGTGCCCATTCTCCTCTCTGCGGGCATTTGGACCCTGAGGTCGCTGCTGGGAGCTCCTAAATGCAGAGCCACAATGAGGGCGACAGCCGAGCATCCTCCAGCTTCTCCACAGAGTCGCTTGTGTCAGGGATCGGGAAGGTAGAGCCTGAGAACCGTCTTCTTCTTCTGTGATCACAGCGGTGGGTGGCCGGAGGGGAGGGAATGGGGTTTCCAAACCACACCAGGGCAGCTCCCCCCGCTCCTGTCCCTCCAGGCCGTGGACATGAAACCTACTTCCAATCCCTGACAGCTCTGAGACAGCCAAATTCTCTCTGGGTTACAGCGATGGAAATAAGCTTGCATGGGCCAAAGAATGGAGTTGTTTATATAAAATGGAAATCAAGTCTGCCCAAGAAAGTAGGCTTTAGGCCCTTCACACTGATCGAATGATTGATGGGATGATGGATGGATGCCTTCCTTCGTGTATTCGTTGCAGCAGACATTGACAGGCCCTGAGTTAAACACTGACACACCAAGGAGGGTAAGACCTTGCTTTCAATTCTAGGGCTTCAGATTTCAGTGAGGGAGACCCTTGAAATAAATGATTCTTCTGGAGGTGGGTAGAGTTGAGACAGAGATGGAGACAGGTCCGGGGGGCAGATGAAGCAGCACTAATTCTGGAGAGCCAGGACAGTCCCGAGGAGGGCCCCTCAATGGCAGAGCTGAGGATGCTCAGGTGGTAACCTCGTGTTCATTTCCCATGACCCAGCAATTCCGCTCCCGGGTTTATACCCTGTATAAGATGACACTTTGGAGAATGTTCACTGCCAGTTTACTCACAGAAGTTAAAATTGGAAACAACTCCAGGACTGGCGAGTAACTTGAGATGTGTTCCTATAGTGGAGTACTATGCAGCAATGCAAAGAGGAAGCTTCTGCCACAGGCAGGAACAGTGTGATCTCCCAGAGAGTGATGAGAGAAAGACCCCAGCTCCGAAGACCACCCACAAGGAGCTTATTTATGTCTGGGGGGGTAGAAGTCAGCAAAGTTGTTCCCTGGGGGGAGGTTTTGACAAGCAGGAGCAGAAGGGGTGGAGGAGCCAGAAACAGTCTCTGTCTTTATCTGGGAGGGGGGGCGGTTCAAGGTGCCCGTGGAAGTCAGGAAGCTGTATTCTTCATCTTCACACATCTTGCCAGACAGATGCAACTCAATACGAAGCTTTAAAGTAAAAAAATCAACAACAGATGCCTTGGAACGAAGCAACAAGGGTCAAGGATCCCCAGATTTGTAGGAATTATGAACAACATGCTGGGGAAAAGATGTTTTGTTCTTAAATGTTACCGTCCTAATGGAGGGATGGGCAGAACCAGAACCAGGTGGAGACCGACTTGGAAGAGACCTCCCGCGCGGCACAGGACTGCCTCCTGGGTCCTCCCTTCGGGCACTTCTGGGCTGGAGGTAATAACAACACTTGATTAACAGCAGCTAACGGTGCCGAATGTGGCACCCCCACATAGAAGCTTGACCAATGTGTCGGAGCAGCCATGGCGGTGTCCTCTATGGCGACTCCATGTCTTAGAGCACAAACTGCTTCAGGTCTTCTCCAGTGGAGTTTTTGGCTGTTGATTTCATGAAAACATTTTCAATCACACAGAGAAGCGTTGAGAAAAGCGGAGGAACCGCCCTAATGCAGCCACCAGTCCCCTTAACAATGTTAGCATTTTGTACTCCCCGTGTCATTCTCCTGGATTAGTCCTTTTTTCCAGCCATCTGACTTTGCGCAATGTTTAAGCGTTAGAGAAAGAGCAGGATAACAACCCCATGCACCCCGCTCCTGGCCTCAGTGATTATGATGTCGCGGCTAATTCTTCCGGCTCTATCCTGCCCAGTTTTCCCACCTCCCACCCCAGAATTATTCAGAAACAAATCTAAATACATCATTTCATGCAAAAATATTTACGTGCACTTCACTTACAGCCTTTCAAGAGATAGAACTGTGGGACCACTGTTGTACTTAAAAATGAACATCTTCTTAATATCAAATATCAAGCTGATGTTTAAATGTCCCCATTTTGCTCAAGAAAGATTTTCGCAGGATACTCAAATCCAGAGCCAAAGTTCACGTGCTGCAGAGTGCTGATTTTTTTAAATTATTTCTGTGTTTGTACATTTCCTCCTTTTTCTCATAGCTCACTCGAGACTCACCTGCCTTGCACGTCAGCACTTCTCACACTTGAGCTTGAGAATCAGCTGGAGTGCTGCTGGAATACAGATTCCTGGGCCCAGCCCCAGCACTTCTGATTAAGTGGGATCTGAGAGTTTGCATTCTGACAACCTCCCAAAGGAGGCCACGATGGGCTGTGAGCCCCCCTAAGGTGCTGGTTCCCACGGTTCAGGCTCAGCTGGGGCAGGCCCCATGGGTTTCAGTGCAGTTCTCATATGTCTGCTTCTTGATATTTTTGTACAGCTAATTTGCTAAATAAATGCAGACGTAGTGCTGTATCCTCTCATCAGGAGGGACAATATCTGGCCATCTCTCTTTGAGACCTTAGTGACTGATGGTTAATTATCCCTCGATCCTTTATGTCATTGGCCAAATGGTGATTCCAAATTCTATCGTTCCTTCTTAACTCTTTCCCTGGTCTACTTCTCCAAAGAGAGACTTTCCCACATCAACTAATTGAATAACCTAAAGTAGATTTCATACAGAAATCAGGATAAATGCCTGAATCTTTTCTTCATTAACCCATGTTCAAAATAATGAGTTGGTGCCCCAGCATCCTGAGCAGCCAGAGATGGGTTTCCTTGTTGGTTTTGATCTAAGTGACTGAATCTTTGAATGCAAGCTTTCTTGGCGTATTTCAACTCACTAAGCTATTGTTTCTGATACTCAAATGTGACTAACCGGGACCGAGTTTAGCTCCTAGGTCCTTCGGAAACCAAATTTACTGTGGCTATGACATATTTTCCAGGCTCACCGTGCTATCTCCTGCCCCAGGCTGGAGCCTGTCGCTCCTCCCAGAGCTCCCGCAGCGAACGTGAAATGGTACTTAGAGACCATGATGCAGGTGCTGGAAGCTTTCATTATTGAGGGGCTGATCATGGCTTCAGGCTTTCCAGTCCATAAAGCTAGAAAATATGATTTTAAAATAAAATTTACAGTGAGTTTATAAGAATTCTTTCAGTTAGAATTTAGGGGCTATCTTATTTGATCTCATCAATCTTAAATCTCAGGATAACAACATTAATATGATCGTGAGAAGTCCTTTAAGTTGTTTTTTCTTTTAAGTATTCCCTTTTCCTCAGGTGTGTCTGCCTAAGGGTGTCAGGCAAATTAATGTCTTAAAATCTCTAGGATCTGGTCATTCACAAATCAGTAGGTTTATGGGTTTCAATTTTCTTTTGACTTTGTGGAACTGCTGTGTGGACTATTTCAATTTGTTTTATGATTGTCTGAGAATGTTTTCATGGTTTCAGAGTCAAATCTTCAAAGTATATTTAGAGGCGTGAATCCTAGTCCCTTCCTCTCTCACGGGCTGCTGCTCTGTGCCTCCTCCCACTACATGGACAAATCTAAAAATGTTTATGATTTCTCCTTTCACTTAGAAAATAATATATAATAGTATAAAGGCGCACGCCTGCTCATGTCCTATGTTCTTGGATAAGTGGTAGCACATTCTCCAGACTTTTCTCCACTTAGCTTTGGAGACTGCTTTGTCATGTCAAAAATGTTTACATTGGATAGTAGTTCCACTTCTGGCATTCACTGATTACAAAAATATACACAGGCAAAAACTACCATAGATTCAGTAGCACTTGAAATAAGTTTATTTAAGTAAATGTGTTAATCCCGAGGCATTGTTGCATACATGTAAAATGTTAGTCCACACGTCTGTTTAACTTCAGCTAATCTTGACACTCAGACACCACAGGAGAACTACTATTTTTCTGATTTTTTTCCTTTTATTTATTTATTTTATTTCCTTTTATTTATTTAGATGGCCTTTAAAAAAATCTTTTACATTTTGGTATAACTTTGGATTTACAGAATATTTGCAAACATAGTACAGAGAGTTCTCGTCTGTCTTTCACCCACTTCCCCTGATGGTAACATCTAAAGTAACGTCTCATTTGCAAAACTGGAAACTAACATCCGTTAGTGGTTTCATCACCATTAACTAATCTGGACCTGGTCCAGATTTCAGTAGTTTTTCCACTCATGTTCTTTTCTGTTCCAGAATCCCATCCAGAACATCACATTGCATTTAATATCCTTCCATTTTGAATGAATCCAACAACCTATGGGCACTAGACAGTTCCCAGTTCACAAGCGGTAGGGGACAGACGCCCTGCGGTTTGCTGGCAGCTGATGATGACAAGATTTTTCAGTCGAATCTGGTTGGAACCTGCTTTTAGTAGAGGAAGTCTGGTGCAGGGGAAGAAAGTGCAGACTCTGCAATCAGACAGACCTGGGATTGAGTTCTAGTATGAGTTTGCTCCTTAGTACCTTGAGATCTGGGATGATTTATTTTAGATCATAGGCCCTTAGTTTTTCATCTATAAAATGAGAACCTAAAATATACCTCACGCGGTATAGGGACTTTTTAAAAGTATGTGCACGAGGGGTCTGACCCTACATAGAGCCCAGCAGGTGCTGATCGCCATTTTCACAGCATCCCGCCGGAGAGGCAGCACCTGGAGAGCGGCCATCTGAAATTCTGGCAGGCCAGAGAGGCTCTCCGCAGGCAAAGGGGTGATCTCATTTCCCCAGGACTACGAACACAACGCAGACAGGCACCCTCCCTTTCGGGGACACTGATGGGGAGGTGGTTAGAGGAATGTTTGCATCTAAGTCTTTCACCACTGGCACAGTGGCTTGTGTCTGTAAAGCAGCCCCCCGCCCCCCACCCCACCATGCACCAACAGCACCCTGCAGGCGTCTCAGCGGAAAATAAGGCTCTACACAGTAAATCTGTACCTCCCACTCCTGCGAGAAGCGATGCACTTCGTAAGAGCTTCCAGACAAGTTTTTGGGTAGGAGTGAACTCCCTCTGTTTTGGGGAGGGGAAGTATATGTGTACCTCCTGTGGGTGTTTTGGGGGAAGGAGTGTGTGTGCCCCCCTGGATGTGTTCTGTGGGAGAGGGTATGTGTGTGCCCCTTTGTGTGTATTTTGGGGGTGTATGTATCCCCACTATGTTGTTTTGGGGGATACATAGGACACTGCCCCCAGTGTGTATTTTGGGGGGTACGTGTGTGCCCCTGTGTGTTTCTTCCTCCTCCTGTTTTTCACAGAGACAAGAGCCTTCTGGGTCACCTTCTGAAATAGAACTCCAAAGTAGGTCAGCAAAAGAGCTGTAAAATAGGTCAATTGCCATCAATCTGAGCAGAAGGAAGTGGGGTTCAGCTCTAGAAAGACTTCACATCTAGGCCTCTGGTGCCTGTTCTGTTGCGGGCCCCATGTTTGAGGGGGTGATGCTCTCTGCTGTCTGGAGGACCCCTCCAGGCGAGGGTCGGGGTGGCTCGCCGTCAGGCTGAGGAATGTAAACTGGGATGGGGGTGTCTTTCCTGGGGTGAAAAGCTGGGAGCTTCCTTCCCTCTGTGCTAGGGGAGAAGTGGTCATCACTGAGCAGCAAACCTTCGGTGATGGTCCATGGATGTGTACCCCCCACCCCCCGCCCCAAAGCTGGGCCCCCCTGGCTGCTCCGGAAATGCACGCACCATCAGGCCCGGGGGGGGGGGGGGGGGCTGGGTCCCACTGAGCAGCCCCCTCCTAATGACACTGGGGCCTCCCTTCTCCATCTGGCACCCCACCCACCAGACAGCCTGATGGTGCGGGTGTCGCATTCCCCAGGCGAGGTTTTGTAAGGTTTCTTAGCTCTTTCCCATGTGGGAGGGGCCCTTGAGGGGGGCAGTTATCATTTTTAAAAAGCTATCAGGTTTGACTTTGTGGCCCGGGCCTCCCCCACGACTTGGGGAGTCATTACTGACACTCGTTTCTGGTTTCAAGTTATTCTGACTCATGGCCTGATTTATTTGTTCCATTGTTGGCAAAATCTCCAAGTAAGCACCGTCCTCACGCGCTGTCTGGCTGCTAGGGCAGAACGCGGCTTGAGGTGGTTGGGTTTTGAAAGAGCTTTAGTCTGTCTCTGCGAAAGTTGGAGACTCGAAGCAGGAGGACCAGGCCAGACTGGGTGCGACCGGGGATCTGAGCAAGTAAAGCCCGCCTGGGCACAGTCAGCAGCTCCGAGAAAGCCAGCCCCGGGGTCTGCGATGCTCATGGGCCAGCACGGGAGCGGGAGTGATTGCGGGACCTACGGGAGGGCAGGTGGGGGGGAGCAGTGACATACTGCTTCTTCCTTGGGGTCTCTGCCCTGGCGGCTGAGAAGCCCCAGGAGAGGAGTCCTGAGGACCCCAGTGGCTGTGGCCACACTCTGGCCCCTTGTCCTCTGGCCCGGAACTCGCGGGCCTTTCTCTGTGGCTGCAGGCGCCCCTGTGATACCGACATTTTGAGGCCCTACCTCTGAGGGCGCCTGTCAGGGACCAGAAGACTTGGGCTCACATTGTGATATTTCGAGTGCAAAGCGGGCCACGCTGCACCCCAGAACTGCACAGCGAGAGAGGAAGTCTCCGTCCTGCCTGGAGTCGTAGCAAAGCAACCCCAGTAAAGGGCACCCCGGGTCTTGAAGGACAGGTGGGCAAAGAGCAAGAGGGGAGGCTGTGCCGACACTGCGAGAAGCGCGAGGAAAACCACGAGGGTTGGACTCTTTTCAGATGTGGAGTGTCTCGGCAGGGGGGGCCTGCAGGCGAGGCTCTGTGCCTGGGTTGGGGTGAGGGCAGCCTGGAGGCCCCCGAGGGGGCGGGCAGATGACTGAAGCTTGAGGATGTGCTCCAGTCTCGGCAGACATTTGTTGAAGGGTGTCTTTGCAGTAGCTGGAATGAGCTAAACCAGTCCCCAGGAGCCTGGGGCTGTGGGGGGAGGCAGGGATGAGCCGTGTCTGCCTGGCCTCGGCCTGGGGGTCAGACTCAGGCCGGATTCCTGATGAGTAACGAGCAGGGTGTGGCTGAGGAAGGGGCAGTGAGAGCAGAGGGTCAGCCAGGGCTCGTGTGGGCATCACAGGGAGCAGGTGAACTGGATCACCCTTGGGAACAGACAGACCCAGCTTCCAACCCAGAGGGAGCACCTTTGGGTGCTGTGCCTAGAGACAAATCACCTCCAGTGGCCTCCGTTTTCCCAGGAGGAACAGTGGTCCTGTTTCATGGGTGCTGGCGGGGCTGCGGACCTGGCAGGAGAGGCGGACGCCACGAAGCCAGTCTCTGTCACAAAATGGGGTGGGAAGGGAACCGGGTAAGGTCTGTCCGCACCCCCAGCCGGGACACAGAAGCTGCTCAAAGGCTTCTTACCTTTGCCGCACACCTAGACCTGAGGAACTGGTCAGACCGCCCCTGAGTGTTGCTTAAGGGTGTTGTGGGAAGGCTCCAAGAGCCAGGTTCACCCCAGGAGTCCCAAGTGGAGCCCGCAGAGGAGGGGAGGGGATGAAAATGGCCAGTCCCTGGTCACTGCTTACAAGAGAAGCTGCAGCTGATGTCAGGCCGGGCTTAGCACAGGGAAGGCCCTGGAGGTGTTGGCTCCCCCAGGACCCCAGTGCTGCTCCTTCACCCCCAGAGCACAAACTAGTCCAGGCATCTGAAGAGTGCCAAGTGCAGAGAGGCCTTCACCACCAGTAGCCTCCCCCCAACCACACCTCCCCACCCCCCTGCTCCCTCTAGGCCCCAGCCCGACCCCCTGGCCTGGCGCACACCCTCCTTGGAACTCCTGGGTCAGATGTGGCCTCCCCAGTTCAAGAGAAAGAGAGACACTGACGGGGACCCCAGGGGAGTGACAAAGCTTGATGAGAGAATGAGAATAGGACCCAAGAGGCAAACGAAATTGGGGTCGATTTGCCTAAAAACAGCAAAGATTGGAAGGAGAGCTGCACGTGGTGGCCGGCGTCCTGGCCTCTCCTGAGTCGGGGAGCACAGAGGAGGCACGAGGGCTTCTTCCTCTTTTGCCCGCAGAGAGACCAGAGCAGAGGCCTGTCCCCTGCGTCCCTCTGGGGCCGGCCTGGCCTCCCTGCGGTGGCTGCGGGATAGAGCAGGCCTCGCTCTCCCGGGGAGGGGCCCTGGCTCGTGTCCCCCAGACCCCAGCCCCGGCCTCCAGAAGCGGAGCATCTCCAGAGCTGGGAGCCAGCGGCCACCCGGGGGGGGGGGGGGGCAGGAGCGGCGCGCCCACTCGGCTGGGCCACCCCGTCCCCGGACCTGAGCCCACGTTTTCTCTTTGATGTGCTCAGGACGCAGCCTTGGCGAATGCAGCTGGTAAGAAACATCTTACAGCTTTCGGAAGTGGCAGCTTAGAGCAGATCTCTGCGTGACCAGCTAACCGTGCAGCGAACACACTCAGAGCCTCGTGAAACTCCATCCCCTTGACAGGCCCGCTCTGGTTGTCATGGTTCCCCATCCATCACCGAGCCACGCCACTCACCCGCCACTCACAGAGGGATCCCAGCCGGGCTAGAGGCCAGCGGTGGGGGCGACCCGCCCGCCCGGCAGCCAGTGTGGGCGTGCTCCCCGGCAGACCAGGGCACTCCAAGAGTAAAAGGGAGGTCTCGCTGACAGCCCGGGACCAGACGCCCCTGCGCCCCGTCTGTGATGTGACAAGGTCCAAACAAGAAGGGAGGGGCCCTTGACATTATCAAGGACACTTCAAATCTAGAAAAACTATAGAAATGGGAGTTTGCTTTATTAATTGTTTTAATTATCTAATTACTCTCCAAATTAGTGCCCCCCAACAGTAAGCATTCACCACCTCACACACTGTGTGGATCACTTTCTCCATGAAGAGAAAGTGCGCTGAGGTGAAGGGGCTCCACCAAGGGTTTCTCCAGAGGCTTCCTCCTGAGGCTGCCCTGGGCGGCCAGCTGCTGCGGACTGGACCGGGCTGGAGGACCTGCGGAGATGGTCCTCTCACAGTGCTGCTGGCTGGAAACAGCGGTTTCGTGCCTCAGTTTCCCCCACTCCCCCACCCCGGGCTGCTGGAGTGTCCAGCCCCCTGGCTGACGGCCCCGGGGCGAGCGAGCTCAGCCCAGGAAGGAGCCCAGAGGCCTCTGTGCTGCCCTCTCAGCTCGCGTGGCCCCTGGGGCAGCCCCAGCCTGGCCCACAGAGACCAAACTTCATTTGTTGAATGAAGGGGCCTTGGAATGTCTGGTCGCCCTTGTTCATGCTCATTTCTGAGATCGCCTGCGTTAAAAATAGAAGGGAAAATAGGGGGCCCAGACGAAGTCCTTCTTGTCCAGACTTCATGCCTATTCACCTCCAACCTCTCCCCAAAGCACAACCCTCAGCGATCTGGGGTCTCCTGATCCGCACGGGGAGGTCATCGCGTGATGAGACCGGCTGCCCCGGAGGGAAGGTGGATTTACCTGAAGTCACCGTGCCCTCCCTCGCGCGAGCCTGGGGGCGTCTGCTCGGGAGCCCCCCGAGTCACGGATGTTTAGCCCAGCCAGTCAGTCTCTCAAAGTGAACACTTCTCTGCCTTTGCACCCAGGGGTGGGGGAAGAATGGGCGAGGGCAGCTCTGAGGGGCATCTCAGCAGCTTGTGCTCTGGCATGGGGCACCTCCTTCCTACTGGCTCTTACCTGTCACTTGGGGTAAAGTGGGCTCCCTGGGGGGTAAGGAGTTCCCCAACACGGTAGCTATTTTAGGGGAAGTCAGAGGGTCAGTGCGAGGGTGAGCACAGATGGGGGACGGAGAAACTAGCCTGAATGATCTTCCAGGCGCCCCCTGGCCCGGAGCACCCATAAACCCCTGACCCCCCAAAGCTGCACAGTGATGGAAGCATCAAGCTGGAGTGTCCATCTGCTCAGGAGGGTCTGGGGAGTGGGTTTCTGAGGAGCAAGGGCATGAATTCCTGGTGAGAAGATCCATGAAGAGGAAGTGCACACGTTACTCCAGGCTGAGAGGATCACGAGTTTCAATCACCCCAAGAGATGGAATTAAAAAGATTTCCAAGAATCTTAATCATGGGCGATGGTGTTTGTTTGCTTTGCAGCGAGCCCGGGGAGCTGTGCCTGGACAGACGAAAGCTGTTCTGTGGGCTGTGTCTGCGGCAGCCTCGGCAGGCCGAGCTGCGAGGGGCCGACCTTGTACTTACTGCAGGAGCCAGCCTGCCTGCCTGCAAAGCCCGGGCTTTGGAAAATTTGCCTCCATTTTTCATCTGCTGGTATTCAAAGCTGGGTGAGATGAATGTGCGCTTGGGTAAGAAATAAGCGCCCTGTTCATTGTGAATGCCCAGGCTGTTAAACAAAAATAGCACACAGGAAACAGTATTGCAAAGGTCAATTCTTCTGGAAAGGAAGGGACAAGTCATCTATCTGAAATTTTAATGAGCAGATCCTGGCCTCTGACCCCCCACCATTACCTAACAATCCAGCATTGAATGCCATGTTGGCCCCCATTTCCTGTGAGCCAGGAGGCAGAGCTCCCCTCCAAAGCCCGGCCATCTGCTGGGCCGAAGGGCCACTCTGCCTCGCTGACTGACCAGCATCAGGTCTCAACGGCGAGTCAGCCCAGGCCCCTTGCTTCATGGGGCTGGGGGATCAGACAGTTGGGAAGCCTGGACTCAAGGGTCGGGTTTTCTTTCCTTCTCTGCCCCTCCCTCCTTTCAATGGCTGTTTTGTTTCATTCCGCCAGAAACAAGCCAAGGACCGGCTCGGGGCACATTCAGGCCTTTGGAGAGAGTTTTGCAACTTCTAGATTTTAAAAATGTGGACTTCTACTTGCAAGTGGAACAGCTGAATTGAGTAGGAAGGATCAAAAAAGAAGTGGATCGTCAGGAAAGAAAATGTAAGACACTCCCAGCCCAGCACACAGTAGGTCCACCAGGAACAGGCACTTTAAGCTGATTGAGGCCTCAAGGGCTCAGCGGCCGGGCTCCTCCGAAAGCCCGTCTGCCCCAGGGGCTCAAAGGAAACAACTTTCATTATTTCATGCAGCGTCCCTGAAAGCTCTTCGAACCCAAGTCTCAGAACTGGGCAGTTGCTCCGCGTTCTGCCCAGACCTTCCTAACAAGAACCTCCAGGCAAAGGGCTGCGGACCTGGGCTCTTCACACACAGCCCGGGCAGCCCGGGGCTGGGCATCCCGCATCAGCTCCGGGAGTGCACGCCACCTGGGCGGCTGCAGCAGGCGCTACACTTGGTTAAAGACAGGCTGCATGTGCAAACCCACTGGGTTGGGCCCTGGCTACATGGCTGTGGGGCCCCAAGAAAAGTGCCCTCCCTCTCGCCGCTGCAGGCTCCCCTGCTGGGCCAGGTTCGAAAGTGAACTAACCCAGCAGGAAGAGGTGAGGGATGTAGGTAACCTAACGGCCACAGAACAGGTGAGTCCTGGTGGCTCAGTGGTCCTGGTGGCTCAGGTTGTCCCGCCAGAAAGAAAAGGCTTTGAAGGCAAGAGTCCTTTCTCCTGAGTCTGGTTCCCCAAAGCCCCACTGAATCGCGATGGAGTGACTGAAGGAACAGAGACACGGCAGAAGGGGCAGCAGGCGGCAGTCGTGGGGATGACTTAACCCAGAGCCTGGGCCTGCGCTGTAAGAGCAGACCCGCCCCTCTGGGGCCTCTGAAGGTGCCAGCACCCCAGCTGAGTGGCATCAGCCTAGTCTAGGCCACGGTCACCTGGGATAGGTTTTAGAAAAAAAAAGAGAGAGAGAGAGAGAGACAGAGAGAGAGAATCATGGCAGTTTTGGAGACATGTGGGTCAGGTTAGAACCTGGCCAGAGACAGTCAGATGCCAGCAGAGGTCGCCTGCTCAGCTCCAGCTCCCTCAGGGTTTGAATCCCGAGCTGGTTTTGAAAACAGACAAACAGGTCTGGTCTCCCAGACACCAATCAGAGTCAAGCAGCACAGGAACCAATCACATCTGGGAACAGCTGGTTTGGGAAATGGACCAATCAGGTGTGACAAGCGGGTGGGGGGGGGGCAGAAGCAGAAGCTGAGCTCCTGGAGGAACCCAGTGCTCACAGGAGAGGGTGGGAGGGGCCGACTCTGGGAGGAGACAGACCTCTGCTTGCTCCAAAAGTCTGGCCAGATCAGGAGGGCAGCTGCTGCAGGGCGGCCTCAGCAGCACCACCGTGACCACCGTGATGCTGGTGCACGGCTGACCTGTGCCCCCCAGTACCCGGCTCTCCCTGGAGGATGGTGCCCCTTGCACGGACAGCTTTTGGTTTGGGCTAGTGGACACTGTGGACACTGTGTGGGGTAGGGCAGTGGGCATGTGCGGCCTTAGGACTCTTACAGTACCCCGATCTCCCTTTGTAAGCCCTGTTGTGGCACCCCGAGATGGAGCCGTGTCTTGCTATTTTGAGCACGTGGGAGACAATCCACTGTGATACCCCAAAAGTTTGCTGACTTTCAACACCTCCTTCCCAGGTGGCAGGGAAGCTGCCCTTTGGGCCTCTGGCTTTGTTTTTGTTGTTTGGCAGGCCTGCCCTCCTTGAGAGGGCTTCTCTGGTTCTTGGGAACCCCAAAAACCTTAAGGTGGGAGGGAGTGAGAAAGGATACTTCTCAGCAGGAAGGGACTTCCTGCCTTCTCAGAGAGGGCAGTTTTCTTTAAAATAACAGGCCAGCCCCTGACATGGGGGCTCTGCCGGAATGGGTGGGCCTTGGGGGACAGAGCTCTAAGGCTGTCCTGGCCCTGGTGCAGTTGGTGATTCCCTGGGGCTTTGAGGGGGCCGGGCAGCACCCACCCTGGGAGACTGTTAGCCTGGAAGGGGTGGGTTTTCTCTGAGCCCTTAGAGTTCTGTAAGTCCCCAGGGGAGGGTGGAGTTGGGGTGACCATCCTGGGTCTGTGTGGCCCCGTCCCTGCTCTCGATGGTCCCCAGAGGGCAACACAGGGACGTGTCCTCACCGCTGGCCCGGGGGCGCGGGGCCTGGGGAGAGGCTGCGAGGCCAGAGCCAGGCCTGGAGAGAGGGTGCTCCCCACCGCGTGCCCGGGCTCGGCAGCCTGGAGGCCTCCCAGGGGGGGCACCTGGAATCTGTATTTTTAACCCAGATGCGCCTCATGATGGCAAAGTCCCCGAAACCTCGCCTTGCTCCCTTCTCTGGGAGGCGGCCAGGGGGAAGAAACGCGAGCCCCGCTCTCCACCTGGGGCCGGGAGCGCACCCGGGGCGCTGCCCAGCCGCTGGCGGCCCGGCCCGCGGTGCCCTCCGAGCCGCGGGCAGGAGAGGCCGCCCGGGGGCCGGGGGCCGCCGGGGCGCCCGCCTCGCAGACCCGCCACCGCGCCCCGCGGGCTCCGGCGAGCCGGGGCGAGCCGCCCAGTCATCGTTTCCAGCCCGGGCTGGAGGCTGGACGGGGCCGCCGCGTGTGCTCTTGGCAGCCGCCCGGCCCCGCGGCCACATCATCCCGGGGCGGGGAGGTGCGCTCCGGCCGCCGCGCCGCCACCACCGAGCCACGTCTGTGCCGGGGCGCGCGGCCGGGGCGGGGCGGGCCCCCCGAGCGGGCTCTAGGACCCGCGGGACGCCCGGGGGCGCGGGGCCGGGGTCGGCGGGACCCACCTCGCAGGCCCGCCCGCTCCCCGCGGCTGGGGCTCCTCGCGCCGCGGTCCCGGCGGCGGTGCCAGAGCGGCGCGCGCCCCCGCGCCCCGCGCCCCCTCGACGCGCGCGCGCGCACGGGAAACTTTTCCAAAATGAAAGCCTAGACGCGCGCGGCGGCGCAGGGGTCGGAGCGGACTCCGGCGCAGGAAGCCCTCGGGCCGCCACGCCCGGCCCCCTCGGCGCCCGCGTGGGATGCTGCGGCGCCGGCCGCCCGCCCCCCAAGCCGCTGCACCCCCGGCCGGCCACCATGGCCGCGCGCCCGCCGCCCGCGCCCCCCGCCCGCGCCCTGCTGCTCGCCCTGGCCGGGGCCCTGCTGGCGCCCCGCGCCGCCCGAGGTAAGTCGCCCGCGCGCGGCGCCCGGTCCGGCCCGGCCCGCCGCGCTCGCCCGCCGCCCGGGGGCTCCCCCGGGGCGCCGCGCCCTGCACGCGGCGGGGTGTCCCGCGAGGTGGCGCCCCCAGGACTCGGGCGCCCGTGCGGAGACCCTGCCCCCACCCAGGTGCCAGCTGCCCGTGGAGGAGGGGGCGCTTGGCTCGGACCCAGAACCCGCCCGCGGGAGCCTGGACGGCGCAGCCTCGGCGGGGGCGCCCCGCGCCCGCCCCGGAGCCGCTCGCGGGGAGTCCGAGCGTCCTGACAGCTGCACGTGTCGGTGAGGGTGCACTTCGGGGCCCCCTGCCCCGACCCTGCCAAGCCCCACCCCACGCCCGGGCCAGCCCTCGGGGGTTCCCTCCCCGCGCCGCGCGCGCACCTGGGGGTCACGTCCCCGCAGGTGAGCCGGCCCCGCCCCCGCCCGCGCGCCGCGGGTTCCCATTTCCTCCTGGACTGACTCGCGCCAGCTGGAGTTTTCTTCTTTCTGATGGTGGGTCGCGCCCCGGTCGCCAGGGTGTCCCCCGCCCCCCCTCGGGCCTGCGCCCTGACACGGGCTTAGCCGAGCCTGTGCCCAGCGGCGACTCGTCGGGAGCTGACGCGGGGGCGCTCCAGGTGTGCATCCCCGAGGTGCAGCCCCCAGAGCACCTGTGGCTCCTCGCCCGCCCAGGACGCGCCGGCAGGTGCCTAATGAAACATTCGCAGCTCGGGGGCCGCGGCCGCCGGTTCGCGTCCGCCGCTGGGGGCGCCGTGGGCCGCGGGGACGCGCCGGGCGGGCGGGAGCCGGAGAGCCGGGCGGACCCCGCTCCTGTCCCCACACCTGGCCGCGTCGCGAGTCGTCCCCTCGTCGTGGCACCTCTAGTTTCCAGGCGCCCCGGCCGCCCCCGCGTCTGCTGCACCCGGGCCGCAGCCCGGTTGGTTCTCGTAACCCTGCGGGTGTAGACGCGGGCCTGGGCGTCTGGGGACCCGAGAAGTGCATGCGGAGCGCAGAAGCCGCGAGGAACCCGAGGAAGAGCAGGTGGCGGATGGCAGGCCCCTGAGCTGCGGGTGGAGACGCAGGTCACCTGCTCTGGAAACCGCTTCTGGAAGTCGGCCCTTTCGCTGTTGGCTGAGAAAGAACTTCTCAAAAACCCAGGCGCTGCGGACGCGGAGACAAATCCACAGGCAGGGGTGGTTTTTTTAGAGGCAGATATTCACTAATGCCAGAAAGTAGTGGGAGATTATTGGGGGAGGGACACCTGTTTGCTGCAGATTTGGGGAAAGAGGATAGATAGGACTCAAAATAGGAAGCCCGCGAGGCCTAAACACTGTGAATGAGTCAGATGCTGCGAAATTCCCGGGCCCATTGCTTGCTGACCTGTGGAGTCTCAGAATTAAGTCTCCAGTCCGGGTATGGAGGGGTTAAAAATCCAGACATACAGCGAGGGCTCTCTTCGTGTTGACAAGAGAAGCTGCTACTGAAGGCAGAGCAGATTCTGTTTTATTTGTTTTCTCTCCAGCCTAGGGTGTTATCCTCTGTGCCAGGACCGTTGCCTACTTGGTACCCTTCAGGGATCTGCCCTACCAGATCCAACACAGAGCCCTGGGGCCCAAACCCTCCAGCCTGAATCCATTCCTCTCCAATTTTCCCATTTCTGCTGTCTGTGGTCGTGGCTGCTAACCCTGGAAAGTCATCCCTGGGAGGCCCGTCCCCCCATGAGCCAACAGCCTCCAGAACACATCTCCATGTGCTCACTGCCTTCCTCACCTCTGTTTGTCTTTCCTTTTTCTCTCTTCTGCAGACACCTCTGCTCCCCAGCGTAGGAGCCCCTGGCTCCTTGGGTGTCTCCCCTGTAGCCCCTGCAGTGTATTCCTGGTACCACAGCCAAAGTCAGCATTTTCAGTCATGAGTTGGATCCTGCTGGTTTCCTGTTTTGAAACTCCCAGGGGCTTTCTATGGCTCTTGGGAAAGAAATTCCAAATCTCTGGATAATTTTATCTGTTTTGCTCTATAATCTTTTTTTTTTTTCTTTTCTGAACCAGTCTGTCCTCACTCACTCTGCTCTTGCCATACTGGTTTCTCTTCTTCCCAACTTCACCGTGCAGTATTGCCACAATTAAAATAAAATCAACATTCCGTGTCTGCATGATGAGGACTGCAGTCTTGTTCACAGTTGAGACACATAATGTTCTCTGATTCCTGCAGCTTTCTGTTTTCCTGGAGTTGATAATTGCTTGTTCTTTTATGTCTGCTCTACTGTATCTTTGTATCGCTACACATCTATTTTACTTCTGAGGGAATTAAGTACCTTTCAGTATCATCAAACACATCAGGTAATAGATCCATTATTTATTCCTGGCACCCCGCCTTTCCAGACCTTTCCAGGGTTTCACTCATTCATCTGAACCTTGGGGATGACTTCCTAGCTGTCCAGCCAGCCGGGGTCCAGCTCTTCTCTGCCCTCCTTTCTATCTTCCAAAGCTTTGTTGCTTTTATCTGTTACCTTCTATTTGTTTACTGTTATTACTGCCATCATTCCTTGACCGTAGGGTGTCAGGAGGAACACAGACAAACGCCTCTGATTCCGCCATGTATATTTAAAATTCAGCCCAGGCTTTTACTGCCCCATTCTACATATTGACATGTTTTCTTTCTCCCACTTGTCATTTGACTCTTTCTCTTCCTTCTTTGTGGAAACAAAAATTACTTCCATTTTAAAATGTTTAAAAACTTTCTTTTAAAAATCTATAAATATTCAAAATGAACATATACCCAATTAGATAGATTTTGCAGCTGCGGAAACTGTAAAGATTATTTTTTTAAGGAATGCAACTACATCATCTGAAGAAGATAAGCATCTTTCTTCATGGTGTAGATGATGCTGTAAGGAACTCATTACAGTTGCAAAAAAAAAAAAAAATGTTTTTGTCTCAGAGTATGCTCCAGTGGCCTTTTTAAACTACAATGTTCCTGCAGTATCGATGATTTATAAAGACAGGTGTGAGAAACATTTTCACATGTTTCTTCTGTGCCAAATGACTTGCCCTCGAGCCCTTTGGCTGGCAGCCCACTGGGAGCCGTGTCAGGCAGCCCTGCAGTATGTACATGGTCTTTAATTATCAGTTCTCGGGGATTGAGAAAGGGAAATGGATATGATCTAGATAAACTGCTTTAGGAAATGGTTTCTGTACATTTTTAGTAGCTGTTTCTTTGTGTGTGTGCTTAGTAAAGTTTTTATTAAAGCTAAAGTTTGCATAATGGTACATAGAAACATCTAAGACATTTACTGAAAGCTTGGGTGGGGGGCAGCTGCCTCAGGATCTTTGCACACACTGTCTCCTGCAGTTCCTGTGGAAGGTCTCGCGGTCGGACTGTTTTGACCCCCACTCTATAGCCGGTCGGCGTCTACTGAGGGGCAGACACAGGGCCAGCCGTAGGCTGCTTGCCATGGAGACCAGTCCTTAATCTCAGTGCAGGAACCTTTCGTAACCCATGGTCTCTTTCTTTGGCATAACTGCAATGTCCATAGCGGTGGGGTTGTAATTAAGGTTGGCTTTAAACAGAAAGGTGGTGCAGTTCAAAGAAACTTTATTTGCTGACTGAAACATGCACGATGGTGCTTTCCAGCAGGCTGCCGTTTCCATCCTCTTGACTTTGTCCGGGTCATTTTTCATCCTGCTTCCTCGCGCTTCCCTTAAGGCCCAGGATACCTTGCCTCCCCCTGACAGATGGGATGGGGGAGCCAAATAATTCAGCATCATCTTGATTTTTTTTTTATCCTTTAAGCTTTTATGTTATCCCAAGGCTGTATCACCAGCTCAGCTTCTAGGCAACTGCTGAAAAAATTGGGGAGTCTTATCAGACCAGCTTTGATCTAGAAGCTCTGACCTCCCTCATCCTTTTAGAAGATCCGTTCTTGGAAATGTTGATCTTCCCTCAGTAGAGCTTGGTGAGCACTGCTCTGTACTTTGACTGAAAGATGGCTTGTTTTGTCTTTGCAATGGTGCAGTTAAATTCAGGTCACATGCAAGCATTTCTTGTGAGAGTCACGTTAATATGAATCTGAGCGTCGGCTGAGAACCTGGCTTTGGTGTTTCGGTTTTTAAATCCTGGTTACTTGGTAGTCTTTTTGGAGCATGTATTAGGATTTAGAGTCTGTGGTATAAAATTGCCAGTTTGTGGAACAGGTATATTCTTGAAATGAAGCATATCAACTCAAATTTCTAAACTAAAATCATTTTTCAAGTCAATTTCAGATTAATTTGTGATATGATCAGGAAAAAGGATTGAAAAGGATGTTTGACCCCATCACACATTCTTTCACAAGACTGAAACGTTTTAAAAGTTGAAGGTCATGTATATTATGAACCAGATTTTATAAATACGCTTCAGAAGTTTTAAAATGGACAGATCTAAATGTTAGTTTTATATATAACCATCCCGCAGTCTCCTCTGTCCTTTTACAAAGGCGACCACTACTAGACACCCTAATTGATATTTGATGTGATATTTGTATTCAGATATTACCTTATTTGTACCTTATTGTCTAAATAGCCTCTACAACTTTTTAAAAATCAGTGTATTTTTAAAAGCCTTATTCATGCTAATACATTACTTTTGTTGCATGACTAAACCGTAAGTTGTGGCTTCTCTAATGATAAATGTCTGTTTCCCCAACTTTGTTGCTATGACAGTGGCGCAAAGATGCCTCGACCCCCCTTGCTGTGGAGAGGCAGGCACTCTGGAGACTCTATTAAAAGTGTTGAGTTGTACATGAGCCAGTTTTCTACTTTAATATACTTTGCTACATTGCTTCCTCAATCAGCTGTGCCAATTCTCATGCCTCCTTGTTAGAGAGGTCTGGCTCCCCACATTTTTACTAAAACTTGTTGTTTTCAGACTTTTAAACATCAAGCTGGATGTGAAATATTTTATAGTATTAATCGGCATTTTCTTGGTTACCTGGACTCTAAGACTTTTTTTTTTTAAAGATTTATTTATTTATTTATACAAGAACCAGGGTACAGGCCAGATGCATGGGAGGGTGAGAGGATTCACTAGAGACAGAGTGGGGAACAGAACTGACTGAAAGACACTGCTGAGGGGAGCAGCGGGGAGACAGGAGAGGTCTGCCTCACCATGTGGGAATCTCCCTGGCCAGCCGGGATTGAACCAGCGCTGCAGAGGCTGCAGACAGCTTCACAGTGCTGCGCTCAACCGCCTGTGCCACCAGGGAGGCCCTCTAAGACTTTTTATCTATATATTATTCTTTGTGTTTCTTCGTTAAATTCCTTCTTTGCCCATCTTAAGAAATTTGACTTAAGAAACCATTTTCTGTATCCTGAGCCCCAAAAGAGATTTTAAATGATTTATTTTAAATTATAACTTTTTGCTGGTCACTTTTAGTATAACTATCAAAAACTGTATGAAGACAAAGTCTATCCCCCCCATATAGATATGAGAACCAGTTCTCCTAGTGATGTGTATCAAGTTCTCCTCTCTTTGGTCCACACCAAGAATAGGCAGATGGCTTCCTTGTTCTGTGGGACTCTTTATCCTAGTGCCAGTGGCTTGCTATTCCCAGTGTTCTCGACTTTGCAGTGAGCTGTGTGTGTCTAGATGGGCAGGATGCAGTGGTAGGGAGGGCAGACACTGAGGTCACCTTGCTGGGGTTTGATGGCAACTCTGCCACTGTTACAGACGTGTGACTGATGCGCCTGTGACCCATCCTGTGCTGTCCCAACCCTGGTACTGAAAATCCCACATGACAGGAAAGCCTCAGCGCCAGGCAGCCTCAGAGTACTGTGTAATCCTCTCCTTTCCCTCCAGCTTCTCCCTTTAGGACAGGTGATGAAGGTAGCATCGCCTCTGACTGGGGCATGGGGAGGATTAATAGATGGCAAGTGCTCAAAAAACATTAATTTCCTCTCCTTCTGTTCCTTTCCTTTAAAATTAATTGTCTTAACTGTTCCTGAAACACTAGTATTCAATATGAAATTTAGGGTCTTTTTGCTAAGTTCTGTAAAATACCTTCTGGGGACATAAATTGATGTGGGGGAAGAATTGGCATCCTCATGACATCAGCTTCCCATCATGGACATTTTGAAAAAAAAAATTGTTTTCTTTAATGTTCAATGGTTTAAAATAATTTTCTCTCTAAAGCTCATTTACATTTTTAAGATATATTTTGAGGTCCCAAAATACCTAACAGATTTGTCGTTTTTTGAATAGTACCTCTACTTTTGACTTTTTGACGCTTAATTTGGAAAATTTAAAAAAGAATCCAAAAGCAAAGGGACTGATACAAAGAACAACATGCCTGTTACTCAGCTTTAGCAAGTGCAGCTCATGGCTCTTCTTGTTTTATTTTTGGAATCAGATCTATTTTAAACGTTCTCATTGATGTTTTTTTTTCCCAATGTAATTCATGTTACTGAGACTTGTATTGTTTTCTTGAATCTAGCAATCTGGTTTGGTTTTCATTGGTTCTACTAGTTTGTAGATTGATTTCATGGACATCTGAAGAGACATATGTTCTAAAAATGAAGCAAATTCCCTTTTTCGCTTATATTTTTTATTCCTCTCACCACATTTTTCTCTGTTGATTGGCTAGCACATTCATGACAATGATCAGCAACATTGGTGATTAATTCTTCATGGTTTTTTCAGCTTTAATGGGATTAAGTAGCTTTTTTTAAATCAGGAATTAAGATGTTTACTGCAAAGATTTGTTAGGTAGGTTTTATCAGGTTCAGATACTGCTAGCTTGCTAAAATGTCTTATTTATAACTTATGTCAATAGTTGTTAAACTTTTTGTCGGAATTTACTGGCATGATTACTTGTTCTTAGGTCATTTTCTCCCCCTTTTACTGCTTATGTGCATTATATTAAATAGTTGATGTTGTCAAACCATCCTTGAATTCTTAGGATAAAATCTCCATGATTTGATGCATTTTAGAATACAAGGGTATATTTCATTTGCTAAGATTTTATTTAGGATTTTAGCCTCGGTATGACAATGTTCATATCCAACATTCAAACATTTCAAAGCTATCCTATTAGCCTTATGATGCGAGTTAGGGAGTTTTATGCCCTTTTTAACCCTGGGGCAGCTTATATGTAAGAGGTTATTTTTACTTTAACTTGGATCTTGGTATCATCAGGGTGTGGTGCTGTTTTTATCAGAAATTGGACTGTTGATTCAATGTCTTTAATGGTTATAGTGTTGTTCACACTTTCTCTTTCTTTCTGCAATAATTTTATTGCATTTTCTTCTGTGGGTCTCTTACTTTTTTTTCTCTAATTCACTAACTTTTGTCCCTTTTATTTTCTTCAAGTTTAAACTGTTACCCTATTTCTCACTTGTACTGTTGAAAATTTAGCTCTTTTATTTTCAACCATTCTTCTGTTATACTCACAAAGAATGACATTTTCTCTTTGACTACTGCTTTCTCCATTATATACAAGTTTTGGTTTTAATTGTGCATCTTCCATCCAAGATAATCTGTAATGTAGATTGTATTTTTTTATGACTAAATAGCTCAGACACATATTTTAGTTAGTGTGTATGTGAGTGTGTGTTCTATTTTCCCATGCTTGAGTATGATTAGTGGTCTTTGTTATGGAAATCTGACTTTATTGTACTGCTGTCAAAATGATCTATGTCCAATTGACTCATATAGCTGGTTTTCTTTATGAGCTAATACATGGTTTATTTTTGTAACAATTGTATGTGTGTTTGACAACAATGTATATGTGCTAAGTAGTGGGTAGAGAATTCTAGATACATCAATTAGATTAGGCCTATTAGCTGATGTCAATTGTTAAGACTGATATTTTCTGTTCAATATTTCTATTTCCACGAGAGGTTTTAAGAATCTAATATAAATTCTAATATGGCTTTTCCTTTTCTTCTTGTCATTCTGTTTTTGCTTTACACATTTTGAGACTAGTTTCTTGTGTCCATTTCACTGTGGACAGCATCAAACTCAGCTAACACAAACATAACTGTATCAGTTTTCTTTTAGCTAGTATTTTTCTGGTGTAACTTATCTTTTTTTCATTACTTTCAAATTTTCCATGTGTTTATATTGCACTGTTGATTATAAACAAAATATGTCTGGATTCTATTTATTTATTTATTTATTTTTAATATCTTTTTTTTTTTAAAACATTTATTTATTTATTTATACAAGCACTGGGTACAGTCAGAAGCGCGGGAAGGTGAGAGAATTCACCAGAGCCAGAGCGGGGAGCAGAGCAGGCAGAAGGACCGAAGTACACTGCTGAGGGGAGCAGCGGGCGGCAGGAGAGGTCTGCGTGCCATGTGGGACCCTCCTCCAGTGGCCAGGGAGCAGCCGGGGATCGAACCGGCGCTGCAGAGTCTGCGGGGCAGCTTCGCAACCCAGCGCTCAACCGCTGCGCCACCGGGGAGGCCCATGTCTGGATTTTAAAGCTTTATAATTACTGCCATTTAACAAACTGGCTTTATCCCATCACATTTATTGTGACTTTTGATATTTTCAACTCTTTGCTCGTTTTCTCTAGTTACCATTGCTATTTTTAGACCCCTTTCTATTCTGTCTTCTATTTTATTGCTGAAAGATTGTGTACATCTATTTCTCTTCAGTTCTCTTAATTTAGAGGCTAGGCCACAACTTTGGTAGTAATTCTCAATCTTTCACATTTGGACTTCAGGTAACAAAGTCTAAAGATAATTCTGCTCCCAAATAATACTGTAGGCTAAAAATGATTGAATGCCTTTCATTGCACCTCTCTTTTATTATCAATTATTTTATATTAAAACACATCTCTCATCAAAAACTAATGGGGTGGTGGTAGGTGTTGTTTTCATTTTTAATAGTCCAGACTGCTTTTCATTTGTCTGACATTGCTTTTCCCCCATCATGGTTTCTTTCAAACCTTTTCTCTTCCTGCATTTGGTCTTCTTGCAAAAGTAGTTTTGTTTGGAAGATCTATGAGCAGCAAATTCCCTGTATTTGTTTGCCTGGGACATATTTCTTATCTTTTTCTTAGTGTTAGTTTATGTATAGAAATCTGTTGACATCTCTTTCACTTCAGCAGACATTAGCTTTAATATACTGGCTTCTATTACTGTTGAGAAGTCTTTGGCTTAGTGAGTGTTCCTTCTCAGTAAAACTCACTTTTACTCTGATTGCTTTAAAGGTTTTCCTTTATTTGCAGTTCTGGTAGTTTTCTCATCATGTTTTTTTAATATGGAATTTAAAAATTTATGTATATCTGGCCTTGCTGTATTTCATTTATTTATTTACTTACGAATACACGAACTGGGATGTAGATCAGAGCTGTGGGGGATGAGAGGATTCACCGGAAACAGAGTGGGGAGTAGAAGAGGCAGAGCTACTGAAATCCACTGCTGAGGGGAGCAGTAGGGAGACAGGAGAGGTCTGCTGCCCCATGTGGGTGCTCCCTGGCCGGAGATAGATTGAACTTGTGCCGCGGTGGCTGCAGATAGCTTCATAGTGCTGAGACTTGACTCCTTGTGCCACCAGGGAGGCCCCTTGCTGTATTTCTTGAATTCAATCAATCAAAGAAAATTCTTAGGCATTTACTCACAGATACTGCCTTAATATTTTCTCCATTACCTTCCTGAAACTTACATTATATATATTGTTTAGTCATCTGCCTTAACTTCTCTTTGTCTATGACTTCACTTTATATTTTGAGTGAGTCCAATTCCGATTCATAATTCTCTTTTGAGCTGCGTCTAAATTACGATTTAATCTATCTATGGACCTGCTTTGCATTTTCCAATGTTTTTTTTTTTTTTTTTCATTTATAGAAGCTTTATTTTGTTCTTTTTTCAAGCCTGTGAGATTCTGAAAAACAATGTCCTTTCATTGTCTTCCACTGTAGTTTCTATGTATTCTTCTGTGTCTTTAAAATTTTGGAGATATATTGTCATCCCTTTCAGATGACTGTATTCTCTCTACCTCTTAGGGGGCTGAATCTGTATTACCATACTTGATCTCTCCCAGTGCCTTGCAATTTTGAATCGTGTACTCAGCTTCAGTTTTTCCCTCTAATGCTGTCTCCTCTGTGGGCGCCCCAGGCACTTGGCTTAGATAGAACTGAGTTTGTTTACTTAAGATGGGTATTTCGAGGACTTCCCTCCTTCTGAAACCAGCTTTGTTATTGTTGTTGTTGTTAATTTCTCACCAGAGGGGCTTCACACCATGTGGCTATTGTAATTTTGATCTCCACACCCATGAGGGAAGCTGGAAGTTTGGATTGCTCTTGAGGGAAGTCTACACCTCTCCCATGCTCTCCTGGTGAATTTAAATGCTTTGCCTTCTGGGGGCATTTGGTAGCATTTTTCTAGTCCCTCAGGGAGAGTAGTTTGGCTGGTCCTGCCTTTATTTATTTATTTGTTTATTTGTCTTGTTTATACATGCACTGGGTACAGTCAGAAGCACGGGAGGGTGAGAGAATTCACCAGAGCCAGAGCGGGGAGCAGAGCAGGCAGAAGGACCGAAGTACACTGCTGAGGGGAGCAGCGGGCGGCAGGAGAGGTCTGTGCGCCATGTGGGACCCTCCTCCGGTGGCCGGGGAGCAGCGGGGGATCGAACCGGCGCTGCAGAGGCTGCGGGCAGCTTCGCAACCCAGCGCCCAACCGCTGCGCCACTGGGGAGGCCCTGGCCTTGCCTTTATGCAAGGGTCTCAGCTCTGCTAGCTGTCTCAGTGCGCCAGATCATACCTCCTGCTGTTAAAATTATAGCTCCCGGCTGAAAGTCTGTATCTGTTGAGTCTCCTGGATTTCCAAGGCATTAGCCGTGTTTGAATTCTGGCTATGAATCCCCATTTATTTATGGATCCTGGTCTTTTCCTTTCTTTTCTTTCTAGTGTGGTTATTATGTACATTCTATTAAAATGTCACATTTTATTTAGCATTTCTATGTGTTTGCGGTGGGAAGGTTTTCTCTCCGCATCAGCTCAGTCCACTCTGCTTTCAGAACTGGGAGTCCTCAATGATTTTTGATTCTCAGTAAATTTATTTGCCAGCTATAATCTCGGAAATGGGCTAGGATCTGGGGAGGTGACAGTGAGAAAAACAGACACAGGCCCTCACTGCTTAGCAAAGGAGGCAAGTGAATCTTGGAGCTGTACAGAAAAGGAGTTGAATCTACATGGTGCCTGATGCTCAGCTTCCAGTTCTCCAAGCACTCGGTCAGAAGCGCAAGTCAGCTGCTTTCCTGCTGGCATGTAGTCTAGCCTTGGCAGCTGCAGGGGTGAGATGTGCTAATGATGAGGCCAAGCTGAGCTTCAGGGGTGAAGCCATCAGCTGTTCCCGTCTCCCTCTGGATGAGCAAAATGAGAACAGCTGGGAAACAAGGCCGCCATCCACTCCCAGAAGCCGCTGCTCTGCCAGAGGAGGTAACAACAGAATGTCATCGTGGGAGCCTTCCAGGATTGTGGATTGAATTTGCTTCTTACCTTAACATTCTATTAAGGAGAGTGGATTGTGTAGCGGGATAACTCATGATTGACATGCTCATCGGAGTTTCTTTGAAAATTCTGGAATGAATAACATGATCGTATGTGGCTTTCTTCACTGGTTTATCCAAAAAAATCAGAAACTGGTTTGTCACTAAACTTTTAGACATACTGGATTTAGTCCACTCAACTCATTAAGTCTTACTTCCAACTTCTTAGTAGGGGAAATCTGTTCATTTGGGTGTAATTATTCACAGTTGACACATATTTCAGTCTCTTTTTTTCTTATCTCTGATCACCCTTAAAAAGTGCTTTTCAAACTTTTTTCCTACTCAGCACAGCTGAGGGCCAAACTATTATAGCTGCTCAGTATGAAGGTGATTCAGAAGAGATGGCAGAAGGCACTGGAAGAGATCGTTTGAAAAGCCAAGTCAAGACAAAAAAACGTTAAGGGCATAAAATCCCCAAGAGCAGATTCTGCTTCTCTCATGGGAATAAATAACTCAAAGAATGAGATTTCTTCAATCCATCTTGCCTGACGTCACTTTTGTGTGGATTTACTGGGTCAAGAGTCCTCCTCATGATGTCAGGAGGGGCTGGGATCGTGGCCAAAATTCTGGACTTGGAGTGAGAAGTCCTGGCTTGGCCTCCTCGGGGCTGTGTGACTTCGTGGAGTCTCCTTCGCTGTTTTAAACCTCCTTTGTTGACATAGAACAAAATCCAGCCTACCTCACTTGGTTGGGGTGACATTGAATGAGGGAATGTTGGGCAACGTTGTCTTGTAATTTAGTCTTCCCTTTGGATACTGGGGGGAGGGACACAGGATGCACTGCACATCCAGAGGCTTGGTTTGCACTTGGACGGCACAAGGTTTCCACAGCCATGAACAGCCCTCCCTGCCTGCTCTTGGCGGATGAGTATCCAAGTTAATCCCAAAGGTCGACAAGGGCAGCAGAAGTTTGGGAGGGCAGGAGAGTTCTGTTCCTTCTTCTCAGATCTCATGTTTTTGTTGATTAATTTATTCATTTTATTCAAGTCTTTGTGTTATTGATCTAGGGTTAGGGCATCTTTGAGATTGTCCTAATCATGCCAACTCTTTGCGATTCATCTTGTTAGAGGAAACAAAATGACAATTAGTTTCCTTTCCCCTGTGTGGGACGTACTGTGAGCTGGCCATAGAGCTGGCCATAGAGCTGGCCATAGGGCTGGGGAAGCAAATGACAGCAGAGGTCCAGGTCAGGCAGGGATTTTCCAGCTCCCACTGGCTTCTTGAGAAAGGAGGCGAGGAGCAAGACTAAGAGGAAAATAACAAGGGAAATAAAATTGTAAAATATCATCAGGGTCCTGGGTAGGTGTTAATAGGAATTGCTGGAGAAGTAGGAATGTTTCACGTTTTGTGTGTGAGGCACATGTGCACGCTCTTACGTGCCAATCACTAGCAGTAGAGTGATGATCCCAGCAGTGTGGCCCTGCTTCCTTGTGGTTCCAACCCATGCAGATTTAGAACATTCTAGAATCTCAAAGAAATATTCCTTTCTAAGTCCAGATGTTGGTGTTATTGTCCCAACATATGGAAGAAAGAAGATACAGAATAGAAACCCCTCTCTAAAAGGCTCTATCCCAAGTTTTACTTCAACTGTTGGTTCAGCTGCTATTTCCCCTGAGATGCAAAGGATCAACTGACATTGCAGGAATGTCCACCTGGTCTTCGCATCGCCTGTGCTTGGAACACACGGCAGAAAACACCCGGAGGCTTCTGATGACAGCTTTACCTGCATGCCTGGACGAGCTGTGCGTCCTGACAGTTACTGCTCTTACATTTGCAGGGTAGAAGTAAGTGATTCTGTAAGAGGAGCTCGAGCCTTGGTGATTTCTGGGGCCTTGTGCTGTTCCAAGGGCTTCACGTAGGTTCTCGGTTCACCTGCGCCACATGCTGGGAGGCAGATACATCATCTTTTCCAGAAAGGAAATCACACCTGCACAAGGTGGGCCAGCTAGCAGGTGGCACACTGGGTTTATACATAATTACCGTGCAAATAGGGGACACAGTAATAACAATAATCGTGGTGGCACCGACAATTAACCCACCGTTCAGCTGCACCTGGACCAATCCATTTACATGAATTCTCTCATCCCAGTGTCACCAGAGCCAGCGTGCGCCACTCTGCGTGCCACTGTGCACACAGACTGAGGCCTAGAGAGCTCGCACCCTCCTCCGTGCCTCCGGCATGGCTGTCCCAGGTGCGCATGATGCTGGCGCGTGAGGGACTGGTCACCCCCTGCGCTGCTTTTGCTTTTCAACAAAGGTGATTCAGTAACGCTCCGCTCCTGTTTTAAAATTGTATTCTTTTCATTGAGGTGACGCTGGTTTACAGCACTGCATGATTCAGAAGTGTGGGCTCGCGTCTCCCCAGCTGTGTTAGCACCCCTAACCCAAGTCACCATCCTCCTTCTCCGCAGCCCAGCGGGCCCCTACTCCGCCCCTCTCCAACCTCAGCTCTGCAGTCAGACTTCTAGGCTGGGGCTGGTTAACGTCTGTGCGCCCTTTGCGCTGTGTCTCTGTGTTCCACGCGGGAGCAAAGCCAGGCGTTTGTCTTTCTCCAGGTGTATTTTGTGGCGCTCTACTCCTAACTTCTTGTTTGTACAAATTTTGTGTGTCAGTGAGTTTGCACACTTGGAGAAATCTCATCATCAAAGCCATTGTGCTGATGGTACTCGGTAGGAGAAAGTAGTTAGTGTCCCTGATCCCAAAGAAACGTCCCTCGGGAACACTGAGGAGAGACTCTGCTTCGAATGTTATTTTTTTTTTTTAATTTTTTTTTTTTCAAGATTTATCTATTTATTTATACAAGCACTGGGTACAGTCAGAAGCGCGGGAGGGTGAGAGAATTCACCAGAGTCAGAGCAGGATGCAGAACAGGCAGAAGGACCGAAGTACACTGCTGAGGGGAGCAGCGGGCGGCAGGAGAGGTCTGCGCGCCATGTGGGACCCTCCTCCGGTGGCCGGGGAGCAGCCGGGGATCGAACCGGCGCCGCAGAGGCTGCGGGCAGCTTCCCAACCCAGCGCTCAACCGCTGCGCCACCGGGGAGGCCTCGAATGTTATTTTTATTTTGTGTGGGGAGTGGGTGCTGGTGTTTGCTAAGACTGGAAGCCTGTCCCCAGGTCCCACGGGTTCCCGGGCTCCCCTGGGCACCGGATGGGAGGGGTGAAACTTGGGTTGTCCGATGGTGTCCATCCCCCACCTGTGGCCCAGAGAAGATGACCCCAACTGTGTGTTTGTTTTCAGTGCTGTCCCCTCCCGCTTCAAGCTCTTGAAGTGATTTTGACTCAAATAAGTCAAAATTCAATTAGGGGGAAAATGGTTCTTTTTTCAGCAGCTACGAGAGCAGCCTCTAAAACCCCAAACCTCAGGTCAGGTTTGTTGGCGAATCATGGCTTTTATTTTGTTTCATGTTGTTTCCCTGCATGGCCCTGCTGGCCTTTCATTTCTGTCCCCATCACAGGATTTCAGTGGTTTCAGGAAAAACATTCAAAGAGAAGTTTGAAAGCATCAAAGTGTATTGTTGATAAACTCACAGTGATTTTAAAAGTGTATTTCTTAAGGTTGTGCCGTATGTATTTTCTAGAATACATTTCTCTCTTGTGGTTCACCATCCGTCTTCTGTGGAAACAGAATAAAAACAAAGCCCAGATTACAAAATATTGAAGTAGGTCATCAAAGGAACAGTGAAGTTCATGTTGTTGAAGAGTTTTAATATAAATAAGACCCGGGTGGCCTATTAGGTTTGTTTCCAGGAATAGGGGCCATTTTAGGCCATAAATGAGCATGTCGCCTTTTATTCTGGGGGCGGGGGAACTAGGGGTGGTGGGGGATGGTGTGGGGGGGTGGGAGAAGACAACAGGAAAAGTGAGACTATGATGTGTTTGATTTCTTCATATTTTATTAAGAATTTATGTCTATATTCTGAAGAGATACTGCTTCGTAATATTTTTCTCATAATATTTTTACCTGTATTCTTGTTCTATTTCTATCAGGGTTCTCTTGGCTTTGTAAGAGTCAGGAAGGTCTCCCTTCCTCCTGCATTCTGGGAGCTAGGGTAAGGTGGTTATTTTTCTCTGACTTGTATGACAGAATTCATCAGTGGAGGCATCTTGGTGTGGAGCCAGGGGTGTGTGTGTGTGTCTGGGCCAGAGTTCATCATTAATTCAATTTGTTGAATAGCTTTAGGGCCACACCCATGTCTCATTCTTGTATCAGTCTTATAATCTGTGTCTTTCAAAAACAAATAAAAAACTATGGTCATATTGTTATAGGGCAGCCCCGATATTGAACGGGTTCCTGGCTGTGGGTCCTCACCCGCGCTTAAAAGGGACTTATGAATACTCCGCTGCAGGCACACACAGAAGGTTCATAAAAGGTTTATATACAAGGGAAAAGGAAATAAGGAAAATGGACAACTCAGGGAGAAAATAGGGAAATAAAGTCTTTCATGCGTCCTTCCCGATCCGCCGACCTGGAAACCCAAAGGCACTCTCCGAGCTGGCCGGACGCTGCGAGCTGGCGGAGAGTCAAAATGGGGGGCCCCCCAAAGCCCACGGGTCTGCCTTTATACCCACCTGGCTGCTGAACCCCACCCTCAGGTCCCAGCCCCCTTCCCTTGGGTGGTGATGGGGTGTGGAGTTCCCAGTGTCTTTGGCTTTGGCCTGGGGTGGGGGTGGAGTCCACAAAGCCTGTATGGAATTAGCTTTAGGACAGCCTTTTCCCCTAACAATATCTTCTGAGTTAATAAATTTCTTAGCATAAACATTTTCGTAATATTTTATCATTTTAACCCTGATGGTATCTATAATGATCTCCCTCTCTTTATTCCTGAAGTTGGTAGGAAATGCTTTCTCTCATGTTTTTCTTGTGTCTTGCTATAATTTAACAGTTCAACAATGTGGCAAACAATCGGCTGCAGAGATTGGTTTGTGTGATGACTTCCACTTCTTCCCTCTCCCTTCTGTCTGCTTTCTTTGGTCTGTCCCGTTAACTTCTTCTGAGGGGTCCTGAGATCATCTCTCCTTCCCCACACAGCCTTGGAGAGCTGGGCCTGCAAGTGCCTCTTGGGCTGCACATAACGCTTTTGCATAGACCACATTTTCACTATTCGTCTGCTCAAAAGATTTGACACATCTCCCTTGTCATTTTATTCTTTGACCCGTGGCTTATTTAGATATGCGCTGCTGCATTTCTACATACCCAGGGATTTGATAAGATCTTTGTTTTGCTAAGTTCAGATTTCTTTCTCTTGCAATCTTCATGATTTGGGTCTATACATTGGATGAGATGGGATGTACCCCCACCTTCTCGTGTGTCCTGAGGACACACCACTTGAAATGAATGTGTGTTTTGCCTGTTGGATGGAACACAATTCTGCGCCAGGCCTAGTTGGTAAATGGTGTTATCAAATCTCCTGCACGCACGAGCGTGCTGCCTTTTTGTTTACCGTTTCAATTACTGGAAAAGTGGTAGAACCTTTCTCCGGCGTTGTCACTCCATCTATTTCCCTTTTCTATCAGCTTCCTTATATGTTTTGAAACTCTTACTAGATTTATACACACCTAAGATTGCTACATGATGAATTGAACCTTTTATTGTTGCAAGATTTCCTCTTTATTCCAGGCAGTGATTCCTTTTTTCAAGTCTGGTGATGGTAACAGAGGCACCACCTCAGCTTACACTTAGATTTGCATCTTTCTGCCTGGGGTGCCTCGTTCCTTTCTTTTTAAACTTCCAACCTGTCTATGTATTTACGCTTCAAGTGCATTTCCTAAAAGTGAATAGCTGAACTTGCATTTTAATCCATTCTGAGGGTCTCTTCCTTTAAAATGGAACATTTAATCCAATTACATCTAATCTAATTATTCCTCTGGGGAGTTAATTATCTTGCTATTTCTTTTATATTTGCCCAATATGCTTTTATTTCTTTTTTTTTTTCCTTTCCCTGTTTTCTTTTGAATGGAGTAGTTTTAGTATCCCATTTTTCAAAGCTGTATTTCTCAATTTAATTATGGTTGGTTTTTAGTGGTTCATGGGAGGATTAGAATATATATCTTTGACTTACTGCAGTTGCAGGAGTCACAGAAAGGGACAGATGCACACACCAGAGGCTCCAGGAAGTCGGTGTTTTCATCCAGTAGTTTGATGGTTTTATTTTCTCATATTCAAGTCATTGATCCAGCTCACATTTATTTTGATGTGAAGAATAAGAATGGAATGCACTTATTTTTCAGAGGGCTACCCGGTTGTAACCACTACTTTTTTTTCCCAATTGATTTGAAATGCTATCTTGGCCATCTGCATTTATTTGCAATACATAAGTTACATCTTTTTGGTTTAGTTTTCTCAGTTTCTTTCACTTCTGTGGATCTGTCTAGCCAGGTGCTCAGAATCCTTGCTAATATTGCTAATTGATAATGACGACCCTACACACAATTTTCATAATTTTACTGTCATCTTCTTTTCTACATAACTTTGGTATCTAAAAGAAGTCACAATAGTTGTGAACATCCTGTTACAGCAAAAATGCAACTAAGCGAGAGGTGTCAGCACCTCTAAATGTGGGCCGTGTGACCACTTGGGTCTGTGTTCCGCTGGCGTCTTCCTGCAGCCTGGCTGGAGCCCCTTCCTCTGTGGTTGGCAGCATTATTGTGGTCAATTTCCTCCCCAGTTTTCTAGGTTAGGATACTTTAATTCATATCTTAAAATCATTTACATGGGTTTTCAGAGTTTCATAAGCAACACCACTCTCCCCTCTTTGATGCAGGACCTCTGGGTGTTTAGGGGGCTGAGTGTCAGACAGAGAACAAGCTATAATGGCCTCTGGAACACTCGTTGGAGAATTGGCTTCAAGGGTGAGTGGGCTGGCAGCTCCTTCACCTCAGTTCTGAGAGTCAGCCAACCTGCTGGATAATAGCAGGTGTTGCCCTGTGGGGTCACTACCCTTAGCTGCGGCAGAGGGCAGATCAGAGTCAATGTGCTGGAGACCCATCCAGGGAGAGCAGGAGGACTCAGAGGAAGCGGAACCCAGGGCTGCAACACCCAGCGCCTCCTCCCAGTCTGGTGGCTCCTCTGTGCTTCTGCTCCTTCTCTGGAGGAGCCGGGAGTGGAGGGGAGGCTGGAGTGATGAGCAGGAACTTTATGCACAGAAACAAGAACACAGGGTGGGGGAGGGTGTGGGGGCAGGAGAGTCTCTTTAAATACTTCCTCTTGCGCTTTCCCCCCTCATGTTTACCATAATTTGTGATTCTTCTTTGAATTGTCAGTTCTTCAGCCTTTGTTATTGAGATATTTGTCTTTTATTGATTTGATAAGAGCTATTTGTATATTATGGCTCTACCTCTTGTGAACCATAATTTTGGAGGAATGGTATGATCATCCATTTCTTACTAAGCCTTTTCTTGGTGCTTTTTTTCTAGTTATTTTTCTTGTTTTTAATAAATGGGGCTTGATTTTAACTTTATTTAGCATTAGTATTTTCTTATATTGATTTATATGTCTGTTCTGGCACTGGCCTATTCACTGAAACATCTTGCTGGTTTTAGTAGATGTTCAGTTGATGTTCTTAGGTTTCCTAATAACTAATCTAGCCATCTATAAATAATTCCTTTTTTCTAGCATTTATTTCTCTAAGTTCTATTTTATTGCTTTATTATGGCATCTCAAATGTACAGAGTGGTGTTTAAAGTGTGTGCAAATTGCTGGAGCCACTAGCTTTGGTCTTTAATGTGAGAACCTCAGGTGTTTCACTATTGATTATGATATCAACTGTAGGTTTAAGCAATAAGTTCATTATTCTAAGGAAGAATCTATTCCTAGTTTCCAAATACGTATTTTTAAAAATCAGCATTGGGTATTGAATTTTATTAACTGCCTTTTAGACACTTACTGAGGCACCGTAACTTTCTCTCTTTTCATCCTCTGATCTACTGATATTAAAAGTATAGATTTTCTGGCCTCCCTGGTGGCCGAGGGGTTGAGTCTTGGTGCTATCACCACTGTGTCCTGAGTTCAATCCCTGGCCAGGGAGCTGACCCACATGGTACAGCAGACCTCTCCTGTCTCTCCCCACTGCTCCCCTCAGCAGTGCCTTTCAGTGGATCTGCCTGTTCTGCTCCCCACTCTGTCTCCGGTGAATCCTCTCACCCCGACACCTGTGGCCTATACCCCAATTCCTCTATGTGCAAAAGAAATATATAGATATATATTTTCCTATTAGTAAATATTTGGCTCCTCCCCCCTCACCCCCATTTATTTTGACATACCTACCTTTAATTTTTCCCCTTTCTGTGGCGAGTTGCTACTTGTAGATTGACATAAGATTTCTCATAGGGCGGATTTTCTGTGGGCTGCTCTGAATTCTAATACTGACACAACATAAAGTGGCAACATGAACGAGGCAAGCTTCCAGCGTTTTGTCTTGCTACGACTCCAGTGTAAAATGAACATCAAGTGAGAATTTTATCAGTTGGGTATCTTGTTTGAGTAATTCTTTTTTTTCCCAAAAGACTCTTCTTAGCAGTGTCTGTCCAAAGTCCCCTCTGGCCAATTCCATGGTGCCCCCTTTGCTAATGACCACACTAGGAGCCTCAGCTGCCCAGGATACTTTCTCCCCAAGGATACCCCTGCAGGGTTCACATTTTGAAGAGTCAACCAGTTCGTTCTCAACATTAAACATACTTTTTTTCCATTAAAACCCCACTTTAAGAAAAAGTAGGGATAAAAATTTTAATGTGTCACTTGTGTGTATAGTTGTCAATAAGTTTCTAGAACATGAGGAGTCGCAGGATTTCAGACAAATCAGAACCCAGAAGCTCAGCCAGGCCAGCACTACAACCTCTCCACCACTCCCCCAGCCTTCACTAGGCATCGCTGAGTGCTCCCTCACCCTCCTCCCAGAACACGGGGTGGTGGTTGTCTGGAGGTTGAGGTTGGGTGAAGGGGAGGGTCCACTGGCCTTAACCAAACCAGCATTATTATGAGACAGACTCTGGGCTTTTCCTTCAATAAAAATGGCTCATGGAACCCCACCGTGACATTCCCAGAACCCCAAGACGCCCCACAACCCACAATCTGACATGGAGAAGGTTAAACCTGAAGTCAAATGGCTTGTCGAAGACAGACGCCAACGCACTGGGGGAGCAGGAGGCCGGAATCTTGCTTGAGCTGTCGGTGCCAAGTCAGCCTTGAGGACAATGCCAGTGTCTTTCCCGTTTGCAGAAGTTTGGTTACCAGTGTAATGATGCTTTTAAATGATTCTGCTCATATTTAAATTGACTAACCTCCTTGGTCTGATATTCAGATGTGTGGAATTTGCTGGAAAACTATTTTGTTGCCTGGGGTTAAGATGTGACCTTGTAGATTTGGGACAGGGCATCTCCCAGGAATGTGTTTCGCCAATGAAGGGCTCAGGCGCCATGGGGGTTGTGTGCCCTGCAGCGAGCTCCCCGGCCCACCCCTCCACCCCCCATTGAGGGGCGGTTCCCCTCCTGCAGTCAACCCATGATGTTTCCCCAAAGGTGTGTGAGCAGGACCAGCGAGACTGTCCCGTCAGCCTCGTCTGCTCACGGGCACGGTTAGCACTGGTGGGGTCAGAAATCTCTTATTTAATTCACTACCCATTTCTGCCAGCTGAAGGGGACAATGGCAAACAAATGCAGCCGCGGTGTCTGCTGAGTTGCATCAGCCTGTGGCTGTTGACACCATGGCTGACTGGCTGGGACTGCTCCTGGGGCTGCCCCCCCGGAGCCTCTGGCCCCTCGGTCCACCCCAGGCTCTCCTCACCCCCACCAGGCCCTTCCTGCAGGGTGGCGGGCACGCTCCCTGGGCACCTGTGCTCGCGGCCTGGCGTCACTGCTCTCACGCTGTGGAGGCCTGCAGAGCTGGGCTAGGGACTTTAGACTCTTGACCCCGGGCCCCAGCGGGCGGCTGGTCAGAGGGTCTCTGACACTGGGAGCTCTTGGGCAGGAGCCCTGGCGCCCCTCATCCGGGCTGTGTCCTCTGCAGAGAGGGGGTGATGGGTTTGGTACACAGGAGGCCCGGCTGCCTGGGGTGGGAGGATGAAGGTCCTGGAGCAGTGGGGCAAGCCTGCTGTTTTAGCGGGGTGCTGAGACACCAGGCTGAGGCCGGCAGCCAGCGGTGAGCTACCCGGTGGCCCGATCTGGAAACACTCACGGGGGTTTATCTGGATTCAGCCCCCACTTGAGCCCCCAGTCAGGACCTCCTCTCCTGCGTGGTGGGGTGCGCCCAAGGGCAGGGCTGTGGGCTCCGCCAGGCATTTGGCTTCCCCCAGCTCACTCCATCACCTCCTCCCCATCCCCGGCCTTGGGGAGAGTGGGGGGCATGTTGGGGTGCATGTTGGGGTGCAGGGGACAACAGGCAGAAGCTCCGTGTAAACCGCGGGAGCTGCCCGCCGCGAGGTTGCAGTGTGGGGCGCACCCGCGGCTCCCCGCGCGCGGCCCTGCGCGGACCAAGCCAGGCGTGGCGCTGAGGCTGGGGGTTCCTCTCCCGGGGGGGCGACGGGGGGGGGGGGCATCCGGGCAGCGGTCGTCCTGCCTGCCCCTCCCCCTTCCCCCTCCCCCTCCGCGAGCCAGGTGTGGGGAACGCGTGTGTTGGGGGGGTGTATGGTGTGGGGTGGGGTGCGTGTGTGTTGGGGGGTTGCATGGTGTGTATGGGGGGTGCCCAGGAGAGAGTCTCTCCATGTGGCTCTGATTTGGGTTCATACTGTCAAGTTAAAAAGTATAAACTGTATTTTTCCATAGAAAATCAATGTGACCAGTTCTTGCTCGCGCCGGCCCTGCCGGGGAGGCCGTCGGGGCGCCCTGGAGCGGGGACGGCGGAGCGGCGGCTGCTTTCGGTTCTCTCCAGTGTTTTCCATGTCCTCTGGGGAGCCGAGGGCCCGGGGCGTGGACGGGAACCCTGAGCCAGGGCGAGGGCGAGTCGGGCGGGCTGAGCGCGTCTCCACGGGAGCCCGTCTACACCACGGAGGGGCTGGGGGTTGGGGGGCCGGTTGGGGTTGGGGGCGGGAAGCCGGGGAGGGAGCCTGCGCAGACGCGCGTCTGGGCCGACCGTGTCCCCCTGTGCCCGCCGGTGTCCGCCTCGGGCTCCGTCCGGGGAGCGGGGGCCGTCGGGGGCGCGAGGGCAGAGCCGGGCCCCCCAGCCGCGCCCCCCCCCCCGCCTGCCCGACCCTGGGGGCCGCCGGGGGACCCCCCAGCACGGGAGCCCTCACCCCGGGCCGGCGCGTGGCCGGCCTCGACGGCCTGGACCCTCCGGAGCCTCCCGGCGTCGGGGCGCGAAGGGCGCGGCTGGCAGGTGCCCTCGAGGCCTCGCGCTCCTCACGGCCGGGACCTGGGCGCCGCCAGGTTCTCGTGGGGACATGCCCTCCGGCCCAGTCCCCCGCCTGCACCCCAAGCCGAGCTGCTCCCCTCGGAAATGCCCGCGCGGGGGTCGGCCGCGGGTCGTGGCCGGGATTCCCGCGCGCGCAGCCCCCGGGTGGAGGCGACTCTCGGGGCTTCTGCAGCTCCTGGCAGCGCGCGTCGCCGCCGTCCTCGTGGGCAGCTGGAGGCCGGGCGGGCGCTCCCGCTTGCAGAAGGGGTGATGCGAGTATTTGGCTCCTGGAGGCTGCGTTTGGATTCTTGTCCCTGACAACAGTTGCTCACTAAAGCGCGCGTCTCCCGCGCACCCCCCACCCCCCACTTAGCTTCTTTAAGGTATTTAAAAGGCAAATAATTTGGGTGCCGTGGTCTGCTGCAGACATCATTTGTAGCTTAGCCAGGATATGATTTGAGAACTGCAAAGCTCGCGAGGTATTACATCCGTATATAAACCATGTGTTAGAAAGATATAAATTCAGTTTTGAAATATATGTTAGGCTGCTTGGGGCTTTCAATCCGTGCCAAACATGTGCTGTGTGAGGGACGGAGTCCTCTGGGCCCCTGAATGAAACTCTTTATTGTGTAGAGACTGTGTCTTTCAGCAGTTGCGAGATTAAGAGGATCCGGTTACTTGAGAGGAGTGTCCACCCGGGAGCTGGAAATCCTCTTTCCTCGTCCAAATGTGTCACTGGGTTATTGGTCTCAAATCCGGTGCCATAGAAAATATTGTCATACACGCCGTATTGATGGAGAAAAACTACGTTCCAGGCATCTCATGTTAACTGGAAATTCTGAAAAGAGAACACGTCCCCCGGAATTGACAGGCCGTTTCTGGCTTTGTGGCCGGTGAACTATGCGAGGAAGCCTGGATCTGGGGATGCCAGAAAAAGCAGAGGCTCCGGCTGAAGACTGAATTTCAGATGGACACGGAATCACCTTTTAGTGTAAGTTTAGCTTTGCCTGGGACGTACTTCCCCAGAAATCGCTTGTCACCTACCCGGAATCAGATCAGAAGCCATATTTTTGTTTGCTAAATCCAGCCACTCTCCAGCACAGATTTATCCTCTGGTCTCGTAAACAATGACGGTCAAAGAAAACTCAGTGATGAGGGTCTGTGAGTTCGAGGGCCCACGTGGCCCAGTCCTTCCAGAAACACCAGGTCGGGACCAAGTCTGACAGCGGCGGCCCCGCCCGTCTGAGCCACCTGGTGGGCCTCGGCCCACACCTGCTCATCCTCTGCCACCTTCGCAGGGCGGTGCTGTCTGCTGGGGTGTGAGTCCAGGAAGCCTTCCTCTCCCCCACATGCCCCGCCCCCCATCAGTGCCCAGACCTTACCTGTCCAAAGCCCGCCCTGGGCACCCCCTTCTGGATTCAACTGCAGTCAGTTTCCCAGCTCAGCTCTGATTTCCCCTGAAGGAACGAACCCTGTTGATCTTTGTTTAGCCTTGTGCACCCCAGGGCAGAGTCAAGTCTGATTTAAGGGAAGAGCTGGCAGGAAACTGGTCCTCGGGCACCTCACGTAGTTTGCCCAGCTTTTCAGGGCTTCAGCATGCCCCACTCCACTGTACCTTAGAAAGGCCCCCCTTTGGGGACAGGCACAGCTGGAGCTTCACCTTTTTTTTTTTTTTTAAAGATTTATGTATTTATTTATACAAGCACTGGGTACAGTCAGAAGCGCGGGAGGGGGAGAGAATTCACCAGAGCGGGGAGCAGAGCAGGCAGAAGGACCGAGGTACACTGCTGAGGGGAGCAGCGGGCGGCAGGAGAGGTCTGCGCGCCATGTGGGACCCTCCTCCGGTGGCCGGGGAGCAGCGGGGGATCGAACTGGCGCTACAGAGGCTGCGGGCAGCTTCGCAACCCAGTGCTCAACCGCTGCGCCACCAGGGAGGACCTGGAGCTTGACCTTGATTCACATGGAGCGCTGAGATCCGCTGTGTCCCGCACCCCACTGCTGAACAGCAGACGGGAAATCACCCTGACCTTCCCTGCCCAGCCCCCACTCTCATGGAGGAATTCCAGTCACCCCGAAATTGTGCGTTTATTGTGTTTTAGAAACAAACCTGTGTAATATTCTCAACCCATGAAAACTCACATAAATAAATCAGAACACATCAGATCAGTTAAAAATGAGCAGACAACCCCCAAATTAGGAACTGAAAATAAACTGATAAAAGTGTGCAAAAACTTCAGCTTCCATAACAATGCATATTAAAGCAACAAAGACATGGGTTTTTGTCCTGACAAATGGTCACTTTTTAAAAATTGGACTTTGTGTTTATGATGATCAGCTACTGAGTCCTCCGTGGCCAGTCCCTGCTCGCTGCTGAGCGAGCTGAAGGCTTCTCCGTGTGGGTGGGCGGAGGCCAGGGAGGAGAACCCGCTCACCACCCCTCACAGGGGGCCGGCGGCCAAGCCCCCTCTTGCGCATCCACTGATTCTGTGGAGGACCCTCGCCCCTCTGCTGAGGAAGGGGGCTGCTGGGATTGCCCCGCCCTCCCCCAGGCAGGTGGCCCTTGGGTGACCTATCACTGCTAACTCTGCAGAGAATTGAAAAGCCGTGGGAATCACTAGTGCATCCTGATGGTGATTATTTCACCAGGGAAATGACCCTGCGCCCTCCGAGACAGCTGTTCTGAGAAGACTGGGCTGACCAGCGTGCGATTCTGTTGTTAGAATAGATCAGAACCAATCCGGGTGTTGCGACGAGGAACTTGTCTACAAATTCCTAAGTGATCTTGTCAGTATAAGATGAAGCAAGGGTTTGAAGACAGTTGAGCACATTGTTAGGTTTCAAAACCTGATATTTCTAACTGCAGTGTGAGGATTCCCCTAGGTCATCGTGCGCGCCTGGGTCATCGTGCACTTGTCCCACCACATGGAACTAGAACGTCCCGGAGCTCAGGGCCCGAGTCCTCTTATAATCGTCTTGGTTATCCCGTTGGACTATACTGATTGGGGTTCCCATTTGGGTTCCCCAAACTCAATGGGCAAAGTCAATAGCAAGAACATGACAAGTTGCCAACGTCGTCTCAGCGCCTGCCTCCACACCAGGGCCTTGGGGCTCAGCAGACAGCCCCCAGCTGAGGACCCCTCCCCGCTGTCATCAGGTCCCACCTTGAAACCCAAGCTCCCTGTTCTTGCCCCGCTCCCCAGCGTCCTGCTCCGTCCTCCCAGCCTGAGTGCCCGGCGGGTAGAGAGGAGCAAGGGGCAGCTCCCACGTGGGGAGGGAGGCCCAGGGTCTGCCCCTGGTGTTCCATTTTGGAGTTCGGAATCCCTTTTGGCATAAGCACATGAGGCTTCAGGTCTATAAACTGTCACGAGTTAAAACTCTAAGCGCAACCATCCCATCAAGGAAAGGCAGTGACCCTAAGTGTGCCACGGGGTGACTGATGTGATGGATTAATAAGCGAGGACCAGGAGAGCTCGTGGTGTCTGGGGAAGATGGGTTTGGGTTCGGCCCCTCGGCCTGGGCTCAGCACTCGTGGTGCTGCCCTGTTCCTGCTGGGGGGCTCCCCCCACAAGCCCGCCAGGTGCTCGCTTGACAAAGGAGGAAACGCCAGGCTTCCAGGATGCCAACTCCTGTTCTGCTCTCTCGGCTCTCTGTTCCGCTCTTAATTTGGCTTCTCGAGGAAGGCTGCCTGCTGGGAGGATAATGAACAAAATGTCTTAGATGAGGAGTCTGGTTGACTCACCAGTTCTTTCTCATTAAAAATAAGTAAATTGAAATTCTGGCTTATAAACAAGGCTCACATGGCGTGGGTTTTATGCATCAACCTGTGAGGAGCAGATGATGCTGGGTGAGCTGAAAGTGGACCACCTGTCAGGACCTTGGGGACGAGCCAGCCCTGGACCGTCCTCTGCGCTCGTGTGATCCGGAGGAAGCCGGACCTGCCTGCCTGCTGCCAGCTTGCTGAAGAACAGGGGTCTGCACGTGCGGCGGTCACAGTGAGATGGGCAGGGGAGGCCTCCACTTCCTGCCATTTTGGGTGGCTGGGGAGGGGCGGTAGACACAGACAGAAGGGTATATAAATAAGACAAGTTTAGGTGCTGGCGAATGCTATGAAAGGAACAAAATGGGGTGCTGGGCTGGAGAGGAATGGGGGGTATTAGCTCAACTAGCCTTTCCAGATGCTAACATTTGAGCAGAGGCGTGACTATGGGACTTGGGGATCATGCAAAGTCTGAAAGCAGAGCCTCCCGAGCCGAGGGGGCCAGACATGAGACAGGCAGGAGCCCCTGGCACATGAAAGGGTCAGAACTGGGGTCAGTGTGGCCACAATCACGTGGGCGAGATGGCACTCTTGGGGGACGCGGGCCTAGAATTTATGGAATTGGAAGGAACTGGAATTTTGTCCCAGCGTCTCCTGCCCCGGTACTTTTCCATTTGCCCTGCAGCTTGCCTGGAGCTGGCCCTGGAGCCGGGGAATGGGCCACCTCTATGGCTTCAGGTCCGCGGCGGCCCAGCTGCCTGACCGCTCTGCACTGGCATCCCGGTCTACTCAGCGGGGGTGGACGTAGATGGTGGTGAGGCGAAGCCAGTTATGCCTGCACAGGAACAGGATGGGGCTCGGTACACAGAGATCGGCCCCTTAGCGTCCCCCAGCGCCCACCACCAGTGCCCGGGTGTCGTCCATGTCAGCGGCTTGTTTCCGCCCTGTCAGCAGCTCTGACTTTCCATGCTTCTCCGGCCTTCACCCTCTTCCTTCTCAGAGAATATTTTTGATACAAATGGTTTACTCTGCTGAAAAGCTCTAGAAAGCCTGCCCACTCCACTCAAATAAAATCCAAACCCCACTTGGATGGCCGCCATGGTCTAGGCTGGCCTCCGTGTGCACTTCTGCTCACACCGCCCTCCATGCATGTCCTGCGCCTCTTTAACCTTCCTGCCCCAGAGCCTTCCCTGCCATCTGCTGCCTCCGGGCACTGCCCTTCAGGTTCCCCTGCAGAAAACCCTGCCACAGAAGCGCCAGGACATGAGCTCTTACCCAGGGCCCTCCCCGTCAAGCCTGGAAGACGGCGCCTCATGGGGCGAGGTGGACTCAAGGCCCCGCTGAGAAGCAGGAGACAAAAACCCAGCACAGAACCCAACTGGGAGGGATTAAAAAAATGGGGTGTCCTGTCAATCACCACCCGTGGCTTCAGGAGTATGGGGAACGTGGTGGAACTGGCAAGACACAGATGGAGGAAAATGTCTCATTTTCTAACTGGGGGTGGAAGTTTTGAAACTTGCTGACATGAGGGGTGACTGTGACAAGATGGTGAAATCAAGTGTCGGGGGCCGTTACCTTCAGGCTGCGCTGGGTGAAGTGGCCAGTTGGGAATCGCTGACTTGGGCAACATGTGCTTAATCACGAATGTGCTCTCGGGGGGCAGTGGAGGGGAGACTCTGAGAGCTGAGGCTTGTGGGTGTTCAGGCCTCCCGAGGAGGGCGGAGCCTGGATAGTGGAGCCCCAGTGAAGGTGGACCCAGAGCAGCAGGCGGGAACCAGGGTGTCCGTGTGCCCTGGGGGCGTCTGCTTCAGCAGATGACCAAGGGCAGCAGGACCTCAGAGCACCCCCAGGTGGAAGCGGCTCAGTACAGATGCAAGGGGCTGTCCTGCCACTGCTGTCTTTGGGGGGGTGGGGGGTAGATGTTCATTATTGGTTTCATTTTTCCTCTTCCATCATTTCTTACAAAGTAAACTGGAAAATTCTACTACAGCCCCCACCCCTGGAGGAGGGACATGAGTTCCTACAGCTTGTCATTGTCCCTATCACCAGGCGAGTGGAGGCCTGACAGTCGTCGACGTGTTGCCTTGAATTCAGTGGTTTGCCTTGGGCCGCCTTAGGAAGAGCCCCGCGTCGCAGACTTTGGGCCCCGGCTCTGATAAAGTGGGGTTTGCGCCAGCGCCCACCGGCCCGCAGAGGGGTGTGTAAACAAGATAATGCTGGCGGGACAGACGGCAGGATCCAGGGCATGAAAAGCTACTTCTGTGTGTAGGACAGACAACTTGTGCCGGGGATGCAGCCATTGGAAACATTTATGAGGAGCAATAAGTAGCTTTCTTTGAATTTCCTTTGAAATGACATATAAAATGTCTTTGAAATTTGTAATTGTTCCACGCGGGACCGGCCTCTCCCGTCAATGGGTTTGTCATTATGACTACAAATGACGGTTGTTTTGCATATTTTTTATTCGTCATAAAGTTTATCCATCGTACAAGTGCTGTGTTCTGCTGATTTAAAAAACTCAGAAATAGGGCCTCCCTGGTGGTGCAGTGGGTTGAGTGCCGCACTGTGAAGCTGTCCGCAGCCTCTGCAGCATGGGTTCGATTCCCGGCCGGCCAGCGAGATTCCCACATGGCGCAGCAGACCTCTCCTGTCTCCCCGCTGCTCCCCTCAGCAGTGGATTTCGTCAGTCTGCCTGTTCTGCTCCCCACTATGTCTCTGGTGAATCCTCTCATCCCCCACACCTCTGGCTTGAACCCCAGCTCTTGTATAAAAAATAAATCTTTAAAATAAAATAAAATCTCAGAAATACAAATGTAAAGAGCATAATGGATTCAGAGCCCAACACAGAGAGAGAAACCGCTGGGGCTCTGGCGTGTTGCTGTCCCAAGACCCGTTTTGTGTGCAGAGATGGTTTCTGTGCAAACATTCACATACATTTGAAAGTGGAGCAGGTGGCAGCCACATCCACTTTTGCACCAGGTCCCTCTCGGTCCCCCTCGGTCCCCTTGCCAGCCTCTGCTGCGGGCCAGTCCCCAGCCGCGTGGGGCATGTGACGGACCTGCACGAAGGGACCCCAGGTGCCCATCAGTCCCCGTGGAAACGTGGCCTGTCTCCTGCAGTCGCGAGGTGGCTTCCTTAGATCGGCTGCGTCTTGGCTTGGCAGGCAGTGTTACACCACTGCCTCTTAGGCTTGGGGGGTCTGGTTCTGAGTCCCCACCCTTTTACCAAAGTACTTAAGTGACAGTCATTGGGTGCAGCCTTCCCGCACCAGGGGGCAGGTCCTCCTTATCACATCCCAACTGTTGCAGGATCTTCACGCCCACCATCCACAGCGGTGCCCGTGTTCATTCCGTGTCATTTCTGTGTTCTCTCAAGCCCTGGGGGGAGCTCTTTGGGGTCCGCTCTTCTCACCTCCGTCTGCCCCTTCCTCCCGGAAACCTTGTCGGGGGTGACGTCACACTCGTCACTGGGCTGCAGTCGCCGCATCTTTCCTGCCTCTGGGCAAACATCCCTGTCACAGGCGGGGTGAAGGGCAGACGCCCCAGCTTCTGGGATCGGGGCCTCAGGGACTGAGCCTCTGAAACAGAATCTCCCCAGAATATCGTCATTCTTGTTGGATTCAGATCACAGTTTCAAAGTGCTCGTTCATAGATTTTGCTTTACAGGACGGTTTTAGATGTATCAAAAATCGAGACTAGTTGGGACAGCAACTGCATACCACACGCCAGTTTCCCCTTCAACACTGCCACCATGGCACATTGGCTACAGTTAGCGAGCTAATCGTGACATAATACTTTATTGTAGTTTTTAATCAAAGTAACACTGGCTTACATCACTAGTTTTAGGGGTACCTGTTCACACTCCTGAGATGTATGTTCCCAGCCCCCCAAAGCCCCTGTGATTCTCCCCACCCGTGCTCACCTCTCCTCCGCCTGTGGCCTCAGTTCTATACTCAGATTTCTGGGACTGGTTTTGCTTGAGTTGGTAACAAGTTACTTTTTTTTTTTAAAGATTTATTCATGCATACAAGAACTGGGGTACAGGCCAGATGTGTGTGTGAGAGGATCCACCAGAGACAGAGCGGGGAGCAGAGCAGGCAGACTGACTGAAACACACTGCTGAGGGGAGCAGCGGGGAGACAGGAGAGGTCTGCCGTGCCATGTGGGATGCTCCAAGGCCGGCGGGGATCGAACCCGCGCTGCAGAGGCTGCAGACAGCTTCACAGAGCTGCGCTCAACCACCTGCGCCACCAGGGAGGCCCTGTAACGAGTTACTTTTAAGAAAGTTCATGTCCTATTTAGACTTTCTTCTTTTTACTGCAGTCCGTGTTCTCCGTGACCCCGTCCATCCCGAGGTACATGTAGTCACCCCGCCTCCGTCGGCTCCGCTTGGCTGTGACACACGGTTTGGGATGAACCTGACAGTTTGGAGGAGGGGTGCTGGTCACGCACTGACGTGGTAGGAGGCGCCTCTGGGGGGCCTTGTCTCAAGCCTAGGTTGGGGCCATGGGTTTCAGGGACTGAGCTGCAGAGGTAAAGCGTCGTTTCATCACACCCCACGAAGGGCCGTCGTCATGACGATCGACTCGACCTTGCCTTGCTGTCGACCTTGCTTGTCTGGCTGGATGGCCTTTCCCAGGGCTTCCTCTGCAAGATGACTCATGTCACATTAACTTCCGCCCCAGCTCTTCCAGGCGTCCCTGACCTGTGTCATTTTAAAACCACACGCTTCTCTGCTCCCGGGCAGTGCGCGGGTGAGACGAGGGACGTTGTCTTCTGGTCCGCAGGTCCCGAGCGGAGCCACGGATTTGTTCTTGGGTTTTCGGGATCGTGGCCGCTGTGTTTTCCTGTCACAGGGAGCCGCCAGTCAGCTCTGTGAATTCCCCCAGCGCAGCCGTCTGCACTGACGAAGCCCTCTGGGTGTCCGGGATGGCCCCGGACTGCTCTGGCTGCTCCTCACGGCACCTCCGCTTTGGTTCTCCTGCCGAGTTTTGAAAAGAATTTTGATCTTAATTCCTTTCCGGCACCTCAGATTGCTCCTCTCCTAGGTCGTGTGGGGCTTGCCTGGAACCCCAGGCATGATGTCGAAGTTTCATCTTGGCCAGAGGCTGCGGTCTGCCCGGCTGCCTGTCCAGTGGCCCACTGGACGGCTGTGTTTTAGCCCACCAGCCCCTAAGTTCTGGCACTTTCTAGCAATGGCTTGGTAGCATCATCTGCCCCAGCACCAGTGCGATCTGCGCAGACACTGCCTAGGGCCCTAGAAACCTGACTTCGCTCCCCTGGCCACTTCCCTGCATGCCGCTTTTTGAGTCCTGGGATGACATCGACTCACTCGAGCTGCCTTAGTCCCGTAAGGATCAGCAGGAGAGGACATGGGGGTCTCTCGCAGAGGGGGGCCTTCAGATGCAGACCGCGGTCAGGGCAGAGCAGCAGAGAGGGGTGAGGCCAGAGCCGGGAATCATGGCTCAAGAAGTTCTGATTCATGATCTCAGAGCCCTGTTTGGTCTCCCCTCTGGTGCGCTGGGGTCTCCCTTGGTGCTCAGGAGCCTCAGGTAAGCATCAGGCTGGAGCTACCTCCCCTAGCAAGGCCAGCGCAGGACACTCTGCAGGAGCTGCGGTGAAGTGGCCTTACGAGGCAGCCAAGGCTCTGGTGACTCACATGGGAGGTGGGGTCTAAAATCACTTTGCGGGGATGTCTCCGGGGCTGGATTTTCCAAGACCTTAAAAGCCACACTGCAAAGACCCTTGCCTGAAGAGCTGAGTCTGTAACTTCCCTCTCGACTGGCCCAAAGCAGGACTAATGGTGAGAATTCAGACAAGGAGGCAAGCAAGCGAGGCGCGCATGCATGCACAGGACGGCAGAGCTGTTAGAGAAATGTGTCCGAAACCAAAATACCTCACGCTTTTTCCCACTGTGCAGATGAAGCAAACTGGCCTTTTTATCAAAACAGCAAGCAGTGTGCCAGCAGCAGGCAAGCTGGACGTTCCTCTCCAGTATAAGATATTCACATTTCTTATTTACGCAACTGTTTTTGATGCCCAAATATTACAAAAAACAAAATGCATGCAAAGTATATTTTATAAGGCCGTAATTTTTCCTGCTTTTCTAGAACTTGAATGTATGCATCATTCAAGACGCGCTTTTATGGTTTGTCAACAAGACCACTCCATAAAATACATTCTGATATCTCACAGCTGCGTGTAAGTTATTCTGTCTATCCATGCAGCACAAATAAAATTTTTATTTGCATCATCTAAAAGAAATACCAGTTTAAATACATAAGCCAAGCTGATAAGAAACAGTCTTCTGACTGCAGATACTGCTGGGGGGATATTGTGCAACCAATTAAAAAGCTGAGTGATGGCTTCATTATCCGTGTACACAGATAATAAATACCCGACTCAGCAAATAGTGCGGTTACTCAATTTCTTAAGAAGGTTGCACAACACTCTACAAGAGCTGGCTCTGTCTGCCTCTCAATTCTCCTTGGAATATTTACAAATTAAACCTCTAAGAGGAAAAAATAATTCAGCCAAAAAGGGCTTCCTTTGGACTAAGATGCTGGAGCATGTAGATGAGAAGGAAAACGTTCGTGGCTGCAATATTTTGCTGTCAGAAGAGTCACTCATGCTTCTCTGCTCTAAGAGCCTTGGAAGAAAAAGTCTGAGGCCTGGGAATCCTGTGTATTTGGTTTGTGGGTGACCCCACAAAGGCCTCCCCAGCCTCCACAAAGTTGAGGGTAGGGAGTTGCTGCCTCTTCTAGAGCCCCCCTGCTGGCAGAGGCTGGCTGACGGTTGGACGACCCACACATGGCGCCATCTTCCTTTGGAGATTTTCAGCTTCTCACGCAACTTGTCTTAAATGCTAAGACTTTCTCCCACGTGTCTGAGGCTGGGGTGGACGTCTTCCAGGCCTTTGAGTCTGGATACCCCCAGAAATTATCTGTCTTTCCCCTCTGCGGCCGGGCAGTGGGTGACACTGGACTCCAGTTTAGAACTTTCTCTGTCTACTTTAACAGACCCTTGGATAATTGGCTTTTCCATGAACCACTCAATTGAATGATTCCCTTGTGTTGAAAACTCAGCTGCCACAACTGCCAGGAGTAGCTTCTAATCAAATCAGTTTGTGTAAAGGAAATTTTTAAATGCTTGCACTCACTTTGTTAACAATTTTAGGTAACATTTCAAAAGATTAAGATAACGGCTTTGCTAACTGTTGGCACATGGGATGGTTTCCACCAGCTGAAGGGGATTCAGATGCCTCTCCAGGGCTTGCTCCCTAATTGCTGGTGTTTCAGAATCTTCTCCATCGGATTCAAGTAACACACCCGCTCTCTGCGAAGTGCAGGTTATGGCAGGCTGCAGTCCTGCTTGGCAGGCGCTGGGGACGGCTCAGCACTCGCTGGACTTCAGTGACGCCGACGTGCGAACTCACCGAGGTCCTGAGCAGGAGACCTGGGTTTGGGCAGAGCTCAGAGACCGAGGCTCACAAATCCAGCGGATGGTCTTTGCTTCATCATCTCCAAGGCTTCCCACGTCTGCCTCATTTATGGGAGCCGGTGCTGGCTGCCCCGCCGTGGCCCTCCGGGGCCCCACATGGGGCTGTGGGGTGAGGGGAGCAGGATTGGCCCCCTTCCCACCATGCACGTGCACTTGGCTAAGGGGCGTGGCGCGGGGGTGCGGGGGGTGTGGTGTGGCGCAGAGGAGTGCAGAGGGTGGACGGAGCGGTGCAGGGATGGATGGAGGGGTGCAGGGGTGGACAGAGGCGTGCAGGAGTGGACAGAGGGGTGCAGGGGTGGACGGAGCGGTGCAGGGGTGGAAGTAGCAGTGCAGGAGTGGACGGAGGAGTGCAGGGGTGGACGGAGCGGTGCAGGGGTGGACGGAGCGGTGCAGGGGGTGGACGGAGCGGTGCAGGGGTGGACGGAGGGGTGCGGAGGGAGTGTGGAGGAGCGCAACGGAGAGTGGCAGAGGCGACCGAGCGCGGCGACAGCGGAGAGCGTGGAGACACCCACACGACTGCTAGAACCAGTAATGGACCTACCGGTGTGGGATGGTTGCGCTGCAGGGGCCGGTGCTTTTGATCTCACGTCCCAGCTTAGTGCCCCAGCTCGGCAAATAAAAGCCTCCCCGGCCTGTCCCCGAGGGCACCCTCTCTGCTCCTCCACTCATCCTGCTTCTTTAGTCACTCTTAATTCTGAAAACATTTTTGATTTACAGAAAACTTGGAAGGATAGTCCTGTTCCGTGGTCCTTCCAGCTTTCTGCATGGTCCGGCTCTTTCGCCATTTCTCTCGCAGTACAGGAGCGTGAGTCCCGAGAGCAGCTTTGTCTGTGTCCCTCAGTGCACAGGGTGGAGAAAGCGAGACGGGTCCGGGCAGTGGCGTCAGAGAGGGCCAACATGAGGGCTTAGCGGCCAGACGTGGAAAGGAGGGGCCTCTTGCGTGAAGACGCAGGGTTTGGAGGTGCTGTCACAGGGCAGGCAGTCAGCAGGAGTTACTGAGGGAGTCGGGGAATGAACCCCTGGACCAGGAGCCCTCAGCTGACCCTTGGTCAGCTGGGTGCTGGGCTGGCTGTGTCTGACTCTGAAGGGCCTCTGGTGGGCAGGCTGCACGGCCTTGGCGCACACTCGGGGCGTGGGTCCAGCCACCCGGTAAGGCTCATGTGCTCAGGTTCTCCACGCTGCCAACAGGTGCCCCCTCTGCATCCTGGGGAAGACCCCCTGACGCGTGCACATCGCCCATCCCCCCACCTCCAACCGGCCTCTACCATACCCGCCACCCGGACAGGCCCTCTGCTTGTGACACAGGGCAGGGACAGGAGCACTAAACTGGACGCAGACACTGCCCGAATAGTTTACCAGTCACGTGAGTTCTTCACCCGTGCACAATTGCAAGACTACTCGGGCTCAGGGAACAGCAAAGGGATTTTTTTCACAAGCCAGGGAAAAAAGAGTTATTGAGGCCAGTATTGGCCTTTATCTTACCCAAACCTGCGTCCAGTGTTTCTCAGTCCTGCACAAAAACAGTTAAAATGGTGTCTTCCGGCCACTGAGACGCACAGCTCCTCTCCTGAACAATAGCCCACGTGCCCAAGATGGCGACTCCTGCCTCTGCCTACCTGGAGCGTGCGGGAGCCAGACCCAGGCCAGGTTCTGACTCGCAGAGACAACAGGAGACGCCCCCAGAGTTGCAGGGATACCCCAGCGCAGCCCCACGCAGCCCAGCGAGGCTCCCGGCTCCGGGTCTGGCCTTCCCTGCCAGGCTGTAACAGCAGCAAAACCAGGAACAGTTTCAGCCCCCCAGCTACTTGCAAACCCTCTGGACGCTTCCTCTCCAAGGCGGGCTGCGGGAGGCCTCCCGCTTCAGAGGCCTGCAACAGCCTCTGGAAGATCGACACGGTGGGGGCCCAAATCTGCTGACCCCAAATGCTGAAGATCCGAAAACGGCTGAAATCCTGAAGACTGAATCCATCTGCCCCCTCTGCAGTCACTTCTATTTCTTACCTGTGGCCCCACCTCAAAATGGGACAGTTTCTAGCATTTTCCCTGGGGCTGTCTGTCCTCCCCAGAAGCCCCCTCCAGGGGGCACCACCTGTAACAGTCCTTGGTTCAGCCACTGCTACACTTGCACAGTGGAAGCTCCTCATCTCCCCAACAGGGGTTCACACCCAAAGGCCGAACTTGCAGCCCCAACCCCACAGGCCTCCCCTGGCTCCCAGTGCTCACGCTTCTCTCTCGTCCCCTCTGCCACCTGCCATATTCCCACCCCCTGCCTCAAGCTCCTCGGCCTTCACGACTGGGCGTCTTCCGTGCTCCGAGAGCAGCCTGAGCGATCTCCAGAGTCTGTCAGACAGCTGATCCCCGAGTAGTAACCCCTTTGTAATCTGAATAGAACTGCAGACTTCCACATCGAAGATGATAAAATGGTGTGGATTGAAAAGTGTACCGGGAACTGTAAAATGTCTAGGATTAAAATTTCAATAGCATTTGTGCCCAATAAACGTGAACTTTTTAGAAACCTAAAACTGCGTTATGATGACTCAGGCCTGAAAATTATGAGTCCTGGTCGAAGAAATGAGAATAACACACGAATGAGTCTGTTCCCATCCTCGCCGTGAGGGGCATCCTGTGGTCACAGCAAAGAGCGGGAGGGTGTCCTCAAGGAGTGTGACCTCACAGGAACGTGACCTCACAGGAGCGTGACCTCACGGGAGCACGAACTCACGGAGCACAGGCCCAGAGAAATTCCCGACTTTGTTAAGAAAGTGATGCACTCTCCAGGAGAGAAAAATGCTCCACTCTCCATCGGGAATGTTTGTGGCAAGGGGGCAACACTGAACCCGTGCGGATGTGTTGGCTGATTCTATAGACAGGACCCAAGAAACGAGGGTGTCTAGGAGTTTATTGAATGACAATCTTTTCTTACATAAGCCGGTCTAGTCAGGATGAACTTGGCAAATTAATTTTGTCTATCAAATCAGCCCCTGGAGCATATAAAATTAGCTTCCGTAAATACTGAGGGAGAATTGGCATTGCATGTAACAAGTTCGCTGCGACTCAGGTAAATGGGTTTAGTCTTAATTCAGCTAAAGCCTTGAGACTTTTGATAGAGCTGATTTTTTTTTAAAAAAAGATTTATTTATTCATGCATACAAGAGCTGGGGTGCAGGCCAGAGGTGCAGGGTTTGAGAGGATTCACCAGAGAGAGTGGGGAGCAGAAAAGGCAGATCTGCTGAAATCCACTGCTGAGGGGAGCAGCGGGGAGACAGGAGAGGTCTGCTGCACCGCTGCACCGTGTGGGTTGCTCCCTGGCCGGGGATTGAACTTATGTTGCAGTGACTGGCCATAGCCTGATTGCGCTGTCTTTAACCCCTGCGCCACCAGGGAGGCTCCATAGAGCTGATCCTAAGCAAAGAATTAATTCATCATTTAAAGACTCACTGTGCTCTTTGGTTGCTGGTTGAAGGGCAGAACTACATACTTTGACGATGATGTTTTCTTCAAGTTACAAAATTGTATGGTCGGATGGAGAGAATGTTTCCATTGTAACAGTTACTGTGATTTAATAGATTAAGGTGTGTCCCTGGCCTTTGTCCACTTGCAGATATTGGCACTGGGTCCTTTAGTCATAAGCTCTGATACCAAAGTCTTGCTGACCTGGTGGAAGAACAAGCTGTTTTCTCTCTGACGCAGGGGCGAACCTGGCAAGTAGATTGGCACCTTCCACGCAAGAGGCCGCAGCGAGGGACGGGGGAAGAGCCGAGGAAGCTGTCCGCATCTGGCCTGTGAATGGCGACCTTTGGGACCCGATGAGGAGTGGCCACTCAAAGGTCAGTTCTCTGGAGTTTTTTCCCTTTGGTGCTTGGATGGCTGCATTCGTATTCTTGTCTTTGAGTTTGTCTTTGTCTACTTGAATGGCAACTTCATCCTTATGAAGTGAACCCTTGATGATGATGTTTTAAGTTACGAAATGTATGGTCGGATGAAGAGGGAATTTTCTGTCTTAACACTTACTGTAATTTAATAGATTTAGGTGTTTCTTAAGAAGATAAAATACAAATCAGCTTTGATGCAGCAATTCTGATGCGGGTCCAGCTGTGGCTGCATCTGTTGAAAGTGCTTTTTCAAACACACAGAGCTTGTTACATTTCCAGAGAGACAACTTCCAGATCATTTTACATGAGCGCTGGGTATTTTTCTGTATTCCTATTTGTCATCAACGTTCTCGTTTTGTGAATTGACTGTTGGTAGAAACAGTTTACTGCATCTTAAAAAAAAAAAAAAGCTTGTGATGAGTTGTAGTGTAGTTTTATATTTTAACACGTTTGACTTGAGTCTTCTGTGATGTAAAAGAATAAAAGTATGTGAACTATGAGCGATTAAATTAAACACGTTGGTGAGTTTTAGCTGCCAGATGTACATGACTTTCCTGGATTCCAAAACTTGTCGCAACACTTGGAAAGTGATAAAATCTATCGGGACTTGAGCTCTTTCGAGAGAACACACAAATGGCTTAGTCCTTCTGTCGTGTGGAACTACTTTTAAATTATTTTTCATAATAGAACACAGATTTTTTTAAAAAAGAGCAGCTGGGATTGTGAAAATCTCCTGCAGCTCTGACGGCCGCAGCAGCCACCTTTTTGGGGAGCGACGCCGACACTATAATTTACACCCCCAGTGTGTGTCCTGGAGGCTCCCCCATGACAGTGAGCGTGTGGAAACTCTGGGAGTTTGCCTCGAGGATGCCAAGGCACAGCCTGTACTTGTAGGACATTCCTGTGTCCTGGGGACTGTTGTGGATTGAGTGTGCATAGAACAAGTCAGTCCTGGGGGTGGTGATGATATTTTCTGGGAGAAAAACTCAAGGTATTCAAAACAGCTTCATTGTGCCACTAATCAGCACAATTAGAAACAATGTGATAGACACAGAAAAAGTGTACTGCCTTACAAAGAAAAGACACCTGCTTAAAATGTTGATGGGCATTAATTGATAATACAAAAATGTGAAACAGTCTCAAGTTTCTTGGGTGGAAGGAGCTGCTGTTGCCAGGTAACTGAATAAAAGTATAGAATATGTTGTTGAACTTGGACTTCAGATAAAGTCTTTTTTTTTTTTTTGGTATAAAGAAATATTTGGGGACACACTTATACCAAAAATGTCTTGTTATCTGAAATCCAAGTTTAACTAGTGTCTTCTTTCTCTACATCTGCCAAATCTCAACACTTTCTTAAATTACAGAACTTGCTACAACAGTTGGAAAGTGATAAAAGCTTTTATAGAAATTGACATTTATGGCAAGATGGCTGCTTATGATCCACATGCATGGACCATGTGTGTGCACGGACCACATATATGGGTGGGCCATACACATGTGAGGATCACGCATGTATGGATCATTGTGTCCGTTGACCATACAGGCACAGATCATGCATGTCTGTGGATTGTGTGCTGCTCAGATCATGCCAGTGTGGGCCACACCAGCGTGTTGATCATACTTGTGTGGATGATGTATGTGTGGATCATGCCTGTGGGGATCATGTGTGCTCTGGATCATGTGTGGGTGGGTCATGTGCTCTGCAGGGGTGTAGCACAGTCCTCAAGGCCTCTGTCCTTGGTGGGCAGCTGGAAGGAGCAGTTCAGGCTTCTGGCCTCCAGCGTCTTCCTTCCTCCCGCCACCATCATGAGGCCCGGGAGGAGGGATGGCATCTCTGGCCAAGCCCACAGCCAGGGACCATCTTGGTAGAAGCTAGGATGCCATCTGTTGTCTGCAAGTGGCCCCAACTCGGTCTCTGCGATTCCCCCTCAGGATTGGGACCCAATGGTGGGGGCCATCTGCCCAGTGCACCCAGGAAACCCCCGTGACTGACACGATTTGGGGAGTGGAGAGCTCAGGTCTGGGTGGGTAGCGCTTTGTTGTCAGGCCAGGGACTGGTGGCCAATGGACCCAGCACCATAGCCCCAGGCACCTCATGTTCCTGGCGCTGCCAGTTCAGCTTTAGGACGCCGCAGAGACATGGCTGCTTAGATCATGCCTGTGTGGGTCACTCGTGAGGGTCGCCCGGGCCTGCCTGCCCACGGGGAAGGGCTCTGGCTGACAGCATGTCCGTCCAGACATGACTTTGCACTTGGTCGTCCTTGAGCCTCAGCCTCCACTTGGCACTGGCAGCTCCTTAGCCCCCAGTTTCGGTGACATTACAGCCTGGAGGGAGACCGGCACGACTATATTCATGTGCGATTTTTCAGCAAAGGTGTACGCATCTTCTTTTTGCTTGGACCTAATAATTTTCTTAGCTCGTCATGCGCAGACAGGGTCATCCACCCAAAACAGAGTGGGCGGGACAGAGCCCATGCGGCAGGGCCGCGGGGGGCGTCTCCGTGAGGGCCATATTTCCATGAGGGCGTCTCTGTCGGCCCAGCTCACTACCGCAGTCTTGCCAGCCGGCCTGAGCCCACGTATCTATAGGTGATATGACACCCGTTTGTCACCCGAGACTCCCTAATTATAGATGCAGCCCCACCTGGTAGTTGATACGTGTTTAACACACTTACTGTTTTCTCAAACACACGAAAGGAATATAGTTAGAAGGAGGCCGGCTGTGTGCACCTCTGTTAGCCCACGTGGCACTGTCTGAACCGGTGTTTTAGACCCGTAACAGTGTCTCTGATTTTCCACCCAACACATGTTCACCAACCACCTCACCAGGGCAGCCACGTGGAGCCACGCACACAGCCTTGCCAAACTGAAGGGCAGGGTCCATTTGCTCCTGGAGTTGACAGTGTGGGGCCTGCTTGGCTAGGAGGGGTCCCTGCCAAAGAGCCAGGAAACATTGGAGCCAGGAAACATAGGACTTCTGGTGGGACACTTTGTTTAAGGAGAAAAACCTAGAGATCTCAGTGCTTTTGCCCTGAGTGCTTTCTGTACATTCATTTAATCAGCACATGGTCAGTGAGAACCCAGGAAGGCCCACCCCAGAGCTCCACCCCAGGGGCACACTGAAGCTCACTCAAGCAGAGCCCCAGGGAATGCCAGCTCCTCCTGCAGAGCCAACAAGAGGACAGGCTAAGAGCCTACAGGGGCCAAGAACTCGGTCCTAGCCCCTTTGAAATCCAGCCCCTTCTCCTGTAGTTCAAAGCAAGACCGCTGGGGCGTGGCTCTCCAGTGGCGCCTGCAGGAGAAGCAGGAATGTGTCTGTACTGCCGGGAGCTGTGACGGGTGTCAGTGGCTTGGGAGGAGCTCTCGGGGGCCCTGGGGTCTGTGCTCCCCACGCGGGGGTCTTGCTCATCTGCAGCGCAATTTTCACGTCTGGGCTGCTTTGGGGAGCGGAGAATTCCGGTTCCCAAACCTCCCCCACTCCAGCTTCCTAGTGTAAGAAAGGGGAGAAGGGAGCTTTTTTAGGTTCTTCTCCAAAACAGTCTTTTTGGAGCTGCAGCGTTTTTCCAGCCTCCGCTTCCTTGGCAGGTATGGAGCAGTCTGGTTCCTTCTGGAAGCTTTTCTGGGAAGGCCGCTGCTGCGGGAAACGCCTGGAATGGGCGGGATGCTAACTGGTCGTCCCGAGCTCCAACGACTAAAGCAAGTCCCAGATCCCACAGGCTGGAGCCACCCAGATAGGGTTAGAAGGAGCCCTGGGTGGGACGGCAGAAACAGCCTTCTTAAGTCACAGACGCAACGCTGAGCGCATTTTTGTCGGTCCTAAGAAACCGGAACATGGAGACGTTCTTCTGGCTCCGCAGGCATAACGAGCAGGGCTGGCCGGCCAAGTTGGCAGGTGGGGAAATGAGTTGGAGAGGCTTTAAAGATCTTTTCCTATAAAATGAATGTCCAGAAGCCGTGGAAACGTAAGTCTTTACTTAAGTAAACACCCTCAAAGACAACACGTGTACATTTTTCAGTGAAACCTCACCAGTGACAACGGCCCGTATTTTCCGACTGCGAGAACCAGGGCACCCCCAGAATTGGCCCATTATCCTCATTAACCTCAGAGGCAGCTTCTGTCAAGAAATTCCTGCCGCCGTGACAGCAAATTAATATATATTTTTTGAAGCAGCTGAGGCTGGAACAGCAAACCTGAGTGTTTCCTCAGTCTGTGTGTCTGGCTCACGTGGGAGGAACATTAGTTACGTGACAAGCTCAGGCCTCTGCCGCAGCCAGCCGCCACCGTCGGCCTCCCTGCCCTGCCTGGGGAGGGCCGGATCGGGCTTTGCAGCCTGCTCCTCGCCACCTGTGTGAAGCAGCGCGCTGTGGGTGTCTCTGTTTTCACAAAGGCCTCTGAGGCACCCAGGACAGTTGATGCCGTCAGCCCTGGGCTCCGGGGAAGGAGCCCCGAGTGCCCCTGAAGGGTGGACGTTCCATTCTGAAGGCAGTGGAGGCCCCGGAGGTTTTGGGGTAGTTGAGATTTGGGGCTGCAGCGTAGCAGAAGTTTGGAAGAGCAGATCTGTTTTCGAAAGGCGAGTAGGGACAAAGCTTAGGAGGCTGTGCTGGGACGGGAAGTGGGGAGCAGGAGAGGGAAGACAGGGTGAGGCCTCTGTTCTCTACAGACTCAAAGCAAACCCAGAACAGACAAAATGGGGAACAAGGGAGGACGGCTGGCCCAGGTCCCCTGTCCCCTGCTGGTGGAGGACAGCGAGAGACCAGAGCCCCAGCCATCAGGAGGCCTGGGGTGAGGCTTCCTCCTGCTCCGCTGCACCCCACCCTGGCCCCATGGCAGCTCAGGGGTCCTTGTGTCCATGGGAGCCAGGAAGTGGTCGGCTCCGGCCACAGCAGCCCAAGTCACTGTGCTCTTAATACACAAGACGGTGGCCCTGCAGGGGATTGGGGTGTGGGAAGCCCCCATGCCCCCCAAAAGCCACTCCCCTGGACATTACCCTTGCAGAGCCTCCTTGACTCAGGGGCTGTCTTCCACCAGAAGGGGGGAAGGTCCAGGTGCCATGTGGACCCTCCGCGCCACCATCCTCCCAGACGGTGGGCAGACGGCATGGCCTCGGGGACCGCCCCCTCGCTTTGTGACTCCCCGCAAGTCACACAACCTCTCTGAACCTCTGCTTGCCCATTAAAAACGAAGCCCCCAAAGCCCCTATTTCAGAGGATTTCAGCTAAGAGCATAAGGTGGCCCCGCCGGCCTTTGTCTCCGAGCTCAGGGGCTCACCGCCCGGGAGCTCAGCCAGCTGCCCAGCCCCAGCTTGGTCCCCGGAGGAACAGACGATTACTCACGAGTAAGGAGGCAGGAGCCACGCTGCAGACCGCCTCTGATAGCGGACTGGAAACGTTTAAGAAATAAAGGGATTGGGGGGGTGGGGTGCTGGGCCCGGCTACAGCAGAACAGACCTTCACCTTCCCGGCGAGTTCCGAAAAAGGCAGCGGAGCCCTCCCTGGGCCAGACGGCAGCGTGCGGGGAGGCTTGGGCTGATTCAGGGTCACCCTGGGCTCGGGCGGGGCCTCCTTGCAGACACAGGCTGCTCGAGCCAGATAGACCTGGCGGGGCGCGGTCAGCAAGTTGACTGTTGTTTCTTGTGAATCAGTCAGACAGCATTGTTTCAAGTGAACCAGCCAGGCGCTTTAACGGCCTTATCAGGAGTCAAGCAATGAACTGCCTTCGCCATGTGCTTCCAGGTTCTCCGGGGCCTTGGCTTGGTAACGGGGCCTTTGTTTTTGTTTTTATACTTCTGTGTCCTCAGAAATGTTCTCAGAAAATTTGGATTTTAAAGGCACTTCTGTGGGAACATCTGCGTGGATCCTCCTCTTCGGCCTTCCAGGTCCATCCTCCTCGTTGTCAAGGGGCCTCTCTCAGCACGAGCTGAGCTGTCCCTGCATTGCTCACTGCCCATGGCCACCGCAGCCCAGCGTCCCCACTAAGCGGCCACGTCACAGCCATCTTCCCTGTGCTTGGCATCAAGGGCGCATAAGTTCCGGTGTTGAAGCCGTAGCCCCAAAGTGATGGTGTTTGGAGAGGGCGGTGGGGGTGGAATTAGGGTTAGCTGAGGTCATGATTGGGATGGGGTCCCCATGACGGGATTAGTGACCTTTCAAGAAGAGGACGCCCTCAGAGTGCTCTGTGTGCCCTGTGAGCTCCATGGGAAGGTGGCACCTGCGAGCCCGGCCCCAGCTCCTGGGCACCACCCGCACCCTGGCTGTCCCGCAACCAGCCCCCTGAGAGGTGAGTGTCTGTGCGGTGTTTGGTGCAGCAGCTGGAGTGGACTCAGGCAGCTGCTCTCCCTGGATGCCTCGCGCCCACCCCCCTGGCAGCATCTGCCCTGCCAGGCCCCAACTTCGGTGCCTTGTCCGCACGTGACAGCTGCTAGTCTTCTGGGCTTCCCGGGGAGACTGGATGCCCCAAAAGGTGCCCCCTTTGTGCTCTGGGGTGTCATGTCCCCCAAACATCAGAGTCAGCAGCTCTACTGGCCGAGACCGCCCCTCACCTTTCTGCTGCTTTATTCCAGCCAGTGACTTTTTCAGGGCTTTTGTTGGGTCTAGTGGTTTTTATTTAGGTTTGATAAATGCCATAAAAACTGAGAAATCATTTTCCTAAACAGTTAACAAGCCTTCCCCGTAGGCGTGCACTTTCTCAGATTGTCAATACTGCTCTTATGAAGGATGGGCTCTAGGCAGGTCTCCCTTGCCAGAACGTACATGTCCTGTCTCTTGACTGATGCAAGGGGTCGCAGGTTATGAGTGAGCTGTGCGCCCCAAGCTTGTGCAGCTTGAGAAGCAGACCCTGTCACCAGTGGGTGCTCCTGATGGCACCCGGGCTGGCTGCAGCCCCACAGCTCAGCCTTCTCCCCCGGCACATGAACCCCCTCCCACCTGCCATGTCCTCTCGGGCACCCTGCTTTCACCTGCCCCAGACTCACAGCCAGCAAACTTGGCTGGAATGTGCAGTTGTCAGATACACACAGGACCCCCAGAAATTTGAATTTCAGATAATCTTTTGTGTAAAAGTATCTCCCAAGCAGCATTTGAATTTTGAAATTGGATTCCATACTTAACTAGAGGTCCTTTTTTTCCTCCTTTTTGCTAAATCTGGTAACCCTAACCAGCTGTCCACCTGTTCCAGACTCTGAGCTATGGACTATATATACTCTGTACAGTATGTCTCTACTGTACATACACACACATATATGTACGAAACCCCTGCCTTCCTGGAGTTTCCGGCCAGTGGAAAATAGTATCCTGGGCTTTGCTGGGGCCAGCCCGGCATTGGGGAGGCTAAGAGGGCCTCCATGCAGGTAGAGTCTGGATTTCAGGGGTGCAGCGCAGAGGGGGCTCCCTGCAGGGCTGATCACGCACTGAACCTCAGTGTAGGCGGCTCCCACAGAGAGACCCGCGGTGTCAGCACGGTGCCAGCGCACCCTCAGTGTGGGGGCAATGCCGTCTGGCCCTCTCCCGACAGGCTTCCTGGCACGTGCGCCCTGCGTTCCAGCCCACACATTTATATACTGCATGTGTTCCATCTTCCCGCTGAGAATGAAACCTGCACCCTGGGCTGTGCAGGGGAGGATGAAGGCGAGCTAAGTGCCCAGCTGGATGGCGAGCCCCTCTGGTGAAGCTTCAAGACAGCTGACGCGGGCACCATCCCTGGGCATAGGTGATAACATCTGACCCTCAGCTGCGGATCTGACACTAAAGGGACTGGACGGGCCGCAGCTGTTATTTGCAGTTGATAAGTGTGAGCCGATAACGCTGCTTATCTGATGTGAGACGTTCAGGGGTCCTCAAAGCACACCCAGCATCTGCCAATTTGCAGTGAATATTTTTATACATCTAGGATACTGGTTGAGGGTATTTCCTCCAACAGAACATCAAGATTTGAAAAGAGTAGTGAAAAAAACACTTAAAACTTGGATTAATTTTAAACACCGCTGTGTAGAAGATTGCTTCACAGGCTATTAAAAATGCTAAGTAAACCAATATTACGGACAGGATTTCTGTGGGGATGTCTAAGCTAAAGAAAAGGTCTGTGGTGTTAAAAGTCCCCCTGACTTTGGGAGATACATTTACCTGTGAGTTCTGGTGCAGCTTGGGAGCTGAATGGGGGCCGGGGGTGGAGTGAAGCCTTCCACGCTGAGGGTCCTCGGAAGACAAGCCAGAGATTGTGCCTGAAATAATCACCTGACTGGTCTTGCCTGTGTGCCAGATTGGAAGTTGCCTAGATAAGGAAGATAAAGAATTAGCTTGAAGCCTGTAAAAGGTAGAGCTGAGCCCACTCTGTGCAATCTGTCAGGGACAGGACAGAGACCCCACGGGCTCTCAATCAAAGCCTAGGAGGGTCACCCTCAATGCATAGGCACTAGCCAGCAGTGCTCTGAATCTTGCTAAGTGCAGCCCTCCCTGGTCCGGCCCAGCTCCTGGCCGGCAAGTCTCTATGGTCCTTTATTGCGCAAAATGTAGCTACCATGAAAGAAAACATAGCTAGACATGCAAAAAAGAAAGCTGGAGATTGTGATAAGCGATCAGGAGATCAGAACAAATAGCAAAAGCAGAGTGACAGATGATCCAAGTAATAGAGCTAGTTGAGAAGGACTTAACGTAATTAGATTGGTATGGTTTTTAAAATGTTAAAATGGAGAAAAATATAGGATTTCAACAGTGAATTGGAAGTGAATTGGAATGTACAGAGTAAGTCAAATGAGTGCTTTGTAACTGAATAATACAATATCTAAAGTTAAGTATTCATTGCAGAGTTAAACAGCAGAATGTAATCAAACATTAGGAGTAGTGATCTTGAAGATAGGGCAACAGAAGAAAACAAGACAGAAGGAGAAAAACAAATGGAACAGTAACATTCTGCATGTGATAGGATCCTATAAGGAAAGGCGAGAGAGGGGCCCGAGGTTCAGCTAAAGAGAATAGCTGAGGATTTTCGAAAGTGAAGAGAAGCAGCCAGGTCTTATACTTTGAAGCCCAGTGAAACCCAATCAGCGTATAGACCAAGAAAAACCTGTTGAAAACCAAAGTCCCAGAGAAAATCTTTAAAACATCCAGAGGAGGAAAGACTTCCAAAGGAGAAAATTTAGATGGATAACTGATTTTTCAACAGAAATGGCCTAGTCAGAAGAAAATGGAAAGATATCTTCAAAAGGCAGAAAGTAAGAAAAACTGCAACCGAGGATTCAAATCCATTGGAAATAGCTTTCAAAAGTGAATGAGAAATAAAGATATTGAAAGACCAAAAAGAGGGATAAAATTCATCTCTCGTAAGCTCAGACATGTAAAAGAATGTTCTTCAGGTCGAAGAACAATCCCAGATGGAAGTATGGAACTGGAGAGAGATCAAGAGAAAGCAACGCTGTTGTAACTATGAGTATCGCCTGTATAAAACCACAATTAGGAGATGCTGAAGAATTTGCAGCTTGTATAGAAGTGAAACATATGACATTAGTGGCAGAAAAAGAGACATAAGCGGAGTTAACTGGCTGTGATATTTCTATATTGTTCTGAAAGCCTGGAAAAATACTAATTTAAGACACACTGGAATAGTTCTAGGAGCACATTTTAATCTCTAAAGTAAACACTAACAGAATAATACAAAAAATAAAAAGTTATTAGAGGAGAAAAATCCATAATTAATTTTTAAAAAAAGTAAAGAAAGAATAAAGGAACAAAGTACTAATGGGAACAGAAAATAAATAGAAGGACGATAGACTTAAACACAGCTGCGGCAGTAATTATGTTGAAATTAAATGGAGAAGTTAAATATATACAATGTCAGATGGGATTAAGAAAAACTCCCTACAAGAGATACACTTTAAATATTAAGGCATATAGAAATATAGAATTTGGGAATGAAGACATTTCTATAGAAACAGGGACAGTGAAAGAATGGGGTAAAACATATGCCATGCAAACACTAATCAAAATAAAGTACAATATTGAATTGAGTAGAATCAAAAGAAGCCTAACTGGAAATAAAGATGGATCTTTCAGAATGAGAAAAGGGCAACTTAATTTGTCATGATTCCTTTTGACATTATACTACTCTTCAATCTGGAAAACTTCCATTAGAATTTATTCAAAATATATACCATACAAATAGTGCAGGTATAAGGAGAACTAGTCAAAACCAAATCATACTGGTTTAAAAATAATCTTGACAGAAAGAATAAAATGGGCCTCTTTTAAGTGTTTAGTTCAATGAATTTTGACAAATATCTGTACCTCTGAAACCACCATCAGAATGAAGATATTGAATATTTTCATCCCCCATATTTCTTTTGCAGTCAGCTCCTTCCATCTACCTGGCCCCAATCTATTTTTTTTAATCAGTAAAATATTAGAATTCGCAATTCTAGAAATTCAGATACATGAAAACGTACAACGTATTTTCCTTTGTGTCTCACCTCTTCTGGTTAGCATAATGTTTTCCAGAGTCATTTGTGTTGTGGATGCTATAATAGCCCACTCCTTTTTAGGCTGAGCAGTCTTCTAGTCTGTGGCTTAACTTTATATTTCCTTCCTTATTTCTTCTGATGAGAAAACGTTTTTAAATTTAAAGTCCAATATATCGAGTAACTTTTCATTTTCTATAGCCTATCATTTTCCATCCATTCTAAACTTACATGCATCTTTATATTTAAAGTGGGTTTATCGCTGATATAGATAAGTCTTGCTTTTTCATAATCTGACCATCTCTGTTTTTTATTTGGAGTGTTTAGACCATTTATAGTTAATGTAGTTATTGATATTGTTAACTGTATTGATTTGGTTCCTGTTTATTTTTTATTGTTTCTTCTGTGTTCATTTTTCCTAGATTGCTTTGGATTAGCATAGTTAACATAGGGCTTCTTGTTTTGTGTTCTATTTTTCTACACTGTTGGTATCTTAACTCTTTGTTTTTGTTGATATATTCATTTATTTTTGGTGCTTGTGTAAGGTTAATCTTTCTCAGAGGTGTTTTTTTTTTTTTTAATTTTCTTTTTCTGAATCACCAAAGATAAAAAATAAAAAAAGATTTGAGTGTTTATCTTTTTTATTCTCCCAGGAATGGTACATAAGCAAGCACCATCTTGTGTGTAAGGAGAGTTAATTTATCATGTAAAATGGATGTCATAGGGCATTGCAGTTTCTCTCTTGAGGAAGTTGGATTTAAAAGGTCTGTGGAACTTACAGTCTGCTTTTTTAACTTATTCACAGTCTACTGTCAAATAATGTTATACTGTGGTGGAAGAATTTAAAAATACCTTCAGCCTACAATTATCACATGTGTGTAAAGCATCCAGTTTGCAGCATAATGTACTGGTGGCCTCACAATTAGGAGAAGAAGCAAGGTGAGGCATTACCTTCCAGTGAACTTAGGAGCCTAAGTCAGGGATGTTAAGAGGCTCTGCTCTGCATGGTTAGTCCATCTTGAAGAGTGTATGTGTGTGCGCACATGTGTGTAAGTGTATGTGAGTGTGTGTAGTGTTTACATGTGTATATGCATGTGCCAGGTATGTGTTTATGCATGTGGTGTGTGTGCGTGTATGAGTGTGTGTGTGTGTGTTTGTGCATTTGTGCATCAACCAGCATTCAAACCTACTTGCTTCTTTCCTGGTCCTGTTCTGCAGAAAGATTTTCCCTTTACCGTATTCCCTGGTCTTTCTCAAAGCACGACACCTCACCCCAGAAAATCCGCAAGAGCCGGAGCAAGGTTACACCTTCCTAACTGCCCTGAGTGAGTATCTTGAGGGAAAAATGCTGCATGTGAATCTTCAAGTAATTTCCTGACTTGTCTTGGGAAACGGCCTGGGGCCCAGTGGAGGCGGAGCCATCGCTCTCTCCAGTGGCTTTCAGCAGCTCTTCATCAGTTCCCACTAGTCACGAAAGACCAGCCTCCAAAGGGAAAGGAGAGTTTATCTTAGAAGAGCTGTCCAAACACGTCTCTCCTCCTCTGGTGCAGCGACAGCAGCAGTACGGGCAGCTGCTCTGGTGTGGTGATGTGTGGATAGTGTGAGCAGCGGGCACCGTGGCGGGTGTGATGAATGTGGGGAGTTTACCAACCTGCCTGTGAGAACCACGTCTCTGCTCCAGAAACAGCCGCGGGCCCTTGAGACGTCCACCCTAACTCACATGTAAAAATGCTGAACATCTTCGTTGTAAAAATCCACCAGCTCTGCCATGTCTCCCCACCGCCTTTTTCTCCCCCAGGCGGCAGCACCCTCCACGGCCCCCCGCTTTTCATATTCCACCTTCTGTGGCCTCTATTCTTCCTTCATCCTCACGTCTGGCTGTCCTGAAGGCGTGACCTCCCGAAGGTCACTCCTCGCTAGCAGCACGACCATGTGCTCAGCTCGTGGAAATGGGAAGGAAGAAGGACCTTCCTGGGTTAAGTCTCAGAATGCAGCTCAGGCGCTTACGGTTCTGGAAAGGCTCATTCATTAGTAATGGATAGTCCATTGGGGAAGCCCTTTTCTTTCTTTCTAGAAGTCAGTTTTGAGCACTGATTTGTCATTTCACATCGCAGAGGGCCCTCGCCCTTGGTAGGTTCCTCTGAAAACCAGCTGAGTACAAACTGGCTCTGGCCGGGAGAGAACTGTGCTCCTCATGGAAATTTCCGGAGATCATTTCAGACTCTTGGACCTTCCCACCCCCTGGACCTTGGGCTTGTCTCATTGCCCCAAGTGTCCTCGAGCAAGGGGTGAATGCTCCCCGCCTGTCTGTGTTCTTTTTTATCATCATCATTTCTGTTTGTGCTCAAACTCATTTATCATATTCAAAATATTATAAAAGACCAATTACTTTAGAAAAAGCGCTGACTGGCCATGTTCAGCCCCAGCTCCAGGATATGGCGGGCAGGGCGCCGGGGCCAGGAGCACATCTGTCACGGCCATAACAAGCGAGCAAGGATTTGCTCTGAGTCGGGTTCTGTCGAAAGGGAGTCTGCAGGCCGGAGGCTGAAGTTTCAGGACTTGGCACAGAAGCAGGATGAACAGTTTGGAACAATGAATGCTGGGGCCGGGGGAGGGCGGGCAGGAGGGTTTGAGGAGCAAGAAGCGAATGAGCCAAGTGATTATTTAATTCAAGCATCAGAGTTGGCTGAGCTGAGGACCCTCCGGAGAACGCTCCGCAGACTGTCGCTGCTCCAGAGGATGTCAGATGGTAGATAAGCCCGGGATGTTTCTGTGCACTGTTTGGGCATGAAATTTTTCTTCAGTGACTCAAGCTGCCCCGTCGTCACATACATCATACATGCGGCCGTGCTTCGACCTTCAGTTGAGACAGATCAAGTGATGAGGCCGCGGTGGGGGGTGTAACGTAGGACTTAAGGGAGCAGGGTCTGCCCTGCCCTCGCATTTGGAAGGACCCAGCAACATTTGCCAAGGGCGGTGTGGGTGCTCGTGGGGTATTTCTCTGTGCACTCGGCAGTCCCCTGCCTGGACATCATCAGGACGAGAGACGAACTTCTGACGATCGCCGTCTCATCTTCCTGCCTACCAGTCGCGCCCTCCAAACCTTGATCTCACACAGGTGTAACCCCCTGCAGCAACCCACAGTTTCAGCCAAGTCAGCCACCCCTCGACCCCCACCACCCCCCCCCCGGCTCTTTTGCCAGACCCCCAGTTCCTGCACATCTGCCCCGGGCCCGTGAGAGTTCTTTCTTTTTCTCCCCAGCGTGTCCTGGTCTTCCTTTCAGGGAGACCGACACTCCCGTCTCTTCCCAGATTCAAAACAGCACATGGATCCCTCGCCCCGCGCCGCCATCTCCGGGACTGAGCGAAACCACATTCACGCTGACATTCCTGTTGTTATATTCTGGCAAGTTTTAGCCCATTCAAAGGTGGTCCCAAAAATACATAATACATCTGTTTGTGTATATAAATAAAGTAACGAGAAGTGCGCGTGTAAGCCAGACGGTCCTTAGTGCTTATTAAGTTACAGACCATCTGGTTAAACACGGCTGTTCACGGAGAAAAATTTAAAACCGGGATTTCTCAGCTGTGGCGCTGTTAACATTTTGGACTGTGAGATTCTGGGGGAGGGAGGAGGCTGTGCAGGGTCATGTCAGCAGCACCCCAGCTCTCCCCGGCACATGGGGTGGGGCAGCCCCTCCAAGGAAGATGGCTGCAGACTTGGCTCCCTGTTCCCTGGGGGCAAAACCACCTCAGAAGATGACCTTGGGGCCTGCCCATGGAGAGAGTTGCTTCTTTTGATATTTGTTGTTTTGCTTTAATTAGCAACTTCATTTCCAGTAAAATTCAACAGCTTCACATAGGCTTGTTTGCATTTTCTCTTAGGTAAAGTCCCTGTTTGTTTTTCCCCCATGTCTTACAGTTTTCTCTTTGTTTATTTTTTTTATTAATAAAGTGCTATTGTTTATATCTTTGTTAATATTTGACAGTATGGGGTGTGTCCCTCGCAGGTGTGGTCACTGTAGCTCTCCACCTCCAAAGCACCCTGATCCTCCCCCACGGCCCTCCCCCACGGCCCTCCCCCACGTACCCCCCCTCCTGCTCCTCTCCCCCTCCCTTCTCCTTCCTCTCTCCCTCCCTCTCCCTCTCGCTTTTGTTCAGCAGCCCTGTGAGCAGACCCTTTGGGTCCCTGAAAGTTGGTCTTTCCCCTCGGCAACAGCTCTGGACAGCGATGTGTGCACAGCAGCGGCCCTTGGTCTGCGGATGTGTGTAAAGAGTGACACACCTGACCCCTGTAGACGTTGGTGTCAAGGTTATTTTTGGTTTTCTGTTTAGAATTTTATTCTCTGGTTAGCTTGGCTTTTCTGTGCTTCCTATTAATAAAAAAACGTGATGTCTTATGTGAACAAGTTTGCAGCAAATCAAACCGGGAGCTTCCTAATCGCCTGAATGTCGAGGCCCGGCTCCAGGGCCCTGGCTCTGGAGTCTGCATAGACGTGTGGCGGCCATCGCTGTGCAGAAATGCTTTCCCTCCCAGCCGTCAATCTCTGCGGATGCCCGTGCCCCAGTGAAGGGGAAGCGCTGAGCGGTGGGCACAGGCTTGGCTGGAGGAGGGAGGAGTCGCTTCCACAGCATCAGCGCCAGTGCCTTCCCTTGCAGGGCGTCAGTGGGCACCGGGCGCAGGTTCTGCCAGGTGGGATGGGGTCAGGCAGGTGGAAGAAAGCAGCAGCCTCTCCCCTTCTCTCGTGGGCCACTTGGATCTTTGGCTTTGACCTTGACCCCAGCTCTGGGTCAGCAGATATGTCTGATCCATGGCACTGGGTGGTTGAAATTCCCAGGGCGACTTCCCCGTGCTCAGTGCTGGGTGTTGACGTCTGTGGAAACAGACAGCTGCACATCTCACCAAGGTATTTTATACTGTAAAGGCAGAGAGAACTGGAGATAATTTGAAGCTGTGAAGAGTGGGGCAGGCAGGTAGGGATGTGACGCACTGGACAGGAAGGCTGGAGAGGGTCAGCGAGCAGGAGACCACGTGGGGAGATTCCCGCTGCCCCTTCAGCGTGGCCCGGGAGCAGGGGTGTGCCTCTTATACCCGTGAGCGGGCGACCTTGGCTGAGTTTATCTTCCTCACTTGTGAAATGGGCATCTCGCCTCGTGGGCCCAGCCCCCAGTCCAGGCTGGACTCAGGACGGCTTTGTTGACTAAGTGGCCGACAGTGAAGAAATGGCTGCAACCCAGGAGGAAGCGGCATTACCCCCTAGTGGCTCAAGTTCCAGGCAGGAAAACGAAGGTCTGGGGTCGGGGAGTTTTCCTCATCTGGTTGAAAAACATGTCATTGAAAGAGGGTGTGGAAGTGGACCCGGCCCCTGTCTAGACTGCCGTCAGCACACTCGCTGGGTTATTAAAGTCACTGCCTCTTTCTCTTACTATTTCCGCCTCATGCTGAAAGACATGCCTGGAGTCATGCCATTTTGGATGTCCATTATTTTGAGCTGAGGTCGATCCAGGCTCTGTGGGTACAGGAGAAACTTTTACCAATCCATTAACTACCTAGAAGAAGGAGAATCAGGGGCCTCACTCAGAATTAGGATATCAAGGAATATTGTGCCTCTGATATTCTATCCGAGAAAGCTGTCGCTATGGAGGACAAACTTCCAAAGAGAAAGAACCTGCTCTTTGTACAGGAGTCACCCCCACCTGATCGTGTGAGTCCTCTCGTCTCTCTTTAAGTCCCAGGCCCTCAGATCAGGATAAATACCCTTTCTGTGCCCCATTTACTTTAGAATTTATATCCATGTCGATTCTTCACATATGTATAAGTTTATTCTTTTTCTCCTGCTAATCTGTTTGATGTTAATTTGATTGCTGGACTAAATCAAGAAGAACCTGGAGAGATGAAATTTCTTCTCTGCCCCTATTATACCTTTATGTTAATTTAGGGGGTCCCACTCATTAATCTTACCTCTTTATTTCTTCCTATATCTCCAAGCGGCTGTCAAGCATCTTCCTCTTGCCTGAAGAGGAATTCTGTTTTTCAACAATTCCAACAGAGAAACAGAAAAATAAATAAATGTGTGTGTGTGTGTGTGTGTTTGAGGGATAAGATGTTACGGTTTGCAACAAAGTGGAAATGACAGACTGAAAATGTCTTGCTGGATTAGAGGTCAAATATATCTTCTTATGAAAAGGAACGGAGTTGTGATCCAAGCAGAGGCCATGGGGAGTAATCCTTGTAGTCATGTTAAGTGACCTGACGTGGCAGCCCTGTTCAAGGACAGACTTAAACCCAGCTGCTTGCCCCTCTGGCTGGTACTGTTGTCATTTGCAAGTGAGCAGACGGGGCTCAGTGGAGCTCCCCATGACTGCGTCGCAGAGGTAGTCAGTCCTGGAGCTTGGCTCTGATCCCAGATCTATGTGATCCTAATTTATTTGGGGGAAGAGGGAGAGGCTGTAATAAAAGATACGAGTTCTCATTTCCTGTCCTCATCCCCTAAGCCTGGATTTTCTATTTATCGAGAAATAGCAGGGAAACCTTTCATTTAAACCTGATGGCCACGCTGCAGTGTTTACAATTCCTTGTTTTAGGGCACCTTTAGGTAAGATTCTGTTTTATATTTAAGAAAAATACACACACACACCCTTATTTTGTTTATATAAAGTATCTTCTAACTAACAATATTTACTGAACTATTCTCTTTGAAACTATTACAGATAAAAGATTTTTCAGCAGGACTCCAGTCCCCTGTATGGCATCCTATCTAGAAAATAATGGAATTTTGATTTTTGTTGGTTAGCGACTGTTTGGGTGGGTTATGAATTCTTCATGCCTATGTTCTGCATCTGTTAACAGTCTCGTCTCTTCCCTGTGTGCCTTTTATCCAATCAACATGACTTAGTTTTCAAGTACAGTGAAATTACTTGTCTGGTTTTGCATGCCTGTCAAGTGGTCATTCAGAGGGACAGAGCTCCTCTTTCTTCTCCCCAGCAGGACAGAGAGTGTTCCCCAATCCCCACGAGCCACCCCCGAAAGCCAAGCCATGGATAGCAACAGTGGAGAACAGGAGGGCAGCAGTGACCGTGGACTTAACCCTTGGGTCTACCTGTAGAAAAAGTCAGGACTGACGAGGTAGCGATCCTTGGTGTCCACAGCGGCCCCTTCAGTGCTGTCACGTTCACATGCAATGTTTAAGATAAGCTATCCCAGGAAGGCTCACGATAGGCCAGCCGTGTGCAAACCACACATTTGTGACAACTCCAGCCTAGTTCTCGGCAAGGACCAGATTTTCTGTGCTGGTCTGGAAGTGATCTGTATGACGGGGAAATTAAAATCCCTAACTCTGGCAACAAAGCATCGACATTTTTTTTGGCATAATATGACATTTTCATGACTTTGGACTTTGTGGTGAAGGTCAGAATGGTTAGCAGGGGAGACAGCCCACAGCAGCACAGGGTCTGGCATATAAACATTTGGTGACGGAATGACTGAGCAATACTTTATAATGTAATGATGAAGTTAGTCAAGCCACTGGACATAGATTTCGTGTCTGAGCTGCATTATTAGAAAGCAGTGCCCAAGGCATCCTGGTGGATCCTCCAGGTCGGCTTAGGCTTCACGGAGCACATAGCCTGGCGAGCGTAGAGCATTCGGGGGCTCCAGCCGGCGTGTGGCTGTGTGTCGTGCAGAGAGAGTTCCACCTGAGCCCTCAGGGAGGCTTCCGGGGTCAGGAGTCCCTCGGGTCCACCGGGGATGAGGAGGACTCGGGAAGAGGGTGGGTGGTGAGAGGAGCTGTGGTGTGCTCGTCCCGTCATCAGCCCACGGCTGTGTCATCCCATTGGCCTTTAGACCAGAGAGTGCGAATTCCGATTCTCTGGGGGCTGCCAGCAAGTGAGGCTGGCCAGGTATGTGGGACGGCCCCTTTGCGCCTGGCCTTTCCATGCAGGCCCAGTTGGGCGCGGGGCTCAGGAGGACCGGAAGCCTCAGCGTAGCTTTAGCCAAGTGTCGGTGCCCAAAGTGCAAGCCCAGGGCTGCCCTCACCCTGGTGGGTCTCCTCTGAGAAGCTGTGCAGCCAGGCTTTCTCTTGTTTTTACTATTTTTTTAAAACAAAACACCCGTCACCATCCGTAACCTCCCCCACTCCGTCCCCTCTGGTAGCTTCACTTCAGTTTTCTATGTCTACTACCCAATAGTTGGCTTTTATTTTGTTTTGACCGTTTATTTGCTCCATTTCCTTGTAGTGCACATATATTGAAATCACCTAATTTGTCCTTATCTTCCTGACTGATTTCACTTCACCTAGTCTCCTTGAATTGCTTCCATTTTGCTGCAACGGCAGCATTTCGTCTTTCCTTATTGCTGAAGAGTATTCCGTAGGCTGTCTAGACCACACCTTCTTTATTCAATCCCCTGTCAGCGGGCACCTGGGTCACTCCCATGTCTTCTGTGCTGTGGACGGTGCTGCAGTGAGCTCTGTGGTGCAGGTAGCTCTTCGAGTGGATGATGTTGGCCTTTGGATAGATGCTCAGAAGTGGGATTGCGGGTCAGATGGCAGTTCTGTCCTTAATTTTTTGAGACAGGTCCATACTGCTTCCAAAGTGGCTGCAACAATTGATATCTCCTCCAACAGTGCCCAGGAGACCTGCTTCTCTTGCCAACACTTATTGTTAGCAGGATTTTGGGTGTAGGCCATTCCTGCATGTGGAGATGAGCTCGTACTACAGTGTTGCTTTGCATTTCCCTAATAATAAGGGATGATGAGCACTTTTTCATATTTATGTTGGCTAGCTGTATCTCCTCTGGCAAAGTGTCCATTCAGATCTACTACCCATTTGTAAATTGGGCTGTTTGGGTGTTTTTGGTTTTTGTTAAATTGGAGGAGTGCTTTATATACCTGGGCTACCAACCCCTTATCGGATGTATGATGTGCTGACGACACACCCAGATGTGTCTGACAAATGTCCTGACTCTCAGGTGTCTGGGACTAATCCAGTTGGCAATGCTGGGCAGCAAACCCTTTGGGCCCAAACCAAGATGGCAGCAGGCAGAATGAAACTCATGCTTCACCCTGGGCAGCTTGGTGTAGCACCGTGGCTCCAGAAGTGTGGCTCCAGGCCAGCAGCACCTGGGAACTGCACCTGCCCAGCCCCCTCCCAGACCTGCGAGTCAGAAATTCCAGGCTGGACCTACATTCTGTGTGTCCACCAGCCCTCCCAGTGAATTTGATGCTCACTTGAGTTTGAGAATGTTTTTATAAATCTTTAAATGGTTGGGGGGAAATCAAAAGAAGGTCAATATTTTGTGATTCATAAAATTATATGAAATCCAATTCTGGTGTTTATTACTTAGGTTTTGTTGGTGCACAGCCCACTTGTGCTTATATATTATCTCAGGCTGCTTCATGCTTTAGCAACTGAGTTGAGAGTGATAGAAGGGACTGTGGGGCCTGCAAACCTTGACTATTTAATATTTGGCTCTTTATAGAAATGTTTGTCAACCTGCACAAGATCACGGAGTGGGCACAGGCAGAGGGGGCCCCGAGCTCCACCAGTAATTCATGTGTGATCGAAAGGAAGAAGTGAGCCCCAGGATGGTGGGAGTGTGGCCCCAGAGGATGGTGATGATGGCAGGAGGGAACAGACAGGGCTCCAGGCACATGACTCAGGTGGGGGATGCTGGGGTACAAAAGGTGGTGAGTTTTGCCTAGTGGCACTTGAGAGGGTGCAGGAAGAGTGGGTGCTGTGAGGTGTTCCCAGCATCGTCCATGCATCTTATGGGGCACCTGCACCCCATCCATTAGGCTGGAAAGAAGTGGGACTGGAGTTTGTTGCTGGGGGTCTTCTGCATGGAGGGTACAATTTCCCAGTGTCCCTGTATTTATGGCTGGTTGCTTTTACTAATACCTTAGCAAGGAAAGAGTCAGACTCAGATTTTCATCCATCAACGTATATACCGATTGAGGACCTCTTTGTCCCAGCCCTGAGCAAGGTCCAGGAGGGAAAACTGTGTCCTCCAGGGAGCCAGTCTACTCCAGGTGTGTGGTCCACGCGGCAAGCCCGAGAGGCCACTTGAGTCCTTCACCTGCGCCTGTCCCACCCTGGCCTGTTCTCCTGGGCTCTGGGGGGTGGGGAGGAGCACCTCCTCCAGCCCAGCCCAGCTCCCAGCTGGTTACTGCACTCCTGCCTCCCTCTCCTCGGGCCTGAATGCTCTGTGAAGCAGTGCGGCCCGCACATGATGGGAGCAGCTGATCATCCTCCTGTTTTTGTCAGAAGTTGTGAAATGTTAATTCTCATCAATCTCTGCGAGGCTTTTACATGGGTTTTCACGGTGAGATTAGTGTATGTTTTATTAAAAGTTAGCAATTAGCTGTAATTCATAGAAAAACTCCAGTGGCGTACAGTGACTCGGCGGTGCCCCTGTGATCGATAGCAGGATTACTTTTGAAGAGCTCATTATATTCCGCTAACGTGCGCTCGAGAGAGGTTACAGGGAGGCCGTATGAACAGCCCCAGCCCGCGTGTGAAGGGAGAGGCTCTCCAGGAGACAGCTTGCGTGCAAACACAGTGGCAACTTAAGCTATTAACTCCTTTGACTGACAGCTTTGAAATGGTGTAGAAAAAAATGGTTCATGACTGTTTCCAGACAGCAAATTAGTTAGATAAATGAACTTTGAATTGGAAACCAAGCTTCTAGTTAATAAACACAGTGCATGTTATTTTACAGCTGTGTCTTATAAGTTTAGGCAAGTGTTTTCAAAAGACAATGCTCTGTTGCTTCCTGACACCACAGCACTGAGATCCTGTCAGCCTGCAAATCTCACCTTTAGAGCATTTGCAAATTGCCACTTAGGCTGCTCCTGGAAGTCGGTCTGTTCAGTGGCCCCTTCTCAGCTGGCCCCTGGATTCAGAGTGGCCTGGGCCGTGGCTCCAGTCAAGGCCTCTTCTGGGTGTCAGGCTGAGCTGAGCAAGCAGAAGGGCTCGCTGAGGCCGCGAGGGAACGGGGCCAGGCCCTCGGGGTGGGTCTCCTCCGAGGGGTTAAGGAAGAGCGCTGGTCCCATCCTGGGGTTCTGGGGGATGCTGGCGTGGGCTGGCCGCAGCTGCCCTGTGGGATGGATGTGGCGGGTGGAGAATAATAAAACTTGAGTGTTACGCGTGCGCCGTCTGGGAAGCTGCGTCGTGGTCGTGGTCCTTCCAGATGACGCTCTGCTGAGTCATGTGGCCACTCCCCACCCCACCCCCATCCGGCCACCCACCAGGAAGCTCCTGGAGGGAGCAGGGTGTCATCACCCCCTTTAGAATCAGCCCCATCCCTGTCCTCGGGAGAAGAAGTGACGCGAGCGGGTGGGCAGGGGACAGGTGTGGCCCGTGAGGAAGTGAGGCTCTGAGAAGCTCTGGCTTTGCTCGGGTGATCTGCAACGGGGATGTAAAATGCTGGCTGCAGACTGACGCCCCAGTGAACAGACCCACAGCAGCAGGACACGACACTTGCCCCCAGCGTTCTCCATGCAAGCCGGGGCCAGGCTGCGTCTTTCCCCGGAGAGAGACGAGAAGCGGCTGCCTCCCGGGCCGCCCGGGCGCAGAGCTGCAGTGAGTGTACAGAAAGGAGCCCAACTTTCATACCCTAATAACTTTCCAACTCTCTTACAGCTCTTCCCAAAGTGGTTTGCACCTGAGGCCAGCGTGTGCCGGTCTCTGCATTTTAACAAGCTGCTTGCTAAGGTCAATTTTCTATCAGAAAAAATTATAAATAACTCATGAATAAACATTATCATCATTTATGTAATAACTAAAAGGCTCTAAGCCAGGGACACCCATTACGGTGCCACAGCGCCTTCATCCCTCATGGCCGCTAATTCAATTTTGTCCTCTCAAAATTCCACCGTGCGCCGAGCTTCCTGGCCACGGAGCCGGTGCTCGGGTATTAAAGTGGTGATCAAGATTGCCTCTAAATATTCATAGCAATAAATGGCTCCCTTGTGCCCCATGAATGCCAGGGCCGCAGTCAGAAGCATCTATTTAGTGCTGGAGAGGGACCTGGTTGTTCCCGAGTCCCAGGAATGCCATATTTTAATATTTGTTCTACTTGAGGAATTAGAGTCCTCAGAGCGTCCAGCATCGGCGGGCGAGACGAGCGACCGTCCTCTTCAAAGGCCAGCCTGGGGGGTGTGGGGGGAGTGGACGCGGCTGTGGACCCTCCATCTTCATTTTTTAACACGATGCCCCCTTTTTTCTGGGGGTTCACTGCCCCCTCATTGCAACCTCATGGTCAGGTTTGGATTTTTCTGAGTCATTGGAAACTGACTGTCCTTGAAGGAGGCAGAAGCATCGAGGAAATGATGCATCGTTCCCTCCAGCAGAGGGGACAGGCCATGGGCTTCCCTGGGTCCATAAAAAGCGACATCTGTCCACTTGGGTACAAGTTGCCAGGCTGGCCACCTCCGGGGGCTGGGGCAATTATTTTATGGCATCTTTAAAAGTGAAATTGGACACCTGCTCTGCATTCACAAAATCAAGCCTTGATGGAGTGAAGATTTAAACCTGAAAGACAGAATGACAAGACAGCCGGAGGACACCGGGAGCTGTTTCTATGACGGGGGCACGGGGAAGAATTTCTCAAGGCGGAAAGAGCCGAAAGCAGGGGTGACTTGATTACAACGTTCTGCTTCCCAAGACACACCCTGGCCGGGGGGAAGGACAAGCCGCCGGTTGGGAGAAAAGATTTGTGGCGCATGCCGTGGACAGAGGGACAGTGTCCAGACGCGAGAAAGAGTAAAAACGAAGGATAGGGAGAGGAAAGGAGGGGCAGAAGTGGGCGGACGGAGCAAGAACCGCCCCAGAACATGGAGCGGTGCTTCGCCGAGGAGCGCGAGCAACTGTCCATGGGCGTGAGGACAGAGGCTCTTCGGCACTGCTCAGGGAGGAGGTGCACGCTCACACCTCAGCACGTGGCAGCTTCACGCTCAGCAACTGGCCGCGTGTGGTGAGGGGATGGAGTGCTGGGAACCTTTCTCCACTGGCTGACCGAGTGTGACCCAACTGTATTTTGGAAAACAATTTAAAAATCCCTGGTGAAAGCTAATGTGCAAACCCTACCCCCCCACCCCGAGAAGCCACCCCAGACATGTGTGTAAGAACGTTTCTAGCAGTGTCCGACCCAGGCTGGAGGGTATGAGAGATTAAACACACACACACTGAAGAGGGAATATAGAAATGGTTTATGCAATGGAATAAGAATACAACAGAGCAAGGAAAATAAATGAGCTGAAGTTCTATGCAAACACATGTATGGATCTAGCAAACATATGACGATGAAGAAGAAAGCAGGACCATCCGGGAATATACGAAGATGAGGGCATTGCTGTAGGTTCCAAAACTGGGCATGTTGTTTAGAGGGCACATACACGGGGGGTAAAACTATAAAGGAAATCAAGATATTGATGAACAGAAAATCGAGGGTAACGGTTACTTCTGCTGGGAGTAAGGGAATTAAAGCAATGAAATTAAGCCGGAGAGGTGATATGGGTGCTCTGTGTCCCCTCAAAATTCATACGTCAACGTCCTAACACCCAGGACCTCACCTCAGAATGTGACTGTTTGGAGAGAGGACCTTTAAAGTAAAATGAGGTCGCAGGTGGGACACACAAGAGAGACTAACGCGGGGACGCAGAGAGAAGGCGCCGTCGCAAGCAGAGAGGCCTGGGAATGAAGCGACCAGGGACGACGGGTGAACTGGGGCTTCCCGTCTGCAGACAGTGCAACAACAGATTACTGTTGTTCAGCCCTCCCGGCCCCCACAGTCTGGCGCAGGCTAAGGAATACAGGAGACATCGAAGATTCTGATGCTATTTTGATTTTTCAATGGAGTGTTAGATACCCTGATGCTTATTCTATTGCTGTTTTCCAAATTGTACTTTTGCATTTTATATGTCTTTTGGATATACTTTCCCCAATTAAAAACACAGAATTATAAGAAATGCCGAAACATGTCTGGCCTATTGATTAGCATATAACTGATTTATTCAGCCAATGCAGTTCTTTAAGCAGACACAGTTCCATTAGGGTAATCAATATAGCATTTTTAAGAAGAATGCATATTTAACCAGCACTAGTTCATTGTCTCCAATGTATAGCAATCAAATGAAAACAGAATGAATTCGTGCTTTTGAACTAAGACAGCTAATGCAATTAGTGGTTTTGAACTGAAGTAGCTCTCTGCTCGCCTTCCTCATTGATTTCTGCTGGGCCATTCCGATCTCAAGGAAAATATACAGATGAAGATCTTTTTGCATCCCTGGGGGAAAATGTGTTCCTTTGAAAGATGTTGACATTGGAATGCTCTAACAGCTCCTGTAGGTGCTTTCCATGGAGTTAGCACAAATCTTAATGCTTACACTAGCTCAATTCTTGCATGGAAAATGGGCTGTAAATATTTTATTTCTATCCACAAATATAATTGTCAGGACTTCTCTTTAAAATAGTGATAGGTGTGTCAATATCTTAGGCAGATGCAATTGATCATCACAGTCACTAAGCTCTTTACACACGTGACAACACGACGTACAGATATTGGGACATAGACATGCCCTCAGGCTCAGCTGGACAAAATATCAAGGCATATTTTGTTCTAATATATTTTCATAAACATAATTAATAATCTTGTTCTTCTGAGATATAATTAATGAGTACAAATTGCAAGCCCAAGAGAGAACATTCTGTACATGTTTGTAATTAGATCCAGACATCAGAAAGTACAGGCAAATTTAGGTAAATGTCCTTGCAAAAGACTCGAGAGCAAATATAGAACTCAGACACCCTTTGACACAATATATTACAACAGAAGTGGTGTGTGTTTAATGTTGCCTAGGAGAAAATAGTAATATTAATTTTAAAAGCTCAGCAACACACAATGTCAAAATATATCAATTAAGAAGTATGGTTTTCAAAGAATCATAGAGATTGTGAGGTGGTTTGCTGGAAAGCATCCATGAAAAATAAGATGTTCGCATATATGCAGAGGCATTTCACGTAAATGGAAACTCACCAGTTTAACTCTTAAGCATGAGTAGCTACTTAAAAACTAATAACCACCTTGGGGCCTCCCTGGTGGCGCAGGCAGTTGAACGCAGCTCTGTGAAGCTGTCTGCAGCCTCTGCAGTGCCGGTTCGATCCCCACCGGCCGCAGAGCAATCCACATGGTGTGGCAGACCTCTCCTGTCTCGCCCGCTGCTCCCCTCAGCAGTGTATTTCGTCAGTCTGCCTGTTCTGTTCCCCGCTCTGTCTCTGGTGAATCCTCTCACCCCCACAACTGGCCTGTACCCGGTTCTTATATAAATAAATAAATCTTTAAAAAAAAAAATAATACCACCCAGCAAGTAAAGTTGAGAAGACCCTTCTTAAAGCACATTTTTTTTTTTTTAAAAGCAACAACCTTTGGCTTGTACCTAATTGGATCCCCTGAGGACATTAATAATTTAAATAATCCATTACTCTACTGCCAGTGGAGGATGCCAGTTTTAACTCGGCACTATGGACTCAGTGACTTCCAGTGCAAATGGAAGTTTCCGTGAACTTTCCTTGGAGAGGGGCATGTTCTCCATTCCCTCTGTCGCCGAGTGAGGCCACATCTTGCTTAATTATTAAGGCTTGAAATGTGTCTAATGTGGCAATGAACTGCTTTTTAAATTTCATTTCATTTTGATTTCAAAGCTAATAGCCACACACCTCCATTATTAGACACACGGAATGGAGGTGAGCGAAATCCGCCCTCACAGAAGGTGGCCAGGGTTCACCCTCCAGGGCACCCGCGCCAACGGGCCGGGCCAGCAGCAGCACGAGTTTCAGGGTGCGTGTGCCCTTGCGGGGCGGTGGGTTTTGCTCAGGTTTTGTTTCACTTTCGCTGATTATTTTAGTGTCAGGCATCGGCGTGTTGGACCCATTTCCTCTCCATGCGGTCCCAGCGGCTGTGGTTAGGGCTAGGTGAGGGGTAGGTTGTGGTTGGGTTAAGCTGAAATGCTGCGTGAAGCATTTCACGTTGAAGGCTGGCACTGCCATGGTGCCTTTCGGTGGGGAAGATTGGGAGACCAGGCATAAATTTTTATTTGCACGTCTCTCATGCAGCAGACACGGCAGCATGATGACGCTGGCGCACGGGCGTGGCGGGGGCAGTGCTGGGTGTCAGGCATGCTCACCTGCAGGGACGTGGTGTCAAGGCAGACCCGAGAAGCGGTGCCAGTCTCGGGTGAGCCGGACTCTCCTTCTCCTGGCTCTGAAGCTGCTGAGACACCTTCCTCTCCACCCTGGGCTGGGAGGGCCTTTGGTCCTGCCTGGGTGACCCCATCACTTGCTGGGGGCCCTCCCCTGCCCTCTCGCATGGCTGGACCATCAGGCTGCATCACGCCAGCTGGGACCCAGGAGCAGCAGGGGACCCCGTAGGGCCCAGTGCTGCTGGGTCGCCTGTCTCAACACGCCATCGGGATGAACACAGCGCTCACTTTCAGAAACAAACACTAGGAACTTTTATTGTCCTCCAGGAAGGCCCACTGGGCTCTGACCCCCTGTGCGCCCACCCTCCTGGGGGGGCTGGCGGGGTATGATCAAATACATTTGTAGAGGTGTGAACCCCTGAATCATATGCAGCCTTGTAACCAATGTTACCTCGATTAACAGGATTAAAATCCTGTGGTCCCTCCGTTTCAGCCTAAGAACCAACATATTCATTTGCATATGCGAGTGTAGTTTTCTTTAATTATTTTTGCACACAAAGCGCAGTGTCCTGTGATGGGCTCTATGCAGGTGACTATTTTCTAACATCAAAATAATGTATTTTCTATGTAAGACATTTAGAAAGCACAAAAAAAATTGAGTCGGACATTTTTCAAGTCAAAAATAAACCCTTGTCGTGGGGAGTGGCCCGCGCCCCCAGGAGGCCCAGTGAGACTCACTGGAGGGGGGGCGGGGGAGGGACTTGCCCGTCAGTCCCGGAACCAGGGGGGGTGCAGGGGGCTTGGGAAACAGCGGAGGCTTTGTCGGATGATGTTGGGGCGCAGACAGGTCTTGGGCTGGGCAAGGACTCCGAATCGAGGCTGGGGTTCACAGGCGGGGCTGTGGTGTACTCACCGGCTTGGGGGGGAGAGCCAGGACGGCTGAGGGTTAGGGGGCGCTGCCTTGGGGTATGTTTCAGGGCAGGACCAGAAAGTAGTTGGGATTTCTGGGGCAGAACGGAGAATATAGGGGCTTGCTCCCTGATAACCGATACAGGCACAAGTGGGTTTCTTGGGGTCCAGAAGAAAAAGGAGCGTGTCTGCCCAGCACCAGGGTCCCAGCTCCATAGGATGTTTGTCCTGCTCATCGGTTCATTCCTTCTCAGTGTTAAGAGAGCTGCCGTTTTTGTCTGGTGCCTTCGTGGACACAATGCCCGGGGGACTCACACATCAACCTACTGAGTCATTGTAGTAGGAAGGAAATCCTGCCTCATCAGGAAAGGACTAGGGACTGCAAGAAAGAATTCCTAGGGTGGTGGAGGGGGCTGGGGTGGGAGGTTGGACTCAGATGGGGGCGGTAAGTCTTCTTGGAAGTGTTGGGGTTAATTTGGTTACTGGATGTGACAGCAGGGAGGCAAGCACCCCAAGAGATGACTCTGGGGCAGGTGGAGTCAAGAAGGGGTGCCAGGAGAATGTGGGCAAAGGACAGGAGCACCAGCACCAGAAGTGTGTGCACATCAGTGCCCGCGGGGAGCGAGGAGGATTTTCTAGAATCTTGTCCCGGTTTCCTCCACCAGGGATCGCAGAACGATCCCAAGAAGAAAAGGGGTTTTTCTCTCTCCCCGTGAATACACCTCCAGAGGATACTGGCAAGTCAAAGCACCATGTTTTTTGACTGACTGCTGCTGTTTATCTTTCAGAATCACCCAGAAGTGTTGAATTTTCGAATACAACTGGAAAGCAAAGAACTGATCATAAACCTGGAAAGAAATAAGTAAGTCAAGTGAATTCTTGTTTCTTGCACGATTGAGAGAGTGAAGGCAATGTGTGCTGAGAAGCGCTGAGCAGCTTCTGTTGGCTTTAGAGAAGCAGAGCTGAATGCGTGGCTTCATGACCCAAATTTGGGTCTGGGACTGGAATTACCTTAAAAAAAAAAAAAAAGGATCCGATGGAAAAACAAAGAATTTTATCCCTCTAAAAGGGAACTTTATGACTCAGCAGCTTTTTCTCGTAGTTCTGCTATTTCTGTTTTCAGAGCCTAATTTTTCGAGGGTCGAATTTAAGCATCCCCTCTCCTGGTCAAATAACAGCGTTCCGTAATGAGGCGACCTTTGGCAATCCCTGGGTTACATAAGGAGAAAGAGTTTCAAGTGGACAGAAACTCTTTTTTTCTCTAAGAAATATCAAGAGTTTATTTTATCTTTCAGAGCTTGTCTCCAGTGGTAAAAAAGTATTTATTTTATCTTTTTATTTTAAATTTTGGCCCTTTTTTTGCAAAATTATGTGAATTTCCAGAAAATGGTCTTATATTTTTTCCCTGGAACACATGGATATCATCACATGCTTTCGAAGCCTTCCAGTAGAAAACTATCTACTTCAAGGCATACCTTTGTCATCCCTCACACGCTGTGGCCATCCCCACGGGCTCTTCAGATCTGAGAGACCAGAAAAGAATCTGCTAATAAGCGATGTGTGTTTAAAGGTAGAAACCCATTTCCTGAGTCTTGCTTGATGTAGAGCAGGAGCGGCTCCCTCCTAGGACCACGGGGCCTGTTCTCCATCCATCAGGGAAAATCTGATTTGTTGTTGTTAGAATGACAGTAAAGATAGGCCAGTCTCGCGGGAATGAGTTCTGCCAGGGACATTAAGTCATAAAAATCTGATTCTGAGTCTCAGGTAGGCAAGCCTGGTCACTGACCTGTGTCCGTTGCTTTCCTTTGAGGTTCTGAGCAATCAGATGGCAAGAAAGTCAACAGTCAGGTCTCACCTTTGGCAGCTAATGCCATGGCCAGCAGCATGATAATAAGCTAGATTGATTGATAGACTGATTGATAGACAGATAGATGGATAGATGGATGATAGGTGGACAGAGCAATGGGTAGGTGGGTGGGTGGACAGGTGGCTGGATGGAGCGAGGGAGGGAGCAAGGTATATACATTTAAAATTAAAACTATCTAAAATGAATGTATGTAAAATAGCGTGACCTGTTCCTTGGGATTCTGACCTGCCCTGTCATATTTGTTACATGTTTAGCTCTTGTTATTTACATGTTTAGCTCAAATTATTTAAAACTGCAGTGAGCAGTAAATAATTTTAGTTTTCTTGCGACTTGATCTTAAACCAGAGGTGCAGGCACTCATCTTGGATAATCAGGATGCTGAACGGAAATTTTTGATATGCTTTGATATGTCCGGATATTGTTTTTGATGTGACTCAGCAAATATTCTCATGCTTTTTCCTCTTCACCTTTGTACTTTGCCGTTGGTGGATGGTTTTGAAAATGTCTTGGTGGATGAAACTCGGTGTCCTCTAAAAGAGCAAAACAAAAGAAGGCTTCTGGTGCGATGCGTGTCCTTGACAGGATTTTCACATTGGCAGCGAGATTTAGGAAGTTTCTTCACGATGAGGGCTCCCCCGGTAGCCTGTGGGGGGAACGTGGGAACGGCAGGAGCGAGGCTGGTTTGAAGCGGTAGAGGCTGCAGCGGAGGGATGGGAACAGACTCAGTCCAACGCACAGTGGCTTGTTTTTCCTGTAAAAGGAATGTAAAGCCAGTGAGGGAAATCAGAAACTGTGGGGAATAAAGAAGAACAAAGAGCCAAGAAAAAATTCCCCCCCATTACCAAGCAGTCTGGCTGATATGCGGGAGATGGGCTGGTTCGCGTAGGTTTTCTCCTTATAAATAAGGCGCTGCGTCTTTTGTCGTCCTGGCTGGTCTCAGGCTGTGGGCAGCGCACGGTGCTCGCTGAGCTGGGTCCTGGACACACTTCCAGACAGACTTGCACTTCTGAGTGCGGCTCTCCGCGTGCAGGAAGTGGTCACTAGCTCCGTTCACGACTCCCTCCCAAAGCGGTTTTCCTTCCCTTCCCGCGGATGGTGTAACACACTGACTGTCAGACGGGGCTGAGTTGTATCAGAGATCATTTTAAAAGGAGCGTTCATTAGCTCACTTCCACTTCTGGGCCTTTCCCCAAATAATTTCAAAATTAGAAAAGTTGACAACATAAAACCGTCCTGGATTTATTTCTCTCATCAGCCTCACAGTCAATATACATTTCAGAAAGTATCTAGTGCTTAATGCCTTCCCGCCACATTCTGGAGCTTTATTTGAACGACCCGGCTCCTGCCATTGCCAGCCTCCATTCTGTTTCAAATAACATTTGCATAATCAGACTTTGCCAATGTGACTATGTTAATAGTGAATCCCCCCCAAATACTTTGGTTTAACAATTTGTTTGAGAAAAAAGTCATGGGTCTGTTCCAAATGGACTTCATTTTTGAGACGATGAATACCAAACATTTGATAGGTGGAGTGAGAGGTGTGTGTGCGGAGAGCTCAGCGCTGTTAGACACAAGAGGCAATCTGGCATCCGGTGCAGAATAGAAGCTGACATTTGCGTGGCCTTTGGCCCAGCAGATCCAGTTAGAGAACTTACCCAAATGAAGCTGTGAGAACCCAAAGGCAAATTGCAGGCAGGGGCGAGCTGGCCATTCTGCGGCTGAGGGCTGGTACCTGCTTCGGTGCCTGCACACGGGAACTGGCGTGTTCACAGACGTTCTGTGCTGCACGCTGACCTCAAACATCTGGGAGGGGTGGATGAAATTAACTCTGACAGCTGTGAAGAGGAAGCCCCTGCAACAATTAAAGACGGTGGTGGGGTGCCTTCTCTTCCTAATAAAAGTTCCTGATGCCAACCAAGGTCGCGGCCTGCTGGAAGCTGGGCGACGTGACGGAGGCTGGGCCATGTTGCTCCCTTTTCACCTTGAACTTGCACACGTGCCCATGCATCTCTGAGCAGTAAGATCATTGAAGCTTTTCTAATGTTGCACAAGAAAATATCACTATTCAAACTAGGAAAGGGATTCACTTTGAAGGAAAATTCTACTGTCAAGACTTGAAAGTGGTTAAGAGGAATGTTGAGGTTTTTAGTATTCATTTAACATCTGTTTGCAGGGCTGTCACTGAGTGTTTAGAGAAATGTAGAGTTCCCCAGGAGCGTCTCATGGGGGTGCCTGTGGACCGTCCTCTGGGCGGGACTCTCGCTCCCACAGCACGGCAGCCCCTGGACGCTGGGGCCAGGTCTCGAAACCAGGTGTTCTGTGCAGCTACAGCTTTGAGCAAAATGCTTTGTTGGGGCCTCCCTGGTGGCGCCAGAGGACTTCGGGACTGTCCGGAATCTCTTTTCTCTCTGGGCATGTCAAAGTATTCCATTTTTTATATGGTTTCTAGGGCCCTGGTAAATAAGGTGATTTTCCTCCAAAGGAATAAATAGTTCCCCTAACTATTTTTTTTTTATAGAGGCATGTTTTTATTTATTTATTTGCTTGTTCGTTTTGTTTATACATGCACTGGGTACAGTCAGAAGCGTGGGAGGGTGAGAGAATTCACCAGAGCCAGAGCAGGGAGCAGAACAGGCAGAAGGACCGAAGTACACTTCTGAGGGGAGCAGCGGGCGGCAGGAGAGGTCTGCGCCATGTGGGACCTTCCTCCGGTGGCTGGGGAGCAGCCGGGGATCGAACCGGCGCCGCAGAGGCTGTGGGCAGCTTCGCAACCCAGCGCTCAACCGCTGCGCCACCGGGGAAGCCCTCCCCTAAGTTTTAAATGAAAATTTTTGATTCTCTATTTTTTTGGTCCCATCTCTGAAGTGAATATCACATGACTCATAAAGAATTATTGGGGGCCTCCCTGGTGGCACAAGGGGTTAAGTCTTAGCACTATCAAGCTATTGGTAGACACTGCAGCCTGAGTTCCATCCCCTGCCAGGGAGCTACCCACAGGGCGCAGCAGACCTCTCCCATCTCATCGGCTGCTCCCCTCAGCAGTGGATTTCAGTGGATGCACCTGTTCTGCTCCCCACTCTGTCTCTGGGGAATCCTCTCACCCCCTGCACCTCTGGCCTACACCCCAGTTCTTCTATGCAAAAATAAGTAAAAATAAATCTAAAAGAAAAAAATGCTTTGATGGACACAGCGGCTGCTGCCAGGCTCCCCACTTTGCAGGCTCCGAAGTTAAAGCGCCGGTGGTGGCTCACACTGCACGCGTCGCCCCAGCCATGTGTGGTCGGGTGCAGGCCTCATGCCTCCTGGCAGGAGAAGGCAGTTTCGGGAAGACCGTGGCCTGCAGCCTGGCTGGTGGGGTGTCCCTGGGCCAGGAGAACATTAGCGTTGGCTTTCATTCAGTCTGGACGAATTCCAGACCCCGCGTTAGGGGCACTTCTCACCGACGTTCACTCTGAACAGTAGCAGAGATGCCTTTTAAGCTTATCAAACCCGGGCTTCCATCTCTGGGAAGACTCCGATTTGACAGCCTCACTCGGAGCGTGAAGACTCAGTGATGAGATGGGGCTAGGCTTTGCAACTCAGCTTTGCTTCCAACAGCTCTCTGCTTCTCTTCTCTCTGCTTCCTCATGTGCAAAATGTAATCAAAGGCAGGTGCAGTCGGTGTGCGAGATCAGAGCTCAAGTCATGGCTGGGGTTGGGTTTGCGACAACAAATTCCTATGGCTCTGGTGTTACCCATTATTTCACTGGACTCTCCCTTAACTCTACCCTGCAGGCTCCTACGTGGGTGGGGTCAACCTGCATGGCTTGATGCTGGCCCAGCGTCTCACCTCCCTGGAGGAGGGGGGACTGGCCATGCTGGTCCCTAAGGTTCCTGTTGTTATAAGGGCCTCATCCCACACTCCTGCCATCCACGGGAAACCGAGACTTTGTCCCTCTGTGCGTGGAGCACCATTGCTTTTGCTTCTACTCTTGCAGAAGCTTAATTCGCCTTTTAGGTCCACTGGCTCCAGTGAAGGCCAAGCCCCGGCTCGGGCCCCTGGCTATCTGCTTCCACCTTTTATCTGTTTCCCTAAATGCCACTGGGTTGTCTTTATCATACTCTGTGTGAGTTCCAAAGATTAATAAAAAGCCACTTTGGAGGAGGGGAGGCCCCATTGAAGGAGGGGAGGCCCCACGGGGGGAGTGGAGAGTGGGTGTGGAAAGGAGGCTACGGTGACGCCAACCAGAGGGAGTCTGCAGAAAGGAGTGGACAGTTGGGGAATGTTCCAGAAGGAGAATAGACAGAAAGTGACAAGCACCGGCAGGCAGGCCCCAGGGGAAGGAGCATGGCCAGGGTGACTTTTAGACGTGAACCTCTAGAACAGTGATGCCTTTGATCAGAGCAGAGAGCTCGTGGGACGGACCAAGAGCCACGCCCTTGGCCCGTGGCTGGGACACAAAGACATGGGTCCTCAGAGTCTGGGAGAAGGTGGGTGTTCCGGCTGAAGCAAATGTCCACACCCCCAGTCTAGAGGCTCCTGTGAAGGGCTGACAGCTGGCGCTGGCTGTGGCATTTCTTTGGGCTCTGTGGATGTTTGTGGCTGAGCCAAGGGCGGGGGGTGCTGGAGAGCAGGAGCCTTGGGTGGCTGGAGCAGGGCGAGGCCCTGGCCCTGGGCTTCTGAATGGCTCTCACGACCCACAACCTTGACAGTGCTGCCTGTCATTTCTAGTGGGGTCTGCTGGGGCAAACCTGTGCCTGCCTGCTCACCCCCTGTCCTGACCCGCGTCCTGCCTGCCATCTGCCTCCGGGCTGGTGGGGGGTGGGGAGCTGGCCCTCGATTCCAGGGCATGGCTTGGGGACCACCAGCATCAGTCTGCCTGGGGAGCTTGTTAAAAAGGCAGCTGCAAGCCCAGTTCTTTGGGTTGAACTGAAATCTCTAATCTAGCGCCTGGGGGACTGTATTATTAACACATTATGCAAGGAATTACATTCATACTTTAATTGGAGAATCACTGGCACATGTTTGTATTTAAATTAATTTAAATAAGATTAAAATTTTAGTTCCTCAGTCATGGTAGCCTCAGCTCGAATGCTCCGTGGCTGCAGGAGGCTCTGCGAGCACGTACATCACGGCAGGCTGGTTGCGGCCCAGCGGACAACAGGGCCAGGCCAGCCCTCCAGACCCTCTGGCTTGGGGTTTCTGTCTTCATGGATGCATCACCATGGAATGAATGTTCTTTCCAATAGGGAGTGTCCACACCTCCTCAGGCTGGCTAATTCTCACAGCACAGTCAGCTCCATCGTGTGCTTTAGGGAGTCAGAATTGGTCCAGGAGCCACCTCTGCCCTTTGGTGAAGGGAAAAAGAAAGTTCTCCGAGCAGCGCTGCTGACTCACCGGACCCACGTGAGCTGCCTGGGGCTTGGGATCTTCCACCGAGACCAAACTCCTTCCCCTTTCAGCTGAAATCTCTCAGCCTTAGCATTTAGGAGTTTTCTAATTGGGCTAAATTTTATTTCCTGTGTAAGAACTAAATTCCCTTGAGCTTCCTGCTTCATCTCAGCCTTTGAAGTTACACGGACATTGGAAAAGGTCAGAACACCATTTTTAGAGGTTTTCTGGCTTAACTTGGAGGTGTCTACACGGGTTCCGATCAGCCTCCTCCCAGTGGGGCCAGCTGGAGCCTGGGGCATTCTTCCGGGTCCTCTTTACACTGACCAGGGTCTGAAACGGGCACTTGATAGGGGAGGGAATGTCCGTGTTTAACCGCGGCCCCCTGACTGCTCACGCTGCGTGCGTGCGGGCGTTGTGAGCTCCAGATAAAATCCTGCTGAGCCTCGGGGTTCCTCTGCAGGATGCTGCACCCCCTCCATTTCCGGGTGGGCTCTGGGCGTCGGCGTGACGTCTCTTCATCCCTGCGCGGGGTGTGGCCGGCAGCTACGTGTAGAGGCTGTGCAGAGGCTGTGCAGGTGCATTTGTGGCGTCTCCCCCTCCCCTGGTTGTGACACCCTCAGCAGAAAGGCCACGATGTGTATGTGACCTCTGACTCTTCGTTGGTCACTTAGGCTGTGTCATTAGGCCGTACGTGTCTGAAGGGTAAGGAAAAAGCATCAGGCTTTTCTGCCCTCCCGCCATGAGGATAGATGCGGGAACCCTGCGGTCCTGAACGCATGCCTGATGGCGGCACCTGGAGTGGGTGCACCTGGGCAGAGAGACTGAGTTTATAAGGCGGCGTCGCGGGGACGCCAGCAGAAGCCAAGAACGAATGGAAGCCGAGAGAAGAAGTAGAGAAGCAGAGAGAAGGCCAGAGAGCCAGAGAGAGTGAGGATTGGCTGGGGGCTGGGAGGACAGCCAGCCCCCCGGCCCCCCAGCACCCCTGCCTGCCGTGTACCTGGTAATCCCAATAAAAAGCCTGCAAAAGCCCCTGAGGGCTCCAGGACGTCTCCTTCACCCGGTCTGCTGGATCAGAAAACCTGCCCTGTGTCCATTCCTGCCTCTACGGTGTCGCTCTCCAAGAGCCTGAAAGACTGGGCTGTTGGATCGTTTGAGTCAGATGCCAGTTCCCCCACCTCGCGTCCGTGCCGTATCCAAGCCTCTGTTAATAGGTGGGCGCTCCCCGCCACACACTGTTCTGCTTTTGCTGTTGAACCTTGGACTCCTTGAGGCAAGCCAGTGGCTGGCCCGGAGCGTTCTCCCTGTGCTAGATTTTCCTGACCTCACCCATGGTGCTGCTGGCCCCCTCCCCTGGCCCAATGGCATCAGTGACCCTGGCGTTAGAGCTACAGTTTTGAGCAGATGCAGGGCCTGGGGTCTGGGCAGGACTCTCCTGTGCCACAGCAGGGCTCTGTGGCTTCTGCTTGTCTCCTTTTTGCGATGTCAGATTCCTCCCCGGGTTAGGTTCACCCTATGGCTCCCATTATGAAGCTCACCAGAGCCTTAATGTGCCAGGGTCGTGACCTTCAACAGTGAATGCCCAGGCCAGGTCTCTCTTGGGGGTCACAAAGGCTGGGGGTGCTAAATGTCGAGCCTGTTTTACAAAATAGGCTGATGGTTATGATTTGATGACCTTACCCCCCGCATTCTGTGAACACGTGTTCATCCAGAAGTCTGCTTTATTAACCGGGACCATAAATTAGAAAATTTGCTTAGAAAATTATTCAAAATGACTGCTTTTTCCAAAATAATTCTGCAAATAGGAATGTAATATAATTATTGATATAAGTGGCAGACTATTATTAATGGCTAATGCCCTGTCACAACCCAGAGATGATTCAAGGATGGTAAAAAGACACATCAGGGGTACAGAATCTCCCCCCCACACTAATGCTCCGCCTCTTACTCTGTTTTCAAGCCGCGATTCTAGCCCCCGCTGACAGCCGCTGGGCAGACTCCTGCTCGGGGATGTGGGATGTGAGCCTGGCGTTGCTTTACTTTTCTTTTTTTAAGAGCAAAGAAAATTCGTGTGGTCCTGGAGAGCAGCAGTGAAGCCGGGGGAAGGAAACACGAAATCTCTGGTGTTTGTAAGTTTGTGACTCAAGACAAACTCATGAAGGTCCCCGGGCCGCCCGCATCCATGGTCTGGGGGTAACAGTGCCTTCTCCGGTAGACGAGACGGCTTTCCAGGGGCACATTTCCACTCTCAGATGGCCTCGGTGATTTCCTGAGCTCGAATATGCGCCTACATCACCCAGAGGAAATCCTTGAACAAATCGCACTGGGAGAAATTACGCTTAGATCCAGACAAGGAATCGTGGCGCCCACGCTGCATTGAAGCCTCGCGGCCGGTTAGACAATCCCCGCAGCGCTGGTGCTCGCCACACCGGGCCTGCTCCGCCCCGAGCGTCCTTCTGCTGGCCGAGCTCTGTCCCCGACACATGAGCATTTGGGGGCGCCTCCCTGCACCCCGGGACAGCCTACTGGGAGACTTAACCCGCTGGCGTATCCTGAGGAGGATGCGGGTGCTGGGGGGAGCTCAGGGCCACACAGAGGAGCGTGGGGCGCCCACGCTGTGGGATGGAGACCCAGGGCAGGTCCAGCGGAGGAGGTCCTGGCATTTAACGGAAGCCGGGGCGCCTCTGACACACTGGCAGGGCATCACAACCTTAACATCCTGATCCTAAATGTTTTGACAATAATTTTAAAAACAAATATGGCGGTGGGACAAGGCTAGGGATGCTGATTTTGGGGTTTATTTTGATATCTGTTGAGATGGACCCTTCAGGGCAGACAGATAAGTCACTGTTTGGGGTTATTGTACCCACAAAGAGTGTTCTGGGGCAGGTTTGTTCCCCTCTTCCCCGGTGCCTGGGTAGGAATCCCAGCAGACTGGCAGGAGGCCCTATGACTGAAGTAGTTAGTTTCTTCCTCTGTATAATGGGAATGACGCCTTCCCGAGTTGGGTGGATTGAAATGTGGATTCTCACGGGCATTTTGCCCACTGTCTGGCCCAGGACAGTGGGGGGCCTCCACATCAATGCCTTTCTCTCTGTGATGGTGTCAGATGAACCCTCCTTGATTCCTGTTTGTTGACTGACCAGCCTGACCCCGCCAGCTCCCGACCTCGCTGGGCCCATTCCAGGCCCCAGGTCAGCCAGGCTCCCCTGCTTCCAGCCACGCCTTCTAGTGTCAGACCTCAGAAGTGGCTCACTGTGTAGGGGAACTGCAGTGGACACCCCAACCTCCATTTTTCATTGAATTTACTAGCCTGTCCTTCCAAGAAAGGGCCTTCACTGAGCTCGGCCACTGCTTCCCCCACTACCACGGCCCAGCGCCATTTCAATCCTTTTCATTTAAAAACAATTGTTAGGTGTTTTGTTTGCCCACCAAACTGTATTCTGAGGGCTCTGATACTCTTTCTAGCCTTCTGGGTCAGGTCGGTTGTCCTGGTTTAATTTTCAGAGGGGGCTGTGTTCCCTGGGTGAGGTCGGCGTGGGGTGCTCACCCTCTGACCCTGGTGCAGACAGTGCGGGGGGTCCCTGCAGACCTTTGTCAGGGAAAACGAAAGACATCAGGGTGTCAGGCTTGTCACGGCGTCCGGTGCTAGGCGTGTTCTCCCCGGTGAGCACGGCTGCCTCAGAAGGGAGCACACGCTGGACGACTTTCAAGTCAAGAAGAAATGTAATAAATAAATGAGTGACTTCTGGTCTTGTTATGGAGGCCAGCGCGTGACACCCCTTTCAGTAAACAAAACTTGGGAAAAGAGGGTTTTTGAGCCCTAGGAGCTTGTGAACTTGTTATTCAACTTTGTGAACTTGTTATTTTGCAGATTCGGTTGGTCCCTTCAATCTTTTTAAATCTGTTTTTAAAACTGTTCTTGCTCAGGGTCACATTGGTTTGGATACCCAAGAAGCTTGTTTATTTTACTGGGTAAGTTGGAAGCCCTGGGGCTGGAAATTGGAGAATCTTGCTGCAGCCGGGGCTGTGCTGGGAGAATCTAGGAAATGGCCTCTCAGCCTCGGTTTGATATCTGCAGAATGGGGGTCGCCGGATCACCCTGGGTGCTAGGCCTCACGTACTGCCATTCGCAAATGGCCGTGGCCTCACCTGGGCCTCCTCGGCCCCTTAAATCTTAGCAGGGGCAGCTGTTATTAATTCGGCCAAATGTCTGTCCAGCTACGCAGCGAGCATTGTGCAGACCGGGGCGGCCCTGGAGAACAAAGGAGACGTGGTCGGGCCCCCAGAAGGCTCCTAGCAGGTGTGAACAGCTGTCCAGACCCTGGCTGTGCTGGTGAGCATGGACAGAGATGGTGGGAAGGTGTGTGGGGTTAGGGCTAGGGGTTAGATTTAGGGTTAGGTGTAGGGGTAAGGGTTAGGTATAGGGTTAGGGGTTAGGGCTAGGGTTAGGGGTTAGGCTTAGGGGTTAGGGTTAGGGTGGCCACAGGCTGGTGCACAATGACCTGTAAGAGCTGGTGGATGAAGAGGCGGGCATGGCGGGCAGCTGGGCACCCACAGGCCCAGGTGGGGCAGGAGCTTGGGGCAGGAATGCCAGCGGGGGGTACCCAGCAGAACTGGGAGAACCGACTGGCAAAGACCAGACCCCCGCCAGCCTGTGACGTGTCTCGGATCCTCTCCCGCACATCCCAGGGAGCCACTGAGGCAGGAAGGAGGCAGGGACAGGTTGAAATCTGTGTTTTCAGTGCGACGCACTGACTCACCTAAAAGGAGGGGCCTCAGGAGTGGGTGTCAGGGGCCCCTGCAGCCGTGATCCAGGCCCACAGGAGAATCAGCAGCTGGGAGCAGGGGCTCACAGAGGCTGAGTGAGGGGGAGGAGCTTCAGAAATAATCAGGACAGAGCTCCCGAATCCCAAAGCATTCCGGAGCAGGTGAGGATGCAGAATCCAGAAAACTGCAGAGGACTCTGACAATGAGAAAAATTTCAGATAAAAAAACTGTGTGAGTTATGAGATGGGGGAAGCCACATTAAAAGAACAGCTCTTGCAGCACATTTTACATCGGTAACCAGATCACCAAAGTAAATTCTCTCGGTGTTTCCACAGTGTGTGTGTGAAAACGCAAACATAGGTACACGATAACCAAAGGTCTTTCTGGCACCTTCCATTATGAGGTTGAGAGGACCTTCCCTCACCTACCGCCCTCGCCCCTGTGTGTCCAGCCGGCCCCAGGCCCTGCCGTCCGGCTTGGCACCCCCAGGAACAGCCACCACTGTGAACGCCCCTCATTACACAGATGAAACGTAATAAATAAATTTGTGACTCTGGTCTTGTGATGGAGGCCAGCGCGTGACACCCCTTTCAGTAAACAAAACTCGGGAAAAGAGGGTTTTCGAGCCCTAGGAGCTTGTGAACTTGTTATTCAACTTTGTGAACTTGTTATTTTGCCTTTCCTGAGTCCCTGGAAGGGCCGGTTATTTTTATTCTAACCTGTGCATTTAGAGATTTTAGGCTTTAACTTTGTTCTCCCCGCTCTGAAAGGGGGACCGTCCTATTTCCTTGCCATCTGGGTTGATGGATGAAAGTTATTTCGTGAAGCGGTTGTGGTATTTTATATGCGGCATAATTCTTAGGCGATTACCACAGCAGGTCATATTTCCTCAATTTTTCTTTTATTATTGTGCAAAGAGTTTTATTTAAAGAGTCGGTATTTTATTTTTTTAAGTACCGTCTGGGAGCGCAGGCCCGCGGCCCCGGAGCAGGGCGGTGGGAACCACATTGGCAGATTCTCACGGCACCAAGCGGGTCTTCCTGCTTCTGATTCTCTTGGGCCAGCGACGTTGCTGACTCAGGGGACCTCCTTCCCCAAAAAGTGACGAAGCAGCTGAGGGCACACGTTGGCCCCAGAACTGCACTCAGTGAAGTGTTCTGGTGAGCAGACTGGGGTGGGCCCCCCCGAGCCTGGGTCCAGGACGCCTCATCGTGCATCACCAGCCCTGGCCTTCCCTGGAGCCCCGACTCCCTGTGCCTTGTACACACGTGTCCAGGGAGCGGGTGCCGGTCAGGACGGAGAACCGCCTGCCAGCATGTCCGCGGGAGTGTGGGCCCTCGGGGGGAGCAGGGCAGGTGGGGAGCACTCAGCAGCCAGCGGGTGGGCGAGTGTCCCGCAGAAGGTGGCTTGTGGCCGCCACTCTGGGGGGCAGAGGGGACTGGCTCAGTCTGGCTGCCGCTGGACTCAGACCTGCTGGGGTGGGCGGGCTCCTGTGCAGCACGCGACTGGCCCCGGGGCGGGGATGGGCACCAGGGGAAGAACTCGCCAGCCCCGCTCGGGAGGGGGCTGCAGCCACCCAGTGGCTATGTGGCCCGCGTCCAGCTGGGGCTTCTCGATGGCGCACGTCCCCCAAGCTCAGCTGCGTGAGCATGTCCTCGGGCCTGCCGTGGGATGTGCCGTTCCTGCCCCTGTCCACCGGCTGGCAACTGAGGCTTGACCGTATCTAATGATGGGGGCAGCGAGTCCCGGCACCACCAGGCCCCAGCGCTGCTCTGGGGGTGGGCCCCTGGCACGCAGCCGCGGGAGCCGACCTGACCAGCGGGGTTCCCCGGCGGCAGCGCCATCACCCGCCCCCTCACATGCACGCAGCCGGTTCGTGGCGAGTCCTACGTGGGCTGAGCTCGCTGGAAGAACAGCTTCCCCCAGAGAACAGGCCGGTGATAAGCGAGTATAAATCATGCTGAAGGGAGCGCGTCCTCCCCGTGAGTCATGAGGGCCGGGGCCGCGGGCGCGCAGATGGAAACCCTGGCTGCAGACCAGCCGTGAGGGCTGCGCCCCCTTCTCCCTGTCTCTCTCTCTCTGTCTCTGTCTCTCGCGCTCTCGCTTATTAAAAAATTGCAGTAAATGTCAACACTGCTCAGACGGCTTTTCCGTGCAGCCCCTGGCCCTGGCCGGAGGGGCGGGGAGGGCGGCGAGACAGGCCATCTCCAGCAGTGAGGCGGCGCGGAGCCGGCCGGCAGGCCCAAAGGGGCATCATCCCCGGGAGTCGCCGTCCTCCGCAGCCTGTCCCGACCTGGGACTCAGACACGCCGGGGGCCCACAGAGCCACCCTGCCCGCCCCGTCTGTCCCGTGGGCCAGGGCCATCAGCTGGGCAGCGGGCACTCGCTCCATCCTTGCCGGGCCCTGAACCCCTTCATGTGTCCATCTTCACCCGGGGGGCCACAGCCCCAGCACCCCCTCCATCGAGAGCTTTCTTTGATTGCAGGGCATGGAAAGACCCGCGATGTCTGCGGGAGGGCCCTGGGAGGGGCGGGGCTGGCCGAGGGAGAAAGTGCAGAGACGGGCTCGCCTGGGACACGGACAGGCCACCGGGGATCGGGGAGGGGCAGGGACAGTGCTCGGACCTAACCAGGACAGTCCCTGTGCCTCCTGAGTGTCTGAAAGGCCTGTTCAGTCATATCCCACCTCTCGGGCAAAGGAGCCATGTCTCTTAGTTGGGCGGGGAGCAGAGGGAGGCCGGAGTGTGGGGGAGGCAGTGTGAGGAGGAGGCAGGGGGTTGTGGTGCTGAATGGACACCCTGCGTGGAGAGCTCCTGGCCCTGGGCCAGCCACGCTGGAGGCACCGAGAGGTCAGCAGATGTGAGAACAACAGGGCGGTGGGTGCTGGGCAGCAGGGCAGTCCAGTCCCCATCGACCACGGCCACCAAGGGAAGAGACTCCACTGGGAGTCCACGTCCCACGGCGGGTCCCTCAGTGTCCCCCTCCGGCTGTGAAGCCACTACGCCGGAACCCTGTAGAAGTGGTGCTGCTGGGAAAAATACTCGAGGAGCTCTCCAGATTATTTCCTCACAACTGCATGTAATTCTACAGTGATTGCAGAAAAATTCAGTTAGAGAAAGAGAGAGAAACTAGTGATGACTTCAAAATCCCAAGAAGAAATTTTTGTCCCCACTCGGGACATTATTTTAATTTCTTACCCTTCAGAAATCATCAGGAAAATGCTGTTAAAAATGCAAGAATCTTGATGGACTGAAATTTGTTTATTAGGGGCCTCCCCGGTGGCACAGGGGTTAAAGACAGCGCTATCGAGCTATCACCAGCCACTGCAGCACAAGTTCGATCCCGGGCCACCAGGGAGCTACCCCATGGCACAGCAGACCTCTCCTGTCTCCCCGCTGCTCCCCTCTGCAGTGTGTTTCAGTAGATCTGCCTGTTCTGCTCCCCACTCTGTCTCTGGTGAGTCCTCTTATCCCCTCCCCCACACCTCTGGCCTGCACCCCAGCTCCTGTATGCATAAATAAAAAAATCTTTAAAAAATGTTGTTTATTAACATTTGAGACAAGCAAATGTCTCAGTAACAATGATAAAATAGCCAGGTCTGAGCTGCATAGTCCCTTTTTAATAACCCTCGCTGTGGGAGGTTTGCTGAGCTCCCCACACACTCGGCCCCAGCGGCGGGGGAGCTGTTTGCCCTCCAGCCTCACCTCCTGCACCGCCGTCTGTTAAGTCATGGGGGCCCCGGGAGTGTGGGCTGTGGGGGTTTGTTGGGGTCCCTGTTTGCACACTCTGGGGTGAGGCTTTGAAGAGCTTGCATTTGGGGAGGGGCCTTTGGCTGCTGCGGTCTCTCTGGGTGAGCCCAGCCCCCCTGGGGGGAGGCGGCACTGGCCACGCACCAGCTTCACGCATTCAGGCTTTCTCTCTCTAGTTCTTCTAACTAACGATCATTCGCTGTCGACCGGGCATCGGCCCCTGTGTAAGCAGAGTGGACACCACGCCCCAGGTTCTGACTTTAGGAAATTTGCAGCTAACCCAGCCGTGACGAGGGGGCGGTGGGCCGTGTCTGGGCACGTGGCGCAGTGCTGGGTGGTCCAAGAGCAGTTGTGTCGGCTGGAACCCGAGGGCCCTGCTGTGAGATGTGCTGTGGGCCGGCCCGCCCGGCCGTGGTCTCCCAAGCCTTCACGGAGTGACCGCCATCTCCCCTGCTGACTGTGCAACCCCCACCTAGTGCCATGTGGTGGCCTGGCAGGGAGCTGTGACTGTGGCCTGGACTCTACTGACCACTAGGTGTGGCCAGACCAGGAGGCGGCACTGATTAAATGATAAGAAGCTGTTTCCAGGCCCAGTGGGGACAAGACAGGGCATTTCGCCTAGAGGTGGCAGGACTCGGGACCACAGCACTGGTCTCTGGCAGACAGCATAATTGCTCCGTTTCCTCAGACTAAATGAGGGAGGGGTGGTGATCGTGGCCATGGGGGGCGCCGGAAGGAGACAGCTGGATGCCTGGGAAGTGCTCAGAACCAAGCCTTGCTCGTGAAGCATGCTCAGGAGCCGTCAAAAATGTGGAAATCGGGCCTCCCCAGTGGCGCAGCGGTTGAGCGCTGGGTTGCGAAGCTGCCCGCGGCCTCTGCAGCGCCGGTTCGATCCCCGGCTGCTCCCCGGCCACCGGAGGAGGGTCCCACATGGCGCGCAGACCTCTCCTGCCGCCCGCTGCTCCCCTCAGCAGTGTACTTCGGTCCTTCTGCCTGCTCTGCTCCCCGCTCTGGCTCTGGTGAATTCTCTCACCCTCCCGCGCTTCTGACTGTACCCAGTGCATGTATAAACAAAACAAACAAACAAATAAATAAATAAAAAAAAAAAAGCATGCCTCTATTAAAAAAAAAAAAATGTGGAAATCTCTTTCCATGTGTCCAGGCCGGGCTTCGGGCAGGATGACTGGCCACCAGCGTGGCGTGGACCAGTGGGTGCCATCAGGGAGCAGTGGAGAAAATGGGTTCGATTTTGAGGTGGTGGCTGCAAAAGATGGTGGAGCTGCCTGGGGTGGGGACTCCTGAGTGTGGGCACCCCAGGGTGATGTGGCAGTTGAGAGTCGGGGGAGCAGGAGAAAGGATGGAAATGGTGGTTCCAAGGTGCTCACCTGTATGTGGGGAGCTCTGGGGCAGGTGGGGAGAGGCTGGTTTGGTTCACATCTGAGTCCCAGCACCTACCTGGACTCAGCACCCAGGGTCTCAGCACCCAGGCACTTAGCTCCCAGGGACTCAGCACCCAGGGTCTCAGCACCAGGGTCTCAGCACTCAGGGTCTCAGCACCCAGGGACTCAGCTCCCAGGGACTCAGCACCCTGGGTCTCAGCACCCAGGGTCTCAGCACCCAGGGACTCAGCACCCAGGGACTCAGCACCCAGGGTCTCAACACCCAGGGACTCAGCTCCCAGGGACTCAGCACCCAGGGTCTCAGCACCCAGGGACTCAGCACCCAGGGTCTCAGCACCAGGGTCTCAGCACCCAGGGTCTCAGCACCCAGGGTCTCAACACCCAGGGTCTCAACACCCAGGGACTCAGCTCCCAGGGACTCAGCACCCAGGGTCTCAGCACCCAGGGACTCAGCACCCAGGGTCTCAGCACCAGGGTCTCAGCACCCAGGGTCTCAGCACCCAGGGACTCAGCTCCCAGGGACTCAGCACCCCGGGTCTCAGCACCCAGGGTCTCAGCACCCAGGGACTCAGCTCCCAGGGACTCAGCACCCTGGGTCTCAGCACCCAGGGTCTCAGCACCCAGGGTCTCAGCACCCAGGGACTCAGCACCCAGGGTCTCAACACCCAGGGACTCAGCTCCCAGGGACTCAGCACCCAGGGTCTCAGCACTGGCTCAAGCAGGCATTATTCTGAAGAGCATATGTGAACTGTGGCCTCTGGGTCTTCCCATAAGCCGGAGATCCAGAGGAGAGCTGAGAGGAGATGGTGTGGTCTGAAGCGGAATACACAGGGATGGGCTCTGGCCCCGGGGCTAGGGCCAGGGACAAAGACCCACTTCCCACACTTTCTCCTGCAATTTTCCACCAAGACCTACTGTCTTCGTGGCTCTGGGAGATCTTCCTGATCCTCAAGTCTTTGGTTTGAAAAAATGACCATGTTCAAAGAGCCACCGCTGAGTCACTGGCTCCTGTGGGGGCACAGGAAGCAGGCTTGGCTCTTAACTCTTGGGGTTTTGGTGAATGACAGCACAAGAGCAGCAGTGAAGCTGACCACGGCGTGCTGTGTCATCCGTCTGTTCCCACACCCTGACCGGAGAGGTATTTTTAGTCCCATGTTCATTATTCATGGTGGACATCATTGCTCGTACCAGAACTAGACACCAGCAAGCGTTCCTGGCTGGTGATCTAGTCTCAAGGTTGCAGCCCAGTCTCGTCTTAAATGATTCACTTTTTCATCAGTTCCTGAGGACTTGGCGCCAGAAAACACATCAGTTTCTCAGGACTCGTGGGGGCGCTGGGGTTTCCCCAGGGGTCTCTCTTGCCTAAATACCAAGCAGTGACTGTCTCTTGGTGAGAGCTCCCCGGTCTGCACGGCTGTGAGGTGGGAGTGGACTTGGTTCACAGTTCTGCTGCTGTGAAAGTCTTCTCATTGCTGCTTCAGTTGATAATGTGCTTGAGTGGAATCGGGGCTGTTTTGCCTAAGGAAAAGGGTGAGAAGAGTTAATATTATATATGAGGGTTTTATATGGTGTTATTTTAAAACCGGCTCCAAAGATGGCCATAAAGCAGGCCTTGATTCTCCCACTTCCTACCGTTCTGGCGCCGTGTCCAGCAAGGTGGGCTTGCGATTGAAGGTTTGAGGCTTGCCACAAAGAAGGTTTTCTTAGGCACCACTTTGGAGTTCTTTCCCAAAGAGAAATGATTTTATACAGTTTGGGACCATTTTCATTTAAATATCAAGTGACATTTCTTTCCTGTAAAATAATAATAATAGTAATAATAAAAGCTTAACTTTGTACCTGTGTGGGAGGCTGGATACTGGCAGTTTCCCTTGAGTTGTCCAGGGAACTTTCTCAGAGCTAGAACTATTAGACCCCAGATGTCCTATGACAGCCTCAAAATTTATTGGAGTTAAGCGATTACTCAACTTGGCATCAAGAAGTCAGTATCCCTGTAGGTGTCTCTTCATCCTTCTTGAAGTTTCCGAGAAAAGGGTCATCACTCTGTCCCTAGGGCCATTTTTTGCCCATATCTTATCTCCTGTTATCTTTTTCCATTGGTTCACGCACATCTCCACCATCACCTTTACCGAGTTCTTCCCGTCTACACTGCAGTCCCCACCCTGCCCCAGTTCAGGTAGGACCTTTCCTCCTCCTGTTACCCAGACAACTTTATCATCGTGTGTGCATTTAAATAAATCTGTTGGCAGATGTGCTTATATACTTGAGATAGGACATGCAGTGTCTTTCTTTTGAACCCCCTGTAGATTAATTGATAATAGTATATACCGGTTGAGCTCAACTTTGTGACATTTTCCTGCTGAAGGGACAGGGTTGTGCCCCTATTCATTGGCTTAACCAGTCCAAACTTGCCGCCCCACTACACAGTCAGCCGCAGTGTTCCAGAAAACCCTGGGCCCCTTCCCACACGTGCGTTCCTTATGCCTGCTCCCCGCCCTGCCTCTCTGGGGCCCGTGCTCCCTCCCCACCATCGCTGCCCTCCTCTCTCTCCCCACTCCCACAGTCTCTCTTCAGATCAGCCGGTGCCTGCTTGGGTGTGCTCTCCAGCTGTCTTTCACTATTTGCCTCATTTCCCAGAATTTTGAGTAAGCTGGACGAAAACAGAGGCCATGCTGGACAGTTTTGAATACCACCAGTGCTGGCTCCGTGGTCTGTACATAGTTGTACATCAAATGCTTGATGAGTTGTTTAGCTATCTTATACTTCACTTCCAAGTATTCAAGACCATCAGAGCCACGGTTTGAAGCTGAACCCTTGTGTTGTAATCACAGAGTTGCCAGAACATGAGTAGGAGTCTGGAAATGACTAGAATTTCAGCCACAGAAACCTTCTGCCCCCAGCCTGATCCAGTTGGTACTGTGCCCTTTGCCAGACTTTAACAGAGCTACAAATCTTTTGTCAAGTCATTTACTCTAGAAATTAAAAGTACTTATTCATAGAGGATAGTCATTGAGGTGGAGCCTTAATTTCCCCAATACAAATGTGTGCACCATGCCAGGGAGTGGGACACCTCCTAGCTCTGTAGAGCAGTTGTGAGCTGACTCCAGGACAGCAGAAGTTAGAAGTTCCTTCTGTGTGGCTGCTTCTCTAAAATGTCTAGATAGTTCTCTAAGAAGCAGGGTATTAGTTTTCTCCTAGTTGAATATCAGGTATCTGATACTTCTTTCATACCCCCTACAAAAGATAAAGTCAATAGAAATGAATGCACCCTGAAACTGAAAATTACATCCCAGGAATGTTTAATTTTGCTTGAAGGACCTCCTCAGATGTACATACATACACACACACATGCACACACGCATGCACATGCACACACACACACTTCACACAAACGTGTATGCACATACCCATGTGCTTGGATATATGTACATACATGGGCACACACAAATCGACAGTGAGGATAGTTTTGTTCTCTCCCTACAGGGAACCCAGCAAGTTAACATGATGCATGAGAAGATCTTAGCACACATGCTGACCCAAAAGAGAGCATAAATGGTGTTATCACAATTTCAGACCTTAAGCTATGCCACAAAGCTGTAATGATCAAAACAGCTTGGTACTGAAATGAAAAAACAGACTTATAGACAAATGGAATAGATTTGAGAGTCCAGAAATAAGCTCACACCTATATGAAATGTTAATCTGTGACAAAGGAGGCATGAATAGACACTGGAGGAAGGAAATCCTCTTCAGTCAATGGTGTGGAAAAACTGGAAAGCCACATGGAAAGAATGGAACTAGACCACTCTCTCACACCATACATGAAAATCACTTCAAAATGGATAAAAGACTTGGATATAAGATCTGAAACCATAACATACATATAAAAAAATGTACAAAACACTGACATAGGATTCAGAGATTTGTGGATTTTCCTTCAAAGGCAAGGAAAACAAAAGAGAATCAAACAATTGGAACTATATCAAACTGAGAAGCTCTGCAGAGTGAAAGAAACTGTCATTAAAACAAAAAGACACCGTATTAAGTAGGAGAAAATATTTTCACACCATAATTCAACAAGGGGCCAATATCCAAGATCTACTAAGAACCCCTGCAAGTCAACAAAAAGAAAACAAATAATCCAATCAAAATTGAGCAGAGCTCAATAGACACTTCTCCAAAGACATCCAGATGTCAACAGGCACATGGAAAAAATGTTCGTTTTCATTTATCATCAGGGAATGCAAATCAAAACCACAGCAAGATCCCACCTCATACCCGTGAGACTGGTTCACATCAAAAGGGCCGTAAATGACAAGTGCTGGCAAGAATGTGGAGGAAAAGGAACCTTCTGTTGGTGGTCCAGCCCCTGTGGAAAATAGTATGAAGGGTTCTCAAAATATCCCACCCCTTGGTATCTATCCAAAGAAGACAAAAACACTAATTTGAAGGGAAACGTGCACTCCTGTCTTCATTGCAGCACTGGATACAACAGCCAAGTTGTGGAAAGTACCTAAGTGCCCAAATCAGATAAGGGGGTCAGGAAGAGGCTGTATATATATATATATATATATATATATATATATATATATATATACACAAGGGAGTATTACTCAGCTGTTAAAAAGATGATGTCTTGTTATTTGCAAAACATGGATGGAGCAGAGGGACAATGCTGAGAGAAATCAGTCAGAAGGTGGAAGACAGATGCTGGTTGGTGTCACTGCTACGTGGAATATAAAGAAACAAAACAACGGGGCAGATAAAGCCAAACTACTGACAAACCCTAGAAATGTGACTGTAGAACTGAGACCACCAGGAGGAGAGTGGGAGCAGGAAGGGCACAGACACAGTGGGGAGCAAGCAAAAACATGGGGTGCTTTGGTGGTGGATGTGGTGCAGTGATAACCCCTGATGAGGAGGGATCCTATCCCTCCAAAACGCAGACAACATCGTAAACCACTGTTACCTCAGTAAAATAAATGCATATTAAGAAAAGAGTGTGGGGTGCAGAGTAAGAAGGCAACAAAGTGTCTGTGGGGCGACAGCTTCTCACTCAATATGTATCCCTAATACTGGTTTTACTTTGATGCTGCTTGAACATCCCAGAACCTGGCAGGGACCTTGGACAAGGACACAGCGGGGTCACCTGCACCCCTGGGACGGGTTCCGCAGCAAGAGGTGCCTGCAGCAGAGGGCAGCTGCACCAGCGAGGGCCAGGCCGGCCCCCGTCCAGACATCACGCCGCAGTCCCAGCTGCTCCGAGTGCACAGACAGCGGGACGGTGCCTGAGGGCTGGAGAGGGGTGCTGTCCGCGCCTCCCCGCGTGGGCCGTGGCGTCCTCGCTGGGGCTCGCTTATGCTTATCCAGCCCTTGGCGCCACAGCCCTGCCTGGGCCGCCTCCCTTTCAGGCACTGCTTCAGTGAGGGGGACAGAGCCCCGTGCCTCCCCCAGGTTATAAACGTCACATCATGGTCCGCGGGGATGTCAGGACCAGGCGTGAGAAGCAGGCCAGAGCTGCCGCCCTCCACGTGTGAGCCCAGGGCTGGAAGCTGGACTCAGGCTCGATCCTTCTGCCCAGTGCAGACATCCAGGGGCCCTAGCCCCGGCCTCGTTTGTCACTTATATGGAAAGCCATAGACGGCACGTCCCTCCCTGTTTCAACTCAAGTCACGCAGAACCCGTCTCCGCGTAGCCGGTGTCAGGGCGTGCAGGGGACGCGCTGCGGACAGCAAGGAGGCGCCCGGAATTGGCCGACTGCTGTGTTTGCACAGCCTCGGGAGGAGCCGCCTCACCTCCCACCCGCGCCGTGTCAGAACTGCTTACATTGTGCTTCGTTTTGCATCATTTTGCCTTGATTTTGAAAGTCTCTGGGGGATTTGGGGGAAAGTAAGCATGCCTGCTCAGTGTTCAGTGCAGAACCAGAAGGACAGGCCTCTCCCCGCTGAAGAACAGCCTTCCCAGTAAAAGTCAGATTTTATAAACTAGGTGAGCGCGGGGGTCCCTTGAAATGTCAAGGGTGTTTTAAAGTATGTTTTTACAACTTGACAGAGTCTGGGGAGAAAAGAAGCTTAAAACTAAAGTGTTAGGAGCTGCTGCCAATTGAAAATGAATCACAAATGAAGATAAATCACCCCTGAGCATAAAATGTGGAACAATGGGAAAATATTATCAGAATTGTAAAAATTTGATTTGCAAGCAACTTTGGAGAAACAGAGCTTTGCAAGCATAAATTGAAGTGGGCTGACCGACCCATGTCCGGGGACAGAAAGCAGCTGGCATTTGCAAACTCGTGTGTCAGGAGATGATTATTAGTTTTGGGGAAAAAATGCTCGGTTTCCGAAGTATACCTCAGCAGCCTTGCTTTGCCACGGAGGGGCCCGGGGGTTTTTATAGCAGGCACTGACAGCCAGGACACCGCCGAGGGTACCCCCAGAGCATTATAAGCACTACTCACAGAGTAGCCGCAGCTTTTCTTCATTCCCTGCACGCTGGGTCTCTCAGCCTTGCCTAACCTGAGGGCTGTTCTTTGCCCCTCTCCTCAGAACGCTCCTCATCTTGCCCCAGGCCACCCCCAGCGCCAGGGGATTCCCTTCACCCAGTCTTAGATTCTGCTCTTCCAGGATTTTCCCAGGTCTCCCCGGCAAGCAGAGGCCGCAGGAGCCACTTCCCGCCAGGACTCCGGGGTCCTGCAAACCGCAGAGGGGCCGTGGCAGAGGGGCCGGTGGCCGACAGACTGGCCAGGACTGAAGCCAGACATTGTGGCTCGGGTGCGGGTGCTGGCCATGCGCCGGGGGAGACCGTTTACTGGCTGACTCTCTTTAGAGGCAATTCCACTTCCTAGCTGTGATTTTCCCAGTGGGGGACTAGTTCATACAACGTGTAGCTCATTGTTTTATTTTTCACACTTAGGCTGATGCGACTGTACTTTTAAAAGGTGGTTTCTCACCACCCACCTCTTCAGCCGCCTCACCCGTTCTGCCTGCACTCCCTCTTCACCTCAGAAACCCCCACCAGTGTCCCCTGGGCCGTCAAGGATCTTGCCTTGTTGGCTTGTCCGCTGTGGGGACGCCCAGTGTGGGCTTTGTTTCCGTTCCCGGCTTTTCTGCGTGGTTCCCTCCAACTCTGTCCACTTTGCTGAAATGGCCACATTTTTACCTTTCCTTATGGCTGAATAATGTTCCCTTGTGTGGATAGACATGTGTTTGGATCCGGTCTTCTGTCTCTTTGTTGTAAATAGCGTCACAGTGAACATCACAGAGCAGGCCTTTCTTTCAGGCACAACGGCCCTGATCTTCGCACGGATGCCCATGGGAGCATGGCTGGGGCCCGTGATGGTCAAACTCACCATGTCCAAGTGGACAGGTCCCGTGGTTTTTAGTACATTTTTACATCGCAGCTCCTCGGAGAATATTTCAGTCATGCCCAAAGAAACCCCAAAGCTGGCCCCCATTTTCCTCGGTCCCTGATCCCGGTGAGCCTGAGCTCCCGTGTCTGTGGATTTGCCCATTCTGGTGCCCACCTGACAGGACGGCTCAGGGTGGGGCTTGTTATTATTTTGCTGAGGGCAGAGGGGGAGGCTACTCCAGCCACTATGTACATGTACTTCCATGTTTTCAGACTTCCTCCATATTGTAACATATGTCAGAATTTCATTCCTTTTGTGGCTGAATAATATTCCACTATGTGAATACTCCTTTTGTTCATCCATGCATTAATTTCGGAATGACATCTTCACGTCACTCTAAATTCTCTTCCACAGACTTTGGCATACATCCCAGCAAACCAAAAACATAATGTCTGTGACTTCCTTAGAAAGAAAGGGACCCCACTTTCTATTCCTATTAGAAAATTCTTAATATGTAATCAGATCATTCTGGAGGAAATGGCTGGTTCCCTTCAACCTCACAAGGTCCCAGATACCTAATACTGAGATCTGTAATAAAAAGTTACAACCCAGCGTTACATCATTCCTGAGATCCAACAGTGAAGAGTACTTTCCTAATTCTTCAAGATGACTCTTTTCCTCACAGAGAAACACAGAGCTAAATAAATGTATGTTTTTTAGACTGACTTTTGGAGATCCCTCCCCTGGCCTCGTAGCCACTCCTCTGAGAACGGGGAACTGACTGCTTCACCCGCACAAGGGCTGAGCTGCCCACTGCTCTGAAAGTCTCCAGTGATCCCCGGGGCTTGGTGGATGGAAATCCAGACACGGGGCTGCGTCAGCGTCATGGAGGGGGGCACTGCACGTCTCGTCATATCAAAGATTCTTCCTATAGGCACCTTCCCAGTTGGGCATGTAGAATAAGAGCTGCTGGAATTTCACTTCACCACCAGAAGACAAGCTATATCCTAGATCCGTGGAAATGGTGTTTTTTTTTTTTAATATAATTTTTATTTCTGTAGTTTTCACATCCTACAACATCGCTGAGTTGTCTGTACCTGCCACGCTTCTGGAATTGACTCAGCGTCACGTTCATGTACATAGTGGCTGGAGTAGCCTCCCCCTCTGCCCTCAGCAAAATAATAAGAGGTTGGCACAGTTCTTACTTCTTCATTTCGGTTGATTTCGGCTCCCCAGGGGCCTTGGTCTGTCTGTGTGAGCAACCTCACAGAACAGAACCCCGGGCCTAAATATTTTAGTCCCGAAACCTTCTCTTTTATCTCTTTGTCCATGAATAATTTATTTGTCTGCAGAGCCTCTGAAAGCAAATCCTCTTTATAAAAGAAGGGGGATGGAGAGTAAGAGCTGCTGAAATTTCAGCTTTTCGCCACCAGAAACCAAGCTGAGAGCTTGTGGCTCTTGGGGCAGGTGGGGGTGGCTATCTTTTATGAGATACTCACTAGAAAAAACAGCAACATGGATAATTAAGCATAATAGCCGCACGAAATCCTGTTCTAGAGATTACAGTCCATGTGTTTGTGTTAACTTCTAGAATGTTCTGTGTATTTTTGGGCTTAAAACTTAAACGCTCAGGATGTCTCTTAAGACAGCATGATAGCAAGTGTTTGGGGAAACCTCATTTTATACAACATGTATTCCTAAGATGGTATGAAAGTCGAGTTCTTACAAATAAAACCATTTTGATGGCTTTCTTAAAGGATTGTTGGGATGAATCTTTTGCGTCGCTAACAACTGTTCTTGCAGACCAGCAACAAACCAACAGAGAATTCCCAGCGCATCCTGATAGCCCGAGCACAGAATGAAATGGTGGGTTATCTATCTCTCATGGTCCAGAAAAGGAAACCTGGCAGTTTTAAAGAAAATCTGCAAATTAAACATTCCAAGCGGCTCTGGTTTAAAGGGTGCCGGGAAGCGTGTTCACAGGCGCAGCAGGAGTCGGGGGAGGAGCGGCTGGCTCTGGGGGAGTGCTGTCGAAAACCCCGCTCTGCTCATTCCCAGGGATAAGGACCTCCCTAGTGGCCTGGGGGTTAGGTCTCGGTGCTATCACTGCTACGGCCTGAGTTCGGCTAATGTGCAGGAGTAGACAAGTCACTGTGTCCAGGCCACCAAGAATTCCTTCCAAGTTGTATCTGACATTCTCATCACAATGGTTTAGCTGCTAAAATTTACCTGCAACCTTTTAAAATACCGTCTTTTGGGGCCTCCCCGGGGGCGCAGCGGTTGAGCGCTGAGTTGCGAAGCTGCCCGCAGCCTCTGCAGCGCCTGTTCGATCCCCGGCTGCTCCCCGGCCACCGGAGGAGGGTCCCACATGGCATGCAGACCTCTCCTGCCGCCCGCTGCTCCCCTCAGCAGTGTCCTTCAGTCCTTCTGCCTGCTCTGCTCCCCGCTCTGGCTCTGGTGAAGTCTCTCACCCTCCCGCGCTTCTGACTGTACCCAGTGCTTGTATAAATAAATAAATAAATCTTTAGAAAAATAAATAAATAAAATACCATCTTTTGCAACTTACACAAAGAAAGTACAAAGGGTTAATGACTATGTGGGAAACATCCCAGTTGTTTTATATTTAAATAAATGCATATTCAAATGAGGAGCTCTTGCTGGTGTGTTGGGTCTGCAAAGACCTTCTAGACTCCCAGTGCCGATGTTTCTGCTCAGAGATTAGCAATGTCCACACCCTTCACAGAGCAGTTTGACAATAAATACTAAGAAAATTAGACATGTTTATGCCCTTGGACTCAGCAGTTCCACATCAGGAATTTATTCTAAAGAAGGTGCTAATGTATTCCAAGGTATACTTGCAGCCTGGCTGTGATAGTCACTGAAGATATATTTACTGGAATGAACAAAGAGCCAGGGGCTGTGATGGGTGCCGGGAGGTAAAGGGAGAGGGCAGATGGGGCCAGCCTAGCCCTGCTTCCCTCCCTCCCCCTACACCCGGCAGCTGAGGAACAGACAGGTGAACTCTGACAGCCCATGCCAGGGGTGCTAGGGGCCTGGGAGCCCACGCAGCCATCACACACGCCTGCCCTGGGTCTGGGCAGTGCCCGGGCGGGCTTCCTGCAGGAAGCCATGTCTCCGCCAGGATGAGGAGGGTTGGTGAGAGTGGGTTACATGTAAAGGACAGTGGGAACCAGCCAGGCCAAGGATGTGGGCTGGCACGTCTGGGGGTGAAAGGGTTGTGGAGGGCACAGCTCTGGGTGCCATCCATGTGGAATATCGGGGTGCACACCAGGACCCCGGCCACAGAGGCCGTGCTTCACCCTTTAACAGCAAGAGCAAGAGAACAAAACCCACGTGAGGCTAAGAATCACGTTTCAGAGGGTTTACTTGCCTGGAGGACAAGGGGTGCCTGAGTCCCAGGTAGCACTGGAGAAGGGGGGGCTCCCAAGTAGAGGCAGGAAGGGGACAGAAGGGCCCAGGGAGGGGGAGACTACAAAAGACAAGGAAAAGCTATACCTGAAGTGCTCATTGACATCCCCTGGGTGTGTTACTTGCAGACTCGAGATGTCTTTGTAATTTTCTCTAATGTATATTACTTTCATAATCAAAAGATATCTTTAAAGTGATTACTTATGACAGCGTTAAAATGAAGAAATGTTTTACAGCTTCCAACCCAGTTATCCTTCTGCCTGCTGCACCCTTCAGAGGAGGGGGGCTCTACTGGAGGAGCCCCCAAATCGAGACTCCTGTGGAATCCAACTGGATTTGGATCCGGTTTCCACAGACCTTTTGTCAAAAGGGAAATGAACCTGCAGGTGAAATAATGCCCCCCACCCGTCTCTGTCCAGCCCAGGCTCTGCCTTTTGGGCATCACAGAAAGGCACTGGGATTTGTCCTTCTCCACCCACGGATTTTTTTCTTGCATCTGACAACCCTTATATGTGCTGCCAAGAAGATTTTTTGATGTTAAAAAATTCTATAAAAATCGCATCCCAAGTAATCGCTGGATTTACAAATAGATTGATTATGTCCTTGCAAAGAAAACAGCCTTTTTTATTTAAAGAACAGAGGTGGCTCCTACTCATGAGATCGTGCAGGGTGAGGGGCCGGGGGCCCTGGCCTGTCTCTCTTCTAGGTCACGACCCGTAGGCACAAAAGGGAGCATAAAGGCCACGTCCTCTTGGTGACCAGAAGGTGAAATGCCAGGAGGGGGGACAGGTGTGTGTCGTTCTTGTTTCATTTTGTGTGAAGTGGTCCCGTTTCCAGGGTGTTTAAAAAAAAAGCACCAGAAACTTGACTTCTATTATCTGGTTTCACTCTAGTATGAAATAGACTGCTAAGCAGGATGTTTTCCATTTAAGTATTTCTAAAAAAAAAAAAACCATGTGTTTAAAAAATATGACTAAACCTTCTTAGGATTTTATAAAAATTAAATCCTTCTATCTGAGCCCAACATTGTACACTTGACGCGCCTTTGTGAAAATCTGTTTCGCTTCTGTTCCTTTGGCTGCCGGGCCTCAATCTTTGGCTTGAATGAAATGATCTCTGGAATCATGCGTCGAAGGGAGGCTGCATCGGGGACGGTCTCAGGATGAACTTTAAAGTGTCCAGAGCTCTGAAATTCCAAGGTTAAGCTTTTATTAACAGCATGATTTGTGGGCATTTGGGGACATTCTTGAAGCTCTCAGTCACTGTTGGTTTGCAGTTTATCAGCAGGATGTGGTTTTTGTGGGGGACCTGGGTGTCGATGGGGTGCAAGCTTCCCGGTGGTCACTGGGGTGGTCAGTTAGGCGCCTCTCCCTGCATCTCAAGTGGGGACTGAGAATGGGGCGGGGCTGACGCTCCCTCTCCCCTGACTGGTGGAAGCGCCTCCCTCCCAGGCCCCAGGCCCTGACTTGGGGTGCCCTTGTACAAAGGCACCACCCTCTCCTCCCCGGGACCTCAGGGCTTGGAGGGGAGGAGGGGCAGCTTGCCCTCCCCATCCAGGGCCCTTCCTCCTGTCCTTCCTGCCTGCTTCCAGCTCTCTTTCGGCCTCATAACCGTATGGTGATTTGTGTGTCTCTGTCCTGTGTTTGCTTAGCCTGGTGAGGTTGTCGGGAATGATCTTGGGGCTCCTGGGTAGGAAGAAGAGAGGGTCCAAGTCCGAAGCATCCCATGTTGCCGAGAGACGACCACAGCCTGCGCCGTGCTCCCAGCCAGGCTTTGGGGATGCTGTGGAAAGGCAGATTCTGTTGTTGAAGGGCCTGGGGTGGGCCTGAGAATCTTCCCCACAAGCCCCCATGGGGAGTGCGTGCTGCCGGCCCCTGCTTTCCGTGGCAGAAGGTGCTTTGCCTGAGTCAGTGAGCAATCCGTGCGTGAGGCTGAACAAAGACCGGGCCCAACAAGTGCTTAATCACGTGCCTGGAGATGGTGACGAAAAGACGTGGTCATGCTGGTGATGGGGGGCTGGGGGGTGATGGTGACGCTGGCAGTGATGACGATGGTTGTGTTGGTGGTGCTGAGGGGTGCGGGTGGGGTGTTGGGGGTGATGGCGGCGCTGATGATGGTGCACAGGACGGCGGTGACGGTGCTGGTGGTGACGGCAGAAGAGCTGGTGACCATGTGCTCAAGGCCAGACGTGTCTGTCTTCATGGAAACATCACTGCTGACTGTTGCTATTTTTGGAGGCCAAGCATCCAGGAAAACCGAGAGCCGAGATTTGCTCCCGTCAAGGATGTGCTCGTGTTTCTACCCTGGAATCCGTGCAGTTTACAAAAGCAGCCCTTGTCCTCCAGACCACACGTTCCAGAGGCAGAAACTGAGTCGCCCTCGCTGCCCTGGGGCCTGGCCCCGGCACCAGGGCCCGGCAGGCAGTGGCCCCTGAATCGGCTGACTGCATTTTACGTCATTACTTCATTTACGACATTTACATTCAGCAAATGTGCCCCCTCCGTTTTTCTCATTTTCCCTTTCGACACGTCGGGGCGGGAGGGGGTAATTCTGTAATCCTGTTTCACAGATGCAGAAACTAAGTCCCGTCCAAGTTCACTCAGCAGATTGGGGCAGAGCCAGAATTCAGACTCAGATCTGTCGGCGTCTACACCCCAGCCCTTGACCTCAGGCGCCCATCCCGCTGTGATGACGCCAGGCCCCAGGGGCCCCTTCTCACACATGGCCAGCAGGCGGGAAGACCCCAGCGACCCGGCGGCCACGCCTCCTGCTCCCTCCGGCTCCCGTCCATGGCCTCGCCGCCCTCCCCAGGGCTCTGAGTCAGTCCCGCAGCGATGCGCAGGCAGGCGTCCAGGCCGAAGGAGCCGCGCCGGGCCCCGGGCCTCACACAGAGCTCATTGTCTCCTTGTCCGGCGTCTTCTCGACCCATCTGGAGCTCGTGTGAAGAACACGATCCGGTGCGTGGGCCTCTGCTGCCAGGCGCCCTGGGCCTGCAGCTGCTCCAGCCAGATGCCCGTCCCGCTGCCCAGCGAGGGTGCTCGGCCAAACCCCAGATGCCGGCTCAGGTTTCAGGAAGAACTTGCTCCACACCCCTGTTTCAGTTAAAGCCATGGAAAGCTCCATCTTCGCTGCATCTGGGGGTGGGACGGGTGGATACTGCAGGCCCGGACAGGGACCGCGTGCCCAGCTGCGCTTCCGGCTCGAGAGGAGCTTCGGGCCATGGGCGCGGGGCTGCTCTCACACAGCCCTCCGTGCCCGCGGGGTCCAGCTGAGGCGGTGTGTGCAGAAAAGCCAGCTGGTGTGGCCTGCTTTGTAGAGGGGGGCTTCTGTACCTGCGTCGGGGCTGGTCCCCACCTTCCTGGGGCCCTGGGGGCCCCGGTTGCCCCTCCCCAGCCCTCACTCCTTTCCTTTTGGGTTTTCTTCTTTTTTCCAGCCACTGTCCCTCCTCACACTCCTCCTGCTCTGAGGCCACGTTGACACCCCCCCCCCACACTTGAGGGGACCTCGATTCTTTTCTTGTACTCTGGGTGCTGTGCATTTGCAGGCTTAGTCCTGGGTGCTGCTCCCCACACAGCTCCCTTTAATTGTTCTTGGTCAAATTTGAGCTCTGGCCTTTTCAACGTGTTGTCTGGACAGCTGATGGGTCCTCACCTCGTTCATTCAAGGACATTTAAAGTGGAAGGTCGAGCTTCCTTTTACTGCATGTGGCTGTGCGGCCAAGACAGACACCCCGGGAATGTCTCTCACCCCCCAGGTAGGGTCGACGTGCTCAGGACTCACAACCTCCACTGATTTGCAAAAGCAAAAAGCATGGGACCGGGAGAGGCCTACATGTGACAACTACCTCCAAGTAGCCACATTTGAATCTGTGTCAGAGCTTGTCCTTCTGACTTGTCCGGAAGCAAGAACTGCTCGATCAAGTCCACCGGGTTACCTGGCAGGTGCTTGTCACAGGGCATCACCTCCCCAAGCTGCTCCCATGGGCTCTTGGAGACTGATAACTGCGCCTCGACAGGGAAAATGACAGAGGCACAGCGAAGACGGTCTTTTACTGGCACGCAGCCTCTGCAGAGGCCGGCCGGCCGCTTCCGGAGTCTGCGAGGAACAATTAGTAAGTACGAGAAATCAGCTGACGAAGGCTTTTCCCCTCGGCCCTGTGTGAAACGGTGGAATATTTCCCGTTGCAAGTCTGATTCCTCAAGAAATTGGAGTGTGGATGGAAAAGGCAGAGGGCTCTCAGGAGAGGGGGCGGCCGGAGGGGACGGCTGCCTTTTGATCTCCGGCCTCCTGCTCCAGGAGCGCCTGAGCACGCCGAGCCTCTGCCCTCACCAGCCTTTCCCGAGAGTGATGCCTCGCCCACAGAGCCTCTCTTCTGCGTGGTCAGAAAGTGGTGCGGGATGAGCTTTGGGCCAGTGTCCCCCAGAAGCTACTGTGGGGTGCCAGCCCAGTGCTGGGGCCGCTGGGGCCGCAGGAGGCACGTTGCAGGAGAGACATGGTCGCCTTGTGGTGGACACTCGCTGCGTAAGGGACATGCTCAGCTGCTCCTCCAGCCTCCCATGCATCTGCCTTGTCCCGGTCGGAGAGGCTAAGGGATCTGCCCAAGGACACACAGGAGGATGGGCCAGGCCTCGTGAACTGCCGAGGCCACGGACACAAACTGCCCTGGGGTGCAGCCTGTTTGTGGCGAGGATGCTGGGAGCAGAGCTCTCCCACTGCACATCCTCTGCAAACAGAAGGTTTATGCAGAAACCTGGACTATCCGGTCAGGGATCCTAGAGGCTAGAAACCACTGAGCTGTCTCTTTGTTTAAGGAATACGCCGCCACCCTCCGCATCATGCGGATGTTGACAGGTGCCGGCCTCACGGCTGGAAGGAGGCTGGACTCAGGTCGCTGAGACCCTGGGGAGACAATGCTCTGGAGGGGGCACGTCCTGAGGGCAGGGGGCCGTGCCCGGGTGGCCAGGACAAGAGGACTTCCCGAGCCCCAGCCTGGCCTCTGGTGCTGAGGGGCTGGGCCTGATCAGTGCCGTCCCGGCCAGCACAGGCATCCGGAAGGACGCCGCTGCTTGTCACATGATTCACGACAGCTTTGGGAACGAGGCGTCTCTTTACCTGATGGTTTTGTCGCCCTGGAGCTGCCCGCTTGCTCTTGGGGGATAGCAAGGGTACAAGGGAGGTTCCAGGGCCTCGAAGCTCTCACCTGCCCCTGCCCGGTCACAGGTGCCAGCTCCTCTCCCTCCTGGGTGGAGCAAGGAGCAGCAGCTGGCCGGCCAAGTGAGCAAGAAAAGGCAGATGGTGAAGAGTTTATTTTAGGTATTTTAACCTTGTCCACATGTTATAACATTATAAAAAGCGTGGAAACTGGCGCATATTAAAATCACCATAATCCAATAACTTCAGCATGATATTTGTGATTTTATATGCCCCTTTCGGAACGTGTGTGTGTGTGTGTGTGTGTGTGTGTGTTACATCATAATGTCAACACGACTTGCATCCTTCTTTGAAAACACCCCATGTGCCACATGCCCCAGCCTCCCTGCTGCAGGAGGCTCTAACCCCTGCGCCCTGGGCCCTCTGCCTGCATTGGCGCCACCCCCATTGCTAGGCCTCCAGGGCCTAGTTTACAGCCACCTGAGGGTGTGTGTGCCACGTCAGGGGCACGCGGGCCAGGGCAGGGGAGGTCCTGGGGTGTCCCTCAAATGGCCTTCCATGGGCCGCAGGAGGGTCCAAGCATTGTTCACTCCCAAAAGGGCAAGATCAGAATGTGCTCCGCAGCCCTGGGCCTGGTGGCTGCTGGACACACATATGCAGAGCCACTGCCTCCCCACTGAGGCGCTGACCACAGCCAAGGAGGCCAGGCTCTCTGGCGGGCACCGCAGGGCAGGGGCCTGGGTGCTGACAGGGGAGCAGTGGCTCTCAGCACCCACAGGGCTCATGTCCTTCCTGGCAGCACAGGCTCGTCAGGGTTTCACAACTGCAGTCTTCATAAGTGTGGGTCGGGCCATTAGCATCGTGGAGGAAGGAAAGAGGCTAAGGGTGGCCAAATGTGACAAAAACAAAGATGGGTATCCACTTAAAGCTGAATTCTAAAAAAGGAATACGCTTCTATTAATATGCCCCTGGTGTTGCATGAGACATATTGATGCTACAAAAGCACGCACTGGTTGTCTGAAAATCAAGCCTGACTGGGTGTTCAATATTTTGTCCAGCACCATGAACGTGCCCAGTGTCCTCGTTAGAGCTTCAAGGTCGTGGACGGTTACTCGTGCTGCTGACCACTGTTTCCTCGCAGGAAGTGTCCACACTGACTTTCAGAGACAGGGTTCAGTGCTGGGTGCTAGCAAGGACTCAACAGAGCGGCTACTGCTCCCCGCAGAAGGCGCCCCAGTCCTCGAGCACCTCCAGCGCCGCCTCGTGTCAGGTGGCCACAGAGGTGCGGCCCGTTTCCTCTGGAGGAGGGAGGCTCCCTGGGAGCGGTGGCCCCATGGCAGGTGCGTCCCCCAGACACCTGCACAGCCACGGTGCCCACGCAGGCTCCGAGACGTCCTGCGTGGCACAGGAAGGCACCTCTTACCACCGTGGCAAACTCCAGGATGACCCCACTCCTCTCTGCCCTGTGCGTCCACCTCACGTCCAGTTCCCAGGGGCCTCCTTTTGGCAAGCGTGGCCCGGGCTAGTCCCGCCTATTCTCTGACTCAACGCCGAACCCCGGCTCCTGTTTTCCCGACAGACTGGCAGTGTTTCCAGTGACCCGGCGCTGGCCGGTGTAAGCGACAGCACAGAGAACATTGAGAAGTATTGTTTCTAGCTGGGTGGAGTAAATACAGGGTCAAGCCGGTGACCGACGCGGATGGCTTAGCTGGCGTCACCGGACGACAGTCTCAGGAGCCCGAGGCCGCGTGGGCAGCGGCGTCTTCAGGCAACAGCCGTGTGTCCACTTCACCGACGCCTCGTGTTTGACTAAGATCATCCAACTGGAAGATTTCCCCAGCTCCTCGGAGCCATTAAATACGATATCACAGTCATCCTTACGGTTAGATTTATGGACATTCCTTTTCTCTGTAAAACACAGAGATTTTATAGCTCTGCAAATCTTAAAAAAAGAAAAAGAGAAAGACAGTTGGTATTTACGTTGCACAGCCCTATGGAGCGAGTATCTGTCTAGACAGCAAGTTCCCCGCTACGGGTACAGGAAGCGGGCACCAACGCCACCAGGCGGGTGAGGACACCAGAGCCTGACCCCAGAGACCCTCATTGTTGCTGCCTGACGTCAGCCGCACGGACCCTTTGGAGGCTTCCGGCCATGCACTTGCTTCTGTTTTTATCCATTTCACTCAAGGGCGGCCCCAGCTAGGCTGAGACATGTGGGTGGCACCATTGTGGAGGGAGGTACGTGGGTGCTGAGCTTTCTGAGCCCGGCAACCTCGTGTGGTCTCTGCACGGCTCACCTCACCTTCCTCCCTGCAGCTTGCACCACCGACAGGGGCCATTAAATTTGATGTTTGTTGCAAATTTCTATGCCACTGACTTTTCTCTGCAGCCCCCAAACCTCTCTGCAGATCTGAATTTAGCAGATGCCGTTCTCGCAGGAGACAGGTGCGGGCAGCACTTCCTCCCTTTGAGGGCCTTGTTGCTGGCGTCGGCTGTTGTGTTCAGTCCTGGGCTGGGCACAGGCACCATTGAGCAGTGGAGAAGCAGAGCCCCCGGGGCCAAGGGGCGAGGCCTCCAGCCAGGCAGCCCACCTGCAGCAGCCACCACCCTCCTGCCCGCAGACCAGGTCCTGGGGCTCCTTCCTGGTCACTCAGGCCTGGCCCTGCGGACACACCCAGGGGCCGCGAGACACAGGGCGCCTCTCAGCCGGGGCTCCCAGAGCCAGTATTTGGACTCTCTAGGCCCGACTCTCCCGCTGCCGCCAGCATGACCTGGAGCCTCCGCTCCCGTGTGTGAACGGAGATAACGGCAGCTCCGCCTGGGGCGGCCGCAGAGCTGGTGGGATGAGCCATCCAGGTCTGCCTGGGACCTTGGTTATGCCCATTGTCAGCAAACACTTCTCACAACACCCCTTTTTATTCACAAGGTGTCCCCATTTGGATTGTGATCACCCTAATTTACAGACACCCAACAACTGAATTTGCTTTGGTCCTTGATCGATGGTTATAATCATAACAGTGTCTGTTATTGCTAACGGCTCAGCAGGGCAGAATTACATAAACAAAAAAAATCCTCTTTTATATTCTGCTTCCATGCAATTAGAGACGCCTCATTTTTCCTATTAGATAATATTACAACTTATATTTCCTATTAGATAATATTATGATTTATGTGGATCCAAAAACGCACCGACTACCCGAGCATTTCCTGTCTTCCTGTGCTAGCTCTGTCTGAGCACACAGGGGGTTTGTTTTTCCTCCTGATTTCCCCCCAGTAATCGTTGCTGTCTTCTAGATAAACTTTCATAAACCGTTTCAAACGTCACCTGTATCCAGGACCTTCACTAGGTAACTGAAGTTTAAACTTCTGGAATCATCATTATGTAAGTCCATCTTATTCACCGTAAGATGGTCTTAATTGTGTTATAATTTTACTAATCAAGCTCCTCTCTTGCACAGAGGGTTTGTTTGCTGCTGTCCCCAAGTTTGAAAGTTGAGCAGCAAGGCAAGAGGGAGAAACAGAAAACTCCTTCGTTGTCACGTAGGCTTTCCAGTGAACCACGGTGCAGGGAAGGTTTAGGGCAAAGACACCAGGCCTGGAGGTGGGACCTGGAGGCATCTCCAGGTGGCCAGTAAAAACCTGGAATTCTCCCTCTCGTCCCAGGCAACGTCTCTGGTCTCTGCCAGGGTCACCCTGGCGGCCTGGCTGGATTCGGGGTGGGAGGAGGTCACCTCCCTGACCGACGCGGCTGGCTGGCCTTCTGATGAATGTCCAGCAACCCAAATGGTCAAAACCAAAGGCATCGTTTATAACGACAAGTCTGGAGTAACATTTGAAGCGGTGCGATACATCGCACATCACGGCAGAAGGAGAAGATTTATGATCTTGGAGGATAAGCCCTTTTCCTGGAGCTGCTCAGGCCTAACGGTTTCTTGAGGCTGAAACAAAAATGCTGTCAGAGCCGTGATTCATGTGGAGGCGCGGGTGGGATTCATCTCCAAGAGGCGAGAGAGAGCTTCCGGCTGGTAACAGTCGGGAAACAAATGTCTCGGCCTCGACAAGCTGACTCGAGCTTGTGTGGAGCCTGCTTTGAAATCTCCAGAGTGGGCCTTGCTTGCAGAAAGCGCCGCAGTGCCCAGCTCTGGCCCCCCTGCCCGGGGTGCACAAATAGCCTTCCAGGACAGACGGGTTGGAGCGAGGACCCAGCCCTTAGCAGGGCAGGTGAGACTCATCCACACAGCCGTCAGTGCCTCACCCCTGCAGAGGCACCCCAAGAGTAGGCCAAGGGCTCTGGGCTGCTGGGCTCCAGAGAGCTGGCTATTCCAGGGACCAAACTGGCCACGTGGCCGCTGTGCTAAGTGACGTGCAGGCTGCGCCATTGTCAGAACCACAGACAATGCGCCTGGAAACACGTTCCTGCAGACGCCCTGTTCTTTCATTTTGAGAAGTGCAGTGCTTTGTTTTATTAAGTAACAAATGCACATGGTAGAAAGAAACTCATTACAAGCTGGTGTTGTGAGTGCATCTTCTGACCTTCTGGAATGTTCTCTCAGCAGCCAGAGCTGTTTCCAGCCCCGCATCACAATCCCCGCGTACGTGAGCGCCTGTGTGCCGCTGAGAGTGCAGCGAGGCCTGGGTGATGTTCACTCTGTCCAGTACCGGCCTGGGTTTTAGAAATGTTCCCTCACAGAAACGCCTCCTGACACCCTGAGAGACAGGAGCTCTTACCTTTGCCCATTTTACAGGGGAGGCGGGCGAGACTGGCTCAGCCCCGCAGCTGGTGAAGGGCGGAGCCAGGCGGGCCGCAGTCTCAGGCCTTGGGAACGCGTCCTTGCCTGCCTGCTGCCCCGTGCGTCCCCTGGACACAGCTGCCCTTGGAGAGCTGCCAGGCCCGAGCCTGCTCTTCTGACCAACTTCTAATTGATGGGCCTTTTGGTTGTTTCCAGCCTTCTGATTTCATCTTTTTGAAGTGCTTTTAGGGGTCAACAAAAATTAAATTTTTGTGCTCACTTTGTTATTTTTGTTGTATTTTTTTTGGGGGGGGGGTTCTATTTCTTGTTTATCCTTGAAGAAAAATAGCACCAAAAGCCAAAACAAAACACCCACCACCAACCCTTCTGCCCCTTTCAATGTTTCTCCCACCCCCACCCTCTTCGTCTCTGGAAACCTCAGTTTGGTCATCAGAGTCCACTAGTTTGTTTTTATTTTGCTTTGTCAGTTCGTCCACTCTGTGTCCTTACATTACCGGCCCAGGTGGAATCGTCCAGTGTCTGTCCTGCCTTGTGTGCCCAGGCCTCTTCTCATCCAGTCCTCGCTGGGCACGCGGCCGCGTCCCCCGCTGGGCTGCTGTGGACTTGGACATAATGCCACACTCAGAAGCATGGTGCGTGTCATTTTTGGAGCTGATGGTTTTGTGGTCTTCAGATAGCTACGCCAGCGTAGGGTTGATGATCACGTGGTATTGCTATGTTTACTTTTTTAAGAAAGGTCCAGATCACTTTTCAAAGGGCCGCACCAACTTGCCACCCCCCGCTCTGCGTATGGGTTCCGACTTCTCGTGTCCTTGCCAAGGTTGCTGTTAGGAGTCTGCGTTACTTTCTTAAGAAACCATTTGTTACTAACCCTGGAATTCACCAACATTTAAAAAAAAAAAAAGAAACCTACTTTAATTTGCTTTTTCTGTGTCCAGGGACAGTCAAGGGTCAAGATGGCCCTGCTTTCAAGGGCAAACCAGCCAGAATCCAGGCAGGCGTGTGGCCCAGGAGAGCACAGGATGCTGTAGGAACCACATCCTGCCCTCTGCTTCCGTCCAATGCTTCCAGCATCCAGGGAGCTATTCAAAATATGGATTATAGACCATGACAATAATTTTTTTGGGTTGTGTGGAGATTGAATATTAAGAATAAACATTTGGTTTTATGTTGACGGGTAAGGCGGCCTGTGCATATTTTTGTATTTAGAACGTATTCTGTGACCCTCATAGGCACCTGCTTGAGTGTGTTTGGTGGGTGATTCACCTATTTCAAGGAGAAGCCGGCCATGTTACTTCCAAGGGCCTTTCGAAATAAGTGCTTAATTATCATTGATTTTTGTTCTGCCTATCCCCGCCCCGACACTTTCAATTCAGTATTGTTCAACAACCCCCCCGGCCACATCATCTGAGGGTTTCTGGAATGTCTTTATCTGCAATTCGACTCGTCACATCACAGACAATCTCAGACTGTCCAGTAAAAAAGACGACCTGTAGCAGCTCACTGTTTATAACCTGCCTTTGCCAGGACTTGTGTTTCCATATTTAGCATCGCTCTGGGCTTAGAACTTTTATTGAGCACCTAGTACCTGCGCGGCCTGGGCAGCATGCTGCCGAAAGATGTTGAGAAAATTTGAATCCTGCACAGTCTCGGGGGCTTTGAGGGGTGGGGGTGAGATCAGATATACAGCCTGAAAAAGATCCCTCGCGCAATCCTAGGAATCTACCAAACACCCCTCAGTTGCACGTGTTAAAAGGGATGGATTTCATGGCATGTGAATTAAAATTCAATAAAGCGATTGTTTAAGAAGTTCCCGGCAGCGTGAAGGCAGATGCATGGGAAGCAGATGGCGCGACCCATCTTTCTTGAGTATTTGGTTGTAACCAAGGAGAAGAATTCCACTGCCTACTGTTACAATGAAATTGAAAAAAGTAAATCTCTCCATAATCGAAGCTATTCTTATCTCAGCTCAGAGGAATCCAAATGCGCATGTTTAAGAGCAGCCCGTGTCCGTCTGCACCCTCCGTGGGCGTGCAGCGCGCCTGAGGTCCCGCGGTGCATGTGACGCCAAGGGTGAGGAAGGGGCTGGGTTGGCCCAAACAGGACGGAAGGGCGGAGGAAAGAGCTGTCGCTGAGCTCTCTGGGGCCCAGGTTCTGCCCCGTGCTTTCAGACGCTGCTCCCAGAAGATTCACATTTCATCCAAGTGTGCAGGCCTTGAGTTTTCAGAAGCCGGGCGGACAGATGTACGTTCAGAACTACACAAGCCTTTATTCCTCGCTCTGGATCAAGTGGCCCCCGTTTCGTCACATGGGAAATGGCGGCATCCTGGTCCCTAGGACACGTCTTTATTCTTTCAAAATTCTAATTAAAAACCCAAGTCGCATTGCTTTGCTACTGAGTGAATTCTCACATCTGTGTGGGGAGCTGTTTTGAAGTCTGAGCAGAAAAGAGGAAGAGATGCTCATTTGGAAAACAGTCTACGTCAACTCTTGGTCAAAAGCACGGCGCCCACCTGGGGGACACCGGGGGACACTGTGGGACATGCAGGGAGTCCAGGCGAGGCTGGCATCCTGGGGCTGGGAGCGCATGGAGCCCCTGGGCCAGCTGCTCGGGCTGTGGTTAAGCCCCAGGTGGCTGCTTCCATGCCTGGCGCCGGAGTTCTGCCTCATGCCCAGAATTCACAGGCCCCGGCCTCAGGACATGACGTGTGCGGGCTCATTCCAAGTGACAGAAAGTCCAACTCAAAGGGTGTCCCCAGCCCGCATGGTCACCCCGGCCTGTACTTGGACTTTGCAGGCTTCCTTGTCCCGGGGAAGCGAAGCTGGTGACTGGCAGGTCCAGAGTCACAGGGTCCATGGTTCCCCTTCTCACTCGCAGGCTCTGTGGCAGGGTCCGCAGAGGACCCGTCTCTAACCCTGGGGGGTCAGCTGGCCTGCAGGTTTGGGGAGTGTGCCTGACTCAGGTGCATCTCTACACCTGCCCATCCCCCTGTGCCCTGTGCCCCCCAATTGCCCTGTGAACATTGGAGAGGGAACACGGTTACAGCAAGTTGACGCATCCTTCCGTGAAGGGAGCGGTCACTTGGTGTCCCCGGGAGAGGCTTTCTCCCTGGCCAGGACGCCTTGAGGGCAGCCTCTCCATCTTTATGCCCTCTGTGGCATCTTTGCTGGCAACCTCGAGTGTGCCCCCTGCGGTTGCCCGAGCTTACAGTGTGGGCGCCCGGCACCCTCAGGGAAGTCCTTCCTACCAGACACCAGGTCTGAGAGTGGGAGAAGAGCAGTTGGCCAGGGGGATGCAGCGCAGGGCAGGAGGTGGGGAGCGCCGCCCTCGGGGCCCATCAGCGCAGGCGCGCCTGTCTGTGCGTCCGGCTCCCGTCCTCCCTGGATTCCTGATCTGCTTCGAGTGTCCAAGTCATCCCACACTCGGCCCAGCCCGGCTTCCGTTCTCCCTGCGCCTCCCCGAGGGAAATGTCCTTACTGTGCCACCCGGTCCGGGCGCCCTGCCTCTGCCGGGCCTCCTGGCACCCTGCCTGCGCCCGTCACCGGCCCCACCAGTCATGTCAGCACTCATCTCCCCTCCGCCTTCGCCATCCGGCTCACTTGTCCAGCCTTTCGGGGAGACTCGCCCCTGCATCTCGCCAGCCAGGAAGCCAGGACCCTCCGCGATGTCTGCCCCTCCTGCCCCCCGCCACCCTAGCCCCTCCTCTCACCCCACTGTGGACAGGACGTGAGGTCAGAGGCCGGGGACTCCCCCCACCCCGTGGCTGGCATGGGGGAGGGAGGAAGGGGCTGCTGCAGGGTGCTCATCCCTCTGGGCTGCGGCCTGGAAGATGACACCAGCCCTGTGTGTAAAGCACCCGCATGGCCTGGCGCAGAGCAGAGCCCCAGTCTCCCCACACCAAGTGTCTCTTCTAGAAGGAGGAATGGAGAGTGCTGGCAGCGGCCGAGGAGAGGGCCTTCCCCAAAGATCATTGACTCCCCAGGGTGGTGGGTGCCCAGCAGGACGACCAGCTGCAGGCCGAGCTGTCCTGGGTGCCCCCAAATCTGTCAGACCATGTCTTCTGCTGTCGAGCGCAATGCCCACGGCACTGGCGAGCTTAGTGAAGGAAGAGGACAGAGCTGCTTGTTTTAAAAATGTTTTCTCGCATTCTCTGCCGCTTACAGTCTAGCCAGTGTGACTAGGGAGCACTTGTTTGACTCAAAACCTTGAATAGCTGCTGCCAGGAAGAAGCTGAACCATCTGGATTATTTTGATCATCATGTGACCATTGCCACAGTCCCTGCCATTTGTATGACCTGACGGGGGCATTTGTCACGATCGAAGGCGCGATCGATCAGCGGTCACGACAGCGTGCCCCGTAAGCACTGCTGGCAGCTGGGTGCCCGCCAGCCACTTCCTCACTGTGAATTATCCTATGAATTTGAAGGATGGACTCTGCTTCCTTCGACAGGTTTTTCTTTCATGTCAAGACAAGAAAAAAATGGCACTCTTGATAAAGGAGATTTTATTCATTTTATCAGTTCGGAACAATTTACAAGTCCAGCAGAATTTTATAGAGGTGTCTAAAGAAATTTATAGCCAGGGATGCTACCGTAATAAAGATTTCAGAAGCTGCAGTATCTTTCTGCCCTCTTCGTCAAGGTGCGAGCAGGCTACGTTTTCTGAAAGTAGCCAGGAGAAGCAATTAAAGAGTGAAAACGTCACCTCCCAAGTTGATAGGAGTGGGGTTTGCTGCCAGAATCCCCGCTGTGAAGCGACGGGCTCTTGTCTTCAGAATCCAGACATTCCTTCCTCTCTCCTGCTCTGGTTTCTGACAGCAATATAATGAGTAATAGAAAAGTTTCATTAATTCTTGAAGAGAAATGTCCTGTCACTTGACAATTCTCAGAGAATATTCTTATGACGAGACGTTGACATGTAACTGAGCAAAAGCTTGTGTGTCTGGGCGAGGAGACATCGGCACCAAGAAAGCCAGGGAGGCAACGCGAGAGCAACCTCTTTCTCCTGCCCCTTCCCATGCGCGAGTTTCTGGATGAGCTCCAAGGACGTCTGCTCACCCCACTGGGCTTCACTGCCCTTCTCTGCAACCGTCTCCACTGCTGTTTGCACCAGCTGGCTTAGCCGGATCTGCCCGGTGCCCTGGCCGGAGCCGCTGGTTTCTTCCTCCATGTCCAGCTGTGGATTTGACCCCCATCAACATCTGACCTATTTCCTGTTGTCCAGTGTCCGAGTACTGAAGAGCAAAGGATACATCCTGCTCGCGCTTCCTCTTTATTGCAACGTCATGAACACACACCTGGACTCTGTGTCTGGCCTGTGCCCCACACCCATTGACTTGCTCTTGCACACAGTCACCCCGACCCACCCCAGCCCACCAAGGACCAGTGCCCGACGAGGCTAGAACCCCTTCAGAGCCAGCACGGCGGCTCACTCTGCGTGGGGGGCCGGTCACTCTGTGGAGGGGGCTGCCCTGTTCATCACAGGTAACTGAGCAGCCTCCCTGGCCCCTAATTTTAACAACCAGAAAATGTCTCCACACATTGCCCTCCCCTCTGGGATTGGGGGCAGGGGAAGGCAGCAGCGTCACCCGCATTGAGAACCAGTGGTTTAAAATTAGAACCTTTTATGGACGCTTCTTCAAGTCCTCCAGGGAATTCCCTCCCTTATCTCAGTCCACTGACAGAGTATTTCTTCCTCAGAGCAGCATAAGTTCCACGTCAAGAAACACAGAGCTTGTGAACCTACATAATCCCATACATAAAATGCAATTCTAGGAATAATAACTGTCTTTATTTAAAACATGCATTGCCAGGAAAAAATGACGGTGATCACTGAAATATGGTGGTTACTTGGAAGGCTTAGCAGTTCACCATTCTTCCTCGTTATCGTGTTAAAATGTGGAAGGGTTTCTGTATATTTTTGTCATCTTATCTTATATTCTGGAATTTAATCTCTAATTCCTGTGGGGTGATGGTAAAGAGATGAGTGCCGCGGGAATCTGGAGGAACGTTGGCCTTCAAGAGCCATTTCAGTAACGTGGTGGGCGTCTTGTTCGTATCAGGAAATCATCTAGAAGGATAGGAATTTTGAAAGTTTTACAAAAAGATCAGAGAGCCACGAGCGAAATGACAGCGCGGTAGCCGGTGGCCCTGTGACTCTGTTTAACTAGGATGGGAGCTGTCGTAGTTTATGTCCAATTTACCGCGGGCAGACACGGCCCAGACAAGCTCCCGGACGCCAGCGGCACTTCCCACCTGGGGGCGTGACGTCTGCTCCACCCCGCACGTGGAGCGTGGGCCTGCTCTGAGAACTGTCTCCTCCGTGAGCATGTGAACATGGTTTCACAGGAGCTCTCAGACTCCAGACGGAGTCGTGGTCATTGACGTAACGCGTGTTGTCAGGTGGGAAGAAGACGCTTGTGCATCAGCCCTTTTCTCAGAAGTTTGTCAGCTCTGCTCAGATCTGGGGGCCATGCAGCGTTGCCTTCGCTGACACGAGGTGCGAGGCCTCGCCCCTCATTCTTTCTCTCCCCCCGGTCTTCGCCCCGCCTTTGCAGCCCACCAGCACAAGCGTCCTCTGGAGCTGACTCTTAGTGTGTGTTCCAAAGCCTCGCTTGCCTCTCCCCGTCACAGGAGAGGTGCTGGTCTTCCAGAAGAAAGGAAACCCACTGACTCAGCCCATTTAGACCATAGCAGGAACTCTCCTGTGTTTATTTTTTTTCCATGTCGGTATTGACCAGATTATCTTTAATTATCTAGTATTTGATCTTAGTAGATAGCGATAAAGCATCTGTAATACGTTAAAAGTGTACTTTTGACAGCAGACAGTGGCTGTGTTTGTCAACATATGACACGAATATACATGTTCTTTTTTTATTTTTTGGTAACAACTCTTTAGAGATATGTTTTTATATGTCATATAATTGATACATTATACACACACCTTAATATTTTTAATATATTCACAAATGTTCTTGAAGTGGGAGGTGGTTTCTCTCTATTCACGTGATGTGGTGATGAGGTTAACTCCCTGGCTGAGGGTTCAGGAGTCAATGCTTTTACCTTAATGCTTTTTTGGAAAATGTTTTCAAAATTGAATTAGTGTGTCTTCCTAGGCCAGGTAGGAGAGCCCCAGCTGAGTGTGCTGTGCCGACCTGCTGATGTTTGGGGATGTCGGGTCTTGAAGCCTTTCAGGAGGTCACACTCGTGCGCAGAGGACGTACTTTTGAAAAGGGTCCGAGAGAAATTCGGTTTCTGTGCACTAGCTCTGTGCGCCAGTGGTCTTGGCTTCTGGAATGACCTTGCTTTCTCGGGATCCCTTTTTTCCCAGTAAAGAAAATTGAGCCACAACACAGTGTCAGAGTTTGCGGAGGCCCGGTTAGACCCGGCTTTGCTGTACTTGGGGTAATTTGTTTAGATTGTATGAGAAAAAGAGAGATTTCTCCAGACACATGGAGCCTTGCTGGGAAAGCAAGGTCACAGCCTTCCCACCCAGATTTTTAGACTCTGATGTGTTTTTGGGTTTTTTTGGTGTAATGTGGGTGAATGAGGGCTTTAGTGTCCGCTATTAGCATTTACTCAGATACTGGGGATGTTTTTGCTCATAAAACTGATCCTCTGGGGCCTCCCTGGTGGCGCAGCAGTTGAGCGCCTCACTGTGAAGCTGCCCGCAGCCTCTGCAGCACCGGTTCAATCCCAGCCAGCCGGTGAGTGTCCCACATGGCGCACAGACCTCTCCTGCCGCCCGCTGCTCCCCTCAGCAGTGCACTTCGTCAGTCTGCCTGTTCAGCTCCCCGCTCTGGCTCTGGTGAATTCTCTCACCCTCCCATGCTTCTGACTGTACTCAGTGCTTGTATAAATAAATAAATAAATCTTTAAAAAAATAATAATTAAAAAAAAAACAAAACTGATCCTCTGGTGACCAGACTATCTCAAATTTTACAAAGAATCGACACCAATAAAAAAGAATAGCCCCTGCTACCCCGACCAGCTTTGCACGTCCACGGATAGACACAGAGGGCCGGGCAGCAATGGACGGGCAGGGAAGTCAGGGGCTTTTCTGGGCCTGAGACAAGAGTGCCCAGCCTGGGCTCTGCCTATACTTGCAGAAAATGCGTAAGTTTGAACTTCACCCAGGGTGATGACAGGTCTGTCCCTGGAAAAGGACTCTCGGTGTGATGGTCAGGCCCTGTTAACAGGCGTGCTGACCATAAGTCGGTGTGCACTGAGCTGAGCTTCTAGAAACAGTGACATGTCAATGGGTGGAGGTGTCCCCTTGAGGTCAGATTTTGCACAGTCACTAACAGGAGATTAAATCTTTAGCCAGCCCCAGCCACGCGGGTCCTTGTGAGTAAACAAATTAAACTTAAGAGGAATGAAGGTGGCCCACAATAGAACTGTTGGACTGCTTTGTTTCTATATAGCCAGAATTCTTTTGGTTGCAAATGACAGAAACCAACTCAGTGCCCAGAGAGCAGGTCAAGGAGCTTTTGCTGCACAGAACCGGGAAGCAAGGGAGAGGTTGCTTCAGGCCTGGCTGGATCCAAGGGCTGAGCAGGTGATCAGGCCCTGTCTGCTCTGGGGCTCCTGCTATGAAGGACAAGAAGTCATCAGCACCCCAGACGCATGCACGGTCCACAGGGGCCGCTGGTGGAGCCTGCAGCCAAGCCTGGGCTGGTGTCTCCTCTGCTCACCTGCATCCCCCGTCGGCCCCTGAGCCCAGCACTGCGCCCGGAAATGGGTTCTTCTAGTCAAGCTTGATTTTCGTGACTGTGGATGGGGTTGGACTGCCTAATCTCCTTAAGAATAGGGGTTCACAGGAGTCCAGGTTTGTGTTATCAGTAGAAGGGGGGAAGATTAATGGAGAGAGGAAAAAGAAAGGCATGGTTAAAGCTGCAGTGCTGGACGTGTGGAATTAGAACCTGTATAAGATACAACCGCAAAGTGAGTCAGCAACACTTACTCAAAATCTGTACTGCAGAGGCTTTTGCCTGGGAAGTCCAGAAGGTGCCAGGTTCATAAGAACAGTTCCTGTTCCATGGGAGCTTGTGTCCTGGTGAATGCAGACATTCCTGGAGCTCCAGGGATTTGTGGAGGTGCAACCACACCAGCTCAGTGTTGGGCGCTGGACAGAGCATGTCCAGTCTCTGCCTCCACGGGGTGTTGGACTTCATGGGGTACCCCAAAGGGGGTAGGGGCAGGGCACTGGTCAGGGAGAAACCACAGGGCCCCACCCTCCCAGCCGTGTGTGTCAGACATGAACGTGTCCTGGGTGGGTCTTACCTCACCTAGCGGTCCTCCGGGGCGGCCTGGCTAGCTCACTACATTCACCACTGTGCTTTGGGGCGGCCACTCTGGGCATCCCACCTGCACCCAACAGTGTCTAACTTACCAAAAAACAAAACAAAACAAAAGGCTGGATTCCAGGGACTACGGGTTCAGCACTACCTGGGGCCCTCAGTACAGCGGGGTGCAGTCTCACAAGAGCCTCAGGATCCTTGCACACCTGGAGTTTAGGAGCTTCTGATCTAGGTCATTGGCCAGCAAACAAGGATCCCTGGGCCAAAGCCACCTGCAGTTATAAATAAAGTTTTATTGACACAGCCACGCCCGTTCACTTATAGATTGTCTGTGGCTGCTCTGCCACCCCCGGGTAGTTGGGCACACCTGACAGACTGTGCCTGAAATGTTTGCTATCTGGCCCTTGACAGAAAAGATCTGCTGACCCTGTTCCATTAGGCACATGAACTAGGGAGCAAGGAAGGCCAGCTTCACGGGTGTCAGGCTGCTTGGCCCCAGGGGACCCCGTGGGCTTCAGTGCTCTGCTGTCTCTGTCCTGAAAGTCTTAATAACGTCCAGGCAAGTAGCCCCACGCTGTCCTTGCTCTGGGACGCCGCAGGCTGTGTAGCTGGTCCTTCTAAGAAGCAAATAATCATAAAAGCCTAGTGCATCTCAGTCCAGGATGCAGGAGAGGGTGACTTGTCTGGCCTCAAGCGTCAGGCGAGATTGGCCACTGGCTAAACATTGAGGGACGAGAGGCGTCTCCAGAGGCTCCACCCCTGATGACAGGACTTGAGGCTGGTGGAGCTTTCCCAAGGGAGGGCTGGAGCCCCCAGCCCAAGAGGCCTCTTGGAAACCACCCTCAGATGTCTGCTGGGGGGGGGAGAGGGTATCTCTGGGCTCTCCTCTCAGGCAGTGCCGCAGTTCCAAATGCCACCTCTTCACCCAACACGTCTAACAATTTAAAAAAAGGTGATTGGGTGTCAGGAGCTAGAAGCTCAAGCCTTTTCAGCCTCCACAGTGGGAGGAAGAAGCTGGGACACCGGCTGGAGGGACAGCCGAGCCTCCATGCGCCGGGGCAGCTTCCCCAGCAGAGACCTCGCTGCAGGGGCCCTCGCTCCCGAGGGCATCGACAAGGCGGCTCGGGTCCCAGGAACAAGTCTGAGTTACTCCACTTTCCCAAGAACGCCTCTCCCACGGAAAGGAAGGCTGGTCAGGAGACAGAGGCTCCCCAGAGAGGCCTGGGGGTTCCACACAGGGGTAACCCCACCCCCCAACCAGCAAACGTGACCACACGTTCAGGGGAATCCGTGGGAGTTGAGAGGAAACTGCAGCTGGGAAAAGAGCTGGTCAGATCCTGTCAGGGAAGTGCAGGATATTCAGGGTGTGTTTGTGAAAACGGGTTTCTTATCTAGGAACTGGATGGTTCTTCGGTAAAGTGGTATTTGATGCTTCGGTAGGTTCAGCCGGAATCATTTTTCTCACTGACTTCTGTGTTTCTGCAGGGCTGTGCTTCTCTGTTCAAAAAAGAACGTCTGAAATCTGCAAAACATAATTTTTCTTGGCTGAAGCACCTACATTCCATACAGGAATTCCACTATACTTGCTTTTTATAAAATAAAGTTAAAACGTCTGTTGCAGTATTTACCTTAAAGATGATTTTAGTTACAATTGAGCAGAGGTATTTTCTTTCTCCCTCAAAAACGGTAATTCTTTTGAATGGATGTCGGTGGACTGGCTGGTAACATTAATATACATATCAAAGAAAGAATGTTCCAATTCCTTATAGAAAATCACCACTGTGACTCCTAAGATTAAATAAAATTCAAACGCCTGTTTGCACCACATAAACGTTCGGCTTAGAAATAAGGGTTTTGCGTGGTTTTGTTTGTCGTATTAACAACTTGCCTGTCTGAGCTCCGCACTTCTGTTCCCCTTGCTAACTTCTCGCCTGATTAAAATCAGGTGCTCTGGAAAATCTGACCTTTAGCAAAGAGATCTAGTGAAAGATGTCCCAGGGAAAGATCTGTCTGGGATGACTTGGTCAAGGGAGCAGCAGGAACCAGCAGAAAAGCGTTCACATTATTCCCCTGGAGCTGACCATCAGCAACAATGGGAAATAGAGAAAGTTCTGGAAGGGAGGTGTGGTCTTCTTGTTAGTAGCTTGAGGATTGACTCTGTTTGACCTTCGGAAAAATAGCACATCAGAGACAGGCGTGTGGGGGACCTCATAGGTCAGGAACCATTGAGTTCTGTGGACACTCCGTGGCGATGGACATTCTGTTGAAGCAACGTGCCCTTCGCCTCTCGGTCCCAGTCAAATTACACGTTGTGAGCGGCTGGTATTTTCAGTTGACGGTTTTGCTTTCGAGTTCAACTACAATTTTACTTTCATTGTCATCTTGAATCTATAATTTTGAGAGAAAGTTTTTAAAAATACCTTCTCTCCACTCTAGCAATTATTCTGACTGGAAAGTGACCTTTATTTTCTTATGGTTAAAAAAGAGAGAGCGAGAAGAAGGAAACCCTTGGAGGAGGGGGAGCGGGCCATGCCCTAGTATTACAGGGTGGGACACATCCAGATGAAAAGGGACGGTTCTCAGACTCCATGGTGTCATTAGTGTAGGCAAAATTACAGCCCCGTGAATTTAAGGGTGGCCCAAAAGAGGTAAAAGTGGTGATGATCAGATAGGCCGAAATCTGGAATCAATTAACTGAAAACAAATTAAGCTACGATTATGGCATGCCTTGTTTATTTTTCTAAAGATCTTGACATAAGCCAGAAGATCTCCACGGGCACTCATGGCTTAGACCCTTGTGAGCTGTTTTCTGCACATGGGGTGGGTCTCCAGCTACATCAGGGCGGCCTCCGGTGCTCACCCACCATGTAGAAGTCCACTTGTCCACTACAAATGCAGAGGCCACCTGCCGTCCTTCATCAGACGTCCCCTGTGTGAACTGCACCATGGCTAAGCCAGCACCAAGCGGTCTCTGCCCAGGGCCCCAGGCCAACCCCACAATTAGGGCTGCAGCCCCCAGATCACCAGTAGTTCCCTCTCCTTTCCTCCAGAGAGCTGCAGAGTCAGCTGTTTGACCCAAACGCCTGCTTTAATCACATCGTCCCTGCCTGTGTTTGTCGGCAGAGCTTCAGTTACCGTTTCAAGATCAAGTACCATCTCAATCAGCTAGAGAGAGGGCGGCAGACAGATTCGAAGAATTCCTTCTCCTGTCCATGAACAAGGGATATTGCTGACATGGAGGGAAACTTTACAGTATTTTTGTATTATTTTATTTGTAAGTTCAAATATTTTCCTCTGATTTAATAAAAAGAAACTCACAATGTCTGCGAATGAGAACTCGGTGTGTCCGTCACGTGACCAGGACACACGTTACCCTGGTTCCTGACGAGGCTGTCCCGGCTTCCTGTCAGGGCCAAGAGACGCGTGTCACCGATCGCAGCCCGTGAGCAGGTTTCCGAGGTGAAGGAGAGTGTCCGTGGTGGGAGGTGGGCATCAGGGTGGACAGGACTCATGTGCACCCTTCCTGCCCCCCATGGTCATGATCCCTGGTGCCAACGTGGAAGCCAGAGGGCCTGGTCACGTGACAGCTGGTCATGAAGGGGTGTCATTCGGGAGACTGGCAGGCGCCTCGTACCTGGAGGACTCGTGTCCAGGCAGCTGTGGCCTCGGGGGACCATGCAGGGTGCTTGGGGACTGCAGTGCTTGGAGAGTTGCCTTTCCTGCCTCTCCTCATGACAGCTGCTAGGTCTTTGAAATCACTTTTTCTTACATTGTTTGGACCCTCGTGAGAATGGCCCCAACCCCAGCCTTCCCGAGGCGAGCCTGAGAGCAGCGGGCCCCTCAGCCTGCTGAGGAGTCGTGCAGCCCCTGAGCGTTATTCCTGCGGCAGGAGAGCTCCCGAGAGGAGGAAGGAAGACTCCGGAATCTCGGGGTCGGCTCCCCTCCAGCCTGCGCCCTTGACTCTGGGATACCAGACCCGTGGCCAGACTAGGACGTCCTTTTGCTATATTGGCAAAGCCATTTCTTCCCCTCTTGAAAAGCTTCTCTTCCCACCACAGCTGGGAGTTTCGAATGTGAATACATCACCAGGAATTTGGCAGTAACAGTATATTCATAAATATACATGAAATGTGGTGGGGTTTAAAGAAAAATAGGATGGAGAGAGCACAGTGTCGGGTTGAAGCCCAGGTGGACCTTGAGACGAAAAATGGGTTTGTTTCTAACTGGCTGTTCATTGCTTTGCAAGGACGGATGCCAGGCGCCCGGCCCTCACTGGCAGCCTGGGCAGAGACCCCGGGCACCCACGGCCCGGGGAGGGGGGGGCAGGGAGGAGACTGGGCTGGGGGCCTCCTGGTCTTCAGGCCTGGAAATGGCAGCGACAGGATGAACGTCCGTCCACGGGCTGAGCACATTTCTCCTCCGCAGACCAGATGGCAAACATTTCCCCGCCAGAGCAAGGCGCAGCGTCTGCCCCTGGGGCTCCTTCTCAGAGGCGGAGCTCGGTGGCCCCGTGGCCCTCACCCTGGCTGTGTACATGGTGCCCTCTGACACTCCCTCACCCCTGCTTGCCAGTGCCAAGGTGGAGATTAAAGCTTTGAAATGCGTCTGCTGATTCTGGACATGAGGGGGCATCGGCGGGGTGGCTCCGCCCTCTCTGCGCCCCCCGCCCCCGTCTGCAGATCTGTGGCCAGGGGCTGAGGGAAGGGCCGCAGGGGCCCCCCTCGAGCTCCTGGGCTTGATTCAGAGCTGGCCAAGCCGGTGCAGGGGACGCTGCTTTCGCGTCTGCTGCTGCGAATCCGGATGTCCGTTCCGAGTGTGGGTGTGTGAGCCCGGCGCCCCGCGGGCCCCCTCGGCGGTCTTGCTTCTCCAGTTGCGTCCTCCCTGCCTCCCCGGAGACGCCCCACTGCTGCGGCCTCTCCTAGTAACTCCTGCCACACACATTCCTCCCTCCAGCCCCCAAGTGTGCGGGTGTCCCCCTTTCTGGAGCTCTGGCTCTGGCTCTTCCACTCTCTGGAAATGGCCACTTCCAAGCAGCGGCTGCCTCACGCCGCTCCCGCCCAGGCGAGCCCTTCCTCCTCACAAGTGGCCCTTTCTCTGGCCTCCACCTTCTGCAAGTCCATGCCCTGGTCTCGCCCTGGGCCAGCAGGCCCCTGCCCTGCACATCGGCTCTCCCGGCCTCTACTCACAGCCCTCGGGGCCTCGTCCTGTGCTGGGACCCCGGTGGCTCGCCAGGGGCCAAGTGTCCCGCCCCGGGGCCCCTGGGAAAGCTCGACTCTGCCACCTGCCATGCCCATGGCCCCAGGGGCATTTGTCTCCTTTGCCCTCCTGCAGCTGACCCGACCTGCCTGCCCGCCCAGTTGCCATGGCGCCCATGATGCCCTGGGACCTGTGCTTCTGCTGTGAGCCTGCCCAGGTGTGGAGGGTGCGGATGTCTCGGCTCCCTCCTGCCTGCGGGCCCTTCTCAGGCTCCTTGGTCTCTATGCCTGGGGTGCTGGGTGTGCCAGCCTCCCCTGGGGGCTCCTGAGACCACCCACTGACACTTGTGATGCTTTCGCTGCTCCTCTCCAGATGCCCGGTTGACTGTGCTCCCCCTTCCAACCCGGCAGGGCAACACCCGCAGCCCAGGCTGCTCCTCCGTACCCCTGACCCCAGCGTCCAAGCCCTCCTCTTCCCTGCCTCTGGCCCAGCCCACATCGAGTCTGCACACATGCCACGTCCCCCCAGCCGAGCCCCCCTGGGTCCTGAGGGGCCCCCCTGAGGGGTCCCCCTGAGATGTCAGCACATGCATCACCTCCTCAGGAAAATAACCACCTCTTCTTTTGACACTAAGTGAATTCTTTGTGACTTTCCTTTGACCTTTATGTTAGTTTTTTATAAAATTAAAGTCTTCCCTGTTTAAAGAAATTTTATAAAAAGCAAGAGATGCTTTTGACAGAAAATGCAGAGTAAACAAGCAAAGCTTCGACTCCCCGTGACCGCACCCGCCAGGAGCTGGTCACGATGGAGTCCTAGTCCCACAGCTGTGGCTCTCGGCCACACTCTCCTCGGAGCGCACGTGCGTGACGCTCGGTGGCTGCTGGACTGCTGCGTCACGTCCACGCTGTCCGTCAAGGGCAGGTCTTTGTCCCACATCCCTCCAGATGGAGAAAGGGCCCCATGGGTGTTGCACCCTCAGCCGGTCAGTCTGTGCGCTCATCGACACGCTCAGAATAGCACAAGCACAGCCCTGCTGTGATGTCTGTGCAGGGTCCACGCGGCTGCTGATGGGGGCGAGCAGGTTGTAGTGTCGGGATGAAGAAGGAGATGAGGGCGCGGCAGTACCTGGCTCCTCGCGTCCTTCGGGGCAACGAAACTGTAATGTTACAGGGTCTTTTCTCCCGGCAGAATCCCCGTAGGGATCAGTCCTCTCGGGGGCAACATCTGCTTTCACAAAATCCAGCCCCTAATCAATAGCAGCTAGTGAATCAGCCCAAATAGCATGATCGGAAAGAAGGGAAGCGAGTTTTTCTGCAAAGGACTGGATATTTAATATCTTAGGTGTGCAGGCCGTGCCTCCCCGGGGCACCAGGCCCCACGGGAGGGGGTGTTCTTGTAGTCCAGCCTGAACGCGCCCAACCTCGGCCAGCTGGCCGACAGGGGCGCTGGTTCTGCTTGGAAGGCACGCGGTCTAAGCTTTCTGTCGTATTTCCAAGTTCTGGTTCATTTCTCTTAGCAATTTCATGGATTCCCATCTCCTAGACACCAGTTCCCAAGAGCATATCATTTCTAAATAAAGTAGTAAAAATAAAATAATAAACATGTCCTAGACATCCAAGAATGTTTAAGATCGATGCGTAGTCGATACAGATCCGTGACTCTCTGAAGGTGCTGACCTGGGCTCGGAACCCAGGCGCTCAGCCTCCTGCCGACACAGCCTTCCAGGACAGAATTTCTTGGGTGACGTTTGAGATCTGACTGTGCTCTTCTGGCGAACGAAGCTGAAGGTTTCCATACGCTTCTGTAACTAGCCCTTATGCACAGGGTATATTATCCGAACCAGCGCAGGAGCAGATTCCCGGTTACATTTTTTTTGGGCTCTCCACAGCAGCGATTTTGTCTCCCCAAGCCCACATTATTCCGTGAGGGTGATGGACGTTGTCCTTGGATCGAGTTCATTCATTCTGCGGAGCTCTGGGGTACGACCCCGGGTGAATCCGATGTTGTTTGGGAGAAGCACACCAGGCGAAGGCTTCCACGGTCATGTCAGATAACGCTGGATGACTCAAGTCAACTCCAGCATCGCTTAGACTCGGAGACTCTTCTCCGCGTGGGGGACAATGCTGCCTCGACCCGTGTCTGTCCCAAACCAGCTCCTCACTCAATGGCGAGGTGGGCGCTCCCACGTCTCTGTCTTTGATTAGTCTCCGAAAGCATAGGTCTTCCTCTATGGTGTCAACCCCGTGGGCTGGCGGCATCCAGAAAGCAGGGAGCGCAGCCGCCAGTGGTCACCGGCTCCGGCATCTTGTTGCTTCCCCCCAGGCTTTAAATCCCTTGAGGCGGAGCCTGCCTGCCCCCGGCTGTTCCTGGCCTTGTAGAGGGAGCTAGAAGGAGCTAGAAGGAAGGAAGGCCAGAACCATCCACTGAAATGCTCCTGGCAGCAAAAAGGCCGTTGGTATTTCATTTGCAACTTGAAATGTGTTTTTCATCTCATTTCCCTCACAGTCGGGAGCACTCAAGAAAGAGAAGGCAGGAGAACAGCAGAAATCGCCACAGACTCTCTCACCAGGGAGGGCCTCAGCCCAGCCGCTGCTGCTTTTGTGCCTGTGCTTTGAGACGGACTCTAGCGTGAGGTGGCTTAGCTAAGTCGTCTTTCCCATAATGCTGGTGTTTTCCAGTGAAAGCGGCACTTCAGTATTAAAATGAACGAGATCATCAACTGCTGCATCACTGACATTCTCAGCTGGAGAATAAGACCCAGGCAGGGAAAGGCCATGGGAAACTTGGGTCCGATGCGGGGTTGATCTGCCCGTGCCTGTGACTGGGCAACCTCTGGAAAGCACATCCACCCCCCCAGCCCCGGTGTCCCCATTGGTACAATGCGGCTGCTAGTGCCGATACCCCAGGACTGCCTGGAGAGCCAAGGAAAACAATCCATTCACCGGAGCAGTAGGTAAATTTGTTAGTATTATCTAAGAGTTGTTGATGGAACAATCAAGTTCCATGGCACTGAGGAAGATATGTCAAAATGTCAAATGGTTCTCCCTGCTGAAGCAGCAGCGTGGGGTGGCTCGGGGAGGTCAGTGCCCCCATGGAGATAGCCACCTCTCCAGACATGTCACTGTGACAAAGCGCTGTGCCTCTGCTCCCAGCCACGACTCTGCTGCTGTTGGCGAGAGGAGTCGCTCAAAGGCGAGGCTGCCATGCTGGTCAGTAGAATGTGCCGCCCTGAGGGGCAGCAGGTGAAGACCTGGTGGCTGCATGCTGTCCAGTTGGAAGACAGAAGTCCAAGGTCACTGTGGAGGTCTTCCTGGTGCAGAACATCACCGACCAGGTCCGGGGATGCAGGGTGGACCACCTGCCCCTCTCAGCTGCTCCTCGCTAGTGGGGCAGGGGCCTCCAGAGAGAGGTCATGGGCTCGCAGTTATAACGCACATTAAACAGAATAGCCTCCAACTTCAGAATCACAGGGGACAATGATGGCCCCCTAGCCCACTCCCCCAGCTAGTCTGCAGACAGCTCTGAAAACTCGACCCCTCCAAGGCTTCATGCCCCAGAGCCGGGAGGCCTGTTTCAGGGCCAGTCAGGAGCTGGTAAAGTGACCGCCGCCGTTGCACCCGCTGGCCAGTGAGTTCCCGGCCGCGGAAGCTCCGTTTGCTCTTTGTCACTCATGTCCTCTCGGGGTCCCTGTGGCTCCCCAGCCCCTGGGTGGCACGGCCGTCTCTGCCATGCTAGACGCTGCCCCCAAACATGCCGCTCTTGGCAGCCCTGCCTCTTGCAAAGCCTCTCATTTCCCCTTGAACGCCCACATCGGGCGTAGATGCATCACTCTTGGCCCCGTTACACGTTTTCTGAAAATCACTTTCCCTTTCTTCTCAAAAACAGATGTTAATAGACCTCCATGTTCCAGCAACCCTGACTCTTGCATGTGGGCGCACCATGGTCACAAGAGGTGCTGCCGTTCGCCTCCGGGACGATGAGGGTCCTTTCCTTCGGACCACAGCCCCGGCTGGCCAAAAACAGAGCCCAAGAGCAAGTTCAGACCCTTGGCATTTCACTCCATTGCTGAGTTGTGAAAACATGTTCAAAAATGCAGAGCCATCCAACATCTTCTACTCTATATGGACATCAGAATAAAAAGCTGCCATCTGACTTGGGGGATAGGTCAGCCCATGGCCCGCAACAGTCCCCCCTCCTTACCCGCGCCATGAGCTAGGCCTCCGCTTTGCATCATAAATTCCAAACCACTGTGGAAGGCAGTCCTGAACATGAAGGAAGCCCAGAAAGAAGGGGGTGTCTGGGCAACGCCCTGGCTTTGTTAGGCGTCTGGATTTAATCCAGTAGGACCATCGTCTGGGTGCAAGGTTGGCTTTTGCCTGTGCATCCTGCAAAGGCCATCGCACATGCCCAAGCGCCCCCGCCCCGCATTTGGGTGTCCATCTGGTGGCGGGATGGCGTTGTCTTGTTCCTGCTGTCCACATGCACATGGGAAGGGAGGGGGCTGGCCAGAGCTGGAACTCTGACCTTCCCAGGTGGGTCTTTTGTTCTTTCTGCTGCCCTAGGCTGCCCCGGGAGCGGTTTTCTTGCAACACGGCTGTCAACAGATGAGGCACAGTTACTGGAGAGACACCAGCAATGTGTGGCCAACGGGGGTCATTGAGTTTGAAGACACCCAGTTACTACATTTTTGACAAAACTGAAATTGAACTTACTGCAGAATCCTTTCATTCTAGTCTAGAAAGAAGGCATTTGTAATCTGTGAAATAGGATAAAGCTTTTGCCATTTCTTCATAAAAACTGGAGTGTGTAAGTCCAAATAAATCATATTTGGATGACTCAAGTCATAATGGATGGTTAAGTATGAAATCTGAGCAGGATGAAGAAGCTCTGTGCCATATTAAAAATTTGAGACCACTTTTATGTAATTCTCAAGAGCCCGGTTTTCTGTAGAGAATCCCTGCATTTCTTAGGAAAAATGGAAAAATCAGCAGTAGGTGAATTCGTTAGTATTATCTAGAAGTTGTTGCTGTAACACAGTAAGGTTTCGTGGCACTTAAATATAGGCGTGTTCCTTCTCTGAGGGTTCAGTTCTGGTGTTTTCTGGATTTGGAGGGCACTAGACAAGGGGGGATGGAGAGGATCTTGGGAGGGAAAGAAATACCTTCCTTCGTGGGATAAAACCCTGGTCCTGGGGACAGACTTGAAAGGACCAAATCCAGATTCCTTGGCTTATAAGTTAAACAGAGATTTCATGTTCTTCTTGGAGAAGAGCAAGCATAAAACACAGATAGTAATGATGTAAGGAAAGAATACTAGATAATTCATTGTATTACATCATCTGTGCTTAAACATGGACTCAGGAAACATTCTGTGATGCCAAGTTCTTGAGTGTTAGTCACAGGACTCGGTAATCGATTCTTCTATCATTACCTATAAATTGCCATAACAGCTCCATGTTTGGACTTCACAGCACGCTATCACTTACGGCTTTTGTCCATCCCTCCAACTATTCATCATTCTCCCATATATCCATCCACCCACCCACCCATTACTCTTGTGCTGGATGCCTGTGGTGTGGGCTCTGAGAGAACAGCTGTTGTTTCTGCTTTCAAGGTGCTTAGGGAAGGATGAAACCACAGCTTGGTCTTCATTTTCTTCACGCCCTCAGCTCTTGGAATGGTGTGTGGGAGCTTCTGGGCAATTTCCAGGTGATGTAGTGCATCCCCAATGCAGGCAAACACAGGCTGAGATGTCAACCATGTAGGAACCGGGGACGGGACCCCAGGACACAGCTCCCTCTGGCTCTCCTCGTTCCTGATGTTTCTCTTCAGTTCTCTTGTCACATCTGTCATTCTCTCCCCACACAGGTGCTTATTTAAAGCTTCTTGGATGACTAAATGGGTGGCTGGATGGCTGGATAAATAGACAAATACCATAGAAACAGTGGGAAGGTGTGCCTAGCAATGAACATCGGTATAACTCTTGAAAGGACTTTGAGGAATGAATAAGGCAGGAGCCCGCTCCCGCGTAGAGCACGGTCTGCTTTCACGGTCATCAGATGTTTCATTGGATCTCATGTTCCTGAGCCAGCGCGGCTCTGTGCAGGGGCAGTACCCACTGCTTAGATCAGAGGCTTAAACAGCGGAAATCCCTCGTCCGACGGTGGTGTCGTCTCCCCTCCACAGTACCATGGCCGGTGGCTCAATAGTGCAAGTGTCCGACCAGATGCAAAGGTCACGTAGGACCTGCTCCCCGCCTGCGAAATGAAAACCAACAAAATAACCAACTTGCTCTTCATTCACTTTCTCAGAAGCTTCCTTGTACGTGACAAGGTTTTATAATTGAAGAGGCAGAAGAATCAATAGCTTCGGATGCAAAAGCAAATGAAGCCTCATAAATATTTATATATGGAAAATAAGGCAGTGGCTATTTGGGTTGAAATCCTCCTGGAGCAAGTGCCAGGCAGCAAATCCTATGCTTTTTTTCTGTTTTTTTGTTTTGGAAAAAAGAGTGGCATATGTCACTGTGGCATGTGTCCCCCAAATTCACATATTTAAACCCTAAGCCCCCCGAGGTGATGGTGTTAGTAGGTGGGGCCCTGGGGGTGAGGAGGTCATGCAGTCGGTGCCCTCATGAATGGGATGAGTGCCCTGATGATGGGACCGCAGAGTCCCTCATCCGTCCGTGTGCACGGGAGACGCAGTGAAGGGCAGCAGCTATGAGCTACTCAAAGCGCCCTCAGCCTGCCATGACATGCCGCCTGGGCTCCCTGCCTCTGGAGGGCGGCGGTTGGTGTCCGCGGCCCACTCCTGCGGGCGTGGTTTCTGGAGCAGCTGAGCACCTGGAGACGTGGGCTAGCAACTAGCACGCTGGCCCTGCACGGTCACATCCCCCATGTTTCACTGTTTGACACGTGATGCTTCCTCCCCTCAAGCAAGGTGATCGTCCTCACCACTGCCACGAGCAGCCACACTCACCTGCCAGCGCCAAGCCAGTGTGGTCTTGCACAGAGAGCTGACTGCTGGGGTACCCCCCAGCACCCCAGAGCCTGCTTCTTGAATGTGGATGCTCAAAAAGGTTTTCCTCACCACAAGCCTTGCTGGGGTTTAGAACTTGAGCCCCTGGAGTCAGGAAGCTCCCATCATTTTTTTTTTTTTTTTAAGATTTATTTATTTGTTTTTGTGTAGAAGAACTGAAGTAGAGGCCAAAGGTGTGGGAGTGAGAGGATTCACCAGAGACAGAGTGGGGAGCAGAACAGGCGGGTCCACTGAAATCCACTGCTGAGGGGAGCAGCGGGGAGACAGGAGAAGTCTGCTGCTCCATGTGGGTCAGCTCCTTGGCTGGGGATTGAATTCAGGCAATAGTAGTGATAGCACTGAACTCAACCCCTAGGCCACCAGGGAGACCCTTGGGAAATGTGCATTTTTTTACTTGGATTGGTTCGCGGTTATTCTTGAGTAACAGGAGGTCTGCAGCTATTGCAGCAGGTATGAGCATGTGTTTTGCAAATGTTTTCTCCCTTCTGTAGGTTGCCTTTTCATATCACTGATTGTTGAGATAGTTTCTTTTACTGTGCAGAAGCTTTTTAGTTTGATGTGGCCCCACATACTGATTTTTGCTTCTGTTACTGGTACTTTGGTGTCATATCCAAGATATCATTGCCAAGACCAATATCAAGGAGTTTCTTTCCTATGTTTTATATTTTTATCTAAGAGTTTCATGGTATTAGGTCTTATGTTTAAGTTTTTTATCCATTTCAAGTTAATTTTGGGGTAGTCTAAGATAAGAATCTAATTTAATTTTTCTCCATGTGGTTATCTAGTTTTCCCAGCACCATTTGTAGAGACTATCCTGTCCCCACTGAGTGTTCTTTGAGCCCTGTTATATATTAGTTGATGGCATATGCAGGGGTTTGCTTCTGGATTCTAGCCTGTTGCATTGGTCTGCATGTCTGTTTCTATGACTGTGCCATATTGTTTGCATTACTATGGATTTGTACTATAGTTTGAAATCAGGAGTTGTGATGTCTCTGGCTTTTGCAAGACCATTTTGGATTACTTGGTGGGGTTTTGTGGTTCTATACAAATTTTAGAATCATTGTTCTATTTCTGTGAAAAATTCCGGTGAAATTTTGATAGGGATTGCATTGACTATACTGGCTATTTTAACTATTACTTCCTTCTTCCAAACCGTGAACACAGAATGTTTTTGTATTTGTTTGTGTCTTCTTCAATTTCTTTCATCAAGGTCTTCTAATTCTCTTGAATAGATCTTTTACTTCCTTGGTTAAATTTTTTGCACATACATTCACAATGCTATGGCAGATGAGATCGCTGAGTACTTCTGATACCATGAAAGAGTAATAAATAATTGTTTTTATAAGCACATAAGGAAATGTGTTGCCTTTCCACATTTTGCTCTTTTACATAAAAAAGACTCAGACACTTGGGTTTTTAATCCAGCTTGGAGATGTTTATAGAAAAAAAAATCGATGCCCTTTAATCAAGACTAGGGTAAGTCATAAGGGAAATAAAGAAGGACTTTGCAGCTGTTCTAACATGTTTGATTGGTTTGAATATGGCACTAAATTCTCTTAATTCCAGAAAAACTGAATTAATACCAGTACCATTTCTTATATGCAAAAAGTCCTCTGATAGAGATACGACAATGGTTTTTTCTTGATTGTTTGAGGCTACATTGATTCTTTACACAAGAGAGTAGATCTCATTTATATAGGAAAATTTTTGAAATGGCTGTGATGTTTGATTTTGTCTAATGTAGACACAGAGATATGACATGGCATTTCCCATGTCATTGATGGTCATCAACAGACACAAAATTATTGTTAACAAGAGATTCCAAAATTAAACCAGAGACTAAAATTCTATTCAAATTGAGGTTAACAAATTAAATTGAATGAACACCTGGTGATTCCTATTTAATGAAGCTGAGTTAAGATGCCAGAGGCTGAATGGCCTATTGCTTATATCCAAGTGCCTCCAGTCATGTTAAAACCTTCCTTTCTTGTTGGTCAAAAACCTGCTAATGTAGCAACTTAATTCCCACCCTCCCCTGCACTAGAATCAAGCATGGGGTAGCTTTTGATCTCATTTCATTTCATTCATTGCATTGTATTTTGTTTCTTTGCGAATTTTTGTCTAAGCTCTCTCTCTGGGCTTCCTTGCCGCATTCTTAAATGAAAATGTTGTTTACTGTTGTCTCTTAAACAGTCAGATGGGGAAAAGAAGCTTATTCTTATGAGTCTCCAATTTTCGATCAGAATCCTTGAAACGGGTTCTGGAGTTGGCCTAGTTTATAATTGTTTCCAGTCTTGCACCTGCCGCCTCCTAGCTGTGTTGTTGACACCTCTGTGGGCCTCTGTGGGCCTCAGCTATCTCTTCTGTGAAGTGGGCAGAATCTCAGGAATAGCTGAGTCTTTCGAAACATTAAATGAGTGTGTGCTTAGCCTTCTTCTGGACACTGTCAGAGATCAGTCACTGTCGGTGACTGCTGTCATGGGTTTGGAATCATTATCTGCATTCTGCATCCCCAGCATCAGCTCTCCATCCTCTTACCTCTTCTTTCCTTTCATTATCTGACGCGACCATCTAGTTTGCTCCAAAGTAAAGTAATTTCACATTTTCCTTGTTATGTCTTGATCACTTGGTCTTAGGTTTTGTGAAAGGAATTGCCCATAAAGCAGCTGCCACCAACTGCAGCCATAAACAGACACCAAGGGCGCCTGGCCAGGCTCGGCCAGCTTCCTCCTTGCCCCACTCTCCATCTCTTCCTCTCTCCGCTGGTGAAGTACGATGCAGTGACGGGTTCCCCGTGGCTCCCACCAGCGGCGAGACAGCCCTGCACATGAGGGAGCCCTTTCCTGGCGACCGGGAGCGGTGGCCCAGGCTTCTCCGCGCCTCTCCCCTCTGGGGTGCAGGTGGTCAGTCCCAGGAGGAAGGCGTCCGCCACCCGCTGTCATCGCTCTAGGCGACCACTTGATGTTTAACCGTAATTCTCCAGACTTCAGGAGACAATAAAAGATTTTGTTAAAAACCCTTATGACTTATTGGGTTGTCAGGAAAGTCATGACGTAGTTTTCTATGTTTTCTATGCAAAAATATGTCATGACTTTTCTGACAACCCAATAAGTTTCTCTTCCAGTTAATTTCCTATAAATTCAGTATTCTTGGTCTAAAAGATTTTCATATTTTAGTTACACTCCTGCTTCCTTTAGAATAGCTACTCCGAAGCACAAATAATGCGGAATGGACTTAATCCGCTGTTCCTGACTGTGCGCCTAGGAGGGAGCGCACGGGGGAGCAGCGGTGCGGGGCCTCGGGACCGAACCCCTCCACCCTGCCGCTCCTGGGGCATCTTCTCAGCCCTCCGTAGTCCTCGAATTTTGTCTAGTGCTTTTATTTTAAGTGACAGTAAACTCTACTTTACATCATATTTAAATGATTTCTTAAGCGGCCTTGTGATAATTCCTCCCACGCTGCAGGATGCCAAAGCCAGGAATTGGTTTTGAGCCCCCGCGTGGGCAGAGCTCTGGTTACTCTCCTCGCTTGGGTTGTAAAGCTTCAGGGCCAAGGCAGGGGGCCTGAGAAGACCCCAAATGTGTGTTAACTCGGGACACTTTTTCCGGCGGAGTCCCCAAGAATACTCTCCCGCGCATGGGGTTGTGACGTCAGCTCGGTGACATCACCGCCACACGCAGCGCCCGCTCTGTTTTACTATCCGCCAAGTTTCCCTACCTGGGCCTGAGGCCCACAAGCACTGCCCCTCAGAGGAGCACCGTGTGGTGTGTGGGGTGAGGGCCAGGCCGGCGTTTCTTTCGGCTGACATCACACGCAGGGAGTGGGGTTCCATCCCGCAGCTCTGGGCTGAGACCTTCCAGGGCCGTGTGGTCAAAAGAAAGGCCCAGAACCCCCCTCCTGCCTCGAGGGTTTGCACGCCAGCCGGACTCCCTGCAGGACACCGGGGCTCCCGTGGGCCCCTCATGGGATTCTGGGAGGGGAGCGAGGGTCTTGGCTCTTCCGCACAACCATGCACAGCCCAACTGTGTGACCCACGATGGGCTGAGTCACCCCTTCTCCCCATACCCCCAAGTTTGTGGTCAGGTCCACAAACATCACATCTCCCCACTCAGAGGAAATAACTAGGTCAGGCCTCAGAGCTGCTTCTGCTGTTCCTTCATCGTTTTGGATGAGAGAAAAAAATTCGGGCATCCACAGGCAGTTTCCAAAGCAAACCGTGTACACAGAAAGAGGGAAGACTCGGCGCTGTGTCTCTGGCACGATCACTGGCTGTTTTAGAAACATGTGTTTAAAATAAAAAACCCTTCAAAATCTCTTCTTGGTGTTCCAAAGGTTTTGCCTGTTTTGGTTTTTCTTTTCTGGGCAATTGTTATTGTTACGATTAAATAATATTTTTCAAGGCAGCCGGGCCGGCAGGCAGGCCAAGGCTGAGGCAAATTGACACGCTCTGCACCTGGCTGTGTGGCCGGTGGGGCCTAGGGCCGGACAGGCCTGTCTGTGGCCCCGACGTCTTCCTGTCCTCTCCCAGGAAACCCCATGTCCACGCCGGTGGTGGAGGCGGTGGCTCCTCGGGAAGGGCTGTCCTAGTTGTTGAGCTGCTGGCCACTCTGGCAGGACCTGGCTCACAAGGTTGTTCTGCCTCCTCTCTGTCCCCCAGACACCTCATTTCTTGAGCAGTGATGCCCTACTCGCCCAGGCCAGCCCCCGGCTTCTGTGGCTCTCAGCTGCGTCCAGGGCTCAGGCAGTGAGGACGGGTTTGCTCTGGTCCAGAGAGAAAGCAGCTCCCCAGGGAGCCCTCTGAGCGTGGCCACCTGTTTCCTGCTGCCTTTGAGTTGGTGACGGCTGAACATCACCTTCCCTGCAACCTCCGTGTCACCCTGCAAGGGAAGCGAGAGGCTGCCTCCCCGGTGTGGAGGCCCTATTTTGCAGAGGAGGTGTTCGGAGGGACACGAGAGGCTGGAGCCACGAGGTGGGTAGCCCCGTGCACCTCGCACTCATCACGGTGGCTGAGTATTTTCCGGAAGCAGCAGGTGAGCGGGCGTGCCAGGTGCCCCCCTCACACATGAAGTCAAGGTGACCTTCTTTCCAAAAGTGTGTTCTCTTCTTCCCCTTGGTCCTAGAAAGGCCTAGAGCATCCCTCTCTCTATGAGACGTGCTGTGCTCTGGGCATTGTTCACACCCAGCAGCCAGCCGCTGAGTCCACTTTGGACCCCGAGGCCGCCAGGTGACCATGGTGGTCAGCTCCCTCTGGGCACCCTGACAGGGAGGAGATGCTGGCCAGGGCAGTAAGCTGGCTCCTCCCGCAAACCCCCTGGATCAGCACCCGCTGCTGTCCCTGCGGCGGGTAAGCCGGGCGGTTCCCAGGCAGGTGATGGGAGCTGACATCGGAGGAGGCCCGGGCGCCCTGGGGGGGGCTGGGGGTGGTTGGCTTGAGAGTGTGTCCTCACAGAATCCCAAGGAAATGGCGCGTACCCCAAATAAGGAAGGCTTTGTTAAAAATGTCCACATCAGGAAAGAAAATGAAAGGCAGCAGAAATGTTCCAAATCCGGAGACGAAGGGTGACGAGTGTAAGTTCAAGGGCAGCGGGAGGGGGAAGGACAGACGTCAGATGGGGCCGGCGGCCGCACAGCTGCGAGTCTGCGAAAAATACTGGATTACACATTTTGAATGCGCGCCCCGCCTGGCCTATGTTTCTCCAAGCTCTTGGTGACAGTGACGGTGTCACGAGGAGGCTGGGACAGGCCGTGCACACAGTACAGGTTCTCAGGCTGGGTCTGCTCCTGGCAGGGAGGAGCCCACTCAGCCCCCGGAGGCAGCCGAGCCACCAGGACTGGAGGGGGACATGCTGGTCGGTGACCACTGATGCCGCAGGGATGAGTAGCCAGCTCAGAGCCACGGATGGGATGATCCCCTGCTGCAACTCTTTTCAATGCGTATTCCTGGGCCCAGACGTCATTCCCCAGCCAGGCCTGCACACAGCTGGGGTCCAGGACTGGGGTCCAGGACATTCTCTGCTCCGAGCCCTGGCACACATGGCCACACCCCCAGGAACCTTCTCCAAACAGCCGAGAGCCTGAAGCAGCAAGATCTCTCATGCTGTGTCTCCACTGACTTTGAAGCATCTTATCCTGAAACCGCCCACATACCCTCCGGAGAGGAGAGAGTGCTGCCCCCTCCCATGTGGCAGGCTCTTGGGGAGGTGACGGGCACCACGGGAGTTGGGCAGCATCACCCCTGCGCACTCTCACTGGCACCTACTGGCCAGGGATGCCGCTAAATGCCCTGCAGGGCCCAGGACAGCCCCACCGCAGGGGTGACCGGTGCCAACTCAACAGGATGGGGTGGAGCCCGACCCTGCACCCATCACCCAGGCAGCACTGCAGGACTGGGGTGCACCTGATCCACGTCTGCCCCTTCTCTGGCGTCATTTTATTTTTTTAAAGAAGAGCTGGGGTGCAGGCCAGAGATGCGGGGGTTGAGAGGATTCACCAGAGACAGAGCGGGGAACAGAACAGGCGGATCTACCTGAAATCCACTGCTGAGGGGAGCAGCGGGGAGACAGGAGAGGTCTGCTGTGCCATGTGGGTAGCTCCCTGGCCGGGGCTGAACTCAGGCCGACAGGTGATAGCGCTGAGACTTAACCCCTAGGCCACCGGGGAGGCCCTCTGTCATCATTTTAAACAGACACCAGACATCACATCACTCCCCGCTCACACTACAATGTGGTTTCTTTGATAATACGGGCACTTTCTGATGTGACCACGGCACGTCACACCCAGCAGCATGAACAGTAATTCCCAGGAATGTGTGAGGTCATAACTGGTCCAGGTTCATTGTCCTGCACCAAACGCTTGAAATAGGATTATTTCATCTTGGAAAAGTTTGCCCTTATGGGAAAAATAAATCGCACGAACTTGACACTTTATCCATTTTCTAGTTTGATCCATTTCCTCAGCCTTCTGACATACAAGGTACAGGATTATTTGCTGCCCCCTGAGAAGTGTTGATTAATTCAAGAAGCTTGTAGATGGTTATAGTATTTTTTTTTTTCATGAAACTATTAGGAAAGATTACAGAGACCAGCCCTTGTAAATTGCATTTTTTAATCATTAAGTTGTGCCCTCCTCTTCCCCAACATAGTTTGCTATTTTTTCCCCAGACACATGGAATGATTTGAGCTCCTAATGAAGAACTCCTTTCTGGGGCTCGTTTTTAGAATTTGAGTTGAGGCGCACATGATGTAATCCCAATTCCCAACTTTGCGTGCAAGACTGTTGTAGGGAAATGCAGCATCCCAGCTGAATCCTAGCGCTGGGCTCTTCGCAGGAAGTAGCCTTCTAGTCTCCTTTTTGAAGACACCATGATCTTGTCATCTGAGAAACAGACCCGCGACTGGAAGTCGGAAGCACTGGAAGCCTGTTTGTGTTTTTTCTGGCCAGAGTCCGTCCAGGGAGGTGAAGAAATGTTCTGGGACGCAGCACAAGCAGGTCCCCAAATTTTTCAGCACCCGGCACATCTTGGAAACTCAGCAGTGAGGAAGAACTGTCTGGAAGAAAAAAAGCTCTGACCCATAGCAAGCGCTGTAAGATTTGTCGCGCTCAAATGCCAGCAGCTTTTTAAAAATGCATCCCAAGTAAGTCATACATCAGAATGTTCAGACAGCAAATGAGCTCGGAAGGTCTCGTGAACGTAATGGATGACTGCTTCCATCAGATAGGAGCCAGCGAGTCACCGGTCGTGGTTTGTAGCCAGTTTTACAATTTGAGACCATGATGCTTATTAGAGCTCTCCATTTTTCAGGACCTACGGTAACATTTTGGCATGCCCTGCGTCGCTTAACTAAACCAACAAGGTCATTCACACTGGCCTATGTGAAGAACAACAAAAGCCACTTAAAATATTCCCAGCCGTCACTGACTAAATATCTTAGGTACTTGTGGAAAGTGAGCTGCTAGAATTAGCCAAACTTCTTTGTAACCACCCTCAGGGGCTAGGATTGAAAAAGAAGCAGAGGTGTTCTGGAGCGTGCTCCTTCCCCCCTGGGGAGCTGGGTGGAATCACAGCACTGTGGGCTGCTGCTTGGTGTGGCTGTTTTCCTGGTAAGGAAGCCACAGGCCCTTGTTTCTGGTGTCTGTTCTTGGCTCCTCCCAGAGGGTTCTCAAAAGCATCAGAACTAAATGCAAAACCCTTCCAGGTACAAACACCAACAACGAATTCCCAGGGGCTGCCCAGGAAGAAATCATCACACTTGTGGAGCACAGTTGCTGGCAGAAGGAAATACCCACCCTGGGGGTTTTTAAGTTCTTATTGTGGTTTCTTTTTAAAAAACAAAGAAAGAAAGAAAGAAAACACAAGAATATTTCCTACAAAGAATGCAGCAGCTAGAATCCCGATAGGATTTAGGGTTTAATTTTGCAGTTTTACATTCAGCAGCCCTTCGTGGCCCCAAAGATCCAGGCTCCTCACCCTGGCCTCTCTGGGAATACCGCACAGCTTCTGCTGACGGGGATGCACGTGGCTGTTTCAGGTCGTCTGACTCAGCCTTGGGGTGTGAGCAGGTGAAAGAGGGGTGCTCTCTCCAGAGCCTCGTACACAGGCTCAGGCGCCCTTCATGAGGAGAAAGGTGTCCATTTCAAAGCCCAGGCCAGCGCCTCTGCAGGAGGCTCTGAGGGGCTCAGAGGCCAATTTAGAAAATAAGAGCAAGCCTGGGCTCTCCCGCCCCGCTGCTCTGGCCTGCCTCGGCCACCTGGCTGGAGACTTGCAGGCCTGTCTGAGCGAGCGGCAAGAGCACATTCGATGGAGCACGCGGCTATGGATCGGCCCCTGGAGGCCAACTGGACACGCCCGGCAGCCCCTTTGCCGGCCTGCGAGCAGTAGGCGGCCACTAAGGCCAAGAGAATGCCCTCTCTCCTGTCTCCAGTTAGTAAAATTTTTCACCAAGCAGCATGGCAAGGAAAATGGCCTGAAGTGCATCCAGCTTTCTGTGAAACAGCTTACGGGGCTCAGCTGTGTCCCTGCGCTGGGCTCCTGCTAGGACGTGGGGAGGACACAGCCCCCCAGTGTGACCCGCCACCGAGGATGGAACCCAAAGGGGGTTGTCTTTCTTCCAGACTTCTGCTACTCAGAATCCTGCCGCCCCAGCATCCCGCAGACTTGACGGAGAGCCTGCAGGGAGCCGGAGCTGCAGGGGCTGGAAGACCCCACCCAGCCCTGAGTGCTGAGCTCAGCCCGGAGGCCCCGCCCGTAGCTTGCATCCCTCTGAGCACTGTTGAGTTATTCGATGAGGTAAAGTCATCCTCTGGAATCCTCAGCCAAGGGTTTTATTGGCTGGGCGGGGAGGGAGGCGAGTGTTCCAGGACAGTGAGGGCTGAAAGCTGGTGTAAGGTGTGTCTCCGACATCCCACCCGCTGCCGCTATGTACTAAGGAGCTCTCAGGCCTGCGGCCAGCTTCTCAGCATTTCCAAACCTCAGTTTCTACATCCATAAAGCAGCGTGGCTAGGAGCTCAGCAGAGTTAGTGTGCAGATTTGAAGAAGCTTCACTCCAGCCACGATGGACAATCAATCAGAATGTGGACCAAGGTCAAGGCCCCTCTTCCTTCTGGGGTCAGACCGACGTGACTATTTTCAGCTCATGTTTCACACCATTGCAGAAATGTCGGTGGACCTGATTCTTCACTGGCATCATGGGACTTCTCACCCACCTTCCCATGTGGAATACACACCAGCCTTTGCTATCCCAGTGCACCCAAAACACCCCACTTGGGGGTTTCCTCTCCAGATCAGAGGTGAGCAGAACCCCACCTGCTGCTCTTGATGGCTTCTTTCTATATTGAACCCATGATAATCAATGGGAAATGGACAGGTCCGGCCAACCCAAGCTAGGATTCCTTTCTAATTCTCTGCAAAGTCAGGAATTGGCATTTTAACTCTAGCGACCGTGTAAAGGGAAGTGAACAGAACAGGCCAGTGTGAGCCAGGGGGAAGCAGAGGGACAAGGCAGCGGTAGGAGCTTGGGCTCGGGACACGTTGCCCGCACAGAACCAGCAGGCCCCGCACCACATCCTCGTCGGGAAGTGGGTTGCTATGAAAGTTAAACACAATCACGTCTATAGAAAGGGCTCAAGCCAATGCTTGCCGCTCCTGGTGCTTCTGTTATCACCAACTGCCATTTATGAAAAGGAAGAAGGAAAATTTGGAAGCTGAAGAGCAGCAAGGGTTGTACCTGAGCTGGCAGGGGCATCCGAAGAGGTCAGGCTCTTGTTCCCTGTGGAGATGGTGCTTGCTGGGTTTTTGACTTCTCTGTGTCCCACAGACCTATTTTTCTACAAATTGTGTGAATTAAACTTGACAAAACACATACTGTGGACATCCCACCAAGAGCAGCCTGGGACGGTGGATATGCCACGTGGCAAAAGCTGCAGATGACATTCTGGAAGTGTTACAGGACAGGGAGAAGAGCACCCCAAAACCCCAAGCCTGCCTGCTCTAAATCAGTTCTCTCAAAAAAGTGAAAGGAGGGAGTTGTGGGGGGGAGGGGATGTCCTGCACAAACTCCACCATAGGTGTTATGGCCCCGCCCCCACCAGACCCAAGAGATCCGAGACACCAAGGACGACAAACCCCACAACGCCATCGCCACCGAAGGGAGGATGCTGGGAACTGAGGGTGGAGTCAGCAGCCAGGGTTGGTATAACCAGATGTGGGTCTTGGGGGTCCTGGGTTTTTCACCAGCTTTCAGTGTGCTGTTGGGGTTCCACATCAGCCGAACTGGTAGGAAGCATTCACCAATTTCTCTCTCTTCCTGAGTTAGTCATTTCTTCATTTCCCCTTTTGGTCAATAAATCCTTTATTAATCTTTTTGTGTGTGTCTGCAGTAGAGTCTCATTGTAAGTCTCTTTGAAGTGCGTGAGCGAGGACCCACAGTCAGTCCAACCCATTGCACATGGGGGTTGCCTGTAACAGTTGGGGAGAGAGAAGGGGAGCTCTGCTGGCGGCGGGGAGCCTGCCATTCTTCCTCCACTTGAAGGTTTTGAATGGAAGATGCAATTTCCAAACCAACCCTACCATCCTCGGAGATTTCCACCAGCCAGGGTGGCACGTGGAGTCTGCCCATCCCGTGGAGGGTACAGTCATTGAAGGGTCTCAAATGACAGGAACGATTAGCTATAAATGCCACAAGATTTAAGACAAAATTCTGTGCATGTTTGGCTTTAAATGGAAGCAGTATATTAGAAATTATTTTGCAGGAAATTTAATTGTCCTCTGCAGTTTCCAAAATGCTGTATCAACAGTTTTATTTATTATAGTTTGTGAAACTAAATGAGAGAGTGCTGGGGAGAGGGAGAATTTTCTTCTTCCAGGAAAAAAAAAAATTGTTTTGATCATGTTGAGTATTTTAGCAAATGGAGAATAACAAAAGAAAATTGAATGTAAATGCCCCATTGTTCTTACAGATGCACAGTTCCACTTAGGATCCCAAAATGCTGAAGTTATAACCAAAAATAATTTTAATTTTGTAGCTAAAACGAATCGAGAAGCAGTATAAGAGAAACAGTATAAGCCACATTTTTGCATTGTGGGGAAAAAATATTTCAGAAAAAGCTAGAACGTTACTGGCTGCTGCTGAATTTCCAGACCTTCAGAGCCGCGTGTGGTGTTTCTCCCAGGCCAGGCCGCACTGACCCGAGGTCTCTGAGTGGAGGGTTTTGGAGACAGGGCCAGATTTGGTCTCTGCTGTGTGGCTCTGGGCAAATCACTCACCCTCTCTGAGTGTTTCCCTCTCCCTTGTCGAGGAGGTGATGGCTGTCCCTCCCCCACAGGGCTTGGCCAAGGTGGGGAAGGGAGGTGCTCTTGACCAGCACGTGCTCAGCTAACAGCAGCAGGCGCGGGAGGGGGCGAGGGTGGTGCTGCTTTGCTCCCGCTGCCCAGATCTAGAACCCAGAGCACGCACACCCCTTCCCAGGTGACAGCGACTGTCCTTAAGGAAGACCCACTGCGTCCATATCTGCAAAGACCACCTTGTCAAAGAAGCTCAAGCAAAGCTGAGCTTGGAAAAGATATGGAAAAGGCCGCATCTGGGATGCTTTTCTTCTCATTTCCCTCCTGTCAGTCACACCTCGCGCGCTGTCTCCGAGGGAATGGCCCCGTGGCCTCGTCACTCATAAAGTAGCTCTTCCAGGTCTTGAGGGGCCATATTGGCTCCGCTCTCAACTTCTTTCTGATTTACTTCACTCTGGTGGAGGAATAGATAATTTTCAATCAGGGAGATTCACTTTAGTAAGTACAAAAACCCTGCTCACGATTTTTAATTATGATTTTTCTTGTGTGCTGTTTTGTTAAAGCTCCAGGCACTTAAGCCCTCAGAGAAAAGTATTTGTAGCTAGCTGTACCCAAATTCTCATAAAAGAAAGCCATTACCCAAATTTATATATGAATGATTTTGTAATTTGTGGAATAATAACTCGTGGCGAAGTCAATCTTCAGCAGAAAACTGGGTCGAGCCCTTTGAATATCAAGTGGGACGCACGGAAGATGGCGGAGCCAACCATGGATGTGGGATTTAATTGCGAGCGGGTCCGTGTGCCTCCTGGTGTTAATTGACAAACAAGAGCTGTCTTGCGACGCTTTTCCGTGATTATGTTGTGCAGAATAACTAAGCCCTCGAGCCACGTGTGTTGTCTTCAAAGAAACACTATGAAAAGTTGACCTGCCGTCGATGAGTCTCTTCTCGTTCTGAGCGAGGCCAGTCCCAGCTGCCTGTTCGCTCATGGAAGTCGGTCTCAAGCGATTCCTCAGTGTGAAGGTCGGCCTTGACCTGGCGCCATCCGGAGTTCCTAGAAAGGGGAAGAGAGTGTGACGCCGCCCACCCCCACCCCTCTTGATCAGTGGCGGCACCTCTGCGCCGCGAATCTTTCAACTTTAATTGAGCCACTTTCTTGGAACACTTTTTATCCAAGCTGGTTCTCTTTCCTGCACCAGCGCCCTGGGTTTGTGATCCATTATGGATGGGACTCGGGCTGTGTGCCAGGCGCTCTGCTGGGCTTAGGAAGTGGTTTCCTCCCTCTGGCTCAGCCCAATCTGGGACATGACAAGTCCACAAGGACAGAACAAGGCGAGTTCTGGAACAGATCCTGGCAGGGCCCAAGGACTTAACTTGTTCCAGGGGTGGGGATGGAGAAAGGGCTCCCGGAGGGGGTTTCTGCCTGCTCCCCTGTGCTTTGGGGAATAAAATATGTCATTTTGATGAGATCCATCTCGCTTGAACTATATAATTAAATTCTGTAATGGAGGATTTAGTGGAGGGTCATTTCAGTAGTGATCTTGGGAAAGCAATTTGGGGGAATTTTTTTATTCCAGCACTCAATTGTTTCAGAAATGTAAAACATTGTATAAATAAGAACCCTAAAGTTTTAATGCAAATCCTAAATGATCGTTTCCAGCTTTCTGAACCCAAAGATTTCAAAACCAGAAAATACGATGCTGCACCAGAGGGGGGACTGCTGCTTACCCGTAAGGAGACGCATGTCTCCGCACCAGTCAGCTCCTAAACTGGGGCTCTCTGAGCCCACGGCTCACTCCCAGCAGCTCTCTGGGGAGTCTCGGCCTCCAGCGGGTGAGCTCAGAGCCTCCTACCTCCTCCCACCTCCACTAGGGATCCCCGACTCAAATGTCTCCATAGGGGAGTGAGGCTCCCAGCCCTGCCCCTGCTCCTAAATTCCCCTCCCAAGGACCCCCCTGGTGTGGCCCTTTGTTCAGAGGATCAGCCCCTGCTGCCTCCCACCCTCCATCCAGGTCTCAAGCACCTGCTGCAGAGGGGTGGGTTCAGGTGGCTGCTGGTCCAGCGCTCCCCGTCGCATTGGGTAAAGTCGGTGACACCTGAGGCCTGTGGGATTGCTCCCCAGCTTGCCCATCTCAGCAGCTGCATGTCCCTCTGCCCCAAACTTAGCACCCCAAGAACTTGGAACCCCGTAAGCTCCTATCCCCACCCCCCGCTCATGTTGTTTCTGTACCCTCCATGCCTGCAGGTATAGCTTCTGCTATCTGGAATGCTCTCCTCCCTCCTCGCTGCCTCTCACCTCGCTGCACCTCACTTTGGGCCCATCTTTCTGGGCCCAAAAGGGCACCAGGCAGGCTTCTGGGCTGGAAACCTGGAGCCCCCCCACCCAAGCTTGGTGCTGGTCATCCCTCGGTCATTCCTTCAGCAGATGGTGAGCTTTTGGGGTGTCCTATTCTGCGCTGAGCACCATAAATACTGTTAAAGGAGAGAATAATTAGGTGTCACTTTAACAGCAAAATTAACTCCTAGCACAGTTAAAATTCATCTCCTTTTCTCGTGTGGAGAGGGGCAGAATTCCTTGTTAGAGCGGCTAACCTAATAAGCAGAGAAAAGAATGTTCTCGCGAAATTATGCATTCACCTTCTGTTTCCATTTGCTGACATAGGGAATCCAACTAATTGGATTTTCTCCTCAGGGAAATCTAAAGGAAACAGGTCCGCTGCTGTTCTGTGGCCAGCAGGCCGCTACCCACCTGTGTCTCTGGGTTGCTCAAGCAGCTGTGCTGCAGCCAGTTTGCAGAGAGCCCGGCTGAGCTGCTGCTCAGCGTCCCCCACGGCCCCCGGCCTGTCCAGGCGCGTGCGGAGGACGCGGAACGGTGTTTGTGGGGCAGGACGGGGCCGCCGGACAAGGGCATGTGCGTGTGGGATTCCCCTCAGCCACCCAGCTTCCAGCCATCCGTCCACCCACCCTTCGCCCCTCTTAGGGGGTCACCTCACTTTGCCGAGTCTCAGAGCCCCAGTGAGAAGCCTTCCCATCATGTCTCTTTGGTCTAGAAGTTTCCATGACAGTTAATCCTCTTCATGTTAAGTGTTCATATGCCTTGTTTGTTCAAAGAAGGGCCCGGCCCGGCTTTGCTAAGCATGGAATGACTAAATGATTAATAAACTGTGAGCTTAATAAAATAATAAGTGTTAGTAAAGTTAATAATATAATAATCATGTAATTTAAATTATATTTTTTCCTTTCGCCCTTTCTCTGGGCTTGAATCTGTCCAAGCTCCTCCTCCCCCAAGACCCCCAAGGCCCTGCCCCGCTTCTCCCTCCCCTGTGCTCTGCCCATCCTCCCTCGGCTCCTGTGAGGCTGCAGCTCCCCCCCCAATCCCCATCACCCCACCTGTCCCTGCAGGGGCCCCTCCCCTCCAGTCACCCCTCTCAGTTTCACATCCCATCTTTGCTTCCTTCAGAACCACCTTCTGGAAAGGTTCATTGACCAAGCTTCCTGGAGCTCTCTGGCCATGTGGGGCACCCCCCCTCCTCTCCAAGCACCCCCTCCTGCCCCTGCCCAGGTTCCCTCCCGCTGCTCCTGGCCCTCTCTGCAGGGTTGGGGTCTCCTGACCCCATGCACCTGCCCACGGGCTCGGTAGGAGCTCAAGCAGGGGTGCTCAGAAGATGCAGACTTGAGACCAAAAGCCAACGGGAGAGTCACCTCACGGCCTGATCTCACCCCTGAACAGGGCGGAGGCGGGGGTGGGGGCGGGGGGCTGGGCCTCTGTCAGGGAGTGGGGGGCATCGTCTGTCTCATAACTTAGGCCCTCGCTTCTCAGAGGCTCGCTGTTGAGAGAGCAGATCTCAGACCTGCTGGAAGGAGCTTCTGGATTTAAACCAGGCATGTCCTAAGCAGATGGAAATCCATATAAAACAGCGCACTTACTCTCAGCGCTGGACTTGGCTGGGAGAGGGTCTAAAAATCTGACTTTGGAAGGAAGCACGTCTCATCTGTTCCTGGGTCCCGTTCCCACGTCCAGCTTCCCTGATGGTATTTATCAGGACTCTGGCGCAAACCCCAGCTCCCACCAGTGGGAGCCAGAGGGGGGGGCTACTGAGGACCAGGAGAGGGAGGTGGGATGGGCCCCGGCACCTGGAAGCCCTCCCCGCTCTGCCTTCTGCCCGTTGGCTATGCTGCCCTGGGGGCAGCGCCCTCTGGAGCCCCGGGCCAGGCCAAAGGAGCCCAGGGCTCACACCTGGGGCTTTGGGAACTAAGAGGCAAGATCTCTGCCCACGAGCCCCCACCCAAAGCGCCCACCCAAAGCGTGATTCAGCCAAGATTTGTGATTGGCTGAGCATGCGTGCCACGTTCATCTCCAGACAGGGCATGGAGTGACCCCCAGCAGGACCAAGGTGGGCAGCATGTCTTCTAAAGACAGGGCTCTGTCTGCAGGCGCTGCAAAGGCTGGTATTTAAAACACGCTCCATCCTTGTTGCCCAGAGACACCACCAGGCTCCAGCCCAGCTCTCCCTGCCCAGCACCCACCTGGCTCTGCATTCCAGACCCTCAGGCCTGCTGGTCCTGCCAGCCTCTGCTTGCAGAGCCCTTCTCCTCCCACCCTCCTTTGGCCGACTTCTGTGGCACCCACCAGCTCCTCTGCACAGCCTTCCCTTTTCGCGCCACCCCCCTGCTATGCCTCCAGCCACCAGCCAGACCTCCCGCCTTGGCGACAGCCCTCCCCACCCCGGTTACCTTTCACCTCTCACATGCCAGGTGTCATGTCCTTGTTTATCTTTGTAGCCCCAGCACCCAAGCACATAGTAGATATACATGAAACACCCGTTGCAGCTATGCTGGAAGGATAAAATAGTGCAAAAGAAATTGCCAAATAATTTAAAATCTAAATGAGTCCATGCTTCGCCCTCATCAGTGAGGCTCTAGCAGCTCACACACAGTTTCAGTTACCATAAATGAGAGATTTTCTCCTTCAATTCATCCCAGAAACGCAACCCTTGGGTGTTCCCAGAGCATTTTCCTCGACTCCTCTAGCACTGCTTTCAATATTTCACTGCTGTGCCCAACGCTTCTGTGACATTTTAATGTTAGCAGCCGGGTCTCCTAGCCAGGGGGAGCCCCCCCAGGGCCACCGTTGCCAGGATTAGTCATTGATTCTGGGAAGCAGGGCCTCGCGACTTCTTGTTTATCTCCAGCACTGAGCACGTAGTAGGTACGCAGAAATCTGCAAGTGCTACTCGTCGCAGAGTGTATGTGTGTACGTTTCAGCATGCATTTGCACAAGTGTGTAAGTTCCAGCACACATTTCTATGTGTTCCAGCGTGCATACCCGTGCCTGTGGCGGGGCTCTCGAGCACTGTAAGGGCCATTGCTGGAAGCTCACGTCTGAATCTGACCTGCCTGAGTCTCCTCCTGACCCCTGAATAACACAAACAGGATGCAGGCCCCCTGCAGCCTCACAGGGGCCGTCTGTGCAATGAGGGTGGGTCAGCTCCGGGCTGGCCTGTGGCCCAGACCTTCAGGAGCAACCTACCCATGTGACCCCACACTGCTCATCTTTGTGCGTTCTTGTTTTTTGCAGAGGCCTCATTGCTGGTGGCTTCACAGAAACCCACTACCTGCAAGATGGCACTGATGTCACCCTCACTCGAAATTACACGGTAAGTTCCGGGAGCCGGGGCTGCCACCGCGCTGTGCTAGCAACTCTGTGCTTAAGCAACACTGTGCTTGGCTGTTCTGTCCTGCAAGGTCAGACCCCCAGATCCTTCACTTCCTGTCACTCAGCGTCTCACCAGCCCTGGTAGCTCTGGAAACACTCAGCCTTGGCCGGTGGGGGTCGGGACGGCCCAGGGAGGTATGATTTCATTGCAGACTGACCTAGAAACCACCTGCCAGGGACTGCAGGACACTTTCTGGAGAACTGAGCCAAAGTTAGAGATGGCTCAGAAAACGCCACCCTGGCTGAACTTGGCCACATTGCACTTGGAAGCCCCCCTCCCACCCAGTGGTGCAGCAGGTTGAGCTGTGAAGCTGTCTACAGCCTCTGCAGCACAGGTTCAATTCCCGGCTGGCCAGGGAGATACCCACATTGTGCGGCAGACCTCTCCTGTCTCGTCCGCTGCTCCCCTCAGCAGTGTCTTTGGTCCGTCTGCCTGTTCTGCTCCCTGCTCTGTCTCTGGTGAATCCTTTCACCCTCCCGCGCCTCTGACATGTACCCCAGTTCTTGTATAACTAAACAAATCTTTAAAAAAGAAAAAAATTCAAAGGACATCTGACTCTGCTCACCATGCCTCAGTGTACCCACCAGGCAGATCTGACCCTGTGGCAGGGCAGTTAATACCCGGTGACATTTACCCCTCTTTGGGCAGCTTTTCTGGAATTTGAAGTTTTACATGTAACTTGGACAAGGAGCTGATTTTATTTGTTCTTTTGTCAAATGCCTACCGCGCCCTCTCGGAGCGTGCTGGCTCACAAGAACATGGGGATTCGGAGAGTAAGGGCAGAGTCGCTGCCCTCTGGGCACTGGCAAGTCCACTTGTTTTAAAGAGCTGCAGGTCCTGGCTTTGCACAGGGTAAGCCTCGGGGATGACTGTGCATTTCTGAAGGAAGAGCTGTCTAGCAGCCAGTATTGTCTGCAGTGATTATCCCTCCCCTGCCTTGTGCCAATGCTCTTGCTCTTTACTGTGTGGTTGGCGCCTACACACTGATGCCTTGAGACTTCCCGCAAGCTGGTGGAGAGAGCCGAGGCGGCAGTCCCAGCCCGAGCACAGCACGCAGGAATCTAGCATAAATAGCAGCTTCGGAGAATTGCTGGTCATGCTGTTCAAGCCTGAGAGCCAGAGAAACCCCAGGAGGCAGAAACGAAGAGAAGATGTGAGCCCAGAGCAGAGGCTAGTGAGTCAGGGTCCCGCGACCCCGAAGGCTAGTCAGAGCCCAGCAAGGGGACCTGACCTTTGGGGTTGGGACAAGAGGCAGGTGACAGCAATTCAGAATCCCACAAAAGCTGGAGCCCTGGAGAGCCGTTCTGCTGGGGAAAAGGTACAAGGAAGACCCCAATGTGGAGAAGGGGAAGCAGAGGAAATTAGCTCCACGTGTCCCAGATCGAAGAAAGATTTCCCAGGAACTAGAGACAGTGGGCCCAGCTGCCTCCTAAGAGGATATGTGAAATGTGGTGGCCTGGAGTCAGATTTCTATGCCAGGCTAGGAATGGAGCTCCCAGAAAATGCACTGACCTCAGTCGGTGCCAGTCCATGCTGGAGCCAACCCAGATGGGTCTAGGCATGTTCCTACGGCCAGATCACACGTGATGCATGTGCCAGCTCAGAGAGGAGCCCAAACCCAAATAAGAAACCACACGATGATAAAGCTGCCCTGAGATCAGTGGGCAAGAGCACCAAGAATTAGCACCTCCAGGAATGTGAGAAGAGAGAAAAATCAGAGGGGAAAATTATTCTAAAGAAATTAAAATAGGGGTCTCCCTGGTGGCACAGGGGTTAAGCGGCTTGAGTTCAAACCCTGGCCAGGGAGCTACCCACATGGTGCAGCAGACCTCTCTTGTCTCCCTGCTGCTCCCCTCAGCAGCGTATTTCAGTGGACCTACCTGTTCTGCTCCCCACTCTGTCTCTGGTGAATCCTCTCACCCCCTGCACCTCTATCCTGCACCCCAGCTTTTGTATGCATAAAGAAATATAAATAAATCTTTTTTAAAAAGAAAGAAATGAAAATAGGACTGTTAGAGATTCCAGGGTGAAATACAGGGAAAGGCAGAAAGAAGCAATGTTTAGACCAAGGGTGAAGGATGCCCCTGGACTGAAGAGAGTCATGCAGCCAAGCAGAAGAATAAACTCAGCCCCCCTCCAGGAGCTGCTGGGGAAAGTGCAGGGCCCCAAGGTGAAGCTGCAAACCCACCTGTGAGAAAAGGGATTTGTGCAAAATGACAACAGAGCTGACCACAGACTTCCATCAGCAAAGAGAACTAAACTCCAGGGAGCAGAGAGAAAATGCTGTCAACTTCAACTCCACACTCAGAATCTTTTACAAAAATAAGACTGAAATACATTTTCCTGCAAAGCCAAGAGAGTTTACTACCCGCAAATCCTAAAAAAAAAACAACATCTAGCAAAGGAGCATCTGCCCAAGAATATCTTTGTCAGAAGGAATCAAACCCAGAAGGCAGGAGTAGGCTTTCAGAGGCGATAGTAAGCAAAACCATCGCCTATGAGCACGTCCAAATAAACTATTTAAAATAATAATTACAACAATAATGACTCTATTTGGTGGCTTGAAAACAAGATGAGCAAATAGATTTAAAACAGTTTAAGAATTTGTATTGAAGCAGAAAATAATAGAGGCTCTGATTAAGTTTTAGATTTTGGTGAATAAAGGATGTCTCTTGCAAATTTAAGTGTGACCATTAAGAGAACAGAAAAACAGCGTATACAGCCAAATAATCAAAGGAGAATAACAATAGCACAGCATTCCAAATGGAGGACAGGAAAGAAGGAACTGAATCAAAAAAGCAGCAGAGCAAATCCAAAACACAAAATAATAACATGAAAATGAGTCAACATATTAATCTCATTCTGTGGCAATGGATTGAATCTGTTTCTTAAAATCAAAACAGAATCCGTGCTTAGAACTTAAAATAAAACCCAGCTACATCATAAGCTTCACATTCGAAGTACAAAATGGTTATAGAAGGGATGAAAATAGATAGAGCAGACAAGTCTCAACCCCAAGAAAGCTGCTATAGGAATATTACTATCAGACCTTAAGGCAAAACAAAAGTATCATTAAGGATAAAGGAAATTATTACTTAATGATAAACAATTCAAAGGGGGGTGAAAGAGTTGTAAACCTGTATATGCCAGCAAATAGGCTCAAAATATAAAGCAATAACGAAAGAATTACAAGGATAAATTGACGAATCTGCAAGCAGAGGTAGAGACTGAAATATACCTCTCTCAGACATGAAGGTTTTCAAGAATGGGCAGAAATGAATGAAAAAGAAGATAAAACATTTCAAGAGAAAAATTAAACCCCAAAACTGACTGTTTGAAAATATTAATGCGATGGACAAAATATTTACAGCTTTTTCATGAAAAAAGAGGAGCTCAGATCTCATCTCTTAGTGAGTTTGAGGATTATATTCCAATATGATTGTTTCACTCCGCTGTGCATTACACCTTAATTATTCCCATCACGACAAAGACATTATAGTTGTAGGACAGGTCGGGGCGCTAGCTACTGCTACAATGACAGTTATTTTACAACAGAAGAATGGATCAAATCAACATGTTGTGCACCTCAAGTTACACGATGTTATATGTCAGATATAGTTTAATTAAAGAAAGAAAAAAGGATTCCCAGGTCATCAATGGTAGGAATACAAAGGTGAGTGTAATTGTTGCTACACAAAGATTTTTTTATAGATTATAAATAGATTTATAGATTAAATAGATTTTTATAGATTATAAATCTATTTATAGATTTTTTTTCATAGATTGCTACACAATCTATAAAACCACAATTATGTCATAAACAATGTCTTTAAGATGAAAACTTTTAATCCTGTTTTTGGGTGCAACAGAAAAATTTCCGTATAACGCTACAAAGAAATTAATAACAGTAATTTTTTAATCCATTCCCAAAACAACATCAAACCCAAACAATCAGTGAGTTTTACCAAACTTCTAAGGAACAAATGGCTCCTAAGGATGTGAGAAAATGTTAAGGGAGAGAGAGAAACCGCCAGAATCAGGAAGAGAGCACAGAGTGAGTGTCTGGGCTAGTTTCAATGGCTGACGTAGTGATGCAAATCCTAAATATTCACAAATCGCATCTAGCACGTAATTTAAAAAATACTTAATGTCCAAGTGGCACTTCGCTGAGAAAATCAAAGATAATTCAACACTGACTGGGGTTTCCACTAACCCAATTCCACCTGTTCATATCTTCCACGGGAAAGTTTCATCATTGATCTTGTCCCCGCAGTTGCATCTGCGTGGGCCCGCGTGGAGCCCCAGGGGAGCCCAGGGGTGCACTGGTCCCTTAGGGCCTCAAGAGCACCGAGAAACCCTGGACTCTCAGAAGCTGCTTCATGGCTCTCGCCGCATTTCGGGGAATGCACACTGAGAACACATCCACTCACTCACCATCTGGTCTTCACGTATTTTTAAGTGGCGTGCTTGATAGGATTTTGTGACGCGTTAGGATTTCCGCCGCTACGTCAGCAAACACCGTCACCTTCCAGAGGCAGGTGCTGCCAGGCTGAGCCTACAGGCAAGTGACAACTATTCCCCAGCACAGAAATTCTACTAGAGCAAAGGCATTTAAGAATTTAGAGATAATTAGGTTTTACTCCAACTGGTGCCGTAACAGGTGTGCACAGAACCCAGGGAGCCGCTCACAGGTGATACTCGACCCTGATCTTAAAATGTGCCGAATGGAGAAAACATGGTCTTATTGAAGGTCAGAGCCATAGGAAGTGGTCACACTATCTGGAGGCAGATGCTGCTCAGGGACGTGGCAGATGCTGCTCAGGGACGTGGCAGGCTGGAGCCGTGTCAGGGTCCGCGCGAGTAGGTGCCCGCTCTGCCTAAGGAGCAGACCTGGGCCTGGCAGGATTCCGGGTCTCCTAAGGGGGTGAGGGAGGTGTCGGCACAGCTCCTAGGGGCCACTTGCATCTTGCTGGTGCCACGAAGAGGCAGTCACTGGTTCTGGAAACAGAGGAGACAACGGCGTAGGTGGCCCCTGATGAGTTTGCAGCAGGACAGCCCTGTAAGGCGGCAGTGGGGGGTGTTGGGGCGCAGTAGGCCTGTGAAGCCGGGCACAGGCAGAAGATGGAGACCAGATCTGAGTCTCTGACCGTCCAGCCCAGAGTTAAGTCACTGTTGGGGCCAGAACTGCAACTTGACTTTCTGTCCCCCCTTTGCTTCCCTCAGATGATCTCATGTGAGGCGTGTTTGCAGGGTTAGCGCAGGGCTGTCCTCACAGTGTGAACTGTTGTTCCGAGTGGAAACAGAGATGAGAGATCCAGAAATTCCGTGCCGGTCAGCTGGACCCCCACCCCCGAGCCCCTGACGGTGGACGGCGTGGGCAGTGGGCCACACCCGCCAGGCCGCGCTGCCCGTGTTTTCTGTCTCACGCTCACTTACTGATGTTCCTGTTCTTGGGCTCTTGTTCTCGTGTCTCACTTGGGAGGACAAACGTGGTAGGAGACAAGAAGCAGAGGGCTAGATCAGGGGGCATCAGCCGCTGCCAGGGCTGTCTGGGCCGGCAGATGGAAGGGCGCAGGCATCCGTCGTGTGTGTGTGGAGGGAGAGCTCTGCAGGCTCTGCTCCCTGTGCACGGGCGTTGGGGACCAGGGTCTCGTTCTCTGTTGTCTCCTCACTCCCCCTTGAGGGGACAGGACAGAGACAGCTCCTGCCCCATCCCCTTCCTGCCCCTTCATGGAAACCATAGATAGGGGGAAGAGGGCCGGGCAGCCCAGTGCCGTGCCCCGGGTCACTGGGGAGAAGGGAGGATGGCTTGCTGTCCTCGGGATGCCAGTGAACCTGGCTCACAGCCTCCACGGGGGATTCCAACCAGGGCATTCTGCAGCCTCGGCCTCCTCCAGGGGAACCCTGGCCCAAACAAGGGGACTGGGGGGAACCCCCCCCAAGAGGCTCAGTTCCACCCAGGCCTAAATTGTGTCCCTAATAGAGTGTACCAGAAGCCCCTTTCGGGAGATAATTCAGCTGATGCTGTGTTTTGATCCCTGTCTGACTCTGCATCTTTCTTCTGTCAAAGGCCAGGCTCCTTGGCGCCCCAGGCCTCTGAGAACAACCTGCCCTCTTGTTTTTAGTGAAGAAAAGCAACGCCTTTTCTCAGAAATCTTTGCGCCGTCAGCCACGTCAGCCACTGCAGAGACCGGCATGAGCCCCTGTTCACTGCAGACCCCACAGCCCTCAACAGCTGCTTCTTCCCGCAAACCCCCTCCCGGGGTTCAAGGCCAGCGCTGTCTTCCCAGGGAGGAGGCAGCTGGGAGCGGGGGTGTTATTGAATCAGGATGGAAAACAACAAGAAATGTGCTGAGTCATCTCCTTAGCCCCCAAGTCAGCACACAGAGCATTCTCCTAAATGTGAAATTATATATAAGATAAGAACCGCGTTTTGGCTGCCGCGCCTGCTCCTTTTTTTCATTCCGGCTCTCTGCACTCAGCGTGAACGGGCTGGCCGGCCCGCCCGGGGGTGGCTGCTTGTACCTTGGGAACTGACGGCCTGCCCTGTTCCTTCTGCCGTCCAGGCCAGAGGAAATGCTTGTGCTTTACCCTTTGCCGGCTGCCACGTCCCGCCACGACTGACCAGGCTGGTGGGCGGCCGTGCCCGTTGACACTGAGCTCGCCACATCCCCAGAGACAGTCGGGGCATGGCCAGAGGGGAGAGGCTCCCGAAAGCGCTGCCGTGTGGGTAGAAACGCCTCCCCCGTGTGGCACGCCAGGCCCACAAGCGCCAGGCCCCACGGCGCCTGGGCAGCAGCAGGCGGGCCCCCGCAGGCCAGCTGAGGAGACAGACGTGTTCCAAGAATCACAAACCTAGGGAGAGTCTGTGCCAAGTACACAGAAGGAAAGGCCCAGGGGCCAGACCCCACTGAGGGCCAGGGAGGCTTCCTGGAGGAGGAACATGGGAACCCAGATCTGAAGGGCAAGGAGGCCGAGCCCGGGGCAGCAAGGGCCGCACACTGCAGGCCGAGGCCGAGGAGGCCGAGTCCTCCTGGGAGGGGCATTTGCAGGTTGACAACGCTGGGGGGTGTAGCGCTTGAGAGTCCTGGCAATGAATTTGGTCATCATGGAGGAATTGGGGAGCTGGTCAAAAGGGGGTATCAACCAAGGGGGTCATGACGAGGGAGGGGTCTTGGAAGACCCGGGCAGCTCAGCCAAGCGGGCACCCAGGGAACCACAGCGGGACAGGGATGCCGGCGGCCGCTCCTGGGGCAGAGCCCACAGCAGGGGGGGGGGTGGGGGGGGTGGCTGCCGAGGTCAGGGACCCGAGGTGGGGAGGGAAAGCTCTCCGGCCCTGGACACGTGCACGGCACCCACAAAGAGCCCCCGACCGTGTGTGTTTCTCCCTGGAAAGATTTACAAAGACCGTTGCTCTGAGAGATGTTGAAAGGGAGGCATCAGCAGGTCCGGAATCCAATAACTGGTCAAAAGTATGGTTTGGGTGACCTCCCTCTGTTTCCATGGCAACTGCTTCCTATTCCAGAGGCGTAGCATCTTCCACCAGGGACTTGGCTGACCCTCTGGGGCAGATGGATGTCAGGGGTCCGCCACGGCCCAGCACAGCTAGAGCATCTGCAAAGCACAGGAGGTGGGCGGACCTCAGAGACGCCCGTCTCGAGTGTGCGGGCTTGAGCAAGGCTTTTACCATAGTCTTCATATTAAAATAATAAATTAAAATGATTTAATTCCCTGCCATCCCAGTGCTCTCTTGCACACATGGAATTCATCAGCTCTTTCAGGCCTGCTCCTCTCTCTCTCTGTGTCTCTGTCTGTCTCTCTCAATCTCTCTCTCTCTCTGCCTGGGGCACCGACACCCTCATCGCCCAGGTCACTCCCACGTGTCTGGTCTCCTGGCCTGATGCTCTACCCCTGCCGCACCCCATCAAGTCCCTGCTCTCAGCTGGAGCGTGTGATCATCATCTGCCTGTTTCCCCACATCCGGTCTCGCCGAGGTTCTGTCCACCCCCATGCCTTCCTGAGTGATCCTTCTAGAACATCCTTCTATGCATGCCATTTCCTGTTGCTCCTGTATTCTGGTCTTCCCAGTTCATCGTGAAGCCCCCCCAGCACCCCCAGTCAGGCCCTGGTCCGGGTGTTGACTTTGTGCTTAGTGAGGCCCTGCCTCTCCTGGTGCACTCACGCACGCACACACACATAAGCTCAATAGCACGTCCTCGGCGCCCGGTACGCTGCCGTGGAGTGACCATCAGCCACGTGCATGGACTGTGTGAAGCACTTTTATGCACTGCAGTAATGTTTGCTCCTTTTACACCCAGATGGGCAATCTGAGGCAGAGGGATTGGGCAACTAGACCAAGCCACAGCTAATCATGATTCAAACCCACAGAGCCCGACTCCAGGACTGAGCTTCCAGCCGCGCTATGCACGGCCTCTGACTCACTTGGAACAGACGCTGAGTGTCTCTGCTCTGCATCCCTGGCCAGGGGCCGCTGTAGTAGAGTCAGTCTATGAAGCTGTGTTGAGGTGGCCTAGGGGATTCCTGGGCAAAGCCATCCCCAGGGAGAGCAAGGGTGTCTGCTGCCCATGTCCTGTGGAGGGGTCAGACCCCACGAGTCCTGGGAGCTCACTCCCTGCATGGCTGTGAGGCCCAACTGAACAGAGACCCATAAAGGCCCAGCACTTGGTGACAGCATGCAGATGGGAGGAAGAGCCTCCCCCCCACCCCGGGACCTACAGCCCGACAGCAGATGAGTGACATGCCAGTGACAAAGACACTTTGGGAGCCAGATAGAGGAAGAGGCAGATCCACACGGATGCCAGACTGAGTCCCCAGGAACTGCCTTCTCTAAAGTGGTCGGGAAGGGGTCTGGGCTGGGCCTGTGTCTTGACCAGCAGAGGTGGCCCTCAGCCGGCGAGCAGGCTGTCCAGGTCCAAACCCCACGTCCTTTCCCAGCCGTGAATTGAACTTGAGACAGACGGACCCTGAGCCTGCGGCACACTGTCGGGCCCTTAGAACGAGGGCCAGCTGCAGGCCCTGCTGTTGTGATGATCCGTTCCCCACAACCCCTCACCACCCCGCCCGTCTGTCCCCCTTGCGGTGCCTCAGAGAGCTGAGACTAGGAGACGCGGTGGGCTTTGGGCGCGAGGGAGGGGTCTTGCTGGGACTCAGCTGTGAGGCATGAGTGTCCCCGTGAAACAGCAGCCAGCTCCAGCCCCGCCGCGCCTCCCGTTCATTTTCAGGACCTGCGCAACGTCCCACACGACTTCCTAGAAGATCAGGAGCGGGGGGTTAGGACCCAGTGAGGAAGTGTCAGAAAGTCGCACTCCCTCCTCCTGAGTGGGGCTGTTTCTCCCACACACATGCGTTCATCCCACTGAACTGCACCCAGTTCCCTGCAGGAGAAACAGGCAGGTGGAAAACGCAGCTTATAGTCTAGTGGGCTTAACACACACGGACCCTCACCCAGACGAGTGACAGTACTTGCTGTTCACGCTGCTTCCTCCTGGGATGTTGATTCAGTCCCTTGAGCCCTGGGCAATACGTGTGAATCCCATTAGACAGATTGAACACTGAGGTCTCAGACCCCGTGACTCCTGGCCCAGTCCAGTGCTCCGGTTAAGCAGACAGGCCGTCGACAGGTCCGAGGTGCAGGGGGGAGGCCCCTGAATTCCACGCTGCCCGCAGCACACGTGGCCCCTGAGGTTGGTCCTTTCTCGTCCTTTCACCAGACGTGGTTAGCGCTAGGAGCTCTCGTTAGAGCTGGGAGCCCAGATCGCCTGGGGGTGAGCTGAGATGTTCTCAACAGTCCCGTCCTGCACTTGCTCAGGGATAAGCATAACGTGGCGTGGCCACAGAGACACTCAGGACAGCAAAGTCATTTCTTCCCCATTCTAACGCACTGCCACCTTGCTTTAGTCTTCAGCCATCAGTGACGTGTAGAGGCCTGCCGTGCCCTTCAAGGGAACAAAGGTCAGCCCATGGTCATGCTGAAATGCGGGTCACCAGCTCATGCACACACACACACACACATCCACACGGACCGCACACACTCAGACCCCCGCCCGCCCCTCCTGTCATCAGGTTGCTTTGCGTTTTGGAAATGACATCACTCTCCTGCGGTTCTCTGGGTGACCCTGTCGTGGGGTCTGCTGTACTTGAGAGAGCATTCCATCCAAGTGTGGACTTAAGGTTTCCAAAGATTTCCAAAAGAGGGACTCACCGCCAGAGATGGAGGGCGGCCGCCTGCGCGGGGGTCTGGAGACCTGGGCTTCAGTCCCTGCTCTGCCACCAGCCAACTCCGGGACTTGGCTGCCCACCCCATCGAGGCCTCAGTGTCCACGTCCGGGCAGGGCAGGGGCTGAAAGAGGAAGGCTGGCCTGACAAGAGGGTCGTGTGACTTGAGCACTAAATGCAGGTTGCGTGGCCTGTGTCTGTGGGGGCGGGGGGTGCATTGCGGGGGGCAGGGGCTTGCTGTGGAGTCCCCAAGGTGAAGGCACAGGGGAGAGAACTCCCGCCGCATGTTGCCCTCAGACCTCCTCTGGCAGTCCTTTCCTGTCACAAGGTCAGACCATTTTTGTCAGCAATTTAGCACATGAAATTCCTTTCTTTTTATTCCAGCGAGAGCTGAGTAACAAAATTCCACTTTGACTTCCCGCGGAGGGCCACTATTTTCAAGTTCAAGAGTTCTTATTCCATCTTCCTCTTACCCACCATTATATTTGATTGATAGTATTAAACAGAAGGAAATTTTATTTTACCAGAATGGGGAAATGTATTAGGTTAAGTAATAAGTCTATAAAATACATGGTTAGAGGTTTTGCAAAGGAAAAGATGTAATTTTGTGGTTAAGTGTGTTTGGGACTAATTTCTACGTTGTGTTTTCTTGGTAGAAATAGAATGTCTGGGGTCAGCAGAACCAGGCGCGGCGGCGGCGCTAATAGGACAATGTCTTATTCAGCAGCCCCTGCGCGGCCAGGGCAGGACACAGACCGGGCGGGGCTTGCACTCAGAGGTAATCAGAAAGGGAAAGTTCTCGAAGGCTGTGGTTATCAGCGGACCCGATGGGCCTGGGACGCGAGGCCTCTCTTTCTCAGGCGTGAGGTGTGGCTGCCTGTGGCTCATCCACACCTAGACCCAGCAGGCCAGTGTTGGTGGAGCCGCAGCCCGGGGCCACCTGCCTCTCGGCACCACTGCATGGGGGCGCCCCCTGACCCTGCATGTGGGGCACAGGCTCACCAGCAGACTCCCCTGAGGGGCCACTGCTGACCCCAAGACCAAACCCCCCGCCACAGATGTCACATTCACGAGAAGAGCACATCCTCCATCTTCCTAGATGTGCATTTATCTCTAAGATGCATTATTAAAACAACATCACATTCACGTTTAGTGAATTATATTTTCTTAAAAAGAAAAAACCTGGGCCTCTCTGGTGGCACAGGGGTTAAGTCTCAGTGCTATCAAGCTATTGGCAGCCACTGAGACCTGAGTTCGATCCCTGCCCAGGGAGCTGCCCACATGGTGCAGCAGAACTCCCCTGTCTCCCTGCTACTCCCCTCGGCAGTATTTTTTAGTGGATCTGCCTGCCTCTGCTCCCCATTCTGTCTCTGGTGAGTCCTCTCACCTCCCCCCACCTCTGGTCTGTACCCCAGTTCTTGTATGCATCCATAAATAAAATAAATCCTTAAAAAAATAATTTCATGAAATTGTGACTGTCCCAGAGGATCTGAAAGGTGGGATGACACTGCTTGGTGACTGAGGATGGAGTCCAGTGCGCAGTGGGCTTCTCTGCGGACCTCCCATGGCCAAGCTGGCGCAGCCCCGAGTCCTGAAATAAGTTAATCCCGACAAGGACTGAGGAGGTGGGACTGTTCACTTCGAAAACAGTCTGTGAGAGCTGAAACTACCCGCCTCTTTTCTAAGCCCTCCTTCAACCAAACTGTTGAACTGGAAACTAATTTTACACTAATTTGTTTGCAGCGCATGCTTTAATGAGCTTATATTTCTGGATATTTAATTGAAACTACATTTGATAAATAATCTATTAAGAAAACAAATTGGAGCTGAGTATAAATGAGTTTCAGATTTCAGAGGCCAGTAATTACAATTATTGTCACCATTTGGTTTTTCCTTTTTTAACCAATACTGAGCTGCCTATAGCAACATTTCACATTTCTCGAAAATGGAACAATTTCTCTACTAAACGGGCCCCTCAGACATGTGTCGCAGTCAGAACCAGCGGTTCTGGTTCCCCCAGGCGGCCCGAGCCTAGCATTAGCCTCTGTCCTTCCACTTTCCGAGTCTTCTTCAGCTCAAGCCTGGAAACACCCCAAGTGTACCAGGCCCCCCGGAGCCTGGGCCTAACACCCAGGTACACAGTCCTCTCCTGCTCAGGGAGCTCCGAAAGCCTTCCCCCAAATGCCTGCATTGCCTGGAGAGGGACACGGAGCCTTCCAGAAAGTACTTCACAGGGAAGCTAGAGAGTCAAGCTGGCATGAGCGTCCCTGCCCCAGCTTTGCCCACTCCTGCGGCTCTCCCTCTGCCTTTGCCCCCGACATGTAGAGAGCCCCCTCTTCAGTGTCGTGTAGGGGACAAAAGTTTCGTTGCTTCCAGTGACATAATCAATATGAAACCCCGAACAGGCTGCAAACTATGAAGCTGATGAGAGGGTCCAGCAAGAGGCCTCTACGGACGGACTTAAAAGAGCAAAAGTGTGGCTTGGCACGCAAAGGAAGCGCATGTGGGACATTAGAGAAAAGGATCCTAGTCATAATATCAGCAAATTATGCAATGCCCAGGCAGAAGCCGCGCCCAGGCCCTCTGATAAATGCATGAAAGATAAACCGGAAGCGAGACCAGGAAAACAAAGCGCCGTGTGGAGGGAGAGGCTGCCTGTGCCCGGCCGCCGGGACGCCTCTTTCCCATCACGACGAAGCTTCCTGATTGTCGGTGTGGGCCATGTGGCCACAGGAGCTTACAGAGCTTGAAATTTGATTCTAAAATTTACCTGAGAGAGGAACTAGGCAAAAAAGGCCTAGAAGCTTTTGAAAAGAAGAACACCAAAGGTCACCTGCTCCCGAGAAAGATGCCCAGGTAAACGGGGGACACAGGTGGTCGTCCAGGAAGCCGATGCCCTCACACCAAAGAGTAATGTGGGCCCCTGCTGCGAGCCACATACACCAGCAGCCGAGAAAGATCAACATCTAAGTGCGAGGAGCAAAGCGATGCAGCGCTCACGAGGGAGCACAGAGAGGAGGCATCATCACCCTGGGGTGAGTCAGGGTCTCCCAGAGAAGGCACTTAGAGCACAAGCAAGGGCAGGAAAAATAGGTCGCTTGGGCTTAGTCAGAATAATCAGCTTTTATGCTTTAAAATACGTGATCGGGAAAATGCAAGACCACGCACCGAATGGGAGAAAATACCGTCAAGTCAGGGATCAGCTCAGGGCTTCGACTCCAGAATATATAAAGAACTCTCCCAACTCAGCCACACGAAGCAAATAGCCCATTTTAAGATGAGGCCAAAAGTTGCATAGACATCTCTCCAAAGAAGATGCCCAGACTGTGATGCTCAGCACCCCTCGCCAGGACAGAGGCGACCGAGCCATGGCGAGGTGCCCCTTGGCTGCGCGGGCCGGGGACAGCACCAGCGTGGATGCAGCCGGCGCCGGCCAGGCAGTCGGGAAGTCGAGCCTCGCCCGTCCTTCCCCTACACTGGGGACGTAAAATAGATCGGCTGCTTGGGAAAACAGTTTGGCAGTAACTCAGACTTAAAACATATGACCCAGCAATTTCACTTGCAGGCATGTGCTCGGGGACCTCCCACAGCGAATGCCCAGGAGAACTGCAAACATGTGTCCTCGGGGAAGCTCGAGCAGAGGTGCTCACGGCAGCCTTGCCCCTGACAGCCACAAAGTGGAGACACCCCAGCCCATGCGCCCATGAAAGGCTGTGTCAGAACTCGATACATGCGTGCGATGGGGTGACAGTCCCTGGTAAAAAGAAATGAAGCTTCGATGCCCCCTGCAGCCGGCCGTGGGCTACAGCACAGTATTGATGTCACGGCGTAGGTGCCCCTTACGTGAAGTGCATACAAGAGGCAAGTCTGGGACCTCCCTGGTGGCTCAGGGGTTAAAGTCTCAGCACTATCACCTGTCACGGCAGACTGAGTTCGATCCCTGACCAGGGAGCTGAACCACACGGCGCAGCAGACCTCTCCTGTCTCCCCGCTGCTCCCCTCAGCAGTGGATTTCAGCAGATCTGCCTGTTCTGCTCCCCACTCTGTCTCTAGTGAATCCTCTCACCCCCTCGCATCTGGCCTGTACCCCAGTTCATGTGTGCATATATAAATAAAATAAATCTTTTTTTAAAAAAAGGCAGATCTGGGCACAGGAAGATGAGTATGCGTGAGAGGCGCTATGGGAAGGGATAGCACGGGTAGGAGTCTCTTTGTCGCGATGAAATGTCTTGGAATTAGAGAGGAGATGGTGAGAGGCGGGGATATTACTCAGCCTTAAGAACAGAAGGCAATCTTGCCACTTGGGTGGATCTTGAGGGAATTATGCTCAGTGAATAACTCAGAGAGGGAAGTACGGTATGATTTCACTGATCTATGGAGTATGAAAATCAAAATAAACTAAACTAAAATCACCAAGGCAGGAAGCAGATTTGTGGTCACCAGGGGACGGAGCTTTGGGGGTGGGTGATGGGGATCAAGAGGTACAAGCTCCCAGTTACAAACTAAACAAGCCAAGGAGTAGTAACGCACCCCCTGGGGCTATAACCTGTCACCTGCGTTGCACATTTCTCTGCAATGTGTGCAAATGTGAAGCGTTAGCTTGTGCATGTGAGAGGAATGTTGTATGTCAGTTACACCTCAGTCTTTTTAAAGTTCAAGCATCAAGCATGTCTCACATAGTAACAGACAAAGTGCTAATAGCCTGACTATATAAAGAGCTTCTACAGTCAATAAGAAGAAGCCAAGCAAAATAGCAAATTTCCCACTCTGCCTCCAGCTCCCTCCCTTGTTCCCTTTGTGATGATCCTGGAAATTTGCCCTCTGCTGCCTGCTCAGGGGCTGTCACATTTCCGTGGCCACGCGCTCCTGTCTGGGCCTGCTGGCTGGCCAAGCAAAGGTGGTCTTTGCTAAGACGTGTTGTCTTCGCTGTGGGACAGCTGGACCCTGAACTGTGGGGAACGTGGGTTGTTGTGGTTGTGAGCGAAGGCACCCTATGCTGAGACGGGCACAGCAGGCAGGCCGGGGGAGCCGAGCACCCTGACCTTCCTGCCGGACCCTCACGGCGGGCACTCGGTGGCCTTGACCGAGGACAGCTGTGTGTGCTTGGTCATTTCTTGCCGTTCAGCCACTTAATTGGGGCTGCTGCGTAGCCATGTTCAATGATTAAATCACCCTTGATTCCAGGTAGGTCTCTGTCTTGACCACGGACACGCCGCGGCTTCCTTTTGCAAACAGTGACATTGTCACAGAGACAGGCGGTGGGCGGCATGGCGCAGGATTCTGTCCTGGACGAGAAAATCTTCCTATTTTTCTTTCCTGTTCCGTGGGCTTTTGGCTCTCGGTTGGACCATTCGCAGAGACGCCTCCGGCTCTCCTCACACTCCCTCCTCCTCACTTGCTTTCATAGCCATAGATTTAAGCCCATTTTCTGACATTTCACAGCTTAAACACCCTGAGCGGCTTCTCAGGGTAAGATGGCCACAGCGAAGGGCTTGTGCTGCTGGGTCAAGCAGAACCTTCTGCACCCGCAGGGCTCAGAGGTGTCAGGGGCAGGAGGGAACCGGGGTGCCTTCTGAACCCTCCTGATGACCTCTAAGTAGACCAGATATTCCTGCAGGCGCACGGTGGGCTTGGCTTTGAATATAGACTCCAGGTCCAAGAGTTTGTGCCAAAGGGAATTCTGAGCTAAAAATACTGATGGTCGGATCCAGGGCCTGGCTTACTGCGGGACGTCCTGAAGACCTGACTGAACTGAATCTCTCCCTTCCAGGGTCACTGTTACTACCACGGGCGTGTGCAAGGACACGTGGGTTCCATGGTCAGCCTCAGCGCGTGTTCTGGCCTCAGGTAAGTGACCGGGAGGTCAGGGCCTCCGCTCCCGGGAGAGACGGGGCGGGCCTGCAGGGACGCTGCCCAGAGCACAGCTGCCCACTGGCTCGCCTGCGCCTCTAGCGGTGCCACTCTGCTGGGCTGCTGGAGACTGTTTCATCGATGCCACTCTGATGCTCTGCTGTTCCCGGGACAGCTCTAGGCCCTCCATGTTGACATTTAACACTAGACTCTGGCTTGGCAAGCACTGAAAGGGCCTCTAGGAGACAAGGTCAAGGGGCCAACTTAGCACTCATGGGGGTGTGTGGGTATGGGGCCAGGGGGCCAGGCGTGGTCCCCGCCCTGGCACAAAGCAGGCCACAGCGGCCTGCAGCCGGTCCAGCCAGTCCATCCTCCCTCTGGCATCTCCCTCCAAACCACAGCAGCCGCCGGGGCGCGTGTGCTCCCAGAACACCAGCCTCCCTCAGCCTTTCCGCCGGCGCGATCTGTGAGCGAGTGGGTGAGCTCACAGCCGGCGCCCTCCAGGCCTGCTTTGCTCTGGCCACCTGGCCACACCCAAGTGTGGCTCTGACGTTGCCCGGCTACGTGGTGTGCCAGGCAGGGGCCAGGGTCTAGACGAGGTGCGGGTCAGGCTGCATGAGTCCTCCGGCCTTCCACCAATGCCTGCTTCTCTGCTCCCCGCGCACCCGCTTCGTTTCTGCCTCCACCGTCAGAGGTCGAGGGGTCTGTTTCCTCGCGTCTCCCCAAGGCCCGACAGGTCTGACCTGTTGAGTCCGTGCCCCGGGGATCAACCAGCATGTTCATGATGACGAGTCTCTGCTCCCAGCCCCGCTCCCAGCCCGCTCAGGGGACAGCAGATGACGTGTAGCCCCCAGTTTCCTTCTCACTCCCATGCAGCAAGCAGTCCAGGCAGGGGGGCATCTGCTTTCAAAGTACTCGGGCCACAGCACGTACACCCCAGCCTGCTCTGTCCCCTGACCTGCCTGTCTCCCCGAGTGGAGAGCTGGACGCCCACTTTCCCGAGTGTGTGCACATACGGCTTTCCCATGCGTACCCCAGCCGCCTCTCGTCTCCGGCACCGGGGAGCGGCCCCCTCCCAGGGCCTGGCGTGCAGGCTCTTGGCACCGTGGCGGTGAAACGCCGTGGCTGGGACTCGGGAAGCTGAGTGGTGCCGTGCAGTGTCGACCACCAAGCCGGTGGGAACCGCCCCCAGAACGGGATGCTGCTCCTGAGAATGTTGACTTCCCAGCTCTGTGCTGCTGTCAGGAAGGCAGGAGACCACGTATCCGCAGGGACACTCTCGGGTTATGGCGTCAACTTTATGATCTTATGAGCAGACATCAGAGCGGAGGAAGGCTGGGCTCCATCAACTGCTCGCTGGCAGAGGAATCGATTGAGCCTGGAAATAAAGGGGGAAGTGCACGAGGGTGGCTCCAAGCTGAGTAGATTTTGAGAAAGAAAGTCGGGATTAAAATTATGTTAAAACTTTAAAATCTAGGAACCACGGGAAAGCGCAGGAGCCGTAGGGAAGCGTTCATCCCAGCCCAGCCGTGCCGAGAAATCAGAGGAGGCGCGAGCCACTTGGAAAGGCGGGGCCCAACAGCAGGCAGGAGAAGCTCTGAGGGACCCAACCTGTCGCTCTCATTTGAAAGCTTGAGGGGAAGACAAGCTCCCGGCCCCAGCAGGCAGAGGGGTTCGTAGCAAACAGGTTCAATGATGGAGGGAGTGGAGTCTGAGGGGGAAACCAGGTCGTAAGCACCAGGGCCACTGTGGAGTCTGCTCCTGCGGAGGGTACCAGGTCAGATGCAAAGCTCAGGCCCTAAGTTAGTTTTGTCTCCCATCAGGGTCTCCCCAAGATGCTCAGCCCCCCGTAGCACCTCATCAGTGCCAGGTTCCTCTCTGTTACATCTGCACCCTCCATTGCTTCGTGCGTCACCCCTGCACGTGGGCATCCCGGGGTGTCTGGGGGCGCATCCTCGCCCCGTTCACCCTTGACCATCACCCCTGCCTCAGCTCCCAGCTCCCCTCTTGTAGGACCTTCAGGTTGGGGGACATTCTGGCACATTCCCTGGACTCTCAGCACTGGCCTTTTAGAGTCCATTAAATAAAACTGTGCAGACGGGAGGCTGTTCGGTACCTGAAGAAGCTACACATTATCATTCCAAAGCTGTGCATTGATTTTAGCTGTGTGATGAAGTTTACTGCACCGGGTCTTAGATCGTGGAAACAACCATAACACAAGCTGCCTTGACATTTCTCCCTCCCACACAATAGAAAACAGTCAGTCCACTTATTTCTCCAAGGGCAGAATTGATCAGTGCTGTGGTCCGTGGAATCAGAAATAATGAACATAATCATCCCCAATTTAGCCATCAGGGCAAACACAACCATGTTTAAAAAGCAAAAAGGCCAGCGTGGATGCACTTTCATTACTTACATCTTAACAATTTTGATTGACCCAGCTGAAGAAATCCAACCAGAAATCTCAGCTGAGAAAGTACCAGAGAAAAGCGTCTTAGAAGGGAGAGAAGACGGGCAGTGGGCGCCCGGAGTGAGCCTGTTCCTGCACCTCCAGCGACCCCGGTCCTTGCTGACCCAGGTGGTTTGGCTTTTCCTGATCTCAGCTCACCTTAAATGGCCCCAGCACAGAGGTCTAGAGACAGGAAAGTCGGCACAAGGCGATGCCCTTGCCGCGTTGCTGTCCGCTGGACCCCGAGCCCCAGCAGGCAGGCCCTGTGCCCACTTGGCACTGCCTGGAGCCTGGCGTGTGGCCAGCAGAGCATTGGGTGGGATGATGTGCTCTCCCCAAGCCATCACGGGGTCAATGAAGCCTAATCCCAGCCAGTTTAAGTGCTAAAAAAAAAATCCTTAAAGTGTGTGATCATATTAAGGAAGATATGATATTAGCTCGGCGTGGAGGTAAAACCTTAATGAAAACTTGACCTTGATGTCTGCTCTGTGACCTCTGGTCCGCAGCCTCTGTCTGGCGGGGCTCCACCTTGCTCCCTGCTCCGTGCAGCTTCCTCCCAGGCGGGTGGTCACGTGGGCTTCCTGTGTAAACACCCGTCGGGGGAGCTGCTGCTGGGTTCAGCGCCCGTCTGTGCCCCCTTCAACCTTCCACTGACCTCCACCCTGAGGGACTCACAAGGCCAAGCCTTGCAACCCTCCCCAGTCTCTTCACTTGCTCAAAATTTGAAATGTCCCAATCCCAGCTCTTCTGGCCCCCCACGCTGACCTCTTGACCAGGTCCCCCCATTTCAGGCTCCTGAGCGTGGACCCTGGGGGTCTCTGGGCTCCTCCTTATGCACTCACCTCCCCACCCGTGCGCTCCCCTCACCGCACCCCTTGTCTTTGTCTCTCCTTTCACGTTCCCTGGACACCACCCTGGGGCCACCCTCACTTGCCTCCCCCTGAGCTTCCTGCCTCCACCCTCCCCTCCCCTCCGCACCACCTCGCTCATCGGGGGCAGCATTTCCAAGGGCTGGTCAGGCACATCCTCACTCCAGCATGGACCACCACGGCCTGCAGTGACCACAGTAGAAGCCTCATCCACGCACAGCTGTGCCGCTGCATCCCCAAATGTGCGCCGAGCACCCCCTCCGGTGCTCACCGGTGATGGCGCCCCCGCGATGGTGCCCCCATTTCAGGCTCGGGAGCCTGAAATGGGGAGACCTGGTCAAGAGGTCAGCGTGGGGGGCCAGAAGAGCTGCAGCGACAGCATGCGTCAGGGCCGTGGCAGCCTTTCATGGCGCTCTCTAGTGCACAGAGCTGCGGCCGATACGAGCAAGGGCCCTGAGGCCAGGGGATCGCAAGGAAGACCGACTCACTCAGAACTCAAGGTTGCACATTGGCCTAGAAGGTCATTCTGACCGGGGGCTGCCCGGGAGCACCCTCGGGTGCGTGCACAGACAGAAGGCACAGCCCTGCCCCTGCAGCAGCCGGCATCATGAGGCCAGCAGGGCGGCCGCCAGCAGTGACGGCCACAGAACAGGGGAATTTGATAGGGGTCTCCCAGGAGGGCTGAGGGAGGAGAGAAGGCGGCGGGTATGGGCTAGGCGTCAAGAGCATGGAGGACAGTGAGCCCCGAGACCGCCAGTGGGACCCGAGGCCTAAGCTAAAGAGAATGGCAGTGAATGGAGACCCCAGAACCTCACCCTCACTCACTGTCCCCCACGCCCAGTGCCCCCTTCCTGTGGTGGTTCCCGCTGCCCACCTGCGTGTGTCCTCACCTGCCCCGTGCACACTCTGTGCCCCTTTGGCTTTTCTCTGGCCTGCACTGCTGCCCCTGCAAGGCCCCCCACCTGACCCCCATGCTCCCCACCTCTCCAACTCCTTTCTGTCCTCCAAAACTCCCTTCCTGCCCCCGGCCCCACCCAGACCCTCCCTGGGTCAATGTCGAGCTGACCACTGGGCCGACGGCAGCTCTGGCGCTGCGCTTTGGGAGCTGGCCGTGGCCTCCCGTGGAGAGGGCTGACCACCCGTGTGGGTGGGACAGGAAGGGGCTGGGAGCCAGTGAACGTGGAGACCCTCGGCTCCGCTGCGGGCCAGCTATGTGGCCGGGTCAGTGTCCTGGGCTGCCGGGACAGACAAGCGCCAACGGGGCAGCTTAAAGCACAGGAAACCATTCTCCCGCAGTTCTGGAGGCCAGGAGTCTGTGATCAAGGGCTCTGTGGGCTGGAGGCTGAGGGGAACTCCGTTTTGGGCATCTCTCCTGCCTCCCAGGGGTTCTTTGGTGCCCCCTGGTGCTCCTTGATGTCTCTTGGTGCTCCTTGATGCCTTTTGGTGCTCCTTGATGCTCCTTGGTGCTCTTGGTGCTTTTGGTGCTCCTGGTGCCCTTGGTGCTCTCGTAGTTCCTTGGCTGTGGCTGCACCCCTCCAGTTTCCACCTCGATCTTCACGTGACCATCATCCTGTGTCCCTGTGTTCTCTTCTCCTGTCTCTTTTAAGGACACCCCCACTGAGTTTCGGGCTCACCGTAAATCCAGGATGATCTCCTCTTGAGACCCTTCAGCTTAATCGTCCTGCAAAAACCTTTCCCCAAGGGTCATGTTCACAGGCACCATGCCCTGGAACTTGGGCATCCCTTCTGGGGAACACGACTCAGCCTGCAACCATGGCCTTGAGTCTATCCTGGGCCTCCTGTTCGTACCGTGAGCTCGTGCTACCTGCTGTCAGGGTTGGGGCAGATGTTAGAGAACGTCATCCATGGAGGGCCTGGCTCAGGGGCCCAGGGAGAGCGAGGACTAAATGCTACTGGTACCAGGTTCCTTTTGGGGTGGTCAGAGTGTTCTGGAAGTAGACAGCATTGATGTTGGCCCGACTCAGTGAGTACTAAAACCACGGCGTCGCAGGCTAATTTAATGGTATGTGAATCAACTCTCAGCGAAGTCGTTATTTTAAAGAGAAGCCTGATTCAGGGTTGTCTCTTAGTGAATTGTTGCTGCAACTATTATGATCATTATCATCATCATGGATGCTCTAGTCATAACTGCTCCTACAGTTTGTATAATAGTGGAGCATCTGAGCTCTGTTCCCTGCCTCCCCATCCTGGCTATGAATCACGTAGCCACGGGAGAATGATGCAGATGTCACCTCGTGTCTTCCCGGAGCTGCCCGGCGCCTCACGCACAGGAGGGGGTCCTGACTGTTTGTTTTGATTACATGGGAGTATTTCACATGGAAATCACTTATTGAAAATAAGCCTCGCGGTGCTTCTGTGTGAGCTAATTTTGCTGCCATCACTGTGTGTCGAGCATATATGAGGTGGGATATTACTTTTACTCCAAAAAAGGACTGAAATTAAATTTCATGCCAACTGCATTTCCAACTTATGATTGACAGCACGATATTGGACCAAAAGTCTCTTTGCAAGAAAATGCAATTAGCAATTGAACACAGAACTAGCCAAGATAATTCCTGTTTTCTAATCACCAGCTTATTACAGGTAGCGAATTGCATGTGCCATGACCCGCTTGCCCGGGAGCAGTGAGGAAAATCGTAATAAGAACAACCACGTGCAGGCCCGATCTTGCCTGACACGTCGTGGCTTCAGAGATTTAAACGGAATTTTAAGAAGGACACACGCTGAGGCTGAGGATGCGCAGGCCGCCTGAGTTTTCACTTTGAAAACTTACAAAATCGACTTCAAATTCCCGTAGATGCCTCCTCACTTCCGCCACAGGGAAAGCAGGAGGGTTTTCCACTGGAGAGTCGGGCTGCCCGCTTCAAAGCCGCAGTTGCATCTCTGTCCGCTTTTGACTCCCGCCTCCATCATGCTCGCTGGTCCCTGTTCTGGAGCCCACATCCCCCCAAACCAGCACTGGGAGGAGGCGGGACAGCTTGGGGTTGGAAAGCACAGGACTTGGATACGTGGGTCCAGATCGGGTGCCAGCTCTGATCGCGTTATCTGTGAGCTCTTGACCGTGGGGACGTGGCCAGAGCAGCAGCTGTGTGAGGATCCTTGGACAGTAACCGTGATGGCCCAGAGCCTGGGTCCTAGGAAGGGGGCGTAAGGGCTGGTCCGCATCACCCCGACCGCCCCTTCTTCTCTGCCCCACACTCACAACACCCAAATCAAGCGCGGACCTTGGCCTCACCCTCCCGTGGCGGCTGGCCCAGTGTCCCCCTCATGCTCCTAATCTCCCCTAAAAAAGGTATCAGCTGTTTCCATCTCCCCCACCCCTCCATGGGGAAAAGAACTCCGCATTCAATATCTGCTAGATTTACATCCCATGCTCCGAGATACTTTCAACTCCAAGTTTGCAACTTAATATTTATGACATTCCGTTTCCATTGCATTCGCTTATCTAGCTTGGGGCCAGGCAGGGCTGTGAGAACATCAAACTTTTACATCTCAGAAACCCTGAACCTTGAAATTCGTGTCCACTGTTGTTTCCAGCAATCTCCAGAGCTAAGTGATTAATTATACCCAAGATAGTCCAAAGCAATTATTTAATTAAACCGTATTCTAGGCTGCCAATTGTTGGGAGCAAAAGGAAAGGCTTCACCCCAGTTTCTCAACATCTGGCCTTTGGATGACTTAAGAGATAAAAGCAGATATGAGAACATTTTTATGACTCAGTAACAATTTCTAGAAATTTTCCATTAAGTAGAAAAACTTTTTCAGCAACGGCCTGTCCTGAGCCCGCCTGTGCACGCTGGGCCGGGGGGCGCAGCGCAGAGCCAGGAGCCAGCTCCCTTCCCTTCCAGGACAGGGAGCCGGGTTTCTAGCACATCTCTGTGTTGCCTTGAAGCGTGTTTGTGCTCCACGTCCCCTGGCCTGCTTTTCCTTGATTTGTTTCCTCAACTGAGGCTCTTTGCTATGAACTTTCATCAGCGAACATCTGCTAGCTACTCGCCACTTCTAAACTCAGAGCTCTACGTCTGCTTGCCCGAAGAACAGCTCCAGCGAAGAGGTGCAGACCGTCTCTCCCAGGGGCGCCCCAGAGTAGAATCTGTCTGCTCTCCCTACAGGGTGGCAGGGGCGGCGGGATGTGCAGAGCGGCTGCACGGACCTGCTCTTCAGCCGTGAGATTTGAAAATAGCTGAAACTCTTCAATTGCTCCAAGTCTCTGAGTACTCGGTGCTGTGTGTGGGCAGCTCACAGCCGGCTGGGTCTCCCCCATCTCTGGGCTGGGGGTCTCCTCCGCCTCTGGCTGTCCCCGTGTCTCGGAGCTGTCTCCTGGACTAGGGTGCAAGCTGACCTTCCTGCTTCACTCGCTGCCTAGAAAGCATCAGACAGTAGAACGGGTGCAGCCCCCCACTTGAACAGTAAAGAGTGGATTGTTGGATTGTGCTCACCATTTGAGTTCTGGATAAATTTGTGATTGATTAAGCCAGTGAGCAGTGAGGACTGACGCAGGAACCCCTGCCAGGTCCCTCCTTTGGAAACAAGCTGAGGTCCTCAAAAGGAAATGGAGGGAGTACCTCACTTTTTCAGCTTTTTCTTTTTTAAAAGATTTATTTATGCATACAAGAGCTGGGGTGCAGGCCTGAGGTTTTTTTTGGGGGGGTGAGAGGATTCACCAGAGACAGAGTAGGGAGCAGAACAGGTGGATCTACTGAGATACACAGCTGAGGGGAGCAGCGGGGAGACAGGAGAGGTCTGCTGCGCTCTGTGGGTAGCTCCCTGGCCGGGGATCGAACTCGTGCTGCAGTGGCTGGCAAAAGCTTGATAGCTGTGTCTTTAACCCCTGCGCCACCAGGGAGGCCCTCAGCTTTTTCTTAAGGATGAGGGATCTTCGCGCCCTTGGGCTGGCGCAGTGTACGTGAGCTTGAACTGGTGCTGAGTCCAGATCATCTGTGACATGTTGTGTGAGGCGTGGTTAGATCCATCCTCTGTCAGAGCCCTTGCAATACTCAGGAAATGTGGCTGATTAGGATGAGACATTCTGAGGCAGGAATTTTCCTTAAAAAAAAAGGATTTGCCTTCTGAATCGTGTGTGCTAGTTCAAATAGTTATTTCCGAAGAGATGAAGACTCTTCTCGCTCAACTTTTCTTCCTGGACGTATACCTCGGAGAGGTTAAAAAAAAAAAAGCAAAGACTAAACTCAGTCTATTCTTTACAAGCAAAACATTTCTCAGGCTTTTCAAAAGAAACCCGTGCCAACATATGGCACAGAAGTGTCTTTTCTGATTAAAACCTGGGAATGTAAATAAATTGGTGTTTCTCCTCTCATTGTCTGTCTTGTTAGGAACTGGGAGTTTGCCAGGAACCAAAAGCTACCCTTAAAAATTATATGTTTTTCTCATTTCTTTTTCAACAGGGGACTTATTATGTTTGAAAATAAAACCTACGTCTTAGAACCCACGGAGGAGTCAGCCGGCGCCTACAAGCTCTCCCCGGCGGAGAGCCTGGCGGGCCTCTGGGGGTCCTGTGGTGCCCACCCCGGGCCCTGGGGCGCAGCTGCGGACCGGCTTCCACCACCCTCCCAGACGCGGGCAAGAAGGGTAGGAGGAAGCCCCAGGACGTGTTTGTGGGGAGCTCGGGGTTCCCGCTATGGGCGCCCAGCACACAGACGTCCAGGACAGTCTCACCAGCTGGGTGTGGGTGGGAGGAGGGGCTCAACGGCGTCTCTGGGTGCTTGATACCCCCGGGTGGAGCTTAATCAAATCCTGAAACTGTGTTGCACACGGGGGCCTCCAACTCTTCAACCATGCTGGGTAGCCCAGGCTCAGGGAACAGCGAGGCCACCGTCCACGCCTCAGCGGGGTGCAGGACCCAGGCGCGCCACCAGCAAATAAGAGGAACTGGCAGCTCTGGGCAGCTGCCCCAAGGGACAGTCGCCTCCTCTCTGCACGCCCGGCTCACACGGGGGTGTTCGGGGTGCTGGCCCGCAGGGGCGGCAGAGTCCGTGGAGCCTGTCCAACTGTCTGCGCCCGTCCTTCCCCCGCTGGGACCGTGTCCTCGGCCTCCTCCCCTGGCTCGGGGCACCCCGTGCCTCCGTTTTGCTGCGGGACTGCAGAGAGCAGTGGCCTAGTGGAGTGTAGGCCCCAGATTGCTCTCCCCGCCATATGGACAGAAACAGGGTGCCCAGCCCCCCACGGTACAACCCCAGCAACTCCACCAGGAATGAGTGGCACATCCTGAACAATGTGGGTCCCCCAAAGTGGCTGCAGAGACCCCCCAAAGGAGCCGGCAGCCTTGTTCAGCTGGAGGCCTGGGCTGAGGTGGGCTGTCAGGAAACAGCAGGAAGCAAGATGTGGGCAGGAGGCCCCTGGGCTTGCCCTGGGCAGCCTAGAGGCAGCTCCTTGCGGTTCCCCTTGGCTCACGCCACGTGCGGGGCAGGGCTGCCCTGGACCCCCGACCTCAGAGATTCTCACTGCAGCCATCATGGCTGTGAATGTTACTCTACTCAACACTCAGCTCTTCATCAATACTATTCCTCTTGGTTCATTTCTCTTTTTTTTAACTTTTTTTTTTAAGTATTTATTCATTTACACAAAAACCAGGGTACAGGCCAGATGCGCGTGAGAGTGAGAGGATCCACCAGAGCCAGAGCAGGGAACAGAACAGGCTGACTAAAGACACTGCTGAGGGGAGCAGCGGGCGTGACAGGAGAGGTCTGTTGCATGTGGGACCCTCGCTGGCCGGCAGGGATGGAACCAGCACTGCAGAGGCTGTGGACAGCTTCACAGTGCGGCGCTCAACCACCTGCGCCACCAGGGGAGGCCCCACCTCTTGGTTCATTTCTAATTGTGTTTCCAAACCATAAGGGCCAATCTGAAGGGCTCATCCTCCTTAAAATGCCCTTCTTACCTGTGGATAGGTGTGCGTCCCCGGAGCCTGTTCTGAGCTGGTTTGTACTTTTCATTTTCACGTGATTCTCTTTCATCCTCCTGTTCTACCCATGTCACCCCACCTTCCTCTGTTTGTTAAGAGGCTCCTGAGATTCTCTATGGCAGGTGCTTTCAAGCTCTCTTCCCCACCATGCAGGCGCAGGTAGGAAAGACACCTGTAGGTACAGCAGCTCACCTTGACACTGACACTCAGGAGAGGAGGTTGGATCTAAATCCCTGAACTTGAAAGATACCCCATCACCCCCTCGCCCCCGCACCCCCAGCAGCAGCGGCTCCAGAAAGCTTCCCCTGCTTTTCTCCCCACCCCTGCAGAATGACACATTCAGGAGCTGGGACCACCACTCCATGGTCCCGGGCATGCTTCACTTTGATCCGGGCCCAGAGAAGAGGTTACTAAGTTGTAGCTTTTCCAGACATGAGCAAGCCCCACATTTACATTCTGTGTTCCGGGCACTTTGCTCCGAGCACTGTGGTGCCCACACGTTACCCACACTCGAGATGTGTAAGTCGGCGGTGTCAGCGACACAGGGAGGGCTGTTGTTTAAAGCCCCAGCCAGGTCGGGGCTCGCTGGCCATATTCTAACCCTGACCTGAGCTTCCTGCTCTCTCGACCAAGGTTGGTACAGGAATCCCAGCCATTTGGACTTGCCTAGAAGTGGGGGAAGCAGAATAGCGACGTTGTTTTGTTAAAAATGCATAGTGAAGTGTAAATGAACCTTTAAACTGAAAAGGAGTGAGTCCCCGCAGTCTTAGTTCAGTTCAGTATTTCTCTGCAGATATTGTGATTGTTCTTAGGAAAGAGAAGGCACCCTTGATTGAAGGGTACAGAAAATAATTTACAAGTAAGTGGGAACAAGACTGGTTAGGGTGGCACCTGGTGCATGTGAGGGGGCTGACTCCAGCTGGGTCTTCCTCTCCTGCCTCCTGGCACCGCCTGTATTTGATGCTCCAGATCACTGGAAGTGCAGCTCGTTCACCTGGTTTATATCCTGCACCAACTGCATTTGCTTTCCCCAGCATGTCTCTGCCTCGGCCTAGAGCTAACTATTGCAGGGCAGTTGCAGGCCGCGGTTCTTCTGTCCACGTGGGCATTTTCCTGCACGGGGCGGCAGGAGTCAGTCTGCACTGGGTGTCCATGGGCTGCACCAGAAGCTCGAGCTGTCGGTCATCTTACCGGGAGTGTGGGTTCCAGAGCCTCAGAGGCAGTTCCCTCTGTAGTTCCCTTGACTCACAGCTCTTCTGCGGCCCGTGCCTTCCCTCCATCAGCCCCGTGTCCAGGAATGCAGGCTCCCCGTAGCGCCGGCCTGAGCACGCTGGATACATCTGCTGCTGGGGAAAGTCATGCAGTGCACCCCAAAGGCAAACGTCAATCATTCGTGAATTACCCTTCCTTTGGAGATTATCCGTGCGGCTGCTCCCTCCGCTGTCTGGGTAATTAGGGGTCAGGGCTACAAGCGCACGCCTTCCCCAGACGCGGCCTGCTCGGGCTCCTGAGCAGGAGCAGGACGCTGTCCAGAGGCTCCGCTGTGCGTCAGTTCCCACGCAGGCCCGTGCGACCGCCTTTGACGTTTCAGACAATCACGTTGGTGTCACCGACCCCCGTGATGTAACGCCCGTCGCAGGTGGTGTCTAATAACACCTGCTCTCGGGACCCGCCAGAACCCTTGGAAAACTCACTCTTCACCGCACACACACTCAGCTCCTCTCACATAACAGCCGCGCACCCGTCCCCGCTAGAGACCCCGCCGCGTGCTTTCCCGCCTGGTGGTTCTTCACGCTCCGCGGAGGGCAGAGGCAGCCCCCACCTTGCTTCCCTGCCCTGGGCCTGGTCGCTCAGGTGAGCTGAGGCTCCAGGTGTGAATTCCTGTTGCGTCTGGAATCTGTTAAGCCTCTGGATAAGTAACGGGTCTCACGGGGGCCACTGGCTTCTTGGGCGCAAGGTCGGGGTGCACGTCTGGCCCCTGCAGGGCAGCCTGTCCTTCCAGCAGCGCCCCCTGTTGGTGCCTGTTAGCTCCGTCAGGCAGCACAGGCTGACCTCAGGCCGGGGACGCCGGGTGTGCCCTGCGCAAGGCCCGGGGCGGTGGTGGACACGGCTTTTCAAGCTCAGCTTGGGAGTGTTCGTGTAATGACCTGAGAGGCAGGGCCCGAGGCGTCCCGTGAGCCTACATCTGCGCTTACCCAGGAGGCCGAGCCCACCTCGGCCCTACAGACTCGCTGCCCTCCCACCTGCGTGAGGCTGGCCCGGGCCACCGCGCTTGCCCTTTGGTTTTTGCTGATGTCACACCCAACAGGAAGCTGTTTGCTTGTGCCCTCTGTTCCTGCCCGGCCACCCCCATGCTCCCCTGCCTCCTGCTTTGCTGTTGTCTCCTGTCATCTGTTCTTCCAGCACCCAGGCTGGAATTTGGTCATTCTCACATTCAAGGGCTTCTCGTTGCTCTTAGGTTTTTAGCCTCCCTCTTGTCAAGGCGCCTGGCCCCCTCTCATGCTGCCTGCTGTGCCAACATGCCAGCCTCAGGGACCCCGCTGTGGCTCTTCCAGCTGCCAGAAACACTGTTCCTGCCAGGCTTTCCACACTTCCCTGCTCCTCGTCCTCAGGTCTGGGCTCGCGCGGCCCCACCCTCCGTCTCTCTCTTGCTCTGGATCTGTTTACTGCCTCTGCTGTGCCTTCCTCGGACTTTGCTGTATTTTTGTGGATTCCTTTTTTCGCCTGTCCCCCACCACCTGCCAGGACGGGCCTCGTGAAGGCAGTCTCTAGGGTCGCTTGTCTGTCCAGGTAGCCCCAGCTCCCAGCCCAGTGACTGGCACCGTAGTGCTCTCAGTAGGCATCTCTGGGGTTGAAAAATGAGACCCAGAGGGTGTGGCCCATGTGAAGAAAGAAGTGAGCTTTGTGGCCTCGTGTCCCTTCGTTCTGAGACTGGGCTGGCGTGAGCCGAGCGCCCCGTCCAGGCCCCCGGAGCAGCCTCCCGGATCCCTGCCTCCCGGGACCGGCTGTGACGCCCTCGAGGGGCCAGGAGCACATCTCGGGACCCCGGGGGCCCCCGTGGAGATATGTTCCTGTTTGTCCGTCTGTTCCCCAGGCGCCCCGCAGTGGCGTGCAGGAGATGGGGCCTCTGTGTGTGCGGCTAACGGGGGTCCCCAACCCACCCCAGCTTTGATCATCACGCAGTGATGCTTCTCCCTAAGCTGAATTCACGGGAGCCTTTGGGCGACTCTGAAAACTGGAGGGACAGGAAAACTACTCGGTTTGCTTTCGTGTCTGGAATTGTGTCCGTCTGACTGATGATCCCAGGCCTCCTGGAAAGGCCCCAGGGGTTCATTTCGCCACTTTGCGGGGGACAGTGCGGTCCCCCAAACCAGCAGCTCCCGCCAGTGCGGTGCCCAGGCTGATGTCGTCCTCGCTTATGAGCGGTTTGCTCCCTTGCCGTTAGCCGGGCCTGTTCATGCCCACGGGGGGCCGTGGGGAGGGGGAGACGCTTCTCTCTCGCCCAGGAAGGGGCGCGTCCCCCCACTTGCGGAGGTGTCTCATTTTGTGCGCACCCGTGGCCACCCCTGGGAGCAATCTCGTTTCCTTTATAAACACAGAGTTGTCCCCCTCCAGCGCGCTTCCCGCCTGCAGCTCCAAAGCTTGACTTTTTATGGTGTTGAGAAAGTGTGAGCGCTCAGACCTCTCTGGCTGTGTTTTCCCCCTCCCCCAGGTTTCAGGCTTCTTTAGGGACCTGGAGCCACACAGCCGGGCAGCCGGGGGAGGCCGGGGGCACTGCCCGCCTGCAAACACTCTTCCTGCAGAAACCTGCTGGGGCGCCCGGCTCGTTTTAGACGAGATCCTCAGGCTCTGTGACCGCCGGCCGAGCCCAGCGCGCCTCGGCCGTCTCTGCTCTGGGCTGAGGTGCGGTCGCCACGGGCCGCCTGGAAGGGCCACGCAGTGTGAGCTCATGGGCAGCACCCCCGCCCAGGCCCCTCCGGCCGTCTCCTCCCACTGCCTTTGATGGCAGAGCAGGAGGCTTTGGTTTTTGCTTCTTGGTGTTTGCTGTGTAAGGCCACCCCCCCACCCCCCACGAATCGCCCTCGTCCTCCTGAACACGCCTCTGGGGGTCTCCCAGTCCTTCACGGAGAAGGCAAGTGGCTTTTTATGAGTAAATGTGATTAAAATGGAACCCTTTCCGAGGCTGCCTGTGCTGGAGAGGGCGTCCCCATGGCTGCTGCCTGGGTCATCTCGTTCCTGCCCCTGGGGAAATGCTGTGCCGTCCTGCTCACCTCCCCCACTCGGCCCGCCCCTGCCCCTGTGCTCCGGGCACTCATCTCAGTCTGCTTGTCCCTGGACGTTGTTTCTTTCTGTTGGTTCCTCTCTGGGCTTCCTCTGGACGCCTTCTTCTCGCCTGGGCTGTTCCCTGATGATCAGCCCGTCGGTGTGTTCCCTGCTGTCCAGCCCGCGTGTGTCCGCTGGCTTCTGACGGGCCACACGAAATGAGCCCCTTGGCATGGGTGACGCGGGGCGTTCTGCGGTTCCTGCTCTAAAGTATATTCTCTTCACTTTTCTCAGATCACAAAACCGAGACAAAGACAACACTAAAGGCGAAGGGAAGCCTGTGAGCTCCACCCTCACCTTTAGGATCTCGCGACGGGTGCGCCGGCTGCGCTGGCTGGCCGCCCCCGGGAGCGCGGGGTCTGTGTGTGCACTGCTGTCTGATGAGCTTCACTGCTTCTGACGGGTGACCAGTGACTCAGCGGGGGTCATGATTCCCTCCTCAGGGTTCCCTGATGACATGGGAACTGGTCTTTCGTGTTGAGGTTTTGCTGAGGTTGTCGGGGCGGGGGTAGCTTCTGCCTGGAGGGGCAGCGTTAGAGCCTCGGGAGTCGGTGGTCGGTGGTCGTGGCAAGTGTCACCCCAGCTCAGGTGCTTAGATCAGAGAGGTGTCTGCGAGGTGTTGGAGGCCCCAGAGAAGTGTTGAAGGGAATTAAGTCCATGTTTGTTTTTGGCAGCAAAAAAGAGAAACCCTCAAGATGACCAAGTACGTGGAGCTGGTTATTGTTGCAGATAACCGAGAGGTGAGAACTTTCTGAAATTTCTCAGTAGAGTTGGTGAAAAAATTTAAAGACAGGGTAAAGAAAATGTTTAGCGCATCATTACGTACTTTAACCTCATTTCGATGAGTCCTTAAAAGCATTGTAAATAACTTTCTAAAAAAAAGTGGTTTTCTGATATTATAAAGTATAAAATATTCACAGTATATCTGATATTACAAAATAATAGCAAAGCTTGCCAAAACAAACAAACAAAACCCCCGAGCGGCCGGGTAGCTAAGCTCTCCAAACAAGAATTATTTGGGGGAAGTAGCAGATGGCTTTAGGATATATTCCCAAATGCTTTGGGGAAAAGCTTGATTTAAAACATGTCCAATTATGTTCTAAGTCAAATGAATGAATGAATGAATGAATGAATGAAAAAAGGCAGCAGGAATTGCTCCCCATATCAGATAGTTTTGTAAACAAATAGCAAATCAATAACATTTGATTTAAAAAGAAGGAAATGCAGGAATATTTGGGACAGAACACCCCCTCAGCATGCATCTCATGAGTGCTGAGAGCAGCTCCATGCACACATATATATATTCTTAGATTGTGAGAGCAAAATGGTGGTTGCTGGAGAGGGGTGAGAGGCAGTGGGGTCAGTCTGCGGTGTGGTGGAAACTAGACTTCAGGTGGTGAGCAGAATGCAGCCTGTGCAGAGGTCGAGATACAACTCGGTGCCCTTGAAGCTTATACAATGCTATCAACCAATGTCACGTCAGTGAAAATTTAAAAAACTTTTCTTTTAAAAAAGGAAATGCAGCAGAAAAAGCCTACTGCAGTATGGCTTGATACTAAGTTGGTTTTTTCTTTTAATTAATATCGTATAGCTTTTTTTAGGCTAGTTTCTCTGGATTCATTTCTTGCCTCTGCTACATGCTATGAATTCAGTGACATTTTCTCGAAGTCCCGCTCCACACTCATGGACAAAACAAGCTTGAGAATTTCTCAGAAAGTTATTCCCATTCTGGAAGCTCAAAGTGGAGGAGAGAAAGGGAAATTCACTCACTTTTTATCCATTCTCCTCTGCATTGTGTGACTTATTTGCCACACGCTGCAATTCCTTTTACTATTTAATTTTTAAAAGCAAATATAAATGAAATTTCTAAGGAAGTTGAAATCAAGTTGATGAGATGAGAAATGGCTTTAGACCGCATTCCAATAGTCTGTTTTCTCTTTGCCAAAACATGTCACTGCCTCCATCCTTTATGAGGCTGGAAAAATTGCAGAAGTTACTGTCTTATGCACACTTGGCTTGGGTGAAATTCAGGGAGTTTCAGAAAGTCCCTGAACGGGAAATTGCTCGGCAGGGTGGGAACCGGGGAGGATCCCGGGTGGTTTGTAAAGCTGAAGTCTTCAAATTTTCAGGAGCTGGGAAGATGAGATTTGATTGATATTCTTGCCACTAACAATGCTGACATTTAAAAAATGTTAAGTTTCAGAGGCAAGGAAAGGATCTGGAGAAAGTTAAGCAGCGATTAATAGAGATTGCTAATCACGTTGATAAGGTAAGTCCTTTTTCAGGTAATTAAATCACTCAGATCCTATAAATGCTTGGAAATGGGTGGAGGGACAGAAGTGCCCTCATCTGACTGGCCGCCCCCCTTCCTGGTCCCGGGCTGGAAGCGGAATCCCCTCCTCCAGTGCGGGGTTCCCGGGCCAACCCCATGGTCTGAGCCAATTTGCAGCCCCTGCAGGCTCTTCCTGCCAAGAGACCTCGGCCTCCGCAGTTAGATCTAGAACCCAACAGGGTGCATCTGCCCTTTTGAGGGCTCCCTCTCTGGGCTCTTACCTAGGCCTCTCTGGAAGCCCCCACAGGCCTCTTCACCAGCCCCCATCACTGCTGCCATTTAGAAGGGATACCCGGGCTCCCCGTCCTGGACACAGAAATTGACTTTGGGCTCAATCAGCTGTGGGAAACCCCTCACCGAGAACTGGGAGGGCAAAGGTGATTTCAAAGCCCACAGGGCCCCTGGAGGCCTGGCTCACCGCAGGGTGGGTTGCACATCACTCTGCTCCTACACATCGTGAGAAGATGGTGAACGGTCCTCACCCGTCTCTCCTGCACTGAGCCTCAAGCAGGGCTCCTCCTGCTCCTAGAACCCGCCGCAGCAGGGAGGACACCTCCAGTGACCGTCCTGCAAATAGCCCTAGAATATGCAAATGGGGTTTTCCAAGTTTTCAGAAAAATGACGGCAAGGCCTTTCCAGAAATCCAACCCCACGTAGCCAACCCCCTGCCCCCTGGACAGTCCCAGCCGTGCAGGGGGCCCCTGGGAATTCAGATGGCACTGGACATAGCTTTCTCCGGCCTCCGAGGGCAAAGGAAAGCATGGCGAGATCCAGCCCGGCTGGCGATGGCTCCGTCTCACAGGCACGTCCACTCCCCGTTCGTGCTTCTTGCCGTCCTGTTCCATAGCATCGCTTGCTTCAGTTTGCAAAAGCAAAAATGAGCGATCGGGGGTTTCCTAACAGCTTGCACTGGTAATTAAAGAACAACGTAGCTCGGAGAAGTCCTGACGGGCTCGTGGAGCTGGCTGGGCTGGCTGTGCTCCCGTTCCTAGCGGCGAGAGCGTGGGTTGCTGAGCGCACGTGTGCCCGTGGGCCCGGGGGACAGCAGGGAGCACCAGGCCCTAGCGTGGGTTCCGGATCTGTGTTGCTGCCGATCAGGGGGAGTGACCCAGCCCCCAAAATGACTGTTCTAGGGCCACCTTCCTCATCTGCCGAAATCCGCGCCCTCTTTGCACTCTGAAATAATAACTGCTTGGCCGGCTACATGGGGTGGCAGGGGAGGGGAGGAGGGAGCCCCAGAACAGGTGACAGAGAAGGATGCGGTGACGGAGCCGACACAGAAAGCCCGCGGGCGCCCAGCCAACCTTCCCCGAGTTGCTGAGAGCCGCCCCCAGGTCCCCATCAGATTGCAGAGGTGGGGGCGCCTGCCCAGTAAAGGGGTGGCCATGCCCCCCCCCCGCCGTGAACCTTTCACCTCCCATCTGTCCTACTTCCTACTCAATAGGATTTAGCCCCAGCTGCAAATTCCTTAAGGCTGAACCTCCGTGACCTGCTTGGGAAAGAGCTCTTCTCTTTTCCACACATGCAATTTCTCGGGGCACTTTCCCCTGTGCACGGTCTTCCTCCCTCTCCAGGTACCTGAGCCTGAAGGAAACACACTCCCGTGTTGGACCCCAGGGGTCACCCTTCACTCTACCCATTTTTTTTCAGATCCACTTCCTCCAGAAAGCCTTCCCGGAGCCTCAACTAGGCCTCCCCTGAACCCTCTGTTACTGGGCAGATCTCGGTACTGAAGGGCTCCGTGCCCTGTGCCTCAAGCCTCCTGCTGACCTCGGGGTAGCCAGGGGCTGAGGGCAGGTGTTGTAGGTGCGGAGCCGCAGCAAGAGTCAGGCAACGCTGCTGCCTCTGTCCTCGGGGGTCTGGACTCAGGTCTCAGACCCGCCCGCGCGTAGACTAGGCTCCAGGCCATGCAGGCAGCTGCCCAGCCCCAGGGGACCTTCTCTCTGGGTTCCCCGGGGGAGGGCGCCTGAGCCCTGGGCCAGGGTGGCCGTGCTGCCTAGCGGTTACAGCCTGGCGCTGGGCCGCCGGCCACAGACCTCTGCATCATGACGCCCTCAACTGCGCAGTGGGAGCAGCAGCTTTACACGTGGTCACTGGGGGCGCTGAGCGCTACAGAGGCCCTCGGACCCTGCCTCTGGCTCTAGAGCTCATCTGTGTTAGCGCGACTCTCACTAGGGAGACCCTGGAGGGGGTGTCGCAGCCTGTGGGGGGCTCGTGCAGAGCAGGCAGGATGGGACGGTGCGCGGCCACTTCTGTGGGTCACACACAACCCGTTCCTCGGAGCGCGGGTTTTGGAGGGGGGTGCGGCATCTACTGTGGGGGTGAAACCCCTTCTAAGGAAGTGACCAGAGAAGCCACATTTGTGGGCATCACCATACACAGGGACAGCTTCCCTGCATCGCTCCTCGGAGGCAAAGAGCTGCCACCCCGAAGCCCACACAGGGCATCTGAGCCCAAGGGTGCACTTGGCTCAGGTGGGGACCCCGCTGGCCTCCTGCTGCTTCTCCCAGGATCCTTGGTATCCCCCACATGATCTATCCACCAAAGGACAGCAGTCGAGCATGTGCCTGCGGGCTCCAGGAGGCCGGGAACCGGGGTTTCTGGGAAGCCTGGACTGGAGGCAGCCGGGGAGGTAAGGACAAGCCGTCCTGGCTCAAGGCAAGCTCTTCAGCAGCGCTGGGTTGTGCGATCACCTCGTTAACTCACTTGTGTGGTGCCCCTGTGGTGTCTCTTGAAGCCATGCTGACCCACAGCAACCGGTTGCGGCTCTGCCGTAGCTCGTGTTCAGTCCTGTTGCTCTGCTAACCTAATGCTCACCAGATGACGGGAGATGGGCCAGGGAACCATGAGCCTCTCTCACACGGGTCAGGACCTGGGTCAGAGGCTCGGCTTTGGGGAGTTTCTTGCATGTGAGTTCACCGCTTTGGAATGGGGCTTAGCTCTCAGCTGCAGAGCTCCTGTGATTTTTGTGACTTGTTGGCCAGATGCTTCTAGCAACCGAGAAGAGACCTGCTCACATCTGGAACTTGTCTTTGGCTGTTATCTCCAGCCACATCTTTCTCCTTGGCTTCCTGGAGTAGCAAGAAGAAGAAGATTCTGCCTTTGTGTCCTGCCTCACACACCACAGGCATTGAAGGATCGGACAGCCAGCCAGGGGACCCCATGTCCTGGCCTCCTTCACCCTAAGCACAGCACCACCTCCCTGTCTCTGGCCTGCATGCAGGGGAGCGAGGTAGTGCGGGTAGTGGGAAGTCCTACCTCTACCCTGACTGCTCATCCACAGCGGCCTGTTGGGAACAAAGCCCTCCTCAGCCTTTGGAAGAGCCACCCTCCTGCAAGCCTGCCCCAGGCTTGCAGAGAAAGGGCTGTGGACTGAGGTCAGGAATATGGACAGAAGTGGAAGCTTCATTTCACAGCCTTGCCATAGAGGAACTTCCCTCACCAGAGCTCTCCCCTGACACTGTCGCTGAGTTTGCTCCTGGCTGTGAGGAGAAAGGCCATAAAAGTGCATGCAGAGGGTTCTGTGTGTGCCTTTATTATGCTGAAAGATATTGACTTGTTCATTTAATTAAAACCTCTGAGGTGGATTATAGGTGACAGAATAGGATAGTGTCAGCCAAGTCTGAATCTTTGCTGAAAAATTAATGCAGATTCCTTTTCATTAACTCATAGGTAGAACATTTTGCTTAAAGTGAACAAATTATTGTCCTTGGCAGAGTGTCTCAAAGATCCTAATTCACTCATTGTTTTTCTTGCAGTAGATATTAGCTGGCAGCCACGCACGATGGCATGACTGCTTTAGCCGTGACACACAGACACACGCACATTTTAAGTCACCGGTAAATGCATCACCAGAGACGTGTGCTTCCGTGGACAGACATCAGAAAGGCTGAAAACATCAGCACCTAATTGGTCAGCAGCATCTGAGACTCCTGACGCTTTGCGTCAGACACTACAAATATTCCTTGAGCTCGAATGTTCTGGGAATAAGAGAGCAGGGGGATGTTTTTCTCACCTGTGTCAATGAATCAAAACATGCCAATCTGTTCCACCCTGTTGTTTATGTTCTCATTAATGGGATCCCGACGGCCCCTGTCTTCCTCAGTTTTACAGACCGCTGAACATACGAGTTGTGTTGGTTGGCGTGGAGGTGTGGAATGACATCGACAAGTGCTCTATAAGCCAGGACCCATTCACCAGCCTCCACGAATTTCTGGACTGGAGGAAGATGAAGCTTCTACCTCGAAAATCGCACGACAATGCCCAACTTATCAGGTGGGGCTCGGGTGACTCGCCTTTGCTTAGAGACAGACCCAGCGCTGTGCGCTCTCGGAGTGTCCCTGGCCCGAGGCGGAGCCCGGTCTGCAGGCACCAGGGCGTCTGCGGGGGATTTCTCAGGCCCGCGGGCGGGACAGAGGCCATCACGGCTGGCATTGTGGGTCTGATGGGAAAGTCTCCCTCTGGACATCCTGTAAGACCCCCCCCCCCTCATTTCTTTCTTCCAGCGCCGGGCATTTTCCCTGTGCACATGTTTCCTCATCTCTGTCTTGATGTAAAGTCGCCCTGAGTAGGCTGTTTTCCATAAAGCTCTTTTTGTTTCATTGTTAGTGCAAAATGGTTGTAGCACTGCTGAGGCCGTGCATCCGGGAGAAACCACTTCTCCTCCTGTTTCCCTGTTAGGGTTCGGCTTCCCGACAGAGGACCCCAGAGGTGCAGCGTATTAACCCCGTGTTCTGTCTCTCAATCCATACGTATTCAGCACCCATTAGGAACCTACCTGTTTTAGGGGCTTTCAACACAAACCTGTAAACCTCCCAGCTGGAGGGAGTCCCTGAGCGCCCAGAGAAGGAAATTCCGAGGGCGCTGAATGTGGTCAAAGTAGTGACCTGGGGGGAAAGAGGCTCACGTAGCATCATCTATTGGTGATGCGCTGCAGACATCTCTGTATTTAAAAGAAAAAGCCCTATAGTAATCCAAGTCAGCGTGGAGATGTTTTTTAAAGTGACAGCGGCTCCACCATCACCTGTTTGCACCGTTATTCTCTGCTTCTCGGGTATTTCCCTGAACTGAAAACTACAGGGTCAAAGACACTTTTCTCTGGCGAGCCAGTCTAGTTTATTCAACATTTATGAAAAGTTAAAAAAAAAAAAAAAGCCCTCCCCCTTCTCTCTTTAGAAAATGCCCACGTGCAAACAGGCTGTTCAAATTCCCTGATCATTTACTTTGGCCATTTTCACAGGTTTGCCCGCCGTGGATACTTGTGGTCGCCTCATATTTTATGCATTGATTAATCCTGAGCTGCTAAAAGTAGAGTCAGAGTGTTTTGTTTTGGTTTTTTTCCCAAATGGAGTCTGTCCAACTTGAACATCTGGAAATAAATTAGCCTCTTCTAGGACCTTATTATTTATACACAAGTATAAGTGTATCTGTTAAAATGGTGTCTATAGATATAAATATAAAGCCTGCAATCCCCCGGCCGGCCGTGAGTGCGATGAAATGAGCAGATGATGGGTGGATGGACAGAACATCGTCCGCACATACACACACACGCCTTGTCCAACTGATCACTGCCAGAATGGCTAAGTTATCAAATAACATACATAAACTCTATGTGAGCACGCACCAGGGAAACATGTACACACGTATTTCCCTGCAAGGAGATTCGACAATGCAGTGTTGCATGTTTTTCTTTCTTTTTTCCCCCATCACTCTCCCTTATGCCCTCCGACCTTTTCCTCCCTCCCCGCTGCTCTTAACCTCAGGAACCTCACTTCTCCATCGTCTGCTAGTTTTTAGAAGTATTTTGCTTTGTCAAATCATCCACTGTGTATATAAATGCCCAGTATTTCTTTATCATTATCACACAGCATTTCCCACACAGCATGCCTCATAAATGACAACCTTGTGTCTCCTTATGACTGTGTTCTGTGGTGTGGATGGACCACATCTTCCTGATCAGTCCTTAAATAGCGGCCTCTTGCTTTGTCCCCTGTCCTCACTGTTGTACGTAGTGCTGCCATGGCCACGGGAGAGCGTGTCATTGTTGAGTTGATGGCGTCATGTCCTCTGAGCAGATGCCCACAAGTTCCGTTTTTAATGCATGAGGTTGGAATTAACAGCCCTTGCATTAAATAAGCCTTGAGGTCCTTAGACTCTGATCAGATTTTAAGATTCCCTGTAGGAGAAAGCCTGTACCTAAGCCATGAGGTCCCCTTCCAGAAGCTTCCTGCCAGGATGCCAAGGCTTTGTAGGCACTTACTTCCACTCAGCTGGCTTCAGAGCAACAGTCATTTTTCTGCCAGCTTCACTTTTTCAAGCTACATTGGCAGGACATTTTGAAGGAGTTTGGGCTTCTGGCCTCATGGTATGTTACACAGGAAAGCAAAAGACAGCTACAAACAAAATCTAGTAAACCATCTAGTGCATTTCGTTAGTTAACAGTGATTCTCTGTGATGCTCTCAGCCCCTCCAGCAGCAGACCGTGTTTAAAAGGAGCAGCTTCCTCCAGTCCATTAGAAACCAGGCAGGAACACAACCTACAAACACAGAAGTATGACTGGCGGTTGTCTGAGTCTTGAAAATAAAGATCTGAAAGGGTCGTGGAACCATTCCGCAACTGGAAAGTAAATCTTAAAGGAACTAGAGCTGAACACGCGGGTCCACATGCCCTCAGCATTTTCTTACTTGCAGAGTCGAGGAATGTCCAAGAGAATTTCAAGTGTGAGAGCATGTCTTCTTCCCAGATCCTCCTGAGACAGTCCTGTCTTTGCTTTCCAGCGGCGTGTATTTCCAGGGGACCACCATCGGCATGGCGCCCATCATGAGCATGTGCACCGCGGAGCAGTCGGGGGGCATTGTCATGGTAAGGAAGCCAGAGCCCCAGAGCGGACCACAGGTCCCAACCCAACTCCCCGCCTCGGAGTGTGGCTACTTCCCTGGGACTGTGGAACCCTGTCCATTTCTCTGATACAGGCTACACTTAAGCCTCCCCTTCTAGCTCTGTGACCCTGCCTAGCCCACAGTGCTCTCGGGACTGTGTATAGAATACATCAAGACCACACAGGAAGGTGAGTATGGAAGGAGCCCCACAGAGGCCTGTCTGTCCTCTTCATGGAGCAAAGTTTCCATGGAGGCTCCGGTCAAAGCCTCCCGGTCCAGGAACTCCTCGCAGCGCTGAGGAGCCAGGGCACCGGGGTTGCCCTCCTTCTGGGTACCCTGGGATGGGACCAGAATCTCACCAAGCATCCCCATTACGACAGTTTCCCGATGCTTCTGCCTCCAGGCCCAGCGGCCAAAAGTCTGAGGTTTTTAACTCTTGCCACCGCCGACGGTTCACATTCCTCCTAGCCAGTGTCCAATTTGTCTTTATAATAACCTTATTCTTGGAAGGCAGAGACCTGAGTTTATTACTTTACAAGAATAATTGAATCACATATGGGCTATACATGTTTGGAAAAGGAAATAAAATGGGAAGACTAGTTGGGACTCATTGCTTATGAATTTCGGAGGGAGGGAGTTTTGATAGGCGCCCCAACAGGCAACCCCCCCTCCACTCCGCCAGATCACTAAAGGCAAGGTTTTCACCCCTGCTGCCTCTACTCTGGAAATGTAGTGCACCCCTGGCACCGGCCCCCACACGGGGGGTCCTCAGAGCTCATTCCACCATCCCTTTAACAGAACCCTGTCCTTTCAAGAAACCGTGAACTCCTCCACACCCATCAAGTGAACGTCAAGGAATATGCCGTTTGTCTTGAAGGGCAGAAGGAGCTCTGTTCGACCAGTGTTTCCTCTCTCCATGCCCATACATTATGCCCAATCTTAGAGCAGCTCCACCACCCAACATTCTGTTCTTTGGGCAATGTTGATCCTTTAGCAGTAAATATAGAAGCTGGATAGGCTGGACAGTGGTTGCGCCCGCTCCTGGGATTTCTGACCTGAATGGGCTGACTTCTGGCTTTCTGTGAACCTACAAGCAGCCTTGGATGGGCTGTCCCCCTAAGAAATCACTGCAAAGTTGAGTTCTCATCAGTGCCCGGTTCATTTCAATCAGACCCCAACTCTATGTTTACAGAGCAGTCTATACAGTCTTAAGAGGGAGTATTTTTGTTTCATGTTCCCATGGCCAGTTGCTACTGACCAGGCCACTTCAAATTGGCATCACTATTCTTGAGGCCTGAAACTGGATTCTTCATACAAATGACAGGTTCTGTCTCTGTACGCGGTCTAAGCATGCAGCAAGACGACCTCAGCTCCCGCCTCTTATTCTGATTCCCTACAAGTATTTTATCAAGATTCTTTCCTTGAAAGTATGCAGAGCAACCTCATTTAAAGAAAATGGACCAAGAGGAATATGGGAAATATGAGCAAATATGTATTCTGCCATAAGACCTGAGCAAGACCAAAATTAACCAACAGGAAATATGTTTCACCAACACAGGACCTGTAAGGTCATCCTCCAGCACATTCTCTGTTCGTTCCACATGTAAAAGGAGCAGCTAGTAGGATGAAAAAGCCACAGCACCTCAATTTCTATGAAATTTGTGAGATAAACAAGGAAATGTCTCGACCAACTCTACGGCTCCAGGGTTGTCTTGCTCCTGTCATGTCTCTCAGGTTGCCTCCTTGGGGTGCCAGGTGGCAGCGCCTCATGGGAGAACTCAAGACCCTAAGAGGAAGGGAATCACGAAGTCAGGCGTCTCATCAAATGAAAAATGTCTCTATTCTTTCAAGACGGAGCACATCATGAACTTTAGCAGTAACTTACACTCATGGCTTTATCTAGCTGGACTCCAGCGGGCTTGGCTTGAGGATAACCCATGAATAAAGAAGCAGTTTTTTTCCTGATTACAAATATAAACTGTTTATCAGGATCTCTTAAGAGACATTCTGTTTGCAATCACCTAGGCGTGAAAGAATGTAAAACAACCCGCCAATTAAAAACAAAACCAAGAGACTCAGTGACAAAAAAGCATCAGATGTGGAGTCTTTTTTTAAGGATGAATTCCTTGTCTTCTGTGCCAGAGCTTGCTAAAGCTGTGCCCCACGTTCTTACAAGGACTGCATTCTTCACCAACGTGTGTTATTCTTGAGAATTGATTTCCTGAAACAGATTTGTGAAGCTTCCTACAACAGGAAACTGTAGAATCTAAACAAAGCAACTTATAAGGAATTTCATCTATTCTAAGAAGAACGTGGCTCCTTGACACGCCATTCTTTGCTTAGACTGAGGAATGGTGAGAGAGGCCGCTGTAGCTGTAAATGCCACCGCCCACCACCTGGGATCTTGGATAAAAACACCTTTTCCAAGAGAGTGTGTAAGAAGAGCAACACTTGCCCTACAACACAGCGTCGCTGTTGCCTGGAAACCTCTTCCCCCTCCCTGGAGCAGGAGCCGACTCACGTGCCCCTGCTACCCGGCTGTGCCATTCGTGGGCATGATTTCTGCCAATCCCACTCATTAATTAGTTGATTTTAGTTTGCTAAAGTGACGTGACTATATATCCTTGATCAGTTTCCGAGATTCTCTGTGCGCCATGCCCTCCTCTAAGCCAGGGTGGCCGGCGTTGCGCGCCGCTGAAGACCTCGCCTGCTAAAACCAAGCCACAGGCAGAAGGGACCCCAGCAGCAGACTCAGAGACTCAGGACACCGCCATCCATCTCTAAAGTCTGCACGACAGAACTAAAGGCCAGCAAGACCGCGGTGCGGCTGGGTGACAGTCCGCAGTCACTGCGTCTCCAGAGGGTCAGCCTTTGCTGTGAGTTAGTGTGGACTTCTCACGCGTCCTTCTCTGACAAGTAGACAGGAAGAGGCAGGCTCGGAAGCAGCTGCTCAGGTCTGATTAAGAAGCCCAAGGGTTTCCATGAGCAGCCCCTCGGTCCATGCCGAAGGGTCCTGGTCCCCCAGGAGGATGAGCCTCTCGATCCATTCTACAGAGAGGTGTTTTCCAAGAGATTGCAGGAGGTCCCCAAACTGGTTTAATAGAACACGTTGAATCCTTTTTGAAAGCTTGATGAGGCTCTGTCAGTTCTTTATGAGGAGCAGCATCCGGGCAAATGTTGATGAAAGAAATATGGGCGGCGGGGGCTGGGGACATAAGGCTGAAGAGAGGCGAGCTGTACATTTGTGCCCTTGTGTTTTATTGGAGGACCACTCAGACAGCCCCCTGGGCGCGGCAGTGACGCTGGCGCATGAGCTGGGCCACAACTTTGGGATGAACCACGACACACTGGAGCGGGGCTGCACCTGCAAGATGGCGGCCGACAAAGGGGGATGCATCATGAACCCCTCCACCGGGCAAGTACTGGCGTCGTGCAGGCTTGTAGAGAGCGCTCAGCATGAATCGCATACCAGGAAGCAGCTGGGCACAAAGGTCCTGGGATTTCTGACCAGAACACCCATGGAAGCTTCCAGAAGGAAGTTCCTTCCCATGTAGTGAGAGGGAGCCCAGTGCACCGTGACACTGTGGGTGAGTCCCAGGCATGAGCACCGCCCTCCCCGAGAAGTGGTAGAGGGGGGTGCTGTCTTGGTTTAGAAAGTGGTCCCACGCCCCCAGCACTTGCTTTTAATTTGAGCCTATGGACCCAGGGTCACCCGAGGACCCGGTGAAAACGGGCGAGGGGGTGTGAGGGTAAATGAGGCACATGCCTTCAGGGGGCACCAGGTGGGGGCATGGCCTCCCTTGGGGGTGGTTGGCCCGAGGGCACATCTTATGCACACCACCTTCTCAGTTCTTAAGAGGTTTAAATGACTTTTCTGATTCAGTGAATTATGTTGTTCCTCCTTATTGGATGACTTTCTAAAACTAGGTTTGGCTCACCCGGTAAAAAAGGAAGACAGCTTCATTGCTGGAGCGTTCAAATGAGGCAGATGCTGATGCAAGTCAGAGTAATTAGAGATTCTCGTGTGTTCTGATACCCCCAAGGGCCCATCCCAACTAGAAGGTTGTGCTAATGCGAAGATGTTCAGTAGGAAGGAGTCATGTCCTTGTTAAAAGACCATCTTCATTTGTACACCTTGAGAACAACCTGGCGCTTACGGTGTCCTTGGCTGTCCCTGGACAAGCCCACGCTCTGGCCTTGCTGAAAGGAGACATTGGGAGTAAGAAGCAAGTGCTAACAGGCTGCCCAGAGACCGGGCTGCTGGAGGACTTGCTGGCAAGGGGGCAGTCGCGGTGTGACTTCCAGCCCCATCCTTCCATCTAGTCACTGCTCCACCCATCCCTCTACCCATCACACTTACTCACATACCAAACTATTTTTGGCCTCTGCTTATTGTGAGGAAGGCATGGCCCCTACAGCTTCAGGAACCACATGCTTGTGAGGCGTGATGGCAAAGCAGTTTCTGGTCCCCTACACCATTTCTTGTAGGGACGTCTTCACAGCTGTTCGTGAGGACCCCAGCCAAACTACCCTGGAGATATTTGAAAATCATAGGCAGAAATGGTATTGTTAGGAGCTTAGCAAATCATTTTAAAAGCCTTTTTTCTTTCTTACCAGGGGTTGGCTAATAATCTTTACTTGATTTATTTGTACCTTATTAGCAATTTCTAAGTTTCCTCTTTTGCTGAGCTTGTGCTTTTGTAGAAATCGTTTCTATTTGGTTCTCCTTTATGATCCCAGATTCCTGCCCAGAGAGTGGTGTTTTTAATTTTCTCAGATGGAAAGAAACTTCCTAAGCAAATGGATGAATTAATCACAAAAGCCCACAGCGAGGGGGAGGTCGAGCTGGCCAGTGAGCCCTCCGTCGTCCATCACGCTTGGAGTTCCCAGGCTGTTTTTAATCTCCAGTATTATCTCAACATGGTGGCTCTCTTACCTCATCGGGTCCCCATGAGAGCGGGAGAGTGGATAAATGAGATCATGTTCTTTGTACATTGTAAATCACTCCACAGATACACAGCTGTGTTGTTTCCATTATTTAGCGCCCTGGGACGCGGAACTATAGAAACGTTAGAGGCCTTTTCAGAATTCCTGCTCATGGCCGCTGAGGACAGGCGGCCACAGAGTGGTCACTGGGCAGTGCCTCAGCCTCTGTGAGGGGCTCGCGCTCAGCTGGCCCACCCCCACACCCCCACCTCCCCTGAGGTCCCCCCACGTCGACTCAGGTTGAGTAACGTGAAAATGTTACTAAGTCTGAGCCCCAGAGGTGACTTGCAAAGAGATGAAGCAGAGGCTGCTTTGAAGGTCTTAAGCTCTCACGGCATCAAAAAGAATCGCAGATGGTTTCAAGGGAAAAGTGCATCCTCTGACAGATCTTGTTTATTCTTTATCAAAACAGTCCAGAAGCCAAACTCTGAAAACAGTCAGAGAACACTGGCACGGACTGGGGCGCTCCAAGCCTGGTGTCCCTGCTGTGCTGGCCCCTGCCAGGGGCTCCTGACAGCCTGGCCTTCCCGGCTGCGGGTCTCCGAGTGCAGGAGCGTGTGCTTTATGTCTGGAGAGCTCACGAGGCCTGTCTTGGAAATGACCCTTTGGCAAGCCCCACTTCTGGGGATTCTCATGCCAGTGAGTCTCTGATAATAAGCTGCTTGGAGCGTTGGGTCACGAGCCATATTTATGGGGGGACGAAAAGTCATGTGAATATTTTGGGGACTGAATCGTCAGCATAATAGTCAATGTCCCTTCCTAGAGGAGGCACAAAGCCGTGTTCGCACTCAAAAAATGACTCACCCCTTCCTTCTTTGTTAGCAGAGAGTTTTCTGTTAAAAAGAGAGTGGGAAGCCTGGATCCCACTCAGGGGAGGAGGCAGCCGGGCCTGTGACCTGCTCCCCAGCCCCCCAGCCTGGAGGCTCCCTGAGGGCCTCAACAGAGGGGGCATTTCTGCCCTCCCAAAACTTGCATCCCAGTGGGGAGGACAGACTGGAAAACAGCACATGCAAAGGAGCAGGTTGGAAGGCGGCTGCGCAGGGGCCAGGAGGACGTAGCTGCGAGGCGGGCCCTCGCCCGGGCCCTGAGGGCAATTATTTTCTCGGTGAAAAGTTTGAGAAAATCTTCCCTTCCTTTTTCCAAGTGTAAAGGAAAAGGGGAAATCTTGAAGGAAGAAAAAAAAAAAAAAAACAAGGTTCCTGTGAGGAACTCTAGTAAGATTAAAACCCGACTGGCGGGAAACAATTTAATGATCCAGCCGGAGTAATTTAGCCATTTAGCCGCGTCCAGACGTTCTCATCGGGACGTGAGCTGGCGGGGAGAGTCTTGTCTGCAGTTCAGGCAGGTGCATCCACACGGCGCACGCTCTGACGCCCTCTCCCTATCACTGGCTCCTGCCTCTGGGGCTGGAGGCTCTCCCCCCATCAGGGCAGAGCTGGGGTACTCAGGCCTCTGCCCGTGGGCACAGGGGGCTGCCCGGTCTCACACTGGCCATGGACTGAGGAGGCAGCCAGGGAGATGGGCTGCCGGGGAACGGCTCCGTGAGGGCCCGTCTTGAGGGAAATGCACTTAGGCAAACTTGACTCTGACCCTGGCGGTTGCATTCGGGGTGTCTGACTTCAGGAGTCAGTAGGCGGCGGGTCTCATCGTGCCTGTTTTAAAACTAGAAGAGCCAGAGCTCAGAGAAGCTGCCTGTGTTGTCCAAACTGCCCAAGTGGAAGCCCCAGGTCATAAATTCAATCACCAGAGCCGGGCCTCTGCCTCTCCACCTTCGCGTTACCCCAAATAAAAGATTGCAGCAGCCGTTAAACCTAGAGAGAAGAGAAAAGCATGTTAGAGAAAAAAAGCTCTCAGCTTCCAACTACAGCCTTTAAGAAGCGCCGTGGAGCCGGCTCCACTCGGCAAGGCTGGGGCTGGGGCTGAGGCTAGGACTGGGGCTGAGGCTGAGGCCTGGCTGGGTCTGGGCTGAAGCTGCGATGAGACAGGGCAGGCTTGCATCTGCCCCCCAGTGTGTCTGCCACACAGAGGGAGCCACGGCCGTGTCTGGACTTTGTGTGGAGAGTGAAGGCTGCTCAAGACAGAGCAGAGTCCCTGTGTGACTCGTGGTAGCAGGAAAGCTGCCCCATTTAGTTCTACAAACCTCCTTCAAGTTTTGTTACAACAGCAGAGAATTATTTCCTGCCATTGCTCGTTAATCCAGCATTTTATTTGTGGTAGAACATGTGTGAAAACATTACAGCTGAAATCCTGCCAATCCCTCCCCGGCCCCCACCCCACACTCATGGCTTCCTCTTCACCCTGGGGCTCGCGGCCTGTGACGCCTGCCGCTTGAGAGTAGAAGTCATTCTGGGTCTCTCCCCAGCCAGTAGTGTCCCAAAGGACCAACTTGAAGCTCCAGTAAATAAGGGTTTTTGTCTGTTTTGTTCTTTGTTGAATCCCCAATGCCTCGGACCATGTTTGATGCACAGCAAATACCTCTTGACTAAAAGGGCAAATGGATGGATAGATGGATGGATGGTGAATGGTTAGGAGAATGGATGGATGGATGGATGGATGGGTGGGTGGGTGGGTGGGTGGATGGATGCCCAGTTGGCATTGGCTGTGGAAGAACAAGATAATGAGCTGGCTGCCCCCATGACAGGTGACATGAGTTTTGGGAAAGGCATTTAGAAAAAGCTTCCAGGAACTGAAACCTCCCCAGGGGCATGGCACGTACCAGGTTTCTGAGCAACAGCTTTGTGTCAGTTTGTGGGTGCTTGGGTTGGCTATCAATGCCCCAAGTCCTCATTGAGGTTTTGCGAGAGAAAAGCAGCCTTCCCAGAGCAGGGCGGGCTCTGTTGGCTTGTCTAACACTCAGGGATGTGTGAAGTCGAGGGATCATGTCTAACACCTGGGCCATTCCTTTGCCTTCCCAAATCATCTTCCTCTCAAACCCACTTGTACTTGTGGTTTTACAGTTTAAAGACTGCAGCATGCAGGCCACAGTTACAATAGATTCTGCACCGCTTTGGAAATTTCATAAGCACTGGAACGGACCGCGTCCTGGCCGTCAGTCACTGAAATCGCCAGAGCGCCAACTCTGAGTGAAAAAAAGGAACCCACAGCTTTTCACATAAATATGGGCAATTAGCATCTCCCATTGCCTTGAAATTAACCAGACTCACAGTTTTTGTTTGAAGCCCGGCGGCCCTCCCCGCCAGGCTGTGGTGGTCATCACTGTCACCAAGGCTCTGCGTAAAAACCGAGCTTTGGTTTTCGTAGATGGCAGACTCAGGCCTCGTTCCGATTTCGGCTCTTCCCCACCTCCTGTGCCGCGGGCCGGGGAGCGGAGACCCCAGCCGCCTGAAGCTGTCACCTGGGTTGTCAGGAGAAAATAGAACTCCATTTTAGTCTGCAAAAGAAATTAGTGGGAAGCAGAATGTCAGCAACATCTTTTCCAAAACCAGTTATCCCTTTACCGTCTGATCATTTATCAGCAGTGGGAGATGTGAGGTTTTCTTTCTTTTTTTTTTTTTCAATCGATTTTAGCAGAAATCTGGAAGACGTCCAGTCCCTGATTTCCTGCGATGCTGACTTTACTGCCCTGCAGTTTGTCAGCTGCGGGCTCTTCCCAGCAGCTGCCCTGGCTGTTTGATCCTTCCTCCTCTGGCCACTTCCATGTCCTTCCTTCCATCAGCAGGCAGGCCCATGTCACCCCAGAGCTTGGCGTCTGGAAATCGGGACCCCTTGGCACTGCGTGCATGCCTGGTCATTACTGAGGCACCCAAGTTCCAGGGAGGGGCCCAGAGTGACCTGCAGCTCCCGTGGATTCAGCGTGGTTCCAGCTCCTTCCCGGACTGCCCAATTTCCAATAAGTTGTCTCTGGATAATTCCCAGAGAGCTTTTGCAAGGCAGATAACTCCCGACTTCTCCTGCCAAGGTTGATAAGTTAGCTTAGTATGATTCACCCCAAGAATACAGTGGGGAACACACCATAGGCTCCTCCAAAAAAAAAAAAAAGAAGTTTCTGACTGCAGAGTTGTCAGAGTCTGAGTAAGCCCTGATAATGTTTCAGTTGGCCGCGCGTGGCTGCTGCATCGTTGCGCCCCCAACCTTTCTGGCAGGGGCTAAAGGTGGCATCCTCTTTGGAAAAGAGGTTTGGTTTAGTTTTCCCGAACCGCCAGCTGTCTGTTTCACCCCCCTTTTATTCTACCCTTGCATTCACATGGTAACTGCCCCCGGTGTCGTGGGTACTAAATATTAGAGGACAGGCGGTTGTGTCGAATAAAACAGGTCACCGCTAAGCAGGAGCCACGGTCACCCCGGCGCAGTGTCCGAGACAAATCCTCTGCCCGGAGCTGAAAGCAGCAGTTTTTTTCTGGGTCGGAGGTATAATCACTGTCGAGCATTCCTGTGCCAAGGGAAAGTAAGAGTGAAAGGCTGCTTTTCAGAATAGTTCTCCCTCGCGTTGCTGTGCGCAGGTCTGTCTTGCTATCTGTCAATTCAATTAGCTGCTGTCCTGACAGCGGGGGTGATAGATGACACTTTAAAAATGCACATTGCGGTGAGTTCGCTGGAGCCTGGAGGAGGCTTGTCTTTCTCAACGACTGATCAGGGGACCACGCAGGACCGTGGATGTCGGGGCGACTCTGGTCCAGTTCAGTGCCTGGGGAGGAAGGCCGGCAAGCCAGAGGGGAGCTCTGCGGTGGTGGGGGGGCGGGGGAGCAGAAAGGCAGACGACCCTGTTTCAGATTTGGAGCGTGGCAGGAGCTGGCTCTGTGGAGAAGCGTCCTGTGCCCCCAGCCAGCAGCACCTGGCACCTTGATGAACGGCGTTGCCGACTCAGCCCATCTGCTGCGTCCTGCGGAGACGTGCACATCCATGCGTGATGTGAATTTGGCTTTAAGAGACAGGTAGACAGACAGCGGTGGAAGGATAGCCCAAAAATCACCCAGGGTTTTCAAGGGGCTGTGTGCTGATTGGGCCCTTCTTGGAAAAGGAAACCTCAGTCGAGAATCCCCGCGAGCAGGGAGGGTGGCCTGTGCTGCATCTTCTTCGCATTTCTTATTTTTGCGCACAAATAGATGCCCTGGGAAAGCCGGGTGACTCCCACCTGCTCCCAGCAGGCACCTCTCAACCCAGTTACTCCAAGCTCGACTCAGGCCTGAACACATCCTATTGTCTATCCTAATTAACTGCTAAGTTCTCTGAAAGTCACTTCCTTCCCAGGAAGAACTGATAGGACTTGGTGACCACACCCCCTTCCTTATCCCTAAGGGAGGATGGTCTTCATCTCCCAGATCTGCCCCCCCCCCCAAAGGCACGAGTTGGAGCAAAACCCTCCCTGGGGGGCAGGTCCAGCTCTGTCTTTTTTTTTACGTTGTTTTCTTCCATTGTCTGTGTCTTGATTATTTACTGCTAATATACGAAGCTTATTTCTTTGCAAGAGACAAAAGCACTCAATTCCCTGTGTCCCAGCGTCTTCTCGGCACAAAGCCCCGCTCAGTGGACAGTGTTTCTTGCGGGCTGGTCCTTTGGAGCTACTCAACATCATTTTGAGGGCAAGAATAATCCATCCATCTGGAGAGTTACAAAGATTTTTATGCTTTATTGTCATTGCATCCAAGAGCAGGACTGACTTATTAATTTGTAGATAAGAATTATACTCCAGGGAAACTAGCCTGAGGTTGATAGAAAACACTCAGGGGGTGGGTGGGTGTTACCAGGTTGGCCGTGGACTCAGCACCATCTCAGAACAGTGCCAGCATAGCCCCTGGCGGTGCCAGCGTGACCGGGACTCCTCACGAGTTGTCCTTGGCTCCGCCCCTGAGCGGGAGCTGGTGGTGTCATCCTGGACACATGTGCGGGGGACAGGGCGCTTGGGTGAGCTGCAGGGCCAGCCCCACGCCTGCCCGGGATGGAGTGTGCCTGGGCTTCTGGCGCGGCCCTTACAGTCCTTGTGCCTCAAGACGCGGGCGAGGGCGTTGGTCACAGAGCTTGTGATACGCCCGGGTGCAGGTTGGCGCTGGCTGCTGTGGGAGACGGACCCGGCCTCAGAGGCTTACTCCGCAGGGGTGTGTCGCTCTTCCAGAGGGCACCTGGCTCCCCCGGCCCCCGGCAGCAGGTCAGGGCCCAGTGAGTGCCGGGCGCCCGCTCTCCTAGGACCCCGCAGCGCCCTGAGCTCAGCGGGCAGCAGGGCATAGAAAGGACGGAGAAGGAGCGTCTTCTGGAGGTCACTGCCGCCAGAGCCCGTTAGCCAGGAGTGACCACACCACACCTGCTCTGTTCAGCTCCCACGGCCAGGAGTTAGCGGCAGGCCCACCAGGACAGGGCTGAGCCCCTCTAGTCCGTGGGGGGCGGGGGGGGCGCCTGAATGCTGCAGGGAAGTTGCCCTGCTCCCCCGCGTCCCTATGGCCCTGGCATTTCAAGGGGAGAGCTGGGCCCGCGGGGGTCATGGTGGGGGGGCGCTCCGTCCTCTCAGCGCTGTGCTCGGGGGACGGCGGGGGGGCCCCCACAGATCCCATCGCCGCGCCGGTCAGCCCTGCCCTCGGAGGGGGCCGCGTCCTCAGAACCACAAGCCCCGGCCTGATCCACTCGCTCCTCTTGTAAATTTTCTCCTGAGCGTCCATGGAGGCCACCGCGTGCTCGCGGGACAGCTGCAGAGCCTGCAGATGCGCACACAGCGACTGATGATGGCTGTGAGGAGACTGTCTAAAGGTGTTGATTTAAAAACCATCAAAGATGAGCACGGGGTTTTTCTTCCTGGTGGGCCGTGCTGGCGGCGCCAGGGAGGGTGTCAGGACGGGGCTGCTGGGGCTCCGGGCCAGCGCGCGGGGTGCGCGGCTGACGGCGGTGCTCGCCCACAGGTTCCCGTTCCCCATGGTGTTCAGCAGCTGCAGCAGGGAGGACCTGGAGGCCAGCCTGGAGAAGGGCGTGGGCATGTGCCTGTTCAACCTGCCCGAGGTGAAGCAGCCGTTCGGGGGCCAGCAGTGTGGGAACGGCTACGTGGAGGAAGGAGAGGAGTGTGACTGCGGCGAGCCGGAGGTGAGCGGCCTTTCCTGGAGCGTGTGCCTCCCGGTCTTTCTTTTTTTTAAGATTTATTTATGCATGCAAGAACTGGGGTACAGCCCAGAAATGTGGGGGGGGGGTGAGAGGATTCACCAGAGACAGAGCGGGGGAAAACAGGCAGACCTGAAATCCACTGCTGAGGGGAGCAGCGGGGAGACAGGAGAGGTCTGCCGTGCCATGTGGGTAGCTCCCTGGCCGGGGATGGAACTCGTGCTGCAGAGGCTGCCAACAGCTTCACAGGTTGCGTCTTAACCCCTTGCGCCACCAGCGAGGCCCAACCTCCTCCTCTTGGTTGTTAAAGAAGGGGGATCCTGGAGGAGGTGGGGAGCAGACTGAAAATGCTAGAAAATTCAGGACAGAAAATTCAAGATGGCCACCTCGAAGCATCCCGAGTCAAGGCGGCCTTCTTGGATTTTAACTCTTGCAAGAAGTAAGTGGTTCCAGTCCTGAAAGAGATAAAGAATCATCTTCCCTGAAGGACACCGGTGCTGGGCGAGATGAGGCCACGAACAATGTCAAGGCCTTAAGCTTGGAGTCTGACAGAGAAGCAAGCCTTGGGGTGCTGTCTCCAAATGGCTAATAAGCACCATTTCTCTCTCTTTATAAGAGAGGACCAGAGGGGAATTTGAATAAGCAGCATTCATTTTTGACCAAGCACTTCCTGCCCAGTTGAAATTCTGCTGGTGCCTGCAGCCTCCTCTGTATGCAGGGCCAGAGGCAGGCGGCTGCCGCTCTCTGCTTGTTAGCTTTCAGAGGTAATAAGCAAGAGCAGGGAACATTTTATCCAGCAAAGGGCTTATTTAACCCTCTTTCCAGGCAATGTCAGGAAATTTTCTTGTTTCTGCAGGGCCCAAGATAAAGTTAATCAGCATAAAATGATAACAGTCCCTTTGTCAATGCTGAATAATCTTGAGAAGGAAAGGCAGGAGGAGGACACAGGGCGCCCTCCTGGGAACACCAGTGTCCCCTCAAAGCTCGGGGGAGGCTGTGTCTAGAAGTCAAAGCAGCAGTGGGTCCCGCAGGCGATCTGCTGTGGGATTCCCTCCCCGGAGCTCCTGCCGGCTGAGCAGGTAGACACGTTCACAGCCGGCCAGCTAAGCTCACAGACAGGCTGATGAGGGTTCAGGGAGAGCGGGGCTGGGCGGGGGGCTGTGTTGAAAGGGGTGTCTGGGTGGAAGGAAAATTGTGCTGAGACTCTGGGTTACCCCTCAAACTCCTGTGTTCATCAAACAGCAGCTTCTAGAATGTTCATCAAATCCCACTCCCAAGTCTCTGAGGTTCATGCCAGCAGGGTCACGTGATCCTGATCTTGGTCTGACCGTCTCTGCAGAAATGCTGGGTGTGAATAAGCCTGGAGGTGGTGGTAGAGACGCTTTTATCGAGTGGTCGGTGCCTTTGCCAAACTGGTGCGTGTCAGTGGTAACGGCTCCGTCCACAGCATTTCGATCCGCTCATGTCCAGCACGGAATGTTGCTGCCCTGGAACCAGTCCTGCGTGTGATGTTGCAGAAACTCCTCCAAAGATTAGAGGAGGAAAACTTTAAACATCACTACTATCCTCAGAGGGGCAAAGCAGAGGGAGAATTCCTTGGAAGTTCTATTAATTACTTGAGGGGAAAAAACAAAATCAATTTAAATTACCCGTATCTCCCAGGAGGGACCCAGTTGACTTAAAATGGTTTCTCTTTGAACTCTTTGTAATTGTTCACTACAATTACTGAATAAATTAAAATAAACAGCTCTTCAGAAACCATGACTTCTCAGGCTGGGAATGACTACCTTAGCAGTCCTATTTGCCATGCACCAGCAGCATCGCCTGCTTCTCCATCCACCCATCATCACTATTAACACGACCGCTGTTAGCATCTCTACCTCCACCATGAGCACCATCTCTGCTGCTACCACCAGCATCACCACCACCATCATCACCACTACCATCATGTCAGCAAAGGCCCCAGTGTCTGAACTCCATCCAGCTCCGATGTTGTGATGCTCTCATCGTATCTCCTCCTTGGAGACACCCGACTGGGACAGCATGCTCATTGTCTCCAGCCCACACATCACATTGCAGGGCAGCTTGGATCAGATAAAATGCTTCCTCATGTAGAGCCAAATTCTACTGGCATGTAATTCCCAGCTTTTTTATTTCTGCGGTTAGGGTTATTTCATAGGATAAGTTCTTGGTATTTATAGGGAACTCTCATTCTCCTTAGAGAACTTGGATGAAAGTTCTTTCTCCCAAGAAATCTTCCAAAGTCACAGCTTCGCCTTTCACCTTACTTTTTAGGGGGTTTGGTTTATTTTTCAAGGTCCAACTTCAAACTAAACCTAGTCATATGTCAGCTCATTTCCAATTTCCAAACTACCTCAACCAAGACTTTTCATCAGACCTGCCAATTGGAGCTCTTTGACCCTGGCCCAGGCCCTGGGACTGTTCATAGTGCTGCTCCCTGGACCCCCAGAGGGGTCGTGTGCAGCCCCACATCAGGATCTGAACAGGGTCAGAGCAACTTCTCCAGCTCATGCTGCAGCCAGCTCTGCTCCCTTGCTCCCAGAAATAATCTCCACTATTTTCAAGAAGATGCATTATCATCTTATCCCAGCTCACAGTGATTAAGAATCTATGTCTACTACCTACAGCAAGAGAATGACAATTAGGGCATTTGCAGAGAATTCTCTAATGGCTTCATTATTCTCTCTACTGTGGAGACTTCATTGGCTCTGTTGAACTTCTCTATCGAGTACTAAAATGATAGATGTATCAGCAGAGGAAGAATTTGTCTCCTCTGATAAATACAGTCCTGCAGAAGAAAACGGCAGGCGACTACTGAAGGCCTCCGTACAGGGCATTGGATTTACATCAACCATAAGGATAGGCTGACAACCCACTCATTCTTCCAGCTCACAGCCTTGGGAAAGTCGCCTTATCTCCTTGTTTAAAGTCAATAGGATGCCAGTAGCTTGCAAATATTCTTTAAACTTAGTTATCTTTCTCACATTATCAATCCCCTTTGAAGTCAAAGCCACCCTACTTGGCTGCATTTCCCTTTGAGTTGATGCTTATATTATTTAGTGACTTAGCAGGGTGAGGAGGTGGTTCTTAAAGGGTCTTGGGACCCAGTTGTAGGACAGTTGGTTTAAGTAGGCATTCCAGACCTGTACCTTGGGCGATGTGTCATCCCCAGAGCCGTTGAGACCCTAATGAGCAGGAGGACGCGGCTGGCCTTTGATGGCATCAGACGGTGGCAGTTAAGGGATCCTTTGAAACAAAACAACTTCCTACACTTTTAGGATTGGAAACATGAGTTAGGAACCCTTACTGTCATGAAAGTTACAGCAATGACTTCTAGTTGGCAGCTTTATCTTATGTTTATCTTATACGCTCCGGATGTATATAAAGTCCTTAAACAAAGTTGAAGTGCAATAACACTGGATGTATGTACAATAGCAACAAATGCTTAGCGCGAAATGAGAGCATCACACAGAGTTTTATGTGGATCCAGTTCCGATTTCCAGGTTCGCTATACGTCATCAGTCTGATCCCTGATAACATTTTACAAATTGCATTTAGGATACTAGTGAAAAATTTATGAAAGGTGGTTGTCAGGAGTAAACTATGAAGCTGTTAAAATCGAGTATATGGTTGGCTTCACTCTAGCCCACAGTATGTAAATGCAACACACGCAGTGGATAGAATAAAAGGTCACTGATCAATCAGTACAGGAGAGCCTGCAAACTCTTCCTTCTTATAATTCAATTTCTTCTAAAGTGTCTCAACTCCAAGTACTGAAAGTTCTCAAGCACAAGATTCTATAAGCGCTCTAGATGGGCAGGCATCGGCCTCTGCTAGAGAGCTAGACAAAGGGGATCAATGTTGTTTTGTTAGAAAAAGTGGGTAGGGCCTCCCCGGTGGTGCAGCAGGTTGAGTGCCGCACTGTGAAGCTGTCCGCAGCCTCTGCAGCGTTGGTTCGATTCCCTGCCGGCCGGCGAGGGTCCCACATGGCGCGGCAGACCTTTCCTGCCTCGCCCGCTGCTCCCCTCAGCAGTGTACTTCGTCAATCTGCCTGTTCTGCTCCCTGCTCTGTCTCTGGTGAATCCTCTCACCCTCCCGCGCCTCTGGCCTGTACCCCAGTACTTGTATAAATAAATAAAAAATAAATCTTTAAAAACAAAAGAAAAAGAAAAAGTGGGTACTTCTGAAGCACAGCATAATGAAGGAGTTCATTTCCTTCCTCACTGTTATTCAGAGGGGACAAGACATCCAGGGTTTGCTCCCCCTGGTTAAATCCCTTGCAGTCCACAGGCACAGCCCAGGGGCCTCCTTCTGGCCTCTTGTTCTTTCCTCACCAGGTCAGAGCCACCCGTGCCAGGCCAGGCCTCCTTGACCCAGATTTGGTTGGGTTGCGGGGAACAATGGCTCAAACTTCATTTCCTGCCGGAGTGCTCTAGAATGAGACAGGCTTTAAGAGTAGAGTAGGGCTGCCTCTCTATTTTTAAATAAGTCGATGCTTCTGCTACGATTCTTGCAATATGACCTGCAGTAGCAGGAGATTCCCCTACAGAAAGCCCCAGTCCCACTGAGTTGAATGGCCCCCTGGCCAGCCTGCCTGCCCCCGACCCCTTCATGAAAGCCACTCGGTGCTTCTGATGCGCCCGGGACCCCAGGCAGCTCATGGCACCTACAGAGGCTTTGCTTTCTAGCGGAGGAAGTTGCGCCTCGGGCTGGTTTCGGCTCCAGAGCCAGCCCTCGGCTCCGGCCTCCCCCTTTGCAGTCGCTTCTGTGTTCCGTGGGCAGCAGCCGCCCGGCCCTGCCCCATGGTCCCGTTCCCTCTCCAGGAATGCACCAACCGCTGCTGCAACGCCACCACCTGCACCCTGAAGCCGGACGCCGTGTGCGCGCACGGGCTGTGCTGCGAGGACTGCCGGGTGAGCCCCCGGGCGCCGTGAGGCGGCCCCACGCCCAGGGGGGCGAGCTGGGGAGCGGCCGCCCCAACCCCTTGCGGGAGCCTAGCCCCTCATCACATTCGTGGTATCAGCGACCCCCCATGTCACAACTGGGGGTGACCCTCCCATTTAATTGCTGGTATCTGTGATCATTTATGGGTGGGATAGAAAGGAACTGAATCAAAACCCAAACTTGACAGGAAACGATCCCGCTGGGCTGCTGGTGGCAGCTTTGGGCCCGTCCCCTGTCCCCGTGCCGGGGCGAGTGGAGCCCAGGTCCCCTTCGCACAGTGTCACGCTTGGCACCGCTGCTGACCCCCAAGAACGGCTGTCTGCTGGGGCGCTGTGTGTTGTTGCAGGGACTCTGAGCACGTTGAGCCTGACGTGCTCCTGGGGAGGTGCGGCCGGGTGATTTGAACCTTCGGCCATTCTGCCGCCACGCCTGCCCGGTCTGGGCAGCTCCGCGGTGGGCCTCGTTATTCAGAGCCGAGCCCGGACAGGAGAAGCCTGAGCTCACGATTCGGAGGCTCCAAGGGCCGAGTCTTATTTCCTCTTTAATTAAGCAAGTGATCTCGGCATCCCGACCGGGGGAACCCCTCTGGCCGCCTCTCGTGCACGGAGTTGCGCATGGCGGTGCTCCACGCTCAGCTCTAAGATGCCCTCCCTGCCCTTGCTGGGATGACCCGGAGGGGGAATGAAAAGAATCTGGCCCCAGCGACTTGCAGAAGCGGGTGGTGCCAGGGACTGAGCAGGAGTGAAGGGAGCAGGACTGGGCTCCCCTCCAGGTGACCCCGGACATCAGGGGGTGGCTCCGTGGCTGTGCCCGGAGTGCTCCCCTCTCCCCCCGTGGCTTTTAAACAGTTCCTGTCAGCTCAGACCTTCCAGAAGGCGTGGGTGTCTGGCTTCATTGCCTTGGGGAGCAGGCAGGGAAGGAAGCCCGGGATGGGGTGTGGAGCGCCCAGACAAGCCCCTCTGGTCAGATGGGCCTCATTTCTCCGCCTCCCCCGCAAAGTCCCGCAGGCGGATGCCCAGCTCTGGGGCCGGAGGCAAGCCCAGAAACTGTGAAACCGCTGTTGGGATTGTGTCCCCGGGATTCCTCTAGTCACCCTGCCCACGAATGCTGACGCCCTAAATCTCCCTCTTAAACCCGACATCTTTTCCTAAGAGTCGTGCTCCCAGGCTCACTCCGCTGCCCCTCCTGGTGAGGTGCGGGGCGCCCTCTTGTCTGCTGCTCAGAAAGCCCTAATGTTGCAGGAACGTGAAGAGAGGCAGCCCCCACCCCCACCCAGACTGGAGTGGAGACCCGGAGCCCAGAGCGAGTCCCTGTTAATTTAATGAGCGCCCCAGGGTGCCGCTGAGACCGGCCGCCCCGCCCCATCAGGCCCGCCATGACACCCTCTCCTTGCAGCTGAAGCCCGCTGGGACAGCCTGCCGGGGCGCCAGCAACTCCTGTGACCTCCCGGAGTTCTGCACGGGGGCCAGCCCCCACTGCCCGGCCAACGTGTACCTGCACGACGGCCACGCGTGCCAGGGCCTGGACGGCTACTGCTACAACGGCGTCTGCCAGACCCACGAGCAGCAGTGCGTCACGCTCTGGGGGCCAGGTAGGTGGCTGTGCCCGGCTCGGGGCGGGGCGCGGGGGCGAGTGCACTGTTTCTGGAAGCCTCGCTCCAAGCACGCACCAGGCACTGTCGAAGGAGCTTCCTTGCATTCAGGGGAATGCGTGGTTGGCTGGGGGGCTGGGGCCATGCTGGGCACTGGGGTGCCCCGAGGAGCTCAGTTTGCACCCCATGGCATAACAGGGAACAGTCAGTCATGACTCCTGCCCTCGGGCTAACAGGTAGTTGGACAAACAGACCTTTCATCACTACTCTGATGGAGTAAGAGCTCAAACCAGGAGTGGCTGCAGCTGAAAGGCGGGGGCTGCCTGGGGCACCCCAAGCACATGATGTGGGAGCAGCAGCAACCAGGAGAGCCAGGGAGGGAGCTGTAGTGCTGCCAGGAGCAGCGAGCGGCTTTGAGGGGTGACTCAGAGGGCCGGCTGGGGTGGGGCCCTGGGCGCGGGAGCTGGGAGCAGCAAGGTGGGAGACACAGGTGCAGGCCCTGAATGCCATTTTGGTTCTCAAGGCAGAGGTGCGGCCTCGTGTGCTCCAGACAAAGCACCGGGTGTGCAGGGCCAGCCAGTGGCCGCTTTCCCCCTCACTGCTCCCTACCTGTGGACCAGGTGCCCAGTAGGGTTGTCTCTTGAGGCTCTCCAGCCACCCCCTGGGGGAGGCACGATGTTACCAGGCTGTGCAGGGTGAGCCTCCAAGTCGCCTCGAGGCTGACAGCCAGTTTCTGAGGCCTTGAGGCCAGGATTTGTGCCCAGCTCATCGTGACCCAGGGCCCACATGTCACCCTGACACTATGCAGGACTGTGATCCGGAGAGAGCCCGGCACGCAGGTGGCTCCATGCAGGGGGGCAGCACAGGCCACATGCCCAAGGGGGGCATGCCCAGGGGGGCAGCACAGGCCACATGCCGCTGGATCGGGGATGTGACCTGGGGGGCAGGCTCCTCTGCTACTCCATTTTCTCACTTGTTCAGTATCTGTCCATGTGCTGCTAGTGTAAGGCGCTGACTCAGAGCCCTGACTCCCCCGTGACGTCTGCCCACAGCCCCCGTGCGCTGCCCTGGGCCTGGGCTGGTCAGGATGTGACCGTCACACTCCCGGGGGCGGGGGACTTCCTGGCCAGGCTGCCGGCCAGCTTGCTGCAGGGGGGAGCATTTGGGCTGTTCCTGTGGTTGATTAGCCTCCACTTTTCCGTGACTCAGAAAAAGAGGACGTGATTGTCGAGGAGGCCCCTCAGATCTTGCTCTCTCCGGGGCTGGCCAGTGCTCGGGACTCTGGGTATTGTCTGCTCGGGGTCATCTCAGGCCCCACAGGAGGCCCAGGGACTCGGAACTGGAGGTGTCAAGTGGCTCTTGCTCCACTGGCCCTGCCAGCTCCCCCACCCACAACCCGGTCACCCTGTGAAGTCATCAGAAACCGGCTCCAGCACAGACACCAGCCAGGTGGGGCGCTTCCTTCCAGCCACGTGACTCCCTTTTGAAATGGGCCTTTCTCAGTCCAGCGCTGTTTCAATGAATCTATCCTCCTTCCAAATCTTGCTATAATTAAAACAATAGAAAATTCAAAACATATGCCCGCAGCTCCTAACTGGCAAAGTAAGATACTCGGCACCTTTTGTGTTCTGTTTGCTGATTTGTTTTTCTAGTTCCTATTGTTGGGTTTTGTTTTTTTTTTTAGGTTTGGTTCTGTTTTTATTTTGGTCTTGATACCTTACATGTTTGTTACAAAAAATTAAAATAGGAATGTTGGGCCTCCCTGGTAGCTCAGTGGGTTGAGCACAGCGTTGTGAAGCTGTCCGCGGCCTCTGCAGCGCAGGTTCGATCCCGGCCCGCCAGGGAGATACCCACATGGCGTGGCAGACCTCTCCTGTCTCACCCGCTGCTCCCCTCAGCAGTGTGTTTCGGCCCTTCTGGCCTGTTCTGCTCCCCACTCTGTCTCTAGTGAATCCGCTCACCCTCCCGTGCCCCCGGCCTGCACCCCAGTGCTTGTATGAATAAAAATCTTAAAAAAAAAAAAAGACAAATATGAATGTACTATAGAGAGCAAAAATGCTCAGGGAAAATTACTGTTAGCAATTTGTTACCCTTGTCGATTTGTTCTGTGTGTATATCCGTGTTTGTACATTTGCAGGCATCTGTGGCGTTCATGAAGTCCTGCAGCATTTCCACCTAAGACTCTCAGATAAACTACCCTGGGGCTGTGCATGGCATCCTCTTAAAGTACTAACTACATAGTAGTCTTTTATTTTTTTTTATTTTTTTTTTTATAGAGGCATGTTTATTTATTTTTATTTGTTTGTTTGTTTTGTTTATACATGCACTGGGCACAGTCAGAAGCGCGGGAGGGTGAGAGAATTCACCAGAGCCAGAGCGGGGAGCAGAGCAGGCAGAAGGACCGAAGTACACTGCTGAGGGGAGCAGCGGGCGGCAGGAGAGGTCTGCGCGCCATGTGGGACCCTCCTCCGGTGGCCGGGGAGCAGCCTGGGATTGAACCAACGCCACGGAGGCAGCAGGCAGCTTCACAACCAAGTGCTCAACTGCTGCGCCACCGGGGAGGCCCTACTAGTAGTCTTTTAAATAGATTTTTTTAAAGATTTATTTATTTATGCATACAAGAGCTGGGGTGCAGGCGAGAGGTACAGGGGGTGAGAGGACTCACTGGAGAGAGTGGGGAGCAGAACAGGTGGATCTAAATAGATGTTTTTAATTTAACTTCTACTGATAGACAAATGTTACCTAACACTTTATCAAGTCCTGACAGTGATCTGCTGGGTATTATATAATGTGTATATCTGGGCAAGCATTTCTGTAGCCTGAATGGCTAGAAATAGAATTGCCTGGTCAGATGATGCACACATCTTAATTATTGAGGGATTTCTGCCCCCAAAAGTTACAGCAGTTTACAACTCCAACAGTGTGCGGCCCGGAGTGAAGGGGAGGGGAAGGAATCATCAGCATTTTTAATCTGTTACTCTGAAGGGGGAAATACCTAATTTAGGAAGAATTTCTTGACCAGTGGGGCTGAGCATGCGCTGTGCAGCCATCCCAGGCCGGCAGGTTCATCCTCCATTCTCACAGAAGACAAGAGAATTCTGGAGCCCTCGGTATCATTTTATAGGCCTTTAATGCTGAATCCGGAGACAGAACCCCTACCTGAGCTCAGAAACTGAGCCCCTAGCCTCAGAGGGACCCCCCCACCCCAGCTGAGCAGCCCCTTTCTCCTGGTGCCTCCTGGGCCCAGGTGCCTGCACTTACATATGCGCACGTCCCGTGCTCCCGGGGCCCAGGCATCCATAACCCTGGGTGTACGCACCCCGCACCCGCACCTCTTGACCCAGCACCCAGTGCCGCCCCGGAGGCGTGGAGACCACCGCGCCAGCTGGCAGCGGAAGGGCAGAACAGAAACTTGAGCCTCTCCATTTTCCCCGCAGTATTCTAGTTCCCTACAGTTTTCTTGCTTCCTGGCTACTGGTCTCGTCTCTCTCTTGGTTCACGTTGTTGACTGGTTTTCCTGTTTGCCATTTCAGTTCTTATCAAGGACTGTACGTCATGCTTTGAAGAGCTAACATTTCTGCAGGGTTTTAAAAGCAGACGCCACGAACCCCCTGCCCTGCCCAGTCCCTGGGTTTGTTTTTTCTGCCTCTGCTCTGTGGTTTTATTTTTCAAATTCTCTGTAGATTTTTTTAATGATATAGTCTATTAAAATAATTATTTTTATTGAGATAACCGTAGTTTACAACACTGTACATAATCTGGGGGTACAGGTTCCCACCTCTCCAGAAGTGTGTCCACACCCCACCTACCACCAAGGTCCCCACCATCCTCCACCACAGCCCGCTGGGCCCTCCCCCGCGTGCCTCAGGTCTGCAGGCAGATTGGTTTTGTTTTGTCTGTTTTGTTTCTCTGTCGCCTACAGCTGAGCGAAAACATCCAGTATTTGTCTTTTTCCTTCTGACTGACTTCACTTAGCATCCTTCCTCCAGCTCCGTCTGTATTGGAGCCCGCCAAATGGCAAAATTAAGATTTCATCCTTTTCATAGCTGCGTAGTATTCCACTGTGTATGTGGACCATAGCTTAACCTACACATCTCCATTGGTTGTTCCCATGTTCGCCTATTGTCAATAGTGCTGCTTGAACATACGAGTACAGATATCCCTGAAAATTAGTGTTTTGTATTCTTTGACTACAAAGAGTGGAATTGCCAGATCATATGGCAGATCTATTTTTAATATTTTGAGAAACCTCCAGGCTGTTGTGGGACCATCTGACTTCCCACCAACAGTGCACGAGGTCTCCTCTTCCCCACCCCCTCAACAAGCCACACCTGTTGCTCTCCATGTAGGTCATTGAGGTAACATTAGTTTACAATGCTGTATAGGTTGCAGGTGTACAATGTCTCACCTCAGCAACTCTATATCAACCGCGGATGTTCTTGTTAGGAATTTAGATTCTGTGCACGCAAATTTTTCTCTCACACGTCTTAGATCTTCAGACTTTATGTGTTGATGTCAAACACATAAATGTTATCTGTAGTTCACACTGTGTAACTATATTTAACTCTCTTTGTCCACGCTAGTCTTAATAGCCACAAAGATTTTCTGTCAATGTGACGTGACCTTTACTCCTTCTGAAATGCAGCTGGGTATTTTTCTCCAGGTAGAAAATTGACTCCTGCCTCTGTAATTTATCTGAACACCCAGCACAGTTACTGGAGGCGTTTCTTAGAGATTCACCTTACAGTAGCTGCATGTCTGGAGCCACAAACACTTTGCATCAGGAAAATCCTGAAATATACAAGTTTTATCTATTTTATCATGGACCAGAAAAGAGCACCACGTGACTGATGTGGCGTGAGCTGGGCCAGACCCTTTGGATGGGCTGGTTAATCTTCGGTGTTTACCTGCAGGGCTGGATTCGATGTGTTTTCTTTGTTTGGATACACCTGGGGCAGCACATTGACTAATCGTCTGTGACTCTGGTGGGTACAGATGGGAAGAAAAGCTCTTTTTGCCAAGAATCAGATCATGCAGGAGTCAGGAGGGCCTCCCTTTGGTCCCATTGTGTGCGAAGGAAATGATCAAATCTGTTCATTTGGGTTTCATTTTCCAATGAATATAAAGGTCAATTTGGAGATGAAAGACAGGGAGGAACTTGGAGGAGAAGAGGCCTCGAGTTGTTTATCAAAATGTCTTTTTCTGTGGATATTACTGACGGGTTAGGGAGGTGGTGGGGGCTGGGGGCTGATGGGACTGAATTGGAGCAGTACATTTACATAATGAGTCATTTACAGGGAAAGATTAGGATGGAGTAAATCGTGGGCTTAATGCGAGATGTCATCCTCTCTCTCTCAGAAGGCATAATGACACCGGGAAACGACAATTAGACAATTATAAATTTAAGCTAGATGCCTCTGAAGGTAAAACCGGTGATTAAAATCCAGCCCTTCCTCTATAATAAAATACAGTAGAATGTCAGAATCCCCTCTGAAGAGCTAAACCTTACCTCTGGAGAATGGCGAAGCGCTAATCATTCCGTTATTGAGAACAAAAAGGAAGCCACTGTCACTTTTGATGACAGACACGCAGTCTCTCGTCTTCATGGAAACATGAAGATGCACATTTTTTATACAAGATCTATTTATTTATACAAGTATTTATTTATACTGGGGTGTACAGTCCACATGCTCGGAGGGTGAGAGCATCCACCAGAGACAGAGCGGGGAGCAGAACAGGCGGACTGGCGAAATACACTGCTGAGGGGAGCAGCGGGCAAGACAGGAGAGGTCTGCCGCGCCTTGTGGGACCCTCGCCGGCCGGCCGGGATCAAACCGCACTGCAGAGGCTGCGGACAGCTTCACAGTGCAGCGCTCAACCGCCTGCGCCATCAAGAAGGCCCAAGATACACGTTTTTAAGAGCCACAACTTTGAGGCCAAACTGTGCCTTTGTAGCCTCCTGCGCATGCAGAGACATCAGTTATGCTGCCACACTGCTGCCCGCTGTGAGCTGGACACCGGCTGCCCCCGCGCCCCAAAGCCACGTGGACGCGCCACAGTCCTCTCTGCCGTCGTCACTGGGGTTGGCAGGACCCAGGCCCCCAGGAAGTTGTCTCTGGGTCTGTGTCTTGCTGTCTATTTCCTTTCAGCCCCCAGCTGTCCCTGCCTGGTGCTGAGCGTCCACCCTGACCCCTGCCCACACATCTCCCACTTGACCTCAGCTGGAGGGGATGACCATTTCTCTTGCCTGGGACTGAAATATCTCCTTTCCTGGTCTCACTCGATCTTCTTTCCTTGTAAGGCAGCCTGGTAACAGCTTCAGTGAGAAGGTGAAAGCCCCTGTCACAGATGAGATAAGCCAGGACGTTGCCTCCATTCCCCCAGATGCTCTGTTCTCCGGGAATGACCATCCTCACCCTCTGGGGAAGGGGCTGGAGAGGGGACGCGCTTCCCTAGCTCGGTTCTGGAACTTGCCTGCTCTGTGCCCCGCTCCGCGGGGGCCGCCTTGGGACAATGGCACGAGAGGCAGAAGCCAGGGTGGCAGGTGCAAGGAGGAGAAGGCCCACACAGCTGGAAGAGAGCCAAGGGGGGACCCCAGCCGCATGGGGAGGTGCGGACAGAGGAAGGCATGAAGGAACAACGGGCAAAGTCGGGCAGAACAGCAGCCGGGACCTGCTGGTAACCGCTCCAGCAGGAGACTCCAAGGAAGACTTCGGTCTCCTGGGCTCAGCCGTGTGCCTGGCCCGGACCCTGCCACAGAAGCTGTGCGCTGGCCACTCGGGTTGTGTGCCCATCCCTTTGGTGTTGGGCAGGAAAGGCAGTCCCGCCTGAACTATAGAGAATGGATTTCCCTGAAGAAAAGTGTATTTGTTCTAGAAAAAGGAATACAGGAGAGATGTTAGATGAAAGAGAAATTGATCGACCCATGTCTCCTGCAATTCACGTTGTCCTGGCCCCAAAGCAAAGTCCTCCCCCCATTGTCCTACAGCGATCTCGGCAGGAGGGGTGGCCGGGGTGCAGCCGGTGCTAGCAGAAGAGGTGGTGCTGGAAGCTTGCTGGCCCCAAGAGGTGGCCTGGGCCGTGCCTGGCACCGTCCTACAGCCTGAACCTGGAGGAAAAGCATCAGGGCCCAGTCTCAGCTGCTTATTAACTTCTAAAATAAGTTCCACTCATCTTAAACCCCTCGGCCTTTGAACATCGGTGTCTCCGCGGAGGATTTCTCATCCAGTAAGGAGACTCCAAGGCAGGAAGCAGGAGTCAGCTGGATGGAAACACCCCCGTAAACCCATCCCTGCCCCGCCCCCTCCAGCTTGCCCACTCACACCCCCAACCTTGGAAACAGCTCGGGGGTCTGGAGGGACGGTGGGGGTTCAGTCCCTAAGTGCAGGATGACCCAGATTACGAAAGACCTTCTCCAGCACGGCTGCCCGTCATGCTCCAGGCGGGGGAAGGAAGAACATGCCTTGGGGCTTGGGGCCATACCCTGCTCTTGGGGTCAGAGGTCTGTCCTCTCCCCGGGTTTGTGTGCTGGTGAATGCCTGCCCGCAGCTCATCCGTGGGGGGGGGGTGTTCTTTGCCTCTGTGGTGAGCTGTGCCCCTTGGCAATGGGCAACATGTGTCCCGTGGCATGTCCTGCCCCTGAAGTTTCGGGTGAGAACCCAAATAAACAAAATTCTTGGAAATAGACAGTCATTGCTTCCCTGGACACACGGAAAGTTACTTCTGGAGCTCTGCATTGCTCAAGCCACCAGGCCAGAGAATACCAGTGAAGTGAGAAGCGCTTTATTGCCTTGCCGTGGGTTTACAACACTGTGGAGTTCAGGAGTGCGGCTCCACGCCTCACCCATGTAGCCTGCATCTCCCCCAGCTCCAGAGTTCAAATTGATGCCCAGGCCTGTTTATCACACCCCATCCCTTCCCCTCTGTAGCCACCATTTTGCTGTCCCAGTCTAAGAATCGTTATTCTTGGGTTTTGTTAGCTCATTACTTTGTTTCTTCATATCCCATGTGTGCCTGGAACTATCCGGCATTTGTCTTTCTCCTTCTGACTTACTTTGCTTAACATAATCCCCTCCAGTTCCGTGCACTACATCACAAGAGGCAGGATTTCGTCTTTTTTGTAGAACGGACCATTGGGTATCGAGACCTCATCTTTTTTTAAAAAAAGGTTTATTTATATATGCACACAAGAGCCGGGGTGCAGGCCAGAGGTGTGGGTGGTGAGAGCATTCACCAGAGACAGAGTGGGGAGCAGAACAGGCCCGCTGCTCCCCTCCGCAGACCTCATCTTCTTGACTCACCCCCACTGATGGCATCAGGGTGTTCCCTGGCCCTGGCCGTTGTGGATAAAGAGGCGGGGGCCCCAAGGTGTGTGGATCTTTTTGAATTAGTGTTTTCGCCGTCTTGGGATAGCACCTAGTAGAGAAATTCTTAGATTGTGCGGAAGTTATATTTTTTTTTTTTTTATAGAGGCATGCTTTATTTATTTATTTGTTTGCTTGTTTTGTTTTATACATGCACTGGGTACAGTCAGAAGCGCGGGAGGGTGAGAGAATTCACCAGAGCCAGAGCGGGGAGCAGAGCAGGCAGAAGGACCAAAGTACACTGCTGAGGGGAGCAGCGGGCGGCAGGAGAGGTCTGCGCGCCATGTGGGACCCTCCTCCAGTGGCCGGGGAGCAGCCAGGGATCGAACCGGCGCCGCAGAGGCCGCGGGCAGCTTCGCAACCCAGCGCTCAACCGCTGCGCCACCGGGGAGGCCCGGAAGTTATATTTTTAATCTTGTGAGGATCTCCAGCTGTTTCCCATGGAGGCTGGGCCAGTTTCCCTTCCCTCCGCAGCACTGCTGGCCTGACTCCTCAGCTTGTTTCTTTGTGGGCTGGCTTCCCCCTGAAAAGCTTCCAAGTCATTGTATTGAGAATTTTCCATTCATTTCCTGCAGCAGTGGAGCGTCAACAATAAGGCATTGAGGCACCCGCAGTTTCTCTCTCCTCCTCTGGGAGGGAGGCCCCCGGGGGCTTGGGCTCAAGGGCTCGTCACCTAGTTCAGGCCAGCACAGGAGAAACCAGCAGGCAGCTGTGTCTTGGCCTGCCAAGGTGCTCTTTGGAAAGGGGTTTGGTGGAGGTAGGGCCAGCCCAAGAACAGGTGGGCGACCAGGAGTCTGCTGGTGGTCCTGGAGGAAAAGGAGTCTGGCCTGCAAGGGCTTCCGAGGGGAAGGCAGAGCAGGACTGTGCCTGGACCGGAAAGACGGTTTGGTTTTCCGTCCATTTGCTCATTTCCACCATTTACTCATCGTGTGACCCTCAGCAAGCCTGCAGGGTGGTGAAAGCTGTGCAAAGGGCTATGTGGGCCTCCAAGGCGGGGATAAGGATTTAAGATCCGTGTGTGTACCTGGTATGTGACCCACCCATGCTGGAGCCCCAGGGCGGGCCAGGGTGTGCTTGTGTGTACCTGGTATGTGACCCACCCATGCTGGAGCCCCAGGGCGGGCCAGGGTGTGCTTGTGTAAGGGCGAGGGAAGGCGCAGCTGCGAGGATGCTCTTTGTCCCTCATCCTCCTCACCCCGCCCTCTAACAGGTTGGTGAGAAAGCCTAGGAGGGAAGGATGTGGGAGCAGAGGGCCCATGGCATGCGCTGGTGCTGTCACACCGCGAGCAAAGATGCGAGCCTGGGAGCAGTAAACAAAGCCTGATGCTAAGGACCGGGGCCCTCAGCTTTCCCGTGACAGAGAATTGTGTCTGGTTTGGGGTGATGCCCTGATAAAGGGGTATGGGGAGGCGCCTCTAAAATAGTTTTAAAGACAGCATGGGGAAATGAGAGGCCCAGGGCCAGAGTGATATTTTTCCCATGTCAGTGGCTGAACCCCTTGCCGGCCTCAGCTGTGGCCGGGTGTTGTTGGGTTCGATGTGCCTGCCGTCTAAGTGAGGTGCCGAGCACGTCTGCTCACAGCTGAGGGCACGGAGCCGGGTGCGGGCTGAAGGAAGGAGGAGGGGTCGTGTCTCCCGGGAGCAGGGGCGCCTGTCCGCTGTTCGGTGGCATCTGAAACAGCACAGGGAGCCCCAGGGCTGGCAGCGCAGGGGCCAGGGGCCGAGCGGGGCTCTGGGCCAGGTGCGTCCCGGCAGGTGGACGGGAATGTGAGGGCGCGTCCGGCCGGGACAGCGTGGGGAGAGGAGCAGCGGTCACTCCCGGGCACGGCTCCTTCTCGATGTGGAGCGTTTTCCTGACTTTCTGAGAGCGCCTTCAGCAGCTGTCACTACTCTTTGGGTTTGGAGCCTCCAAAACTTGGGCAGTGCCACCTGCAATTTATCTGCTTTCTCTCCCTGGCAGGAAGATGTGCTAAGAACAGTTGTTTCCTGGGCCCCCGGCTCCCGCGGGCCTCCCTGCTGGGCCGTGGCCTCGGGTCTCATCTCCGCGGCCCCTGGGGGGCCCAGTGCCCTGCACGTGGTGGGGCCTGTGCGTGCTCTCCCGGGCGCCTCCGGGGCTGGACAAGCTCCTTGTGTGCCTCGCTGGTCTGACCTCCCCCACATTAGTCACTACTCCGTGCAGCCGCGCTCGCCTGCGCCCTCTCACCGGAATTGCGCGGGAAGTCGTTAAAGAGAACAAGCCTCCCCTCTCCCAGCAGCCAGCCGGCCGGCCCCTCGCTGGGCTGCAAGGGCTGGGCTGCCGCCAGGCCTCACCTCCCCAGAGGCCGCCCCGGCCCTGAGCACCGAGGAGGGAGCTCTCGCTGCTTGACCTGAGCTGCGCACAGGGGCTGCTGCCCCGGCCCCCGCCGCCAGCTGCCACGTGTCAGCGGGATGCTAGCGTGGTTTCCCGGGCCACAGACACACCTCCCCTGTACCTGAAGGCCCGGTGCCTTTCATTTTTTTTAAAAGATTCATTTATGCATTCAAGAGCTGAGGTGCAGGCCAGAGGTGCGGGGGCTGAGAGGATTCCCCAGAGACAGAGTGGGGCGCAGAACAGGCAGATGGACTGAAATCCACTGCTGCGGGGAGCAGCGGGGAGGCAGGAGCGGTCTGCGCCGTGGAAACTACTGGCGACACCTGCGGGAGGTGAAAGGGCGCCTTGCTTCTGTTGCAGGTGCTAAGCCGGCCCCGGGGATCTGCTTCGAGAGAGTCAACTCTGCAGGCGACCCCTACGGCAACTGCGGGAAGGACTCAAAGAGCTCCTTCGCCAAGTGTGAGACCAGGTACAGAGGGTGCGCCCCACGCCGGCCACGGGAGCCCCCCACCCCCACAGGGCTGCTTCCAGACCTCCCCCTCTGGGGCCCTTTGTTCTCGCCCCTCCAGAGATGCTCAGTGTGGAAAAATCCAGTGTCAAGGAGGCGCCAGCCGGCCCGTCATTGGTACCAACGCTGTTTCCATAGAAACGAACATCCCACTGCAGGAAGGTGGTCGCATCCTGTGCCGGGGGACCCACGTGTACCTGGGCGATGACCTGCCGGACCCCGGGCTGGTGCTTGCAGGCACCAAGTGTGCAGAGGGGAAGGTAAGGCACCTGGCATCCTAGCCAGCACCCCACGGGCCGCTGAGGGCGTGCGTCCAGGGCTGAGTTGTGGGGCTGTTTTTCTCAACCCACTGCTTCCCAGAACCTTGTCTCTGAAAGCAAGTTCTTTGCACCTAGATGAAAAAAATCAGCAAGTCCTAGCGTCTGGCTGACCACCGAGATCAGCCTGTGGAGAAATCAAACTTGTTTTCTCACCTTTTCCAGCTGATACCGTCATTTCAGGGCTTCAGGCCTAGACTCCCAGCCCAACGGGTCCCAGGCTGCGGGGCGGCGCCGAGTCCAGCCCCTAGACCACCAGGGGCTGGTTTCTCACGAAGCCGCAGCGGGAACTCCGCAGACGCTCAGATAAGCAAGCGAGAAGAGGCAGATTTGTTTAGAGACAGAAAAGGTTTATTGATGAGAAAAGGAACAGAAATAAAGTGGGACTCCCGGGCCAGGGAGGGGCAAGGAAGCCAAAGTGGAGCCGAGCCTCGGGGAATGTAGACCGTCTAGCCCTGATCCAGTCCCTCCGATTCGTTAGTGCTCGGTGGTCTTGTTACAGGGCAGGGAGGGGGGCAGCCCAGACCCGCAAACCTGCCTGCTCTAAACAGGGTCTGCCATCCGCCGCATCGCACAAAACATAAAGAAAAGTAACTTTAATACAGTTAGGAAACAAGACAGGAAGGCAAAGAACATAGTTTCTAAATCAAGCACCCAAAGTGACCCGTCCCCTCGTGGGTAAAAGTCCACCCCAGCAGGATTGGCCCAGAGCAGGGCCCCAAAGCTGCCACAAATCCTAAGCGCCTTCCCGTGGGGACCCACAGAAAAGGATCAGAAACACCCAGACAAGTCTGGGAGGAAAAGAGCAAATCAAGACAAAAACTGCCACTGTCGCCTCCCCACGGGTCTCACCCACGTCTGTGTCACCCCATCCACGACCAAAAGGCAAGCGCAGCTTCTTCACGTGTCTCTCGGCTCCATGCGCCTCCTCCAGGTCTCCTTCTGGCTCCATCCTGCTTCCTTCCTCAGTCTCTTCTGCAGCTTCTTCTCTCCCTGCTCAGCTCCACCCTCCCTTGGGTGGGGCAGGGAACCTGGAACCTCCCCCTTTCCTGGGGACCCCCCTGTTATAGTCTCACTGCCTAATTGTCTCTGTGCCCAGAACTCCGTCTGTGCGCCCCAGCCCTGATCTTCGCATACTTCTCTTTGTCATCCTTGTTCCGGAACGTCCTGTTGCCCCTCGTCCTGGGAGTGTGCTTAGCCCCCTTCAGTGGTTGACCTTCTCTCTGGAGCCCTCCTTATTCCCCCGAGGCTTTTCCTATTTTATTCTGACCCGAAGGGCTCTCCGCTTGCCCTGCGCCCTCACCCGAGTGCCCCGTGGGGCCCAGTCAGGAAATCACTGGCAAGGAAATGAAGTTGCCTCCTGGGTTGTTTTGGGGAACGTGGCCGCGGCGAGTCAGTGGAGGCCTGTTCTCACCTGGACAGGAGGGGGTCAGGTGTGTTTCCAGAGAGAATGGGGGGAGGAGACAGGACAGTCTTAGCCAAAGGGGGGGGGGCGATGAGATATTTTGAGGTTTAGAAGTAAAGTGAAAAATGGAAACGAAGGAAAGAAGTGGGGGGGTTCACGTTCTGCCCATGGATCGTCTCACCACCCCATCAGGCGGCAGCCAGCGGCTTCAAATGTTTGAGAAAGATGAGTCAACCCCGCCTGACTTCCGCAGGCTGCATGTTCACTTGGAGGTCACGTGAGGTCACAGAGCAGAAGGACAGAGGCGGCTCCTGCAGCCGAGGCCCACAAGGGTCCCCTTCACGCCCCCCTCCCGGCGCCAGCCGCAGCGCGTACAGCGGAAGCGGGGCGATCTCTGGACGTGCCGAGCCTCCTGGGGTCTTCCCGAGCCGCACACCCCAGCTCACGTTCGGGCCTTGACGTTAGAGCAACAGAGTTTGTAAAACAGTCTGAATGGCCAGGGCCAGCAGCCCCGAAGCGGGAATGCCAGAGACTCAACTTATCCGTGGGTTTCCCTCCGCGGGAAGACCCGTGGGCTCCGTGGGCTCCGTGGGCTCCGAGGGCCCGTCTGCTGGGCGCGAGGCCTTCCACGGCGTCTCAGCCTCCCCTGGGTTCCAGAACCGCCTCTGCCCACACGGCTCTCCTGGGGTCCTGCTGTGCTCATCGCCTGCACCTCAGACAATTTATTTTATCTGCTGGAATGTGATGATCCCCCGGCCGCAGCCATGCTTGGCAGCCCGATTTTCAAGGGCGTTCCGGGAGCCTGGTGTGAGCCGTGGGGGCGGGTGGTGAAGATCCCTTAGGAAGGGTCGGCTTGATTAAAAATGCTTCTGCAATCTCAGACTCTGCCTTGGCCTGCACTAATTTGTAACTTTTTATGGGAGATAAAGTGCCTGAGCCCTGGAGTCTGGCGAATGTTATACACCTTTGAAATTAGACTCAGCTCCCCCCACCAGCCCACTCTCATTTAGCAAATGACGGCCTCTGTGAAGGCGGGATAAGTACAAGGGGATTCAGCTGCTTCCTCCGCCGGGCACTTCTGTCGATGGTTTATGTCCACGATAGCGCCTGTCCGCCGGCGCTTTGGAAGACTTCCACTGGCTTCGCCGAGGCTCTGAGTCTGTGCAGACCCAGCGTAAGGACTAGTTCATCTCGCCCGCTCCTGTATCTTGTAATGGAGGGGAAAAAAAATGCTGGAATGTAGATTCCTTTGCAAGCTCTACAGTCACAAAAAATCAGTTATAACGTCCGTGTAAAGGGCAGGAACAGACACGGTGCAGGTTTTCTAGGACCCAGCAGACCAGGTAAAGGAGGAGTCAGAGCCCTCAGTGGCTTTTGCGGGTCTTTTATTGGGATTTACCAAGCACACGGCAGGCAGGGGCGCTGGGGGGCCGGGAGGCTGGCAGGCCCCAGCCCCCAGCAAGTCTTCACTCTGTCTGGGCTCTCCGGCCTTCGCTGCTTCTCTGTCGGCTTCTGTTCATTCTCGGCTTCTACTGGCGTCCCCGTGACGCCGCCCTTGAAAGCCCCGTCTTAGCCAGGGGAATCCCATCTACCTAGGCCCACACCCTATTCCAGGTGCCGCCATCAGGCATGCGTTCAGGACTGCGAAGATCCATCATCTATCCTGATGGCAGGAGGGCAGAAAAGCCTGACATTTTTCCTTGCCCTACAGTCAGGATTGACTGAATTGTTTAAGATGTTGAAGAATTCGATTGTGTTCACGTGTGAGTCTGGAAATGTGCTGAGTGTGGGGCTGGCAGTGCCCAGGCAGTGCCCCATGGAGGAGGCACGATTCACCCAGAGGAGAGTCTCCCCGAAACATCCCTTGGCTTCTCTTGGTAAATGCACACACGGGCCTGTGTGTGGTTGTGGAGCCGGCGTGCGCTGCTGCCGTGCTTACAGCTGCCCCCACTGCCCGCCCTGGTGACCCCTTAATCACAAGTTCTTACCTCGCAAAGCCATAAAAGGGAATTCACGGGCCGTTCAGATAAGTAAGCAGAGAGAAGCAAACCTTGTTTAAGAAAGTAAAACTTAAGCCTCCCCAGGTGGAGCAGCGGTTGAGCGCTGGGTTGCGAAGCTGCCCGGCAGCCTCTGCAGCACCGGTTTGATCCCCGGCTGCTGGCGAGGGTCCCACATGGCGTGCAGACCTCTCCTGCTGCACCCGCTGCTCCCCTCAATAGTTTATTTCATCAGTCTGCCTGTTCTGCTCCCCGCTCTGGCTCTGGTGAATCCTCTCACCCTCCCGTGCTTCTGACTGTACCCAGTGCTTGTATAAATAAATCTTTAAAAAAAAAAAAAGTAAAGCTTATCTAGGGAAAAAAACAAAAGCAAAGACCCCGGGGGTGATGTACCCGGGAGGGGCAAGGGAGTGTTCTGGAGTCCTGCTGCGGGAACACACTTTCCCACCTAATTCTTCTAAAATTCCGTCATCTCTCTGTGACCAGTCAGTTCTCGGTGGTCTCACTTAATCTGCCACGGTGCCTGGACTCTCCCCGCATCACAGCCTTATCAGAGAACCCCGCTTCTTATTGCCCCTGTCCAGGGACAGCCACTGTCCCTGGTGTTGGGGTATCTGATTAACCCCCCTTGGAGTTTGCTGCCCTTATCTCGGGGGCTTCCCTTAGCCCCTCTGTTGTCCTGATCTCGGAAGTCTCTTTCTCCCGAAGCCCCAGCCTGCGCTGTCCCTGAAGCTGCCTGGTTAACCCGACTCAGTTGCAGAGGGCCTGAGAGGGCTGTTGTTTTCCTCCCTTCTGCAGCTCTGCCTCAACCGCCGGTGTCAGAATATCAGCGTCTTCGGGGTTCTGGAGTGTGCCAGGCAGTGCCGCGGCAGAGGGGTAAGCAGGGAAGAGGGCCCTCGCCAGCCAGACTCACCCCATGAGCCCCCACCCACCCCCCTAGCCGAGCACTCAGGCCTTCCTAAGATCTGGACATCCATGACTTTAAACATATAGAAACTTCTCGATATTTTCTTCTGAAGACAGTCATTTCCTTTGACCTTCACACAGCAAAAGAAATGGTTTTTATTTAACAAAGAAAATCAGATTGAGCAGTAATTATCTTTCAAATTAACATTCTGTGATTTTAAGAAAGGACTTTGTCATCTTGAAAGTAATTTCAAAAGTGACCTTCCTTCTGGGAGGGTTCTGCATTACCATTTCAAACAGAGCTGCCCCCCAGCACCCCAGGGGCAGAGTCGCCTCTGAACCCAAATACTTCCAAAAGGAATTAAGGAAAGAAGACAGAGCAGACGGCCACACGTTCCTGGAGTCGCATACAATGGCCTTCGACCAAAGGCTGTTATTTTAGTTCAGAGACATTTTAGGGGAGAAGACTCTAATTATTTAAAACATCATTTATTTTTCCTGATGGGCTTAATTATTTCCAGTGGAATCATATTCATCTTGATTAGCCACACCAGTAGCTCATTTGTTCTTGTGAGACCTGTCCTATAGAAATCATGCTCCAAATTCTATTTTCAAATCTTGCAGACACTATTCTTCTGTAGAAATGGGGGGGCGGTTTGTGGCCATAGAAGAGGGGGCGCCACCTCCAGTGGGCTTGCTGAGTCAGGCGACACAGGATATAAAATGAAATCTTTTTCTGTCTCCATGGATCGTGGATTTCCCTCAAATGCAAGACGATCCACTGTGGCCTCTTTATCTTCCGACAGAGCAACCCAGGCCCAGGAACAGCGAGCAGTGCCCCCAGGTTGCGTGGTCATGGGGAGCAGGGCTAAGTGGGGGCCCTGGGCTCCTCGCTCTCCCACACCCTAGGGCCCCAGCATGCCGGGAAGGCCCAGGTCTTTTGGGTGGGTGGAGCAGACCCCCCGGCAGCACCCCCACCTGGGGTGTCAGGGGCCCTCTCCACTACCAGCTATGTCACGGGCACATGGCTGTGAGTTGTGGGGAGACCCCACAAAACTGTGGGGACAGCACCTAGACCTGGGGGATCTGGCCGAGGCCATGCTGGGTCACGACCTGACTCTGCAGGCAGCCTCAGTGCGGGCTCCCCTTGTGCAGGCGGCTGGTTCACCAGGAAGCCAGTGCAGACAGGGGACCCCACGGACCAGACACACCTCCACACCTTTTCTTTCTCCATGTGTGCAAGACTTTGCTGCAGGGCTGAGGCCGGCAGCCCTGAGCTAACTCCCAGACTGAGCCTCCAGGTGCCTCCTCGGTGGGACCAAGTGCGTCCCTTTAAGTGGCAGGGAGCACAGGAGCCACCTAGCCTGTCCCTCCGGCCTGCCCCGCTGCAGCTCCGCAGCCAGGCTTGTGCAAAGTCTTGTGCAGCCAAAGTCTTCAGCGCAAAGTCACAGAATCCGCGCGCTCTTGTTCTCATGCCCCCTGTGCTGGTTCACGCAGTAGGTCTCGAGTGACCGGGGAACAAGACGGACGGAAAGGCAAGCGGGAGCCGGCCCTGTCCACAGTGCTCTGGTCTCCCAGGAAGGACATGTGTCCGGGGCCCACCCAGAGTGAGGCCCCCGCCCCGCTTCCTTGGCACCTTTCCTGCCGCCCAGAGCCAAGCTCGCACCATGAGGCCCGGCAGCCCCCAGGAGGCTGCCAGAAGGAGGCGGGTATTGCCTGGTCTCCTCTTTCAGGCCCCCCCCCAGGTCTGATTGGACGGTAGCACCAACTAGCTCGCGGCTCCCACCTGATGGGGCATCCCCTAATCCCAGCACTGAATCCCCGGGCTACACTGCCTGCAGCTGGAGGAGCCACAGCGGGCCCCGGGGCACCGCCATCCGCCATCCCTGCTGGCCTCTGCCTGCAGCCGGAGCCCCAGTGGGGCCACTGGTGACCGTGAAAGACTCGTCACCTGCTGCCGCTCGCTCTGCCGAAAGCAGCTTCTGGGGCCACTTGCCAGAGCCCCAAGGTGGGGGGTCTCCAGGTCCAGCCCGGCGGGGCTCTAAGAGTCCCGGCAGGGCCGGGCTCTGAAGCTGCTTCCCCGCTGGGGTCCCCCCGCTGCCAGGTCTGCAACAACAGGAAGAACTGCCACTGCGAGGCCCGCTGGGCGCCGCCCTTCTGCGACCGGGTTGGCTTTGGAGGGAGCACGGACAGCGGCCCCAGCCGGCAAGCAGGTGAGCGCGACGGGCCGGGGGCAGAGGTGCTGGGCTCCCCGCTGTGCTGGAACCTGACGTTGGCGGGGACTCGGCTCTGTTTTGACCGCGGGAAGTAAGGCAGCTCTCAGTCTGCGGCCCTTCTGGTGGGCATAAGGGCATCTCGACAGCAAACTGCCCGAGCGCTGTGAGCCCTGCCGCAGAGCTACAGGGCTGCAAAGGTCAGGCTCTGTGCCGGGCCCAGGGGGGTGAGGTTGAATGCCTCTAAGCTCTCACTAGGAGACACCCCCCACCCCCCACCCCACCGGCCCAGCCCCAGCGCCACTCCCAGCAGGAGCAGCAGTCGTGGCAACAGCCTGCTTGGTGCATGCACCTGCCGGCAGGCCTCACCGGTGGTGTCCCCCCTAAAGCCGAGGACGCGGAGGCGGGTCACCGCCCTCTCCCCACATGCGGAGGTCCGGAGGCGCGGGGCTCAGCGCCCGTCTGAAGTGGCACGGCCAGGACAGCAGTGAGTCTGTCTCTCTCTGGGGCAGCTGAGCTGGGCTAGAGGCCTGAGTGCCCAAACGACCTTGAGATTCTCAACCTCGAGAAATGGCCTCCAGGTGCTGACTGTTTGCGCTGAGCTCTGGCTGGCGGTTGCGGGGCAAGGCCCGGTGAGGTTTGATGTGAAAGGAGCAAGGCGAAGAAGAAAGGCCGTGAAGACAGGGCCCCCTGGGGGGCAGGGGGTGTTGCCCAGGGACACCCAGACAGTGGCCCACGCTGCCGCAGAGGACGTGGCACGTCCCTGGGTCCCGCTGCGAGCAGCACATTGACCCGTGACTCGACCGTCATTTCCATGACAACAGACACAACATGCGCAGGGCCAGGCCGGGGCAGCGCGCGGGAGGGCAGGACCCTCTGCACCGTGTCGCGAGGAGGGGTCATCCTGCTTGATTGAGTGTGGACGTGCCTCCACATGGCTCCCGCGGTCACCACCTCGGCCCCCGCCTGCAGCAGGCAGAAACAGAGTAGACAGCTGCCGTCAGTGAGGGGGGGTTGTGCGGAAGGAGGGCTCCAGAGGACACGGTGCTCGCTGGACAGGGCGGGAGTCACCAAACTGCCCAGGTTTCTGGTCGAGCAGCTCAATGGTTGGCGCTTTTTATGGCAATATGGAGATAGGCGCCCGGGTCGGGGGAGGAACCAGCTCATTTGGGGGCCTTGTGAGTGTCCAGCTGGATAAATTGATTCGTTTAAGAGTTAGGCATTTGATTGTGAGGAACTAGAACCCGTGGCTCAAGAGTCCAGCGAAAGACCACAGACAGCAGGCCGAGGAGCCAGCGTGGCGCGTGGGCCAGGAAGCCCAGGCTCCCCCAGCATCACGCCGCCCCTGCTGATGGTCCAGTTAGGCTGAGACACGTCCCGACAGGCCTCGCTGGCTGGGGACAAAGGCCGGACACGAGAAGCGTGAGGGTCCCCCTGTGGGCGCCGGCCAGGCCCCGGGCCTGAGGAGCGGTGTTCCCTCCACAGAAGGGACCTGCAGGAGCAAACTCGTGGAGCTGAGGGCCAGGCAGGACCCTGGGGGTGAATTGGCCTCTTCCTCCCACACCCTGAGGAACCTGGGTGTCCCTGTGTTCACCACGTGGACGAGTCCCGGGCGAGGATGTGTCCAGGGAGTAGACACGGGCTCCCGGGGAAAGGAGTCGGCCCCCAGAGGCGGGATTTTAAGTCCCTAATAGTGAAACAGGGCCAGGGTAAGCACACGAAGGGCTGAGGAGGAAGGGCTGGGTCGCTCTGCAGTGGTGGGTGCGAGACAGGCTTTCGTTTGGGGGCCCCTTTTAATCTGACAGGCTTTTAATGATGGTCCCGGTGACTTTCTATGGTCACTGCCCCCTCTTGGTGCACGTGGGGTCCTCTGTGGTCAGCGCGGGTTCCACCTCCCAGACCGAAGTCCCGGCAGCAAGCCCCACAGCTGAGCATTGGCGCGACCGCTGATGGAGGCTGGTCCGGTGACCGCTAGGCACTGCCCCTGCCATCGGTGTCGCCCTGGTGCCCCCTCATGCTCTTCACGTGACTGTCCCCTGAGCCGGAGACCTTTCATTGCAGATAACCAAGGGTTAACTATCGGGATCCTGCTGACCATCCTGTGTCTGCTTGCTGCCGGGCTTGTGGTTTACCTCAAGAGGAAGGCCTTGCTACGACTGCTGTTTACAAATAAGAAGACCACCATCGAGAAGCTAAGGTGCTGGGCTGGGCCGTCTCTGTGGGAAATGGTGTTTGAAAGGACGGGCCTGCAGCTGCCTCTCGGCTGTTCGCCTTGGAAGGAAGAGGCCAGATTTCCTGGACATTCAGAAGACACTTTTTGGCATTTTTAAGTTCCTGCCAGACCAACTGTCTCCTTTACTTTCCCTTCAAACGCTGTGCAGCTTATTATAGAAAAGAGCAGGGTCATTGATGAATTCTGCTGATGTGTGTTTTTCACGCCTACATTAGTACTTTTTTTTTTTTTTAAAGATTTATTTATTTATACAAGCACTGGGTACAGCCAGAAGCGCGGGAGGGTGAGAGAATTCACCAGAGCGGGGAACAGAACAGGCAGACTGACGAGATACACTGCTGAGGGGAGCAGCGGGCGGCAGGAGAGGTCTGCGCGCCATGTGGGACCCTCACCCGGTGGCCGGGGAGCAGCCGGGGATCGAACCGGTGCTGCAGAGGCTGCAGGCAGCTTTGCAGCCCAGCGCTCAACCCCTGCGCCACCGGGGAGGCCCACATTAGTACTTTTTACGAGACGGATATGTAGAGTTTTTTTCATCAGTTTGGGTAACTTTTGATCCAAATATCTTCAAAGCCATTATAGCTGAAATGCCAGCTTTGTACCTAATGCCTCCCTCGTGCGGCAAAGCTGTGTTTCTATGAGTGATAAGAATTTATCAGAATGGCAGCTGGGGGGGTGGGGAGAATCGATATTTTTTAATCTTCTGAGAGGATAATTTTCCTTTATTGTTTACCGCACTGAGTTGAAGTCAGCACCTTGCACTTTGAGCATGACTGTGCAAATAGAGAAAGTTAAATCGTGAAAGCTGATCGTGTTTTGGGGTTTCCTCCAGGTGTGTGCGGCCGCCCCAGACACCCGGAGCCTCCCAGCCCGGTCAGGCTCACCTCGCCCCCCTTGGCCAGGGCCTGATGCGGAAGCCGCCACATTCCAGTGCGCCGAAGGTGAGTGCATGGATGTGAGGAGGACCCCAGAGTGGGAATGATCCTCGAGGGGCCCCCCAGAAGAGGCTGAGTCCAGGCGATCGGCAAGACAGACTGACGGAAGGGACAGTCAGGGCCCGCAGGGAGGTTCTCAGTGCCCAGGGAAGCACGGCTGGACCCGCATGGGTGGACCGAGTCCCCGCATGGCATGGCAGGGGGCTCATCGTCAGCCTGCTGCCTCCAGTCATCCTGACTGGCCAGATTCCCAGGGGGCCTCTGGGCCCACCACCCACGCAGGCTTGTGACCCTCAGCCCCTTCTGGCCACCGACTCGGTTTGGGTGAGCTGATTTGCGCCCCCTGCTACTCCCGGGGTGTTGCTAAGACTTACCCAGAGCCTCGGCCCTTCCAGCTGCTCTGGCCCTGCTGGTGGGAGCTCTGTCCACCCACCATCACGGAGAACTGGCCCCTAACCCGGGGTGCCTCCCGGCTCCCTGCTGTCTCTTCACCTTCCACTCCCCTGGGGAATTAGCACCAGGGTCCACTCGAATTTTTCATTTTCCCCACCAAAGAAATGTTGAACACTGAGCTTAATGTGTCCAGGTGACAGCCGTGAGCAGTCAGCGGTCAGCACTGAGCTTGAGAAATCATTGCCCCATATCCAGCAGGCAATGGACTGTCTATGTCCCCATCCAAAGAGTGTCAGGTGTCAGGCCCCAGAGCGGAGGCGGCTGCTCCTCGTGAGCTTTTGCTCCTTGCATGGGCAGCGTGGGCCTGGAGCAGCAGCAGCTTTGCCAGTGAGCCCCAAGACCATCACCAGGCAGGGGGACAAATGGACTCTGGCATCTCCACCCAAAACGCCCCATGGCGGTGAGGGGAGTGCTCCCCGCTGCACGTTGCCACAGATGAATCTCAGAGCATTGGTGCCGCGGGAGAGCAGCCGGCCAGGACAAGAGCGCGCCCAGTGCCGCCTTCTGTGGCACTTGGAACAGGCGGGCTCATGTCTGGCGGCTGTCTGGGGAGATCCATCGTTGCAGGGAAGGGCAAGGGTGGAGGGGCGGGAACCCGTGGGGGTGTTCCCCGTTCAGCACTTGCTCATGGCAATGGTTTCGTGGTGTGGACGTCTGCCAGAGCCTACCCAATTGTGCACATGAGGGCGGCTGCGGGCCAGGGTTTTGAAGTTGAAATAAGTAGCTGTAGATTCCCCCTCCAACGATTCCTGACCTCTCTCCTGTGCCCCCACACCCACCCCAGCTGTAAGGAATCACAGAAACATTTTGAGGCCGATTCCATCATGGTTGCTTGCTTCCACCTGCAGGACAATCCCAGGAGACTCCCACAGGGTCAGAACGTGGACATCAGTGGACCCCTCACGGCCCTTGACCTCCCTCCGCCCAGTTCGCCTCAGCGAGTGCTCCTGCCCCTCCACCACGCTCCTCGGGCCCCCAGCGTTCCCGCCAGACCCCTGCCGGCCAACCCCGCGCTTCGGCAAGCCCAGGTAGGCCCTCGCCGCGCACAGCAGGGTGGGTTCAAAGCCAGACTGTGCTACTTGCCGATGACTGCACTTGGACCCGTAGCTTAGCTTTTTTTTTGGATTTGTTTTATTTATGCATACAAGAGCTGGGGTGTAGGCCAGAGGTGGGGGCGGGGGCGCAGTTGAGAGGACTCACCAGAGAGAGTGGGGAGCAGGACAGGCAGATCTACTGAAGCACACTGCTGAGGGGAGCAGCAGAGAGACAGGAGAGGTCTGCTGCGCCATGTGGGTAGCTCCCTGGCTGGGAATCGAACTCATGCTGCAGTGGCTGCCGGTAGCCTCATAGTGCTGAGATTTAACCTTTTGTGCCACCAGGGAGGCCCACCAGCAGCTTAGCTTCTGATGCCTCTGTAAATGGAGATTAGCCAGCTCCGGGTAGGGGACAATGAGGTAACGTAAAGCTTTCAGTATGGGGCTTGGTGGATAGTAAGGATAAAAGATCGTTTTAGATCCAGAATGACGGGGTCGGCCATGCAACTTACATCTACCCTGACACTTGGGAATGGCGCAGGCGCTATTAATAACTGGGCTGGACAATGAAACAGTCACTTGAGGGATAATAACGAGATCGATATCATTTCACAAGTTGGGGATGGGTAAAAATGTGTGAATGAAAACACAGCGATAATCACTGATGGTTTTTTCACTGCTATCATTGTTTTATTTTCTTCTGATGACTTTTAGTATATTTATATGTTTGTTTTAACATGTTATTCTCTACATGCGTTGATTTATATGCTGGTCTTTTGGGGCCTTAAAAGCATTCCTGTTTACTGCAGTAGCATTAAAAGTTCTTAAAGATGTTATTTTAATAATATCATTGTGTGTGGACATAGAATAATGTTTTAAGAATGTGCCAATGAATACGTGTGTTTAAGTATCGCTAATTTTCGCTTGGAGGTGGTAAATAACTCCACTATGAAAGTCTAGATGTTAATTTTGAACCAGTTAATGATTCTCTTAAGAGAATCCCTAAAAGTAGAAATAATGGGTTGAAAATGGTTCCTCCACTGAAGATTCCTGATGGATAAATATTTCTCCAGGATGTCGCATCCGTGTATGTCCCCACATTATCACAGTGCGTCCGCCACCTCGGCAGCACTGACATTTCAGGACTTTGTCAATGTGGGGCATAAAGTATCTGGTTGGTTGGTTGGTTGGTTTGTTTCGGTTTAGTGGTGCTGTCCATTCCTGAGGGGGGATGTTGTAGTTTCCTTCTGAAAATGTATCTCCTTTCGGTCCATCAGCTTTCATTTCGTGTGTTTTGAAGAGCTGCTGTTTGTGATGCACAATTAGGGGTGCTGTGTTCTCTTGAATTGACCTTGTACTATTGTGCACCGTCCCGCCTTAGCTCTGCTGGTTCCTTTTCACTGAAGTGTACTTTATCTCAGATTCGTGTATCCACTTGAGTTTTCATTAGCATCTGCAAGGTGTGTCTTTCCCCACCATTAACTTTTAACCTATGTCCTAACATTTGAAATGGATTTCCCATAGACAGCACACGACTGGGCTATGTGGATTCTTTCACACACTCTGGCCGTCAGTGTCTTTTAATAAATAGTTGTTTAGACCACGTATATTTAATGCAATCAATGTTAAGATTTAAGTCTACTGTTTCAGTATTGTTAGTTCCTGATTTTTGTAGTATTGTGCTTGCTGCTCTTTTGAATTCCTACGAGTTGAACATTTTTCTGGTGTTCCATGTTGGTTTTTCTATAGTGGTAGTTTGTTTTTTAGTCCGTCTTGTGTAGTTTTGTGTGTGGTTGCTCTAGGGCAGGTGTTCTCAACCTTGGCATCAATGACATTTATGGGCGGGGATGGCCCCGTGGCTCACAGGTGGCTTAGCAGCAGCCTGACTTCCCTCAGCTGGATGTCAGCAGCATGTCTGCAAACACTGCCAGGTGCCCTCTGGGGGCAAAATCATCTAAGTGAAACATGGCTGCTCCCGGAGATGACAAGATATGTACACAATTTGTCACAGAGTCATGGTGTCGCTATTTTATGGCAAGTGGAATGTAAAAACTTTATGCCTCTTAGGTTCCTTTATCTCCCTCCTTTTATGACACTAAGTGTTACCTTTTGGTACATTGAAAATCACTTCAGAAGTGTCATGATTGCTTTCAACCCTCAAGCATAATTTTCAAAATTGATCACAAGTTGCTTTATGAATTTTCTCCAGTTTTCCTTGTTGTAATGTATAGGAGGAATCAAGTAAAATGTGCTTATTTCATCCTGTGCAGACTCATTTCTTTACATTTCTGTGATTACTGAACCACTTTTTACATGTCTATTAACCAGTGGTGTGCTGGCAAATTGGCTGTCAAAAAAAAAAAAAAAAAGCCTGGGTTTCTAGATCTTCTCTCTGCTGTAAAATCTCCCCCCATGGCCCCCAGTCTCGCTGTTAATGTGATGTCACTGAGCGAGGACTAGACGGGCTGGTGGGAGCCTCGCTTGCCCCCAGCTTCCCGCTGCTGTTAACTATTTGTTCTCTAAACTCTTTTCTATTCTTTGCCTGTTTTTTTCCTAGTTTTTTTCTCCTTGATTTGTGAGACTATTTTCCCAGTAGATAAAGAATTTCCCAGTAGATTTACCCTTTTCCATAACTCATACACTTTCCCTTGATTTGTCTTTTTTAATGAGCTTTCTTGTATAGAAAGAATTCCAGTTTTGAATATTAAATGCATCCATCTTCTCTTTGGTGAATTTTCCCTTCCTCTCATGATTGCAGAGTTCTCTTCCACTTCAGTATTAGCTAAGATCCACAGAGAACTCATTCTGTTGACAGTTCTTTTACTTTTTTTTCTAAAGCGCCTTCAATTACACGTGGAAGGAAGGTGGTGAGCACATGCTAAGCTTTCCCGGGCCGATGACTTAAGAAGCTGATGAAATCTATGCACCCTCAGAATATGCATCAACGCAGCTTTCCCCTGTTATCAGAAAGTAGACTGTTCCTCCTTGGTATGACTTGGTGGGCTATTTGGGGGGCCAGAGAACACTTAAAAATTAGTCCATATAAATTAATGGTAACATACCAGTGTTTCCAGTCCTGAAAAATAACCCACAAAATCATACCAATGAGGATGCTCCACTTCTTTGCAGCGAGGCAAGCCCGTACTCAATATTTTGCATGCAACGTTCCACCAGCCCGGAACCTACAAGCCCCTTCCCCGGGCTGGCGTCTTCCTCCAAGAACTCAGCCAGGGCAAGCTGGGGCTGTCTCCGAAAGACCATGCGATCCGAGGGCAGATGCGTGACTTGCTGCTGGCTCTTTTTCTCCTACCCTGGCGGATGCCGGCAGGAGAAACACCTTCAAATTTTCCTTTCAAGCAGACCCTAAAGAGGCCTTGGCTCTGTTTCAGGAAGCCAAGGAAATGTTACCCTTTAAACACTAGTAACTGAAAAACCCACACCTCTCACTGCAGGCTGCTGTCTCTCGGGAGCTTTTTCGAGGCAGAGGATACAGGTCAAGCTCACGCTCCCCTCCCACCTGCGCGCGGGCACTGCGGGTAATCCCGTGCAGGTGTGGCGGATACCTGCGGGGCTCTCTGATGCAGCACGGGTTGAATTCACTGGAATTTTGTGCTTTGGCGTCCCCCTGCCTTGCCCCACACAGCCTGACACACACACACACACACACAAATTTGCCAGCTCAACAGCCCCTCAGGAAGACGCTGTCCGGAGCACTGCACTGCTGCCCACCTCGCACCTAGAAGCTGCCTCAGCTCTCTGGAGAAGACATTCCCTCTCCCCATCAACCGTTCTGTTTAATTTTTTCTTCCCACTGGAGGACAGTTGAATCAGCTCCTTCTCTGGTCCACAAACAGACCTCCCCAGGGGACCCTCCCCCCCCCCAAAGGACCCTGGGAATTTCAGCCTCTCAACCTAACTCCTCAGCCACTTTCACTCCCTTTTCATCCTCTTCGCTATCGTGGAGGAAAATCAGTGGATTCATCTACCTCGTAGCTGGCTCTGGCCAAGTTCTCCTGAACCACAAGCTGAGCATAAAAAGAAAAAGGGTGGAACTGGGAAGAGGCTAGTGACGTGAGGAAAACAGCCAGGGCTCCTGGAGGCAGGATCCCCTGCCCCTGTGTGTGGGCGCGGATCAGAGGCTCGGGGTATCTTCCCTGTGGCTGGCACTGATCTTGCCTGCCTGCGCTCCTGTCCCCTGGGGACATGCACTTCAGTGGGGAGCGCAGACAAATGGGCACACATTTGCATATCACAAGCACTTCAGAAACACTAGGGGAGCCCTCTGGCCTGGTTGCTGGGGGCAGCGTTCATCTCAGACTCTGGCAGGGAAAGAGGAGGTTAAAAAAAATACTAAAGCATAGGAGAAGTTCAGGCGTGGCTGTGGCTGGATCTCTGACACTTGGCGATGGTTAATCTTAAAATATTTTGTTTTTCTCTGATTACAACATGTTAATAATCATCCAACTTTGTACCCCCCCCCCAAAGTCCATATTTTCTGTCATCGTATCTTTTCTGTAACCCCTTGTCCACCCATCTTTCCTCTCCCTCCCAACCTCAAAGACCTCACTTCATCAGCGTCCCCTCATTTTTATACATATTTCCTTTGTCAAAACGTCCCCTACGAAAACACCCAGTATTTGTCTTTGCTTGACTTGATTTACTGCATAGAATTTCCTTGAACGCCTTCCAATTTGCTGTAAGTGGAACCATTTTGGCTTTCATTATGGCTGAAGAGTATTCCACTGTCTGGCTAGACCACGTCGTCTGGATCAGTTCCCCGTCAGCGGCACTTAGGGTGCTTCCTGGCCTAGCTACGGAATGCAGCGCTGCCATAAGCATCGCAGGGCAGAGAGTTTTCTGAGTGATGGTTTCATGTTCTTTACAGAGATGCCCGAGAGTGGGGCTGCCGAGTCATTGGATATTTCCATTTTTTATTTTTTGGGGGTAATTACAAATTGCTTTCCAAAATGACGGCACCCGTTCACATTCCTGACCTACAGTGTTGTAGGGTTCCTCTTTCTCCACGTCTTGTCCAGCACTTGTTGTTGGGGGGCCTTTTTAGCATGTGCCATTCTAACAGGTGTGAGATGGGATCTCATTGTGGCTTTGACCTGTATCTCTCTTATTAAAAGCAATGTTGAACATTCACAAGGCTTATATCTATTAGCCTTCTGCATCTCCTCTTTGGAGACCTGTCTGTTCAGATCTGCGGCCCACTTATTAATTGGAATGTTTGGATTTTTTAATTGAATTATATGTTTCTTAGATACTTGGCTAGTGACCCCTGGTTGGTTGTGTAATGTGTAAATATTTTCTCCCATTCAGTTGGGTGTCTTTTGAATCTACTTATATTTTCTTGTGCAATGTAAAAACTATTTGAGGTAATCTCAATTATTTGTTTTTGCTTTTATATATTTTATTATTGCTTTTGAGTCAAATCTCCAAAAACATCTTTCTCATTGATGTCCTGAAACAGAGGACCAATATTTTCTTCTATACATTTTATTCTGGTGGGTCTTACATCTAAATCTTTCATCCATTTGGAATTTATTTCTGTGCATGGAGTTAGAGAGTGATCCACCTTCATTCTTATATGTGGCTGTCCAGTTTTCCCATCTCCATTTGCTAAAGAGATGCTCTTTTCCCACTGTGTATTTATGGCTGCGGTATCATAAATTAAGTATTGATACGTGTGTGGATTTATTTCTGGGCTTTCAATTTTGTTCCATTGATGCATGTGTCTGTTTTTAAGTCAAGCCCATATTGTTTTAATTGCTGTTGCTTTATAATGTAGCTTAAAGTCAATTAACAGGAGGCCTCCATTTCTCTTTTTGTTTTTAGGATTGCTTTTACAGTTCCAAATAAATTTCAGTAATTTTTCCTCAACTTATTTAAAGAATATTGTTGGTATTTTGATGGGGGTTGCATTAAATTTATATATTGCTTTAGGCAAAAGTCATCTTGATGATAGATTCTCCCCCAACGTGTGAAATGTCCTTCTACCTCATGTCAGGATATAAATCCTTTAACAATGTCTTGGAGTTTTCCTTGCTGCCTTGGTAGGTTAGGTTAGGTTAGGTTAATTCTGTAATTTGATTCTTTCTGAATCATTCATTGTTTGTATATGGAAATGCAATGGACTTTTGTATGCTGATTTCGTAACCTGCCACTTCACTGCATCTGTGAAGTGTTTTCTCTATATAACATCACCCGCCAGCTGTAAAGAGTGATAGTTTCACTTCTTTTCCAACTTGGATTCCTTATTTTTTTCCCTGTTTTTGATTGTGCAGCTAAGACCTCTAACACTAAATTAAACAGAAGTGGTGGTAGTGGACAGCCTCGTTCCTGATTATAAAGAGAAAGCTTTCAATATTAGATTGTACTGGCTGGTGGTTTGAAAGATGTGGCCTTCATTAGAGAGAGTAGGGGGCCTGCTGTTCCCATCTTGTTCAGTTTTCTTCATAAATGGGTGCGGAATCTTACCACATGCTTTCTCAGCATCCACTGATACTATCATCTTTATCTTACCTTTGTTGGCATGATATGTTACACTGATTTACATATATTAAATCTGTCCATTACATATGTCCTTGGGATAATCTTGCTTGATGTGTAATCTTTGTGGTATATTGTTGGATTGGGGTCGCCGGCACTGTGCTGAGGATTCCTGCGCCGTGTCCATCAGGGAATACTGCTCTATGATTTTCTTGTGTTGTCATTATCTGGTTTTTGCATTATGGTGATGTCATCATAAAATGCACAGGAAGCATTCCTTCTTGGAATTCGAGAAATAATTTAACAGGCATACTTTTTTAAAAAAGATTTATTTTTATATATGCATACAAGAGCTGGGGTACAGGCCAGAGGTGAGGGATAGGGAGAGGATTCACCAGAGACAGAGCAGGGAGCTGAACAGTCAGACTGATGAAATCCACCGCTGAGGGGAGCAGCGGGAGACAGGAGAGGTCTGCTGTGCCATGTGGGTCAGCTCCCTGGCCGGGGATCGAACTCAGGCCGTAGTGGCAGCTGAGAGCCCTTGTAGTGCTGAGACTTCTACCCTGCGCCACCACGGAGGCCCAATAGGCATACTTTCTTTTTTAACAATTTGATAGAATTTGTAAAGCCACCTGACTCTGGGCATTTGTTTGGGAGAAGTTTCACCTTTTCCCTCTCTACATGCTGGTTCCCTTACAACATCCTCAAACCTGTGAAACAAATGTGCTAATTTCCTGTGAGTCCCGAGTTGGTTGGAAAAGCTCCAAATGAGCAGGGGCGGACAAGTTCCTGCAGTCGGGCCTGAGACGCTCAGAGAGGTTGTGCCCAGGGTGGGGTGGGGTGGGGTGGGGTGGGCAGCCTGGACGGAGACAACACCGGATCCTGAGAGGGATTGGGGCGCGCAGGGTGTGTCCTACACTCTTGCAAGCGTCTCAAGTTACTGAGGTCAGTCAGCGTGACCCAGGAGAGGCCGGGAACACAAGGACACGAGGCGCTACTCCTACCTGTCCGGGGGTGCCTCACTCCTGAAGGAGAGGAGGAAAGGAGGGGGATGAACCCCCTCGGGGTTCGGTCAGCTGCCTCGGACACATCCCCTGGGATATTTGCGCAGTCTGTTCCGATTAATTGACTCAATTCATTTAAAGTTGAAATAAAAACATGTTCGAAGTCACATCTAAGAAGTAGATCGCTCACAGAGGGTCCTGTCTGGAGAAGGCTGCTCGGCAGATCAAAGTGCAGTTTCCCGCTGTCAAGCCCCCGGGCTCCCTGCGTCTAAGGGGGCCGTGCGGCCCTGCTCACTGCGGCAGCAGAGTGAGGAGCCATCAAGGTGCCGCGCGGCACTTGTCTGGATTTAAGGCTCGTCTGTGAGCTGGCGTTTGACCTGTGCTGACGTGTGCTCAGTCCACGTCGGGGTATTTGTGAGTGTGGGTTTTTCAGCTCTTGGTTTCCTGAAGTTCAGCAGCAGTTTCCCTCCACGCCGTCTTGCCAGGGAATTGTCAGGCTGGACCCACCGGCTGAGAGTGTTTTTCCAGCTCTGTTGGTTTCTTCGGTAGAATGATAGGAGGCCCAAAAGGACAACTGAACCCATCTCTTAGGCTGACTTTTGCTGAATAAAGTCCTCTCCTGAAAAAGACAATAGGCCCCTGAGAATATTTGCCAACCCAGTGTTCCGGCACCAACTGTGAACAGCCATTGAAGCCAAGTGATGAATGTTTCTGCTTATGTGGCTGTGGTGTTTGTTTTTGGTACAAGGAGCTTCTAGGTGTGTTTTGAGTGGTTGTAAAATTCAAACTTGGTGAGCACCCCCTGTTTGGCTGGTCCTGCTGCCCTAAGCTGCTTGCAGGAGCAGAGGCGCCTGGGAGGTGGGTGCTGCTGTGTCAAGGCACAGAAAGACCTTGTCTAGTGAGGTAGCCAGAGGTGGGGGCGGGGGGCGGGGTGGAGAAAACTGCACAGCATGTTCTAAAACATTCACCCGCCCCCACCCTGGCCAAGTGGCCAGGGAGGCAAAGTGATGGGCAGGGCAGTCCCGTCTGGTCTTTGGCCTGTAACAACAGCCCTGTGGATCTTTTTTCTTGCAACACTGTTAAGCTCCAGTCATTCTTGTCTCAACTGGTCTCCCTTGGACTCAGCTGCTGCTAAGAGGTACCGAGCAGGAGAGTTACATCTCAGACCCTGGAGAAGGTTCTATGAATTTTCTGAGCGGTGGCACCTTCTGTAGGCGGGGCGTTCCTCCTAGTCGGAACCTTGCCTGTGTCTGGAGAACACACAAGACACGGTTTTAAAAACAAGACCAACTGGGCAAACTTGTGGTCTCTGCAGGCTGAGCAGGACGGCAGGGGAGCATCGGACACATACAGGGGTTTCAAATTCAAGGTCTAGACTCCCCCCCCCGCCTCCTCCCGCCCACCCTCTCCCCCAGACACACACACACACCTGGTGAGGTTCAGTGGGCTCAGCAGTTACTGGGAAGCAACATGCTTTGTTGGGTTCAAAACCAGCCCATTTCTACCAGGACTCTAGCATGATCAGTGCAGGCCCTTGCTCTGTGGGGGGAGCCCAGACGCGTGGACCCCTTCTGCAGGCTGGACTGCAGCCGTCGGCGCTGAACGCTGAGGACCTGCGTTCCGTGGCCGCGAGGGTGTCCGACGTTCAAACCAGCACCCGGGGCCTGGAGAGCCGACCTCCTCGCCCCTGCTCGTCGGAGATGCCAATATGTGAGGCCAAGAGAAATTCTGATGGGAAATGACTCCCAGAGAAGCCAGAGAAAACCCTAGATGACTGCGCTTTAGAAAACGCCCCCCCTCACAAGGCTTCCCTGAGGAAGGGGCTGGGCGGGACCCCCTGGGCCTGCCTGTGGGATGCCACCACCTGCTGGGGTGCTCCCCAGCCCACCTCCCCCAGGCTCCCCGCATCCTGCTGCCTCAGGGGAGCCCCCTCACGCCTGGCCACCCCAGGCTCCACACAGGCCCCTCCCCGACAGGCGGGCATGGAGGAAATACGAGGATCTGACAGGATCCTGCGTTGTGGACAGAGCCGGCCTGTCACAGTATCGAGTGTTCCTCCGCGGCCGTCACACTCCATGAGTCATGGATTAATAAAAATTCAAGTCCTTTCCTTCTATAAATCTAAAAACATAGCTGCTAAGGTCCTGGCCCCCTGGTCACCTCTCCCTGCCACCTGCTGGTGCTTCCAGAAACTTGAGCTCAGCTGTGGTTCCACGCCGCGCGTGGGTTATTCCCGTGACAGGCCCGTCTGAGGACGCCGGAGGCGTCTGTGCCATGTGGGAGCACCTCTCCTCCGGGAGCACACTCGGAACACAGGGCAGGAGGCCCATTCCAGGGGCCACAATGGCCAAAGGGGTCTTTGCTCCCCACTCATTTCTGCGCCTGTGAGCACAGATTATATGTGAGAAAACCAGAAGCCCGGGTTTTACGTTTCCACTCTCCCTTTTGTAATAATTATGCACATTATGAAAAATTCCAACAATTAGCCGCCCTCCCACCTCTGCCACCAGGCTGCCTTCCCAGGTGGGATCCTCGGGACGAGGCGTTTGTAGATCACGACGTGGAGCACAGTGGATGGCTCAGTCCCCCCTGCAGAGAGAGGTTCTAAGATTTGGAGAGAAAAGCGCGGAGCCACCTCTCTTTGGAGCAAAGCTTCTGCCTTCTTTGGGCAAAGACTCGAGGGGGCGGCGAGGTCCTGTGGGATTTCCCTTCTTAATTTGAGGAATCATCCAGACCCCTTCCCATGATTCACGTTCTGATCCACAGGGACCCAGGCCCCTTCTCTCCCGGTCTCGCTGGGGCGAGGGGATCGCCCATTGTTTTGCTTCGTTTTTCCAAGCGGGCGAGGCCGGCCATCTCGCCCGTCCCGCGCCGGCATCTGTGCGTCTGCTGTGGAGAAGCGTCTATTCCGAGCCTCTGCCCATCTTTTAATTGGGTATTTCTCAGGTCACTTGTGTGAGGTGTGCAGCTCTCTCGTCCATGGGCCGTCTGCCCATTTGATCCTTTCTTCGGCTGTGCGGAATTCGTTGGGTTTGGTGTCATCCCTGGTGCCTGTCCTTGCTCGGGGCCCTTGCCGGGGGCCGAGTCCCCAAACAGCTCTCGTCTCTCAGGTCAGTGTCAGGAGCGTGACCGGGGTTTGCTCCTGTGGGCCTCATAGTCTCAGGCCCGACCCCCGAGGTCTCTGCCTCCTCCTCATTCGGCCTTGGGCTGTTATCTGCTCGTCACACTCATAATCCTTTGTATTTCTGCAGTGTCTGCTGTGACATCGCCTTTCATTTAGCATTTTATTCACCTGTTTTCTCCTTTTGCGTCTGATTAGAGATTTGTCTTGGTTTCATTGATCTTTGGGGCTGGCTTTTTGATCTCTATCTGATTTCTGTTCTAACTTTGACTGTTTCCTGCCTTCTCGTGGCTGCCGGAATTGCTTCTCTAGTTTGTTGGGGGGCAAGTTCAGAGGCTTGGCCATGCTGCTGCTTGGTCGCTGGGGTGGGCCTGCTTGCTATAAAATTTCCAACCTATGAGACAGCGTAGGTTCTGGTAAGCAGTGTCTTCATTTGCATTTGTCTTTAAGAATCTTTTATTGCACCTTCGATTTTCTCGTTGACCCGTTAAGCGGCCGCGGGGTGGCGGGTGGGGTGGAGGAGGGGAGCATGGCTGGAGAGCAGCCTCTTACCTGCACCCCGTGAGCTCTGCTGCGTCTCTTGTGACAGCGCCAGCATCTTGCACCGGCTCCCTGGGGAAGAGGGTGCGTCTGCTCTTATCTGGCAGAGGAGCTGAGAATTCTTCCTGATGGCCAAGACAAAGGGCTGTCTTTGGATTAAGAAATTTCAAATATGTGGCTATTGTTAGTAGGACATGAGCAGAAGAAATGAGAAATGGGACCGTTTTATAGCATTGCTTGTTTTTTTCCCACCACGATCTAGAATTTGAAAAGGGAAAGAAACGAGGGTCTGAATCCTCACTCCCCTGTTTAAAAGGAAAGCGGGTCTGAAGGACGGCGTACCGAGCCACCCGCCTCCACTCGGACGACACCTGGTGGCCAGGCCCGACCGGCCTGCTCGGGAGTAGCCCAGATTCGGTTTGGCCAAGGCAGCAAGAGAAGCTCATGGGAGTGTGAAAATGTCACCCCTTCCCCCCAGACCACAGCACACGTAGCTGGTGTCTCTTCCCGAGCGTCCTCTGAGCCCCACCGTTCGCCCCGTACCTGGAGACTGAGGGATCAGGACGCATCACCTGGACTCACTCGCTGCCTCCACGGCCTCCTGGGCCCAGCTGGGCCTGGTGGGAAGCCGGCGTGGGGCCGAGGCAGACCGGCGAGTGGCATCTGTCCACGCCACCATCAGAACCATGTCGTAGGCAAAAGGGAGTCAGGGTGTTGCCTCAGCTAGTCCCCAGGTTTGAAGTCAGAATTTCCATCAGCATTTCAACTTTGGGAGCCTATTATCACCACGTGACCACATCATTTATCCTCTCCGGGACACGGCCGAGGGGGATGAATAATTAAACATTGCCATAAACGTAACTTGGGAATGTCCCAGGCAAACCTGAATGAATGGCCAGGCCAATTACCTCCCGAGTGTCCACAGTAAATCCAAATACATTGTGACACACGGTGACATATACCTCGCTTTTTCTAGGGCATTACAATAAAAACTGGACGTTATCTTTATTGCCAGGACTAGATACTTATTCATATTTAGCAACAAGACTAGAATCATCTAGTAGTAAATGATTTAATCCTCATAGTTTTTCAATTTTATGGCGGGTGTCTTCACTCTTACATTACCCTCTAACATCCTGCTCACGGTTTTCTGCCGCCCTGTGAGACGTGGAGCCTGATGTACAGCCAGAGCATGGGAGAGGACCCCTGGCTCCTGGCAGCGTTGTGGTGTTCTGGCTGGCAAAGTCCATGGGCAGCAATCGCTGACCGTGTTCGAAGAGCTTTGCTCGGGTAAAGGACTTACAGGTGATCTCACCTGCCTGGGAGCCCAGAGGAAGGTGCCTCAGGTGTGCGCATGGGCCTGTGGGCGGGAGCCTGAGCTGAGGCTCCCGTGGGCTGAGGCTCCGGCCCTGCTGCCAGACCAGGGGCCTGCGAGGTCGAGGTCGCAGCTGCTGGTGCCATCCAGCGAGCAGGGCCAGAACCACCACCTTTCAGTGGGACCTGCTCAGCGGCTCCTTCCTGCCCCGCTGGCCTCGCCTCCCAGCCCGGTTCCCACGCAGCTGTGGTTCTCACAGTCCCGGGCAGCAACTTTGGGCCGTTGGACAGTGGCGTCCTCTCAGCCCAGCTCTGATGGCTGCGGATATGCCTTTTCAGGGGGCTGAGGACTGTGAGATGCTGGACTCACATGTTAGGGTCCCCCCACGTGTTCCCGAATCCCAGGTGGTGAACAGAATCCTTACTTTCTGGAGTGACTTGTCCCCACTCACCCCCCCTAGGACAGGCTCCAGCCTGCGTCCGTGCATTTGTGAGCCTCCTGAGGGCTGTTCTCCCTGGGGGCACTGGCCACACTCACTGGCCAGCCGGCCAGCCAAGCCCCCCGCTTGGGGGCAGCCGGCCTCAGGGGCCCTGCACATCCATCCTGGTTTTACTGCTCTAGACGCTTCTGCTGTTTCGCTCATGTTTCCATTCAGCATTGTAAACTCTGTGGCTAAGGAAATGCTGATGTTATTAAATGCTGATATCTCTGTTCTGGGAGCTTCCTACGGTTATTTTACTTGGTTTGGCTGCCAGTGCTCTGAGATTGGCCTTGTTTCCGCACACTTGCGGGGGGAAAGCTGGGTCTAGAGAGGTCGCATGACAAGCCCGAGTTCAAAAATGTCGGTCTTCGGCTCAAACCCCAAACAGAGCATCCCCGCTCGCCCGACCGCTGCCCCACCCCCGCCTCCTGAGTCCCCGTGGGGCTCTCCTGCCCCCAGACCGCTGAGTCCTGGCTCTTCCTTCTGGGCATCTCCCAGTGCCTCAGGGCCCTTCAGTGAGCAATCACGGCCCAGGCGGGGGAAGGGACCCCGCAGTGAAGAGCGGAGGACGCCCCTCCTCACCCAGTCACCCCCGGTGAACGCGTCTACCGTAGACGCTGGCAGAGGGGAAGCGATGACTGCATTTCCTCCCCTTCCACCACCTTCTCATCTTCAGCCTCTCTGAGCTGAAAGACCCTCAAGGCAGAGCCGGGCTGGCTTTCTGGGCGGGCACCCCTAGGCCGCTCCAGATGATTGTGGCGAGATTACCAAAGGTGGCCCCAGCTCCCCCCAGACTCAGAATGTCAGCTCCAGGAGGGAGGCCATGTCCCCTGGGCAGAGAACTCGGGGCTCATGGGGTCACTGGGTGTGGGCCCCGTTCGCCAAGACGGGGAATGACGCCTAGTCTTGTGGGTTTTTGCAGGGAACTCGTAAGCCAAACCCTCCTCAGAAGCCTCTGCCTGCAGACCCTTTGAGCAAGACGGCCCGGCCGGCCAGCACCGCAGCCAGGACCCTGGGCCGGCCCGAGTCCAGCCTCCGCCTGGCGCCCAGCAGGTTGGTCTGACGCGGCCTCGTCTGTCCCTCCTCCCCTGAACTGTCCCGGGCCAGTCTCGCTGAGCCAGGCTTTTGAGACCAGTCCGGGGTTTTGGCAGCGGGGAGGGGAGGTGGGTAGTGGGCTAGGCCGTGACCCCACACCTGGGAACCACCTGGGAGGAGAGGGCAGGTGTGGGGATAACCAGGTGTCACCACAGAGCTCTTCGCCACGGCCCCACCGTCCCCAACAGATCCGGCAGACCTGGGTGGGGGTGTGGGGAAGGCTGGGCCTGTGGCTCCAGAAACCTCCCTCTGATCTCTGACGCTGCCCGGCCCCTGGGCCCCGAGACGTGAGGTGAGGCCGGGGGGCAGTGGAGGAGACTAGAGGAGGAGGATGAGAGTCAGTGGCCAGGCAGAGGGAGCCCCAGGCACCCCGACCTTTGCTTAAAAGGCGATTCTTGTCGCCGGGGAAGGCCTCTCCAGCCGGGTCACCTCTGCACCCTCCCATGGAAGAGGCGGCAGGCGGAGCCCTACACCCTGACTTCTGCAGACTTGCATGCCAAGAGCTGGGCGAGAGCCCGCTCACAGGGGCTTGCGGGGGTGGCTGCGCGCCCAGGAACCTCACCGGCGAGGGGGTAAGACCTACCTACTGTTCGAAGGAATAAAAACTTGCAATCAGGTCGGCTCAGTTGAAAACAAAGGTAAATGCTCCAGACTGCTCAGTCCCGGGTGTGAGCACAGTTGCACTACTGGCCACACTCCTGGCGCTCACACCTCTGTCATTTCTGCTGGGATCTTGGTGGCCACGGACCAGTTACACCGTGGGAGTCTGCAAAGGCTACCACTGCCCCCTCTTCTCCCCCGCCGGGGGCTAAACCTGTAGCCAGTGCTTCCCGCGGCAGGAGGCTGGCTCCTTAAGCTCATCAGAGGCAAAGGGGTGGCGAGAGCCAGCCCCTGGGTCACTAACTCAGCTTCTGCAGAGGGGGCCACACACCTGTGATCTCATCACAACTCTAGGGGGAAATGTTCAGTCTGTGAAACTGGGGCCCAAGAAGTCTCAGAGATAAAGCCGGCCAAAGGGTCGGATAATGGTTTCATTTCCCAGCTGCGTAAATAGGGGAAAAGCAGCACCACACCCTAACTGTCTCGAGGTGGTGTGTGCACTGGTCTGGAAGTTTCCCTCGCGGAGCAAACAAGAGCCACTCCTGCACAGAGTGTGAAGGGGTGTGAGGGGGGAGCCGCTCCTCGGTGCGAGCAGGCGCCCGTCTCACCTCTGGTAGCTGCTTCCACAGGTGCCAGCCGACATGGGTCTTGTCCCGCGAGGGAAGGGTGACTCTGCGTGTTCATTTTTGAGGGATCCCGCATGGCGGCTTTGCTCCCCAGAACCGCACAGTCACACAGTGCAGGCGCCTTGTGACATGTGAGATAAGCTGTGAGGGCAGGAAAACACTGGATTTTAGACACAGCACCCAGGAAATGTCAGTGACCCCATTCGTAACTCAGTGGGGCGCATGCTGACATGCAAGCACTCCGGAGGGACAGGGTTAAATAACAGTAGCGGAATGCATGGCATCCCTGTTTTACTTTTTTCATGACTGGAAACTCAATTACCTCTGTGGTGGGCGAGGGGTAGCTCTGAGAAGGGCTCCCCTTGGGGTCCTCTGCCAGGCCACAGGACATCCTGCCCCCAGGAGCAGGCCCCCATGCGACCTGCAGCTCCAGGCAGGGGGCGGTGGGGTGGGGTTCTGGAAGCACATCAGAGAGCAGGGAGAGCGCCAACCCCTGAGGTCTGCGAGTGCAGGCGTCGCTCTCGGGCCTCTAACGGCTGTTGCGTCTTCCTCTCTCCACGGCCCACACGCAGGCCTGCTCCGAAACACCCGCATCCAGTGCCCAGGTCCGCCCACGCCACCTGCGCGAAATGAGAAGCAGCCGGCGGCTCTGCTCAGCGGTAGAGACACAAGTTTGCACTATCTTCCAACGCCAGTTGGAGTTACTTTTTTGTACCGACTCTTAGAATTTTTTTAATGTTTGAAACACCGTTACTTTGAGAACTCGGAGCTCCTGCCGCCCGGCGCTGCGCTGCGGCTCTGTCCACGTGCTCAGGTACTTGTAAATTACTAATTTATGCAGGATGCTCGCGGGGCGCGGGGCGCTGTCCTGGGCATCTTCACCATCACTGAGTTTTCCACGGAAGGAAGGCTTATTTAGTGAACTTGTTTAATGAACTTGAAATGTGCTTTATGGGATTCTGGACGGGATGTTTACGTTCTGATCGAGGCTTTATTTAACCCACGGCTGTGGTTCTGGTGTCAGACACAGCTCAAGACACCCAGGTAGAGCCTTAAGTGATGGTCTGGAACTCCTCACCTCACACCAGAGCCAGGGGCTTCAGGGTCAGGCTGTGCTTGGCTTTCAGGGAGACCCACGGCCGACAGGCAAGCCCACCTGCTATGCCTTGAAGCTCCAAGGTCACAGGGAAGGTCTGGTTTCCAGCCAGGAAGTCCCGGAGAGGACCTGGGTTGTATCAAGGAATTTCCAGGCAGAAACTTGACCTTGAGCTCACTGACCCTGAGCACATTTGGGGAGCAGGCAAAAAGGGGCTTTACAGAAACACCCAGAACTTCTTTTCCCAGCTGCCCTTTATGGAGGGGCACGCTGGTGCGGGCACACCACTTAGAATGGGCAAGGCGGGGTCTCTCCAGGAAGGCCACTGCCCCGAGCTGTTCAGAGCCAAGGAAATCACCCCTCATCTCCACAGCTTAATCCAATGATTGTGTATTAGGTTGCCCATGGGATGTGACCAAGTCACCAGATGCAGAGAATTGGCTCCATAGATAAACCCCTCTCACTGCAAGGGCAGCTCAGGAAACATCAAGCCGTCCCCTTGCTCGCCGGCCCTGGCTCGGCCTGCAGTGCTTGTGAGTGCAGGCTGGACAAGGAGCAGAAGGTGCTAGTAAGTTCTCTTCCCAGCTTCACCGCAAGAAGCTTTAAAAGGTGTTTTAGCATCAAGTCCCTCACCATCTAGTCCTTAAACTTGTGTGGCCTGCCTGTTGGGCCCCCGCCGGAATGTGATAAGGAAGTCAGTTTCCTGATCCTCGAGCTGCAGGCTCGGCAGTGCCTTCAACCTCTTTCTCTTCCACTGTCTGGCTGGGGAGCTGTTTTCACAAGATCTCGAAGATGCCCGCATTTAATGGCAAGAATATTCTAAAAATAGACAAGGTAAAATGCCACAGAGCATTGCTTCTAGTGGGGTCATCCGTGACTAGTTTTCACCTCAAAAGGCAACTCCATAATTCAGCCAGGGTGTTTTAGGGCAAAGATTTCATTGGGGTTTATTTCAGTGGTTTGCCTATGCCTTGGAGCAGAGCGAAAACATACCAGGAATCTCAGCTTGCCTTCCAGAAAATAAGACTGCAGTTGACTCCCCACCGTATCTAGGCAACAGAGGACTCCCGGTTGTGGCCCATCCACATCACACACACAGACAGAGGGGAACCCGCGTAAACACGTTCCATGTCTCAGAGCCCGCATCGGCTTGTTAGGCAGCTAGTCACGTCTCAAAGATGTAAGCCAGGCTGGAAAGCATTACCGCTGCCGAGTGCATGCAGAAAGACCGTCACGGAGATCACGTGGGATCATCGTATTGGGGCCAAAACACATGCTATTGAAAAAAGTTTACAGAATTTTTTATGGTGCATTAAGTGGGTATTGTCTTGCTAGATGCCAAATGCTCAGATCTGGCATTTTAGCCCTCCCCCTACGGTAAGAAGATGTGAACAGAGTTCTTTGGGGTCTGTCTGTAGAATGGGAACACTAGCTCTCTCAGAGGCCCGGGAAGAGTACGGTGTTATGGAGGTTAACACTGGGATCGCATGTCACCAGTGGCCACTGAGGGTTTGCGGCTGATGACACCTTCTTATCCCTGCAGGACTCACTGCTTTTATAGAGCCAGGCAATTTCTTTCTAGATAAGAGCATATTTAAACCTAATATTCCCTCATGCTACACGGAGAGTATTATCAAAGGAGCAATACTTCCAAGATGTAATATTTACGAAATGAAGCATATTCTGCAATAACTTCCATTTCAACATAACTTAGGAAAGGAATCAGTAGCCAGATTTTTCTGTGGGGAGGTGTTACCCCATTTTTATAGCTTCATAGATGATGGAAACAAAGGTCAATACTTATATTTCAAAGACGGTCTATTTTTAATACTTTTTTAAAACTGTAGAGACATGAAAACACGAGCTGACCTGAGCTCTTCAGGCCTCACTCACCGGGAAAGCCACAGGCCGGCCCGGGGCCTCTTCTTTTTTGGTCTCATTGTAGCTTGCAGGTGTTGAGCTCACTTTCCTGGGAAGTAAGACGCCTCATCCTCCAGGAATTCTATGTACAAGTTTATCTCCTGAAATGTTTGATAATAGCTTGTTTCCCTAACACATGGGATCAGACGTGTAGCAGCGAGAGAAACAGGCTAACATTGTCCATCTCTCAACGTGCTCGCGGACCGCCCATCCCAGCCAGCTGCCCCGGCTAGCCGTGTGGGGGGACAACACAAAAACCACAAAAGCAACAAATTCGCTGGCATGAGAGTAAATGCTGCTGGCGAGCCTCAGAAGCGACGTTTTACGCCTCCCGGACTTTATCAGGAATTCTCAGGCCCACGGAACCACAGGCCACGGTTGTCTGGCAAATTGATCATGGATGTGGCCCTCTAAGGAAAACTGCTAGAACTCTGATCTGTTCTTAGGAGCCTGTGACCTTCCCATGGTGCTAAAAAGAGCCTGGTGCGGGCAGCCAGCAGGCCCAGCACCCCCCATGTTTACTACGCACGCTGAGCCAACAAGACCCACACCACACGGCCGCCGTGGACCGGGCTGCACCGTCCGTGGGCCGACCCTCTGCGGGCCTTCCTCCTGGGGTTACGTCCTCGAGGACTCAGCCTGGGGAGGGCATACACTGTGAGTGCTGGAAGGCCCCTTCTTCTTCTCCTGCCACCACAGAGGCCATGCTGGAAGCCTGCTCCCTGGAGGAGCCAGTTACTCCCCAGAACTGAGCAGGCCCAGGTTCATCGGGACACAGGGAGCCCTGGCTAAGTAGATCCGTCTGCTTCCCTGTGTCACTCACGCATGCCCTAGCCCCAGGCCGAACCCACACCGATCTCAGATCTCTGCCTTCCCAGCCAAAGCCGGCATTGCTGCAGCTGCTCCACCCACAGGCAGATGCCCAGCCTTCTCAGGGCTGCAGGGTGGAGCAGCCCAGCAGTCGCAAACCCCTGCAGAGTCACCCACCCACAGGGACCTCCCATCTCAGGAAGGGAAGTTGCCTTAGGACATCAGTTCATTTTGCATCTATAATCATGATTCCCTCCAAAGCTCCTAGTGACAGCTATCTCTTAAACCTTTTTGAAAACTCATCCTGCTTAAAAAACATACTAAGAGATTCACGAGCCCCAGGCTGAGAACCACTTCTGTGCAGTAAGGAATCTCCCAGAAGCCACCCCCCTCCCTGTAGGTGGGGTGTGCAGTGTCCCTACCTTTCATGAAGGAAATCCCCTCTTCACCTTCAGGACAAGGACAGCTCAGAGTCCAGCCACTTAGAGCTTGTTCCTTATGGGAAAGACGAGAAGAAACGCTGTGTGTGAGGTTGTTGTGAGAGCCTGTGATGACTGTTGAGCCAGAAAATTTAACACAAAGTGATTCTCAATGCGATTAGGACCTTTCAGATTGAATTCTCTGTAACCTACCCTGGTTTTCCCCATCATCTTCCAGAAACATCTTGCACGTTCCCTGTGCATCTCCCATAATTGTTTAGTTCTTAATTGTGCACATTTTAATCCAAACAAGATACTAGATATCAGGTGATCATTTTAGTTTTATAAAGAAGTGCCATGACGTTTATGTTCACGGACTGCGAGCAGGTACTTAGGTAGGGAGAGTAAAGGAAACCAGAAAGACAAAAGCCCTCACGAGCGCGAGGCCGGGCCAGGTGCTGAGTTCTCCTTACCTCCCATCAGGTCCGTTGTTGGGGTGTGTGCGTGTGACTCTAATACCTGGCTACGGGCGATTTAGCACAGTACAGTTGTAGCTACTACACCAGTACATTAATTTTATAGTGCTTCATTCATTTATAATGCTTTGGTTTGCTCATTTTTTCCACGTACCTTGTTATGTTACAGTCTGTCACTTTTGTACACGCATTGGGGTTCTTCAGGTAAATGCAACCTGCTATTTCCATGGAAAAATTCATTAAGCATATTATAGCCAATAAATGGTATACAGGTAAAGATGTGTCTCGTTCATTGCTAGGGATGTTACCAATTAAGGGGGAGGACTCCTGCTATAGAAAAATGTGTCCTGGGCCTCATGTAGATGCACATGGAAAAGTCTGGAATAACGGAAGAGCTAAGAAGAATGGTGGGCGGTGGGGGTGGGTTCAGGGGAGGCATCCAGTAACCGGACAAGAAGGGAAGAAGACGATTCTGCACATGCATGGCCGGGGGGAGGGTTGCAGGAGGGGGAGAGGGGGAGAGAGGAACAGTTTTATGGAACAATATGAATACATAACTTATCAGAATAAATTTCAAACTTACCTTGTTTACCAAAAAAAATAAATTTTAAAAGCAAGCAGGTTAAAACATTTATATCGGACTTAACCAGAATGAAAATCTAAGCGTAATTGATATCGAAAATTTTTAAATCGCACCCACTACATACATTAAGAATGAATGCCCTATCAAGTAAGATAGATACACAGAATGGTAACAAGGGGTTTTCTTCTTACCACTCTCCACCAATGACAAAACAAATACATACCAAATAAGTACAAACACCATGAATATTGTTGATCAAATTGATATATAGCAAATGGGACACTCCAGAAATACAGAATGTGCCTTCTTTCAAAGTGCCTCCAGAAAATTATGTTCCCATGTACACATAATATATAACATTTTAATATATAATGTGTAAACATAAAAATATAAATCTAGGTATATATAATTAAAATGAAGCAAACAAATTCCAGATGGCACAAATTCTCAAAAGTATAATGCACTGAAAAGAGCAAAACAATTCTATGGCCCCCCAAAAATGTCGTGGTTCTGGAGTCAAAGACAAATCAGATTATCTAGCAAATAACAAAACATGTGTCATAGCACACGTGATGACACACACCTGTTTCTCATCCCCCTTAACTCTAAGAACTCACCTGGGACACTTGTGAAAATCCATCCCTCCTACCTTCTACTTGATGATCCCAGTTGGGAAGGTTTGAGTTGACACCTACAAGTTTATGTTTTAAAAAGATCCCAATTAAATCTTTTCAATGGGAACATTTAGAAAACCTCCTGTGGGAAATACAAATAAGGCTGTGCTGAGAGGAAAGTTTGTAGCCCTAACGCACATATTAACAAAGATGAAAATCAGTGAATTTACTATCCACCATAAAAACTACATAATACAAAAAACAAACCTGGGGGGAATAGCAGGAATGAATTTGTACAAATAAAAAACTTTTAACCATAAAAAATAGAATAAAACCATGAGCTGCTGCTTTGGGAAAATTGAAACACAAGATAATCCACCATCTGATCTCATTAAGGAAAGCGCATATGAAACGTAAGTACAGGGAGCATGTTGAGCACACAGCATCCTTCTGCCCACTTGCCTGGTAAGGTCATCTCAGGAATACAAGGATAATTCAATATAAGAAAGCTGTACGTCGGCCACCAAACCGATAGGTCATGAGGGAAGGCCATAATCCAATTACCATAGACGCTGAAAGGACATCTGATAACATTCCATATAAACCCTCTCCTGAGACTAAAACTTTGAATAAAACAAGATGCAAACAACAGGAGTTGGAAGATGGTGGCATCATCTGTGAAAAAGTAAATACAGATACATGATCGGGCCTTAGGGGCTGTCACTGTGGCTGTCACACAGCAGTAACAAGCCACTCTTAAGTTTCAGTGGCTTCCAACATTAAAGATCATTTCTTCCTCACATCCTAGACAGCTTTGGCCCTTGTCTCAGGGCCCTGGGCCAGTGGTCACCACTGAGGCAGGGAGACTCTTAAAACCTCTGCTGAGAGGGAGGAGTCATCTCCACTCACGTGCCATTAACCGAAGAGTCCGCTCCCGTGCATGGCCATGGCTTCCGAGGACAGGAGGACGTCTCCAAGTTTGATGTCATCGGGGGTTTGAGCTCAGCCTCTGCAGAGACGGGAGAAATGAAATGAAGGCGGGCGTCAACCTTGATCACAAGTTCAAGTAGAGCTTTAGAACTGTGTGACTGCGATCTGATTTTGAGAGAGATTTATCTATCTAACCTAATCTATCCAATTTAAAGGATCATGCATTTGTTCACAAAGTGAAGCATTAACAAAACAGCTAAGGGACTATGACCCACGAATCCACCTCCTGCAGTAGATTGTCTATCCATTGCATGGGATAAGCTGAGAACAGCCAACACCGACAAAAGTGTGTGCTTTCTCTCTGGGCCTTTCTCCCAAAGCTTCCAGTGGTCTTTCCCCCACGAGAAAACCCCGCTCCAACGCAGACCTTTGCAGGTGCTCTCCTGGGGCCGAGTTACCCAGCTTGTGTCTGGTGGAGACACAACGTACGTGGTCTCCTCGCTCACTCCCTTGCTGGCTTTTCCGTGTTCCTGCTGAATCGGCGTGCCCCACGCTGTGACTAGCCTGTCAGCAGGCCTAGTTGCATTTGTTTCCTTGACTCCGAACCATGCGATCATCAAAACCTTTCTGCTCTCAAGACAACACTCAGTGCACCGCCCTGAGCAATGTCAGCCGGTGGTTCCACTGTCAGGGTACAGAGCTACAGACACCTGCTCAGACCTGTCTGTCCAGGAGAGACTGACCCTCAACCCCCGCATCGAGCAGAAAGGGAGTCCTGAAATACCGATTTTGTGCTTACATAGGAGGCCAACAGTTGAGAAGAAAACATTTCACCTGGCCTCCTGGGCTTTCAGGAGGATGTTCACCCAGGAGGGAGCCCAGCACAGCCTGGAGCAGGGAGGATGGAACTGAGAACACACAAGGGGGACAGCCAGGGGTCGGGGAAGAAGGAAGAGACCTGTGTGCGAGCAGCTCTGGTGCATAAATGTTTCATTTCATGTCTAGCTCAAAAGACACAAGTGTAGGAAAACACGCACGTTCCATGGCCCCAGTGAGGACACGGTGGCACTTAGGTAAAACGATGTATTTCAAAATGGGAGCAGTTGTAGATCTGTAGGTTACAAAAGTCACTGTGAATCTTCGACTAAATAAATAATCCGGCGATAGCCCCCTGGGCTGCAGCCGCATCTCTCTGCTTCAACAGCCAGGCCCTGCCCTGTGGCCCTGGGCCTTCGGAGACCAGCGGACGGCGGTCAGCGGACCAGAGACTTCTCGGGCATTTGCTTCTTGTTCCTTTCTTCCAGCAAGGAGATCACATTCTAGGTAAACAAAAAACACGTGACTGGGATCCAAGGTTGGGGTGTTTGTGGTGTTCTTTTGTTTTCATCTTTTAAGTAGTGTAAATCAGCCCTGAGAGGCAGAAAGAACATTCCAACCTGTCTGTCAAAGACTCTGGCCATTTCGAGGACACCTTTGCCGAACTGGAAGAGAAAACAAGGAGCTTTGTTATCTTCCGTGTGTTCTTTCTTCCCCTCCAGGGGAGCACCTCAGAGAGAGACTGGCTTCTTTACCTCATTCTTTATACTTGCATCTGCCCCCTTCTCAAGAAGTAACTGGACTAACTCTTCGTGGTTATTCAAGACAGCCACCTGAACATGAAGAGTCGGGGCTCAGTGAGCTGCCCGCAGGGGCGCGCCGGTGCCAGCAGCAGCCGGCGGGGCTGCCTGGGCCTCGGTCTGCCACGGCGCTGGAAGTGCGGCTCTCGCTCTGCAGGGAGGACAGCCTCGCGGAGACGCACACCGAGCTGCCTTCTCCACACGAGCACACGGCAGGCCAGGCCCTCCGGCTTGCGGGCAGAGCTGCTTTAACAGGCCTGTGCTGTCCTACAGGGACCTGGCACTGGAATTGGGGGTCTGGAAAGGGATCGCTGTCCACAGACAAAGAACCATGACAGGGCACTGCCAGGCCTTTGCAAGCCGGCCGGGAAGCAGCTCTGGCTGCACCACGCAGAAGGCCTGGCGGCTCTGGGACGGAGGACTCACCATCAGGGGTGTCTTCCCATCCTTGTCCCTCATGTTCACGTCGGCTCCAGCCTCAATCAGCAGCGAGGCCACCCGCTGGTTTCCCGAGACAGCGGAGACTCTCATGAGCGGGGTCCATCCCGAGCCCGTGTCCACCACGTCCACCTGTGATGCCAGAGGAAACCTGCCTGAGCCCGGCCCTGCTGCTCCAAGGCCACGCAGCCCTGCAGGAGGCGCATCCTCAGCAGGCGCCCGAGGGCAGACGGCATCTCCCTGGGCTGGGCCAGAGCTGGGACCCCAATAGCTGCCATTCACACAGAGTGAGAAGCTGCGCTGGCCTCGCCACCGGGGCGCAGAGGCCCCAGGGGTCCCCCACATCTCTGTGTTCTGTTCAAATGGTTCAACGATGAGAAAAAAATGCAAATGATCACTCCTGGCCTCCTGCCTTATTTTCTCTTGTCTGACTTTCCTCACCAGTTTTTTAAAGTTTGCTCTATTTACTTTAAAGTGCCTTTGAAGCACTTTTTTTTTTTAATCAAGGTTAGGAAATAGGAAGTTTTATCTATTTTTTTTTTCTCAAAGAGGCATGTATTTTTATTTATCTGTCCGTTCGTTTATCACAGTCAGAAGCACGGGAGGGCGAGAGAACCCACCAGAGCCAGAGCGGGGAGCAGAGCAGGCAGAAGGACCGAAGCACACCGCTGGGGGGAGCAGCGGGCGGCAAGGGGGGTCCGCGCACCAGGCGGGGCCCCCCGCAGCGGCCAGGGAGCAGCCGGGGAACGAACCGGCGCCTCAGAGGCCGTGGCCAGCCCGGCAACCCAGCGCCCAACCACTGCGCCACCGGGGAGGCCCGCCTTTGAAGCACTTTTAAATCCTTTCTTGACTAACCTGTTAATAGATACTTAGATACGTGTGCCCTTTAACTGAAAGCACCTGTGGATTTTAGGTGGGCGACCCAGAGGTAGAGCAAATGCAGAAGCAGCCAGATCCAGCACACACATCCCAGCCTGCAGACGGCCATGCAAGGTTCTCCCGACTGAGCCTCGTCACAGGGCAGCCTCCCCTCCCCACCTGCCAGCCACATGTGAATCATCAGTGGCACATTCATGTATCTCCAGTGGGAGAGAGAAAGGTGGAAACCGCCCTGAGGGAGTGTGCTTGTCCCCGAGGCCCCGAGAGCCCATTCCCAGAGGCCCAGGGCCCGTGTCCAGGTGGAGAACACGCCCCTTCGGCAAGGGCCTCCTTCCCAGCCCTCAAGGACTCCACAGCACGAGCGCAGCTCGTCGTAAACCAGACTGGGGGTGGCTGCCCCACACAAGGCAGGGGCCCGGACCACCACGAGGCCCACAGGCTCACCCGCCTGACCTCCTTACAGCTTCAGAACAAAGAACACAGGACATAAAATAAACAGGCATTATCCTAACAGACGTTCACGTCTGGGGCCCTTTGCTCCACCCTCTGAAGCAGCAGCAGGTGGTGAGACCCCCTCTTAGGCCTTGCTTTCCCGCCTCACGCCTCAGAGACAGACCAGGACGAATCTGCCGACGTGTTCCAGGAGAGACTGCCGCCCAGGCGTGGATTTATGTGCTCGCCACCCAGCACCGCCTGTGAGCACAAGCCGGCAGCATCGTGCCGGTCACGCCTTGTTTCCAGGGCTTCCGTTTTTGTTTTGCTCCTTTGACACCTCGGGCTAAAGTTTTCAAAGTCACCGGCCGTTACGAGAACTGAGCGAACGCTACTGCCCATCCTCAGTTACTCAGAGACGTCCCAGCAACTCTGCTTCTCTTTGCTGAGTCTCACGTGCACATTCTGGTCACGTGGAATCACAAACGAGCAGGGGCCTGCTTCAAGGTGGAGACACTAAGCACCGACGTGCCCTAACCCTGACACGGCCCACTCACGCTCTGGAAAGGTATCATGACCAACCTTGAAAGCAAACCAAGAGAATCAGGCATCGGATTCTCAAAGCCAAGGAGCGGCACCCAAGAAAACACCTGGTGTAGGTGCCCCACGGAACTCAGTGGGCGGGTGGGGCAGAAGAGACACCGTGGGAGAAACAGCAGGAGCCAGCAGTCAACACTGTGGTTTCCCCAGACCAGATGGGCCCCGGGACAGTCTGCGGCCTCAAGGAGTGCCCAGTGGTCTTTTTTCTCCAAGGCTGTGGGCACCTCCATGCTGAGAATTTCCAGAAAGTTCTCCAGCAACTCAGTTCACCTAATCAAAGCCACCTGCGGAGGTGCCCGCGGGAGGCCCTCCCGGCCCGGCAGGCAGCGTGGCCGGGGACCCTACCTCGCAGCCGTCCCGGATCATCCACTCGATCACATTGCAGTGGCCCCCGTCCGCAGCCCAGTGCAGAGCCGTGCAGCCGCCCAGGTCGCGCGTCTCCCAGGAGGCGCCGTGGCAGCGGAGGTACTTCACCACGTCCAGGTGGCCGGCGTAGCACGCCAGCATCAAACTGCAACACACAGCAGGGGCGCTTGGCGATCAGGGCCGTCTGCAGACTCAGGCCCTCTCTCACCCTCCCAGGCTTACCCAAGAGAAGCCTAATTGGAGTGGGAAAGCCTTAAAAATGACTTAGAGACAATAGGAAACACACCTAGACAAAACGTGGTCTAGCACACGTGGATTATTATTCAGCCATGGAAATGGAGTAGGCCAGCTCCTCGAGCAACAATGTTTGGTTCAACATCATTTCACGATAACATTGAGAAGAAAAACTAAATTTAGGGCCTCCCTGGTGGCACAAGGAGTTGGGTTGGGTTGGGTTGGGACACAACCTATGAAGATGTCCACAGCCACTGCAGCACAAGTTGGATCCCCGGCCAGGGAGATACCCACAAGGTGCAGCAGACCTCTCCTGTCTCCCCGCTGCTCCCCTCAGCAGCGCATTTCAGTCGATCTGCCTGTTCTGTTCCCTGCTTTGTCTCTGGGGAATTCTCTCACCTCCCCCACACCTCTGGCCTGGACCCCAGTTCTTGTATGCATAAATAAATAAATCTTTTTAAAAAATTTTTTTAAAAAGCACTAAATTTCATTGACAAAGAACAAACCAATGCTACTCCAGGCCTGGCTCCTGTTAGTCAATCTCTTGCTCAGCTGCAGTTCCTAAGAACCTATCAATAAAATTGAAGCCTCAGGTTGACACTGAGGACTCAGGCACTAACACAGGCTGCCACATGGATGAACCTTAAAAAGCTGTGTCAAGGGCCTCCCTGGTGGTGCAAGGGGTTAAGACACAACCTATGAAGCTACCCGCAGCCGCTGCAGCATGAGTTCAATCCCCAGCCAGGGAGCAACCCACATGGCACAGCAGACCTCTCCTGACTCGCCCGCTGCTCCCCTCAGGAGTGTACTTCAGTCAGTCTGCCTGTTCTGTTCCCCACTCTGTCCCTAGTGAATCCTCTCACCCCCCGCAACTCTGGCCTGGATGCCAGTTCTTGTATGCATAAATAAATCAATCTTTTAAAAAAAAAAAAAAAAGCTGTGTCAAATACAAGACGCCAGACGCACGAGCCACTTCTGCTGTGACTGCGTCTATGTGAACTGTCCTGTCCACGAACAGGCTGCGGATGCCAGGAGCGGGGGGGAAAGGCATGGGAGAGACTGCTAATGGGTAGAGGGCTTCCTTCCTTCCGAGTGGATGGAATGTTCTGGAATTAGTAGAAACAGCTGCAACTTTGTTAATGTACTGGAAAATGAAATGCCAGTTGCACATTTTAAGGGAGTAGATTTTGTGGTGCGCAAGTTTTACCTGTGTTAAAAGTGAAGAGTCACTGTGATTGCGTGACCTAGAGCCGTGATGCTATTTGAAAGGAAAGGGAAACAAAATTCCCATTTGACACTATCTGAGGGAACTACCAAGCCAACTCCTTACTCTGAATGTTGGTATTTCAAGAAAATTGTTAAACATTTACTCTGTCTTTACAGGAGAAGTAGCATCCTCAGCTGATGAGGGAAAGGTCTTTTTTCCCCACAGCTAGTAAAAATATTCAGAAATCCCATTTTCGCAACTCCCAATTCAATAGGCGGCGCTTCAGACAGATCCCGGAGGAGGCTGAGCGCGTTGATGAAGGCCGGTGAGGAGGGACACTCACACGGCGGCCAGAGGGCTACCCCACCCGTTATTTCCTCATTGCTATGGGAAATTCTCCTTACGAAGGAGGCCGAGGGCCACACCCTAACCCACTCACCGAGCCCCGTCGCCAGCTGTGGGGAGACCACCCTCACGGTGGGCCCCGATGGAAGTGCCCCACCGAAGCCACAGCACCAGCTGAGGTGTCCCTGCGCAAACGACCCCGGAATTGAATCCAGCTGAAACCCTGGATCTAACTCACCCCCTTCACCGTGGGGCCACAGCGGTGCACCCCGGCTATTAACTTCCAAATCCACCAAAGCATGATCCCTGACAGTTTCTAATCTTCATTACTAACAAGGCTAAACCTTTTTCACCTTTAACTTTTTTAATGTATTCTACTATGAATGCTCTTGGAATAAACTGCTATTTTTTAAGTGTATAGTTGGTTTTGATTTTTGGGGGGCGGGGGTTTGGGGGGAAGGAGGTATCTTCTACCTATTCAAGAGACCAGCTATTTTCCTTACTACGTTGGCAAATATTTCCCCAGAATGTCCTTAACTGTGGAATCAAGTCATTAAAAATGTGTCACTGCTCCACCTTTTCTTTGGTGATTTCTTTCAATGCTTTTGTCTTTCCCATTGTAAGATCAGAGTCACATACTGTATTTTCTGGTCCTTTTTTTTCTAGTTTTTCTTTTTGCACTTACATCTAGTTGATCTGGAATTTGTTTGGGTACATGCTGTCAGATCAGAACTTAGCTTAAATTGTTGCCTTCGAGTAGTCTGTTCTTCCGACATCTTCCTCAGCGCTGTGCCTCTTCCCGTGACCACACGCGAGGTTCGGGCATATGAGGGTCTGTTTCAAGACTGCATTTTCCTTCCTTTTCTCCTTTTCCCCAATTATCCTTCTACTTTGGTCACTATCACTTGATAAGGTGCTTTAAAAATTGTCAAAGCAAATCCACATTCTTCTTCGAGAAAGTTTAATTACCTGCTATCATCTGTATCTTATTCCAGGCAAATTACAAAATCATTTTGACAGGCTCCCAAGAAAAATTCCAGTTAAGCCCACACTGATTCTATATATTAACTTGGGACAAAATAAAAAGTACTGTATTCAATCTTTGTCATTGTGGCATATGTGTTTTTTAAATCTTTGTTATCTCAGTACATTTTCATAGGTTTTTAATACAAGTTTCTAACGTTTTCTTGTATATTTTATTTTTTATGCTATTTTGTTTCACCCGTTGTATTTACTGACTGGCTAGTGCCATTATTTAAGATAATCTCTTCTTTCTTCATGTCTGTACACTTTCTTGAGCCTCCACCTTAAGTCCAAATATTTGAAAGTTGGTTCTCTTGGATTCTGCAAGAAATGAACCCTGTCTCTTAAGCCTCCTCTCAACCCTTACCAAGCTGATGAGCCTTCCAAAATGCCGATCATAAAATAACATGGAACTCGCTGTCACCGCGTGCCAGGTGTCGTGATACATGAAACTCATTAAGTGCCCATGAGTCTGTCAGGACTCGTATTATCTCTTTGCGTGAGATGGGGAAATTGAGGTACAGAGAGCTTTAGTGACCTGCCCAAGGCCGCGCACTCTCCCCGCAACCATAGAGGAATCAGGATTTGACTGCGGGGACATCGCTGCGGATTTTCCAAGGGGAACTGTCAGCACCAAGAATGATTCCAGGGACCCTAAGCAAGCTCGCTGGTGGCACAGCCGGCCCCCGACTGGACTGGGGGGCCCCGTAACACACGTTCTCATTTCTTATGTGGATATTGGTTATTTCAGATTTTATGTTTCTTGGGTTGATTTTGATGATTTAAATTTTGTCATAAAAATAGCTACACCCACAAACTTGTCAGATTTACTGCTACAGAAGCAGCTGCTTCCTCTCCTGTTTACACGGCCTCTAGAACCATCAGCTACACACTTTGAAACTTCTAATTTACTCTCAAACTTGCGAGAATTCGGTCCTTTTTACTGCCTGGATGTTTAAGAGGCAACTCTGATATTTTCGAACTAATCAATTTCTACTTTAATTTTAATTCTTCCCTTTTCCTATCTCTAAATGTTTTTCTTTTTTCAAACTGCCATTATTTTTTTTTTGTTAAAGATTTATTTATTTATGCATACAAGAGCTGGGGTACAGATCAGAGATGCGGGGGGTGAGAGGACTCACCAGAGACAGGGTGGGGAGCAGAACAGGTGGATCTACTGAACTCCACTGCTGAGGGGAGCAGCGGGGAGACAGGAGAGGTCTGCTGTGCCATGTGGGCTGCTCCCTGGCCGGGGATTGAACTCGTGCTGCAGAGGCAGCGGACAGCTTCATAGTGCGGTTCTTAACCCCTTGCGCCACCAGGGAGGCCCCTAAACTGTCATTATTCTTTTTGCAAACATCTGGAGTAGAAAACTACATTTTTATACTTACAAGTAATTTTTTCAACTGCTAGTTAACCTCTCGCCCGGCACACTGTCTGGAGAGGGCGCAGGATGCCCTTTGGTCTGAGAAGCCAAAGTTTCTCTGTCGTTTCTGCAGCTCCTAGGAGTGGGGCTGGCAGTGCAGAGCCCCTGCCGAGGGGCTCCCTGAGCACAGCCTTTGCATTCTGTTTACTGTGGGGCCAGGTGCCCGGTTCAGGCCTGTCCTGTCGCCAATCAGTAAAGTCACTGATTCGACTGAATTGGCTAACTAGGCCTAACTGCTAGATTAGTGATTGCTTTCATTCTCTCAAAAACACTCTGTCATCTCCAAATGTGGGTTCCCCGTCAGGCTCTCTTTATCAACTTTTCCTGGAACTTCTGGGAAGTTCTTTGGTCAGAGCTGTTTGTGTCTTTAGAGACATAAGATGCTTATTTTCAGAATAGGCAGAAATGCAGTGACAGCCTCAAGGGAGGTCCAGGGACGGACCGCGGTACCTAGAAGCAAATGCCCAGAGCAGGTAGCAACTATTCTAGCAACTGCCACGGCTGAGCAGCTGGTGGCTTGGGCACGGGTCTAGGGATGGGGTGCACATAGCATCAGATTCCCCCAGACTGCCCTTCGACAGTCAACTTTCGTCATCACCACCTTGCTTTGCGACCAACTCACCTCTCCGTTCTGTCGAGAGAAACTGGTCAGACAGTTGGGTTAAATCAAAAACCCTCGCACAAGCATGGCCGTGCAGCCTATGGGCACAGACGCGCCCTTCCGGGCCCGTGCCACCACCCACCCACCTGTCCTTGCCACTTCCATTCTTCAGATTCACGTCTGTGCCGTTGGAAACGAGGATTTTCACCAGCCTAAAGGACACGAAGGCAAATGCAGCTGTCAGGGGGCTTCGTTTCCATTATTGTCAAAATGGCATTTTAGTAGTTAAAATAAAAATAGGATTAATATTTACATTATATAGAACACCTATACATATATATATATATATAATATCTAAATAAGCTACTTAGATTGATGCTTATCTCCAGAGAACTGCATCCCACAGAGTGTCAGCAGAAAGGACGCCTAAACCAAGCAGCCAGGGAAGGTTGCTCACCAGCAACAAACCCCAACCCTTTCTTTTTTAAAGGAAATTCAAATTCCAATAACTAGTTTTCCCAGCAACATACCAAATAGGTCACAAAGTACCATGAAGTGGTTGCCGCTCTTTCTGGCCACAGGATTCCCCATTTTTGTTTCCTCTCCCGCATCTTTGTGTAACTTCAGCACAGCTGAGGGCTCGGTCAGCCTTCTGGGGTGCCGTTTTGGAAAGAGAAGCAGCCGGGCTCCACCAGGGCCCCTCCCGTCCCCCTGCGAGCCCCCGGGAGCCGTGAATGGCCGGCGGCTCGGGGCCAGCAGCCGTGCCCACCTGGTGTAGCCCTTCTGGGCGGCGACCATCAGCGCGGTGAAGCCGAACTTGTTGGGGACGTCCACCTGGATGTTGCTGGGGAGAAATAGAGCCGTGACCCCGCCCGGCAGGGCCTGCACACCCACCTGTCCCTCTTGTGGGCGCAGGTGGCTGAAACAGTACATTTCCTGAAAATTCCAGTTTCTCCTGGGCCATTGACTTTTCATTGTCTCAGGCCGCGCTACCTGGTATTTTTAAAGATCTGGATTCACAAGAGGAAAGGAGGGACCTGCTGTCCGCTCACTTCCAACAGGCCCTGCCTTTGACTCGAAACCAGCACGCATGACAACCCCGCTGAAGAGCGCTGGGGGGACACCCGCACCTCCACGCCCACGAGCAGGCGCCCCACTGCCGGGCGCCCCACCTTCCCTCTGAGTCTCACCTCCCCCAGGGGGCGCAGGGCGCCGCGACCCAAGCACAGCGGAGCCCTGGCAGTCAGCTCAGCAGCTCAGGCTTTTTGTGGGTGCTGTCTCTGACTACAGCACCCCACTGGGCAACGACTTGTCGCCAGAGGCACTCAAACCGCGGATCCTAGGAAAAGCCCAGCCACGGCGTCTGCTCCATTGCCCCCCTGCGGCGCCCCTGCAGCGCCCGTGCTGGCCCGAGTCCCAGGGGTCCTCCAGCCTCTGAATCAGGAAGAACCGACGGAGCGACTCCTTCGTTTCATGGGCGGTTAAATAGACCCGAGCCCTGGGGCGACGTCTGTCCCTAGGCGCAAGAGGCAGAACCTCCTTCTGGGAAGCAAACACGAGGCCCGGACTTGGGACGCCCTCCTGTGACATCATTGCACCTCCACCGTGCCCGGCCCCCGCGTGGGGCTGGACGACCCTCCGACGGGGTGTGCGGGACTCAAGGCATCGTTCCGGAGCCTGTCTCTAAGGACGGGAATTCGGGGGGCACAACGCTGCCCTGCGCCTCCCCCCGCAGTCGGGAGGCGGCGGGAAGGAGAAAACAGGCCTGCGGCACCGCTCACCCTCCTTGCAGTATCTGGACCAGCAAATCCTCGTCGTGGACGCTGACCGCCCGGTGGAAGTGCTCGCTGCTGATGGGCTCTCCTGGGGAAGCAGACGGACGCGTCGGCGCCCAAGAGAGTGGAGGAGCCCCCGCCTCGCCCGTAGGGCCTGGGGTGGCAGGTGCCCCTGGCGCCCCCCCACCCTGGCCCAGCAAGGGCCTCTCCACGCGGGCGGAGCTCGGCTCTGGGCCGGCCCTGAAGACTCGGGGTGTCTTTGCATTAGGGAGGCACTTGAGTCGAGCTATGTTGACCTTTGAGAATAATCGTCCCGATGTCATCGGGCTTCACAAACATCTCTCACCAGTGGGAGAGGCTCCAGGCCTGTCCCATGGAGTGGTTTTATTTGCCAGTCACTGGACTGCTGGAGCCACAAACGAGCAATAAAAGGACAAACTGCTCCTGCATTTCTGAGCCCGAGGTCGGCTCGCCCCGGGAAAGCCCCGCCCTGTCCGCCCGGTCGGCCCTGTCCCTCTGCGCGGGGGGCCGGCGGGTAGCGCACAGGCCGGGCAGGGGCCTGTGGGGACAGAGGAGCCGGGACCCAAGTGGCAAAGAGACAGCGGGAAGGGTCAGAAAGGAGGCGGCCCTCGGACGGGGCATGAAGCCCGAGGAAGGGCCCCCGGACCCCAGGGTGGAAACAGCCAAGGTGAGAGCGGGAGCCGGGTGGCACTGGCGCCCCCACGCTCTCCTGCCCCACACTGCGACTTGCTGATCTTGTGCATGACGATGCTGCGGCTGCTACAAGACACACAGCAGGCGCTGGGACAGCACCCGCCTGGCCAGCCCGTGGGGCCTGCAGGGCACCCACAGGCCGGAGGGCAGCCTCCCTCCCCTGCCCCCATACCCTCCTGACCCCGAGGCTTGTGAGTTACAGCCCCTGGCTGTAGGCATCTCCCAGGTCTCCCCTTCATTTGTTCAACAATTATTCACTCAGTAAGGGACGTGCCGGGTCTTGTGCTGGGCACTTGGGGGTCCAGAGGGGCCTTGACCCCGCGCTCCTCTCTCACCATCACGCCAAGCACCCACGTTCAGAGCAGCTTCATTCCAAACGCTGAAAGGACATGCCCGCCACCCTGTCTTCCTGCACAGCACCGCGGGCTTTCTCCGGGCCTCACCCACCCCTGGGCTCCTTAGAAAGAGCTCTCGCCAGATGGGAAGTCGCACCCCCTTTTGCAGAAAGGAAGGGCAGGAGGAGGCAGGAAGGAAGGCGGGGGAGACAGGGAGGGGTGGGGAGACAGGGAGGGGTGGGTGGGCGGTGGGGCTGGAGGGCCCTTGGCTCCTCACTGCAGCATCATTTACACCCCGGGACCCTTACTCTGCACACAACAAGGCACGAGCTGAAGAGCTACAGGAGCAAGGTCAGGCGTATTTTGAAATCCAAATCTGAAAGATGGGTTCATGGTAGGAATCAAGAGGGATCAGGACAGAGGCGCCAGGAGTTCCAGCCTCTGATGTTGGGCATGTTTTATTTTACATGACTAAAGAACAAAACTTAACAAAGAATGATGAAATCGCCAGCTCTAAAATCTAAAAGAAAAAAAAATTCCCTGATCCTGCTTTTGCCTAGTCCCTGGGGAGAAGCCCTGGGCCCGTGTCCCGGGGCCCCGCTGGGCGAGGCGGGAAGGGGTCACCACCGGAGGGACTTGGCCGAGACCCTTCTGCTTCTCTGGGCAGAGTAAACTCCAGCCGAGTCAAAATTGTTTTGAAATAACAGCTTCGCCTGCTAGAGCGCACCAGTCTCCGAAAGCTTTTGAAGCACGTGGTGCTTCCTTTCCATCATCCCACACATGCTGAGACCAAAAGCCGCAAATCAAAGTATCATAATAAACTGTCAAAGGCCCAGGCGCGCCATGGACCCCGCCCCCAGGGAGGGCTCGTCCAGCCCAGGGGCCACCCGGGAGCAGGGAGGGGCAGGGCGTCCCCTCCCAGGGGACACTGGAAACGCCCAGTGGTATTTTTGATGGTCCAAAGCACCAAGGTGGAGAAACCCTGGGCTTGAGGAATGTGGACTCACTGACCTTTCGGGGGGCCCAGCACGGCTCAGGGACAAAGTGAAAGCTCCTCTCCCTCCTGCTTCCCGGGGAGGGGGGAGGGCCGCCTGCCTGGGGGAGGGTCTGTCACCCCCCAAACAGCCCGCACGTCCATGACCGTCAAGTTCCCACTGCCACAAAAATACAGGAAAACAGGTACCTGGCATGGAATCATCTAGAAGGACAAAGCAGCTCACCTCACTTCCACCACACTTTAAACCTGACACCCCCGACTCACATCCTAGCATCCAGCACGTGACTGTGCTTTTCAGAGTCTCCTCAGGCCACAATCGGAGGCCCAGAAAGGTCGAGTGAGTTGATCGGAGTCATCCAGGCATGAGGGGTCCCGTGCGCTGCAGCCCCCCTGGAGCGAGGCACCTGCCTGCCACTCACCAGCTGCGCTTGTGCTGATTAAATTCCCAGCCAAGCATTCACCTCAAATAAGTAGATCTGACCTCCCCGCCCATCCCTACAAGATGAAAGGGGGGATCCCCAGCAGCTTCCTAGGCACCGTCACCTCTCCAGGACACTAGGCACCGCCCTCCTCCATCCCTGCCCAGCCCAGTGGGGGCTCCGCTCCCCCACGGGGCGACTCTAGCCACCCCGTCGGGACACTCTGAGACACAGGGAGACCCAGTCACACCACCTCCAGCTGGGAGTCTGGAACTGAGGCACAAAGACCCGGATGTTTCGATGTTAGGATGTGATTCAGATAAACACATGACGTGCTGCAGCTCCTGCAAGAGGTAACTCGCTCCCTCACAGCTTATTCTGAGGACCACGAGCATCCCGAGGAAGACCCAGGGACAACAGCAGCGCTCACCACCCAGCCTGCTGTCTCAGCCACAGGAAGCCGCAGCTTCATTTGGGATCTGAAAGCACTTTCTCAGCATTACTCATTCACCCCTCCTGGGCCACCAATAGGAAGGCAAAAAGGCAGGGAGGGTCCCCACCCCACCAAAAGGGGTTGCACAGAGGCTCAGAAAAGCTGTGCAATTTATAGGAACTTGGTAGAGAAACAGAAAAGTGAAGAGCTGCTTGGTGCTGGCGCAGGCAGCCGCGCTCCCCACATGGGCAGGGTCAGGAAGCAGAGAGGGAACTCTACTCTGCCCGCCCCCAAATCCTGCAGGGTATTGGGGGGCTGGCTGAGGGGTCACCCTCCAGCAGTGTGACAGGCAGGACTTGCCCATGTGGGTGTGTTTTTTCTAATGTTCACCCCCATCTTGCAGCGACAAGGACTGGGCAGGCCCACACGGGGCCCTTGCAGCAGGCCAGGGCCGGGCGGAGTCTGGAAGCGCCCGCTCAGGGGCCCGGGAGGGTGGCGAGCCGCAGGCCCAGGCTTAGGCTGTGCAGGTCTCTATCAGGAGCAGCGACAAGCGGTGAGCGCATTGGAGAGGATATTTGCCAATTAATGAGCAGCAGCTGTTTTTCTTTCTTTTTAAGAACCCAGCTGATTAAAATTGCATGCCTCATTTAAGCAAGCATCTCGTGTACTTTACCTGGGCAGGAAGAAAAAACAGGCCGAGCACCTTTCTTCAAGCAAAATATTTGCTTTCGTGATCCATTAAAACACTTGCAGGCCCCATGCAAATCACCGCTCCCTGCAGCAGCCCCGCCTCTCTGGCATGAGGCTGCAGTTTTAATTCTTTGTGTAGCATCCTCTGCCTCCTTGCTTGGGTCTGCTTTGGGTGCCATAAACGTGTCAACAGCCTAAGGGGGCAGCAGGGAGAGGTCTGGGGCCTCAGCATTCCGGACAGGTCAGAGGCTCAGAGCCTCCTGCTGTGAATGGCAGGGAGAGGCTCCCGGTAGACAGGGGCCTCACAGCGCCTCTGGCCCCACAGGAGGCCGTGTCCCATGGAAGTCACAGACTTCAGTGGAAAATGCCTTGGCCCGCTGGCCCAGGAGACCAGGGGACCCTGGAGGCCTCTGGAAGCAGCTGCAGGGGAAGGCACAGCCCTGTCCCTACAAAGATGGCCTCTGCCTTCCCAGCTGAGCTCCACGCGGCTCACCAACGCCATCCATGCACACGGACAAGGTCAAGAGCTCGGCCCTGGCAGCCCCAGGGTTGGACTGCACCCCACTGGCCCCTCCTGGCCGGTGCAGGCAGACTGCCCACTGTGGGAAGGAGACGGTCTCCCAGCTGACATGGCGGGGAACTCGGCCTCCCTCCTCCTCAGAGTTCTGCCTCTGGGCCTTTTCATTCTCTGCCAGCCCACTGAGTGGGGATCCTCTGCCAGCTCACAGCAGCTGACCCCCTTTCAGAGCCAAATCGTGTCCAGCGAGATGCAGGGGATGTGCTAGGGTGTAGACACTCCAGGCTAACTCTAGATCCAAATCATCTGTATCCCGCACCCAGGCTCCCATGAATCAATGCTTCACGGACACAGCTGAAAGCCACAAGAAATACATGTGCCGGTCAAAGCTACACCGCGCCGGACAGCGCTTGACTCACAAAGGCAAGACCTCTGTGGGCCGGAAGCACAGCTCCGCCCATGCTAATCTTTGCCTCACATGCCTCCACCATGATCGCAAGAAGTAGCTGCACCCCTGAACCTGACCTGGGCAAAGGGAGTGGGTTGGGGCGGTAGCCTCGAGCCCCCACGTCCAAGCAGAAGCACGCCCCACCCCTCACCCGGGCGGCAGAGGGTCCTGCCTGCCCCACAGCAGCCCCAGGACCAAGACGCGCACGCGGGGGCGTCCAGGCAGACAGAGCGTGGCGAGACCTGGTCCAGCTCCCGAGGACCCCAGGCAGTCCCCGGCTCCAGGAGGGGCGAGTGCTCAGCCTGCACCCGTGCCCCCCGGCTCCCAAGGAGAGGGGACGCGGGGCAGGGCGGTCCCGGCACAGCGAACAGCCCCCTCTTGCCGAGGGCGAGCAGGCCCCTGCCAGGTCCCCCGGGGAGCAACATCATCACTGTCTGGAAGACACGGTCGTCTCTGCTTTCCAGGGAAGCCCCCCAAGGGCAGCGTCTCCTCGCCCCCTCTTGTCCTCCGCAGCGGCGCCCGTAAGGCCATACTCACTGGTCGTGGACACGGCCACCACGGGGCTGTAGTCGAATTCTCCGGAGGGGCTGGTGACCTTCAGTCGAAACCGGTACGGAGTCCGTGGCTCCAGGCCCTCCACCACGTGCTTGGTCGCGTACCCCCTGGAGAGGGGACACCAGTGAGCTACCGACACCCCCACACCAGGCAGCGGAAGAGCGGGGGGGACGCGACATCCGTCTCCGGTCCGGGGCTGGCCTTGGCTGGGGCGGTCACGCCTCCGCTGTCCCCCTTGGAGGCCTCCCCCAGCTTCACCTCCCGCCAGCCCCGCCTCCCCTGTGGACTCCCCTGCGCCTCAGGCCTCCCCGGCCACTGCCCCTCCATTTTCTGCCCTACAATTTTCTTTCCTCCTCGGCAGAGCTCTCCTGAGGCCAGACGCACTCTCTGGGGCTCACAGGCAGCCCGTCCAGGCTGCTCACATGCAACCTAAACATGTATTCAGTCCATCCCTCTCATTCCACGCAGCTCAGCTCCGCAGGGCCCCTTCCCGCCAGGCGCGGCCAAGAGTTGGCGGGCGCGCGACGGTGCCGAGCCAGCCCGTGGCTGGTTCAAGTCCCCTGACAACACGGCTCCAGCCCTGGGCCGGGTGGGCATCTGATGCCAACCCAACGATTAAACAGCCGCGCCCACCCTCACAGCCCAGCAGCAGCCACCCACGGGCGAGGCTGGAGAGCAGCCTCTGGTTCCTCTGAGAAACCCAGACAACCTCCCAGATCCCCGTCCTGAACTCCCCGTCAGACAAGCAGTGACTCTGTTGCAGGGAGGGCCACGAAGGCCCCGGACAGTCCCCTGCTGAAGGCTGGGCTCTCAGCGTGACGTGACCACTTCCCAGCCGCCTGCAGGGCCCTCCGCAGACAAGGCAGGGCAAGGCCGTGTGGGGCTGGAGGACATGGAGCCCCCGAGCACGGAGCCTGAGCAGAGTCTAAGGAGCCTGACCTTCGTCCTCCAAGCCACAAGGAACCGCTGAAGACGAGGGCAGAGGAAAGGCCAGCGGGCAAGGAGCTGCAGACAGAGGGCGAGAAGGGGCAGGGGCAGGACCGGGGAGGCACCACCCATGCTCTTGCCAGTGTGCTGGGTCGGGGCCCTGGGGCAGCGGCGCACTAGTGAGCAGATGGCGTTAGTCGGCGCCCCTCTAAGGAGACACAGCAGGTTAACGGGGGGATCAAAGGGGCTGAGCCCACAAAACCAGGCCACTGGCGCTGAGAAGGGAGCCCAGAGCAGCAGGACATCAATTCCAGACTGGCCGGTGGCTGACGTGGATGGACACTAGGTCAGGAGGAGATGGGAAATCCACACCCCCAAGGTCAGATGTTCCAGAGAAACGCTTCTATACAGAGAGGCTCAGCTAGCGTCAATGCTTCCTAGAGAAGCTGACAGGAGGAAGCAGATGAGGTCGGGATGGACAGTCCCATCCTGCCACCTAGTGTCCAGGGTGCGCGGCTGCTTCTGCGAGGGACCACGGGCGTTTCTCCACCCCAGCCAGGCCAGGCCGGTCCAAGCGCACCCCCAAGGCGGGAGAACGCAGGGCAGGGAGATGCCACCACCCAGGGGACACATGCGGGGCTGGTGCTCGTGGCCACTCTCCACCTGGCCGCCCCGTAGAGGGGACACTCAGGGGGGAGGGAAGGGTTGCCCAGGACAGCCACATGCCCTCCTCCTCCACAGACCTGCTCTGACGTCCCCCTCGTGCAGGCTGGCGGGTGGAAACACGTCAACAGAGAAACATGTGACATGGTTAAAACCACAGCTTTGATCAGCCAGGCCAGGAATTATTTTCCTATGGCGAGCACGTTTTGGATAATGCAATTTTTCTTTGGTTCAAAGAACATCCGTCATATCTTAGGGATATGACGGCCAGGAAGTGGCCAAGCCCTCGTGCCCCCCACCCCACCCCGGGCCACGCGGCTCCCACTGAGGGCCTCTGCAGGCGGGAGCACTCGACCTGATGTCTGCAGGGGCCGACAGAACCAGTCGCGCGGAAACCGGACAATTTCCAGGGAAAGGCCACGAGACAGACCCGGTGTGGGAGCAGCTGGTCGAGGCTAAGGGGGTGGCCCATGGGTGGGGAGAGCCCAAGCATCAGGGGCCCCGGGTGGGGTCTGCGGGGCCCCAGCCACGCCTGTGAGCAGCACAGCCTGACGGGAACCTCGCTGAATTTCATCTGTCAATTCTGTCTCTTGGGTGTGGATTTTTCTCAATACGCCATTAGACTATTTCAGACACCTAAGGCGCTCTCGATCGTAAGGTGGTTTCCTCCCCAAGTTGCTGCTAATGCTTATTTTTCAAAGTTATTATCATTCCTAAGGAGCAGCATGCACATGCACTGACTCACTCTTTCCTTGAATTTCAAGAACGAGTCTTCTTCGAGACAATAGAAACCATCACAGCTAATCAGGAAATCAAAGCGCGAGGTTCAGCGACTCAGTGCCGCACTTACGTGTAAATGATGCCGAAAGTGTGCATTTTGGGGTCTTCTTCCTCGATGGTGAACCGGAACCACTGCTCCTGAGGCCCCTCGCGCTTGGCTTTCTTGTCCAGATCCCAGTACAATTCGATACTGTGATGAGTCACTTTGCCCACGACAGGCGGGTGAGGCTTGGAGGAAGGTTCGATATCTTAAAAAAAAAAAAAAAAATAGAGGGTTTCAAGACTTCCATTCCAGGAAGGAGATGAGCTGAGCGCATGACAGCTGCTCGCCCACCACCAAGCTGTCTTCCACACGCCAGGCAACCACGCCCTCTCGCTCCCCAACGTGGACCTCTGAGAAGCCCAGCGATGGGACACTCGGCTGACGTGAGCTGCCCCAGCCCTCACACGCGGTTGCACCGTGCCCAGCAGCATCACCCTTCGCTCATGGCTGAGGAAGTATTCAAGGATCAGGGCCCCAGGTGGGGTCTGCAGGCCCAGCCCACACCTGTGAACACCACGGCCTGCTGGGAACCTCGTCAAATCCACCTCTCGCAAAGGTTCCGAGAGGTTGTGTAACCTGTCAGACCAATCAGACGGGTCTCTGAGCTGAAGAAACCCCACAGACACGAGAACCTTGCGTGAACCACCGGTAGATGCAGCTTAGAGACAAAGGGCATCTCTGCTCCAAATATCTGCAGCCCAGATGACAGTGCTGATGAGGGTCCATGTGCACCAAGGGAAAACCTGGAGGCTGGTCCCCAACCAGCAAACACGAGCAGTGCACACGGGAGTCAAAACCCACGGCCCCCAGAGAGCCGAAATGACACCGTGTCCCGAGTGGTCTGGCCTACGGCTACTGCGAGATGTGACTCCCTTTCCAGAGGGACTAGTGAAAAGATTAGCTATTGGCCGAGACAATGAAGGGAGAGGACACGCACACACTGGTGGAGGGAGAAAGCGAATTCTGCCTTTTCTTGAAAGCAATGCATCTACCGGCCTCTCCAGGCTTGCCCTCCTGCCAGTCTCTCCCAGAGACACCAGCGTGCAGGCGCATGGGGACGCGCATGTGAGCACCCCAACTGCTACAGCTCCCAGCAGCTTATAAGGACAGACGCTGACCCACTAAGGGAACCGTCAGATAAATCATCGGTCTACAGCATAGAATAATCAAGAGTAGGCAGACTTTTAAAAATGGATGAGACTATTCCAGATGTCTTGGAAGGATTTCCAGAAGATACTGTTGAAGCAAAATCGAGATGCGAAGAAAAATGCAGGCTCGGAATTTCTGTGAAGATGGCACGGGCACAGCCGGGCACACTCCACCTTGTTCAGCGCACGAATCCCCCTCCATGGAAGTGGGAGTCACTGGTGTTTCTAGTCCAAAGTCACCTGGCCTAGGAGTGCAAGTGGGGAGAGGGGTCATGAGTGCATCCTGGACCACAGCGCCGGCCCCGCGCTACCCCAGGTTTGGCCTACTGCTGTGACTAGTAAAACTCCTTTCCCAAGTCCATGTTTAGAAAAACTCAAAAGCTGACATCTCTGCTATTTTTTTTTTTAAAGATTTATTTATTTATTTATACAAGCACTGGGTACAGTCAGAAGCGCAGGAGGGTGAGAGAATTCACCAGAGCCAGAGTGGGGAGCAGAACAGGCAGACTGATGAAATACACTGCTGAGGGGAGCAGCGGGCGGCAGGAGAGGTCTGTGCGCCATGTGGGACACTCGCTGGCAGCCGGGGATCAAACTGGCACTGGAGAGCCTGCGGGCAGCTTCGCAGCCCAGCGCTCAACCGCTGCGCCACCAGGGGAGGCCCTCTGCTATTAATTTATTAACAACGGTGTTTCTAGCCACACTTGTTTTTATCTTAGGTAAGCAGAAGAACTATTTTGGGAATTGCATTCAGAAGTTTTATAAAAAGTACAAACATACCCATAAGCGCATATTCATAAACAATTCAGATGTTGATTTTTATACAGCAGTTCTAGAACTCTGTTTTTTCCCAAGTATACCTCCGAAAAAGTGCTTTGCTTGCTTGCGTTAGGCCTGATAATCATCATCCAAAGGAAGCCAATCGCAGGCTCTCAGATACAACATCTAACTTTCCTAAAGATTACGGACAAAAAGAAAATTCTCTTAATTTTGCACGGTTCCTTTAAATAATTGGCAGGCGCTTTCTACTGTTAAAAGTTTTCCGAAGAAGGAAAAACAGCAACAACGAAACTACAAGGCCCACCTCAAAGGACAATTATGTGAGAATTTATGGATGTGCTGTGTGCCATAAAAGCTTTTTGTAAGAAACTTCTTATGCAAATCTGACAAATAAAACAATTTTATGCCCCTGTTGCCATTTGTCAAGCAATAAATAACATGAACATGAAATATGGGTCTGATACACTGTCACTGTTCAGTCCCCATGGAGACAGAGATGGCATAAAACATGGGCTCTCCAGCGCGCCAGATCCCCGTTCTTAAAAGCTGTCATTTACAAATTATAGGCTTAAACACAGAATATGACAAAGAAGTAGCAAACCACTCTAAAATATTAGGGCTTAGCCTTCGAAATTTTTTAAGATAGAGGTTGCAATCATATCACACAACAGAAATGTACCAACCCCGCAGGAGGAGACGCAAAAGCTGAGTCACTAAAGCAGCAGATTGCTCAGCGTCCCAGGCTGCCGCTGCCTGCCTTTCAAATCCTGCAGGGGCACCTGTGATGGCATGTGTGCTGGACGGAGCCGTCACGACCAGGTTGAGGAAGGCGGGGACAGCTGGACAGGATGCCGCGGCGGGTGCTCGTAGCAAAGCAGAACACAAAAGGTCAGAATCACGGGTCCTGTCCTCTCAAACACACCTGCAAACCGACCGAGGTCAAAGTTCAGTGACAGGGACACCTGCAGCCTGGCCTCTAGTGGCCGACGGCCCATGACCAAGAGGCCACATGCTGTGGGGACGCTGGAGGACAGCGGTGGCCGTCACCTGGGAGCGGCGCCTTGTCCCGTCTAATGCAACCACAAGTGGAAACAAACCCATGTCAGCGTGACACGGACAATCAGCCCGCGTCCCGGGCCTTACAGGTGTCAGAAAATGCTTGTCATTAATACGTATCGAAATAGGAATTTTTCAAGCAAAATATCATAACTGTCACGTGGTGACGACAGTTTCTCCTTCCACCTGAAAACAGAGTGAGACACAGATGAGCGTGTGGTGCCGTCACCCCTGTGTGCACGACACAGAATCCTGTAAAGCCTCGTAGACGAAAGGACCAAGGACGGACGTGGCGATAACCACCAGGAGACGCAATTGCTCCATTTCTACTAGCCAAGGAAAGTGAAATTAATTGTGAGGCAACTATAAAACTGAACGGGAAGGTGCTCTTCAGACTGAGAAGAAACGGGCTTGCCGCAAGCCACAGTGGACAGACCACAGGTGGACAGGCCACGGCTGGACAGCTCCAGGTGCTCAACAAGCCTTCACCAGGGCGGTGGCAGTGTTTGACAAATAACTTTAAAATAGCCACTCCTAGAAACCGGTCCCCACCTACAAACGGGTCCAAAGAAAATCTTTCAAAATGAAAAAATAAACGTAAAAGCTAAAATGTTTTTGCATTGTGTATACTTCCACTTACTAAGAAATTTTAAACATAAGCAAAGTGTGTATAGTGGATCTGCAAAGCTGCGTGGTGCGTGCCCGCGCTCCCGGCACCCAGCTCCACCACTCATAGGCAGGATGTAGCCAGTGGCTGTTTCAGCTGCGCTCCCCTCGCCAGGCCGGTTGCTTTGCTGAACGCTGGGAGACTGGGTGTTGCACCCGACGGCATCCTGAGCAATCCGCCTGTCATTTAATCGTTACAGACACCTTGTGAAGGACCAGAATGTCACCCATTTTACAGACAGGCCCTGGCACAAGGTCCGGCAGCTTGCGGGGGGGGGAGCCCGGGGAGCTGCAGGTCAGGGATTCAAACCCCGTGTGCCGGACTCCAGAGCCATGTCCTTGGCCGCACTGCGCGGGATCTACTGCCCCCTTGTGGTCACATACGTGCACACCTGCATACGCGACACCGCAAGCCAAGACCTGGAGAATCCCCTGTCACTCCCGGCGGTGAGAACTGCAGGAGCTCTAGCCGGCCAAGGACAGGTCACGTGCCCTGTGCACCGCGGTGCCGTCCATGGGGAGGGCGCGCGTCCTGCGCACCGTGATATGTCATGCCAGTGCAGGACAGGGCAGCCACTGCAGAGCTACCTGGAAGGATCTGGACTGACTTAAGTGCTGAGGGAAGAGCACAGATGGACACTACCCAGATAGACGGAATGTCATGAGTGACAACATACAGGTGCACGGCGACAGAAGGACGGAAAAAGGATTGAGAGACAATTCAAGTGGCCAAGTAATGACTGTCGTGGAGGTGAATTTTGACGCTGTGAGAGCATCAAATAAGGAAACAAACAACATGTAAATTGCACATGTTCACTCATTCTTAATGAAAACAAAATTGAGCTAAGGTAAGCCCCAGCCTGGTTTCTTCTCCCCTGAGCCTACACGGGCAAGACAGCAACAAGCATGATCAAAATAAACCAGGAGGAGTCGGCGAGGAAGCTCGGCTCCCGGGCTGCCCCGTGTACACTGTGGCTCCCTTTAGGGAAGCCGGCGGATGAGCCACATCACATTTATTCCCAAAGGAGCGCGTTTACTTTACACCCCTCCATTCAGCACATTTGTGGGACACCTGCTTTGTGTCCCCAGGGCTCAGCGAGACCAAGGTGGGGAAGGACGAGGGAACCTGGACACCAAACACATCCACGAGGTCCCCACGTAATGTCCAGGACGGGCTCTTGGAAACCGCACTGCGAGCTGAGCGACCCAGGGGGCAGGTCCCCAGAGAGTGTGGATTCTTCCATCGCTGGCCCGGGTTGCTTATTTCTCAGTGATCTAAGAAAGATGCTGCCTGAGGGCCCGCAGAGGCACACACCCCTGGGGTGTGGAGGCAGGTGCAGGGGGGACCTCTAGGGAGGCTTCTGCTGATGTGGGGGGGGCAACAAAGTGAGATCTGGGGGTCCTGGGAATGAGCCCAGCAGAGCCTGTGGCAGACAGCACACCATGCTCAGTTACTTTGCAGATGTTCTTCTGTTCAGGCTCCCAAGCAGCCCTATCTTAAAAAAAAAAAAAAAAATTATATAAAATGAACTGCTTCCGTCTACTTTGCGAACAAGCTCTTCAAGGGCAGAAATCAAAGATTACCCAAAAAATAAAAAATTAACAGTAAACTAACAAAAAATAAACACAACCTCCTGGAGCAAGAACCTTGAGCCTGGCCCGCTCCCCTGCCGGCTCTGCTGCCTCCCTCTCAGGTTACTGCCCCAAAAAACTACGTGATAAATAATTGTAAGATGATTTCAAATACATTAGGGGCTTTTATTTTTAAAATAAAAACAGAGGAGTGGTTGAGCTTTCCCAGTGTTCACCTGTTTTCTGCTTTTTGCTACTGAAAACCCTGCTTGGAACCCACGTCATGCTGGAGGCGGACAGGAAGCACCGTCTGAGCTTCTTCTTGGACCTACTCACAGTAACTTCCCCGCCGCGGGGCCCGCTCTGCGCCAGGCCCTGGGCCGGACCCTCGTGAGTGGCCCAGGCGCTAAACGTACAAATGAGGACGGCAGAGGGAGAGACTGAGCTCGGAGAGGGAAAGCAGCTTGTTCAGGGCTCCAGACCCGGCTGGGGGCAGCAGAGGCTCCGGCCAGGTCTCTGGTGCAGCAAAGGGGCGGGGGGCAGAGGCTGACAGCCCCAGAGCTGGCAGCCCCAGGAGAGGTGGGGAAAGAACACAACTCTGGGTGCCAAAAGAGGGCAATGAGGCAAAGTAGGGCAGTGGAAAAGTACCCCAAGGTAGAAAAAAGCCCCTGGGGGCTTTTAAGAGTGGTGGAGGGCCCCCAAAAGTACATATAGAGAGGGCGCCTACCTCCCTCGGTAACGTGCTTCTCCCGTGGGGCCCCTCCTGCTGTCAGGAGACTTCCTTGCAGAAAACGTGAGCTTGCGAATCTTCAGGCCGCAGTGTCGTGACTATTCCTTAATCGCTGGACACCAGAACCCAGCCCATCGACAGCACCGGCACCCATGCCCCCACCCCCAGAGTCTCTGTGGGAACCAACAGTGGATTCCTGCAAAATGGCAGCATCTTTCACCAGCAGGTATGAAAAGTCAAATTGCTATTTCTGCTCTCCTAACCCTAACACGGAGAACGCCTCTGAGGCTTAAAATCCACTTACAGTGAAAATGGCAGGCGGTTCTAACAGTAGAATAGGGGAATACTCAAAATGCACTGGCTTAGATGACAGACCTTCTAGAAAACGATGCTAGTAGAGGGTGGGACCAACCAACTGTGCAGGAGCAGCAGGGCGGTGAAATGCACCCACTGCGCCGAGAATCGGGACAGTCGGGTCGACGTGATGAGGTTTCATGGTCATCAATCTGTGCACATCTAAGTCCGCCCATGAGAGAGGAGGGAGATGGTGCAACATGCCGGGGTGGTCGTCTGAACCGGGAAAGCTTTTTGGCCAGCAGATGGACGCGGAGAAAGAAAGTTCAGGAAGGGTTCTCTCAACCGCCAGCAGTTCCGCCCCAGCCGCTGCCCCTGCGTGGCAGGAATGTCCACGGCAACTCACGCTTGGGGAAAACTGAGACCCCCAGTGGTCGGCACGAGGGGGTCAGGCGGATCGTGAGGACGCGATCACACCTTGGGAGACTGGGCAGCAGTTGAAATTAAATGGCTCTAAATAAATGTGGGTGAATAAATCTGGCGGGGGGGGGGGGAGGCTGGATCACAAAAGCCGTACATACGGAATGAAACCGTTTTCATGAAGTTTGATCAAATCAAAGGCTTCAAGAGGAGGTGGGGGAGAAGGGACAGCAGAAAAATAATTGCCTCGGGGACATTTTGTTTCTCAAGCTGGGTGGCAGCCAGTGAAGATCATGGTATTGATTTTATGCCTGAACTGCTTAATGAAACAGAACAAGGCGCTGCACCTTGGCCGCTGCTCTGCCCCTACCGTCTCGGCCAGCGCCCGAGTGAGCGGGTATCTCGGCCCCGTGTACGTCACCGCGATCCTCACGTGCCACAGAAAGGTGGTTCAGCTTCAATTCAGAACCCCACAGGGGTCCTCCGCCTGAGACAGTCACACTCCATCGTCGATTTGCACCTAGACACCGAGCTCCCGGAGGCGAGTGAGCGGAGGTTCGGTCGCTTTCCGCCCCGGCACTACTCAGCACGTGTTTGCTTTGAGCTGATCTCACATGATTCAAGTATTCATGAGATTGTTTTATAATTCCTTAAAACATGTTACGATTAATTTAACCATGAAAGATTAGTTCCTCCACATACAATAGAGCTTGACATAGTTTACGCTGCAGCTGTCAATATGGATCAGTAATTCAACTGCTGACTGTTTTGCCACGGGGGCGAGAAACAGCCCCTTCAGAGGGGCTTCCAGAAGTTCTGCCGCGGAGCCCCCCATCCCCACACGTGTCGCCTGTTCCCGCGTGTCCATCCCAGAGGACGCAGCTGTCAATATGGATCAGTAATTCAACTGCTGACTGTTTTGCCACGGGGGCGAGAAACAGCCCCTTCAGAGGGGCTTCCAGAAGTTCTGCCGCGCAGCCCCCCATCCCCACACGTGTCGCCTGTTCCCGCATGTCCATCCCAGAGGACGCCACATGCCTGACTCAGAGGTTGTTGCCGTCTGTGGAATGTGCTAGCAATGAACTCAACTCAGGTTGTGACACAGATCACCTGGGCTGCGCGGACCTCTCTTATTTGCACAGTGGAACGGAGCAGGCTGACACCAAACCCTTGGGGTCCTAGAGCTTTCAGCATATTGCATGGTACAAAGAGTGATTCCACAGGGGTCATCGTCTCGAATTTCCCTCAACTACCTTGTCTGTTCCCCATCCTGCCAAAGCCCCTTTTCCTAACCTTCTCTGTTCTTTGATTTTTTAAAAAGATTTATTTATGCATACAAGAACTGGGGTGTAGACCAGAAGTGTGGGGTGGGGGTGGTGGGGTGGTGGTGAGAGGATTCACCAGAGACAGGGCAGGGAGCAAAACAGGTGGATCGACTGAAATCCACTGCTGAGGGGAGCAGCGGGGAGGCAGGAGAGGTCTGCTGTGCCATGTGGGTAGCTCCCTGGCTGGGGATCAAACTCGGGCTGCAGTGGCTGGCGCTGGCTTGACGGCACTGTGTCTGTAACCCCTGTGCCACCAGGGAGGCCCTGTTCTTTGATTCTGGACACTGCTTTTAAACATGACCCTGTGGAAAGGACTGAGGCGAGGGTAGGACAAACAGAAGGATCCAGTTCCCCGAGCCCATGGGCCTGCAGCAGACACAGCCACAAAGCCGAGCCCACTGGGTTGAAAGCGACTCCCGATGGGGCTTGTTGCTGGAAAGGGGAAGAACAAAGATCCCGAGAAAACTCTGTGCTCAGGCCTCAAGGGCACAGGCCAGAGAGGGCCGCAAAGACCCGACAGCCGGGAAAAGGGCCCCGCGTCGCACACGCTGACAGCCGCGTGAGGCGCAGACTGGCCGGGTGGAAACCCACACCCGAAAATGAGGTCATTTTAACAGCGACCCAGTCAGTAATCCACTAATGTTAAGACCCCCGAGAGAGACGCAGCCCTTGTCATCACAATACCTGATACCTAAGATCTTTAAAAGTTGTAATTTATTCATGAAAACGCCGAATTTTCTGTTATGGACCAATACATAATACTCGCCTCACACTCTGCCTCTTCCAAATGGGTTTTTTTTTTATAATTTATAACCACGTCCCTGCTTCTTCAACAGCTTCCTGCAAGGGCTTGCGGTAAAAGAGAAACAACAGAAGGGCCGGGTGAGCGTACCATAGAAAAACAAATTTTTGACCATAAATCTCTCCAAGCTCACTCATTCAAAATAGGTTAGCAGGGTACACGGGAGAAAATAAATGGCACTTTTGCTGCCAGGACGGAAAGAACGGGGATCATAAATTGGGTATTAATTATAAATAATGGTCATTGTTCCATGCATTTATCAAAATAATGTCCTGAAGAGGAAATCCCCTGCTTGTAATAGGGGATTGTTTTCCTATTCATCTGTTTCTCGGCTTCAAGAGCGTCTCAGAGGCAAAGATTCATGTCTGTCCCTTCATTGTAAATAGTCACTAAACCTTCTCGGTGAAGAAATCTCCAAGGCAGCTACTCCGCCACAGTGGTCCTTCCAAAGAGCCTCTCGGCTGGCGTGGAAGGGCCGCTCTGAAGCCAGAGTGACTCCCTGCCGAGCAGCAGTCCCAAGCCCGCTCCGCTGAGCTCAGCCTGGACGCCAAGGCCCGCCAGCTCTTCCTGACGGGGTCTCATGCTCAGCGTCCCCCAGCTGCCTTCCTCACCCCTCCCTAGCCTTCTCCCACGTATACCCCGCCCTACCCTTCAGGCCTTTCCCTAGGTTTCCAACAAGTCTTTCAGAGATTTGTACTTCAAATGCTCTTTAAGCCACAAACCCGTTTTCACTCACACTACTTGCCTATCCCTGTCAAACTCACATTACGAAATAACCCTAAAAATGAAATTTGGCGCGTGGAGGGCCTGTGGTGCAGCCTTGCATAAGGAGAAAGTGATAAACACCACGCCGTGGCGTGAGTTCTAGCAAATGTGCTGGAAGCCTCGAGAAAGAAACCCAGTCGGTGTTTAGATATTGGAAATCTAAATCTTCCTCAGGTTAGCACATTTCCCCGGTGGCATGCGGGGCCGAATCCGCAGGCAGAGGGCCCGGGGTGCCCAGGAGGCCAGAGGGATCCCGCAACTGTCTGCGCAGACTCTGGAGAGCGGCGAGAAGCAGGGCTGAGCCAAGACCGGCTCTGGGCGTGCCACAGGGCACCCACAGAGGCCACGTCCAGTCAACCCTCGGTCACCTCCAGGGCAGAAGCCACTGCCCTGTGAAGGAAAGATGCCCCAAGTTACCCACTGCCTCTAAGACGACGCAGAGCTGGGCCTCCCCGGTGGTGCAGCGGTTGAGCACTGGGTTGCGAAGCTGCCTGCAGCCTCTGCGGCACCGGTTCAATCCCCGGCTGCTCCCCGGCCACCAGAGGAGGGTCCCACATGGCGCGCAGACCTCTCCTGCCACCCGCTGCTCCCCTCAGCAGTGTACTTGGGTCCTCCTGCCTGCTCTGCTCCCCGCTCTGGCTCTGGTGAATTCTCTCACCCTCCCGCGCTTCTGACTGTACCCAGTGCTTGTATAAATAAATAAATAAATCATAAAAAAAAAACTTAATAGCAATTTAAATAAAAAACATTTAAAAAAAAAAAAAAGACGACGCAGAGGTGACCAACCCCCAGGCAGGTGAGCAGACACCGAGGCCGAGGCGTGCGGGAAGCGTCTGGTGCTCCACACCCACGGCCCCGCTGACCCCAGGAGAGGCTCCCAATGCACCTTTCAGTGGAGCAAAGCCACCACGGCCCAGCTCCTCTGTCGCTTCTTACACTCCAGGCCAAGAGAGTCAGGCCCCAAACAACGTGGACGGCCCCAAGGCCCCAAACACAGGCCGCCCACATCCTCCAAAGTAGCCAGCCCCAACGCTTACCGGCCCCCTTGCCAGGCTTTCCACAGACACCACGGGGAAGCCTGTGGCTGGAGCCCCCTCACTCCCTCCACCTCCTGGCTGACCCCAGCCCACGCGGCTCGCATGGGTGCCCCCGCCCCAGGGAACCCTGAGTCCAACGATCTTCCAGTGCCCGTGGCCTCCCCATAGCTGAGTCACAGCAGCCCCGCAGTGGAGCAAGCCTTCCTGGACGGCAGCAGTTAGAACGATCACATTCAGGGCACCCACAAGCGCTGCAGGAAAGTTTTATTTACAGAAATTTATTAGAAATGTCTGTGGAAAAAAGCAAGTGGAAATCCCAGAAAGGAGAATACAGTTGAGACCAAAACTAGGCGGGCGGACTCTGCTAAGTTCAGCAGAGATAATCCAACAGTTGACGAATTTACCCAACGTGCCCAGAATAAAGGAAGATCAAAGATATAAATAGGGGCAAGAAGCCAGAATGAGCAGCTCTTATACACAATGTAAAGAGGTGTCTTCTCACCCCCAGAGTGTGGTAAACTCAAACCGCGTGCTGGGATCCCGGAGCCGGCGCCAGCGACGATGTGTTCACTGCACGTGCCTGCCGAGCGCCCCGCGCACCCGCGGAAATGTCCACATTTCCCCTTCACGGTTGTTAAGATTCTCTTTGCTCTAGTTTGTCCAGCTGTCTAGACTATAAGGGACATGAGTGAGTCCCTCCTGGGTTAACAAAATGGCCAAGTGAACATTCCCACAGATTCTCTCTTCCCATTTAATTTTCTTTTCCTTTTTTTTTTTTTAGGAGCGCGCGAGCGTGGCCCCCCACTACCACAAGTTATGCAGGTGAGTTTCCCACATTTAGAGAAATCTCAGGGGTCAGCCAATCCGGAGTGCAATGGGGGCGCCTTGCTCTGGGGAACCACCTCCCGTGCCAGGTCAGCGCCCCACAGAGGATCACACAGTGATGTAATCATTAAGTGATAACTTTAAATATTTTGTAAATGGCCTAGTCTCACTTTAATTACTTTATCCCGTCACAAGCTTCCCAGTCAATGTGCTGCATTTCAGTGCTAACTTTCTGCAAAACTAACAAGAGCCCTTGATCAAAAGTAAAGTTGATCTGAAGTGGGAAAGCAATAAAAAGAAAAGTTGCTCATGCTCCAAGATGCTCAACATCACTAATAATCAGGCAATGCAAATCAAAACCACAAAGAGAGATCGCTTCACACCAGTAAGAACGGCACACAGTGAAAAAACTAACAACAACAAATGCTGGTGGGGATGTGGAGAAAAAGGAACCCTCTTATTCTGCGGGTGGGAGTGCAAACTGGCCCAGCCACTACGGAAAGCGACTGAAGGACCCTCACATTGCTAAAAAATGGATCACCATAGGACCCAGCTCTTCCATTTCTAGAATTTACCCAAAGGACACAAAAACATTACTTGAAAAGGATACTTGCACACCTATGTTCATCGCAGCAACTGTCCACAGCAGCCTGTAATATATAGAAACAACCTAGATGCCCCAAAACAGATGACTGGACTAGAGATGTGGTCCATGCGCACAATGGAATACTGCTCAGCCATCAAAAAAAGATAAACTCGGGCCATTTGCAGCAACATGGATGGAGGTGGAAGGGATCACGCTCAGTGAAATAAGTCAGAAGGGAAATAAATATCAGATGGTTTCACTTACAGGAGGAACACAGGGAAGCCAGACAAGGGACCAGGGGGGAGGAAAGAAAACTCGCAGGCGAACTATGAATCGAAGACATTCATCAGGGAGGGGAGGGAGAGGGATGGAACTGGGAGGGAAGAGGCAGAGCACACGCGTTTATGGTGACGGCGCGAGGGTGTCTCGGTGCTGGGAATTTTAGGGGACAACACCTGAGAGGAGAAATCAAATATTGCACAAAATGAACAACGATGTAAAAACATGTAAATAAACAATCGTGCGTGCTCCTGTAGAGCGGGGCTGACAGCTCTTTCCCATTTTCGAGAGCAGGAGAACTCGCTGCCGCCTGCAGGGAGCGTCGGCGCGGAACACAGGACCCAGGGGCATCTCCAGGGAACCATTCTCGCACAGCACTGAGAAAGCCTTCCCTTTTTTTTCAAATATATTCAATTGTTATCTTGGCTGTTACCCTGCTGGTCCCTAAAAAGTATCATAAATAAGTTTAAGCTGCAGGAGTGGCTGCATTTGGTGTGAAGTGTGCAACAGCTTTATTCCAGTAGACAGGAAGAAACCCTTCTAGCCAAACCACTACACGGCCCAGCTCTCCATAGATCTCCATTTTCCTTCTGGTTCTGTCTTTAAAAATGGGACTAAATCCTGCTTTGGCCGAGATAATTGAGGACAGTTCATTTAAATAGAAAACAGTCAAACTGTGAAAATCTTTTCATCTTGGGCCTCCCCAGTGGCGCAGCGGTTGAGCGCTGGGTTGCGAAGCTGCCCGCGGCCTCTGCAGTGCGGTTCAATCCCCGGCCGCCGGGCGAGGGTCCCACATGGCGCGCAGACCTCTCCTGCCGCCCGCTGCTCCCCTCAGCAGTGTATTTCTTTGTCAGTCTGCCTGTTCTGCTCCCTACTCTGGCTCTGGCAATTCTCTCACCCTCCAGCACTTCTGACTGTCCCCAGTGCTTGCATAAATATTTTTTTTAAAAAATCTTTTCATCTTCCTGAAGCATGAGCTAAGCACCCCCCCCCCCAAATTCCACCGCTGTGGAATGTATCTTATTTCTTGGAAAGAACTTGAATTTATGGGGGAGCTCAATAATCACTCAAGATGAAGCATATAACTGAGTTTCTATTAAAACACAGCTTAAAAAATAGCAAGTCACCTGCATCGACTACTGAATATTTCACAGAAATTCTTTGGCAAGCAAAGCAAGTGACATAAAAAAAAAAAAAAAAAAAAAACCTAAGGCGATTTCTGCTGATGTTCTAACTTTAGGCAACGGTTCTTTTTGAACTTTTAGTTAAATGAATGGTCTTTTTCCCCCACAGCAAATCACATGAGATAAAAATCGATCCCAATCCCTGGTTTATAGGACACAAGATATCGGGACAAACAGCTGGTAGCACTGAGGCAGTGGCTGCGGGATTTCTGCACACCTTGTCCAGAGTAGCTTCTCGCAGAGACGGACGGTTCCAGATAAAACAGCATGCAAAACTGCCACCCCCGACACGGCAAAGGAGCCTGAAGGAACAAATGTTCCGGTGAAAACCCCCCACACACACATTCCATCACTAATTCAGGATTTGTAGTACGAGAAAAATTTGATTCCACGATGACGGGGCTCAATTGAACACCGTAGCCATTTTTAAATGCATTTGAACTGCTCTCCTGTCTGCCTTCATCTCGGGGAAATTTGCCGGTTTTCTTTGCAGTTATTGATCATTTCAGAACTCAGGAGCAATAGAATGGAGGATCCTGGTAGAAGCGGAAAGTGAAAATCGGAAGACCGAGGCTTGGCAGGAGGCTTCAAAATGTCAAAAACTTCTCGGCAATGACGGGAATGAAAAGACCCGGCGGCAGCAAATCCGCAGGGTCACTTCAGAGAGAGTCACGATTGCCAAGAGTACAGATAGTAAAAGTGACAACCGACATGAGGAATAAGATCTTGAGAATCAGAGCACTCCAGACGGGAAGCGGGAACTTCAGAAAACAATCTCCAGTCAGCGCAGCCTCATGCAGCGGGACGTGCTGGCGCCCCTGAGCACTGTGACCTTCGCCGGGTCTGGATGGGGCGGGGGGGGGGGGTCACCCGCCGAAGGACACTTGGTCATGTCTGAGTTTGACTAACAGAAATAAAGCTGCCAGCAGGATCCTGCCTGGGCTTTGTGTGGGCCTGAGAGTTTTTCAAAAAGGACCATTTGGTTTTTTCTCCTTTCCAGTCTTTAGCCTTTGTTCTTGTCCGCAAGGCTCGAGCGATGGTGCTGTGTTCACGGTCCCTTTTTTTTTTTTTTAAGATTTATTTATTTATGCACACAAGAACTGGGGTCCAGGCCAGAGGTGTGGGGGGGTGAGAGGACTCACCAGAGACAGAGTGGGGACTAGAACAGGCAGATCGACTGAAATCCACTGCTGAGGGGAGCAGCGGGGAGTCAGGAGAGGTCTGCCGCGCCATGTGGGTGGCTCCCCGGGTGGGGATCGAACTCGTGCTGCAGAGGCCGTGGATAGCTTTACAGGTTGTGTCTCAACCCCTTGCGCCACCAGGGAGGCCCGGTTCTAACTTTTAAAGGAATGCTCTGAGGCCACCCCACCCCACCATTTGGGTCCGTGCCACTCAAGGTCAAGGGCAGTCCCACCGCTAGCTTGGAGCGCATTCATCATCATGTTTGGGTGTTGACTTATCAAATGATTTTTCTGCTCCCATTGAAATGATCAAATATTTCTCTCTTCATGTGTGAATGGAAAACATTTACAGTTTTGCTAACTTAACTGGTCTTTTGAAATTAACAACTGCTTGGGACACATTAATTGTCTATGCTGCTTTCAGTTAGAAGCTCGAATTGTTCTAAGCCTGTCCACATAGGTGCATGTCTTTTTTTGTTTTTTTTTTTTTGTTGTTGTTGAACCATGTGAAAGTAGGTTACAGATCATGTTTCTCGAAATAGTTCAGCCCATGTCTCCTAAAAGGAGAAGGACAGTGCCCATAGAACCTAAGACATGGCCATACCCAGACAGCGTAACTTATTTTATATTATATATTGTATTGTATTGTATTGTATTGTATTGTATTGTATTGTATTGTATTGTATTATATTATATTATATTATATTATAGGGAAACTTGACTGTGGGCTACTTGACCTGTTTATGTTCTTGTTCCCTGAGTCTTCCCTGAATCCAAGCATTCAAGCAATAACCATGAGCTGCCTTTAGCTGTTACGTCTCTTCTTCTGGATAGATCTTCATCTTGTCTTTTATTATGTTCACAATTTTTAAGTGTCCAGGTCATTTGCTTTGGAAAACATGCTATAATGTGAATTTTTCTGATTGTATAGCCATGACCACTTTCAGATTGAACCTTTCTAACAAAGAAACTGCTGTCACGAGCTTCCCACAGCCTCACATCCGGCGGAGGCCGTGCTTCGGAGAGGTCAGCTTCGGCCCTTGGCTCCAGGGGACTATACTTTGGGAAAGCATCACCCCACGCTGGCCAATGAGAGACTGTCCAGCTGGCTTCTGTATCTCTTTAGATGCCTGCATGGATTTGTTCAGTATCTCCTTGGTGTGTTGTTGTTTGTGGCACATCCAGGCATCCTAAGCTCACCTGGTATTTTCAGGCCCAACACTGGTGTCATCCAATCCGCTAAGCCACTTCCCTCAGAGTGCTCATTTCTCCCGGGGAGACGTCATTCTAGGTGCTTCGGGGACAGGTGGGATGTCTAGAGAATGAGTTCACACTGGCACCTGCAACTCAAGCCCAACACAACAGCGACCTGTGGCTCCTGACAGTCACACGTCCCCCCTCCAGGGCAAGCTGCAGCCACATCAGGTGTGAACTGGCCCAGCTGTTATGAAAGGCGGCACAGCGATTCCGCCAAACGCTAGAAAGACAAATTCTAAAATATCCAGTTATCCCACTTCTGGATGTTTACCCCAAAAGTACAAAAACACTAACTCAACGCACCTCATGTGTGCCGTCCCGCCGCGTCACACAGCCGCGAGTGGAAGCCGCTGAGCCCCACTGACGGGCAGAAGGCTTGAAGACGCTGCACATGTACACGACGGTTACCAGCAACTACCAGAGCAGGAAGAGGAAGCCCTGCCTTGGCAGCAACCTGGACAGAGCTAGAGGGAACGGTGCTCGTGAATAAGCCAGACAGAAAAGATGGACACTGTGATCTCACGCATACTGCACCATCAAACAGATGAAATAAATAAATAAAATTAACTTTGGGATTTTGGATAAGACTAAAATAAACTTTTGGATAAGACCAATCAATGATCACAGAGGGAAGGGGTGGGTAAGCTGGGGGAAGGGGAACAATTGGGTGAAGGATAAATTTGGACTTTTAGTGGGGAACTCCATGCACTACACACACATGTTCCTTCTCCATGACGAGCCCCAGAAGTGGGGGTGTTATCATGCAATGTTACTTCAATAAAACAAAATATTGAGAAATAAAAAAATTCCATCAGCACGAACATGCTTTCTCAATTGCTCAATCTCAGAACCTGCATAAAAATAGTATCAAAACTGGTATCAACAAATCCATTCATTCTGCAACAGGGGGGTCCTCAGGAAAGGGGGAGATTCCAGGTTTCCTGCCCCACCCAAAAGGAGGGTGGAGCTGAGCAGGGAGAGAAGAAGCTGCAGAGGAGACTGAGGAAGGAAGGAGCAGGATGGAGCCAGAAGGAGACCTGGAGGAGGCGCATGGAGCCGAGAGACACATGAAGAAGCTGCGCTTGCCTTTTGGTCGTGGACTGGGTGACACAGACATGGGTGAGATCCGTGGGGAGGCGACAGTGGCAACTTTTATCTTGATTTTGATTCTGCTCTTTTCCTCCCAGACTTGTCTGGGTGTTTCTGATCCTTTTCTGTGGGTCCCCACGGGAAGGCCTTAGGATTTTTGGCAGCTTTGGGGCCTTGCTCTGGGCCAATCCTGCTGGGGTGGACTTTTACCCATAAGGGGACAGGTCACTTTGGGTGCTTGATTTAGAAACCAGATTCTTTGCCTTTCCTGTACTGTTTAATTGTATTAAAGTTCCTTTCCATTAAAGTCTCATAGGTTTTCGTGCTGATGCAGTGGATGGCAGAGCCTATTTAGAGCTGGCAGGTTTGCGGGGTCTGGGGTGCCCCCCTCCCTGCCCTGTAACCATCCTTTAGTCTATCTTCAGAACAGAAACCACTAAGTTGTAGGCTCTGAAAGTACGTTCAAGAGTTAAATGAATTACTTTTCTGCGTGGCTAATAATTTGATGAACAGGCAGGTCCACTTGCTTCTGTTTGTATTAAATGTTTGCTTTTCCATCCTTGTAAATTTAACTGTTCTAATTAATTTAACAGCGAACCATTGAAGTTACTTTTCTAAGTAGCTTTAAGTCTCTTTCACTTCCCTAACCCTCCTCCCCTGATCCCACCCACCTCACGTTGTTAATGTTTCTACTTTCACGTATTTTGCAGACATGCACAGACACACACATGCACAGACACACGCACACAGGCAGCACAGGCAGCTACTGACACTCTGTGACTTGCTCTTTGTCACCATCTTTTTGAAACCTTCCCTCTAGTTCAGCTCACGGTCAGGCATGTCTGTGAGTGGCTGTAGCACTGATTATTTCTCCAGGCCTTTAGCTCCTACTTGAAATAAAATGGGTCGCTTTTCCCACATCTCACAACAAAGTTGAAAAATTGCACAATTCTAAAAACAATCTGCAAAGCAGAACCTTTTCTAGGCTGTTGATAACTTTCAAAAATCGCAGTGCAAATCAAAACCTGAGTGAGGGTCCAGCCTGCAGGCACGAGGTGTGTAAAGTGAGACACAGAAAATACCAAGTGCTTGTGGAGGCAGAGCGGCCAGGCCTCAGACCCCTGGTGACGGTGCCACTTGTGTCACCAGTGCCGGCTAGTCTCTGTCCAGCGCAGCAACACGCTGCCTCAGGCCCATCCAGACCATGAACCAGAATGTTCACAGCAGCTCTATTCACAGTGGTCCGATGTAGGCACTGCCCAGAGCCCACCCACACGTGCAGGATACACAGGGAGGACAGCGAGAGTGCAGCGTCTGCAACAACGCGTAGCGGCCAAGCCTGACGCAGAGTCAGGGGGATCAAGCCACGCCAAGCCCAGCAGATGCCTGCCTGCTCCCCTCACAGCCCCCCAGCTGAGCGCGGCCGTGCCCATCTGGGGTCATAATGTAGTAGGTAATATGGGGGTGGAGAAGGAAATGGCATTTGGGATCCACAGCTCAGCAAGGCCCATGGCACCTGCCTGCGGGGCACCCACTAGCTGCCCCTGAGATCAGTCGGGCACACCCCGCGGGGAGGAGCGCACACCTGCCGCGGGAGCTGGAGACACGGCTAACGGGGTGCAGTCCTGCTTCTGCCACAACCCAGCCTTTGAAAATTTCTCTATTTAAAAAAAAAAAGGTTTGGGGGGGTACAGGGAGCCGGGTTACGTGTGATACACGTGGGACGTCTGCACGTTTCTATCAGGACGAGACACCCACAGCTTTACCCTCCTACCCCGCTGAGCCTGTTTTAAAAGCTCCTTCCACAGGGCGCTGGGATCAGCCTCCATCTGCACAGAGCCCCTGGCGACAGCACCCCGCCCGCTGGCCTGACTGCCCGGGGCTGCCACCTCGGAAGCTCGGACTTTCCTGGGCGCCCCAGGAAGTGGCAGGAGCTGGGGGGCGTCCCTGGGCCAGCAGGGGTGTGACCTGCCCCCACTCATCCTGTCCTCTCTCCCCAACTTTCTGTGTTTACAAAAAGAGCCCCGTGTCTTTAGTAGTGGACGCTCATCAAGTGCAGTCTGGTCAGCGACATACGGTCATCAAGGGCCACCCCTCCACCCCGGTTCCAGAGGTTGGGCCTCACCCCCGGTGGTGCTGCCTCAGCCACTGCCCAGGAGCGGGGTCTCGAGTCACTTACTAAGAACCATACCTCAAAGGAGCCCACAAGGCGCTGGAGGGTTTATTTCAGGTGACCTGCGACAGCAAGAGCTTGAAGCCGTCCTGCAGCTCCAGGGCGCGGGCCGGTCACGCATGCCACGGCTCCGCCCGCAGAAGCTGAAATCTCCCTACATCTGCTAGATCCCTGGCCCCCGGCGTCCACGCAGCTATTTCACACACGTCCTGACAAATACTATGAGACGCGGAGCCGAAGTCTGCCTGTCTAGGCTGCCCCGATGGATCATCCCAGCCTCACACGCTGGCCCAACAGCCCCACACTTCACAATGATGTTAAAATGGAGCCTGTCCTCCCCCCAAGCCCAGCTCTCTCCAGACCGGTCCTGCTGTCAGACAGACGAGTTCTCCTGGACCCGCCCGCACCTGCATTCCGACGCCCCCCAGCGCCCACGGCCACGGCCACGGGTGTTGTGGATTCTTGCTTCTTTCCTGTCAGCGCATGACCTATGAGCAGGGACTTGAGCACATGATGAAATCTGCTCCATTTCACCATCCTTGGATGCGCTGGGGCCTGGCGCTTTGCCCTGGGACGGGGATATCCTCCCAGCTCAGGAGCCTCCACCCCCAACTCTTCGGCTCTGCGCCTTACTTCTCTGGCCTGTCCCTCAAAACCCACCCTCTGCGCCTCATGCTGTCTCTGGAGCTGAGGCCTCCTCGGGATATTGTAGCTCAAGGATTTGCTCATCGGTTCCTCAACCCAGAGCCCCACCCAGCACCAGAGAGCACCCTTCACCTCCCCATGCGTCAGAGGAAAAGACCAGACACAGGTGGTGCTGCATCTTGTAAGCAAAGAAATCACAAATGTGCTGACATCCAATTACACCGTCCCTAGTACTATGCTGAGTCATAGGGAGCAGTTTCGGGAGCAGCCAGTCTCAGGTGGATCTCGCCCGTCCCACCGCCGCCCTCCCAGCCACCGCTCACGTTCCTAGGGAACAGCTCTGCCTGGACCAGGGAGTGTTCCTGGCACAAAGCGGGCACCGACGACCCTCCTCACCCAGCCCCGGACGGACAAGCTGAGACCATGCTATACCCAAGAGTGCCATTCCCACAGCCCCCAGGTTCTGCATGCCACCTACAACACAGAAGTATCTGCAACTGATAAAAAATATTGGCTTAATTGTTAATAAACTGACTGGAAATCTTAAGCTAAGAGCAAATGGAAAACCAGTATAATTGTTTAAACCTCAGAAAGTAACTAAAACAATAAACATAAAAAATAATCACTTTTTGAGATGCTTGTCCAAATAGCACCTAAAGTCCTATTATGTGCCCGTTGTGGGAAGTACTGATTTATTTATTTGTTTGTTTGTTTGTTTATTTTGGGGGGGGACCCTTGCCAGTGGCCGGGGATTGAACTGGCGCTGAGAGGCTGCAGGCAGCCTCGCAACCCAGTGCTCAACTGCTGTGCCACCAGGGGAGGCCCGGGAACTACTGATTTAATCAGCACCTGGCACAAAATTTTCTCCACCACCTGAAATTCCATCACTAAAATATAGGAGCTCACATGGAAGCACAATGAAAACAGCTACAGAATACCCTGCTGTGATACTGATACACTCAAGTCAAACAGGCAAAATGACACAGTGTATGTACCCGGATGTGCTGTGCATGACTGGTCTTAAAGAACAGCCAAGTCATGAAAAGCAAAGTTCAGGGCCTCCCCTGGTGGCGCAGCGGTTGAGCGCTGGGTTGTGAAGCTGCCCGCAGCCTCTGCAGCGCCGGTTCAATCCCCGGCTGCTCCCCGGCCACCGGAGGAGGGTCCCGCATGGCGCGCAGACCTCTCCTGCCGCCCGCTGCTGCCCTCAGCAGTGTACTTCGGTCCTTCTGGCTGCTCTGCTCTCCCCTCTGGATCTGGTGAATTCTCTCACCCTCCTACACTTCTGACTGTACCCAGTGCTTGTACAAATAAATTAAAAAATAATAATAAATCTTTAAAAAAAAAGTAAAATCTTAAAAAAAAAAAAAAGAAAAGCAAAGTTCAGTCGTGCAAAGTCTTCCTACTGCATTACATTTTACTTCCGTAAGGAAATAACAGTTGTTTTCTAAAATCTTAAACAAGCACAGTTTTCATACTCCATTACATTAAAATTAGCTATTTATTTAGTTGACTCCTACATTAGATTGTAAGCACTTTATGAGCAGGGACTATGCTTGATCATTATTCCCAGAACCAAACAAAATGTAGACAAATCAACCAAGGGAACAGTTTGGAGACGAATAAATATATTGACATTGAAGGATGGTGAAGATGGGCCTTTTAATAAATGGTGCTAAGTCAACTGGATAGTCATAGGGGAGAAATCACACTGTGCATAAAAATCAAGTTCAGATAGATGATATAAATAGGAAAAAGCTTCCAGAAAATAACAGAATAACATCATGACCTTAGATTATGCAAAAAAAAAAAATCATAGAATAGACCAAAAATATCCAAAAAGAAAACGTTGATAAATTGGACTATATTTAAATGGTTTCTGTTTAGCAAAAGAAATTATTCAGAGAAAAATGGGTGAAAATATAACCAACAGACTTTGATTCAGAATGTGAATGTGAATGCCTGCAAATTAGAATAACCAAAAAAAAAGGGCCTCCCTGGCGCACAGGCGGTTGAGCACAGTGCTGTGAAGCTGTCCACAGCCGCTGCAGCACGGGTTCAATCCTGGCTGGCCGGAGAGAATCCCACATCACGGGTCAGACCTCTCCTGTCTCCCCGCTGCTCCCCTCAGCAGTGTAGTTTGTCAGTCTGCCTGTTCTGTTCCCCGCTCTGTCTCCGGTGAATCCTCTCACTGGATCCACGCATCTGGCCTCTACCTAGATTCTTGTATAAAAATAAAATAAATAAATCTTTAAAAAAAAAAAAAAGATAGGAAACAATACAGAATTAGGCAGGAAAAGTGAACAAGACTCTTCCCCAAGAGAAAGTTCAAGTGGCCAATACTGGAACATGAAAAATACTCCACTGCTTGGGCACCAGGACCTCCAAGCTGCAAACCGTCTGTATTGCAAACAGAACAACACGCCCACCAGGAGGACTAAATTAGAAGAAACAAATTTGAAAGCTGACATGGTAGTATACGGAAAGGATGGGACAGTTAGGAGTATGAATGACCACAGGAAAACTTGAGCACGTTTTCTGGGAAGCCGAACCCAGGAAATGCCACCTCCCCTCCAGGCCCAGATCACATCCAAGTGCACACTTGGGTACGAGAAGACACGCATTGGTTACTTTTAATCTCACAAAGTGAATTGGGATGTTAATTGTTTTGTTTTTTACTTGTATGTTTCATGGAACTTTTTGGTGAAGCACCTATGTCTGAAACTGTCTTGATAGGGAGACTTTTGACTACTGATTCAATACCAAAATGCTGCAAGGCAAGTGCTAGAAAAGATATTTACAGGCTGGTATTATTTAGCATGGATGAGAAGTAATTTTTAAAATGCATTGAGAATGTGATCTGTGAGCTGTCAGGGAGCAGCTCACACATCACAACAAAAACTGCACTAAACGTAAATTCAACAACCTAAGGAAGTTGTCTGAAAAGTAGCAGACAGATGCAGAAAGAAATCAAAACTGGAATGATGTGTATGGCAGTGTGAGATGACAATAATCTGAGTCATAAAATAACAAAGTCAAGGAATGAAAGACTTGCCATCCAAAAAAATTGTGTTCCCTGATGCTAACAGAATCAAACTAGGATTAATTTAAACAGAATTAAATCAGGATCATTTTTAGCCAAAAGTTCTAGAACTTCCGGTTATGGAAATTAAAGTAGGGAAACATGGAAATGGAAATTCAACTATAGAAATTGGAAATTCTAATGGAGATATGGAAGACGGAAATTCAACTATGTACTTCTAAATGATCCAGGGCTCAAAAAGTCTATCTCAAGGAAAAGGAGCCAATATTTCAACTCAGTGAACATCACAGTATTAAAATGTGTACTAAGAAATAAGTTTATAGCATGAAATATTTTATCAGAAAAGAGAAGTATCAAGTCGGTTGTGTGAGCATCGACTTTAAAGAACACGAACGGGACAGACATGCAGCAGGAAGACCAAATATCCAGCTAAATAACACCTTTTATACCAAACTCGAACAATAAAATTAAAACACAGCAAAAACAGAGAAAAGGTCTATGAAACCCAAAGCTGGTTCTTTGAAAAAATAAAAACTAAGTCATTTCAAATTATAAAATATTCAATAAAAATAAATAATAAATTGATAAAACATCTAATCAGGTTGCCCAAGAAAAAGGGGAGAAACACAAAGCAGCTGGGATGAAAGCCAGACACAAGGAGGCCAAGGAGCAATTTTGCAAGAAAGCTTTAGAAATTCTACACATTAAATGGATCAACTCCTTGAGAGACACGAACTACTGAAGAAGGAGAAGCAGAAGGTACCCAAGCCAAAACTGCTTCTTTAACATAAATCATTTTCAGCTGAAGGCAGTGGTGCAGCGGCAAACACAAGAGAACACCCTCTACCCTGCCCCTTTACCGCCTAAAGGTAGGATAGAAATTCTTCTTTCACTGGGGACAGACGGAGGGAAAGTCAACCAGTTTTGAGCAAAGAAGGACTTGCAGAAGCAGAAGTCAGCAGGTCAAAGACTTGCTGGAAGGTTCCCTGGCCTCGGCCCTGCCCGCAGACACAGAGCACCAGGAGCAGCCGTCTAGAAGCTCAGAGCCCCTCTGGAGTGACGGGCCCACATCCGGCCGAGCAGGCACTTCATGTCAAAATCACTTCTCTCCAAAGTGCTCGCCTTCCTCACACACAAGCTCCCCCCTCCCAGGGATAAAGAAGTCACCCTGGCTGGAATTAACGTATTCCCCGTGAACATGAATCCTTGGCTTCCAGATGTGAACATGAATCCTTGGCTTCTGGATGCCCTTGTTTCCGGCCTGTGCTGGTCTCAAATGTAACTTCTTTCTCTGAGAAACCCCGATTACAACACTTCATAAACCAAACCCCACCTGGTGGGTGGGAGTTGCGGAAGCAGCTGGGGAGGATGCCTTTGCCACCAGTTTCTTCTCCTAGGTCAGATTCCACCCCCTCCCAGTGATCACCTAATGAGCTCTCTCTCTCCATGGACTCTCCCAGCCAACAAGACCCCCGCCCTGGGACGGCGCTAGAGGAATGGGCACTCTGGCCTGACCCCACCCCTCCCCCCTCCACGTGTCATCCCACAGTTGGCCTAGAGCCTTGGAAGCCTAGAACCGCCTTTTCCTGACATTCCCCACGAAAGCTGCGTGTTCTCTCTCTTGAAGAGGCCATCTCCTCCAGAAGTCTACGCCACCCCTTAGCACTGCTTTTCTCCCATATGTTCTGCCCTGCAGCTGTTTATAAACTGCTTTTCTCTTGCTAATCTCTTTGTTAAACTGTCAGGGAGACAGTTTTGCCTCCTTGCAGACCCAAACTCCAGAAGAAATAGGCAGCGTGAAGGCACCTGTGTCTGCTAGAGACACCGAGATGGGGCAGCCGCGACACAAGAAATTGCCAAATTGTTTTCCAAAGCCAAACGAACGATGTGCCCCGGCCCCCGACCCCGAGGCATTCACCCGAGAGAAAAGGAATCCCAGACTCGCACAAAACCAGTCTGAGGATGCCTGTGGTGAGTACAGTGGAAAAGCACCAAGTGGGGCTCTTTCGCGTTCCCCCAATGACAAGCAATTGACAACCCCATGCACGCTGTCACCACACACAACACAGCCAAGCCGCGAATGCCTCGTGGTGAGGGCCAGCAGCCAGACAGAGCCCCAGACGCTGGCGTTGGGGACGCTTTCGTCTATACACCCTTCTGAGCAGGTGACGCCCGTGAGGGTGCCGGCCAGCAGCAGCCAAGAGGGCTGTGTTCAGTGTGGGGGTGGCCATGTGACTCCACAGTGGTCCGCACCCGGCCTGTCCACCCGACGGGAAAGTGTGCTGTATGCCAATATTCAAGCAAGGCTTAGACACATACTTGCACGCTAAAGCCCGCAGCGTGCAGAGAGGACAAAGCAAATTTTGTTCCTTCCAGGAATGCTACGTTGATTTTAAGCTGGAAAAACAATTAAGATAATCAACATATTAGCGGATTAGGGGGGAAGCAAACGATGGGCGCCGATGCAGACAGCATCTGATAAGATTCAAGACCGAGTGGCTGATTAAAAACACTGAGCAATTAGAAACAGGAGAACATCCTTAACCTAATGCCGGAGATTGGCCACGAGCACAAGACCGTGTTCTGGGGCTGCAGACACGGAAGGGAAAGCTGAGGCTGGAAAGCGGCCCGGACCACCCCGGCCAGCGTTTCACTGCAGGTCTTAATGCAGCAGGAAAGGGGAAGGAAAGGTCCGAGGCCAGCCCCAGTCTTTCCAGCAAACGCACAGGGCAGGGACCCCACAGCTGTGGGCCCAGCGCTCACCAGGGGCCCAAGGAGACAGAGGCAGGCCTGTCAAGGACCCCACCCCCACCCTGGTGCAGCCAGAAAGCTCCACTGCGCCTGGCTAAGTACACACCTTGACCCCGACTTCACGCCCGGTGCCCCACAAGGAGCGGGTCCTATGGGAATGCCGTGGCTCCATCCACCGAGGGGCAGCAGGACCCTCCTCGGCAGCTGACGGGTCCTTGTGACGCGCACGGTGGTACAGATGGGCTGGGCCTTCTCCGACCCTCTGGGGTTTTGGCCAGCTGCTGCTGCCCACAGGTTCCCCGTCCTCAAACCTCTCAGATTAGAGGGGCGTCATGGCCAGAAGTTGTAGCTCATTGCACACCCCCACCGCACCCAACCCCACCCCACGGGCCACACTGCTGGTCACAACCACCCCTCCCCTCTTCAGAGGCAGAACTTCCAGAAGTGAAAGTTGACTTACAGGAGACAGGAGCCTGGCCTGCACCTGCCCTGCCCACTGGGGCGCATCCCCCCAAAACTGGTGCACCGAGGCAGCTGGGAGCAGATCTCAGTGTCACAATATCGCCATGGCCCTTGGAGCCTTGGAAGCCCACGGCACCAAGATCGGATTCCTGGGTGCCTGATGCCCTTAGGGAGACATTGTGGGATCCTGAGGGGCCAGGCCCAGCCTGCCTGCCCCACGGGGACTCTCTGCTCTCAGGTTCTCAGCCCAGCCCACGTGCTCAGCTCTTCCATTTGCTCCGCCAGCACCTGAGTGCCTACCACGTGCCCGCACTTCAGGCAGGTCAGGGGCAGTGGGGGCGGGCGGGCCAGCCCCTGGCCCCGTGGGGCTTACACCCGGGGCCACCAGATTACCACGTAAACAGGTCGCTGAGCTAAGAAAGTAAGAGCTGCACAATGGGGATTTGGAAAAATGAAGAAAAAGCAACATAACGGGGCACAACGGGGCACCTCGAGAAGGAAGACTGGTCACTCTGTGTCGGGAAGCAGGGCTGTCCCTGAGGGGAAGAGTGTGCTGTCCCACACGGCAGTGGGCACTTGGGGGAGAAGTAGTAGCTCTAATGGCAAGTTAAGGGACAGGGTGGTGGATTCAGATAGAGATGGGGGTGTCCATGCCAGCCTCAGACACCCAGTTTGGATTGACGTCAGGTGAGTTTTCTCCTGGACTATTTCCTGGTTTATATCAAGTGTCACTAACAAGCCAGGCCCAGTGGTAGATGCTGTTCACACACCAACCTCTCCAGGCTCCCTCTTCCCAGGGGCTAGGTCCCCACCCCCTTAGCCAGGGGAGGTGGCAGAGGGTGACCAGGGCTTGCCCCCCGCCACTGTCCCCCCAGCCTGACTGTGCTTGGGCGTTTCCACAGTTTTGTAAGTTAATTGATTTGTATCTAAAAGTAACTCTAAGCAAACAGATGCCACTTGGCACTAGTGGGGCAGTGACTCAGAGAAAGTGCTGGAAGCAGCAGCTGCGGGGAAGCAGCCTGCCTCTGCCCGCTAAGTCCTCTGTACAAACTCGCCCCCTGAGAACCCAGCAGTACAGGGGGTGCCAGGCTCCCCGACAGCTGCTCACCAGCGTGCCCTCCCGCAACAGGCCTCTGACGAGCTCAGGTTCAGATGTCGGGGGTGGGGGGCCGAGGGACGGTCTAAATGTGGGGGTGTGTGGGGACAGGATGGAGGAGCATCCACCTGGAGATCACCTGTGCGGTGTGATTCAAAACAGCCGCCAGACAAAAGTTTTGTGTTCCCACAGTGCGGCAGCCCCAATTCATGCATTTTGCAGTTTCTTAGAAATTGTGACAGGTCGACCGTGTCTCTCACCTGGACAGAGGCCGAGAGCGAGCTCTCGGCGTCAGAGACACGCTCACCGGCAGCCCCACCTCCCAGCCTGACACCTCCCCAGCACCCAGGCTGTGCGACAGACAGAGGCGCTGACTTAAGGCTCGGCTATTAGTAAGAAGTTGGTAGCGTTTTCTTTCCCTGAATTTGTAAGAGCTCAAAAGCCTAAATAAAGACGGGTCTGCAGGACAAGCAAGAACGTAAGTGAAGTACAAAAGTACAACGCCCAAGCTGAAAGAAGGTGGTGGAAGCTGCTTTTTAGGCTCCTCTTGTCACTGGGGCTAGCTTGCTGCGCAGCTGTTAGTCCTTAAATAGGGCTCAGCAAACAGGCCTTATCACCGAGCAAACACTGGGGGTGAGGAGCGGCTACTCGGAGCCCGGGTCCTGTTGACCTTGGTGGGGAGGGTCTGGAGCAGCTGCGGTGCCCAGCGGTGGGTGGGGCCCTCCCATCCCTGCCTTTGTAGATGACAAGTGAGTCCAACAGTCACTTCCCGAAGGATCAGGACGTAGTTGCCAGGCAACCATGAGAGTTTCTACTCAATGATTGCAATTAGGGTGCTTTTGTCCAAAATAAAGGGAAGAATTTATTTTCGTGAATTCCATAGGTGGGTGAAGTGGGTTGCACATCACCTCTCCTACCCACTACCTAGAACGACGCCTCTGGAAACACTCCCAGCCAGCACCCCAAGGAGAAGCCCCTCTTTCTAAGGTAGCAGGAGGAACACAAACACAAGCACTTTCGAATACAAGAGGAGTAAGGACCTAGTCCCGAGGCTAAAGGAGACCTAAGCATTTGGGGCAGGGGAGAGACATTTACTAGCACTTAGGTCAAAACAATTCCATTGTTCACTGGCAGACGGCAGGCAGCTTGGAAGCACGCTGCGGGGCCTCGGGATGGAGGTGCGCTGGAGGCAGCTGCTGCGGTGTGGACCAGCAGGGGCCCACGGAGTGGGTAACCAGGCACCAGAACCAACAGGGTCTCCGACGGGGCCACCCCACACCCAGGCGTTTTCCGCGCACACCCGCAAAACCCCAGAGGTGCAAGTCATTAAATCAACTTTGTTTACAGTCGTTTGTAAAAATTGCTGTCCTGGTTCCCACCACTGCAGCAACCAATTCCCAGAAATGCAAGGGCTGAAAATAACACAAGTGTATTATCTTACCGTTGTGGAGTCAGAAGTGGGTCCCACCCAGGTTCGTTCCTTCTGGGGGCTTCAGGGGTGAGCTGTCTTGGAGCCTCGTCCAGCTTCTAGAAGCTTCGGGCAGACTTGGTTCCCGGCCCAGGATCGCTCCCACCTCCACCCTCAGCTCTGAGCCGACTGGACTGGACACGTCTGCCCCTCTTACATGGACACGTGGGGCTGAGCTCATGGGACCCACCTGGGCCTACAGGCCACAGCCCTATTGCATGACCCTTAACGTTTCACACCTGCAGAGCCCCTTGTGCGGTGGGAGGTAACCTATTCACAGATTCTGGGGATTCTGACATCTTTTATTCACTCCCTCACAAAGAGCAACAACAGTCCGGACGCAAACTCTGGTCCCCATCAGCAGTGGCTCGTTAAGCCAGCGGCCGGCACGCCAGACGCTAGGATGTTGTTGTTTTGCAAAGAGCAAGCTCATCGGCCGCTGGGCAGAAAGCTCCCCCAAACGGAAGGCGAGTGAAAAATGCGAAGTAGATGGAGAAAGGGCAGCCTGGACTTGGCCTGGCTCTGCCGTCCATGCCCCCGCAGGGCATCTCAGGAGCAGCAGCAGGGGCCCCACAAGAACAAGGGGCGCTTCTTGATGTGTGCTTCTGGCTTTTGACTTCTGAAGCTTGTAACTGTACTATTCATATCACAAAAAGTAAAGGGATGACGTCAGAGAGAGAGAAGACACTCCCACGGGCGCACAGGCGGGAGAGCAGGATCGTCACAAAGGCCTGATTCACGGGGAGGCCGCCAGCGCCTGACTCAGCCCCCAGCAAACTGCCCAGACAGCAGCCGTCCTTCATCTCCCGGCGTCTCAGGGTCAGGAATCCCTGTGACGCGGCCGGTGGATCTGGCCAGCGCCTCTCTGAGGGCTCGCAGAGTTATCGGCTGTTGCTAACCGGGATGTTGGCGGCCAAGGAGCCATGGTCTCAAGACTCAGCTGGCCCGGAAGACCTGCTGTAGGCCTGGTCCCTGAGCCAACAGCTGGGTGCATGCTCAGAGCACCCCATGAGCTACGGGCGAGGGTGGGGGATGGGGGGGGTGGCAGGCGTGCGTGTGTGAGCCGTGGCTGTTAGAAGTGATCCCGAAAAAGAGCGAGAAACAGATCCTGAAGACAGTCCAGGGCAGAAGCCCTAGTTTTGATAAGTGAATCTTGCAGCACCTCTGCCCTACACCCTGGGCCAGACAGCCCAGCCTTGGCACGACAAACAAGGGTGCCAGGGTGGAATCCCAGGAGGGAGGAACACCACCGGGGCCTCCTGGAGGCCAGGACCGCAGAGAATGGCGAGCAGCGGCGTCAGGGCCCCGCAAGCCGGCCTGGGCGAGGAAGAACATGGCGCGTGACTACGGTGGGTATGGACAGCAGGAAGAGACGGGGTCGGCTGCGGTGAAACGTGTTTGGAGGAAGCATGAAAATGACAATATGGAGAATAAGGCTTGACCCATGTGATTCACAGATTCGGTCTTCTCGCCCTGCTCGAGGGCTCGCCCTTACCCTGAAGCTGAAGACTTTCCGTCCCCACTGGAAGATTCTTTCATGGTGTTAGTTCTCTCCTCCTAAAGAATAGATGTTCCTGTTTTCCTCTAAGAAATGGGAAAGTGAAAATACTAATTAATAAATTCGGGTTTAGGGCCTCCCTGGTGGCGCAGGCGGTTGAGCGCAGCACTTTGAAGCTGTCCGCAGCCTCTGCAGCGCCGGTTCAATCCCTGCTGGCCGCAGAGCAACCCACATGGCGCAGCAGACCACTCCTGTCTCGCCCGCTGCTCCCCTCAGCAGTGTATTTCGTCAGTCTGTTTGTTCTGCTCCCCACTCTGTCTCTGGTGAATCCTCTCACCCTCCCGCACATCTGGCTTGTAGCCCGGTTCTTGTATAAATAAATCTTTAAAAAATAAATAAATTTGGGTTTAGAGATTATCTTTGAAATATGAATAATTGAACTGGGAAAGCATTCAATTGAAAATTTGAAATTAAATGCTTAAACTAAAATTAGGCAACTGAAATATGACTATGAGCGCATGTGATGCTGGTCAGCAAGACCTGGCACGCCATGCTGTTTCAGCCACACTCACCTTTGCCACCTCAGGCAAGGCAGTCAGGTGAGTGCTAAATGGACATCCCAGCTTCTCTGGAGGATCTCAGAAGTGACTCAACGAGAAGACATGCCTGTTCCTCTTGGGCCATGTTGGGGGAGATGGATCACGAGGACCCCAGCCCCCTCCACCCCGCCACAGCAACAGGTGGAAGGGCTGGTGGGCACAACATGGAGCCACGGGCCACAAGGACTGCCTCGGCTCTGTGGCCACTTGTTTGACATCCCCTGGCCCCCAGGCCCTCGAGGCCTCCCCTGGGCTGTCGGAGGCACGCTCCCTCCACGCTCCGGTCGAGGAGCAGCATCCAACACAGCTGGTTCGATAAGCTCCTTCCTGGGGACTTAGAATTAACAAGAGCAGCCTGTCCTTGGGGAGTGGAAACCAATGACAAGTTGGGAACTGGATGTGTCCTTAGCCTAAAATGCAGAGTCGCAAGAAAGCCAGCCACAGGGACAGAACAGAATGACGCCAGGGAGGGGGGTACTCCCCACACCAGCTGATCAGCAAAATATGACAAGATAGGAGATGAGTTTCCTGGAGAGTGTCTGTTCCATGAGTCATCTCCGGGCCTGTTTCAGAAATGTGTGTGCCTGAGTGTGCCCCGAAATAACATGTATAAGTGCTTATAGAGAATATGTCAGTACATACATAATAAAGATAAATCGCATATAAATATATACTATTTTACATCCCTGGCATAGAAAGTACTTTATATAGTTGCTTTCTATGCCACGTTCATAAAATAGTTACAGAAGTTTCTTTTACTCTTCAAGGGTTTAGTATAAAAATATTGCCTTATAAATAAAACTTATTAACTCTTAAAAAATTTTCAGCTGAAGTTTCAAGTTTTCCTTCTTAACTCAGATGTATGCCATTTGATCAGAAACTGGAAAAGATGAATATTACATATAAACTTAATTCGCATTTGTTCCCTTACCAACTGCATACTGAATAAAAGATGCTGTCAGATTAATAAATTTTTGCACATGCTTTCAGATGTTTAAAAAATAACCAGCATGAGTTACTGAAAGCCCTGGTTCATTCTTTGGGGGGGGGGGAGCAGCGGGTGGCAGGAGAGGTCTGCGCGCCATGTGGGACCCTCCTCCGGTGGCCCGGGGAGCAGCCGGGGATCGAACCGGCGCCGCAGAGGCTGCGGGCAGCTTCGCAACCCCGCGCTCAACCGCTGTGCCACTGGGGAGGCCCCTCTGGTTCATTCTTTGGAATTAATCCTCCTTAGAGCTCTCTTAACATGTTCGTTACTGATTTCCACGTCCAGCAGGTAGCAAACTAATGTATCCCCAAAGAACGAAAAGGAAACTGGATCTCACGCGCAGCTGCTGGACAGCATCCGAGAACAACAAACCTGGGCAAGACTTGAGGGTGGAAGGTCCCAGAGAGAAGAAAAGGTGGGGAAGTTGGCCTACACCCCCTCCGTGGGCTCCTGGGCACTTGGTGAGTGTAGGGTCAGGAATGACACGGGGCAGGTTTTCTACTATCCAGCAGACGGGGTAAAGGAGGAGTCAGGGTCCTCAGTGGTTTTTGCAGGTCTTTTATTGGGGTTCACCAGGCATATGGCAGGCAGGGGTGCTGGGGGGCCGGGAGGCTGGCAGGCCTCCCAGGCCCCAGCAGGTCTTCACTCCAGGCTCTCCGGCCTTCTTTCAGCTTCTGCTTCTCTTGCTTCTTTCTCGGCTTCTCTTTAGGCTTCTGTTTGTTCTTGGCTGCTGCTGGTGTCCCCGTGACGCCGCCCTTAAAAGCCCCGTCTCAGCCCGGGTGGATCCCATCTATCTATGCCCACACCCTGCTCCGGGTGCCCACCATCAGGCATGCGTTCAGGACCGCAAAGATCCATCATCTGTCCTGATGGTGGGAGGGCAGAAAAGCCTGACATTTTTTCTCTCCCCTACGGTGAGCCAGCCAGGGGGCGCGAGGAAGACAGAGGCGGCATCGCAGAGCAGACACCGGCGCCTGAGCTGGGAGAGAGAATCGCCGAGGACTGCTAAACCCCCACGACTGAAGGGACCACGACCCAGAAGAAAAACAGAAGCAAGCTCACCATCCCCCTTGCGGGGTTGCGGGGTAGAGATAGGCGGAGATTGGGGGCCTCCTCTCTTCAAGGTCCCAGTTTCCTGTGCCTGAGACACGCCCGGCGCGGCCGTGCTGCATCCTGGCGCGGTTCTGTTTTCTCAGTTTTGGAGAAAGCTCCGCACTGTTTTCCAAGTGGCTCCGTAATTCACATTCCCATCAGCACCACCCAGGGGCTTTCTCCCATCCTTGCAAGACTTGTTCTCACGGGAAGAGCTTTTCTAGCAAGGTGTGAGGCATCACCTCGTTATGGTTTCCACCTGCATTTCCCTGAGGGCTCGAGGTCTGGAACATCTCAGAACCCGCGGGCCATTTGTATATCTTCTTTGGAAAAAACACGTCAATTCCACTCAGATCATCCGCCTGTTTTTAAAACTGGGCTGTGTGTTTGCTTGCTTGGCTGTGCAGTTGCAGGAGTCCCTTATCCACTTGGAGGATCGCTTCCTCGTAGATGTATGGTTTGTAGATATTTTCACCCACTCATGGGCTGCCTGTTCTTTAGTTAACTGCTTCTTCTGCGTACAGGAGCTTTTTGTTTTGATGTAGTTCCTCTCATCTATTTTGGCCATTGTCACTCATGCTTCTGATTTCATATCCAAGAAATCACCATAAGGTCAACGTCAAGGAGCTTTTCCCCTGTGTTTTCTTTTAGGAAGCCTTAGGTGTAAGTACTTAATCCATTTCCAGTTAACTTTTAATGGGAGAGTCGAACATATAAATAAATATCGATTGTATGTGTTAGAAAAATAAAATGTGGGGGCCTCCCTGGTGGCCTACGGGTTAAGTCTCAGCACTATCCTGCAACCAGCTGAGTTCCATCCCGGCCAGGGAGCTACCCACGTGGCGCAGCAGACCTCTCCTGTCTCCCCGCTGCTCCCCTCAGCAGTGTACTTTGGTCCTTCTGCCTGCTCTGCTCCCCGCTCTGGCTCTGGTGAATCCTCTCACCCCCCCCCGCACCTCTGGCCTGCACCTCAGTTCTTCTATGCAAAAATAAATAAAATTTTTTAAAAAGATAAACACAAAATAAAATGTGGACATAGTACTCAAGATGGAGAAATGAACTCTTGTTTGGGTTGGACGTGGGTAATTAGGCAAAGCTCCTAAGAGGGTTTTGAAGGACAGACGAGTGGGTGGGCAGCGAGCACGTTCCAGGCAGCGACAAGGAGGCAGGCGCGTACGAGAACGACAGGACCCGGCCGAGAAGACCAGGCCAGGGAAGTCCCTGCCAGCCTGGAGCGGATGGGGTCTGAGGGAGAGGACCGTCTCCCCCTCCTTCTGCCTTGCAGGAGAGACAGGACCCGGGAGGAGGCAGGAGGGTCCCGAGGGTGGCTGTGTCCAGTGCTGCCCCTGCCTCGGCACCCAGCCCCGTGAGCGGTGAATCCGCAGAAGAGTGGGGTGAGCTGTTTACTGGCTAATGGGCTTGCAACACTCTCCGCACGCACGTCGTGACTCACCCGGCCTCTCTCGCGGTGCTGTGGGAATGGCCGCCCCGCCTTGAACTTGGTTGGCTGGTCCAGGTCCTGGGCAGGTCCCCCGGTAGACAGGTCCTACCAGAGCTTCCTTTTCCCATCAGGACAAGGTAAAAATCCAAGGTCTGGGGGGTCAGTCTTGGTCTGGGGGTGATGCTGGGGTGAACCTGAGCTTTTGGAGAGAGCCATGTGCCGCCACCGAGTCGCCTGGGCCCTCGCTGTGACTGGCTGAGCATCCGAGGTCAGGACTGCGAGGATTAGTACGTTGGTGGATATTTGACTGTAGCTGCTTTGAAAGGTGTTGCTTTGAAATTGTTGTTTTTTAAGTTTTAATCTGGATTTATATCAGCATTTATTTCTTAATGATAATAGTTGAACGCTAACCTAATTGATAACATTCGTATTCTTTAGAGACGAGGACTTAAGAAAAAATTGTCACACAGACTTTTAAGAACATTCGTGGGCTTCCTGGTGTGACCCCTCAGTGTTCTCCAGTCTCTCAGATAATTCAGGCCAGTTCTCCATGGTAATGCAGAGGTTTTGTTGGGGTTATGACCTGGCAGTCCTTGGCAGTCCAAAGTCAGATTGCTTAATTCCTTAATTTTACTGGATAGAATGAGATTCTTAAATCACCTCATTTAGGCTGGTGAAGAAAAAGGAATGCCATATTTGTAAGCAACTTGACATTTAAAGGCACCTGCTTTAAATGAACTTGACGCATTCCCCACAGGGGGCACTTCAAATGTCACTGCTGCACAGCCCCCGCTGCAGCGGAAGGCGGCTTGCTTCTCGGAGCACCACGCAAGACTTGTGGTAAACTTAGAGGAGACAGGCAGCTGTTCTCAGAGCCTCCACGCAACAGGCGCTCCCTGGGGCTCCCTGGACTCTGGGGCCGGATGGGCAGACGGGCACACAGGGCCCTCTTCCACCTCCCTACAGTCCTGAGCAGGAAACCACTTCTTTACATTCCCGAAAGGCATGACAAATTGCGATCACTGCTGGGAAGACAAACGCAGACAGGAGTGACTGACTCATCGGAGGGGCCCTGCCTACCTGAGGGGTCTGGGAAGGACTCAGAGGGGGACTCGGGTCAGGGCAGCCCCACGGGAGCAAGAGGGAAGTCTCCCTGGTGGAGGGAAAAGCTCGCGACTCACCCTCGTGGGACCTGATACTTTTACGGGAGAGAAAGAAACCCAAACGCCTGAAGTCCAGTCCGTGCCACTGCCATGAGGGTGCAGGGGCCCCTGGGTGCTGAGAACCTGAGGGCTTAAGGCAACACGATGGCGATTGTGTTTTGAAAAGCTGCCTCTGGCTTCTGAGTGAGCGTGGGTGGGTGGGGAGCGGAGTGGAGGGAAGCAGAAGTCAGCAGCTTCTCCCCGCAGCCCGGTCTGGCTGGCCTGCCGGGCACAGGGGCGGGCGAGGGAGGCACCGCGCTGGGGCCACCTGAAGGTGGCACAGACAGACCGGCTGCTTCTGGGTGGAGTGGGAGGGAGGGAGGTGAGTAAAGCGGTGGAGGCTGACGCTCAGATTTCCGGCTGGAGTGATTGGGAAGATGGTGAAATCCTGTTCAAAGATGGGAAAGGCCAGTGGAAGAGCAGGTTCAGAGAGAGAGAAGCCGTCACGCCTGAGCTTTACGGCTCAGTCTTCCTTAGTCACCGCAGGAGCTCACGTCTCCATTTAGCGTGGCTTCCGAACAGTGGACGTGTAAACTGCGGCCTGATCCTAACTGGGCCTAGATTTTTTTTTTTTTTTTTATTTAGGGGGACTTTAGGGAGCAGGCAGCAACACGTTAGCGCTGGGGACTTCTCTTGATGGGGCACAACAAAGCAGTTTTTACGCAGATTATATGTTCGCTTGGGGCGATTTGGGGGCAAAGGAAGATGATGGAAAACGACGAAAGATCCCCCCAAAAGTCACCCTTCTGCACTGTCATTCACTAAGAAATTCGGGAAGAGAGAATACTGTCAAACTTAAATAGTTTCAAAAGAAAGAGGAGTCTGGCGTACAGCTTCCATGTTAGCGCAGACATGGGTTGTTTTTCCAACAGTGTCGCTAGTTTAGGAAGAAAATAATTAAAGATGTAAATGTGTAAGCCAAGAGCCCACGCCGCTCTGAACAGCCTGAGGTTTGAGAATGTGTGTAATTTGCCCTCTCCCCGAGGAGTCGTTTCTTGGATCGTTGACTTGTTATTATTCTGTAACACCGTGGTGGCCCTTATCATCCTCTGCCTATTGCCAGAGCCTGATCCAGCTGTGGGGCTTGAAGAGTTTATGGTTATTGGATTTTAATGACTCCGTTAATAAAGGTCACTCCTAAAAGTAATAGAAACCTAAGTGTGTGGAAACAGAATGGATGGAGACAGACTCGGGGGTATTTCTAGTAGCTTTTTGGTGTTATCCTTAGATATATGTCTCATCCCAAAAGCAATTAAGAAGCAGCCTTTCTTTTAACCAATGGACTGATGCTCTATAGTCAACCATACTTGTGAAATGTTATTTGAAATCCCTCAGTAACAAAAGGCGCCATGTAAACGTCAGGCTTACTAATTTATGTTCGATAATATTGGTACACTATAATAGAATGCCCAGATAATGTGGATAACAATATAATTGTGATTATGTATAATGGGAATACCTGTTAATGTCCTCTCCGTAGCGCTCAATATTTTTGAGAGAATGGAGTAACTCGGGTCTCAGGTGAAATCTGACTGGGACATGAATTTCTAAGTTAAAGGGGACCTTGAAGATCAAGTTTGTCATTTGGGGTATTAACTAACAGTGAGTGATGTAAGAAGTATTTTTCCAGAATGGAGTTTACTGGGTTGTGAAAGAGTCCCTAAAGTAAATAGCAATTTTTTGAATTATCTAAAATTAAATTGAAAAAAACATTTAGGAATACGTGGGAAGGACTAAATTTAGTCATTCCCCAGCCACAGACGACTCAACAAATATTTTTGACCTCAAAATCCAATGAAATGAGATATAAATCTATCATTCATATACATAATAATTTCTTACATAGCCTTACAAAGACGAAACGATCAGACACCAGTGACTTTTTCATCCAATCTCTTTTTCTGCTCCCCGCCACTCCCTAAGTCTTGTCAGCTACTCCTCCGCCAATCTCCCCGGTAAGTTCTGAGCCTCAGGGCCCAGGTGCAAGGGACTCCTCTGCCTGGAATTCCTTTCCCTCTTTCTTCGCTGTGTCACGCTGCAGACCTAGCACTATTTCCCCCAGCTCCTCTCTCTCAATCTGATACCAGGAAAGCTTCTGTAGTTCTTGGCAAGTGTTTGCTCAGTTTCCTGGGGTGGCCAGAACTGACGCTGTCTTTTCCCATGTTGAACCCCCAACCCCTAGAACAGGTCCCAACAGCACAGATAACACGAGTGGATGAGTGATAAAGCCAGTAAGCATTAAAAAGTTTGAAATGTGGAGTTTACATTTAAGTAATACCATAAGTACAGCTTATGTTTATTTAGAAATAAAGTTGCTGTTTTAAAAAAGCTGGAGCTCATTTCCATCCGTGTCTTCTCAAAAGAGAGCGCAGGACAGAGCCTGGCATCGGCTTAACTTGAGACACAAGTGTCGCGTCCTTGGGCACCACGCTCTCTCGCTGGGTGACTAGCAAAACAGGGCATTGAATCCTGTCCACTCGAGCCGCTGTTTGCTGACCACCGGTCAGCTTTCCCGGCAACTGAATTTTTTTTTTAAACGTAAAGTTCCATGAAATCTTCTCATTTGTAACAAGTGAACGTTTAAAATGCCGGCGTTTCCCCCGGGAAGGGACCGGGCGTGGAGGGTGCAAGGGACGCGGGCTCTGTCCTGAGAGTCCGGCGGGTCCTCCTGGAGGGTGACCTTGCGCCCCCGCGAGAGCACTTTCCTACTCTACAGAGCGCGAAACGCCAGCTCGGGAGAGGAGGCCCCGCACCGTCTTTTGGGGGCTTGGGGAAAGAGAGCAGAGTTAGGGCTCCTGTTAGATCCGGTCACTCCAGACGACAGACCCTTGGCCAAAGCGGAGACGCGCCCCGCAGGCCTGGCCGCTGCTGGGCGGGGAGCCCCGGGTCGCCCCGCGGCCACGCCCGATCGCTCCTCTCCCCGCGCGGCGGGGGCTGCGGGGCGGGGCCCCAGCGGATGGACGCCGGCCCCGCTCTCCGCCCGCCCGCCGGGCAGGACGACCTTGGGGTGCCGGACACCCAGCGCCACGAGACGACGGCGGCCGGCGCGGTGACTCCGGAGACGCGGGGTCCCCGGGGGTGGTTTCGGGAAGACTCGGGGCGCTGCCCGCCCCCGCCCCCCCCCGGCGACGCCCCAGGGGGCTCCACCCTCCCCCTCGCCCCGGGGCGGCGTCGCCGGCCTTACTCTGGGGCTCCATGGTCCGCGCTCCGGGCCGCTCGGCCGAGCCCCGGCCGCCGCCGCCCTCCAACGCCCGGCTCCGGCGGCGTCGCGCGGGTCGCCCTGGCAACCGGGCGGGCGGGGCCGGACGGCGGGCGGGAGGGACCAAACCTCGGCGCGCGGGCGCACGAGGAGGCCGCGCGCGGGCTGGAGCGGGGGCGGCGGCGGGGGACGCGCCCCGAGGCCTGGCCGGCGACGCGCCTCCGCCCCTCGCGCCGGGAGCCCGTGGAGCGCGGCCGGCGAGCGGGCCTGGCGGCGGGGCCGGGCGGGCCTCCCCGATCGCGGAGCCGCCGTGCAGGTACAGGCCGGGCCGGCGGGCGGGCGGCGGGGGCACCTGTGGCGGCCCCGGCCGGGACCTCCGCCCGCGGCCCCGCCGTTGGCGCCGCGCGCCCCGATCCCCGAGCCCGCGCGCCCCGAGTCCCGCGCGCCCCGATCCCCGAGCCCGCGCGCCCCGAGCCCCGCGCGCCCCGAGCCCGCGCGCCCCGAGCCCCGCGCGCCCCGACCCCGCAGCCCCGCGCCCCGATCCCGCGCCGGCCCGGCGGGGAGGGCGCCCCTGGGAGCCCCGCGCAGCCCGCGCCCCGCCCGAGCCGCCCGCGGCGCCCCCGCCCTCGGCTCCGCCGGGGAGGCGGCGTCGGCCTCGCGCCCAGCCCGGGGCCCCGCGCCCCCGCCCCGCGGCCGCGGGGTTTGCTGGACGCGGACGCCGGCGGCGCTCTCGGAGCCCGGGCGGCCGGGACCCGGGAGGCGGCGGCGGCGGAGACGGGGGACCCGCGCGCCGGGAGGGGAGCCGGGGCCGGAGCCGGGAAGGAGTCGCGGGGTCGGGGGGGAGCTCGGGAGGCGCGCCCAGAGGAGCCCTTCGGGGCCATGCGGATGATGACTCATCCCGGGCGCCCCAGGTCACGGGGGCAAGGGCCGGCCTCCCGGGAGATCGCCCCGAGGTCAGGGGACCCCGGAGGCTGGAGACGCGCCCCGCCCCGCCGGCCCCTTTCCAGCCGTCGCAGCAGGAAGGCCCGGGTGGGGCAGGGACACACCTTTGCTACGTTCAGAAGCCCTGACTCGCAGCTGCAGGACTCCGGTAATAAATCCAGGGTGGAGGAGGCGCCGGGCCCGAACCCCCAGCTCCTGGGGCCTGGGGGGCCGCGGGGCCGCTGCAGCGGGCGCCCCGGGCGCCAGGGACAGAGCCAGGCGCTGGTAACAAGGAGACAGGGCTGCGTCCCCCGGGGAAGGACTGGGCCTTCTGTTCTCAAGAAAGCAAGCCGCGGCCTTGCAGAGCTGGCTCGAGGGTAACCAAGTGAAGTCTTTGGCAGCGCCCCGGATTTGCGGGTTGGGGGAGTGGCGGGAGGTGCTGGCCAGGGAATGAGGCGCCGTCAGGGTGAGGCTGACACACCCTCAGGGTGAGGCTGCCGCTGAGGACGTCTTGGGTCTTTTAGGTGATGGTGACTTTGGCCACTATGAAAAAGAGCCTTTGGTTTTCGGGGGGCAGGGCACCCATGGGAGAAGTGGCAGGTTGCAGGTGGAAGTGGAGGGAGAGAAAGCTCGGAACTATCGAGGCCTCCCGCCCGCACTGGCGTGAGGGGTCTGTAAATGTGGGTTGAATGAAGGAGAAAGGTGTTAGAGCAGGGGCTTAGGAAAGGGGCTTTGCTTCCTTGGAGGGCCGCCCTGAGGTCAGAAGCCGCTGGGTGCTGGGGCTGGGGCTGGGAGTGGTAAAAGCGATCGAATTCCCTTTTGGGGATTTTCTACCTTTGTTTTTTGATTTATGTTCACTAGCGTGTTCAGAACGCTATTGGTAGTCACGTGAAAACAAATACCTGATGTTTTCTGAACCCATCACTGGAAAGAAAGTCGCCTTCTTGCTCACGTGGCTGACGCTGTAGCTACATGCGGTGGCTGCACAGGAACAGGGTAGCAAAAGGGTCGCCTTGGCCTCTCCTCCACGTCAGAGTTCTAAGCAAAAATAACAATATCAGAAAGTTGACATTTCTAATGCAAGTGGGGTGATTTAGAAATAAATGAAAGTGTTCTCTTTTCTCGCCTTATCATCACAAGCCGGAGAACATGTTCCTCTTTCTCTGGGGGTTTGTTTTACCACCCTCTGAAGTCCACAAGGAGCTCATGGAAGACAACTAGATCTCCGTTGTGCTGTTTCCTCCAGGCCGGCACGGGCTGCCCTTAGGTTGTGGGGCTGAGGATTGCCCGGCCCTGTGATCAAGCTGCGGGGCGCTGGGCCCGTCCCGTGGCCTGTCTGGAGGGTCTCCCAGAGCTAGGCGATGCCCAGTAAGTGAACTTCACTCCCTGTTGGGGGCGTTGCGCCCCTGGCACTTGGCCCTCTGTTGTCTTCTAAGAATTTTCTCCCATTTTGTGTATCAAGTGCCCTCCATTGGATTGAACGTTTTTAGGAGCTGAGTCGTGACTTTGGCTTCCTCCTTTCAGCGCATAGTAGGTCTCAGCATGTCCCTGACAGCTGAAGTAGGACAATAAAAAGAGGAAAGCTTTGGTCCTGGATGGCTGCATTCCTTCCTTGCCACCGGCCACCGGGCAAGTCAGGAGCTGCTCCTTCCTCCTGGGCCCTCAGGGATAGTAAAGCCCCTTCGCTGTCGCCTGGTCCAGGAAGTGTGATCAGAGACAGGGAAGAAAACATCTGGTGAGCACTAGAGAACTTCAGGGTAAAGGCTTGGTCAGGACCGCACACACAGAGGACACCGCCAGCACCTCGTGGGTGAGGGTCTTCCTGGCCTCAGGGGTCGCTGTGCATACCAAGGAGTAAGGAGCGACCGGAGGGCTGTGTGCAAGGCCGGAGGCTCCCAGGCGACGGGCAGCGTGGGCAGCGGCAGAGACTCATAGCGGCCGGAGCAGAGAGTACTAACTTGTTGGAAGAGCGTGGGAGGGGGCAGGCCCAGCAGCCAAGTCAGAAAGAACTGGAGGGCTGTGGGCTTTATCCCCAGGGTAACGGTAAGGAGAGATTTAGGTCAGTGACATCATCAATTTTGCATCTGAAAAGGGTCAAGGGAAGCCTGTGAATGAAGGCTGGGGAGCCCATGTCCAGGCAGAGACAACGGAATTGGAGATTCTGTGGCAATTCGGGGAGGGATAACGTGGCCACTGAGGCCAGGGCTGCGGGGAGAGGGGAGGGGCCGCTGGAGCGGCAGAACCGAGAAGGCCAGGTGTGGGGGTGAGGAGAGGGAGAAGGCAGGGATGAGCCCCAGTTGATGGGCGGTCACTCCGCGTGCTGTTGAATTCTGGGACACAGAGGACAAAGTTTTTTCTTTCTCTAAAGGAGCGTGAGAAATGGGCTGGCGCCGAGCGTAGTTGTGAGCATTAGCGTCTGCGGTCCTGTCTTCTGGGGGGTCTGAGCTCAAGAAAGGGGCCTGCGGTGCAGGCCGAGACTGGACCCGGCCTCCAGTGGCTGAAGTTAGAACGTGACGATTTTCCTCCAGGGAGACCATGTGGAAGGAGAAGAGGGTCCAGGTCAAAACCCTGCGGCCCGGATATTCTCCCCTGGGGTGGGGGCGCGCCTGGCGGGACCGGGAGCCTGAGGAGCCGGGAGGATGCAGTGAACTGAGTCCCCCCGGAGCCCAGGAGCCTCAGGGTTGTTTCCCGCCTCAGCCACAGACGCACAATATTTATTGTTTTATGAACGTTAGTGCTGTTCCTCGTGCTCTTTTTTGTTAACAAAAAGGAAAGTTTCCTGATCTTGCGGGTTTTGCAGTTTCCCATGGGAACAGCCGCTCCAGTGAAAGGGGACCTTGGGCGGCTGCGGGGCCGCGGGAGCAGGCGCTGCTGTGGGAGGTGACCGCAGCAGGCCCCGCGCGCTCACGCCGATGTCCGCACTGGCATGTGCCGGCACAGACCACGGAACGGCTTTGAAGGGCTCTGAGCAGGCCAGTCGGGGGGCGGGGGTGTTGAAATTTAACAACCCCTGACTTAGAAACTCCTTGTGGCCAGGGCTGTGTCATTACCCAAAAGCAGTGGGTGAGTGGGGAGTCTCTCCTCTGTCAACTCATTTTTTTGTAGTCATCCCTAGAAGGTAGGATTCTTTTAAAAACAAACAAACAAACAAACAAACAAAAACCAGAAAAAAACCCTGCAGGATTGGTTACTTAAGCTGTATTTGGAACCAGCCAATACTGAATTAAAAATGAATCATTCTGAGTGTTTTTTGAAAGCCAATTAGCTTGATTGGCTACTTAAAATCAAAGCAAAGTCAACTTCTTAGGGATCTAAAATCAGGAAATTCTGAAGTTTTGTCTTCTCTTGTACCACATTTAAAGTAGATGCTGGAAACCAAATAGGATGTGTTTGGGGAGCACCGATGAAAACAAAGGCAAACAAAGACGGACCCTCCGAGCGGCGCCGGGGAGGACCAGTTGGAGCAAAACGTGCCAGCGGGTAGAGTCTGCGTGCTAAACGTGGCTGTAATCCATACGAGCAGTTAGCACCATCCATACGAGCAGTTAGCACCACGTCTTTCGAAAATTTTCAATGTCTTGCTTCCATTAAGTAAGACATGCTCAGTCTCCTGGTATTCAGACCCCCGCCTGGCATCTCAAAGTGGCGGGAGCCTCTTGGGCCCGCAGGGCAGCGCCTGAGGCCTGTTCTGGGATGCAGGGAGGTTGAGGTGCCCGCCTGCCCGCGCGACCTCCAGGTGAGGCTGGAGGCGGCCTGCCTCACGCAGGTACCGGCTCTGCCCCAGCTGGGCCGCTGCAGGCTGCAGCAATGAGCAGAAACCCCGAAGGCTTAATTTCCTCATTTGAAAAATTGAAATAATAAAGTAAACTCTCAAGGGGTTCTTAAGAGTTTAAATGAAATAATCCGTGTATGAAGTACTTAAGTACTTACCACAGCATCTGGCACATAATAAGCACTCTATAAAGGCTAATTGGTGGAATTAGCATCCTTATCATTATTGCCATCATTATTATTATTAGGCCAATTCGAGCAGTGTGGAGAGCCCCAGCGCCGAGCGAGACTGCAGACCCGGCCAGGCCTTGCCACCCCTGTCTGGCAGCGGCGAGGAGCCCATGCTGGAGCCTCAGCAGGCCGCGGCACTGGCCACACCACTTAGTGCGGCTGGTCTTTCCTAGCAAGATAGAGGGGGCAGCGGTGGGGAGCGGAGAGTGAGCTTCTTGCCCTGCTGTGACACACACTTGGGTTAGAGCTGGCGTGGGATGTTGGACCCGTGCGTCTGGTCTCCAAAATTCAGTATCATTTTATCTACTCATCATTCCTCGCTAACCTCTTCTAAGTGTTGTCATCGCGGGTCTGGGTATAGTGATAGCTCAGTCTGTGCAAAGCCCTTCATCTTATTTGTGGCAGTTGTGGAGACGGCCTGGACGTGGGGCCTGGTGCTGGGGCATTACTGTGCCCCATCACGAGAGCAGCAATGAAATCAGAGCCAGGCCTTGAGGGTGAGCGGGCAGCATTCGCAGCCGCGGCCAGCTCGCTGGGAAGGAGGGCAGCGTATCGAATCTAGGAGGCTCACAGGGGCAAGCAAGAGGATTGAAAAGTGAGGCCTCTGGTCCAGTGCCAGGGCACCTCAGGCACACGACTCAGGCGCAGCCTCTGCCGCAGCACGGGCAGCGGGACCACTCTGTCCCAGAGTCCTTTGCTCTCTCCTGTTCCGAACCAGCTTTTGTTCTTTTAGTTACTAGACTGCAAGACAGAGAACCTCGCGTCACACCCCCTTGGCCTCAACTGGCCTGTAAACGCTGTGAGGGCAGGAGCTGACCCACGTCACACTGTCACTGGGGCGCTCACAGTGCACCCAGGAGGTGCTCAGGTGTCGAATGAACGATGATCTCCCAGAGTGCTCCCCGGTGCCTGTGAGCGTCTGGTGGGTGTGAGGGCACAGTGAGATGGAGCCGCCGGACACCCTCGCGGGAGAGACACAGACAACAGGAGCAGCAGTGGAGCCCGAGGCAGGCTTGGCGGTGGTGTTTCACTTAGTCCCTTGCAGACGTCGCCCTCCTGTTTCTACGAACTGTGTTTCTAGAATTACTGGGCCAGAGCTACATGCGCATCACTGACAGGAGGCGGGTCTGGGCTACGGGTCTGTCGGTCTGTCGCGAGGTGGTCTCGTGCTGCGGGCCTGTGTCCCATGAATGCCGTCTGTGCCACGGAGTAGCTTCGCCTGAAGGGCAGTCCTGGCGCTTACGCAATCCGCGGGAGGCCTGGAGGTAACTCAGGGAGCAAAGGGCCATCTTTCAGGCTTGAAATTCTCGTAGTGGAATGTTGTTTATACTGATACGGAACAGTTCTTGTTCAGTTTTATTTAATGACAGGTAACCTGCCATGTCATTTGTTTTCCCTTATTCAAATCAGTGCTGTTGCCTGATTTGCGGGAAGTGGGTCCCTTGCACGTTCCGCTCCACGTTGGCGCAAACAGGGATCGGCTGAGCGTGGTGGCAGGTGGACGAGCAGAGGCATGTGGCCCCCCAGTCCCCCAGCCCCGGGTCCTGCGGTCAGATGGGGCATGTGGCTCTGCATCCCCCCAGACTTGGGTTCTTACAGAACCGAGGTGGGCTGGGTCCTGGCGGGTTCTCGTTGGACGTGCCTGACTGGTTTCTGCAGGCCAGAGCAGGTGACCAGCGAGTCCCGGCAGCATCCAGCCTCTGACCCTGGTTACTTGGGGGAAACCTGAGGACCTGTTCCGGGATGGGAACTGATGTCGCAGTGACTGTGAGTGGACTGTCCTACTAGACATAGGTTTGGTCATCACCCATCGCTGCCACATGAGTCACCTTGGGATTTGGAGGCTCAGCACCCAGGTCCACACACTCCACACACTGTGGGCTCCTGGCCTCTGCCCTGGCTGTGCTGACCAGACTGCAGTCGTCAGGAGGGACGCCTCCTCCATGGCCCGTCCTCAGGGCTGACAGCCCATGTCGATGGCCCAGCCTTGGCCTCTCCCCGGCGGCCTGTCTGTACAGCCAAGCCCAGGAGGTGCTTGGGCATCGGTCACCAGTGTTTTGCTCAGAGCAGGTTGCAGGGTCAGCTCAGACTCCAGTGGGGAGAGACGCCCCTCTCAGGGAGCAGCGGGGGAGTCTGGGCATGTCTAATCTTGTGACGGGCGTGGCAAGGGAACTGCTCACAGGGTGCAGAGGCGGCAAGGGGAGGCTGGGGCCTCCTTGATCGCTGCTTCATGCGCTGGACTGCCCTCTGGGGGCTCAAGGTGGCCAGTCCTCCGTCGGTAAAACTTGACTCAAAAGGTTATTGTGCCTTTAGGGAGGATTATAGAATTAAGAGAAACATTTCAAGGGCATCTGTTTGGTAGGAACAATAGCTGTGTTTTTCTCCTTAAGGTAAAACTGTCCAGAAATAGAACGTCAGGCAGTCATTGCCTGTAGTGACAGCTGACCCCTCGGAAGGGATTCTGACCAGCCCAGAACAAAGACTGCATTCCTCCTAAGCACTCGAGCTTCCTAGCTCTCGGAGGCTCCTCCAGGCCAGCAGCCGCCCGCGGGCTCCGGCCGCCTGTTTCCCTGCCGCACAGCTCCCGTCAGGCTGCGGGAGGAACGTGGCGCGTCTGTGTCACACCACGGCCACGCCTCTAGCTCGCAGACCCGCGCTCAGAATGATGGAGAACTGCCCCTGCAAGGGTCTCTCTCCCCTGCTTGTCAGTCTCCCCCTCCGTCCTCCCGGCCTGGTGTCTGGGGGGGCTGGTTCCTGTGGCCCGAGAGGCCCTCGCTCAGCACGTGGTCTCGGGGCTGTTCCTGAGGGATGGGCTAGACCCCGTGGCAGCTAGTGAGGAGCCCACCAGTCCTGACGCCCTGAGACACTAGTGTGGTGAATGGGGTGCGGTGAGAAGTAATTTATGGGACAAGAGATCGCGAACTGCATTTAGGGTTTCTTCTTTTTTGCTTGAGTTTTCCTGCCTTTTTCATTTTCACCTGCTCAGCGGAAGGGCTTACTTCCAGCCCTAGTGGTTGGATTCCTTCTAAATCACCAGGGGTTGGGAGAGGAGGGGCCTCTTACCTGACATGTGGGGAATCAGTTGCTGGTGTAAGTCTGGCCTTTTCTTGGGTGATTTCTCGTGATCCTTGAAACTGGATGTCCTTGATTGCCTCTTAAATCTGCCATGCTGGGCTCAGGACCCGGAGCTTCAAGACAGTGTGGGAGCTCAGGTTTAATTCAACAAACAAACAAAAGACCTTATTAATAAAGTTAGCAATGGCCTCAGATGGGAGGAACAGTAGTTTGCGCCTCTCACTTGACTCTGAAATGTTCTCCTTCAAATACTGGGTTCCTCAGTAGTGAGGTGGACTCCTTGTAGCCAGGGGGGGGCGCGCGCTGCAGCCTGCTGGATTTCCCCTTTTGTGGGGGCCCACATGTCTTTTTTTTTTTTTTTTAAAGATTTATTTATTCATTTACACAAGCACTGGGTATAGTCAGAAGCACGGGAGGGTGAGAGGATTCACCAGAGCCAGAGCGGGGAGCAGAGCAGGCAGAAGGACCGAAGTACACTGCTGAGGGGAGCAGCGGGGGTGGCAGGAGAGGTCTGCGCGCCATGTGGGACCCTCGCCGGCGGTCGGGGATCGAACTGGCGCTGCAGAGGCTGTGGGCAGCTTTGCAGCCCAGCACTCAACCGCTGCGCCATCAGGGGAGGCCCCCACATGTCTTTTATAATGGAATTAGTGGTCGGGTGATTGACCTCTCAGCCACAGCGGCCCATCCCCTGTTGCTTTCTGTCCATTGTCAGTCACAACTGCAGGGTCCCGTGACTGAGGTCAGCCAGAGAGCACCGGGTCCGGTGCAGAGTCATTTCCCAGGTCAGCCAGGGAAACACTGCAGCAGCCCGGCTCGGCGACCCGCGGGTCTTTTAAACGGGCCGCAGAAAGGGAGGACACCAGCCAGTGAGAAAAAATACTGCTTTTGTTTTGGTCATCTGGGCTTTGTGTTTTTAACATCTTCTAGTCTGGGGACCTGATTTTCCTGTTGTTTGTCTTTCAGTGTGGTTGAGTCACTGAACGTCGGGAGGTGCCAGGTGAGCCCGCAGGGCAGAGAAGCACAGATGCAGGTTTGAGGAGTGGCACCGCCTGAGACCGCGCACTTCGCACTTCCGAAGCCTGCGCCTCCACGCTGGTGCAGGGGCTGCGTGACGCTGCGTGCAGGGGTTACCAGGACGACACACCCGGTAGGCCCACGTCAGATGCATCCATTCGCTGCCGGACAAGATGGAAGAGGCAGCACTGGGGTGTTCTAACGCTTCCCCTGAGAAACGCTATTTTCCTGAGTCCCTGGACTCCAGTGATGGGGAAGAGGAGGGGGTCCTGGCCTGCGAGGACCTGGAGCTCAACCCCTTTGACGGTTTGCCGTATTCATCACGCTACTATAAACTTCTGAAAGAGAGGGAGGAGCTTCCAATATGGAAAGAAAAGTACTCCTTTATGGAGAACCTGCTGCAAAACCAAGTTGTCATCATTTCTGGAGATGCTAAATGCGGCAAGAGCTCTCAGGTGAGTGGCCTCCATGGCAAGACTTGCTGCCACCTTGGCTTTGTTGATCCTTAATCATTATGTGTCACCAGCAGCTTTCTGTTTGAATAATGATGTTATCTGAACCAAACCAAACCAAACCAAAGAGCGTTAGCAATTCAGATCTGACAATTTAGTTACCTAATTTATTCAAATCAGTGGAGTCACAGTTAATAACACTCATGTGGATAGTAATTGTATTTCCTGTAGCACTAAATTCTCTCTGGGATAGCAGAATAAAATCACTCACATTATCTCGATGCACATATTCTATTTTAAGAGGCGTGCTAGCAGATCCGGGTCTGAGGGCCGTGTCCACCGAGAGGCGCTTGCTGGCTGGTGCAGCTGGGGAAACTGCAGGAATTCAAAAGCACAAGGAAATTTTGACCAAACAGGATTGAGGCGCAGGGCCAAACATTCTGAGATCTTCTATGAGGGAAAGACTTAAGGCGGCCCACAAATACTTATTGTCCAGATACCACATAGTTCTTGTATATGCACTATGAATTTTGCTTTTAGTGAGCGCTGCATTTTGGTCTTAAATTACAAAGTTAACAATAAGTGTTTTTATTATGAAATTCATTTATGGATTCTTATGATTTAAGAGTTAGAATAGACCACGTGGGTGATGTAACAAACCTGTTCCTTTTTCAGATGACGAAAACGGTGACGATTTGTCGTTAGGTCACTGATTTGTCAGTGTCAGGTCACTGAGCTGGGGTGATAGAACACTCTTCATTCTGTGTTGCTCTTTCCAAGTTGTCTATGCCTCATGCACTCACTTGTTTTAAATGTAGCTTGAGGGAAGTGGGGCTGAACAGGAGGTATTTTTCATATTTTTCACTCTGCAGATAGCGAGGGCTTATTATGACTTGATGACAAAAGATTTCAGTTTGTCACAAGAAGCAAATGATGAAAGCCGAATGAGTATAATTTCCTGATTTCTGTGGACAAATGGCAAATTTAAAAAGTAATATTTTTATTTTGCAGTAATTCCAGGTTTACAAGCAAGTTGCAAAAAAAAAGTACAAGGATTTTCATTATGTTGTTCGTCCACATTCCCTAAACACTAAGAAAGTATCACATCTGTTTTACCATTCTCTGTCCACGCACACACTCACCCACTCACACACATGCAAGTTTGTTCTAAACCTCTCGAGAATGAGCTGAGGGCGTGATGCCAGTTGCTTCCAAATACCACCGTGAGCATTCACTGGAAACAAGGCACAGCCAGCGTGGTGGTCAACACCAGGCGTGTGTTGGTGGCGTCTCGTCTGCTAAGCTGCAGACGTCCAGATTTCATTAACTGTCCACTAATGGCCTTCACCATAAAAAAAAAAAAAAAAAAAGTTAATTTTTTTCTAGTCCAGATCCAACCCAAAATGATTACATTTCATTGTCATTTCTCGTTGGTCACCTTTAACCCATGATGGCCTCTCGGCCTTTCCTCGTCCTCCGTGAAGAGCACTTGTCAGGCATCTGGTGCCCCGCGGTCGGCGCAGGAGGTGGTGGTTTCTCCCGGGACTGGTGACGGGACAGGGGCGTCGGTCCTGTGCTTTGCTGCAGCCACTGCCCCGGTCACTGCATGTCGTGAGGAGACCCAGGCCACGCCAGACCTGGCTCTCGTCAGGATGCCCCTCCCGGTCAGGATCCTTTGATGGCTCTTCCCTTGATGTCACTACACCGGTGGTGACGAAATCCTGACACTCCCGCCGTCAGCATGTGCAGTTCTTCTGTACGGCTGAGCTTTCTTGTCTCTATTATCTAAACGAGGACTCGTGGATTCTGTTTCTGCATCCCTTGCTCCTCGTGGCCCACGGGGTCCCTTCAGAGGGGCCCATGTCCCTCCGACAGGCCTCACCACCCTGAGCACTTCTCCACTCTCAGGTGTTACCTGCCCCCTCCCCCAGCACATTTTCTCTCCTAGTCTCGGAAATGCCATTTTTCTCAAGGCGCCCTGGCCCCTTTTAGTGGAAAATGATCTCTGAGTTGAGATCTGGCAGCGAGCGTGCCTGTGGACATGGATTGGTCACTGCCCCGGGCCCCCTCCGCGGACAGAGCAAGGAACGCACACCTGAGTGTGTATGCACGTCTGCTGTGTGCCCAGCAGTGTCTGGGGTGTACAATCCCCCGTCCATGGTGTCTGGGCATCCCCACCCCACAGAGAAACTGCCGCTAGCGCCCTCCTGTGTGCACTCCATGGGGGGCATGTCGGGACACACACAGGCTGCCCGCTGGCCTCAGCAGGCGGCTCTCCTGACGTGTCACGCCATGCACACCAGGCAGCCCTGGACACAGGTGCTGTGCTGGGGAGGGAGCTGACACGGGATGGGTGAATGGACGGTCCTTAGGGTTCTGTTCAGGTTCTAGACTCCATGACTCTGGGCTGAAGTCAAAGTGCCAGGACCCGGGACGTGAAGCGGGCCGCCCTGTGCACAGGAGGGCAAGAACCTTTCAAACATTCTAGATGTATTTAAAAACACTCCTGGGGTGATTTGTTTTAAAGACACATATAACAAAGTGGGCTCACCTGGCGGGTCACTGCCAGCACACTGCAGTGTTTACAGCCAGGGAAATGGTAGCAGACTTACCTGGGTATGTTCTTATGATCACTGACACGTCGCTGTAAAAATTTTAATTGTGAGTCGCTATCTTCCGTCTAAATGGAAAATCCATTGCCTAACACACGGGGCTGATGACAGAAGCTATGTTTTGATGGCACTTTCTTGTAGCCAGGATGACAATAAGAGTCTCTAAAGACATTAGTCTTTGGAGAAACACAGTAAAAGGTTTCCATTTTTTTTTTAAGTTTTTATCAGCCTTTTTTTCATCTGGGAGTTCAACGGGGATGGTCCCTGCTAACTGCTGTTTATTCTCCTCTTGAGTTTCGGGCAACAGCCCTGCTCCCAGGCACAGCTTACCCAGTGTCGCTGAGCGGAGTAGCCGGGTGTGCACTGGCGTGAGAAGAGCCTTCCTTTAGCTGCCGGCTTCCTCGCCCGCTGACCGCCTCGTCTCTCCCGCCAGGTGCCTCAGTGGTGCGCCGAGTACTGCCTCTCCGTCCACTACCAGCACGGGGGCGTGGTGTGCACGCAGGTCCACAAGCAGACTGCGGTCCAGCTCGCCCTGCGGGTCGCAGATGAGATGGACGTTAACATTGGCCACGAGGTTGGCTACGTGATCCCCTTTGAGAACTGCTGTACCAGCGAGACCATCCTGAGGTTGGTTCTGGGGTTTCAGCCGCTCCCCAATGCCTGCTGCTCTTCTCTGACCCTCGAAGAGCCTTACTCTTGCCTTCCACGTTTTAAGCATCTTTGGTGAAATAATGGCCTCTCACCAGCCTGACCCACGCAGTGGTGCCCCCTCACCAGCCCCCCGGCACTGGGATTCCTTGTCCGAACTTCCTCAGGATGCCCCAGAGTCTCCAGAAGTTGGGACCTGTTAGGTCGGCCCCCAGAGACCCACTGACTGGTGCTTCTCCAGCTCCCCACCATGGGGGTCCATCGGTGCCCGGCTGCCTCGTCAGCCTGGTGCCCCTCACTGTTTTCAGACTGTCCTTCCCGAGCCCCGCAGGTGCCAGGGCCTCCTCAGGAGGTACCGCAAGTTGTGGGGAAGCAATGTCCTTTTGAATTTAGCTTCTTTGTAAGATTTGCTTTCCACAAAGGATCCCAAACATTTAACACTAGGAAAGGACAGAAAGCGGAAGAAGTGCAGCCGGGCAGAGCACGGTGTGAGCCTGGGCTCCTTGAGCAGGTTTACCTCGTAGGCCCACGCTGTGCACAGGACTCAGGAGGTGGGGGCACTGTCAGAGCTGCCTGCAGCCAGAGGGACCAGCCCCATGGCCTCAGCCACCCTGGGCACTGGCGGTCACAGGACGGCCCAGCAGGGGACCTTGAAAGCGGCGCGTCTGCACACCCATCACTCTGCGTGGCACATGTGAGCCTGCTCTGGGCGGGGACGTGGGCACTTCCCCCCAATTCTGGGTCCTCATGGGCTGGTGCTCAGGCCTGCTCGGGGTGCCGGGGGCCCTCGGGCTCCTGGGCTCCTGGCCCTGCGTGCTGGGCACACGGTGGCTGCCTGCATGATTCTGACGTGTCGGGAGACAGGTGCTCCTCCCCGGGATGTAGGCGTTCCTGCCTTTCCTAATGAGCTCAAACTGAGACTGAAATGAAAGGATTTAAGGTCGACTTGACTGTGAAAGACAATGTTGTATGTTTGCGTTGTCTTTCCTGTTCTTTGTAGGATCTTCATGCCTAGTTGATTAGGTGTGTAATTGGCACTTACTAACCTGATGCAAAGCCGCTGACCGTTCTCAGGGCTGTATTTAGCAGCTTAGTTCATTGGGCTTCCCTGTGGCTGCTCCTCACCAGTGGACAGCTGACAGCACAGCTCACAGTCTTGCTAAACCGGCTGCTGTGATGACGTGTGGCCCTGACTCAAGAGTTTCAGGCCTGACCCCCTGGGATACAGATTTTAAAAGAATTACTCAGATTTGATGTATATAACTTCAGGGGGAAAATTTCTGCATTCTGTTTTTCACACATTTAGTTGTAGGAATTTAAAGCATAAACTGCTTCTTCCACCTCGGGACGTGCGCGCACACAGGAACGGCACCTTTGTCAACACTGCACGTGCTGGGTTATCGACATGAGGGTAACAGCTAGATCTGTCTTAGGTAGAAAATGAAAGGTTTGCACAGCCCGTTCCCTTTTGTTACATAATCAGTGGGAAGGCCTAAGGCCTGGCCTTGCTTGCCTGGCCGGGTGAGGTCCTGAGTCACTGTCTCCTCCCTTTTTAATGGAGCCCAGGTCTATTTACAAACACCTGCCTCCACCTGGCAGGGTGCGTTTCTTCCTGCAGGATCACGTGTAGATGAGTCTTGCTGAGAAGGGAATGAAGATTTAATTTAACATGAAGGAAGTAGCGTAGACTGGCTTGTTTTTAGACAAGAGGCAAACCGTGACTACGTCATTGTAGCAAACTAACAGCATCAGCGAGAGGGGGCCGAGAGCAAGGGTTCAGAGGTATCTGTTTGCCTTTTATACAAAGTGTAAGTGTAGTCAGTACATTTTCTTCTCCAAGTTTGAGAAAAGGAGGAAAAAGCGGCAAAGCTGCAGGGAGTGGGAACAGCGATGTGGACGTGGCCGCTGGCCACACAAGGGCCGAGCACGGCCACCTGTATCACTTGATATTGGCGTCAGTGTCACAGACACTCAGGTTTAAGCCTCCCTCGGTTGCAAATATGTAGCTCAGAGGCTTGTTCTGAAGGTTAAATGAGAAACGTAATCCCAACGCAGCGTCTGGCACATGCCAGGGGCTTCCTTGCTGGTTTGAAGGACTTAACGTGAAGACTGTGTCGGGGTCCCCAAGGCCACCTCCAGGTTAGACGACTTGCCGGGAGGACTTGCATGTAGCTGCTCACAACTCAGATTTCCGCAGTGACGGCAGGCACAGTCCTTGGCAGGGAGGAGTGGCGCTGGGGGAAGGCCAGAGGAAGCCCGGGAGGGCCAGGCGTCCGGGAGCCTAACCCCCACCCGGGACACGCGGTCCTGCGTGGCTGCTGGGGTGTGCGTGGCAGGCCGGTCATGTTGTGTCCTCCGCTGCTGTGTTCCGATGTTTCAGAAGGAGGCGGGCGGCCTGCTGTGTGCGTGAGCCCCGGGAGCCACTCCTCCTTCTGGAAAGGCAGCACCCGCCCAGGCCAAGTTCCGAGTGTCCGGCCCAGGCCTCTAAAAATAGCAGCTCAGGCCCGTCACTCGTGAGGGCAGACACAGACTAGGTAGAAGCCTCACACTTGGTGTCTTCAAGGAATAACAGAGAAGTGACTATGGCAGGTGTTTGCACGCGCTGGATGACAAAAAAAAAAAATTCTAAGAATCGGTGGAAAATTCCAATAAATCAGCCCCTTCCTCCTCCAGGTGCCGCCAGTCTGCATGCCGCCCTCACGCAGGCTCACCTCTCAGACGCTCTGCTTAGTGGTTATTTCAGGGGCATTTCAGACGTGCTGACACTGACGTCTCAGGGACGGTCACCCGCAGATCCTTCCGGGGCACCCGCTGGGCCATGGTCTGCGCCTCAATGGCCATCCCGCACCTGCCTCTCGCACCACGTGTGCCAGCACCCAGAATCCCCCCATGAGGGGCTCGCTGACCTGACCGGGAGCTGGATGGGATGCCCCCCTTGTGGTCCTGTTCACTTCTGAGGGACACGTGGCACAGAGGCTGGTCCTGAGAGCCAGCCGGGCCTGGCACGCAGCATTTAGACCTGGTGGTGGGCGTCTTCAGCTCGCAAGGTCTCTGCATTTCATGGGCATAGAGGAATCTCGGCCCTGGAGAAGATGGCGGCTTCTGAGCTCGGAGGCCGCAGGGACAGCTTCCCGGTGTGGGCGGGAGCCTTGCACGCGCGCTGACTGGAGTGCCGCTCCCCACAGGTACTGCACCGACGACATGCTGCAGCGGGAGATGATGTCCAACCCCTTCCTGGGCAGCTACGGGGTGGTCATCCTGGACGACGTGCAGGAGCGGAGCATGGCCACCGACGTCCTGCTGGGGCTCCTCAAGGACGTGCTGCTCGCCAGGCCAGAGCTGAAGCTCATCATCAGCTCCTCCCCTCACCTGGTCGGCAAGCTCAGCTCTTACTATGGAAATGTGCCTCTCATTGAGGTGCGGCACGGGCACCCCGTGGAGGTGGTACACCTCAGCGGGGCCCAGAAGGAGCCCCTGGAGTCCGTTCCGCGCCTCATCCTTGAAATCCACCGCTCGGGGGAGCCAGGCGACATAGTCATCTTTCTGGCCTGCGAACAAGTAAGTAAGTAATGTCCTGCGGTGGCCCCGGTGAGGCTGCTCACAGGGGCCTCTCTAGCCCGTCGGGAAGCTCTTGCTAACCAACACAGGGGTTTCTGTTTGCTGACGAGCTGTTTAAACATTTAGTTCCATCACAGCTCGGGTTTTTGTTTTTTTTTTTTATGCCTTAGAAGAAACACAGGTTGGGTAAATAAAGCCTGTGCTAAAAGGAGAACAAGGAAGTGTTTCTGAAATCATACACTGCTCTAGAAACCAAGGCGGGGGGGTGGGGGGGGGGCGGGGCAGCAGCATGAGGGCGCAGCGGCCATCTCTGGGCTGGCTTCTCTCCAGGGCACAGACCACACCTGCTGGGACGGGCTGGGAGTCCATGCTCCCCCCGGCCAGGAGCCTCTGGGAGAGGAGCAACTTCACCGTGGCCTTGGGGGGAACATTGTGACACTGGGACGGTCCCCCGGTGTCCCTTGTGCATCGGCCAAGGACGAGGGCTAGAAGGGCTGCTGGTCACTGCCCAGCGGGCTCTCCGTCCTGGGCTGCTCCTGCGGGGAGCAGGAGTGGGGAGTCTTCACATGGATTCTGGAGAATGCTCCTTCTAAAGAGCCAGCAGCCCCTGGCTCGTGCCGCCCTGTGTGCCCTGGGCTGCAGGCGCCTTCCTTGGCGCCACCCAGCCCCGCTTCCCTCCTGCTCCGGCTGAGCCTGAGCGCCCCCAGGATCTGAAGAATCCGACGATCCTTCTCAGTGCCGTCACCTCCTAGGGCTTCCGCACACGCCATCCCAGCCAGGGTGTAAACTGCTAGTGTTCAGACCTTGATCCAAATATGCTGTGATTCTTGTGATTAAACAGAAAACAAAAAAGAAAGTGTGGGATGTTGACTGAGCTGCCGGCCGCGCAGACGAGCACGCCCGCCTGTCCCAGCTTTCCCTTGGCTCCAGAGCCTCAGATACTCCCTGAAGATCTGCTCTGCTCTGCATTCCGAGCACAGAGGACGAAAGCCTCCGGCTCCGGGAGCTTGAGATGATTTTCTCACAACTTAGATTTTATCCATTTCCATGAAGAAAGTAATTTAGAACCTCAAATATGATAACTACGGTGCATTTATCAATTTTTTGTGTATAGCTTATACACATTTCCTTGAATAGTAAATCTTCTACCTATTATAGTGATTTATTCTATTACATTCCTTAATCCTGCATGATTCAAGATATTCAATTTAGGCCTGAGGAAAGTAATAAAACCGTGAAGGAGACAGGCAGAAAGATGTATGGGAACAATTAGAGATTCTCAGGGTGACTAGGTCAAGCCGTAGGGCAAGAGTGGTGGAATTAGACATCCCGACCATCTGAGGAATCGCCAGCTGAAAGAGAAGACATCCGTTTCTGGAAGAAAAAATGCTGTAATTATGAGACAGGTAGCGCGAGTGGTCGTCCTTCAGATGGAGTCAGCAAAAAGTTCCAAAAGGGTTTTTGAAGAACAAAGCCTGTAACAGAACTGGGGGGACTGCATGGTCTTTTTATCCATTCTCACTCGCTCAGCCTCAGCTGCAGCTCATGGCACTGTGGCCCCAGTTATCTGAGTTTGGAAGAGGCAACTTGCCGAGGCTGGTAACGGAACTGGGCTTGCCAGCGCCCGCCCTCCCGGAAGGCAGACGGCAAAGGCCTTTCCTGCGAAGCCAGCTGCGCACATCTTGACACTGACGGTCCCCGTCCCCGAGGCTGCAGGTAGACCCTGCGGTTCCCAGGACGCGTGCTGGGGTTTACTGCCATGGCCCAGGTGCCCTCTGGCCCTGGGGACACCCCTCCGTCCAGAGGGCACAGCGCATGATGGCAGCGCCCGAGTGCAGGCTCCGTCGCACCTTCTCCGGGAGAGACGCGTGACAGCAAAGACATGGTACGTTCCGCAAGAGACCGTGGACTGAAAGCGGTGAAATTGTGTAAAACTACATTTAACGTCCCTGGAGAAATGTCTCCGCCCGGCCGCCCCTCCTCTTGATTGAGGGCACACAGGCCTCCCCGCGGGCGTCCCGTCCCTGCGACACCGCTGACGCAAACGCTCCTGCCTGTGCCTGTGTTCTCATCAGACTGTTACTGGGCCAAACTTTTACTGGCTAACGTTTCAAGTAGTGAAGTAATCTGGGACATGCTTATTCTCTGATCTGTTTCTTCTTCTTTCATTTCTTTGCTGTAGGACATTGAGAAGGCCTATGAAGTTGTCTGCCAGGAGGGCGCTCACATAAACCCAGATGCTGGGGAGCTGGTGGTGATCCCCCTGTACCCCAGAGAGAAGTGCACCCTGTTCAGGACCCAGGATGACACGGAGAAGCAGTGGCAGGCTGCCCCGCGGAGGGTGGTGCTGACGGCCAGCTCCGGGGAGGCGCTGATCTGGAGCAAGACGGTCAGATTCGTCATCGACGTGGGCGTGGAGAGAAGAAAGGTGACCTGACCGCTGCCAGGGCCCACGCAGGCTGCTGAGCTCCTCCACCGCCGGGTTCTTGAGTTCTTGAGTTCCAACCATTTTATTGGCAGGAAGGGAGGGTGAGCAGTACGATCTGGGGCTTCTCTCTGTGCCCCGGGCGCAAAGGAGACTCTGGTAGCCAGGAATGCGAGGCCCGAGCACACGCCCCGGTCTGGGGAGTGAGGGAGTGCCGGAGGAAAACACGTTGAGGAAAGACACACCTGCTGCAGAATAAGGCAGTCATGTCTGCCTCAGCTTCCTCCGTTGCTGAGACACTGGGGTTACAGGGCATCCTCATCTATGTGCTCCCCTCCTCGTGGGCACTTCTTGGCGCCCCATCTTCAAGGCACTTAGCATCTCCTCCAGCTTCAACTACACTGACTTAAATATATGATAAAAATTCTACCCTGAATTTTAAAGATAAATGTAGAGAGATAGCTATATGGATATATATTTTATCACAGGCAAAAAAAACCCCAGGGAACGTCCAGCTTTAAAGCAATCCTGGCCTTGAAGGCCCAAGAGAATGCACTTACCACTGTCAGGTGCGGCGTGGCTTTTATCCCCCTGGAGATCTGGTCCTTGTCTTCCGGTGACACAGCCGCCCTGGTGGTTATGGAGGGTCCCTCGGAAGCGGGGAGGGTTGGTCTTGGTGCATTAGCGTGCCCCTCGGAGGCCTGGGATGCCCGCAGGGAAAGCCCTGGGAGCCGCACATGCAGCTTCTGTGTTCGCAGAGGTGGCTGGGAAAGCTGACTGTGACAGGCGGGGGCCTCTGCGGGCACAGCTGGGACAGACCCCGAGGAGCCGCAGTGCTGCCTTCTCCACGGGGCTGTGCGTAGCCACCGTCATTCTCGGGAGCTCACAGAGGAGACCTGGGGTTTCAGCAGGTGACTCCGACGCCCCATTTATTGAAAGCCGACCCCCATGAGCCCACTTAGCACAGCACGACCGTTCCGATATTAGGGCAGGAGAAACAATAATATTATGCCAAGAAAACGAGTCCTCAGCAGAGCGTCTCACGAGGCGCAGACAGTCTCTCCGGGCCAGGGAGGTGCTTTATGGGGAGTGGCTGGTCTGGTGCTGAACAGCTTCTCTCCCTCCAGGTGTACAACCCGCGGATCAGAGCCAACTCCTTGGTCCTGCAGCCCATCAGCCAGAGCCAAGCGGAGACCCGCAAGCAGATTCTCGGGTCCTCGGCTTCAGGTAGCAGCTCGGACACGAGACTCGCTGATTCTCGTCTGGGGTGAAGGCCACACAGGGGCACAAAAACCTGTCCCTTGGTTCTTTTCAGGAAAACTCTTCTGCCTGTATTCTGAGGAATTTGCCTCCAAAGACATGCAGCCCCTTAAGCCGGCGGAAGTGCAGGAAGCCAACCTCACCAGCATGGTGCTGTTCATGAAGAGGATTGACATCGCAGGCCTCGGCCACTGTGACTTCATGAACAGGCCAGGTAGCGGGGCTGGGGGGGTGGGCGGGGCTGCCTGGTCTGCACGCCCTGGGCCTCAGCGCTGGTGTCCCCAGCAGCACCCACAAGTATGGGCTCTGCTTTGCCCCGAGCCTCCTCCCTCAGAGGGAGACACACCCTGGGGGCGCTGATAAAATACCCTGGGGTCGTGGGCTCTCACCTGCAGGACTGTCTGCTGCTGGCCCCTGGACACAGGTGATGGGCCCTGTGAGTAGAAATAAGGGGTGTGGAGGTGAGCTGCAGCCACAGGAGAGCAGAGGACTGTGGGTCGTCGGTGTCTCTGGGTGGGGCACAGCCCAGCCACCTCATTAATCAGACTGCCCCTGGGAAAGCCAGTCCAAGATCACGCCTTTGTCATTTAGGTCAAACTTAAAATGGCCAGTAGAACTTGGAGTGGAGTAGGCCCTTTTCTAAGTGACAGGGAGGTCCCCTGAGGATGCCAGCCCCTGAAATAAAAGAGAAAAGGGAAGTAGACCTTGGGGACAGCTCATCACTGTCGGGGGAGCCAAGCAGAGTAGACACCCCCTCCCCACCAGGACGGACGCCTGCCACGCCTTCCTCCTCCCGGGCCCAGCAGGAGGGCCATGCTCCTCACAAAGCTCAGTCCTTCCTGGAAAGTTTGGGTATTTTACCTGAAATGACCCCCAAAACACTGACAAATCAGTTACTTCTGGGAACCCTGTGGAATCTTGGTTTCCTGCAGGAGCAGTGGAATGGCTGAGAGGGAGGGGCCAGGTGAGCTCCTGTCTCCCCACCCTTCCTCAGGGGCAGCTCCCTCCTCCACAGCAGCTTCCTCCCCTGGTGCAGGCTGCCAGGGTCCAGACGCACTTCTGGCACTTCCGCAGGAAGGACCCTGCCCCGCCCCTTTTGCTGCCTGCTGTGCTAAATCTGCTGGGCCCTGAAGCCACAGGAAACTAGAGCTTGGAGCCCTGGGGGCAGCTGTTCCTGGGCTGACCACCAGCTTCCAGAGGGTTTCGGAGACCATGGTCTCAGCACAGTGTGAACTGGGAAGTTCTCCAGGGTGAGGGGAGGAGGAGAGCGGGCAAGGCAGGGCGGCAGGGCAGCAGTGCTCAGAGAGCGCAGGAAAGTCTATGCAGAGTACGGAGCCTGGACACTGAGGTTCCTGGGAGAAGGAGGCCTCTCCTGGACAGCTGGCAAGGGGCCCCATCCCTGTGCCTGCCACCGAGGGCATCAGCCCGCTTTGCCTGCTCATCCTCTCGTCCAGCTGAAAAGCGGGGTCACTAGGCCTGGCCCCCAACTACCTTAAGCCATGGGTAGGGTTTTGTGGTAAATGCCTAAGAGGAGTCGTCCTGAGGAGGGACAGTCACACAAGATGTTGTCGAGTTGTGAAGTGTGCGTGGCAGGGTCAGAGCCAGCACACTTTGCACATGGAGACCTCCAGGGCGACGACTATGGCCAGTTACCATGGCGCCAGTGGGGCCCAGGGCGCTGCGTGGCCCAGACAGGCCAGGACATGCTGGGACAGTGTTTCTGAAGCCATGACCCTGTAACTTTGGAATATCGAGGCCCTCCTTGTCTTGGCACTTTCTCCTGGTCCCCAAGGAAGAAGGAATCTGAGCCATGAGGGTCTCTGCCACCTGCTTCTCACCTTCCTCACTGGGGACCCCAGCACGGGCAGCGGCTGGCTTTTATGGTCAGCATGCCAGCCACAGCCACATCCCGCGCCCACCCTGTGGAGACTGCTCTTGGTGCCCGGGCCGCACCACGGTTGACTCACCAGGTGGCTGCTCACTCAGCCAGCAGGCGTGTGGCCGGCTGGTCGTGGGGGAGAAGGAAGCCCACGCATGCCAGGGCAGGCGGTCCACGCAGGGGACGGGGCAGCAGGCCAGGGTGGAGGTCTGGCTTTGTCTCCTCGTGACACGCGTGTAACTGTCTGCTGTGCTTGGAGAAAACGTAACTGGATTAACTGACTCATCGTTTCAGAAGCCAAATTAAAAAAAAAAAAGCTCAGCTCTTGCAGCTGTTGTATAACTGAAATTCTCAAATGCAGCAAAGCTGTCACCCCTTCTGGATTCGTGAACCATGTAAGATGAACTTGAAATACCCGGGCCACACAGTACTAACTGAATTCCCTTGATACGGGTCTTTTGTTATCGGTTCTTGTCGCTGGCACCACATTGACCTGGGTCGGGAACCTCACCCAGTACCAGTGGACTCGATGGTGGTTCTGGCTGGCCTTCCATCCTGGGAGGTGGTGGTGCCCACAGAGAAGTGGAGACAAGTGCCCAGGATGGCCCAGCCCTGACGGCATCTTTGTGTTCAGTGCCCAGGCCACTGGCCTTAGAATGATCTTTGATCCCTTGGGTGATGCAAAGTAACATGAGCTGAGCAGACTTGCCAGACAGGGGTGCAGGACAAGATGGGCCAAGTGAGTGGGAGGGAATGCCAGGCCAGCAAGGCATGAGGGCACATGGTGGGGTCAGCCAGATGGTCTTGCATCGGCAGATCGGGGTCTTCTGGGATTGTCCGCCATGCTGGAGGCCTCACTGGTGCACGTGCTAGAAACATGGGACTTTGAAGTTCACTGAAAGGGCTGAACGTGTCACGGTCTATGCTAAGAGGAGGCTGGAGCCCGCTGGGGAGTGGGCTGTGAGGATAGCAGTCACTCTGCAGCCCCCTGGCAGCCAGCAGTAGGTGCAGGCCAGCAGCAGGGTCTGTGTGGCCCAGAGGACCCCAGAGGTTAGCAAAGCAGCTAGCCCTGCCCTGTGTGTGTGTGTGTGGGGGGGGGGGGGGCTTTTTAATGAACAAAGCTGTCATGGAAGGCAGTGGGTTCTGGAAATGACACAGCAGGGCCTTGGACCCTCCAGGCTCCAGCTCTTGCTCTGAAACAGCTCTGGGTCTGCTTTCTTGGGCTGGTGGACTGACCCCCCCGTTTCATATCAACCACCCTCTTGTTCTGGAAGCTGATGCCCTGGAAGGAAAACGCAGACATGTGCTGGAGCTCGGCCAGTCGGGTTCTGTGGGGAAGGACACCTGGGTGGGGAGTGCTGTTCCCTGGCGGTTCCCTAGCCAGTGCCTGTGAAGCATGAGGTTTCCAGTTTGGTGGGACAGGGCAGTGTCCTGTATCCTGTGCCAGCGCCTGGCACTGTTCCTTCCCAGCCTCTGTTGCACTGCCAAGGAATCGAGGGCCTCTCTCCCCCAGCTCTCTCCCTGGGCACTCCCACCAGCTCTGGCCCCTCACTCCCCTGGGCCCTAGCACGGTCTTCCTGACTCCGAGGTCTTCCTGACTCCGGTCTGAAGGCCCCACTAGGCTCCCCTCCAGCACCATAGCTGGAAACTCCCTCGAGGCATGGAGCTCAGCCCTCCTGTTCCCCCCACCCCCAGGAATCACTGTCCCTCAGATTCTGGCCCGGTGTGTGGTGGTTTTGTGTAGGAGGGAAACTCGAGTACCTGTTTCTCCACCTTGGTTTAGATTTTCTGATTATCTCACTTCTTTTTATCTCGGCCCTGCTCAGCCCCAGAAAGCTTGATGCAGGCTTTGGAAGACCTGGATTACCTGGCAGCACTGGACAACGATGGGAATCTCTCTGAGTTTGGAATCATCATGTCAGAGTTTCCTCTTGATCCACAACTCTCAAAGTCCATCTTAGCATCCTGTGAATTTGACTGTGTGGACGAAATGCTGACGATCGCCGCCATGGTGACAGGTACGCCGCCCTCGCTGTGGGCCAAGTGCAAGCAGGCGAGACACACGCTGCTGGGAATATCCAGGAGTGACGTGACTGTGAGCGATTCATTAACCTTTTGAAATGATAATGAAGAATTTTAATAGATTAAAAGGAGAAAATTATTTAAAAAGAAATAGTATAAGAATTACTTTAATCTAAATCAAACTCGAGCGCCCTTCTCAGGAGTGTGGCGGCGCCACGTCCATGGCCGCGCCCCTGTGGACCCAGGTCCTGTGAGAGGTGGGCTTACATCCTAGCACCTGCACACCTCTTGTGTCCGTCTGTTTTCAGGGGCAGAGCAGACCAGAGCTGCGCTGTTAGGACCCAGAGTCCCAGTCCTGGTCCTACATCCGGGCCCCTCACCCCTCACTGCTCATGAGGCAGCTGGTGCTCAGGCCCAGCGGGGAAAGCGGACGCAGCTAAGGAGAACATGTGACCGCTCGGCCTGCAAGGTCCATTGGACCCAGGATGAGCCAGGGCTCGTCTGGGATACACAGCCCCCGCGTGCGGTGCTCCCGGCTGCCCCGGCGCTGCTGACCTGTTGCTTTTACATCTTAAAGCGCCAAGCTGCTTTCTGCGCCTGCCGCCGGGCGCCGAGGAGGCTGCCTTGACTTGCTGGAAGACGTTCTTACATCCTGAAGGAGACCACTTCACCCTTATCAACATTTACAAGGCCTACCAAGACACAACGCTGAACTCCACCAGTGAGCGTAAGTGCAGGCGTTGATGGACAGCAGCCTCCCCTACAACGCTGTTGCTCGTGAAGCTCCCTTCTCTAGCCCCGCTGTCTCCTGTGTGGGATGCACGTGGGCCCTGGCCACGCATGAGCTTTCAGCTGAGCGGCGGTAGCCTGCTCCTTCCCTCCTAGGTCTCAGGCACCACAGGGGCGTGCCCTGCGCCATGTTCACAGTACTCCAGCCCCCGGTGTGCTGACTTGGGCGCAGTGATTCAGGGTGACAGAGACTGCCCGGCCCGGCTCTCACCCTCTCGGCCCTGGGGAGGAGGCAGCTGGGGTGTGCTGCCCCTGGCCAGAGCTGTGCTCTGCTCTCACAGGGCTGCTTGCCCGCCACTAGCTGGAGGGGCAGCAGCGATAAGACAGAACAAGCCCAGCTCCAGACACAGGAAAGAACAGGTGGGTGTGCCAGGGGAGCACCGGCTGGGAGAAACAGTGGAGGGTGTCCATATCAGAATGGTAAACTGAGGCAGAGATCCTGGATGTGCCCATGCAGTAGTGGGCATACTGACTTTCACAGGAGGGTCCCTACCCAGTGACAGGAACATGAAGCTTCTCTGTGTGGCACCCGTGCTAGGAGTAGGAGACCTTGGGGGCCCAGCCAGGAGCACCTTTTCCACAGGGAGGCTTAGTCTCAGCTGTTCTCACAAAGCATCTTTTACGTCCTCTGCTCCAGTAGGTAGAGTGGAATATATTTGAAGGGAAGCAAAAAACTGTCACAGGGCCTCCCTGGTGGCACAGCGGTTGAGCGCTGGGTTGCGAAGCTGCCCGCAGCCTCTGCAGCGCTGGTTCGATCCCCAGCTGCTCCCCGGCCACCGGAGGAGGGTCCCACATGGCGCGCAGACCTCTCCTGCCGCCCGCTGCTCCCCTCAGCAGTGTACTTCGGTCCTTCTGCCTGCTCTGCTCCCCGCTCTGGCTCTGGTGAATTCTCTCACCCTCCCGTGCTTCTGACTATACCCAGTGCTTGTATAAATAAATCAATAAATCTTAAAAAAAAAAAAAAAAGAATTAAAAAAAATAAAAATGTTTGGAAAAAAAAAAACTATGACAGCAATTTGAATGGCAGTAGAAAGATATAAAGTGTAAGACATTTTCAAAGCTAAGAGATAAAGTTGTCAGCAGGGTCGGAAAGGAGGTGATGGCACCTTCTAGAACAAGCAGGATGGGCTCATGGCTCCGAGCAAGGCTGAGCGGGCAGGACAGGGCCTGCTCTCTGCCAGGTGCACCAGCACATGAGCCTCCCGGGTGGAGCACAGCGCCAGGCCCGGCCTGCACGGGTGGCGGTCACACTGGGCCAGGTGGCTGAGTCGGAATAAAATCTGCAGCCAGGGTCGGAAGATGAGCAGACTCCCAACACCCCAGGTAGCCTGGAAGTAACCCTTTCCGTGCAGTTAAATGTGAGGCCTTTCCGGTCTGAGCAGCCAATACCGTAGGCCCCCTTGTGTGAAGTGCTGTGGCCATGCCTGTCCTCGAAGCTGCCTCCACTGCCCCCCAGGAGCCGAGAGTAAGGGTCCTAGCAGTACTGGGAACACGCTGTCTCTGCAGTTAGGGGACCGGGGCCCCCCACAGGCGCGGCAGGTCCAGGAGCAGCACTGACTCGCTGGCAGTGCCACCCAGCCAGAGCCCAGTCCTTTGCATGATGTCCTTTTCAGGAGAGAGAGGCAGTGCCTGCCCAGCCTGGGCCCTGTCAGCTATGCCCTTTCTAAACAGCCTTTGTTCTCTCCTTCCCAGACTGTGTGGAAAAGTGGTGCCACGACTGCTTCCTCAGCTGCTCTGCCCTCAGGATGGCAGACACTATCCGAGCAGAACTCCTAGAAATCATCAGGCGGATCGAGCTTCCCTATGCAGAACCCGCTTTCGGCTCGGAGGAGAACACCCTGAACGTCAAGAAGGCGCTGCTGTCGGGCCACTTCCTACAGGTGAGACGGGAGGCCTCGGTGAGCCCAGGACCTGCTGAGAGGTAGGCTAGGGTGATCTGACCGATGGTGACTTCGAAATAAAACAAAAAACCTGTGCTATCAGAGAGTTAGCATTTAAATACACTCCCTTCCACCGAACATCTGTCTCAACACCGGGGGAAAGTCCCTCACTCTCTGGCCGAGTGTCACCCTCATCCCGCCTGCCTACAGGTGAGCTCAAGACTAACCCCAGATTGGCTCCTCAAGAAGGCTCATGGAGAAAGATAACATTATAGCATGAATTTCCTCAGCTGTAGTGAAAACCTAAGGCAGCTTCTCACAGGAGTAGGGTAAGGGTTAAGCTACATCAAAGGCAAAGCGCTTGACATCTGACGTGGGCTTGACATCTGACATGGGCCAGACCCCCTGCCGGCAGCTGTGCTGCTGCCTCAGCCCACACCAGCCCTGAAGGGCCTCCAGTGTTCAACAGCATCGCTGTCACAGGGTTCAGGAAAAACATTCCTGGCTCATTTTCTCGGTCTGAAAATGGAAATGTGTGACAAATTTGTAGTTTCAGCTATTCTGTATGAAATGCTCTATTAATATTTTTGTGTCCTTATCGCCACATAAGCATGCTTTTTCTGCATCACAACTCCCCTTCAGATCGCTCGGGATGTTGACGGCTCGGGGAACTACCTGATGCTGACACACAAGCAGGTGGCCCAGCTGCACCCTCTATCCGGCTACTCCCTCGCCAAGAAGATGCCCGAGTGGGTGCTCTTCCACAGATTCAGCATATCTGAGAACAACTACATCAGGGTCACCTCAGAAATCTCTCCTGAACTGTAAGTGAAGAGAAAGCAGTTTCCTTTGAATTCATGCTTGAGAAATGGCGAATGTGATTTCTGTTGTACTTCCAGTTGTCAGTTTGCACTGGCACCAGCCTATGTGCGGGGTGCACGGGCAGGTCTCTGTGGATGACTGTCTAAGAAACGCAGTGGCAGAGAACACAGGGCGGAAGCAGACGCCGCGGAGCAGGCAGCAGTGGTGGGCGCAGGTGTGGAGTGAGCACAGCCGTCTCAGAACAGACCCGCCCAAGGCTGGACCTCTTGGGGAGAGGCGCCCACAGAGGACAGGCAGGGCCAGGGGGCTGGGGCTGCTGGGTCACAGAGCTGTTTATTCCAAGTGCAGTCTGAAAGTGTTAAGCAAGGGTAACGTCTTGTCCATAGTCTGTGAAGTGGCTCTGCCAGCTAAATGAGGAGACTGCAGTGTGGAAGTGGCCTTGGTCAGGCCCTGGGAGGGTTCTGCGGTGGCTCGACCCTCCCAAGGGCTCACCGCCACTTGGGCTGTGAGGTTCTGGACAGGAACCAAGAGTCACTCGTGGGTGTCTGACCGCAGCAGCTGGTGTAAGCGGGATTTGTTAACAAGAGGGAAAGGCCCTTCCTCCTCTCTTACCCACCAGCATGTGCGCTGACACCCCGCTTTCTGTGAGAGGCCTCAGGGAAGTAACGGTTTCCCCCAGGAGTCAAAGGGGTGGCATCATTTCCAGGTGTGGCATAACACCAGAGGAGCCACGTGTTCTAGAAACATAACTGGACGGGCTCCATGAAAGCCACAGAGAGCGTTTATTCGACAGAGGCAGGCCGGGACACCGAGGGCTTCGCACTCAACACCAAGTTCTACGGGCAGGTTCGTGCCCAAACATTGACTCTCGCCAAAATCTATCCCTTTTTTTCTTTTAAACAGATTCATACAGCTGGCACCACAGTACTATTTCAGCAACCTGCCTCCCAGTGAAAGTAAGGACATCCTCCAGCAGGCCATGGATCACCTCTCAGCCCTCTCAGCCATGAGCACAGAGCAGAAGGCAGGCGAGCAGGGCCCCGAAGCCGCCGAGCAGAGATGCGTCCTCCAGTGACCGCGCCCTCCGCGGGTCCATGTGCAATAAGCACCCGGGCCGCCTCGCGAGGGGTCCTGGAGTGACGCGCAGGCACCGTGGAGGGGGGCGGCAACCCTTAGGGGTCTCTGAAAAATAACGCTTGTATAGTATTTAAAGATAAGAAATAGAAGTTTTTATTGAGTTCTTTAAATTACTATTCATGTTTTTCTTTTTATTGGAAAAGTTTTTAAACATTCATAATTCGAACAAAATGAAAATATTTTGTACTGTGTCACAGACACGGATGACAGATCCTACATTTTGTAGAGGACCTTAATCTGAATAAAGTCATGAGTTTTTCAGTAAGATCTTCAGTCTTCCGGTTACTTCACAAATGCAAGCTCCCCACCCAGCAGGAAACGGTCAGACAGACAGGTAGTCCCTCAGCTTCTCCATGACCGCACCCATCCTGTCGCTGGGGACCAGCATCACTGTCCGCAAGGGCTTCATCGGCACGTCGTCAAAGGACCACCGGCCTCCCAGGCGCGTGTCGCTCTCCTCTTGCACCGAGTAGCTGAACTTCAGGGCTGCCTTCTAAACCCAACCGAGAGCCATGAATTAAAGACCAAACTCATTTCTTCTGTAACAAAGAACACTAAGTTGCTTAAAGAATGACGGCTAAAGGAAGCAAAACGCAGTATGTGCTCAAATGGGACATTTAGGCAGAAATTCTAAAACCCACCAAGTAGAAATTACAATTTTGAGCTACAGGAATGGCGAGAAGTGGCCTGTTCCTAAAAGGGGCTCGAGAGCCAAGTGCCGCTCCCCAGCTCACGTGCTGACGCACTAAGGCTGCACAGCCACTCCTAGCCTGCTCTCACCCGATTCCCCACGTAATCTTGTGACAGACAAGTTAAGGCTTGGCGCATCTGACAATAAAAAGCATGGTCTGTGTCCACTGTCCCGGCTGCTTCCTTGGCATAAAGCTCCTTGGTGAGACAGGAAAGCCTGCAGAGCCAGGCCGTCTTAACTCCCTCGTACACGCTCCTGAAATGGTCCCTGACAAGCTGAGGCGTAAGCTGTAAAAATTTGATTTTCACTCTTTGCTTCCTGAAAGACTCCAGCAGAGGTCTTGAAAGTAGTAGGTGATATCATCCAATCCAAGAAAATAGCTTCCCTCCTCAGATGTAAGATCGCGAGAGAAAGGCAGTATGAGAAAGAATATCCTGGTGTTTGGCCATCACAGCACAAGCACCTTTCTAGGAGGAGTCACCACAGGCAACACCCAGAACTAAAGGCATGAAGTGGTGCTGGCAGCAGCATGGGGACCACACGTGGGACACCCGGGGGTGGGGGGGAGTGACGAACCCACCAAGAACCTACTATGTGAAGGCGCTGTGGGAGGATTTTGACACTAATGGAAGAGCAATAATTCCTGATTATTGCCCAAAAAATTCCTTGTTATAGCTGACAGAGGAAGCGGAGGGCTCACCTCGTAGAAGAATTCTTCCTCCGCGTTTGCAAACATCAGTCCTTCTTTGTCCTGGCTGTTCCCCTTCTGTTTGGAGTTTTTTCCCGCTTCCACAAAGGTCTTGCTAATCAGCAGGTAGAAGTGGCACTTCCCACAGGGCTTGTTGGTCTTCTGTGCCTCTGCTATTTCTTTTCTACAAAGCAAGCGTAGGGGGTTTACCCAGTGGCCAGGCGAATCCATCCAAACCAGAGCCCGGAGCAAACCAGACCCGCGAGGCCACAGGGGTCACAACACAGCTTAAGGCACAGACTTCAGGGCGGACACGCGGAACGAGGAGTCTGGTTTATGCGGTCTCAGCACCTTCCGCTGCGTTTTAATAGTAAACACTATGATGAACCAGACACGTGCCGAGTGTGGACTCCTGCAACTAAGAGATGCGTCTCAGTCTCACTCAGGACCCTGGCCCAGAAGTTAACAACTGGTGCAAGAACCTGCATTCTGAAAGCAAGGAACACTGAAGTGAAACACACAAAGGCACGTGGCCACAGCCAAATGGCATTAGGGCGCAGGCCTGCTACAGGTCACAGCCACTGGAGTCGGGGCCACTGGTGACTACTGAGAAACAGCAGGGCAAGACAGGGACACCTCAAATTCCCCAACAGTCCTGGGGACGGCAACGAAGCCTTAGTTTTCTTACTAGAAATCATACATGACTTGTGCAGCTGAACAAAGACATAAGGAGCCCAGAACACCCCAATTCAGCAGATCTCTTTCCTGGGAATCCAAATAAGCTCCAGCTGGCCAGGAACAAGACAAGGCAAGACCAAAAACACCGACGGCACTGCCAGCACAGTACGCGGAGCAGCCGGGGGCTGCGGGAGAATGACAGTAAAACTAAAAGGCAGTGAATCCATAAAAGAAACGTGGAAAACCTAGCAGAGCGCAGGGACGGGCCCACACACCATCTCAGGGGCACCCACACTAAACACATGTTGCAATCCTCAAGGAACGACGTTCTGTAAGCCCAGGGGACCCGTCTTTATTTTCTTCCTCTACTTCAAAGCACAGGCAGTGCCAGTCCTCAACGCTTCTTGCACCTCACATTTAAGGCTATACCTGCGGCAGCAACTTCTCAAAGGGTGAAAACCTTTGTCCTAATGAGGGATTAAGAAATGTCTATGAAGCGTCTCTTTTTATACCAGTTAATCTTTAAGACTGCAGCTGTGGGCACAACGCCCCTAACAAGCTGATCATTAAGGATGGGCGCACCCAGGATGCCGCTGAGGCCACGGGAACGCTGTCCACACTAGCATTTCATTTAAACCACACTCTACATCCACTTGGGGACGGTGCTGAAAGGCGACCCCGGCCCCTTACTGCAGCTGCTGGTGCATGGGCAGGGCGACCTGCGGGGGCACGTTGATGAACCGCTCGCTCAGCAGGAAGCCCACAGGCTTGGTGGTGTCCTTTAAAAGCTTCTCCAGCTGCTCAACCATGCTCTTCCCACAGTTCTTCTCACAGCAGCTCAGAATCAACTCTTTAATCTGCTCCGCACACTGGGTACCCTAGCAAGCAGAGAGGAGGCTTTTTATCACAGGCCATCACTTCGGGGAGAGCACCTGAACGCGAGGGCAGGCACTTTCATCTTACAGGTAAGGGCAGTTTCCTGCCAGAGCCTTTAAAATCTCAGCTGTCTTCAGCGGCGTGGGCTTCAGCAGCTCTCGAAAGCAGCTCAGCGGTCATTGGCTGCCCATGCCCATGCCCAGCACGCGAGGGTTATAGCAAACACTCAGACACACCAATATAAGTGGTCAAGTCCATCATAAAGATGGAGGGAAGTAAATGGAAAGTTCTCTGAGGTCAAAGGGCAGCCCACCTTGTGTTTTGAGGAGGATTCACAGCTGCTTTTTATTTTTTATTAGAACTCGTCAGTGAGACAACAAAGACGAAAACACTATTCAAAGTCAGGAAGCGCCCTCAGCTTCAGGAGACAACAAAGCCTCAGAGCCCCCACGTGGTCAGAGGCAGGGGCCTGCACACTGGGCCTGGCGCCCACCCAGCTGCAGCCCCTGGAAGCCGGCACCGGCTGTCAGTGCCGTGGGCTGCACAGCCCACTCACCGCCTCTGACACCTTCATCTGGCTGGGACGCCCACACAACTTCACAGGGCACACGTCCCCACGACGAACATCACCGCGAGAAGCAGTCTCATCCGATGAGACACACGGGTGTGGGCTAAGGAACAAGCACCCAGAGGCCGCCCAGCGAGACCCACCTTTCTCTCCGTTAAATTGAAGAGACTGATAAAGCCAAAAATCTCGTCTTCGTCCATCTCGTCATCACTGTCTTCTGAAACACTCGTTTGCTATTTTTAAAAATAAAAGAAGTTCAACTTTATATTTGGTTGGGAAGAAGCGTAACACCAAGTCTGGTCATCTAAGCCTCATTTTTCGTCTTACTTTTCAAAACCCAGCTTTCTGTCTCATCACCTCAGGGAACATCCCACAGGACACCGCGCGGCCTTGCTCTCACCCGGCCTCCCTCTGACCTGCTCCCGTGCACAGGCTGGACAGCTCGTGTTGTCCTACATTTCTTAACGCAAGACCCGTGGACGCTTTTCCTACGCAGAGCGGCCCACGTGGGGAGGAGCCGGGCAGCACTGACGTACTCACTGGCCAGTCACAGGAGCGAGCTGGCTTGAAGCGGCACCCCAGCCCGCCCACCTCCCCGACTCCTGGGACACGGGGAGAGCGAGCCGCCCTCCCTGCACGCCGTGCACACGCACGACCGCCGACCGGAGACGGCCGCTGCTCTCCTAAGAATCTATGACGCGGGGCGGCGAGGGGCGCAGCGACAACAGCCAAGAGCTCCAGCTGACGGCCTAGGATCCCCTCTTCCCCTGTCTGCAGGGCGCCACCCACTGCACGGCCTCGGCCCTCTCTACTTGCTCCGCCGAGTCTCCTTTGCAAGCTCCACCATTCACCTTCCCCGTCCAGGTCATGCGGTTACCACAGTGTCGGGCCCTGCCCTGCCCGGGCGCCTTCAGTCCTGCCTATGAGTCCTGCCTATGCCTAATCCGGGAACACACCCACTCCCTGCGGGGTCTCGCTGGCCGCGTCACAGGCAAGGCTGCCATCCTGGTTGCCCACGTCAGGTAGCGGGAGTCACCTGACCTCTTTTCCCTCTCCCGCAGACCCAACCCCTCGCCAGGCACTACCCCATTTCAGCCTCCAGATGACTCTGATTTTGCCACTTCTCTCCTCGCCCACCGCCACTCCTGGGGCCACGACCCCCAGCACCTGGAGAACTGCAGTGGTTTTCGAGCCAGTCTCCCGTTCCCAGCAATACTTCCTTCCAATTTTAGCTCCTGACCTGCTTGCTAAAAACCAGGAGCAACTCAGTAGGACAAAGAACTAATTTAATCCGGATAAACACCCGTCGCCCTCACCTTAATCACACTCCCAATGTGGTTCTGCTGAATTAAGAGATCTGTTAGCTCTGCAGTGTTCACAGGAGCCTTTAGGAAAAGCTAAGAGAAGGAAGAAAATATTTCAAATTCAAATCAAAGCATGATAAAAAAAAAAAAAATTTCCACATTCAAATAAAAACAAGGCGATAGCAATGACCTGACCGGGAAAATGCCCGACTAGTACAACCCCCAGGCGAAAGGAAAGGCCCAGGAGAGCCAGAGAAGCTGAAGGCACCGAGGCCGAGAGGCGGCGCTCAGTGGGGAGACAGGAGGGCAGGGAGGGGAAGCAGACGGACTCGAGGCCAGAGGATCTGGGGACGAGAGCACTGGAGGCTGGTGAGGGTGGGGCACCAGGAGCCCTACTTGGTTCTATAAAGGAATAAGCAGAAGCAAAGCATGGATTTTATAGCACCAAATGCGACTTACACGTAAGAATAATTCAACCCTAAAAAGTGTAGCTGAGAGTTAGAGAAAGCCAGACACACAGCTCAAGTTGTCAGCAGATGAAAAGGGTGGGGTTCAGCACCCCAGCAAAGGTCTGGGAGTGGAGGCACAGAGCAGGGCTAGCCCTGGAGGGGAGCAGCAATGCCTGGAGGGAGCGGGTGGGAGGGGTGCTTCTGAATCGCAAGGACGATCTTCCACAGCTTGTGGGGAAGGCCCCGGGCAGTCTCGGGGCTCAGAGTTAAGGCTGTACCTGCTGCAGCAACTTCTTAATTCCGTCATAATCGCTGGCCGAGATGGCGTACGCTTCAAAATCAACATTCACTTCCTGTCAATAAACACAAGACCGGCCATCACGTACAAATGTCTCCGTAACGCAGCGTCATCTCCCACTTGGAAGACTCCCCTGACCGCCACGCTTGACCCTCCCTACGAGCTCAGCACAGAACACGCCGGGGAAAGGCCTAGAAGAAAACAGGGCCCAAGAACTGTCACGGTCCTGCTGCCCAGAGACCCCTGCCCACAGGCGCGGGGCCTCCACCTGCCCTCGCAGACGCGGGGGCCGCGGCAGCCACAAGCAGAGCAGACGCACTTCCAAAGTGGCCGGCACGGCCCTTGATGAGACGACACTGCGCTCACCTGGCAAAGCTCCGGGGGGTGCCGCCATGTACCTGGCACAGCACCGGGCGCTCGAGCTGGAGAAGCAGCTAAAGCAACATGAACAGCCTGGCTCGTGGCGTCACCGTTCAGGCCGGACACCAAGAAACAAGTGTCACCAAGAGACACCAAAAAACAAGTGTCAAGAAACAAGTGACACCAAGAAACAAGTGTGTGCACGCTGCGAGCCCACCTTGAAACACAGGAGGTCAGAGGTCAGGCAAGCCTTCCCTCAGGGAACTGACACTTGAAGTGGGAACTGAGGGACGAATAGCACAGACGGAGTCCAGGGCCTCCTGACCCGTTTCCTCGAGCCATGAAGACAGGCCCTCAGAGACGACGCCCCTGAACGAGCCCACAGTAAGCAAAGGGTTACTTCACACCCAAGACAAGTGTTAGATGCTTTTCAATGATGAGAATCAGTCCTTGGGGTCCAAAATCATGGCCCAGGAAGTGACACTGGACTCGGGGCGCTGATGAAACAGTCTGTTCACAGACGTGAAGCTCCGCAGGTTCTGGAATGTGGGTCTCAGCTGAAGGCGGTCACAGAGGGCGGTCAGTCCAACCTCAGCCTTTGACCCCTGACCTGCATGTGGGGCACGAGGGCCTGCGGGGTTGGGGTGAGTCTCTGAATTGGTGAGCGTGGGGGAGGGTGCTCCAGACAGGCGTTAACTACAGCAAGTTACAACTTCCCGTTGTCTGGGCCTTCGAGGTAGGCCCTGAAAGTAAGTGGTTAATAAATAATGCTGTTCTAGCATTTTTTCTTGTCCAGCTAGAAATTACAAACCTCTTTCCTGGCTATTATGGCACCACCACTGCAAGAGACACCAGACTATCTGGCCCGCAGTCACTCCCGGGGCTCGGCTCCCCATCCACAAGGTTTCAGGTGCAACAGTCATCTCTGTGACACTGAGCCCCACCACCCACACTCAGGTGGTACAGAATTTAGAATAAAGACTAAATGCGGTGTGTGATCTGCCTGTTCACAGGAGTGGAACATCTCAAAGGCACTGGCATTTTCTATTTTCTGCTATATGAAGCAGAAATGGAGAGAAAACAAAATATTTGAAGAGAGAGAAACACAAAGCAGAGATGAAAAATTCCAGCTCAGTGACTGAGGCCATCCCTGAGGCCCAGCTGCTTTCTTGCCCCCGCAGGCCTCTAGGAGACCCTCGTATCTTTACCACCAATTCCCCTTTCGGTGACGCTAACCTCTGAGGGACTCAACTGAACACAGAGTCCAAAGAACAGGACTCGAGAAGCTCACCTGGCCCGTTCCCCACCCAGGCACTGTTCCCAGAGTCCTCACGAGCACTGTCCACTGCAGCTCAGCACACTGCCTCCAACCAGGGGCTTAAGGCTTTAAATGGCCGGGCACGTTTCCTGCCCACCTTCTACACCATCTTGTTTCTTTTAAAGATTGATTTATGAGTCAAAAAACCGGGGTACAGATCAGAGATGTTGGGGGGGGGAGAGTGGGGGGTGGAGAGGATTCCACAGAGACAGAGTGGGAAGCAAACAGGCAGATCCACTGATATACACTGCTGAGGGGAGACAGGAGAGGTCTGCTGCACCGTGTGTGTGGGTCAGCTCCATGTCTAGGGATCACACTTAGGCCACAGCAGTGTTAGCACGGAGACTTGACCCCTAGGCCACCAGCGAGGCCCTATTACCACCTTGTTTCAAAACAGATCTGAATTTCCACAGTAATTCTCATTGATTTCTACATCAAAGAAATGAGTTGGGAATAAACGAAACTCTCAGGAAAGCCTTCCTCAAATAAAGCAATCAACATCTACTAAGTGTCCTAGTCTAAGGACTGCCCCAATAACCTCAGAACTGCTTTCTTCGAAAAAGGAATGGAGCCAGCGGAAGATAATATAGAGAGAGCAGAGGTTATTAGCCCCCCACTCCCGCCCCTCCAGGCCGCATGGTCATAACAGTAAACTGTCAACAGTAAATTAACCTTTCAAAAAATATGCACAAAATCGGCCTCCCTGGTGGCGCAAGGGGTTAAGCACAGCACTATGAAGCAATCCATGGCCTCTGCAGCCCGAGTTCGATCCCCGGCTGGCCAGGGAGCAACCCACATGGCACAGCAGACCTCTCCAGTCTTGCCCTCAGCAGTGTCTGCTGCTCCCCTCAGTCGGTCTGCCTGTTTTGTTCCCCACTCTGTCTTTGGTGAATCCTCTCACCCCCCCAACCCCCACACCTCTGGCCTGTACCCCAGTTCTGGTATGCATAAATAAATCTTAAAAAAAAAAAAAACACACAAAATTAAATTTATTTTCTTTTCCCTCTTCCCCCCAAGACTGCACGACATGTGCCGCCTTCCTGGCTGTGTCCTGGCTGTAAGTAGCAGTGACCCCAGGCAGAGGCGCTGACAAGGCCACACAGAGCAGAGCCTGGATGAGCAGCTGTCCCTGGCGCTGGAGAACAGACCCCTGGAGCCGCACTGCCGAGTCTGGGCATGTGCGCATCTAAACAGCAGTTTAGCCAAGTGTCCTCCAAGGGACCGCGCAGTTTACCCACCAAGCACTAACACAAGCGCCACCCCCTCAGCTACCACAGACCCTATTACAAAGTCTTCTCTTTGGCAGCCTGATGGATGCCACGTTCAGCCGGCACCGGTTCTGTGACCAACGTTGGCAAATGAGCAGGTTAAAGGCTCTTCTAAGAGGAAAATGGTGAGGCTGCCTTCAAGTCAAGGGGCCAAAGCTGAAGTGTCCCCACAAGCGCTTCTCACTGGAGATGTACCCTCGCCAGTCTGCCCTCTCCCCAACCATGTTGGGGCGCCCCTCCCAGCTCATTCTGCCTCATGTCTGCCTCCACGACCTACTTCCCATCACTCCCTCCAGTTCATAGTGATCCAGTAGTACTGGCTGCCCTTCTGTCCCTCAGACGTGAGAACTGTGGATTTTCTCATAACTCAAATGGAAACCACTGGGCCTTCGGAGCCGCGGAGACCAGGGCCACGTGTGACAGGGCCAGCTGACAGGTGGAGGGCAGCGTCTCTGGCACAGGCATGGAAGGCGGCAGCCAGCGGGCGGCCCTGGAGCTGCGGCTGCAGAATCAAAGCTCTGCGGCCTGACAGGCTGGGTGTGAGCTGACAAAAAAGGGGGAAATTAAATTTAACGTCCACATCTGCGATTTGAGCAACTGGTGAACTGGGGACCCGGTCACACGAGTGGCAGAGCCGAGAGGCGGCCGCAGGAGGCACAGGCCTACCCTGGCTGGCTTTGGTGTGTGGGGCCAGTTAGACCCTCAGGGGTCCCAGAGGGTCACGCGGCCCATCTACTCCTCAGCCAAGGCCCGGACGCTGCGGCGGGCGCCGGGGCAGGACAGCGCCCACCTCGGAGGCCATCCCCGAGGAGCCTGGGCAGGGTCGGCGGCCCAGGAGACCGAAAGGGCGGCTCAGCTGGCAGCCCAGCAGACGAGAGGAGTCGGCGCGGGGGGCACACGGGCGTCTGGAAGGGCCGTGGCCGAGGGGGCAGGGCCTTGCAGGCACCGAGGGGCCGCCGGGGCGGGCAGGCCCGGGGCCCCGGCCCAAGGCCATCAGGGCCGGTGAAGGCAGCTGTGGCGGGTCCGGTCCGGGGCTGGAGGCGGCCCGCGCGGCTCCACAGGAGACCGAAGCCAGAGGGGAGGAGGCGCCCGCACCCCCCGCCCCCCGCGGCCGCTCGGACCCGCCCCCCGGAAGCGGCCGCCGCGTCCCCGGCTGGACGCCCGAGGGTCGCGCGCGCTCCCACCTCGTCCACCACCTCGTCGTCCTCCTCCTCGTCGCTGTCTTCATCCTCGTCGTCCTCGGTCGCGTCCTCAATTTCGTCTTCGTCCACCTCGTGCTCATCGCGCCGCTCCGGGGCGCCCGGAGGTCGGGGGGCCCCACCGCCCAGCGCGCGGCGCTTGGGCCTGGACGCCATGCTGCCGCCCCCGCGCCTGCGCCTAGCTGTGCGCCTGCGCCGGGCCCGCTCTGCGCCTGCGCGCCCGAGGCCTCGTCCGCCTTCCGGGCCAACCACGCCGGGGGGCGTCGAGTCCCAAGGGCCTCGGCCTCGGCGCTGAGTCGGCGTCCACGCCAGCGTCCCTGCGGGCCCACAGCCTTAATACCTCAGAGCCATGTTCAGCCTGTTTTCCCATCTTGGTCCTTTTCACCTTCCCGCCATCCTCCCTCACGCCCCAAGGCGCGACCTCCCCCGGGCGCTGTGGTTCGACCCTCCGCCGCGCGTGCGCCTCGACGCCGGCTGGCGGTGCGCATGCGCGAGCTCCGGCGGTGCGCATGCGCGAGCCCCCGCCGTGCGCGCCGGCTGAGCGCCCCTCCGCGGAGCCCCGCGTGGGCCGTCGCCATGGCAGCGCAGGCCACGTGGTGAGGGGGCGGCCCGCCCGGGCCCCGGCCCCGCGAGGTAGGTGCCGCCGCGCTCCGGCGAGGGTGGGCGCGGCCGGCCGCCGCTGGGGGTGCGGGCGGCGCTCGCCACACGCGGCAGGTCGCGGGGTCCGCGCGGGGCCCCCCGCTGCGGGGTCCGCTCCCGCCCTGGAAGCGCCTCTCCTGACCGGCGTCCGCCAAAGCGGGGGCGCCCCGGGGTGCAGGGCGCGCGCGAAGGTGGAAATGACGCCCCGGAGCGCCCCGGAGAGAACAGGGGACGCAGGTGGCGGGGTGCCGGCCTCGGACCCCCGCATTCCAAGACGGCCCGGACTTCTGGGTCTTTCCAAGAAATATCTGGATGTGAAAACCGGCGCCAGGTGACAATCACCTGCCGCCCAGGTGCGGCCCCCGATGCCAGCTCGCGGCCGGGGGAAGGTCGCTCGCTCGGGACGGCGCTTTCCCGGGGGAGGCCTGAGCGGCCCGCGCGCTCCCCTGTCCGGCGGGACGCGTGGGCCGCAGCCGTGACTCTGCGGTCGGCGCGAGCTGCCCCCGCCGCGAGGCGGCCGCCGCTGGAGAGGTTGACCCCTCCAGCCGCAGGGAGCCACCGGGACACCCCGGATCCCCGGGCCCCGCTGTGTTCTGTGAGGTCGCCCCTGCCTGCCTGGCCACAGCGTGGATGTCTCCAGGCTCCACACCTGATGGGGCAGTTTGAAAATGGTCTCTTTGGGCCCGGCGACTGCAAAGTCATCTTCCTGTCGTTACAAGAAGGAGAGCGAGAAAAAAAACATCAGAAGGTTAAGATGGGGGGAGAGATCAGGAAGACAGTGCCGGCTTATCTTTAGAGTTGCACTGACACTTAGACCATTTTTTTTCCTGTCTGTTGTCTTTTTTTCCCCCGTTGGGGGGTTTTTCTTCTTTGTTTTCTCCCCATTTCTTTATATATATTGTTTACAGTCAAATACGCACAGCATGAAAGTCACCATTTTCATCCTTTGAAGCGTACAGCCCACTGGCACCAAGTGCACTGAGAGTGTTGTGCAGACATCACCACTGTCCGTGCCCAGAGCTCTTTGCGTCTTGTAAAAGTGAAACTGTGCCCTTGAAACCCTAGGTCCCCATTCCTACCCCCTCCCCAGCCCCCTGGAAACCACTCTACTTTATGTCTCTATGAGTTTGGCATTCTAGGTACAGAGGTCCCCTCTTTCCAGAGAGGATGCATTTCAAGACCTCCCAGCAGATGCCCGAGACTGGATGGCAACAGCTGGTTTTTCCTGTACCTGCAAACCTACACTAAAGCTTCATGTGTAAATTAGGCACCGTAAGAGATTAACATTAATGAATAATAATAAAATGGAGCAATTGTAACAACATACTCTAGTAAAAGTTATTCTGATGTGGTCTCTCTTTCAGTATCTTACCGCACGTATTTTCAAACTGGTTGACCACAGGTAACTAAAGAACATGAAAAGTGGACAAAGAGGCATAGCTGCACCTCATTTAGGAGAATCATATGTGTGTCCTTTCATGGCGGAATTATTTCGCTCAGCATAATATCTTCCATCCGATTCCATGTTGTAGCATATGTCAGGATTTACTTTCTTTTTAAGGCTGAGTGATATTCCACTGTTTGTAGAGACCACATTTTCCTTATCCATTCATCCACCAGACCCTTAGGTGACCGCCACCTCTTGGCACCTGGGAGTAATGGTGCTGCGGACCTGGTGTACAAATAATCCTCTCTTCCTGCTTTTAATTCTTTGGGGTTAAATACTCAGAAGTGGAATGGTTGCATCCACTTTCACACTTTATTGTTGTTTGCAAAGTTTCCAAAATGAGCATATTTTGCTTTGATCACAGAAGGGGGGAAGCCTTACTTTGTGTCCTCAGATTAGTTTTGGGTGTTGGGCACTTAGCAGATGCACTGGAGTAGCAGAAGTGACTACATGGACTCCCTGGGGTTTTGTCACCCGGGAAAACAGCGCTACCTCCGGCAACGAGTGTCCTCACTGGGCCTGCTGACCCGCTGGCTCAGAATTTACCTTTAGCTCAGATTTCATCCTCCAGCAGCAGAGAGGGTTGCAGGTAGGAGAAGAGCATGGCTGCAGACCTGGAGTGAATTCCCGCCCCGCCTCTGCCTGGGCTGTGTGGCCCTGATGCTGCTCAGACCTAGAGCTTTGGTTCCCTCTTTTATGCTGAGATCCCCCCAGACCTGGCTGAGGGCCAGTGCTGCCTGGACGCCGTGTGAGCTCAGGCAGGGCCTCTTAACCCCCCACCCGAAGTTGGACTTCCTCAGCTAAAAAAGAAAAGGCTTGTCTGTGCTGGGAGCACACCCAGTGCTCTCCTAGGGGACAGCGCCCCAAGGCGTCCACCTTCTGTGTCATCTCCTAGGGCTGCTGAAACCAACACCACAGGCCTCATGCTCAGAACAGGGGACGTTCATTCTCTCAATTCTACCGGGGTCCGGAAGCAAGGCATGAGCAGGGGCGCTCCCTCCGGAGGCCCTAGGGAGGGTCCTTCCTTGCCTCTTCCGGTGGGCGCATCCTTGATACGGATTCCAGGCGTGCTGGGTCGGCTGTGGGTCTGTAGGACTGGCCCACCTTAACCTAATGGCATCTGCAGAAGCCCTATTTCCAGGTCGCATCCCTGGTATCTGCGGATAGGACTTCTTTTTGGAGACCACGGTTCAGTCCATTGTATCTCCTCATACCTTGTGTGAGACTTGGGGTGAGACTGTGCTGGCATCTTCTCCTTGGGGCTGTTTTCTCTGTGGTCCTGTGGCTCAGAGACCTGCTGAGGAAAAAGTAGCAAAGAGGAGGCTGTTTATCTGGCCAGCGACAAGAGCACTGGGCATGTGGGGGTCCTCGAGGTAGGAGCGGCCACCTGCGCTGACGCTGGAATCGCTCTGTCCTCCCCCGGGCCTGCGGGGCAGCTCCCATCTCAGCAACCCGCAGGAATGTGAGAAGAAGGCGTCTGGACAGTCAGGTGCTGGCCGGCAGGACAGCCAGCACCCTTAGCTGAGGGGGTGCCCCTCGGCTGCCCCATGGCCAGTGCCCCTGGGAGTATGTCCCCTGCTAAGGGCAGTTTCTGTCACCAAGTCCCTGTGCGATTGCTGTGACCCTTTGACTCTGCAGGGCCTTTTGAAAACACCCCCCACCCCAATTTGAGGAGCCTAAAGGTACCCAGAAGTTCAATTATGGGGCATCAACTCTCAAAACACCTTCAACTTAAATGACCGTGTGGCTGTGGCTGTCGCGTGCCCGCGTTCTCAGCAAACTGCACCCCGAGCAGTCTGAACACAGGTGGGGACAGGTTCTGTTTGTCAGCCCCGTGGCAGGACTCCCAGCGGCCCTGGCCTGCCGCGAGGCATCAGGTTGCTCGCAGGAGGGAGCGGGTGGGAGAGGGCTGCTCTGTTTGCCTGGGTCGGTTGGTTCTGCTTTCACGGGTCTGCGTCACCCGCTGAAGCCCTGTGTCCCAGACGGACCCTTGGCTCTTTGATCTCCGCTGCCCGCGCTGGGTGGGCTCGCGGAAGGGATGAGAGGCAGCGCCCCGCTGGGCGGCCCCCGCCTTTGGCACCACCCTGTCAGGCATGAGCATCAGCTCTGCCACTTGCTGCGACCCCGGAGAGTTTTGTCCTCTGTGCGCCTCAGTTTCCTTATGCACAAAACGGGATAAACCCCACAGATGTCATGCCTGGAAGCTATGGCAGAGTCTCGGCCTTGGCACGGCCCGGCGAGCTGCCCCTGCCCCGCAACGCCTGTGGGGCCCTCGCAGCCCTGGGGCTTGGCAACACCGGCAGCTGTTACTCCTGTTTACAGGTGACAACGCCGCGGCCAGCACCCAGCTCCTGGGCCCTAGGCCTGGCCGGTTCTGATCCCCCCACGGGGAGGGAAGAGAAAAGGGCAAGCAGAAATGAGAGAGGGGGGGAGTAGCCCCCACTCGCTCCCCTGCGCACCCCGCACGCCCTCGGCCCTGCCCCCTCCAGTGCCGCCGAGCTGTGTCCCTCAGGCTCCCCCCTCCGTGGGCGCGGCTGCCACACGGTTTTATTTTGGGCCACCGTGTGCCCCGTCAGTAACGAGGGGCTCCACCTCTGAGAGGGGGGAGGCTCGACGTGGGGACAGCAATGACACGCCACATCCCCGCCCATAAGTTACGACTCCACGGCCGCCCGGGATGTCCTCCCGCCTGCTGCGTGCGCTGACGGCCGCGGCTTTTCTTACTTGTAAGTCGCCACGCGTCCTCCCGCACACGCGGGCGGGCCGTGCCAGGGCCTGGGCTGCGGGCATACGCGCCCCACGCGAGGCTGACGCCGGGCGCCCTGGAGTTTCAGAGAAGAGAGACCCTTACCCTGGCCCCGACCCTTTGAAACACGGTGTGGGCAGGTGGTTTCGCCCAGACCCCCTCGCGCGGCCTCGCTGGGGGTCCCGACCGGCCCTGAGCCTCTTCCTCCGACCTGCACTCCTGCGGCGGGGCGCGTCGCCACCGCGGCCCGTTTGTTCCCCCACATTTGGCTGCTTCGACACAAGCAGTTCGTTCTTACAATGCTCCGGAAGAGACTCAGCAGCAACGGGTAAGCAGGGCCTGGGGGCTGTCGTCAGCCGCTTCGTGGCCAGTGAGTCCTGACTAGGCCGAATGACACTCGCCGGCGGGCCGAGGCTGCATGTCCGCCAGCTTCTCCTGCAGCTCCTCGGGCCATTTGTTTTTAGGCCTTTGGGGTGGGTGTAAGGCGTAGTCCCTCCCCCGTGATACCAAAGGAATTTAATGTTTATCATAAAAAAATTGGGGGTAATGCAGAAAGAGGTAAAAAAGAAGATGACCCCCGTCATCTACCATCCGAAAAAGTGTTTTGCTAGTGTTTGGGGCCATGTTCTTGCACACGTGTGCTCTGCCCGGTTCTCAGTCCTGCTTTTGGAATTTTGCATTCTTTTGCAATTAAATTACCTTTGTAGTAAAGTTATCTGGGGTGATGTTACGACGTCATGGGCCTGCCCTGTTAGCCGTCTCGCTCACGTCAGGCGTCACGGCGTCTCCTGCTGTAATCAGGGAGGTCAGTACACAAACGTGGAGTCCTGGGCCAGCAAAGCCAGGAAGCGAGAGACCGGCGCGGCCACCTGGGCAGCAGCGAGCGCCTCCCAGTTGCTGCCGGAGGAGAGCTTCGCTGTCTCCGCGAGCAAAGGATTAATAGGCGCCTCGGCTGTATCGTCGTGGGTGCTCGCGCCGGGCGAGCTCGGCCTCCCCTCTCACAGCGCGCCCAGTCCGGGACCTCTCGGTAAATGCAGAGAATAACCTGGACGTTTCCTGCACGTTCGAGCGCTGCCTTCGTGTTTATCCCTAGACGTGACACTTCAGGAAGAAAGGTTAGGAGAGAAGTAAAGCTCTTGAGACATTTGATACAAATCGTTTTCCAGGCTGTTGGAAATTTTTTCAAAGATTACCTGGTGACGCTTGACAACATTTATGAAACAGCCTCCAGGAGAGGGATATAGCTATTTCCTAAAAAGCTTAGAAGCTACTTAGTGTATTTCTTGAAACAGAAGTAATTCTGTCCTTCCAACGCCAGGAGCCCGGCTGTCCTCGGTGGACACCACCCAGATTCGCGCTGCCCCGAGGCCTTCCACCGCCCCCGGCGCTATCAGGTGCGCCCAAGCGGGCCTGGCCTTATCAGCGACGGGGCCTCCGCGGATTTCTGCCAAGTCATGCTCGGCAGGGCACAGTCCCGCAGCCAGCACCCCATTACCTTCTCCCCTCGCTTAGGGGAGCCTCGTCTCCTGGGAGCCGTGCCTGCTCTGCGCAGCTGGAGCGCCGGCCAGGCCGCCATGAAGGTCCTGCTACTGAAAGACCCTAAGGAGGACAGCGGCGGCCAGGACCCCTACATCCGGGTGGGTGCCGCGTCAGGGCGGGCTGCCGAGGCTGTGGGGTGGGGGCTCCCCACACGGCCCTGGCTGACCCGGGACTGCTCTCTCTCTCGGCAGGACCTGGGGCTGCTCGGGATGGAAGCCACTCTGATCCCTGTGTTATCATTTGAGTTCTTGTCTCTGCCTGGGCTCTCCGAGAAGGTACGTCCTGCGGGGGAGGGCTCCCCTCCAGCTCCTGGAGCCCCCGTGTCACCAGCCACCTCAAAGCCAGGGCCGCACAAGCTGCCCCCCTCCAGCCCATAGTTAGGGACGTCTCAGCTCCTCCAGGGAGCTGCTGGGGAGCAGGCCGGGTGGGACCCACACCCCACTGTTCCCAGCAATTGACCCCTTCCCCAACTCTGTAGCTGTGCCCAGCAGCACACCCAAGGTGGGGGGCCAGGGGAGTCCCACATGAGAGATGGAGGCCTCGAGTCAGCTGGGAGACTGGGGACCAGGATTGGTCCCTGCAGGCTCATTTCTGCGGCTAGGTGTGGGAGTGATAGATACTTGCCAGAGACAGATCCAGAAGGGCCTTCCAGAAGTTTCTGAGGAAGGATTCAGGGGAACGTGAGGGTGGCTGGTGAGACTGGGGCTCAGCCCCCATCGCCTGGCCCCACGCCCGGGTGGGCGCCAGGTCACCGCACCCCCACCGCTGACATTAAATGCAACCTCACACCCCTCGGGGTAGCCTTCTGGGTTCTGTTGTCGGTCTGAGGGGAACACGCCCTGGGCTACTGCACTGGGTTTGCGTGCTGAGGGAACCTATGAGAGTGGACAAATGGGCAGACTTTTCCAGAAGCGGCTTTAAAAAGCGAGGAAAGAGCTCACCACTGGAGATCATTTCCAAGCCTAATGGTCATAAAGGTCCCAGCCTCTCCCATCGCCCCCATCCAGTGTGCTCCAGGAGGGGCTCTGAACACTCCAGAAAGCTCTGGGTGTGCAGCGAATACGTGGCGGCCTTGGGACTCAGAGACACAGGCCAGAGTCCTGCCTCCGCTTCACCTGACTAGCTCCTGGACCTCTCCACGCCTGTGTTAACCTGTGAGGTGGGAAGAACGTCCCACTCCACAGGGTCCGCACAGCCAGACGGAGCACGTGTAAATAGCCCGGGGCCTGGCTGGGGAAAAACGCTCAGTACATTGTATCACTGTTCTTGCCTTTGAAAATCAGGCCTGCATTCAGCCAGGCTGTCACCCCTTGAGTACTCCTGCGTCACCGATGCAGGTGACGCGTCTCCTTCCTGCTGCGCCCACCCCCAGCCCAGCACGAGTCACAGTGCTCTGCTCTGTTGCTCCTGCCAGCCAGCGTTGTGCTCGCCCTTCCCCTCCCTTCCTGCTCGAGGGTCGTGCCATGAGTCATGAATTCACCTGTATGTGCCAAAAGGCCTAGAATAGTTTCAGGCGCAGAGTCAGTGTCCAGTAAGGGTTGAGTGAGTGCGTGGAGGAGCGCACGGGTGCATGGGCGGGAGCGTGCGTGGGTAGGTGGATGGATGATGGGTGGACGGGTGGATTTATGAAGCATTCGGGATTGTGGGACACATTCTCTCAGCCTTCACAGAAAGTACCTTTGTTTGGGTGCAGCTGTCTCGCCCGGAAGATTACGGGGGGCTCATTTTCACCAGCCCCCGAGCGGTGGAAGCAGTGGAACTGTGCTTGGAGAAAGACAGTAAAATTGAAGGTAAGGTTGGCGCTGCTGTGACTTCCACTGGATTCTTCTTGACTCTGATTCCTCCCATTGGGAATACAGGATTCCAGAAATTACTGTGCTTCAGGTTTGAAGGATTGTGACGATTTTTAGTTGAAAAACTGTGTCGGTACCAAGTCTCTTCGTGTTTTTGTCCTCTTGGGAGGGCACAGAAAATGACCCTTTGCAAGCTGTTTCTTCGTGTCCAACACAGAACCGCTGTTAGCCTGCCAGCCCTGCTGGGGGCTGGAGGCGTGGCAGACAGGGCCGGGGTCTTTGCTGTCCCCTCAGTTCGGGGGCTCCTGTCCCTCCTCAAAAGGATGATGATAGGACCCAACAAAGGCGACAGCCCCTGCCGGGCCAGGCTTGCGGGCGCCCTTCCTCCCGGCTCCTTCCCTCCCCGTCAGAGCGGATGCGCAGAGCCCAGGTTCAGACTGGACACCGCCTTCTAGTCTGTCTGGTGGAGCCGCCGCATAGCTGGCATGTGTGGAGCGCCTGCTGTGTGCCAAGCCCTGTTGCATACCTTGTGCTCGTTGTGTCCTGGAATCCGAGGCGACCAGCTCATGGGCTTGATGAGGAGACCGAGACTCGGGGACAGTGGGCACCTGCCAGACTGTAGGCCCAGCTCAGAGGCTTCAGACCCAGGCCTGCCCAGCTGAGGGGGGCGGAGAGCTTGAGGGAGGGTGAGCAGCAGGTCGAGCCCAGAGGCCTTTGCTTCAGGTTAGGCCCGCGAGCATATTTCTCTCTGACCATGGACCTCACTGACCCTCCATCGCCTTGTCTGCCGCGGCACACCTGCAGGGGACGCGCCAGGGGCACTCTCGAGGTAGGGCCAGAGCCCTGAAGCCTCGCTTTCTGGTTCCTGCAGCTGTTTGCTGCGAGAGCGGCCGCGCCTAAGAATTTGCCGCACCCACGAGTCTCCCGGGATCAGCCCGCGGCCCGGGCAGCGGCCAGACGGCCACTTTGGTCTTGCGACTCACACGTCATTTCATGCTTTGCAGCCTGGACGGCGTCTCTGAAAGAAAAATGGAATGCCAAGCCGGCGTACGTGGTGGGAAAGGCGACCGCGTCTCTGGGTAAGCGGCCAAGTGCCACTGCAGCTCTGGTGCGTGCCCGTGACGTGCGCTTCACACACGAGATTCCCGGTCTCGTCCCCGCTCCTGGCATTCCGCTCCTCAGACCTGGGCGTTTCCTCAGGGCCGGGGAAAAGTGTCTGTGTAATGACATTCTTCTCACTCCACCTGGGCGTGTGCTAGTGAGGTGACTTTTGGAGAGCCCCTCGGGTTGAGGGCCGGTTGTCGGGGGAACGCGCCCTGGGATTAGAGGTTCAGGACTTCAGGAAGCAGAGATGGGCTCGAGGGTCCCCGGTGACCGGTGGCCTGTGATCTCATTAATGGCGCCTCTGTCGCAAAGCCCCCATAAAAAGCCCAAAGGGTGGGGCCGCCGGGAGGTGCTGGGAGGGTGTCTGCCTGCCTGGAGAGGCCGTGGGAGCGCCACGACAGCCCCCCACCCCCCCGCCTCACGTCCGCCGAGTCCTGTCCTCAACCTCTCCATCTGGCTGATCATTTGTGTCCTTGGCGCCACCCTGGGGTTCCGCCGCACGCCGAGCAGCCCCTCTGTGGCGGGGCCGGTCGCCATTCCAGCAGGTGACCGGGAGGAGGCTTGTGAGGACCGTGGGTCTGTAGCTGCACTGAAGCACGCGGGCGACCCGGCCTCTGACTGGCATCTGAAAGGGGGCCCACCCCACGGGACCAAACCCTTTGCCGTAGGGGCCAGTGCCGTCTGCCGGCGGCCGGGGTCAGAACGGAGTTAAATTGCTGAGACTGGAGGCTGCTGGGTGTGGGGAAACGCCTGTGTGGGGCCTGCGGAGAGCAGCCCCGGTGGCTGGTCCCCCTGCACGCTCTTGCCTTGGTTTTTCGATACTTTCATTCCATTTGAAGATGTGATGATTTTTTTGCTTATGAAGTAGATAAAAATAGCCAGTGTGTTCCGTAAGGCTGCCGATAAGGTGCCAGGAAACACACTGAAATATTGCTGAGTGGCATTAAAAATGGGTTCGCATCTGTTGAGAAATACTTGGTCAGTTTGTGTTTAAAAGCTCTATGGAAATCCGCGCCTGGGCCCGCTGGTTCCCTGCCTGATGATCTGTACATGTTGCTTGGCCTCGTCAACAGACCGGCTGCCCCACAGAGGGTAACTTAGGAATTAACTCAGACCCGAGACAGACCCTAGGCGGTTGCTTCATTACGAGCTGTCTGTTTGCTCTGTTGGAACAAATTGCCAGCTGCCCTCCGGCTCCCGACAGCTGCTGCTTTGGCGCCCCTGTGGCAGAGCAGCCTCTTGCTGCGTGCTTGCTGTAAGCACCACCTCGTCTTCCCCGGCAAGGCCTGAGCGAGCCCATTTTCCTTTGGGAGCAGCAGCAGCCGGGGACGGAGGCCATGGGGTGCCAGGGCCCGACCTGGGCCGCGTTCCTTTGCCCCGTCCCCTGCACACAGGTATTTGGCCACTTTATAAACGATGTTTCTGGTTTTCGTCACCACGTCGTAAACTCTGGGAAACCTTGGCCCAGCGCCTCTTCTGCCAGACCTCGCCGGCGCCCCACTGTCTGCTCCTTGATTCTTCCCGATTTGCTCGGGGCTGGGATGTCCTTTGCTTCCACATCACCAGTGTCCGCTGCATTCAGGGGTGAGGCCTTTCCTCCCCTTCCGAGCAGCCTGACGGTGCCAACCCACGACACTTTTCTGGCGGGGCTGGTCTTGTCTCCCTGAGAAAATGAGGGTCTCTCGGGCCCCGTGACGGTGCGTCAGGCCCCACTCCTGAGACAGGAGCCAGTCTGTGCTGAGCTTCCCCCCGACGGCAGGCAGTTCGCGCTCGTCACCTCGGGACATCCTGAAACAGGCCGTGGTGCTTGTCTTCCCTCTCGTGGACCAGCTTGGGGGCTCTGAGACACGGTGTGTCACTGCCCCCCCCCCCCGCCAGTTTGGCCTGGGTCCATGGCCTTCCTGCCCCGGCTTCCAGAGGAGACTTTCCCTGTTGATTCTTGAAGCCCGAGCCTTTGGGTTCGCACATTAAAAAGGACTTTAATAAACCGTGTGAAGAAATGTCTCTCTGTTGCGTTCCAGTGAGTAAAGTTGGCCTGGACGCGGAAGGGGAGGGCTGCGGCAATGCAGAGAGGCTTGCAGAATATATTTGCTCCAGTAAGTAGAAAAAGGTGACCCCCATTTCTTGTGTCTGGTCTCACCCCCACCACCCCTTGGGGGGCAGGAATATTCCCTGGGCCCTCCCAGGAGGAGGCCCCCGCTCCTGTCTCTGTGTCTGTCTGTGCGGGCGGAGATTCAGCCCAGCTCCCTCCTCCCCCTGTACCAAAGGGCTTGCGGCCACTTGACCCCTCCACACAGACCATTTGGGGAGCAGCCCAGAAGCCAGAGCGCCTGCACTGGTTCTCAGTGGGGATGCGCGGAGGCCCAGGACCATCCTGTGACTGTGGCCTTCTCTTGCCCTCCAAAGCTGCCTCCTCTGGCCCCTCTCCCCGCGGACCGTGGCTCGGCAGGGCCGGGCGTGGGTGTGGGGAGGAGGGCTTGTGAGGACCCAGGGTTTAGAGCTGCGCTGAAGCACCCGGCTTTTGTTTGCTGCTGAGGCTGCTGCCACTTCCCGGCTTCCTCAGCAGCTGGCGCCCCACATCTCCATCAACCCGGGGCTCCCCCAGAGCTAGGAAATGCTTGCTCAGTGCCAGCGGCCAGCGCCAGGCCTGACCTCTAATTTCTGACTCTGATTTGGATGCAAAACCCCCTTCCAAACAGTGACTACTGCCCCGGAGCCCCTCCAGTGACAGCACCCCCGCTTGTGTGGGCGCACAGATTTCTCGGCACCTTCGCCCACAAGAGCAGCCAGGGAGCAGCTGTTCTTCCCACCCGGGCGCTGGACCCGGACCTTCCCAGGCCCCCGTGTGTCTCCCCAGAGTCGCTACCAAGCTGCTGCAGCGTCTGTTTGTCTGCCCTCAGGGGAGCCACCGGCACTGCCGCTGCTGTTTCCCTGTGGGGCCCTCAAAAGAGAAGTCCTGCCGAGAATGCTCAAGGACCAAGGTAACTGGGGTGCCCGCCCGGAGCCCCGCCTTCCCCCTGGGTGGGGCGCCAGGAGCCCCGGCATGGCGGAGCGGTCAGTCTGCCAGACTACCGGGACAGCCGGCTGGCCCAGCAGGCGGGGGATGACCAGCAGGCCTTAAGGCGGCAGCAGGGTGGGCGCCTGCTTTCCTGACCTCAGATCTGCCCCCACAGCCCGCTGGGCCCTGACTGGAAGCCCACGGGGGTCACTGCGCCTCCCCAGGGAGGCTGAATGCAGAGAGGCTTGTGTCTGCATGGGGGAGACTGGGCAGCTCCCACATGCTGAGAAGGTGCCTAACTGCCGGCAGTGCCCTCCGGCCCAGCCGCTCCGGCGCCAGCCCCCAGAGCCCCGGATTGCCCCTCCCAGAAACTGGCCTGACCTTGGAGCAAGTACGTGGCCCCACAGCGAGGTGCGCCGGCTCCCATCTCCTGGCACGCAGCTCGCGGGGCCTTGGCGTCCGAACCCCAGCAGCTGCGCCTTCTCCCGCTGCTGCCCATTGGCTGTGTGAGCCAAGGCCCGCCCATCCCCCCCGCGCCTCAGGGGCCCAGCTGCGAGGGGCTGCCGTGCCTTTGGGCCTCGCAAAGCCGTGGTGAGGTGATGCCACTGGATGCCAGGCCCCCAAGGGCAGGCAGCTGGGGGACTGCAGCCGCGGCAGCCTCCCCTGTTGTAAAGCTCCGGGCACCCGGGGAGCGCCCAGGGCATCCGAGACCCTCAGCTTTCTCCCGTGTTAATAGCGTAGAGCTCAGCTGTCCGTCTGCCCCGGCCTCGCTGCCCTCCAGCCCCCAGGAGCACGGCAGAGGCTGGTGACAGGACGCCGGGCGATGCGGGAAGCAGCTGGCCTTGCACCGGGAGCACCGGGGCAAGTGGGGTGGGCCGGGTGTCCTCGGGCTCGGCCTCCGTCAGAGGCCTGGCGCTGGTTGCTGTTCTACGCGAGCGCCATCTCCATTTCTTCGCGGGGTTTTCTTTCCTACTCCGTTTTATTGCACAAGCCCGGGGGTCACCCGGGTCATGACCGTGTCTGTGGGACGGACATTTGTGCCGGGCGCGCTGCCTCTCCCTCGCTGCCAGCCCTCAAGGCCGGGAATGTTTGGAGCCGCTGCCCAGTCAGGGAGCCCTCCCGTGAGGCCAGGGCTAGTCCCCGGGAGGCGCGGCCGAGCCGGCGCCCCGGCTGCTCGCCTGGGCTGCCCTGGCCCCGCTTCCTGGCTTCAGCTTGCTGAGACCCAAGCATCCAGGCCCTAGAAGGCCCTCGGCTGCCTGCTTCACCCCAGAATTTGAAGGCCCCTCAGGCTCTGTGCAACCCCCGCCCCCCAGAGTGGGATTCCTCACAGCATCCATGGCGGCGTGACCAGGGACAGCCTGTGGGCCGCCCTTTGATGGAGGGTCAAAGGGCAGGCCCCGTCTGCTGTAGCTTGGGAGCGCGTTCCTGCAGGGTGCAGGGTGAGGCCCAGGCATGGCCGGCGCAGTAAAGGCTGTTTCCTGCTTTTGGTTACGCCCAGGGATCCCCCTGGAAAGCCTGACCGTGTACCAGACGATTCCACACCCGGGGATACAGGGGAACCTGAGCAGCTACTACTGCAAGCAGGTGCGTGCTGATTCCAGGGGCGCTCAGGCCGGAGGGCGGGCAGCCGCGCGCGTCCACTGCCCCCAGCGCGTGACACTGGACGTGACCTGCAGGTCTGGTCTCCGTATCTGAGGCAACCTAGGAGTGAGATTTTCATGTCTAACCGCACGCAAAGCCCTTGGTGCTCTTTGCAGACCTCTGAGCCCGTGGCCAGCGGGGACCTGGAGGTCGTCGCTGTTCCTTGCTGTGGGGGCATTGAGGGAGCCGCGGGGCAGAGCCTGGGGAGGGAGGCAGGCCGCACTGGGAAGCTGCAGGCCCAGCGAGGAGTGTGACTGGGAGGCTTCAGGCAGCAGCGGGCACAGCCTGCTCTGAGCTGATCAAAGCCTGCCCCACCTCACTCAGCAGGACGCCTTCCCTTCGGGCATCTCCCGAGACCGCTTCTCTGCCTCCCCCGGTGCTGGCGGTTCTGGGAGGACAGCCCCGGGTAACCAGGCCACTCGGGCCCACCCATCTGCACTGTGCCCGGAAGGAGGCGGGTTTGCCAGAGAACAGGCTCGGCTACCGCCTCCTCCACTGGTGCCCCTGTGGTCGTGGCGGGAGGCCTGTCCGGCCAGTCTTCCTGACCTGCCTCTGCCCGGGAGGACTGCAGGAGGCTGCCGGGGCCAGGGCCCCTCCCGTTGGCATCCGGGCTGGGGCCCTTCCTGTGGCTCTGGCACCAGGGTGTGGGGCCTCAAGCCTCATCCTGCCCCTGGGCCGGGTGAGGACCACTTGCTGTCCCCTGCAGGGCATCCCAGCCAGCATCGCGTTTTTCAGCCCCTCTGGCCTCACACACAGCCTCAAGTACATTCAAGAGCTTTCAGGCGACAGCATCGACCAGATTAAGGTGAGCTGTTCAGTGGGCTTGGATCCTTTCTAGATTCTTCTTTTTCACCTTCACCTCTGACCTGATGGTCTCCACAGAAACTCAAAGCACGCCTGACCAGCACACGCCCGACTGGTGGCCGTCCCGGGACGTGCCACGGCAGGGGCTCCAGAGCCCCCAGCCCTGTGCTCAGAGCTCTTAGACTCAGGGAAGTGGTGTGCTGCCCGGTCACACAGGAGCAAGGGCGGGATGCGAGCTCGGGATGGCCACGGTGGCCACTCAGTGAGCCACGGGCCGAGGTCGGTCATGGTCAGTGGACAGCTTGTTTCTGAGGTGACTCCCATGCCAAGCCAGGCAGAGGAAGCCAGCACAACCGGGACAGCTTCCTCGTGGCAAGGAAGGAGGAAACTGAAGCCCAGCGTGTGGGCAGCTTGGCAAAGTCACAGGGTCACCGGGGAAGGGAGCTGTTACCCGACTCCCCCGCGTTGAAGGGGAGCGGCGGGGGTGAAGCCAGCTCGGTCGTGGGTGGCTGGTGGGCGCTGGTGGAGGGGATGTTGGGAACCAGGCTGGCCCCCCCTCCTGTCTCTCCGTGCCCACACCTCTCCTGGCCCTGTGGCCTCAGCCCACCCGGGCCCATGATGGGCCTGGGCCACCCGGTCACCCGAGCTCCTCCGTGCGCGTCCGCCTAGAGGGAGAGAAAACGGCCACTGGGTTCTGCTCCAGCATCTCTCAGGAAGCAGCGCTCCTGCTGCGCGCCCGGGGGACTTTGGGAGTCTGCGTGCGCTTGAAAACCACCAGGCTGCGCCACAGGGGCCTCGGATCTGGGGTGACCGTGATCCTCCCAGCGGTGGCCACAGCGGCCCCTGAGCCTTTGTCAGGCGTTTCACCCACTGCCTCCGCGAGTCCCCAAGCTGCCCGGTGAGGAACCCCGCGGCTCTGTGGATGGGGGACAGGCCAGAGCGGCGCTCCCTTGCAGAGGCCACATCCCGGGCAGCTGGGAGTTGCACCCCAGCCTCTGGCTCCAGGCCCAGGTCTTGACCGCTCTGCTTTCCCAAGGGGTCCAGCCACCACTCTCCTCACCCAGGCCCCTTTCAGATGGTCGTGTGCTCCCCCCGACCCTGCCCTCTTCCCCCACCCCAGGCCCCGAGATACCAAACAGAAGTGTCACAGCCAGCGGGTCCCCCTGTCCAGGCCCCGGAGCCAGACCCAGGGACAGGCCCACCGGGGCTGGGTAAGAGTGTGAAGGTGAAGGCTTCACGGCTCTTAGGCCAGGGCACGCCGGGAGGTGTGACTGCACCTAGGTTCCTGTGAGGCGCAACGGGCCCGACCCGTCAGCACCCTTCTTCCCGGCCCTGCTGCCGTGCTGACTCCGCTCTCCTCTCTACAGTTCGCCGCCATCGGCCCCACCACCGCCCGAGCCCTGGCCGCCCAGGGCCTGCCCGTGAGCTGCACCGCAGAGAGCCCCACGCCGGGCGCCCTGGCCGCCTGCATCCGGGGGGTGCTTCAGTCCCAAGGCCACTGCTGAGAAGGCCGCCCCAGGCCCTCGCTGGGAGCTGCCCCCCGTGGGCCCGGCCTGAGCATGAACAAGGGGGCCTGCCGCAGCCTCGAGGGGAGCCAGGCCCTCTGTGTAGCCCGGGATCCAGGGGCCTGCACACGCCGCCTTGTACCGCGTGGAATCATCTGGACGCTGGGGATCAGACCCGAGGCCGGCAGCCGACCCACGAGCATTCGCCCTCCCTCCATGGAGACTATCTGGGACCCCTGAGTGGAGGCCGCCTGGACCCTTGCCTGGAGCATGTCAGCTCCCAGGTCGTGAGGCTTCCGGCAGTGGAAGGAAACCAAATAAACCACCCTGGCATGTGTGCGGTCACGTGCTTCGTGCAGCATGGCCGCGCCGGCGCCCGCCTGCCAAGGGCGAGCCAGCCCCCCTGGCCGGGGGTGGGGGGGGCTCCTGCAAAGCCAGCCTGCGGTCACTGCCAGGACGGTGTAGACCAGATGCAGCTGGTGCCACGAGAGGCTTTCGTGGGGGTGACCCTGCGCCGCCACCGGGCGCTTGGAGGTCAGTGTCAAATTGCTGTGCAAAGTCCTCGGCTTTCGCCTCCCCCCGCTGTGTTGGCTGAGGCGGGACCCCAGGTCTGGCCCACAGTTCAGGCTGGGCAGAGCGCGAGCCGGCCAGCAGGCCACTGGGCCGCGAGTCCGCTTCCCGCGCTGGGGCGGCCTCCTCCCTGCGCGCTTTCTCCTCCCGGCGCTGTGCTGTGAGCCTTGGCGGCTCCTGCGAGGGGCGGCGGGGGGGGGGGGGGGGGGGTGTCCGTGCGGGGCTGCTGGCTGGGCCCGCACAGGCTCCCCCGCAGCAGACGGGGTGGAACCGGACGAAACCGCTACGACCAGCCGACCCGGCCTGGAGCCTGACCCGTGGGGCACGAATCGTTTCTCCCTAGAAACCTCCCCAGGGCCCTGGGCTTTGCTCCCCGGTGCTGCTGGTGAGGCAGGGCGGTGCAGCCCCGGGGCCATTTCAGGGGGAGGAAGCGATGGGGGCCTGCGGGTCTGAGGGCGCCCGGCTGGGGCGAGCGGCCCACCAGCGGCAGCGTGACGGGGCTGGCGCGCGCGCCTGGACGAGGCGGGAGAGCGGCCCCAGCAGGTCTCCGTGCCCGGGTCCTGTCCTTGCCGTCCTGTGGCCTGGGGAAGGCGAGCGTCTCTGAAACGAGGTGGTGTGTAAAGGGGGCAGAGCAGACCCCGAGGCCCTGCCAAGCCGCAGACGGTGTAGACGGCACCACCTGCCACTTACTGGGGCTCCCGGGCGCGGGCGGTCCGCGACCACCCGGGACCTGCATGTCCAGAGGCCGGCGGGGGGCAGGGCTGTCTGCCCGCAGAGTCCCTGCTGGGCATCTGGCCAGGTGCTCCCCAGCTCGGCTGCCCCCTCTGCTGCCAGAGATGCAGTTTTTGTAAATGTGGGGTGTTTGGACAGGGAGGTGGGAGTGAACGCCCTTCTGCCCCACAGTCTCCAAGGCAGCCCCAGGACAGACACTCGGATAACTGAACCTGGTGCCCGGCCCGGGTGCGTGAGGCCAGGCAGGACCCCCAGCTCGGGCGGGAAGGTTCACGAAGCTGGGGGAGGGGAGGGGGCATCAGACTCCCCGGCACCCTTGCTGGTTGACCCCGAGAAGGCTCTGCCCTCCCAGCGGCCTTGGCCTACCTGTCAGGGGAGGTCGGGGCTGTCGCCTCTGGAGATTTCTGTTGTGGCTCCAAAGCGCTTCTACCCACACAGGTGGGCTCCCTGCCCGCTGCTGCCAACCAGAGCCCCGTGCCCGATGCCAGGGAGCCGCAGGGCGAGCGCAGGCGAACCGCGAGTCTGGGTTCCAAGATGGAGCTGCCCCGAGCTCCCTCCTGGCAAAGGCGGCACCAGCAGCCACTTGACGCCCCCAGATGCCCGGCCTCCGTGGGGTTCCCTGGGGGTGAGGGGCAGCCCAGCTTCTGACCTTGAGGCCTGCAAACACCCCAAAAGAATGAAGTCAGGAGGCCCACACTCAACATAGCCAGTCTATATTTCACACCACAACCGTGGCCAGGAGACAGGGGCGCCCCCCTCTCTGGGGGGGCAGGCGCCACGGGGCCGCTCTCCGAGGTCTGGTGCTTGGGCACCTGGCGGTGGAGCACGAGGGCACGGCCCAGCGTGGGGACGGCCTTCCAGGCCGCGCTGCCCGCCCTGTGTGCCGACGCCATGGGCGGTCATAGGTTCCTGCGGAGATTTAGGGCAAGTGTTAGATTCTTGCTTTAAAGGCCATTCTCGGGGTTGTCTGGAGGTTCTCGGCGGGCAGGTGACGCCCAGACCCAGCCCGTGACTGCCCGCAGAGCAGAGGCGCCCCGCCCCCAGCCGCAGCCCCGCCGCTCCTCCCCACACCGCCCGGGAAGTGTCAACAAGGACAAGCTGAAGCAAGGGGTGCGAGATGCAGAGTCAGCAGGCGTGGCCCCCGACCTGGTGGGTGACCCCCACACCGGGACTCGGGGTTCCCCATGCTGCTCGCCGCTTTGACTTCCCCAAACCTTGACCATTCCCATCCCCTCACGAAAACGCCCCTCTGCTCCAGATAAAGGGCGACGCATTTCACAAAGAGCTTCCTGGTAATGCACCCCTCGCCGGGGGACCCCGGGCCTTCACTCAGCTTCCCCAGAGACCTCGAGGCCACCTCGCTGTGCCCAAGGCCCCGGGCGTGGAGGTGGGACACCCCGAGAGCTCCCCACCCAGGCAGGAGGAGGCGGGCTCAGCCTGACCTTTGGGTGAATGTGAGGCTGGGACCTGTTCATGGAGCCCCCAAGTGTCCAGCCTGCAGGGCCTGGGACAGCAGGGCCCAGCCCGGGCCCCTGGGGGAGGTGAAGTGATGGCAGAGCCGCCAGCTGCGAACTCCTACCTGAGAGCTCACAGCCCCAGGCCCGGAGGGGAGAAGCCGGGAGTCCACACTCACCTGCCTTTGCTTTTCCAGCCAGCCCGCCCGCCATTCTGGCCCACCCGGGGGCGGCCACCCTGCAGCAGCAGAGCACCCGGGGTCCCGTTCAAGGGGGGCGAGTCCCTCTACCCCACGCTACTCACTTTAGCGCGTTGCTCACTCTGCAGTAGAGGCAGATGACGGCACACAGCAGCACGAAGGCGGCTACCAGCAGGCCGCCCCCGATGGCCACCATGATCTCAAAGTCCAGCATCTTCAGCATCGTGACACCCCTGGGCAGAGAGGTGTCTGCTGGTGGGACCCCCCGGCCCCCACCTGGCAACCGCGTGCTGCCCACCGCGGGGCAGAGTCCAGGGAGGAGGTCAGTTCGGGGGGTGGGAAGTGCCAGCCCCGCTCAGAAGTGTGCTCGAGCACACAGCTGCCCCCCCCCCAACACCAGGCCCCCCAAAAGATGCCCGCTTTCCGAGTCAGCATTGACCCCCCCACTGGACATCACTCTAAAGGACACCCGGGGGAGTAGCTAAGAGGGCGTCTTACGCCAGGCTGAGAAGGGGGAAACCCATTTTGTACGTGTTTTAGGAAAAACAGTGTTTTAATTCTCCTGTGGACGACTGGATCGTGCCGTCTTGGCATCTGAGGAGCGTCTAGAAGCTTCTGGCCAAGCCCCTCCAGGTTCAGAGACGGGGCATGTCCTGCACAGACCAGCTTCTCTCTCGTTCTCACTTATGATCACACCCTCCCCGCCTCCTGCACCCTGTCGACTTCCTCCAATCCAGCTCACCTGAAGAAACGATGCAAACACCCCGAGGAAGCCAACGGCCCAAAAGGCGTCCTGTGGCCCCGCACGGCACGGCCCGGCCGCACAGGCAAAAAACAGTTAAATAAAAATCTCAGGAACAAGCCCCTTGGGCAGCCACCCCACGCCCAGCGCCCGGGGACCTGTGGCCCCGCAGGGTTGGGAGACCTGACGCAGCAGCACAGCGCCAGCCCCCCGCGGAGGCCGCCTAGGAGCGGGCTGTGTGACATCAGCCCCGACGCCGCCCTCCGAGTTCTCAATTCTGTTCCGGGCCTGCTGCAGCCTCCCGGGAAAAACAATGTCCGGGGGTGCCTGGACGTGCTTGCTCGGTCACCCCTCCGCAGGGTCCTGTTCCTCCCAGGAGGAAGCATTTGGGGCTCTGCATAGGGGTGTCTCCTGAGCAAACCCCACCTGGACTTCAATTTAAAAAGGGGAAGCAAAGCCCACGGGTGGAGAGGCCAGCAGGTCCTCCGCCCAGGCCCCGGCAGCCGCTTGCCCTGGTCCTCGTGTCCACCACCATGGCCTGCCGGGCCGCCCGCTGACGCCTGCCGTGTACACAGCTGCCGTGTACCCAGCCGTGCCGCCGCACACGTCGCTGTCTCTGGGTCGGACAGGCCGCTGCTGTGCTGTGCGTGGACTGACGTCCACGGGAAGGTGCAGGGAGAGGGCACGGGAGCCCACAGGCCTATCTCCATGGAGATGGCGCCCCAGGGTGCCTGCAAGTTCCCTGGCGCGGTGGCAAACCCAGGAGGTGAGAGGGCCGGCCCTCCGCCCGCAGCCGGGGCGTGCTCCTGGGGTCTTCAAAGAGGAGGCTTGCTGTGGGCACACTTCAGGCCTGGGTGAGAAAGGCTTGCCGCGGGGCAGCTCCCTCATGGCTGCTGATAAAAGCGGCCCACCCAGCCGCTCCCTGAGGACAGAGACAGACAGCAGAGGAGGGGACGCGGGGCTCGAGGGGCCATGCGCGCTGCCGCCATCTTCCGCCCGGCCCTGCTGCTTTGCTGGCTCCTGGCCCCACGGCCTGCCCGGCCCGAGACCCTCTTCCACAGCCGGGACCGCTCGGACCTGGCACCGTCCCCCCTGCGCAGGGCCAGGCCCATCACCGACCTCCACGCCGCGCAGGTAGGAGAAGCCCAGAGGCCAGCACCCCCACGCTAGTGCACGCACACACACATGCACGCAGACACACATGTATGCACGGAGACTCACGTGTGCAAACTCACACTGGCAAAGACATGCACATAGACACACACATGCACACAGACACGCGTGCAGAGCAGGCGCAGGCAGGCGCAGGCACACCCCTGCAGACTGGCACCCTGGTGAGAAACATCTCTCACGTAACCCTGAGCAGAGCTGCTGTGGCAAACGGCCCTCTTGTCCCTTCACCAAGTGCTGCCTGCGCCCGTGGGTGGGGGCTGCGCTTCTGCACGCGCTGACAGGGGCCCCGCTCGCAGCCGCCAATGCGGGCGGCAAGGACGGTGGAGAAGAGCCCGCCACGGGCAGGAGGGCGCTCTGCTCGGGGCTCGTGGGGCTGGAGGCTCCGTGGGGCTCTCAGGAAGCGGGAGTCTCTGACGCTCAGCCCCCCGCTAACCAGCCGCCCTCTAGTCAGCCCCACGCCCCGACCCCTCGACGCGGCTGTCCGCCCGCCGTGCTGCCCACGCCCTGCCACGGCAGAGGAGGGGCCCTGGGGGCAGTTCCTTCCCCGGGGAAGTCAGCAGGGCCGGGCGGCGCGTGGCCCGGGGGAGGCTGGCCCCGGCCTGGCCGCTCTAGGTCCCGGCGGCCACCACACACCACAGCAGCTCTCTGGCCTGCCTTTCCAAGGTGCAGCCCAAGCCTGGCCAGGGTGGAGGCCAGTGAGGAAGGAGTGGCCCCGGGTGGCTCGGCTGCCGTGGCCGCGGGGTCGTACCAGGCTGTGAGCAGCCTGGGCCCTGCCACCCCCCAACCCCTGCATGACTGCAGAGACCCAGCCCCCGGGCCCTGGTCCCGGCCCCCAGGGCCCGGCCAGGCCTCACTGAGCCTCCGCCAAGGTTTGAGACACAGCCTGGCCTTCCTTGCACTCAGCATGTCCACCTCCAACCTGACCTCTGACCTCAAGCCTTGGCCCTCCGCCCCCCAGTCCTACCATGCCTGGGATGCCTGCTGGCCCAGCCAGACCCTGTGCTAATGCCCCCGCTGGGTGAGCACCCCACTGTGCAGGCAAGCACCTCACTCATGATGCTGGGGCTCCACAGGGTCCCCCAGCAAGTGCCCAGATCCTCTGCTGCTCGCAAGCCCTGCTCACCCCAGCCTCCGCCCTCTCGGCTCCTGGAGAACCCAGTAATGTCACTGTCAGCCCCGTCCTGCTCTCATCTCCTCCCTCTGAGGGCTGCACTAGGGCTCCCCAGACAAGCCCAGCTCCTGCTGCTGCCCATGGTGACCTGTGCCCCATCCACCTGCCTCCTCCTGGAACTTTCTCCCCCGCTGGGCTGGAGGCCCCTCTGAGTGCCCCTTCCCCCCACTTTCTGGGGTGGAGCGTGTGTTCAGGCTGTCGGGCTCTTCTGGCCTTGGCCTGCTGTTCTCCCTCCTCTCAGAGGCGTCCCCACTCCATAGGCCCTGCTCATGCTCCGGTGCTTAGGGCATGTCCACTGCGGCATGGGCGGGACTCCCCACACAGTGGCCTCCTGCGTGACCACAGGCACTCAGCGAAGGAACAGGCGGTGCTGGCCAAGGCCCCTTAAGCCGTCCCCGGCACTCGCCCCTGTGGCCACTCGCTGCACACGCAGGCTCGTGTGTTGCAGGCCGGCAGGAGCTGAGGCCCCTCCCAGCGTGCTCGGACCCGGCTGCTCCTGGTCCCGCAACTCTGAGCTGGGATCTCAGGGTGGACTCACCCTGGGGCGGGGGCCTCACACACACACACACACACACGAGTGCAGCAGCCCACAGCCGCAAAAAACACACCCCCAGAGACACACAGCGGCGGGGTGTGACCGGTGCTTTCTCTGCTGCAGCGGTTCCTGTCCAAATACGGCTGGGCGCAGGGGCCCCTGAGGACAGAGGTGGCGTCACAGGGTCCCAGCCCTGAGGGGCCGCCCCAGAGCCCCCGGGGTGCGGCCCTGGCTGAAGCCATGCGAAGGTTCCAGAAGGTCAACGCACTGCCAGCGAGCGGGAAGCTGGACTCGGCCACACTGGCCGCCATGAACAGGCCTCGCTGCGGCGTCCCGGACACACGGCCCCTGCCACAGGCTGCGGCCACCTCGCCAGGGACCCCGCCGAGCGCGCCTGGCCCGCTCCCCCGGGCCCGCCCAAAGCGCTCCCTGCACATGCTGCGGCCCAGGCCCCCCCAGCAGCCCGAGGATGCCCCGCGTGGTGGGGGCAGCCGAGCCTTCTCCAAGAAGACACTGACCTGGAGGCTGGTGGGGGAGGCCTACAGCAGCCAGCTGTCAGTGGACGAGCAGAGGTTCATCTTCAGGCTGGCCTTCAGGATGTGGAGCGAGGTGACGCCCCTGAACTTCCGGGAGGACCTCCGTGCCCCCGGGACCGCAGTGGACATAAAGCTGGGCTTTGGTCGAGGTGAGGAGCGCAGATTTTGGGCCCACCCTTGCTCTATGTGGGCTCCCCCGGGCCTGAGGTCAGCCCGGCCAGCATCGCAGCCACATCCAGGGAGCTTCAGGGATCAGCCCAACGGGCCCACCCTCTGCTGGCCCTGCCCTGCCCGCGGGATGCTTTGCGGTGGCCGCACTGGGGGGCGGGGTGGGGGGCTGAGGCCTCTGTGCCTGGGACCTTGTTAGGCCTCGCTGGGAGAGATGAGCCAGGGCCGTCCCCAGGGACGCGGCTGTGGCTCCTGCTTGGCCAAGGGCAGGTCAGTCTGCTCACCCGGCCCCCCCCAGGCTCGGCCCCCACTCCTGGGAAGGTGCCGGGGGACCTAGGGGCCCACCACAGACAAGTTTCCAGGCAGGTCCACATGCCTCTCAGAGCATGCGGGCTTACATGGCCTGTCCGCAGCCCGACGCGGGAGCCAGGGCCACAGCGGCCGCCCTGCTGGTTTCAGGGGACAACTCCCCAGCATGAGACGTGTGGGCACGGCGGGCAGGACCCAGCTCTCCTGTTCCTCTCGCAGCCCCCGGTGCTCCCTGCCTGGCGCAGCACACTGGTCACGCACAGCACCCTGAGGTCCCGGGGGCTGGGCCCCTGGTGTCTGTGCCCCCGGCGTGGCTGAGGCACCTGCGGCCTCCCTCTCCCCACCAGGTCGGCACTTGGGCTGCCCACGGGTCTTCGACGGCAGCGGGCAGGAGTTTGCCCACGCCTGGCGCCTGGGCGACATCCACTTTGACGACGACGAGCACTTCACAGCCCCCACCAGCGACGCGGGCATCAGCCTCCTCAAGGTGAGCGCCAGGGGCGGCTGCCGGGGCTGGGCGGCACGCGGCCGGGGTCCAGAACAGAGCCGCCTCGCTGGGAAGCACCCTGGCTGCCAAGAGGCCCCCTCTCCTGCCCTCCACACCGGCAGGGTCCTGGGGTGCTCGGACGCCAGGGGCACCCACCCAAGCCTGCTTCCCTTCTAGGTGGCCGTCCATGAAATTGGCCATGTCCTCGGCTTGCCCCACACCTACAGGACAGGGTCCATCATGCAGCCCAATTACACCCCCCGGGAGCCTGCCTTTGAGCTGGACTGGGCGGACAGGAAGGCGATCCAGAAGCTCTATGGTGAGGCGGTGCTGGGAGGCCCTTCCTGGAGCCCAGGGTCCCCGCTTACCCCTCCTGGGGAGCACGGTCCCCGAGCACCCGAGGGCCTGCCTCCTAGCAGGGGATGCAGTTCTTGGAGGAAGGTGCTGTGCCCCGACGGTGTCCCCGCCGTGCGGGCTCCTGGAGGGAGGGGCACACGTGGTTCTCTAAAGCAGGCGGTGTCTGGGCAGGCCTGGGCGCAGGTGAAGTTCGCCACCCTGGGCACAGCGCGGTGCCCCGGGCCCGGCCGGGCTTCTGCGTCCATGTGCGGGCCTGGCCCGAGCAGGCGGGATTCGCTCACGAAGTGGGAGGCGAGCAGAGCACCTGCAGACCTGCAGCGTGGGTGGGTGGCTTGGACAGCTCAACAGATTTAGGGGGAAAAGTCGAGATGATCACTCTAGCACAGAGGCGGGGGCGGGCTCCCCGCTTTCCCGTTGGAAACAGCCGTTTCTGTTCTCACATGAAGACAGTCAGAGACGCTGCCCGATGGAGGCTGGCCCCTAGCTCGGCGCCCAGTGGACGCCTGTCGAGAGCGACCCGGAGGCCCACAGCAGCGAGGGCGGGCGGGGGCCTCGGCCAGGGCAGGCCGCCCGGTCTCCCGGGTCCCGCTTCACGAAGGTCTCCTGAAGGGGCGCAGGGCCGCGGGTGGGCTGTGCCGGTGGCGAGCGGCTGGGCTTCCTCCTCAAGGTGCGTGCGAGGGCTCCTTCGACGCCGCCTTCGACTGGGTCCGCAAGGCCAGAAGCCGCCGCGGGGAGGTGACGGTCAGCTTCAGCACCTACTTCTTCCGCGACAGCTGGTACTGGCTGTACGAGAACCGCAACAACAGGACACGCTACGGGGACCCGATCCACATCCTCACGGGCTGGCGCGGGGTCCCCGCACACGTCGACGCGTTCGTCCACATCTGGACGTGGCGGAGAGACGAGCGCTACTTTTTCAAAGGTAGGGGTGACGGGCTCGATGACCGGGAAGCAAAGGCGCTTCCAGTGCCTTTGAGCCCGTCGGGCCTCGGGCGGGTGCTGGTGCCGCTGCCGTCTGCCCCTCCGACCTCGCTCCGTGCGCCCTGCACGCCGGGGTCTGCGCCTTCTCGCCGGGACCGCGGCCGGTGGCCACAGGGCGGGAAGCAGGGCCTTCCCCAGGGGCCCTCTGCTCTGCGGCGCGCAGCCTCGGACGCCACCCGGAGAAGTCCAGCCCGTCCTCTCCTCGCCCGGGCGACACGACCCCTGTAGGTTCCAGGCGCAGTTTCTCCCTCGGCAGTTGTAGGGGTCACCCCGCGCCCATCACCAAATCGCCCCCACCAAATTGCCCCTTTCTTTTCCCCTTTAAATTCCACACACGAGTGAAATTACCTGGTATTTCTCCTGCTCACTCCCCCCCTCCCTGTCTCCCCACGTTGTCGCCCACGGCACCGTCCCATCTTTCTACGGGGATCTTGACCACACCTTCCCCCATCGTCCATCGCTGGGCGCGGGCTTTGCTTCCGTGCCTTGGCTGCTGTGAGAGGCCGTGCTGAGCGCGGGCGTGCATGTGTCTCTCTGAACGCGTTTTCAAGCCCGGAAGTCTGCTGTGGGGGGGAGAGTGAGCAGACAGGAGACGAGGGCCGCCTGGAATCCCACGCTGGGGCCACGCAGGAGGGGGAGGCCCCGGGGCGTCTAGAAAGGGACACAGGGATGACGTGTGAGGCGTGGGTGGGAGGAGGGGACTTGGGAAGCAGCAGCAGAGCCTTAGAGCCGAGTGGAAGGGGTGTGCAGGAGACAGCTGCCCCGGCGGGGGCTGGTCCCTCAGCTGGTGAGACAGGCTCCCCGGCCTGAGCGCCTTGAACGCCAAGCCAGGCTCCCTCCAGGAGGGGGCTGGGATGGGGGCGCTGCTGGCAGGGAGGGTCAGTGCTGGGCCAGGAAGCAGAAGCCTGGTGGTAGCGGCGAACCACCCCCCAGCAGGAGACTGGGGGGCTTCTAGCTGCTGTGTCCCCAGCATACCCACAGCCTTGCTCGGAGCCTCTGTGCCAGGGCCCGGCCAGCCTTGCCAACCACACTCCCGCAGCTTAACCGCAAAGGGGATTTGCTGGCGCTCTCTTCCCCTTGCCTCTTCCGGGGAAGCAGAATCCCAGAGACAGAACCACGTTGCTCTGAGTTGCAGTTAATGAGGCAAGAGCCGCACTGGAGGAATTTCATGCGCGAACTTCACCCTGTGAGTCCTGCTGTAAGTTTGGTCCTCATTGTCCTTCGCATGGTGAGAGGAAGGATGATGATCATTCAGTAACCTGCACGGTGCACTCAACAGTTCTGATTACGCTGGGCCGGCAGCACACCCTTCAGAGCGCCCAGCCAGACGTTTCGTTGGAGACAGACTCCGCTGCTGAGTTAGGGCACCACGGGGGCGCGGCGCCGCACCTGTCTTATTCTTAGAGCTTTAAAAACACCTTGAATCGAACGTGCCTTAATACTTCACACTCAGAAGCCATCCCAGTGAGTCAACAGCACCCCCGGTGGACGGGTCACTGTTGTCCATGGTGTTGTCCATGGTGGGCCTCTGTAGAGGAGAGGCCTCCTGCCTCTTCACAGAAATATCTGGCTTCTCAGGAATGCAACTGCATGTGAGGGCTTGTGCGTTACAACACGCAAGCACGAGTGGGTTCATGTCCTCTGATGACAATACCCGGTACGCAGGAAGGGGACTAGCCAGGGAGCCTAGAATGAAGGCATGACGACAGCACGCAGCCCTTGACGCCCCACAGCAGCATGACAAGGTACTATTTCCTGGAACCGTGAGTCACTGCGCACATTTTGGGGCACAGGTGCCTGGTTAGACCGGGTCATCTGAGCTTCGCGTCAACTCTCCTTGTGTCCCCTTTTGTAAAATGGTGGCGCTGATGGAACGAGATGCTTTTGGAGGCCTGGGGAAAGGTAGAATTCGAAAATAAAACTCATGGTTTTTTTCTGTAAAAGCAGAGTATATGTTAAGACCAAAAAAATGATCCAGGATAAACTTCGGACCCTAACAAATAGGCGGAGGATCTTTGGACTGTCTGGCAGAAAAACAAGATGCCGGGGAGAGCAGACCCGACCTCCTGTTGTGTCTGCTTCGATGCCCGCCAGTGGGCAGGGCACCTAGCGGCAGCAGTGGCCCTCCAGGATAATGGATTTCAGGGACCAAACCTAGAAGTAATTCAAGACCTGGAGAAAGCAACCACTCGTTGGAGGGGAGGCTTCACTCAGGCGCTCCCCGTCCGGCTCGCCCCTGGGCCCCTGGGTTCGGGGCAGAGCGGCAGGCAGCTGGCCCCTCTTGAAAAGCCGTCCTTTGTCACACTTCTGTGGTCGAGTATTAATAAATCGCACTAACATTTTTGGCTTGGCCCTCAGGAAATCAATACTGGAGGTACGACAGTGACAAGGACCAAGCCCACACGGAAGACGAACAAGGAAAACGCTATCCCAGGCTGATTTCAGAAGGATTTCCAGGCATCCCAAGTCCCCTAGACACCGCCTTTTATGACCGAAGGAAGCAGCTCATCTACTTCTTCAAGGAGGCCTTTGTAAGTAGGCGGCGCGCCAGCCTGGGGTTGCTTCTGCCCCTCCCCGAGCGGTAGCAGATCTTCCTTGAAGGCTGTGCTCAATTACGCAGACCCACGTGGCAGTGGCGGCTCACCCCCTCAGATGGAGAACCCCCAAGGTCAAGGCCAGAGAACGCGGTGTGCGTGGCGCCCCAGTTTCCTGACCTCCTCGCTGTGCGTGAACCTGACAACCAGAGGCCTTCCGAGGAGCCCGTCTCACGCTCCTGTTTGGTTTGCAGGTGTTCGCATTTGATGTCAACAGGAACCGAGTGCTGGATTCTTACCCGAAGAAGATGACCGAGGTCTTTCCAGGAGTAGAGCCGCAGAACCACCCTTTCCGAAGCCTCGACTCGGCTTACTACTCCTACGCGCACAAGTCCCTTTTCTTCTTCAAAGGCAACGCCTACTGGAGAGTGGTTAGCGACAAGGACAAGCAGCACCGCTCCTGGCTGCCTCCCAACGGCTTACTTCCCAAGCAGCCTATCTCAGAGAAGTGGTTTGACGTCTGTGACGTCCACACCTCCACCTTGAGCGTGTGACGAGAAAAACGGGCAAGCGGAGACAGAGGATTCCTTCTACAAAGAGCACCGACTAGATTTCACCAGTCGTAGGCCATACTGTTCCCTCGGCTGAAGCCCAGTGGAAAGCGCATCACAGGAGCTTTTACAATACTTGCTCTAAAGATACTTCTCAGCCAAAAAAACCCAAAAATCCAAAAAAACAAAGAATTATCACATGAACCTAAGAAGCCTTTCAGGAAGGGCCACCAGAGTACCCCGTGCAACCTGTTTGCTCTGCACGTCCTCCTGCCTCTTCCCAGCACGGACCGCCCCCTGCTCCGCTTCTGACTTCCTGGGTAGAGGGAAGATAGCCAGGGACGCCCACATGACCAGGCGAGGCCACCGCCTAGGGACAGACACTCCAGGAATTCTACCTTCCAGCACCTGACCACGTGTAACTCTCCACAGGCACCTCCCTCTGCTGTCGCTGCAGCCAGCCAGCAGACACGCTGCTGTGCACCTTTCTAGTTGAGGGTCCAAAGCCCACTAGCTGTCCTGCCCCTCCCTGCAGCCCAGGGCCTGGCTTTCCTCTTGGCTTGGGTTTCAACATCCAGGACTGCATCCCAAGTGGCCCTCAACAGAACAGCTCCCTGGCTCACTTCAGTCATGGCAGCAGACACGTGGAGTTACATTTTAGGACCAGTAAGACTCCTGAAGCTAGTTTTTATTTTCCTCCATCAATCACCCCTGGATGTATGTCCTTTAGCTTTCACAGAATACGGGTCAAGCCTCTGCTGAACACAAAGCCCTGATGTCACGTGTGAAGACATGGACAAAATTGGGGCAGTAAAATCACCTGACAAAGATTCAGTTGTCTGGATGACCAGGCCACACACCAGTTCCTCTAAAGGAACAACTAAACAAAGCAACTTTAAAATCAGCAAATTACGCATTTGAAAAGGACCTATTTTCCCCTGGTAGGAACTCTGTATTACTGTTTTCACAAGGGAAGACAGCTGGAATTTCTATCTTCCTGCTTCAAAACAAATGTTCCTCTTGCCTGAAAGGCTGCCAGCAGCGAGGCTAGATCAAGACCGTAACTCTGAACACCCCTGACTCCAGCCTGTTTCTACGTGAACAGAACATCCTTTCTGATTTAGCAATGCAGACTCGGGGCTAGTCAGCGCGCGTGTCCAGGCTTAACCAGGAGGGCAGAGCCAGTTTCGTCCCCCGTGTGTCTGCCGCGTGGGCAGCAGCGGGCGCCACTCCGACGGGAGAGACCGGCGACTGTGTACAACAACCGTACATCTTAGGTACAATTTTAAAAGCTTTAATGATTAATTTCTGAAAATTGAGGCAAGTCTGTCCCAAGGATAATGCAAACTATGAGTTAGACAACCGGTAAGAGGTATTTCGCCAAGCTGTGACAGATGTGACGACACGTCAGAAAACCTTGGTACATGAGAAAGCAGTGTGTAAAAATTCAGTGTAAAACAAGCTTATTGCAGACAATTCCTAGTGCAGTTCAGACTCCTTCAGAGGCGTGGCTGTGAGAGGAGCGCTGCAGCCACGCCTGGGGAGGGAGGGAGGGACAGGAGGAGCCGGTTCTCTTCAAACGCCCCAGTCACCCCGCAGAAACCCGAGACTCAATTCACTTCACGTCAGCCTTTCTGGAACTGAGCGCATTGGCCAGGTCAGGCCAAGGGCAGCCTCCGAACACCACAGGTGGTGGAAGCCACATCTGTGAGCAACCAGACAAGAACAGGTGCGGAGTGGGCTGTCCAGTGGGGATTCAGGGAATGGCAAAGTTGTACTTTTTCTGCTTTAATTTTTATTGTGTAAAATTTATTAAGCCAGTTCAAATCAAAACTGAATATGACGAATGTAAAATAGAAAAATACAAAGACATCTTAAATAAATAATTTATTTATTCAAAATAGTTTTCTTACCTTATTCACAGTTTCAAGTTTAAAATGAAAAAGGGGGGGGGGAAGTACCTATTCCTGATCAATTGCCATACAAGGTCAGAGGGTGGCCCTTGTGCACACGCGGAGAACACACAGGCTGCCCCAGGGGCTCACGCCCCGAAGCTTAAAGGACAGAGACCTCTTTGTGCGATTCAGAAGGAACAATGTTGATGTACGGGACGTTTCTTGAACCCATGTGAACCAATAAATCATGTGGATAGAAGTTCCCTTGACCAAAGTAACATTTATACAAAATAGTCATATCTTAAGCCCAAGGAGCTTACCGTACTTAAAAAATACGTGAGTGTAACTGCGTCCCCGCAGGTCTAGAACACTGGGCACCGTATGCTTCGAGAGACACCAACGCTGGGAGCTTAGGTTGGCTCTGATTTTAGCACTTCAAGTAAGAGGCCAAAGATCGCCTCCCTGGCGGCACAGGAAATGGGACTCTGCTTCCACTGCTGCGCCCGCGTAGTGGACACGCCTCTCATGTTTAATGACACGAAGCACCGATGGACAAAGCAGCCCCGAGTGCAGAAGGCACTGACAGCATCCCTGCGTGCGGCATGGCCATCACTGCCCAGCGGCGCCGGGAGCCAGCAGGTCCAGCAAACGCACCAGGACGTCGATCCTCTCCGGCAGAGTTGTGTTTCTGTTAGCCGTCGCTCGCAAAAGCTGGGAGTAAATTTGCTTGTTGGTTTTGAGGACTACATCCTCTTCGATGTTGCTACTGGGTTGAAAAAAAAAAAAAAAAGGACAGGTGACGCGAACAACAATGTCACCGACAGTTGGAAGAGATGCAGAGGATGACCCCGCATCACATCCTGATTCGTCACACCTGCTGCAGCCTATGGGCCTGTGTTCGGATATTTATTAAAATGCATCAATTAAAACCAATCTTACAGTAATCAAGGCAACAGCAGTTAACAACTAACACGGTGTTTGAAATATGAACTGTTCTCCAGGGACGGGTGGCCACAGTGTCATCTTGGCTGCCCGCCTCAAGACAATCAGTGGCTGCTGGGATCGCAAAGTTAAAGAACCTTCCTGTAAAAATTTTACTTAGGTCAGACACAAGACACGCCTTAGCTATGTTCCAGACATGATTCTGAATCTTCAATCTTCATCTCAACTCTTGCAAATCATTCCAACAATGACCTTGAACACTATTCAGTACGGTCCCATCGTTTCACAGGGTTATCTTTTTTCCCAAAGGAAGGAGCTTATATTCTTTCACTTTCCTTTTTATAACCTTCACCAAATATGAAATGCACATGGCTGGCAGGGAGCCCAGAGCGCTGAAGGCCCTGCTCCTGCACTAAGGCCACGCCCGCAGATTCCCTCAACTTTTTACTGGTTTTCACAATATTAAACCCCAAGGTCATCAAAAGGTCAAGAGGCTCCAATCTACTAAAGCATGAATAGTGAAACACAGCACAAGAGCACATACACTTGTAGCCCAGAAGAAAAGCAAGACCTGACCGGCAGTGCTGTGCTGCCGTGGCTGCGGCCACTGGGTGAGGACGCACCTGCTCATTGAGAATGGGAAAGACTTGCTTTAAAATAAACACATCTTCCCTTTCCTGGATTCCATTGTAATTATTCAGCTTTCTTAGAAAACAAAGACTTTGATTATTATGGTTTTGGGTGGTGATGAAGGAAAGAAGATAGTCAAAATAAAACAATATTCTTTTTAAAGTCTAGTCTTCATCTCCCTTTTCTCCAAGAAGGAATGCTCTTTAATTCCTGGTAGACTCGCTGGCCTGGCAGCCCCGAGCATCCTGGCCACAGGAAAGCAAGAGGCTGTTCTCTCGGCAGGTCAGCGGACAGGAGACTAGCACCACTGACTCAGTGATGGAAAATTCCTCTAGGTTTTGAAGTCTACCAACATGTTAATTGTACTGACACAAGGATCACTTTAAGCTGTATCTCCAGAATAGCACTTTAGTCTTTCTAGAACAAATCTTAAAAAAAAAACCACACAAATTATTTTAAAATAAATCATGTGTGAGAACTTTCATAAAGTGTATTATAGCATATTAACCTGAATAAACAAGTTAAAGAACCTTCCTGTAAAATATTTACTTAGGTCAGACACAAGACTCACATGACTGTTAAAGATATTAAGACTGAACTATTACCTCTTAGTCGACAACTCAACTGTGAACCTCAATGAACTCCCACTCTCACGCATCCTATGCTTATATCGCCCCCTTGTGGAAACCAGTAAAATTAAAAAGTGGCCATGAAAAGGCAGAGTCAAAAGCTGGGTTCCTTTCGCTGTGCCCACCCGCACCGCCTCCTCTGCCTTTCAGCTAAACTGTGGCCCGGTCACCAACATGGCCTGCTGGGGGCGGGACGCGGAGCAGACACGAGCAGAGGGTGCAACGCCGAGAGCCCCTCCCCAGACACAAGCTCTCGGTGCCCCGCCGCCCCCCAGGCTGGTTTCAAAGCAGTGATGGCGGGGCGCTCTTGGGATGTGGACAGCTGGAAAGTCCCCCACACTCACGGCAACGACAAAAGCAGGACACATTACAAGTTCATGACTGGCTGACTTCATCAGAGAACTGGGGTCACGGGGCAAGGAACCACCCTGAGAACTAAGGAGGTGATTCTCACCTTTTAACCAGCCAAGAGCAACCAGTTAAAACCCAGTTCACCCACAGGAGACAGGACAGGCGACACTCCAGCCGCGCAGTAGGAAAGGCTGCGCTGCTTCTGCAGGAAAGGCGCGAGTAAAGAAACGCACACAAATAACTGAATTTACCTGGTTTTCTTTTTAGCTGCAGACAGCAGTTTGATGGACTGAAGGAGAAGGAATGACAACCGAGATTCAAATATACTGAGGAGTTTTATTACTTCTTCTCGATTAAGACTCGGAGAAGACTCAGCAGCTGGAGAGGTCTCCTCACTTTCACGCTGAAAACAACACAAGGTTATCTCACCTCAGAAAGCAAATCTGAAATCTTTTTTCCCCCAGGGACAGCCCTGGTGGAGGCTGCAGTGAGGCCTTGGCCTTTTCATCCTCTTCGTCCCCTGAAGTCATTTTGATGAACTAAAACACAGTAACAGAAAGCCTCACACCTAATAGGTGCTGTTGTAGATGAAATTAATCCTGAACAAAAACCTCCTGGCATTCCAACATCAGGTGCAGAAGAGGGACACCACACAGGTTTGATGCACCAAGGTCAAGGGTGAAAGGCACCAGGCTGCTGTCCCTTGGTGACACAGAGAAGCTTCCGGCAGCAGCAGAAGCACGAACACAGGAATGCCTGGCAACCCAGAAAGACCTTCAAAGAGCCGGCCCAAGCCCACCTGCCCTTGAACTGCTCCCAGACAGTTTAGGGGAAGCTGGTAGGCCTTTTTTCTCTTAAAAACAAAAGCTAAACTTAGCAGACTTTCTATGTCCAGGGCCTTACTGGCCAGTCCATGGGCCTCATCAGAGCAGATGTAAAAAATTAAATATGAGAGATACTTGTAAACAGAAGAGTTTAATAATTCCACCAAGGAAATAGGAGTCCTAGTGAAGTGTTTTTATGCAGCCATAGGTATGTGTTATACACACACAACGTACACATACACACTTACAAACACCCCACTACACACTTTCACCATTTAGCTTAAGACACATAAGAAAATAAAGACAGGTATCTTTTCCATTTACCTGGTCAAATTCTTCTACAAGCTCCTTCCGGAGGAGCTGGAATGCATGCTTGGTTCTCACCATTATGTCAAGAGCCCCAGACAGTGTCTTTAATTTTCCAACATTGCTATTCTGACCTAGGATAGTAAACACAAAATGATCCTTCCTTTAAATATAAATCTAGAGCCCGCTCATTATCAGTGTATTAATGAAAATTCTGATTTTCAAATGCTATACAGGCAGTTCATGAGAATCCTAACACACCTTCTATTTTTTTTTTAAAGATTTATTCATTTATGCATACAAGAGCTGGGGCACAGGCCAGAGATGCGGGAGGTGAGAGCATTCACCAGAGACAGAGTGGGGAACGGAACAGGCAGACTGACTGAAATACACTGCTGAGGGGAGCGGCAGGTGAAACAGGAGAGGTCTGCTTCGCCATGTGGGTTTCTCTCTGGCCGGCCGGGGATAGAACTCATGTTGCGGAGGCTGTGGATTGCTTATAGTGTGGTGCTTAACCTCTTGCGCCACCAGGGAGGCCCCCTAACACACCTTCTAAATCCAACTCATGCTTAGCAATTTTCACCAAAGAAAGATATTAAGTCTAGGGCCTCCCCGGTGGTGCAGTGGTTGAGCGCTTGGTTGTGAAGCTGCCCGCGGCCTCTGCGGCGCTGGTTCGATTCGATCCCCGGCTGCTCCCCGGCCACCGGAGGAGGGTCCCACATGGCGCACAGACCTCTCCTGCTGCCCGCTGCTCCCCTCAGCAGTGTACTTCGGTCCTTCTGCCTGCGGTGAATTCTCTCACCCTCTCATGCTTCTGACTGCACCCGGTGCGTGTATAAACAAACAAACAAATAAATAAATAAAACATGCCCCTATATTAAAAAAAAAGAAAGAAAGAAAGAAAGAAAAATATTAAGTCTACACAAATTAGTAAGAGTTGTTTCCCTGCCTCACTATTTCATTCTGCTGGGGAGAGAGCTAGGCCAATGTGGAATAAGAGCTAATATTCTATTGGTGCATCAAAGGGAACAGCCCAGACTAGGCCACCCCACTGGAGCAGCTATGCATCGCTGGCCATGTCACTGCTGAGCATTGGTCCTACCTGCAAAATAAGCATATTCTGTTACTGCTCAAACCCAGGAAGCCATTATTCTAGAGCCTCTGAATACACCTTCCATCGCCATTAGAGACTACACAGCACCTCTGTGCCTGCCCTGGGAGCAGCTGCATGTGGTGGGGACTGCAGGAGATGAACATTCTCTAGACAAATCTGGCCTTGGCTTTACCTCTTTGCCCCTGGAATGTCCTTTCTGCTAAGAGCATCTCCGCTGACCTAGGAGGCCCTGGGTCACAGCCTAATGATGTGCTATTTGATTGGTGTTGGGTCTCAGGACCTCAACAAGTCAGTCATGAGGCAGTTAACTGTGTCTATTGGTGTCCCGATAGTAAAAACTCTGGACACACAGGTATGAGTGAGCTTCCCTGTAGGTGATGCTTTGTGACCAGTGGAGAGGACGGCTGGAAGCTTCTCTGAGCATGCTGCCAGGTGCTCTCCCGGCCTCTGCCCTGTGTGCTGCCTTCTGTGGACGATTTTCACCCATGGCCTTTCTCTGTCGTGAATAGAGGCCATGACAGGAGATCTGAGTCCAAGTGAACTGTCAAATTGGAGAGTGACTTCGGAACCCCACTCCCAACCTGCTGACACAGAGGTGGAGTGGTTGGGGGACCTGCCGCCTGAGGATGCAGAAGGAATGACCGCTGCCTTCCTCCTTTACAGCATAATCTATATATTAAATGAAAAAGTCAACAGATGAATGTGGTACTGGTGTAGACTTGGCATTTGGAAGGCAAGTGTTAGGTGTAGGGGGCAGATAATCAAGACCAGGAAGGTAAATCTGAGTCCTGTGTACTAGAGAAAAAAATACTGGGTATAATGAAATATAACAGAAGGTGCTGTAAACTAGAGCATTTATTAACCTGGTCAACAGAAGCCTCAAACCAATTACATTATTATTCTAAGGTACTCAAAATATTTTTTAAAGGAATGAAATGCAATGTCATCTTAGCAAATCTATATCTGTCCTTTTTTTATGAAAATGATGCTTGCTCATTCTCAGGAATTCAAACATGGTGGAAAATCCAAAGACGCAAATGAAAACAGACCACCCCAAATCCACCCCGAGAAAGAGCTATCAATTCTGGTCACTGCTCCACTCACTCAGCGAGGCTGTACACTGTAAAAAGTCATCAAAAACACTTTCACAAAAAACCACTTCTAGAAACTATTTTGAATAGATAATACACACTGAACTAAGAATGTATTATCCCCCAGTCCCCCCCACAAGTGATAATGGCACCACGTCCTTCGCATCCTTCCAAGGACACTGGACAGAGTCACATACATGTTAAATATTAAATTTACTTTAAGTTTATAGATGAAAGCAACTGAAATGAAACCAAACAAATGACGATTCAAATTATTGTCTCTGTTTTCTTTACCACAGAAGAGATATTTCTCAACTACCCCTCTGTAGAAGGGGAACCTGGCGACTAGCACTTAGAAAAACACACTCCCACCTTGTCTTTGCCTTGTTTGGGATTTACACATGGCCTTTTCTAGAAACAGAACCCAAAGCTGCCAGCTTCAGGTCTATGCAAAAGGGATTCAGTGAGGCCCAGTCCCTAAATGTTCTTAAGGATTGAATCTTCGTCTCATCTGACTTGCCACAATTATAAAAAGGCTCCTGAGTTAATTTCAGTATACCTAGCTACTGAAAATAATCTATTTCTCTAAATTTCAAAAAGCACTTTGAAATCAGAGACTTCTCCTGGCCCCTAGCCAAAGACATTTAATGGGCAGATTCCAAAGCAAACAACATGACATACCCAGGAGAGGCCCCCGGGTCTGCCTCACTCTAAGACAATCCAGCACGAAGCCAATGCATGCAAATCTGAGAAGTGAAAGGGTAAGACTTACTGGTCATCTGGAACTCGGCAAATGCTACTCTCTCTAACTGTACTCTAAGCAGTTCGCACGGAGCATCTTTCAGAAGCTGAAAAAGCTTCACAGCTTTGCTGTAATGAAGATCTGCCAGCACGCGGTGCTGCTTCCTAAGATGTTCATCACCAACCTAGAGCCAAAAACACAGTAAGAAACACAAATCCTAAAGCTTGGGTTTCACAATAACTTTAGTCAAGTCTCTGAGCATATCAGTAAATGCTTTTCAAGTTTCTGCTCTTTCTGTAAGTCTTATAGTTTCAGCTCTCTCACATTTCTGCATTTAATCCATTTTCAACTTTTGTCTGTATCTGACGTGAGGGAGGAGTGTGACTCCATTCTTTGAATCTGGATATCCAGCTGGCTCAGCATTATTTCCTGAAAACACCATCCTTCCCTGACAAACCGTCTTCAAACGCCTCAGTTTGTACTTCCCTTGAGAATATTATACCATCTGGTCAAAGCTGAATTTTGGTTGAAAATTGTCTCCTGTGGCAGACAAGGGAAAGTGCCTAGGGCCGGCTAAAAGTAGGGGGAAAATCCTCTTGAGATTAAGCTGGACCTCAAAGGGCAATATTCTCAGGTTAAGGACAACCCAGAAGTAAGCCCACAGCCAAGGGACTGCGATGTTTGCCATTCTGCAAGTGGCTAACAAGGAAGGGAAGCTGTAAAACAAGACAGCCCTCAGAAGCTGTAAAGACCAGACTGATGGCAGAAGCAGGGCAGCCCCGCAGAAGGCAGGCAACAGCCATGGAAGAATACATTACACCCCCACGCCCCACCATGTATTCCTGATATTCCTGATACTGTCTTTATAAAGTTCATAACCTGGTAAAATACAAACACATTAAGTGCCAGAACACAAAAGATGGACATAACAGAATATCCGGGCCAGCAGTTGATCTAGGTGGGTTCTGAGGGAGACTACAGGGGGCTCAGGAGAGTTCCAAGTGCTCTTCGATTCTTTAACCTCGAAGCGATGGGCAAAGGGGCTTCTTTTTGTCATTCTTGAAAACTACACGCAGGCTTTCCAAACATTCTCTATATGCTTTTAGGGGCCTGCTCTAGTCCACAAAAAAAATGTGAAAGATGGAAGATGGGTACTACAAAATTTGCAGAGAACCATTACTATAAAACTTAACTACATTTTAAAAAACCTAAAAAACACAACCAGGCAAATGTATAATTTTGCAAAGTAAGACCCAATCAGTCACGGTAGAGAAAAACATATGGCATACGTGAGTAGAGCACACCCCTACACCGCCTGTTTCCTGAAACAGCCAGGAGACTAAGGGCGCTCCCCCTGTAGGGCACACCATGCTGTGCTATGCTTTGCAGACACGGTGCTTTTCATGGTGCTCCTCTCCCCGCCAGAAAAAAGACGACTCCCTGAAGGTTCAGATGATGGTCAGCCATCTCCTAGCAATCAAGTATTTTTCATTAAGTCACACACATTTTTTAAGACATAGTGCTATGGAACATTTAACAGCCTATAGGTAAAGACTACTTCCTAAAGTTATGGAAACCAAACAATTCCCGTGACCAGCTTTACTGAGGTGTTCTGGAAGCCAACCCACAGCCTCTCCTGGACACTAAAGTGTAAGAAAAGCTCCAAAACACAGTTAAATGGACTTGGCACCCCACTTCAACTGGAACAGAGCTACCTGGTTCCTCAGGCAGCTGTGGTACATGGAGGCCAGCCGGTGGTGGATGGTGGCAGCTCGGTACTGGCAAAGGGGCTGCCGTGCAGACACCGCGTCCACATCACAGTGCTTCAGGGACTTCATCATGGCCTCGCTGACTTCCTTCTCAATCTGTTTTTTTAAAGGGAGAGGAGATAAAAGACAAGCCCACGATCTTATATAAGCATTTTAAGAACATTTAAATTGTGTCAAGAAAAAACAATACAGGTATTCCAGATTTAACAAAGGAATAAACAACCCATTCTCTCATCCAGCAAACATTTTACCTGTTCCTGAGCTTTTCTAGATAATGGAGCATAATCCTGCTGCAGCGTAGCCATAGTGAAGTAGGTGGTGGACAATTCCCAATTCACCGAGTCCCAAACCACTGGGTGTATGTCACGTGTCCCCAATGACCTCAGCGCTTTCAAATAGTAATCAACAGCCTGCAAGGAAGAAAGAACAAGGGTGCACTTCGGACTCGGCTTAAATCTACATCCAACACCACATTTAAACCATCCAAATCCCCTACCCAGAGCCTCCCCGGTGGCGCAGCGGTTGAGCGCTGGGTTGCGAAGCTGCCCGCGGCCTCTGCAGCGCCGGTTCGATCCCCGGCTGCTCCCCGGCCACCGGAGGAGGGTCCCACATGGCGCGCAGACCTCTCCTGCCGCCCACTGCTCCCCTCAGCAGTGTACTTCGCTTCTGCGTGCTCTGCTCCCCGCTCTGGCTCTGGTGAATTCTCTCACCCTCCCGCGCTTCTGACTGTACCCAGTGCTTGTATAAACAAGCAAACAAACAAAAATAAATAAAACATGCCTCTATAAAAAAAAAAATTTTTTAAAAAAAAAAGAAGATTGTTACAGTAGCGATACATAATCTTCCAAAAAAAAAAAAAAAAAACCAATCCCCTACCCAGATGTAAATCTTGGGAGATGTATAACAGGACATTATGAAGAAAAGAAAAACTTAAGTCAATGAAAATATTTCAAAGAAAGTCACGCAGAGATGCTGCGAGCTGCCCACGTCCCCACCTCCCATCACGTCAGGCTCTCCTGGGGACCGCGGACTCAGGCTGATGCGTGAGGATGCGTTCTCCCTTTTTCTTTTTAAATGAAAATTACAGTTCATGTAACTAGTGAACCAGAAGAAAAATAATCTGATGAAGTCTATAGATAAAAGTTTGCTGGGTTGTACTGCACTCTTCAATCCAGTCATTATATTTAAGCAAACAAGTCACGCTAACACACAACAGGAACTTGTACATCTCTGATGACGTGGCCACTGTTCCTGCACAGATGTGAACTCAAGAAGGAAAAACTCAAGCTCACATCTATCTCCAAGCTTACATGCAAGGCTCAGTCTTGACAGAATTTCCATAGCATCCAGGTGCCCTTAAAGGATGCTGCTCTTCCCTGCGCCCGCTCTAACCTGCATGTACCATTTGCCAAAAAATATTTGGTAACTTGGTAAATAAAAGAAACTCAACTGTTATATTTCATACAAACGTAACATCTGAAATTCTCCTTACTAGAGGCTCACTGACCTGCTGACCCGTCACGTGTGCTAGATTTTCCCTTTTCCACTTTGCCTTTTGCTGTGGATTAACACAACTTTATTTTTACACATTGAAATCTATCTTTACTTTGTGATTTCTGCTTATTGTGTTATGCTGGGAAAGCCTTTTTCTATGCAAATGAATGTATACCTATATCTTCTTCTAAATACCTTTACAGATATTACCTCCCCACGTAAATCTTTAATTTACTTAACCTTTACTTGATTACAACAAAACAATTTACTGAATAACGAGAAAATTAATAATTTTCCTTACCAGTTCAAGATGTCATCTTTAATACCACATTGTTGAGTCAGTTTCTAAGTAAATAACCTGTCTATCCTGGCTGTCCCCAGTCATGACTACCTTTTCTTTATAATATTTTAGGGACACAATGGCAAAGTATAAATGGCAATTAGGTGCGAGTGGATGAGGCCCCAGGGGCAAGCAAACATGTTACCTTGTTGTAATACAAGCCTTCTTCCGGGGAAAACTCCCGCTTGAACTCGGCCCCCGCTCCGCAGTGGGCCTGGGCACAGATTCGCATGAGTCTTCCCGTGTTGCATAACAAAAGGGCAGCATTTGTAGCATCATCAATTGACTCAAAGTTGTGAATTCCCTTTTCAAAGCAAGAAAAGCTTTTTTTCCACAACTGTTGCTCTGCAGCAGACACACTTTTGCTCACTTCACAAAAAAAGAAAACAACTGTGTAAGCCTCTATCAGTGGAAAGTCCACCAGTGTCTTTTGCTGCGATATTATGTGGTGGAGAGATCAACTGGTCCATGCCCAAATGCATGCTCAAGCCCTAGCCCCCCAGGAGGGGTGAATTTTGAGAGAGGGCCTTTAGGGAGGAAATTAAGGTTCAGTGAGGTCACAGAGGGGGCCCTAGCCCAACGTGGCTGGTGTCCTTACAGGAGGAAGAGACACCAAGGCATGCACAAAGACCGTGAGTGGGAACGGCGAGGTCCTGTGTCTGCCAGCCAAGGAGAGGCCTCAGAGAGATGACTGGCTGACACCTCGATCTGGGAATAGGCGCTTCTAGATCATGAGAAACAGATTTCTGCTGTCACCCAGCCTGTGGTATCTTGTTACAGCAGATCGGGCTGATGAACACAACACTCAACCCTCCTCCATATTAACCCACTGATCTTAAAGCAAGCAAACAGAGACATCTGGGCAAAGCACTATTTTACCAAGATTGCAAAGGCATGGCCCCCTGGAGTTTGAAGTTGCACAATCTGCTTTATCTAATTCTAGGTCTCTGACTCCTGCTTGTCTTACTCCTTTCACTGACTGCCTCCTCCAGAGTCTCCTAAAAAGCACAGGTTGTCCTGGGAGCAACCCACTCTGTGTAGCCCTAGCAGCCTCAGTTCTAGTCCAGCCCTTTCCATTTCTCATGCTGCCTGCCAAAAATTCACACTGCCACCCATTCTCAAGGCTCCTGTTCGACCCCTGTGGATGGTTCCCAGTCATGTCCTGCTAGTCCCAATGCTCTAAGCACACATTCATCCTTTTCACACCCATGTCCATGGATACCTCTGAGTATGGGACCAGCTGAACCAATGGCCCCTGCCTGCACCACACAAGACCCCCAACTGCTCCCTGAACACCCACTGGTCCCAACACCTCTGGCTCATTCCTAATGGTGCCCACACAGTCTGGGTGACCTCCCGCCCATTCCATATCTGCCCAGTGTTCTCCTGTACATCCTGCCGGTCCAAGTCAACCTGGTCAAAATCCACTTTCTGGGCCTCCCTGGTGGCTCAGGGGTTAAAGACACAACGCTATCAAGCTATCACCAACCACTGCCAACATCAGTTCGATCCCTGGCCAGGGAGATGACCCACATGGCGCAGGTCTCACCCATTGCTCCCCTCAGCAGTATATTTCAGTAGATCTGCCTGGGCTGCTCCCCACTCTGTCTCTGGTGAATCTTTTTACTCCCATACCTCTGGCCTAGACCCCAGTTCGTGCATGGATAATAAATCCACTTTCTTCCCAAAAATATCCCAAGAAACCTACAACTTCCCTAAGCCTCTCCTCTCCCCACTCCTGTTATACTGCGCCAAAGATCTGTGTTCACCTCTGGCTTCCCACCTCGAGGGCCACGTTCCATCACCAGAGCCCAGCACATGGCTGGTTGTTCAATTAGCTCTGAACTGATCAGGAGGACAGAGGACACAAGTAATGAACCCCAAGGGAAAGAAGCATTTCTTCCCAATTCTACTACAGGAGAGTTTAACAGTGTCTTTAACACAGCACTTCTTTATGACAAAATCAAGCGCCATAGTTTTTTGCTTGAACCACATAAAATCGGGAGTGATTTTCTAACAGAACAGGCAATGAAGAGCGGATTCCAGAGATACTCACCGACTCTCTCGCTCTGCAATGCAGCAGCCTGGTTCATATAAAACACACCGATTTCATTTCTAATGTTACCCATCCTCTTTAACACTTGTATGTAGTGCTCCGGATTCTGACTTTTTAAGTCACTAAATTGCAAGATTTCATTAGCAGCCTCATAACATTTGCAGCTAACTGAAAGCTGGCTTTCTAGATCAGTAGACAAATCAGTAGCCCAGGCAAAACCTTAAAGGAAAAAAGGAAACATCACCATGAATTTCATGACCCCTTCTTCCTTAGTTTCTAAGTAATTTGGCATTTTAAAGATAAAATAAATGCAATATAGTATAAACTAAGAGTCTATTAAATATACTAGCATAAACCCACTAAGAGTATAAACCCACTAAGAGTCTATACCAAATAAAAATATAAATGCAAAGAAAATATTTCTAAAATTTATAAAACAACATTCTCTTGGATCACTACTGCTTGAGTAAAAGCAGTATTTTCCTGCCTCTGAACACCAAATGATTCCCATGATTCAGATTTACCAGTTCACGTGCTTACTGGTACAGACCTACAGTTTTCCACTGACACTTGTAAACCAATATAGCTTTTCTCTTCCTATTAACAGAAATAGTTCTTGAAATAAAGTTCTGATTGCTTCCAGAGGCTGGTGGTGTATGTTGCAGTTTGGTGATCTTAGCATCTTAGTTCACGGAAAAGCCACCGTTTGTCACTCCTCTGAGACTAGTGGGGACTGGAGGGGACTCAGTACAGAGCCCCAGCCTGGGCTGGGGGGTGGTGGTGGAGCCGGGGCGGGAAGAGCTCACCTACCACTGATAACGAGAACATCAATCTCACAACACACGTTTCCAGTTAACATGAGTGTTGTGAAACACTGAAGCTTCTCACTGCTGTATCTATGATTTGAAAAGAGAAGCAAGAGTAGAAAAAGGACAAAAACCGAGAAAATACATTCCCCAGTGTACTTCTCTAGATGTCGGCTTCCAAAACTTTCTGGGAGGTGGGTAGCAGGTGATGTAAACAAATTTAAGAGCACAGAAGTGTTAGAGAGACGGTCTTCATCTCCCTCTCTACGCTCGTCACGCTGTGCTTGTCACGGTGCTGAGCTGAGAGGGAGGGTCCTGCACCCTGGACTCGATTCTCCTATTTCCCAGTTTTAAGATCTGACAACACCAAAACCAGTGATCCATTAAGACAATCAGCTGTGAACCACGTTTAAAAAACGACGATCTTGGACCTCCCCTGGTGGCGCAGCAGTTGAGCGAATGGCTGCAAGGCTGCCCGCAGCCTCTGCAGCACCAGTTCGCTCCCCAGCCGCCGCCGAGGGTCCCACAAAAAAAAAATTAAAAAATAAAAAATAAAAATAAAAAATGACGATCTTGGTTATATCTTAGCCTTCAGGAATCATTCAGAAAGAAATCCATCCGCTTATACTAACCTTTACTCCTTTTCAAGACAAAGTTACAGCCTGGGAAGGCAGGCTAAAATGGTTACTGAGAAATACCTCATGAAAAGACAAATGCATAAAGTCAACAGTTTGTCTTGCGGTCTTACTTCAGTTTAGTTGTGTAATTAGTAATTTTAAAACCACTTTATACACAAATACCCAAGATCACACTCACTTTCAATTTAAGAAATGAATGAAACAAGACAGCAACATCAAAACACACTTCTGGCACTTTTCTCAACATGTCAAGTAAGCACAAGCTGGACTGGCAACCTCGGTGGGATCCCACGGGCCTCGCTGGCTCACCTTGACAGCTGGACTCTCTGTGGAGGCTGTGCAGGATCTCTTGGTCTTCCTTCGTCTGATAATTAAACTCTTCCAGGTGTGCCGCACGGTTACTGGCATTCTGGGCCAGCATCAGCTGGATGTCACCGCACAGTGTCAGGTACTGAGACAGGAACAGCAGCACTTCGGACAGCATATTAGTGCAGAGGCAGCAGTACGTGTCTACGCGGATGGGGTGGGAGAGAGAAGCAGCTCAGGCACACTGACCGTTAATGGACACAAAGTACTAAAAGAAATCTGCTAGCAGGTGGAAGCTTTGTACCACTGTGTCTATTCTGACTTTATTTTATGTCAGATACCACATATGGCTTCATGTAGTTCAAAACGAAAAGATTAAATTAAAACCTTCAGAGCAGAAAATAAGATACCAGACAGGATATGTAAGACTAGAAAAGTCACTTTAAAATTAAGCTGCACAACAGAAACAGGGGTAAACTTTCCCTGCGACTTGAAGCCTCTGCTCCCTCCCCTGCCCACGGACATGCCCTCCCGGGGGCTCACCGTGGCTCTGCAAAGCCAACTTGATGTACCGCAGCGCCCGCCCATACTTCTGCAGACTCATGGCGGCATCCGACAGAACGTAATAAGCCTTTGACGACTTGAGAATCAGCTGGAGCTTCATTTTATGTTGCCAAGAACCAGGGATCATTCCCGACTGACTGGAATAATTACCCTTCTGAAGTGAGCCCACTGTGACACGGGGGGAAAGGCAGCACATTTTATTTGAATGTAAGTCTCACTACAAAAAAATAATTCGATTATTGATTCAAACACCCAAGGCTGCTCTTCCCTGCAGCCTCACCCGTCACTCTCTCCCGGGGTCACTGCTGTAACTGAACCGGGGGCTGACCCCAGCCTCCTGCTGCTGGGTGAGCATCGGCTTACTTCCAACTTCTGCATGCCGGCACGGCATACAGGGTGGCATCTGGCCATTGACCTGGTGTGCATGGTGGGCACGTTACTGCATCCAAGGCCATGTGCCTTCAGCCTCCTTCCCGCTGCTCCACCCTCCCAGCAGGGCGAGTCACTGCTGTTGCCCACATTGACTCCCTCCCTCTGCCTCCTGTCTTGACTTCGCTAGCAGGAATACTCTATTCGAATATTCAAATCGAATATTCTAACATTCTATTCTACACTCCAAGTCCAGACCATTACTATCTACTTTATCCAACAAATGAGCACTGAGCCAGGCACCAGAAACAGGGACAAGGAGTCACCTGGCGGCCTCCTTGGAGCCCGCACAGACCAGAGGAGACGACTGGTAACTCCGGCCCCTGCAGAAGACACTAAGCAAGTAGCTCAGTAAGAACAAAATCTGTGGGAACAATGTGACCCTCCTTCCTTCACAACTTCTCTAGTTTTATCAGAAAACAGGGCAAGTCACGCAATGCAATGGAAAGCACTTGGTTTCTATCAGTCTCATTTGCGCACGTTTCTTTCTCCTCTGCTTCATGAATGTTTTTTGGGAGACACTGTGAGACCAGAGATGAGTGAGCTGAAGTTTCTGCTCACAACTGAGTGTGCACATAACCCCTTGAACACTAGGACACACACAGCAGCTTGGGAAGTGCTGAGAACAAGCAGTGAGGCTTCAGGGGTCCTGAGTGAAGATACTGAGCATGTAGCGTGGGGACCTGGGCAGAATTTCCAGCAGCTGAGGGAGGAGGAAGGAAGACACAGAAAAGGCACTTCAGAAAATGCCACAACTAAGGCAGAGATGCCCAGAGTCCTGGTGCAGTCCCCTTCACTGCCCCAGGGCTCCAGCCTGGCACACAGGAGGTGCCACATAAAGGCTTCCTGAGAAAACTCTATCCCCACTTATGTTCATGAAGAAAAGAAAGGTCTAGAAAGCACCTGGTATTATTACAAACCACAGACTTTCAAAACACTTTTAAAACAACTAAATAAAAAAGAAGTGGGGAGCTCAAGTTAAAAAAAAAATACAACTGAGAATAAAGCCAACGAGAAACTCAAAACACTTTCACTTTAAAGCCCACATGTTCCCAAGAAGGGCTGTTCCTGAGAACAAGATACTGTGTAAGCGGTGAATCTAGCCTATTCGCGCGCCAGCAAGACCACACTCCCAGGCGGCGGCGCTCAGGGTGTGCCCATCCTACGCCCTCTACCTGGCCCACTGACGTGCCTAGCCCAGTAACAACCTCTTGGGCAGGCACCGCCGACATCTCCAGGTGGAGAGAAAGCGAGGCTCAGCGAGAAGTGGAACAACTTGCCCCAGCAAAGCCAAGATCTGAAGCTGGGCGTTTGGCTCCTAAGTCTGTGCTCTTCAACATTCAATTGCTTTTACTGAAGCAGAAATTTTAGGCGAACCCTGCCAGGCTGGGGACATTAGTTCCTCACAGTAGGAAGGAGAAGAAGCAGGTTCTTTATGTTCTAGTAGAAGTATCTAAGAAGGACTGAAATTGTCCTCTTTGTTTTATACTTCAAATGAAAGGGTATTTCCCCCTACTTTCCATTCACATGATATCCTTTCCTGAGTTCCTTTCAATGAATGCTTGAAATGACGTAAGTCTGCTATTGATAAGGGACCAGTATATTGTGCTACTGAAAAGGCCTTATTTGCACATCAATTCAACTTACTTTTGTCCAAAAACAAGGCCATCTGCTTCTCCAAACCCTCAGGACCCCCCCTTGCGGATTCATCTTCGTATTTTAAGGGGATTGGAGTGCTGGGGTCAGCTGCAGGAAGGTCGCTTTCTTTTTTAATGCTGCTATCCACAGATTTTAAACCCTTTATTTAAAAAAAAAAGAGAGAGAGAGAAACATTTTTTGATATGTGTAGCTGAAGATCAGATGAAAACATTTAAATATAAGGCAACATCTGGACTACTAAATACATTTAGGAGAATTTATATTTTGAAAACAGATTAAAAGCCACACTTAACCTGGAAGAGTTGGGGAAAATGAATTCGATTTTCAATTCATGCTTAAAGGGAAAAAAGCACAGCAAAATGTCACTCAGAGCACGCAGGCTTCCATCAACAGCACTGCCAACACAGCAAGTATGGCTCTCCGGACATGAGGGCCAGACCCGCACTCACCTCCAGCACATAGCTCAGCACAAGCCTGCAGCGCTCTTCGGTGTCATGGCACGCAGGAAAGGCGCAGCTCGGCTGCGGAGACAGATTCAAAGTCATCACCACGCCAGCAACATGACACACCCCACAGCTCTCATCTCCTGGAATTACTAAAAGTCTACAAATCAACATTTTTGAAATTTGCTTGCATATTCAGCCTATTGAGGTTATCTGGTATTAGTTAACTTACTGTTTTAATTGCAGTTTAAACTGATATAAGCATCTTTAACAAAAACTTGACTTAAAAAGATTATCCTGCCTTCAAGTTGTTATAAGTACTTAAAAATGCAAAAATAATTCTATTACAAAGTCAGAACGCATGTGGTAATGTTCTAGATAAATGAGTACTTAATCTAGTAGGTCAGCTCAATTTCTAATCAGCACTGATACTTAATAACACAGTTAGCAGGATCATCAATTGAGCGGTGAGTTAACAAGTGTTACCAATGGTCTCACTGTGTAATTTACAAGCTTAATTGGGAGCAAACCCAGTTAGCCATCTCCCTCCACTCAGTGGCGTCAAGTGTAAGGGCCTCTGCAGGGCCTTGCGTTTTGGTGAGAGCTGCGAGGCTAAAATTACTGTCCTCATCTCGTGGAAGAGAAGCAAACACAGAGACGGAATACTGTGCCCAAGGAGCACAGCAAGTGGTGACTCTGAAGCTCTGGAGACAGGATGACTATTCTTTGAAAACAGCATCGACAAGGCGGTGCTGGCCAGATGTGCTTCTAAAAACACTACCGCTGCATTTGCTTCAGTGCTTCAAGGATGATACAAAGTGCTGAATTCTGTAGCTTACCATCAAGTCCCGGACCTTGCATCATAATAACACAACTTTTGCAATTAAGAACTCTACGTCTAATCAGAAAAACTTTTGCTCCACCGTGAGGAGTTTAAGGTGGAAGTATATACCAAAATTTACATGGACAGTTAATAACTTTTCCTGCCGTGCTATAGTCAAATATTTACTGAACACCCACTGTGTGTTCTAGACACGGGAATTACAAGAGTGTCCACACCTTCATGGGCTGATGCGTCCAGGGAAAGGAGGCAGACAGACAAGAACTAAAGGCACAGATAAGCGCCTCCATGAAGGAGCTAACAGCAGACACTGGCTAGTGTGGTTGGTCTCCTGGAGAAGGTGGAGTTTCAGCCAAGACTTACGGCCTAGAAGAGGCTGCCAGGAGAAGACCGAGAGGCCCTCAGCGGAATTGAGTCTGAGACAGAGAAAAGGGCAGTGTCAGGGCGGGCGGGGTGGGGGGATACCGGAGGGAAGGGAAGAGACCAGAGAGGTACAGGACAGCGGAGGGGTCTCAAAACCCTAGTTAGATTGTAAAGTTCCCATCTGACAGTTAACTCAGAGCTTAAATTAAAACCATCATATAAAATATGACTGCGTTTCAGTTCCAAGAACAGCCAGAACTCCTTTCAGGATGACCTGGATCTAATCACAGGGAGACGGGACTAGAAATTGTAATTTAGAAAACTGAAACGTAATTATACTGTCTGAAAAGTACGATGGATCCTGATCTGGATGGATCTGGATGGATCAGGATCCATCCTTGATCCTGGATGGATCAAGGCCATCCAGGCAATGGAGACGTGAAGGGCAGGGAGGTGTTGGGGTCTCTGGCCTGGCCAGGGCAGGGCCCTGTCCATTCCAGTCCAGTCACTGAGAACACAGAGATAAGGGGCCACATCCCTCCATCGCCTCCTCTCCCGGGCCTGCTCCCAGGCCAGCTCCGCACTATTCTCCTGCACCCAGGGATGAGGAAGCGGCACTGGGCAGGAGACTTGACTGCACTGTTACTGGAAATGAAACCCTGTGCAAACGACTTCATGACATGTTTTACACACCTCCCCAAATCAGGCGGGCATGTGTGGCAGCTACTACCTGCAACAACTATCAGAGCAACAACTACCTGCAACAACTACCTAGATGTCACAAGGCCAATCATCATTAGACCCTGGACCGCGAAGGACTTACTGCAGTGAAGTCATTTTCTGAGTAGTTAACTGAATTCAACTAACAACTATTTGCTTTTGCACAGATAAAATGTCAGTATGCTCACTCTGATTTGATGAATGGATTTGTATTTTTCTGGAACTGACAATTCTCCAACAGACTTAATTATAGCTACTGCTTTGTTATCATCTGATGGATCAGAACTGGGGCTGTAGGACCCATTTTCATCGCTGTCAGGCATCTCTTCTTCCTCTTCACTGTAACTTTCATCAGAATTCTCATTTAAAGGAGATTCTGAACTTTCTTCTTTTTTAGGTTCATCCAACTGAAAAAGTTCTGAAAGCATGTAATTGGCTGAAGCAATAATCTTATAAAAAGAAAAGAGGAAACATGTATAAATGACTGTTACCACAATTGAACACTCTTAATAGGTGCGAATTTTACTAATGAGTTTTCGTACTTCTGCACACAGGGCATTTCCCTTGCCAGCAACAACCCAGAGAATGTTCTATTCCAAGTTGCCAACACTCTGTGAACACACTCTGTAAAACCCTCAAGAGTTATGTTTCTGAAATTATCCCATCCCCAGCTCTCATCCTTTAAATGTGGCAACTGTATTTCACCAGAGACAAAAAAGTGCATGTGTAAAGTGTCGTAACTAAGCTGAGGAACCAGAATTTCTCTGCACAAGCTATGAATTCCTAAGAATTTATCTTTAATGGTCAACAAACACTACATTTCCTACAGTTCTAAGGAGGAATCCCCCCACAAAAGCTGAACAAGGGAAAAGCCCATCGCAGTAGCTCTTTAAACTAGCACTTGCATATTACCATTCCTTCTGCTCTATCGTTGTAAAGAACTCTTAAACACAGATACTTTCACAGAAGTCATTCCATTCCCATGAAACACCACATCTCACCGTAACCCTAACTCAGCAACTAGGTATTCCACTCAAAATTTGCTTTGCCATTTTCTTCAAAGAGAATTCTCTTGGCTTGGTCTCTAGGAGAATCTTTATCATCAAACTGGATGTGGCCACACTTAAAATTAACTTAGATCCTTAAAAAAAAAATTGACATACCTTTTCTGACTTAAATAGGCTACAATTAGCATTAGACTGAAAAAACAACTGTCAAATTCAGAAAACTGAGGGTTGGGGATTGCAAAATCGTGGGGTGCATGGCACAGATTATTTTAAGAGCAGCTTAGAATGTGAACCTTACATATATTTAGCAAGGTCAGTCCTATAAATGGCTATTTTAAAAGGTACTACAAGACAGTTTTCCGCATTTTAACAGTGATAAAGGAAACAAAACAGCACTGCTCTGTTAAATTAAATGGGCTTGAAATTTGTAGTCCTAAATGTCCTATGAGCCACAAATGAAATTTTCTAGTAGTACATTAAGAAAGTAAAATCTGATTAATTTTACTATTTAAAATAGTTTAATATTTAAGTCCAGAAACAAAATGTTCAACACACTGTCTTCAAAGCACATTTCACTTCAGAGAAGGCACAAGTTTTGGTGTTCAACACACCCAGGACACTGGCTGGCACGTGCATGGCGTGGTCAGGAGGCAGGGGAGTTAATGTCTATACAGTTCTCTGTTAGCATACCAGACTGTTTCAGACCATATAAATGTTACCCTTACTTGAGGATGTCTGCTTTTGTCCAACAGTTTAACACAATTAAGCAGCAACGTTCTAATAGTCCCATAGTGTTTCTTATTTTGGTTCTTCTTCATCATCATGTTGCAAGCAACCCTAAAAAAACGTTTACATCGACTTTACTCTCCAGTCCTCCTCTGCAAGGCACAAATCTAGGCATGCTCTTCTTTCTACCACAGAGAGGGCTACAAGAAATAACTAAATACTGTGACCTGCCTCCCCCTTTTATTTTGTGCACTCGCATGCGTTCTATGTTCCCTCCCCCCTCAACCCCCCCACCTCACACATTCTTTAAAAATACAAAAAAAAAAGCAAGGCTTTTCAAAGCCTTGGTTTGACAGACTGCTGAACACTCAACCTCACGTGCACTCCTGCGAGCGCTCACTTATACAAGAGGATGGCCACTGGCATTGTGAACGGGTTCTGGTACTTGTCTTCAGTCTCCTCACAAAGAGTGGTGAGGTCATAGAGCTTCACTATATCGCTGCCACTTGCTGGAAAGAAAAACAAACAACCTCATTGTGCAGCAGTTATTCTATCCATTATGGTTCACTCAAGAATCAGCTTACCTTTAAAAAGCCAGTAGGTATGTCCTTCTTTGGTGCAATTGGATTTCAGAAATGATAAAATGTTCTGTGCAATGTCTTTTATGACTTTAGTAGAAAAATTAGAATTTTCCAAATTGGGAATCTCTTCTGTCTTTATCATCTCATACTTCTGTAAAACACCGACAGCAGGCAGTTTGAAAAAACCCAGGCTGCAACACTTCTTGTTAAAGAGCAATCTAATACATAAACCCTGTGCTTAGAGGCCAAAGCAACATGAGCTGAAACTCATGGGTTTGATCCCCTCACTGCTCCAACATCTCAAAGGTACTTGAATCCCCCCCCCCCCCCCCAGCAGCTTTGGTGTACCACCTTGGGCTGTTCTGCGGCATGACCTTATTTCTGCTCTAACAAGGTCCTCAACGTCAGGTACACTTTCCTCTACTCCACCTGATGGTTTTCAGCTGGGAGGATGGTAGGTGAAGAGAGACTGAACCCGATAAGCTTTTTCAAAGTATTTCTGGCTTGCTTTCTGTGGACACTAGACTCCCGTGCTGCACTTCTCTGGAGCTATGTACAGCAATGGAGAGGATGGCAGTAAAGGCTGCACAGACACCACCACCACCACCATTATCCAAGCACCTTCATATTTTTTTTCTGGCTTCTCTTCTGCTCACACTTGCCTAAATGCTTCTTAGCATGCTTTCTGAAGCACTCGAAAACTAGAAACGCCAAAGCAACTGGAAAATAAGACCAAACATAGTCTTCTAAGGTTAATTTTCATCTATTCTGATTCATGTAAAGTCCCCAAGTTGCCACTTCCTTTTTAGAACACTCCTTTCCCGACCGTCTGCTGCGGTGCCGGCTCCCCTTCCCTCTCCAGCCATGCAGGGAGAAAAGCCAATGCCTGACTCTGATGGATCCCCTCGGTGGTGAACTGGAATAGAATCTAGGCAGATGGCACCCCCACTTACTTCTCTGGCTCCTTTTTCTCTAATGACTACAACTTCAAAATGCTCACTGGGCATTTTTATGTTTCCTCACACTGAAAACATGATGAAGACATATATAGCGCTTTCCCTGCCTAAATCGAGGCACTGCTCCCATCTGGGGTAATGACAGGAGCAGCATTATTCTAGTCCCTGGGCCCCAGGCCTACCTTTTGAGTCTTCCTTCCTCCCCCATTGCTCATGTTCTCTCCTCAAACGTGCCATTTAGAATAAAAATATTAACCGTGGGTCTCAATCACAGGTACAGCTCAGAATCATCTACAAAGCTTTCTTTTTATTTTTTCACAGATACCCAGAGGCCCTGTAGTGAAATACTGGGGGCCCAAGAAACTGTCTTTTTTAAGAGGCCACCAGTGATTCTGATACATCTGGCAGGTCAGGAATCACTGGGTTGGAACATGCTGGCTGAAAGCAGGCGGCAGTCACATGCTAGCTCAAATACTGGCACCACCACTCACTAGCATTGGGCCCGGTGACTCCCGTGAGCACCCTGATCCTCACCCCCTATCAGAGTAGCAGCATATGAGGAGCTGAGACCAGACATGGTAATGCATGCAAGCCACTCAGCAAAGTGTCTGGAACAAAATAAGACCTCAGTAAATGACGCTACTCACTGTTCTCGTCAATTCTTACCATTTCCATGTAGTTGAGAACATGACACTACTCACAAAGGCAGGACAGTGCCCAACCAACCTTCTTGTCTCCAAGCTCTCCCTATATGTCCGATGTGACAGTCCAAATAAATACTCCAACATAACAAATCTCACCTCCCAGGTACAAAGTCTTCACTGACTGCAGATTAACAAACTAAACCAAGTACAGTATCCAACACTCTCCATTACTTAACTATGACCATTCTGCTCTGCTGCTACATGAACCTTGTGTGGCCTAACTGGATGTTATCAACCTCTTCATTTACTTAGAATAGCCTGTTAAAATCCATGTCTTGTTTTTTTAGGTGTGTGCTACCATTCAAGATCCACTTAGAATGTGGCATTTCTGGGCCTCCCTAGTGGCGTAGGGGTTAAGTCTCGGGGCTATCATGCTATGGCCCGAGTTCAATCCCAGGCCAGGGAGCTGACCCACACATGGCACAGCAGATCTCTCCTGTCTTCCTGCTGCTCCCCTCAGCAGTGGATTTCAGTAGATCCACCTGTTCTGTTCTCCACTCTGTCTCTGGTGAATCCTCTCACCACCCCCCTCCCCCATCTCTGGCCTACATCCCAGTTCTTGTATGCATAAATAAAAAATCTTAAACGAGAACAAATGTCCAATAATAACTTGCTATGGAGGCTATCCATGCTGCAATCACTGCTATTGTCTTTCCCTAAAGCTTTGCGTGTGCCGAGTAGATATCTGTACATAAATAATCACCTCCTTTGTATAAGCACATTGAAGTAATTACTATGGGCACACACAAGGCATTAAAATTAAAATTACATGCATAGATTGTAGGTTGTAGTACATTCGTGAAAGCCCCACATAAGGTACTCTGCACCAGCCCGAGTTCGAGAATTACCAGAAGTCACACTGTCTTACCTGTACAATTCCATTTACATGAAAGCACATCACCAGCTCAGGCACATTGCAGATCAAGTTGTCCAACCAATAGTCAATTCCAGTTAACACATTAATTGGTTTGTTGTTGTCCCTAAAAATATACATTTTTAGTGTATTTTGGTTTCATTAAGATATTCCATAATAAATCACTCTTTTCTCCCATTTAAATATTCTGATCTAGTTCTCCCAGTGGGAGCCACACAGCTTTCCCTTCTGATGAGATGCATGTGCCACGTGATGGTATTTCACGTCTCTCCATGCGGGGTTCCTAGCTGGATTCCCTAAGTTTTCAGAGACTACAAGGGAGTACAGCAGATGACTCAAAGCCTACTGCATGCACCTGTTCCCTATGATCAGATTTTCACCTGACCATCATTCAGGTAACACCCAAGTTAGAAGTCATATCGCTAATACAAATAAATATGCCTGGAGGGCCTCCCCGGTGGCGCAGCGGTTGAGCGCTGGGTTGGGAAGCTCCCCGCGGCCTCTGCGGCGCCGGATGAATCCCCGGCTGCTCCCCAGCCACCGGAGGAGGGTCCCATATGGTGCGCAGACCTCTCCTGCCGCCCGCTGCTCCCCTCAGCAGTGTACTTCGGTCCTTCTGCCTGCTCTGTTCCCCGCTCTGGCTCTGGTGGATTCTCTCACCCTCCCGCGCTTCTGACTGTACCCAGTGCATGTATAAACAAAACAAACAAACAAACAAATAAATAAAAATACATGCCTCTTTGAAAACAACAACAACAAAAAACCCCCAAAAAACCAACAACAAAAACAAATAAATATGCCTGGAGCATGAAGAAAAATGCTCACAACTAGGTAACAAAGCTGGTAAAAACCACCCCCTTCACTAATTAAATTCTACCACATTCTCAACAATTTAGAGAGTCAGACCTAAGACTAAGCCAGTCCAGCTGATCAGACTCCATCCGACTAAGGGCCAGCATGAAGACCTAGGCAGAGGGCTGTCAGCCCCTGCCGGCAGCAGGCCCTTCCTAACTGTGGCCACTTTAATTGGCAGGCAAGAAGGGAAGTGAAAAATCCTCGGAAAAGGTGACACTGCCCAAAGGGAAACATGAAATGGGCTCTGATTCTACAGGAAGGGAGCTCCGTCTTACCTGAGACGCAAGCTGACAGCTGGGTATCTGCCTCCTCCAAATATAGGCATATTGGAGCCAACTAGCATATGTATGTCTTCAAATGTCCACAAAATGTTACGAACAAAGTCATTTTTAAGACCCTTTGATTTAAAATAAAACAGGAAACATTACTATAGAGTAGACAGGAAATCCGTAATTCCCCACCACGATCTACAGAAAGACTAGAAAAGAGAAGACAAAGGAGAGAAAGTAAAGTCACAGAGCTACACGAGCACAGGTGTTCAGAGGGCAATTTTCAGGATCCAGTGGATTTTTTCCCCTATGAATTCCAACTTAGACTCGTTTTTGAATAAAGTAGGCTGGGGGCTAGACGTCGCAACGCGGACGCCGTGGAAAGCATACCTGACTGTTCTCCCCGTCATTGAATAAAGTAGTCAGGTTTTGTTCTTTGGGTGCTGAGGCCACATGCCCCACTATGTATGAGGGCTCAAGAGGCTCACTTCCCTGTGAAAAGTGCAAGGATAAGGAGTGATTCTGCTGCTGTATTTCTTTAAAATGACCTATTTTTAAAGCGATCACCTAGACAGTCAAGCACACACCTCACATTTATTTTTGTGAATCAGGGCTAAGGCAATAATGAACTCATCACTACGTGGTGTATCTCAGCTTTAAAAGTTCTTCATTTTTTGGGTGAATTCAAACACCACTGCTCTCATCCTGCCTCTAATCTCCACTGAATTTTCAGCATTCCCAAGGCAGCTCAGCATACTGCCGGGAGCGGCCTTCAGAACAGACTGTGGTTCTGCCTTCTCTCAGGGTGCATCACACAGCACATCTTGCAATAGAATGTTTTCCAGAGCGAGGTATGTCAAACGCTGCTTCTGTAGGTCTGTTTTTGGAAAACAGCAATAATGATAACCATAAAAAAAAGGCCCCTAAGAGATTCTGCAGTAGGAAAACCTACTTCACCTGGGTATTATCCGCTGCTCTCAAACGGATGTCATCTCAGAATGTTTTCAATTCTCACTACATTCTATAGAATATATTTTGATAAACATTTTGGAAGGGGGACTTCCGACACTGGGTAAACTCAGCCTTCCACTGTTTTCCAAGCATTAGGACAGCTGTCGCTATTTCTATATTACATCAATGCTCCACGGACCCCAAGACGGGCATGCATTTATGTGTGTGTTGCTTATTCCAGGAAAATGCTGTCTTCTCATCATAGGTCCATGCTAACAGGCTCGCCACCCCCCCCACCCCGTGAAATGTCCATGACTGCAAGTGGGGGTGAGGTGAGGGGGGTTGAGGGAGAGACCCCAGCTGTGCTGCACCTTCATTGCTCCCTAAGGTGTTCTCAAACAATTTCAAACTCTTTTATTATTTGTTTATATAGACAAGTTATCAACCTATGAACCGATCCCCAAAACTGAATTTGTCAGGTAGCTAGTGGGAATTTGGGGTCTGGGTTATAATCTTCTCAGTAAAGGCTGGGTTCAAGGCCAAGGCACATACCTAGTTAAGCGCTATCACTGCTTCACACAGGACTCAAACTAGCAGTTTTGGTTTTGAAAATAAGAAGTCATGAGGTGGCAGCTTATAAGCCAAAATAAATATCTCATTGTTGAAATTGGGGCAGCATGGTATGTTTAAAAAATATTCTGCAGAAGACTATTTTTTCTCACCATTTGCAACAACATGGACAGACCTCGCGCGCATTAGGCTACGTGAAATAATCAAGTGGAGAAAGACAAATATCTGTGACTTCACTCATGGGGAAGCTACCAAAAGCCAAGGGTGACAGGGTAGGGGGGGCGGGTAAATAAGGTAAGAGGGGTTAGGTGACGGGGATGGCTGAAGCTCTGAGTGGCCAACACAGCACAGTCTATGCAGGTGCTGAAGGATAGTGCTGCCCACCTGAACACTCGATGAAGGGATAAACCTATGTCACTTCCATAAAACAATTTTTAAATTATTTTTATGGCAGGCTAGTTCTACTGAGGAATATGCATTGTTGAGACAGGACACCTGCTACATGTAGTACTGCTGTAAGAACAGACTTCTGATAGCAGAGATCTAGGTCTAAACCCTAGCTCGAACTTCACCATCTGTGCAACCATGGGAAAAAACACTGACATTTTATGAATTTTAACTGACCTATTTTTAAAGTGGCAACAGCATTTAATACATTAACAGCTCCAAATTTTACACACACACACACACACACACACACACAGTGTGATGGCGTGAAGTATAGGCGTAAGTGGCATTAAATAATGCCAGCTCACTTCCTCCACCACTAAGTCTACAGATTGTGAAAGCCGCCAAGATTTCTCACAGCATCCCCTAAGCAAGGACAGCACAGTGATAAGGCTGGCAAAGGTGGGTGGTACAAGAGTATTATTTCTACAATGTGGTCTTTCTGCAGCAAGGAATTTAAAATTAAGGAATGCTTAATGAATTTTTAAAAGTCCTTTAGTGAAACAGAACCACATACAGGATAGCACACGATACAGTCCAAGGAACGCTGACAAAGTAAATCACCCACGTAACCACGACCAGTCGTGACGGCCGGTGCCTTCTCAGTCACCCCCAAGCCCCGGGCTCACCACTCAGGGACCTGCGGGGTGATGACTTCCTCTTGTGTCCTGAGAGTTTCCCCAAGTTTGAAAAAAATTTCTTCACTTTGGAAAAAATTTAAATTCATTACATAGTTTAATGAGCTTTCTAGGCCTTAAAATCTGCTAGAACTGAAGTTAAATGTATCTGCCTCCTATAGGCCTGTAATTTGTGTAGACACAATCTGGCAGAATAATGTTCGATATGTGAGGCCACACAGAAAGACGAAAAGCACAATTTACCAAGTCAAAGCTCTTATTTTTATCTTCTTCAAGTTTATCAACATGTTTCCCTGAACACAGACATGCACAATTTACATTGATGGATTTTTTTATTCTTTTGTAGATATAATAAGGACGAAAATAAACAAGCAATAAGGAGAGATCAAGAATATAAGCGACAAAACAGACAACACATTCTACTCTCTCTTCCTTTCTAAAAGTTTTATAACATTAATGAAGATTAAGTCTTGGGAACTTCAGCAAATCTGAAGGGCTATTTTAGGTTTAACACCCACTAGCAGTTAAGGGAAAAAGCTCAATATTTAACTTACAAAGAGGCCTGTGAGTAGTGGTTTTTCAAAGGCATTACTATATACCAAAAGCTTCAAACATACTGTATCACCACATCACACAGCGCTCATGACCCAAGGAAGGAATCAGCATTGATAAGCTATTAGTAAGCTATTTTAAATACTGGGAAAAACCTTTAAATATTTTGAATTTTTTTTTTAAAAATCTGATCAAGTCATCCATAAATAGCTCTTGTGAATTCTACCTTGAAACACTAAAAAGTATATCTTCCAATTGCAAGTCATAAATTCAGAGAATTTTTTTACTCCTGTTCAGCTTTTTGTTAAAAATAAAACAAGGTAAGTGATGGCGCCAATCAACAGCAGTGGTGCTGCCTTCTCATACGGTTTTACTGAGTCAGAACCTAAGCACTGACTGACCTGGCTGGAAGTGCTGGGATCTTCTGACACCGAAGCTGGCATTTCAAAGGGGGCAGGCCACGAAGCACCGTCGGAGTCATTTGCCTGATCTGAACTGGACGGTTCCTGCTGTTCGGCAGCAGAGGGGACAGGCTGAGCGGCTCCATCACCATTGATACTGCCAAGCCGGAAACAAAATGATCACTGTTACCACAGCCTACTGCACTTATCAGTCTACCCGTTCCCAAAAACTAATTCTACAATCAAGCACAAATCTTATTTTTAAAACAGGAATTTAGGACAAAGGTTAACAGTATCACAGTGGCAAAACATGCCTCAAATCAAATTTTAGATCAGAATTTCATTTTCACTCCAGATAAGCAAGAAGCCGGTACCTGTAATATAAAAACTTGGAAAGAATAGCCTTCTGATACCAGTGCTCTTTGCTCTTTTTCTTCCTCTGCCACTTCTGATCAATAAGTCTTTGATAAAATTCTTTCAGCCACGTCCAATCACCAGTCTGAATAACAAAAAGTTAATACATGTCAAAAACAATTTGCTACCTATTATTCTTTTACAGAAAATACTCTTTTTTTGGTATACTCTTTCACGGAACACTTATTTTTATAGACTCCATTCCCACCACCTCTTTTAGGAAATCTCTGCCTTCTTCCTCTCCCTAAGCCAGGCTAGCAGAGATCAGCTGTGCCTGGAGTAAGGCCCACTGCGCCTACTGCACCAAAATGGTCTGCTCTTCTGTGTGTAACTGAAGGACTGTGATTTATTCATGGTCACCTACCAAGACCCCACCTGGTGACTAGCACAAAGATACAGACTGACTTGAACTGAGGTCTTTTTAATCAGAAAAACATTTATTTTAAATGTCAACTTACACCATGGCAAGTTACTTTCCTTCATCAAAGTATTGCAGGAATATTCCTTTAACAGTAGCCCATGGGGCTGGCAGGACTATGAATTATTTGCAACCTGCCCAAGACAAGGTAAGAGGAGAAAAGGGCAACAGGCCAGGAGACACTGCCAGGCTGTTACTGTATCTTGCAGTAGTCTCCATGCTCCACACATGGGGGAAACAGGCAAGGACCAATCAATAGTGTGAGAAGTTCTGCTTTAAGAAAACTAGTCATAATAACTACACATTCACTAGAATAACATTTAACATTTTTCACATCCTTGTTAGCCATATTTCATGAGAATCACTTTATTAGAGATATCAAAGGTTTAAAAAAAAGAACACACTCGTCCCTTAATTTCAGATTTTTCACAATTTCTTCACTGGCCCTATCCTTTTCTTTGCAAGAATTATGGCTTCTTTCCTGTACTCATTTCTTTTTTTTTAAAAAAAGATTTATTTATATAAGAACTGGGGTACAGGTGAGAGGCGCGGGAGGGTGAGAGGATTCACCAGAGACAGAGCAGGGAGCAGAACAGGCAGACTGACTGAAATACACTGCTGAGGGGAGCAGCGGGCGAGGCAGGAGAGGTCTGCCGCACCATGTGGGAATCTCCCTGGCCGGTCAGGAATCGAACCCGCACTAGAGGCTGTGGACAGCTTCACAGCGCGGTGCTCAACCAGCTGTGCCAACGTGGAGGCCCCTATTTTTTTCTTTATTAAAAGTTCTTTATCTTGCATGAAACTTTTCATTTCATGGCTGAAGAAGTACTCAATTACATTTCCCCTTTGGACCTTCTTTGAAACACAATCATTTTTAGTGATTGTTTAGTGATTGTTTAAAATAGTGCTTTTCTGGTAGTTTTTCATAAAAAGCATTACCTGAGACGACCTCATGAAGAGCTCTTGAATGTCTAGCTCATCCAGTAAGAGAGTCCTTCCAATACGGTGCACTGCCATGCTAACATGGGACTTGCTGTAAGGGATCTTCAGGAGTTTTTTTATGTTCTTAAAAAATTAAAGGGTAAAACAGTTTAGAAAGACTTTATAGTGTGATCTGGAATCTTTCCAATTTTAAAGAATGAACTTATTTTCCTAAAGTCATGCAAACTCTACAAGAAGAGCTACACACAGCCACAAGGAAGACAGCTTAAAAATCAGAATCATCCACACTTTAACAGTCATAGTGTGTTAATGAAAATGATGGTCAATAATTTTTTTATGACAGGATTTTCTTAAGGTTAAGTGTGTATAAGTCACACTGTTGCACTGGCCAAGGCTTTTGGATTGGTAGATAAAACTGACCAAATCCGCAAAAGAATTTACCAGACATATCATTTCTAATTCTCAACTGGTAACATAATACAAAATAATCCCACACATTATAATCAGTTGTACTTGCTATTACCAGAACATATCCACCCACATTAGTCAGTTACCACTGCCATGTCTGGGGGGTTGCTCCCTCCTCTTTGAGAGGAGGAGATGGGTTTCAATAATCAGTACCTTTTAATCACTATTTTTTTATGGCTACAGAACACAGCATGCTATAAATCCCCAGCACAAACACCCCAATTACCATTCCGAAATAAGGACACTTACTTCAGAGTCAGAGACAACATCCACATCATTTCCCACCGAATCAATAAAGTCATACGCCATACCAAAGCTAAGGGAGGGAACAAGGCAGGGTTAGGAAGCTGTGCTCAGAATGGTTCAGGCAGAGTTTATAATACTGCCTCTCACTGCTTCTAGGATACACGTTTTTCATGTTCTAGCATCTCTGAATCATTATGCCTATTACCATAATAGATGGTTCGTTTTTCCTTCTTAGTGGTAGATAAAACAGCGTGACTTAAAAATCAATAGCATCTTGGATTCAATTTCTATAGTAATAATCATTAGAAGCAATTAATAGAAAACATTTAGAATAAAAACAATTATTTGTATTTTTATGATTTAAAAAAATGACCCAAAAATCTCTCTTAGAAAAGTCAACTCAAGACAGTCTTTTAAGATCCGGAGATAAAAGTAGAAATAGAAACATTTATCGGGATTTTCGTCTCTGGGATTGTGTGCTAGTGAAAGAGATCGCTATTCTTACCTCCCCACCCTACCCCTCAATATAGAGAGAGAGAAATCATGTACCTGACACCAATTCATCCAGGAGAAAAGGAAAAAGTTAAGTGAGCAACCCAATTGTGCCAGATACCACACGTGAGGCAGGACTATAATCTACAAGCCAGAAAATAATGACAGCTGGTGTCATTATTTTTTAATTAGTAAGTGGTAGAGACTCAAGTGCTAGCTACCTAGCACTGCCTCACTGCAAAGCATGCTGATCACCTGCCACATAGTCTTACAAGTTTCCTAACCGTTCTAAGCTTCATTTTTTCAACCTGAAAAAAAATTAGCAATAGCTAAGTCAAAAAGGTGTTTGAGAATTAAACTCAACAAGGTAAAGTACTTAACACAGTGATGTGTCGTTACACATTGAATATAATTATTATCTGAACCACCTGATAACATTTCCATTGTGCTAATAATATGTCAGTTTATTAAGCCACTTGCCTAAAAGATTTTGGGCTATTTCCAACTTCTTGTTAATATAAACATATTACAAATATTTTACAAATATAGCTTTTAACTTCTGAAGCATTAGGATAATTCCCAAACGACTGTCTCACAAGGCATTGGTGTGCTTACGGCTCTTGCTATCCACTATGTGGAAATACTTTGGGGTCAATCACTGAGAAGAAGAAAAAGACACCCCCACACATTAAGCGGGCTGCAAGAGCGCAACACTTGTACATTTTTCTTTGAGTCCCCAGATGACTCTCTCAACTTGAAATACTGCCAGCAGAATTTCTAGCAAGTGTTAAGGACAAGGTCACTGAACATGCTGAGTCTCTACAGTAGGCGTGTTCAAACACAATGACCCGTCACTGTCCAATCCAGGCAGCATGAAGGATGCGCTGCCTCGTGGGCCACCTGATTCTTCTTTTCACGTGTTCAGAAGGTATGGGAACTGGGTCAAGATGAAACAGCTCAAAGAATTTTAGTGGTCAAAAATTAGCATTGGCAACATGAGGCAGACTTGAAAGAAGTGCATGCAACTGTTATCTTCATATCATAAATTATTCCTACTATTAGAGGCAAGAAGCACTCTGAAAGCCAAATAGGATCTTTTCGTAAAGAGAAACCTCAGCAAGTTGATCGGCATTACAGATTCAACCAGAAAGCAGGATTAGCGTTTTGGAGGTGCGCCTCATGGACAGGCAGAAAATATTTACCTTGAAAATGGCTTGCTTTTCTTACTGTTACCAAGAATGGTAGTTCCTGCGGGCCCGAGCTTGGCACTCTCTCGCAGCCAGTTGGCAGGTGGGAGTTTCAAGTCTGTTTTCTCTTCCAGGCGTGCAAATGCTGCTCGGGGAGGGGCAGAAGAGTATTTCACCACGGCTCGGCTCTTCACCTCATTGCCTCCAAGAAATAAAGCTGATCCCTAATTAACACATTGAATGAAATTTTAATGAACACCAGGAGGGATGAAAAAAAAAAAAACCTCACCTTTCTGAAAAGACACACACGTCAGGCTGCCCGGGGATGCAGGCTACGAGTTACTCAAGCATCCAACACACACAGGCATCAGGGGGGACATTTACTTCTTTTTGAGGTGATGTCAAAGGGAAAACAGAGTCCGGGCGTGAGGCGGCGGCGGTGGGGACCAGCCAGGGAACGAGTCACCGGTCGCTTTTCAAATTTATTCAGCGCAAGTGGAGGAGGAACCGAGGGGGTCCCCGCGCCCCGTGAACTAAACGCAAACTCCGGCCGAACCTCGCTCCGCGTCCAGGCGCGGCCTCTCCCCAGCCGCACGCGCCGGGCAGGTGGGCTGGGGTTGGCTTCAGGCGAGTGATCGGTGATTCCTGAGATCTTCACAGACCGCCCGGACCTGCGGCTTCCCGCGCGGCGAGCCCCGGGGCTCCCGGCAGCGACCCCCGCACCCCCCAAGCCGGCCGGGCGTCCGCGCCCACGCTCCGCCCTCACCTGCCCGCCCGCGGCCGGCCTGCCGGGCCCTGCCCGCGCCCCGCGACCCCCGCCCTGGCCCCCCGGGCCCGCGGCCGCGCGCGACTCGGCCCCAGGCCGGCGGCCCCGGGCCCGCGAGCCCCGCAGGTGCCCCGCGGCGGCCTCACCTGGGCAGCAGCCTCCTCGGCCTCCGCCTGGGGCACGAGGCTGAGCCCCCCTCGAGCGGCGGCCCCGGCCGGCGGGGCCTCGGCCCCGGGGTCCTTGGGGTCCCCCATCGCCTCCGTCGGGGGGCGAGGCGCCGCGGGACCGGGCGCCGCGACGGCCCAGCGGAGCGAGGGCTCAGCCGAGCAGGCGCCGGGGACGCCCCTCAGCCGCACTTCCGGCCCCTGACAGGAAGGAGGGGCGGGGCGCGCGCAAATCTCGCGAGCTCGGGCCGAGGCCTGGCCCCGCCTCCCCCCGCGGGGCCCCCCTCCGAGGCGGGGCGGGGGGAGGGGCCTGATTCGCGCCTGCGCCTGTCAGAGCCGCTCCCGGAAGCCACGTCTCGCGGTATCTGCGCGCGGGCCCCGCCCCCCGCGCGCGCGTCTTTGTTGGCAAACAGGCCGGGCCCGGCTCCGGCGGGGGCGACCCCGCTGCTGGCGCGCCCGTCACAGAGCCCGGCGGCCCCGGGGCGGCCCCGGCGGGGCCCGGGGAGCCCGGCCTGCCCCCGGGTCGGGGTTCTCCCGCGCGGGCGCTGCGAGCCCCGGGCCCGGACCCGCGGCCGAGTCTGGGCGCCGCGCCCGAGGCTGCCCCGCGCCAGCCCCGGGGAGGGGCCCGAGACCCGAGACCCGGCCCAGACCCGAGACCCGGCCCGAGACCTGAGCCCCGGCCCAGACCCGAGACCCGGAACAGACCCGAGACCCGGCCCAGACCCGAGACCCGGCCCAGACCCGAGACCCGGCCCAGACTCGAGACCCGGGCGGGCCCCCCGCGGCCCCCTGCCCCTCGCCCCCGGAGCTGCCGGCGGGGCGGAATCGCCCCTCCTGCCTCAAAACGTGTTTGGTTTTGCAGAAGTGGTTGGAAGTGCTTTTCTCATTAGTTTTGCTTTTGTAAAATGTCTGATTGCATTTGACTGGAGCTCACCCGTCGGTGCATGTCCAGAGAGCCTTGTGCCCGAGCAGCCTCCGCTTGCAAGTGCAGCCAGACAGTTTTACGAAATGTATGAAACGATGAGCTTGACGGCACATTGTGTAGCCATTTGCTGCAGTATGTATTGATTTGGGGGTTTATTTTGTCTTGCATTCAGTTTTTTATTTTTACAGGTAACCTAGTGTAAAAAACTGGACACAAATATCTGACATTAGGATGCTTAAGTCTTTTTTTGGTGCAGAATACCTTGATTGTGTTACTATTGTACATCTTTTAGCTTGCTTTTCAAGAAAATGCAAGAGCATTTAATGGTAGGTGACAAGCTGTTAAATGATAAAATTTTATGAAGATTCTGTGCTCGGTGGTCCTAATTTTAAAAACGTGTCTGTTTCTGTGTTCCTCAAACCATGTGTCTAAGTGGTGAAATGAAGTGATTTAGACTTTACTCAAGTTTTTTCCTATTTTTCCTGTTTATGCATTATTTTATAGTAAAATGTTATTTTAAGCTTTTAAGCACATATATGTAATTTAACATCTAACAATCTTTAAATTCTGTTTTATTGCATAATTCATTTTCTTTTTATAGGATGGAATTTCCTAAGGTAGCAGTAATTCTTTTTTCAGGATTCATGTATATTGTATACCTGGAGAAGACCTTTGTTGATGATGCTTAATGAGGAAATGTGCTGGAACAGCCTGTGAACAGGCAAAGAGGAGTAAAACAGCCAGGAACTCTGCACAGAAAAAGAGGTCAACAGCTGAGAAGACCTGTGATAGTGGGGGGGGGGGGGGGGAGCAGTCTGGAGGACCAGGTTTTCCCAGGGATTCCTGGTGGAGGGACTGGGGCCAGAGAGATTTAGGGAAGGAAGTGACCCAGAGGGAAGGAGAAATGGCACATCTGAGTTCCATAACTACACATTCTTCTAGCTCTAAGTGTTTACGATTTTTTTCTTTTTCCTAGTAAAAAACTTACACACTGGGGGCCTCCCCTGGGTTATTGTAACCAGTCTGCACCCTCACAAGTATGCCAGCGATAGTTATCCTGCATTTAGGGACCTGGGGTGTCAAAGACAGTGGGGAGATGTCACATGACGGGAGGGGGTGCTCAGCCTGACTCTGATTATAAAGATGAGTTGGCCTGCTACAGAGGACATGTTCACTGAGGAGCCTGCCACTGGATGAGACACCCCGCAGATTCCTTCTTCCAGGTCATAAAAGGGGGAGCAGTGATCACTTCTCCATTCAAAAAAGGGGAGCTTGGGGAGTGATAATTTCTTCTATCAGGGAAGGGTGAGGGACTCGGGCAAGTTCCTCACCCTGCAGGACCCCCATTGCTCTTAGAATGTACTGCCTTCCTTAAGTAAGGGGTAGACCTGGGGCAGGGTAGGGGTGGGGGGTTCACCCGGCCTCATTAGCGTGTAGTTCCCGCACTCAGGGAACAGGAGGCCTGGTCTGGGCACTCTGAAAAAAACCTTCCTGGCCCTTTTGGGGAGATGACCCCACACCTACCTCCCTAATAGCTCCCCCACCTCCACACAGGAGCTGTCAAATGACCTCCTGCACTTTTCTTCAAGTTGTTCCACTATGTTCGCTGGTGCCTCTCCCCAGAGAATGCTTATTCTTCAGGCCTCATCTCAAGTATCACTCCTAGTACATCTCCTTAGGGTTCCTTTGTTGTCGGCAGCTTTGGCCTGCACTCGTCATGTTACCAAAATATTAGCTACTTGTATCTGCCCCCCTGCCCACGGTGAGCGCCTGCAGAGCTAGGTCGCATCCCGATCTCACCCACATCAGGCACAGCAATGTAGGTACAATGACTATGGCCAACAGGCTTTTCAAATAATCAAAATCTTCAAGACACAAAACTTTGGCTCCAAAATAATTTTTTAATCTGCAAAATTGAAACTAAAAACGACCAATGAAGTATCTCCAAAGTATTGTGGTGCCCATGCCATTAATTATTAGTTAGTATCCACCGTTTATTGCATTATGAAACAGTTGGTAGATTAGACTGCTTGCAAAAACCCAGCATGCACGATATCAAAGAAATCCCTGTCAATCATAGATACTTTTGGTTACTCGTAGTGCACAGCATTTTACAAAGCAAAATTAGAAAGCCTTTCAGAAAATTTTGCAGTTTTATCAGGCAGATGAGACTAGGGACCTTGGAATCCTAAACAGCCTTGGCTGCTAAAAGGGGGGCATTTGGGGATCGTTTAGGTTGGGCCATGTGCTCTTCGGTTTGCACAAAACCCCTCCTTGACCTCACACCTACCCAACCTCCTCTAGCTGCTGGACCTTGGAAGGAGCTGAGTTTCTGACTCCTGGTCCTGGGCTCTGAGACCTGGAAGAAAGACTTGAGATTATCTGAGCAATCCTATTCCTCTAGGTGAAACCAAGGCAGTTCAGAAAGGAGAAGAGACTGAACAGCACACAAAGCTAGTTAAGGACAAAGACTGGACCAGCACCCAGGTGTAGCTCCCAGGTAGCCTTCTAAACAATTGCGAACACAGCCAGCAGAACTTTTATTTGCTTCAGAATCACCTGAGAAACTTTGGAAGGCAGCTATGCTCACCACTATACCACCAACGCCACAGATTCACCTGAGAAACTAAGTGAGCAGATCCTCTCGCCCAGGTTCCAAATCAGTATCTGTGGGGTAAGATACCCAGGAATCTACATCTCTAGTGAGAGTGCTGATGTCTGATCACTTTGATCTGTAGACCTTAATAGTGAGCTCCCAAAATAGTCCCCTTGGGTGCTGGAAGAACTGTAATTTCTATTTTGTTTAATCGGAAAAATCAGGGCAAAATTAAGCTTTACTAATAACATACAGATGGACACATATGCTCTGCGTGGTCCTGGTGGCTGATACAGCGATCAGGTAATACCGGGTTAGGCAGCTGAATCAAACAGTCCCCAAACACCAGTGAGTAACAATGAGGTTGCCAGGGGGAAAATACAAGACACTCAGTTTCAACTTGAATCTTATATAAACAATAGGAAAGTTTTTTAGAGTAAAACTATCCCAAATATTTAGTAGAATATTTTAGTTGCGGTATTTAATCTGTCCCTTGCACATTTGGGACACAATTTTAATTGCCCACGTCATGTTCACTCCAGGGCCCACGCAGACGAAGCAGCCTCCATCTGGAGCTCTGCCGTGGGAGTGACGGAGCAATAAGGAGATCAATGAGCCATAAACTAGTTCTCAAGCTTTGGTCTGAAGTGAAAACATCAGCGCCACACACTTTTGGGGGCCCAGAAGAGACACAAGCCAAGCTTGGCATCTGTGGCAGGGAAGACTGATGCACCCTGTCTGGGGCAACCAGGTGCAGGGGTGCAAGGCGGGGGTCATATGGAGCTGGGGATGGGGGCAGGAGGCTGTCAGCAACCAGACCTCCCAGCCCCAGCGAATCTTACATGCTTCTCCTCTGGGCTCTCTCTGGTATTCCCTCTTCACGCGTCTTGTGGTCTGGTCTGGGCACTCCTATTGTCACACCACGTGTCCTCCTCTGCTGTCACTGCTGCCACTTGCATCCCAAACTCTACACACCGGTGCACACACTCACGCATGCGCACACACCCATGGTCAGGCCTCCACCATCAGGCGCGCGTGCCCACTCCCAAGCACCTTCTGCAGCAGCATGATCAAGGCCACAGAGGATGGCCAGAGACTAGAGGCATAAAAAGCCTGATTAATTTATTTACCCCACACTCCCCAGCAGGGGTGCCAGGCATGGTGGACCTAGCCAGGACACATATTATACAGCTTATATAGTCTTCCAGGGCATGGGGAGGTGGGGGGTGGGGGGAGCCATCCACTGGGTTAAATTTGGTGACAAGTCAAGGCTTTTAGGATGATCTTATCAGAGTTTTGTAATAATGTGAGTGGTGACCTTGGAAATTCAGGTACCCCACAGATCACACATCAGCTGTGACAAAGTACCTTAAAAAAGCTGTCAAGCATCAGAAATGGGGTATTCCATTTTCTTTTCCAAGAAGCTCCCCACATTTCCTCACCTTTTCTGTATGATGAGCAGCTGACATTTGGAGGCTGTTTAAGACAGTTTCATGAAAATAAACAGATTTAACGTGCTCCTTCAAGATAACGGCGATGGTTTTACAGTGGATGAGAGAGTCATCGGTTTTCAAAAGAATCCTCCCGTGGAGAGAGCATTTTTGGAAGTAGATGTCTGGAGATCTTTCCAATGTTGAGTGATTCTGTTGCTAAAAATGACATATATTGCTTATTTAAAAAAACCGCATTTCTACACACTTTGCTTAGAAACGGAAATTTTGAGCCTCTTGGAAATCTTCCAAGTGAAGAATTTTTGTTTTGAATATACTGAAGAATTTCAGGAGGATGGAGGTGCAGAGCTGGCTTACCTGTGGGGAGCAGCAGTGCGAGCCCTGGAAAGGGGATGTGGGTGTCACACAGAGACCTGCTCCTCAGCCCTGTCAGAGTTTTTGAAAAATCCACTCATGCTATAACTGACGTTAAATGCTTAAATTACTTTCAGCCACCCCCTCCCCACCCCCCCTCAACTCGCCCCCTGCCCTCCCCCTCCAACATTCTCTGAGACTTGCTTTTCAAGGCACCCAGAGCCTGGAGGATTTTTTTTTTTTTTTTTTTTTTGGTGGGACCCTCGCTGGTGCCCGGGGATTGAACTCGCGCTGCAGAGGCTGCGGGCAGCCTCGCAACCCACTGCTCAACCACTGTGCCACCAGGGGAGGCCCAGAGCCTGGAGGTTTATTGACTAACCTTGAGCTAAGTCCCAGGCTGGCTGGAGCCTGGAGAGAAATGCAGATGAGGGACCACTTCGGGCTCACCAACAGATACCCCAAATTTTAGTTACCTGGGGGGAAAGCCTTTTCCCTGCATACCTGGACCCCCAGTAACTAGTCAATGAACTTCTTTGCCTTTAGCCTATTTCTTAGCCATTAACATGTAACTCCTTTGTTCTCAACCCTGGTTCCTTTCTAAACCTAAATAACCTCATTACCTCTTGTCTCCTTGCCAACTGATTTGCAATAAAGTTTCTTATCTCAAACTCTAGAGTCAGGCATGTAGGGGATGAGCACATCAGGTGGCAGAGCCCATTACTAGGTAAGGACACACTTGTTGGTTTCTTTAATGCCTCCACTTGATTTCCTCAGTTTGGTTGATTTCCTCAGTTTGTCAGTTGCCAGTGGATTGTTCTACCAGTCTGCCTGCAGGACTCTCTAATCCGGTCTGTCACCACACTCTCACGCTCTCCTCTCTTTTATGCATCCTGCTTTTAATTTTGTTCTGTGACACAAGCCTACTGACCTTCTTCCTATACAAGTAAAACTATTGCTCGTAAAACAGCTCGCTAAATAAAGCTGCATTAGTCCTTGAGATCATTGACTTGGTTGACCAGAAAGACCAATCCCCACAAAAGATGGAAAGGAAACTAGGTGATGTGGGGGGCACCTTGGATGACACATGGATGCAACTAAAATGAGCAGTTTGACTTGGGAAACCCTGAGGTCATGTAATTCTTCCAAGTTAGTTTACTTATCTGTTGAGATATTAAAGTGATGACAACCATTAAAATCAAGTTTTAAAGTAAACTGTGCTTTAAACCTTCAAATTATTAGATCAGAAAGTTTTCAAGCAAGATTCTCAAAAATAAAACTATTTGACCACTTAAAAAATATTGGTGTGTAGAAGAGAATCTGCAGCCTTGGGAAGAACAACAACAACAACAATAAAACAAACAAACAAACAAACAAACAAAACTAGCAGCAAAGACTTTTAATTCAACCACAAAGCACAGCAAAGTAATGTTGGCTAGTGAATACCCTGAGGTTTTGACCACGATTGTTCCAAGTCTCCCTGCTATTACTGTTGGGAGAAACAACAATGAAATAGTTTGACCACACATATTCAGTCACAAAAAACACATCCTCTAAAATAAAGATTTTGACATCTAGTCCTTGAGCTTCTCACTGGTAGATTGCATCTGACCAGAGACACCCCCCCCCAAACAGAAACAATGTACTCCTCTTAACACAGAGGTGTTAGGAGATTATCTAGTATCCTTCTGAAACACATACTTTGTTACACCAATTTTCCCCCCATTATCCTCAGCCCACATTTTACAACACTGATAAATTGTCACTTACACTGGGATGAGGGCTCAGAGGACCAGAGCCCTCTGCCTACCCTGCTTCCCCAGGCTGGACCTCACCCTGGGCTGAAAATAAAGCAGCTTTGTTCACCTTGTCTTATCACAGTGGTGACTGTTATCTTCCAGTGATGAAAGCAGAGCTAGTTTGTAGTCAACAAATCAAAACATTTCAAATATTGCTTTTGATTCAAAACTTTTCTACTTTTGGTTTTCATGTGAATGTATTACTATTAGTATATCATTTATAAATAAATAAATAGATAGATAGATAGATAGATAGATAAATAAATAAATAAATAAATAAATAAATAAATAAATAAATAAATGGGCCTATATGGGGCTTCATGTTCAGAAAATTTTTCAGCGAGTTGTGGTATGCGAGAGAAGAAAGTTTACAGATTGTTGCTTTTAGAAAGACTGTTGTGGACACACCATGGTACCAGAAACCACAAGGCAGCTACTCTTTAAATTGAGAGCTGTGATGCTTTCCTTTACGCTTTCATTTGGCAAAAGCAGAAAAATTTTAAAGTACTAAACCCTGCAGATGTTGATGGGCTATTTGCCAGTGCAATCGCAAGATAGTCTCGGTTTTAACCACGTGATTCCTTATTTAATTATTAGCTGATAATTCTTTAATTTCTGTCCTGAAGATTAACAACATTTAAGACAGTATTTGAAACTCTTTGGAAACCATTTGGATTGAATTTGAAGGAATGCCTTTTCTAGAGGCTCAATGAACTAGAATTCTTTTGCAAGCTGTTAGCGCTGACTTCCTGAATACAAGGCTGTCTCTGCTGGGTGTTATCCTGACAGCAGAAACCTCAGTGTTTTTGTGAGTTTTAGCCTCCAAAGTTGATGATTACCCTAGGTGAATCCTAGGCACACCATCACTATCTGCATTTCAGCACATTGCTGGAGCCCAAGCAGCCGTCCTTGCTGTGTGCACCCCATGACTATGGGTAGAAGGAAAGGATCCCCAAATGAAACGTCAGGTCAATCCCAGGTGCTGCTTGGGGGTCAGTCCCCTCTGCCTCTCCAGGTACGGGCTTCAGCCTAGGCAGACCCTAATGAATCATTTAGCTTACAAGCATTTGCTAGGAAGCTTCCAGAGCGAGAACAAAAGGAAAGCATCACTTCATGAAAAAGCATCGCGCGTCAAAGCCACTGACTGAACCTTACACTAAACATTTCTCTAAACATTTCATCTTCCTCATGGGCACCCAAGAGCCATGTCACACTTTCCCCACATCATGCAGTCACAGGCCCCCAGAGAGAGAACCTGGAGCAAGGGGAGGTCGGGCAGTCTGGTAACTACTGGGTGAATCGTGGTGTTATTCACATATGACAATTTTTTACATATTTATTTACATTTTTTCCTCTCTAGGAAATGGCGCCAGAATCCACAGATGCCATTACCCATCTGCACACTTTTGTTACTTCCCAGAAGGCAAGAATATTGTATTTTTAAAATGTCTGGACCTTGGTTCTTTCTTATCACAGACAGCTAGAGAAGCTCTGATGGTTCATGTTTACCCGAAGTGGAGTTCTAGGCACAGCCTCCTTTCTGGACAGCTTGGAGATTCTGGGACAAAAGGCATTTTATAAGCACAAAATGGGAAAAGATCATTTATATTCACTTGCTGCTGTGGCATTTCTCTCTGGAATCTTCCTCTTGTCCGTCAACCTTGCACAAAAGGACTGGCCTCATCTACATTACAAATATTCCTTTAATGGAATGGAAGTAGGAAAGAGACAGCACAAGGGTGGGAGGAGAAATTTAAGCTCCCCCATTGGAGGGTCTCAGCCTTGTTTATCCATAAAACTGGTTGGACATATTTGGTGTGGGTATTAGGGATTGTTCAGAAAGATCCTGGTATGAAGTAATACAGTGCTTTGTGTTTGGGATGCAACCAGGATTTATTATCTGATGGTAGTTACCTGTGGGAGAATCACAGTTATTGGGCAGACCCTCTGAGGGGACATTTAGAAGGAAGGCATTCTGGGCAGTGGGTAGCTTGTACTGGCCTCCACTGCCACGGGAAGCTTCCAGAGCGGGGTCATTTCCACCAAGATGTCTCCTGTGACCCCTGCAGATCCTTTCTCTTGGGAGCTCTGCATGGTATGAGTTAAGAAACATCAGAGACTTTCTGGCCCAGGTAGATACCCATGTGTCTCATCACATACATGGGTGAGGGTTACCACCCCATTAGTTGAAGTAGAGCCCAGCTCTGAGGATCTCCCATTTCCACGTGGAAATGTTCTAGAAGACAAGGCATGAGTATGGAGGGGGAGGGCATATGCCCGACTGGGGGTGTGTAGATGCAGAGGAGAGGTGCTTGGAGGGCTGGGGTGCTGCAGAGGGAAGGATGGTATCCAAGGAGCAATAGCACCTCTCAACCACACATGCCATTCGTCCAAGTCCCAACACTAACTTCCCTGGGACTCGTGCGAGTCTGCAAATCAGCTCGGCTTCTCCTTCGCTGCTCTCTTCAAATCTTTTCATCAAAAACATGCCTAAGTAGAGCAGCACCCGTCACCACCATGAACACTTACCCCCCACACACACACGTCCTGTCTACTTCTACCTACCCTCCCCTTTCTTAGATGATTATTAAAATTAGCTCATCCTTAATCTCATTTTTAGTTTAATCTTCCCTGCTGCATCTTTATGGCTATTTTCATCTGTCCTGTCAATCACTATCTGATGTCAGTCTGTTGGGCTGGCTAAAAAAAGATACATTTCTCAAAAGCCCTAAGTGGTTTAGACAAAAATGCTGGAGTTGGCCAATGTTGGCTTAGTTCAGTTTCATTCAACAGGAGCCTCCCTGGTGCTGGGCTCAGCGCAGGGTTATGGAGATCAGCAGGGTCTGTGGCCTCCGGGGCCCATGATCAAGACAGAGCAAGAGCAGCAGCAAGCACTCAGCAGTAAAAGGCAGATTGTGGTTGCAGAAAGTGCCATGTGTGTGTGGGATACCAGGATGTGCGAAGCACCCTGGGGTGGGCAGGATGAGGGTAGGAGGTAGTCCAAAAAGACTGTGGAGCCTGAGGCGGTTTGGAGCAGGAACTTGGAGGACTGAGGCAGCAGGGAAAACCACTTGCCGAAGTGTGGCGGGAGGAGTCATGGGGGGCACCGGAGAGTGACCTCGCCTTTGTTGGCTCAGATACATGGTACAAGGGGCTTGGCGGGAGGTGTGCGGGGGTGAGGTAGAGAAGGAGCCCACGCATTTGGGTTCTCAAGGTAACCTCTGAATTCTTTCTAGTTAGTAACTAGACAATTCTTATTTTTCTGTGAAGATTTCTAAAAGCACGGCTATTAGGGCCTCTCCGGTGGCGCAGCGGTCGAGCGCTGGGTTGCGAAGCTGCCCGCAGCCTCTGCAGCGCCTGTTCGATCCCTGGCTGCTCCCCGGCCCTGGAGGAGGGTCCCACATGGCGCGCAGACCTCTCCTGCCGCCCGCTGCTCCCCTCAGCAGTGTGCTTCGGTCCTTCTGCCTGCTCTGCTCCCCGCTCTGGCTCTGGTGAATTCTCTCACCCTCCCGCGCTTCTGACTGTACCCAGTGCTTGTATAAAAAAAAAAAAAAGCATGGCTATTAAAAAAAATCTCCAGACCAAAATGAGGTTCAATGATGAAATTGCTCTTAGACCCTAGAACACAAAATAAAACGTATCTAACTTTCTCTTTGATGCCTGTATTCACAGAAACAGTTTATCTGCAGATGACACAGCTTGAGCAAACAGGAGTGACTAACCTGGAGCTGGGCCCCAAGGCTGGCTGGAGCCAGGAGGCTGCAGACAGAAACGAGAGGTCTGTTCAGCGACAAGGGCCACCAACAGAAAATCAAGACTCCAGTGATCTGAAAAAACAAAGCAAACCACTTCATGCTTCTCCATGTATGAACTGCCCTACAACTAGACAGTGAGCTTCAACCAAGTCCATATTTCTTCCCCCTTAGCCTACTCCTTAGTCAATAACAAACCTATACAACTTCATTTCCTTTCTCAGTTGGAGAGGCAGATTTGAGTTTACCTCATGCCTCCTTGCCAGGTGAATCACAATAATCCTTCTCTCTTTTCTCAAAACCTGCTGTCATTGGTAGTGAGTTCTCTGCACATTGGGTATCAAGTCCACTATTCAGTAAAAAAACCACAATTAGGAAACCAAAGGAAATCAAGGTGGGTTTAATAAGGCAGCAGGGGTAATAAAAGAAAACTCAGGTAGCTGTCTAAAATAAAACAGGCCCTGGGTCCACTGGTCAAGTTAAACTTGAAAAAAAATCTATAATGAAACTTATTTGTGATTCTGTGTTTATAAAAAGCAAGTTAATCGATGGTCCTTTTCTACCGAGTTCTGAAGTAAGTGAATTTTGCCTCTGCCAGTGAAATAAATATACGGGCAGAAAATTCCTAGCATTGCTTCTTTGTGAGTGATAAGAGTGTTTAGTGAGCTTGGTATTTGTCAATGAAACAGAAAGTAACTTGATTTTTTAAACGAGTAAGGTTTTCATTACAAATGTAAGCATATTTATGTTAAAAAATTCAAACTCTAACAAAATGCAAAGCAAGCAAGAATATGCATTGTTCCACCATCCTGCAAGCATGATTTTTCATATCTGTGTCATATAATGATTTTGGAACATGTTTTCAACATTGAATGACTTCAATAGTTGAAGCCTGCTTAACTGTTCACTCATCATGCTTATCAATGGATATTGGCATTCATATTTATAATATTGCTGTTGACTGCAGAGTCAGTTCTGCTTTGAATTCACATTTCAGAAAGGATACAGAGGATCATCTCACTATTACATGAAGAGATAAAGTTTATTCTCGCATATGCAATAAACCAGCCATATGCCCGTATTTTTGTTTTGTTTTGTTTTGTTGCAGGACCTGGTGAGGCGCACAAACGGAGGCCGGCACAGCATATGTCCAAATATCTAACGCCATACATCAAGCTAGGCAGATATTAAACATGTTCTTCCTCCTTCCTTGTTTAATATACCTTCACTGTCATCATCCCCTGCCCCAAACCATTATATTTTATCCTCCATCCTTAACAGATGCCCTTGGGCATTGGGGTACATACATTAGGTGCTTTGGGGGACAGGATTTGGCCTGTTTGTGGGCCCCGGAAGCAGTCCTGGAGCTGTTATCTTGGAGCTCTTGGAGCTCCAGGTGGGCCTGTCACCTGTGGGAGAGTTGGGGACAGAGGAGGGCTCCATCAGGTATCCCTTTGGCTCTGGTCTAAGAGAGGCAATTCATGCTTCTATAAGCAGGGAGTTCCGGGTGCTGGGAATGCAAAAGTAAGTAAAAACAGCCTAGTGGGGACATGCAGGAACTTTCAAATAAGCACCCCCAACATGAAAACTCACAACTATGAGTTGACCCAGTCAGGAAAGTTAAGGAGGAAACTACCCCAAAAAAAAAAAAAAAAAAAGGAGAGAAGAGAATTCCAGGCTGAGGGCGAAGCAAATGTGGCAGCAAGAACAGGGCCTGGGAAGCAGGGAAAGAAGGCGGTGAGGTTGGGCAGAAGCCCAGGAGCTTGAAGTGTGATGTGGGGCTGGAGAGGCAGATGGGTACTGCGTGGGCATGACCTTCATGGTCTTGTTAAAACACTTCTCTGAATGTCCAGTGAAAGGCTCTGGGCACGGGGCCACATGATCAGGGTAACGCGGCTTGTGCAGTGGCCCAGCTAGATGTGCTGGCCCTCTGGACACTGGGTAATGGAGGAGCTGGACAGAGATCGATGGGAGGTTTAGAAAGGAAAATAGCCAGGACTTTGGGATGATGAGTTTGGGAAGCAGATATCAGGGACACCAGTAGAGGAACAGGATGGACAAGCTGAGAACACTAAAGGGGTGGTTGGAGGGTTGAGTAGGTCATGCACTGGCTTTGGGATTTAGGAACTTGGGGTGCTTTTGAGACCTCTAGGAGGGCACCCAGAAGGCAGGAGAATACAGGTTCTCCCCATTACCTGAAAGTAGAACATTCCTGTTTAGAATGATTTGGTCATTTGGGGGGGGTAGATGAGAACCTTAAGAATGAAATCTTACCAGCAATGAACTAAAATGGAAAAGAAACACCTCCCAGCACCCCTGCACATGACATTTGTCACTGTAGACAGCTTGTCATACACAAATCACCTGCAACCACGGAGAGGATTATGGATGACCTGGTCACCCTCACATGGGGTCTTTTTGTGCGTGTGAGTTTAAATTAGATTCTTGTTATTTGCACACCCTTTGGTGGTGTGTGTTTATAAATATATCTTGCCAGCATATTTTATGCTTCAGTTAATTTAGTTGACATCTAATTTAGTTGACATATAAAAATAAAATCAATTTTCAGACAAAATACCCATAAAATAAGTGAAATGCTATAATAGGTTTCAAGAAATTAAAATGTAATATATTTAGGTCTCTATTCTAAAGCAATTTCATCCAGAATAGTAGATATTGTAGATGTAATTTTTTCAGAATCTGTCAATTACACAATAATAAATGTTGCTACTATATATTCAGAAATGTCTTGCTTGGAGTAGTTTGTCATGAAAAACGGAAGTTTTTGTTGGGGTTTCCTTTAAAATGTTAAAGAATCTAAACATGAATACTTCGTGGATGTTCAATTGCAATTATATCACAGCAATGATTATTACTTTGGCTATAAACACTATCAAATTTTCATTGGCTGAGTTCTTTTTTAATTAATGTTGAGTTATGTCCTCTTTACTATCCTGTTTGCTTATGTTTCCTGTCATTTTCCAGTTGTCTGCTTGAATCCTGTTTTTCAATAGTGAGTTAGCAACTGATAATGTGTATTGATTTCAGTTTCGCTTCTAATTTACATTTTTATCTCTTTGGTTGATGTTTCTGGCCTTAATCATTTTATTTTTATAAGCAGTTGTACAATTTGTTCATTTAGTTAGATGATTAAATTTGGCTTCTAGAGAGAGTTTGTTTTAGAAAATGCTCCCTGAAGTAAATTAGCATTTGACATTTCCAACATGTCAAAGGGGCTGACCTCTTAAAGATAATTGGAAATGTAACTCTAAATTCCTTAAAGCAGTTTCATAATTTTGAAACCTCTGGCCATACAAAGCGGTATGTTCCAGTAGGTGGTGCAAATCAACTCCATTTCAAATGGAAATGTAATTGAAAATCATGATGTAACTATTTGCACCATAAAAACAATATTTCAACATGTTTTCTCAACTGCAAAATTATTTTCTTCTGTTTCTAAAGGGAGCTTGATATATGTGCTCATTTTCCTTATGTTTTACTCCACAGGTGCATCATGGAGATGATTGTTTGAAAAGTAAGAGGGAAAAGTGGGGGGGGGGATCTACAAAGAACTGGGGAGACCTGTTGAAATTATGAGTACCAAGGAAAGCCATTTGTTTCTGCACTCCAGTTCCACAATAAAATATGCGATTGCTGTCAGCATCCATGTTACTTGAATAGTTCTTGTGCCAATGAGATGAGCTGAATGCCATGCTTTGTCTTTTATAAAAGTTGGGGATATATCACAGGAAGGAACCAGATATTTGCGGACATAAATAGGAATACAGAGATATTAACTGCAGCATATGTTTAAAGTTAAATTTTAGGGCCTCCCCGGTGGTACAACAGGTTAAGTCTTGGCACTATGAAGCTATTGGCAGCCACTGCAGCACAAGTTCGATCCCCGGCCAGGGAGCTACCCACATGGCATAGCAGACCTCTCCTGTCTCCCCGCTGCTCCCCTCAGCAGTGTATTTCAGTAGATCTGTCTATTTTGTTCCCCACTCTGCCTCTGGTGAATCCTCTCACCCCCCGCACCTCTAGCCTATACCCTAGTTCTTGTATGCATAAATAAATAAATCTTTCAAAAAATTAAATTAAATTTTACTTTCATCACAGAAACACGTCCATCATGCAGCCTAGAACAGCATTTCCTTCCTTTTTATGGCTGAGTAATATTCCACGTTGTATATACGCCATGTTATTTATCTATTCACCTGCCTGCCAACGCTTGGGTTGCTTCCAGCACTGGCTGTTTTGAACATCGCTGCCCAGATGTAGATGCACTAATATCTGCCTGACCCTCATCCTTCACTTGTCTAGGCAGCTGCTTTTTAACTTATCAGGCTTTTTTTAACATTATATTTTGATTTCTATACATGGTATATCAGACAGGTGGACACTTAATTATAACCACTCCCTTCTTTTCTCCATACATACTCTTCCCCACTAGCCCTCCCCCCCCAATAGTTTTGGCTACATTAAAAAGCTATTTTCTTTACTGTAATGTGACAAATATTGCTAAGGGCTGAACCAGATGTGTGCTGTCTCTTTTCTGGAATATTCATCACTTTTTTTGGGGGGGGTAATGTGTGTCGGGTTTTGTCTGCTTCCACCCCTGTGGCTCAGATCTTCCAGGAAGACAGAGGACAAAGGAGCCCTGGCAGTGGTGCACTGGGCTCAGACTGGGCAGGGCTGAGAGGATGGAGACGAAATGGGTGGGGCATGGAGACCCTGCACACCCCTCCCTGAGGCCACTGTCATCACTCTCCACCAGTGACCACAGCCCATGCCCAGCTGGGAGCTGCCTTGCTCCCAGTGCAGCCTGATGTCAGCGTGTGTGTGCAACCCACTGTGCACCCCAGATTTGGCCAGGAGCTTCGCAAACACCCACACTCAGAATGAGCGTGGAAACTTCTCCCAAGGCCACATGGAAATGACTTTTGGATTACCCACCATTTGGCTAGATTATCTGCACCATTGCTTCTGTCCATTACTGAGCAGAGCCAGGAGGGGTCCAGACTGTCCTTGCCGCTCCCGGATGACCTTGTGGAGAGCTGATTACAATCTGAAAGAGGAAAAAGAAGATGTTTGACTGTCATTCCCTTCCTCACTCTGGCTCAGCAAAGCTTGATCCTTGGCCTGTGACTGGAGCCGGAGTGGAGAGGCTGTCATGGCTGAGGAGCTTTCCTAGAAGACCTGCATGCAGACAGAAGCAGGACTTGCCATTAGCAAAGCTGTAGAGAACCCACATTTGTCTTTACCTCTTCCATGCTTGTCCTTTGTTGTTGAGAATCCCCTCTGCATGGCACCGGTCCCCTACATCCCACCCACATGCCACCCACTGCACCCCTTCTTTTTGCTCCCCCAATAGTCATAAGAAAGGCAGATGCCATGACAGCTGCAGGGGACCTCAGTCTGAGCAGAGAAGAGACTGAGGAGCAGAATTCAAGGTCAGGGCTGTCAAAGTCCTGGAGAAACTACCCCTGGGAATGAGGTGTCCTCTTGGTGGGCTCCCCAGGTATGTCGGGTTTTGTCTGCTGAGAGAGCCTGCACCTCTGCCTCCTTCACACTCCCAGCCTGGCTGTGTGAGCAGAGCTCCAGGGCCTTGGAACCAGGCCCCAGCTGGGGTCCTGCCCATCTCTGATGCCCACCCCCCCACCAAATCTGAGTTCCCATGGGCATCCTGGTAAAATATGTGTCCTCTGGGATCATGTAATATGCAAAAAATGAGCCAACATAGACTCCAAATGATGAGTCAGGCACTTTTCTGTGCATTTTGTTTATGTCAATGGCTTCAGTCCTTACAGCCTCCCCCACAACCCCACTACCTGTAATCACACACTTAGTAAGTGGCAGTGCTGGGGGATATTGCTAGGATCGGGGAGGTGGGAACCCTAAATGAAAGCTGCAAATGCCTTCCATATCCCCAGTCATCCTGCTCCCAAGTCCCCCCCCCCCAAAATAGTCCTTCAAATTAAGATCTGGACTAGGACTGAGTCCTGGCCTTGATCACTTGGCTTTCGGGACTTGCCTTAACCCCTTTGAGGTTAAGGTTAAATCTCCTGGATTTCTTCCCAACGAGGCCCCCCCTGCCTGAGACCTTCTCTCTGGAGGCCAACTCCAGGGAGCGTTTTGTCACTTGGAACTATCCCAATCCCTAAACAACATACCGGTCCCCGGGAGTGGTCATGGGGATTTTCCTGGAAGCGAGTTGTGGTGGTCAGCAAGGCCGATTGTTTAGACCTCAGGTTGGCCATTCTTTGTGGTCTCGTCACATGCCAGCACCAACTGGCCAGAGGAGAGGCTCGCTGGACACCCCGGCCAGCCAGGCGCGGGTCACAGCTGCTCCGGCCAATGGGACATGGGAGCTAATTTGCATCAAGGGCCCTAATTGGCTGCTGGGGCGACGCCGGGACTATTTTAAGGCTGTGTTCCCAGGCCCAGCTTGGCAGGCTTGCTGGAGACATCTGGCGACAACCATCAGAATCCTCCTTTTTTCAAGAAGGCTCACGATCGATTCATCTACGGACTCAGAAGGAAAAGCTCATTTAGGAGAGCCAACATGTTTCAAAGAAAAGTATATTTTCATTAACTAGCCTCAAAGCAGTAATTACATGTTCCGAGAACACAGTAAAAATTTATTTCTAAATATTTGGCAGGGAAAGGTTGGAGGCGGCGGGTGTGTGCGCACGCGTGCAGACGTGTGTGTGTGTGTGTGTGTGTGTGAGTGTGTGTGTGTGTGCGGGCACGGATGTGCGTCCAACATGTTGCATGTGTTTTAAATAAACCCAGCAGCTTCCCCTCTAAAGGAAGCAGGAAATACAATTGTAGACTTTGAAATTTAATTTTTAGCAACAGGATGTGTTTCTAAATACTGCTAATCTATCAAAAGGAAAACGTGTCGTTCAAGGCTTTAAAACTGTTGTCAAAGTAATTGTGAAGCAATGAGATGCCTTTCAGTTTTTCCTTTCTGAAGGATGGTGGTGTCTGAACGCCGAAAACCAAATTTCAACCGAGGATCAAAAGCAACAGTGTTGTCTTTGCTGAGCTGCCGGCGAACGGCGATGCTCCCCGATCCGATTCACAGTTTATAATCACAGTTATCACAGAACCATTAAAAGCCTATTAACTTGAAATCCCACAATTCCTTGAGGGCAAGGGCAAAGAGAGAGCAAAATAACTTTGAATGTAAATGTAACACAACGTTTGAAAGGAGCGAATCTCTTTTAATTATGCCAGCGAGGGAAGATGTCTTATGGCTGCATCCTCCCGGCAGATGGCTGGAGAAGGAACACGGCGCGGCCTGAGGACGCGCGGGATGTTAGGAAAACGATTTCTCTGCAGAGAGACTGCTGAACTGGCTGCCTGCTCCCGACCCCCTTCCGCGAGGAGGAAGAGCAGATGACTTGTTCAAATGTGTCCACTCCAGTGAGGCTGGCTGGATCGAATCAGCCTGCAGAGAATCCTCAGCCTCATTCGGTGGAAGCAAAAGCCCAACAAACATTCAAACCATGGTCATGTGAGAAATTTGACTTCATGTTTTTCCACCCTTCAGTGCCTGCGCTGACATTTCCCCTAACAATGATATTATAGGCTGAGCAGAAAGGCGTGTGGTCAATAAGCCGTCCTGAGACTTCGAGTTCTTTCTTATCTCACACAGAACACTTCGTGGTGGCCTCGGCGGGGAGCTGTGTGCTTCCCCCTCTCCGAGGCCCCCTCCTCCGGGAGCTGTCCACCTCCCCCTTGGGGCTACGGCCATCAGCAGCCTCCCTGGCAGGCCCCACAGGCCCCCTCAGGCTGGACTCAGCCCTGGCCTCGCCTTGGAGAGGGGTATTGGAGTCTCCTAAGCAGGGAGAACTCTCTCTCTCTCTGCCATGCCCTTGCGCCGACTCGGGAATGACTAATTCCAATCAATCCAGCCTCACCTTCAATGAGTTCTTCCTGCATGAATGACCCACATTCACTGCCCAGCTTGATCTCACTCCTGCAATGGATAAAGCAAATGGCTCGGTCCAGAGGGCGCGGGTTATTGCCCGACTGCCTAGTTAGGCGTGCAGCCGAGGTGGTCACTCTCCCGCAGTCGGAGCAACTGGACCGTGGCCGGCCAGAACCGCGGGTTCGGTTTACTTGCGTCTGCCCGGGCCATAGTTGAATCAATGGGGCAGCAATCTAAATTACACACCAGGACTGCCACACTGCCGCGTGTTTATGTGACTGTGCAAAGAAACAGCGTGTTTCAGGGCCTCCAGGGAAAGCGTCACCCACCTCCTTACTTCTGTACTGGGCCCTGGGCACGCTGAGGGGCGGCTTGGTGCTGCGCTCAGGAGGGAAAACCTTCTAGGTAAACATGATGTACCCTTGGAGCCTCCTGCTTTGGCTTCTGAATATTTAAATCCAGCAGGGCCCGGTCATCTTTACCCGTATTTAGGCTGCAGTGTTCACGGTGCCCTGAGTCCACTGTCCTTTCATAGGAAGGCCCTGACATGGCCCAGTTGGTCTTGTGTGTCTCTTGATTCTCTGCAAGGTGCTTTGCAAAGTTTTATGTGCCACAGATACCATGATGATCTGTTTCTGGTTCTGCTTATTTTGAAAGACTAGCAGGGCGGGCTTGGAGAGTGGAACAATGGGGCAAATAAACCTTTATCCACTACTTTTCCAATAAATCTCTACTGACTTGTGATTTTAGCTATGTCTTCTTTCTTCCTCGGGCCCAAAAATTCCACCCAAAGAGACTGATTTGAGCTTTGCCTCCACTCTCTTGCCCTAAACTGGTTCTTTTCTCCAAGGCTGGTGGTGTGGGTTTTGGCTTTGGTGCCATGGGTAAGTCAAGGCCTGCATTTGGTGACATACTGATGAGTCCCCTGTGAATTTAGTCAAAAGACAGATTCTGAGTTAGTAGGTCTGGGCGGGGCCAGGGCGTCTGCATTTCTGCACTCCCCCAGTAACCCCCTAGGCAGCTGGTTGGAGGGCCATATCTGGAGCACTAAGTTCTGCTCCTCACCTGACAGCGGCTCAAACATCGAAGAAAGTAGGAAAAAAGACAGGTGATGCTTTGGTTGCAGCCAGGTTGGAAGCCAGAGTGCTTGAGTGTCTGTGTGTGTGTGTGGGGGGGGGGGGCATGGTCATGAGGAATAAGCCAGTGCTCTCCCCAGCAAAAGGACGCATCCAGTTCCCTGTGTGATCAGGACGGCAGGGTCTTGGCTACTGAGCTCATGAGCAGGGACATGCATAGAAGGCGCTATTGCAAGACTTAGTGTTCAGCGTGTTCCCTTCCTGCCATGTCGAGACACCCCCTCTGGGCAGAAATGTCCTGGAATGTAAAGACAGAGCAAGAGCTGGAAAGCACAAGTCGGTGGCCACCCCTGCTGTGAGCTGGGCTGATGACTCTTGGGCCCCGTGGAGGTAGAGAGCGAGGGCCCTAGGGCCAGGGCTCAGCTAAGTCTGTCTGGAATGACTTCGTCTTTTTATCATCTTTGTAACTAGGCACTTTTATTAACTCCCAACATCCTGCCAAGTTGATGAAATCTCCATTATGTTTAAGAGTTCAAAGCAGGAGACAGGCGTTGTGTTCAGGCCTAGGGACCCCCCTCCTGGCCTGCTCTCCCTATGTGGGGCAGGGGCGAACTCCCTGGCACCTGCCAAGATACCATTCATTTCTGGAAACTAGGTATTCGCTTTGCTGTCATGCTTATGATTCTGGAGACCAGCATTTCTCATTTTTCCACTCTCGTTTAGAACCACTCTTGTCGTCTCTGAGGCCTTGTGCTTTGTTTTTGGAGGACTGGCCCACCCTAACCACCAGAGGATGCAGCAGCTGTCTGTCCACTGTGTGAGAGCAGCAGTGGGTGCCCTGTGCATCTGGCAAGCAAGAAGCCCGCACTGGAGACAGCAGGGGGACCCAACATGTGGAGAAGTGAAATCCCACTGAACAGTTCTACTCTCTTATCCAGAATTTGGATCAGAATAAGCTGCACGGGCCTGCTGCATCTTGAGGGGGGAGGCAGGTCTTACTGCATCTCGGGGGGTGGTCTTACAAAAAGCCAAGCTCTCAACTGGCTCTTTAGTTGTTGACCAGCTGGCCAAGGTCACAGAGGGCAAGTGCCTGCCCACAACCCCGGGCTGCCTGGAGACTCTGAGAGGCCGCCTCTCTCTCCTCCCCCAACCAGTGCTGTCTCCAGGCCGAACACAGCCTGGTCTCCTTTCTCTTTCTTCAGTGACTCAAGCTCCGCCCATACCACAGACTCTGGCCGATAGGCTCTCCATCTCTCTGGCATGCACCCCCCCTTCCTGGCACTCCTTGTGGTTAGTTTTACTTCATTTATTTATCAACTCCTTTGGGGTTCACTCCGGTCTCGGTGCCATATGCCCTCAGAGCCACTGTCTCTCTTGTGATGATGACCAGTGGTTCCCGCAGTAATGCTGGTCTCCCCCAAGAGCGTGACACCACGGGGGCAGAGCAAGTGTCACCGTGTCCCTCCCTCTGTCCAGTATGGTCGGTTAACCAAACACTTGTGCCATTTGATTTGCAATGACCTGAAAAGTTGGTCTCAATTCATGTTGCAGCAAGGTTAGCGAAGACTCAGTCATTGTAACGACAGTGTCTCGAGTAGTTTGAACTTGGGGTTTCATGCACATTGGCAGAGTCAAGGGTTTTGTAAATGTTATGGTGAATTTCTACCTTTTCATTGAATAGCTTTCAAGTAGGTCAATTTCTTGTCTATCAGTCTTGTCTTGATCCAGGAATTGTTCTCTTGAGCAGAAGGGAGAGATGCAGTTAGTTTTCCAGTTAGTTTGCAACAGAGGGTAAAACAAAAAAAATCTGCCTCATGTTACAGATTTCCGAGTACTTTTCAAGATGATGAGCAAATGCATGACACACTCATTCCAATTTCCATCAGTGCCATAGGAATCATGGATCACAATAAAAAGTGCCCTTCAGTAGCCCCCATTCAGCTGCTATTTGCAGAAAGAATCCAGATAGTTTACCTTGCAGGACGAAAAGAAAATGTGTCTTCTGACGCAGATGCCTGTGAATTTCCCAGATGCTCAACATTTTACGTGCAGGTGGGTTGGCTTCCCCAGATACAAGTAAAATTGTCTAGGATTTGTGGATATGAACTTGAAGACGAAACTCTCACTTGGTGGAATGATGAATGAAAGCACACCCTCATGCGAGTGTCTGCGCTCTGGCGGGGCGTCTCGACTGGGTGTGTGCAGACCTCCCCACACTGTGCCCACCGCTCCACCTGTCTCTCCCATGGAAGACAGCAGGTTGTTAACTAAAACAAGGAATGGCAGACTGCACTGGCCCCATAGAAGAGGCAGCCCTCCCTGCTTTTCATAAAATCCTTCACACTTGGGCATGAAAGTTCTTAAAAGTCAAAGCACATGACAGCTGTCACGTCAAAAAATACATTGGGTGAATTAACTTCAAATGGTACGGACAGTTCTCGGTAAATAATTTTGGTTCATCAATGATTTGGGGTCCTGGTCACCAGATGTATTGAGGAATTGATGATTTACTATTAATGAAGAACTGATTTTGGTTGACAAGTCAGTGCAGTTTAAAACCGTAGATGGCCCGTAAATACTTGTTGAGTGCATGGATAAAGGTGGCCATGAGCTCCTGGGGCCCTCACAGACGCTCCCAGCTGTCTCTTTGCACACTGCATTCCCAGCAGGCCCAGTACTAGCAAAGGCCCGAGGCAGGATGAGCTGGGTCCCCCGGGGTTCCAGTCCCCATGACTTGAGACCCCCGAGAGCTACAGGACTTGTTTTCAGAAAGGTGGGTTGCAAAGTTCAGGCCAGTAATCGGAGCCTCTGAAAACACAAACACCAACAACACAGCCTTACCTCCATCTGCGACTGCGAAATCCTAGCCGAAGACAAACTGGATTCCATTTTTCCTGGCTGGGGTTTCTCTATTCAGGTTTGATTTTCTTGGACGAACCTGTTAGAATTGTAAACAGAAGTTGAAAAGGGGAAAATCGGAGCACCCCTTAACCAGTGGTCCTATCCCTTGTTTCACCCGGCATGAGACTTACGACAGAGGAGATGCAAAATGTATTTAAAAATGAGATTCTGTCCCGAAGGATTTTCTGCTCCATTGGTGGAGACAAGGTGAATGCCCGTGAAACGCTGCGCAGGAAGTGGCCCTCTTTCCAGGTTTTTAAATTCTCAGTATTTGCTTTCATCCTCTTAGTGCTCTATTTTGGGTCTCAGGTGTAGGGAGTGGGGCTCTGCATGGTGACCTAGCGCCCACCCCACCCCCATTTCACTTAGGCAGTGTCGTCCAGATTTGTGTCCACTGGTCGGGTGCGAGTAGCTCATCATGCTGGTCCCCTGACCCCTGGCCCAGCACAGCTCCCTGGAGAGAGGGCGTCTGCAGAACTAGGCATTTAATCAAGCCCTGTTTCATGCGGATTAAAGAAAGGGCTTTGGAAGCACCCTCCTGTCAGGCCACTCACGTGACAGGCCAGGAAGTGAGCAGAACGAGCCCTGCTTGAGGCTGGCGCTGGCAAAATAGAGGTAAGTCGAGGGAATAACGTGTGGCAAGGCGAGTGGGAATCACAAAGACAAGTCCTGGACACTTGCACAGCAGGTGATTTCATCAGGTAAAATACAAAAACTAGTGGACTTTATAAATGCTGTGCGGCTGCGCGGTTAAGCGGGAGGAGAGAAAGGGACAGGAGGCTGTGAGGAATGGTGGTGGGGAAAAATTAAAATAAGAAATAAAATGTCCGGAAAAAATTAACAACGCCTGCCTCCGCCCAGCCTGAGTCCCAGTGGGAACCTGGAGATTCACTTGAAGAAAGAAGAACATTTAGTGAAAGCGTCACGGAGCAACGGGCTTGCGCAGCGGGGCCGTTACCATGACACCAGGCTTTGCGAGAAGAAAGCAACTTTATTGCAAATCAATTAGCAATAAATCAATTCCCTCCCTGATTAACACAGGGAATGAGGTGATATAGGTTTTGAGGACCAGGGTTGAGAACAAAGGAGTTGAATTTATTGGCCAAGGAGCAGGTTGGGGCAAAGAGATATGAACCTGGCGGAAGCTCATCGGCCAGGAACGGGCAGTTCACACTCGGAGACGTCTCAGACTTTTTTCAGAGAACTGGAGTTAGGGTTTCCGTGGGTGGCCGCTCACCTCTGGGGGCCCCTCCTCTGCCTTTGTGCCTCCTGACCCCAGCCGGCCTAGGACTCCGCTCAAGGGCAGTGGCTTCCGCGGATGCTCAGGCTGTGTCTTGGCTGACAGGCCTCCGGGCTCTGCTGTGCTGGGAAAACCAAACTGAGAAAAAGCTCAGACAAGTTGTGTTTTTTAGTTTTGTGCTCTAGGGTCTGTCGGCAATTGAACCTTTGAGCGTGCTTATAAATTGACTCCTCTCAGAGGTGTGGGCAGGTTGTGGGAGCTGAGCAGGGGTCAGGAGAGCAGGACGCCTCCTTCACCCTTGGCCAAAGGGGCAGGGAGAGGAAGCCGTTCACAGTAGGAGCTGCAGCTGTGGGGCCGGGGCCCTGCCCCAGCGGGTGGGCGTGTTGCTAGGTAAGAACACGGCTCCTTCCTAAGTGAGGCCTGGGAGGGAGAGGCCTGGGAGACAACAACAAGGGCCGTGGGGTCCCGGGGCCCAGTGTGCGTCTCTCGTTAACTCCATGTTCAATGATGTTAGTAGCTTGAAACCCACCACGTGGAAGCATTTACACCATGGAAATTGGCGGACATCACTGTACGTCCCCCGGGAGGTGAACCACAGACCTGGGGTTGATGTTTCATAGGCTTCAGGGCTTGTGGCCAGGCAGCCCGGGGCCCACGGGCTCTGGAGGTTCCTCCAACGATGCAGTGTGTTAATGACAGAAACCTTTCCAAGGGTAGCTGACTAGCTAACTAGTTTTAGCTAGTTCTAACTAGTCAACAAACTAGTTGACTAGCTGACTCATCATCTAGCCTGCTCACTAGTTAACTGACTAACCACTTGACTAACTAGTCAACTAGTTATTTAGCTGATTAACTAGTTGAATAGCTAGCTAGTTAGTTGGCTAGCTAACTAGTTACCCAACTGCCTATTTGACTAGCTAACTAACCAGTTGACTAGCAGACTAACTAGTCAACTAACTAGTTAACTAATCAAATAACTCGCGTGGCAGTGTCTCCCATGGACAAGGCCTCCCCCAGCCCAGATTCAGGTTACTTCTCTGAAAACCAAGAGGTTGGGACAGATGGTTACCATGGGGACACTCCGCTCAGCTATCTGCAGCGCCAGGGCTTGGCGGAACACAAAGCTTGCCACGATCCAACACCGCCTCGTCCTCACCGGTCTGACCTGCTCATGGGCTTGCTCAGTGGGACCAGGTGCTCTCTGCCTCCCATCTTGGGGGTCAGACAGGCAGCAGCAGGGACCCTCAGAAGGCTTGGAAGGCCCGCGCTCCTCAGCCCATTGTGACGGCCGGGTTCTGGTTCCATGGCCACCACGGACTCCCCTCCTGGTGAGGCTGAGAACTCAAGATCCGAACCAAGGAGGAGGAGCGGCTCCCCAGATACGTGGGGCTGATGAGGTGGGGGAGAGGGAAGGGAGCCCCCTTCAGCCACCAGCAGTTTCCTGTAAAAAATGGCCAAAGGGAGACGCTTCAACCCACCTTCGGATAAGGACGGGCGATGGGTAAGCAAGGCGGAGGGCCCTCTTCCTGCCTCCTCAGCCAGGGGTGCTGCGGCTCAGCACTGAGTTAACCTCCCCTGCGGCTACTCCCTGGAGCCTGACAGGCCAGCCTTGGGGCCTCCTCTGTGCGATGGGCCCCAGCAGCTTGGGGAGGTGAAGGAAGTCAGCGTGGAAACCTCAGCACTAGGCACCACGGTTTCCCGGGGGCAAGGCTGCGGCCTCTGCCTTCCCCACAGCCGCTGTCTCTCACCCCGAGCAACTGACAACGCAGGCCGCCCTGTGGGTCTCCCCACCGCGCGCGGCCTCTGCGGCCTGCAGACCCTGTCTCTTACTGACCGTACCCCGAGCTCCTCCAGCAGCGTCCGGCACACAGGATGCGCTTGACGAATACCTGTGGGGGGAGAGGACACAGGGCTAGAAGCAGAATCAAATTCCCGCCGCCTCAAAATCGGGCCGTGGCCCCCGATGATGAGATGGGCAGGGGCTGGCAACGCAGCGCTGCCCTTCGCATCACCTGGACACTCACCTCTGCAGCCTCACGCTCTTCCTCAGGCCCTCTCGTGGGTGCCTCAGAGCGGGTCTCTATCCTGCCGCCCTCCAGGCACCGCTGCTCCACCCTAAGGGGAGCTCTCGTCTCCTCGCGGCCCAAGGGCTGTTGCGTCTCCGGCAGGATCTTGCCCATTCCTCGTTTCTCCATCCACCCGCAAAGGGTGGCCAAGATGCGCCCGCCGCCCCGACCTGGGGAGACGAGCAAAGTGTGAGCTAGCGTCCCCAGGCGGGGGGCTCAGAAAGGCTCAACACGCTGCTGTCTGGAAGGAAAAGGAAACGTGGAAAAAACATCTTGGAGAATTTAGGTCTGCAGGCACAAGAAAGTCAACCGCACCCCCCGGGGAAGGCTGGCTGCGGTGCTGCCTACATCTGAGCTTATTGCCTGATCCCGGGAGCCTGACGGGCGAGGTGACAGGGCCGCGTGGGTCAGGAGGGATTCATGCCCCGCGGCCCAGCGTGAGGGGCGGGCACGCAGCACTCACATGTATGTCAGTGGACACGTCACACATCGGTGCCACTGACGTGTCACATGTTCACACCGTCTATGAAATATAGGCTGGCAATCTATGTATTGTTTGTGCGTCCCGCTTCATTCCACAAAGTTCTAAATGCAGTCACGTGTCCCTTTGTGGTGTCTGGTGCCGGTGGGCCACACCATGCTCGTGACATGGGTCCTGTGGGTGGGTGCCCACGGCCCCGGTGGGTATAGGCTGTAGCTTCTGCGTTGGCGTAATCACACTCTGTGACTTTCCCATGTTGACGAAATCACCTAAGGATGATTTTCCAGAACACATCTCGGTCGTTAAGTGGTGCATAACTGTGATGTGTGGAAAACAGCCACAGTATAATGGTAAAATAGAAATAAAAACATTCTAAGCCAGCTTAAATATACTTTGAAATCAGAGACTGAGATGGGGAAGCTGTACCACATAGATACACAGGCCATCTGGCCTCCATGGTAGTTATTTGGGCTTTGCGTTTTGGCTCTGAGTTTCCTGGCAGCCAAAGTAAAATAGGAAATGGTGTGAACTACATAATGCTAGTTGGTCGTGAAGAGAAAAACGTAAATTTCTCAGACTAAGTAGCTCTGTTTCTTTCTGTCGCTTACAATATCAGCTAGGGTTGTGTTTGACTGAATATTCTAAGCTGACTACAGTGTCTTTACCAAATAGGGGCTTGTCTTCCTCGGGGAGCAATCCACCCAGAAGCAGGCTGCTGGGGCTGCTAGGGCTGCTGCCTGGGGAGCTGTCAGTCTGGTTCTCTCCTGCCACCTGTCTGTCATCTCAGCGCAGGGCTGTTCAACTCAGGGTGGGGCAGGGCAGGAAAGGTCAAAGCACAAAAAGAGAGAAAACACCCATCAGATAAGTCTGCTCCTTTTTGTGGGAAAACCACAGCTTTCCCAAGCAGGATCCCTGCCCTGAAAACTTCCGCTTCCGTCGTCCATCTCATTGGGTCACATGGCCCCAGAGGAGTTTGGGGTGGTATTTTTCACCCCCCCCCAATGCAACCCCAAATGCAGTCAGCATTCCCTCGGGAGGGAGGATGGACCTTTTTTCTGCGTGATCCAGGAAGGTGCCCATGGTGCTCATCTCTCACTAAGGGGTCAAAGCAGAGGAAAAATAGTGCTGATCATGAAGTTTTCCAAAGTAACTTGCAGATGAGTTGGGAAAATTAAAGAAATTGTTGGCTTTGAGTCAGCGGCCGTTTGGGAGGACAGTAATTGCCGCATTAGAGGTGACAGTCATTTTGCAGTTGACCTTGCAAGTTGTTATCTGGCTGTTGCTGGGCAGGAAAGGGTTTTTTATACACACTGTCACCTTCCTATTGAATATTTCAGTCATTGAGAGATTGAATGCAGCAAAAATTTCACCGCCAACTAGTTAAAAAGCTATATTTCACGGTTACAATATCTAGCAGAAGGGTTTATTCCACAGCTATCATGCTATAGCCATTAAATGTATATTTTAAAGAGTGAAATTAAAATGCTAGAGCCATTTTTATAGAGATTTAACCTACAGACGTGCAGAATACAGATTAACTCAAGTCAGTTGTCATCAGCTGGTGAGAGGCGTTACCATAACTTCCCTCCCCGGTCTCGTTTTCTGGAGTGTTCCTGTTAGGGGGAAATGATGTCCTGAGCTAATCCCATACAGGCTTTGTGGACCTCACTCCCACTCCAGACTAAAGCCATCAAGACATTGGGAAAGACAAATCCCGTCACCACCAAAGGGAGGGTGGCTGGGACCTGAGGGTGGAGTTGGGCAGCCAGGTTGGATATAAAAACCAGACATGTGGGCCTTGGGTGCTCGCTCTGTCGCTCGCCTCCTGGCTTCACCGCTCCTGGCTGGCGGCCAGCTCTGAGAGCGCCATTTTGGGATTCCTGATCGGCGGATCGGGGAGGACGCATTTAAAACTTTGTCTCCCACTTTTCTCCCTGAGCTGTACATTTCCTCCTTTCCCCTTCCCTTGTAAATAAACCTTTTATTAACCTTTCGCGTGTGCCTGCAGTAGAGCATTGATAAGTCCTTTGAAGCGCGCGGGTGAGGACCCACAGTCAGGCACCCCGTTTTGTATCGGGGTTGCTCTACAACATTCTGAGCACGAGTGTGGATAAGGTCAGGCTGGAGGAAGCGAGAGGGGAAGGGGCCCTTTTTATTATTGATATTTGCTTAAGGAGTAATAGTTTAAAAACAACGAAAAATATAATGCAGAGTAAATTGAAATATGTAATTTGGCTTTGAAACTCTCTAGAGTATCTTGTTCAGTGGGAAAAGCCAGGGGTGATGCAGTGTGGACCATAGGGGCTAATTTTTGTAAAGTGACCCACGTCCCTCTGTGGGTACAGATGTTTGTACGAGGCCACAGGGCGTCCAGGTCTTGGTGACTATTGCCTCGGACAACACCACACTGACAAACGGGAGTCGTGGAGCAGGCTACGTAATGCAGGATGCTGCTGAAGAGCAAGATCCTGGTCCTTTTATTTACACACGTAATTGGTTGTAAGGAGATTAAAGAAAAGGGAAGGGTGTAGAAGATTAGGGATTGCGAGTCTGCCCTCCAGGCACTTCTAATCTAATTGATGATACACCCTAATCCCCAGCCATGGTTCTAATCTTATCAACAAGGCACTCCACTGATCAGCTTCTGGGGTCCCTTGTCATACATCGGTCCTCGGCCCCCTGGGCATTCCCGGACATACCTCGTGATGAATAAATCGGGAGTATGTGTTATGCATCATTCCTCAGCCTCCTGGGCATTCTGGACATACCTCCTGATGCACATGTTATGCATTGGTCCTCAGCCCCCCGGGCATTCTGGACATGCCTTGTGATGCATAACCTTCCCAGTGTGATCCAGCTTTGTGCTCTTGTTTGATTTGAAGGGCTGAAGGATTGGGCTCCTGTTCCTAAGTGGCCGGACCACTTTGACCTTGTTTAGGTGACAAAATGGCGGCCGAATAGGCTGCCTAGGAGTAGCAGACCCACAGGCGACGTCATGTGCGTGGCAGCAGGGGCGGCAGGAGAGGGAAAAAGAAAGTCACTGAAAGTCACTGTGAAATCAGAGGGACCTTCAATGTGATCCTCTGTATGCAAAATCATGCACACGGGGGTGTATGTTTTAATGGGATGCACGACTATGGGGCCACAAAGAGTTAACAGAAAGGGCAAGTTAGAGGATTTTGGGGGGATGTTCTTTTTTTCCTTGTGTTTTTCATCTTTTGAACTGCTGAAAACCCTGAGTGTATAGTATAACGCTAATCAGGAACAGAGTTACATTTGTTTTGGAGAGAAAAGACAACGTTAAACACATCATTAGCTAAGAAACTTTTCAACGATCTTGCCAAGAGTGTCTTCCTCTTGCCCCGAACACCTTCTCCTGGGGGAGCCTGCGGTCATTTCCTGTCTGTCATGGGGAGTCTGTCTGTGCCTGAGGGCATGAGGTGTGAGCTGGTTTCCCTGCCTTGATCCCCGTTTCTACACCTCCCCACGCCACCCCAACCTCCCCAGACAGCCATTCAAATGTGTCTGATGGAAGTTCCTTTACTGGGACCTGTTCTTGTAAGTTATGTCATGCTGCATGTCCCGGATCATTTATTTGCATCATGTTGGCTGGGGATCTCATGCTGTTTCTTTCCTTGTTCTGCTCTGCACCGAGTTTAGAATCTCTGTTCACTGCTGTGCGGTCTAGACCTCTGTCTCATGGCTTGAGAATGCCCCAAGTCTATGACTTATTTAATGCAATCCCCGCCCTCCTTTGTAATAGGGTAACATACGAAGGGCACCTTCAGTGTCAGGTGACTTTGATTCTGGCCACCTGGACGTGCAGCTCGACGATGACCTGAGGACAGCGGTGTTGGCCAATATCATGAACCAAGAGAGGAGGCCGAAGCCTGGCCTTGGGCCAGAGCGGCGGGTCAACAAAATGCAAGCTGACACAGAATGGTTGACCCTGGGAGCAGGTCTTTTCCTTTGAATCCCATCTACCCCACAGAGTACATACAATTATCCCCATTGTATAGCTAAAGAACTTGGGGCTTCACGAGGTTCACCTAGCAGGAGAGGCTGCTGCTGTGACTCCCACAGAGCCCACCTCTGTGACTCCCCCCACACCCCAGTGCCATGCATCCCCTTTGCGGGGAGGAGCTGAGGTCTTGTCTTTTGGTCACATTGTAGTTTCTATTCATGTTCCTCTCCTAGAGAACCCTACTTCAAAGCTTGGGGTGGTTTTTATTTATTTTTTTCCAAAAGATTTACTTATGCATACAAGAACTGGGGTACAGGCCAGAGATGTGGGGGGTGAGAGGATTCACCAGAGACAGAGTGGGGAACAGAACAGGTGGGTCTGCTGAAATCCACTGCTGAGGGGAGCAGTGGGGAGTCAGGAGAGGTCTGCTGTGCCATGTGGGTAGCTCCCTGGCCGGTGATCAAACTCATGCTGCAGAGGCTACAGATAACTTCACAGTGCTGGGCTTAAACCCTTGCACCACCAGGGAGGCCCGTTGGGGTGGTTTTTAAAAGGTGCTTAAACAGTGACCATCAAGTCCATCCACACCCCCTTCCCGAGTGAAGGGCTCCTTCTCCCAGCGGCTGAGGGTGTGGCTCTTGGTGGTGCCATCCCCTTGGAGTTCACTGGCTAAAGACAACTGCCTCCCCAAGGTCACCCCCTCTTCCTGGGCACCTGCACCTTATGACTGCTCCTAAAGGGCACATGAAGGCCAGTCTCCTCACCCCATACCCAGTGCCCCTGAGAGGTGAGCTAAGGGCCGAGCTGGAGCCACTTCCCTCCACTCAGTCCTTCTCCTTCCTTCCCTTCCATGGGACCCCCACCCCAAATAACCTTCCCCTCTTCTACCCCCCCCCCCAAGTCCTCAGTGCAGAATCACCTGGGCCTGTCCCTCCTGGCCTTCCTGTGCTATTGGCCCCACTCACACCTGCGGGAGCTTGGCTCTCCCTTTAAACTCCAGTGAGATCCGTGAGCTGCAGGGAGCCCCCAGACCAGATCTCAAATGACACAGCTCTGCCTCTCAGAACACATCAGCTCTTTCTCAGGGGGCCACACCCGCCCCACCAGGCCACAGAGACAATGCCAGGCTCCAGCGCAGCAGGGTGGGCCTGTAACTGGAAACAACCAGCGAGGATGGCCTCGGGCCATTACAATATTTTTTGTCTTGGAAAGAATACTTGAAAATTACAAAAATCATGCCATTTCCATCGCATGCCAGGCGTGACCGCATTGCATTTTAATCACTTTGCAAAGAAGCCCTGCTACTTGGAGCAGAGTCAGATGAGTCTGGTTCGAATCAAGGCGTGTGCTTTCTTCCAGTTCTCGCACATCGGACTAACGCAGAAGACACCAGAATCCATCACCAGTGCAACACTGAAAGAGCCCCGCAGCCCACATTTGTCTCAGCAGGTGGAGGGGAAGCTTCCCCCCATCTACAAGATACGGGAGAAGGTGAGTCCGCGGAGCTGGCCAGGCCGTATCGTCCCTGCTCTCCAAGGGGCGGCACCTCAGACATGTCCTGCTTCTCAGCAACTGCTCCTTCACCATCCCTGTGCCCCTCAACACCAGGGGCACCCCTGTATCACACCCTGGCCACTGTGGTGCCCCAGAGGCTCTCTAGAACGCGCCACCTCCTGGCCCTAACAGTTGAGTTAGACTGTCTGCATATAAGCAGCAGAGCCTTGGCCAAGGCTCATAGCTCATTCGTGAGCGCTGTCCACCCGGAAGGGACGAGCAGCCACAGAGACACAGAGGGTGGGGAGGAGAAGCTGGCAGTGACCTGACACCTTCACAAACCCTGTGCCCCTGGGGCCAGGCCTCTGGTCTTCCAGGACCCTCATTGGAAGAATCCTAGAAGTTGGCCTCAAAAGACTTCCAGCTTTCGGTTCCATGAACCTATAAACTTTCCCTTCCTTGCCTCCAAAGGTGTTTTGAAAGAGACTTGCTTCCTTCTGGCTTCCAGTAAGTTGACAAAAACGTGTCAAAGCCTGAAGCTGATGCACACCCGACCTCCCCTCACCCAGCGCTCTCGGGCCATCGCTGGGGACAGGTCTACTTATTCCAGGCCGCCTTGCCTGGCTCATCCCCCTCCCACACCGACTGTGCTGGTTCTGAAACACGGGGTTCTCAGGTCACTCTTCTGCCCCCCCCCCCACTCTCTTCCAGCAAGCCGTGAATAACAACTTCCCCTTCTCCGTACACGACAACCGGCACAGCTTCCAGGACTCCGGACACTACCTGGACATGGTGAGCACGTCCCTCCAATGACTGAGGGCTGGGCTGGGCGTCAGGGCTCTGCCATTGCAGACACTAGTGGAAACTCAAGGACTGAGCTCAACATTGGGACAAGGTGGAAGGTAAAGTCTCGTCACGTGTCATTAAGAAATTGCACGACATTCGGCACTTCCGTGCAGTTTTCAAAGTCGACCCCAGCTCCTGCTGCCAAGGTCTCCACGCCTCGTGGTCCCCGACGTGCCTCCCGAGACCTGTCCTCAGCTGGGAGCTTTCTGGGGAAGATCTGTCCTGGGAGAAGGGGGTGCCGAGGAATGTCTCTGGACAACAGAGCCAAGGCTTCTAGAAACAGGGCTCAAAGCAACCCCTAGAAGCAGAGTTGTCTCTTCTCTAGAGGGGCACGGTCTTCCCTGGAGAAAGGAAAGTCTCACAGCACTTGGTGCTGCGGTGGGAACAGTGCAAACCGCGTGTGTGACCTGAGATTTTCTAGTCGCCACCTTGTATAAGAAGGAGCAAGTGAAATTAATTTTAATAATTTGTTTTGTGGAACCCAATAATTCCCCAACGTATCAACTCACCATGTAATCAATGTGAGAATTATGAGTGAGATCTCTTACATTTTAGCTTGCATGTATCTTACAGACCTCACAGACATCTTACTAGGTCTTCAGAGCTTTGTTCTTACAGTCCCTCTCAACTTGGAAGACCCACATTTCAAGGGCTCCACTGCACCTGTGGCTAGGGGTTCCCAAACAAGACAGGGCAGGGTTAACACATCTTAGGCAGATTTAATACATGGAAGTTCTCTGAGAGTCCTTACCAAACCTGAAAACCCATGATGATGATGATGATGATGACAGTAATGTTGATGACAATAATAATGTGGTGATGATGATGGTGATAGATGCTATGATGATGGTGATGATGGTGGTGGTGATGATGACAGAGACATTGTGATGATGGTGGTGAGGTGATGGTGGTGGTGTGATGGTGGTGTGATGATAATGCTAATAATGGTGATGATAATGCTAATAATGGTCACCAGTTAGTCAGTCCTTGCCATGTATTAGCATTTCATATTATCTCATTTAATCCTCACAACCCTACTGGTTAATTACTCTTATTCTCAATTTAGAAATGAAGAAACTGAGAGCCAGTGAAGACAGACAACTTGCCCAAAATTACTCATTCCCTGAAGGATACAATATCCAAGCTAAATTGGAGTGGTTTAACCTGAAAAATCTGGTTTGCCTCTGGCAGAATATTGAATACAGAACATTTTGCCACCTCTCTAAATGGAATTTTTAAAATGATTCTAAATTACCAAAGCAACACACGATCTTTACATTTTTCAAATAATACAAAATTATATTAAATTAAAAAAATTTGCACCTTTATTTTCCCTACTCACAATCTCATGTTGGTGATTCATTAATCATCTGGTATGTAAAATTTGAGAATTTTTGCAATTCATGTGCAAACATACACACATAAGTGTTTATCTTGCTAATGATACAAACAAAATTTTATAACACATATATTTTACCAGAGTTATGCGAGTCTTGTAGAAAAACTTGGAAACTTTCCAACTCTCTCTACATTCTGGAGTAGTTTACATAATGTGCAGATTTTCAACTTAATGAAGGTTAGGTAGAATTTGCTCATAAAATTATTTGGGTTCGATATCTTTTAAAATGAGCTGTTTTTTCCCCAATACCTTTTTAATTTCTCCCTCAGTTATTAATTTATTTTATGGATACATGGTGCCTAAAATTTATTTTGTAACTTTCAAATGTATTTGAATACACTTATTTCAAATGTATTGAATACTCTTATCTTACAAGTGTTTATTTGAATACTGTTCTTTTAACTTATTTCAGTTCGATATTTAGTACATATACTTGCAATTGTTTTGTTAATAAATTCATGGAAACTATGAATATTCCTTGCCTTACTGCTTTGGCTATATCCCAAAGATTTTTCTAGCAAGTTTTCATTATAATTTGCTTCCAAATAGTACATGACTTAATTTTTAGCTTCTTTAAAGTAAAAAAAAAAATTTAGAAGAATGTCTTGAATTGTCTTTAAGTTTGGGATTTTTAAAAGATCATCCCCTTCTTGCAAATACCTAGTTATAGGGCCTCTAATAAGCTTTATAGGAAATGATCCACAATTTCTACATTTTTAGTTATAAAGATTATCTTTGTTAGCTTATACATGATTAATTTTAACAAATGCTCCAAGGTGTTTAGAAAGAAAATATATTCCCTCTCTGTTGGTGATAAAGTTCTTTGTATTTATTAATTCTGGGCTGTAATTATATTATTCAAAACCTCTTTCTCCTTTTCTTAATTTTTGTCTTAATCCATCAATTTCTCTTTCTAAGATTATTTTTGAATTTCTCTCCTTTTTACATTAGATAGTTTCATACCATGTCCTTATGCATAAAAATTCATGATTATTTTATTCTGTTAGTGGCTTTTGTTATTTATTAAGTGAAGAAACCCTCTTTAATGTGTGTTAGTACGTCCAGTGGTGAATTCTCTGACGTCAGCATGACCCCTATTTCTTTTTGCCAGTGTCTGTTCTTTATACTATGGTCCTTTCCTTTGTCTTTATACTTTTCAGTCTTTCTCTTGGGTTTGCTTTTATCATAAATAGAACTAACATTTTTTTTAATCCAGTTTCTTTTTACGAGCGTCTAGCCCATTCACACAGTTAGAATTTATGTTTTTTGGCTTTATTTCTGACATTTCATTTTCTGTTTATCATATTTGCATGTTGTTTGATGCCTCCCTGACTTTGCTAGATTGGATTTGCTCATTCTTTTATGCTGTTCTACTAGTGGTTACCTTCAGTATAAACGTTCACGAATCACATGAGCACTATTAATCTGAGTATAAAAATTAAGAGCTTCTCCCCAAGAATAAGGCAAGTCCTCCTGGGTGTCTTATCTCTCTCACTCCCTTTCCAGGGGTTCTTCTGTGGGGGGCCAGGCTGTGCTCTCCTGACACATGGGGGGCCATTCTCTCAGGACACAGTTAAGTGCCACCTCCCAAAGGTCACACCAGGGGCACTGACTGCTCCAGTCAAGTTGAAAGTCTGGAATTTCTGCTCTAGACTGGCTTCCTTCCTCCTACCCGCTCTTCTCCCCTCCCACCCTCTCTTGCTCCTCCCTCCCTCCCTCCCCTACCTTCCTTCCTTTTTGTGAATTCATAAAATATCAATATATTTCATAGTCACATTATCAGCAAGTATTTAGGCTGAAATACAAACCCTACTTGTTGCTTTACTTGTTACTTCCCTCGTAGTTCTTTTTCCCTGTCCCTTGTCTCTTCCTTTTGTTTGCTTTTCATTGTTTCCCCAGGTTTCCTTGAGTCTTTTGGGGGAAGGAGCTTGGGCCAGGGACCCCTCTGAGTCATTCTGTCTCTTTCCTCCTGCTCCTGCTCCAGGGTAATCTGTGTGACGAGCTGGGACACCCGGAGCCCGGCCCTGTCCCCTTATTAAGCGCCCCTCGAAGGCCTGATCTGAGCGTGACTCCTGCTGCTGCTCTGAACGATGCCTATGAAAAGACAAGCTCACTTTATTAATGTGTGTGCAACGAGTGTCTATTCCCTTCCTGTCTTTTGCTTGAACGGATGGTTTTCTTTTTTCACTTCTTACCTAGTCAGGCCAGAATCGGAAGCATAAAACAGAACACACAGCAATCCCCAGGCTCACATGGAAGGGCTGAGAGTCAGGGAGGAAGCCTGGGGGCAGAGACCCAAGGGGCTGCCTCCTCCATGGGAACCCTCTGGGAAGGGATGAACTTCTTCACAGTAAGGAACATCCATCCCGTGCTGGGGACGCGGCCAGTGGGGCAGCCCAGGAGCCACTTGGATGCACAGAGCATCCTGGGGTGCCTGGGAGTCCAGGTTGATAATCGCCTGTGGTCTTTCTGGTTCTGGTCCAGTCCCCTCGGTGGAGAGGTGGCCTCGAGGACAAAGACCAGACCCCAGCAGGATGACACGTTGGATCCGAAGGGCTGTTGAAGGGAGTTTCTGGGCATGGCTGTCTCGTGTGTTTAAGAGCAAACAGTCAAGTAAATGGTTTTAATAAAGAGCTTGAGCTCTGTGACCCTGAATATTTTCCTTTTAATCTTCCTGCAATTCTTCCCCAGGGCTTGGGGCGTAAGAAGATCCCCCCAGAAAAAAGGCAACATGTCTCAAGAAATTTCAATCTTTGGGCGTGTGACTATGTTCCATCTCATCTGGACGGCTTATCAAATAACCAAATATCGTATGTCAGTCAGAAAGCTGCGGTGGTCCCACTCTTCAGACGCTTTCCAAGACACCATAATGAGATCTGGAGCACTTTTAAATGTATCCCTGAGAGAAGCCACAAAGAGATTTTGAAAAATGGTCCAAAAGTCAGGTTTGCTGTTGACAAAAATGTCGTTTTTCCAAGTGAGCCCTAGTCCTTCCAGAAGATTCTTCATGAGTTTTGTGATGTTGCTGTTTCATCGGACTTTCTAAAACTGTGTACTTTCTCATCCAGCATTATCCTTTGACATAAGATTTGTTCAGAACAAGAGACTTTACAAACCTTAACATGGGGTTAAGTTTTCTTGTAGTGATAATATAGATGCTAAAAAAAAGCCTGTATATTGAGAAATGAGAAATAGACTGCCTTACCATTCTCTACCTTTAAAACAGTTTCATGATTTTCAGTAAGTTTGAAAACATTCACATTCTTATCAAATAAAGATGCATTATCTCTAGGGTCCATTTTCATTTTGGAATGTCAAGCAATACTGAGCAAGCAGGCCTTGATTTTACCACCTCTCTGATCCTTGTCCTGAGCCTCAGAAAGGAGCTAACCAGGTGTTTTCGTTCTGTGGATTCGCAATTGTGTGGACGAGCATCAACACAAACACTTTGAACACAACCTGAGATGCTCAGTCTGAATCCCTGTCACACTTTGTGTTCTCTGTCACCTCCCAGCGACCGAACCTGTTTAAGTGATCACAGAATTGGATCTGATGCACCCAGGACACTCTCCATAGCTTTCTTTTGCCAAATTAACAAAAAACATTTATTGCTTACAGTTCTGGGGGCTCAGGAGGCCAAGGGCCTGACGGGAGGGCACAATCCACATCTTAAGCAATTGATTTGGAAGTTGAATTACATCTGGAAGCCACCTGGCATTGATAGTCATGGCAGTGGTGTTGCGTTATGTTCACAGATTCTGCCCATTTACAAGAGTGAACACCATGGGGTCGCCTTAGAATTCTGCCCACCACCAACATCCCAGTCAGGACACTGACATCGGTACAACTCACTGACTTTATCAGATGCTGCCTGTTTTACATGCCTGCGTGCGTGCGTGCGTGCATGTGTGTGTGTGTGTGTGTGTGTATCTATGTTTGGAGTCTCTTACTGGCTATAACATCATACATAGACCATCTCAGATTGGTTAGGCAAGCCTGATATTACAAGATATGCACACTTGGGAATGGGGTGGGTTATTTCACTTTGAAGATCTTTCTCTTTTGCTCTTCATTTTATGGTCTAGCAGGGATTTTCACTACAGAAAACTTTTTCTGCAATTATGTCGTTGATTATTTTATCTTCTCCATGTTCTCCTTTTCTTCTAGAATGCTTTGTAGGTGGATACTGAAATATTTGCAACTAACCCTTTATATTCTCTTCCTGCTTTCCTGTTTGCACTGGTAACTGGGAGAAACCTTAAGCTTCCAGTTCACAAACTGGCTTTTCTATGATCCATTCTGCTACTAAATCAATGTACCTGGCCTTCCTGTAACCAAACATTTAAATTTCCTACGTGTCTATTGGGCTCTCATTTATGCAATGTTTAATTCTGTCTGATAATAATTTTACTGATTTCAACATCCTGTTATTTTTCTCCATTCTCTGTGTTTTCTCAGGCACTGCTAAGTCTGTCTGTCTTCCCAGCATAGTGCAAACATTTGCTGATTCTCGGTTTCAGGCTCATGTTGGGCTTTAAGGATCCTTGTGACAAGGAATGAAAGCACATGGACGTCTGGGTGACCAACTTGGCGTCGGAGGCACTGAAATTCAGGCCAGGGCACGTCCAGACGTCCACCCACCGGACGCCTTCCCCTCTGGGAAGACACCCAGCTGCCTCGCCGGCCCAAGACTGAACGTGACCCCACCACCGCAACTCTCACTTTTCACCGACTTCGTACTGACTCTTACTTGGCTGGTGGGAATTGACTGGTGCGTGGGAGCAGGGGGACGACCCCCCTGTCTGGGCACACACCAGGCGCCTCCTGCGCTGTGTCCTGGGCTCAGCACTGAAGCCCTCAGGAAGCACCTATTTTTTTAAATCAGGTTTCCACTTCCAGCTCTCACTTGTTAGCTCACCCGTGAGCAGAGCGTGTGTCCTCACACTGTCGACATGAGGCCAGTGAGAGGCAGGTGCCCTGGATAGGGCCCCCGGCTGGCTTCTGGGAAGGGATCCCCATCGGGCCACGCTGCCGTCTGCCTGACCCGCCTGTTACAATGGTCCAGTTCCCCGCTTGGCACAGACAATGCGAGGAGGACCAATGCTGGCAGGGGGTTATATATAACCCCACTGAGCGCCAGGGCCTGCTTCTTCCCAAATCCATGGCCAAATCCGCTGGCACCCCGCAGCAGCCACCATGTTTGCAGCCTGGCGGCCAGCTCCTAGAAACTCAGGCCCACATGTCACAGAAAGTAACCCAGAAGCAAACAGATGGGGGAGCAACCCTATTAAATTCCAGCAGACACAGCTGCCTCCTAGAGACGGCTCTGGAGGCCTGCTCTGGGGTTGCAAAGACAGGGGAGGGTTAGAAGGGCAGTCGTAGCCCCAAGGCCACAGCTTCCTCCTCAAGGGACACAGAAGATAGAGTAGAAGAAGAAACAACTCAGCATGTAAGTCACCACTATTAGAGCCACCTCTGCCAGCCACCCCAAGTGTCTCCCACATTTCAGGAGATACAGACTCTCAAGCAGGGAAACCAGGTCTCTGCACCTGCCGATCACGTCTCCCCCAGATGGGTTCCCTGCTCCCACCTAGGGACCTGAGGGTCCTAACAGGGATTCAGTGGAGGGCAGGCTCAGCCCTTGTCCTCCCCAATTTGTGGGGTGTATTTTCAAACCCTTAAAAGTTGGCTTTGATTCTGTAGTATTTGCTTTCATGTCCGAGCAATGGTGTGAATAATGGTTTCCTACCTTGGGGACCACAGCATGGCCAGCACCCAAATAGCCCAGCCCCTTTGTGTTGGTTTTAAAGTCACAGCCTGTCCCAGTGTGGGGGTGCGGGCTCACCCTTCAGTTCCCTCAGAAGCCAGCGTTGAGAACCTTCAGTTCTTAGGAGAAAAATAAGAAAGGGCTGTGGAGTCATAGTAAACCTCCTCACAGCCTTTACAGGTTGCTTTCAAATTCACTTAAATAAATTGGAAACAATGACACACTAGAATGAAGACATTATCGTGACACCCCACACACCTTAAGTCGTCTACACGGCGGCTCCTGTTCTGCGTCCTTTGTGGAAGGAAACTGGGCGCTGCCTGCCGCCCCTTCTGCAGGCGGCTCTGCACACTCCAGCTGGTTTGCACAGCATGCTCCCCCGCAGCCCGCAGGACCCCGCGCTGCTGCTAAGGCTGTTCCATGGGTCGAGACACTCGACACTCGAAGGAATTAAACCCTTGAAAATCTTTGTGGAACCCCACTGTGCTTAAGTTTCCAGCCCCATCTCCTCAGGCCTCGTGGCTGGCTCTGCCTGCCCCTCAGAGCGCCCTGCAGGAAGGCTGGCCTGTCTCCCTCACCAGGCGCCTCCTGCCGCTTGCTCGCCCCTCCCAGGGTGCCCTGGCAACCCCCTTCTGCTGCCTTTCTCCCCCTAACACCAACAGTCTACAACAAAAGTGACCCCCAATTCAGTTCACTAGAGTTGAAATTTTAAAAATTACCAAAGAGGTTCATAGCGCTGAGGAGTTAGGTGAACGAGGGATGTGGGGCTGGGGGAGGATCAGCCTCTCCTCTTGGGGTTAAAGATTGGGGGGTATACTGACCATCCATAGAAACACACATCAGGTCACCGGCCGCAAAGCAGTCTTTCTTCACGTAATCACTTTCTACTTGAAAAGCAACACTGTCCAATGACCTCATAGAAGAAAATGGAGGCGCTGGCCCCGGAGGCCCCAGGGTGAAGCCCACATCCAACCCCCACTTTACCAAGACACTAGTCTTCCATAACGTGGCTCGGTGTCGATGACCTGGCATCACCAGTTCTTTGTTTTAGTGTGTTTGAAGCAAAGAATAAACATCCAGTTAAAGAAGCCCCAATGTACTAATCAATTCTTTGCAGGTGTTCATAGATTTCTCCTGTTTTAATGAATTAGATTTGGCCGGGTGCCATCCTAGAAATGACTGAGACACTAAAAGAACAGCTGATGGTAGTAATGATGTTTCCAGGGGTGCTGCCTTTCTAGAACAATCTCAGGGACCCACTGTGAGCGGCATAGGCATGCACACAACAAGTGTCTGATTTATACTCGGATCCCGAGGCCCTGCAAAGAGCAGAGGGAAGGTTTCCAGATAAAACCGGCTCCTCTGTGCTATTTCAGGCAGAGAAGAATGTTCTCGTCGGGTCTGCTTTGACGTTCATGACTAATTCAGAGATTGCCTCGTGCCTTCTTGTTTTGTGCATGTTGTGCCCTCTGGTCTCAGACGTGGTGGCCGCGTGTGTCCCCTGACCAGCCGTTGTGGGAACAGCCTCCACTTGGCGGGTGAGTGGTGAGTTGCACCTCCAGTCTGCGCCCAGAGCCTGCACCACTGCCCCCAGGTCAGGGGGAAGGGACATGTCCCCCAGTTTAACAATTTTTTAACCTGCAGAATTGGTTCGGTATTGAGGACTCCTGGGGTGGGGGGAATGGGTATGGGGCCGATGGACTTGAGCCTGTCAGCTAAGTACAGGTTTCCCATACGTTTTGCTGAGTCAGGGGAGAATCCTGCTGTTAGACTCACACCCCAAGAACCCCAAAACAAGCAGGAAGAGTCAATTTCCTCCCCCAGGCGCTTTGCTGCGCCCACAGTCTAGGGTCTTGGTGTGGTGTCCCAAGCCACGCCTGGGGGAGACCCTGGAAGCTGGGCTGGGCTAGGGCTTGGGGCGGGGCCGTCCCGCTTTTCTCGGGGCAGGGTGGCCAGCACCTCCCAGGCAGGCACTGCTGGATCCCCGCCCCGCACTGAGGGTGCGGAGAGCTGCGGAAGTGTGAGCGCGAGCGCTGCCTTGTGAGTATCTATCAAAACAAGCGAAAACGTCTCTTTAACACACAGTATTTAAGTAAATACGCCGTGGATATACCAAAATAATACCCCCAAGCATTAGACAACAAATCAACCCCTGTCAGAGCCTGACTCACCGAATAAATGGGGTGAATAAAACTAGCTCACGCACTCCACCGAGGCCCTGAAGCCGCCATGTGCTGTGGGCAGGGTGTGGCTTCCGTGCAGAAGAGCCAGGATAGGCCCAAGTGCTTTATCACCCCTCCCAGTTGGAATCAAACAGGTCTGCAAGCTCCCCAACAGGGTGATACCCCCACAAGAGCACAAGCCCCATCTTCCCCCGGCTTCCCCTCTGGCTGCCTAGTTAGGAGCGAGCATCTAAGGGCCATTAGCTCCATGCCACCCGGCGCCGTCTGGCTGCAGTTTATAGAGAACGATCCCAGCTCCAGCAGAAGAGCCACTCTGCTCAGCACCACGTCCCAAACAGCCACTCACAGGGTGAAGTGGCCGTCGTGGTCGGCAGCCTTCTCTGCAGAACATGGCCTCTCCTCAGCCCGCACGAGCGTCATAAGTGTCCTAAACATTCTACCAGCTCAGTCTAAGGTTCCAGGACAAATGTCGTGGAGCATCGAGTCAGATCCTTGAGTCAGATCCTCCGCATCAAATGCCCTTGTGCTTCCAAGAGGATTAGCAGTTCTCAGTGTAACCCCAGGGAGAAATCCTGCTGTTCCTCCGAGTCTATTTGGTATGGAAACGAGGCCTGACTGACATCTGAGACATTCTACGTCTTTGAAGCAAGGTTTGCCTCTGCTGGTGCACAGTCCTCTGGGAGCACAGGCTGGTTCTGGGTGAAGCAGGTGTACGTGCCAACTGAGTCTGGGCTGACTTCCAGCCACGCCTACATATGCCCTGCTTCCCTTTCCCAGTCTGCACTGTTCCTCCCCAACTGACCATTGCCCTGGGCCCTGTGGGCAGCTGCACCTCGTATGCACCCATGTGAACCCTTGAACCATGCCAGACACCCTGTGTGCATCTTCGTTCAGTGACTGCTTTTTTTTTTTTTTAAAGATTTATTTATTTATGCACACAAGAGATGGGGTGCAGGCCAGAGATACAGTGGGTGAGAGGATTCACCAGGGAAAGAGTGGGGAGCAGAACAGGCAGACTGAAAAATACACTGCTGAGGGGAGCAGCGGGGAGACAGGAGAGGTCTGCTGCGCCATGTGGGTTGCTCCCTGGCCGGCCGGGGATCGAACTCATGCTGCAGAGGCTGCAGATTGCTTCATAGTACGGTGCCCAACCTCTTGTGCCACCAGGGAGGCCCTCAATGACTGCTTTTAAGTCACTACTTGGGCACTGGGGCCAAGGGTGACAGAGAGACACCCCCTTGCTTGGAGTCCAAACCTCCCAGGCTCTCGGAGGGTGAAACCAAGCTCCCCCCTGCAGCAGCCAAGGATTCCAACTAAGAATGCCGATTAAGCGTGGATCAGGCGATAATGCTTTGAAAGGTCATAATTATAATTTTATTAAGCTGTGATCGGGGAGATAAATGTCATAGAAATGTGTTTAATATTGGATACGTATTATATTACAGAACAATTACGAATTTGTGTTTCTTGTGTACATTAAAATTTGGATGTGTGTAAGGGCCAGAGCTGAGTATAATTTTTTATCTGCTGGATGAGGAATTGATTTTAATTCTTTCTCTGCTAATTACAGGAAAATTAGAAAACCAAACTATTTACTAAAGCACTAAATACATTTTGATTACTTGTGGATAGAAGCAGTTATTTTGGTTTCATTTATTTACTTACTGGAAGCATAACGCTAGGTAGAATGAAGAATGAATTCTGTGAGAGCCCAGGGTGTGGTTATTTTCAGCAGAAGGAACGAGGCCGCCTGCCTTCCCATCTCAGAGTTGGAGTTTTCCTTGGGTAAAGCCGGGCATGCTTGGACCCTGCTCAGGCAGAGCTGGCTCCACAGGGCTATTTACCCGTGCCACCTCCTGGGATTAAGCCATGGTAGGTTCTGGGGAGGGGTTTTCCAGGGGCCAGGGCAGAGCTCTGCCTCTCTGGGCTGGAGCAAACTGGAAGAGTCTGCACCAGTCAGGGGGACAGTGAGTGACCCCTGGTGCCTTCTCCTGGTTGCATGGAGCAGCCAGTGGGGCCCACTTCTGGTCAAGACTCTGCCAGGACATCTTCACAGAATCAGGTTCTTAGTTACAATTATTCTAGTGCCTGAGGACATTAGGGGGACAATAATAGAGCTGGGGAGGCCTCGACCCCTCATCCTTCCTCACTAAGGGGAGCCCTGCCCCAGGGAAGTAGTCCTCTGCCTCCTCAGAACCCCTCCCTGCCCAACAACAACCCCCCCTCCTTAGCTCTCTGCCTGGTCCCAGGCTGCAGGAGCTTGGGGACGAGGCCTCCCTCCCCATCCTGTAGCTGGCGCAGGCTTCAGTTCTTTCTGTGACCTTCCCAGATTTAGTGCCCTAAACATCAGTGTTTCAAAACAGCCAAGTACCGCACCAGGGCTTGCAGAAGTGGACATCTGTCTAACCTGATTTCCGGCAGCACAGGCATCTTCCCGTTCGGGCGGTGGTCGCTGTGGTTTCCCTGCACAGAGCAGGGCAGATAAATCAAGATGCGCTCACGAAGAAGAGCAGACTGAACTGAGGTCACATGCATGTGCTCCTCCTCTGAGGGTAGATTCCCTTTAGTTATGTGATAGCTGTGCTTGCGGGGAGTGAGCGAAGATGCAAGTTAGACCCTGGACTAAGTCCAGGGAGAGACCCAGTTCAGGAGGAAGAGGCCCCAAAGCAAAAGCCGCTTCCCCCACGGAACTCTGGCTGGGAGGAACAGCCCAGCAGGAGCGGGACAGGGGCTCACACATGTGGAAGCAAGGAGAGAGACCCTGCTCTGTGCAGGGGAGACTCAGGAACCCGGGCCTTGGGCAGCACCCTCTGGGCCATGCCAGGGCCACACATATCACTCAGGCGTGAGTTCGATCTCTGGCCGGCCAGGGAGCAACCCACATGGCGCAGCAGACCTCTCCTGTTGCACCCACTGCTCCCCTCAGCAGTGTACTTGGTTGATCTGCCTGTTCTGTTCCCCGCTCTGTCTCTGGTGACTCCTCTCACCCCCCGCATCGCTGGCCTGTACCCCAGAACTTTTTAAAAATCACCTATGAAGCCAACATCCTTCATCATTGGCCTTATAAGACTGTGCAAAAGCTGAGTTCATTGTTTTTAAACATTTGGACTGGGAAAACATAAAACAAAGTCAGGTAACTTTTTAAACCAAGGAAGCTAAAGTTATCTGGCACCCAGGAGCGGAGGATCCTGTGGGAGGGGCGGGCAGCCTGAGGCCTCACCCAGCTCCGCCAGCCCCTGGGGCCTGCTGGCTCCTGCCCGCCTTTGTTCAGCTGGAGCTGCTCCCACCAGCACTCAGACCGGGCAGAGCTGTGTCCATTTATGGGAATGTCAAAGACCAATAAATAAAAAGTTTAATTTCCTGATTCCCTGAAGTCGAAGGGGCTTAGGAAGTGCTCACCAGTTCTTCCTAGAACAGACTTAAAAAAACCCGTGAGCAGCACCTCAGATCAAATTTCATTGCTCATAAAAAAGGAATCAGATAATGTTAAGTGAAAACAAGCAGGATACAAAGGACACTGTGTTTACAACAAAAACTCCCTGCTTGGGGGAACGGACTGGGAATGTTCAATCCTTATCAGACCCGTGGGCCGGACCGGATGCTGGGAGTTTTCTCCCATTTTCTAAATTTTCTGCGTCTCTATTTGTTTAATAACCAAGGGAAAAAACCTGGCAAAACAATTCCTTGATTGTTTAACAGATGCTATTATTCAGAACCAAGAGCTGCACGAGGCTTCGGGCATGAAGTAAATCAGCTCAAACCCAAGAAACTCAATGACGTGTCCTAAGTCTGAGATTCTGCACTCTCCTTTGGAGGACCCCGAACCCTCAATGGTCCACGGCTGCCTTGGTTACTCAGCGCTTCCCCACCAGGCCTACCCACTTACTGATTCTCTCAGGTAATCCTTGTTTGGGAACACCCCTCTGTAAGAATGGTATGGAAAGGTGGGGCCATGCGCTAGGCCCCTAGTTCCTGTGTCTAGTAAGAAAATGAGCAGGGGCACAGCTGGATGACTCACAAGGACCCTGCAGGCGGGTGTGTGTGGGGGGGCTCACCAGCCTAGCCCCCGGGCCCACACTGTCAGGGTGGAAGTTCACAGCCGCGTTCCTCTGGGGACCATAGCAGAGGGGCCTCGTGGGCTATGGCTGGGTTTGTTGACGGGAGAGAATAGCTGGGGGCAGCTGCATCAGCCGACCTGGCTCTCTTGTACCCTCCCTTCTTGTCTCACTCACCTCCACTGGCTTCCCCTCTCTGGACCATTTCCTGGATGGGGGTCCCCAGGGCCCCACTCCCCAGCACCCTCTCCCCAGCCTCCTCCTCCTGCTCCTCTTCCTGTGTGCGCTCTGTTGGCCAGTGGACCAACAGATTGGCCGTAGTGATCGGCCATAGTGAACTGTTTACTCCGCCGAATTTTCTGCACCCTCCTGGGGTGCCAGGACCTGTACCAGGCAGAGGAGACGCAAGACAAGGGGTGTCGCTGCCCTGGGGGGCCTCCAGTGGGGAGGCCTGCAGACAAGCAGAAGTGATGGTTGAGTCAAAAACCCAGGGTGGGCCTGGCCCCTGCGTGTCCTGTGAGCACGTAAAGTCAGCAAGGCCAACCGTGAGCTCAGACTCCTTCTTCCCCCAAGTCAGGCGGTGGTGAAGCCACCACTGTCTGTGCAGTCGCCACAGCCCAAGCCTGGGCGTCCGCCAGAGGCCACCACCCTCCCTGCGCCCGGCCACTCTGCCCTGGAAGTGTTTCCAAGCATCTTCTTCCTTCCTCTCCCTCACACTCCCCTTTCTGCTGACGTGCTCTGCCATCTCCCATCTGCCTCTCCAGACTCCAGGTGGCTTTCCTAAAACACACCCAACAGTCAACCACCACTGGCGGCTCCGGATGGATCGAGTTCAACCCCCCTCCAAGCCTGTCCCCTCAGGGTAATCCTCCAGGGGCAGCCTGCACCCACTCCCAGTCACCGCCCAGGGCCTTGGCACCTGTCACTGCCCGGGCATGCGGCCCTCGCTGCCAGTGCTGGGCTTGGCTCTCCTCCTCAAAGCTTCACCACACCCTATCGGGATCCCCCCAGGACGTCCTCACCTGTTGTTCAATGCCATCCCCTTAGGAGCCTCACACTCCCAGGTCTTCCCCAGGTCATCTCCTTTCCAGAATGTTCCAGATCAGGACTAAGATCTCCACCGCCCTGCTGTACCCCTGCCATGGCCCCCAGCAGCTATGGGCAGAGGTCATCTCCAGTGCTTGCATTGCTGACCTCTGCTCATGTTTTGTGACCCAAAATACCCCAATTTCAAAACATAAAAATACCTGAATCATGAGGTGTGCTTGAGAGTTACAGGCTGCAGCGGACTTTCAGGTCCAACGAGGTCACGCCCGCTGGCCGAGGGCTTCGACCACACGTCCTGCCCGCGAGCACTTCCAGGACGCCCGGTGGCTGCTTCAGTGTCTGTCTGTTTCCAGGGTTACTGGAGAAATTGAGTTGTTTTTTAAAAAGATGTTTGTTAGTCATCGGCATTTCTGCCAGAAGTCCTTGATAGAATCCTCTTAAAAATGCAGGTGGTGGGGGTGGGGGGAGGGAGGCGGCCTGGAGAAGAGTCTCCGAAGAGTTGAGTCCAGGGACCTGGCCCCTCCCCCGTCAGGGCCGGACCCCCCCTCCTTAGCCTCCCTGTTTTCTTCGGGACTGAATCCTGCAAGATTTCATCTCTTTCTGGGACGATTTCTCCAAACTGGGCTGTCTCCCTTGAGTGTTCTCCTGGAGACACTTGAGCGGAAATGCCGGGGGTGGGGGTTCAGTCCTAAATGCTGGTCCACAGCCAGACAGAGCCTGTTAGGACCAGGTGCGGAAGATGATTGCAGTGATTTCTCACCTAAAAACAAAACCCAAAGAGGCTCTTTGCTGAAATATGTGCCATCTTCAGGCTGGTCCCCAATGATCCGCACCTCCCTGGAAGGTCCACTGTGCTGTGCTGATCCCCCGTGCTGAATCGGGGTCCACCCCTTGTCCCCAGGAGTACATGGTGGCAGTGAGCAGATCTGACTCTGAGGAGCAGACGTGGAGATGGATCAAGCATCAGCCTGACTCTCCCTCCCTCCCCCACCCCTCTCTCTCTCCCTGGGGATGCTCACCCTTGGACCAGAGACCACACGCTCTGCCCTGCCTGCTGAAGAGCCACCTGCAGAAGAAACTGAGGTCCCAGCCCCAGCCAGCCTCTAGTCCAGGCCTGAGCCGACAAGCCTCACCTGTTTCCAGACCCCACCTGTGCATCTTCCACAGCAGGCCCCGCACACCACTCCCTCTCCCAACTCTTGACTCCCACGACGGTTGTTTTGCACCACTAAGCTTGGGGTAATTTGCTATGCAGCTGGAGCAAAATCAATGGTGAACAAATGCCAGGCACAGAATTTGCCCCAATGGTGCCATCACCAATGTGGGGCCATTGACCACCAGGGGCCTGGTGGAGGAGACGCCCAGTAAGTGCTCACTGGAGGGAGCAGCGCTGTCCTGGGACATGGCTCCGGGGCCAGGCGACAAGACAAGACAGACAGCCACCGGGACACTGGTCGGGATGCCCCAACTCCGGTGGTCTTCTGGATGCTCGGTCTTAACCATGCAGACGAGCGCCACAAGAGGGCAGAGGCACATGCAGGTACGTGCAGAACGGGTGGCAGCCGGCCCTGCTCCAGGCACCTGCTTCCTGGGCTCTGCCTGGCAGCGATGGTTTTGGTGGACATGAGCACTGCCCACGAGAGGCTTCAGTTGTGAAGAAGGGACTCTACCTTTCAGGCCCCACCACCCCGGGGAGCCTTCGGTGGGCGAGGTCTCCTGGCCGTTCATTTGACAATGCCATATGTGTATTTCTTAGAAAAGATATTTTTGTAATGAAAAACACCTACCATTCCATTACTAAGAAAAATGGAGCTGCTATTTTTAAATGTCAGTGGGATAAACATTTCCTGACTATCACTGCACGGATGCAGATGTGCTATTTACTCAATCTCATTTATCTCATAATGGGATTAAATAATGCTTCATTATTTCATAATGAACAAAGTAATATGTGATTTTGAAAAACGAAGCAATTACACTTATTTTTCTTTCACCTCGGAACACCCTCCTCTTCCCCCCATGCATTCTGACATTAAAATGAACTAATTTGTTGGGTAATTTCAAGTCACCTCAATTTCTCCAAGAAAGATGAAGAAGCAGGCTTTGCAGACCCCGGGGTTCTTCTGATTACCAATTGTCTTCACAAGATGTTTCCTGCAAGCCGCAGATGGCCCAGCTCTCCATGCTTCTCTCACTCCATCCTGGGAGCTTCCTCGGGCCTGGTCATCGCTGACAGGTCCAAGGAGGCAGCGACCCAGAGGCTCTGATAGAAGCCCCCGGGCCAGCCTAGTGCTGCAGTGGAGCCCAGCGCCCCCCAGGAAACCTGTCCTTCTCTTATGTAAATTGGAGCCTGCACTTGAGCTGCTGCACTTGGGCTGCTGCCAGGGTGGGGAGAGCCTGGCCTGGAGCGGGGCCTGAGCCTGGCCTGCAGTAAGCGCTTAGTGACGGCCCACGCCCATGTCCCCGGGGTCAGAGGCCTGCCTGGAGCGTCTGCCCCCTGCCAGGGGCCCATCGGACCTCTGCAGACAGTGGCTGCTGTTGCTTTTTTCCCATAAAAATCCTTAGAAATGATTTTGAAAACATGCTAGATAAGTGCAGCATCTCCCTTACCAGCCGTACACCCCGCAGGGCCAGACGAAGCCCCGCCTCTCCAGAGAGCCCTTCAGAATGGACACTCTCCCAGGCTCCCACGCTGGACCTGAAGCTGGATCAGCTCTGGGAAGAAATTCCCGATGAATGAGGCTTGTGTCTGATTTTCTTGGCCGGTGTCATCAGAGAGTGATCCATCACAAAAGGCAGGAATTTCCAAAGCAGCTCAACTTCTGGTTCCTCTGGAATCTTTGCCGCAGCGTGCTTCTGGGAGATTTTGCACAGATGTCGCTGTCCTGCCTGGGGCCACGGGCGCAGCCTTAGGGGTGCCCCGCGGCCAGCTGCCAAGGCGGACTCACCATGGAGCACGCGTTGTTTGCCTTACCAGCCTGGCTTCTGGGGGTGCCCCCAGCCCAGCATGGCCTCCGCTGTCTCTATAGCAAAGAACTCTACAGCAGCACATGGGCTGACTCCCCCCTTTGATATACCAAGCGCGTCTTACCACTACATGGACCCCAATACATTTTATTAGGAGTCTGTGTTTAGGAGGCACCAAGAACTCGCCTGACCTCCAGTCTGGGAGTGCAGACAAGCACGATTGGCACAGGAAGCAAATTGTGATCTAGTCTTAAGGTCACGGGGGCCAGCCCTGGCCCCTCCTAACCTTTCAGGGGACAGCTTTGTTTCTTGTGGCTTTAACATGTGGAAATCACAACTGGCCCTGGGCACTCAGTGCTGTAGCCCCTGGACTTCTGCACCATGAGCACCTTACCACCCCCACCCCCTGCCACGGGTGGGTCTCACACCAGGTGTAAGTTTCTGAGGATAGGGATGGTGCTTTATCACCAGGTAGCTGTCAGAATTCTGCTGCTGTAACAAAAATTCCACAGACGGCCATGTCTTAAACAACAAACACTGATGTCTCACAGTTATGGAGGCTGAGGAGTCTGAGGTCTCTTGGTCTTCTTCCAGGGGGCTCTGCCCTCAAGACCTCCCAAAGGCCCCACTGCCAAATACTATCCCAAGGGGGTTAGTTTTCAACATGTGGATTTGAGGGGGATTCAACATGCAGTGCATGCCCACACCCCAAGAGACTCACCCAGATCTGGACCATTTCCTGAGGTCACAGCTCAGACCGAGCCCCAGCCCCAGCCCCTGTACGGTGGGGGGTGGGGCACAAGGTGCCGGCACGCGGCCTTTGTTAGATAAAAAGAGACTCACCAAGTAACATTGTAGTTCTGATTCAAAAAAATTTTAAATATTTTTATTAAAATTCAGATCAGTGTTCTTTTATCACACAAAATGTGATGCTTAAATAGAAAATGACATTTTAAATTAAGACAAGCTTTCAAAGAACTTGAGTTAATAGATTTTTTTTCCTGAATGACTCTAAACACGACTTAAATATGCTAACAGGCTAATGGTTTATTGATCAGAAAAACTTAGGTATTAAATTACTGGCTGAATACAACCCTAGGAATCCCATTTGTCTTTACATTATAGGGTGATTAATTTGATAAATAGCCAAGATATATTTTCATCTTTGCAACATCTAAAAGCCTCGCCTGAGGTCATCGCTCTTCAGGCGGAGGTGCTGGGAAGGCGTGTGTCTGACCTGCACTCAAGCACTGACAAGCTCCTTCAGGTGTCAGTGTGCACCAAATTAGTGAAAACAGCTCACTCGTGTATTTTGAAAAATCTTGTTCTTTCAAGGTTCTTCTCCTGCTGGAGATACAAAATTCCACAAATCCTGTTGACTTGAGAAAGCAGCAGAGAGGGATTTCAGCTAATCCGGCGCTGGAGGGGGTGAGATGCAGCCTGCCAGGCCACAAGGCTCGTTGCTTGGAATTCAGTCCCCACCACCCCCGGCCCCAGATGCCCCCCTTCCTTCTCTGCCCCTGTCTGCTGCCCAGCTCAACTGCCCAGGGCCCCAGCCTCTAGGGCTGAATTCAAGAAGGCTCCCCCGACCCCGCTGGGGAGGGTGAACTGGGCTGCCCCCGCTTCTGCCATCCTGGTGAGTCTGTGGAAGCAGTGGCGACGCGGTGGCACCGGGGCCTGGCACTCTGGGGCCCGACAGTGACCATCCATGCTGCACGTATGCTCTCATCCGTCGTACCCTGCAGCTGCCGCACCCACTGCCGGGCCCACTGCTCCCTCCCAGGAGGCCTCGCCGCCCTGCCCGCTCCCCCCCAGCTCCGGAATGTCCCAGCTTGGACCCCCGGCTCTCCGTTGGCATCAGCCATCTGGGCTGCGGGTGCTCGAGGGGAGGGAAGGACTTTTCTCCTTGTAGCTTACGTGGCTTCACTCTCGGCGCAGAGCTGCTACGTCGCTGAGCCCCGGCTGGATGAGCCAGCAGGGATGAAGGAGGAAGCGGGAGCCAAGCGGGACTGTGTGTGTGCATCAGCTCTGTGGATGCCCCTCAGGAAGCCTGTGTGCCCAGGATGGAGCGGGCATGGGGCACTGGCTTCCAGAGTGAAGGCTGGGAGGCTGGGGGCCCACGGGGCAGGTGGGGCCTCCAGGGAGCAGAGTCAGGTGGAGCTCAGTGAGCAGGAGGGCACAGCTGTGGGTTCCTGGGTAGGGCAGAGGGAGAAGGGCAGTGATGCTGGCCACAATGCCAGCCTTGACTGGTGCCCAGGAGCAGGGCACTGGCATGGTTCCCAAAGCTGTGTTGACTTGTGGCCTGGCCTTTCTCCTGTGCTGATAGGTTGGGAGTGGGTCACCCCAGAAGGAGGTGAGACAGTGGATGAGGTTGTGTGCTGCGGGTCGGCACCCCAGTGTCCACTGTACACGTGCTGATAGCCTCCAGGACCCAAGGGGGCATGCTCAGAGCCATGAACTAGCAAAACCTGCTGACAGCAGAAGCGCGGGGGCTGAGACCACATGGGGAGCTTCTACGCCGCCCCCCCTCCCCCGACGTGGCTGCACCAGGCTGGGTGCTGGACACTCAAGTCTGGGGCCCGGCCTCCGGGTGCTGGCAACCCCATCTCTTGCTGGGTGTGAGGTCACAGCTGTGTTCCTATGACATGGTGGCTTTTCCAGAGACACGTCACGTAAATGACATCGCACACCTCACCGGCGCCGTTCAATGTTCAATGTTTAAAGTTGGTAAGAAAAGCGCCGGCTTGGACCACCCCAGTCTGCCTCCTGGGTAGACTCAAGGAAGAAGCGTCGTGGGGCTCTGCGCCTCACAAGCTGCTAACTCCCAGATGGAAACAAACATTTAAAAAACGAAACTATGAATCGAGCCAGAAAGTGAAAATGATCTTCGGCTGAAACCTGAGCGTCGCTGCCAGCCGGGCCACCTCTCCGTCGCTCTCTGGCCTCGCAGGAGCCTGCGTCTCGCTCTCGCGAACATCTGGAGGTGCAGGGCCGGGTGGGGCCTCGCTCTGCCCAGTGCCTCTCAGAGAACATGCACCGAGCCCTGCACCAGGCCCCGAGTCTGGCTCCGGGCTGGGGCGCCCTGTGGGTGGCAGGAGGGCGCCGCCTGCTGGGAGGTTCCGTGCAGCATGGAGGGGCGGGCAAGCCCTGTGTCCTCCACGTCTGATCGTCTGATCGCCTCACGCCACCCTTCTGTCTCCCCAGCTCCCCGGATGCTGCTCCTTTAAAAGCCACAGGGTCTCCTCTGCTGCATTATGTCTCCTTTTCTCCCCCTTTTTACTTGGCGGGGTTGTACATCTCGTGAGTATTTGGACATCTTGTGGCAAGTTCACGCCCCACTACACACCTCTTAAAATTCTAGTTAACACTAGACGAGAATCACAAGGCGGCCAGGAAGCCTGGGAGGACTCAGGGGCCCAAAGGGCACCCCCGGGGGCCCTGGCAGTCGTGAGCGAGCTGTCTCTCCCTTCGCCCAGCTGAAATCTTCTCTCAAGGCAGCGTCGAGAACTGGGTCCAGTTCAGACCCCAAACAGCCCAAGGTCACAGAACGTGTGGTGACCTGTGTTTTGGACTTTGGCTTTGCTGCCCCCCACTCCCCAAACTCAGCCAGCACTGCTCCGAGCTCCAGCAGATGGGAGAATTATGAGCATCCCAGCATCACCCCCAAATCTCACTGTTGTTTGGGAAGTTCTTAGGGTGATACTGGTGATACTGGGAGGCTTGGGTTGGAGAACAAGAGCTCACTGGCCAAAATGCATTTTGCATCCAAATCTGGATTAATTTGCCTTTCTGGAACCTGCGACAGGTCACAGCTGAAAGAAAGGATCCGGGAACACAAAGTTTGTCCAGCTCAGAAACAAACAGTTGGTGCAGCTGTAGCATTCCGAAAGCCAGGGCTTGAGAACTGATGATACTACGGATAAAATCAGCGCCTCAGAAAACCTTTCAGCCTGTCCACACACGTGTTAATTCAGCTGATTCTCACATGCGTGTCTACCCTGAGGTGAGAATAAGACAGTCCACATTAGTATGTCCCCATGCCCTGTCTCCAGAGCAAAGCACAGAGGCGACTGATTATTTGTAAATTCAAACTGCATAGACAGCCATTCAAAATAATTGACCGCCAATCTTTTCTTTAATGTGTTATTAAATCCCTGGGTACATATTTGCTGATAAAATATTCGCAGTCAGCCTGTGAGGAGCTGGGATGGACTTAAAATGCTTTTCTCACACTTCCAAAGGCATCTCAGACAGATCAGACCCCTCAGGCCCACACCTTGAGGGTCCAGGAGCCAAGGAGGATTTGCTCGATCAGGGGCTGACTTGAAGTTTTTCTCTCATTTTGAAATCAGCCAATCCCAGGGAAGACGTCAAGTCCACCTCCTATTAAAGCTGCTACTGCAAGCAGTGAATGCATAGAGGTGAAGCCCTCCCAGTGTTTCTCGGTCACAAATAATGTGTGCGGATGCAATTTCAAAAATTACCTGCAGTGAAGATGTGCCCATCCCAATGGGAGTGAGAAGAGGCCCAACATGGCTGGTCGTGGGGAAACTCGAGTCGGTTCTGGTGAGCCCCCACCTGCTCCCATCAGGGGATCTACCATCAAAAAAGAAAACCGGGCCTCCCCGGTGGCGCAGTGGTAGAGCGCTGGGTTGCAAAGATGCCCACAGCCTCTGAGGCGCCGGTTTGATCCCCGGCCGCTGGGCGAGGGTCCCACATGGCACGCAGACCTCTCCTGCCACCCGCTGCTCCCCTCAGCAGTGTACTTCATCAGTCTGCCTGCTCTGCTCCCCGCTCTGGCTCTGGTGAGTCCTCTCACCCTCCCGTACTTCTGACTGTACCCAGTGCTTATATGAATAAATAAATAAATCTTAAAAAATAAAAAGAAAACAGAAAATAACAATTGCTGGCGAGGGTGTGCGGGAATAAGGGCCTTTGTGCCCTGTTGGTGGGAACACAAAATGACGCCCCCTCCATGGACAACAGCCCACGTTTCCTCAGAACGTTGCAAACATAATTGCCTTTTAACCAGCCAACCTGCTTCTGGGTATAAATACTAAAGGACTGAAAACAGAATCTCGAAGAGACATCTGGACACCCAAGGCCAGAGACATTCTTCACAGAAGACACTCAAGTGTCCACCATCGGGGGATAAACAAAGTGTGGGCTCTCCATGTCCTCATTATTATTCGGCCTTAAAGGGAAGGGAATCCTGCCGCAGGCTCCAGCACGGTGGAGGGGGCATGTTGAGGAGGTGGTGTGTAGTGAGATGTGTGGGTCACGGGCACCCGCAAGATAATGCTCTTGGGAGGCCCCTGGCCAGGGTGGTGGGTGTGGGGCAGGTGGGGGCTGCTGCTTATTGGGGACAGTGCTTCAGCTTCGCAAGACCCAGAGTTCTGGAGACGGTCACATGACATGTGACTGCCAACACCGCTGACCTCTGCCCTTGAGCTCAAGGTCAAGGTGGTGAATTTTTTGTTGCACGTATTTGTATTTGGCCACTTTGGCAAACAGTGGACGGTCACCTCCTCATCGCCACAGGCTGTTCAGGGGCTTCTGCCTCAGTGTGTGTCCCCCCAGACACCCTGAGTCCTAGACTGGGGTCCCCTGATTCAAGCCTGCAAAGCGAGGAATAGCTGCTCAGCAGGGTTGTACTGAGTGAGAAGAAGAAAGAGGGCAGGAGGAGGGAAGACGGAAGGAGAAAATCCACAAAAGATAAATTACAAATGGACAGTAACCAAATGAGAAAATTTTCAGCTCCACTAATAATCAAAGAAAAGCCCATTAAAGCAACAATGAGCTTCCATTTCTCACTATGAAATGAGCAAAGAATTTTATTATTATAATTTAAATACCTAGTGCTGGCAAGGCTTTGTCGAGATGGATAACTTCAGACAGAACTGGTGCGTTTCTGTAGGAAATGGAGTAGCAGCGCACACGAACAGCCTTATAAACACGCCTGTGTTTTCGCCCAAGAAATGCCCATCTAAGAACATATCCTGAGGAATCCACAAGATACTTCAACAATGATTTGAGTATCAAGATGCTTCCTGCAATTATCTACCGTAGCTCAAATGGAAGATGCTTAGTTACGAGTTGAAAAACTAGGTAGTGAAAGTCATATTTCAGAAAGGTATTTCATGATATAAGAAACGTTTACAATGATATATGCTTCTAGGTTATGCACATACAAGATCAGCTTCGTAAAAAAAAAAATCAAACAGAAAATAAAATACAGAGAAATACAATCTGTGATTTCTGTGGGGTGACTCTGATCGATTCTTTCCTGTAGCTCTTCTCCAATGAGTGTCTGATATTTTTGTAATTAAAAAACAAATGTGACTTAGAAAAAGAAAAAAATTCATGCCACCATCTCAGCGTCTAAAGATGTCTGTGGAAGGCAAACATGACAAGCCATGGCCCCTGAAGAGGCAGACAGTATGTTGGTGGGGACACCCCCATGATGCTGGGGTGTCGGCGGTGGTGTGGGGGTGATGGGGAGGGAAGGCGGGAAGGCTCCCTGGAGATGGCACCTGCATGCAATGGAGGATTGGAGCCCTCGTCTGCTGGTTTTGCTCTTCCCTGTGGACAGTGCTCCTGCATTTACTCTCTCCCTGATTCATGCAGGCTCAGCTCAGCCAGGATCGGATGCTCTCCGAGGCCTATCTCCTAAATAGGCTTCCTGCAGCCAGCTCCCAAGTCAGAGCTGACTGAAGTCACCACTTGGCTTGTTTCGCTCTGGCAAGGATGGCCTTGCTCAGAGGTCAAGGTCAGGGAAGTGGGCAGGACCCACAGGACCCAGAAGGCCATTCCAGCACAAGCCTGCAGACCAGGCTGCAGACCTGGGAAGGGTTGTCTGGATTGGGAAGTGGGAGAGTGAGACCAACAGGGGCACAGTGATGTGTCCAGGACCAGGGTGTAGCTTGGGGCCAGAGCTTGGATAGGATCCGAGTTCCCCACGCCCAGGCAGTGGGCTCATCCATGGCACCCCTGCTGCCACTTTGCTCCCCTCTGCCAAAGGGAACACAGCCCTCGCTTCCCACTGGACACAGGACTCAAAGCACAGGGGCTGCCGGGGGCGGATGGAGCTGCTGCCAGTCCTGAGGAGAGAATGATGAAAATTGTGTGTGCATCACACCAGGGGCTCTCTTGAATTTATAACTGAAAAAAATTACAACCTAAATACAATGTAGTCATCTTCTATTTTGGTGTTATGCATATATATATTTTCTCTCTGACTATAAAAGGACCACACGTTCTGGAAGTTTTAGCCAATAATATTAAGCAAATCAAAAATGTGAGTTCTGATGGGTGGAAATAAGACAAACTAAATTCTGTTTGGATAGCACGTGTGCCTGCTTGCAGAGCCCAGGGAGGTTCCCTGAGCAACCACTACAGGTCGTGGTCAAATGAATGAACCAAGGCAGCCCCTTGTGGCTGCAAACTCATATAAAGGCTGAATAGGATACAACTGCGTATACATACTGTGCAATAGACATAGAACACACATATGTGTACTATGCACACACATCAGTCAGCTGAATGCATACAGGAGAGGATAGAAAGAATGGGGGGCAGGGAGTAGGATCAAAACAAGGGTGGGAAGAGCACAAGGGACCATATGATAGTTCATAGGTGAATGGGGGGTGGGAATTGTACGGGGACTATAACCAAGGTGAAAATGCATACACTGTGCAAAAATGAAAAATGATGTAAAAATACATAAAATAAAAAATATTTTAAAAAATTTAAAAAAAGAAAGAAAGGGGCTTCTCACGTGCCCTAAACCAAGCCCAAACCAAGCCCAAGTGGCAGCACATCGTGAGGAGCAGGTGTCTGGCAGGTTGGTGGGTGCTGGGGACCCATGGTGGGAAGGACAAAGAGCTTCTGCCTTCTTGGGGCTTCCCTGCCATGGTAGGACTCAGACATCAGTCAAAGACCCCCCCCCCCATAAAAGAGAAACACTGTGCGAAGAGCTAAGAGGGCAGGAAGGAACCTGGAGCTCGTGAGCCTTGCCAGGGGGATTTACCTGGCTGGAGAGGGAGAGAGGGTGAGTGTAACTAACAAGTGAGTGAACCAGTAAAATGTGAAAAACAAGATTTAAAAGAGCGGAAAGCAAGCACAGAGGAGAAATTTGAGGGTAGGAATGATTGTTTTTCTTTCAGTCTAATACCAAAGGAAAACATGACTAGAGTTAACCATGCCGATGCTTCAACATGTTGAGAAATTACCATTGCAAAAGGCAAAGAGTTGTTGTTTTTCATAGATAAAGACCTTTATCCATCAACAAGAAAAAAAACACGGGCCCCCACCTTCGTGGGTTTCGGACAGGGTGGGCTCTCCCACGTTCAAAGGAGTGAACATGAAAGACCAATAAACGTAAACATCTTCCTCTTTGGTTGTCATCAGACACATGAATCACAACAACCTCCCATCCTCGCTTCGCTGTTTCACCTGCAACTTTGGCGGGATCTCCATGCCGGGGTAGTCATGCTGAGGGCGGTGGCAGGGAAGGGGGGAATATAAAGTGGCACATTTTTTTCTGGAGGGCAATTTGATGCTCTCTATCAAAGGCTTTAAAAAATATACCTACTTGGTAATTTCACACTGAGGCCCTCTCTCAAGTCAGTACACGAGACGGAAAAAATCACAGTGTGACCAAGCGGAGTCTCGTGGGACCTGGGGGCCGTTCCCATTCCTGTCGTAGCAGGACAGGGATGGTGCGGGCAACGCGTGGCCAATACGTGGTTAAGAAGAACCCTTGCCTCTGATAAATGTCCGCGTCTTCCAATAACCGTGATTTCTGTTTAATTCACCGTTCTAGTTACAGCTGCTTTGGAAGCATATACATCTCTCTCTTCTTTGTTTATGTCCCTCTATATTGTATTCCAGATATTACATCTTATGAATGGAAGATCAATAAAAGATTCCAAGATAAAAAAAGAAGAAAACAGAAAAGTTCAAGTACAGCGGTGGCGTGGGCCGCACGGTGTCGGGAACTTGACAGACAACCTCTGAGCCGGGAGATACTGCGAATTAGAGGGGAGAGAGGGACGATTCGAGGACTGGCCCTGGTATCTTTGCCATCCATGCAAAAATTAAGAGAAGCAGATAGTGTTATGGCACAGCTCAGGCAAATATAAAAATTCCAGGTGGAGGAACAATCTGTGAAAAGGAAAACTTTGCAACTTTTAGAAGAAAACACAGCACAGGAGCTGCAGGATCTTAGGAAGAGAAGGATTTTTTCAGAGACAAAGGACAGACAAACTATAACACAAAAGATTGGGCAATACTACCATTTTAAAATTTAAAAAAAAAAAAAATCTGAGCCCCAAATGGAGAGAACTCCCAGCTGGAAAGGAAATGAATTGAAAGCATGTGAATGATGAGGAGTTGGTTCTGGAACCGTGAAGCAGGGCTTCTCAGACGTTACTGGGCATAGAAATTAAAGAAGACATTTGGAAAACACAGATTCTGGTTTTAAAAGGTCAGTTGGGCCTGAGAGTCTGCATTTTTTAACAAGGCCCCAGAAGAAATTTACGCGGTCAGTGCCACCGAGGCTCCCAGTCCTGAGGCTCTGGATTCTGGAATGGCCTACCCTGGGCAGGGTGTTCTCTTGTTCCTCCGCTCAGGAAGGGCACCACTCACTGTCTCCTCCGGATTATGTGCTCTCAGGTCAGAGATGCTCAGAGAACCGCCTTGTTTGTAGTGACAGCAAACCCTTCTGAAACAAACACGTGGAAGGTAGAGAAGGGCAAACGTCTGGGGAGGCTCCTCCCTCCAATCATCTCGGATTTTAAAATGACCAAATAGAGCTCTGAGAGAAACCAAGCGGCCTCAGGGAGTCTTCCAGAGAATTCAGAGGTGGACGCTGGCTCAAGATCTCTGTCAACCTCAAATGCCCTGGACTCGCCAGCCAGGAACTTCACGGTTGGGCAAGAAGCATCCTGCCTTATAAATATTCTCCATTATGGAACTTACCAAAGTTCCTAAAGTAATTTTAGATCTCAGCTAGGTCTGTTCTCCCTGCTGCCCCATACAATCTCTTCCAGGGCTGCCGCGCTGAAGCCATAGAGAGAAAAGAGAAATTAGGACAATTTCCCCGCATTTGGTAAGCATTTGCATGTGAATGCAAGCCTTCCTGCTGTTTGATAAATCTGATCTGCGAGAAAACCAGCCCAATCAAAGTTCACATCCAGTTGGGTGCTTTCTATGTGCGTCGTGAAGGTTGCTACAAAAACGTGCTAATATCCTCCCAAGTATATGACTAATGAGAACATGGATAGCACATCTGAGACAGCTCAAATGTGTAATTATTGTGAGGATTTCACAGACACATAAATATAATGATCTGCAGCTAAGTAAATTGCTAGCTACCAATGAAATAAATAGGGTCCCTTCAGAATTTGAAATAATTTGGAATGGTAGGTGGTGGGAAATGATTCACCTTAGCTGTTATCTCCAGAACAGTAATATAGAAATATATCTGCCGGCTCCGGTGCATTTACATTGTTCTTCATATCCTGTGGAGTTTATCAGAGGGGCTCTGGGCTCTGCTGCCGCCCACCCCCTCACTCTGATAGGCCCCCGCACAGCACGGCTCAGCGCCGGGTAGGAGCAGCTAATATTGTTTACCTCGGCAGGCAACCCAGCCATAATATTTTTCCAAGAAACACTGATGTGTTTAAAGGTCAGGTTGATACTGATTTGACGGAATAACATAAATTCATCTTTCTAGGAGTAAAATGGTGTACATGCCTTGGTTTAAAGGTTAAACTGTTTTTTGTGCACTGGATAGGTCAAAGATATAAGACTTTAATACACGAAGTATAATTACCTGTTTGGACAGTCAGGGTTCGGATTTTCGCAGAGATGTTTGAAAACTCAGGACTCTATTGACATCTCATCTTCCAGAATACATTTCATTACGGGCCGATCCCGTCAGGCTGGCCCTTTAGAAGGGTCGTCTCTTCGCTGCTTCTAGTTCTGTGACAGTTGGGATTCTAGGAATTGATTTTTAGAGCCCGGAGAATGTTTCAGGTACTCAAGACCCGCAAAGTCCAAAATACAACAATGACGTGGCGTGCTCCTGCCTCGCCCGCCCATCCGCCTGACTGGATTCTGCGCTGCGTGTTGTTGTAGAACTGTTTTATTGTTAGTCATTGTCATAGACTCTTTCTGTGCTTAATATGTAAGTCAACCATTTAGCATGGGAAGGTGTGTTCGGGAAGAAACACGCCCCACATCGGCTTGGGTACTGCTGCTGCTTTTCAGGGATCCAGGCACTGAGGGAAGCGGCCCCGCTGGCTAAGGGGATTACTGAGTAGAGCTAAATGAAAATGCTGTGCAAAGTCCAACTGAATTGAACGCATCTTCCTTTATTTTTTTTTCAACCCAGAAGGTTGGTTTCTGATAAATGTGTTACTCCCAGACCCGGTTCATGCTCGTCTTCACGGGGAAATGTATCCAGCCCCAGAAGCGCCGTGAGCAGGGCCCTGACCTCGGGGCCTGCAGTCTGTTGGGGACAAAATACAAGGTGAGGTGAGGACCTGGGGGTCGGGAGAAGGGAGCCCAGAGGGCGGGGCCCTGGCGGCTGGGAGGGGCCCTTCAGCGCCTGCTGTCCCCCAGGGGAGTGGCCCCCTGTGCTCAGCCTTCTCCCCCTCCCCGCTCTACCTCCCAGGCCTGTCACCCTTTTCACGAGGCTCCTTCTGCTTGGGGAGAAGCTTGGACTGGACAGGCGATGGGCCCGGGGCAGGACCCCAGCTCTCTCGGCCATGCGTGCAGAAGCCAAATCTCCCTGGGTGCCCCAGAAGCACCCCCTTCTACGAGCCTCTGGAGTCGCTACCTCCCGTGCTTTGCCCTCCTGAGGGTCTTGCTCTCAGGGGTCCTGAGGGGGCAGGAGCAGCTCAGCTCTGGCCGAGAAGGGGCTGTGATCTCCAACACCAGAACCGGTGTCCCCTGAACTGGCTCCCCCAGACCCACGCCCGGGCTGTGAACCCCAGGGCCATGGAGGTGGCCATGCACCTCCACCCTTCAGGCCCCCTGCATTCAGACCTCGGCTGAATTGGGGTCCCCAGATTTTGCCATTAACCCTGTGACAGTCATTTAGAAGTTAGAATGTTCTTGCTGTCTTATTCTGTGCAGTGCAAAGGTTAACTCATATCTTGGGGGCCCTGTTAGAAAAATACTGGGTGAGGGCAGGGAGGGAGCCAGGGAGGGAGGGGGCAGTGCGGAGGGAGTATAATGGGGGGCAGGAGATGAGCTGAAGGTCAGAGAGAAGAGCACAGGGGGGAGGAGGGATAAGAAAAACAAGGGAAACTGGGGGAGCTCGAGAGAGGAGCAATAGGGGACCCCAAGAGCTTTCCCAGGAACTTCCCTGTCCTCCCGGGTCCTCGGATACCAGGAAAAAATCAAAGTGAAACCACCTTGTCAGGGGCAGCCATCTGCTGGCATAGCTCGGAGAGGGGAGAAATCAGAGACCCCCCCAGCCTCCTGCACCTTGCCCCTGAGGCCATCACCCTCTCACTTCATCCCGTCCCCCTGTGCTGGGCACCCGGCGGGCTGAGGGCAGGGTCCCCGGGTGGGGCCCAGGACACACCACAGAGAGGTCACCCCAGCCGGCAGGTGCAGCTGGCCAGGGGTCCCCAGGAGCACCCCCACTCGGAAGCCTCATTTCACCACATGCCTCTGCTTCATCTTTAACAGGAATTCCATGGAAATGATCAGGATGTCAGTTTCTCAAAAATAGACAGGAGATTTAAACAGACTTTAACCCTGGGTGGAGAGGGCTCGGGGCGTGTGCTGCTCGGCGCCCCGGCCTGTGCCCTCCCCAACCCTGGCGCTGTGCCCAGCCTCCAGTTCTCCTTTTTCTTCCAGTTTGATTGAGAAATAATGGACATAAATCAGGGGGCAGGTTGAAGGCGTACAGCGCGATGGTTTGATTTACATCTGTTGTGAAATGGTGACCACAGGGCCTGCGAACCGCCTCCTCTCAGCCAGACAATACCAAGAAAGAGAAAGCGCTTCCCTTTGCCACGAGAGAGATCCTCCGTCTCGCCATCCCCTTCTAGGCGAGAGGGGCCTAACCAGAGCCTGATGGAGGAGCGAGAGTCAGGGTCCAGGCAGAGGGTGCCCTGGGGGGCCGCGGGGTGCACGCAAGTTCCAGATGTAGAGGCCACCAGAGCCGCACTTCAGGGGCTTTTGCGCTGACCCCAACAAGGATGGGTGGGGGGACAGACAGCAAAGAAGGGCAGGAAAGCACTGGGAGGCGATGGGGGAGTAAGGAAACCCTCCCAGACTGGAACACGAAGCCGAGTGGTGGAAGGGAGCTGATTGTCTCTGAGTGGATGAAAAGTGTTTCCCTTCCTATATTTTTAATCACCCAAATGACAGTTTTTGCTCCAGAACTTCACGATGAAGGTGCAGGCTGTGCATTCCCAGCTGCCGGGAGACAGGTGCTGGGCTGCCCTGCCCTCCAAGAGCGTCCAGAACCCTGGCTCTGCAGGCACAGCTGAACCCACTCTTTTTTTAAAGTTTATTTATTTATGCATACAAGAAGAACTGGGGTACAGGCCAGAGGCATTGGGGTGAGAGTATTCACCAGAGGCAGAGTGGGGAGCAGAACAGAAAGATTGACTGAAATACACTGCTGAGGGGGGCAGCGGACAAGAGGTCTGCTGCGCCATGTGGGTAGTTCCCTGGCTGGCCGGGGGATTGACTGGTGCTGCAGAGGCTGCAGACAGCTTCTTAGGTTGCGTCTTACCCCTTTGCGCCCCCAGAGAGGCCCATTCTCCCCTTCTTTTTGACCACTGAGGAAGCCGCAGTGCACAGGGATCTGTGACTCACCTAGAGGGGCCCACCCCTCCTGCCCACAGCAGGCCCTGGAGGTCACTGGGAATCTGGTCAGCTGCCTCTAGGGACGGCTCCCACTGGGGACAGCCAGGGAGCTGCAAGAGCAGGGACAAAGGAGGCTCCCCCAGGAGGTCTGTTGAGGGCAAAGTCGAGGTGCCTGAAGGTGCATCCCATCAAACCTTGCTGAGCATTTGCTGTGCCCTCCAAACACTGCAGGTGTCTGCCGAGCTCAAGGGCTGTGAGATCAACATCCCTAAAAACGTTCCCAGGGTCCCAGCTCGTTGTATTGGTGGAGGCCGGAGCCAGGGACAGCTGCTGCGGGCGAACTACCGGCAGAGGGGAAAAACGGAGTGAGGACCCTCCTTCTGCGTGTGCTCAGCCATGCTGGCGAGAGCCATGTGCCTGGGTAATAACTCAACCGGAAACAAGTGTCACAATTCACATATCAACGCTAATGTCTAGCTAATAGCCCCCAGCAGGGATGAGCAATTACACATTCTGGAATTATCTTCCCTGTCTGCACCTCAAACAAACAAGCAATCATCTGCTTCCCTCCCTGACCTTCCCCGGGGTGAGCGGCTGGAAGGTTGAGGAGAGCAGGCCTCTGAGCCAGAGGCCTGGCTGCAGCTTGCCGGTGTCTCCAGGAAAACACGCGCCCTCGTAGCATCGCCGTGAAGATTGAACGTGACCGTGACTTAAAGTCCCTTGCAGGAGGCCAGCTCACAGCCACCAAAAATGTGAGCCCGTGAGAGGAACCCTAGACGTCACAGAGTTCATTTTCCTGAATCTCCCCTTTCAACCAGCTCGACTCAGCACTTGCTGTGCCCGACCCGCGGCTGCATGAGGAAGCGAAGATCAACCAGCGTCAGGCTCAGCAGAGCTGTGTCCTCCGCAGCGGCTCTGGCTGGTCAAGGTCACCCCGGGGAGACCGAAATCGCAATGGCCATGGTCTTCAGCGTCTCACAGCTACAAAATCAAATCTTAATTTTTCATGGATCCAGCTTCACAGAACCTGGAAATGCTAATGACATGCCAAGAGCGTGCCATGGTTTTTTTAGGTGGCAAAGGGAGAGCGACGGGAGGGGAGAGACCAGCGACGTGCTCAGCGGCACGGGTGCCAGTACCTGGATGCCGCTCAGGGGGCCAGCGATGCAGTGTTGGCTTGAGGGCGCCACCTGGGCTGGCATTTTCAGGGGTGCTCACTGTCGTCTTGCCCTAGGAGAAGGAGTGATTGGATCCAGGTGCAGTAAACTACACTGAAGCAACTCTGAGCCTGGTCGATGCTGGCACAGGGCTTGGCCCTGCGCTCTGGATGTGTTTGATTTCCTATAATGAATCTGCTGGGTCTCTAAAAACCTCCAAGTGAGAAATCAGTAAAACCTACTGATTAGCAAAATGCGGAATTAAAAGAGACATTGCAACTGGCAGAATGCGCTTTCTGGATTCATTCTTCTCGGTGTGAAAATTAGGCCAATTGAGCGATGGCTGACGAGTCTGGGCCCTGTGGGCTGGGCGCGCTGTGGCTTTGCTGTGCGCCTGAAGCACGGACTTTCCCAAGGACCCACTTCCTACAGGTCAGTGTGAACTGACTGCTGAGCTGTGCCAGCCCAGGCCCTGGTATCGCCCAGGTGAGCTCAGCTGGTTTCCTCCACTTTGCTAAACCACAGGGCATCTGTGAGCAGAACCCGCCCGGGCCTGTGACCTCAACCAGTGCTCATTGTTACTGTCACTGATAGATTATGCTTGGCATTCACATCCTCAAGGCGGCGAGGGGGCATGGCGAGCAACCACCTGCATGTCCCACTGAGGCTGGACACCTGGCAGGTGTCAAGACTGCAGGTGACCCAACTCCCCAGACGGTGGGTAGGCTCTGCAGGGGCCCCATGGAATGGACAATGCGTCGACTTTACACGGTGGAGAGATCTAGGGTCAGCCCAAGCCTGAGATCCAGACACCCATCCACACTGGCACGATGAGCAGCACTGCCTGTGCCCTCTCTTGGAACCCCATGATGGTTCTTTGAAGTAGGTGCTGTTCTTTACACATGCGGTATCTTTAGGGTTTTCTATGTATATTATTGTGTCATCTGCAAATAATGATAATCTTACTTCTTTTCCAATCTGGATTCCTTATTGTCTAATTGTTCGGGCCAAGGCCTCTAATACCAAATTAAATAGAAGTGGTAAAAGTGGACATTCTTGCCTGGTGCCTGCTCTTAATGGGAAAGCTAGTTTTTCATTGCTGATTGATATTGGCTGTGGGTTTGCAGTATATGACCTTTATGATGTTGAGGTATGTGGTCCTTCCATACCCATTTTGTTAAGTTTGTGTCACAAATGGATGTTGCATCTTGTCACATACTTTCTCTGAATCTATGGATATGATCACATGATTTTGTCCTTCCTTTTGTTGATGTGGTATGTCACGTTAATTGATTCGTGTATGTGAAACCATCCTTGCATCCCAGTTGTCATGGTGTGGGATCCTTTCAATGTACTGTTGAATTTTGCTCGCTAGTATTTTATTGAGAATTTTTGCATCTATGTTCCTTAGAGATAATGATCTGTAGTTTTCTTTTTTGGGATCTTTTTGTCCGTGTGGCAGGGTAATGTTGGCCTCATGGTATAAGTTATGAAAGAGCTTGCATAAAACAGGCAAAAATTCCTTGAAGATTTGGGAGAATTCACTTGTAAAGTCATCTGGTCCTGAAATTTTGTTTTTTTTGGTGAGATTCTCAGCAATTATTTCTTTAAATAAAGTCTCTACCCCGTTTTCTCTTTCACCTCTTTCTGAACCCTGCAATGTGGATACTGTTTCACGTTGTCCCATAGGATTCTCACACTATTTTCACTCCTGTTAATGCTTTTTCTTTTTGCTGGTCTGTTTGTGGGATTTCTTTCACCTTGTGTTCGTGCTCATTGTTCCATCGGCTGCTGCTTGTCTGCTGCTGAGCTCCTCTGTGTGCTTTTTAGGTCAGTCGTAGAATTCAAGTCCGTTGTTTCCATGTGAAGCTTTCTGAATTTTCTCTATCCTTGTAATTCTCATTTTGCTCACCAGTTATGTTTCTTCTTTCAATGCGCGTAATTAGGGAGTTAGGGCTGTTGCTTTAAACACTTCTTCAGCTAAATTGTCTGGTTCTGCTGGATTTGTATTTTTTCCAGAGCTTTTTGTTCTATCATTTGTGGTGCCCTCCTCTGGCTCTTCACCTTTAGAGTTTATGGGTTGGACTCAACAGCTTGTTTTACTTACATTGACGTGTTGGCCTTGCACTAAGACTACAGGTTGTAGGAAGGAATCCGAGGCTGCTTGCCCAGGGTCCTGGGGGTCTGGCGCATTATCACTGGTACCTCTGCCCTGTGTGGGTGGCTTGAACCCCATAAAAGGACCCTGGACAAAGACTATTTTATGACGCAGAAAAGCATTCACATTGTCTGCATAAGAAAGCATGTTTTTAAGATAATATGTTTCCAATCTTGTAAAAAAAACAAACACAGAAGAAAAAGTTTGAAAGAAAGTACCAGGTCACCTTGGGGAAAAGTTGTTGGAGAAATTTTTCTTTTCTGTTCCCTTGCTCCTGAGCCTCCAGCGGGATTAGACACCCACCTCAGTCAGTTACCTGGCGCTGCGTTAGCAAACTTAGTGGGTTCAGACAACGTCATTTTCTTTGTGGGCAATGCGTTGGGCCAGTGACTGGAGCTGAGCTCTGCTGCTCTTGCCTGGACTTGTTCCTGGGGCCCCAGAGTTCTGGCAGCTTCCTGAGGCTGTGTAAGGGATCTGGCAGGTGGTGCTTAGTCCCTACTGGCCCTCTCTCCCCATGATCTTTCACTTTCAGGGGGGCATGGGGGCTTTATGATGCGGTGGCAGTGTACCCCCAGACAGGCAGAAACTGCAGGGCCTCCTGATGTGCTCAGCCCATGCCATGGGCCTGCACCCTGTCCACTGGTCAGAGCAGGTCACTGGCCTGCCAGGTTCAAGTTGGGGACCAAGTGCCGCTCTGCCAGAGGAGAAGTGACTCAGCCACTGGGGAGAAGCTGGGGCACAGGGATGGAGGGATGCACAGATTGTCCTGGGCACGTGTGCAAACAATCTTCTGTACCACTTTGGGGAACCCGCATTCCCTTCCAGTCTTGCCCCAATATAAGACAGTAATGATGGTTAATGATTTTGTACGGATTATTATTATTATTATTATTATTATTATTATTATTATTTTGCCAAACTCAAGATTTTATTTGGGTGCAAGGCAAAACATTTAAAAAATATAAAGTAAGTCCTACAGTAGATATTATGCCCCGAAATAGATTGGCCTTTCCTCTCCATCAGTTTGAATTAGAGAGATTTACAGCATATGAATGGGGAAAGGAAACTTCTTTAATTTAGTTCCTGGCTGCCAGACAGATTGTCAGATTTGTGCTCATGATTAGAAAAATGAATTTCTCACAATTCTGCAATTAAAGTCCTACCCGCTTCCCATTCCTGATTATGTGATAGGCTAGGACCCGGCTCCCGGTAGCGCCACATTATTAGATTAGCGAGAAGATGTCTAACATGACTCAGTTGTTCTTGAGAAATAATTAGCTACCTAAGCGGAATAGACCTCCATGGAATACAAGTATATCTCCTTTCTAACATTTAAATTTGGAGGCTTAATTATCCAGTGAAAAATCGTCACTTTAGCACTTTAGTCCATTTGGCGATATATTGACATTATTAAAATGCTTTCCTGGTCTTTATGTAAATTGCTTTTTTTAAAAACCAATTTATCTCCTAGCAACCCAAAGTGAAATAAGCACTGAAAAATGACATCTCAAGAAGACTTTGGGTTCTTAATCCAAGTAAATTCCTGGGGTTTATTTGTTGATTGTCTAAATGAACAAGCGGTGGGTTTATGCCTGGAAGTGCAGGTGCTGCTGAGTCACACTCTCTCCACAAAACTTTCAGGAGGCTCATTAAGTCGTCAGTTCCTACAATCAACAGCAAGATCTAGCATTTGTTCACGGCACCAAGCTGTGCTGACGCGCTCAGCTGGACAGGCGGCCCACACGTGGCAGACTGGCTGCCCTGGACAAACCTGACCCACTCTGGAGTCTGGCAGGTTTCTCCCAGGCCACCTCTCTGGCCACCTGGCTTCCTGGGAACTTTGCTTCCTCCTCTGTGAAATGGGCACAGAGTCCATGTTCTGGATTCTAGGTGGAGAAGAGACAGTGAGACCTGGGGGTAGGGGGCAGGGGAGCCCAGCAGGGAAAGGCCCTGTTCCTCCTGCTGTCACTGTTTGAGAACCTGGGCCGGGCAGTGGCTAGGAAGCCAGCACTTCCAGCTCTGAGCCTGATGCCCTGGGCCTCTATGTGTTGTCTGTCTGCTGTCTGTTTTGCTCTCTGACAGCAACGGGGCTTTCTTCAGGGAGCTGGATCTCAAGTCCCACAGGACCGATGGCCAGAGGATCATGGAGGACTCATCCCTTCTGGCTCTGGCCAGCAAATTCCCAGGGAAGGACTCTGATAGGCCTGCTAGGGTCATGTGACCACCCCTTGACCAATCACAGTGATGGCTGATAATGATGGAGGGGGGGCTTTCATTTGCCCACCCTGCTCAGAGGGCAGCGGGCTGTTCCCAGAAGTGGGAGTGTGAGGCCAGAGAAGCTTCTGGATACTTGGTCTATCAGACATTGTCCAGAATGTGCCAGCCCACCTGGCAGGCTTTGGGCATTTTGACCCTGGGTGAGAAGGGCGAGGGTCCTGATCCCTTCCCTCTAAGAAGGCTTTTGGACACTAAAAGTGCCCCTTTCTCTCCTCACCACAATCTTCAAACTCTATATATCAACGACTCCTCTCCTTCCTCTCTCCTTTCACTTCTAATTCACCAAACACTACCAGTTAGAAGACACTTAAAACTCATGTGCTCCATCTAGCTCTGAGTATTTTATGGTGTTCTAGAAAAACTCTCTTCTTCCATTTATCAGACATGAGCATAATTTGGAGAACAGGTTTGACAAAGGATACTACCACAAAAGAGCAAAGGGAGAATTTTAAAACATTTTTCACACCTTGGGGCAATTGACATTTTAGTTAACTTCATGCTTTTGCTTCCCTTACTAGAAATAAGACTTTCACTTGCCTGACCTTAAAGAATGTTAGGGAATCCTGTCATAGTTGGTGAAGACGAGGGAGACATCGGCTGGTGTGAAGCTGATCCTCCCAAATCTCCTCCTCTGTGTTTAACAGCAGAAAGCCCGTCTTTTCGGAAGTGGGTGCTCACTTGTTCTTTCATTCAGCTAATACTTTTTAAGTAGGTGCCTCAATAATAGTGCTGACTGACATAAACAACACCTTCAAGTTGGGCGAGATGGAAGATAAGCGTGCAGGAATGAAAAACCAGGAGTCCATCAAGAATGAATATTCTAGAGATGAAAACAGAAAGCATGCAGGGGAGTCTCGCTGAGGAAGAATTGACTTTGAGTCCATATCTAAAGATTCCGGGGCCTCCCCAGTGGCGCAGCGGTTGAGCGCTGGGTTGCGAAGCTGCCCGCAGCCTCTGTAATGCCAGTTCGATCCCCGGCTGCTCCCCGGCCACCGGAGGAGGGTCCCACATGGCGCGCAGACCTCTCCTGCCGCCCGCTGCTCCCCTCAGCAGTGTACTTCGGTCCTTCTGCCTGCTCTGCTCCCCGCTCTGGCTCTGGTGAATTCTCTCACCCTCCCGCTCTTCTGACTGTACCCAGTGTAAATAAATAAATCTTTAAAAAAAAAAAAGATTTGTTTAAAAAATAAATAAATAAATAAAGATTCAGGAGTCCTATGTGTGATGACCTGGAGGGAAGCAGCTCAACAGGGGCAAGAGAAGGTGCCAAGGCCCTGAGGCGCTCGGGATGTCTGGGAACTAGAATGAAGGCTTGAGGGGCTGGGCGCAACATAAGAGCAGAGGGAGGTAGAGCGGGCTCAGAAGGATTTCAGTGGTAGGGAGAGGCGGACAGTGGGAATACAAGGGATAATTATCTCAGGGCATCAGGAAGCAGGGGCACAGTTTTGGGGTTTTTAAATTAAATTTTATTAATTTGCTTAAAATTATTTTTTTTTTGTTAAGGCAACATTGGTTCATAACACTGTGCATGATCTGGGGGGTATAAAATCACCCCCCTTCTGATGTATGTTATCACACCACACCCACCACTGACCCACCCAGAATCCTCCACTATATTCCACTGGGCCCCCTCCCACATTAGCCCCCAACCCAAGTGGGAGCTTCAATGCTGCAGTCGTATTTGTAGGTCTGTTTTGCTTGGTTCTGCTCTTTTATTGCTTTATATTCCACATGTGCATGGAACCATCTGGTGTTTGTCTTTCTCCTCCTGGCTTATTTCACTTAGCATAATCCACTTCCGTTCCATCCGTATTGTCAAAAATGGCAAGATTTCTCCTTATCATAGCTGAGTAGTGTTCCATTGTGAGTATATACCACATTCGCTTAAACCACTCCTCTGTCATCAGGCAGTTAGGTTGTTTTCCATACCGTGACTATTGCAGATAGGGCTTCAATGAACGGGAGGGCACATATCCCTTTAATTAGTGTTCTTGGCATTCTTTGAGTAGATTCCTAGGAGTGGAATTGCTGGGTTTTGGCTTCTCAAAGGTCACCCTTGCTCTGGTGAGGGTGACCTGCTGGAGTTCAGGGGAGTGAGAAGTGTGGTCTAGCTGCGGATTGAAGCATCTGGAACCTGGCAGTGCTCGTTGGTGGACAGAGACAGGGTGAGGGCTGGGAGGAGACGGAGGCACCTTCCCTTGGTTCTGTCCAAAGGAAGCTGAGCCCATTGGATGCCAAGCAAGCCGCAGCAGACTTGGCTGCCTCTGCAGGCTCTGATAATACCTGGGTCTCGTCCACGTTATCTTGGGAAACAAGAAAATCCAAGTCAGAGAATGACAGAAATTTCGTTCTGTTAACTAAAGACAATTTAATCCCAGTTGAAATGTTGTTTCTGTGCCAGCAAACAAGCTCTGTTCAACCACTATCCTTGTGTGACCCGGGGATTTATTTCCATCATGCCCAGTAGTCAAGTTGAGCTAAACCAGAATTCGGTTTTGATATGAATTTAAATGAAGTGGTTTCGAAGCTGTGGTTTGGATGCATATTATCAGCAGCTCTCAGAAAGGCATCCTCTCCTCACCTGGAGCCGCAGTGCTTCTGGAAAGCCTTGGCACCCCCATGACCCACTAAGTCCACAGATTCTCTGGAAAACCACTCCTCCCTGCAGGACGGTGGCTCAGCCTTCTGCCCATCCCCCAGAACATCCAGCGGACTGGATTCTTTAAAAAATAACATACACGACACATGACTTAGGGGACTAGGTTCACACCTCCTCAGAGGTATGTTATGTACCACACCCCCCATCAAAGCGCCCATGGTCCTTTACCACAGAAAACGTAATTTTATCATACAAACCATTATCACTCACTTAGCAGTTTTAGCCATCTATTAAGGTAGTCTTTGGATAGATTTAATATTTCTTAATTTCTTCTTGAAAAATTTTGAATGCTGGGATTTTGTAAAGAAAACTGAAGATGTCAGTAAATCACTTGCTTTGCCAAATCTTTGCTCAACTGATATTATTCCTTGATTCATAAGGATCAGAAAATGTTGTCTATAGAAATGAATTTGGGAATTATTTTTATGTAGATCTTAATAGTCAGCCAATTATTTGTGTTTCTTTGCTCTAAGTTCTTTACATTTTAATGGAATGCTGCAAATTTCACAGCTATTTTCTTTGATGAAGAAAGCCCATTTCCTTTCAAATTTCAAAAAAATTACCTTCTAATAATAATAAATGAAGTAGCTACACTTAAATGACTTTTTTCTTTTGAAAGTTCTCAATCATGTTATTGAAACAATTATCTATCAAAAAACAGGGATAATGCAAATTCCCCTAAATGAAAATTAATTTCATCTTCTACCCATTTGCTTTTTTTGGTGAGTGTTCTGTTCAGCTTAACGCTTCTTGTGTCTTGTTTAAATCCAATTGTTGGAACAGAATTGGGTTGGATCCCCACTGCACATCCGAGACAGGTTGTAAGGTCAGATTTGAGCCATATTTGATCATAAAGATGTTTTCTTTTGGGGCAGATCCAAGTTGTAATTGTATCCTTAATATAATTTGCTTAATTATCCCCAAGAAAGCAGCACTGTGGGTCAACTTGAGATCAAGTGTTGTAGCAACAAGTTCAAACTATGAGCTCCTCATGGGCTATTTAGGAATTTAGGGACACTATTCAGGCACATACACGTTAACCTTTACCAACTCTGTTCATGCCATTTTCACAGACTTGCTTATTCTCAACAATTTTTCAAATCAATGCCTACAATTGAAAGTTGTTTTTCCAGTTCTTTACTTAAATCAAAAATGGCCCTTCAAGATGTGGAAATAATGCAATATGTTCTTGTTTTCTCTTCCGACAACACATATAATAATGTTTGTAGCGCAATATAACTTTTGTCCGTGACGCCATTTAGTTACATTGAGTAATGTCTGTGTTTCTGTGTTACGCTGATTGATTTGTTCACTTTATTATCTACTGAATTAATCATCTCGTTTTGAATTATTCATTCGAAATAGTGATTGTTTTATTACTTTTATCCATCTTATATTTTTGGCTACCCTAGCCAAAATTGGAATTATTTTTATTAAGCCTAGAAAAATTTTATCGCTTTCTGTAAATATTGTGCTTTTAGTACTGTAAAAAAGTACCATAACTCTTGGCTAAATATTGGACCCAAAATATATATTTCTAAAAACATCACAACAGTGTTCTAAACTGGTATTTATTTGTCACTGTTGAGTGCTAGTGATAGTTTGCTATTTATTCAGCCTATTTTAAAATGTCTAGTACTTCCAAGTGTGCTTTTTGATATGTGGGTAAGTGACATTTTGCATTATTTTAATAAAAAAAAATTCCAAGTCTGCTTCTGGTCACAGATAACGTCTTTGACCAAAGTTGATCTTGGAAATTGAATGTGAGTTATGTAACATGTGTAACAAAATACTTTGGCTTTCATCCTCAAAACTTGCTTTTAGAGGGTCTTTTTCCACCTGAAAGAATGTTGGTATGAAATGAAATACTATGTTCTCTGCCACACTCATCCAATGAAAAGTTGCGTTTCATTAGTTTCAACTGGATGCATTTTTCAGAAACAATCTCCCACTGTCCAGAGACCTTGACGCCATTTTTAAGATTGTCTTATAATAAATGAGCCACACTCCCAGGAGTTCATCTTTCACATCCAATTCTCTCATTTCTGAATAGATTTTCCTTCATCTTCTCATGGACAGAGTCGCACTTGCTGCTTCTGAGTCGTGAATCTGTTGTGAACCATCCTCTTTTTCGTTCTCTTTGCTTTGATCAGTAATTAAATCTTCACGTAGTAAAGAATATGATTCTTTAGAGGAAATCCAGAGATTTCATGTAACCTCTTTAAGTTGTGAATTTGAATAGAATAATTTTCTCACTCGTTTTCATTGTTTTGATCAGTAATTAAGACTTTATTAAATATAGAATTAGTAATGCTTTACCAGCAGATTTTATGTGGGTCATACCTGTCACAGACATCTCACTGCGTCTGGCTTTAAACTTCTAGGCAGGCTATTTGTTTGAAGGTATTTTAAATTTCCAGCGTTTTGTTCCTCTCTGAGCTTCACTTTTTATTTTTTGTTCCTATCATGATCTTGCCTTATATTTATTCTTGGTGACTTAAAGATAAAAAATGGAATGTTGTTGTTTTTACAGTAAAAATAACTTAAATATATTTATATAAAAAAGCAAATGAAAGCAAATATGACCCCCCAAAATCAGATGTTTTAAAAATCACTCTTTCAAAATATTAAAAATATCAATTAAAATCAGGAGGAAAAGTAGAAAGTATCATTAACAGGTATAAAAAGCAAAACTTTTATAAAAGATGAATTTTTATTTCATTTTGAAAATTTAACTAATCGTATTAAGTTTACAAAAATAGGACTACTTTCAGTTCTAGTATTCAATGCCCATCCAGGAGCTGGTAGGGGCTTCATGCCTGTTTTGTAGTCAGATCCACACATATGCAAATATAAGAGTAATGTGAGCTATTTCACCACTGGGAAATGCATCAGGTACCAACTAATAGTTGCAAATAAAGCACTGATTCTTCAGTACCTTTGGGTTGAAAATTGGAATATGGACTCTCGGCAGCACAAGAATGCTTCATTATGAAAGAATCTCTTGTGTTCACCCTATCTGGTTGGATGGATTTGACAAGGTAATTAATTAGTGTGTGATCTTAGGGGAAGCACTCTGCTGCTCCAGCTCCCTGTCCTGAAGTAGTGTCTATGCGTGACATCACCAGGCAAACCCACCACCCTTCACAGCATCTGAGCTCAGGCACTTTCTGTTAGGAGGGCTTCGGGCAGGAGCTGTTGAGAGCTGTCCTCCCAGGGCCCGGTAGATGGCTGGGACTGCTGGTGGCACGGTGCCAGAATTGCCTAGCAGATCCCCCATGACACAGGGGCCCTGGTGGTGCAAGGGGTTAAGCACTGCATTGTGAGGCAATCCGCGGCCTCTGCAGCATGAGTTCAATCCCTGGCTGGCCAGGGAGCTACCCACATGGCGAAGCAGACCTCTCCTGACTCACCCGTTGCTCCCCTCATCAGTGTACTTCTGTCAATCTGCCTGTTCTTTCCCCATTCTGTCTCTAGTGAATCCTCTCACCCCCCGCATCTCTGGCCTGTACCTCAGCTCTTGCATGCATAAATAAATCTTTAAAAAAATGGATTGAGTGTATATTTGTGATAGAGCCCTCAGAAGTGTAGAACCACGACAGAACCTCTTGCCTGGGACTGGACTTTAAATATTTTTGTGGGTGAAGAAATTTGGGAAACAAGATTTCAGTCCTCCATCCACCTGTCCTTCCTTCCTCTCATGCATTTACTCAAACAAAACTACTTTTGGTTACTTCTTAGATACTGGCTACTGAACGAGATCCTGGAGCCACAGTGGAGGCACGAGAATCCTGCAGGGAAGAAATCAGGGTGGGTTGTGGGGCTGGGGTAGTGCTGGCACTGTTCCTGAAGAGTGAGAGATCACCAGGGAGGAAAAAGGAAGACAGTATTTAGAGCGAACAGTTTGTCCAAATGCATAGATTCTTGTCTTGCTTTGAACACGGCTGGAGCGAGGATTCCAGGGCCAGAGACATGCAGTAAGTCCAGAAAGGTGTTGTTCTGAGAGACCTGTTGCTAAGTAAGGGGTCCTTCTAGAGGCAGCAGCAGGACTTGATCAGGTGTACACTGTCAGGGAGGAAAAGCTTTTCCTCTACCCTCTTATGTCCATGCTCAGGGGTCTACAAATGAAGTTTACAAAAGACAGACGAGCAAGAGAAAAAAAAAACCACATTAAATTACATACACATAGGAGTTCACAATGAAATGTGACTTGAGGAGGAAGGTTAGAATTTGGGGCTTATGTACCATCTTCACAGGGAATGGGATGGGCAGAGCAAATGACTTCTTAGAAGATGGCGTGGACGGACACTTCTGGAAAAGCAAATGACTGGAAAGGTAAATGCACCTTCAGAGAGGAGGTGGGAGCTCTGAGAGGCTCGGGATGATGTCTTACGGGCCAGAGGGGAAAAGTTGAAGTTGCTTGGGGGAGAGGATTTATGACCACTGATGTTTTGTTATCTGCTTTTAGGCTGATAAGTGATTTCTGGAATACAAATGGCTTTAGCTCAAAATAATTTTATTCTGAGTCCTTTCAACATATGGAGGTTGCCTTAAAGTGGGAGTGACTAGAGAAGAAAACGATCCCTTTAGAGACTGTGGATTAATCCAGGCAAGAGACACTGAGGCCTAGATGGGGGCCACCTCCACCACCTCCTTCCCCCACCCCCACCCGTCAGTGCATCTGGCACACCTGGGGATCTTGTTAAAATGCAGGTTCTGAATCAGAAAGTCTGGGGCTGGGCCTGGGACGCTGCATTCCTGTGGAGCCCCCAGATGTGGCTCGTGCTGAGGCCTACAGATCACCTTGTCACGGGAGAGCTTCTGCTGCATCAGGGGGTGGAGATGGGAGGAGAAGGGTGGAGGGGCTTGACTTGGTGCACAATAGACTCCCCTGGCCCGTATCCAGAGCGCTCGCATCAGGGTCTCAGGGGGTGGGCTGAGACAGCAGTGTCTCGCGAAGCTGGCCAGGTGATTAAAACTGCAGGGCTCAACCGGATGCTTTAGAGCGGGGATCAGTTCCACAACTCCCTTCCACGAGCCACCCCACCCCGACGGCAACCCCTCTGGCTCTTCCCGTCAGCGCTGGTTCCTGGCTGGGCGGCTGGAAGGGCTTTGGGGAATGGACTGAAGATGAGCCCAAGACAAATGCTTAGCAGGATGCTGTGTCGACCCTCTCCAGTGCCATCTTTGTTGTTTCGGGTTTTCCTGTCTTGGAAACAGTCTTCATGTAGCTCCTGGCTCAGAGGCAGTATACAGAGAGCTACTGTTGTTTACCCCGGTGGGCGAGCATCCTTAAGCCCGGGCGGTTTCTGCCTTCCACAGAGCAGTGAGCTCGGAAACAGTGAGGCTGAAAACAACAAATTGTTTTCTTTTGTTTTAAAGAATGTCAATTGCTTTTCCTAATTACAAAAATTATCCAGGCTTATTGTAAGAACTTTCCAGCATGATGGGCAGGCTAACCCCGAAAGGGGCCGTCCCGGGGCATCAACTTGTTTTATCTTAATTTCCATTAAAAAAAATAAAAAAGGAACTCAACCCAAAAGCCAGGCTCTGACACTCGAACACAATTGGAACTGCAAACAGCTCTCTTGTCACGCTCTGCGCATCAGCCCATTAGGTCCTCCACTTCCAAACTTTCCACACTCCAAGCTGTTCTCACCTGGAGCGATCGCTGCTTAATGGTAGTGATTAACTCCCCAGCTCAAACGGCAACTGGTTATTAAATAACAACCTCCTGCCACTTTCTCCTTCTACAAAACAATGCACTCACCAGCCCCCCGGTTCTCCCCCCTAGCCCTGTCTAGCTTCAGGGCAGGTGGCCCAAATGGAGTCATCCCCAGGCCGACCCTGAAGCTCACTCCAGCCCCTCTCACTCGAGGGTTAAGAGTAATGTTGCAAATGACAATTCCCAGTGATTAAATTGGCTTTCTCTGGTTAAAATCCCTCAAGTCGATGCTATTGCTGAAATGTTAAGTCATAAATCTGTTCATGGAATTAAGGAAATAAAATATAGATTATTTTTAAAACATTGAATTGGCACCATCGCAGGACATCTGGGGAAGATAGTAAAATTCTGCAAATTCTTGAGCGAGGCAGAGGAAGCATGGGGAGACGAGTCCGGCTGCGGAACAAGACAGCAGCTCCGGGGCGTAGGGGGGAGGCAGGGGGACCAAGCCCCAGGGACAGGGTCCACACTGGGCGGACCTGCCTGGCAGAGCCTGTTTCTCTTCTGTCTGTCTGTCCCTTGTCAGAAAGAGGAGGAGGCTTCTTGGGGAAGTGTCTATTTCAAAGAGATGGGGGCTGAAATGCAATGATGGGGGGATGGGATGAGATAACTGATGCAGTCATGAGGACACTTTAACAGGGTGATGGTGGCCAGTACCACAGGGGCTTAGAGGTGGACTATTTCAGCTCAGAATGAAACTTTCCAGTTTTCTCACCTTTCTTGATTTCCCCACTGTAAAGGCCAGGACTGGACACAGTGCAGGTCTTCCAGGATCCCACGCAGACCGGGCAAAGGAGGAGTCAGAGTCCTTAGTGGCTTTGCAGGTTTTTTATTGGGATTCACCAGGCATATGGCAGGCAGGGGTGCTGGGGGGCCGAGAGGCTGGCAGTCCTTCCTGCCCCCAGCAAGTCCTCACTCTATCTGGGCTCTCCGGCCTTCTCTCGGCTTCTCTTTTGGCTTCTGCTACTTCTTTCTTGGCTTCTTTCTCGGCTTCTGCTGGCGTCCCCATGACGCCGCCCTTAAAAGCCCAGTCTCAGCCCAGGTGAATCCCATCTCCCTACGCCCACACCCTACTCCAGGTGCCGCCATCAGGCATGCATTCAGCACCGCAAGGATCCATCATCTATCCTGATGGCAGGAGGGCTGAAAAGCCTGACATTTTTCCTTACCTACACCCACTTACAGTCAAGAGGAATGGGTTAGCTTCTTTCAGGACTCAACGGCCCGTCTTGGTGTGTCGTTCTTTCATCTGATAAAATGAATCCATCCACCTCAGCGGAGTGTCCTGAGCGCTCCCTGCTTAGGGATGGCCCAGCGCTGGTGACAGGTGAACTGTTGATCCTGTTCCCCCCAGCCGTGCTCACTCGTGAGGGATCTCTCTCCTTTGGGTGAATGGCCGCCATTTTGCTCAGAGAGGCTGAGCCACTGACCAGGATCCGCTGCCCCCTCCCCTTCCAGGGAAGGTGTCCGGGGGAAAGGATGTCCTGAGCGAATTCCATACAGGCTTCGTGGATGCCACCCCCACTCCATCACGACCTGCCAGTAACAGGGGGTTTTCGCCTTTCAGGTGTTCCTTACTGACTCTTCAGTGTGTTCTAGAAGACCAGCGGGCTCTCGTCTAGCTGTTTCTCAGCTTTCTGAGCCATTGCCTGGCTTTTGCCTAGTTCTGGCCACAGCTCAGCCAGGCTGACTTAGAAGGTCGGCAAGAATGTGTGGCAGATGGGGAGTGGGGAAGGGCCATGTATTTTTAGATTCACTCTAATCAGCCACAATTGCCTCGGTGATTCAGGTTGAAATGGGGTTTCTTTCCACCTAAATGATCCAGGTAATTGAGCTGTGAACCTTGGTGTGTGCTGGCAGACTCTGATTGTAAATGACTCACACGCCAGTCATCAAGTAATAACTAAATGCTCTGCGAAAATTATTCCCATCAGAAGCCTTGATTTCTTACTATTTGTATGATCAAAACCTCATCACGAAAGCTCTCCAATATATTGTTTAGTGGAAGACACAAGATATAGAACAATGTCTACAATATGCTATCACTTATTTAAAAGTAGGAGGAGATGAATATCTATTTGTCTCGGATTATAAAGGCTTTAAAAATCTCTGCAAGCAAAAAGAAACAAAAACAAAACCCAAATCTAATACCCCATCCCTGCTGGTTGGGAGGGATGGGGGACTGGCAGGCCAGGTCGGGGGCTGGGACGGGGGCATTGGGCAGAAGGCATTCTACTAGGCCCCTCTAGGGCTGCTTCAGTGTTTGAACCATAGGAATGAAGAATTTGGCAAAAAAAAAAAAAGAAAGAAAGAAAAAAGTAACCCAAATAAGTATTTAACTTTAGAACCTTCCGTGTCCAGCAACCGGTGACTGGTGACTCCATGAAGGAACACTTGGCTCAGGACCTCTAGGCTCAATGATAGTCATTTTTTTCTCTTATAAGTTTTATGTTTAAAAACCAAGTAGAAAGCCTTCTACATGTCTCTATGAACACATTAAAACTCAACAGGAAAATATCAAACAGTCCAATTAAATAAAAAATGGGCAAAGGGTGTGATTAGACTTTTCTCCAAAGATGATAAACAAAGAGTTAGCACGAGAGAAGAGGCTTCACCTCACTATCCTCAGGGAGCTGCAAATCAAGCCACAGTGAGACATTGTCTCACCTCCATCAGGATGGCAAGTGTCAAAAACCAGAAAATATAAGTGTTGGCGAGGATTAAAAAGATATCAGAACCCTTGTACACTGTTGGTGGGAGAGTATATTGGTGTGGCCACTATGGAAGACAGTATGGAGCCTCCCTACCTTCAAATGAAAATAGGGGTCTCCTATGATCAAGCAATGCCACTTCTGGGTATGCACCCCGTAGAACTGACAGCAGGGAATGGAGAGATATTGTATACCCAAGTTCGTCTCAGTAGTCTTCACAACAGCCAAGAGGTGGAATCTACCCAAGGGCCCATCACCAGAGGAATGGAAAACTAAATGTGGCGTGCATGTGCAGTAGAGTATTATGCAGGCCTTAAAAAGGAAATTCTGTTACCTGCTATAACTTGGATGAACCTTGAGGACATCCTGGTAAGTGAAACAAGCTAGTCACAAAAAGACAAATACTGTATGATTCCATTTGTATGCAATTTCTGAAGCAGTCAAATTCCTGAAGACAGAAAGCAGAATGGTGGTTTCTGGGCTTGGGGGAAGGAAAAGGAGTGATTGGTGAATGGGCATAGAGTTTCAGGTTTTCGAGATAAAAGGCTCTGGTAGCTGTTTTACAACAGTGTGAAGCTACTTAACATTATTGAACTGTATACCTAAAAATGGTTAAGTTGGAAATTTTATATTACTTGTTTTTTAACACAATTAAAAAAATCAGCTATAAGCTGGGTAGAGGTGGCCCATTGTTATGCGGCTCTATTCCAGTCAATGTTTGAAATTCTCTATAATAAAGAGCAACTAAGAAAAGAGCACACACAGGCCTTCTAGCAAGAGCCACAGAGGAAGACCCACCGAGGATCTGGCTTTCCGAAACTTCCAGAGATGCAGGAGCTGGGCTGAAACGCAGGTGGGCACCCTGGAGAGAGGGAGCGGAGGGCCCAGGCTGCCCGTCAGCCCCCGGACTCTGCTGGGAATGAAGAAGGCAGCATATTTTGACCTCGCTGCCTTCTCTAATACCCACAGTGCCCTGAGCGTACCCCAGCCACGCACCATCCTCCGCTGCAGATGCCAATACACATATTATCAGGACATACATTTCCGGTTTGTTTTATTTACATTCTCTGTGTTTCCTGATACCTGATGACACTTCTCTGCCTACCCTCCTGGCACCAGCAACATCAGCTGTCTTAACATCTTACTGAGCTTTTCAAACGAGCCATCGATCCCCCAGCCGGAACACACCGCTTTGTTACCCTGCCTGCGGTCCCGAGACAGCTTCCCGGGGATATTTGCCAAAATCTTCTTGGATTCATTTGTAATCCATTTACTAACTTACATGTGAAGGATAATTGTTTGTGTAGAATATTAACCACATTATCATGCCTGTTGATGGCTACCTGGATGGGTTCGTAAATTGCGCAGAAGGACGACACAGAGCCTTATGACGACAACCAAGTGTGGACAAAGGAAAGGGAAGTCTTGCCCCACCAGCACTCCTCCGCCTTCTGCCAAGGTTCCAGATGAAAATGGAGGCAGCCACACATCTGGGTGTTTTATTCACCTGCTGCCAAGGTTATGCGTGTGGACAGATCGGGGAGCTGGATCTGTGCTGTGGGCACAGATGGCACCATTGGCAACCCAAAGAAGACCAGATTTCGAAGATGATAACCATGATGTTGGAGAGACAGCTGGAGAGAGAGAGAATCCAAGGGACATGGAGACATTACGAGAGGATGAAGCGCCCGCGGGACGATGCTGGCCACCCCGTGCGAGCTCACCGTCCCGATGAGCCGAGAGAAGGCCGCCTTCCGGGGCTGGGATTCAGTTGGGCGCCACATTGTTCCCAGGCCTTGCCTCACCTTCTCTCTTAGGTTGGGGGTCGGAGGAGATGTTCCAGGAGAAAATTGCCCCATGAGCCTCTCAAAGGCTCGGCCCCCGAGCTATGGGTCTGAAATACAAATTGCCCCCAAATAATAGTACAGATGAAGCACAGGCCAGTCTTGGGGTGTTCCTTTTCCTACGCCAGCTTTGACCTGCACAGTCTGCTGGGAAACCAGCCACTTGCCAGCCTCACCGTCCATATCTGATGGTCCCTTTTGAGCTTATCAGAGCCCGGCTCCCCTTGGCCTGCCCCCAGCATCCGGCAAGTGCATCTGAGCTCCCCACCTCGTTGTCTGACTTGTGGCTTCTGCTCTAGTTTAAAAGTTACCCACAGTTTTTTTTTTTTCTTTTTTTAATCTCTAATACCCTAATACCCTGGAAGCAGCCCCCACCCGAGAGGCTGGCACCCGAGAGGCTGGCACCCACTGCTCCACCCCGTGAGGACCCGGCCGTGCCTGTGTGCCGGCTGACTGTCCCTCCGGTGGCCTTGTCACATCCCTCAAGCTGGTCTGTGTCCCGCGTCTTGTGCACAGGACGCCGTCCCCCTGCAGTCTTGCTTGTGCCAGGGGCTGGCTGTGAAGGTGAGCGGATGAACAAGATCCTCTCTCTCGAAGCGCTGCATGGGGGGGCTAAGGAAGCTGCTGGGAAGGGAAGCCAAGACCCCGGGGGAGAGGCACGACCAGGCCGCGGGAGAGGCCCAGCCACCCTGGGGGGGGGGGGCGAGTCCAGCATAAACGGTGGCTCCGTCGTGCAGGCGGGGGGCTGGAGTGGGGGTGCGTGGGGAGCCAGAAGCAAAGAAAGAAGCAGAGTCATTCTTCATTTCCTGTGCGAAGACATCAGGGGCAGGGAGGCCATGAAGCTGGAGGAGCAAAGTGAAATAAAAGCAGAAGGAGAAGGAGCGGAGCAGAAAGAAGAGCAGAGGCCAGGAGAGAAGAGGAAGGAGGCGAGAGGGAGGAAGAAGGAAGGAGAGAGGGAGGGAAGACCCTGGAGAGAGGGAAACAGGAACGAGGAGCAGAGGGACATTTCCCCGCCTGGGAGACAGACGCCCGCAGGCCGGGGGGACATGACTGGAAACAAGCAGCGGAGGGCCAGGAGCAGGAATCTGGGGTCCAGCCTGGCGGAAGAGGCCCCGGGCTCCTGCAGGGGAGGCTGACAGCGGGGGGCAGGCAGAGGAGCATGAACAGCGGCTCCCGCTTATTTGTAACTTTCATTTTCAGGTGAGGATGATTGGCACGTGGCTGGCGGGGCGCAGGGAGCCCCTGATCTTGAACTTGCGGGTCGCACAGAGAGAACGCCCCGACATGGAGATGTCAGCGTGAGTGACAGCCACGGCGAGGGCCTGGCCCGCCTGTCTCCTCCGCACACACGCTCCACCGGAGCGATGACCGCCGTCGCACGGAGAGGCGCCCGTCCCCGGCGGGGTCAGGAGGCTGACAGGGCCCACCCGTTCACAGGAGCACCTGTCACGGAAAATAAAATGCCCGGGGGCGGGGGGACTTCAGGACCCGTTACCTAAGGGCTGTGATCAGGACCCTGTGAATCACGGGCTCTCCAGGCGCGGCTGCAGGTGTGGGCGCCTTTTCCCAACTCACTGCCCCGCGTTTCTCTACCAGGAGCTTCCCTGAGGGGCCACGCGGCATGGGAAGATGCGTGATGACACCGCTTCTGATTTGACGACTTCTTGAGGCAAAATCTCTTTTGGGGGTGGGGGGGTTCCCTGAATAACCAAGCCCAAGACCCAAAGCTCTGGGCTGCTTGGCACAGTCATGGCCTCTTAGTTTGTGAGTAAGTAGAAAGTTGCATCGAGCTATTTGGCCTCTCAAAAAGGGTCATTTTTGATTTTTCTTGAACATTCAGTGAATTTCTTAGAGGACCGTCCTCTACGACAGATTGATGGCGCTTGAGGAGGTGCTGGGAAGTGGCCTGGGGTTGGGCTCCTGCTCCCGCTGGTCGCTGGAACAGGCTCTGGGAGAGGCCTGACCTTGGGCAGATCTACTCCTGCCCGAGGCCACTGCCCTGAGTTTGGCGGCCGTGAGCTGCGGGGAAGAACGTTTCATCCTGAAGAGGGCATCTGGCAGAGTAGCCCAGTTTCCGCTACAAAGAGGTACCAAGAAACTAGCTCTTGGGCAACAGAAGGAGAAATTCATTCCAGGAAGGCTTCCTGGGGAAGTAGCAGCCTTTGGAGGACGGGTAGGATTTGGAGGAGGGGCCCACCCCACAGGGGATGGGGGACCCGTCTGTGCCTACCCGAGGCGGCTGTGATGATCCGGAGAAGCGACAATTCCCCGGGCCTCTGGGGAGCAGGAAGCTCGGGCGCTGGGAATGCCCGCCCCGGCTCTAACAGGGCTTGACCCCCATCCTCCATCCAGCAGAAAAAAATGCATGGGGAAATAAAAACCATGGGGAGGTTAATTAATGGTGCCTGCAGACTTCTTTTTAACCTCCTCCACTTCACTGTGTCAATAATGACTGGCGAGTAGACTTTCCCCAGGATATTCCAGAGCGTGACTAATTGCAATAACACCAAACACATTTCCCGGCCATCCCCTCCCGGCTGCAGCGCCGTCCTGCCCTTTTCCAGATCCCTCGTGCGGGATGGGTGAATGCATCTGAGCAGATTTCCATAGGGAAAGCTCAGATGTTAAGACCCAGGCCCCTCGGCGGTCCCTGGCACCGCTTTAGAAAGCAGACTCAGCCTGGCTGACAAGCTGGGGTGCCGCTGTGGGTCGCAGGACAGAGACCTGCGGGGGCCCCCACCCCTTCCTTCTAGGAAAGCGCTTTCTGAGAATCTGACATGATACGTACAAGGTTTCCTTTTCCCAAAGTCAGTTCTGCCTCTAAGACATTCACGTTCCCCCAAAGGTATAAACACTCATTTGTTAATTTTGATCTCACTCCTGCACGGGGCTCTTGGGGTGTGTGAGGGGCGCAAGGAGGCGCGGGCCCTTAATGTGGCCGTGGTGGGCAGTGACATGCGTGTCTGGAACACATCAGGGACACGTAGCCTTGCAGGCGGCGTGACCACGTGACTGGCAGCCCCAGCTCCAGGAGGAAGTCGGCCCGTTTATGGTGGCCGCGAGCGAGGGCCTTGCGGTGGATTACCAGAGTGGCCGTAATTTATGTGACTTCCTCTGTCTACCAACGCGGCGCGCCCCCTCCCACGCTGCTCTGGCCTCTGTCTCCTCGGCGCTGGCGAAGGCAGGAAAGTGCTTGCTCTCCCGCTGCCCTGGAACCGGGGTCTCCACTTGTAAGCAAACCAGACTGGTCTGCTGGGTGATGAGAAACACATGGCCTGGGCACCCCTGCCGCCAGCCCAGGGTCGGACCACCGCCACCCGGGTGAGAGAGGCCGCTGCAGACCAGCCAGCCGTGGCGCCCACCAAGGCACCGGCTCAGGGGTCAGCCAAGATCAGCCCACGCTGCCGACAGCCATTGTGGACCGTGCAGCAGTGCGCCTTGGGAGTGCTTCGCCATCCAGCAAACGCCAGCAGCGGAGCCCCAGGCCTCAGTATCTCCATCTCTAAAATGGAGCGAAATCATTACTTTTTAGGGCTTCTTGAAACAAAAATAGCCCTAGCCCTTAGGAGGTGCTCAGAATGTTTTCCCTCCATCTTTTCCTGCAGAAGATGAGGTGCTGCGAGACGGCCCCCGTTCTTGACGCTGTTCTCCCAGCATGTCCTTGCTCTGGGCCCCTTGGGGGCCAGTTCCTGCCTTTGACTTGTGGCCAGCTCTGGCCCCTGGAGGGCGCGGTGTCAGATGCTAGCCCACCATGGCGGCGTCAGCTCTTGGCCTTAGAGTGGCACGAGGAGGGAGGCTCACCCCGCTCCCCAAGGCGGGAGACAGAAGCCGGGGAGACAGCATGACAGCCTAGGGCACGAGGCGAGAGCATCACAGCGTAGGGCGCACAGGTCGCCTGCCCCGGTGCCTCTGCTCCACCACAAGCCAGGAGCCTGGCTCTGCTCTCCTGGTTCAGCCACTGCGAGGCCGGCAGCACCTGGGCCTTGACAGACAATCTTTCAGCCTGTGAATTGGAGGATGTTTTGTGCAGGAAAATATTTCCTCACGCCCAGGCTCTGCCTTGCTGGTGGACCCACCGCAACTGCTTCTCTCTCTTTCAGAGAAACCTCTTTTGCAAGCGTGCAGCAGAGGACGCACTTCTGCAAACATTTTGTTCTCACACCTGAGCTGGCTGCAGCTTCCAAGAGAGCAGGGCTGCCAGGCAGAGGCGCTTCCGCGCTCGTGAGGAACGGGCGCTGACGGCCACGGAACGCTGGGTCCGAGCCCCGTCCTCCGCCTGGGCTTTTCTCTTGCACAGAGGATCCTGCCAGAGGGACCCGATCCTGTCCCTGCCCAAGCAGGTCCTGGGGGAGAGTGAAGGGAGAGCAGGTGTGGCCAGGGCTGTTCGGGCAAACCAGGGTGGGGTCGCCCGTGCAGCTACCACACAGCCACACCTCACCTTCGTAGAGGACTTGAGCGCCCGCAGAGCCCGTCCACCCGCTCTGGGAAGCCTTTCTCAGGCAGCATCTTACACATGGGAAACCCGAGACCCGGGAGTTTTAAAAGAAAGGATGTTCCAAACCCCGGCCTGGTGGAGTTGGCTGGAGCCCAGGTTTTCTAATGCGTTGGATTCCTCCTTCTGAGCATTCTCTGTGTTCTTCAGATCCTTTTCCAGACCCGCCCCAGAGGTCACCTGTTGAGCAAGCGAGTGGGTGGACAGAACAGCCCCCCAAGTGCAGGTGACCCCGCAGCGCTGGACCTTGTGCGCTCACGAGGGCTCGGGGGGTCTGTCGCATGGAGGGAGGGCCAGTTCCGCTGGAAGGTCTCTGAAATCTCCTAATAGCTTAATTGCTCCTTAATATGGAGGGATTCCGCCAATATCCCCTCTTCTGTTCTGGAGTTGCTCGCAACGATTACTTTGTTCTTTCCGGCGTGGGAGGATGTGGTTGAGCTCTGTAATCAGCAAAGTGGGAATAATGTCTTTTATCGTGTGTTCCTGCCTCCCTCCGGCTTCCCTCCCTCCCTGGAGTTGGAAGATGCTCTTTTCTTTGGCCCCCGCCTGCGCCCCGTGTCGGAGGGAGGCTGCTCCCTCTGACAGAGCCTGTGAAGGCGCCCGCTTTCCCTCCAGTTTCCTCCCAGGCTGTGTGTGCCGCGAAAGAGGGAGAATCCCCCAAGTGCTTCTTTCGAACATTAGTCCTCGTTTTTCTGGAGAAAAGCACTTTCGTTCTCAAGAACTGGAGATAGCGGGAGAGAGGCGGGAACAGCGTGTCCTGCTGGAATATTTTGGCCATTGCTTTTAAAGATTTCTTAAAAAAGTAATCTTTTCTAGAAATAAACTCATGACATGCAAGGAGCTGATGCGCTGGTCTCTATGGTCAGCCCTCAGGACTTCAGTATCTCTGTTCTCATCCGGGATTTGCCTCAGTTTCCCAGATATCTGGAGAAAGATGTCAGCTTCGGGAAGACCTTCCCCTGTCTTCTGGGATCAACTAACCCCCTGCCCCAAAAGGTGACAAAGTCCTTGGTCAAGGCCTCCCTGGTGGCGCAGACGGTTGAGCGCAGCGCTGTGAAGCTGTCCGCAGCCTCTGCAGCACCGGTTCGATCCACGCCGGCCTCTGAGCAACCCGCATGGCGAGCAGACCTCTCCTGTCTCCCCGCTGCTCCCCTCAGCAGTGTATTTCATCAGTCTGCCTGTTCTGCTCCCCGCTCTGGCTCTGGCGAATCTTCTCACCTTCCTGCACATCTGGCCTGCACCCCGGTTCTTGTATGCATCACTAAATAAATCTTTAAAAAAAAAAAAGAATTTCGTCCCCCTTAGACCTGGAGACAGGAGCCCACATTTCATCACACATCCAAGCAGGGCTGATTCCCAAGATCACACAACTCAACAAGGAAACAATTAACCCAATCAAAAAATGGGCAGAAGAGCGAAGCAGACATTTCCCCAAAGAAGACATACAGATGGCAGCAGCCTCATCCTCGCCTGTCACCAGGGAAACGCGCCCTTCCCCATCTTGTGAGATACGAAGCCGGGACGCTGACCCAGCGGACGACTGGACGAAGCAAAATAACCAGTAAAACCTGGTGGGCACTCATAAGGAAGGGGGTTTCTGTGGCTAAGAGGGAGGGTGAGGAAGAAAGGGTCGAAGAGGTATAAGGGATGGCAGTAGGGACAAATGAGAGAGTGATTTTAAAAAGCTATGTAGTGTAGGATTCTCTTCGCCTGATACCCAGGAACAGGCCAAACTACTCGAGCAGAGACGAGAGCAGGAGGTCGCCAGGAGCTGGGGTAAGGCCAGGATGAACTAAACATTAATAAATGAGTAAGCCTTGACGTTCTCCCAGCTCCGACCCTCCTTCCATCTGGAGAGAGTGTGGTCCAGGGGCAGTTGTGAGGCTCAGAGGAGCGGGCTCCACAGCCTGACCCTGGCGAGCCAACCTCAACCCATCGTGCTTTTCTCCTCTGTGCAATGGGAAATAATATTCCTCAAACCATTCCAAAGCTGTGAAAGAATGAAATCTGTATCAGCTGTGACAGACCTTTGAAAAGAAGAACACACGAAGGCCGCCTCAGCGGTGATGGCCCCTCACCCGGGGTAAGGTCTTGGCTCGGGTGGTTCCACGTTCTTGGGTCCCCACTGAGCAGGTGTGGAAACCGAGCCTCGGAAGCCAAGCTACGCGACTGTCAGGAAGAGGAGCAGCCCCGGCTGCCGGAGGCCTCCCCGCCCATCGGGCACCTGCCAGCCCCCCCTGCCCCACCTCCCCCCGGGACATCCTGCAGCGGGCCCAGGCCTGGAAAGCCTTTGGTTCTCATAGTCCAAAATGGCACCCACAGAGCTGCCGGCACCACTGGGCTGCAACCAGGGAGGGCACGTGTGTGGCTATTCAGACACTGCCCATGAGCGCTGGTGGGGAGGAGAGACACTGGAAGAGCGTGTGCCACACGCGGGTGGCAGGGGGCAGAGTGTCACCTTCAGACAAGAGGGGGAAGTGACAAATGTGAGTACCCGCCGCCAGGGCTCAGCCAGCGGATTTACTACCTCCAGCCTCAATGTGTTGGTCTCGTTTCCATGGAGTAACATTTATTTCAGGTTGATGGATGAGGCATAAATCAACGTCTCTGTATTTGTTAGGTGTGCTATACTGTTTCTTTAAAAAAAAAGTATGAAAGGTAATTCTTCCCGGAGCCGGATTAATGATTACATGTCTCCTATTACCAGGGTTGTACGACCAGGATTGACAGCTGTTTTAGTGTTCCCCGGCTGGGAACGGTTTGTTTAACAAACACGGCAGGACACAGACATGTTCCCCTGGCTGCCTGTTCCCGTCTCGTAGGATGGCACAGTGCCCGCTCTGCCGCTGTCAGCTCCTTGCCCTTGGGCAGAGGTGCCAGGGAATCAGGGCTTTCAGCTGGGGTCGCATCCAGCACAGAGGATGCCTGGCTGTTCCTTTGCTTGAAGCCACCGGTGCCCCCAGGAACCCAAGGGGCCCTGCAACCTTTCCGATGCATGTCACTCCCCCCCTACCCTGGCCCCCGAGTGCTGGCAGGGGCTCTGAACACCAGCACAGTCGCCATAAGTCACTAGTGTGTGCTGAGTAGCTATGATGGGTGAGGCACAGTATTAAATAAGCTCTTAGAGTCTTTCTCCCATTTAAGCTTTAGAGAAACCCACAGATTCTGAGATATTATTCCCCCATTCTACAGATGAAGACATGGAGATTCAGAGTTTAAACATCCTGTCCAACATCTGGAAGTTATAAACAGCAGAGCCAAGAGAGACCCACGGGCAGGAGCAAACAAGGGGCAGGTGGAAAAAATCAAGTGGTAGTAAAGGAAAATGTTGAAGATGGGAATGAATCATTAAAATGAAAGCGATGCTGGCTGGCTGGCCGGGTCTTTCAAATTAGCAAGCAAATAAATATTTCTTGCAATAATATTCATGGCTGATAGGTTGATTTATCGGTGGCTGCAAATTCTGACAGCTGTCCTGTGAGGGAACAGGGCCCTGGTCCTCTCTGTGGAACCAGGGTAAGTTCTGTGACCGTGTTGACAACAGAATATGTCAGAAGGGACACTGGGCCTTCAGAGCCTGGCGGCTCTCCTTGCCTGGCTCTGGGAAGTGACACCGGTTCCAGGGATTACCCTCTAGGGAGTGAGACTGTGCTGTAAAGAGAAGGAGCTGACTGTCAAGCCCTCCAGCTGTCCCTGCCAGGGAGTGCACTGTTGTGGGGTGGGGGCATCTTGGACCCTCCAGACAAGACCAGTTGCGAGCTTAAGAAACCCCAGTCAATGCCTGTGAGGCAGAAGAACCAGTCAGCTGAGCCCCTCCTGAATCTCTGACCCACACAATTGTGAGAGCTAACAAAATGGCTGCAATTATAGCCATGTGGGTTTGTGGTAGTTTGTCTGGCCATGCTATGTAACTGGAAGAGCAGTGGATTGGAGCGTAAAAAGAATTCGTAGACCCCATGCCGGCAGCGCACTCTGAGGCAAACTTTCTAGAAAGCACTGTGGTACGCATATCTAATTAGGATTCTAAAATGTTCCACTTCCATAATTCCCTTTTGAGGAAATCTATTCTAAGCAAATAACCCAAAGCGTGGGCATCGCTTTCTAACGATTTCATTTCAGCTTTATTTATATTAACATAAAATTGAGAAAATCCAAACATCAAACATGATGGATATTTAAGTCATAGTGTAATGAAGCAATGCCATATTCTGTCATGACTTAAAAAGTGGTTTAAGAGGTTTTGACGACAGTGGAAAGGACCACAAACCATGTATTTGATGCATGCTTATCAATATTAGGAATCTCTGCCTGTAAGAATGCTCTAGTGCTGTAAAAATGCTAGAAGGAAACATGTCAAGAATAGTCATCATGGTTGCCTCTAGGTAATGGGATTATTGGTGAATTTTCCCCTAATTCTTTGAATTTTTCTCAACTTTCCAAATTGTTTTTGAGACTCAATTACTTTTTTTTAAATCATAAATACAGTAAAAGGAAACTAAAAAAAGGAGCAACCCCTTTGAAATGAATACTAAGTGAGGGAATTCTCAAGGAAAGTGGGCTCTTGGGGTGGAGAAAGCCTTTCATCCAAACAGGAGCAGTAAGGTTGCCAGTCTAGGGAAGAAATTGGTCTTTCCAAGGATACCAGCCGCCTGCCCTTAACCTGTAAAAGTCTAAGCAAAGAGATCAGAGTCCCCTCAGCCAAGAAGCCCCCATGTACCCACCTACTCCGAGCAGGACATGTTCCATCCTCCACTCCCGACCCAGTGCCCAAATTCCACAGCATTCAACATGCTTGGCCACGTAACCCTGTTGAATGGCCACTGGCTGCTGCCAGATCTCGTGACTGCCACAGAGAACCCGGCGGGGGAGCTGGTCTCCAGGCCTTTCTAGGTGGGACTGGACGCTGTGTCCATGGCTCATCTCCACCAGCAGCTGCCGGGCCCCCAAGGCAGAGCGACCCTGTCAGAACCTCTTCTGAGTCTCCAGGGCAGCCGTGGCCTAAGGTTCTGCTCGGGTGCCTGTCCATAGTGCAGACCCCACCACAGAGAGTCTCACTTGGTGGATCTGGGTCGGGGTGGGTGGGTGTGGATTCCCATGTGGAGGGTCCCCTACCTCAGAGAAACTGTGCTGTGGGGGTTGCTGACTTGGGGGATCTCAAGAAGCAAGCTGGGTAGAGAGCTGGAGGACACAGTATGTGCGGGAGGGGAGTGAGTTGAGTTTTTGTTGTAAGATTTTAGATATTTATTTGTCCATTTATTCATTTATTTCACAAACATTTTTAAAGCCAGTTACATGCCAAGATAAAGACTGTCACCACTCCTCGGGGTCACTGGAAGGTGAGAGATGCATCTGTAGGGCCACGGGGCAAGCATCTGAAGGCTGTGGGCTGGGTCAGTGGGAGGTGGAGTAATAGCACCCACGGGTGCCTGTGACTGTCACAGGAAGAAGGATACGAGGAAAAGGGGTGGGGCGGAGAAGAGAGAAAAAGGGAGAAGGCAGAAGACGACACAAGAGGGATCAGAATTTTAAAAAGATGGAGAGATGGGGGCAGGGGGCTGGGCTGCACTGAACTGCTGGTGCATGGGGTCAGCGGGAAGGGAGAAGCTGAACACCAAGACGGCGTGGGGACTCGCCCCCCCCCACCCCGGGAGGGAGTCCCCAGAGGTAGGTGGGGTCCGAAGTAGCTTGAGAGGAAAAGCTGATCCCCAGCTCGGCACAGAGGTAATAGCACTCACATCCCGGCTCTGCCCCCGTGACAGGCATGTCCCCCAGCAAGTGTCTCAACCCCTCTGTGCCTCAGTTTCTCCATCTGTAAAATGGGAATGAGAGTAGCACCTACCTCATAGGGTTATTATGAGGGCTGAGCGCTGGTGCAGACTACTTCACGGCAAGCACAACATGAGCTGCTCCTGCGATTGACGATATCAAAACGGGAGAAAATGGGCCAAGTCTCGGGGGTAGGCAGGTCGGCCGTGTTCTGTGAGAGGGTCTGTTTCCTGCGAACTGAGGCAAGGTCGCCTGCAGGCCGGAGGGCTGCCCAGGATGGAGCTGGGCAGAGGCTGGAGCAGGGGACCTGTTGCTGAATGGGGGACCCCCTACCCAACATGTACAGATTGTGACATCAAGGTTTGAGAAAAGAAAGGAGAAAAGCTTTATTGCAAATCGGTGGGCAAGTAGTGGAGGGTGAACTCGCCCCGATTAAGTGAGGGAATGAGGTTGCATTCACGCTGACCCCGTGCACCAGTTTTGGGGCCACAGGTTGAGAACAGAGGAGTTGAAGCTTACTGGCTGAAGCAGGTTGGGGGCAAAGAAATGTGGACACAGCTAACAACACCACTCCTTTCCCTCAAATCTTTCTTAGTTTCTTTTCAGGGGTTAGTGGCAAGCCGGCCGGCAGGCAAGGTGGGGGGCCAGGAGGCTTGGGAGGCAACAGAGCCCCCTGTGAATCTCCACACTCTTTCTCTGGGCTCTCCCTGGCATTCTCTCATGGCCTGGCCTCTTCTGTAGTCACTCGCCCTCCTGCAGCTATCTTCCTCTTGGAGTGACGCCGCCTTCTGTCCCTAGCCTCCAGGCGCAGGTGCGCACACTCACGCACGCCCACACCACGCCCCACGTGTCCACCATCAGGCCCGCGAGCCCACGCCCACAAGCACCTCTGCACCAACACGATCAAGGCCGCAGGTGACGGCCACAGAGGCCAGTGGTGTGAAAAACCTGATTAGTTCACTCCCCCTACAGGGGTAACTTTGGTTCCCTAAACGGTTGCTGGAGTCTCCTGTGTCAGCACCGCGCCAAGAAATGCTTCACACGGCCCAAGCCCCGGCCAGAGTGCAGGACAGCGGACGGGAGGCCAGAGAGGCACGAGTGACCTTGGGCACAGGACTCCTGAGGGCTGGGGCAGAGCTGGCAACGTCTGCCGGACAAGACGTCTGCCTGGATGACTGTTCCGGAACAGTCTCGTAGGTCCAGCCTGTTTCAGTTCCGCTCACCTCTTAACACAAGGCCGACATCCTTCCACATTCACGCGATTCTCCGATGTTTTCGAAATACAGAGAAAGGTTTAATTAAGCAGTAAATATCTGCCTTTTTTTCTTCCAGAAAGAGCTTAAAATAAGGTCCATCAATTAGAATCACATGATTGTCTCTTTACACCTGCCTTTTGAAGTCAAATGTCTCCAGTTCAAGCAAAGTGTGGGGTTGAGGCAATTATCTGAATTATTCAGGAAGCAGAATTTCGGCCTAAATCATCACATTCCTAGAGAACAAAGAATATCTGTCAGTTCAGCCGAAAAGCAGAAGAATTGAACACTTGGCTCTTTTTCTACATGAAGTAGCATATATGTGGCCTTATTTTCTGAGCTAATTGACTAATGAATTCTCTTTACCCTGAACAAAGATGGAGAAAAAACCTAAGATGAAGCCAAGGCATTAAAGAGTCTTTCTCCTTTACACAAATCGGAGCGATCTATCTTTACTAAAGGTTATTTTGTTTGAAGCTTCTGGCTCCACGTTGGAACTTCCTGAAGATCGGGGATCAAGCCTTTTCTCAGTTCTGCAGTTAGTCAGTTCATCAGCCCCGATGGCCACTCTCACCCCTTCACCCGAGAAGCGGAATTACAGAGAATTCTTTTATATTCAAGTTTCCCAGTCTTTGCCAGCGATGTGGCATCTGAGAAGTGGCCAGTGGAACTCACACTAAAGTTCATAAACGACTGGTTTCCTCACAGCAGCATACTTTAGGATGAAAACCAGCTTTGCGTAAAAAGACTTTGACCCTAGAAATGGTGAGTTTAGCCAGAAAGACTGGTCGCCTATTCTGTTCACCACAACAAAAAGTTTCCTCCTGAGGAGAGTTTGACTTTGAATAAAATCAAACACAGTCATGTTGAGGGAGGGGGCGCAGGGTGGATCCCCTATTGTTTATTTCCTTTCAAATAAAACAGCATATCCCCCCGTTCATTAGCATCTGAAAGAACAGAAATACTCCAGGGCATCCCTAAGTTTGAAATTCCCCAAGTCCTTATTAGACCCTCAAGGTGGAGCCGGGGCCACTCTGCGCTGGGAGCACAGTCTGGGTGGGATTGGGGTCTCCACCCTGGAGCTGGTGAGGGGCGATTGCGCAGACTGGAGCCGGCGGGCCTGGCCACCCCACCCCACCCCCACGCCGTGACGAGCCATCAGCTGATGCGTCTTGATTTCGATGCTGCTGACACCTGCTCGGAGCGCCCCATCCTGTTGCCATGGCAACCAAGGGAAAGCATCCTTGTCCACATACTTTCGGAACCTCATTAAACCAGGCAGCAGGACGGCAGCTGTGTTCTCCCCGCGCTGCTCTGACAGCCATGGGCTAATTTTACGATGCTCAGGTGATTTTGGGCACTTTCTAGGCCAGACTGTTGAGAATGTGTGGAGAGTGAGACAGATGGCAGAATAAATAAATATTGCCAAAGTGTTTAATGCACACAAATTTTCTGAAAGGTGCGAACCAACAATGGCAATTTTACTGACTGAGATAATTTGAAGCCAAATAATAAATACGAAGCAGGTGGGGCTTGTGGAAAAGGTTATCTGCAGGTGCTCTTCTTGGGATTAAAACACTCTTGGGGAAGCTGGGCTTCGCTGTGTCTCTGATGTGGGTCTCAGGCGGCTGGCACCCCAAAGATGAAGAAGTGAAATACAGAAGTTTCTTTGCTCACCACTTTATTATCCCCTGGATTCAGGGCAGATTGATGCTGGATCTCTTTACACACGCCCACCCGCCCCCCATCTGCCCAGGACATGCATGTTTGATGAAACCACAGTCAGTCCAGAGCCCAGTTTATACCAAAGTGACTTTAAAATTTTACAAATACTAACAGCCAGGTTTCCCCCACTGTCCCCCTCAAGGTCTTAGAGACCGGCGTTCAGTTGAAAGGAGCCAGCGTAGCTTCTTCAATGGCCCAGAAGAAAATGTCTTGCCAATTTCCAAAGATGACCCCAAACCCTCTTCAAGCCAAGGAGGACAGAGCAAGCTCGGACTGATCAGCGTTGGTGGAGATGATGGCCACCGACGAAGACGAGAGCCCAAGATTCCTGCGGTCCTCACGCAGGACAGAGTAGCGTCCCCCCAGGCCTGGATCTGGACTCTGCTGCCCAAACCCACCCCTCCCCCACCCCCTGCTGCCTGCCGCTGCTCATGGGGCATGAACTTGGCAAGCTGTCTCACTGTGCCATTGCCTCACCTGTAAACTGGAGTCAATGAGGGCACAAAGGGGGCATTCTGAGAATGTAGTAGGCTCATCCTTGACCAGGCCTTAGGATATGCCTGGTGCATATTAAGAGCTGCCCAGGAGTCAGCTGCTGGAGTTTCTCTCTGTGACTGCCATGCTGTGCAATGCTGGACTGGAGACTAGTTCATATGCTAACCCCAGTCTGCCCACGTAGCAGGCACAAAGGGTTTCGGGGTGGAAAAGTTGACCTATGCCTGACCCTTAGGTCCACTGTGGGGTAGGTCCACTGTGGGGTAGGGATGACCTTCCTTCACTCACCTGCAGTAGCAGAATCCGCCACCAGGGGAGCTCTCGGGATGGAGCACTCAATGGTGCCTGCCCCACGGGAGCGCCCAGTCCTGCAAGCCACTGAGACCGCGCACTCTGTATCCTTGGTGGTCAGCACTGTTCAAATCTTAGGAAAACTAGGCTATGTGGTATTTGAAAGAGAAGATAAAAATAATATAGAGTGAAGTGGTGGCTGAATGGTCTCTGGATTGCACATGTGGATTTTGAAGGCAGGAAAGAGATTGCTTCTTGAAAAATTGGTATTTGGCCTTTTCTTTGGCTATAAATTCAGCCCTTACAGGAGATTCTGTATCAGAACCTCTATCAAAAATTTCATTGTAAAATGTTTCCTATGTTAGAAAGGTCAAGAGTGATGTGATCATTTGTGTAACTAGGTAGAATTGAAATACCACCAGTAAGTGTATCAGGCTGGAGCTGACTGGCTACCCCAATTCTCTATCTCTGTAATAAAAAGGTGTCACTATGGTGACTGTCAATATTCAAAAGTCACTGCTACTCTGAATTTGGGCAATAATCACATGTCATCAATTAAAATTCCATTTTGAAGAACAGACAATCCCGACTTTGAGGGTCAGGGTCCAACCCAACCCCAGGTCCAAGAACGGAAAAACTGGATTTGGTGGGAGAGAATATTTTGTATCTTGATTTAAAATAATAATAATTTAGAGTATGCTTCTGTTCAAGAGTTCTTGGGAAGTCCGGTTATGTGTTCAGTGAAATTTCCACATCAGCTAGGCTGGAGTAAATGAAATGACCAGAAACTTGACTAAACAAGAACATTTGAAAAGGGAGAAAGAGGAAACAATAATGAAAAAAATCCAAAGTAAGCAAGGGCACAGAAAGTTGAAAAATAGATACTTAGAGGCCATGTTATCATGTCCAATTCAAAGAAAGGAGAAATAAATAAAGTTTATTGAAAAATCCTAAAAATGAAGAGTCAACAGTGCTAGATAATCATTAGATCAAATGGAAAATTGAAGGCGAATAATGTATCACCAGAAAGTGACAAGGGAGCCCTTTGTTGTAGAAACTTACAGTACACACCTAAGCATTGTCATTAAGACTGGATAAAGATCTTTAACTGGATAAAGATCTATAGATTTAAATATTTAATTATTGAAGATGAAAAATAAGATCAAAATAAAAAATAAATAAAATTAAAAATAAGACACTAGAAGTGAGAAAAGCCAATGAAAAATAAATGGAAAGCTAGAAAGTGGGTATCAAATGAAAAGATAAAATTAATGAATAGAAAAACAAAGCAACAAAAACAGGAGAAGGGTTAATTAATCCAGAAGCTGTTTCTTTCAAAATAACACGAATGAAGATAAATTCCTTTCAAATTTGACTGAAGGAAAGGAGAATGAGACCAAAAACATATAAATACATAAGATTAAAATGAGAAAAGAGATGGAATCTCAATAAAAGAGCTTGGGGAAAGATATAAGGGGATCTTACATACCTTATGGCAAATACTTTGAAAAATATATAGAAAAAATAACTATAAATTACCTAGATTAACTCAATAAAAACTGGAAACATTGATAGCGGCACTACCATAGAAGAAATCACAAAACTGCTTGAAGATGTGTCGGGTCTTCAACACACTGAGCACACAGAACCTCCCATGCTGGGGTCGTGGCTGAGTTTTATCTGACTTTTAAAGATCAGATAAACAAATCCAATATTACATAAATTATGCTAGGCCACAGATAAGGCAAGAAATCTTCCCAGTTCAACTGATGAAGTTTGCAGGACTTTAATACTAAAATCTGGTGCTGAGTTGCAGAAAAGGGCATCTGTATTCTGATTTAACTTAAGAAAAGCAATGTAAAAATTCTAAGTGAAATATTAGCAACTAGAATCCCATCAATGTATTAAAAACTATTTTTTATCAAGAAGGATTTTTTTACAGGAAGGCACGAGAGGTTCAACAATTCTGCAATTACCAACAAATCAATATAATCCATGACATCAATAAATTAATAGAGTAAAAACTTGATCACATCAACAGATGCTAGAAAGAAACTTGATAAAGTGTAGCAGTCATTTCATCATTAACTTTTTAAGTAGGATGGGAAGAGAAGGAAATAATGACTTTTATTTACTTGTTTACTAAACTATTAGTTATTTAATAAAGAACATCAAAAGTCAAGAGCAGACATAGGCTGTAAGAGGAAAACTTACGATCATTTCAATTAAAACAGAAATTAGACAATGATGCCTGTCATTGCTGTAATTATTAAGCATTGTCTTGGAGGTTTTCAGAAAAGCAATAAGATGTATGGGGTGTGTTTGTCCACCCCAGAAAAAAATGTTTTAAATCTTAACCCTCCCCATTACACCTCCCCACCCAGTATCTTATTTGTCAACAGGGTCTTGGCAGATAATCAAGTTAAGATGAAGCCATGAGGACGGGCCCTAATTCAGCACGACTGATGTCCTTATAAAACTCTGACATCTGAACAGAGGTGCAGCCACACGGGGGGACCACCACTGAAGACACAGTGAGAGACGTGGCCGGTGCTCCCACAGTCAGAAGCGTCAGAGAGGCCAGCAAACCAGCAGACTCTGGGGAGCAGACACCCCCCAGCGCCCGGGAGGGGCCAGCCCCACTGCAGGCACCTGAATCTCCCACCTCCAGCTCCCAGAGGGACACCAGCATTTCTGCTGCTGCAGCCATGCGGTTTCTGATTCTGTGTCACCAAATGAAATAATTGATGTAAACATTGAACAAGAAGAGCTGTTCACTCATGCGAAAGACAAACTAAACAAAGGCACAGACAACGAAACCAAAACCAACCTTAGAAATCAACTGTAGAACTGAGGCCCCTGAGGGGGGAAGGTGGGGACAAGGAGCAAAGGAGGGGGGCCCAGTAGGCTATGGGGGGGCGTTGTGGGGGCTCGGGGGTGGATGTGGTGTGGCAACACGCATCCAAAGAACTGTGAACCTGTACCCCTAAAATACTACAGTGAAAAACAATACACTTTTTTAAAAAGAAGAGACAAAACAACTATTTTTGATGACACAATTTTATACCCATAAAACCCAAAGGGCCCCGATTGTTTTTAAGTTCCTGGAATCACTCAGATACCGTGTCAAATGGTCGCATGACAGATAAAGGTCCACAACTCAGCAGCCTTCCTGTCTGCTAAACCTGGTCTCCTCCGTCAGCCTCCTGGTCCTGGTCTCCTCTGTCAGCCTCCTGGTCCATGGACTTCCCTGCTCACCTGCCTGGCTCACCTGCGTGGAGGGACGTCCTGGCCCTCTGGCTTCCAGCTGGGGCAGTGGAGGGGTGGATGGGAAGAGGAAGGGGTAGGGTGTCTCCCTTTTGGCTGGACTGCACCTGGGCATTGGGGCATCCCTGCCCAGGGCAGCTCTCCCCCTGCCTTCTATACCTGCAAGCTCTAACGCTGCTTCCCTCCAAGCTCTAATGCTGCTCCCTTCCAATCTGTGAGTGCAGAAGCATGCCTGGCAAAGCAAAGCAGGGCGCCGAGGGTAGCTGACTTCCCTCACTTGTGCCCGCACCTTTATAAATACCTCCTTGTCTGGTGCACCTGGCACTGCACTTGGGCCCACCTTGTGTTTTCCGCCCAGACACAGACACCAGCACCTAGAAGTAGAAACTGGAAATTAGATTTCATTTAGATGGTAACAAAAGCCACAAATAGGCAGCAATGAATCGAACAAAAAAAGTTCACCCCTAAAAGGAGAAAACCAAGGCTCTTATTAAACTATATAAAATAAGATCTGAACAAATATTCTTCTTGAGTCGGAAGACTTAATATCATAAAAAGTCAATTTTCCCAAATTAATATATAAAAGTAATCTAATTCTAATTAAGATCTCAATGAGTTGTTTCCAAATTGGATGGAATCATATTAAAGCTTATCTGGGAGAGTGAGTGTCCCCGGAACAGCTAAGAAAGTCGTGAAAAGCACAGAGAGGCGCCAGGGCGTGATGGGAAATGCTGCAAACCGGCCGTGCGGATTCAGGGAGAGATGGACCCGTGGGACAGAATCGAAAAGCCAAAAGTATATCCCACGAAATACAAAAATATAATAGACGACAAAGTGTCATTTCTCGGGCTAAAGATGAGTTATTCCTTAGGGAGCGGAGGACTATGGCTCTCGGAAAGACAATACAACTGGACCCCACTTACATCACATTGAGATGGACTGAAGATTTAAATGTAAGAAAATCACACTAAACATTTCAAGAAAATCTAGAGGTCTATCCCTGACATCTAGGGCTGCAAAGGCCTTCTTAATGGCACCAAAACCCCAGAAGATCTAGATTTAAAATGAAACTTGTCTAGATGCAGTTTTAAACTGCTGGGGGACACACTGGGGTCTGTACAAAGTGAATGCACACGTGGCCATTTGTCTTCATTTGTTTGTTTGTTCCTCCCCCCAACATCCCTCCCAGCCTTTCTCTTAACCTCAGAGTCCTCAGGGTGTTTATTCACGCCCCATGGGCTTTCAGAGTGTTTTATGGCATCAAATTGTCTGCTCTGTGAACGTCCAGTGTTTGTTCTGACTTACTTTGCTGCACAATATTCTCTCAAACTCCCTCCATTTTGCTGAAAATAGCTGCATTTCATCCTTTCTTGGGGCTATATCATACTCCACGTGTGGCAGTACCACATCTTGATCCAGTCCATCCAGGGACAGGCTGCTTTTGTGTCCAGGCACATGGTGTCTCTTATCTGCCCCACCTCTTGAATGGAAGCTCCATGAAGCCAGGGACTTAACCTGTTTCTTTCGCAGCCGTGTCCTGGTGCCCACTGACATGGAGAAGGTGCTCAGTGTTAAGCGAGGGAGTGAATCACCTTATAGTCGTCGGACTAGAAAAGACGTTTAAATACTCAATGTGAACTCCTAGTTTGTTAGAGGTACGTGTAGAAGGCACACAGTAAATTGTTGCAGCCTTTTTAAGATGCTGGAAACATCTATCCTGTCCCTAGGAATGTGATCCACAGAAAGGCACATATAACAGGATCATTGTTTGTGCATTATCTAGCCAAAAAGGAAATGAAATTAACCCCGGTCAGCAGAATGGCTGAATAAATTATGGTACATCCCCATTATATAACATTAAATAGCGCTATTTAAAATGAATTAAAGTTATAACAGTTATTTGGGTGGGATTTTCATGATGTTCCTTTTTTTGAATTTGAGAAGCAAGGTTCAGAAGTAGGGCCTCCCTCGTGGTGCAAAGGGTTAAGACACAACCTATGGATCTGTCTGCTGCCACTGCAGCATGAGTTCTATCCCTGGCCAGGGAGCTACCCACATGGCTCGGCAGACCTCTCCTGTCTCCCCGCTACTCCCCTCAGCAGTGGATTTCAGTCAGTGCCTGTTCTGTTCCCCGCTTTCTCTGGTGACTCCTCTCACCCCCACACTTCTGTCTTGTACCCCAGTTCTTGTATGCATAAGTAAATAAATCTTAAAAAAAAGATTCAGAGGTATTTCCATAATATGGACCTTTATATGTATATTAAAATCATTAAAAAATGAAGTCATTAGTATTAAAAAAAACTCTTGTTTGCTGATGACATAAAATGAGAGAACGCAAACATATCCAAGAAATGAAAGTAATTGTCTCACTTAGAAAAAGATGTCACTTCATTCATTATTCATCCAAAAACACTGTTTATTTTCTTAGACAGTAACAAAATGATTATGTAACATAACAGAAAAATTCCAAGAAGGGGTAACCTAAAGATTCTCTTGAGGTGCTAAGTTACACTGTGGTTTTAGATCTTCATCAATTTAGATCAAGAACAAGTTAGTAAGTGGTAAATTTGTTGGCCAGAAAGTTGTTACCTATTAGATATGGCAGACTGGCATGTTCATGTGCCTCAGTTCCATGAACCAGGAGTGTTTACATGGAAATTCTATAAATCAAGATGATAGAAGCTCCCACAATGGTGTAATTAAATAATATGCATAATTAAGATATTTTATTTTTAAAAAAGATCTGGTGATGCATCTACTGAAGGATTCTATTCAGTGTGCTATGACACAGCCATTTGGACAAGTGCAATGCAGCAATCCCTACGAGGGAGAACCTAAGATTAATAAAGTGAATTGAGTATCTACTTGTAATGAGAAAAGAAATTCAATTGTTCGTGCAGTCAACAATTCTTAACGTTTCCAAACTTCATCTTTCCATCACTGCGTGTATTTGAGGCTGCTGGATGGTGGGAATCCGTATGAGCTGATTTCCTCTCGAGAGCCAACATTCATTGCAGAGAGAAGCAATGAATTAACTGCTTTCTCAAAGCAGAAATCTAAAATTCACAGAAAAGTGGCAAGCATGTATAGAGCAAGATCTCTTTTATGAGCCATTTCAGAGAACATGGCTCCCGGCATCCCTGACTACTGTTGTATATTTGTTGTATATTCCTACAAACAAGCCTGTTCTTTCATGTAAATAAAATGCAGCCATAAAATCAGGAAACTAGTGCTGGTGTAATACTACCGTCTGACCCTCCAACTGTCCTGAAGTCGGAATAAGTGCCCCAATAGCGCTTCTATAGCAAAGGGATCACGTGTTGACTTTGGTTGTTTGCTCTTCCTTTTTTTTTTTTTTTTAAAGATTTATTTATTTATGCACACAAGAACTGGGGTACAGGCTAGAGGTGCGGGATGGGGTGTGTGTGAAAGGATTCATCAGAGTCAGAGTGGGGAGCAGAACAGGCAGATCCACTGAAATACACTGCTGAGGGGAGCAGCGGGTGAGACAGGAGAGGTCTGCTGCGCCATGTGGGTAGCTCCCTGGCCAGCCGGGAATCGAACTCGTGCTGCAGAGGCTGCAGATAGCTTCATAGTGAGGTGCTTAACCCCTTGCACCACAGGGAAGCCTGGCTGTTTGCTCTTTAATGTCTTGACTTTCCCTTGCTGGGTGTGCTCAGGGCAGTTGAGCCATCAAAGCTTCCAGGTCCTCTAGGTGGACAGAGCAGGGAAGGTGTATTTACACATATGCACAATCTGTGCTGGGCAGCCACCCCACCCAGCCTGACATGAGCACACTACCCACCCCAGCCAGGGCACCAGCCTGCTCTGGGCCGCTGCAGTTCTTTAGGCTTCATCAGATGCTGTCCTGCTCGAGCCCACCCACCAGCTTTGGGGCTGTACTGTCACCTCTTACCCACCCAGGCTGCCTTATTAAGACACTGTAACCTATGCGGCCTTTCTGGGTCTGCACCATCTCAGCAAGGGGGCAGGATTAGTGGAGCCTCCTAATATGGCCTGAGGGAGGCTGTCCTTCCCTGCTCCCTCTGGCTGCCCAATGAAAGCTGCAGACACAGAGACCTGAGGACCAGCTGCTCTGGCGCCCTGGGAAGCTGGCATGGCTGGCCTTTGCAGCCGCCATGACCCTCACCAGACAGTGCCTTTGCCAGAGCCACCCTTTCTGAAGATGGAAATTCTGGGGGCAGCTGCCATCTGTGCCAGGAAATGAGATGGCGCTTTTGCCCACAGCCTGGCCCTCTAGAGGTTTGAACCTGCCCACTGCCTCAGAGGGCACTTTCAGAGGAGAGGACAGGGAAAGACAAGACTTCAGTGGAAGAGCACTCTGGGCCTCGGATCGCATATTTCAAACATGGCAGGAGACACCACTGTCTTTTGCCCAGGAGACACCACTGTCTTTTGCCGATACAGGCCCAAAGGTGACACTAAATGAATTTCTCGTATCAAGGAAGGTGATGATAATTTTCATAGCTAAAAATCACCCCACACAGAATCTGTGCTCATAAACATTTAATATTTTATACTAATTTTTCTTTTATGCCCATAATAAACATGATTTAACCGTGTTGTCTTATAGCAGAAAGGCCTGGAAACGTCAGTGAACTATTACATTTTTGGCTCTTCAACATCTATTAGGAAGGATGTCATTTCTCAGCTTTCTTTTTCTTACATCTCGACAATAATGAGATGGTGAGGAGGAAAACTCACCGCCCTCTGGGACCTTAAATAACTGTGAGAACATTTCAGTCACAGGTTCGGATTTGTTCATATGAAAACCCAAGGTGTAAGTCCGTCAGGAGGTCTCAGGACTCATCCTTATTTTGATAACAGTCACACCAGCTCCCTCCCCAGAGGCTTCCAGGGCAGAGCTCTAGTCCTCCCGTTGGGTCTGAGAACATTCAAGCAACTCCAAGGCCAGAGAGCTCCCAGGCACCATTCAGGACACAGCCCCCCCGGTTTTGTGTGGGTGCGACAGAGCACCTCTTTCTTTTAGAACATCCTCAAATCCAGATCATTCTAAGCATTGGGGCTTTTTTTTTTTTTTTTTTTTTTTTTTGGTTTGTTTGCCATTTGTGTCAGCTTTTACGTATTTTTAACCTGGCAGGTTGTGGGGAGAGCGAGGGCTGGAGCATAGCCACCAGCAACACTGCGGTGGCACTGGGCTCCCTCAGGAGACCCCCTGAGGAAATGGGGGGGCTTCATTCTTTGCATTTCCTCAGCTCAAACTGGAATGCCCTCCCAGCAGTCCCCATGTGTACCAACCCAGAGATTCTTCTGAGTTCCCTGGACACTGGCCATTCTGGACACTGACCACCCTGGATGCTACACGACCCCCCCCACTGTCCCAGACACAGGCCCCCATGGGTGCCACCTTTGATCACTACGACCAGTAGCACCATCCTCTCCTTGGAAGGGCAGCCCTTCCGAGCCTTCTTGGTCTTCTGGGCCCTCCCGGGGGTGCTCGGCACTTCAGACAAGTCCTCTGCCAGGTCCGATCTCTCCCGTCCCTCTACGCATGTGGAAGCAAGGGACTGAGCGGTGTTTAACCTGATCCCACACTGTGCTCTGGCACATCCACAGTGGGAGGAGAGAGACAACCGGAAGGCCAGTGTTCAGAGAGGAAAACCTACACGTGTGTGTCAGCACAGAGGTGACAGCCGCATGCTCGGCTTAGCCCGCGAGGCAGGGTCTGAGCCGCTGCAGACACGGGCCTTGCCAGAGAGAGGGCTTGGCCTTGTCTCCCTCCCGTCTTCTTGCTTCTTCTGAAATCCTGGAGCTTGGAGATGCCTGTGCAGAATTAAAGTCGATTGCGTCACACTCAGGAACAGCTTAGGACAGGAATGAGAGATGTTTGGATAAAACCCAAACTCTCTAGAGAGGAAAAAAGCCGTGTTTGGGCACCGAAGGCAGGAGCAGATGGGCAGGCCGCTGGGAACAAAGGAGCGTCTTTAGCTGCAGCTGGAGCCTCTCAACCCAGCCCACCTCGGGGGAGCTATGGGCCTGCCCTGGGCGCTGCCCGGTCCGCGGCCCTGTCCCCTCACTTGTGACACGGCCCGTCCCCCCTGCCCCGCGGGGTCGGCTCCCGGGTCCCCGGCTCCTGTTCGCTCCTCTCTGGTGCTCGGCGTGGCCTCTGGCCCCGGCTTATTTCATGGAGCTCGGCGCTGGCCGCCCTCCAGCCGCTCTCCTCCCTGCTTACAAAAGAGCTGAACGGAGAGGGCAGATTGGGAGCAGAAAAGTTTTTTTGGAACTTCTTTTGGCAACAAGCCTAAAAGGCCATTAAAGCTAAAAGCCATGTAATTTTTCTGCCGGGCAAAGAATGGAGCGAGGTTTTGGTTCTACTTACCAAGTAAGATTTCTGCTTTTGCGGGAAGTTTGTGGTGGAAACAGCCCATTCGGTGCACGTCGTTTCAGAATGATTTCCCCTGCTTTGCTAGGTGCATAAATAGTTGTGCTCGGGAGGACGGAAATGGCCGTTTTGCTCACAGGAGAAAAGCCTCAGGCAGCTTGGAAGCAGCCGCGGCCATGCTGGGTATCAGTAAGTGGGAACTTTTCCAAGTGTATCTTTGAGGGATGTTAAAGAATAAAGACATCCGGTAAAGGTCAAATTCATGTTCTTATTTAAGGACATTTGACATTTCGGTTGAGGAAAGACAGTCTCTGCTGCTGGCGGAGGAAGTCAGCGTGGCTCGATAATGGCAGATGCCGCCTGCTGTTAAACCCAGTCCTGATATTAATTTCCTCTCTGTTCTAAATCATCAGGGGGACAGGAGACGGCTTGGTCTTTGCCAGATGAAGGAAGACCAACCGGATAGGAAAAGACAACATTTCCCTGGCCTTGAGAAGTCAGACACAAAAGCCATTTGAAAGGAGACGTTTTTGACAGCCGGGTTAGCTTCAGCTGAACACACACAAATATGCAAACCTGAAAAATGGCTTTTGAAGGAGAAAGGACACACGCATGGGCAGGACAGACTGCAGGTCTCAGACTCTGTGCTGACCTTGAGGAATAAAGATGTGCGGGTGCACTGGGGTCCTCGGGGGAGTGGTGGACCCGGGGTGAAACGTCAGTCTTCAAAGAAACCTCACATGGTCTGTACCTCTCCTCAAGCCCCATTCGTCAAGTCACCAAGGCGTCCAGAAGGCCTGGAGGCCAGGCCACCAGGCTGAGGCACCTGCCACTGGGCCTGGGGAGAGTCAGGCGGGACTTCCAGCCTCTGACACCCCCTGAGTGAAAAGCAGCATCAGCTCACTTGGTGTGTCGGTCCTGCTGGCCCTCTCAGCCTGTCCTCCCCACTCCTCAGCGGACCAGGGAGCTGGCTTCTGCTGGGTCTAAGTCTTCTTCCTCTTACACAGAGTGTTTGGGTCCGGCTGGCAAAGATCAGTGCCTCTCCCGAGATTTTTAGACCAGAAGGAAATGAACGTCCACTGAAGCCGCAACAATCCCTGCAAACGTCTCTGTCTTCCCAGCCTTGACCCACCTGGTCTGGGCCTCAGCTGGCACCGGTGGGTGGAATTCTACTTAAGAAACGTCTCCTGCCCACCTGCCCTCTCCTTAACCTGACTGTACCAGCTGAGATACTGTATTCTGCATGGGCCTGAATTGTAAAATCTTTGTTTCATTTATTGTAAATGACTTTCTGCAAATTGCTAGAAAGATTGTTTTTATAAAGTTTCTGGCATATCTTTCTCAGACAACAAGGATCTAGAAGTTAACTTAAATGTTTATGGAAGTGTTATAGGGCAGGGAGAGGGGCAGCCCAAACCCCCGCAAACCTGCCTATTCTAAATGGGTTCTGCCATCCGCTGCATCAACACAAAACATAGGAGACTTTAATGGGAAGGAACTTTAATACAACTAGGAAACAGTACAGGGAAGGCAAAGAGTCTAGTTTCTAAATGAAGCATCCAGAGTTACCCGTCCCCTCGTGGGTAAAAGTCCATCCAAATGGGATTGGCCCAGAACAAGGCCCCAAAGCCTGCCCCAAGTCTAAAGCATCTTCCAGTGGGGACCCACAGAAAAGGGTCACAAACAACTGGACAAGCCCGGAAGGAAAAGAGCAAAATCAACATCAAGATAAAAGCTGCCATGGTCACCTCCCCACGGGTCTCACCCACATCTGTGTCACCCCGTCCACAACCAAAAGACAAGCGCAGCTTCTTCACGTGTCTCTAGGCTCCATGCGCCTCCTCCAGGTCTCCTGGCTCCATCCTGCTTCCTTCCTCAGTCTCTTCTGCAGCTTCTCCTCTTCCTCCTCAGCTCCACCCTCCCTTGGGTGGGGCAGGGAACCTGGAACTTCCCCCTTTCCTGGGGACCACCCTGTTACAGAAGGAGTCGAGTAGGACATGATTGTCGTAAAAGTGAGGCCTTTGAACATAATTTTCGAATACTCGGTTTATTGCAACTTTTGAAGAGCACGTGTTGGGTGATAGGCACAGGAGGAGGGATTCTCCCTTCATGAAAGAAAGAGAAGAACCCCAGATTCTGGACCATGGGACTTTAATTGAGCCAGTTCCTCAGAGACGAGAGGGGGATTTTGAGGGGGAGGAAGGGACACTGGGGGGCAATGTCTGGCCCTGGCTGCAGGGAAGGGAGAATCAACCCTTCTTGAGCTGTGCTTGAAGGGGTCACGGGGCTGTGATGGGGGAAATGCCCGTCGGCAGGCAGGGGGCTGTGGCTGCCATCACAAGAGACACTTTAGTTGATGACTCAGTGCTTTATTTTATTGGGATTTCTAGGAAGTAGACATTTTCGTGAAGTCCAGATTCTACTGTCCGAGGACTGACTCACTCAGGGTGTCCGGCAGGAACCCCGCTGTGCTCGCTGGCAACAGGCCTCACGGGTGGCAGGACCAGCCAACATCAGTCTCCCTTCTCTTTAATTCCAGCAACGTTGACTGGGCACCCAGGTAGACGAGGAGCCGTGGTGGGCAGCGCCGGCCCAGGTTCTGCCCCTGGGGGGGATAACTGAGCAGTGACGCTGAGGAGGGGGTTAAGGACACCGAAGAGGAGGATCTAACCCAGTCTGGGGGGCGGGGAAGGCTTGCAGGCAGAGGGATGTCTTAGCTGACACTTTTTTTTTTTTTAAGATTTATTTATTTATTTATACAAGCACTGGGCACAGTCAGAAGCGCGGGAGGGTGAGAGGATTCACCAGAGCCAGAGCGGGGAGCAGAGCAGGCAGAAGGACCGAAGGACACTGCTGAGGGGAGCAGCGGGCGGCAGGAGAGGTCTGCGCGCCATGCGGGACCCTCGCCCGGTGGCCGGGGAGCAGCCGGGGATCGAACCGGCGCCGCAGAGGCCGCGGGCAGCTTCGCAACCCAGCGCTCAACCGCTGCGCCACCGGGGAGGCCCTTAGCTGAGACTTGAAGGAGAAACTGGATTTAATCAGGTGAAGCCGGGGCTAGAGGAAGGGAAGAAAGAAGCCTGGGCTGGAAGGAGCAGGAGTTCAGGATCTCACTGGACATGCAGAGAAATGCGAGAAATTAGGGATGTTGCCACAAAGAGTCCAGAGGATGGAGGGAAGCGATGAACATTTTCAAATACTTGAGGACGGGCACGTGGAGGAGAGATGGGGTTTGTCCTCTGCAGCCAGCTGGCCTCAGGGGGCGGAGCAGGACCAGAGAATGGCCCCTCCCGTGAAGACTGAACACGAAGCGTGTTAGCGGTGGCTTTCGCTCCGTAGGCCTTCCCGCAGGGCAGACACTGCGGCAGGGTTTTACGCTAATGATCTCACTGGTCCCCAAAACAGCCCTCGGCGGTCGATGGCACGAGGCCGCAGACTCGGGGAAGCTAAGTGAACAGATCACACACGAGGACGGGGCAGGGCTGGGTTCCAGGTCAGTGCTCCAGTCCCGCCCTCAGCCCACTGCCTGGTGGGGATCCCGTGGCCACAGCACGATTGTGTGTCTCTGGACACCCCCCATCCTGCAGGGGCTTGACAATCTGAGTGGATATAGTAGGAGATCCGGGCATCCAGGAGAACCTGTAACCTGAGGGGAGTCTCCCCACTGTAAGATTTGGGGGTTCAACACGTCAAACACCAGGACATGAAAGGTGTCCCTCAAAGATGACCAGCCATCTTTGGCATTTAGGGCAGCTTTCTTATCACGCGTGCGGCCGGTCCCCGGGGTGTCTCCAGGGTGGGTACGGCCAGCCCCATCATTGCAGAAGGGGGAGCTCTAGTGGGCACTGCGGGTGAGGCCGAGTGAAATGGACTGAATTAGGGCGGCTCAGCTCTCCACTAAAGACACGCATCTTTCACAAACATCTGCTTTAGCTAATGCTGGCCTTGGGCAGCATTAAATTATGTATTCAGCTCTTAAACTATCACAGATTCATGTTTCGAGAACATAACCGTGAGAAAATATTGCACTACTAGCAGAAACAAAACAACTCTGCTCATTGCACATTAAGTTTTGGGGGAGCATTTCTATAACAATTCTTCATTTTCTTTCAAATTAAAGGGCATTGTGGGACTCCAGAAAGGTTAGAATGCAGAAGAATGTTTTTGCTTTGGTATTGACTTATTGAAGAATAAAAAATGGCCTTCTTGGCTCTCCACCCAGGAGAGAGCAGCCAAGTAACAAATGCCCATAAATTGTGCCATGAGTCGGTGGGTAAAGGGTGGGGGGGGCTCCGAGAGCATCCTGGCTTCTTTTCCGCCTTGTGGGAACTGTCTTTGTTTATAATGAAGTGCCCCGTGGGCCTCGGTGCTTTCTGATGTGTGCCCCGGGCCGGCCTCTCCATCCCCATCCCAGCGTTTTCTTAAATTAAAAAACCAGCCCAGAGGCTCCCGGTACAAGACTTTACCTGTGGGTGTGGGAGAGAGATGCTGGGGGGAGAGAGGAGGCCTCTCCCTTCTCTTCTGTGGTCAACTGAGCCACATTTCCCAGCCCTGACTGCCCCTGATTTCTCCCAAGTGCTACTTTGGTTTTGCAGGAAGAGGGATTTGTAAGAAAATTAGGAAATAGGTGCAGGAAAAAAATATGGACCATTGCTTGGCAAGAAGTCAGGCCGCAGCAGCTGGACTCCTGACCAGAGTCACCAAGAGAAGATCTTCTTCCTCCCCCCCCCCATGGTCATCGCTTACTTGGGGGGCAGATGCTGTCATTCAACGGCTGCAGCATCTCGGTCTCTGGGAGGCAAGGTCCTCACGGCTCATCTCCTGGGCCACCCCAGTGCCTGGCACGTTGTTTGCCGCTCACTAGAGTCATCTCCAGGCATTTGCAGTGTCTTCTCTAAGAGTCCGTAAGCTCCTTTTCCGACAGCCCCTCTCGGCAGAACTGGGAATCTCAGAGTGTGTTGTCAGCCTTTCAGCAGAGGAGTAAGTTGGGGTGAGGAGCCTGGTTCCTGAGTAACAGAGCCAATCCTCCATCCGCCCACAGAGTCCTGCTTCCAGGGTCTCCCCGCTGGTCACGCAAGGACGCCTGCTGACCCAGAGGTTGGAGGAGTCGGTGGATTTCTGGGCCTTTCCCTCGGGCAGGGGCAGCACGGAAGGGCTGAGCCGCCATCTTACGCACACTGAGGTAGAGACAGGAAGGCAACTCTCTCTCCAGCTTCCCTGCCCTCCAGAGTAGAATGACCCTGCTTGGTATGATTTGGGGACCTGGGGATGCTCCTGGGGGGAGCTGCATCATGAAATGGCAAATGGCCCCGGGCGGGCACGGGGGCTGTGCTCTCCCCAGCTCGGCCGAACCCTCGGTGCTGGTCTGAGTCTCACACCGTCATCTGGAATCTGCGCTTGCTCCCCACACGGACTCCGACGCCGGCCGAGTCTGCTGGCACCAGCTGCATCGTCCTCCGCGCCAGGAAGGGCCCATTATTCCTCTTCTAGGAATCAAACAAAAGTGGGAGGCCTTTCCTGCTCTGGAGGCGCCTCGCCGGGCCTTTGCAGTGAGGCGGAGGCCTCCTTCAAAGCCTGCCCTGGAGTTAGAAATAGGCTTCATCTTCCTTTGCCTTCTGGAAAGACTTGAGCCCTGAGCTGATCCTGAACACTGAATCCCTTTCCAAGTGTCTGGAAATCATTGTGGAGACTTTTGACTGCGGCCAGACAAGCAACTGTTTATTCCGCTTTGCTCTCCCATCTTGGGGTTCTCCCTTGCATGCATTAAGTCCAAGCCTGGCCAAACAGCGGCTAAAGCCCACAGTCATGCTTTGGTCATGCTGAGACCCAGGTGAACAAGCGACCTTGAAGTTGTCCTGGGGGCCTGGGGAGACGGGCGTGACAGACTGCAGGCCTCGGAGGAAGATCACGTGTGAGTGCGGGTTGATGAGCCAAGAAGCCTGACTGGAAGCTGCGGCTTCTCCAGAGGCAAGCAGGAGGAAGAGCAGGCCCCATGGTGGTGCTCAGGTGGCCCAGCGCAGGGGGAACAAAGGAGGGCCAGAGGGACTGGCCGCCTGGAGGCAGAAGGTGCCACTCGAGCCAAGGCAGCGAGAACGCGGCTCTCTGCGTGGCTCTCGGTCTCAGGGGTCTTGATCAGCGTGTGGGGGGTGGTGGTCTCTAGCCCCTGGGCCAGCTTATTTGGGGTGGGGTAGGAACCACCAGGAGATGTGCTCGAAAGGACATTTCTGGTCTGTGAACCCTGCCTGAGCGTTAAAGAAAAAGCTCCGATTTACTCCTCCGAGTTAGATCCCAAATCAGAAAACAAGTGTCCTAAAGTCTTCCCTTTCAGTCATTTGTCCAGATCACACGTGCACGCTGTGCCACTCTCTGGCCCGTCCTGCGGCCACCGAGCTGCAGTAAAATGTCATCGGGGAACAGAGAGACAACAAGTGGCAGCTCCGCCGTGTCACATAAAGGAGAACTCGGTGGAACGTTATTCCTCCTGGTGAATAGTGAAAAGGATTCATGCTTGGTTGAAATGAGCCTCCTTTCATCTCAAGAAATGGCTGGAGGCTTTGCTAGCCTGTCGTGAGCCGGAATGAACTGTTTGGGAGAAAACCACACTGGCATAAATTATACAAAGAGAGCTTAGAGACGCGGCTGAATTTCAGGAAAATAAACGCGAACGCTTGCAGTATGGGGTGTGAGCTGTCAGAATTGGATCTTGACGGTCTGGGGGTGTCCAGAGAAGCCTGCCCATGTGGTGACATGGTCTCCAGAGTGTGGCCGGGATTCCGGAGCTTGCAGACTGGGGAGCATACCCCCAGCCTTCTTCTCCTGGGGAGCAATTTTACGTGCTGGCTGTTATGTTTGTGAGCAGAACGAGGCCCTCCTGCACACTGCCGCCATCAGCGCCGCCTCCTCTGTGTCCAGGCATCTGAGTCACATCCGCAATAAGCCTTCGGGCATATTACATACAATGAGGAAATCTTCCTGAGTAGCTCATTTTTGCCCAAATATGTAATTTTGGCTGAATGATATTAAGGGATTTAAAAAAAAGATATCACATTAACTGGAATTATTACTATTTTAATTTGCCTGCAAAGCCTTTATTTCAAGTATCATTTCTTGTAACTTGTAGCTCAGTGGGTATCATAATCCTGATAGAATCTGAGCTACTTGATAGCCCGAGACATTTGGGGGGAATCATTCCCCACAGAAAATCAGTCTAACAAGCGCTTCTGGTGTTAGCTGTGAGCAGCTCTGCTCCGCAGCCCTGAAGGACAGGACTAACGCAGGGACTAAAGCCACCTTGTCGGCTGTGACTCTTGGCGCCTGCCCCTTCCCACTCCCGACCCGGGCGGTGGTGGGGTAACACCTCGCCAATTGACAGACTACAGAGTAAGTTCAGGAGCTGGGCCAGCTTCCTGAAATAGCAAGTTTTTAGATGAATTTCTGGAACCACCACCTTAAGGTGCATTACAATGAACCTTTCTCTTATAATTTCAACCAACCCAGCCTTTGCCAAGAGGCCATTATTTGTTGGAGAAACTGACATCCCTGGGAATGCAGAAAGCGAGCAGCTGAAGGCGATGGAGCTATCAAAGTGCTTGTTCCATTTTCTCTTCCACTCAACGCTGGCGAGAAGCCGGGACGTGGTGTCCTGTGACTGTCATGCACCCCACATGTGGCCAGCCTGTCTGTGGTCGAGGTGGAGCTCAGAATTCCCTGCTCTCAACACAACGGTGGTCAAATGTGCAGCCAGGATGTCACATGTATTTTGCAGATCAAATTGTATATTACATGCATGTTGTACCTTGGACGGTGCTCTCATGCTAAAAAGTGAGCTAAGCATCCTCGTGGACAAAGCATGTGGCCACGAGTCTGAAGTCTACAAGGATGGGAGCTCAAGGCAGTCGGGGTGTGAGGATTTGGGCCCTGTGGGCTACCTGACAGGGCACCCTCTTTACAGCCAGGGTCCAGGGTTGGGCTTCCTGGGTGAGGTTTCCTACTGTGCGAGAGGGGCCAGGGAAAGCTCTAATTGTCCCTCCCTGGCTGAGGCTGGGTGCAGGGCAGCAGAGAGAATGTCACTGATGGCACTTCCACCACATACCCACTGGTCCCAGGGCCTGCCCTGGGACGCCACGACCGTGGTGCACCTGGACTCTGACTTGCCTGGACTCAGACCTGGGATCCAGGGAGCCCCTGAGCATCCACAAATAAGCGGATGGGCTGTGGGCAGCCATGTGGGCTGGCATTCCTGGTCAGGGGCAGCATGTCCTACTCATTCAGGGCCGTGCAGGGCACAGATGGTGCAGCACTGGGAGGCAGGGCATCAGGGCGACGTGTGCCCCTTATGTGCCATCCCTGACCTCCTTCTGTTGCCTTTCAAACTGGGAAAATGGGTTTCCCCACCTTATCCTTGTTTGAGGTTTTGCCCTAAAATGTATTCTGTGGCTCACATTTGGCTAAGTTTTCCTAGAACAGAAATATGCAGAAATCCTCATCTAGAAGATAGTCCTGCCCAGTGGGGATCAGAGGGTAAGATGAGAATGTATGTGAGCATAAAACAATCAAAATATAGTCAGATGCCTAATTGGCTAACACCTTCGCCCGCTTCAACACTTTAGTCTTCCTGGCTACTCTCATAGTATTGTGAAAGCAAAATAAATCATTTGACATGACTAGGTTTTTTGGAAAATATGTGAGAGTCATTCAGGCAAAAAATCAGTTTGAAATAGATGAAATTTTCCACCTGAGTGGCTTCTACCAGGAGAGACTGTTTCTAGAAGCGCAGTATTTTTAATCTTGTTTTAAAATAAATACTTTAATGTATAAATCACTCAATTGTAAAGGCACTTCAATTTTATTTTCCTTTGGTTTTCAGGTTTTGGAATTGCTCTGTGCAGTTCCAAGCACAAGCTCTTAGATAAAACTTGCTTGCCGAAAACCACCGTCACAAATGTGCAAGTACAACTATAAATTTATACAACACTCAAGCTGTTTGTAGTTTGCAAAATTTGCTAATAAAATGCAGAACTAGGATTTCTATTTAACACTCTCTGGCAAATGGCACTGCCTTATATCCTGGGTGCAGGCAAAAGATGGAAAATTCCATGCATACAGAGTCCTTTGTGGTTGCAACAGTTTGCTAACATCTTAATGAGTGAATTATGATAATTATGAAAATCTTAGCTTTACATTATTTGTGATGTGCGTGTGTGTGTATGTGTGACAGCCTTCCCAAGCAAACACAGCATTCTGATTCAGCAGCCTTCAATGAGGAACATTTCTGTGCTAATAATACAAAATGGATCTTAAACTGCTGCATATTAATCAAATTCATTAAAGTACATTCATTAATTTGTGTGTATAACAGCCAAATGGGGAATGCAGAGTTTGCTGATTTTGCACAAAATACATATATTAATGAATGCTAAAACTTCAACATGAATAATAGCTTCAAAAATATTTCATAAGGCAAAATTCTAAGGGGTAATACTGATAATTATTTTCTTTTTAATTTTTCCAATTCCATTTCACTTTGTGTTACTTAGCTTTAAGTGGAAAAAATAAATTTGAAAGAGGAAAACATTTCAGAACTAAAGGGTAAGCCCAGAAGATTGTAAAGAAAGAATATAATATTAGGAAATATTAATATTAAATTCCTTGCCTCTCTTTCAAATCACTTAATTTAAAAATAGGTCCAGGGTACCTTAGACATGATTCCATTTCTTTGCACAAAGAAGCGTGAATGTGGAGCTCAATTAAGAAAGAACCTTTCACTTTCTGTAAGAGACTGGAGGCTGGGAGGGGGGTGGCCAGGAAAAAAACACAGCACTGGAGAAGGCACAGAGACTGACATGCCTAAAACGAATAAATGTTTACATGTCTCCGTTTCTATCATGCAGGACTGTGTCAAGGACAGTGGCTGGTACTTGCCAGGACAGCACACACTGAAGTTGGAATGACATGGAGCAGGTCACCTGGCCTTGCAGGGGCCACACGTGTGTCGCTGAAACATTCCATAGCTTTAAAAAAGGTAACTCTGAAAGATGATGATTGTGCTAATTTGGTTTTGGTGACCATTTCAAATGTCTCCGTATCATCACTATAGCGTGTTCCTTGTCAACTCTTTGTCAGTTTGTCAAAAAAGAAAAAGCGATCTCTCTCTGGCATATCATTTTTTGCCCTGCATGCTCACCGCCCTCTGTGGCCTCAGCACAGTGTCTGGCATGGATGTACACGTGAGGATATTAAATGTGAATAACTATCATTGTACAAAGCAAAATATGGTAGGAGTCAGGAGACGTGTAAACATCACATCTATGGGCTCGGAAGAGTCGGTGCAGGGAAGCAGTTCTCGCAGTAGCCAGGATGTGGGAGCAGCCTCAAAGTCTCTGGATGGACAATTGGATCAAGATGTGGTATATCCACGTCATGGAGTACTATACAGCCAAAGGATGAAATGCAGCCATTTTGAGTAAAATGGAGGGAGTTTGAGACAGTATGTATAGCAAGGTAAGTCAGAATGATAAAATCAAATATTGGACAGTTCCATAGCAAACAGGAACACACATTTTAATCTAGTGGAGATCTAAACTGTGAGGACTCTGGTGTTAAGAGGAAAAGGAGGACAGTGGTTTCCAAACTGTGCCCCAGAAATTCTTGGGGCCCCATGAATGCCTTGAGGAAAGTGGATCTAAAAGGTGGCCTCCAGGCCCCTGCAAACACTTTGCTCAGAGAAGTGCCCTCTTTGCCTGTTTTTCAAACAGGACTTCCAAGTACAAGATCTCTCGTATGACCCAGTAATCTCACACCCAGTTCTCTACCAAAGAATATAAAAACACGAGTTTGAAAGGCTGTATGAACTGTTATGTTCATTGCAGCACTATTTACAGTAGCCACGCTGTGGAAGCACCCCAAGGGCCCAAGGACAGATGAGTAGATTAGGAAAATGTGGTATATCTACATATAATGGCATACTACTCAGCTCTGAAAAGAGATGAAACTTGCCACTTGTGACAACATGGGTGGAACTGGAGGGGATTATGCTAAGGGAAATAAGTCAGGAGAAAGACAAATATCAGGTAATTTCACTCATGTGGACTATCAGGAACAAAACAAAGAAACAGTCAAAATCAAACCAAAAAACACCCTAGAAATATGATAGCAGAACTGAGGCTACCAGAAGGGGAGAGTGGTATCGGCAGGAAGCAGAAGTTGGAGGGGCCCAGGGGCCTGTGGTGGTGGGTGTGGTGTGATGGTACACCTCTGAAGAGGTGTGAACATGTACCCCTAAATCATATGCAGTGCTCTAAGCCAGTGTTAGCTTAACAAAAATAATATAATTTCAACGATAAATTTTTAAAAAAGAATGAGAAAAGGTATATACCTGAGAAAATAAAATAAAAAGTTTAAAAAATAAACTATAAAAGAATAATTGCTACCATAAAATAAAAAGAATTCTTTTGAAAGATTTCACTGACAATAAAAAGAGGAAGGTTTAAAACCACTGAGTACGTGGAGGGCAGAAGTCTGTGGTGGAAGTCTGTGGGTGCCAGGTGGGGGTGAGGCTGACATCCTTCTGAAGAGGGTGCTCCAGCACCTCTGAGCCACATCCTGTATGTACGATATACCTTGTGACATAAAATGTAAATATAAATAAACCCATAGATAAAAACTATTAATCCAAGAAATTAATATAATTACAAAATGACTATTTCAGATTTGTGCATATAATGCTCCAATTTGTACAAGTAAGGTACACATAGCTACAGGTTTATGTATTTGGCTGTGTTCTAAAGGGGAGTCTCTCAGAGCCTCCCTGATGGCATAGGAGTTAAGTCTCAGCGCTATCAAACTATCGCCAGTCACTGCAGCACAAGTTCAGTCTCCGGCCAGGGAGCTACCCACATGGTGCAGCAGACCCCTCCTGTCTCCCCGCTGTTCCCCTCATCAGTGTATCTCAGTAGATCCACCTGTTCTGTTCCCCACTGTGTCTCTCACTTCCTAGCACCCCTCTGACCTAGACCCCTGTTCTTGTAAGCATAAATAAATAAAATACATCTTAAAAAAAAAGAGGGGAGGGCCTCCCTGGTGGCGCAGCAGTTGAGCGCTGGGTTGCGAAGCTGCCCGCAGCCTCTGTGGCGCCGGTTCGATCCCCGGCTGCTCCCCGGCCACCGGAGGAGGGTCCCACATGGCGCGCAGACCTCTCCTGCCGCCCGCTGCTCCCCTCAGCAGTGTCCTTCGGTCCTTCTGCCTGCTCTGCTCCCCGCTCTGGCTCTGGTGAATTCTCTCATCCTCCCGCGCTTCTGACTGTACCCAGTGCTTGTATAAATAAATAAATAAATCTTAAAAAAAAAAACCAACAAAAGGGGGAGGTCTCGGTACCTCATACAATCTTTTGCTGCTCATATCACCAGGCAAACCTATGTTTTCACTCTCAAAAAATGGTGACTGGGTTTTTTGTTCTTCAGAAATAAACATATCAAGTGATGCTGTTCATTAAATTGCATGGTATGAAACAATATCGTACATGACACATACACATGACCAACATAAGCAAACATTAAGCCACACAACATGAGTTCTCTTAATTATTAGCTGTCATATTGAGATTAAATTGGGCATTAAATTAAGTTTAAAGAGAGATTAGATTGTGACATGAGGTACAGTAAAGACACAATGGGCACTGGAAATAAAAGGCAATTATTCAGAATAAAATCACAGTATTAAGGATCTGAATACTTGTCTACTTTCAAATTTAAATTTATTTTGCTCTAAAAATAGGAACAAAAAGGTGAATTTTATTATCACAGCCTCTTCATTTTGGAAATCTCCAGTCTTTCATTCATCATGAAGTTTTCTAATGCAACCTTCATCAGTTTTCAATTCAGATCTCAGGAAATTTCCATCAATCTAAACCCTATTTCACGCTTTCATGTGATTTATTTTCTCTACCTAAGTCCCTCTTAGTAGTATTTCTTCAGACCAGTGTCATGGTAACACAGTTCCTCCATCTTTGTTTTGTTACTTCGATCAATGTGTGCTTTTCTAGCCAACAGGATGTTGTCAACCTTTAACTTCCGTAACTTGTGTTACGAAAATAAGTGTAGAATAATCCTTCTCACATTATGGGTTTACCCTGAAAATGCCAACATGCCCCACCACTTTCTCTGTCTCCCCCTGTTTTGCAGATGACCCATCCTAGTGAGGGTGGTGCTGAGAGCAGGGTACAGCAGCAGGGCTGGGCACACCGGCTTGCAGTCCCGCCCTGGTGTTCTCCTAGGGGATTATATTTCCATCAGAAATCCCTCCACCTAAAGGTGTAAAAATGAAAAACAAAACTGACCTCACCTGAAAAGTTCATGCTGGGATCAGCTGGTAATCTGAAGAACTTGGCACTTCAAGTTTCCAAGATGCGATTCTGTTTCCAGGATGGAAGTGCCGTGATTTTACCCAAAACCTTTTGCTTTTTATGTCATCCTAGGACATCATTGTAGCTGTGATTCGTAGATAGGTGTGACATGGATTTTGAAGTTCCATTAACGGGAACTAATCCAGCTTCTGTTGATTTCATTAAAGAGGTCTTCCTACCCCTTCAGATCTCGTGGGGACACCTTCATAGGAACTGGGGTGCTTGTGTCTCGGATTGCTCCAGACTTCTGAAATCTGTCGCTCGTTGCACACAGAAAGTGAGATGTTAAGACCTTCCACAAACACTTTCACAAACAGGAGTCTGTTTACAAAATAACTCACAAAGCACGCGCTCTCCCTGCCAGAGCTTGTCTATCAAATATCCAATGCTGAGGGGCTGCAACAGCTCCAGTTCTCTGCGTTCCCCAGGCCACACAGCATGGGGAGAAAACAGCCACAGTGACAGCCACAAAACAGATTTTCCTGCCTCTACCCCCCCAAGGACTCGGGAAAACCCTGAGCTGGTAGACAGCCCTGGTGGATGAGGCCTCCAGCCGCTCTGGGCCCCTGCGGGGCTCTCCAGGCCACACTGCTAATATAAAGGTGATGTAGGCTTCGTCCACCCAGTCGAAGTGATAAAGCCCTGGGCTGGGGCACAACGGGAACTACAGTCTCCTGCTTAACCTCAAAACCTCTTCCTCCACCACGGAGCACAATCCTATAACTGTTTTGGCATGAGTTCACTCATCGAGCTCTGCCAGATGCAGGCGTGAGGGGGGTAAGGTAGAGGGCAGCCAGCCACAGACCATGAGGATTCGGGTAAAGCATAAGGTTATTGTTAACCTGCCACCTTAGCAGTTTCTTTTACCCAAATCAGCATCTCAGAACAGCCCTCCAACCCCAGAAGTGAGATGCACTGTGGGAAATGGACCAATCTAGTAATCCCTTTAGAATTCCAGAAGGATGCTACAGTTTTCTTAGGCCTCTACCAGTGTCTTGGGCAAGTGCCTGGTAGTCAGGATTTACTCAGCCTCAGCTCACAGTGAGAAGTCGCTTTTCCTCCCAAGATGTCTGTCCCCTGCAATCCTGGAACCCCTCACACAAACCATCTCCTGGGAACTGACTGCAGGGAATCTTCAGGGGCTCATGGCCCAGACTCTCTGGTCAGGAAGGGAGGCTGCAGCCAGCTCCACCTGCAAGAATGCAGCTTGGGGGGCTCCCTGGTGGCTCAGGTGGTTGAACGCCGCTCTGTGGCGCTGTCCGCAGCCTCTGTAGCACAGGTTCGATCCCGGCCAGCGAGAATCCCACAGGCGCAGCAGACCTCTCCTGTCTCCCCGCTGCTCCCCTCAGCAGTGTCTTTCGGTCAGTCTGCCCGTTCTGCTCCCCACTCTGTCTCTGGTGGGCCCTCTCACCCTCCGGTGAATCTGGCCTGTACCCCAGTTCTTGTGTAAATAAATCTTAAAAAAAAAAAAAAGAAAGGAATGCAGCTTGGTATGGGGTGGCTGCAGAAGCATGTTGGGATGCTGGGGAGGAACAGCGAAGGCTGTGGATAATGGTGGTGGGAAATAACCTTCTGGAAATCCTGCCGGGAACAGCAGGACAATGGCTGCCGGGTGGTTGGAAAATGGCTGCCAGGTAAGATGGCTGGTCAGCAGCTGCAGGGTAATGACTGCTGGACAAAGACTACCAGGTAATGTCTGATGGGTAATGGCTGCTTGGTAACGTCTGCCAGGCAGAGTCTGCCAGGTGATGGCTGATGGGCAGAGACTGCCAGATAACGGCTACAGGCTAAAGACTGCTGGGTAATGACTCCAGGAAATGGCTGCCGGGGCAAGGAATGCTGGGTAATGGCTGCTGGGAAATGACTGCTGGGCAAAGACTAATTGCTACTTGCTGCCCAGTAAAGACTGTGGTTAACGGCTGCTGGGGAATGGCTGCCGGGAAAGAAACTGCTGGGGAATGGCTGCTGTGGAATGACTGCTGGGCAGGCGCTGCCGGTAATGGCGGGCGGGCAAAGGTGTCAGTAATGGCTGCCGAGCAAACACGCTTTATAATGCCTGGTAATGCTGCCTAGTAATGGCTGCTGGGCAAAAACTGCTGGGTAATGGCTGCCAGGTATCAGCTTCCAGGTAATGGCTGCCGGGTAGTGGCTGCAGGCCAGAGGCTGCTGGGTAATGGCTGCCGGGAGCTGCTCACACAGGCCAGCCCCTCTCTGAACTTACTCACAGACTTTCTCTGAAGGGAATCTGGGAGCTAATGACCTGCCGTTTGCATCACCACCTTCTGAAGCGTCACGTCATTGTGAGTTAGGCGCCACGCATCAGGTCAGTTAACTGAAAATCAAACAGAATTGTACGAACATTTATTTTTCACCTCTGTCCAATTAGCTGTAGGCTGGTTAACAAATCTTAAAGTAACAGAAACGGTACCCAGAAAACCTCCTTATCCACCTTTCCTCACTCAGTAAACTAAATGTCAAATGAGAAAAGAAAAAGGCACACTTTTTTACATGAATTTTCTCTGTACCCAGGTTTTTTTGTTTTATTTTGTTTTTAAGAGTAAAACAGCCTCTATTGTTGTTGGTGTGTGTGTGTGTGTGTGTGTGTGATGTTTTTGAATTGTTAAACACAACTAAGCATACAATTCCACTCTTGCACGGAGATGAAACTGTTTGCCAAAGCTTGAGTAACAAGGAATGGACCAGACTGGAACAATCTCACAAATATTTTATTTGCTTTTCCACTCAGTGACCTCCTTTCTCCTCTTGGTAGCTGTCAGAATTCATCCACACCACCTTCAAGTTCAAGCATTATTTTCTAAATCAAAAAATTGAAAACTTTTAAAGGACGCGTAAAGGCTGGGTTGGTTAGCATGGACAGCCAGATCAGAGTCAGGGTAGTTTTCCGGGCAACATCTTCAGATTTTATTCTTGTCACTCCCTGGGGAGCAGTTGAAATTGTGGGTGCCCCACAATGCTGGCCTTCTTTGATCTCTTTATTCAGATCTGTTTACTGTATTAAAACAATTCACTCCATTCATTGGCCAGTCTTTGTTCAGCAAATCAGATATTTTTCACCTTTGTTTTTGTCAAGTGCACAAGGGTGCACTTGACGGTGTTTACGAGTCCCCTGACAAAGATTAAATCTTATTTCTCCCAGCTTTTGAAAGAATTGTGCCACAGAGATTTCTCTGCTGAAGGTGAGTGTCAGTGCACTCCCCGCCCCCCAGGGTCCCCTTTCTGGATGCAGCAGTCAAGTCTCCTCGCTACAGTTCTTGTTACCCAAAAAGCAAACATCATCTCTGGAGTTTTGGGAAAAGCGGGTATTCCATTTTATAATAATGGGGTCAAGATTTTGGATTGGCGACGATTCCTGTCTGGCCTATTTTGATTTTCTCTGAAATAAATAGGGAAGATGGCCTTTTCTTTCTTTTCCTTGCTGTGCTGTTATTTGTCAGTCAGCCGAAGCTAGAAGGTGGTGCTGTTTAGCATGTAAATAAACCAACACTTTTTCCAGTAAATAGCTCTGTCTTGTATTATATGCTGGGAGGGCTCATCTACACAATGATGAATTCAGTTCCTGTATTGTGCCTTCCTTTCCTGTCCATTCACAAAGGGAAAGGTGATCACACTAACTATATAACTTATGTACTTTACGTGTGTGTGCCTTTAATTTTTCTAGTCCCCTGTTAGATAGCAGTTCCCATTGCTCAGATAAAATTCCTTGGGCAGCCTTTTGGAGTTAATTTACTTCCTGTAGTCCAGTGTTTTATGGATGAAGGATGTGGCTTACGGATCTATTTAAAGAGACGTGCTTCTACTTCACTGTTCTGGCCAAACGAGTGGGCACATGCTTTTGCATTTTGATTTGAACCCCACTGAAGCTGGTCATTATATTTTGAATGCCACAGCACGTCTACACCATTATTTAAAGGCTCTTGTTCATTCATCCACAGGATGATTGGCATTGGCTATAACTTGATGCAATGTTACACTATTTTAATTCTTTCTCAGGCAATGTTATCTTTGATCACTTCCTATTCACTGGGGAAAACCCCCACGCAATTGCAATCCCCCATTATGTTTCAGGGATGATGCCAAGTGCTCCCTGAAATATAGCTATTCAAGATACTTTCCCCACCCTCAGGCTGCTCATTAAAGAAATGGCAGTTTCTAACTTTAATGAGTTAGGTGGAGTACGAATTCCACTCTTCTTCAAAGAGACGCCATGTTTTTTAAAACGTGTTTGCCACCGCTCATTTGTTTGTTTCACTGGAAATGGGGTGTTCTCCTACACAACTGTCGCCACAGCTCAGGATACAAGTATTTCCTTGTCACCTTTTCTTTTTGTGTGTGATTCAAGTGTGTATTTCATCAAAGAATCCAGAGAAAGTTCTGTCTCTTCCTTCCCAAGGGTCTGCTACTGATGGCTCACAGGATGTCTAGGCTCACCTCTTGCTAGGGCTGGTAACCCTTCTGGTCTTTGGGTTTTCTCCCAAAACTGATTTAATATATTTTTTAAACCCAGAACCAATTAAACATGTTCTTTTAACCCAGGCCCATTTGTGGCAGCGCTCAAACTTTGTTGAAAAGTTTTGTGAGAAAGAGTCAAATAAGAAGGAATAACCAGGACCAGTGTTTCGGAAATGCTGCCTTCATTTCAAAACCTGGTGACTTAAAACCCAGCCAAACTTGAGTTGGGTTCTATGTTTAGAGGTATAAATTATCTCTCTTCTCTCTTAAAATAGCAGAATCAAAAAATTCTATTTACCTCTCAGTGAATTATAACCATGTGGAAACACTCAAACAGAGTATAGTTGGAATTAAAGATTTTAAACCAAGTATGAGACAGTCAGGTCACAGCCGATTCGCGCAGCAGCATGGAAGCAAGTAGAAACAGGTTTTGGTCCCTTTGCCTCACACCAGGGTCTCAGAGCGTCTTCCCTATATTGCTAGAAATGGACCTGCGTCTGAGTTCCTGAGCACTGGCCAACTCACAGACTTCTGGGGCAGCCAGATGAGAGAGAGGACCCCTTGGGTCTTAGTCAATGAATTCAAGAGCTGAAGATATCAGAAGGACTGACAACACGCAAAACAAGTCCTTGATCTCATCTTCATTTATTTAGTAGCTATTAAATGCAGCTCAGTGTTCAAATATCCTGGAGAATCCAAGGTAAATATAAACAAACAACATGTTCTGCTGTCCCACGGAGCTTTCAGAATAGTCTGAGAGATGTATCCAATTTATTAGAATGAGGAGACACACAGAGAAGAGTTAAACCTGAATGCTGACGTGTGCCAGTTAGTGTGGCACATACTTGTACTAAAAATCATTCATTGTTTATCTAAAATTCACATTTAGCTGGGCATTCAGCGTTTTATCTGATAACCTGAGCCCAGTCTCATGGCTGCCTTCGGGGCCAGTGTGTCCCACGGCCGTGGAGCGGCCACTCACACAGTGGAACGCTGTCTGATTGTGTACGAAGTTCCCCATGCACACATTCAGACTTAATCTTTCATCACAACTCTGAATTCGTTACCATCAATTCTGTTTCTCAAGTGAAAAAATAAATGAGACTCAAAGAGGTCATCTGATCCTCTCACCGGTCATCAGTGGAGACACCCAGCGCATATTTCCTGACTCTCAAGTCCAGCCTACTTGGAGAGATGCTTTTCCTTGGGGTTTTCTCCTAATTCCAGTTCAGAATGTTCTTTATGAATCAATATACCCTGAGGAAATCTAAGCTTGCCATGACACTGAACTTATCCAGCTGGGTTCACTCTGCTATCAACCAAGTCAGTCACCTTTTTTCATTGTCCTTTTTCTATTTTTGGGACAAATTTTTATTTGTTCTATTTCTGACGTTTAATTGTTTTTTATTGTATAACACGAACTATAAAAACATTCAAACTATACTTAGGGCCTCCCAGAAGGCGCAGTGGGTTGAGCGCGGCGCTTTGAAGCTGTCCGCAGCCTCTGCAGTACCGGTTCAATTCCAAGCTGCCCGGGGAGATTCCCACATGGCGTGGCAGACCTCTCCTGCCTCGCCCGCTGCTCCCCTCAGCAGTGTCTTTGGTCCATCTGCCTGTTCTGCTCCCCACTCTCTGGTGAATTCTCTCACCCTCCTGCACCTCTGACCTGTACCTCAGTTCTTATATAAATAAATAAATCTTTAAAAAAATAAATAAAATAAAAAAAAACTATACTTAAATGGAAGAAAGGGAAAAGACATCCCCATTCCTCGTCTCAGAAATCATCTTTGTAACAAATGGATGTCTATCCTTCAAAGTCTTCTTCTACAGTTGTGTCACTATACATATTCTAATTAATTTACAAAAATGCAATAACATTGCTATGTACTTCACTTAATGATTATCTTGGAGACTTCATATCTGTGCACGTAGATTGACCTTGTTATTTTTGATGACTGCAGAGTATTCCATTATATGGATAGACCACATTGATTATTTAATCAATGCCTCATTAGTGTACATTGGATTTTTCTAGATTTTTTCTTATTAAACACAATACTATGTCTTTTGTAAGTGTCTAGAGAATTGATTCCTAGAAATGAAGGCTATTTTCTGTGCTGAATGGCATTCATATGAAATTCACCTGTTTCTTCTTCGTTTGTCTTAGGAATTTATACTTTTTCTTACTTTTTTCAAAGAATGTGATTTTTTTTCTCTTATATGTGGCAAACATTTTCCCTAGCTTATCTTTATCTTTTGGTTTTGTAATGGTATTTTTCACTATGCAAAAGTATTTAATTTTTAGGGAACTGAATTGTCTGACTTTGTGTGGTTTCATTTTCTCAGTGTATCAGAATATCTTTCCCTGTCATGATCATACAAGTCACTGTGTCTTCCAGTGCTTTCATAGTTTTGGATATTTACATTTAAATCTTGAATCATCTACAATCTATTTTAGGCTGAACAGTGTGATCAAGATCAAACTGGATGTTTTCCAAATGACTCGAATTCTGAGTTATCTGTCATTTCTCCATTGATTTGAAAGGCTGTTTTCCTCATACATTAAATTTCTATGTATCCCTGAGTCTATTTCCAGTTACCATATTCTAACATCCTATTGACATTTCTATTTATTCCCGAGTAAGGATGCCACTTTTTAAAACACTGAAATTTATAATAAATTTTAATGTCAGAGTAAGTTTTGTACTTCCCTACATTTGCACATGCTTATTTTCACAAGTGAGTTTCAGACTCACTTTCTCCTATCACATCAAAGTTATTTTCATTGGAATTTGGATTGGGTTGGATTGAATATATATGTCTTATTTTAACCATAAAAATTTAAATAATACAAGATAATTGAGTACAAAGACAAAGGCCCTTTTTCTTTCCATTTTTAAAAGATTTATTTTTTATTTATTTATGCAAACAAGAGCTAGGATATAGGCCAGAGGTGTGGGGGGTGAGAGAATTCACCAGAGACAGAGTGAGGAGCAGAAGAGGCAGACTGACTGAAATCTACTGCTGAGGGGAGCAGCCGGGAGACTGGAGAGGTCTGTTGTGCCATGTGGGTTAACTCCCTGGCTGGGAATCAAACTCGTTCTGCAGTAGCTGCTGCTACCTTGATTGTGCTGAGACTTAACCCCTGCACCACCAGGGAGGCCCAAAGGCCCTTTTTCTACCAAACTGACCCCAACATTCTCACCCTGTTAGAAGTTTGGAGTGTGTCTTTCCAGGCCCTGATGGACATATTTACAGTCTTGCAAACACAGCAGAACCAACACAAATCAGGGCCCAGTTCAGTGCTGAACAATTTCCCTACAAGGAGGCAACCACCTACTGCCTGTAATTGCTCCTCTGCCTACCCTGCTCTTCCCAGGCCTGAAATGGACTGTCCTATGCAGCTTTGTCCGTGTGTTCACAACAGCACTGCTTTCTTTCATGTGTGTGTTCATGCTATTTTTTGTATTTGGTTCATTCATTTGGATACGCCATCAGTCATTGCATCTAAAATAGTGATAATTTGCCTTCTTCTTTATACTGTTTATATAGTCTTTTTTTGCTTCTCTTGTCTAATTGCATTGGCCAGTACTTCTAGCATAGTGATAAATGAGGTTGGCCATGCAGGCATCTTGCCTCTGTTTTTGAAATGAATGAAAAGCACTGATTTTGTCACTGTATCAAAGAACATGCTACAGTCAGAAATACATTTTGTTGCAAATAATAGAAAACTTTTGTAATATAGATTCAAGCAAAAATTCCCCTTTTCTTCAATAGCAAGAAGGTGGGGGTAAAGGGTGTTTGTGTATCTGATGCTTTGACTGAGCTTGGTGTTTGTCTCTTGCCTTCTCCCCAGTAGTGGCTGCAGCTAATGGCAGCAACTCTGGGAGAACCTCTGAGTTTGAAATAAGGAAGGACCAGAGCATCCATGTGTGTCCTTGAGCTGGGATGCAGACACTTTCCCGAAAGCCCCCCAGCACATCCCCCTGGCCAAGAGAGACTGAGAACCTGGGGGTCAGAAATAGAATGATTACAGACTTTTCACAGTTTACAGACTTTTCATTCGGTTTACAGATGTATTAGCTAGAGTTTCCAAAATATTGTTTTGAATTCTTTTAACCACCTTTGTATCTATGGTTGTTTTTCTTTATTTCTAATTTTGAATTCTTGTGCTTTCTCACTTTTTTCTTGATTAGTCCAGCAAGTAGTTTATTTATTTTACACTGGAGTCTTTTCCTTTCCTTTTAAAGAATCAACTCTTGATTTTATATATTGATTCTGCTAGTTTGTTTGCTAATTTACTTATCTATGTGTTTATCCTGATTCATTCCTGACTTTTGCTGCTTGTGTTTAGTTGTAATTTTTCTAAATACTTGATTTTAACAATTACTTTCTTTCATTTTAAAATGATCAGTAGTGAAAGAACTTAGAATTCACTAAACATTATTTCTGTTGTCATTATTTTCACCACATCTATAATTATGGTTTTGATTTCTTCTTTGGGTTAAAAGTAGTTTAGGAGATGTTTGTATATTTGCAAATAGTAGAGTTTTTAAATTTTTATTGTTTCTTCTTTGCTATTTAATTTCAGTTATTGAATTGTGGTCAGAAGATCAGTACCATTTATGTTTTCTTAGAATTTATTGAAGTGTAGTTTGTTACTTGATTTTTGCAAATTATGTGAACATTTTAATGAAATTGCTATTTAATTATATCGATCCTGTCAGTGGGATTTTAGTGTCTGTTGACGTATTTACCTATTTTTAGTCAATGGAAGTCACTAGGGACTAAGAAAAGTGTGCTGATGTCTCGCCCTACTATTTTGTTGCAAACAGTTGACACTTTTATTTCCTGCGATCTTTGTCTATTTTGATGCTATACTCTTTGGTATATAACGATGAATGAAACATACATTTTCATTATAAATTTTATCACTCAGCATCATAATGCCTTTCTCCTAGAATTCAACTTTGCCTGGTGTAATTTTTGCAAACCCTCCCTGCTTCTTCCACAGCTGCCTCCTGTGTCTGACTATGCTTTCACTTTCAAAGTTTACCCCTAAGAGCATATTGCTGGCTTTAGTTTTTTATCCCATTTGTATTGATTTTTTATAATAGCCACTCTCATTTCAATTTTGTAATCTTATTTAGTGTTTTTCTGGGGCATGGGGTGTTTCCTTGTTTTTCCTTTTGTTCTTTCTCTCACTATCTTGGCTTGCTTTGATTATTTATTATCCCAGAAGGCATATGGGAGATACTGGCTTTACTGTCTAGCAGTTGCCTTTACAACTCTAAATGACATTCTCAAATCCTTTTCCATTATATCAATACAGGAAATGCAATTTTGTGAGGAAATTGGGACATTTACTTTTGTTTGCTTTGCTCTTTTCTGTCCTAATTTTTATTGGTCTATTCTGGTATATTTAATTAATATATTTTTAATCCTGGTGTATTATTATACGTTTAGTTTTGCACAAAAGATTTGCAATCTCTTTGTAATAACAAGTTTTGTAAATGAACTGTTTTCAGTAAGATTTTTTTAGCTTTTGCATATAAATTCCCATTCTGTTTTGAATAACAAAACTACCACAGTTATTTCCCTTTATTTATGTGGGTTTAATCCTCTCCTCTATTCCTTTAAGACAAAGACATCCCTCTTTCACATGCTTTCTGAGTTCACTTGCTTCATTATGTAGACTTTTCTGATTCTCACACATCTATATGGTCTCATACATCTGATAGGTCATATATATCAATACATCTCCTTAGTCCCTTCATACTTGTGATTGTGTTGTCATAATGTGTAAATGACAATTTTCTGCAAAACTATCTTTTCTTCTTGTTGGTTGCGACGGAGTGCAAGGAAAATAACGAGGATAAAGGCACAAGTACAGAAAACCTGGAATATTCATGGACTCTGTGGGTAGAGGTAATGGTTGCTTATAGAACTGGAAGATGGTGAGTGAGGGAAAATATAGCAAGGCTCAGCTTCAGAGGTAAACAAAGGGCAGGTTGTGTAGGGACCAATATACCATGCCAGGGAGTTATGTTTTGCTTTTTCAAGCTCAGTAGGAAACCAATGAATGGTTTTAAGCAAAGGTTTTATTTTTTTTAAAAGATTTATTTATTTTTATACAAGAGTCGGGGTACAGGCCAGAGGTGCTGGAGGGTGAGAGGATTCACCAGAGACAGAGAGGGGAGCAGAACAGGCAGACTGACAAAATACACCGCTGAAAGGAGCAGCGGGTGAGACAGGAGAGGTCTGCTGTGCCATGTGGGACCCTTGCCGGCCGGCAAGGGACAGCTGTGGACAGCTTCACAGTGCTGCGCTCAACCTGCTGCGCCACCGGGGAGGCCCTTAAGCAGGGTTTTAAGGTGCATTTTAAAATTGCATTCCTGCTGATTATTGAGAATGGATTGGAGATGAAAGTAAAACATGGTACCAACTGGGATTCAAACACAGGGGCGAGATCATGGCAACTTGGATTCGAGGGTGACAGAGGAAATGGAGAAGAGCTGATGAATATAGAGGCTATCTTAGTGATAGCATCCATAGGACTAGGTGATGGATTGATGTGAGAAAAAAAAATGCATGAACATATTTTAGAAGATGTTGAATGAACGAACAACGGATGAACATTGGGGCAGATTAACACGCCAGCAACCTTCAGATGGAGGACAACGAAGGCGAAAGGTCAATCAGGGGACACATCGGCAAAGGTAGTGGTGACAGCATCAAGGAGGCATAAACAGAAGAGACGCAGAGGAATCTGTTGGGGCTCGGCACTAAGTGAGATGTAAGCAAGAATACAGGAAGATGTAAAGCCTAGAACCCAATTCATTTGTCTTCCTTTATCTGCTTCCAAAGAAATCTCCTTGCAATATTAGTTACAATCAGTGATGTGACAGTGGACAGCACTGGAGAAACCAGGAAAGTAGAGGGAAGATGTAAACTCTGCTGGGGGTTGCATGACCTGTTTATTTGAAAGCACTTCCCAGTTGTCTTGAAAGGAAACACTGCTGACATCAAAGGTGTGCACCGGTCACCAAAAATTACACTGAATGATGTCGTTTTCTTTTCATCAAGCAAAGCATTATGTGCACAATAACCCACCTGCAAAACTGTCCTTAAAAATGCTCCTATTCCACGCCTTCTCCATCCTACAGGTCTTTTATTCTTCCAGGCACCCCCATACTACAGGAAACAAGGAGCTATCCTCATCTTCAAACTTACACTATAGGAAACTAGTCCAGTGTTTTTAGATTAAATTTACCAATAATGGCATGCAATACTAGCTAAATTGCCCATCTTACGTTAAATCACTAAAGAGTCAATTAAGTCTTTTTATGTTAAAAGTTTATTTCCTGTGTCTCTATTGTTTTGTCAAATTTGAGAAGTAGTGTTGCTCAGGTAGAGGGAGATAATTAAATCACCACTGCATCTGTGTGGCCAGATGGTGAAACCTTTAACCTCGTCTCCAGCTAGTTAGAGCCAGCGGTGTGTGCGGCCTTGTGGTTGGCTGATGTCCAGGCTGATTCCACCCCAGGCCCCCCACTCTGTCCCTGACTCCCCTTCAGGTTATCACAGAGGTCCCTCTGCCCTCACTTTCTCCAAGAATCTTTTCAGGATCTGCTTCCGCATTCCTCCATCCCTGTTCCTTCTCTGCACATTCCACCCACTTTGGCTGTTTAGGCCCTTCTCTTCTTCTTGGGCCAACTGTTGCCAGGGATATAGACGTAAGTATCCCAGGCCCTCTTACACCCCAGATTCTAGAAGTCCAAATGTGCCAGGTCCTCGGCTCCCCCACCCAGAGACAAGGCACTGGGAGACAGGATGGCATGCTGTGAGTCCTGTGGCAACTGCCACACACATACCACTGTTCTCAGGAGACTCGGTTTTGGGTACTGCTCACCCGCTGTTGCGTGGAAGGACTCTTGCAGGTGTTTGATGACATAGCCCCACTCCTACCTGAAGGTCTCGTGATTCCAAAGCATGGTTCATGAGAAACAGCAGGTGAGCCCAAGCCTCTGGTTGATGCAGGCTGATGAGCCAGCGAGGGCGTGGCCTGCCGGATGCCATGCATGGCACAGGAGATTCACAGGAGGCATTGCTGTGACTTTCTGGAATAGTGAAGGACTTGTGATGAAGAGCTCGGTGAAAGAAAATACACCCTCCACTCCATTTTTATCACTGTTGCATTTCTGGAAATTTCACAGTATATGGAAACCATGCAAGAAAGTATTTTAGGCTTATATGTTGAACAGAGTTAGGCCCTAGGGTTGGAGGAGCAGAAACAGGACATTTATCTTCTTGAATGTGCACTGGGACATCTGGAAATGACACTGAAGATTGGATGATGCTTTATCATTTGAGACAATCCATTCATTGCAGGGACTCCTTGCCAAAAACCTACCTGTGGTGTCCATCAACCACTTTATCAGCCAAAAATTACCACTGCAAATTTCTAAAACGCTCCCTAGGGGGTGGTACAACTCTCTTGAGAATTGGCTAAAGAAACTGAGTCTTCCTTTAGGAGATCTGTCATAGCAGCATCGGCCAGATCACAGTATAAATAAGCATCAAATGATTGACATTAATAGAGTTTAAAACAATGCGGGGCATGTTACAAGCTCTGTCTAGATATTATTATATAAATAACCAAACGCAGCCAGTGACAACCCGAAGAAGCCCAAGTTTTTCAAAGTTAATGAGAAGTTATGAGGTCTGAGTCCTGATCTGTTGATCTTTTTTATAAATTATATAAAATGTACACAAATCATGATGGGTACGCATTTGCGTGAAAACGAGGGGAAATAATGTGTATTAACCGATATATTTGCTTTTATAAACAAGGATCCATAAGAAACTAGCAACACTGTTTGTCCCTGGGGAGGGGAGCTGGCTGCTGAGAGACAGTGGAAGGAAAAGACTTCACTGTCCACACTTTGAAAGTTTGGTTTTTAAACAATGTGAACAAAATGACTAATTCAAAATAAATAATGAATATATATTTTAAAAAATTTAAACAATTTAACATGTATTTCAGAATAACAAGAATCTGTGTGGTATAAAGATATCAATAGTTTTCCATAAATGACTATTATGTATTCTCTTTATAGTTTTTCTCTTCTTACTTGGTTCTCCATTATCTATTATTAAAATCAATGTCAACAATACTCCCTGATACTGAACAGCTTAATTTTTGTTAAACTAGAAATACATTTATCTCATTGACATTCAAACCCAGCTAGTTCACATCCTCCAATTCCTGGTGCTTTGGAAGCTCATAGAAGGGGATGAGGCCTTTACTCGCTGGACGTTTCCAGAGTGGGTCATGGTCCCTGGACACCAGGAGGTGGCAGGGCTGTGGCAAGCAGGGCCAGGAGAAGAGCAGAAGGCACAGCAGACAAGCACTGAGTATCTGGGAACTTCAGAACATAGAATCTCAAGTTGGAAGGAAGCCTTAGAGGCTCTCCAAGCTGCCCTCTCTCCCTCCCTTTCTTTAATAGATGATGACACAGAGGTTCAAAGAGGAGAACTTTCTCCATGATAATCCTGTGTGGCAGGACTGAAATTCAAATCCAGGTCTTCTTTCTCAGGAAGACTGTTCTCCTGTGTTCTAGATCTTTCTCACGTGAAGGATGCAGCTGTAAGAGGTAATTCTCCTGTATTCTAGACCTTTTCAAATGTAGGGTGCAGACATTATAGGTTGTTACCCTATGTTCTAGACTGTTCTTGTGTCTAGACTGTTCTAGTGACTGTTCTTTGTTTCCCTTCCAGTGTAGATCTCAGTAGGGGAAGAACCTGGGTATGGAGACTGCTGTGTTCAGTAAAAGTTTTGAAACCATATGGGTGGTGTAGGGGCAGGACAGGCCACAGGGCGGGTTTTCTGTGATCCAGCAGACCGTGTAAAGGAGGAGTCAGAACCCTCAGTGGCTTTTGCAGGTCTTTTATTGGGATTTACCCGTTACACAGCAGGCAGGGGTGCTGGGGGGCCGGGAGGCTGGCAGGCCTCCCAGCCCCAGCAGGTCTTCACTCTATCTGGGCTCTCCGGTGTTCTCTGCTGCTCTCTCGGCTTCTGCTGCTCTCCTGCTTCTCTGCTTCTTTCTCGGCTTTTGTTCGTTGTTGGCTTCTTCTCAGCTTCTGCTGGCATCCCCGTGACGCCGCCCTTGTAAGCCCAGTCTCAGCCCAGGTGAATCCCATCTACCTAGGCCCACACCCTACTCCAGGTGCCGCCATCAGGCATGCATTCAGGACCGCAGGGATCCATCATCTATCCTGATGGCGGGAGGGCAGAAAAGCCTGACATTTTTCCGTACCCTACAGATGGCATCTGAAGGACTATGATTTTCAAGCCAAAGCAATGTGAGTGCAGACAGGACATGGGCATGGGGTGAGGTTGAGCCAAGGCAGGGAGCAGAGATGGAGAAGGCGACTTCTGCCTCTGAGGGACGGAGTCGAGAGCCAGCAGAAAGCACCTGTTGGCTTGAGCGTAAACTTTCCTCTTGAGGTCAACGTGTGAGAAAACCAGTTACCACATCCTGGCACCATAGTCCTCCTCGTTATGACTCGGAGAACCTTTCTTATAAATAACCTATAAAGCCCTGATTTACATGGCCACAGTCCTGCAACAAGTGAAATGTAAAGGGGTACCCCAGCACCAGATCCGTCACAGACCTGGGAAGCTCTTTTACTTCCCTTCCTGCTCCTGGGGGGAGTTAAGACGCCAGCAATCCCGCCTTCCTGAGTGGAGTCTCCCTGCAAGACTTTCTTCTTTTTTCTCATCTTCCCCTTCCTCTCTCCACCAAAAGCATAAAATGATTTAAAAGATTCCAACATCTATTTCAAATTATGTTGGAAAAGTAGATTAAAGGTTTTGTGCTTAGGAAAATGGGGATAAATATTCAAGCATAAATTATGACAGTATTAATAATTGCACATTTGTGCTAAGTAACTAGAAAATTATTTGAGCATTAATTCCATTTACATACGTTCGCTCGGATTTGTATCCCTGAAGCATGCAAGTCTTTGGGGTTTGAAACATTTAATCACTTAGTAAGCAGCCCTCGATGGGATTGCCATTTATTTATTGTCTTTATTGATTTTCCTACACAGGAGGACGCTTGTGGTGAGCGGAAGCTGGCTGCGCTCATGAAGAGCCCCATGTTCTCTTTCCAGTACGGAACAAAGTGGCCCTCTTCTTCAAGACCAACCCGCTTCCTTGGCTCATCCAGGCAGGAGAAACGCCCTCCCCACAGGGGCCCGGGTAGCCTGTGCCTTTCTGTTAGGGTGGAATTTTCCTGCCAAGTCCTTCTAGGATTTAGTCTTCTAGAGTAGCGTGGTGGACACTCCAGGCTTCCCGAGGATATTTTGTTCTTCTCAACACATGGGAACCCTCTGCCCCCAGTGGGTTAGCAGGAAAAGCCTAGAACCCATTTCATTTGTCGTCCTTCATCTGCTTCCAAAGAAATCTCCTTGTAGCGTTGGTTGATAGGAGGATCTGAAATAAGCACACCTGTCCCGAGGTCCGAGAACGTTCTTTAGAACAGACTCAAGCCAGCTGAAATGAATAAGAGGTTTAAAGTTCACGCTAACCAGCCGCCCAAGGAAGTGCAGCAGAGCTCACCCCTAAAATGCGCCTACACTCTGGGACTTCCTCCCCACGAGGATGACACAGTGAGACGGGAATAGAGACAAGATTTGGCTAAAAAAAAAAACCAAAAATATTTTGAAGAGAGAGAGCTGGTGTCGGGGTTCACATAAAATGATGTAACTGATGTGTTTCTTCATCTCTCCTTGTCCCGTGGTGGCTGTTTTTCAGTCTGACTCGTCTACGTGTAGCCATGAGCCTTCCAGCTTAGGCCTGCGCGGCCCTATAGAACACAGGGAACAGTTTCTCTGAAGAACCGGCTCTTCCTGTCACTGACCTGGGTGTTCCTTTCTGGGCCAGCAGGGTTCAGGGGTCAGCTCTACTCCAAACCCACGGATGCTGCGGGGTTGTTAGGGGTCGAGTGAGTACCGGTTTCCCAGAAGACGAGGTGTTGACAGGAAAACCATGTCTTCCGTAGACTGACCGCCTTCTCACTCAGCAAGGGCACGTTGACAGATTTCCCCTCATGACAGCAGCCCAGTGATGAGACGGGCACAGGGGGAGCCGCATGTGATTTTGGCAAAGCCACATCATCGCCGCTACCCCGCTCCCACACTCTGGAAGGGGAGGGTGTCTGGCCTCTTAGGACCAACGAGAAGACCAGGTGAAATATCATTTGTCTAAGCACAAGGACTTTCACGTAGGACGACGCGGTCGGGCTCAGTGAATGTTGATTTAATGCAACCCTGTCCTATTCATAGCCGAAGACGCAACGTGAGTAATTCTTCCTCTCGGTGAGGAGCTAAGTAATTATTATAAGAAGACCATGCGGGTACATTTATAGAACTGCATTTCTGCCACCAATAACAGTGAAGAATTTTTTATGCTATTAACCTGTGTAAATTTTAGATTTTTTAAAAATAGAAAGTTATATAGGTCATGGCGTTGTACCTGTAACTAATTGCAACATTAGCTATCAAGTTCTCATTGTTGGCTAATTTATCTTCAAAGACTCAAGAATGCAATTCAAGTAATTACTACCTATGTGCTGTATTTCATTTATGGCCTCTCTGAGCTATGGATCTTCTTTCTCGAACTGAAAACATTTAATGCAATTAATTCAAGAGTCTGCCACATATGTTGTATAACCAAATTTAATGCAAATTGTATAAATGTGTGTTGTGTTTTATGATTGCATCCTGCAGTTCTCACATGAAATAGGATGTTTCCTAGTAACACTGGTTGGGGTGGGCGAGGGGGTTGGGGTGGGAGTAGAGAACTCTGTTCTTTCTGATGTTAATGAAGAGTTCATCAATTTTTTTCTTAAACAGGAGATAGAAACCCTTGAAATATCTTTGCAATGCATTTCTCAATTTTTTTTTGAACTACTGAATTCTGTAAACACACCTTGCTTCTATTTGATTTTGATTGCTTTCTTGGCCTAGTTTCCCTGCAAGCATTTGGTATGATTGAATAATTTTTAGTTGTGTTTTCTCGCCGTGCCTATGCTAATCTACTAACGGTTGGTTTTTGAAGCATTGCTACAATCTACTGTCTTTATCTTTTGCTGAATTTTTAAAGGGGTATTTTATTGCCTGTCATTACCGTTTCCGGTTGCTTCTGGGCACCGCGTACCCCAGCGTGCGGCCCTCGGAGCCCTCTGTTCTTAGACTCCCCGCGCCTTCCCGAGAGTCGCATCATCATTCCTCCAGCAGCTCTGCTTTTTGGCACAGTTTTGATTTTTCATTTGAGATGAGTTGTTAAAATTTCAATATGAGAGATGATGCCATTTAAGATGAGGACAAACTCCTCGCTGCCTGTGATGATTTAATTTGCACGGTATGTTCCCAAGCTTTGCCTACCCTGCGGCGTGGCCAGTAACACACGGCCTGTCCCTGGGCGGCTGCGGTGGCACTTGGAAATTCTCTAGTGATGGGCCTTGATGTGGAAGGATCACACCCGCCCCCTCATCTGTCAGCGGGGGAGATGAGGGCCTTTTGCAAGTGTGCCTGGATACCCTCCCGTCGAGGGGTCTCCATAGCTGGGTCTCCGTGGTGGACCACGTCCTTGTGCTGTAGTTGGATCCGACTGAACGGATGAGCATGGCCCCTAGACTCAGCCCACACAGCTGCTTGACCTCAACCAGATGTGTTTTGCTGCCTAAAATATACAGAGAAGTGACCTTACATTCAGGTGAGTCACACAATCATCCTTGAACGCCTACTATGCAGCACCACCCACCACAGAGTTGTCTGTGGCACCAAAATAAAGATCCCCAGTGCTGAGCAGCTGGCACCCCTGTCTGCTGTACCACTTACTCCAGGAACACTTGTTGAGCTCGCCACAGGGCAGGCGCTGGGACATGGCGGTGGACACAGCAGTGAGCCAGGCCTGCAAACATGGTGCCTGACTCGTGGAGTGCCCTGTCTAGTCCTATTTTTAGATTAGAAAAAGATGCAGCAGAAACTAGCGTAATGTTCAGTGCTGATCATGCAGGCTGCTTGCAAGTGTAAGAGTAACTTGCTAGAGAGAATCAAAATGGCTCCCCCATGCTCTGGGGGTCCGGTGAGCCTCTCCTGCTACCCCATTGTTACAGGACATGCTCTCTCTGTCCCTTTCCCTGGCCCCTCTTCTCTCTCTGTCTCTTACAAAATACACCTGGCTTTCTTCGGACATCTCATAGTGATGAAAGTATCAAACCACTATTTTGTGGCAATATCTTAAGAGGGTGCCAGTCTGTGGTTTTATTTTGTGGCAAGGATGACTCTCCGTGCTGATGGAAAATGGACCACACATGTTTCCGGTTGTTTGAAGATCCGTTAAGACAATTGGTGATTTCAAAAAGGGGACGGGCAAGTGGGTAAGGCAGGGAAAAGAGGGCACTGGTGTGCCGGGGGTGGCACCAGACTCAGCCCTGAAGTCAGTGTAGTAGATACATGTTATAATCCTCGGAGACGCCCATCGGAACCTTATGGTATAATGTAATATCACTTAATAAAGCCATAAAAATGTGAATTAAAACACTGATTAAGGGAGCAATCAGCCAACAGTTTTTCCAGAACACGATACATTGAATATTTTAAGTGACTATTAGGTTACCTCCAGATATAATTTGATGTGCAATAGGACTTTTGGACCAAAGTTAGTATTTTATTATAATTAATGCTTTTTAAAAGGCAGAGCGTATATGATTACAAGGTGAAAGGATTCACTGGAATAGTTTCCACTGTTGCTTTCTTCCAAGGTGGTGGTTCTCAAATGGGGACAATGTCCCCTCCCCCCAGGAGGTATCTGGAGACATTTTTGGTCACAACTGACAGAGCTGGGGCCACTGGCTACGAACAAAGGCCAGAAATGCTGCTAAACATCCGTGCTGCGCAGGACAGCGCCTGCCACCAAGGCGGATCTGGCCCCAAAGTCACCAGCTCCAGGGCTGAGCAATCCTGTTTGAATAAAATCCCACCTCAGGGCTGAGGGGCGTGCAGGTGACACTGCCAAAAGCAGAGAAATTTCGTGAAAGCAAGCCCAGGTTCCCCTTCTGTTCTCTCATCATCTTCTTTGTCTGTTTACCCATCATTTAGTTCCCTTGTGCTGCAAGGCTTTTTGTGGTGTTTCATGGACTCAGTACTTAACTATATGAGCTTTTCATGGCCCTTCTAAAATTGTGACTGGTTGTAATGTAAATTGTATAACACATCTTTCTGCAGCTTCAGATTCCGCAACTAAACCTCCTCAGCTGCTTATCTGTCCGCCACCACCTACCTGTGCACTTGGCATTCTTGATTGTTCCTTTCATATTAATTTCAATGGTGCCTGGAGGGTACCTCTCACCACATAATAGGTTGCTTTGTGAACAATTCCAGTAAGAGAACCATTCTGCCCAAACCGTGAGATGCTCTGGAATGTAAAAAAGATACCCTCTGCGCAGTGTTCACATCCTAGCGAGCAGCCCACACACTTGGCAGTGTGTTGAAATTAACATGAAGATGGATTATTTGTTTTCCTTCTCACTTTATAAGCACCCCCATGGTTCCAGGTAATGCCCGCAACCGCACAAAATGTTAGGGCTTGAAAGTTACCCGTTGGACAAGGATGAATATTTATTTGGTACTTGAATTTGCAAATCACTGAGCATCCCTGGTCCTGAGATTCTTGGTTGCTCCCACTCCTGGTCGGCCCCTGGGAAGATGACGGCTGGGTGCTGCATCTCGCTTGACGACCATTTCCCTCCGTTTGTGCGTGATGGTCCCTGGGGCGCCGTCTCTCTGATGTCTGGAGAAGCTTGCCTCTGTCTTTTCAGAAATCTTTGTCCTGATGGGAAAACTAAAAAGACTTTCTGAAAATGGTGATTTTTGTTAACGCAATGCCTTTTGTTGGCAGGGAAAGTGGGACATTTCGGATTTGCAAAGATGCTGGATTTGAGCTGTTCACTTGAAAATCAAGTCTGTTATGGCGCCAGAGCTGGTTGGCATCTCAGCCCGCCTATCGGTGGATTAAGAAGAGGCACAGTGAAAACTAGTTTAAAATCAACAGTCTGTCATTTGAAAGTTGGGTCTTTCTATGCAAAAGGCTCCATTACCATCTTATCTATGGTCCCTGAGTCGAAGCCTGTATAATGAATTTGCACACTGGTGGCCCCACAGACCCCTCACCCTCCTGCCCAGGGTCCAGGCACTGCTGATGCTTTCTCTGATCTGTGTCACCACCTTCCCATCCCCATCCTAGGTCTGGCATGTCCACCCACGGCCACAACTGGTCAGGCTCCTGACCACTGTTCTTCCACCCCTGCACCCTCTTTCCACACATGGGGGCTCCAGTGGTCATCCTGAAACGTAGACCAGCTCACTTCCTGAACATTCCAGCAAAACAAAGGCCAAATATACTAGCCTGTCCGTTCATGCCTTCTGCAGTTGGGCCCGGAAATTCTCTCCTACTTATTTCATTTACCCCCTTCCTGGAGCCCTTTGCCGCAGGCAAACATCTCTATTCATCGTCCTATAAAAATGCCTTTCCCTTCCTTGTCATTGTCCTTCACCAACCAGTGATCATTCTTCATGAAACTCCAGGGGAAGTTCAATGTAACCTTCATGAGACTTCCTCCACCAGCAGCACAATTGGAAGGAAATCCACATCCTTCAAAATCCATGGATCATTTACGCTTACTGATTATTAATGCAGGTCTCCACCCCTGCGGCCCTGCTTCAGAGAGGCTTCCCCTTGGGTTCCCCTGGTTCTCTGTTCCCTTGCCCTTTTAAATCTTCCTTTGTTGCTTTTACTATAGTGACTTCTTTACCTGCTTATTTTCTGTTTTCCCACTAAAATGTAAGCTCCACAAGGGGAGGGATTGTATTTGTCTTGTCCCCGACTATGATTCACAGCAACTAGAAAAGTTTCTCCATATATGCTCATTGAATCGATGCTTCTGCGCCCTTATCGTCTTGGTAGCATCAGTTGTCTTCACCCTGACCCGTGAGTATATCTTGTCTTCCCAACGAGACTGTGAGCGCCTTCAGGGCATGGTCGTGCCTTCCTCCCTTCACCTTTTCCCGCCTTTCCTTTCCCTGGTGCCTCACCTCGAAAACAAACCAAACAAAAACCGTGTACATAGGAAGCATGATCCCTTGCACACTTTAAATAGAGTTTCAATAAGAGATTTTTCAAAAGACTATCAATTGAAATTCCACTTTTTGGCAAAGATGAAGCAACCGATTTCATGAAGAATTAGTTATAGCACTGTGAAGGGTCTCTTCTTGTTAGTGGGGTTATTAACCCTAGACTAAATGCATCTCTAAGCTCACCTAAGAAAGCTAAAAGCAAGACCCCAAAAATATCACACTGCTTCCAGATAATTTAATTAGATCCCAGAGCAAAGCTCAAGAATATTTTAGGAATGAATAAATAATCAAAAAAATTCAAAAGTAAGAAAAGAAAAGCAGGTCAGGTATACTAAGCAGGAAAATACAACACATCGCAAAGAGAAAATTCAATCTAATAAAACTAACAGAGAAATAACACCAACGATAGAATTAATAGATGAGGACATGAAAATAATTATTGTGACTATATTCTATTTTTCATTTGAAAAGCTAGAAAGATTGAATATGTTAAGCAGAGACACAAGACACAAGTAAGGAGACAAGTCAAACTTTTGTCCAATATCAATGATTAAAAAATATGCACCAGGCTGGATTAACATCAGATTAGCCATTTCCAAAGAAAAGATTAGTAAACTTGAAGACATAGTGGCTAGTGACTCTCCAGAATGAACAGACAAAGGAAGAAAACTATCCAAAAAAATTGAATAGAGCATTACTGAGCTGTGGGATAAGCTCAGGTAGCTTGATTGAGGTATACTTGGAGGCTCTAAACAAGAGAAAGAGCAGGAAGGAAAAAAAATTTATTTATTTATTTATTTATTTATTTGGTGGGAGAGTGGGTTTATTCCACCATACCAAAAATTCAAATTCTCCATCCATTAAGTTTTGGGGTAATTTGTTATACAGTAATAGAGAACAAGCAAGTTACATAAGAAGACCATTATAAAAAAATATAATGAGATTAAGTCTTTAGTGTAATTTTTTTTTTTACATCATTGTTCATTGTTCAATTTTTTTTCACAATGTTTGCTTTCTCCTCTCAGGTGTAATCCCCATAGAATTTCCACCATTAGTTCACCCCTGCACCATCACCATGGTCTCTTGTGCTCCTCACACCCCCATCTCAATCCCTCTCTCTCCCCCTCCCCTGCAGAATGTCTGATTTATAGTTGTCTGTTATTTTTGTTTTGTTTTGTTTTGTTTTAACAATAATAATTGTTATTATTTTGGAAAAAAATATTTAAAGCAATAGTGACCAGAATATTTCCAAATGTAATGAAAACTATAAACCTATTGATAGAAGAAGCTCAATAAACCTAAGCTCAGAAAACATAAAACAACACCAGCACACACTGTCAACAAATCACTTCAAACAACTTTTGAGAAAATATTAATAAGCAACAAAGGTAAAAGGCATATTACACAGAAGAACAAATATATGGAGAGCAGCAGAATTCTTGGAAACAATGTAAGTTATAAGACAATGAGGCAACCTCTTCAAAGTACTAAAAAAGAAAAAGAAATAAAACACTCTCAACCTGGAATTCTTTACCCAGCAAAATTAGTGTTCAAACAAATGGTTATACCTACAAACGCTGTAACAATTCATCGCTGGCAGACCTGGAAACAAAAAGTAGTGTTAAAGGACTTCCAGACGAAAAAAACAGGACAAAATAGAATATGGGTCAACACAAAGAAATGAAGACCACCGCAAGTATAACCACAGTTAAGTGTGAAGATAAAGCTATTCTTACTGTTTTAATCTCTTTTAAAAATCATCTACCATTTAATTAAAAATTGCAAAGTATTTATGGGACAGCTGCTAGGTATACCTTTAGGTTAATGGTCCTGGGAAAAGAGATAAAGTGGACATAAGCAGAAGGTAGTATACTTCGTAAATTTGTGTCCCCTTAAAAAACTTTATATAGCTATAATTGACTTACAGTAAACCCTGCATGTTTAAAGTGTCCACTTTGATAAGGTTTGAGATATATATGAGCATGTGTTTGTGTGTGAAAATCATCATTACAATTAAGATAATTAAGGTAATAAACATCTCCACCATCCCCCTCCTCATGCCTCTTTGAATTCCTCTCTCCTGCCCCACACCATAAATGTTCCTTGAACTTGTGAATGGGTAAAGTGAAGAATAAATGAGCCCAGTTAGCAGCCTGCTCTATGTCCTAATATCAATTCTTAAGTATATTCATTTCCCTCTCAAAAGTGGGGCCGTACAGTGTATTCTTTCAGGACAGTTTTCTTGTGTGACTGGAAATTGATCCCAATTTCAGAACACATTTAAAATATGGAACACTAAGTAGCTTTTAAATTTATGGCTCTAAAATTGGTAGCAAACACAATGTGACTATCACACTCAGTAATTTGAGCTATTCATTTTGCTACATGAAGATATCCAAGAATTGCTTCTGTCTCTAAACCTATTTCTTAAATCAATAAATTGATATCTTTTAGACTATAGTTCACATAAAATTCAGATGATTTGTGCTCTTATAATACTACTGTAGTTACCTATCAGAATTTAAGTTTCTCTCAATATTTTCTAACTGATTATGATGGTTGTAAAAACTTGAACTACAGGACAAAAAAAGATTGATTTGTGAAATATTTATAAACTGCCTTTATTGTGGGACTTTCCTAGTGGATTCTAACACGCATTGTGTTGTCATCTGTTCAACCTCTTCCAGATATTGGGCTCCTTCTCTTTAAAGAGTAACAGACAATTTGAGTCCAGGGTGATTTATGTAGCAGCTGTAAAGCAATCAATAGCATTTTGCTTTCTCAAACAGCTCCTTAGCTTAGTTTCATAAAGCATCACTTTTATATTACAAAAGCAGCATCCTTCTTAAGAAAAGATCCCGATCAGAATTATTAAGTAGAATTCAAAGGGTCAGATGATTAAATAGAATTCAAAGGGTCGGATGGGGAGAGGGGCAGTATACTTTTGGAAAAGGGTCTTAAACCTGGATGCAAATTCCAGCTCCTCTACTTGTGACCTTAGGCAGATTCCCATCTGCTTGCCTGTGGGTACAGGAAATGGACATAGATTATAAATATCTTGCAAAGTTCTAATAAGGTAGTAATTATTAAAAAGCATAGAACTCAGCACAGCGTAAGTGCTCAGTAAATCAATAAATGTTACCCTCTTTACTTATTTTCACAGATGCTGCCATTTTCATTTCAAGTAACTGAGTCCACATCTTTGCTCGGCCACTAGCCAGTCAAAACCCTTGGTAAGCTGGGCCTACTGTTCAGCATGTGAAAAATGGGAATAATAGCCTTGTTTTAAGGATTGAAACTGGATAATTTGTGTGGAGGAGCTTTGTCAATTGAGAGGATGTTCTTTAATTCTCTAAGCTTGGCCAGGCCTGGTGTTTGTTGGAGGTAGGAGAGGATTATAACAAATGCCAATGGCCCCTTCCTTGAAAATGGCCAGCGGGTATATGAAAAAATGTTCAGCATCACTTATAATCAGGGAAATGCAAATCAAAACCACAATGAGTTACCACCTTACACCAGTGAGAATGGCACATATTAAAAAAAACAGGCAACAGTAAGTGTTGGCAAGAATGTGGAGAAAAAGCAACTCTCCTCCACTGCTGGTGGGAATGCAAACTGGTCCAACCACTATGGAAAGCCAGTGGAGTTCCTCAAACTACTAATAGTGGAGCCACCATATGACCTAGCAATTCTACTCCTGGGAATCTACCCAGAGGACACGAGAATATGAATCCAAAAGGATACCTTATGTTTACTGCAACATTATTTACAATAGGTAAGCTATGGAAACAACCCAAATGCCCCAAAACAGATGACTGGATCAAGAAGATGTGGTACATATACATACCGTATATGTGGTACATATACACCATGGACTATTACTCAGCAATCAAAAAAGATAAACTCATGCAATTTGCAGCAACATGGATGGAGCTGGAAGGGATCATGCTCAGTGAAATAAACCAGAAGGAAAAAGAAAAATATCAGATGGGTTCACTTATAGGAGGAATGTAGGGAATCAAATAAGGGATCAGGAAAAAAATAATTATAATAAATAAAAAAAATTAACAGGCAACAATAAATCAGAGACATTCTGCAGGGGAGGAGGAGGGATCAAAACAGGAGAGAGAAGCACACAAGGGACAATAGTGATGGGAACTTTACAGGGACTACCTCTGAGAGGAGAAAGCACACACTGTACAAAAAGGAAGAATGATATAAAATATATATAAGTAAAATTTAAAAAAAAGTCAATGGCCGCTTTCAGTGGGAATGTGTTCAGAATGGACAGGTTTAAATGAAGATTTTCACCAAAAATAGAGGAATTGCTTGGCTCAGGCTGGGCTCCTGTGCTGAAAAAGATGGACCAAGTCCCACTCAGGAAAAGCAAAGCTGGACCCTTGGCAGGGGTCTGGACCTGGCAGGGGACCAGACAAATGTGTCCCTGGGTTCTAGAGAAACCCTCAGTCTAGTCATTCCACCTCCACCCACTACCCAAGCAAAATTGTCCTTGCTCCATCTTTACTGCTCTTAGATCCACAGCACTGGTCATTCCTTTCTAGACAACAACGGCGACTCCTCTAGAATAACTTAAAAGGATGCGTCTGTCACCTTTGTCCAAAGTCTTTTTCTTTCCCATCCCTTATCGCTCATTTCAGATTTCAATGCTGTATGGGCGGCAAAGGTGGCCGCTAAGGTTTCTGCTTTGGAAAACTTGAGATTTTATTTTCAGCACAATTCATGTTTGGCTTTCGTGAATGTTTTATGGATGTTTGAAGAGAATGTTTACTCTCTATTTTTGGTTTAGAAAATTCGATAGAGCTATTAGATCAAGCTTATAAATTGTGCTCTTCCAATACCCCATGGCCTCACCTATATTTTTGTCTTTGTGATCTGTAAATTGCTGGGAAGTATCTCTTCCTCCCCTCTCACATCCTCATAAATCCTCTCCTGTCTGCTTTCTTTTATCCAGGAAATCACTAACTAAATCACATTTCTTTTTCTTCTCAATGTTGCAGAGTTATACCTAAAAATTATTTTTTTCTTCCACTATGTCTGGGGCTTGGGGGAAACAGAGAAAATGAATCTTATAACTAATAAACCTGTCCTTAAATTATTGTTTTTTTAAAGATTTATTTTTGTTTATTTGTGCATACAAGAACTAGGGGTTAGGCCAGAGGTGAGGGAGGTGAGAAGATTCACCAGAGACAGAGTGGGGAGCAGAACAGGTAGATCTCCTGAAATCCACTGCTGAGGGGAGCAGCGTGGAGACAGGAGAGGTCGTCTGCACCATGTGGGTCAGCTCCCTGGCCGGGGATTGAACTTGTGCTGCAGTGGCAGGTGAGAGCTCGATAGCACTGAGACTTAACCCCTTGTGCCACAAGGGAGGCCCCTGTCCTTCAATTATTATGATGTGTGTCTAAAAATCCATATTATGAAAAACACCCATGGGCGGGGGAGAGGAAGTCTGCACAAGATTTTGGGGAGAGCTGCATTCACTGCAGGTGCGCTGTGCGCAGGCTGTGTAGAGGGAAGGTGGGGGCTTATCCTCGGAGTTATCCTAAGACCACAATGAACAGCCGCGTCACTGTAGCGAAGCCTACACCTCTGCTGAGGGTCCCAGTCTTTAAAACAGGGATAATAATAGGAACAGCCTTATAGGGTTGTTGAGGGATTCAATGAAATAATAACTGCAAAGCCGAGAGAAGAGATGCGACCCACTGGACCCTCAGCAGATACCACACAGGGGTAGTCGGGGGCCAGCAGGGCCCCCAGCGATGGCCCCGCTGCCCCTGGGGCCGCAGGGACAGAGGTCAGGTTTGAGCTGTGAGATACATCCCTGCTTACCTGCCCGACGTGGCTGCAGGTGGGCATTTCATAGACACGACTGGTTATTAGGCCGCATAGGAGCAGAGACCTCACACCCGCAGCATCCACTCTAGCAGAGGAAAGAGAGCAAACAAAACCCCCAATCCCCAGGAACACAAATTAATTTAACACAAATACGCACAAATATGTCTCACCAATTACAGGCTGGGGAGGTGCTAGAACCATCAGAACCAAAGGGAGTGGGATCCATAAACTCACCTCCAACCTCAAGTCAGTTTTAGGCCCTTTTGAAGCATCCACGGGAAAGAAAACTGCACAGAGAATGTAATTTAACGTGTCTATTTTTAGAGCTTTCTCCTATGAGTGTGAGTGAGCAGCAGTGATTCGATAAAGACAGAAAAAAGGTGCAAATAAATAGATTAGAGCTAATTCGTCACCAACGGCGTCCAGACAGCACCTGGAGGCATGCTTTGTTTAACCAACATTGCTCAAAATTGTTTCCTGTTATCCTTCACCTGGTTACCTCCACTTCCACCCAAACTGCCTGCACATCTTTGAATCTGTGGTCTCTTCAGAATAGTCTAGTGAGACTCCCTTGCCTTTAGAACTAAGAAACATTTGGTTGAAAATATCCACTTTAGTTGACTTAGAAGCTCTATCTGATTTTTTTAAAAACCAGAGATCTTTCAAATCAGCTGTGATGAATAACAATAATAATAATTTGTTTCATTTGGGGGTCAAAGTGAAATGTGAACGTGAGGTCATGGTAGGAGTTACTGCTTGGGCAATGCTCACGCGTGTCTAACACACGATAATCAGAACAGCAAACCTGGTCTCTGCGTCTGTGGACCGAGTCAGTGGCTGCTTACCAAACAGCCACGTGAAGAAGCAGGAGTGGGAGGTGAAACCCGGTGGGTAACCCCATGTGCCTTCTCCACGGCGGGTGTGCACCGTGCACCTGCAGCGACTCTGCTCTAGGGTGACAATTAAAGAAAATAAAAGTAAATGCGAGTGATGGGCTCGTGAAATACCCGTTGGCCAGTGAGTTCCTGGATACCAGGCGCGCAGGTCCCACGTCCTCACCCACTGACCACATCAGGGAGTCACCCCGCTGGGTTTGGGGGTGACTCATAAACTGGCTCCAGTGTGTGACCCCCTGTCCTGAGGTTCTCAACCAGGCACCTGCCTGAGACTTGAGGACATTCAGGGTGGAGATTTCTTACTGACACTTTCCAGCGCGTGACGGCGGGTTTCAAGACTGCGGGGTTCCACTCTTTCTAGGGGGGCTGGTTTCCTTGGGGAAAGCTGGCTTTTGTCTCATTTCCTTGTTTATAAGAGGCGACAGCGCCCGGCCCTGCCTGTCTGACTCGACGCGAGGAGGGCACCGGCGCGCCGGCTTCTGGAGCTCCGGCCTGGAAGGCCCGACAGTCATTAATGACGCAGCCGCCCCCCTGACCGGTGCTCCCGAGGCTCCTTTCTCCACTCCTTCACCGATGTTCTTTGCAACAAGCACAGCGCGTTTCTTTTCTTTTATCGTGCCCCGTAGTGACCAGATAGAGCTTCCCTGAGCCGGGCAGCGGGCCTAGCCGCCGAGCCCCGCTCCCCTCCCCGAGCCGCTTCCGAGGGACTCGGTGGCCGTCGTGGGGGCGCGGGCGGTGCGCACAGGGCAGCGCGGGGCACCCCCCTCTCCGGCTCGGGGCGCACGAGGCCCGGCGGGGACCCCCCGCCAGGACGAGGGCGCGGCAGAGGGAGGCAGGAGTCCTGCGGGCGGTGGCCGCGGGCCGGGGACGGACCCCGCGCTGGGGCCAGGTGCGGCGCGCGGACGGGGCTCGGCGGTGGACGCGCAGGCCCCGTGTGGACGCGCCCGAGCAGGGACACTGAGTCGGCAGCCGGATGGCCAAAGTGACCAGGAGGAGCGCTGGGCCCAGAGCTCAACTCGGGCAAAGGGCTCCGAGCTGGACGCTGCAGCGCCCTCGGGACGCGCGCTCAGTTCGAGGAGGCGCCGCCAGGCCACGCCCGGCAGCCCGCGGGGGACGAAGCCGGCTCCGAGCGAGGGTCTGCGGGGCGCGCTGCCAGGCCCCTCCCTCCTCACCCGTCTCTGTCCACCTGTCACATCGCCGCCCCCCCCCACCGTGCGCGGCTCCAGGCGGATTTCCCGGGGCGCGGCCCTTGCTGGGGGCGCCCTGTGAGCGGCGGGAGCCGAGGTGCCAGCGGCGCGCGCGTCTTTCCCGTCTGTCCGGGCACCGGGCGAGGCCGAGCGCAGCGGGGGGAGGGGGGGAGGGTGGGGGGGTGCTGGGGGAGCTGTCGGGCTGGAAGAGGAGGCCCAAGACCACAGCCCCCCGCTGCCGTCTCCCGGCGGGCTGCAAGGGCGGGGTTCGCCCGCGGCCGGCGTGGGTGCTGCGGGCACTGTGGGTGCCGTGGGTGCCGTGGGTGCCATGGGTGCTGTGGGTGCCGTGGGTGCTGCGGGTGCCGTGGGTGCTGCGGGCACTGTGGGTGCCGTGGGTGCCATGGGTGCCGTGGGTGCCATGGGTGCCGTGGGTGCTGTGGGTGCCGTGGGTGCTGTGGGTGCCGTGGGTGCCGTGGGTGCTGTGGGTGCCATGGGTGCTGTGGGCGCCGTGGGTGCTGCGGGCACTGTGGGTGCCGTGGGCGCCGTGGTGCCGTGGGTGCCATGGGTGCCGTGGGCGCCGTGGGCGCCGTGGGTGCTGCGGGCACTGTGGGTGCCGTGGGCGCCGTGGTGCCGTGGGTGCCGTGGGCGCCGTGGGCGCCGTGGGTGCCGTGGGTGCCATGGGTGCCGTGGGTGCCGTGGGTGCCGTGGGTGCTGCGGGTGCCGTGGGTGCTATGGGTGCTGCGGGCACTGCGGGTGCCATGGGTGCCGTGGGTACTGTGGGTGCCGTGGGTGCTGCGGGTGCCGTGGGTGCTGCGGGTGCCGTGGGTGCTGTGGGTGCCATGGGTGCTGTGGGTGCCGTGGGTGCTGTGGGTGCCGTGGGTGCTGCGGGCACTGTGGGTGCTGCCGGTGCCGCACCCCAACAGCGTTAGGCCCGCGGGCGGTGCGAACACGCGCTCTGGGGCTCTGCTCGTCTGGACCGAGGTCTTCATCTTATTTTCGAAGTAAGTCCTTGAACGTGAATGGTCATGGAAAATTGACTCTGGTATAATTGCACATAATCCCCCAACTTCATCCAAAAACAATTCCTGGCAGCGGAGAGCTGTCATATCCAATTGTGCTTCTTCCTAGCAACAACCTTGGCGGGGGGAGGCAATTTCATCTGCCTGGTCTTCAGGCGGAGCAGAAGTCCGATTGGGCTCTGGTAATTAAGTTCCCGCGTCAAGAGCAAGAACATGCCCGTGAAATGTGCACTGAACCCAAATGGAAAAGTTAATTCAAAATAAAAGGCAGTGATTACCATGTGTTTATTAATGAGATAAATATTTAATAAAATATCTCTGTTTTCGCCTTTCTGTTTAAAACCTGGCGATTTAAAAGGCTTTTTTGGATACCACAGCACATTAAGGACTTGAGTCGATAATTGGATTAAAGGGCTCCAAGCCCCCGCCCCGGGGCCGTGGCCCCCTGAGTGCCGCATGCAGCCAAGCGACAGGACCCTCAGCACAGCCCCTGCGGCCTGTCGGGGACCAGGGCTGACCTGGACCATAGGGTCCTACGGTGGCGATGTCACAAGTGGCTCTGGGAAATCAGAGCGTGAGGATGTTGGGGTAACATCAGCTCGTAACTGGGAGTTTGAAAACATCCAGGTTTGGGCACGCTTTCCCTCACCCACTCGCCCCTCTGCTGGCGCTGCCCTTGCTCCAGCCCTCCAGCCCTCAGGGCACCTGGAGTCACTTGCTGGGAAGCAGCCTGCCCAGAGGTCCTTGGAAGGGCCCTGGCCCCCCCAGGGAGACAGCCCCCTCCTCATTTAAGCCCCTGCACACCTTTCTGTCTCTTGCTCCTGGGCCGCGGCTTTCTCTCTCTCCAGGAGGCACCATGGCCGATTAGAAAGAATCTAGGTTCGCTGGGGTGGGAGTTTGGAGCATCCAGGTGACCTGAAAGATCTGTAAAGGGGGGGTCCAGTGGTTGGGGAGAGCTCAGGTGGGGAGCTGGCTGAGGCGAGATCAGGTGGGAGGGAGCAGGTGCCTGGACCAACACTCGGGAGAAGCTTCAGGGCGACAGAGCAAGGAAGGGCCCAGGGTGGTGCTTCTTCCTGGAGATGCCAGAACACGCCTGAAGGCTCGTGGCAAGAGAGCAAGCAGGACCAGAGGACACACGACGGCTGCTGTCCACGGAAGCAAGGGCGCTTCTTGATGGCAGAAGAGCAGGCCCAGACGAGGGTGCCCCCAACGCTGGGGACAGGAGGTGGTCTCCCCTCAGAGGAGGAGGAGGGATCCGGAGCGGAATGTGCTCAAGCAGAGAAGGAAAACCTGCATGGCCAGAACATGGCTGCCGGGGGCGGGGGTGCGTGGCGAGCATGGCAGTGAGCAGGCGGGAGTGCTAAGGGACTGAGAAAGCAGGAAAGCAGGAAATGCTGACTTGGGAGACCAGGGAAGGTAAGGTAGGGGGGGCCGAGAGGGAGTTGGCGGCTGATTTTGGGGCTGGAGCTCGGTGCACCGCTGCCTGGTACAGGCCTGGGCTGAGAGGGCCGAGGGCTCCATGCTTGGCCAGGTGGGAAGGCAGGTGGGACAGGGGGTGGCCTGGGGAGCCCGGGAGACCAAGCTGATGGAAACAGACGGAAAGCGCCATTTCCGGGACGGTGCTGCTCAAAGGGCCATGATGAAGCACCCAGAGACTAGCTACAGCGCGAGGCCCGTCCCGCCCCTCGATCTGGGGGGACAGAGGGAGAAATGGTGCCACCAGGGCCCAGCAAGTGTGTGGGACAGGCTCCCCCACCTGCGGCGGTAACCACAGGGGCCAGCAGAACTGCAGGGCGAGATTCTCCTGCCCTCTGCTGCTCCCGAGGGCTCTGTCCCCACGTCCATCCACCCCGGGGCGAGGGGCCCAGGAGTGTGGTCCCCAGAGGCAGGCCCTAGGACCCCAGAGAGGCAAGAGCAGCCCGAGCGCGCGGGTCAGGGGGTGGGGCCCGTGAGGGAGAGGAGCCCCAGCTGACACAGGGGCGCCACTCGAGGTCAGGAACGGGGTCGTCACTCTTCTCCCTCCACGAAGCCTAACGTGGGTGACCTCATGGACACCCCACCAGCCTGGACCCGACCCGCTGCCAGGGGACTGTCCCCGCCGCCTCAGGCCGCAGCGGTGACTTGGAAGGTAAACCTGCCCGAGCACACGGCCCCGAAGCCCTGAAGCCCCAGCTGCTCTGAGGCCCCCAGCTCACGCGCAAATCACGGCTTGAAAGTATTTCTGCAAAACACCTTAATGCGGGAGGAGCGGCTGGGTGAGCCGAACCGGAGGGAGGGCGGGCACCTGGGTCCACGGCCGAGGACAAGGTCATGCACGTGATGGACCGTCCACGAGGTCCTGGAACTGTGGAGAATGCTCTCTACAGAAGATACAGCAAGAGGAACAGCACACCTTGGGGTGCTAATTGGAAATGCAAACTTGCTACATATTAACACCTCAACTGTGGGTGGGGGGAGAAAAACATAGGAAAAACAAAAAACCCACAAAACTGAGATTAGGTGACCGTTTTCCTTTTTTTCTATCTTACTATATGTTTCAAGTCTCTAATAATGACTGATTTATCTCATGACGAGAGAAATGATCATAACTGTATTCTAAAAATAAGTCCATAAGGAACAGTGGGAGTTGGAAGTGATGACACATTTCGCCTCCGCGGATTTTGACCAAGGGGACTGAGGCTTCAGTTACAACACTCTGCCTCATGCATGAGCGCTTGGTGTAGACATTTAGGACTCCAATACCTTGTAGCTCCAAGGATATCCCAACATGTAACATGAAGTGAAAAATCCAGAAGAGTGGAAGTGGCCACCAGGTGAGCGTCCTTGGTCATGAGCCTTCGTGGACAAGGCCACTGGCTACTTAGTCATGGCCTCATAATGATGAGGGTGAGATGAGGGAACCAAGGATGAGATCTGTTGGGGCCTCATTCCAGAAGAATCTGGAAGAATCTGGGCTGCTTTAAGAGCACACCAGAGCCTGGGGGCCTTTAAACAACAGAACCTGATTTCTCACCCTCCTGGAGGCTGAAGCCCAAGGTCAAGGCAGCCACGGTTCGTGGGTGCTGCACAAGGGTGCGCGTCCTCGTCTTAGGGGCACCTTCTCGCGACCTCACTCGGTGGAGGACACCAGCCCCATTCTTGAGGTTCTGGTCTCATGACCTAGGCACCTCCCAAAGGCTCCACCTCCACATAGCATGTCACAGGGGTTCCCTTTCAACCCTCGATTCCGAAGGCAGCACCCTCAGCTGGAAACACGAAACTCCGCTCTCTCCTAAGAAGCGCTGAACCAGTCTGGGTTGAGCAGCAGGAAGGAGGCGCTTCCTGACTTCAGCCTCTACAGGTTAGGAAGCACCCCCACTCCATGGGCCAATGCAATTCGCTTTGTTTGCCCCCCCAATCTCGGGTGTGCAGTGGCTCAGGCCTCTCTTCACTTTGGCTGGGGCAGAATCCGAGCCTCTGTCAGGGCATCCTGCGTTCTCGTAAATCGTCCGGTGCTGCGTACATTAAATCGAGTGTGACTTTCCACTAATACAGCCGCTTGTTCGAAGGCACACAGCTCCATCTGGAAGGGCTTATCTAGGCAGTTGTAATGGATCACTCAGAAATTTAATCATTGTAAAAACAAAATGAGACAAAGCTTTAATGCGTCTCCCACATGCTTGACAAGAGCGCCCCTCATTCTGTCGGTTATTTTCTGTATCAGTTTTAAACAGTAAGCATTTTGAGGACTTCCAGAAAATTCCATTTGTACAGTCTCCAAACTAGCACTTGGGGAACCCCTGATCTTCAGCTTTCCAGAGGCGGTATCGTAGCCAGCGAGGTTTATCCAGGCGTGGTTATTGCTGATTGAAAATTTTTCCTGACGCCCTGCCCGACGACTAGAAATACAGTCAGCTCCGGCAGTTTTAGACAGTCTCTACGGAGACTGAGAATAAAGAAGATTCTCAACTTCTTGCTCTGAGCACGGCCTCACTCCAGAGTCACAGCGAGCCTGCAGGTGCTGCCTGCTCCATGCACTGTGCATGTGCGAGTTTGTCCTGGAGAACTGCCCATGTGGAAGGTATTACCCCCATTTTATGAATGAGGAGGCTGGAATTTAGAGATGTCAAATAACCAAATGCTCCCCAGCCCGTTAGTAACGTGAACCCAGGTTGATCCCTCACACCCCCAACGCCACCCTGCATCCAGCCTTCATGCACTGAGTGGGGTACCCACTTTGCGTGTTTCCTTGGGGAACTGTTATCCTTTCTCCTCTTCCCTCTCTCTACACACTCTTCAATTAAAGTTCTTTCATGCTGTTTGCTTTGTCTTTGTGTGCATGGATGGCCAGACCCCATTAGAAAGTACAAGTTTGGGGGTTCTGAGGTACCCCCCTGTCTGCCCACTAACACAAGCGTGCAATCCGACTCCCCTGGGGGGATAGAGGGGCTGAGGCCAACCATGCTGGTCTCCCATGCTGAGTTTTCTCTGGTGTTTCATTCCCTACCCACTGGCGCTACACAAATGAAGGATCTTAAATACAAATAAAATAATTACACATATTATACTTGACAATGAAACTAACGAGTTTGGTATCGCTTCATAAATATACTTCATCAAAATCTTAAGCATTATTCTTATTTACTAAAATTATTGATAACCACAGAATTCATGCTTCATCGTGCCAGTTTGATGGAGCCCCGTCAAAGGTTATATTTTTCTGAATGTGACTGACCTTGCAGACCGCTTGAGAGTGTCGATCTCCTGCCCTGAATGTATAAAATTAATAGATCTTAGGGGGGAAGAGTTATTAATATCTATTTCGGATGATGCAGGAAAATCACCAGTTGAATAGAAAGTCCAAAAGGCAGACGTTGGGTTAAGAGCAAAACACACAAAACACGCTCGAAACATTCAGATGCCAAGTCAAATAGCATCTGCCAGTTGTATGTTCATTTAATTTATCTTGAGGAGAGATGAGTTTAAAACTAAATGGAGTGGGGGTGGGGAGAAGCAATTGAAGAAAATCAACCTATCAACAGGCACCTACAAATATTAAAGCACGTTATTCAGTAGCGACACTGAGTGAGGCCATATTCGCTTCTGAAGTTCTTACCATCCCCAGAAAGGAAATCTTCCTCCTTAATTCATACTCTGTTGCCTGACTTTGCCCAAGCTGCTGACTTATTCTGCTGATCAGACAGGCCGAGCAAGACACTTATCTCTGCTTGGGCGCTGAGGAGTAAAAGACATCTCAGGAGCAGCTCAACTTTCTAATTTTTTTTTTTTTAAAGATTGATTTATTTATTTATACAAGCACTGGGCACAGTCAGAAGCGCGGGAGGGTGAGAGAATTCACCAGAGCCAGAGCGGGGAGCAGAGCAGGCAGAAGGACCGAAGTCCACTGCTGAGGGGAGCAGCGGGCGGCAGGAGAGGTCTGCGCGCCATGCGGGACCCTCCTCCGGTGGCCGGGGAGCAGCTGGGGATCGAACCGGCGCTGCAGAGGCTGCGGGCAGCTTCGCAACCCAGCGCTCAACCGCTGCGCCACCGGGGAGGCCCTCAACTTTCTAATTTTTAAAAAACAAAGGGGCAAAAGAGAGGGGGAGAGAAGCAACAGTGCTTAATCCGCCACTAACGAATGCTAATGTGCACAAATGGGTTTTGAAAGAACACAAATATTGCTTTGAAATTAATTATCCCTCTCCCATTGTCTTCAAAAATGGAAGATTGAAACCTGTATGGCGATGTTTACTATGTTTAATTTTCAATTGTTTCTTTGATGTTTCAGATAGAAAGGTTTGCACCTGCAAAGAAAAAAGGCTCTGAACACATCCCCACACTCCGCAAACACTTCATCAGGAATGTTCTTCGTCAGCCCCCAGCACAAGGGAGCCTTGATGATATCTTGTGTGCCTTTGACTCCTTTTGATTAATAAATGCAAACAATTTTTCTCCGTAACCTCTGTTGCAATCTATGCATGACAATTAGGGACAACCTCTGGTGAAGGGGTGACTGGAGTCTGTTTTCGCTGCCTCTGCTGCAAAATAAATAGTTGACGTTTAATGCTTTTTGACAATTAGAGAATGAAATCGCTGCAGCTATGCAATTTCAGCAACTGTTTATTATTTCTGTTCCCTGCAATGAAGGATCAATGTTTATGACAATTTTAACTCCAGTCTGGATGGACAATTTGATTATTTCTTTCCCTGAGTTTCATGTCCTATTATTGAATTCTTGGGTGCAAATATGATTGGCTTTTCACAAAATGGATTTGCGATGTTTCCATCAAAATAATCTACTGGATGGACATTATAAGGAAGCCAAGTGTGACTCTCACGGAGTGTTCTGCTCTCTTCCAGGGTAGAGACCATTGCTGAAACTTGAGGAGGTCAAGCTCGGTCCTGATCTAAGTCCCGTCCATTGAGGACTGGTGGGCAGTACAGGATGTGTCCCTGTTGGGGGGCCCGGGGCGGGTCCCCCCTGCTGGATTGCAGCCCTTAGACTTTTAAAAATGTGGTCCTGGTGGTCTTTTCCTGTTTCTGCTTATCTTGCAAGAACAGCAGGGTGGGCTTGCAAGAGTGAGCAATGGACAAAGCCCCTGCCCATTTGACCGTGTTAAATGAGACTGTTCCTGAGTGGACAGTTGTGTTTCGGAGCCCTGGCCCAGAAGAACAGTCGCCGTCCTAGATGTGATTCCCTTGGCCCAGGCAGAGATGGCCATGGGGGGGCGGGAGAAGATGCCCGGTTCCCTCAGAGGCCAGGGGGTTCAGTGCTGTTGCAGCTCTGGACCCAGTTCCAGTTCCACCAAGATGCAGCAGAAAACAGACTCTGCCAACTTGAACTTCTTAATATATTTTCCCCTCAAACCACCCTCACCTCAAAACCAGTATAACCCACTTTCCCTGTACAGGGGAAGCAGACCTGAGTCTTCTTGCTCCTGCTTCCTCCCTTGCCGGCCTGCAATGAGCTCTCCCTGCTCGGAGCCCTGACGTCCAGCTCCGGCCTCCGCGGGGCCTCCCCGCGGGCCTGCGAGTTCGTGTTCCGCTGGAAGAAGCCTCTGCAAAGCACGGGCTGGCGAGGACAGGCCGTGGGGCAGACGGCTCTGGAGGCGCCACCCCGGGGAGTGGGGGGTGGGGGGCACGACAGCAGACTGAGCCCCGGCAGCACGTTCACGGCTGTGGCTGTCTGCGTGCACCCCAAGAGGCGGCAGCGCGCTGAGGAGCCGGGTACAGAGAAAGGAGCCCAAGCTGTGGAGACTCACAAACTTGGGTTTCCACGCAGGGGGCTGCTGTGTGACGTGCCCTCCTGGGACACCCTGTGGCTTCTGCCAGTCACCCACGCACCTTCCCCACGGGGCCTTCCATCCAGTTCGGCAACACATGCCCCAGGCCTCCCAGGAACGAGCCACCCCGCCCCGAGAGCCCTCAGATCCTTCCTATTTCTTACTTGTCTTCGTGAGCTTGGGTCTCTCAAGTGGCCTCAAATAACTCTTAAAAATAGGTGGGGTTCATCATCAACAAGCGTCATGATCCGGGCTGACACGTGGATCGCGCGTCCCACGAAAAGGACCCAGTGTTGGAGAAAACCAAGACGGGAGAGAGAAGAGCGTCAACTTTAGGCTATTGCTGGGAGTTGGATGACTTGAGAGGGAACGTTCCCAAATGTGACGCTCACTGAGCTTACGTGGCGCGACTGTCACCGGGTGTAACACTTGCGACCCGCAGGCTTGGGCGCGGCAGGAGCTCCGCCTGCGGGGAAACTGTGGGAAGACTGCGCGCTCCTCACGCTCCAGCTGATGCACCCCACCCTCCACCCCTGCGCCCGACCCGCTGACCCGCGGAACCTGGAGGCCAGGTGGCTCTGCACGTGGGGACCCCCCTGTCTGGGCCCTGGTGGGATCAGGTGCAGCGGCTCCCAGATGGCAGTTCTGGAAGGGCTTGTGGGAGTCAGGCTCAGGGATGCACCCTGTCTCCCCCAGCCCTGCCTCCCCCCAACCCTGCCTCCCCCCTGCACTGCCTCCCCCCTGCACCGCCTCCCCCAGCCCTGCCTCCCCCCTGCACTGCCTCCCCCCTGCCCTGCCTCCCTGCTGCACTGGTGGGGAGACCTGCCTGCACCTAACATGGAAGTGCTGGCATGAACCACCTCCTTGTGTCCTCAGGACAACCCCAGGGGCTATGACTGTCTCACAGAGGCTGAGAGAGGCTCCAGGTCACCGAGGGGTAGTGTGAGGGGACCCCTGGAAGCTTGGGCCTCCCCGCCGGGCACCTGGCTGGTAGAGGTGTTGTCTTAAAGACGCAGACAGCCACGCCAGTGAGGACGGCAGCAGAGATGAGCCCCATCACCGGTTTTATTGCCTATTTACAAATTCCAATGTAGCGAAAAATAATATTGAATGCAGAGCAATAGACGCAAATACCTTTAGAGAAGAGAGATGATTAAGAAGCAAGGGTGAAAAGGGCTGGGTTATTTACAAGAAAAATTGTTAGCTGGGAAGGAAGTCTCCTGGCTGGAGAGCGAGGGCGTCAGCTCTCCGGCGAGGGGAGGCCGCGCGGCTTTCCGCCAGCGTCGATGTGGGACACGCTCGTCGGAGCAGGGTCTGCGGTCATTACGGATGGAGCCGCCGTCAGCTCCTCGTGTGAACTTGTTATCGGAGTATTTTATAGTCCACCTGACCGAAAAGAACAACTGGACTGTGAAATGATAGAGCAAATAAAAAAAGCCGTAAAAGAGGCAGAGTGATAGTAATGGGAGATTTTAAGTACCCGAGCACAGAGCAGAGTGCATTAAGTGGGTGAAATAAAGCCTGAAGTGGTGTGGAAGAGGCTTTGGGGAGGGGGGGGGTGGGGGGTGGCAGGCGGGAGGGGCTCTCTCCAGGGGCAGCGGAGCTGGGCAGGAGCACCGGCAGGCGACACCCAAATCCGCTTAGAACAGCCACAGCTCAGGCTGCCCAGGGCGGCAGGTCCGGTTCTTTCCTCGGCTCTGCTCCCAGGAATGTCCTTTGCATCCAGTTTTCAGCCCTCACTAGAAGGTTCCCCTGTGGCCTGTGATGGGCCTGACGGCCCCATCTAGGGCGCGGCGGCTGGGACTGGCCTCCCAGGCAGATGGTCAGGATGGAGCCTCAGTTCAGGGCCTGGAAGGAAGCCTGCTGAGCCCCCTGCCTGGTGCCTCACTCACCATTCAGGGTCAACCTCTGCATTCCAGCTTCCAAGCTGTGGCCTGCAGGCCTCAGAGCGCGCTTCCCGCGCTGCACATGCCCCAACGCTCGCTTCCAGTCACCCGCCAGCGCCAGCTCAGGGCTGCGGAGTGTCCCACTCTAAGGGTTGCAGTACCAGGCACTGCCCCCAAGCTCCTCCGCAGAAGGGGACCCAGGGAACCCCACAGCCAGTCCATGGGGATCTCCCAGCCGTGAGCAGGGGCCGGCAGTGGGACGCAGAGCGGGGCTCTGGCAAGGGAAAGGCCCGTGTCATTTTCTCCTCCTCGGGGGGCTTTGTGAAGCCAGCTGCCCAGCCCGGGGGTGAGGCGGATCCAAATGCTCAGTCTGGAGGCCAGGAAGCCGGGCCCCACATCGCTGGCTGCGGGACGTGGGGAGGGTGAACGGTGTGGGCAGAGCGCACCCCCTGCGCCCGCAGGCTCCTGCCCACCGTGGAGCCGCGAGAGACCGGATTCCCAGCTCCCCGGCCCAAGAGGGAAAATCGCTGGGCAGAGTGGGGCGGACGGAGCAGCGGGCCACTGCAGAGGGCGGGCCTCCGGGGAGAACCCCTGGCTCCCAGGAAGGTGCGGTGCGGTGCGGGAACGGCCTTTGTCTTGAAGCGCTCAGGCTCCAGCACACCAAGCTCCCAGAGGAGGGAGAGCAAGTGCTCAGCGTTCCCTCTTCACCGGGCAAAAATAAAACCCTGGCAAAATATTATTTTAGCTGTTTGTCCTGAGATCACACTTTCCATTTTCAGGATGTTAATAACGGACTCTGGAGGGGATTTTTTTTCCTGAGCCCAATTGCAATGATATAAAATTAAACATCCATGCCAGTGAGGGAAATTGAAGTAATTATCTTGCAGAGTGGAGGGAAGCCGCTCCTACTGAGGCGCACCCCCAGCCCCAGAGCAGCGAGGTGACTGCCACAGCGGCCCCCCCAAGCGTGACCGTCCAAGCGCCGGTACCTGCCAACTTTCCGAAGCTTCACCCCCGGACCAGCCCTCTGCCTCTCCTGGGTGCTCCGGTCTGGGGAGGCAGGAGAACGAGCCGCACCGGGAACCCGTGATGGGGGCCCCCAGCCCTGTGGGGTCACCCATCTTCTGGGCTGGAGGGAGCTCACCAGTTCCCCTGAGAAGACCAACGGCAGCTGAAATAGAGGCTGAAAGAGACGTGGGGCAGGAGGTTTCCTCGTCGCCGCCAGGAGTGTGTGTGGCCGGTGCCAAAGAGCGGCTCCCGGAAAGCCCAGGCTGGAGTCCAGGCCAAAGGAAAGGGCCTCCGCGCCCGTGAAGAGGACCCAGGTCAGCCCGGAGCGCCATTCCTTGGTGGGGCTGTTCATTCGTTCATTCATTCAGAAATTCCCCCCAGCTCTGATATTTACTGGCTGTGGAATCTTCGACAGTTTACAGAATTCTCTGTTCTTCCTTTCCTTTTTGCAAATTCCAGGCCATCGTTCCCACTCAGAGGGTGGGGCGAATGAGAGGGATTCGCGTAAAACATGGGAGCAGCACTTGGTGTGTGACAGACACTCGGTGTTAACCGAGATGATGGTGATGACCACGGGGACAGAACCAGCAGGGGTCAGGCAGGGCACAGGAGCGCGCCGGTTGCTGTAACAGAGAATGTGTGAACACACCATCACAAGCTTTGCAGAACAGAAGGAAAAGGAACGAGAGAGGAGTGACTGCGGGAAGCAGCGTCACCCAGTTAGGGCTGGAGGCCACTGAGAAAGACAGGCGCAGGTCCAGGCACAGGTCCAGGCGCAGGTCCAGGCACAGGTCTAGGCACAGGTCCAGGTGTAGGTGCGGGTACAGGAACAGATACAGGTACAGGTGCAGGTACAGGTACAGGTGCAGATAGCACGGGTACAGATTCAGGCTCAGGTGCAGGTACAGGAACAGGTACAAGCACAGGTACAGGAACAGGCGCAGGTACAGGCACAGGCAGACGTTTACATATCCTTCAGAGGAGACCCTGCAGAGCTGGAACTCATACCCATAAGTTGGGGCATGCTGAGGGAGCACGTGAGGACTCCGGGGGACACGGGGTGAATGGGGGAATAAGCCTGGAACTGTCCGGGAAACTGGCATAGAACTTGAGGAGAAAGGAGCAAAACCCTCCTGCTCGCGCCCTCGGGTGCTCCTGCGCCCCCCAGCGCCCCCAGTCAGCCCGGCTGAGAAGGCTCGGGGCGCGGGAGAGGCTCAGCCCCACCTCAGCCCCGCGGAGGCCGGGCCTGGTGCCGGGAGAGGAGCTTCATTACAGGCCAGCGCCCCTGAGCCCGCTGCGCCCGCACACCACCCATGGGCGCCGGCCGAGAGGCGGAGAGAAGTTGGTGCCCGAAGCACGTGCAAGCGCAAAACGTAGCCTGGAGGCCAGATCGATGCTGCACAGGGTCTGGGCCAGGCAGGCGCGCTGGTCTTCCCGCCCTGAGACTCCAGGTCGTGGCGGCGTGGGCAGGGGTCAGCTGGGATCAACTGGCTCTGCGCGCATTTGCGTGGCCATTTCCCGGTCTTGGCATTTCAGGCCCCAGCTCCGTCCCCAGTTCTCGCCTCCAGGCCCACAGCTGGCTCTCCTCCCGGGCCTGCCCGCTTCCTGGGCGCGGGGCTCTGCAAGGACAGCGCGCGTGCTGAGGTGGCAGGCTTTCCTCCGGGGCATCTGTCCTTCCCGGGGTCAGGACTCCTTCACTCCATGAACACTTGAGCACCCGCTGCAGTTCATGCTGTGATCTCTCTCCATAAATCTAGTGTTCATGTTCCAAAACATAGATTCATATTTATAAAACACCACGACTCTGTTTACCAAGAGAAACCGGGTGGTGGCTAGAGCAGTCTCAGCACCGCTGAGAGCCTGTGGGGTCACGTCCAACAAGCTGTGGGGCGCGCCCTCCCTCCGTGCCATGAGGCACTGCCCATGGGAGCCTGGACAGGGCAGGGTTTGTGTTGCAGCACCTGGTGAGGGTGGCTGGTCCTGGGGGGATGGGGGGGTTGTCCATGGTACCTGTGCACTTGTTCCCACGTGACCAGTGAGCTCTGAGGAGGAAGGGCCGCTGGGAGCCGACGGCAGGTTATGCTGGGAGATCCAGCTGCCAGGTTCCACCAGGAGGACGGAAACTGGACACATCAAGTGGCTGAATCCTCAGGAGAAAGCCAGGCAGGAGCGGGGAGGGGCCCAGCATCCTCGGGAGAAAGCCAAGGTGCAGTGGGGAGGGGTCCAGCGCCGCGGGGCGCAGAGGCTCGGGAGGGGATGCAGGAGCCAGCACAGGCAGCTCGCCGTCCTGGGCACGTAAGTTAATGAGGGGTGTTTATTTTATTTACTGCTAGGTCCCAAGCCTTTTATGGCCGCCCCATGCATATCTTAATGTGCCAGCGGTCCCCGCCTGAGTACCTCCTGACATTTACTGCATCCTGGTGACATTGTTCCCAGCAGACACCAGATCTGAACTGTTTTTAATGAACCGTTCTGTTTCACCCATCAGGCTGCCACCTTCCCTGAGCTGTGATCCAGGGGCGGCCTGAGCTCATCCTTCTGGCCTGGAGGGGACAAGTCAGCGCCGCGGTCCTCTTTGTTTTCCTGAGTCCGTGTTCGGGGCATCTGCAGATTAGCTAATGGGGTGCTCCATCTTGCCAAATGTTAATGGTGTAACGTGATCATTTGCTGACAAATGTAAACAGGTTTCATTCTGACTCGCAGTGGAAATAATCCCTCAATTTTGCAACCTGGGAACAATAGATTTTGTTGATGTTGATGACTCCATTTCTAGCTCCTTCCACTGATCCAGTGATTCGTTCAGCTGCAGCTTTCGGGTGACACGTGTGTGATGCTTTCTCATGAGCACCTTAATGACGGCCGCGGCCAATGCCATGTCTGCATTGCACCATCTTAGAACCGCAAATGAGTGGGTTACAGCCGGGGCTGCAGGCACATTTACTGTCTCGCTCTGGCTCTTTTGAGAACTTTCTTTTCCTCCTTCCAAAATCAGGACAGGCTCGGGGTGCCCGCCACACCACACCCTCCCTCGTTGCTTTCCAGTTCAGGGAACTCACTCAGGAGATGCCTTTTTGTTTCACCCTGGGGCTAATATTAACAGTCTGGGAATTTTTCCAGATTGGCGTTTTACACACATTCTGCAAATATATGCAAATTGTACCCCCTCTGTGGCTCTGATTATGACATTTCTCCCCAAATTTTAGTAAGAGAATTGTTCAGAATTACAGAAGAATTTGGCATTAAATTCCACAGCAAGGAGCCTGCCGTCAGGCCCTGCGTGCGGCTGTTAAATGAATAACGAGAAAGTCCTTCACGTCCGCCGTGCCGCGCTGCTGGGCTGGGCTGGGGGAGGCCGGAGCGAGCAAGACTCCTCCGGGAGCCTGAGGGCCGGCAGGAGGGGCAGGACCACGATGATGGCAGAGACTGGGAACCCCTCGGTCAAGGCTGCGTGGGGGGAGGAGGTCCCGTGTGCTTGGCGGGAATAGGCCCCCCTGAAAGCGGACCCGGTAATGGGGAGGGATTGTGAGTTTGCGGTGCCCTGAGATCTCTCAGCGCCGCCTCTGGTTTTCTTCACATGGTTCTGCATCTTCAGTGAGTCCCGGTAGCACCTTGCAGGCCCGTCTACCCCGAAACAGCAGGACAGAAGCGCCACCAAGGTGCCAGCCCCCGGGTTGAAGGAGTGGGCAAGGGTTCCTGCTGTTGAGCAGCACAGAAGGGGGAGACCCCACACCCCTAGGCGCCCCCGAGGGCAGGCTGGCGCCAGGGCTCATGGTGGTCTCGCTGTCGCTGAGGGCAGCCTGCCCTGCTCAGTTCCGGGGGGAGTCACTCCGGCTGGCGGCAGGCGGGGGCCGCCAGAGGGGCCGTGGGCAGGCTGGGGTGGGGGGCAGGAACTGACGGGCTCTGGCTCTGTGCCACCCCCAAAGCCCTTCCGCCCGCAGAGGTGATGGGCCGCCTGGCAGGTTCTGCCCCTGCGAAGAGGCAGCCGCTCGGGGAGGTGAGCTGGTTTGAGGCTGTTTTAGGGAGGCGGCCTGTGGCTGAGGACCAGTGACATCCCGGGGGGCGTGTGCCCGCCTGGCTGGTGTCCTGGTCTGCTTGGGCCTGACTCACGCGGCTCTTGCTTCACGCGCTGGTAACACAGCTGCATTTAGTCCTGAGCTCCCCCAACTCATCCCTGGGTTCCCGCCATTCCCTCTGTCTGGAATGTTCTGCCCAGACCCCTCCCAGCCTGCCCTCCTCATCTGAAAGGCCCCTCCTTCAACATTATGTTCTTGGGGGCTGGGGCTCCCCCTTGGCCTGGACACATCACTGTCAACCCCAGTCCTGAGCTCCCAGGGCATTTGGAGGTGCGGTTTATATCCCGTCACCACGGCAGGCTCCCAGGCTTCACCTGCGGTGGCCGGCGGAACCTTGTCCTGGGCACACCTGTGAGCGCGGCGGCCGACAGCGGGCAGGTAGGGGTGCGAGCCAGGGCGAGGGGCTCTGCTCCTCCCGGCCTTCCCCAGACCGAGCCTGGGCAAAAAGCAGATGCAGGAAAACCTGGAAAGCCTCTCACTTGTGGGGAGAATCAAAATATTTACCAGGAACACGGCCACATCCTAGACACTAAGCCTTTCAGCCACGGCCTCCTTAGCCTCACAGAGAGCCCCGGGCCACAGAGGAGGCCCAGGGAAGCCACGGCCGGGCCGGGGCTTCACAACTGGAGAGGGGAGCTGCACCCAGAGCCTGCCCTGGTGTGACACAGCAGGAAGGGCAGCGGCCGAGACATGTCTTCAACGGGGAGGGCTTCCCTCCAAGGCTGGAGGCCCGTGTTATTAAAATGAGAAAAACCAGGTTCTAACAATGCACAGGACTTTCATATAAAGGCTGATGTGGTGCCCAAGCCAGGCAAGCCAAGGCAGGCAGAGCGGCTTCCTTTCCTGGAGAGAGGGGGTTGGTGGGGGAGGTAGGTGCGGAACAGGGTGAAAGACGAGCTGAGCCACCGGCGAGCCTGGGCCGGGGGTGGGATGAGGCAGGACCGGGCAAGCGGTCTCTGGTGAGACAACAGAAAACATAAGAGGGCATCTGAGTTTAGAAGAACAGGAGAAGTTTCTAGATGTGAAGCCCAGGCCAGAATTGAAGAGAGGAGGCCGGAAAGGATGGGCGTGAGGGCGGATGTGACTCTGCTGGACCTGAGAATGAGAAGTCCAGCCATGTGGGTGATGAGCATCCCAAAAAGAAGGCCTTGGACACCAAGCTGGCCTCTCTGGGGGCACCCATGCCCAGCAGGCATCACCTGCATGAATCCTTCCTGCCGGTCATGCTCTGTGCCAGGCAGGCGGGGGCCCGGCCCAGGCTCCAGGTGTGGATGGTGACGCTCACTGTCCCCTCTGACCAGGGGAGCGGGCACTGCACTAGTGTTGGCTGAGCCGGGAACAGCAGGTAAGATGCTGCGAAGACCCTCTCGTCACACACGAGGAAACGGGCTCCGGGAGGCAGAGTTCCCCGCTCAAGGTTCCCCGGCTCCCGGGTCAGGTGAAGGGGCTCGGAGCGCGCAGACCCACCCATCCGCCCAGAGCCTCTAAGACAAGGCAGAGAGGGGGTGCATCCTGGGGAGCCACGGGCCAGCGGGGCTCAATGCCAAGTTGATGGGGAGAGATGGCGCCCACGAAGGAGAGCCAGGCCAAGCACAGGTGTCCTGGGTCAGGTGTCTCATGTTGCAGCATCCTTTGGAAAAGAAGACGTCCTTAGAAATGTCTGAGCAGACGATCTTAGATTTCCAGTTTCCTATTGAGAAGCATTATGTGAAGGGTCAGACCCAGCAAAGTGCAAAGTGAGACGGACATAGACATTGAGATACGTTGGACAGAGCCTGTTGGGGGGTGGGAGGGGTGCAGCTCTTAGTCCAGTCCCAACACCAGAGGCAGAGAGGAGAAAACATCCTGTGACCCAGGGTGAGAAGGCCCCTGATGGAAGAGGTCTCAGGTAAGGAAGGCGGGCTTCCAGTCAGAGGGGAGGGAACCCCGGGGCAGCAGGTGCTGGTGAATCATGACATAAAATCCAGCCTCTTGGCCATTTTAGACTTGCAGATCAGCAGCACTGAACACCTTCGCGTTGTTGTACAACCTCCAACATCCTCTTTCTAGAACTTTCTATCATCTCAAACTGAAGCTCTGTGCCCAATAAACAAATCTCCCCCCTCCACAACCATGAAACCTTGATTCTACTTTCTGTCCCTATGAATTTGTTCCAGGCAGTTCCACTAAGTAGACCCAGGCACTATGGGTCCTTTGTGATGGCTTATTACATTTAACATGATGTCCTCAAAGTTGATCCATGTTACAGCATACATCAGAATTTCACTCCTTTTTAGGGCTGTGTAATAGTCCATCCTATGGATGACCAAATTTTGCTTAGCCCTTCCTCCACTGATGGACACCGGGTTGTCTCTTCCTCCTGGTTACTGTGAACAAAGCTGCTATGATCATTGTGCATAAGTATCCGTTCAGGTCCTCACTTGGCATCTTTTGGGTATATGCCCAGAACTGGAATTGCTGGATCACATGGTCATTCTGTTTAATATTTTGAGGAACCTCCATATTGTTCTCCACGGGATCCTCACCAGTTCAGTGCACAAGCACTCCAATTTCTCCACGTCCTCACCAACACTTGCTGTTTTCTGGTTTTGTTTTATTTTTTAAAAATAGCCATCCTGAAAGGTGTGAAATGGAAATGCATTATGGGAAAGCATAAAATTTATGTCTTTAAAATTATGAGAGCAATATCTTTATGCAGATTGTATCCAACTCTGTTCCAATATGACAGCCTGAATAGCCCTGTTACCAGAAATTCTAGAAATAATAACTCATCTTCGGTGGAATTTAATAGTTTTCAATGCATTTTCAAATGCATAATATGTGTGCCTGGAAAAATAATAAGGAATGAGGTTGGAGGGAATGGTGGGTTTAATATTGTTGTGTTGTTATTGTTATTGTCCTTATTTTATAGGTGAGGGAACCGAGCAGCGAGATCACACGAGCCCCCATGTCCCCAGTGAGGAGGTGACCCCGGGCTCTGCTCTCCGGATGTGCTGCCAATGCTGCGTTCCTTCCCGTGGACCTCACTGCAGGTCAGTCCCAACATCGAAATGAGCCCTAGAGATAGGGCCTATGCATGTGATACCGTGTAAACATTTACATGCGACTCGCATGTACACATGAGTACACACACATATTCTGAGAGCAGGGTAGGCTTATAACTATAAGGTAGTCAGTCCCTCTGTCTTCAAATGGGTCAACAACTTCGTTAGATAAACCAGTTCAACATAAACCAGTTCTGAAGCAAACTCCAAATCTATGCCATACGTGTGAGGGAGGTTAGATATAAAGCGTGTTGATGTTCATTGAAGGCATCAATAAGAACGTGCAAACTACAGCATGTGCAGACATTCAATATTTACTAGGCCACCAAGTTACACGTCCCACCTGGCCATAGTTTCAAGACACAGGACAGCAAATGAGACATTGCTGTCGCATAAGATAAATTTCGACCTGTGAGTCAAAGTCACTCTTCATCCAGTGACTCACATCTCTCCTTCCCTCCCACCCTGGCCACACCTCCCTTCCTAGGCCAGGAGACACCAGTAGTGGACACCAGTAGTGGACACACTAGCTGGGAAGGCAGTGACAAGACTAACAGAGAAGTGAGGAAAAGGGACTGAAGTGTCACTTTGCAGGCATTTCTCCAACATTCAAACAATTCCATGAGCTTCAGCAACTCGGTGCACTCTTAGTTCTTTCTCCTTAGTTTTCATTTCATACCAAGTTCCCCACATGGGGACCCCTGCTGATCTCAGCCGTGTTGGCTGAAAACTGAGGGTTAACTTAACTGTAAATCAACAGCATCAGTGGCACCAGATCCTGCAAATTCAGGAAGAATTTTCTTTAGTTCACTGTACCTAATTTATAAAGGCCCTCCTTCGCTTCCAGGAGTATAATAAATATTAATTAATTTGCAGTAATCTTGCTTAACAGTTTTATAGTAGCTTCATAAACCATAATTAAGATAAGAGACCAAAGACTATATCAATACTAGGTATTATTATCTTGCTTCATTAATTTTCAAAAATACAGTACCTAAGCAATATCTTAATCACTTAGATGAGTAGAGTTCAGTCATGGCACTTTCCGAGGGACACTTTCTGAGGGACGAGGGAGCCAGCAGTTTTCTGGATTAGGGAGCAGGGGTGGAGGAGGTAAGTTACCAAGCCTCTGCTCTCCGCAGCACTTCGCACTGGTGATTTGATGCCCCATCCACAGATGGAGACACTGAGTCTCCAAGAGGCCACGGCCCCAAGGTGAAGCAGTGACTAAGTGGTAGAACCATTCCCAACTCACACCCAGGAAGTTGGAAAATCAAGCCTTTTCCTGCTGTGCTCGCTCAAGCAGAATCCTGGAAGCCTTTCTCTGGGGAGAAATGTAGAGAAATATGAGGAGTATTTATCTCAGGGCATAAGGATAGAGTGTGATTTAATGATTCTCCTCAAGGGTATGAAAGGTTATTTTACAGAAGATAGTTATAAGCTCTGCTTCATTGGTTTCCAGGGGAGAAAAGGAAGCGAATGAGAGAAAATGGAGGCATTAGAGATTTGGAGTAGATGAGGAGGAATTGGCAGTGAAATCAGGTACAATGCAAGTTCAGAAGCCCTTCAGTAAGTAAGGGGCTAAAATAAGATAGTCTCGCTGGTTGGTCCTGCCAGAAAGTATAGTGCTAGACAGGAGGAGAAGGTGCAGGAGCATAGCTTAGTCTAAATCAAGGTCTCTGTGGTTTGAAGCTGTTGGAGGAGGGAACAGTAGCAGCATGGGGGTGTCAGACCCCTGGGGAGCCCTCTGACCTCCCATGGGGTGGTGGGATTGGAAAGCTGGTCTAACTGGTATCTCTTGATCTTAAATGAGAATCAGCTCATTGCGCTTCCTGGGTGATAGACTGTGTATGTACCCCAAGGGAGAAGAACATGCAGTTTTTTTAAAATTTCCTGCCAAATACCCCTATGCCTCCAGAAAGGATGTGTTTGGGGAGTGCCATTTATACCCAATAAAATTCATCCATAGTTCCTCTGCCAAAGTCCCCTGTCTTCTGCTACGGTCAAGTCCTATCCCCAATCTTGGCCACTGGTGATCTGATTTGTGTTGCTATAGTTTCACCCTTCCTCAATCTCTCTCTAAATGGAGTCATGCAGCCTATAGTCTTCCTTGTCTGGCTTCTTTCATTTAGCATGATGTTTTTGAGATTTATCCATGCTGTTTTTATGTATCAGAAGTTGGTTCCTTTTCATCGCTGAGTAATATTCCTTTGAATGATTAAAACACAATGTGTTTCTCCATTAGCCATGCAATGCCATTTTGGGAATTTCTGCTTTGGGCTATTATAATAATGCTGTGAGTGCTCATGTACAAGTCTCTATATAGAGTGATTTCATTTGGCTTGAGTAGATATCTAGAAATGGTATTCCTAGAGTCGGTTGGCAACAAAGTGTTTAACTGCAGTAGAACTGCCAAACGCTATTCCAAAGGGACTGCATAACCTATTTTGTCAGTAAAATACTGAAGTTGCACTTGCTTCCTGCCCACATTGGCACGCTTGTGTTACCTTCCTAATGGCCGATTAGCCCTATCTCTTTGTTGTTTTAATTTGCTTCAGTCACCATCTTTTATTTCGTTTATTGGGCCTTTGGAGATCTTTTGTGGAATATCACTTCAAATTTCCTGCTTTTTAAAGTAAGTGGGTTATCTGTCTTCTCATCTTTGACTTGTTGAGTTGTAAGAGTTCTTTATATATTCTGAATCCCATCCCTTAGTTGGAGTCTCTCTTACAAATATGTTCTCCCAAATTGAGACTTACCTTTTCATTTCCTTTGTCTGATGAAGAACATTTTTTGTATTTTGATGTTCTAAGAAATATTTTTAACTAGAGGTTACAAAGATTTTCTCTAATGTTGATTAACAGAAATTTTATAGTTTTAACCTCATGCAGTTAGATCTTTGATCTAGTTCACATTAATTTCCATGCATGGTGAGAGGTAAGGATTCCCTTTTTCTACACGGTTATGCAGTCACTGTGGCACCAGTTATTGAAATGATAAAATGTACTTTGGATTATCTTGGTCACTAAATGAAAAAGCAAGTAACCATATAAATAAGAGTCCTTATTCATTTGGCTATCTTTATGGCACTGCCACGCCATCTTGATTACTATCATTTTGCAGTAGTAATTTGCTCAGGGAAGAAAGAGGTCAGCAGCACAGAGAACTTCAGGGGACTTGGCTGAGGCCCTTGGCAAAAAGCAGAGCTGAGAATTCATTTGGATGACTTGAAATTCAATAGAATTTGTTTCTATAAAAACATTCCATCTTGAAATTCTATATATGACTCTTCTCATGGACACTGGTTAGCTGACTCTTAATGAGCTGAGAGTACTATGTTCTTACCACAAACAAAACAAATCCCAGGAATCGTGATAAGAAAAGCCTATTGGTGCACTGACCTTTGGTTATTTTCTTACATGGAGCAAGGACTTCTCCATCCCACCAAATTTCACTATTGCATTCAGTAGCATAAATGAAAATACCTCTCCATAGTTCTGCTGAAACTAATTGTTTAGGAACAAATAAAGCTGAAGGCAAATGGTTCTGAGCTCTTCTTGCTTGTTTGGTAATTTATTTTTAGTAGTAGTCGATGTCAGGGACTCACAGCTCAAACATTCTCAAACAATTCAGAAGGTCATCCGCAAGTCGTCTCAAATGTGTTGAAATGACCTTTTCCATAGCACGTTGAAGGCAGAATTATGCTGAGGTCTCTTGGGCTGAGAATGAGGGAAAGGATGGAGCGGGGGAGACAAGGCTTCCCTCCTCTTTTAACAAGTCCTCCAAGGAAGAGAATTTCTTATTTTGAGCTCTTGAAAACTTTGTGCTCAATGTAAAAAGATTGCGGTGATCTCCCACAGGCAGCACACAGGCTGATAGCAAGTCTGGCCTGGGAGGAGAGAAGGTTTTGTTTTCCTTTGCAAAGCACCTTTTGCAAATGACAATGCAACTGACAATGCATTTGACTTACCAATGGTTTCAGCCCATAGTTCCTTATTGGGATTTAGTTCTTTCAAAATAATTCATTAACACGTGTCATAAACATGTCATTTTACACTGCAGAAGCTTATAGTATCACGAGAACGGAGTAGTACATCCAGATGATGCAAAGATCATACAAACATTCAAAAGAATGGAGACCTACATGTGATAACCAAGAGAATGACGTATATTTACGGGACATATAGAAGCTACTTGCACAACATGATCCCTTCTTAGCAGCTACACACATCTATGTATTCCTAGCCTTTCAGAAAAATAGCTCAAAGGATAAGCTCCAAACTATTGTCGGTGGTTGTCTCTTGGGGTTAAACTAGAGGGACTGGAAGGTCAAGAATAGTCATTTTTACTTCCCGTAGCCAGTGTGGGATTGTGGTGAGTTTTTCGTTGAGGCTGGGGGCAAAGGGAGAATAGAGCTGGGAATTGTTTTGCATGACCTGTTGTGACAGACACACACATGCCCCTAGCTCTGGGTTGGGCAGGTGGCCTAGCACGGACCGAGCACCTTTCCCCTGGGTGCAGGGAAACTGGAGATGGGTAGGCAGCCCAGAGGGTGTGTGCAGCTTCCCCTGGGCTGTTAGGTCTCTGCTGGGCTTGAGCAGAGAAGCATGAGGTTCTGGACGTTGCTGGTGGACATTTGGGACCCTGGGGAGAGCTGCCCAGAGAAATGGAGAGAGAGGAGCTAAGAGGAAGAGCTAACCCAAGTCCTGGCCACACAGCTGGGCCCCGGATCTAGCCCAGCCTGGAGTCTTATCCCCTGACCTGTGTAGGGACACGCACAGTGAGTGCCCTTCAAGGGTCCAGCTGGTCTGCATTGACTTTCTGCCCCTTCACTTGTGAGAGGCCTGGCTGGAGGGTGGGCTCTCCCATCACTGCCTGTGTGACTCCAGTTAGGGAGTTCTTTGCCTTCCCCGAGACCAGTCTTCTCCCCCTGCCCCATGCCAAGGGCATGAGGGAGCCCAGGAGGGCCCCCCCAAGGTGCCGTGAGGCTCCTCAGCAGAGCTGCAGGAGAGAATGCAGCACTGTGATTCTCAAGTGCCGAGAGTTACACTGAGAAACCAGCCCCACCCAAAGCACTCTGGAAAGAGCTTTAATGGGTGGATACGCTTTTTACACAAATGGGCATTTTCCCCCCAAGGACACTTGAAAGTAATCTACAGTCTCTCCTCCGGGATTTCGTTCCCTGTGGATGTGCTCAGCGCGGGCTCTCCAGCGCGGACAAAGATGAGCTCAGCCCAGTCGCTGCAGAGACGATCGTGAGTCCCAGACAAGGGGCTGGTGAATGTGGACCTGCTGCCCCATGAGTGCACTGGGTGTCCCTGCTCGGGGGCACATGACCATGGCCTCGGGGAGACTATGACCTGCCCTGCGCGTCACACACGAGACCCCAGCGAGGATGGAGGGGTGAATGGGGTGGTGAAATGGGAATAACGTTCCCATTTTCTTAATGAGGTAAAGTCAGTTTCTTAGGGGCTTTAAGGGAGCTGGTGCACACCCCTTCAAATATGTGTTGCCACACCAACCCACCCCCAAAGCCCCGGTAATTCTCCACCTCAGTCCACTGGCCGCCGTCCCTGTTGGCCCCTCCCTGCCCCGTCCCCTCCCGTAGCCTCAGTTCTGCAGTCAGATGTCTAGGGTTCTTTTGGGTTAATTCTGTCTGCTCCTGGCTTTGTTCTTGATAGTTCCTGAGTGAACTCGTCCATGTTTGTTTTTCTCCTTCTGATCTATTTTGCTTAATCTCCTCCAGTTCCATCCATGCAGTTGCAAATGGCAAGGTTTCATTGCCATGGGTAGCTGAGTGGTCTTCCTCTGCGGAGAGCCCACGTCTCCTCATCCTCTCCTCTGACACTGGATGCGTGGTTTCCACAACTTGGCGCTTATGACTAGTGCTACGGTGAACACAGGGGTGCAGGTAGCCCTCAAATTAGTGTTCTTGTATATTCCAGAGAGACACTCAGGAATGGAATTGCTGAGGCCCTTGGTAGAGCTGCTTTAATGTTTTGAGGAACCCCCACACTATTCTTCACGGGGCCTGGACCAGGCTGAGCCCCCCACCAGTGCACGAGGGTCCCATGCCTCCACACCCTCACCCGCACTCACTGTTTCTGGTCTTCTTGATGGTGCCGTTCTCAAGGGTGTGAGGTGGGGTCTCACCACGGTTTTGATTTGCATCGCCCAGATATTGAGTGATGTTGAGTTTTTTCTTCCCACGTGCCCTTTGGCATCTGTGTGTCTTCCTTGGGAAAGTGTCTGTTTGGCACTTCTGTCCCTTTTTGGAGGGGAATGTTTGTTTTGTTGTTATTGAGTTATATGAATTCTTTATATATTTTGGATACCAGCCCCTTGTCAGGTGTATGATGTACAAGTGTCTCTGGTAGTTTTCTGTGCCAATCAAGCTATTGCTGTGAATTTTTATTGTGCCTGCTCCTTCCATCCAAGCACGGGGTGAAGAGGACTATGGGGAATCACGTGAAACATCAGTCTACTTGTCCTAGAGGAATGTTCCGGAAGGTGGGGGGGGGGGGCATGTGTATAGAGACAACATCAGAGTCTCTTCCTGTTCATGTGCTTTGACAAGACCTTCAGGATGGGGGCTGCATAGTACTGTGTTAGTAATTCTTGTAAAAGTCCTTTTTAAGATAGTTGCACTAATGTTGCAAGAATTGATTTTCCTTGGTGATTAGATGCTATGATTAGACAATCTTTTATGTTACATTAAAGCAATCTTTTAACAGCAAATCCGATCCTTATCTTGTCAACCTTCTGGTGATAAAAGTCTTGAAGAAGACAATCGTTTTTCATTACAAGCTCTCAAAAGAGGTGGGGAGTCTGCAGGAAATTTGACCAACTGGAAGCAGGTCAGCCTCCTCCCTGAGGAAGCAAGTTCATTTTAAACATCCCCCTTCCTCCCCCCGGGCATGCTCTTTTCCAGGGTGGGAGTTGTTTTGTGCCAAAATTATTAAAATCATGATAAGACAAAGGGTGAGACTAACAGCCAAACTGCTGCTGTGTGGGTAGGGTTTTGGCAATATGGCTGTCTGGCTGGCTGGCTGTCTCTCGACCTACCTATTAGAATGCGTGGTCTCCCTCACGCATTCAATCCAAGTGACAATCTTGAAAATTCCTCTGCGACGTTCGTGTTCTGAAACATGACGACAACCGTCATTCAAGTTTACGGCTGGGTTTACATGCGAGCGTGGGGCTTCTCTTTTTTTTAAACTAGTAATGAAGTTGTAAATGCAGCATTTCTTTCATTACCTTGTCATTAAAGATATGACATGAAAACAGAGTTTCCATGGAAATGGCTTTGTGGATTCTGAGTACATAATAAGAATTTCATTGTTTACACCACAGTGCAGATAACTGATGGGTGTTATTGTAGCTGGTAAAGTCTTATTTAGCTCCATGAACGCGTGCAGGGCGAGGGGTGCGCGGGTCCTGGCCACCCGAGTGCCCGCAGCTGCCCCCGCCAGTGCTCCCCCACTTTCGGATGGGGAGTGTGAGCTGTGCTATGACTTTTGAACGTTAAATTTAAATATCGAAACATTCCAAATGAAAAGAACCAAAATAAATCTACTCCACGTTTAACATGAGTCCATTCAGCATAGAGTAAGATTTTTCCTGAGGACGTTTGGGCTGTAACCTCAGTGCCTGGGTTCAAATCGTGGCTTGGGGCTTATCAGCCGCAAACCTCAGCCAGTGACTTAGCCTCGTTCTCAGCCTTAGTTTTCTCAGCATGAAATGGGGGCAAAATACACCCAAATACACACAGCACCGGGGTGCACTGGAAGGACACACACTGTCCAGTGTCCTTCATGGTTTCCCGTGAACAGGTTGATCAAAACTGATGCCCTGACCCAAATTCAGCTCCAGTGGCACCTCCACGGCCTCTGGCCCCGATGGGAGTGCTCCTGTCCCCCCGCACCGGGACGCCACACCCCGCCTTGCTCCTCTCCTGCAGCCCCGCCAGCCCCCCTCATTCATGATTCATGGGCTCACCCCTCTCCAGGTGAGACCATGCTCTCCTGGAGGCAGAGGCCACCCCAGCCTCTGCTCTGTCACGGCCCAGGGCCTGGCACGGGTCCCCCCTCCCCACTCCCACCAAAGGAAAAGTTTGATTCATGACAAATGTGAAAACCCACTACATGGACTCAGTTTAGGGAAAGTTTTTTGTTTTCTTGATTTCAGCAGTGGGAGTCACAGGGGGAGGCCAAGATTTTCTTTAAGGAAAATTTCCCTGTAGGAACAGCAAGGCTGTGAAAACGCGAGTACCTGGGCCAGGGTCTGGAGGGCGTCTGGGTGAGGAGAGGAAGGGGCCAGGGCGCGGCTCTCGGGTGCTCACCCCAGGGGCCGCAGGGTCTGCTGTTCTGTGTGCCAGGCACCTCGTGTCTTTCCTCCTGGCCAAGCCCAGGCCCGCCTGACCTTTGGGGTTGGGTCCATGTTTGTCAGCTCTGAGCTGTCATGCAAATCTCAGCAAGCCCTGCCCTGGGAAGCGAACACCAGGGCCATGAGGACAGGCGGCTCCCAGCACAGCAGCCGGAGAGGAGCCGGGCGATGCGGGCTGTTACTCTGTGCCGACAAAGTGATACAATTTGGGTCTTATTTATAAAACAGACATTAATTCAGTTCTGCATGACTGTAGCACAATTTACTCAAAACACGCCAGGAAGGCTTCTAGCCCATTACAGCAGCGTTCCACTGTCTTCATCTGCACTGAATCCTGATTGCCGGCGTCCAGATGAGGGGAGAGTCGGCCATGCAAACAGGCTTGGCATACACTGTGACTGTATAACAAGGATTTTAATTGCCAGTAGACTCCTTGAATAATTAGCAGGTTAAGGGTAAGGGACCCAGGGGACAGGAGCAGGGCCCTTCTTCCCCACTTGCCCCTCCGGAGCCCAGGCCTGCGCTTGCCTCTTCCCAGGTGTCGTAAAGACAAAAATGCCCCCACCCATCACCAAGCAGGAGGGCTGGTTGTAACTGGAAAACTAGCTCTAAAATTTACCTAGAAATGCAGAAGACCTAGAATAGCCGAAACAACTTGGAAAAAGAACAAAGTTAGAGAATGACACACTCTGATGACAAGCCTTAGTCAAAAGCCACTGACTCAAGCCGGTGGGATATTGCCATAAAAATGAATGTTAAGATCAGTGGAGCAGAACAGAGTCCAGAAATCAACCCAGATGTACATGGTCAATCCCTTTTTTAACAAAGGGGCCAAGGAATTTTGATGGGCAAAGGATAATAGTGCTGGAGCCATTGGATTTCCACATGCAAAAATAAATAAGAATCCCAACCCTTACCTAACACCATGTATGAGAACTCGCATGAGCTCTAGCATATATCTAAATGTGAGCACCAGCTGGGTAAAATAGCTAAAGAAAATATAGGTAAAACCCTAACAGTGAGGATTGGCAAAGATTTCTTAAATATAACAGAAACAAAGGGCACAGACTATCCAGTAAAAAAAAATCAGCATGTTGGCTTCATTAAAATGTGCTGTGTTATTCTTCAAACTCTCTATTGTAAAAATAAAAAGGCCACAGACTGGGAGAAAATGTTTGTAAAAGTTAGTCTGACAAAAGACTTGCATCCACAATATATAAAGAACTTTTATATTTGAATAATTAGACAACCCAATTTTAAAATGGGAAAAATATTTGAACACTTTATGAAAGAATAAGATACACAGATGACAAATAAGTCTGGAAAAAAATTAGTATGATTACTCAATTATGGAAATTTTAATAAAACCGTATACGATAGCATGACTCATCTGCAAGAAAAACTGAAAGAAAAAGAATGATGGAGCTGATGAAGATTTGGAGGAACTGGAATGAATCCTCTTGCTCTGTTAGTTGGAATACAAAATGATACATACTTTTGAAAATATTTTGGTAGTTCTTTATAAAGCTAAACATAGACTGACCATATGACCTAGCCATCCCATTTCTAAATGTTTACCCAAAGGAGCTGAAAACATATGTTCATACAAAGACAGAACTCACATGTTCATAGCAGCTTTATATATAACCGGCAAAAGCTGGGAAAAAATACAAATGTCCAGCAACCAGTGACTGCATAATCAAGTTGTGGTATATCCATGTGATACATCCAGCAATATAGTAGAAAGAAGCACTAATGCACACAACAACATGGCTGAATCTCAAAGTATTTATGTGGAAAGAAGCAAGGTAAGAAACAGTACCGAGGGTGTGAGCCTGTTCACGCATAACTCGAAATGCACACTTCTCTGTCACAACCAAAAGCTGGTCAGCTGGGCAGGGGCTGCAGAGAGGATGGGATAAGTGATTGTTTGATTACTAAGGGGCACAATTAAACTTGGGGAGAAACCCAATATGATGATTTCATGGGGGTACACATATCCCAAAACTCAGCAAGTCACAGTTTTAAATATGAGTAGTTTCCATTTTACCTCAATAAGATTGTTTCTGAAAAAGAGCAAAACAAAGCTGGGAAGAGTGACCCTAGAGTGTGAAGAGCTATAGGATCTCCCACTAACCTTCCTCTGTGCGTCTCAAAACATGGGTCAGCAGGAAATCTTCAGGGCCACCGCCTAGAGGTCTCTGAAGAAGCAGATCCCAGCCTCTCAGGGTGACTCCATGGGGACCCCCAATGTAGAACTGGCTTCTCTGCTTCTCGGCCGGATGCGCTGCTGTGATGGAGGGCTGGGCTCCCAGCAATGGGGCTCCCAGCAGCCCCTCTCTGAATCCCTGTGGGCAGGACATTCCCCTCCCCAGGGCCTGTGTCTCTGGCCCCAGTAACAAGTATCCTTTGTCCCTGTGACACTGGCAGGAAGCCATCTCTGATGACCAGCTTTGCAGCTCCCTCTCCTGCCAGGAACCTTCCACCTGCCGGGGTCTTCATCCTCATGCCCCAGGCAGAGTCCTCGAGGGTCATCCTGCAGTATCTGGTGCTCGACTGCACAGGCCCTGTCCACCACAGTGGCCAGCAACAAATGACAAGTACAAGCATGGCTGAGATGTGACACTTTTTAATGTGACAGTTCATTAACAGTAATTATAAGTTACAATCGCTTGTTATTTTGTACTTCAAGGAAAACTCCCATGTCGGATAGCTCCTTTAATTAGCAATAATTAAGTGATCTGCACGAGACTGTGATCAGGGGACAGCGGATCCGAGCCTGTGCCCTGGGTCCTGTGCTGGTATTTACCAAACCTTGGTGGATTCTGTGCAAACCTCACGCTCTTATTTATTTAATATTTTTCTTGAAAGGGATTACCGTCCATAAAACAATACATGGATGTCAACATTTCATGTCATTTCTGTAAATGGAAAAAAAGTATCACTTGCAAAATGGGAAAAAAATAATAACTATGTAAAATGAGTGCAGAGAGCACCGCGGTTTGATTGACAGGTGGCTGGCGTGCTGTCTCCGAAGGCGGTGAGCCTGGCCGGGTCCGGACGGTGTCAAACTCTGGGTGGAACCAGAATGACTGGATGGGGACCACTCATCACCGTGGGGTCGATGAGTCTTTATCACCACCCCCGTGCCACCTATGGCCGTCCCTGTGACTGCATCACACCAGCCACCCCTCGGGCCGCCAAGCACCCGGCGAGCAGGTGAGAAGACCGTCCTGTGAATGCGGCCACCTTCCTGGCAGGACGACTCTGTGTTAGCCAGGGAAACAGAACCAAAGGAGGAATAATTTGTTCATTATGGGAACTGACTCCTGTGACCATGGAGGCTGATGAGCCCCTCAGCTGCTGTCTGCCAGCTGGAGACCCAGGAAAGCCGGCCGCATGAGTCCAGTCAGGCCCAAAGTCGGGAATGGGGGCCGATGGTGCAGATCCTGGTCTCGAGCAGGGGAGCTCAGCAGCCCACTCACGGGCAAGGCAGGAGGCAAAGGGGCAAATCCCTCCTTCCTCTGCCTTTTGTTCTGCGCAGCCCCCCAGGATTGAGCCCCCCACGTGGGAAGGGCAGTCCGCTGTGCTGAGTCCCCGGTTCAGATGCTAATCTCACCCAGAAACACCCAAGACACACCCAGAATCATGTCTATTCTGGGCACCCCATGCCCATCAAGTCACCCCTGCACCTACCAGCCTCAGGTGGTGCCCACATTCAGACAGCGGACGAGGCTCACCTGCGCCCGAGCTTGCACACGGGCAGGACAGGACCTAGTGCCTCACACCCACCTCCATCCATTGCCCTGGGGGAAATCCCCCTCCACACCTGGAGCACTCTGTGCTCTATGGGTGAGGCCAAGGCAAGCCCACAAAGGCCAGACGGCGGGCTCTGCCCTGGCCCCGATTGTGCCCTGGCCCTGCTGGACGGGCACCCACCTGCCTGCTTAGTCACTCTGGTCTCACCTGGAAGGACACACCCATGTCCTCGCTGGTCAGCCTAGGAGACCTCCTGTGTCACACAGGAGGGGATTGGACTCCCACTGGGCTCCCAGCACAGCCCGAGTGCCTGGCAGGCTCGGCTCCCCTTGTCCTCAGCGGGCTTGGTCACAGAAGCTGGGCCACGCCAGAGGGCAATGTTTCCGTGCGTGTTCAAGGTCAGAAGGACTGTGAAGAACACGCATATGGCACAGGCCTCTCTGGCATCAGACACCCAGAGCAGAGTTAGCTACACCCAGCTGGTCGCCAGCCTAATGCATCTCCTCTTGTGGTTTTCTCCCTGCAGAGCTCTCTGGAGCTGGCTGGCGTCCTCGCACTTGGGTGGGGCCAGACACAAGATGTGGCTTCTTAAGAAATCTGTTAAGTGCTCTCCAGCCCTGGGCTAAGGGCTCAAACCACCCAGAGATGGGAGCTGACACTTTTGGAGCCCGAACAAAATCCCTAGGAAGGTGACTTGTTCTTCCCAAATCTAAGAATCGAACAACTACCACCATCCTTCTGCTCCCCAGAAGAAACAGAATTGACTTGTGTAGATGAGTGAGAGCAGGGGGCTGGGTCCTGGACTCCCCCATCCTGTGGCCTTGCCAAAGCATTTCTCCTCGCAGAGCCAAGACCCCCGTCTGTGAATGGGAATAAAGTTGCTCTTCACATGGCCAATCTCTGGGTCATCATAGACAATTCCCAATGCATGAGGCTGGTTTGAGACTGGCCGCTCTGCCCTGAGTGTGACTGTGGTTGAAACGAACAGATAAGGTGCTGAAAGCTCGCCTGCATCACCACAGTCACCAGCATTCGTTCATGACAAACAAAATAGACACACCCTTTCCTCAGCATAGAGGGGGCTGCTTGGTCCTTTCAAAATGTGGGACTTGCTTTTTTCTCCACAACTTAATTTTCCAGAAGCTCCCCCTCACCCCACGCCTACCTCCCTGGTGAATAGCGCCCCCCCTATGGTCACAGAGTCTCATGTCCCTTAAGCAGGACCTCGCTGTGGGCCCTGGACACCTGCTCCCCACTCTCTGTTTTAGCGCAGAGAGGACAGGTCAGTGCCGGGCAGCGAAGTGGAGAGGAACGTGGGGTCACGTTATCTGCATGCAGCTGACAGGTCCCACTTTTGCCTTCCAATCAGTCCCCCACAGCCCATTGATGAGCATGTGAGACCTTGAGTAATTAGATTCCTCCTGTTCTCCCAGAGAACCATAAATTGTAGTTATTTGGTATCGGGTGTAATCATTTTCAGAGCAGATGAGCTTTACGAGCTTATGCTGCATGTTTTGTACAGGTTACCTCAAAATGTGTAAACGTTTGAGAGGCCAACATACACAGGGTCGGCAGAGAAATGATTCGAAGCCAACAATTTTCAGCCCTGACCGCTGATTTGGATTCGTACCTGAGGGCAAAAGGTGAAATTCCGTGCTATAAAAATAAAGCAGGGTTTGCTTCTAAACTGAAAACATATCTGAATTGATCGTACCCGAACTTCGAGGCCTCAGCCGCTGAAGATTGCAGGGTTGTAGAAAGTATTGATGCTACGGTTTTCTTTGTCCGGTGTTAATAATGCTGCTTTGTCTTTGACTTTTTCCAGATACTCTTCTGGCAGTATAACCGGGGTGGGGGTGGGAGGCCGTCCCTGAGCCAACTTTCTCTGGAAGTCTTTTTTTTTTCAGAAGGGGCCACTGCTGGGAGCGCAGGACCTCAGGAGAGTGGCTTGGCTCTTCAGCATCTGACAAATAAGGCCAAAATGATAGATTTCTAGGCTTAAGGACATCGTACATATTTATGGAATGACATCTTCATCCATCAAGATTCATGATCTAGATTCTCAGTTACCAAGAGGGACCCCAGACATCGTCCTACAAGTGACACACTGATGCAGCCCTTTCGTTGTTCATATTCAGAGAGCTCCGTGAATCAACATCAGAGGAGTGCAAATGTAGTGAGACACCACCACAGCAATGCCTTCCTCTCTCCGGTTTCAAAGACAGCATAGCCGAGTTTTGTAAACAGCATTTCAATTTATGATCCAATATGTTTCTTGGAGGCAGAGTTTAAAATTAGTATTCTTCTAATCATTTAGCAAACGCCTTCAAAAAGGTCAGTCTGCACTACAATACAATCACAAATTTTAAAAACACTATTTCCATATTAGAGAGAAGAAATTACATTTTGAGGTTAAGTTTAGAATGTTTGATATGTTAGACTTCTGTGCTGTGCCAAATTGTCCAATTAGAGGCCTTCGAGGATGCAAACATTGTTATGTAGCACAAACCATATCTCTTGCATAAATGTTAGCAGCAGTTAGTATGATCTCAGGATGTGTATCATGAGATGACTGTTTTTAATGCAGGTTATAGCTTACACACAACTGTTGAGCTGCTGAGCCTGGAGATTTACTTGGTTTTATGACTGTTATTAGTAATTCCTGGAAATTGATTACCTGAAGAGCATCAGATCTTTGCTGTTTTGTGACAGTGATGATAAACACGACTGTTTGTTGTGAGGGTGATTTTTTTTCCTTTAAAAAAAAACATTCATTAAAACTGCTGGAAGTCCTGCTGGTTAAAACAGGAGTTTGCAATTTTCCACGTACTTTATGCCTCTTGGAGGAGAATGCATTATCATAAGGGAGTGCAGTGCTGACTCTTTGTGTGGAAAAATGGCCTCTTTGGAAATGCTAGATGTATAATAAAACTAATATATACTGCCCTCGCAGAGATAAAAATATTGATCTTAGAATCACCACAACCTTAAAACTACAGGTTATCGGAAAATGATAAAACCACATCTTTCTGTTCGGCATCTTAACACCCCTTATTATCACAACAGTATGTATGTACTTAATTATCCAGTGAGTTATTACCATCAGTAATGGGCAGAATTCTTAAGAGGAACAATCAAAATTTTCTGATTTGATATTTTACTTGCTGTTTTCTCCCTGAGAATTTGAAATTAAGTGCCCTCCTCCCTCCTGAAGTATATTCTTAGACCAGGAGCCTGTCAGGAAAACAATATGCTAAAGGTTCACAAATGACTTCATAAATTCAGGCCACCTGGATAACTGGATTTAAAATGTTCTTCCAAATTAGGCAGATATCTTATTGTTTACTAAAACATTTTGCAGCTCCTGCTATCTTCCTGGGCCCCTGCTGGGGTGGGGCAATCTCTATCCTCAGGTGTCTCCTGTTTGCCTGATTCCACAGGATTAAAAACTATGAGACAATTGTAACTCTTTTTTTTTTTTTTTAAAGTTAAAAGCTTTTATTACCCATATACATGTCCAACTGAATCCCACAAAGTATATTCTTTTTTTTTTTTTATAAATTTTATTGTTATATTCCCCATACAATTGCAGCCCCCCATTCTGACCCCAATCCCTCCCCTCCCGCCCCCGCCCCCCTAAAAGTGTCTCTGGTTCATAGTTTTTTGTTGATTTTGATTTTCACTTTCTTATAGTTATTCATTTTCCTGGTCCCTTATTTAAGTTTTCTAGATTCCTGCTATGAGTGAGACCATCCGGTATTTTTCTTTTTCTTTTTGGCTTATTTCGCTGAGCATGATCCCTTCCAGCGCCATCCATGTTGCAGCAAATTGCATGTGTTTATCTTTTTTGAATGCTGAGTAATATTCCATGGTATATATGTACCACATCTTCTTGATCCAGTCATCTATTTTTGGGCATTTGGGTTGTTTCCAAAGCTTAGCTATTGTAAACAGTGCTGCTATAAACAGGGGGGTGCAGGTGTTCTTTGGAATTGATGTTTCTGTGTCCTTTGGGTAAATACCTAGGAGTGGAATTGCTGGATCATATGGAAGCTCTATGTTTAGTAGGTCCAGAAATCTCCACACAGCTTTCCACAGTGGTTGGACCAGTTTGCACTCCCACCAACAGTGCAGAAGAGTTCCTTTTTCTCCACACCCTCGCCAACATTTGTTGTTGCTAGTTTTTTTAATATGTGCCATTCTCACTGGTGTAAGATGGTATCTCATGGTAGTTTTGATTTGCATTTCCCTGATGACAAGTGATGTTGAACATTTTTTCATATGCCTGTTGGCCATTTGCATTTCCTCTTCAGAGAAGTTTCTTTTTAGCTCTTCTGCCCATTTTTTGACTGGATTATTTTCTTTGTTGTTGTTGAGTCTCATCAGCTCTTTGCAGATTTTTGTGATCAGTCCTTTATCATTAGTGTTGGGTGCAAAAATGTTCTCCCAGTTGGTGGGGTTTCTCTTTGTTTTTGTTATTGTCTCTTTTGCTGTGCAGAAGCTCTTTAATTTGATGTAGTCCCAGCTGTTTATCTTTGCCTTCACTATCACTGCTTTGGGTGATGTGAGACAATTGTAACTCTTTAGGCCTATTTGTTCTTTCCAAGAATTTCACTTTATATGTAAAAGCTATAAAGACACTGGTAGGTTTAAAGTGAAAGAATAGAAAAAGCACTATTATAAATCATAGGAAATCTAGTGTGGCTCTATCAATATCAGACATAGAGAATTAAGATAAGAAATACTGCAAGAGATAAAGAGGGAGATTTTTAATGATAAAAGTGTCCACCATTCAGGAAGACATAATAATCTTACATGTGTTTTGCACCCAATCGCGGAGGATAAAAACATTTTTGTTATAAAATAGCTGTAGGGAGAATTAGGAAAAGAAACTATAGTTAATGACTTTAACACTCCACTCTCAGTAATTTATGGGGTATCAGACAAAAAGTCAGATAAAAAGAGAGTAGCGTTATCAACAAACTCAAGTTAATGGATATTTATGACAAATTTAACCCAATAACTACAAAATACAAATTCTTTTTAAGTGAAAAGGGAAATTCACCCAAACAAATCTTGCTAAATTTTAAATTATATGCAGTATATTCTCTGACCATCACAGAATTATATTGGAAATTAATACAAATTATATCTTTAAAAAACTCAAATATTCTTAAATAATGCACATCTTTTAAAAAAAAAACCCACGAGAGGAATATATAATCACAGGAAAAACTATTTCAAAATGAATGATAATGAAAAAGCAACAGATAAAACCTTTTAGGTTTAAAATGAAGCTGTGGCTAGAGTAAAACATGTAACTTTAAATGCTTGTTTTAGAAAGCAATACTGGCCTAATCTTAATGATCTGTGCTTTCCCTTTATGAATATAGGGAAAAGGCAAATTAAACACAAAGTAAATGATAAGAAATAATAAAGATTCAGAATGGGCATCAATAAAATGGAAAATAAATAGCACAAAGAAAACAATGAAACCAAAATCTAGTTCCTTAAAATATCAACAAACCGATGAAAGTACTAGCTAAATTGATCAAGGGAAAAAAGAGAAGACATCAATAACAGGACTGCAGGAGACACCACTACATATCCTACAGAAATTGAAATGGCAATAAGGAAATATTGTGAATAATTTTAAGCCAATAATTTTTGAAACTTTAGAAAAACCCTTCAAAGGGAAAGCCCTTAAAAAGCAAAAATTACCCAAAAAAAAAACATGAAAAAACAAAATCTGCACAAGTCTAAATTAATATTTTAATTAAATTTATAATCAAAAAGTTATTCCACAAACAAAACTCTAAATTAGATGGCCTCACTTCACTTAAAATGTTACCAACTTTTAGAAAGTTGGTAATTTTATACAAAGGAAATAAAGAATGAGTTGTAAACTATTTTGATTTTCAAAAAAAGAAAGAGAAGGAATACTTTCTGACTCACTGTATGAGTCCAGAATTATTCTGATATCAAAATCATGCAAAATCATTTATAAGAAGAGGAAATAGAGCATACCTCATTAACGGAAATGCAAAATCCTTAACAAAATATTAAATTGATTTCAGTGATATTTAAGTAATAAATCAGTAACAAACCAACCAAGGGTTTATTTTAGGAATGAAAGTTGACATAACATTAGGAAATCAATGTATTCACCAAATCAAACCAAACAAGGAAAACCACATGATCAACTCAGTACATTTAGAAAAATCACTTAATGAAAGTGAATACCTGTTCATGAGGAAAACTTTCACCAAAGTATGAATTAAAGGAACTTTCTCAACCTGACAAAAAACCTACAACTCATGTCATCATCAGTGATGAAACATCAAGCCCTGTTTGCTCTCAGCACTTCTATATGGCATTATGCTGACTATCTTAACCCGTGCAATAAAGTAATAATTAAACAAAATAACAATTGGCATATAGATTAGAAAGAAGTGAATGCTTTATGCCCAAGTGACATGATCACCTACATAGGAAGCTTTTAAAAAGCTACTAACATTAATAAACAAATTTTTCTGACTGTAAGATACACAGTCAAGATTCTACAATCAATTTCTACATATCAGCAATGAATGATAATAAAATAAAATTTTTGAATATCCTTTACAATAGTCAAAATATAATAAAAACTTAATGATAAATATAATAAACAAAATGAGAGTAAGACCCATTCCTTTAAACCTTTGAACCATTGCTGAGACAGATTTAACCTGTAGTAAGTAAATGAACAAATGTAGTGTGTTCATGGATTGAAAGATTCAACATTATGAAGACTCCAGTCTGGTTCAAACTCTTCACCAATGTGTGTGCACACATGTACATGTATATAAATTGTCTGGCTAATTCTAAATTTTTTATGAAAAGCAGAGGACCTAAAATAGCCACAAGATTCAAGATACACTAACTTTCTTCAAGACTTATTCTAAAGTTACAGTAATCAAAGCAATGCGGTTTTAGCACAAAGACAAGCAGATCAATGGGATGGAATAGCAAGTCCAGAGACACACATTTTAATGGTTAATTGAGTTTGGGCAAAGCACCAAAGCCACTCAGTGAACAAAGGGAAGTCTTTCCAACAAATGGTGCTGGAAGAACAGGGCAACCATGTTAAAACAAACAAACAAACAAACAAACAGGCAAAAAACAACATTTACTCACCATATACAAAGCTTAATTTTAAGAAAATATAGGAAATTATCTACCCAAATATTTGTTAGCAGGTACCCCCAAAGATCACCAAACCATGAAAGAAAAAATAAATTGCTCTTTATCAAAATTTTAACCTCCTGTTCATAAAAAGATACTATCAAGAAAAAGAAAAGCTGCAGACTAAGAGAATAATCTTAATACATATATCTGGCAAGGAATTTGAATCCACAATGTATAAATAGCCCTGCAACTCAATAATAAAAGATAGTCAAGCCATTATCTGTCTTGGACATGAATCAAGCCGTGAGCTAAGGACATAAACAGATATTTTAAAAAAGAAGATATATGAACAGTCAATAAACTGTAAAGCGGACTTGCTATTCCATCCCATTGATCTGCTTGTCTTTGTGCTAAAACCACATCGATTTGATTACTGTAACTTTAGAAGGTGTTTAATTAAAAGGTATTTAATATTATGTGTCATGAGGGAAATCAGATTAAAAGCACAGGAGACCACTTCACACCCACTAGCATGGCCAAAATTGAGAAGACCAACAGCCCTAAATGTTGGCAAGACTGGAGCATCTGAAACTCTCCTCTGTTGATGTTAGGAATGTAAAATGGCATCAATACTTTGGAAAACACCTTGGTGGTTTCTTATAAATTACAAAAAAAAAAAAAAACCTATAATTGAATGATTTTACGCCTAGGACTTTACCCAAGAGAAACAAAAACATTAGTCTATAAATGTATTTGTGCAAAAATGCTCTTGGCAGATTAATTCATAATGATCTAAAAAAAAAAAAAAACCGTAGTGTCCATTAACAGGTAAATGTTCATAAGCAAGTCGTGGCTTTAATTATACAGTGGAATACTTCTTTAGTGGCCAGCAGATGGGCCTTGGTGTACTGAACAAAAGAAGCCAAACAACGAGCATACCCAGGGTGTGATTCCAGCATGTGATGTGGAAGAGTGGACAAAACCAGTCCATGGTGATAAATCTTAATAGTGATTGCCCCTGGAGGCTGGTGAAGACTGGTTGGAAAAGGCAGGAGGAAACTTCAGGAGTCATGGAAGTGCTTTATATTTTTCACTGGGGTTTGGGTTATCTAAGAGTATATAACTGTCCATAGTCATCAAACTATACACTGAGTGTCACTCATTTCATGATACATAAATCATATCTCAGTAAAAAATAAACTTAAAAATAAAACTCACATTAAAGTAAGCTAAGGCAAGAAATTGGAAATTAAACTTAGGGCAATCTGAACCAAATAAGAGGGTAGTCCAGTCGGGAAGGGTAGTTTGTTTTATTTTTGTTGTCCTTTCTCTCTTAAATGTTTAACGTGACTCTTCTGTCTTCATACGCACCATGTCAGCGTAGAGATTTACTTTGAGAAACTGCTATGGAGCCTGAGTTTTCCGTCTTCCCTGTTGATAATCCTCAAAGTGAGAAGGAACCATTTCAATGGGAAGAGGCTAATCTAGCGTCAAAGAGAAAATGACCAGGGACGACACCGCAGAGTCGAATGCTGCGATTGTGTTCAGGCCCACAGCCGGGCTGTTTTGCCGTTCTCTAGTGTAAACTCCAGTGGTCATTTGCAGAGAAGTATCAAGTACGTGTTACGAATGAGGACAAAACTATGTAAGGGATCTTTACACTGAAGCCGTCCACGCTCCGACATTCACTTTAGCCAGTGAGGGATCCCCCAAGAGAGAAATCAATCTCAAATATTGTCCACAGATGTGCAGTCATCAGAAACCACCCATATAATATGGGTCTACCCCATTATTTTTTCTTTAGCCTCCTAATTTTTTCCTATGTTTTTTTCTATTCAGCTCTCACTGCTTCTATCTCCTAAGGCACACGAGGAAAGCATCTCTCTGGGTCTTATCACACATCTTTAGTTTTCTTCTCCCTCCATAACTGTCAGAAAGAAGAAAGTGGATAGTAGTTATCTGCAAAGTATCCTGTATTTCACCTTTATTATCTTTAGGCTACACTATCCTAGATCTAACCCCTTGACAGCAATAAAGAGAAAATCTTTTTAAGAAATTGATCTGCCATCGCTGCCTGTTCTCCACGAGAGGCTGTGATCCCCCCATTCATTACAGGGTAATCGCCTCCCGCCAGGGCTGCACAGCAGCAGGCTGGCCGCCACTCGTGGCAGCTAATGGCAGGGGGACATGGAGAGCCTGGGCTCTCCTGCCAGGGACAGCTCAGGTCAACTGAGGTCCTGGCCACACAAAGGGCCTAAAGAGCAGGTCACGTTTCAGTAGAGGCCTCCATGAGGAGATCAAAGAAATGGCTGTCATTTCATTCACCTTGATATCGTGTTTTTAATGAAACTTTGCAATGAAATATGTTGAGAGACAGGAATGAGGGAAGAGTTTGAGCTTTGAAATTAGACTTGGGTTTGATTTCTAGTATCATTATGAGCTACCGTGGGCTTTGGGGAAACGGTTGAGTGTCTGTCTTGGTTTACTCATTTCTAAATTGGGGTTTGGGAAGGAGAGGAAGCAATAAGGAAGTAATAAAGCCTCCCACGAAGGGTTGTTCTGAAATGTTAAATAGCACAACATAGACAGAAATAGACATTCAATAAATAGCAGACTCCTTTTTTCAATTATGTTTGAGAGCTGGTGTAAATGATATTAATAATAGTGATTATGAGCAGTGGTTCTCAAAGTATGTTTCAAGGACCCCTGGAAGCCCCAGGGCATTTTATAAAAATGTAAAGCTTCTGTTTGATGTTTCCACTATCATTCTTTTACTAGGTAGTTTTCCAGAGGCTCCATGATATATGGTAATACAATAAATTGAATGCAGAAGCAGATAAGAAATTCAACCTACCTTACATTAAGCCAAACGTTAGATTTACAAAAATGTAAAACAATGTTATTCTATTTACCAAAGTACTTTTTAAAAATAGTTATTTTTCTAAAATTATGATACTTATATTACAACTTAGTGGGTGGTCTCAGATGTGTCATGTGTATATGAGTGAACTGGTTTAAAAAGCACTAAACAATTTTGTTACCTTAATGACAATCAAACTTTTAAAAGGAACTGGTTTAAAATTAAACTTTTAAAAAAGCATCAGAGATGTTTGCCGGGGTGGTGGCAGGGCAGGGCCAGTTCTGACAATGATAGACACCAGGGCAATATGCATTGGACTAACACTCCTGCAAAAACATCATAAACTCTGTGCAAAATAGTTTATTTTTTTAATATTTAAGGTGCTGGAGATTAATTAAAAAGCCAGACCAATTCCACATCTATGTGGATTTTGTCTTGAGAGCCCTCCTCAGTCTATCTGGCCCTGAACAATTCAAGCAGAAAGTCTCTAGGTCTTGGGCCTGATAAGCAAGAGAACTAAGCTTGGAACAACTGAGAAGGTGGAAAATGCAAGTAGATAAATTTACCTTGAATCTCTGGCTGATCCCTGAATGCTTAGGTAAGACTCCAAAGGCCTCAGTAGGAAAACTATGTAGAAGGTAGAGTTGCCAAGCAGAGTTCTGGCTATTGCTGGAATGACAGATGTCAGAGTTCAAATGATCCCAAGGAAGAGGGACTTGGTAAACCACCTGGGCTCTCACGGAAATCTCAGAGAGCCCCGTCTTAGGAGTCAAACCATTTCTCAAGGGTAAGGGATTCACCCAGGATTAAGGAAGTACTGAAATACAACCAGCCCAAGAAAGCACAAAGCCAAATCACAGTAAGTTCAAGGTGATCTGTGAGTAATTTAACCTCCTGCTCCAAGAAAGAATCCATATTCTGTATATTGCATCAACACGTCACACTGTCAGCATGCAACTCAAAATTACTAGACAAGTGAAGAAACAGGAAAGCTAAAAGACCAGCCAGTACCTAGAAACCCTCAAACAGCTTCAAAGTTGGAATTAATAAACGAAGACTTTAATATAAATATGACAAATGTTAGACATCTGTGGGAGAAGAGCAATATAATGGGTGACAGTATGGACGATAAGAGACTAGAAACTTAAAAAAAAGAATCACATGGAAATTCTAGAACTGGAAGACTACAATACCTGGAATTAAAACATCAAGAATGGAATTAATGGTTGATTGGCTACCACAGAAGAATGAATTAGTAAATTTAAAGGCAGGTCAAGAGAAAGAGACAATAACAAAAACAAAGAGAAACCCCACCAACTGGGAGAACATTTTTGCACACAACACTAATGATAAAGGACTGATCACAAAAATCTGCAAAGAGCTGATGAGACTCAACAACAACAAAGAAAATAATCCAGTCAAAAAATGGACAGAGGAGCTAAAAAGAAACTTCTCTGAAGAGGAAATGCGAATGGCCAACAGGCATATGAAAAAATGTTCAACATCACTTGCAATCAGGGAAATGCAAATCAAAACTACCATGAGATACCATCTTACACCAGTGAGAATGGCACATATTAAAAAAACTAGCAACAACAAATGTTGGCGAGGGTGTGGAGAAAAAGGAACTCTCCTGCACTGTTGGTGGGAGTGCAAACTGGTCCAACCACTATGGAGAGCTGTGTGGAGATTTCTGGACCTACTAAACATAGAGCTTCCATAGGATCCAGCAATTCCACTCCTAGGGATTTACCCAAAGGACACAGAAACATCAATTCCAAAGAGCACCTGCACCCCTATGTTTACAGCAGCACTGTTTACAATAGCTAAGCTTTGGAAACAACCCAAATGCCCAAAAATAGATGACTGGATCAAGAAGATGTGGTACATATATTCCATGGAATATTACTCAGCATTCAAAAAAGATAAACACATGCCATTTGCAGCAACATGAATGGCGCTGGAAGGGATCATGCTCAGTGAAATAAACCAAAAAGAAAAAGAAAAATACCGGATGGTCTCACTCATAGCAGGAATCTAGAAAACTTAAATAAGGGACCAGGAAAATGAATAACTATAAGAAAGTGAAAATCAAAATCAACAAAAACTATGAACCAGAGACACTTTTTGGGGGGTGGGGGGCGGGAGGGGAGGGATTGGGGTCAGAATGGGGGGATTGCAATTGTATGGGGAATATAAAAATAAAATTTATTAATTAAAAAAAAAAAGAGAAAGCAACCAAACTAAAGCACAGAGAAAAAAAGGTTAAAGATAAAGAACCTGTCTCAGGATCATATAGGACTGAATCAAGCTCTCTGACACACAGGTATTGTATCTAAGAGTCCCAGAAAAGCATAAAACAGTCTGAAATATATTTGAAGAAATATTGGCTAAATTTTTTTTAAAAATTGACCATAAAAACAAATGAACAAATGCGCATACTTACAGACCACAAATCTAGGAAACTCAGTGAATCCCAAGTAGTATTACGATGAAGAAAATCACATCTCACATAAGTTGGAAACAGACTTATAAAAAGTATAAAAGCCCAATAGACAGTTAGATAAGCAATCAATCTTAATGCATGGTTTTGCAAAGAAGTTTGTGGGTACAAATTCTGGCTCTTCCACTTCCCGGCTATGAAAATATAGAGATATTTTTTTTTACCTCATTACATTTCAATTTCTCACCTAAGAAAGGGATAATAGTATTAACCTTATACAGCTGTCCTAGAGTCAAAGAGTTAATCCATGTAAAGAGTTTAGGATAGTACAGAACCTGCATATAACAAGAGGTTGGAAAATGTAACCTGTTGTTATTTAGCATTGCTATGGAACTGTTCGTCATCACCGTTAGAAAAGACAAATATACCAAATATATAAATACTAGAAAGAGGGAGGCAAAAATAATTTGCAGATATGATTAAAAATCTCACATCAACTAAAAAATTAATAGAACGAAAAATAAAGTTACTAAGGTTACCAACTAAAATTATTATAAGATAGCTTTTAATATATAATCAATAACATCGCCAGTTTAAAAATATGATTTAAAGAAATGTAAAGGAAAATGCGCATTAGTACCAAAAATATAACGCACTTACGAATAGTCAGGAAGCAATGCACAGGACACATAAGAACAAAATTATAAAGTCCACTGTGGGGCATGAGTGATTCTAAAATACAGAAATCTTTTATTCTTAAGTAGAAAAAAATCCATGTTCCTTTCTAAATCGAACTAGAATTGAGCAGCCTCTCAAGCCGAACACCAACAGAACTCTCCCAGGAACAGGACCAGATGATTCCAGAGCTCCTGGAGAACCTATGAGGATAACAAGAAAAACTCTGAAAGCTCAGAATAGTAAGGAGATCTTGCTTTGGCAAAGACTAGAACCTACAATACCGGTTTCTAAAGCGATGTGATGCTGGCACGCCATCAGCAGACACGGGAATCCAATCACACAGCAAATCTGAGTTTACAGAAGAAAACAGGGTTCAAGGGTACTGCCTAAAATCAGCGAGTGGGTTCCTTGGTGCACGGGTCCCGGAAGCTTGTTAGCTATTTGAATTCTTACACCAGGTGAAGCACAGGTTCATTGTAAAATTGTCAAGAGGTTCAATGTAAAATTGTAACTGTAGCTATGAAACTGTTCTAATAAAACAGTAGGGAATATTTTTATGTTCCTGAAATAAAACCTTTCTCATATATATACACTAAGGTCAGAAATCTTTAAAGGTAAGAGCTAATATTTTCTGATATAAAAACACACCTCCTTATGTCAAAAGACACCATTAACAAGACTAAAAAACAAACTATAAACTGAGAAAAATATCTGTAAGATAAATGACAATGGAGTAATAATGTTCATTTACAAATCTAATAGTATCAAGCAGAAAAATGGGCATAAGACTTCAATAGATTGCTCACAAAAATACAGATGGTTTTTAATGCATTTTACTTAAAAATTCAGCTTACTATGACTTAAAGCAATAACTGAAATTACTGTAAAACATTATTTTCTATATCACATTGGCAAAGAGTGAGGGTTAAAGGCACTTCCTTGCCCAGTTGATGGGAGCATAATCTGCCGAAACCTTGTTGCTTAGGAACTCGGTGCTAACTACCAAACTGCAATGTGAGTAATAATAACCTGCACTGTTGTCTTTTATTGGCAAACTTAGTGGGCATTCCATCCAGTGTTTCATGATTAAGCAGAATATTTGGCTGTTATTTTGTGGGAGATAATACACACACACACACACACACACACACGCCCCAATCAGACACATAAAATTATATATAGGAAATATCCATTTAATTCTTTTACCATGATTTAAAAAAAATAAGGAGCAGATATTCAAGTTATTAAATGAATTTTTGGTCTCCATTGGTAATATACAATGCGGTGTGTCCCTTGAATTAAATAAACCGTCTTCCGCTAAGAACGCCCGGTTACTATCCCTTTAGTATCCACAGACTGGATTTCAGGGAGGATTCTGTTTTGTACCTGGGTGTTGACTGACGTCGTCCTGCTGGCTTGCTGGTCTCTCTCCTACAGATTCTGGCGCTTTAACAAGATTTCAGAACCTTTCTGTATTTCTCTGCTCTCGGAAAGACCTAATGAAGTTAGGAATTACCTGTTCCTTCAAGTTTGGGAATGCATTGCCCTTGAAACCCTCTGGGCCTGGAAACCTTTCAGGCCAAGCCTTCTTAACAACTGACTCAGACCTTTCCTTGCTTATCAGCCTACTGGGATTTCCCTCTCAGGAGATTATGATCTTGGACATTTTCCTTGAAAATCGTGCATTTCATTCTTGTGTTTAAGTTGATTTAGCATAGAGGTAAGCCAAGTACTCTCTTAGAACCCTTCAAATTTTATCAATATTTATGCTAAATTTCCCGGTGTGAATCCTACTTTTGTATATGTGCTTTGCTCTCAGTTCTTGACTAATTTAGTTAGCAAATTAATATAATACATCAATTTTTCCACCCCACTCCCAAAGACCCATCTCTTGTGTTTATTAGTTATACCACTTTCTAATTCAGTAATATCTCATTTTATCTCTCTCAGTTTTTGACTTCTGTTTTTCTAAGATTTATGAGCTTTTTAAACAGATTTTAAATTTTAGAGCAATTTTAAATTCACAACAAAACTAGCAGAAAATATACTTGAATTGGATATTTAAGCTGTGGATTTTTTTCTTTTTTACTTAATAGAAAATTCCCAGAGTCCAACTTCAACTGTATCTCAAAGGTTTGTAAGTTGTATTTCCCCCATAGTCATTTTTCAGATATTCCATGTATAGTTACAGGTTTTATTTCCTTTTTAATTAAAAGGCAGGTTAGAGAGGAAGGCTTTGTTTGGTTTGGATGTTTGGGGAATTCGTCTCTTTTCCACTTTTGTTATTAGCTCTCAGAATATTTGACAGAAACCATACTACTCTTTCTTCTTTAGGGAACACATTAAATTTTTTGCTGTGGTCTAATTGTAAAAACGTGTAAATGTGTCATCGGTACCAGAAAGGTAGACCGTGTAAAGATTATGTATCTATTAAATCCACCTTGCTAATTACATTTACATTATATCAGATTTCCACATGCTCAGTTTTTTTTTTTTTCTGAAAGAGAAGTTTTAAAGTTTTCCATTACAATTTCATTTCTATTTGTTTTTGCCAGCATTTCTTGAGTTTTTTCTTTACAACTCAATAATAATAGTTTTTATTTAATTGATAAAGATGATGATAAATTTATGTTAATTGTGAACTATACCTTTTTATTCCATTTCATTTTTTTTTAAAGATCATACTTTCTCCACTACTCTTCAGTACCATTTTATTTTATTTTTTTTTAATTTTATTTTGTTTATTTTATTATTTTTTTAAACATTTATTTATTTATTTATACAAGCACTGGGTACAGTCAGAAGCGCGGGAGGGTGAGAGAATTCACCAGAGTCAGAGCAGGGAGCAGAGCAGACAGAAGGACCGAAGGACACTGCTGAGGGGAGCAGCGGGCGGCAGGAGAGGTCTGCGCGCCATGCGGGACCCTCCTCTGGTGGCCGGGGAGCAGCCGGGGATCGAACTGGTGCTGCAGAGGCCGCGGGCAGCTTCGCAACCCAGCGCTCAACCGCTGCGCCACCGGGGAGGCCCCCATTTCATTTTTTGCATTACAATTCAAACTTTTTTTAAACAATAAATGGAATGCATTGATTCTTGCAACTTGTAACAAGCTTCAGGTGGGGCTTGATCCATCAGCCTGCCCCATGATGCTGTCAAGATCTTGGGTTCCTTCCCTCTTTCTACTCTGTCTTTTGAAGATCTGTATTCTTTGGAACCTAACCCGAAGCTGAGAGTGTTTTATTCCCAGCCCAAGACACATGGATAATAATTAGAGAATGGTACATCCTTCAAGAAGGAATCAGGATAATCTTGGGAGAATAGGTTCTAGAAAAGAAAACAACAAATTCACTGCCTTCATAACAGTTGCCTCATTCAGTGCTCTTTCCTTGAATTTTTCTTTGCTTGATATTCATATTATAATCTGAGCCTCTATTATTCTGCTTGCTATATCTTTTCCTAGCCTACATATAGTATGTTTTCATATATTTATCTAGTTTTGTCTTTTTTTAGAACAGTACGGCAAAATAAAATCCCGTTTATTGTCAGACAACATGTTTCACACATCCATCAGAAAGACCAAAAAAATAAACAGCAACTTCACAGACAAAAAAAGAAAAAATAAAGCTTTTATCTTTCTCCTTTTTCACCATCTCTTACAAACCAACTACTTACAATACAGCTAAGTATATGCACACAAAAGAAGTCCTGGAATGCTTAAAATAAGATTGTTTTGTTGTTTTTTATTTTTTCACAAAGTTTTCTTTCTCCTCTGAGATTATAACAAACACGATCACCTCACTAGTAGTCAGGAGTAGGTCAGAGGCCACTCCAAGTCTGGCCTGGCCTCCAGGCCATTTCCTATGGCTGATTCTGACACTACGTCCACAACTGAGACATGCAAGGAAAAAGATAAACTTTCTTTTTTAAAGCACTTTTTTAAAAAATAAATTTTATTTTTATATTCCCCATACAATTGCAACCCCCTTATTTTGACCCCAATCCCTCCCCTCCCGCCCCCCCCCCCCATAGAGTGTCTCTGGTTCATAGTTTTTTGTTGATTTTGATTTTCACTTTCTTATAGTTATTCATTTTCCTGGTCCCTTATTTAAGTTTTCTAGATTCCTGCTATGAGTGAGACCATCCGGTATTTTTCTTTTTCTTTCTGGCTTATTTCACTGAAGGAAAAAAAGGCAGGACCTTGGAAGTCTCAGTTCTTATCCCCCAGCCCCCATTGCAAATTCAGGTTGTCATTTTCTTTGGGTGATAGAGAGGGGGTGCCATTTCTGGATGTCTCTACTTCTTGGGTACACCAAGAAGTAGAAGGCTAAAGAGGATGACTAGAGAGAGAGGAAAAAAAAAAAAGTTAATCACTCTGTTTTTCTTTTTTTTTTTTTAATTTATTTATGCATGCAAGAGCTGGGGTGCAGGCTAGAGATGCAGGGGGTGAGAGGATTCGCCAGAAACAGAGTGGGGAGCAGAACAGGCAGATCTACTGAAATATACAGCTGAGGGGAGCAGCAGGGAATCAAGAGCGGTCTGCTGCACCATGTGGGCCAGCGCCCTGGTGGGGATCCAACTCATAGCTTCATTGTGCTGACTTAACCCTTGAGCCACCAGGGAGGCCCTGTTTTCCATTTTTAAAGTTCTATTTGTTTTTCAAATATGCTCTGTCATTGTTTATCATCTCTTACACTTTCATCCTATTTTGATTCACTTCTTTTATTTCTTTAAACATTTAGCTGTCCTTATTTTGTTGCTTTCAGTTCTTACTTTCAACACAGAATCTTTGGGGGGGTCTTTCTCTCCTCACTCTTCCCGGGGGGCTTTCACTCCTGACACGCTGATTTGTTGTGGCTTTTGCTAACTGTGCGTGTGTCTCTGAAGTGCACATGTATGGGTTCCTTGAGGCCCAGGTTGAAGGTGGATTTGCCTCCAGAGGAGAAAGGTATCTGCCCCTGACAAGCAGCTGGGAACCACTTTAAATTCACCTGAGATAAACCAGCCCCCGTTAAAATGAATGTGAGGGGCACGTCTGTCTAGAAGGTCAGTGTGTGCTTGTGGATTCCCAGGGAGACTTGCCACCCCCAGCGCCATGGTTCAAGAACATTAATTGTGCTGGCAGTTTGCAGGGTGGGAGGCAGTTTAGCTTCTAGTTCATTCTTTTCTGCTGTTGGAACCCTTTAGAACAGGGTTTCTTAGCCTCATCACCACTGACTCCTTGATTCAGATAATTCTTTATTTGTGGGGGTTGTCCTGAGCATTGTAGAGTGTCCAGTAGCATCCCTGGCACTTTCCAATAGATGCCAGTAGCCGCTCTCCAGCCATGACAATCAGAACCATCTCCAGACATTGCCAAATGAGCCCTGGAAGGCAAAATCACTCACCTCCCAACCCCCACCCCCAGTTAAGAGGTAACTACTGCTTCGAGTACCCGCAGGATTCTGCTTTCAGTGTCCACCTTTGTGTACATCTTAAACTGTGTCTCCTGTGGGGATACGGGACTATGAAAACCAAAGTTCTAGGTTATCCTGTTCATCTAGTGCTTGGGAGGAGAGCAGCCCCCCCACCTGCCTTTCTGGTGGAGCCCCTGCTTTCTCTCCTGCAGAGGCAGTTGGCATTTGAATATTGCTCAGCACCCCGCCAGCTCAGTCTGACACTTTTTACAGGGGTGCACGTGCGTGTTTCAGGGTCCCCACTCTGCCACATACCCGCGGCGGGCGCTCTCTTAACAGTGTTGTCACTCCTACCTCTTCACCCAGCGCTCATGCTCCTACTTCAATAAAAGTCTTACTTTTAACAATCAAATAAGAACAAAATGACAGATAGCTTACTTTAATCAACACGTTGAACCTCCTCTCATCAGCAAGCCTCACGGGAACTGCTCGGATCCTGGGTCGGGCCTGCTCACCCTCCTGAGCGCTGCTGCTCTGACTGCGCCTCAGCGAGGTCCCGCTGGGAGTGCCAAGGCCCCGCTCGGAACAGGGATGGCTCAGACATGAGCAAATTCTCCCAGCCAGGTTCCTTATTTCCTGGAGCACTGGCTAGGCAGCACTTACCAGCGCGAGACTGAAGGAAATGGACCAAAAACAATGTAAGAGAGACAAGACTTGCTCATTTACTCCCTAATTATCAACTCCACTGTGTGTATCTGTCTCCGGTTCTTCTGGGCCAGCTGGGCTCTCTCCCTGCCCCCGTCCAACTGCACCCCCTCCCCCATGTTGAAGTCCTAACCCCAGGATCTCAGAACATGGCTGTACTGGGAATCAGATCTTTAAAGAGGTAATGAGGTTAACCTGAGGTCGTGAGGGCCGGGCCTGTCCTGGCCCAACACGCCTGTGCCGGGATGACACAGGAGGACCGTGTGAGGAGGCGACACCTGAGAGCCAAGGAGAGCGGCCTCGGAAGAAGCCAGCACTGCTGGCCCCTTGACTCGGGCTTCCGGCCTCCAGAAGGGTGAAAAATAATTTGGGGTGCTTGAGTGTCTGTGGGAGTGTGTGACGGCAACCCTGCCTGCACTTTCTTATATTCTTACTGTGCCTTAGTGGGGGCTTGCTGTGCCCCATGTGCAGATGGGGGTCAGTGGCACCTAAGAGCAGACCACAGGGCAGGGAGGCCGGGTCATGGATGTGGCCACAGGGCGGGAAGCAGGAGGCAGACAGCCCCACCAGGGCCGAGTGTCCATCCTGCCACCCAACAGGGGGCAAAAATGTCTGCCTAACCCCACGGTCACCCCAGAGGAAGCCGGGAGCCGTGAGTGCTTCCTAAGTTCAGGACCTGCTGGTGGCAACTCACCCTCCAGAAGTCAGATATTCTAGTTTCCATGGCTGTGACCCTAATGCCTCGGGTTAGACTAGAAAGCCAGTTCCCTCGCCCCGTCCCTGGGCACACCCACGTGATGTGCCGTTGAGAGGAGAGTCCAGTCAATCCCAATGACAGATGAAAGATTTCTCAAAACCTTTATTTTCCATCCAGTTTTAAATTTTGAGGCTCTTACTGTCCATGCTCGTTGACAGCACATTTGCGAAAATTCTCCCATTACTCAACTAGATGAGAAACCTAACCCTCGTCTCCACCATCTCCAGGGAGGGCCAGAGCTGCAGGAGAGGGAATGTGGGGGGCCTCCTCGAGCCCCCCTTGGCCCTGGCATTCTTTTGCTGCTGTGCTTTTCTTTCTTTTGCTGTTTCCGTCCTTTATTCTTTCCTTTCTAATCAATAACTCAGGGAGCGCAAAAGGGGACTCGCTCTGGCTCCCTGATTTGCTGTGTACATCACTTGAAGTGTTACACTTTAGAACCCAATTTTTAAAAATCATTTACACTTCAGAGTAGAAAAATAGCAACATTACTAGAAGATTCAATTAAATTATCCCAGGTTAATGTGTCCACTGTCAGCAATGAATAACCACAAGTGGATAGCCAATGAATAGACTATAAAGCTCTATTTCTTCCACAGATCTATAGTCTATTTTGTGAGCATATTAAAATAAATTTTCTAATAGAAAAAAAAATGAGATGTCCTTTTGTTTACTCCTTTTTATAGCAAGTTAGTGCCTCCCACTCCCAGGACAATGGTTTCCTTAAAACTACAATAGCTCTTATCTCTTCAAGCCCCAGAGGACACTGGGAAAATCCCTCACTTGGGTTAACTTTGCTGAATATATTTAACCAGTAAATTATTTGCCTTCCCAACTGGAAGAACCAATATACATTTATGTTCTAGGAATGGTTTGTTTTACTAACTTTATGAGTGAAGACCTCAATAGTAGCAAAGCCAAGGGACATTTAATTAAGTTATATTTGCTTTTTCATGATCTTTAGCTCTAGCTTATAAATCAAGAATCAATGAGTACTTAATTTCCTCTTATAGCATTAAAAGTAATTGCTTCATAAATTCACTTTAGTAACCCAAATATTTGCACACAGCACAGCACAAAGAGAAGTTGTTTCACTGATGAGATCCTAACTTTTATTTTATTAGTATAAAATGGGGCTTGCTCATTTTATAGCTTATGATTTTCCTGGCTGCCTCAAATTCCTTTTTGAAGCAGACAGGATATAAATTTAAAATAAATACAATTATGACTTTGCTTGAGAAGAAAAAAAAAGCCAGTCTACTTATTTAAAATATAGAAAGAAATCATAGCTGGGGATGTATTTCTGTGCAGAGAGTAGAACTATCAAGAGTAAAATCATTCCCCTCCAAACTGGGGGTGCTTGAGAAAAGCAACAGATTTCCAAGCCTGGTTTCATCTTTACCTGCATCCTTCACGGCCCAGAAGTGGAGGAAGGGACAAAGCTAATATAATTGTCACCTGTGCTGTGATTGTCTACGATCCACGTGCTCTGCTGCAGAGACAGAAACTGTTTCCCTTCTTTAACTGCTTTGTTCACAGTATTTCCCTAAATTTGGACACCAGATTAGATTGGCAAAACTCATTTACAATCTCAGTCATTCAAGTTCCTGTGAACCAGAGACCACCTCCTGGTGGTGCAGACGAGGCCAGGTCAGAGCCGGGTCCACGAGGTAGCAGGTGGGCTCAGCTCAGTGGGAAGGGACCCTGGTCTTCAGATGGCAAGTCCAAGGTCATGGCTGCCCCCCAGTCTTGACAATTTGTACATTGTTGCACCTGACAGATACTTTTTAATACCTACTCATGGCAGCTACTTTGGAAGCTTTTCATGTAGCTACAGCACAGAAGGGCCCAGAAAACATGATGCCCAATGAAAGAAGCCGAGTTAGAGCACGAGTCATTGTCTAGTTCCCCTTAAAGAGATGTCCAGAGTAGGCAGGTCCTTATTGGACACGAGGGCTTGGGGGGAGAGAGAGAAGGGAGGGAGGGAACCAGTTTGGGATGTGGGGTTCCTTTGGGGCATGATGGAAATGCGCTAGAATCGAGGCACACATCTCTGAGTACAAAGCCACAGAGCTGTACTTTGGGTGGACAAATTGTCTGGTGCACAACTGATGTCATTAAAGTTGGTTAAAAAATAGAGTGTCATGGGGCTTGAGGGGCAACAAGTTGTTGGGTAGAGGATGGAAGCTGGGCTTGCAGTGGCGACCACCATGTAGCATATACAGAGGCTGAGGTTGGAACCCATTGATGTCATCCTGCAGTGTTACCTCAATAACAAAGGTCGTGATGGACACAGCGCCTGGAGAAGCCGGCACCTGCCGAGGAGCGGGGTGCTCACGCTTCCGCAGGCACCGCGTGGGCCCTGGCCACCACTGGGCGCTTGCCTGAAGTCCCCAAAGACAAGATTGTCCTGGCTCTAGGGTCTGCGCTGGACACAAGATGAGGATGGAAAGATGGTCCTCAAGTCCTGACCCTGCCACCCCGAAGCACGCCCCACCCCACCCTCCAGGAGAGGCGGGCACGCCGGGCCGCCGGGGCCCGACAAAGGTTACCACCACTTTAGGGTCCTCAATGTCAGACCCTGGCTCTTGCAGAATCAGTGACAGCAGCTCCAGGGCGTGGGTGTGTAGCCCTGAGACCTTAGAGGACACTCCCCACCGATGCCCGCAGTCCTCCGGGATCCCACAACCTGCTGACCCCAGACCCAGGCCTGCAGGAAGGTGTCCCGCACCCTGATGCCCACACTCTCAGCCGATGCCTGGTTTAAATGACTTCATTTCACAAAACGGCCAGAAGAAAAATCACCACTGCAATTTGTCCTGCCTTCCTGAGCCGGACAGTATCTTACCTCCTGGTCGCTCTGCGGGAGCAGCTCCTTGGGCCAGGCACCCGGCCCTGGGCCTACACCTGATGGAACCCAACCCAGGGCCCCTCTGCTCGTGGATCAGTAATTCCCTCCCATGTCCGCTTAACGCCCAGGGCCACTGACCAGTGACCTGGCCCCCTCCTTTACAAGCCTGGGGCTGCGGTTTCCAGGGTGCCTGCTTCCTCCTCCGGTCGCCCCAGCCCCAGAGGTGCCATCCGCTGGGATTATTCAACTTGAATGGAGTTCAGTCATTTAACAAGCAGAGACGTGGGTGGGAGCGTGTAGGCAGAAGCACTGGCGAGCTACCTCCAAAAGCCTGAAAAGAAAAACAAGCTTGTTTCTTCTGTGACATCAAGTGAGACAAAGGAAGGAAGAACAGGCTGGGCCGCAGCCGCCATCGGAGTGAAAGACGCCATCGAAGCGGCATGGACTAATCAAGATTTATTTTTTTAAATATTGTTATTAAATAAACATTACAGAAAGTTTTGCATAGCCAACTTATTTGTAGCTTAAGGCACGAAAAACCACATTAGTCTGTTGAGTTATAAAAATTCACTGCAGCCTGCTAGCCGACAGCACCTCAAAATTATTTGCAAATATTTTCTGGAACAGTGACCGTACCTTATCACAAGACAGGCACCCAGCACGGAGCGCACTCCAGAGCAGAGGAGGCTTTCCTGCCTGCCACCTCTGCGGCTGTTTCAACCAGACATTTTCCACCATCTCAGTCAAAAGGCTCCTTGTGCATCCTCAGTGTCTGCAACTCCTGCCTCCCCCTCATGGCTTTCCAAAGATGGCGCAGAGGGACCCCAGAGAAGCTGTGCTCTGGTAAGGAGTTTGAGTCCATTAAGTCACAGTTAAGAGGCTTGATAAGGTTCACTCTGCAGCCCCACAGTGCTGTGAAAATTATGTATTCGTTTTAACAGAGTCTCTAATTGACATAAAAAGGTAAAGTCAAAATAAAAATGAACATCAGGACAGGCAGTTCCGACTCGGTTTTCAGTGCAAACCCCATGGGTGTGGGGTTCTGGAGAGCACCCCAGCCTTGGGAGCCTTGGCTCTGTGAAAGCTGCAGTGGGGGGTTCCTCTAGGGAGTGATTTTTCTTTACTATCCAGTAGCTCCATTTTTCAAATGCCTCAAATGTGTTCCCTTTTTTCTAACGTTCAACATTATCTTCAGTACTTTAAATATCTTTCTTTCCATCAAGACAAATATCTTCCCTTCCATGTAAAGCTATTAGGGTCCATTTAAACAGCCGTGAAGAGGCTGGGTGGTTGAAAAATTCTATCTAGATCATTTAGCCAGGTTGGCTCGACATCTGACTTCCACGATCAATACTTTGCCAAACATTTTAGCCTCCTCACAGTTGCTAAGCTAATGAGAAAATGCTAATCACTTGGCATAAATGTGGCCGTGTTAAAATGAGACAAAATTGATGGCCTTCGAAATAACCTTTTGTTTTCGTCTCCAAAAAGCTGCTTTGCACATTTGGTGTGACACGTCGTTGTTCATCCTGACACTGATATTGTTCACTTCTTAAGCAAGTCCTGTGTTTTTCTGGGTTCTCCATCAATAAATAACAAAGAGCTGGTACTTCACCACTCCATGAACCCTGTAGTGGCTTATTAAGCACCTACTATGCACTCTGCTGTTCTGTTGGAAGCCACTGCCCTCCACAGTGCCAGGGAGGGGAGAGGGTGTGTCTGGTGGACCCAGGGCATGGCTGCTAGATTATAATAGCATTTCCAGAGACGTTACAGATAAAAATTTAAAAATCAGTTTTAGCTTATCAATTCTGGAATGTTCTCAACAATATTTTTTTTAATAATTTTTATTTATTTATTTATTTTTATACAAGCACTGGGTACAGTCAGAAATGCGGGAGGGTAAGAGAATTCACCAGAGCCAGAGTGGGGAGCAGAGCAGGCAGACTGAAGAAATACACTGCTGAGGGGAGCAGCGGGCAGCAGGAGAGGTCTGCGCGCCATGTAGGACCTTCGCCAGCGGCCAGGGATCGAACCGGTGCTGCAGAGGCTGCGGGCAGCTTCACAGCCTGGCGCTCAACCGCTGCGCCACCAGGGAGGCCCTCAACAATATATTTTTAAAATGTAAATCTCCATGACAGTCGTGCACATGACCCAGTGGTAAACCTAGAAGGGCAGGAGACAGAGACCCTCCCCCAGAGGAATTCACAAATGCTGTCGGAGGGCAAAGTGCACCGTTCATAACAACGTGGTTGCTGATGAGCTCCAGAAAACTCACAGGAGAGGCACAAGGAGTGGGTCAAGGCCAGAGAGGAGGAAATGAAATTCATTAAGCAGCTACTGTGTGCCAGGGTGTTTCGCAGTATTACTGGGCATATGGGGCTCCAGAGGGACCCCAGGGCACACATCCAAGGGTGGGGGGTGGGAAAATGAGCACACCACAGAGCATGTGCAACTGTTCACAAGTTACAGAGGCGAGACACATCTTTGTAACTTTTTAAGATTAACATATGCATTTTCTTTTCAATTAAGACTTGTTAATTAAGTGTGCATACACATGCCTGAACCTGCTCCTGACCTACTGCATCAGAACCTCTCATGTTCTCCAGGAAAAACCACCATCAGGTCTGGATTATGCCAGTTATATTAACGGATTTACTCTTTTCTCATTAAGGGAACTAAGGCTCAGAGATATCAAAGTGTTTGCTCAAGACAACAAAATGAGTGAGTGCCAGAGATGGGATTTGAAGAGGGTTTCTCTGCACCACTGACTGATGGTGTGAGCTGTAGCCTTTATTCTGTAAATGTGGTAAATCACACTGATTGATTTTCATATGTTGAATCAACCTTGCCTTCCTGGAATAGAATCCTTTTCATATGTTGCTGGGTGCAGGTTACTAATATTTTGTTGAGGATTTATGTACCTGCACTCACAGGGGATGTCAGCCTGTAATTCTCTTTTCTTTTGATGTCTTTGGTTTTGATATAAAGATAATACAACTCTCGAGAATGAATTGAGAAGTGGTCCTCCCTCTTCCGTGTTTGGGAAACTTTGCGAATAACTGATGTTAATGCTCCTTAAAGTTTGGTCACACCTAGTGCATTATTGCTAGGTTGTAACAACATTTCCAAATGTTTATCATCTGGTCCTGGACTTTTCAACCCATTTACTTCTATTCAGATGTTCTATTTCTTCTAAAGTCATTTTTGGTGCTTTCTGTCTGTATAAAATTTTGTCCATTCATCTGGGCCATCTAATGCATTGGTATAGTTACTCATAGTACTACCTCATCATCCTATTGATTTAGCAGTAATGTTCCCTCTTTAAATCCTGAGATTAGTCATTTGAGTCCTCTCTCTCTCTCTCTCTCTCTCTCTCCCTTTGGTCAGCTTAAAGATTTGTCAATTTTTTATCTTGTTGATTTCCACTGATTTTCTCTATTTTTCTATTATCTACTTTATTCAACTCTAATATTTATTATCTTCTTCCCTCTGCTAATTTTGTTTTTTTTTTAAAGATATTTATTTATTTATTTATGCTTACAAGAATTGGGGTACAGGCCAGAGGTGTGTGGGGTGAGAGGATTCACCAGAGACAGAGCAGGGAACAGAACAGGCAGAGTGACTGAAATACACTGCTGAGGGGAGCAGCAGGCAAGACAGGAGAGGTCTGTTGTGCCATGGAGGTAGCTCCCTGGCTGAGGATGGAAATTGTGCTGCAGTGGCTGCGGAGAGCTTCATAGGTTGCATCTTAACCCCTTGTGCCACCAGGGAGGCCCTTTCTGCTAACTTTGGATTTAGTTTACTATAGTTTTATAAGGTAGAACAGTAGGTTCTTGATTCACGCCCTCTCTTCTTTTTAATACAGAATTGAAAATTTCTCTCTAAGCACTGTTTTTGTGGTGTGCCATAAGTTTTGGTATGTTGTGTTTTCATTTTCATTCATTTGAAAGATTTTCCAAATTCATTTGTGATTTCTACTTAACTGGTTGGTTACTTAAAAGTATGCTGTTTAATTACCACATATTTGCAAATTTCCCAAATGACTTTCTGTTATTAATTTCTAATTTCATTCCTTTTTTTGGTTGGAGAACATTGCTTGTATGAGTTCAGCCTTGTAAACTTACTGAGACCTATTTTACTTACTGTTATATCTTCTTGTGTTAATCCTTTCATCATTATAAAAAGTCTCTCTGTCTCTAGTGACAATTTTTTGTCTTGAAGTATATTTTTTCTGATATTAGTATGACCACTTCAGCTCTTTTTTTATTTCTGTTTGCATGGTATTTTTACCATGCATTTTCAATTGATTTGTCTTTGAATCTAAAACCTGCCTCTTATTTGCATGCATATAGTTGAATCTGTTTTTTTTTTAATTTCCATTTCACCAATATCTACTTTTTAATTGCATTTTAGTCCACTTACATTAATATAACTGTCATTGGATAGGATTTATGTCCCACATTTTTCTAATTGCTTTAAAAATGACTTATCATTTTTGTCCTCCATTACCATCTTTTTCATGTTTAATATTTTCTCTTGTACAATCTTAGTTTCCTTTTCACATTTTTTTGCTTTGTAAAATGTATTCATTTCCTTAATGGTTACCCAAGGAATTATAATTAACATCCCAATTTACAACAACACCACTGAGACTAATACCAAGTTTAATTGCAATATTATACAAAGCTATACTTCTATATAGGTCTCTCCCCACATTCTGTGTTGTTATTGACATGTTACATTTTTATACAATTGACACAAATTTAAAGGAGTGATTTATGCAATGATCTTTTAAATCAGGAGAAAAGAAGACTTACAAATAAAAACACATTAATACTGTTCTTATATCCACCTACGTAACTACCTTTAATGGTGTTCTTTATTTCTTCATATGGATTTGAGTTGCTGCCTAGTGTCCTTTCATTTCAAACCTTGCAGATTCCCCTTCATATTTATGGTCAGTCAGGTATGCAAGCAACAAAATTATTTTGTTTTCCTGGTAAAATTTTAACTTGACCTTCATTTTCAAAAGATATTATCCTAAATGCAATTCTTGCTTGAAAGTTTGTTTTTTTTTTTTTTTTTTTTTGGAACTTTGAATATGCCATCCCATCATCTTCTGGCCACCTAGTTACTGATAATACTCAGCTATTAATCTTATTGCAATTTCCCTGTATGTGATGAATTATTTTCCCTTCTGCTTCTAAGACACTCTGTTTGCCTTTGTGCTTGAACCATTTGATTAGGATGCATTTAGCTGTGAGTCTCTCAGTTCATCCTATTTGAAATTTGTTTGTTGAGCTTCTTGAGTGTATGATTAATGTGTTGATCAAATTTTTTGTCCAACTTTTGTCTATTGTTTTTTCAAATATTCTTTCTGACCCTTTCTTGTTTCTCCTCCTGGGATTCCCAATGTGCATATATTGGTATGTTTCATGGAGTCCCACTGAGCTCTGTCATTTTCCATTATTCTATTCACTTTCTTCATTCTCAGTTGACCTTTCATCAACTGATTTTTGAATCATTCTTCTGCGACTTAAATCAGTAGCTAATCCCTTCTAGTAAATTTTTATTCATTTGTACTTTTCAAATCTAGGTTTTCTCATAATTTCTCTCTCTCTGTGGACACCCTCTATTTGGTAAGATATCCTTCTCATACTTTCCCTAAATACTTTACACAGGTTCCCTTTAATTTTTGAATATATTTTAAATATGTAATTTAAAACCCTTTCTAATAAATGCAATGTCTGAACTTCCTTAAGGACAGTGTCTATTGACTTTTCCCCCTGCATATGGACTAAACTCTCTTGTTTATTTTCAGGTCATTTTGTTTTATTTTATTTTGTTTTTGGCAGAAAACTAAACATTTAAAATAATATTATGTGGTAATTTTGGAAATCAGATTCTCTTTCCTCACCAGAGTATGGTGTTATTGCTGTTTGTTGGTTTTGGGGTGGCTTTTCTAAACAAATTTTGCAAAGTCTTATTTCTTTGTTGTGTGTGACCAATGAAGTCTGTGCTCAGTTCACTTAGTGTCAGTGAATGGTTGGGCAGAGATTGCCTTAAATGCCTGGGACCAGAAATTCTCCCAGTCTCAGCAGGAGGGTTCTGGGTACCTGTTAGGCACTCCTTTTACATCAGCCAGGCAGTGAAAGCTCTGCCTTAGCCTTCACTTCCTGCTTGTGCGGAACCTCAAAGGTGAGGTTTCGGGCCTTCTCAGGTCTTTTTATGCACACACATAGGGTGTGCACACATCCCAAGCATGATGCCCTTGTATTTTCTTCTTTTTTCTTTTTTTAAAGATTTATTTATTTATACATACAAGATACTAGCCTGGGGTACAGGCTAGAATTGTGGGGGGTGAGAGGGTTCACCAGAGACAGAGTGGGGAACAGAACAGGCAGACTGAAGAAATGCACTGCTGAGTGGAGCAACAGGGAGACAGGAGAGGTCCGCTGCGCCCTGTGGGCAGCTCCCTGGCTGGGGATCGAACTCGTGCTGCAGTGGCTGTGGTGAGCTTCATAGGTGGCGTCTTCACCCCTTGTGCCACCAGGGAGGCCCACCCTTGTGTTTTCCTTATAAAATTTCCTTTTTTTTTAAAGACTTATTTATTTATGCATACAAGAACTGAGGTCTAGGCCAGAGGTGTGGGGGATGAGAGGGTTCACCAGAGACAGAGTGGGAATCCACTGAAATACACTGTTAAAGGGAGCAGCAGGGAAACAGGAGAGGTCTGCTGCACCATGTGTGTCAGCTCCCTGGCCAGGGATCGAACTAGTGCTGCAGTGTCTGCGGATAGCTTGACAGTGCTGTGTTTAATCCCTGTGCCACCAGGGAGGCCCCTTATAAAATTTTCATAGAGATTTCCAAAGCTCTCTATGGACATTTGATTTCCTAACTTTTCCTTTTAAGCTTCTGGTTTGTGAATTGTTTGCTCAATTGCTATCTACCACTTCAGGAAGCTTCAATGTTAAACAATTGCCTCTAGTTGTTTTCAACAAATACCCCCAAGGAAAAAGCTCTTCAAACAAGAGAGCACCACATCAGATCAAATAAAGACCGCTTTGTGAGGGGCATCTTTGAAGAAGCCAGATCAGTCAGATAATAACAATTTTCTAGAGTTGGGTTTTGAAAGAGATTTCCAACTCTTTTAGTAGCTGCCAAGCTGTTGGCTTTCAAGGTTATTATAGAGGTGAGGAGGGTATGATGGGAATAAGGCAAATAAAGTTCATCATTAAAATTTGCTTCTCATACTGAATTTTTACCTTCTCTTAAACAAATGCTCCTCAGATTGCTACAAGACTTCAATTAATTTACAGAATTAAAAAAAATGATTCTGACCACTTTCCCCAATTTTTTCATTGGTTTTAAAATAGAGGAGACAATTTTCAGAGATCCTTAGTCTGCCCCTCTTGCTGACATCCCCTCAACCCAGGAGTTCTTGAATGCCACCACGATGGTATGACTTCAAGAGGACTGTATGAGTCATGAACCAAAAGTCAACAGTGAAATTTCTGCTCTTGAGGTTGCAGTGAGCAGGCCAGGTGTCGTGGAGGCAAAGGACTTGAAGAAAGCCTGGAAAGATAGAACCTTAAGTATCCTATTTTATATCATGGGGAGGAGGTGACAGCACCTTCCAGAAAGGGGAAGAGCTGGGGTATTTATTATTTTAGGAAATTATTGGTATTTTCAGTTCATCCAAGAAAGCTACTACAAACTCAGTAACAAACTTTATTTTTTAAAAATTAGATTTGCAAAGCCTGTAAACTTTTGAGTCCATCCCAATGAGGCACCCGAAAGAGGACCCTTCATCTCATTCAACATATTCAACACAATTGCCCTTCTGTATTGTTAAGTTCTGCATAGTCAAGAATAAATAAAGTCTTTCCAGACAGCTCTTGGACAAAAACATCTCTGACACTTTACTGCACAGTTCAGAGACTGCCAGTGGCCAATTTTAATCAGTCAAAATGAGTATCTACTGGTCCTGCTGCTGTCATGTAAGAAATATTTGTTCTTTCAATCACTCACTAACCACTCCTTTATTGAGTAATCATTGTGTGAAAGAGACCGTGCTTGTGGATATGCTGTGGAGTTCACATTCTGGAGCAGGAGATGGCTTTTTGACCAGATTCCATCAGCTGTTGGACCGAATAACACCAAGAGAAAGACTTACCGTGTAGGCTGGAGTGACAGGAGGGCTTCCCAGAGGAGGTGGTATCCTACCTGAGTCCTAAAGGCAGATAATCTCGTTAAGCAGTTTTGTCTGTTCTGGCTGCCATAAAAGTGCACAGCCGACTGGGTAGCTTGAGCAACAGAAATGTATTTTCTCAGTTCTGACGACTGGAAGTCCAAAGTCAAGGTATCAGCAGGCTGGATTCTCCAGACCGCTGGTGGCAGCCCTCTTGCTGTGCCCTCACATGGTCTTTCCACACATTCTCACACAAAACAACACAATGGAAAGCATGAACGGTGACCTTAATTTGCCACTCTCCTTAAAATCAGAAATACAGGTTGTCGCACCTACTGGGAAACCAGCTTTTGGCCCCTTTCAAGCGTGGTAAACATGCAACTGCCAGAACAAAAATATCTATTTAACAATCAGAGAAATGCAGTAGGACTTTTCAAATAATTAAAAGGCACTGCTAACCCAGCTCCTCACCAACAGACCGTCTCATGAGCAGAATAAACATTGAGAGGACTCAATGGAATTTACTCAACAGAGAGAGAAAACAGAAACAAAACCATGTCTTCAAAGTGCCTGTCTGCACAAACACCTGTCATTTACTTACCGGCAAGGAGGTGGCCCTCTGTGGACCAGCTGATCGAGTGAGTGCTTCTTTTCGGCAGCTTTGAAAAGTCCATGCTGGGACCAAGGGTTATATAATTTTTATTTGTTTTTAAAATAGTTCTTTGTTTGAAAGAGCCATTTTATTATCTGCCTTGCATTTATTAAATAGAAAAAAAATGTAAATTTTTTCTTATTTTTTTTACATTTATTTTCTTTCATTATTAATTTGGGGACAGTATTTGATTTCTCCCCTAAACTTACTAATTGGAAGTGTTACAAAGCATCTCCTCGCCTATCACTGGGCAAGGAAATAAAAAAATTAGCCCATAAGAAACATGAGCACAAAGGTCGCTAGGAGAAATGGACAGAGAGGTAGGGGAAGTGGTTCTTGTCACCAGCGCAGGGTGGCGGCGCTGGGGCGTGGGGTTTCCTGTTCAGCTCACACACGGGAGGCCGGGGGGCGGCTGGACACAGGTGTGGGGCTCAGGATTCAATCAGACATGGTCTCTAGTCAAAGAGGGGCACGGGCCCCCCAGTGTTTGTCACAGAGCCCAGTGAGAGCCGGGGGCAAAGTCGATGTAAGAAACAACCCATTTTAGACTCAAAAGACTAGCATTCCGGGCAGAAGCGGCCCACTTTCAGGGAGGCCCCCCTTGGTGTCTCTGTGGGATGAGGGGTCACAAGTGGGTGCAGGTGTCTCCGCGCAGTACCTGGCCATGCATTTGCACGCAGGTGGCATTCTGAAGTATTAGCCAACAGATCTGGCTCTCAGGTGGCTCCTGTTTTCCCTCTGGAACCATATTCTGAAAGGCCACGCCGGCCAGTCCCGCGGTGGCCTTGCTTATGGTTTGCAAGCGCCAGGTGCCTGAGAGGGACGGCTTCAGGGCCGCCAAACCCTGGCTGGCCCGTCAACACTGAAGCTGGGGGAGGGGCGGGGGCCGTGGGGAGGGTGCGTGCCAGCCTCAGCTGTGCTCCCCCAAGCAAGGGTACAGGGGCCTCTGCAGCCCAGGGGACCCGGGAGGGCTGGGGTCCTGGCTCTGAAGGCTCTTGAAAGCCCTCCTCCTCCCGACACCACAGTGGCCTCCGAGATCTGGCTGCGCACAGAGACCCCGAATCAGAACTCTGGCAAAGGCCGTACGGGGTGGAAGGACAGTCCGAGAGGCAACTCTAGGCCAAAGGAGCCGCCTGTGACCCCACAGGGCTTCAGATGGGACCTGAGAAGTTGCTCTCGCAGACTGAAGTGTCAGATGCAACTGGGGTCCAGGACCTGCACCCCACTGGGATTGGAGAGGGGCTTCAGGGTGAGGGTGGGCGCCGTGCCTGGAGTGAGGAGGGCCTGGCCCTTCCCAGGAGCACGGGGAGGATGGGGCCGCTCTGGAGCCGGGTTTTCCCGCGGGCCTGGCGGGCCAGGGGGCGCCGTAGCGGCTAGGGAGAGGGGTGAGCACTGAAGTTCCTTGGCGCTGCCCCTAACTGCCCCTGAGAGCAGAACATTCATCTTGCCAGTGCGAGGGGGCCCCCTGCCAGGGTGGGGTCCGGGAGTGACTGTCCTATGCAAACCCGAGCGCGTGACTGGAAGAGGAGCCTGTAAGACAAGGCGCCGGGGGGCCAGGCCTCTGCGCTCAGGGTGCTTTGCAAATCGTGGTACAAATGCTTTCCTTAATGGCTACCGTGGCGTTCTAGTCCCTTCTCCCGTAAATACTCACTGTGCACGTGTGCGGGCACCGATGAAGGCGCTGGGACACCGAGGAGCAGGCAGAAGGCCCGCGCCCTCCAGCGCTCCTGGCCGACCCGGGAGGACACGGGCAGCCAGGAGCAGGATGCCAGCGCGTCCGCTGGTGTGGGCGTCGGAGTGGGGTGCCAAGGATGGTCAAGGAAACTGTCCCCGAGAAGGTACCAGAGCCCGCCCAGGAGGGGAGACCTCGGCTAGTGGAGCAGCCAGCGCGGGGGTGAAGGGGGGCACGGCTGGAGCCGGAGCTGGAGCAGGAGGTGGGAGCAGGGGCAACGCGGTGGGAGAGCAGGAGGGGCCGCTGCGGAGGCCGGGCCACTCTGGGGACCCCGTGGACTCTGCACAAAGCGGGGAGCATTGGAGGGTTTTGACAGAGAAGAAAATGGCCTGAAATGAATTCAGGGGGAAGATGGGAGGTTTGGGGATCCCTTCCCAGAAGATGCAGGTGAGCAGAGCGCACAGAGCCGGCCCCTCTGCGCAGCTCAGGGACTTTCCTCCTGAGCGTCAGATTTGATCTCTCAGATTTATTGCATCAGGGAAAGACAAAAGAGCCAGCCCGACGTCACGGAGGAGGCGAGGGGCCATAATTTGTCCATTTTATAGCTCAGGACACACAAAAGACTTGCCCATGGGCATAAACCAGAAGGGGGGAGAGCCAGGTGCCAGCCCTGAGGCACTCACCTGCCAGGAACAGCCCCTCCTCCCCGAAGAAGGGAGGCCAGGCGCCCAACCTGGGGGGCCGGAGGGGGCTGGAGGGACCTTTCATCTTGTCTCTCTCTCCCGCTCCCTCTGCAGACAGGGAAGGCGAGCAGCGAGCCTCGGGAGAGAGAAATGACTCCCCAGCGGCAGCGAAGTGCCTGATGCAGCCCAAGGACGCTGGAAGCCGCGACCCAGCAGGAGCTGCAGCGCCAGCCAAGGGGGTGACTTCTAGCACCGAGACTCGGGTCTTCCAAGGCCAGCGGGGGCCCGCGGCTGTCACCGCCCCTGTCCACCTCCAGGGATGCATCGCACCTCGGCTCAGTGACCATCCTGCCTGCACCCAAAGTCTGGGGCCAGCCCAGGACACCCGGAGCCACAACAGCACCATCAGCAACCCCTCAGAGTCCGGTTACGGGACGGGGACATCTCGGTGACATCTCACGGCCCTCTCCTCCCGTGTGACAAGCACAGGGCGGGGTGGGGGGACAGGGGAGAGAGGGTCTGTGACAATCGCACCCCCCTTTTCACTCTGTCTACCTCTCCCACTAGCGCAGACCAGCTAGTTCATCCTCACGGGGAAATGGCTGCCTGGACTGCAGCGACTTTCCATGTCAGTTGATTTTGTTCCCCTTTGCAGGTGACTCTTTGATGCTACTTTGTTCTTGCACAGATTGGGCTCCTGCCCAGAATTCCTTCTCCCTTCGTGTCTCTGCCCTCGGCCAACTAATTTATTGATTGGCTTTTACCTAAGGCCAAACGGAGTTCTCCTTTATTGAGACAATTTCTCAAAGTCTGTAACTTGCAGACGACGGCCTCACCTACCTTTCTCTTTAATTAATGGTGAGCCACCCCCAAGCCCGTCCCTCGCCACACGCTCCCCACATGCTAATTCCCTCCTCATCCCGCGGGCTGCGGGCTAAGACTTCTGCCCACACGACAGGTGCACACGATGAATGAATAAGTCAAACGTCCCCAGCTCTGGAGGGAGGGTCGGGATTTCATTCTTGGAGCATCCATTATGACTCACACTTAAGTTATACAAAATAAAATCAGAAATCGCAGTAGTTGTTCAGCATTCATTTTACCTGAAATCTATTTCCACTTGAAATAGCCAGGTCATGGGTAAAGTTGGAGTTCGGTGACTTTATCATCAAACCCTGCAATGAGTCACCCCTGCTAGGACAACCTTGCCGCTGCCCTGGAAGCCCCAGGTGAGCCCTCTAGAAACATTCCTTGTGTGTGCCTTCGTGCCCAGCTCTGGATGCCAGAACTCTGTCCTGTAAGACAAGTCTCGAGTATGTTGGGCAACACAATTAAATTCCTTTATTTCACCAAAAACCAATGTTAGAGAACGTCCTGGATTCGGGCACGACTTCTGTTTGCTCTTTCATGAATGAAAACACCAAAATTACAAGAGAACACCAGCCCTCACCCTCTGATCTGACTTTACTGAGTCAGTCTCATAACAAGGAGTCAGGACTTTCTACCTAAAAGTCTGCCTGAGCAGGCTAAGATGTGACTATTTTTTTTTTTTTAAAGAAGATTTATTTATTTATGCACACAAGAACTGGGATATAGGCCAGAGGTGCAGGGGGTGAGAGGATTCACCAGAGACAGAGTGGGGAGCAGAACAGGCAGACTGACTGAAATACACTGCTGAGGGGAGCAGCGGGCGAGGCAGGAGAGGTCTGCCTCGCCATGTGGGTAGCTCCCTGGCCAGCCGGGGATCGAACTCGTGCTGCAGAGGCTGCGGATTGCTTCATAGTGCTGTGCTTCACCCCTTGCGCCACCAGGGAGGCCCAGGCTAAGATGTGACTATTTGTGAGTTTAAAATTGTTTGACTAGCTAGCAGAGTCACAGACTTACATAGCTTTGAAACAAGAAAGGGTGATCAGGGGAAAGTCTTGCACCCACTCGAGCCACCCCGCCCCCACCTGTCCACACAGGTGACTTCTGTCTTCAGATTCTCCGTGTTCTCCTCCAGGCTTCATACAAGTCAAGCAAGTTCAAATATAGATCCTCCTATTCCCCCACCCACCACACACACCTTTATATTAAAGTAGCGTATTGGAGAGGCTGCTCCCCCTTGCTTTTTTTATGCAGTGGAGTCTATCTTGGGGTTCCTTCTCTATCTAAACAGAAGTTGTGCATCACCCGTTGAGCCAGCTTTCTGCTGACAGGCTTGGAGTGTCTCCAGTCTCTCCCAATCACCGTGCTGCAGTGGCTAACCGAGCTAGGAGACCTGTGGGTCAGAGTCCCAGAACTGGAATCAAAGTCAAAGAGATGTTTAATTTTGATAGCTATCGCCAAATAGCCTCCAGAAGTGTTGCAATGATTTACACACTCAACAACAACTCACACTCATCCCTGTTTCCTCGGCTTCACCAGCAAAGTAACTGCACCTTGTTGGCTTCCAAGCTAACAGGTGAAAGGTGGAATCTCCATTTTTGCTTGCACTCTCTCATGCTCAGCTAGGGTAAGTTCTCAGATTTTAAGGCTGATTTGTGTTTCCTTTTCTGTAACCCATTCACATAATGTGCCTATCTTTCTATTGAGTTGGGGGGTCCTTATTAATTTCTAGGAGCTCTTTATATATTAGGAAGGTTAGTCCTTTTATTGTGATATGACTACAGTTTATCTGTTCAGTCTGGTTGCTTTTCCATAAAGAAGCTTTGACTCTTGTGCAGTCAAATGTATCCCAAGAGCTACTGCAGTGAAGTAAGGAGGCAGGAAGCCTCCAGAGGCAAGGCCCTGGGGTTATACAGGATCACTAGAAGTTCTCTAGATGAAGGAGCAGAAGAAAGCACTCATTAAAATAGGCACAAGTCGCATAATCAGAAAATGGTGATTCGTGTTTTATTCAAGGTATGTGAAGGAAAAAAGGGAGAGGGTTTTCTCACTTTTAGGGATGAGAGCCCTGAATGCCACCCCAAGGATTTAGAGCTGCTTCTGTGCTCAATGAGAGTCAGGGTTTTGATACAAACAGAATGGCAGCAATCGATAAAACATGCTCTTTTATACAACTTAAAATACTAAATTTATGTTTTTTAATAAGCTACTACTCGGGATCTTGAAGGATCCTTGTCAGAGTTCCCAATTTCCAGCTTCAGACCTGGAAACAAAATGAGTTTCAAGCAGAAAGATTCGGTAGTGGAGGCCTTGGAAGTTCTCTCACTCATTTAGACCAAGACCCAGGAGCTGATCAAAATCGTTCAAGCAGGGAGACAGGGAAAAAACTATAAATATCTTAAACTTTGTATTTAAATAAAACAAATACATTTGTATGTATTTGACAATTATGTAATATAGGTGTGAGACCTCGTCTCTAAATGCAAAGTATTTGACAATATTTTCAAATGTATTTTCATGTAGGCGACACCACTAATAAGTTGGCACCCGCTTTTATTTTTGAGCTACTTTACAACAGAACAAGAATTTAACCACAGTTGTGAATAATCTTCTAGATTACCTGACTTTTGAATTTTCAATTATAGAGACATTTTACAATGGTCCTGACCACTTGGAATTGTACAGCAAGTTTCCTGTGACGCATGTAGTTTAAGACTTTCCAATGGCATTCAATCCCTATTTTATAGATGCAATTACTTTGCTTTGCCTCCTCCTGTCTTATCGGCTTATTCAATATTGAATTAAATCACCTGGCTACAATAACAAGTATAGCTGACATAAACAGGTTTGAGAACTAACACAATAGACTCTGGGTAATCACACCCCCAGCTAGTTGGGGGAAGGCACAGGTGTTCTGGATGAGTGCTAGCTAGACCAGCAGCCTCCAAGCCACCTGACAACTTGTTAGATATGCAAATTCTCCAGCCCTCCCAGACCTGTGGAATTAGACACCCAGCTGGGGTCCAGCCAGCCATCTTTAACAAGCCTTCGGGTGAGGCTGCTGATGCGCCTTACATTTAAGAACCGCTGCTCGGGAGGTCAGCACACTGGGCCCAGGGGTTTCATGGAGCAAGCCATGGGCATCTGTTAATTGATGATTAATTTAATTGATGAACACAGTTTAGAGAGTTTCTCATGCATCTCTCCATATTTATTTCTTTTACCCAAATTGAATCAGTCTGATTGGACTCCTGAGACCCCAAGTCACATTCCCTGACCACCCCCAGTCAGCCGGATCAGGACAGTTCCGCGAGCTCACCTCCTCCCACTGGCATTGCCTTTTCACCTTGCCAGACTCTCTATGCCAGGCTATACCAGACTCTCTCTCCTGTCCGTCCATCAGGGGACAGTGGGAGCCATCCCATACTCGTCTCAGGAGGTCTGGGGTGAACCAAACCTCCCCTCCACCCCCTACCCCCATGCCCCTCCACCCCCACCCCTTCTGCTCAACCTCACCCCCCACCCCCACTACCCCTATAGAGTCAGGAATGGACACAGGGCAGGTTTTCTGATCCAGCAGACCAGGTGAAGGAGGAGTCAGAGTCCTCAGTGGTTTTGCAGGTTTTTATTGGGATTACCAGGTACACGGCAGGCAGGGGCACTGGGGGGCCCGGAGGCTGGCAGGCCTCCCAGCCCCCAGCAGATCTCCACTCTGGACTCTCCGGCCTTCTCTTGGTTTCTGCTGCTTCTTTCTCGGCTTCTCTCTCGGCTTCTTGGCTTCTGCTGGCGTCCACGTGACGCCGACATTAAAAGCCCAGTCTCAGCCCAGGTGAATCCCATCTACCTATGCCCACACCCTGCTCCAGGTGCCGCCATCAGGCATGCATTCAGGACTGCCAGGATCCATCAATCCATCATCTATCCTGATGGCGGGAAGGCAGAAAAGCCTGACATTTTTCCTTACCCTACACCCCCCCACCCCAATCCCTCTGTTTTTCCTTCCTCCCTGCCCCCCCCATTTCTGCTTCTGGGAATCTCTTCCCAAATGAACTTTCTGCACCCACACTAATGCGTGCTTCAGACTCTGCTTGCAGGGAAACCCCCACGTACACACCCCTTCTTTCATCCCCCTATGCCTGGGATCACTTTCCTCTCTCAGCACAGGTCCTGTCTCATCTTGTCTGGCTGATTGATCCTGCATTTCATCAAATGCATCTACTGTGGGTTATTTAAGAGTCAACTACTGATAGACATTTAGAGTGTTTCAAATGACAGTGTGATGAATATTGTCTTACTGAAATCTTTGTATTCTTCTACAACAATATCTATGGGGAAGTTGTCAAAAGTAACATTTCTGGGAAAACGCATCTGAATTTTTTGTTAGTTGCCACATTTCCCTCCCAAAATGCTGTGCCAATTTGAACTCACAACCAAAGTGTGTGAAGCTGCCTGTAGGGTAAAGAAAATATCAGGCTTTTCTGCCCTTCCGCCATCAGGATAGATGATGGATCCTTGTCCTGAATGCATGCCTGATGGCGGGCACCTGGAATAGGGTGTGGGCATAGGTAGATGGGATTCACCTGGGCTGAGACTGGGCTTTTAAGGGTGGCGTCATGGGGGGACGCCAGCAGCAGCAGCAGCAGCAGCAGCAGCAGCAGCAGCAGCAGCAGCAGAACCAGAACCAGAACCAGAACCTGAAGGAGAAGCCGAAGCAGAAGCAGAAGCAGAGAACACCAGAGAGCCCAGATAGAGTGAAGACTTGCTGGGGGCTGGGAGGTCTGCCAGCCTCCCAGCCCCCCAGCCAGCACCCCTGCCTGCCATATGCCTGGTGAACCCCAAATAAAAGACCTGCAAAACCACTGAGGACTCTGACTCCTCCTTTACCCGGTCTGCATGGGATCAGAAAACCTGCACTGTGCCCAGTCCTGCCCTTTACACTGCCTGTTGCATTATTTCTTGGTGTTATCAGTCTTGAATCTCAGAGGTAAAAATGGGTATCTCCTGATTTCTTGACATGATTGTAATCACTGTGGAAAGCTGTCTGGAGATTCCTCAGTCTACCAAAAATGGAGCTACCATACGACCTGGCAATTCCACTCCTAGGGATCTACCCAAAGGACACAAAAACACTGATTCAAAAGAACACCTGTACCCCTATGTTTATTGCAGCACTATTTACAATAGGGAAAACCTGGAAACAACCCAAATGCCCAAAAATAGATGACTGGATCAAGAAGATGTGGCATATGGGCTTCCCCTGGTGGCGCAGCGGTTGAGCGCTGGATTGCGAGGCTTCCCGCAGCCTCTGCAGCGCCTGTTCCATCCCCGGCCACCAGCGAGGGTCCCACAAAAAAAAAAAAAAAAAGATGTGGCATATATACACAGTGGAATATTCAGCAATCAAGAAGGTTAAACTCATGTCATTCACAGCAACGTGGATGGAACTAGAAGGAATGATGCTCAGTGAAATAAGCCAGAAGGAAAAAGAAAAATATTGGATGGTTTCACTTATAGCAGGAATATAGGGGAACCAAATGAGACATCAGTGTAAAAAAAATAATAACAGCACAGGGCCTCCCCTGGTGGCGCAGCGGTTGAGCGCTGGGCTGCGAGGCTGCCCGCAGCCTTTGTAGCGCCAGTTCATTCCTGGGCCACCAGCAGAGGGTCCCACAAAAATAATAACAGCACAAAACACAATAAAGCAAAAATGGACAATTATAAATCAGAGACATCCTGCAGGGGAGGAGGAGGGAGAGGCATCAGAGGGAGGGAGGGAGAAGCATAGGGGACTGAGGTCATGGTGCCCGGGTGCAGTGGAGAAGGAAACTCTATGGGGACTACACCTGAGGGGGTGGGGGTGTAGGGTAAGTAAATGATAGTCAGGCTTTTCTGCCCTCCCACCATCAGGATAGATGAGGGATCCCTGCGGTCCTGAATGATTGCCTGATGGCGGCACCTGGAGTAGGGTGTGGGCCTAGGTAGATGGGATTCACCTGGGCTGAGACTGGGCTTACAAGGGCGGCGTCACAGGGACGCCAGCGGAAGAACCAGGAGAATGAAAGAGAGACCCAGAGAGAACACGAGAGAAGGCCGGAGAGCCCAGAAAGAGTGAAGCTACGCCGGGGGCTGGGAGCCTGCCAGCCTCCCGGCCCCCCAGTACCCCTGCCTGCCGTGTGCCTGCTAAATCCCAATAAAAGCCTGAAAAGCCACCGAGGGCTCCAGGACTCTCCTCCTTTACCCCGCCTGCTCAGGTCATAGAGATCCTGCCCTGTGTCCTCCTGCCCCTACAGGGGGGAAGCAAATATTGTTTAAAAATGAACAATGATGTAAACAATTTTTAAAAATTAATATAAAAATAAAATTAAAAAATGCTGTCTGTGCTGCCATCGGCCAGTGGATGCATCCTCTTTGCCTTCTCTGCTTTGGATTTTATTTTTGTCTTCAGCTTTGTGCTTTTATAAATAATGTGGCAGCAAGAATTGTGTTTGTAAACTTTGGCAGTGTCCCTAACTGTTAGAGGCTTACATTTAGAAGTCAGATTATTTGGTCACAAAGTATGAGCACTTTAAAGGCTCTTGAAACACACAAACACATCGCCTCCCAGTAGCATGGAGTCCTCAACGCCCCGAGTTCAGATGGGAGTGACCGTCTCACCCACTTGACCGTGATCTTTCTTACAAACTTTGAAAACAAGAGACGAAGCATTTCTTGTTTTCACTTTAACTTGATTGTTAATAAGGCAAACCATGTTTGTGTTTATTCTCCTTGTGTTTCTTTTTCTTTCATCAAATCTTGCCCTGTAAGCCTATTTTCTTAGTGTGTTGAGTGTTTTTCCTAATGGGTAATAAGAACTATTTATTAATTATTTTAACACTTGGTCACTTCTTATTTGAAACCCTTCAAAGGAAATCTGTTAGAAATAAACAGGATTTAAGAGAGACCCAATGGAGAGAAAGATCGTGTTGGTGGAAAGGACGAGCTCTCTTTCAACTGTCACTTCTAGTTTTGTAATGTCTTTAGGCTACCGTGTGGTAACATAGGTGGGACAGTTTTGCTATGAAAATATACAAATATTGGGTAAATGTTTTTAAGAATTTATAAGACGTTTTCCTATATTATTGACTCATACTTTGTCCCCACCTATCCTTCAGAAATCTACTTTGTGGCTTTCCATTTCACTTTTTAGAATGTTTCTTGCTAAAAAGAAGCCCTTTTATCTTCAAGTATTCGGATTACCAATCTTTCCCATTATGACTAGCCCTGGGTCTCGTCTAAAAAGTCCATGCAGGTCCAAGAGCAAAATAATATTCACTTCCATTTGTTTTAAAGGTTTTAAAGTTTCACTTTGACAATTAAGATGTTGACTCATTTGGAGTGGATGAGAGCCCAGTCTTCTTTTTCATATAAATCATCAGTTTTTCAGCTTCATGTATTGTCTCTCTGTCCCAGTGATTCCTCGGGGCACCTCCGTTATATACAAAGCTCCCCCTCTGCAGGCGTCTGCTTCAGGGCTCTGCTCTGTCCCACTTGACCTGTCCCAGCGCCGATGCCAATGCCTATGCCTGTCACAAATGCGATGTTTTTAAAATAAGACTTTCATCCTGCTGAGGGGTGGGCCTTTCCTTTTCTTCTCTTGCTGAAGTGTCCTGGTTTTCTTCTCCTCCTCTCACGGCTCCATATAAACTCTAGAACCAGCTTGTCACGATCCATAGAAAATGCAGAATCAGATCACTCTGATTCTGTAACTCAGGGAGGATAGCTAAAGTCCTGTCTGTGAACACAAGAAGTCTCTCGGTTTGTTCCAGTTTTCTATCTGTGTCTTATTGAAGAATTATACATTTTTTAAGTTTTTGTCCAGCATATCTTACTATAGGCTTGATTTTAGGTAATAGGTGTTCTGGTTGTTTTGCTATTATAAATAATGACCTTCTTGATGTTGCACAACTGCTCAGTTCCAGTGCATAGAACCATCACAAAATGCATTTTTATCTGTTGAGTCCATATCCAGCCTCCTTGCCAAAAAATTGGTAGATTATTTCGTTTTCTATGTACTTGGTAATACCAACTACAAATAATGATAATCTTATATTTCTTTCCGCTCCTGGTGTCTTTATTTTTCATGTCTTTATTGCTCCTTAAATAATCTTCAGGACAGTACTGAATAGTGGTGGTATTAGTGGACATCCTTGTCTTTTTTCTCCAAATCTAGTTGGAAAATGAAGACGACACAGAGTATAAATTTACAGAGGAGAAAAAAGACGTAGCCTATAGCTATATGAAGAGGTATTCAATTTCATCGGCACAAAGGAAATGCAAATCAAAGCTACAATAAGTATGTTATTTAAGCCCATTCACTGGCAAAAATCAAGGAGCCTGGCATGTCAAGTATTGGCCAAGGTGTGGGTCTGTGGGGTCCGCAGACCTTGTGGTAGGGCCTTGGAGGTGGGCATGGTGGATGGCACCCAAGAAACGGCAGCTAATGCTACTGCTCTGGGGCTTGGATGGTGGGAACAGGTCCCCACTGCGACCATCAAGCCATGACACAGGTAAATAAAAGGGTGCAATTCTCAGATGGATATGCAAATAAGTAAATAAAAGGGGCCAATGATGCATGGGTATCATATACTAACCTGTAATTAACACTATTCTAGACATCAAAAGTCCGGAAAAAGTCAAAAGGAAAAGAAACATAAAAAAGGGAAGTAAAACTCACTCATAATTACATTACTACAGGACACCTACCATCAACATTTTCTGAACATTCTTTCAGTCTATTTTTATGCATGTTTATAGGTCAGTGATTTGGTCGATGACAGAAGGACAAGCAATACCAGTGTAACCAAGCCGGGATCAGACTGCAATTGCTGCTTTATAAGCTTTGGCGTTTTGTTTATTAATTTATGGGAGTTCTAAATTTTCTGTTGTCTTTTGTGACTTTTTAAATATTTTTCTGCTCAGAAAGGTTTTTGGAAGAGTCAATAAAATGCTGTGAGTGTGTGGCTTTAGAGAAACTGAGTGGAAGTGAACAACCAAGTTGGTTCTGAAGTCGTTAATGACTCAGCAGAGTCGGGATGACGAGGATGCCAGGAAAATGGGTATTAGTGGTGCCTCGAGAGGAAGAAGGGCTTGAAGACATGGTTGATGCCAAAAGAGTAACACCAGGAAGGGATCAGTGAGCAGAGATTTGTGAAAAGCCACCATGTGGGAGAGAAAAGAAAGAGCCAAGATCTCAAAGAAGCAGAGTCCACAGAGACAGGAAGAGGACTGCATGATGGGGCAGGGGAAGCAGAATTTGAGGTCCAAGAGTAGGGTCCCCAGGCAGCAGCAAAGATGGCGGAAGACAAGACAGGTGGAGCATCTGAAGTGGAACTGAAGTTGGAAAGGTCAAGGGGCCTTGTCCTGGGGTTGTAGGTCATGCCTGGAGCCATCTGTGGATCAACTGGTCACCTTCCCAGGCCCCGGTGGGCATCTCCATCCCGACCAGAGGGGAAGGGCTTGGGGAGGTCAGGCCACACCCTTTGCAGGCAGGCAGGGATTCCTCCTTCCCAGTGAGTCCCCCCTCCTAAAAGCTGGAGAAGCTCCCGCAACCATCCACACCTCCTGTTTCCCCAAGGCTGGTGGGTGCTTAATCAGCATTTTCTGAGTAAATGGAGGAATAAAAGACATTTTCAGAAAAGTTCTCAAGAGCTCCTGGTTGGTGTGTCTTTGTCCAGCACGCTTTAGCATACTGTCAAAGCTTATACACCAGGCTGCTCAGGCTCCACTTAGCAAATAGATGAATGTTGGGGACTCCCTGGTGCTGCAGGGGTTAAGTCTCAGTGCTATCAAGCTATCACCAGCCACTGCTGCATGTGTTCGATTCCCAGCCAGGGAGATGACCCACATGCACAGCAGACCTCTCCTGTCTCCCCGCTGCTCCCCTCAGCAGTGGATTTCAGTAGCTCTGCCTCTTCTGCTCCCCACTCTGTCTCTGGTGGATCCTCTCAGCCCCCCAACCTCTGGCCTACAGTTTTTGTAGGCATAAAATAAAAATAAATCTTAAAAAAGAAAGAAGGAAGGAAGGAAGGAAGGAAGAAAAAGAAAGAGAAAGAAAAGAAAGAAAAAGGAAAGAAAGAAAGAGAGAGAGAAAGAGAGAAAGAGAGAAAGAAAATGTTATCTTGGCATCTGGGGAGCAAACAGCTAGTGGCCAAAGATTTTTTAATTTTAAATAAGTACCGCAGGGGCCTCCCCGGTGGCGCAGCGGTTGAGCGCTGGGTTGCGAAGCTGCCCGCGGCCTCTGCGGCACCGGTTTGATCCCCGGCTGCTCCCCGGCCGCTCCCCGGCCACCGGAGGAGGGTCCCACATGATGTGCAGACCTCTCCTGCCGCCCGCTGCTCCCCTCAGCAGTGTACTTCGGTCCTTCTGCCTGCTCTGCTCCCCGCTCTGGCTCTGGTGAAGTCTCTCACCCTCCTGTGCTTCTGACTGTACCCAGTGCTTGTATAAATGAATAAATAAATCTTTAATAAATAAATAAATAAGTACCGCAGGACTTTAGTTCAGATCCTAGGATGAAGGCCTTTTTATCTGAACCTGAGCAACTTCGTGACTGTTATTTTCTCCAGTAGATGCTGCAGAAATCTGAGAGCATGTGTATTTGCTAATGTTCCTGAAATGATTTGAAAATGAAAAGCCTTAAGAAATCACATTTGCTATTTTCTGAAAGAAATAGAGAAAATGTGATATCTATAGCCTGTATTACACCAGAGAGTTGTGTTTCTTTCTTTCTCTTTTTCAAATCTGTTTACTGACAGGAAGGGAAAAAGCAGTAATGGGAGGAAATCTGCTTTCCGCCTAACATATGATTCGGCTGACAGCACAAAGAATCAGATAATTCTACAGAAAACTGACAAGCTAGATGGTGATTGGGATGAAGCTGTGGAGTTCTTCTCTAAATACCCACAAATACTACGTCTGATGCTTAACATTCACAAACCATTAGCTCCAACATGTATATTTATGGTTTGATAATCAGCTGTCATTAACAGATGAATAAACAACATAATGCTCATGTTTAGAAGGAATATACAAATGCAAGAAATAGCACCAACAACCCAAGACATTTACCTCCTTCCCCTCCATGAAAAATAAAGAGAAATGAATCTCTGCAATTTCGATAGTTAAGTCATATCTGATATTCTGTCTTAGCTGGAAGAGCTTCAGACGGATTTCTTTATCTCACATGAAATTTACGATGTCAACCTGTCTCATCAGTTAGGGAAAGCTGCATTAAATTTACTAGATTAGAGATAATCATTCTATGGTTATGTCTACATAGTGAAACCACCGTGGAGTCTATGAAAACACAACAGTTCAAAAACGTCTTTCAGGCCGGTAGAATTATTCATTGATTTTAGCTGTCCCTGTAAGTAGCTTAGGCAAGTCCCTTATCCTCTCTATCGTTCAAACTCTTCAACTGTGATGCAGAAATGCCATCTACATTAGTACCTCAAGGCTTCTAATAATGGACCTAAAAGAGATGTGCCTAGTAAAACCATACACTGGAGTTCTATACTGAATAACGACGGTGGTCATGGTGATAATAGTTGTGACGGTGATGGTGGTGATGACGATGAATGGGAAATTGACCTAGAAATACACCTGATTTGGAGATGAGTGGCCAAGGAGCTCCTGCACAGCAGTCCTTTAAACTTCAGCAGTATTTGTACACCCACGTTCGTAGCAACATAGCCCAAGAGTGGGAGCAGCCCGGGTGTCCGCTAGTGAATAAATGGATAAACCAAATGTGGTAGATGCATGTGATGGAATATTATTTAGCCATCAAAAGGAAGGGAATTCTGACACATGCTAAAATGTGGGTGAATCTTGGCGATATCATACTAAATGAAATAAGCCCATTGCAAAAAGACAAACCCTGTATGGTTCCATTCCCACGGGGTACTGAGAGGAGCCAGATTCATAGAATGGGGGTCTCCAGGGCCAGGGAAAAAGGAATGGGGAGCTCTCCTTTCACGGTGTAGAGCTGCAGCTTTGCAAGATGAAGAGCGTTCTGAACGTGGATGGGGGTAATGGCTCTACAGCATGTAAACATACTGAAGCCTTCTGCAATGGGCATGTAAAAATAACAGAGTGGTAAATCTGATGTGCATTGTACCACAATTTAAAGAAAATTTAAAGCAACAAAGCTATGGAAAGAAAAAAGAACACCAGGCCGCGCAGGTCAACACTGGGCCCGGCAGCCCCTTCCCCTGAGCATCCATTAAAGTGACAGCGAAGGACAGAAATGTCGGCGCCACACCATTGAAAGGAGCCAAAGGGACCGTCGGAGGAGGTTGAAACGGAACCATTTCTAGGTGACGTAAGGGGTGGGCATCCTGGTTGTGGAAGGAGAGCAGAGGGAGATGGACCTGGGTGTGAACGTGGGCAGGAGGGATCAGCCTAGGCAGTCCCCAGAGAGCCCCCAGAGACTCAAAACCGCAGCCTCGGGGGCAGCCGTGAGCTGTTGGGGTGAAGACAGGTGTTTGTTAAAGTCTCTGTCCTGAATGCTCAAGCCGCCCGTGCACTCACATCCTTTCTCTGCAGATGGAGCCAACAGGCAGCATTGGGGGTGGGGAGCGGAAGGGGTCCCCAGGGTGTTCTCTCCCAAATAATTTATTTCAGAGTCCAGGTGTACAAGGGCACCGGGCAGTCCAGAACAAAGGCCCCTCATTTTGGCACTGGGCCCATCCCATCACAGAAGCTGACTCTCAGAACCTCTCAGTTGCCTCTAAGGCAGGTCAACAAGCCCCAGACGGACCTCAGGCCCCCAAGCAGGCATTTCTATCCCCTCATCTTTAAATGCACCAGACATCTGAGCAGCATCTGCAGCAGAAAGAGAGAGCTCCATAAACAACATCAGCAAAAATGACTCTGCAAGAAACAGATAACTCAGGAAATGGAGAAGGAATTTTTTTAAACCCTCTAAGAGATTATATGGCACATTAAAATAAGAATAAGATGCTATAAAAAAGGAACAGAACAAGAATTGAAAATGTATATCAACATAAGATCTGAAATAAAAACTACAAGGGTTGGCATATGATGTCAAGAAAATCTTATATAGCAAAAAGGAAAAGAGAAACAGGAAATTTAGGAGAGAAGTTAATAACATAAAGGATTAATCCAGATGCTTCAATATTCATTTAAAAGGATTCTATAAGAAAGGACAGAAATAACGATCTCTGGACATAAAAGCAGACACCTGCCAGAGGTCACCCCAAACAACTTCCCTCCTCCTTCCCACGAACAGTTCTCCAAGGTGGGGTCCAGGCAGCAGGCAGAGGTCCTATCACATGGAAAGGTACACCCTCCCGGCCCCAGGGGAGACGTTATCATGGTCCTAACCAATGATAGTGAAGCCCAGCCTCTTTCACCATGGGTGTTGTTTTAGTCCATTCTGGCAGCTGTAACAAAATATCACAGACTGGGTGATATTTATTTCTCACACTTCTGGAGGTTGGAAGTCTGAGATCAGGGTGCCAGCATGGCCGGGTTCTGGGGGAACCAGACTGCTGCCCTCTCTTGTTCTCACCTGATGGAAGGCCCTCACTCTGTGGTCCCCTATCAGGCACTAATGCAGCAGTGCATTCGATCAGAGAGGGCTTCTTGTGATTTGACCAGAGTTAGGGATCTGGGGGGAGGAAGACCCCAAGTTCAAGCGCCCTTCTCATCTCATCATTTCAGGGTGTACGTCTTCAGGATGGCAGACCCCCGTGAACTCAACCTTGATCACCTGACTGAGGCAGTGATGACCGTCCCCTTAGTGCACAGTGAAGATTTATTACATGAATGAGTTATTGCCTGAGCCAGCTGACCAGCCCATTTCATCTAGGGCAGCAGTCAGCAAAGTGCATTAGGAAACCGGAGCCCGCCTGCCTCCTGTTCTTGTGAATAAAGTTTTATTCGAACACAGCCGTATTCATTTGTTTGCATATCAGCTATGGCTGCTTTCGCACAATAACAGCAGAGATGGGATTAGTGCTGCTGAGACTATATGGCCCTTAAAACTGAAAATAGTTACCACCTGCCTCTTCCAGACCAAGTTTGCTGACTCTGGTCGTAGGAGTAGACACCTGTAATCAAGGGCTATTGAATCTCAGCCCCTAAGCAGTTCAGGGGTGGGAACTGATTTCTGAGGCCAGAAATCTGTTTAGTGAATTACCGCTGCACATTGGGGTCTGCACAAACCCCAAATGACCCTGATTCAAGGACACTCGCTAAGGATACCACACCCACAGAGGAGGAGAACAGCACCCTCAGTCAGCAGACCTTCCGTCTGCGGAGCTTACACGCGTTTCTCCTCATGCTGATATTGGCAACTAAGGACTCACATGGTGAAAAGGGGCTGTAGGGTAAAGTAAAAAGTATCAGGCTTTACTGCCCTCCTGCCATTAGGATAGATGAGGGCACCCTGCGGTCCTGAATGCATGCCTGATGGCGGCACCTGGAGTAGGGCGTGGGCATAAGTAGATGGGATCCACCTGGGCTAAGACTGGGATTTTAAGGATGGCATCACGGGGACGCCAGCAGGGCCAGAGAAGCCGAGAGAAGAAGAAGAGAAGTAGAGAGAAGGCCAGAGAGCCCAGATAGAGTGAGGATTTGCTGGGGCTGGGAGGCCTGCCAGCCCCCCAGCCCCCCAGCACCCCTGCCTGCCGTGTGCCTGGTAAATCTAAATAAAAAGCCTGCAAAACCCACCAAGGACTCTCTAGGACGCCTTCTTTACCCGGTGTGCTAGATCAGAAAACCTGCCCTGTGTCCTTCCTGTCCCTACAGGGGCCCAAGGATGGTTCTCCCCAAAGAGCTTCCATTTGTGAAACACGCTGGGTCCCATAGCTCCTCTGGCCACCAGACCCTCCTTCTAGAGTCTCCTCAAGATATAAGCTCAGGGCCTCCCCCATGGTGCAGCGGTTGAGCGCTGGGTTGCGAAGCTGCCCACAGCCTCTGCAGCGCCGGTTCGATCCCCGGTTGCTCCCCGGCCACCGGAAGAGGGTCCCGCAGGGTGCGCAGACCTCTCCTGCCGCCCGCTGCTCCCCTCAGCAGTGTACTTCGGTCCTTCTGCCTGCTCTGCTCCCCGCTCTGGCTCTGGTGGATTCTCTCACCCTCCCGCGCTTCTGACTGTACCCAGTGCTTGTATGAATGAATAAATGAATAAATAAATAAATCTTTAAAAAAAAAAAGATATAAGCTCAACCATAGACCACCTTCGCCCTCTATTTTGGACCTGAAACCACAAACTTCAGCTTAAGCATTTAACTTTGGGGTGTGGCAAGCTGAGGAATGTGGAGGGCAGGGCAGTTTCAATCTCCCAAGGACTCTCATGATGGCAGGAGGGGGCAGGGAGACCTTCTGCAAGGAACAGCACCTCCTGTATACCTCGTCTCCCCGCCATTCCTTCATCCTCTTGGCTTCCCTCCCTAAAAAGCAATCATCCCTTTCTGTTAAGGACTGAGATATTACCCCAAAATTCACATGTTGAGGCCCTAATCACCCCACATGCAAGTGTTGGAGGTGGGATCTTGAGAGGTAAGTAGGTCCTGAGGGTGGGATCCCCCTGAATGGGATTAGTGGCCTTATAAGAGGAGACACAAAAGAAATGACACCCCTTTCTCTCTCTCCCTCTTTCTCTCTCCCTCCACCATGTGCAGATACGGCAAGAAGGAGCTGTCTATAAGCCAAGGAGCTTCCTACCAGAGCCTGACCAGGTAGGCACCACGCTCAGACGTCCAGTCTTTCTGTCACAGAAGCCTCAGCGGGGTTTGTAAGAGCAGCCCGGCGGGCTGGGCTTGCACTTGCCTCTAAGCTCCAGCACCACATGGCAGGACCCTCCACGAGGCCCGCCAGAGACATCAGTCAGACGAAGTGGTGTGCACTCAGACACATTCTTCACAGCTATGAAATGGCACGTTTCTGCCCACTGGCTGCCCGGAGACTTATAGGAAGTCCTTAATATCCCCATCATGTGGCCAGATGAGTAACTGGTCCTGACCCACAGGAGCAAGGTTTTGCTGACACGGCACTTTATTCACTTACCTGGTGAAGCCATTTGGGTGAATGACTTATCCTCGAGGGTTTCAGGAATTCCCTGATCAATGTACGTGCCAGGGGAATACGTACCTTTGACACTACATAAATTGTGGTTCTGCTAACTCACAATGGATGCAAACACTTTGTAAGCACAACTTGTTAGTGGAAGCTTCTTCCTATTGCCAAATACAGCAGTAGTAATCTCATTCATGTTTCATTTGGAGGCACCCAAACTGGGAACTTCGAAGACTCATTGCTCCCACACTTCTCAGCAGACTCAGAATACAGCAAAGGGTTCACAGGGACTTTGGGGGTGACTTCGTAGTAACCTCCACCAGTCTTGCTTCATCTCCTAACATTTTGTCTGATACCCTTTGAGGAACAAGGTCCGTGATGAGCTGTCTCTGGCAGCGTGGGGGCTGTCTGTTTGCTTGTCTGTTGTAGTAAGTCTGAAAGACAGTTGGGATAAAAGCTTAAATACTTGTGCAATCCAAAGAGAAATGTACTCACATCTGTGTGTAAAATAAGCAGATAAAACGGTGCTCAAATTAGATCTGACTCCCCCCCCCCCCCCCCCAAGAATTGGCAGCGTGTACATGAGGCTGGCGTTGACGGCAGGCCTCAGAAGATGGTCGAGTAAAAATGGCAAAGCTGCAATGCCAGCCTGGTCTGGACGACCACTGGCCCATCCATAAAGAAGCAAATGAGAGAAATCGGAAAAACAATGGCTTGGAGAGCACCGCCAGCAAAGCAGCATTCAATCTACACAGAATTTGTCTGCAGTCCAGCGGCGCTGCAGGCCAACAGGCAATCCACTTGCACCAACCGCCCACCATCCCGGGCAGGCGTCAGCATAAATCAGACTGTCCAGTTCAGATGCATCTCTCAGAAAAGAAGTGACCAGTCTGGAGGTTTCATTTCACGGGTGACCAGGGCACCTGATGTTTCCGGTTCCATCCTGAAAAGGGGGGTCCAGCATGGGCCCCCGTGGGATGACCACAAAGGTGCCTTCCTGCAGGCGCAGCTGGGGAGAGCCGCATATGGGCCAGTGCATGTGGCCACCTCTCCCAGGCCTGGCCCCAGGGGCCTGCATTTTCTTTCATAAAGCCTTTTTTCTTTTTTTTTGACACTGACATCTTGGCCCCGAGGACAGATGCTTCTTCCCTTGTTTAGAATAAGGAATGGACACACCTGTTTCGGAAACTCAGGTTGCAGTGGGATTCATTTTCATTGAGAATATACCCCCACCCGTGGGAGCTGAAGGGGGGAGCAGCCCCACCCCACGCCGGCTCCTTGGCCTCGGCCGGCTGGGGAAGCGGGAGAGCTGGCACGGAATCTGTCTGTTTGGGTTTCTCACTGTTGAGGAAACAAAGCCTGGTTTCCTCTTCCGTTTGCTGTTTTGCAAACAGTTGGGTGGGATGAAGCTGGCAGGACGAGGTCAGAGGGAGGCGCTGAAAGGAAGTCTTGGGGGAGAAGTTCTCAATTCAAGGCCCCAGGAGGAGGGGGCTGCTCCTGTGTATCTGGGGGCACAGGGGCGGGGAGAGCCTGGTGGACCCCGAACTGTGAGCTCCTTGCAGAGTGAAGGGGGGCAGCCCTCAGGGGTTAAGCCAGGGACCCTTCGTCCTCAGTGGTGCCCGAGTCTCCCCTCCGATGCCCCTGTCCGAGGAGACTTGGACTGTCTGCCGCTGCTGGCGAGGCGCAGCCCCCATGGCGAGGCGCTGCCCCTGGGCAGGTTCTGCTTTTGCAACAAGACCACGCGGGGAACCGGCAGCCGGAGGCCTGGAGCATCTCCCCGCAAGTCCTTTCCGCGCCTGCGCTTACCTGCGTCCAGATGGGCTCGCTGACCTTGGCCGCAGCCACTCGGGCCCTCTGCAGTCCATGCCGGGCCTGGACTTGGCTGCACCGTCACTAGGGGCCGGAGGAGGCGGCCATCTGGTGTGGGAGGCGCCGGCTGACAGGTGGCTCAGCGGCAGGAGGACTCGCCGGCTGAGAGGGATCTGAGGGCAGGAGTCTGCCAGGAAGGGTGCAGCCAAGGTGGTGATGGAGGGGGCCCAGCAACAAGGAACTGGGGCACCCTTATAACTGCTGAGGTGGTGTGGCCCTGAGGAGCAGCCCTGGACCAAGGGCCTACGGCAACACAGCGTCAGCATGCTCAGGTGAGAGAAGAGGACCGGCGTCTCGGGGAGGAGAGGCCTGGGAGGGGGCCCTGATATTTGGACTGCTGCCCACGAGGTCTTGTGTCCGAGGCCACCATCCCAGTGATCTCATCCACAGTGACTCTGGGCTGGGGGATTCCAGGAAGAGGGGGCAGTGGCGAAAGGTCCTCTCCCTGGTCCTTGGATGTCCCTGGCCCACCGCCCTGGTGGGACCCAGAACTCCAATCAGCCACATCCCGCTGGAGCAAGCACCAGGGCAGGCCCAGCCGCAGCTGCTCTACACACTCTGACCTTGGTGAAGCCCTTGAGGCCACATTGTTCTCCTATCAAGGGAACAGCGGGCATTGCCCGTCACCCGTGTTCACCCCGTATTCATGGCAGAAGTGTTCATAATGGCCAAGTATGGAACCAGCTAAGTGCCCATTAGTGGGTGGGTGGATGAAGAAGAGGTGGTGTACAGTGATGCCACGTTCCGAGACATTCATCAGTGGGTGATGTCATACAAAAGCAACGCTAACTGGACTTTGTATGTTCAGGGGTCACTATGAACAAAGCAACATGCAATTAAATCAAGCATGAGGTGAAATGATGTTGTCTAGGGTAAACATGAAATGCGTGAGGTTATTGTTGGCATAAAATGCTTTTCGATGTCACTAGGCAACCGTATTTGGGGACCACCGTCTTACAGGCAGCTCATGGTTGGGGGAAATGTTATGCAGCCCCTGACTGCTACATGCACAGCCATATCTCAGAGATACTGTGGGCTCCATCCCAGATCACCACGCTAAAGTGAGCATTGTGAGTCACAAAGTTGTTTATGACGTGCTGTGCTCTAAAGCGTGCCATAGCATTGTGTCTAAAACACAATATACATACCTTAATTAAAAAATACTTTAGTACTAAAAAAAAAAAAAAAAAACAAGTGAGCACCTGCTGTTGGAAAATGGCAACAAGAGACTTGCTCAACACAGGGTTGCCACAAACCTCCAATTTTTAAAATTCACAATGTCTGCAAGATGCAGTAAAGCACAGCACAATAAGACAAGGTATGTCTGTGTTGTGGAATACTATGCAGTCATGAAAAAGAATAACATCTTGCCATTTGCAACAACATGGATAGATCTTGAGGGTGTTACACAAAATACATTTGACAGAGAGGCAAATACCATATGGTTTCACTAAATGTGGAATCTAAGAAACAAAATAAACAAACTCAGCTAAATTAAAATCAGAGTCAGAAAACAGATTGGTGATTACCAGAGGGAAAGAGAATTGGGGAGTGTTTGAAAGGGATGATGGGGATCAAAAAGTATAAACTTCTGATTACAAAATAAGTCAAAGAGATGCAATGTACTACATGGGGGCTATGACTTATGATATTGCCATTTTCAAACTGCCAAAAAAGGATGGTACATAGACTTATTGTGATGTATACAAATGTTGAATCATATTTAACCATAAGGAAAGATGAAATGTTACCATTCACAGTGAAATGTAAGAAGTTCAAGGGAATTATGTATGGTAAAGCAAGTCAAAAGGATAAAGACAAAGACTGGACATTTACATAGCAGATGATTGAACAAAGTAAAATACTGGAGATCATTAATAAAATAAGTCAGATTTCTGAAGTTAAAAGGGAGGGGGGAAGGAGAAAGAGTCAAAGAAGTATAGAGAACGGTGGTAGGAAAAAAATACGAACTTTAATATTAAAAAAAACCACCCAAACCTATTGGCCGAAATCCAGGTGAGGTAAGTGAGGCCCCAGGAGCAGACGGTTAAAGGAGTGCTTCACTCTAAGGTCAAGCTAGCATAGGGTGGGCCCTAAGAGTAAGCACCTCCCTTCAATATGTGCCCCCACTACCTTCTGGTTCACCCTAGTCCCCACCCTGCTGAAAATAGTCACGATTTCCTGTGTCCTGGTGATGTGGTTGGAAGGGCTCAGCCAGGTGGTTCTTCTGCTGGTCCTACTAGGCTCTCTAGACATTGCAGCTGATTAGTAGCTGGGGCTGGAGGACTCTGGAAGGTTCTGTTACAACAGTGCACAGCTGGCCTCTCTGCCTTTCCATGTGGAATTGCCTCCTGGTCTCTCCAGGACAGTCACACGCCAGCTCAGGGAGCCCAAGTGAGGCAGGGAGCAGAAGCCGAGGTCTCTGCAAGGCTGAGCCTGGTGCCAGTGCAGCTCCTTCTGGTCGGCTCAGTCTCAGGACCAGCCCAGGTCTGATGGAGGAATGGAAAGTATGCACCAGCTCTCAAAAGAATATGATACACCGTCAGTGGCCATTTTAATCCAGGATAATGAATTAATAAAAAGAATAAATCAGCCTCTAATCTCAAAAGGGATTATGGAAATAGAAAGGTTGGGAGATCTGGGCTGGAATCCAGGCTTTAACACTCTCCCTGATCATCAATTTTGTCATTTACAAAATGGAGATACTAATATGTGTCCAACAAATATGTAGTAAATGCTTGCTTATGTGCCAGCCACAGAGAGGTACTAAAAACATGAGGGTGAGCCAGACAGACAACCCTGCCCCTATTCTTATGACCCTTGGAAAGGGAAGCATAAATTAATTATGAATTAGAATTCTCTTTCTATAAAGAGAAAAAAGGGTGCTGAAATAACAGACTGTGGAGGCGGGAAAGGTCTGTCTCTGGAAGTGGTTTTAGACTGAGAAGGGCTTAGGGGAGAGGGGAACTGAGCACCAGGAAGCAGAAGAGGAGGGTTAGCAATACTGAGACAGGAGGCTTTGTGGGAGGAACACGCTTACTCATTGGCTTACCACTAACCCTGGAAAGTTAAGTAAAACAAAACATGGAATAATCAATTGCAACTGCATCGTGAGCACAGAATGCTGGGCAGTGACTGCTCTGGTGAGGAAAAGTATTTGCTATCAACTATTTTTATTGAAGCTTTGAAAGACCGAGCGGAAATAATTCCTGATGTTTCTAAGAGTCGTAAAACCAAAGCCCTGCCCTCCAAAGCCCTGGGCTCAGGAATTTTCGTTCCCCATGTGCCAAAGCCACAGGGACAGGGGAGTGGACCCGCCGCTAGTCCTGCTTAGAGTCTTTTGCACCGACTTTTCGCCTCTTACCTAGTTTTCTTCATTGTTATGTTAACAACTTGCTGTGGGGTTTCCCACCTGGCTGATGAGCTTCTGAAGGACAGGAACCTGTGTCTGTTTGGGTCACTACTATTTCCCAAGTGCCCAGCACAGCGCCTGGAGCACAGCAGACACTCCACAGCTAGTGAGAGGGAAGGACACATTAAATGCTGCTACAGAAAACTAGATAACTGTGGGAACAGATACCATCAAAACCAGGGTCAGGCTGAGGACACACACCTGCCTCTCCTCTTTGGCAAGTTTCCATTGACCAAAGGGAGATACTATAAAAGGAAAAACTCGTCCTGAGAAACAGGAAAGGGAGCCTGCAGCCAGCAGAGTTTGAGGACTCCAGAAGATACGCTGCAGGCAGGCCTGTGTTACACAGAGCAGCTAGTCACCAGACAAGTTTCCAGAACTTTCTATGAGTGGACAGGCCCTAGTTTCAGGGAATGCCAGATTCTCAAGGGGTCAGTGCGGTCAAGAAAGGAACACCTGGAATTGGGCAGACCTTGGAAGGCTGGATCCTGGTAACAAGCGAAAACAAAAATCACAAAGTGGACAAGGGTTGGACCCTATTTAAAACCCTAAAAGAAGGTTGGGTTTTATTCCGGTTGCAATGGGAGCCCATTGGGTGAATAAAAGCAGAGAAGTGACGTGATTCCAGAGAGATTTTTCAAAGATTTCTCCGCTTCTCGGAGTAGGGGGGCCGTGGAGCCACGAAGTGCTCCCAGCAGTGAAGGCGGGAAGAGCTTGCCGGGAAGTCTTTGGTGCCGCTTCAGATTGCGACGGGTGAGAGCACATGGGGACATGTCCTGAGAGAGACACAGGAGGAGTGAGGTCCACCCACCCAAGACTCTTCAGACACCGCGTGCCAGAAGGTGGGGGCCGGCACCTCAGCATTGTGGGAGAAAGCGCTTTGTATCTAACCTGTCTGTGCAGAAAGTGTGAGTGAAACGGAGGCAAATTGAGGTCCCTTTGCCTAATCCACAATATACCACATGTAACGTGAAAAACTCCAAAAGGTCTCTCCAGAATAGGCTCAGGTGTGCTCAGGTGTGCTCATGACGCCAGGGGCTGAGATGCGGCCCTTGCTTGCGACCCCACAGCCGTCTCTCCCTGCTCATTCTGCTGAAAAGGCCAAGTTTCTTTAAAAAAAAAAAAAAGATTTATTTATTTATGCAAGAACTGTGGTACAGGCCAGAGGTGTGGGAGGGTGAGAGGATTCACCAGAGACAGAGCGGGGAACAAAACAGGCAGACGGGCCAAAGACACTGCTGAGGGGAGCAGCGGGCCAGACAGGAGAGGTCTGCCGCGCCATGTGGGAATCTCCCTGGCCGGCCAGGAATTGAACCGGCGCTGCAGAGGCTGCGGACAGCTTCACAGCGCTGCACTCAACCTGCTGCGCCACCAGGGAGGCCAAAGGCCAGGTTTTTTCACCATCAGCCGGGGACCAACTTCCAGCAGGCAGCTCAGAAGGCAGAACAGGAATTTGATGGTCTCCAGGACAGCGATGTCCCCGCCACTTGCCCGTTAGAGGCTATGGAATGGAAGTCTGGCCTATGAGGTGTGTGGGGAACGTTCTAGAAAACTCCAGAGTAAGATTTTCCCTGCCAAAAAAAGAAAACACACAGGGAAAAGGTGGCTCCCTGCCCTCGAAGCTGGGTGCTGGGGGCCTCCCTGTGAACCAGGACTCTCGCCTGCGGACAGTGGTGACATGCGGATTATGAGCGAGTGGAAAAATAGAAAGCACCTGGGTCTCTGATACGATCTGCTCTGCTAATTAACCCCACCTTGAACCGGTCTACCTCCAGAATTCCTGGTACATGAGATAACAAGTTTTCTTTTGTCTAAGTCCCTCCAAGTTGGGTTTTCTGTTATTTCCAACCTACAGCGGCCAACGAGAAAGCAATGAAACGAGACTGAGCAGCACAGCCGCCTGTGAACTTGTAAACTCTGCCCCTGGGACCCAGCCTGGGTTCTCACTGGGAAGAAGGGACAGGCTGCAAGCTTTGGATCTCTGGTCTAGAAAGGCAACATCTAAGTGGAAATAGGAGCAAATTCTCTGAGGAAAAAGCAGCCCTGACAGGAAAAAAGTGGGTTTGGATGCCAGATCCTGGGATGCTGAAGCAGCAACAGCGTCAGGTGACAGCTGAAAGCATCAGGCCCATCAGACATGGGCCGAGGTCACACCGGATCCCTGCAATGTCATGACTTACAAGAAATACTCGGGCATGCAGGTGACCAACATAAGTTTCTCATATAGATTTGGTTTTCATCCGCCCTTGTAGGGTCCTAGGCGCTGAGATGCTCAGGTGTCTTTTGTTACGTGAATGAGATGATGTTTGGAAGCCCCGAGGCTGGGGGCTGGGCCCCTGGGGAGCCAACCACTTGTTTAGAGGGTGAGAACCCGCTGTCCCACCCAGCCCTCTGGCCCATGCCAGCCAGGGAGGGGAAGGACAGGAGGTGGAATCAATCCCCAATGGCCAGCAAGTTCATCAGTCACGCCTATGGAATGAAGCTGCTATGGAAGCCAAAAAGGAGGGGGTTCAGATAGATTTGGGGCTGATGAGCACATGGAGATTTGGGGAGACTGGCACATCTGGAGAGGGCATGCAGCTGCCCCCTCTCCCCTCTTGCCCTAAGCATCTCTTCCAGCTTTCATAACAAACCAGTAACCTAGTTGTAGGGAAAGGTAAAAGTATCAGGCTTTTCTGCCCTCCCGCCATTAGGTTGGATTAGGGATCCCTGCGGTCCCGAATGCATGCCTGATGGCAGCACCTGGAGTAGGGTGTGGGCATAGGTAGATGGGATTCGACTGGGCTAAGGCTGGGTTTCTAAGGGCGGCATCACGGGGATGCAAGAAGAGAAGCAGTAGAGGCAGAGAAGCAGAAACAGAACCATGAGAAGCGGAACCACGAGAGGAGCAGAGAACAAGGCCATGAGAGAAGGCCGGAGAGCCCAGATAGAGTGAAGACTTGCCTCCCAGCCCCCCAGCACCCCTGCCTGCCATGTGACTGGTAAATCCCAACAAAAGCCTGCAAAAGCCAGTGAGGGCTCCAGGACTCTCTCCTCCTTCCCCCCCCCCGCCCCCCCGCCCCCCCTCCCCCGTCTGCTGGATCAGAAAACCCGCTTGGTGGCCTTCCTGCCCCCACACTAGTGAACTAGTGAGTAAAGGGATTTCCTGAACCCCGTGAGCCCTTCTGACAAATCAGCAGAACCAAGGAGGGGGTCAAGGGAGAGCGGCTGAATACTCAGTGAGTCAGTCGAGGGGCGGGTCAGCCTAGGCTCGTCACTGGCATCTGAGGTGGAGCGCAGTCTTGCAGGACTGAGCTTTTAACCTGAGGAATCCGGTGCTATCTCCCAGTAGATAATTCCAGAGCTGACACCCCGCTGGTTCTGGAGGATTGCAGGTGGGGGAGAACTCAGACACGATCGGAATCTGGTGATCAGGATGCCAGTGCAACACTCGAGTCATCAATGCTTCGGTCTCTTGTTTTCCTTTTTTTCCTCCCTCTCTGCCTTCCCACACCAATGCAAGGAATGGCGGCAACCTTAGCGGTGTAGAAGAAAGCCTGTCTTCATCCTCCACGTTCATAAACTCACATGCAGATGATGGTGGATGTGCGTGTGCATAGCTGCATGTGTGCACAGTCTCATGTCGGGGATGACTCGTACCTCAGGCACTCGGGAGGGTGTAGGTGATATCACATCGTTACTTGAACTGTGATTCCCTCACCGCGAGTAAACGTGGGGCTCTCCTGTTGGCTGGCATTTCTGAGTTTGCATTTCCAGAGGCTCCCATTCACGCCCTTTCCCCATATTCCTGTTGGTCTGCTCCTGTCAGCGCTGTATTGGCCATGGCAAAAGCCATGTCACACACGATAGACAGAAGCAAGCTTTGTCATCTCTACTCGCTATGTTTTCGAATCTGTTTTGAGTTGTCTGTTTAAATACCACTCACCAAACACTTTTAATTTTATGTATTCAAATATGTCTATCTTTATCATGTCTATGCTCTCAGCCCAATAAAGAACATCTCCCCACTCCTAAACTGTGAACAAATAGGTAAAGAATGAATGAATGAGGTCAGACCAAGCTCCTGCGCAGAAGAATTCCCAATTATTTCGGCAGATGCCCCACCTGGACTGTCGTGATGCCTTCCTCCCCCAGGTCAAGTGCAGGCTGTCCGGAGTGGCTGGTCACAGAGAGCACAGCAAGGGAGGGGGGAGCCTCCCTGAAGGGGAGCCCAGCACGCATGCCCCAGCCAGGTGCAAGTTTAAGGCCAACATGGTTAGTTGGCACTGATAGGGCTTCCCCCTGATGGATCACCAGCCACCGTGACCATCCTCCTGAAACCCATAACCCAGGATAATCATGAGACAAACATCAAATTCCAAGAAGGGCACCCCACAAGGCACCTGACCAGTCGTCCTCAAAAATGTCAAGCTTGGGCCTCCCTGGTGGTGCAGTGGTTGAGCGCTGGGCTGCTAAGCTGCCCGCAGCCTCTGCAGAGCCGGTTTGATCCCCGGCTGCCAGGCAAGGGTCCCACATGGCGCGCAGACCTCTCCTGGTGCGCCCGCTGCTCCCCTCAGCAGTGGACTTAGTCTGCCTGTTCTGCTCCCCGTTCTGGCTCTGGTGAATTCTCACCCTCCTGCGCTTCTGACTGTGCCCAGTACTTGTATAAATAAATCTTTAAAAAAAAAAAAGTCAAGGTCACCTAAACACGGAAAGTCTGAGAAACTCTCCCCTGCCCACAGAAGCTTAAGGAGACGTGATATGTAATCAATGGATTGTGGTTTCCAGAACGGAATCGCGACAAGGACATTACAGGAAAGCAAAGGAAATCTGAATAAAATGTGGACTTCAGTTAAAAACAATATATCCGTGTTGGTTCATCAACAGGACAAGTTAACTCTGCGAATGTGAACTGTTCACAAAAACAGAAACTGAGTACGGGGCATTATGAGAACGCTGGATTATGTTTCCACTTGTTCTGTCAATCTAAAACTATTCTAGAAGAGGATGGTTTTTATTTCAGTCCAGAGGGGAAGATGCCCAGGTAAGGAAGGATTGTTCAAATTTGAGGGAGATGTGACCTGACTTCAGGGAACCGAGGGGATGCAAAAAGCCGAGAATCCACTTAACCTCCCCTTTCGGTGGTCCAGGAGGAATGACACTGGCCCATAGAAAGCACCTGGACGCAGCGTGATTCTCCGGAGCAGACGCAGGCAGCGTGGGACGGTAAATGCACATTATTGGTTTCAACCCTATAGAGTTTGCTTGTAGGTAAGGAGAGTGAGTTGTTGGCATTTTTTGCAAACCAAAAATGCACAGCTTGAAAAAGTGGAAGAGGAGCAGCAGGGGGTGGGGGGGAGAGGAGGGATAAGGTGGGACAGGCACGAAAGCCCCACCACCTCACACGGGAGCAGCAGAGAGCCTCTGACCGATGAACACACAGAGAATCTGGACATGATTTTTATACTTCAACAACTTTCGTGAGGTATCATCTATACACTGTAGAATCCTCTGGAAGTATGCAGGCCGGTGCTTATTAGGGCACTGACCAGCTGTGTAGCCCCCTCACCCCGAGACTGCTGCCTGCTCGCGCCCCAGCTCCTGGCCACCCCTACTGCTCCATCGCTGAGATCTGCCTTCTCCAGACGCTCTGCAGACAGGGAATCAGCACGTGTAGCTTCCTTCACCCGGCGTTGAGCTCCCGAAGGTCCATCACGTTGCGACAGCTGCCAGCACTGCCCCCCGTCAGTGGGGAGTGAGGGTTCCCTGTGGACCCAGCGTGAGTTCCCCGTCCAGGCTGAGCTGGTGGACACTGGCGTGTCGCCACCTGTTGGCAGGATGATGGGTGCTGCTATCAGCACCCCAGGTCTCCGTGGCGCTGTGTGTGTGTAAGAGAGAGAGTGTGTGTCTAGGGCAGCTACGGCGGGGGCTTGCCTGGTAAACCTCTTCCACTTGTTAAGAAACTGCCGGCTGTGGGTAGGTCTTTGAGCTGAGTGTACGTGTGTCGGCGCAAACGATAAAGAAATGAAACAAAAACGATAGATTCAATTATATGGGGGAGGGGAGGTGTCCCAAGTTTGTCAGCCATGATGTGATGGTGAACGTGATCACAGCTGAGGAACAGGATGGGGGGCCAGGGACCTCCTCAGTCCCGGCGTGACCGCTGCCCTGTGCCTGCGAACATTTTGATTTAAAATATTTTAAGTACAAAAGAGCAAGTGCAGAGGCCAGATGGGCAGGCATGGGACTCCACAGGGGCGAGAGGCGCATGGAGGTGAGGGAAAGTGGGCAAACCCCCGTTCCTCAGGGGGGATATTTGAAGAAGAAACACAGAAGTCCGGGCATTGGTGTGGATCCTGCCAATGATGTTGGGATCTCCAGCGGCCGCTGGAACGGCCCCGGTCAGCAGGTAATGTCAACACTGAGAAAGCTCTCGCTGAAGGGTCAGCTTCTTGCCTGAGGTAATTAGAATTCTCCAGAAGGAGACAACTGCTGTCCAGTAAGGTCTCATGTGGAATGGCAGAATTTCCAATAGACCTCCTCTGTTTCTGTTTAATAGCATTACCACTTGGCATATGCTCACCCAAAGCAGCGCGTCCCGGTGAGAGTGGCTGAGGTGGGGGCATGTTCCTCACAGGCCAAAGAGGTCCAGGTCCGTCCGGTGGCCCCAGGGCTCTGAGGCCCTGCCCTGGCCGTCCCCGTGGCCTTCCTAACAGCCGCCGTGCCAGGCTTCCCTGCTCACAGGACAGCAGCTGGAAGCCGCAGAGCTGTTTGAGGGTCCTCACACGACGGCTCTCAGGAAGAGCCCAGTCTTTTCCAGACCTCAGGAGACTCCCCTTGTCCCTCAGAGGCCAGGACGAGGCCACATGCCTGAGCTGCAAGGGAAACTGAGATACTGGCTGGTGGACGGTGCGTGGCTGGGGCTGCCACGGCCTGTGTCACCATCTGGGTGGTTCGAGCCGCAGAGACGTGTTTTCACACAGTCCCAGGGCCAGGGCACGGCGGGGTTGGCTCTGGTGAGAGCCGGCCCTCACGGGTCCTCGCCTGACCTTTCCTTTGCACCCCCTTGTTAGGACACCGTTCCCCTGGATCTCTTTGAATTTCTTTTCTCAACTCTTGTGGATGTTTTTGGTTGGGGCTCCGGAGGCGGGTCGGAAAGTGTCACCATGGGCGTGCTCCCGGGAAATGTCCCTTACATCTTCCTGGGGGCGAATGGGGAGCCTTTTCTTATTTTTTTCTAAAGCTGCTGCTGTTGCTCCCAGCAGCCTCCTCAGTTCTGCTGCTGAGCAGCTCCTCAGAAGAGTTTTCTCTTTTTTCTCATTTTATCTTAATTACCTCCTTGTAGGTCCTATCTCTAAATATAGTCACTCTGGGGGCAGGACTTCAGCGTGTAAAGGGGGAGGGGGCCGTCTACAACCACAGACACCCGCACTGTCCACCACAGTCACCAGAGCATGGGAGATGATTCCAGATGAAGTTCCCCTGGAAAATATCCACCTTCACACACACACCACACATACCACACACAACACACACCACATACATACCCCTACACACACACACAACATACACACAGCATCACACACACCTCTACACACAACACACCACCCACCCACACCACACATATCACACACCCGTCACACACACAACATACACATGGCATCACACACACAAAAAACTCACCCACACCACGCATACCACACACATACAACACACACACCCTCCACATACACACCACACGCCACACACACACACACGCACATTTGTGCTTGCCTTACTTTCATTTTGTAATAATAGAATTATTGGTCCAGGATTTCCTGTACAGCATCCGGCTCCTACCAACCTCCCGCCACCCCCAGGCCCCGTGCCTCGCCATCCTCTAATATCACTTACAAGGGCCTTCACTTTTCAACAAGGCGACATCCAGTGAGTCTGTAAATGCCATCCATGCCATCAAGTGGTGACGTTTACATCATTTGTAACTCAGAAAAAGAAAACGCGTCTCGGACCCAGCAAGACACACATATCAGAGAGAGAGGCCAAACCACAGCTGTCCCGTGGACCCGAGGCCTGGGGAGCAGAGCGGGTGGAAGATGACAGGGAAGGCCCAGCGGCCGTGGGAGCAGATTTGAGCAATTGCTTGTCGCTGGAGGTTAGCACAGAAGTTATTCTAACAAGATATTACTTGCAGAATTTCCACCATAAATCTTTTATTAAGTCCCAGCCTCTCAGTCAAGACGTTTCCCATGCAGGATTGTCAGAAATAATGTCTCTTCACAGCTCCCTTTAAGACCTGCAGATGTGAAAGCTGAGTGCTGGACCCGCTGACCTGCACATAAACCTAATATCATTATTGATTTTCCTCCACTCAAAGAGCCAAAATAATATTTTTTGGAAGCGGCCATTAACAAGCTGTTTAGATAAGCCTGGACAAAGCCAACGAGTATTTATTTTGCAGTCCGATTGCTTACGGCGGAAGCCCTGGTGGGTACAAGACGCCTGGACACATTTGCTCACAGGGCACAACCTGGCACAGCTCAGACAGCTCAGCCGCAGCCCGTCGGAGGGAGAGCCTTGCTGCCTATTCCTGCACCCCTGATCCTGAGCCACAGTGCCCGCCTTCCCAGTCAGGCCGATTTCTCATCCTTAGAGATTTCCAGAACAGTGTCCTCGCTGCCCCGGATAGCCCTGCTCTGGCGTCTCCACCAAAATTTTCTCCTCCTAACATGCAATAAGCTACTTCCATCCTTGAAAATCCCTAGATTCCACTCATTCATTCATTCATTCATTCATTCGGGCCTGTGGATGCCCTGTGGCTCCCACACCAACTGCTGGAAAGAGTATGGCTTCCCTGCTGGCTCTACTCCCGTATGGACGGTCAGCGGACTCTTGCCGTGGGTCTGTTTCTCTCTTGACTCTGCTCTGGGGCTGAGGTGTCCTCCCTCACTGCAGAGACCACTGTAAGTTCTGCAGGAAGTCTTGCCGCCAGCTGCAAGACCTCCGGAGTTAGGCTCAGCCTGCTGCTCCCCACAAGCTCTCTTGCTGCGACTTGACCTCCATGGAAAATAGAAGCTTCTCTCTGCACCACTTATGGTTTCTCCTTTTACTTGCATCCTTTTCCATGTCTAAAAAAAAAAAATAGTTACTTGTGATAAAATTGTCAGGCACTTCCCAATTCTTACTAAGCAGGAAGTATCCTTGACCTTGATTTGGTTGGACGTAGTCTGGGACCAAAGCTGAGTCCCCAGAGGCCACCGCGTGGCGGTCAGCTCCCCTCCCGTGGAGCTGGGCTCCTCATTTGTTAGTGGTCAATTGCCAACATCTTCTTAGACAGTAAGATCACTCTCCTGGAATTTAGGACTAATTAAAATTAAAATCCCTCGGTGTAGACGATGCGGATGCTCGAAATAGAGCAGAAACAAACAGTTTCTAGAAATCATATGTATGTGTAATAGAGACCTGATAAATGTCTCCTCTAGGCCTTGGGTTTTAAAAAATACTGCTAAATAGGTCGTTAATGCTCTGACACATGCCAACTTTTTTAGGTCCTCCCAAGCCTGCAAGTCGGATAATTAAAATATACGGTGTATTAAACAAGGCAATTAAAAGAGAGAGACGCATTTTTAAAACAAACTAACAGAGACAGATTGGGTTATGGGAAGCTTACATTATGTCACTTAAAGTGATTTTAAAATGCTTTTAAATCTTAGCAGTGTGGTAGTTACTGTGGACCGAAGCCCAACAGAACAATATTCATTATCAACCATAAAAATTACCTTCCGTGGAGCCCGCCTGCTGCCAGCTAAGGCTCCCCACCCCTGAGGGCAGACACACGATCCTTCTGGGTCACAGCTTATGGACCGTTTTGAGTTTTGTGCTGTTGTGTTTTAATTTTTTAAACGCAAAGCCTCTTACACCTGACATCTAGATTCTGACCATAGTTTCTCACACGTCAAGGGGAAGATGCTCTGGAACAATCTGTGTGGAAGATGAGTTGGCCACATCCATCCAAAGCGCACGTGCCCTTTGACCCCACAGTTCTGCTGTGACGCTTGTCCTGCAGATGGATTCAAGTGCCCGCAGGCGGACGGTCGGACAAGGACGTGGTATCTGTCGCTTGAATATACGTGGTCGTTAACCAAGCTGGGATCTTGCCGTTGGTGACAACAGGCGTGGCTCTTGAGGGAATTATGAGACATGAAATAAGTCAGGAGGAAAAGGAATACCTTGAGATGTCACTCATTTGTGGAATGTAAAGAGAAAAGAGCAAACAAAACAAACTCACCCTTAGATTCTTACGATGGGATGGTGGTGACCAGAGGGACGGAGGGGCCAGAGATCAGGCAGCAGGGAGGCCGAGGCAGGGGGCCGGGGGGTGGTGACCGACACTGGGTGATACGGCAGGGTGAAACCTACAGCTGCTGAGGTGAGAAACTGTCCACCTGGACCATGTAGTGCTTAGGACTTCCCTGTGGGCCCCCTTCCTGACACCACACACGCACATGCACGCACACACACACACACGCTGTCTGTATCTATCTGTTCTACCTCGCTGGGCATTGGGGTTATTCCCAGTTTCTAAATAAAGCTGGCGTGCAGAAACCTTTCTATACGTTCTTTGGGGGGTAGATGCACTTGTGTCTCTCAAGTACGTCCTAGGAGTCGGGGTCTTCGAGCTCATGCCGCGCAGCTCAGGTGGATCCTGCCCATGTTCCTAAGAGATCAGACACAAAATCACTCTCTCCCCAGCAGTGCATGTGGGTCCAGCTGCTTCGTGTCCTGCAACACTTTGCTCAGCCGTGTTTTCAACTCTAGCCATTCTGGAGAGTGGATGCTGTGTCTCAGGATGGTTTCATTTTTATGTCTTGATGGGTAGCGTGGAGGATCTTTGCCCACATTTACCTGCCCTTCAGGTGCTCTTTCTTGCAGTGCCCTTTCTCCAGACTTCTGCCCACTTCTTACTACTTTACTCACTTATGGGATACTCTGATATTCTGGTATAAATCCAGGGCCTCCCCGGTGGCGCAGCGGTTGAGCGCTGGGTTGCGAAGCTGCCCACAGCCTCTGCAGCGCCGGTTCGATCCCCGGCTGCTCCCCGGCCACTGGAGGAGGGTCCCACATGGCGCGCAGACCTCTCCTGCCGCCCGCTGCTCCCCTCAGCAGTGTACTTCGGTCCCTCTGCCTGCTCTGCTCCCCGCTCTGGCTCTGGTGAATTCTCTCACCCTCCCGCGCTTCTGACTGTACCCAGTGCTTGTATAAATAAATAATTCTAATAAATAAATAGATAAATCCCTCATCAGACACAGGGCTTGAGATGACTTTCCCAGTCTTCGATGTGCCTTTTCACCATCTTAATAGTGTTTTTTGGCGAGCAGAAGTCCTTCATTTTAATGAAGGCAAGTTTGGCCATCTTTGCTGTGGACAGCATTTGTGAGAACACGTGTATCCCGTTTATCATGTGACTGAGCTGGTAGCCCCGCCCAGTTAAAATTAGACTGTATGTAGCTTTGAAATGGATATGGTAGAGTTTTTATTTAATTATAATCCTGAAAAATGCATCACAAGTATAGGTAAAGGTAACATCTAAGTCAAATATTTGACGTCCCATGGGTAATTCTGACTTGCAAACCACTCCTCTGATATTTAAGTAATAGTATGAGGTTCAGAAGATACCCACCAAAGTCATCCATCCCTGGAAAATCACCAAAATCCCGGGAACAGCCTGGAAACCCCTAGTGAAGGTGATAGACTCCACCCTGTGGGGCCAATGGGAATTGTGCCCCCCTTGAAATCACGGGGAGATCTGTCCTTCATGGTGTCAGAAATTTATAACATTCTATAAAACATGCAGCAGCAATCAATACAGATTTACAGCTGCATCCTCAATGAGTCTTTAAATATTTATACCATTGCTTTACTTAAGTTACTCACTGAATTATATCGCAGGCGGTCCTTGCGCATTCAAAAAGGCGTTGATTAAATATCCAATCCTCTGTCTAGTGTTCTTCTTAGGAAATTACATTATTTGAGACAGCAAACAGGCAGGCAGTGAAGGCAGGATGGACCAGCCATGGGGCTCCAGCGGGTTTCTCGGGACCCACCCATATTCGGGGTGGGGGGAATCAAAGATTGGTCCACAGAAAATGAAGTGAGAGTATGATGTCGCGACCTACCAGGTGTAATGGCGCTTATTATTCCCAGTCTTATGAGAAGGGTATTTTACGCATGAGCAAATCAAGGCTTCGGAGAGTTCTGATCACTGTGCAGACATAGGACGTGGGGGTGGGGTTCAAACCAAGTCTCCCTCATCCATCAGCCTTCCCCTGGGTGCCCCGTAGGGGTCATTGCTGGATGGGGAGCAGAGCCAGGGCTGCCAAGGACAGCCTGCTCCATGTCAGCGTTGTAGGTGGATTCAGGTAGATTTCAGCCTCACCTAAGGGGCTGTGTTCCTGTGAAGGAGTCCAGAAATTTCTCTCGCGCTGAGTCGTACAGTGGAGGCCAGTGTTTTTGCTGATAAATGCATGTGGACAGGCATTTCAATTTCCTTTTCATTCCTGGAGATATTATTTAGTACATTTCTTTGATGGCTGGTGATGCACAAATCGGTTTTAATATCAATAATGTACCATTTGGAAAACATTCAATGTCTAGGCCCGCCAAAAAAATACCCCCCGTGTCAGGATTGATCGAATCCAATTCTAGAGGCTGCAGAGAGTGTAGTTTCTTAAGCAGAAGAGTAAACAGATGGTCTTTGGAAAGTGCTTGCATTCTTAAGCACTGAATTAGTTTTGGACAGAATGGAGTCGCATATGCCAATGCTTGTTGGCCGGCGCTGTGGTAGCAGGAAGACATCAAAACTATCGTGACACTCCGCGAGCCTCGGGCCTGATCTGGGCCTCAGTGATCTGCTAGAGATGCTCACCAATTGCCAAGTGCCCCTTGGTTGGATAATTTAGGAAAAGACCGAGTGATTGGCACAGTAAGAGGGTACCCCAAAGCTTACAGAGCATCAGTGGCTCACAAAGCTTAGAGCGGCTGAGAGCCACTGATGCTAGCACGCCCTGCAGGGCCCTCCTCCGGGCCAGAAAGCAGTGAGGCTGAGGCTGTCGGCTGCCGGGCCAGCCAGTCACCTCGTGGGGAGCACACGTGGGCTGGGTTTCCTCAGCTCCAGATGCCTTTTCATTCCAGGCACACCCTCCCAATTAACCTTTCCCTCTCTGGCTCCCTCATATGACTCCTCTCCTCACATTCTCCCCATCCCCCAGCCCCACTTTGTCACCCCGCCTAGCGAGGCATCTCACCTTATCCGCCAGCCCTGTCCAGACCCACACCAGACCCTTGGCCCTTAGCACCTGGCGCCTCCACTGTCTCCCACATGCCTCTACCTGGAACTCCTGAGACTGCTTCCCTCCCCAGGGCCCCGCCCCGTCCTCAGCAAGCCCTGGAGTCCCAGCAGCCGACGAGGAGCCTGGCACACACCAGGCACTCAGTAAAGATGTGCTAAGTCGCAAAGCCCAGTGCCCTTGTCTCCAGCCCGAGTGCTGCTGGCCCGGCCACTCGGCCCCACCCTGACTCCAGGCCACGCACCTCAGGCTTCCCTTCTTCCTGTCTGGCTGCTCCCAGAGCTCTTGCGGACCCCTGCCTTCCAGGCCTGGTCATCTCTTCTCTCATGCTCTCTTGAGTATTGTCACACCCAAACCAGGATTCCCAGCCTCCACCCTCTTCTTAATTTATGTTTTTATTACGGTAAATTTCACTTAACGTCCAAAGAGCCCTTACTATGTACGTCCAGTGGCATTTGGTCCATTCACAATGCTGTGCGCCACCACCTCTGTCGAGTTCCAGAACATTTTCATCACCTTGAGGCAGGTCCTGCTCTCATTAGCAGCCATGCTCTGTTCTGCCCTCCCCCCTCATCCCTGGCAACCACGAATCCACTTTCTGTCTTTATGGCTTTACCTATTCTTGATATTTCATGTAAGTGAATCTACACTATGTTATCTTTGGGGCTTCTTTCACTTCTTTCACCCTTTTTATGACTGAATAATATTCCATCACATGACTACACCACGTTTTGTTTACCCAGTCGTCTGTCGGTGGACGCTTGAATTGTTTCCATCTTTGACTGTTGTGGTGGTGCTGTTGTGAACACGAGAGGCCCCCACACTTCTATTTGCAACCCTAATGGAGTCACTTGGATCTGCAGACATGGAGCACATTCACGACTGAGGCCTGTTCCGCTGTCCTGTGACACCAGCAGACCCGGCTCTACTTCCTCTGCCCCTGCTGGTGAATCATCACCCTCAAGTTCCCCCCAGGGCAGAGCCTGCTGCACTCACTCATCCATTCATTCATTCATTCCACGCACACAGAGGCTGTGCCCTGAGCCAAGAGCTGCAGAATACAGTCCCACCTCAGCAAGCTCAAACACACGTCTGACCCAGAAGCCCACAGCCCCGCCAGCCTCCGCACCCGCTACGCTGAGACTCGGGGTCAGCGTCCCAAAGGAGGACATCTTCCTCAGGACAAAGGACATCTTCCTCAGGACGAGAGGGGCGGGCAGGGGATGGTGTGAGGCTCTAACGCGGGGCAGCGCGTGGGCCGCATCAGAAGCCCCTGGCTCCACAGGTGTCTCTCAAGCTTAGAGAACGAGGTCAGAGTTCACCCATTCCTGGGTAAATGGAGGGAAAGCGGAGACTTTCCTTGGGGAGCAGTGGGGAGGCCGGGAAGGTGTGGAGCAGAGAGACTGCGTTGCCATGGCGATGCTTCGGAGGACTAATGAGTTGCGGTGTGAGGCACAAATGTGGGGGCCAAGTGATGGGGAGCCTGCTTGCGGGCCAGATTTCCCACTGTAGGCGCCTCGGGCACCCAACGAGCAGGACATGAATTTAAGACAGAACACGGGGGGGGGGGGACAGCGCGGGGCCCAGAAACCGAAATGGAACCCCACGGGGTGGTTGTGCAGTCCGGGGCGCTGGCGGCGAGCACAGTGAAATGGAGTGACTCACGGCAAGCTCTCCCGGGTGCCTGGCGCTCAGGTGTGGGCAGGGATTTCCAGATGAACAGTGTCGGCCACGGAAACCTTCAGCCTGATCCTAGAACAGTCTGCCGGGGCCAGGTTTCTAGCCGGCTCGGGGCCTGGCCGGTATCCCCCCCGTTCCTGGGGACACTGAGATTTAAGGCACATTCTTGGCCTCAAGAATCTTGGCGGGGAGGAGGGAGGAAGAGTCATATTAACAAATAATGGAAACCTGGAGTCTCTCGGGACCGGTGGAGACGCGGCTGGCCCGGAAGCAGGCTCAGCAATTGGCCTCGGCAGCAACACATGTTCAATATTTGTTTAACTGCTAGAAGGTGGAAGAAATTCTTTTTCGATGAATAAGAAGAGCACAGAGCTAGCTGGGCAGTGGGAACAAGCCACCAACCGCAGCGTGGGCAGGGCAGAAGGGCACAGCTGGCCGGGCACCTCCCCAGCAGCCAGCGAGCGCCCTTCCCCACGCGGTCTCGGGGCGGGGGTTCTGGACGCAGGGAGCAGCAGAGTCTGCTCCAGACGCCTGGAAGTCCCCTCAGGTTCGCTGCCCGGTGCACCTCTCCTTGCTGTTTCCTTCCGTGGTTTAGCAAACCAGGCCAGTATTGCGTGGGGAGCAGGATCTTATTGGGCCCTCGCTGGAGACACAGGGGAAGCCCCGCAGCAAGCAACTGCTTCGCTCCCAGCACTTCGGAATCCTGGGACTGGCCGGTGCAGGGAGCCACCATGGAGGCTCAGCGGGCTGGCGCTGCAAGGACTTCTCTGTTACACGGTGTAGGGTAAGGTAAAAAATCAGGCTTTTCTGCCCTCCCGCCATCAGGATAGATGAGGGAACCCTGTGGTCCTGACTGCAGGCCTGATGGCGGCACCTGGAGTGGGTGCACCTGCGCTAAGACTGTGCTTTTAAGGGCGGCGTCACGGGGACGCCAGTAGAAGCCAAAAGAGAAGCAGCCCAAAGCAGAAGCAGACAACACCAGAGAGCCCAGATAGAGTGAAGATTTGCTGGGGGCTGGGAGGCCTGCCAGCCCCCCAACCCCCCAGTACCCCTGCCTGCCACGTACCCGCTGAACCCCAATAAAAGACCTGCAAAAAACCACTGAGGACTCTGACGACTCCTTTACCCGGTCTGCGTGGGATCAGAAAATCTGCTCAGTGGCCAGTCCCGCCTTTACAACAGCTTCCTCCTTTAGTGGGAGCAGAAGCACGTTGCGTGTTGGCTAAGGAGGTGAGCGTGGAAAGTGGCGTGAAGGACCACGGGTCCGTGAGGTTTTTGAAAAAACGTGAGTCACGCCTGTAGCTGACACCTCCTCCTCCCACTGAGCCTTTAGCTGGACACACGCACACCAAGAGCAGAGACTAGGTTTCCCAGGCTCCTTTGCAGCTGGGGAACTAACTTAACCTCTAGCCAGCGGGGTGGGAGCAGAAGCAAGGTCGTCTCCTCTAAGGGACGGGGCGGGTCTTCCTCCTTCCCTGTGCCGCCTTCTGCTGGCCACTGTGAGGACGTGGAGGTCAGCCATCTTGGACCAGGAGGACAGGACCACCTGCTGGAGGTTGTGGAGCCTCAAGAGAGAAGGAACGTGAGGGGCAGAAGCAGAAGCTCAGGCTTCCCCGCCCGTGAGAAGTGGAGACCTCTCCTGATTCAGGCCCGGGAGCCAGGCCCCGTCATGCCCACTGGAAGCACATCCTGGGAGTGCCCAGCGGCCCCTCCCCGGCCCAATGAAGGCACCAAGGAGACATAAAGAGGGTGCGAGGGACCCTCTCTTGGGAGTCAGAAAGCTCCTTCAGAGAAGAGGACACTTGAGCTGGGAGACATGAGAAGGATAAGAGACCGTCAAGTGCTTTTCAACAGTCCTGGGCGCACAGGAGTCCCCAGGGCGGGCGGGAAGGGAGGCGGCTGGATCCACCCACCGTGGCTCCTACAAGTCACAGGGAAGGGCACGCTGGGCAGGGCGGGCGTGGGGCTGCTCGGGGGCTTCTCTGGCAAGAAACACAACCCCCTGCACCCGCTGAAGTCCTGGGCCCAGGGACACCGAGCTGAAGGCAGATGGGACCCAGGGGCTTCCCAGCAGCCCCAGGCCCAGACTCCCAGCTCTGCACTTCCCACCCCCAGCTTACTTCCCTGCAGCTGCTTCTCTCCAGCCCACTCCTTGTTCACCCGCAGAGGGAGAGGCACCCCTCGTAGAGTGGGGACGAAATTTCCCAGAAGCAGCTGGTTGATCACCGACAAGGGGGAGGCTCACCCCTTGCCCCATCCTGCCCACCCTCCTCTGAGTCAGTGCTGACACTGCAGAGAGGGTGGGAGGGTGAGGGCACCCATGCGCCCCGAAGGTTTGCATCCGGGCCAGGACTCTGGAATGGTCCCTGCACAGTGCTGGCCTTCTGAAGCAGGAGAGAACGTCTTCCTCTCCCGATCAAGAAACAAACTTAGCTTTCTACCTCTGTTTTTCTCCCTTCTTCCATCTTAGCTGAAAATGTCAGCTCCAGCAGGGCGAGGGGCGCTGAGAATTCAGCGGGTAAACAAGGTAGCCCTCTCCCGGGGCGGGGAAGTGCAGGCTCTTGCCTGGAGGGGATGTCAAAGGTTAAATACAGAAAAAATAGCACAGTGCACAATTACAGTCATTCATTCTTCTGCTTAAAATGGAGAGTAAAGGTCACAAATCAAATCACTGCATTAAGTCCGGAGTCACCTGCCTCCAATCACCTCCGTCCTCTGTTCGTGCGCGACAAAGGCCTCCCTGTTCCCCTTAATTAGGAGGCCAGGGCCCTCGGAGGGCGGCTGCGGAGCAACAGGTGAGGGCCACTGGGCCGTCAGGATAATTGTCCCGTTGAAGTCACAGACTCCGGGGCTCTGGGCGAGGTGGCCGCGGGGACCGGCATCAGCCACACCGCCAGGTGTGCACTGGTTCGAAGCAAAAGTGGAAAATAAGGAGGTGCCTACCCGACATAATGCCAAGACGCCCCCATCCTGGCAGGGCCTTCCTGTTCTCAGGCTGCTGCAAAGCCCCTGTTTTCTAACATGAAGGTAAGGATGCGGATTTTCGGTGTCTTCCTGGCTTGGAGAAGTCCAGAGCTGGAGCGCCAGGCCAGCGCCCAGCCTTGGTGCCAGTGACCATGCTGCAGGCGGCGAGCTGCCTGGGGCCAGGAGCCTCCTGGCCTGGCCAAGGGAGGGGTCTCCTCTGCACCCCTGTGTCTCCTCTGAGGGCAGGGCCCGGAAAGCTCACCTTTGTTCTCCGACAACTGACTGGTGTTGGCTCACCGCGTTGGTCTCGTTGACCAGATCCCACAGCCCCTTGTCCCGACACAGCCCTCGCGACGCTGCCTCTGGCCTCACTGACCCGGCCCCGCTGTTCTGCTCCTCCCAACCCAGAGACCCGGCCATGTGAGCAGCCTCGGGCCTGCTCTCCATGGCAGAAGGCTTTAAGGTTCTTGAAAGGTAGTAACTAGTCTCTCAGTTTTAAAAACGGCTCAACTAACCCAAGAGGTGTAGCCGAGAGTGGGCTGTGCGCTTGCAATTATGTGAAGGTGAGAACCCTGAGGATCCTGGACTTCCAGCTTCTTTGTCTTACACCTGTCACCTGTCAGCTGCCTCGCTTTGCTCATTGATCTTAACTCCTTGTTGGTCAAAGGCCTTTCTGTGCAGCGAAGCTTCCACCTCGGGATAAAGGGGCGAGGAATGACTCAGGGAATCTGACCAACATGGACATACACGTGAGTGACTGAAGACAGAAGTGACATGACACCAACCGAGTCAGGACAGTGTCTTCTGGGATGGCAGCCTGGATTGGGCTGATGTTCTAGAAAATGGCCAGGGGTCTATTTCTCTTTAAGCAATAGCCTGGTGATTGAGTTTGGTTTCGGATCAAACCATATTGGGTTAATAATGTATACAGCAGTTTAGAGAAGTATTGTAAAGCATCCTAATCCTCTTTCCCCAAGAAGCTCATGAAAGTTGATCCAGAGAAGTCACTAGAACCTCTATTAACGCCATGGACGTTACGCCCTGGTAGGTGCTAAATCCTGTTTTCCAAAGGAAACCCTGATTTCAACACAACCCGATCTTCTTGCCCAGCATAGGAGAGAGTATTTGTTTTTAAATAGGTGCAGTAGTGCTGTGACAAGCGCTCATATACCTTTTACCTATACAACAGTATTCATCAATTATTAACATCTTGCCGCATTTGCACACTCTCTCTCCCTCTCTCTCATGTATAATGGATTTTTTTTGCTGAACTAATTGAGAATAAGTTGCAGAACCATGACCTGTCACCCCTCAACATTTTAGCATAGATTTCATAAAAACAAAGACATTCACTCACAAAACCACAGTGTAATTATCAAATTCAGGAAAGTTAACCTTGATACCACAGCTCTTTCACAGAGTCCATCCTCAAATTCCCAATTGTCCCAGGAGCCTTTTAGAGTGTTGCTTCTCTGACTCCGGCCCCACCCCATGGGCACATACTGCGTTAATTGTCGTGGTTCTGGTTTCTGTTGACCTGGACCAGATCCGCTGCCTGGCTCCCTTTGGTGACACTGACAGCTTTGAAGAGCCCAGGCAGTCTGTTTTGCAGCATGTGTCTCAATTGGGACTTGCTGGACTCATCATTAGATTCAGGCTAGGCCATTGGGCTGAGCCACCAAATTACCAGGGGTCCTGCCACACGCGTCAGCTCACCCTGTGGATGGGGATGCCTCTGATTACTGGGTTAAGGCACTTAACTCCGCTTTTAAAAAAATCCTTTAGGATTAATAAATAATGTGTGGGGGAATGCTTTGAGATCTCAATGCAAAGTTCTTGGTTAAATCATGGAAGTGATAAGTGCAGAGTTCAGTGAGTCACCGTTTCTGGCGCCAAGGAGCTACATCTGGTGGATGACACAGAAATCTACAAATGACAAAACTCTTCCTTTGAGGAAGGAGCAGGAAGTGAACAAGATCATGAACTTCCTATAGCACAAAGCCAAACCAAATTAATGTGGCGGTCGAGGCCCAGCTAAGTGCCGGTACAAAGGGACCTGGTGCCTAATTCAAATATAATGATTGAAAAAGGTCTCCAGGGATGTACAAAAAATGGTTGCGTGTGTAGATGGAGAGATGGAGGAATAGAAAGGTGAGTAGGAAGATGGATGGATGAGTGGGTGGATGCATGGAGGGGTGGGTAGGTGAGTGTGTGGGTGTTGAATGGGCTTGGATAATGGGTAGATGACTGTAAAAAAAATGTGATTTAAATAAGTCTTCAGGGCACACTATTTTCAAGAAAGTCTGGGGGGCCTCCCCGGTGGCGCAGCGGTTGAGCGCTGGGTTGCGAAACTGCGCGCGGCCTCTGCGGCGCCGGTTCGATCCCCGGCTGCTCCCCGGCCACCAGAGGAGGGTCCCACATGGCGTGCAGACCTCTCCTGCCGCCCGCTGCTCCCCTCAGCAGTGTACTTCGGTCCTTCTGCCTGCTCTGCTCCCCGCTCTGGCTCTGGTGAATTCTCTCACCCTCCCGCGCTTCTGACTGTACCCAGTGCATGTATAAACAAAACAAACAAACAAACCAGCAAACAAATAAATAAAGCATGCCTCTATAAAAAAAAAAAAAAAAAAAAAAAAAAAAAAAAAAGAAAGTCTGAACAAGGACTTCTTTTCCCCACTCCGTTTGAGTAAGGAGTAATCCACTGAAAACCCCCTTGGCACTGGCCAATCTGTTGTGTTGCTAGACCGTTGGCTTTGGGTGTCTGAAGGCCGCCTGGGGCCCGTGCTCTGAGTAGCTCACGGGTTAGCACAACACATCTCACTCGGCACACACCTCACTGACCACAAGCTGCTCCATGGAACAAGACAGGTGGATGCATTTCTGATCTGAAGGGGGATATCTATCAACCAAAACGTAAATGAATCACCCCTAACTCTGCCATCCAGAGACAGAGTAATAGTTACAGATTTTGTGTATATTTTCCATTATTTTTAATTAGCATGTGTGTTTCAGTGCACAATGGCTCACGTTGTTATATATGACTCTGTAATCAGCTCACTTTAGAGAACAATATATTTTGAATGATTGCCATTTTAGTCAGTTCTTCAAACGCATAATATGTCATTACATGAATGTACCCTGATCATTTCACCAACCTCCTTTTGTTGTTCCGATTGTTTGTTATTATAAGCTCTGCTATGGAGGAAAAACTTACAACTCTATTTTTACAAACACCAGGGATTCTTTCCCTTGAAGAGATCCCTATTTCTAGACTTGCTCCATCAAAGGAGATGTGGAATCAGAGGCTTTTCTCGCGTGTCGCCAGATTGTCCTCTAAAAGGATTGTGCTAATTCACACTCCCACCGGTTGAGTGAGAGAATCGTGCGTCTGGCGCACTAACCTGGTCGGGTTTTTAAACAAACATAGAAGCAAGTCTCAGTGTGCGAGCTGCCTCCTTTTAGGGGACACGGGAATGCTTGATTTGCTGGCTGTACATCTGGAGAGCAATTTTCATTTCTCAAAAGAAAAAGGCTCCCCAGACTCCAAATGCCATCACAAAGGGCCTGGCTTCTTGAGAGCTGTGGTGTGCCCACAAAAGCTGCTGGGCTTGTGTCAGAAGGGAACAGGGCAGAGGGAAGGAACTGAGGTCTGCTCTCCAATCTGCCTGCACAACCGGGCGTGAGGCAGAGCTGGGGCGACGCCGCACCCAGGTAACTGTGTCCACAGCCTGGCCCCTTCTCCTGAGGATCACGAGCGCACCCCCAAACCTTATCTCTTATAAATGATCCCCATCACAGAGTAATAATTTTCTCACTAAAGAACACTGAGGACTTGGAAGGAATAGGGATACTCACCTGCAGTGTCAGGAACACGCCCTGCACCTTTCCTCGCTTCCTTCCAGGACTTTCCCTTGTGTGTGGATCGTACCGTGTCTGTGGCTGGCATAACACAGGGATGCAGCAAGTGTGTCCTTGGCTTTTTGTTGGGTTTTCCCCCATGTACCCACATACTGTAAGCATTTTTCTATCTTACAGTAAATTCCCAGTAACCTTAGTTGTAACAACCGTGTAATGTTCCTTCATAGCTTACTGTTTTCTCCCGGGACACATAGGTTATGCTCAGTGCTACTAACAATGCCGTGGTTCAGATGATGGCATCTGTCCAGATCAAGTACCTCTTTGGTCAACACCCATGACAATAATTGACCAATTCATTTAGGGGAGGAAGCCACCTTTAAAGACACCGACCCCTTGGAAACCACCAAGTGAAGGCTAGGAGTTAGTCTTTGATAACTCTTCTCACCACACCATCTTGGGCATTTTTCAACAAGACATTCACAAATCACCAGTGTACAGCACAGTTGGTTGAAGTATCCCCTACCCCTGGGGACACCCACATGGGGTCATAAGTGTTTCTGTCTCTTCACGGCACAATCATGAGAGCAGACGATCACCACTCTCATCTTATATATTTGCTGTGGATGTGATTAGAAGAAAAAACAAACACACCCAAATCAATCTGAGATGGGTCATAGAGTTGAATGTGAATGGCAGCCATTAAAGCTTCCAGAAGGAAACACAGAATATTGCCATGACCTTGTGGCAGGCAAAGATTCCTTAAACAGGACATGCACACAAAGTAATTATAAAATAGAAGATCAATCATTTGGTTTTGCAGCAGTTCTGTTTATTCATTCTTTGTCTGCTTTAACTCCATGCCACGGCTTCTGTCTCCCCTGGACATGTACTAGCAGATGGAGCAGGCGTACCTAAGGAAACGAGAATTGTTCCTATGAAAAGCTGCCCCTACCACTCAGCACTGCTTTTGGTGCAAACAAATCAAAACTACGGGGGGTGCAAAACTGAAGGTAAACACAAATGGCCAATAAACACGAGAAAAAATGGCCAGTGACAACAATAATCAAAAATAAATAAATAAAGCAGTGACACCTTTTTATCTCAGAGCAAATTAGTAAATATCAGAAATAAATATTGTGGAGTGAAATGGAAATGCTTCTTAGGCTAGACTAATTAAATCTGTCTTTTCTCTCAATCACGTATTTATATTCCTTTGGCAACAACTAGTTAGGTATAAATGAACATGAACAGCAATTAATATTTCCCATCCTTGAGCTTTTGGCATTATTTCTGTGAGATTCCTTGGTTTTATCTTCCAGTCCTTATTTTGAATTTTTCACCTTCAAACACTTTTTTTTTTAAATTGGTTGTTTTTTGATTATTGATTTCTGGTGTTCTTTGTACAGTATGGATAGAATCCCTTTGTCTTATGTATGAATTGAAAGATATCAAGTTCCATTCTGTAACTTACCTTTTGATTCTCTAAGTATTATCTTCTATGAGGCAGAAAGGCTGTTAAACTCCAATTAACCACTCTTTTATTTTATAGTTTGTGTATGTGTGTGTGTGTGTCCTATTTAAGGAATCTTTGCCTGCCTCAAGCTCATGGCAACAGCCCTTGTGTTTTCTTCTGGAAGCTTCCTTATTCTAACTTTCATGTTTAGCTCTGTGGCCCATCTCAGATTGATGTGTGTGGTGTGAGGTAGGGGTCGATGCACTCTGATGGGGACAGTTTCTTCAGCCTCTCTCTTTTGTGTCAGAGAATTTCTTTAGAGTTCTGGCCATCCTTGGGTGTCTTCACAGGCTTATACGTGAGGAACTAAAAATCTGTTTGGAAACGGAGTATGTGGGTCGGGAGTGTCAATTACGAACTTCCCTAAAGTTCATCTGGAAAGCCTACAGGCTAGTATCTTCCATCTCTTGTGCTGGACAAACTAAAGAAAGTCCTTCAGTCTCTAGCTGGGAGGTCCAACCTGGGTGTCAGTGTTCTGGGGAATTAGGGAGGCCAAAACTGTTGTCCCCTAGGACCACCCAGCCCAACAAGTGTGGCTAGCACCCCTTTCCTATCTGCACCTGCTGTCCCAATGTACAGTTGCTGTTTTACCTTCTCCAGAGTACAATGTCCAAATATATGCAAGGTGGGGACTTGGGGGTAACTGCTCCATGACCAGCCAATAGGGGCAGGCAGGGGAGATCGGGGGACCTGTCTGCTTCCCTGACACTCACCTGGGGCCGCCCACTCCTGCATGTTCTGAGAATCAGCTGTGTATACTGAGTTGGTTTCCTGCTCTCTCCCCCACCAGCTGGGGATTCAATCTTTTCAAATCTGCTAACGCAGTTACCACTTGTCCATCTGTTTCCCAGATTCCCCGATTGTGCTGCTGTTCTCCTCGCGTGTTCTTGCAAGTTTGTGCCTTTAAAAAAAAAACCTTACTGTAGTTGGGGGAAGGAAGAGCAAAATTAGTGTGTTGGATTTGCCATCTTTGCCTGGAAGGTGGTGTAAACTTTTCAAAAAAAGAAAGCAATTAGCAATGTGTATTAGAGGACTTAAAGTGTTCATACGCTTTCACTCCACTTCTAGACTTCTAAGAATTTGTCTTCAATATGTCATCGGAAATACAGACAAAAGCCTCGATTTTTGTGTTCATTGGTGTTGTTTATAAGGCCAAAAAGCTGAAAACAGACCATAGAAAGGTGGTTTTAAAAATGATGGCACATCCTCATGATGAAATAGTAAAAGCCGTAAGATCTAATGTCACGAAGAACATGAAGTGACGGGAAGTATTGCTAACATCATCGCTAACTGATGGAAGGCTACGAAGCTCTGCATTCATTTTCTTCCCAATTCTGTAGCATAGGAAAGAAAGAGAAATGAAGAGAAGGAAGCCCCCCCAAAGAAAGGGGGGACAGACATGGAAAAGGAGGAAAAAACAGGACTACCCAAATCTGAATCATAGTTACCTTTAAACACGTGTTATTGCCGAAATCAGAAAAACAGCCTTATTTTTAAATTTTCAGTAGGACCTTGTCTTGCTTCAGCTTCCCACACCCTCATCTCTCTGTAAAGTCGCTCTTCGCCTGCATGGCCTCAGTGTCATCACTCAGAAGCTCCCCCCGTCTGAGACAACCTCCTGTATTTTCTGGCAGGATTTTCCAACAGGCTCCTCCTTGGCCCCCGTCCCCTTGACGCATCATCCCCCGTCAGGTCCCTGTCCACGCCAAACTGACTTGGGGTCCGTTCTCTGGCCCCCAACACCACATGCTCATCTTTGTGGAGTGCTGCCATCCTCAGAGCCGCTTTTCTTCCCTGGGGGTCTCTAGAGGGGGCAGACACTGTGCTGACCGCCGTGTCCCCAGCGCAGGCCAGCATCTGCGCAGAGCAGGGCTTCGCCAGCGGTCACTGCTATGCAGAGGGACATAGAGGATGGACAGGTGACGGCGTGAGGCGCGTGCTCAGGGCCTTTCTCCCAGGGCCGCTGTCCATCTGCGCTGGCCACGTGTTCCATGACAAGGACAAGTCCAGACGCGGGAGCGACAAGGCCCAGCTCACAGCATCTGTGTTCCTCGGGTGACACCTACCCAAGTCACAGTTACGATGTTTAAGACGAGAGACTGCAAACATCTGTAGATGTTACAAACCCATCTCAGAGAGAAATGGCAAACCCCCGGCTGCAGCTGCAGTTGACAAGAGTAGCTCAAAACACAGCTCTCGGTGATAATTATCATTATTTAACATCACTCCACAAGGAACCATTAGAGGAACAAGGCTTGAAATTAGAGTCAAACGATCCCCCTTCCCCTCAATCTACACATCCAGGACCCCAGCAGCACAGCAAGCGGGCTGGGAAAGCTGTGCCTGGTTATACTATAATTATTTCTGACTCTGTCCCCAACCCCAAAATACCATCTTGTCACATGGCTTGTCATTTTTGCCTGGCTCGGTCTATCATAACTTGTCATATTTTCCCAGCTTTTATTGCAGTTTTCATGAAGCACATGTATTCCTGGTAGGATAATGGCTTTCGCTCGAAGATTCTTTTTTAAAGTTGCTGAAACTTTGTCCTGCCCTTGCTCCTGTGAAGGCTTGGGAGGGAGCCGCTCTCCCCCATGTGACACGGGGACCACACGAGGTCGAGGCTTCCTCTAGGGCACAGCCTCTGGAACAGCCTGGTCCACGCCGCCGGTCACAAGGACACTCCGAGGGTTACTTTGGAGGGAGCAGGACAAGCTGCCCCTGCTGACAGCGCTCTGGACCACCAGACCTGGGCCACAGACCCTTGAGCAAGTGTGCCCCTCTAGTGGCCTCTGGGATGGTCAGGGCCACCCCTTCCTAAGAGTGTTAGGACCTCCTGGTGGAAAATCACTTTCCCCATGGGCAGGGCCCTGCCTTCCCCACGCTGAGGAGCTGCCAGCTCATGATGGGCTCCGAGGCTGAGCCCTGGTTGAGCGCAGCTCTCGGGAAGGAGATCAGAGCTGGATGGAGCCCCAGCATGGGGCCATGAGAGATGCCCACAGCTCTGCTTCCACCCCTCCGCCCACGCCCCACAAGCGCCCTTGGCTTCTGCCTATTTCCAAGCCAGGTCTCCGGGACTTCCCACTGATTCTGGATACTTCTCCAAAAAGTTCCCTTTAGTCTCTGTTGCTGGCAACCTCTGCGCCCTGGCCAAACCACCTGTTCTGTCCTCTTCCCAGGGTCCTCGGAGGCTGATGGGAAATCTGGAACTGAGAACAGCTGTGGTCAAGCCTTTCCCACCAGGGGCAGAACTCCCTAGACGAGCACCCCTCCTCAGGAGCCCCCCGGGTCTCCAACCTTTACCAAGCTCTCTCCTTTCTCCCTGTCTCGTCAGAGCCACCTCGTTTGGCCAGTCAGTCTTCCTGCAGCCGCTGCCCCTAACTAGGGGAGGGGCCCCCTGCCTCCTGGGGCTTTTCCCTCAGGCCCCAAGGGAAGGAAACCTTCCCACCCTTCCTACTTGACACGCCCCTTTCTGGACATTTAGCACGTTGGACCTTCTGCTACAGCTATTTCCTCACGTCCCTTAAACTTCCCAGCAGGAGTGATGTGTCAGCAAACTGTTGGGGAAGCCAGAATCTCCCGACATTGTCCCGCTGCCAGCCACGCTGGCGAGCAGCAGCGATCGGGCTGTTATCTCCGGGAGACTCAGCAGGACTCTGACAAAGCCCCTGACGCGGAAGCCAGGCCCGCCAGCCAGCCACGGGACCGTCGCGGCGAGAGCGGGTGCTCGTCTCGTTCGCCTTCTCTGCCAGGCCCGGGCTCTGTTTTCCATTAAATGTCAAGGTCAGCAGCCCCTCTCCAAGGGAAAGGCTGGCTTTCCCGCCAGTAAAAGCATCTTATTAAAAAGATGGACAGATTCAATAATAGAGATTTAAAAAGTGATTTAGGTTCAGACTGCACCTGGGAAATAGCAGCGCTTCCTGCAGAATAAAGCTCAAAGGGCTTGGCCAAGTTTTTGGCCACACACACACACACACACACACACACACACACGGGGCATCAGCCGGGAACAGGCAGGAAGTGTTGCTCAGTGTGGTCCAGCAAAAGCCCCACATGCTTCCAGGAGGCGGCGGGGGGACGTTCTCTGCAGAAGGAAATCCACTGGAGCTGGACCTCAGGGCGCTCATCTGTGTGCCGCTATCCCCGCGCCAGCCGTGGGTCCTGCCATCCAGCGGCCCTCTGGCTGTTTTCCCGGGGTGGCGGCCAGAACGCAGTGCCTTGGCACCTCGAGATGCCCTTCGGGCTGTACCAGCTCAGGGAGGTGGAGCTGGCAGGCCCTGAGGACCAGGGCCAGACCACGCCACTCACCGCTGACCGCCCAGGGGTCCTGCCATCTCTGACTCTTCCTGCCCACACGAATGGGGCCCAGGTGGTCGGCCTGGAAGCCACGTCCACGGGTACTGGGGCACATGCAGGCTGCAGTTCAGACCACAGGGACCCCAGACTCAGAGCTGCCCCAAGTGGGGCACCCGCTGCCCACGGGAAGGAGGAGGCGTCAACAAGGGGTCCCACAGTCACGGCCTCTGAGCCGACCTCCTACTTTAAGCAGGAACTCGCTGGCCCTCGGGCTGGCCAAGAAGGCAGCTCAGGGCCCGACTGCCCAGACGGCCCCAGCAAGGAGGGTGCAGGTGCTTTGCTGTGCCTCTCCCCAAAACTAAAGCATAACTTCTCCCCTGCCGCCCTCTCTGCACACACAGAGAGAGGGGGAGAGAGAGAGAGAGAAACATTTATTTCTTAGCATGTGGCTGGCAACTTCTTCACATACATAGTTACCAAAGATCGGAGTTGCCAGATAAAATACAGGAGGTCCCTTGAATTTGAATTTCATATGAATGGATTTTTTTTCGGTCTAAGTAAGTCCCAAACACGGCCTAGGACACCCAATACAGCCAAACTATCCAGTGCTTTCCTGAAGATGGAATTTAGTGGAGCGGCCTGTGCGTTTCCTGACTGAATCTGACACTCCCACCAGGAGGCTGCTTATTTCAGGCTTGGTGCAGATGCGGCCACACAGCGGGCCGGGAAATGGCGCCCGCAGCCCTCGTCGGCTGGGAAATGCTTGCACCCGTGCCCGGCCGGTCCATCCGGGGTGGCCACCCGTGGGGAGGCCCGAACAGGACAAGGCCCTGCTCTGCGGTGCCCCACCCTCGGCACCTTCCTCTCCCCTCTCACCCCTCCTGTGACCCCTCCTCATCCCTACCCCCTGCCCGTTTGTCCAGCCCTTATCTGGAAGCCACCCTGTCCTTCCCAGTCGAAGGACCCCATGACACTTCCAGGGTTCACCCCTTTATCCCTGGGCACTTTCCTATGGGGTCTCTCCATCTGCAGGCCCACCCCAACCCTTCCATCCGCCCACAGCTACTCTGCGGGGCTTCCTACAGCACCGTGCACGCTCTCCTCACGCCCCCCCCCCCTCGACAACTGCCTTGGCTCCCGACTGTTCACCAGGAACGCGCTCTGCCCAGCACGCGAGCTCGCTTTGAGCTCCCTTCCCACTCCCTGCCTCCTCTCTCTTTCACACCCATGCTTCTCCCTGCTTGCCCCCTCACGACACCCGCCTGGGGGCTACCCACTTCTCCATCGCTCGGTTCTGCACATTCATCAAAGCCCAGGACACTTTCTCTCCCTGGGCTTCTCACGATCTGACATGTTCCTTCCATTTGCTTGCTGGCTCCGCCATGGCTGCCTCTGCCTCACACCCCGCTATTGTGTCAGCTCCATAAAAGCAGGGACCTGGCAGTGCAGGGCTGACGGCAAACTGGGAGTCCTAGGAGGCATGCTCAGGAAGGCTGGTTGTTGAATGAATAGGATGCCACTGCAACCGAGAAGCCCTCTGGGATTCCCGCCACCTGCTGATGCCCCCTCTGTGCAGGTGCAGCACCTACGGCTCTGGAGACAGCCCCTCGCGGGCTGTGCTCATCTCTGCTGGGGTCGGAGAGAGGGTCTTATTCCTCCTGTGGACTGCAAGTCTCTGGAGGGAAGCATCTGAGCTCTGCCCTGTTCATTCTGTGAAATAGCAGAGACCCCAAGGGTAAACAAATGCACCCATGGGAGTGTGGATATGGCAGCAGAGCGCCTCAGGGACCCACAGAATATTGAGTGTGAGGGCTTCAAGGCCTGAGCGCCGCACTAGTTTTCCCCACATAAATCCCCACTCCTCGCTCCATCTGGCCAGGGCCCCGACCCCTGCCTTCACCGCCTCGCGCCTCAGCACTGCCCAGCCTGTGTTCCAGGCCAACTCAGCAGCAGCCACACTCTGAGAACAGGGAGGCCCCGCACATGACCCCCTCAGGGGACAAGCGCATCTGGGGGTATCACCTGATGGGCCCGGAGGCCCTGGGTGGGGCCCAGTGTGGATGGAGGCTGTGGCGGGGGTGGAAGCAGCCCCGCTCTGGAGGACACGGGTCACAGAGCGATGAGGATCTGGGCTCGCTCGGGACCCAGCCCGGAGAGCTGGCGGAGTGCGCTCACAAGCCCGTGCACATCCTGGCCCGGACCGGGACCACCCGGCACCTCCGCGACTGGAACAACACAAGCGTCACACTCACTCCGGCCGTGGGCCACGCCGGGCCCACCGGGGGATCTCTGAGGGGCCTCTTCTCTCCCGCTCACTCATTCAACAAGTATGTACTGCGCCGTGACCCACCGGGGCTGGAATGCCAGCCACTGCCAGGCGGCTCCTTGCATAAACACCACTCACACCCGCCGGTCCCTGGGGAGCCCAGGATGGGTGACGTCATGGCGCCGTGCCCCAGAGTGCATGGTCAGGGTGTCCAGGTCTGCCGGGGCCCGCTCACCACCTCGCCGTGCCTGTGCCGCTGACCAGTGTTTCAGTGTGTTTTGTTCAGGAAAGGGCTGCCTCTGCTCGCTCTCCAAGTGCATCGAGATGTGCCTTTAAACCCCTCCCTGCTGGCACAGGGGTTAAGCACAGCACTGTGAAGCTCTGGGCAGTCACTGCAGTGCAAGCTTGATCCCCGGCCGGGGAACTGACCCTCATGGACAGCAGACCTCTCCTGACTCGCCTGTTGCTCCCCTTAGCTTGTGTTTCAGTAGATGCGACTGTTCTGCTCCCCACTCTGTCTCTGGTGAGTCCTCTCACCCCCACATCTCTGGTCTGTGCCCCAGTTTTTGTATGCATAAATAAATAAATCTTAGGAAAAAATTAAAATAAATAAACCAGGAGAAATTCTTTCAGTTATTCATTCCACAAGTGTTTCCTGAGTGCCAGCTTCACCCCCACCCCCGATCTGGGTAATGAGGTGCTCCCAGAAAGGCAAGGGAGAGGCCAGCCGTGGAAGAGCCCCCACCCCAGGGTGACCCCGGCCATCCCGGCTCCTGCCTTTCCCTCTGCACCATCTTCAGGGTTGGGATAAAAATAACAAGGCGTAGCCTTTAACTCCACTGGCCACACGTGCAGTGGTGCACACATATATCTGTGCAGGGGCATGGGCACGAGTGTGCACACACGCACACACACACACACACACCCCACCCCGAGTAACAGGAAACACTTGGCCTGGAGCGAGCATCACGCTGCTCTCGTGCATGCTCCGTCTTTGCTCGTCTGCAGACAAGGGCTCTCCTGCCGCCTCTCGTCCTCCGGCCCCTCCCCATCTCCCTTCCCTGCCAGGACAACCCTGTTCCGAGAAGGCTGGAGTACCAGGCAGGTGAGGGGTGTCATTAGGAGTGCCCTGATATTATTTAGGACAGGCCTCATTAAAACAAAATAATAAAGATCCAGATGATAGCAGAGAAAGCAGGTTGGGCACCAAATACTTCATTAGCGTTCCTAATTAATACTAACAACTGTCAGGAAATAAAAATATCACACCCTTCAAGATCGGCTGCCTATCACGGGAGGATCTCCTGAGAAGCCGCCGCGTCTGTTCCAATGTGATCCCTTTTCGGAAATAATTGGTATGGTTTGATTGATAATGTGGATTCCTCTTTAAAAGAAAACACACTATTTTTCATCATCAGAGCCGGGTGCATAATGAGCAGGCGGGCGATGCCTTCAGCATCAGGTCTGTCAAAGCACAGCTTATTTCCATATTGATGCAAACGAAGATATTACACTCCCTCATTCCGGTGACGTGGCACATCTTTCAGCAGTCAGCTCCGGATCATACATTCCTTGCAAACAAAATTACCTTCATTTTCTCCTTTGGTTCGGCAGAGCTGGCAGTTAAAATGTGCCCTAACAAGCTAATCAACTAATTTTTAGAATATGTTGGAACCGTTTAATATTCTAAAAGAAAACAAGAAAAAGTTGCTAATGGGTCTGCAGGCATAAACAGAAATAAATAGACAACTGGTTCATTGAGCATTAGCATACTTAAGTTGGAGCCAGTCACGCTGGAATCATTTTGCAAGTCAAAGAAGCCGTATCTATTTGTATCCATAAGCCAAACAACCTCATTCCCTGGGCGCACACTTGAGTAGATAACCTTGGGTGAAGGTAACAAGCAGGAAGGATTCTTTCCGAGAGTGGTGTGTTCTCCTGAGGGGAGCGGACCCGGCAGCAGGGGCAGGGACGGCCGCCTGGGGTCGGCCCCCTAGTTCTGGCCGCAAGAGCTGTCCTGCTTTATCTGGGGGTGGTCCCAAAGCTCCGAGGGACCCCAAAGCCAAGTGCGACCCAGGAAAGAGGATGATCGATCCTTGTGAGGGCCCGCATCTGGGGCGACCCCATGGCATTATCTGCACTCAGGGTCAGAAGCAACATCAGGAACACCCCATGCAACACCAGCATGGAGCAGCAGGACAGACAGTAGCTCAGGGCCAGGTTGGGGGTTCCGGGGCAGGTCAGCCCGTTCCTGCATCTGCCTCTTGCCAGCGAGACCCTCCTAGGTCAGGTCAGGCTGACTCTCTCTCCAACACCGGGCGCCATGGAGAAGGAGGGCGCTGAGCTGCCCAGGCCACAGCCATGCCCGGAGGCCAGGCCTGAGGCTAGTTTCAGACCAACACACACGCTGCCTCTGCAGCCCAGCATGGCCCCCCTGGGGCCCAGGAGCAGTGCCTCTCCCCTGTCCCTGCTCCCCAAAGCTACCTTTGTAGTAGTAGCCTGAAGTGGAGTCAACCTGCCATACAATCACTGTCCCTTTTTCCGGAGACTTAACGCTGGCGCTTTCCTTTGTAAGGCGTTTTGTTGATTCCTCAGCCCCTGCCCTGCAGCGCCCCATCGGGTCCATCACGCTTCACATCAGCCCTGCTATGGGGACATCCCCTCTTCATAGGGGGATGCTGGTGCCCCTTGGGGCTGAGCAACGTGCCTGAGAACTTCTCTGGAAAGCGCTGGGGTGGGGACGTGAACCAGAGCCCTCGACGACGTTTGCTTTCCTGCACCATCTGCAGGCCCCCGCGGCACCCACACGCGGCTCCTCAGTACCCTCCCTGCCCCGTGCCCTGTTCTGAGAACTGAGGTGGTGGTGGGCCCCCCCGGGCACCAACGAACCTGCTGTGTTCAAAGAGAGGAGGGGACTCGGCGGCAGCAGGGCCCACGGAGAGCCCGAGGAATGGGGGAGGGCCTGGGCTGACTTTCAGATCTGAGGACTTTTAGGAGATTTGCATAATTTATTTCTTCTTGAAAACCGCTGTCTAGATATATAAATATACTCATGAATTTTCCTCTTTTGAAGAAACCCAATAGGCGGAAATTGCTAACCCAGAACCCACAGTCACGGAGAAGCAAGAGCTCCCAGAACCAGCTGGGAAGCAGCATTCAGAGCCCAGCCCCGAAGCCATGGTTGATGAAAGCGCGTGGTTCACCTGGACCCAACCATAGAGTGACCCAGGGATCTTTTTTGACAATCAGAGTGGCAAAGACAAAAAAGACCGAGAACATGCTACTGGGAAGTGGGTGGGGAGCTGGCGGGGAGGGGGCAGGGTGAAAGGCATCCTTGGGACGGCCGCCTGCGCGTCACCGCTGCTGCGATAGATGCTCCCTGCGACAGGTGCTCCCTGCGACAGGTGCTCCCTGCGAGGCCCCGGGAACGTCACTCACCTGGCAGAACTCGATTCCATCACTCCTCTCTCTAAGGTAGGGGTGTCTGCTTAGCGTCACATTTTTGATTCCTTAAAAAGACCCTTTTTTTAAATAAAACACTTCTAAAGGTCCAAGTGACCCTTTTCTTATAAAGGAAACATAAATTACAAATAGACCCACTGAGGCTGTGTTTCGGCGTCAGGAGAACGGAAGCTGCCCAAGCTGGTGCACCAGCTAATACACCTTCAGATGTCATGGCAACGAGGCTGCACAAGCCACAGCCGCACACAACACACCTGTCCATGTGCCGGAGGGCTGCGTGCAGACGTGGCCTCAGACACCACGTGTGAAGGGGTTGTCGTGGCAACGTTAGCTCACCCTCTGGACCTGAGAGACCAGTGGCCCCAGGCATGCGAACCACCAGCTGGGTGGGTGAGCCAAAGGCGAGGAGACAACAGGGAGGGACGTGGCGGCCCACCGTACCCACCGAGATTCATCCTTCCTGACCCCTGTGCAAGGCACTGGAGCTAGATGGCCACAAAGGAGCCCCAGACCCAGCCCTCAAGGGGCGCCCCGTCCAGCAAGAGTCCCCAGGGAGACTGCAAACCTCACCACTCAGGGTCATGGCAGAATTGGGGGGTCACACGGTGGAGTTCAGGGACGGCTCCCTCAGGACACACATGTTCATTGGGCGCCGAGGGAAGATGGGACTGTGCACAGGGACAGTCCCCGCAGAGGGAGCCGGCTTCCGAATTCTGTTTGGCTACTCGGAATATGTGCCGGGGGAGACGTGAAACCACATCTGGAGAGGCAGATGTGCAGCTCAACATCTGCAAATGGCTTCAGCATTAAAACTGCAGATTTCTGTAGCACTGATAAGATTCTTTATAGAGAAAAAAGTCTTCATTCGACTTAATTTTTTGTGGGGTGACTGTGTACAATTTGAGCTTAAAGCTTCTGATGTTGGGTGTTTCTAAATACTTAGTGGCTCCTTTAATCTCTTGATTTGTGTTTGGCATCACAGCAAACTCCCGGAAATTAGCAGCCATGGTAAACTGGGGGATTTTGAGAAGACTGCCTTTTGGGTTGGTTTGTTTTGATTTGTAATCAGATTATGTATATTTTTTAACTCCAGCTGGGGTGGGGACAGGAGTAGTAGGAAGTGCTCAGATTGGGTCATGGGGAGGCCTGAGCACTTCTTCCCGTGGAGGGGCCCCCCTGAGCCCATCCCCGTGGGAAACCATCAGTTCAGTCACCTGACCCCTCCCTGCTTGCCAGTTCTCACAATGACCCTCACCTGTCAGCCTTGAAAGCCACGCATGCGTGATCCGGTAACTGCTGTCCTGAAAACTGGAGCGCAGGTGAGCTGGATCCAGGTTACATTTCAGAAAGACGATGGGACTGGATGGCAGGAAAACCAGGTAAAAGAACTGAGCTGAGCCCATGGGGCTCAGAGCGGGGGAAAGGGCGCAGCACCCCAGTGGGTTTGGGGAGCCGTATGATATGTGGACAATCTGGGGCCAATCATGTTTCCATCTGGCCATTGGGGCCCCATTCAGCACCTTCAAACTTTTGCTGCAGGAGATGAAAAAAATGCGCAGACAGGTGTGGGGTCCCATCTGGAGCACCTTAGAGAGCAGCACAGCACTAGCCTGGTGGTGGTGTGCTCCCCCACACACCCCAGCTCACAAGGGGCCCCTCGGACCAGACCCGCCCGAGGGCAGCGGCAAGGACTCCTCGCCAAGGACTCGGCCCTGAAGCACTGTGGCTGCTTTGCTGGAAATACACTTATTGACTATGCCGTTCTGTCTTGTTTATTAATTAGTTAATATTTTCAAAATGCTTTGAGGATGAAAAGCACTGCTTGGGAGCTAAGTTTCTATGGTTATTCTGCTGTTATTTATATAATACCACACAGACAAAGCTACACCGCCCTGCAGATGACGAGTCTGAAACAAAGAATAAACTCCTGCCCTGGCAGAGTTGGAAGATTCCAGCACAATAGCAAAAACAAAAGCCCAGCAAAATGGAGAGCAGATGAATCAGGCTCTCCTGAGCCTGGGGACTGAGATGGGTGGGCAGATGCGCTTCGGGCTGGCCAGGGACTGGCCAGCTGCCCTGGACACCAGCCGGGAGAAGCATCTGAAACCAGAAGCCCCTCTGTAGCCCCTGAGACTGCACCCGTGGACCGGGGTTGGGGGGGTTTCACCTACCCGGGGTTCTCATCCACACAGCTTCACCCAGGTTGCTCCCATCTTATGGACAGGAAAACCAAGGTGCGCTTTCCTGGCCCTGGCTCACCCCACCCACATGGTCTTGGACGAACCCAGCAAAAGGAATTGGAGAAAATATTTGATGTTTGGCAAGTGAATTTCTCTCAGGGAGGCCCCGTCTTTACTGGGGAAACTCAACTAGCGAACCCACAGAAAACTAGCGAAAGCCCTGGGATCGAGGGGCACGAGGTGGCCCTGAGAGACTAGCGGGGCGCCGGGAGGGCGGGGCTGGGACGGGGACAGCAAGGAGAGGGCAGGGACATCATCTCTGGAAACCAAGGAAGGAGGTTGGACTGGGGTACAGGGAGGTAAAGAGCCAGACAAGGGGTGCAGTTCAGCTGCAGCTTTATGAAAAGCTGAGGGAAGACTTGGCATCCGGCAGGGCAGCCCCAGGGGTTCAGGCCAGGTTTACCTCACTCCCTGGCCCACCCTCATGAGGTAACCCCAGATTCCGAGCTCCGAGGGAGATGAGGATCTGCAAAGGAGGATTTGTCCAAAGCCAACAAAGCTTCCTTTTCGGAGCCTCCTGCTCATGTGGGCCCCCAAGGCCATGGGGATGCCCTGCCTTCTGTGTTTGTGAGTGTCAGGCTTTGCAGGAAGGCCCCAGATTGGGTAACCTTCTAGTCACCTAGACGTGGAGCCATTCCTGCTCAAAGTCAAGCTGCCTTCCCTGGATACTGACATCTCTCTAGCTTGCTGGGATTCTGTTTCCTGGAAGGAAGGAGGAATTTCATCACAATTCCCATATGACCTGGACAATTTCCATCCCCTTTAGACAGACATTTTATCACAAAGGAGAAATTAGAGGAGGGGAGAGAGTTTCCATTTGGGTCCACTTCAGGAGAGCGTCTGTATTCGTTTCCCAGGCAGTCAGTCCCACACACCTGCTGAGAGCCGCAGAAACGCGGTCTGGAGGCCAGAAGTCCGAAGCCAGGGTGTCACCAAGGCTTCCAAGGGTAAGACCCTCTTCTGTCCCGTTGCCCTGGTGACTGAGATGGGTGGGCACCTTGTTTGCCACCGTAGTCTCCAGCCTGCCAGCCCTGGGCTGGCACACAGCAGGTGACCTAAAGCTGTGTGCTCGAGGGGGGCGGGGTGGAAGAAGCATGAGTGGATGGACGGTGGGGGGAGGGGAGAGGAGAAGGGGGGAAAGAGGCAACGTGAGTGAACAGGCTGTGGATGGACAGAGGGAGAGAGGCTGGATGGACAGATGACTGCAAGGGAGGAACCATGGACAAGGGGAGAACTGGATGAAGAGGGAGAGACAGCAAGGGGGGAGGGGGGAAGGAGGGAGGGTTCTGTGGATGGATGTGTGGCCAATGGATGGATAGATGGATGGGGGCTGGTCGGATAGGTGTGGCTGGGAGTGTGGCTGGGAGTGTGGTTGGGTGTGTGTCTGGGTGTGTGTCTGGGTGTGTGGTTGGGTGTGTGGTTGGGAGTGTGGCTGGGTGTGTGGTTGGGAGTTGGCAGGGAGTGTGGTTGGGAATGTGGTTGCATGTGTAGTTGAGTGTGTGGCTGGGTGTGTGGCTGGGTGTGTGGTTGAGAGTGTGGTTAGGTGTGTGGCTGGGTGTATGATTGGGAGTGTGACTGGGTGTGTGGCTGGGTGTGTGGTTGGGAGTGTGGTTAGGTGTGTGGCTGGGTGTATGATTGGGAGTGTGACTGGGTGTGCGGTTGGGTGTGTGTCTGGGTGTATGGCTGGGTGTGTGGTTGGGAGTGTGGCTGGGTGTGTGGTTGGGAATGTGGTTGCATGTGTGATTGAGTGTGTGGCTGGGTGTGGCTGGGTGTGTGTTGGATGGAAGGGAGCAGGGACAGGTATGGATGAAACAGTGATTTAGAACTGAAGGAAAATTGGAAGCTTTTGACTAACAGGGCGGCCTCCCATTGTAATCTAGCGTGTGTGATGCTAAAAAATGCCTTAGCCAGAAAGGACCCCCAAAATCACATGATTCCAATTCCTCCATTTGTCACCATGGCGACACTGACTCTTGTCGGGACAGAGGAGCCCAGTCAGGAGCCCCAGAGGAGGGCTCCGAGGAGCCGCTGCAGCCACAGCTCTAAGGTCAACGGAGTCAGAGCAGGGACAACAAACCCTGTTCCTACTTTACTTTCAAGGTTGACTATTTGTTTTGAAGTCTCCATCTTGATAAGCTCATTAGCCACCATTTGCTAACTGACAAGTGTTTGAATTTCAAGAATATTCTGCACAGGGACAACCAGGCCAGGAGCTGACATTCCTAATGGAACCGTCAGCTGAAGAACATTCCTCCTGCATACCCGCAGCTCCGAACTCCGTGAAGAGGTGAAGCGAACCAGTCACCAGGGTGCTAGAATATTCTTCTTGGCTGCTTTGCCTGTTGCCTCTGTTTTGAGAGGAAATCTGGAGGCTCTGAGGGGAACAACACCCCCACCAGTGGAGAGCTGGTGTTTAATGGGGTCTTAACAGTGACCTGCCATCCAGGTTACCCTTCAAATGCTCCCCCCAAGGAAATTAGGCTGAGGGAGGTTGAACTGTGCCCCCAAAGACACACCCATGAGATCCTTAGGGTGTGGCCATGTCTGGAATAAGGGTCTCAACAAGGGTCTCGGCAGATGTGGTTAGGTTGAGGAGCTCAGATGCGGTCACCCCGGTCAGGCGGGTCCTCCGTCTGGGCTGAGGGTCCATCTAAGGGACAGAAAGGAAAAGTTGCAGAGCCACGGGGGAGACGTAAAGATGGGCGGAGATGGGGCGACGCAGCTGCCACCACTGAGCACCGGGGCAAGGGGACAGAAGAGGGTCTTACCCTTGGAAGCCTTGGTGACACCCTGGCTTCGGACTTCTGGCCTCCAGACCGCATTTCTGCAGCTCTCAGCAGGTGTGTGAGACTGACTGCCCGGGAAACGAATACAGACGCTCTCCCGAAGTGGACCCAAATGGAAACTCTCTCCCCTCCTCTAATTTCTCCTTTGTGATAAAATGTCTGTCTAAAGGGGATGGAAATTGTCCAGGTCATATGGGAATTGTGATGAAATTCCTCCTTCCTTCCAGGAAACAGAATCCCAGCAAGCTAGAGAGATGTCAGTATCCAGGGAAGGCAGCTTGACCTGCCTCTGCTGGGCCTACTGTGAGGACTGGGCCTGTTTTCAGATCCAGGTTCCCCGGCAGAGAATGACATGAGACGTGTGTTCCTACAATGGCAGCCAATGAAACCTGCTTTTTAGAGAGCAGCCATGCCAACATGCTGCCTTTGCCGAGGTGATTGCTCAATAATTCTTTTTTTTTTAAAGATTTGTGTGCATACAAGACTGGGGTGTAGGCCAGAAGTGTGGGGGCTGAAAGGATGCACCAGAGACAGAGTGGGGAGCAGAACAGGCAGATCCACTGAAATCCACTGCTGAGGGGAGCAGCGGGGAGACAGGAGAGGTCTGCTGCCCCATGTGGGTAGCTCCCTGGCCGGAGATAGATTGAACTTGTGCCGCAGTGGCTGCAGATAGCTTCATAGTGCTGAGACTTAACCCCTTGTGCCACCAGGGAGGCCCCCAATAATTTTTTATGAGTCATGTGATATTCACTTCAGAGATGGGACCAAAAAAATAGAGAATCAAAAATTTTCATTTAAAACTTAGGGGAACTATTTATTCCTTTGGAGGAAAACCACCTTATTTACCGGGGCCCTAGAAACCATATGAAAAATAGAATACTTTGACATGCCCAGAGAGAAAAGAGATTCCGGACAGTCCCAAAGTCCTCTGGCAGTGGGTTCATTGGGCACCAGCAGTTTGAGAAGACCTGGCGGCAGTAACAGGGGCAAGAGCAACAGCTGCTGTTGGTTGAACGTGGACTGGACAGAGCAAGGCCAGAGGCTTCCCCACCTCGGCAGCCGCAACTGCAGGCACGCTCGGGGATGAGGGACAGTGGCGGTGGCTAGAGGCCACGGGTGCAGCTCAACCGCCCACGGTGCACAGGATGGGCGGAGGACCCCCTCATGGAGCTCCAGCACCATGTCCCCCCATCACACCCAGGAGACCAGTCTGGGGATCAGGAGGCTGGAGGCTCAGGATAGTAATAATGTGGCCACATTCCCAGGCAAGTTTGAAAGTCTTTATAGAAACAGACAACAAAATGGAAACTATCTTGGAAAAGTTCACTCTAGAGACAGATCACAAAATAACCATCATTCCCAAACACATCAAAATAACAACTCATTCCCAATCTGGCAATGAATTAAAGACCAAACACTTTCGGTCGCGGACAGCCTTATGATTAAATCGTTACAGGGACATAATCGTTTTCGCGGCTGTCCAGGTTTCTGGGTGTTGCCCGTGAGCAGATCGCGGTTCGGGGGCGAGGGCGGGCCTGTGTTCTAACCTGCTGGCCCGTGTTTGCCTCTTCTCGGATTTTTTTCTTTGCTTTCTCATCCATAATTGGATAACTTTTCTCCAATTTTCTCCTTGGAACAGTGAAGATAAGGTTTCTGTTTAATCATCCCTCTCTAAGCACTTGCAATCAGGCAGGATATTGCTGCTTTTAAAATAAGACAATGACATTTAATGACTTTCATTTCTTCCTATACAAAAGATTAATTTATATGCTGGAGTCATCGTTTCATTGGAAACTCAGCCTATTCTTTGTGAAATGCTGCAATATGATTAACAACTCAATCCCCCCTTATATTTTTAATTCCGTGGCTCACTCTGCATGTATTTACCTTCACGGTCTCTTTTAGCCTTTGCCTTAGAATTAGGGGGAAATCAGCAAACGGAGCCCCAAAACAGCGCCCTGGCCGCTCAGGGGTGCCGGGAACCTGTAGGAACCCACGCACGTCACCCCTGGTGAGAGAGGGACAGCCCCTGCAATGACTGCTCAGCCTGACAGACAGACGCCCCGCGAGCTGACCTGCACCCCAGACCCGGGCCTCCTGCCACACACCCCCGCGCTGGCCACAGCAGACCCCCGCTCCCCAAAATAAGCAGTGTGGCCTCATGTATCTGCTCATCTTTGCCAGCCTCTCCCTTCTTCCAGGACGCCTCCCTTCTGTCCTGCCCATCTAGACTCTATCCCACAAGTTCAAGTTGAGCAGCTTGTGCGAAGCCCCCTCTTGTCTCTTGGTGGGGTAACTCACTCCTTCCTGGGCTCGGGCCAGTCAGGGGGGCTCCTGCTTCCTTCCGCCCTGGCGACCGTGCAGCAGGAGCCACTGGCTGGTCCTCCTGGCACTGGCCACCGGTGGTCACAACAGCCTGGCTCTGCAGAAGCTCCCAGTGTCGTGTGATCGATGAGGACGCGGTGTAGAGAATGTCAGTTCTCCAAACAGCTGCCAGGAAGGCTTGGTGAGCCGTGGGTTCAAACGCTGAAATGTTTTCCTCCTTATAAAACCCCGGGAAGATGGCCGTGCCGTCCTGGGCAAGAGGCTCTGCATCCCACACCTCTGTGCCGTGTGGCCACCTCGCCGGCCCCGCGCACTGACCTCACGTACAAATCGCCCCATTAAACGCACAAATGTGAACCCCTCTAAAATGGGGCCAGGCGGCGATGCTAACAAGATGTGTTTACCTGTCACCTCCTCCAGGGTGTCCCCACTAAAGCCACATCAGGTTTTAAGCAAAGGCAAGGGTTCAGCCCATCCTGGGGCCAAGTCCTGGCCTCAGCAACTTGCTTCTAATTCTTCCTGAGGGTAACGGTTCCTGCGGCCTCTTTCCTAAGAGAAAAGCTGCCCTTTGGGGACAGGGGCGTGTGGCTCCTCCTGGACCTCGTGTTCACGGTGACTTGATCCATGCTGACACCTTTGTGGTTAGTGTTTCTGGGGTTCTGTTTCAGAGATCTTTGTTTAACCTAAGGTTGTCAAGGCACTTTCTACTTTTTCTTCTAAAAGCTTTACTGATTACTTTTCATGTTTAGATCTGCGATCCCCCTGGAATTGTTTATCATCTATGTTATGAGACAGGTGTCAGGCTTCATTTCTTCCTGTGTGAATGTCCAGTTGAATCTGAACCACTCATTGAAAAGACTCTTCTTGTGAACATCTGGATGACATGTGCTCATGGGGAGCAGCCAACCCCCGTAAACCACGCAGCCCAAGTGGGGTCAACATGGTGTCCTTCCAAAATCTAGAGTTTCCAGAACACACGGAGGGTGCACGCTGGGAAGGCAGAAACCACAACCTCCCACGGAAGTGACAGCCCATCCAAAAATGTATTGTCACATCCAGTTTGTGAAATACACCTGGGGACCCCATTATTCTCTAATAAGTTCAAAAGAAACGGCTCTGCAGCCGCCCTACTACTTCCTCTCTAGTGCTGGTATCCCACAGAATGCCACCCAACGAAAACCCCATGCTGTGAAACTGCCTGACTGAATCAAGCTTCTGGAAACTTCCCTGCCACCATGAATCTACAACCAGCCTCGGGCACCAGCTTCTTTTATAAAACTCCAGGCCCATTACCCTGTCTTCACGAACCACCTCCCAGAGACAGAGCCTTGGCTCCTGCCCTCCCACGGAGGGTCCCTGCATTCGGGCTGGGCTCGGCTGTCTCCTCCCCAGAGAACTGTGTCTTTGTGTCATTTTCCAGCTCTGTACCTGGGGTGGGGGCCGGTGGCAGCTCCCCCCTGTGAATACTACTACTCGTGCGGCAGGTCTGTCTCAAAGCATTTGCTCCTTTGACCAAAGAAAATGCTGTTTTTAAGAAAAATAAATGGGGCCTCCCCGGAGGCGCAGCGGTTGAGCGCTGGGTTGCGAACCTGCCCGCGGCCTCTACGGCGCCGGTTCGATCCCCGGCTGCTCCCCGGCCACCGGAGGAGGGTCCCACATGGCGCGCAGACCTCTCCTGCCGCCCGCTGCTCCCCTCAGCAGTGTACTTCAGTCCTTCTGCCTGCTCTGCTCCCCGCTCTGGCTCTGGTGGATTCTCTCACCCTCCCGCACTTCTGACTGTACCCAGTGCTTGTATAAATAAATAAAAATAAATCTTTAAAAAAAAAAAAAAGAATGGTAACACTTATGCATATCACCTTTGACACAATATCCCCATCTCTTAGCATTTATCTCAAAGAAATTATAGCAGACGTGTGCCAAGATGCCTGCAGCTGTTCATCGGTGCATCACTCCAACAAAAAAAAAAAAGAGAGACCCAAATTCTCATCAGAAGTGAGAAGACACGGGATTGTGGCTTCGGCCAGGTGAGGAAAACTTCTGCAGCCGTTAGCGGTCCTGGGCTGCAAGGTCTGCTGCCTGGGAGGAGTGTTGCAAGGAGAGTAAGCAAGGAAAAAAAGACTGGGAAGAGCTTCGTCCAGTTTGTTCTGTCAAAGAGTGCAGGTCTGGAACGACACACCGATGTGTCATTGGAGGTTGGAGCTGGAAGCGTAAAATTCATGTATGGTTTTTTATGCACTTGCCTGCTTCCCACAGAAGAAAACGGCCACACCCAGGAGCAGCCCCGCCGGGCCCCTGCAGCGCAGGCCTCAGCCACATCTGTTTCAAACAATTTGCTTCTCTTAACGGGGCTCCTAAGGACAATTGCATGTTTTAAAGCATCAATATTAGCCCTGAACATGGTTTTATTGGTGGGTAAAAAAAATTTAATGCTCTAATGTTGGGAAGGGACCAACTTTCAAAACCAGAAGCAGCTTTTGAAGCCAAGCTTCCCAGATTGGACATAAAAAACCAGCAGCAGCAGCCTCCGTAGAGCAGAGACTTGAAGCAGCCCGAAGGCTGCTACCCACCAGCGGCCTGATGCCTCGGATTCCCAAGCCCTGAAATGCTGCTCCATTGTCTCAACAACAATGCACCTCCAGCGGCTGAAATCATGGCCACAGGCCCCTCCAAGCCAAGGTCAGCACTCAGAGGAGGGCCTTGGAGGGAGCTGGGGCGTCTGCAGGGAGAGCCACAGGTGATGAGGGGCCGGCTATGCGCTCCCATTTTAATATGTGATTTTGACTCTCTCTGGACCCCTTTACTGTTTGTTTTTCCTGCTTCTTGCTATGTCTTAATTTTGAACATTATTTTAAGCAAAGTTGTTGTATGTTAATTTTCTTTACCAAACACACACAGAGCCGTCTCCCGAGCTGACATGATAGATGGTAACTGCTCTGGCTATTGGCCCCAAAGGCGGTAATTTGTGTTTTGAAATTCCTTAATTATATATGTTCACAGCGACCATAATAGCCCCCACAGAGGCACCGGGCCGGGCCCCAGTCCCTAAACACGGTGGCAGAAGCAGGAATAAAAACTTATAAAGGAAGAGTTTTAAATCAGTGATGAGGATAAATCATATTAAAAAAAAATCTGTAATACAATACATAAGACATTCTAATCACCGCATCTATAATTACAAAGAAGAGTAAATCACTACAAAAAATTAAGTGTCTTCGATACAATAAAGAAGAATAATTAACTTTTAACTCGAAGCTCCCTTCCTGATGTCGGATGGCTGGGGCGACCCCCCGGGGAAATGTGAGGATGACAAAGGAAGTTGCTGTCAGAACTGTGAGGTGGGGGGGGGGGGTTCCTGCCTTACTTGTTCACACAAGACCAATAAATGAGCCGCTAAAACCAGCGAGATACGAGAGCCTGTCTGTGCCAACACCCGCACTTTAAAAGCAAGGAAGCAATTCTACTTCACGACATAGGGGCTTGCTCACTAGTACCGTGCACGCCTCTGTCTGACGCAGTGTCCTCATGTCGAGCTCTTGGTGGGGGTTCACACCAGACACCCACGGGCCCAGCTGGGCAAACAGGGTCACCCCATTTGGCAGGAGAGGAAACCCAGGTTTGATGGGCGCACGGCCCTACAGTCAGGAGTGAGGGAACAGGGACGAGAAATCCAGTCGCTGCCGTGCCAGGTCCTTTTATCAGAGGACAGGAGAGGGGCCCTGGTGGCATGACTCGGGAGCGGGGAAGGCGGGGCACAGGACTTGGACCCAGAAACCATCAGGCAGCCCAGTGGGAAGGAGCAAGACCCCGCTCCTGCCAGGGGTGCAAGCTCTCCTCTGCAGAGGTGGTAACAGTGACGTGGGGACAGAGCCCCGTCTCGCCATCGTGCCCTCCGATGCCTTGGCCAGCAACTTCACACTTCTCCAAACAATAGGTGCCCTGTCTTTGCAGCAGGCAACTCACAAGGTTGTTGCCACGTGTAGCTCACAGGATTGCTGCAGCGATGAAAATGAGAGAATTCACACCTCGTGCGCAGACCAAGAGGAGCCGTGGTTCCATCAGAAGAGAAGTGGTGGGTAATGAATTAAACATGTGAACTGCAAAGTCTTCACACAGATGAAGGGTTGTTATTATTATCCCTTCAACAAATGGTATTGAGAACATGTCACCTGCTCTGCACGGTGCCGGGTGGCCGAGGGCTTGCACAGGATTGGGTGAGATGCATCCCTCACGCTTGGGGAGCAAAGCTTTAGGCAACCAAATAAAAAATGTCCTTAGCATTTGAGTATCCATAGCAAAAACCACAACACTAAGTTCGTGCTATACACCTTCAACTTACACAGCCGCCGTGCCCATTATTTTTCATTAAAACTAGAGTAAAAAGGGCCTCCCTGGTGGCTCAAGGGGTTAAGATGCAGTGCTATGAAGCTACCCACAGCCACTGCAGCACATCCGATCCCCGGCTAGAGAGGTGACCCACAGGGCGCAGCAGACCTCTCCTGTCTCCCCGCTGCTCCCCTCAGCAGTGGATTTCAGGGGATCTGCCTGTTCTGCTCCTCACTGCATCTCTGGTGACTCCTCTCACCCCCCACACCTCTGGCCTGCACCCCAGCTCTTGTATGCATACATAAATAAATCTTTAAAAAAAAAAAAAAAACTAGAGAAAAAAGAGAGACGATACTTTAAAAGATCTCAAGTCCCAGTAAGCAGCTTGGAAGTGACCACTCCCACCTAACAACAAGCAAACCCGGACAAACTGAACAGTCGTCAACTCTTCTTCCGTCCCTAAAAGCTGAGCTTGCGGGACAAACTGCCGCCCCAGAATTGGAGAGACAGACAGGAAGACGCAGAGTCACGTTTTAATGGAGCAGAAATCTCCATGGGAACCAGCGCGGGGCAGAAAACCTGGCTGCAGCGGACACACTGACAAATTGCTGGAGGCTCAGTTAGGACAAGTCCAGGAGTTTAGAGGTCCCGGGGGACCCAGACATAGCAAGGTCTGGTGTTTTTATGAGTTTTACCTCCAGGAGCTCAACCAGGTTCTCACAGTAAATATCCGAGAAAAATCCCCTCATACTTCCAGTAGGGGGGAGGGGAAACTAACTTTTTTGAAATATGCCAGAGCACTGTTCTTCTTAAAATAGGAATGAAGAATAAAGCCTCGCCTCAGGAGAAACTAGTTAACCCAGACCTAACCTGTTGGGGGTCTGTCGGAGCCCAGATAGCCTGCAGGAGGGGGTGCTCAGCTCCCGTCCACACTAGCCACCCCACTCCACTGAGGAAGAGATGAGAGCAAAGTGAGAGACACAGTGAAGCTCACCATCCAGAAGCAGAGACTGACTAAGAGGCCCACACACCCTTCACCACCACATAACGAAAGGCCTATTTGCAGCATTTCCTTTCACCCAGTACAGCGTGTCCAGCTAGCAATTTAAAAATTATAAGACACACTAACTGGCAAAGAACACAGTGTGAAGAGACAGAGCAAGCATCAGAACCAGACGTGGAGGGATGTTGGAATTATCAGACCAGGAATTTCAAGCAACTATGATTAATATGTTGAGGGCTCTAATGGATAAAGCAGACAGCACACAAGAACAGATGGGCTACGTAAGCAGTAAGATGGAAATCCAAGGACAGAACCAAAATGAAATGCTAGAGACCAAAAATACTGCAACAGATACAAAGAGTGTCTTTGATGGACTTGTTGGTATGAGGAAAGAATGAGGAAAGAATCCCTGGGTTTGAGGATATGACAATAGAATTCCCCAAACTGTAAATCAAAGAGAAAAGGGCTTGAAAAAGAAGAACGGAATATTCCAGACTGTGGGAAATACCAAAGGTATAGCACATGTGTGATGGGAACACTAGGAGGACAAGAAGGGAGGACGGTAGGAATGAAAGGAGGGAGGGAGGGAGGAAGAGAAGCAATATTTGAAGGATTGCAAAACTTCTCCCAAATGACTGTCAGATCCCAAGCCGCAGATCCGTGAAAAGATGCCAAACAGCCCATACCTAGGCATATCATTTGCAAGCTTCAGAAAATCAAAGATAAAGAAAAAAATCCCAAAAGGAACCAAAAGAAAACTGTATTTCATGGAGTTGCAAAGATGAGAAATAAATCCTCCTGCCACACAGAACCATGCAAACAAAAAGAGAATGGAATGAGGGTCTCCCTGGTGGTGCAAGGGGTTAAGTCTCAGTGCTATGAAGTTATCGGCAGCCGCTGCAGTATGAGCTGGATCCCCGGCCAGGGAGCAACCCACATGGCACAGCAGACCTCTCCTGTCTCCCCGCTGCTCCCCTCAGCAGTGTATTTCAGTGGATCCACCTGTTCTGCTCCCCACTCTGTCTCTGGTGAATCCTCTCACCCCTCGCTCCTCTGGCCCCTGCCCCAGTTCTTAGATGCATAAATAAATAAATCTTTAAAAAAAAATACACAAAAGGCAGAAAAGACTAGAAGACAAAAATAGGAACAAAGATCAAGGGCAAAAATAGAAAAATAGTAATGCATATGGTAAATATTAATCCAATTATAGCAAGAATCACTTTGAACATAAGTGGTCTACATGTCCCATTTAAGAGACTGTCAGAGTTGATCAAGAAAACAAGACCCAACCGCACACTGGCTGCAGGAAACTAAATAGAAAGACCCACACAGAGTAAAAGTAAGAGCATGGCCATGCGCTGGGCTGACACTGATCAAATGAAACTGGAGTAGTTACAGTAGTTTTAGATGGAAAAGGTGTCAAAAACAGGAAAATTATGAGTAATAGAAGGGATTTATTCTTCAATGATAAAGGAATCAATTCTCCAAGAATAACAATTTTTAATTCTGACCATAGAGCATCAAGAGATGTGAGGCAAACACTGACAGAGCAGCACGGAGAAACAGGTGAATCCAATATGAGAGCTGGAGACGCCGACACTCCTCTGTGGGAAATGAACAGGCACAGCGGGCAGAAAATTTCTAAGTACATAGTTGAACTCAAGAGCACTGTTAATCAAGCAAATATCATGGCTACTTCACCCAACACACCAAAATACACATTCTTCTCAAACTTAGGTGGAATATTCACCAAAATAGACCATGCTTGGGGTCACGAAACACACATCAACCAACTAAAATGAATAGGAATCATACAACCTCTACTCTCAGATGATAATGGAATTAAGTAGAAATCAGTAACAGATAAATGGAAAATTCCAACATATGTAGAGATTAACAGCACACTTCTAAATCACATATAGGTCAAGGAAACCTCAAAAAAATGGAAAATATTTTAAACTAGATGGAAATTAAAACAGAACTGATGAAAATGTATGGGATGCAGAGAAAATACTCTTTAGTGGGAAACTGATAGCATAAAGGGCACATACTTAGACAAGAAGAAAGATCTAAAACAAATTATCTAACTTTCGGGCCTCCCCAGTGGCGCAGCGGTTGAGCGCTGGGTTGCGAAGCTCCCACAGCCTCTGCAGAGCTGGTTCGATCCCTGGCTGCTCCCCGGCCACCAGAGGAGGGTCCCACATGGCGCGCAGACCTCTCCTGCCGCCCGCTGCTCCCCTCAGCAGTGTCCTTCGGTCCTTCTGCCTGCTCTGCTCCCCGCTCTGGCTCTGGAGAATTCTCTTACCCTCCTGCGCTTCTGACTGTCCCCAGTGCTTGTATAAATAAATAAAAAATCTTTAAAAAAAAATTATCTAACTTTCTGCCTTAGGAAATTAGGAAATTAAGAGCAAATTAAATCAAAAGTAAGGAGAAAAAAATAAATAATAAAAATTAGAGCAGAAATTAATCAAATTAAAAATAAAAAATCAATAGAGGATATCAAAAAAAAGAATAGCTGAATCGTTGAAAAGATTAATATAATCAATAAACCTCTAGTCATGCTAGCAAAGAAAAAAAGAAAGATGACATAAATTACAAATATCAGTAATGAAAAGGGGACATGATTACAGAGGATAATAAAGGATAATAAAATAATATTGTCAACACACTGTTGACAACACACTTTTAATAACCGTCGTGAAATTTCTCAAGACAATTCACACAAGAAGAAATAGACAATCTAAATCAGCCCATATCTATTGAAAACATCGAATCAATAATTAATAACCTGCAAAAACAGAATGTAGCAGAGCTACCTGATTGGTAAATTCTATCAAGCATGTAAAGAAGAAATTATACCAACTCTTTATAGTCTATTTCAGAAGGTAGAAACAGAAGGAATACTTGTTGCTTATCCCACAAGTCTGGCATCACCTACTACTCACCTATGACCCAAACTAGGCAGAGACATAGCAAGAAAGGGAAACATAGACCAATATTGTTGATGAACATAGGTGCAAGAAAACAGCTAATTGAATCCAACAATATCTAAGAAGAAATATACCACAGCCAAATGTGGTTTATCCCAAGTTTGCAAGGCTGTTTCAACTTCCAAACATCAATTAATACAATCTATCACGTCAACAGGTTGAAGAAGAAAAATCACTTGATCTTCTCAATCGATATAGAAAAAAAGGTCCCAGGCCCATTCATGACAAAAACTCTCAGTAAACTAAGAAAAGGAGGAAATTTCCTCAACTTGATAAAGAATATCTGTCCCCAAACCCACAGTTAACATCACACTTACTGATAAGAAATTAGAAGTTTTTTCCACTAAGATTAGGGACAGGGAAAAATGTCCTCTTTCACCATTCTTTTTTAACATCATACTGGAAGTTTTAGCTAATGTAATAAGACATGTAAAGGAAATAAAAGCTAGACTTATTGGGAAGGAAGAAATAAAATTTATTTGCACATGACATGATTGTCAACGTAGAAAATCCAAATATATATACATATCAACAATAACAAAAAACTCCTGAAACTAAAAAGCAATTCCAACAAGTCTGCAGACACAAGGTTAATATGTAAAAGTCAATTGCTTTTGTAAATACCAGCAACAGAAACTCTCATTCATTGAGTGCAGTGCAGCTACTTTGGAAGACAGTTTAGTGGTTTCTTAAGAAATTAAACATGCTCTTCTGATACAGCCCAGCAATCAAGCGCCTTGATATTACCCAGTGGAGCTGAAATGCCTGTCCACAAGCCTGCACACAGCTGCTTATGGCATTATCCACAAAATGGGGAGACGAAAGCACCCCCTGCAAGGACATTGAAGCCCACCTAGGATGAGGCCTAATCATTCCCAGCAATTGGTGATTACCCCTATTAATTGCACCCCACATTGGCTCAGGAGGAAAGGTGTGCTAACCAACCCATATAGGCCCTGTAGGGCAGGATTACCAGCTAAAGGATCACATGAGTACCCCAAATCTGGGGAAGGAGGAGGTGTGAAGGGGGGGCCACATGGACACCTAGTCAGTCACACCAGGGCCGGTTGAGCTCAGTAGCCAGAAAGGGGCCACTAGTGAGGAGGGCCTGGGGTGAGGGGGAGCCTGGGCAGACACTGATTGAGGCCCACCAGCCAGCGAGACCCTGCCGCTGCCCAGCCCTGGAAGGCTGCTGTTCAGACCTCACGTCCACACCCGAGACTCCCCTGCCCCCCCAGGCCGAGCACACACAGAACCACCGCCGGGGGAAGGAGCAGTGAAGGTGGCGCCGGAGGACCTGGGTCTGCCAAGGCCAAGGTCATACAGAAGGGGAATATCCACAATGCTCATCACGTTGCCCAAGCTCACTGGGATGCACCAACCCACCTGGACTGGGAGCCCAGACTCTGCACACACAGCCCCATGCCCAGTACCTGGTGCCCCAAACATCCCACCGAAGCCCTGGTAAACCAAGGCAGGATGACTTGTGCCAAAAGGCAGCAGAAAGAGGCCCACAGGCCATGGGAGCACGTCCAGCCCCACAGCTCTGTAAGCCCCCCAAGGTGTCCCGTCCCTTCCCGCCAAAGCTGCCAGCAGCCTGGCTCCCGTCTGACCCCAACTCCGAGACCCGCGGCCCAGGAGGCAGAAGGTACAGATCAAAATTGCCATCGCAGCTCATTTAGTCTAATTGTGAGTCTTCGCAGAGAAAGGGCTGAGGAGGGAGCTGACGGGGACGGTAAATCATTTCTGCAGCAAGAGGAGAAGCTTCCCCTGGAAATTAAGGGACGGCTGTTGACAGGCCGGACCATCAGAACGCCAGCTGCCTAATGAAGCAATAAAGGCCTTTGTTCTGCACACTTCTCGCTGCCCTGCTCTTACATGTACAATTATTACAAAAATCAAAGAGAGGAATGTTGCCTTGAGATATGATTTCCATATTGGTATGGATTTTATTATACAAGCAGTACAATACGCTCCATTATCATTTTGATTATATGCGCCTTTCATTTGCACTATTGGACCATTATCTGCAGTACATTCATTACATTATAAGAAACTGGAACTCTATCCTTAAGATGAATTGTAAAAAAGGATTTCTATTTTTGCAGATTGATATTTCAGGGGAGAACATTAAACAGCAAACATTATTTGTAAAGTTTGTGTTTTTTTAACATAAACTCTTAAAAGAAGGAAATAACCTGATATTTCTAACAGACAGAAAAGCCCCAGGCTAGATGCAATAAATGATTGCAATTTAAAATGCGTGCACTATTAGGGGCTCCTGATTAAATTGTAAGTTCCTGGAGAGAAGAAAGTCAAACAGAGGAAGCCGGGGATTCAGCTGGTGGGCAGAGGAGAGCGTGGGCCTGGCTCAGACGGGCAGGCTAGATTCACAGGCCGCTGGGACGCTTGGGGCCCCAGGGCGGCTCTCCGTGAGTCTGGGTGATGCTTGAGTCACTGAGTTCATTTCCCTTCTAGACTCACGGCAGAGGGGCCATGTGGTGGTGACTCGGGAGAGCCAGCCCTGGGCCCTGGGAGGGCCTCACAGCCTCCAGCTTCCTTCCAAGGTACTAAGGCTTCAGCCCAAGCCCATGCGGCAGGAGCGCTGGGAAAGGAGCAGCTGACTGGAGAGAAAACAGCAGAGGGGTCCCATGGGGATCTCTGGGGCTGGCTCTCGAGCCCAGCTCCAGCCTCTAGGCGGAAAGAGCGCTCTGCACTGTGCGTCCTGCCATGGCCCCAGCGCCACTCGGCTCTGCCAATGTCTGGGAGCTGTGTGTCCTTGGGCTAAGCCCTTCCCCTCTCTGATCCCCGGTGGCCCCATGGAGAGAATGCATCCGTGACCACCTATCTGGCTTGGTGGCGAGTTTGCTACGATCCAGTAAAGCTACAGGTGGGAAAGCCCCGGAGAAGGCCAGTGTGGTGGGATCCATTATGCATTGCAATAAATAAGTAAATATAGCTTTTGTTTTGGTTTGGTTTTAGCTTTCAGAACTCAGCAAAATGGGAAGATAGGAAATGTGTCTGAGGAAAAACTAATCACTAAACAAAATGATTTTTAAAAACGGTAGATCTTTCCCACCTGCTGGAGACACACGAGCAGGTAAGGAAAGGTCCAGAATCAGGATTTTCAGGGTCTGGAAGGTGTTTTCAGGGTCTGGAAGGTGGAGGGACATGACCCCGTTACACAAGTATCTTTTTTCCCCACCATCATCCCAGCTACCCCCTCAACCCCAACTCCTTGCTCACTCGCTCTTCACCTCAGAAATCTTACTTCATTTGTGCCCGCTAGAATTTTTTATTATATTTATTATAATAATACAATAATATAAACATTATTGCAAATATAATTCCTCTGTATAAATTGCAAAGATCATAGCATCCTCAGTGCCCAACTCAAACGTCACCTCCTCCGTGGGGCCCTCCCTGATCTCCCAGCCAGAGGGCCCCTCTGCTCCCACACCCCGCACTTTCTTCCTGTTGAGTCACTTTTCCCTCTGCCCTCTTAGCACATCAGAATTTCCGAACTTCAGGTCGCTCTCCATTCACAGTGAGTCGTGAAGTCAATTTCAAGGGTGCAGTCAGTGCTTTTTTAGTAAAACAGGCTGGAAAATAAAACATCAGGGTGCATCCTGCAAGGTAAAAGTGAACATTGTTTCCTGGATTTTCCCCTGAACTTCCCCCAGATGTACATGAAGACGCACAAGCGCACAGGGGGACTCTTATTTCTTCTCATGGGCCTTGTTAAAAAACCTGGAGGCCCCCAGGTCAGCTGAGCTCCCTGAGGTCCAGCTCACACCTCAGAGCTCCCGCTGCTTCCCTGCTGCACAGAGCCCGGCCCACTGCTGCGAGCGCTGAGTGACGTTTGTTGAATGAATCTTGGTTATGATAGTTACTGCATTACTGTAAAATCTACATGTTGGACCCTCTTGGGGTTGGGGAAAGGATGCGATTATGGTCTCAGCGTATGGGAAGGTCCGACTTATCATCTGTTCCTGTAGATGCAATTAGGACTCTTGAGAGACAGTTTTTCCACTTGTATCAAGAATCACCCAAATCCTCCCCCTTCGTTAGCCGCCAGCCCCAGAGGATTAAACACCCCCTTGCCCCTGTTTGCTCGCTGCTCACTGAGGCCCACTTGGCTGGAGAGGAGCTGAGTCTATCTTCAGAAGATCCTTTTATACACTGTTATATTGATTTTAAAAAACATTTTAGTCGACACAATGAAAAGCTCACCCAGGGGCCTTCCTTCAGCCTCGGAGTTGAAATCCATATCTTAACCCCTTCCTGGCCGGAGCCCACCAGGAGCCCCCGCTGGGCGGCGGCAGGACCCACGAGGTGGTGGCGCTCACACCCTTTTAGGATAATGCATTGATTTTTGAATAAACATTTTCCTCTTCCCGTTCTGGCTGCTCCCGCATCCTTGGCGTGAGGCCTCCCGGGTGTGGCGTGTTGATCTTTACCTTATTTAAAAGAAAAAAAAAAACACCCTGAGTTATTTTTAGAGCTCATCGCTCTTTATTTATGTGAACCTCTGTCTCAAGTACAAGTTCATCAATTACTTTAATTCCCACTAAATGTGGAGCCAGATTTCAAGTGGTGCTGGGAGGTTAATGCACCCTTTTAGCTTCGGCTTAAATCTTGATGAGGGCTGGAAGGGAAAGTTCTAAACCCACCTCTCCTTCTGCCCCTGGCAGGCCCCGGGGCCTCGCCAGTCCCAGGAGGGGGCCAGCAGGGAGAGGCAGCACAGGAACCTGGGGGCATCGGGCAGTTCCAGCGTCTGCCCCGGGCTCAGGCCTCCACCACCCTGCATGGCCTGTAGGCCCCAGGGGTGCCCTGCCTGCCCCCCGCCCCCACGCCCCCCTGACAGCTTCCGCACGCCAGGCTGAGACCCAGAAACCTTAGGCAGACTCGGGGGGTGGGGAGGGGGCACCATGGAGTGGAGGGGGGGGTGGGGGTGAAGCCCCAAGCACCCAGCTTCTAGGTTGCCTGCCCAGTGCCAGCCTGCCTGTGGGGAGACAGCCCGGAACCCCGAGTGAAGGATGCCCAGGTATTGGTGAGTACAGGGCACCGCTGCGGGGTTCAAGGGAGGCTGCCAGAGATGGCCCTGAGCTGAGGGTCAAAGACAGAGAGGGGAAGGTGGGGGTGTCCCCATGGGACAATGACTCAGAGAGGGGGGTGCAGAGAGGAGGGGGTCCCGGCCTCCACACACCCACACAAGTGCCGGATGGGTGGATGACAGACAGATGGAAGGGAGGCCTGAGCTCCTCACTGACAGTCTTGAGGAGGGGGGGCCCCAAGGCTCGGCTAACGCCCGGGAGGGCTGCTGCCCACCGCTGCTGGTCCTCCCCGGCAGCTGCCCCTCCAGGGCCCCTCCGGCTTTCCTCCTCTTCCTCCACCCCCACTCGCGCCCGTCCCCGATCTCGCCTCTCTCCCCGCCAGCTTCTCGTCCCTCCACGCTGGTGAGCGGCTCCAGCTCTTCCTCCCCTGACCGGCCCCACCCTCCCCACACTTTGTACCTTGGGGTCCACCCAGCACCCACCAGGGAGCAGGGAGTTGGTGAGATGAGGGCCCGGGAGGGGGGCTGGACCATCAGTCTGTGGGTGTCCCTGTGACCGTAGCAGGTCCCTGCCCACGGACCCCACGTGCGCTGTGCAGCCAGGGGCGAGGCCCTTGTCAGGGCTTCGGGGTGGGAACATACAAGAGCTCAGTTTGGGGGACCCCATGACCCAGCAGGGCTGAACCTGGGGCCGGAGACCACCATGGGTGCCTTTTCCATCCCAGGCCCACAGGTGAGTTCCCTCGGCAGGGTGAGCGGCCGAGCCGGAGGGTCGGGGGGGCAGAGGAGGCGAGAGAGACGGCCCAGCTGAGGGCTCGCTCGGCCCCAGCCCCGGCGGGCAAGACCAGGGGGCCAGGCAGGGCCGGGGCGTGTGGGGAAGGTCAGTCGTGAGAGGACACGCGTGGGGACACCCCGGGACAGGCCCGGCGCGGGGGGGGGGGGGGCAGGAGCGCGGGCTTCTCCCCAGCACTTGGGGCGTGAGCTGAGGGTCTGAAGATGCAAAGCAACACCGTCAGAGCCTCACTCTGTAAAGGCCCTGGGGGCGGGCGGAGCAGCGACCTTTCACTGGAGGGCGAGGTGGGAAATACTTCAGGCTTTGCGAGCCGAGAGGCTACATGGAGGCTGCTGTGTGAGGACTCGGTTAACAAGAGGGAGAACAAATTTCTACCAATTTTTTTACTGCTGAATTGGGGTTTACTGATGAGTGTTTGGTGCATTCTTGCAGGTCCACGACGGAGAAGGGGCGCCTTCGGAGGGACCAATGGTCTTTGGCCTCATGGGCTCCTAGTGAGTCCCCCCCGTCCGCATGGGGGTCCCTTCTTAACACACGCAAAACAGGTGTCGGTCCTGGCTGGGCACACGGCAGCTCAAGCCGCCAGGAAGCCCCGGCCCCACAACGGGACGGAAGCAAAGAAGCCGCAATCCTGGGGCAGGCAGAGTCAGCCGGAGGAGGCGTTCAGGGACGCTTCAGGAGGAGGTGAGACCCCAGCCGAGGCAAATGGACAGCAAGGACACAGTGTGCCTCAGAGCACAGAGTGAGGGGGCGTGGGGATGCGGTTGCAGCTGAAGAGCCAGGGCCTGGGGTGGAAGGGGCCAGGGCAGGACCGGAGACACAGCCCCCCGGGGGAGGGGCTACCACCCTGCAGCTGCAAGCAGGCCAGTCCCTGCTCAGGTGGGCACTTTGGGAAGATCTCTCAAGTTCAGTGGAATAGGAGGTGAGAGGGCTGGGGCCTGGGTGCGGGCCAGGCTGTGCCTAGGTCCAGGCTAAGAGCGTCCACCAACACAGGAGCTACACAGAGGTGGGGCTTTGAACAGAAGAGACCCCTCAGGAGATGGAGGAGACAAGGTGTCTGCAGGCTCCAGCCTTGGTGCCTGAGTCGAGGTGACACAGGGCAGGGTCATCCCAGGGCCTCTGGGCACTCCGGGCTGAAACTCGGAAGAGCCAGCGGGGGCCGCAGGAAAGGCTCAGACAGCGCTGAGGAAGGCTGTGCAAGGGCCGAGGAAAAGGAACCAGCAGCCAGGAGCACCCTTAGCAAAGGGAGCAAGCCAAGAAAGGGAGGAGAGAAAGGAGTTTGCCAGGAGAGGGAGCCCCCTGCAACCAGCAGGGAGGCCCAGGCCCCTGAACACAGGCTGAGCATCCGTGGGGCCAGCCCCCAGGAGGCCCTGGGGAGGGTGGGCAGAGCGGTCTTCAGGGGGAGGTGAGGACAGGCGCCGACCTCAGGTGGCGGGAGGTCCAAGCGGGAGGGGAGGTCAGAAGCTGGCCTGTGCAGACGAAAGAAAAATTTGGGGTGGAAATTGAGGGGCAGGTGAAAATGCTGATGAGAAGAAGCCAGGAGAGAAAGAAGAAATAGGTGAAGACAGATGAGCCTCATCTCATGGCAAAGGAGGCTCCAGCCCCCACGGCAGCACACAGCCCCAGCTGCCTGGTGACCCTGGATTGCGGTTGTGAAGCTAAAGAGCCAAGTCTACAAAAAGATTTGTTTCTCCCACATCAAGGAACCAACCCCCTTTACTCTGAACCATGATGCAAAGCGGTTCCTCCCCCTCCCATTTTTTTTGTTTGTTTTTGAGGCAGGTAAATTTTAAAACTTAAAAAGTTCCTCTTTTTGCTTTGGCCCCTAGGAAGCTCAACACCGAGTATGTGAACCAAACTCAATACCTATATGGGAGAATGGGCCTTGCAGAAGATCTGAATTCTTTTCTCTCCTTAACCTCACCACACATGCTTCTCTGTTCCATATCTCCCTTGGTCCCCTCGTTCTAATTTTTCTTTGTTAATGTGGCTCTATGTTCCACAAGCTGCTTCTGATGTTTCATGGATTCCAGCAATGTGCCTGCAAGTGATTTTGCTTTCACCAGGACCTCCCCAGAGGTCCCCAGCTCCCTCCACGGAGCGCTGGGGCCTTGGCTTTCCAGGGTCACCGCCAAGTGCATTGGGAACAGAACTGTCCAGTCCCTGCCTGTGCCCCATAACCCTGCAGATCTCGGGAGCTGCTGTTCTTCAGTTCTGCTTCCAGTTTGCGCAGCAAAGAGAGGGGTAAAGCCAGTGTGATTTCTAACTAATCTCCAATAAGTCAGATGTGGGTGGGGGTTTTTTCCCCACCTCAGAGGAGATTGTCAAATGAAACAATGTGGCTTGGAGCTTCTGACAGATGCTGATGAACTGTTGTTTACATTTTTGATTTACTGCCTAAACAAAGATAAGACATGCTCTTGAAAACACATTGAATGCACAATCCAAACACATCCATTAAATCTGTCACAATAAACATGACAGCTTTCTTCTAACCTAACAACTGGCGTGCCTCATTTGCATATTAATGAGAAAACCGGGATCAGCCTGCACAAATTACTTATATCTCATGAAGGGGCTGCTCCCGGTGACAGCGAAGCACTTGGGGGTGTAAATATACCAAGTTAATACCTTCGCCAGTTTGATGTCTCTCCTGTCTCTCTGCTCTGGCCGGCCTGGGGTCCTGGGGTGGCAGCTCTGCCAGCTGTGTGGGTCTGAGGATCGAGGCGGAGTCAGTGGGGGCTAGAAAGAGCTGGGCCGCCCTGGCTCGGGCACAGCGCTGGGGATATTTACTGAGCACCGACTCTGAGCTGGTCAGCAGGTCAGCACATTCCAGTGAGGTCACTGATTGCTCATCAACAGATCAGAATGAGCCAAAAGGAAAATATTTGATCTTTGGTGCATGCCAGCTAGGTGCAAGGAATAGTATCATCACATTTAAACCTCAGGGGAAGCATTAGAGCAGGGTTGACACAAGCAAAGGCTTGCAGCCCACTACCTGCCTCACCCATGGCAGACATGACCAGTCGATGTCAGAACTCCTTCCAGGGAAGCCTGAAATCAAACACACTCCTTCCTGACACAAGACTCCAGGAGGCGGCCATTCCCAAGGACCATGCAGGTAAGGAAGCCGTTGGTATGGACCTTACTGTGGTGTATTTGTTGCCATTAGAGAAACGGGGAAGGACCAGCTCACCCCACTGGGGAGAGATGAAGCAAGACTCAAGCCCCATCCCCCGCCTGCCAGCCAGTTCTCTCTCTGGGTCTCCCCAGCTTTCACCTGGCCCATGACCTTGGGTCGGAATCAGGTGGTTACAATAAAAGGTCTCAGCAACAACTGCACTCCACGTTGGGAGACCAGGGAAAGTACTGCTTCTAGAGAGGCTCCAACAGAACCCCAGTTTCTTTGGGGCCCCCATACTGAGAGTATGAAGGAAGTGCTGCCCTCCTGTAATCTCCCACACAGGCCAGGTGTCAGCCTTGCCCGGGTCACCCTGGCATTTCTTGCCATAGCTCTGAGCCTCTCACTTCCTTTGTTGTCACCAAAAGAACCCCTGCTTGGAGCTCAACACAGAGCCTGGTGAGCAGTGAGTGCCTCGTGGACGGTGGCCAGTGCCCCATGGATGGTGGTCAGTGCCTCTTGATGGTGGTCAGTGCCCCATGGATGGTGCTCAGTACCCCATGGACGGTGGTCAGTGCCCCCTGAATGGTGGTCAGTGCTCCATAAACAGTGGCTTTAAAAGGCCCAACCAGCAGCCCCGGTGGTTTTCCTTAACCCTTTACTCTAACTGGCTCAAATGCCTCATCCTTAGTAGGAACCAGAGTCAGGGGCACAGCAGCTGTTCTGGGAAGTGCCAGACCACCTGGAGGGGCCCACACTGCCCCTCCCAGAAGGGCCTGTCCCTGAGTTGGGACATCCCACTCTGGGCAGCGTGGGCCCAGCCACTCTCCCCCACCCTGAGGCCGGGCATCTCAGCTGGGTTTAGTTCGGCTGGTTTTCCTCGCACTTAGGAGACCCCCACATCCTGGGATCGGGGCCCTGGGCATCAAACAGCCCCACCAGCAGCCAAGGTCCTGTTCCCAGATGCTCAGAATTTTCTGACAAGATCCCAGGTTCCAAGGAGGAGCAGACCAAAGGCATTCCATAGGAAAAAGTTTCTCCGGAATGATGACCCCTGGACATTTTGATTCCAGGTCGTTCCATCCACATCGTGTCACAAAAGAAAACAAATCCTATTCCAGTTGGAGTAAGAGGCAAGCGGAAAGTCTCCAGTGCTGCTGTTCTTTCCTTCACTCATTTCTTTGGGGACCATGTCTTCCGATCTTTGGGCCAGGCTCTGCTGGCATCTCCCGTTGAAGCAAGAGCCTCCTCAGAGGAGCCCCAACATCCCTCCCGCCTAGTTTTCACACCCTCGTGTGAACGTCCCTTTCTGGCGTCTGGACGGGACTTGAAAGCTTGCTTCTAACAAGCAGACCATGGCAGGCGTGAAGAAATGTCACTGCCAAAGTTAGGACACAGGAAGATCATGGCTCCCATCTCGGGCGTCCCCTGCCCCGGGGGCTTTGCCCCCCTGCTGGCTTTGTTCAAGGCCCAAAGTTTACTTTTTCTTACTGTGGAATAAACTGTCCCAATACGTAGCAGTTGAGAGCTCCACACCTGCTGTCTAGTGCTCAGCTGCAGTGAGTCAGGGATCCAGGCGCCTTTCCTCAAGGTCTTCAGGGCTGTGGTCCCATCTGAGGCCTTGCGAGAGGGGCCACACATGGCAGTGGGCAGGACTGGTGGAGACCACCTGTAGGGTAAGGAAAAAGTATCAGGCTTTTCTGTCCTCTCGCCAAGTTAGAGTGAGTGAGCCAGCTGCAGGGCTTGGGGCTGCTTGGAGAAGTCTACAGGTGGGGGGCTGAGGTGGTGTAGAGGCAGGATGGACACAGGGCAGGTTTTCTGATCCAGCAGACCGGGTGAAGGAGGAGTCCTGGAGCCCTCAGGGGCTTTTGCAGGCTTTTTATTGGGATTTACCAAGTACACGGCAGGCAGGGGGACCAGGGGAGGCTGGCAGGCCTCCCAGCCCCCAGCAAGTCCTCACTCTATCTGGGCTCTCTGGCATTCTCTGGTGGCCTTGTGCTTGTGGTTCTTCTTCTTCTCTCAGCTTCCGTTCGTTCTTGGCTTCTGTTGGCGTCCCCGTGACGCCGCCCTTTGACGCCGCCTTATAAACTCAGTCTCTCCGCCCAGGTGCACCCACTCCAGGTGCCGCCATCAGGCATGCATTCAGGACCGCAGGGTTCCCTCCTCTATCCTCATGGCGGGAGGGTAGAAAAGCCTGATACTTTTTCCTTACCCTACAGGTGGTCTCCACCAGTCCTGCCCACTGCCATGTGTGGCCCCTCTCGCAAGGCCTCAGATGGGACCACAGCCCTGAAGACCTTGAGGAAAGGCGCCTGGATCCCTGACTCACTGCAGCTGAGCACTAGACAGCAGGTGTGGAGCCCTCAACTGCTACGTATTGGGACAGTTTATTCCGCAGTAAGAAAAAGTAAACTTTGCGCCTTGAACAATACGGGGTTACAGGCATCATACCCAGTGTAGTCAGAATCCCTCCTGAAACTTTTGACTCCCCCCAAATTGAACAGCAGTCTTTCCCTAATATCTGAGGGGGGTGGGTTTCAGGACACCCTCCTCCCTGCCCCTGCAGAAATCAAAATTTGTGAAAGTTCAAGTCCCTTAAAGTCAGCCTTCTGTGTGCGAGGACCCCGAATCCATAGATCAGCGACCCCACCTGCCTCAGTCCACGATGGGAACTTGCAATAGAAAACTACTCCAGCACTAGGGGGCCCTCGCCGCTCACACCTGCCTTGTTCAAGGGCCAACCTATATGTATTAGGTAGAAGCATATAAAATTGCTGTTCACATATTCTTAAAGATTGATTTATTTTGCACAAGGACTGGAGTAGAGGCTGGAGTCGTGGGATTGAGAGGACTCACCAGAGACAGAGCAGGGAACTGAACAGGCAGATTGACTGAAATCCACTGCTGAGGGGAGCAGCAGGCGAGGCAGGAGAGGTCTGCCGTGCCATGTGGGTAACTCCCTGGCCGGGGAATTGAACTCGTGCTGCAGTGGCTGCGGATTGCTTGGTAGATTGCGTCTTAACTCCTTGCACCACCAGGGAGGCCCGTGTGTGCACATTTTTAAAAAATAGTTACAGCTCAGCAAGTTCCTGTGGATCCAGCCAAACACTCTATCCATTGATGTAACAACCCACTCGCTCCCTCGTACTTAACCTCGCCCCAAAATGGTGGAAACGGGCTCTGAGAAGTTCAGTGACGTCCCAGGGTCCCAGACTGCCACTCTTGCTGCTGGACTTGAACCCAGGACACGGAGCCCAGCTCCCTAAGGCAGCACCGTTGGGCAGACCAGCGCGCCTCCTCTTGGCCAGGAATCACACGGGGCCCTGGGGCGGGTCAAGCTGTCAAGGGCTCCACAACAGGTGGCAGGGAAAGTCAGAAGCCCCCGGAGCCCCACGTCGCCCCCAGCCCGCCGGAGTGGAAACAGCGCTCGGGCGTCTGAGGGTAATTGTCTCGCGTGCTCAGCCCTATGACTTGTCTGCCCGATTCCTCCCCTCTATTAGTCACTATCTCACAATTATTTTACCTTTTCTAATCAGCAAGTAGGCTTTTGAAGCCCTTTCTTGCACACATTTATCATCCCCGATGCTATGTGGAGAGAATCAATGTTATTTACCCTTGCTGAGCCTACCAGGCTCTCATTTGTAATTAGAGAAGTGCGGGAGAGGGATTTGTTGTTGCTAAATTAGGTCAAACATCCTCATCCTTGGAGAGTCTGGTGCGTCTGTGACTTGCCCTCGATGGCTGGAGTGGGCGGGCTCCGTGCTCGCCAGCTTCCTTCCCGGAATCAATATCTGTCATTATTTTTCCTGTCTGACTCACTTCAGGAATTGTCTCTGCTGCCCCCAGCCTGTCTGAGGGGTCCACTGATGGAGAGATGGACCCCGCTCTGCCCGGGCTCACCCTGACATTGATCTCGCCCGACCCTACTGGAAGGTCTGCCAGCAAGGATGACACCAGGGACGGGGCAAAGGGAGGACACAGTGGCCCCGGTGGCATCAGGAATGTAACAAAACTGGCAGGGCCACCTTCTCGGAACAGCCACTGTCTTGGGCACCAAGAAGGCGCTTTTAATCACAACTGGGTCCCTTGGGGAGCAGAGAGGAGGCTCATCGCCTTGACCTGGGCGGCCTGAGGACATCTCGCTTCACCTTGAATGGAGGCCCCATTCTCCTGGGTGCAAACTCAGGTCTTTGAAGAGGTACCACATCCCAAGATCAGGCTGACCCCAAAATAACCCAGGCTGTTATCAGGGCCCTCTTTCTAACCTTGAACTCCCCGTACTGAGTGGGCAGCCGTGCTCGGGATCCACACGTGGTATTTTATCTGGAGAGTGTGCCAAGGAGGAAAAAGTGGGAACACCACAGACAGCACGTGGGCGAGGATGAGCCAGCAGAAGCCCCCTCCTTTGCACATTAAAGTCACACCTGACAGCTTACCCCATGGAGAAGCCTCATAAAAATTAAGATATTCTAGATATTCTTAGGAAAATGAAATATTGAAGAATGGCTCCCTGAGCTGATAATGGTAGTGCATTTGAAAAATAGACCAAGCGCTGTGTTTAAAAGCCTAAAGTCATAAAAGGTATTCTGAATGGATGGATGGGGAAGCTCTACAAGCAGACTTCATTGATGTCACCGTAAACGATGAATGCTGTCACTCTTCTTTATATATAACAAGGAGATATGCCGCTGCCTCCAGATCTCATTGTAGAAACTGTCAGGCCCGCTGAAATGGCATTGCACCAGCTATTTATGACGCCAGGCGGGAAAATACAAGGTTAAGCGATCTTTATCTGCCGTCTATGGAAATGTGCTTCCACGCTGAGGCGGGGACATGAAATAACCTTCCAGATAACCCATGACATTGGGGAACTGAACGTGAGATTAACCACGAGAGACAGATCTGCATCCCAACTGTGTCGGCTCGCCCGGGCGCCTGGGCCTCACCAACACACGAGAGCTTTTCCAGCTTCCCCATGCATCATCACCCGCTTGAAATTTCACAGCACTCGTTGGTGTGACAGATTCTCAAGTGATCCAACAAAAAATGCATTCGCCACCAGCCAGAAGGTGGAAGGATTGCCCAAGTGGGGACCACGGTCCCCAACCCCCTTGCTTCTGGCAAAGCCTTAGACTGGTTTACGCCAGTGACAAGTGTGAGGAAGGATGAGGGGTCACTTCCAGGTCATGGTTGTGTAGAAGCAGGTGGGTTTGCGCCACAATCTCCCTCCCCTCCCGATGCCTAGAGGTCCCCAGGCCCCAAGGTGCGATGGAACGACAAGAAGAGCTCTAAGCCCCAGGATCCTCCACCCACCCCAGGAAGAAATGGGCCTGCAACCCAGGGCTACCCATAATGCGTGTTGCATGAGGGTGAAGTGAAGGCTTCTATGTCGCTGCTAAGCCAATTACAATTTAGAGGATGGTCTGTTACAGCAGCTGCTGTTGTCCTTACTCATAGAAAGTTGTGCATTTCTTGCAAATCAAAACTACCATGAGATACCATCTTACACCAGTGAGAATGGCACATATTAAAAAAACTAGCAACAACAAATGTTGGCGAGGGTGTGGAGAAAAAGGAACTCTCCTGCACTGCTGGTGGGAGTGCAAACTGGTCCAACCACTATGGAGAGCTGTGTGGAGAATTCTGGACCTACTAAACATAGAGCTTCCATAGGATCCAGCAATTCCACTCCTAGGTATTTACCCAAAGGACACAGAAACATCCATTCCAAAGAGCACCTGCACCCCTATGTTTATAGCAGCACTGTTTACAATAGCTAAGCTTTGGAAACAGCCCAAATGCCCAAAAATAGATGACTGGATCAAGAAGATGGGGTACATGTACACCATGGAATATTACTCAGCATTCAAAAAAGATAAACACATGCAATTTGCAGCAACATGGATGGCGCTGGAAGGGATCATGCTCAGCGAAATAAGCCAAAAAGAAAAAGAAAAATACCGGATGGTCTCACTCATAGCAGGAATCTAGAAAACTTAAATAAGGGACCAGGAAAATGAATAACTATAAGAAAGTGAAAATCAAAATCAACAAAAAACTACGAACCAGAGACACTTTTTGGGGGGTGGGGGGCGGGAGGGGAGGGATTGGGGTCAAAATGGGGGGGTTGCAACTGTATGGGGAATATAAAAATAAAATTTATTATTTAAAAAAAAAAAGTTGTGCATTTCTAAGGATCCCATTCATTCAATGAAGGAGAGGTCATGTGGTATAGCAGCCTCCTCTAGGCCTGGAGTGAAGACCTGTTTCTGCCACTCACCCATTTTATGACTTGAGGTACCTTAGGACAATTGCTTATTTTCTCTTGGCATCCATATCCCTTTTTGTAAAATGGAGATTTAAAAAATCCTGATCCTTATTCATAATAGCCAAGCGGTAGAAGCAATTCAAGTATCTGTCAACCGCTGAGAGAATAAATAAAATGAGGCCTAGCTGTATATAGTGGAATATTATGCAGCCATAAAAAGGAATGACATTCTGAAACATGCTTCCCCCTGGATGGACCTTGAACACATTATGCTAAGTGACATAAGCAAGACACAAAAGGACAAATACTGTACGATTCCTGTTATAGGAGGGCCAAAGAATAATCACATTCATGGAGACAGAGTAGAAGAGTGGTTTCCAGGGGCGGGGGGAGGGGTGGTGAGTCAGCATTAAATGGGGACAGAGATTTTGTTTGGGGAGATGAAAAGAGTTCTGGAGACGGAGGTCCTTTGGCAGCACCTCTACTAAAATTGGAGCAATTAGGTTAGCATGGCCCCTGGGCAAGGATGACACGTGAATTTGTCAAGTGTTCCCCATTTAAAAGAAAGTTCTTGAGCTGAACAATGGTGATGGCTGCTGAATGCCACTGAACTGTACACCCAAAGAGGTCCAAATGGTCATTTTAATATTATGTATTTTCTGCCACCATTTTTTAATCCTGACTTTATAGGGTAAATGTGAATATTAAATTAAATAATATTGGTCAAGCCCTCAGCACAGAGCATGACGGTGTAACTAAGCCCTTGGTCTTAACGAGAGTGGGTGCTATGCATCTGCCAGGCACCTGTCGCATGCTGATTCCTGGGGATACAGCAGTGACCCGGCCAGGGATTGGCCTCCCTTCATGGGGACAACTGGGGGGAGAGGACTCCAGGCCAGGACAGAGACAGTGTCTGGTCTGAGAGAGGGGACTGCAGGGCTGGGAGCAGCCCGGGATGCTGGACTTAGGTTGGGGTCTTCCTGCACAGACCTCCACCCAGGCACACCCAGGAGCAGGTGGATTGCTCAGCCCCTTGGGTTCAGATGCGCACCTATTCACCCCTATTTCTCTCTCTCTGTGGGCTGCTCTGCTGGCCTCACAGAGATCTGCAGCTTTGGGCTTTCTTAAAAGCTAAGTTCAAGCTTCAGAAGGAAAAATCAGATAAACACAAACACCCTCACAATTCAGAACCTCCTGGGGCAAAGAACCCCCTCCCCAAAGGCCTTAAGCCCTGAGGGCTCACAGGACAGGAGGGGGCTGCCCTGGTGGCCTAGGGGTTAAATCTGAGCACTATCACACTCAGGCCTGAGTTTGATCCCACCCAGGGAGCTACCCACATGGCACAGCAGACCTCTCCTGTATCCCCGCTGCTCCCCTCAGCAGTGTATCTCAGTAGATCCACCTGTTCTGTTCCCCACTCTGTCGCTGGTGAATCCTCTCGGCCCCCCAGCACCTCTGGCCTACAGCCCAGTTCTTCTACACAAAAATAAATTTTTTTTAAAAGGAGGGACAATTAGGACCTCCCTGGAGGCGCAGCGGTTGAGCGCTGGGTTGCGAAGCTGCCTGCAGCCTCTGCAACGCCGGTTCGATCCCCGGCTGCTCCCCGGCCACCGGAGGAGGGTCCTGCATGGCGCGCAGACCTCTCCTGCCGCCCGCTGCTCCCCTCAGCAGTGTCCTTCGGTCCTTCTGCCTGCTCTGCTCCCCGCTCTGGCTCTGGTGAATTCTCTCACCCTCCCGCGCTTCTGACTGTACCCAGTGCTTGCATAAATAAATAAATAAATCTTTAAAAAAAAAAAAAAAAGGAGGGACAATTAGAATTCAGCAGGGAAGGGCTTCAAAGGGTAAGGGGGTACCAGAGGGCAAAGAGAGGGTGCCCAGACCATTTGAATTGGAGGAGGAGGCCTGGGTGGGGGCCAGGGAGGGCAGGATCCTGACAGATGAGCCGGGTCTGTCTGTGTCTATCTGGCATCCTCACCTCCAGCAAAAGTGCCCCCAGGGGTGCCTAGGGACCCACCCCCACCCCCCACCCTTGGTCCCTGTAGGCTGGCTGCACCCCTGGACACCAGAGTAGATGTGCAGGCTTCAGGTGGGGAGAGAGGATTCCAGAATCCTCTCCAGGCCTGTCGGGAGATGGAGGGTCTCCCCACATAGGGGACGCTGTCTTCGTGGGAATGCCAGCCTCTCTGGCGGCGACTGCCCCCACCCCCACCAGTCCAGACGCCTCCACTTCGGGTCCTTACTCAGCCCAGCAAACTTTCCCTTTCACTCGAGACTGTTGGAATAGTTCCCATAATCTGCATCCATGTCTGAGTCTCCTCCCTCGCAATCCTGCTCGCCCGCCACCCAGACCTAGCTCGGGAGGGTGGCATGAGAAAGCAGGGCTCTCGGCATCTTGCGCGTTTGCAGGAGAACTGGTCACCCCGGTTTTCCTGGGACTGAGGGGTGTCCTGCTAATGCCGGCACAGCTCCTGGCAAATGGATTAGCCCCTCTGGCCCTCCCTCTCTCTCAGGCGGGAGGCAGGCCAGGGCCCAGAGGAAGTAGGTCCCTCCCATCACTCCTGGCCGCGGAGCCCCGGCCTCCCGCTGGCAAGCCACAGAGCTGGGCCCAGGAGCCTCACACACCTGTGCTGGGGGCGGCCGAGGCAGGAACACCGCACCCTCCCACGAGGGTCTCCAAGAGGGCCACTTACGACATGCTCGGCACAACACTGGCATCCGCAGTGCCAGCAGTGGCTTTTTCCCTGCTGAGGTACTATTTGCAATTTGATATCACAAGGGAGAAGATTATGGCGAGAAACTTCTAGAAAACAAGGTTCTCACTGGCTGGCTTTGTATCCCCGACACACCCACACACACACACACACACACACACACACGCACACACACACACCTCTGTTCGGTCCTGTTGATCTTCGTGTAAGGGAAACAGTTCATGTCACATTCTCTCCTGGGTCCTTGAAGATTCTCCCCCTGCCTACAGCCCCGGAAACAACAGGATTTTCCTCGTCACATGACCAGCGAGTCGCCAGGGCTGAGGAGACAATTTGTTTGAGGAGGACGGGGCAGGTGCTCCTCTGAGGGGGCCGACGGGAGAGGCGTGTGGGTTTCCTGCTGGAAACCTTTGCGGCGTGGAGAGCTAAAAGCCCCCACTCAGGGTTTCGCCCTGGCTTTCTCTTTCTGTCAATGTGCTATTATCTCCAGTGGCTCCTGCCCTCCAAGAAAAATGAGGCAGGAAATAGACGATATAATAGGAAATACGGCAAATGCAGGTTTCCTGTCAACAACATGCCTTACTAATAGATCGGCAGATGAGTGTTTTATTAGAACAACGATTATGACAGCTACAATATTTCCAGAGACAAACGAGGGGAGATCTGAGTTAGAGGAATGTGGGAAAGCTTTGCCAAGACACAGCAAGGGTTTGGGGCTTGGCTGTATACCCAGGAATCGGAAACCTGCCCTTTCTAATCTTAGATTTGGCTCCTGCAGCTCGGCCACTGACACCCCATCTCCCCCTTTCTTCCTCTCTGGCCTGAGGTTGGTGGCCCCAGCCTCCTCCCCCCGGCCTGAGCCCCAGGAGCAGTGGGCAACCCCCCGAGCCACAGGGAGCAGCGCTGCAGGCCCAGGGGACTCGGCTGTGCCTCCCCCAGCCTGGCTCCTCTGGCCAGGCTCCTAGCCGCAGGGTGACTGCGCGCTGGCCCAGGCAGGAAGTTCCCCTGCCACTCTCCCGCAGAACCAGGGCCCCAGGCCAGGCCCCATCGCAGCCTGCCCGCACCCCGTGCAGATGGAGCCCTTCCAGGGAGGCAGATGTCTTCAGAGTGCAGCGCTGGGGGAGGAGGCGCATAAAGGGCAAAGGCTTTCTGAAAATGCCTCCTTTCCTGTCCTCGGAGCACCCCCATCTGCTCAGAAAGCATCTGGCCTTGTCCCCATTTTATAAGGGAGGTCTCGGGGACCCTGTGGTGAGGGAGCCAGGCCAGGCCCAAAGCTGAGTTAGATGCCAGCCCTGTGCTCAGGCCCACACAGCGGACGTGCCCACCAAGTCCAAACGCCCCTTGTTGTGGGCTCCATGAACACCCCCGCCCCTGCCAGCCCTGGGACTGTGTGCCCCGAGAGGGCCGGAGCCAGCTGTGCTGACCGCGTCCCTCCCCCTACCCCGCATCTATAGCAACACCTGCACGTGGCCAGTGCTCAGTACATATGAATGCATGAATGAATGAATGAGTGAATGAATGAAGTGCCAAACTGAGCCATAGTGCAGCCACATGGGTACAGCATCTCCTATCAGAGACCTAAGGGAAACTACCAGGACCCCTAACCCAAACACTGTCACCTCCATAAAAGGCTGAGTGGGAGCCTCTTCTAACTTGGGGAGGATTTCTGAGCTCTGTGATTTGGGGGTTCCCGTTAGTTGATGAGCTGTGAGATGCATTTGCCAGGAATGGTGGGAGATGGTGTGATGGCCCGACGGCTCATTTTCTTCAGAATTTAGAAAAATGAGCGAAAGAAAAATGCACCCTTGATTGTGCCTGGATCCAGAAAGAACTGAAATGAGACATCACGTCGCGAGTGGAGAACAGGGCAGAGGTCTGTTCAGGTCCGTGGGGACCTTCATTTTCTTAATAGAGATTTCTTTTAAATACTTAATCCTAGAGTGAGGATGACTGTTCTTGTTCCGTTTCAAACTCCATCAGATTCCAAAGCAATAAGGGCACCTCCATCAGGTTAGCAAAAATGCAAGAAATAAAAGATAACAGGAGGAGGGGAATGGTTTGAGGGTTTTACAAAAGAAAAGAAGGCAGAAGTTTAATCTCCAGAGCAGGGTCTAAAAATAAACCCCCCAAAAAATCAGTGAGAAATAAAAATTGATGGTTAAGCAAAAACAAGAATACATTCTTAAAGAACAAAAAGATTTTGCACAGCAATCATCTACTCAACTTACGGGACCGTTTCCAGATGAGTCAATGGAACGACCCAAATTGAGCTCCTGCCAAGGACTGCTGGCCCCTTACCTGGCCACGTGTCTGTCAGCGCCCCCGTCCGTGCCAGGACCCCCTGCCTGTGACCCTCCAAGACACAAGGGAGCCCAGAGCCTAGGGCTCATTTTAAAGGAAGCCAATCCACTTCCTGTCAACTAGTTAACAGAGTCAACTACGTGCAAAACACAGGCTTTGAGGGATCCACACGGTGAGCGAGAAATAAACAAATCCATACCCTGAGAAAAATGGAGGCAGGTCCCCATAAAACTGTAAATCTCTCCCACAGAGATAGACAAAGTTCTGTGTTTTGTTTTTTTTTTTTTTAAGATTTATTTATTTATTTATACATGCACTGGGTACAGTCAGAAGCGCGGGAGGGTGAGAGAATTCACCAGAGCCAGAGCGGGGAGCAGAGCAGGTAGAAGGACCGAAGGACACTGCTGAGGGGAGCAGTGGGCGGCAGGAGAGGTCTGCGCGCCATGTGGGACCCTCGCCCGGCGGCTGACTATCAAACTGGCGCTGCAGAGACTGCAGACAGCTTCGCATCCCAGCGCTCAACCACTGCGCCACCAGGGAGGCCCCGTGCTTTTTTTTTAAAAGATTTATTTATTTATGCACACAAGAACTGGGGTACAGGCCAGAGGTGCGGGGGATGAGAGGATTCACCAGAGACAGAGCGGGGAACAGAACAGGCAGACTGGCCAAAGTACTCTGCTGAGGGGAGCAGCAGGGAGACAGGAGAGGTCTGCTGCGCCATGTGGGTTGCTCCCTGGCCGGGGATTGAACTCGTGCTGCAGAGGCCGTGGACAGTTTCACAGTGCTGTGCTTAACCCCTTGCCCCACCAGGGAGGCCCAGCATTGTGCTTTTTTTTTTTTCCAAAAAAAAAAAAGTATTTTCAATCATAAAAACAATATACATAGAAATTAGAAAGATAGAATGAAAAGAAACTTTACGAACCACAGTTAGGGATAATCACTGTCCCCTTTGTGACCTATTTCCTTCCAACTCTGTGTCTACATCAAAACATGTACATGCCTGACCCTGGAGGAAATCACGCAGCGTGAAATAATTTGGGCAGAGAAAGACAAACACCGCATGGTCTCGCGGACATGTGGAATCTGGAAAACAAAACAAACAAAACAGAAAACTCGTAGATGTGGAGAACAGATTGGTGGTGGTGCCAGAGGGGGCGGGGTTCAGGGGCAGGTGAAGGGAGTCAGAGGCACAAACTTTCACATGTAAGAGAAGCAAGTCCCCCTACCATGTCACCCACATCGCGGTGACTAGAGAGAATAATATGGTGTCACATATTTGAAAGTTGCCAAGACAAGAAACCTTACAAGTTCCCATCACAAGAAAAAAAGAAGTTTATGACTTTGTGTGGTATTGGATAGGGACCAGACTGATCATGGGGGTCACTTCCCCGTGTATAGAAATATCAGATGAGGGCCTCCCTGGTGGCGCAAGGGGTTAAGAACCGCACTATGAAGCAATCCGCAGCCTCTGCAGCACGAGTTCAATTCCCGGCCGGCCAGGGAGCTACCCACATGGTACAGCAGACCTCTCCTGTCTCCCCGCTGCTCCCCTCAGCAGTGTATTTCAGTAGATCTGCCTGTTCTATTCCCCATTCTGTCTCTGGTGAATACACACACACACATACACACACACACACACACACACACACACACACACACACACACACACACACCCCTGCAATGCTGGCCTGTATCCCAGCTCTTGTATGTATAAATAAATCTTTAAAAAAAATTATGTTTATAAGTTGCCTACGTCTTCCAGCTACTGTGCCACCAGCAGGCTCCCCTGCCACTGGCGACTCTTGGAAGCACGGTCTGTGAGTGGTTGTACCTCTCACCACACGCCCGCTCTGATCTCAGCAGCCGTGATGCTCTTGACAAAACATCTCGAGTGCGGATCCAGCCTTGACCATCGGGGAATGTACCAGTCACACAGCAACAAATCTTGTGTAGGAACCTCTGGCTGCATTTCCAATTTCTTTCTCATGATATAAATTCTTACAAGTGGGCTTAGTCAGTGTAAGGAGAAAATTCTAACATCTCCGGATACGTATACCCAGTTGGATTTCTGAACAGCTGGATCAATTTATACTCTACAGGCACTGTGAGAGGCTCCTGCGTGCTGCTTCTGGCTGGCTTTGAGGCTAGCGCTTTTCAGGACACCTGAACCATAAGTTTTTAAAGTAGAAGAGGCCCTTCCCAGCGCGCTTCATCGGGCGTTTTCCTGAAGAAAATGGGATTTGTGGCGGGGCCAAAGAGTGAGGAGGATGTGGGAGTTGAAAGCAGGGACCTAGGGCTCCTTGGGAAGGAGCCGTCGGGGTGGCAGTGGGGTTAGATTCTAAGCCTGCTGGGGAGCGCTCATCGGCTATATGAGAAAGGGGTGCAGGATCCCCAGGAACGAAAGCTTGACAGGCCAGGAGGAAAGCCCTGAGTGCCAGCATAAGTCGGTACCACGAGGTTCCTCACAGGAGGCCCTGAAGCCAGGCAGGCCTGTGGCCCCTGTGCTTCCCTCCGAAGCCTCACTCCCGGTGTGCAGGGCTGGCCCTCAGGCCCAGGAGGAGGCCACGCCACCAAGCCCGGGATGGAGGGAGACTCAGCAAGCGTCAGCATTGGCACCCACGACGCAGGGCGATGGACGTGCTGCGGCCTCCTCCACAAGCGGCAGGGGCCCTGGGGTCTGGACGGGTCTGCTCGCTGTAGAGAGTCCTTGCACCGAGCACACAGGACACGCGGCCCGTCCCCCAGAATGGCCGTGATGGCCCCTCTGGTTTACCTCACCCAACAAAGACATAAGAAGCCCCTAATGAGCAGGACCCTGTTCCTGGACATCTGAGGACATGGAGGTGGCCTTTGTCCCCAGGACCCTACGGAGAGACGATGCCTCTGTCTGCTTCCATGTCCTTCCACCACGGGCTCGAGACAGGACAGGCAGGAGTGGAGAGTTGGGGAGAGGGGCTGACGCCACTAGCCACGGTCAGAAAGAGCTGTCCATGGAGGAGGACCTTGCTGGTCAGCTGCGGGGCTGGCCCAAGGCCCACGGCTGGGGCTGGACCCCATGTTTAACGAGGTCCCAGGTGACATCATTGGGCAAAGACCCTGTGCTTTGCCCCTGAGGCCAGGTCTTCTCTTAAAGGAAGAGCCGGCACCTACTGAGTACGTCGTGGTTCCATCATTCTCGTGACAGCGACTTTTCACCCCGCTTCACAGGTGAGGGAGCCAAGGCCCAAGTCAACGTGGGTAAAATCAGGCCCCCGCGATGTCTCTCCCAGCAGGGAGGAGATGCCACGCAGACAGAGCTCTTTTCAGGCAACTTTGGGGGCGGCTCTCAGAAGTGCAGGTTTAAGGACCCCAGCAAGAGAGGACTCAGTCTCCCCGGCCCGTGACAGCAGGGAGCCCTGAGCACCCTGGACTGATGGAGCGAGGGCCGAGGCCACGGGATGCGCAGAGGGTAGCTCTGTGCAGAAGGCCCTGGAAAGGTGCTTTGGTCCTCATTGGGACGGGGTGGAGGGTATAGAGTCACCCCCACGGCAACTGGCAAGGAGGGGAATGAAGTACCAGCCCCTTCTCTGTGCCCTGTCTCTGGTCAGTGCTGCCCATAGGCCGAGGGTCACCAGAAGCCAGACGGGGAGGGCGCTTGTGGCTGTGGAGCACAGACCAGCCTCAGGGGCTCGGAGCTGGGCAGAGGGCCTGGAGGGCCCAGCACCATCCTGCAGCCAGCAGGCCGCAGATCCCCCTTCACCGCCCGCGCCATCCTGATATCTCAGGAGAGGCTGTGCTTGGGACTGGTTCTCAGCATCCATTGATCCTTTGATTGAGTGAATGAATGGTCTGTGTGTGTGTGTGTGTGTGTGTGTGTGTAATGAACATGTACAGATACTGGGTCTGGAGTTTCACCACTGACGGCTGTGTGACCTCATCTCTCTGAGCCTCAGTTTCCTCACCTGTGAATTATAGGAAACCCCAGGCCCTCCCTTAGCTCCTGATGGAAAAGCATGGAGATAATGCACTGGCCAGGGCACGAATAAACGCTGAGAATCGTTCTTGGTGACACAACACTTCACTGATGCCGCCATTCCATTTCGGCTTGTGCTGGGGTGATCTTGCTTACCTGGTCACTGGCTGTTCTCACCTGCTACCTGAGGGAGGTGGGGGAGGTGAAGAGGGACAAGTAGGGGGACTCTCCCATCCTCGTCCAGGCCGGCGACCCCGTGCGCGCGCTGCCAGTGTGAAGAGCCCCCTCCGTCTTCATTAGTCACGAGCGTGGCATCAAGCAATAAGTTAATTTCTAACTGTGGCACTTGATAAATTTTCCATTTACCTCATTAGTTTTTACAGCCTGCAATATTGGTGAGAACACTTCCAATTAACCATATGGGAAGCTTCAGTATGGAATCACAACAATTTTTAAAAATGTGTTATTTAACCAAATAAGAATCACAGCCCTGAGAAATAAATGTGCTTGAACCAGCCCTTGAGTCCTGGGGAGAGGAGCTTCGGGCGGCCTCACCGGGACCCCTGAGCCCGGGGCTCACTGCAGGCCAGGGGTGGAGCACTTCCCCCATCCCCTCAGGAGCTCTGGGGAGGAGCCTGCAGGGAGGAGCCAGGGGCCAGGGAACCTCTACCCCTGGCCAGTAACAGTCTACGCTCCTCCTTGGTTTAACTATCGAGCATTTGTCGGGGAGACTGGCCAGGGCCTGTATCAGAGCAGAGGACCCCGGGAAGACAAGGCCACATGCACGTGCAGGCCGCTCTGTGTATCGGGTTCCCTTTCTGCCTTCGCAGATAGTGCATCTTTCACAGAAGCTCTGTGGCCACCCTCACGGAGCACGTCTGCCGACCCCTGCTTTCCAACAGCCTGTGCTCACTTCGTGTCTGGGGTCACAAGTTTTAGCAATAAAGAATTCTTGATTGGGCCTCCCCAGTGGCGCAGCAGTTGAGCGCTGGCTTGCTAAGCTGCCCGCAGCCTCTGCAGCGCCGGTTCGATCCCCGGCTGCTCCCCGGCCCGGCTGCCTCCCCAGCCACCAGAGGAGGGTCCCACATGGCGCGCAGACCTCGCCTGCCGCCCGCTGCTCCCCTCAGCAGTGTACTTCGGTCCTTCTGCCTGCTCTGCTCCCCGCTCTGGCTCTGGTGAATTCTCTCACCCTCCCGTGCTTCTGACTGTACCCGGTGCTTGAATAAATAAATAAATAAATAAATAAATAAATAAATAAATAAATAAATAAATAAATAAATAAATAAATAAAAATATTAAAAAAAAAAGGAATTCTTGATTAAGGTGCAGACGTTGTTTCATTTAAGACAATGCTCTTGACCTACGATGTGAGATGGGCTCTTCAAACAAGCGGTGGTAGCCGCTGAGTGAGTCATCAGCCACGTCCACTGCAGGCGCCTGGAGTGCGAGCTCGTGAAGCCAAGTCTCTCTGGGCCTCCGTTTCCTCATCTGAAAAGGGGAGGGAGGCTTTTGGGGAGATTAGCAGTTAATGTATTTACCAGAGTTGTTGGATTTCAAGAAGGTGCCTTAGGGGTCATTGCGGGGCTACCGTGGGGGGCAGGAAAGTGGGGTCTGAGCGACTGGGACCCAACTCCAACTTCAACAAAAACAGCTTCTTTTGGTCTTTGTGGAAAGGATTCTGCTGGAATGGCAGATTTCTTAATGTCCCTTGCAGCTCTCTCAAGGACCAGGACCCAAAGTTATAGCTCAATTTATAAAGACGAGGACATACCAGGATGGTTTTCTTGCTAAGAATGATCCACGAGCTTGGGGGTTTCATAATCAGCTCTGGAGATGGATTAAGCTCCTTGGCTCTTTGCCAACTATTAACCCATCTTCGCAAGGCTGTGGGGCCTGTGCCTTGGCAGAAGGCAGTCGCCCTGAAATAGTCTTGACTCCCTCTGTTCTCTTCAATTACGGCAAGGCAAGCCCCCTACATACATACAATCATCTTAAACTATTTATCTTGCCCAGAGGAATCGATCTTTGCAGGTCTTTCTCAGCGGCCTGGACACTGACGAATCACCTCAGAGATGGCCTCAGAAAGGAAAGTTGTGGCTCCTAATAGATGGCTCTTCTCTTATTATCCACCGCCCCCCCACCCACCCACCCAGGGTCTTCTCCATCTGGATCCTTCCTTACTGCCCCTGGTGGATTTAACTCTGCAAGTGCTGGGATGGCACCCACTTGATCCTGTCCCCAGAGGCCTCCTGTGGATGGAAGGCTGAATGCACAAACGGGGAAGCCTGGGGAGAGCTCTGGGCCTCTGCTCAGGCTCTGTTCTCCCCAGAAAATAGTCAACCCCACCTGACAAGCGTCTCCAAGAAATTGGCATTGAACGTCTGCAGTGACCCGCAAACCAGGGCAGCCCCCCATCCCCATTCGTGTGGGCCTCACACACTCTCTTCCTTGACCTGTGGGCTCCTCCAGGCTGCCCAGGCCTGTTAGCACTTCACACTGCCTGGTACAGGCAACACAGTGCTGGCAACATCAGCCCTACTTTACAGATGAGACGGAAGGGTTAAATGTCCCACCCAGGGTCACGCAGGCAATAAAGGCCAAGGTCAACGTTTGAAGCCAGTTCTGGTGATTCGAGCTGAATCCTCCCTCAAGGACAAACCCTGTCACATGAGCCACTCAGCCACACACACCCCTGTCCCTCCCACTCTCCAAGGCTCTGGGCCACCTCTGTGGATCCCGCAGACACCAAACAGGGGGGCCTCGTGTGCCAGCCAGGATTTGCTGGGTTATGCACCAGCTTTTCTTTTTCTAGAACCCATGGAGGGTGGGACACAGTCTGCCGTAGTCCACTGTGGCTGCCAGAGTAGGCGCCATCACCCAGGTGGCTAATAAGCAACACAACTGATTTCTGTTATGAAGGCTGGAAGCCCAAAAACAAGGTGCCAGCATGGCCTGGTTCTGGAAGCCCTGCCTCTGGGCTGCAGACGGACGCTTCTTGATGCACCCTCACAAAAAAACAGTAAAACAGGTTCTCTTCTTCTAAGGGCACTAATCCCACTTAAGGGGGCTCCACCCTCATCACCCAATCACCTCCCGAAGGCCCCACCTTCTGGTAGCACATTGGTGATTTCGACATATGAATGGGGGGGGCAGGACACAAACATTCAATCGCATTATGAAACATCCAAATAGTAGGAGTAAAATAATACCATCAAGTCCCATGAAACCTTCACCCCAAAGTGCCTACTGGCATTGTATAATGCAGATCCATCCAGAATATTCGTACATATTATGAATCGATGCATATAAAAATAACACATGAAGAAATTTTATTTGAGGTTTTTTATCTGCTGTGATTTCATTAATTTAAGTGATATACCATATCAATTCTTCTGCAACTTGCTGTACAGAGTGCTCCAAATCAGGATGTACATATTGGCCTCATTTGTTTTTTTCTGCAACTCTGTTGTCTGATACTTAGTATGGATACATGGCGGCTGTTTAACTAGCTCCTTATTGATGGACGTAGGGGTTTTCCCCAACATCTCACTATTAATAACAAGAAGGCAATGGGGATCCTCATCCCAGCTTCTTGCATGCAAATGATTATTTCTCTGGAGGAAAAACGTATTTCTGTAGGAAAAAAAAAATCATGAACTAAGCTAAAGAGAAGTCAACTGCAAGAAAATATTTGCGACATATTAATAATGAAATTATATCAAGAAATGCTTCGACTTAATAACGGAGACAACCCATAGAAAAATGGGTGAAATACAAATGAGCAATCTGTAGGAGAAACACCAACAGCCAAATGCAGAAGAAAATTGCTGTATCTCATTAGTCATCAGGAAAAAAGCAAATGAAGGTGACGATAATAAGCTATGTTTTTTACTTGCTGGACTGACCCCAATTTTTAACCAACTAATGTCAGTGATTGGCAAGAGTTTGGGGGGAGGGCACCGTCACACACTGTCACTTTCAGATAAGTTGACTCAGCAGCCAAGCAAGTTCTCTTCCCAAGTTTACTGTACAGAACAACAGTGCAGGTGCTTGGTCCTGTTCTGGTCACACACACCAGGTTGTGTTCAGGTTCAGTCAGAACCAGAGGGACCTGGAACTGAGCAGGCAGGAACTGCACGCCTGGTGGGACAGGCCTGGTTGACCAGGATCTCCAGCACCACCTCTGTCCCTGGCAGCAGAGGCCCAGGCAGTCCTCTACCCCAGTGTTCTACCCTGAAGCCTCTGAGCTGCAGCTCATTGTTTCCAGTGGGGAGTCATGACAGTAGGGGCGAGAGGGGTATTATTTGGGGTGGGCTAGATGGGCCTGAAGAACCCACACACTTGATGGTCATTTTCTCACAATCTGTTGTTCACCCAAAAGATCTTATTATCAAATTGAAGCCTTTTTTTAATATAATGGGGTTATAAATACTTGGCCGTATATGTAGTAAGTACTTCCTCTGGTCGAGTAGCCAGTAGCATGCTCCGTTTGCCCCCCACCCCCTCCAGATCTGCAATCCCCCTCAGCTGATGCACGTCCCAGGCAGCCCGCCCCACCCCCACCCCCACCAGGCACAGATGGTTCGACTTACCGCCCTACCAGGTGCCCAGAGACTCTGCCCCCTTATGAAGGACTTAGGCCCAAAGGGCACGGGGCTCAGCAGGCATCGCCACCAGACCCTTTCCGGGGGGCCCTCGATGCTACCCTCGCCAAATCAGTGGTGGGTGGCAGTGCACCTGGGGCCCAGCCAGAGTCTCCAACACCATGTTCGAGACTCTGCGCCAGACTTCAGGAAAGCCACTTAGGGGCCTGAAATAGATCTGTGACTGTGACTTGGGGAGCACCAGAGTCTACATAACCTCCCAGGTCTAACCGATAGGACAGCCAGCTTAGGCCCCAAGGCCCCTCACGCGAGTAGAATGACAACCTCAAAAGTCAAACCCAAATAAACAACTTGGGATCAACCCGAAGCTTTACAGGCTGAAGCTTCAGCAACCTGAGGATGTTGGGGTGCAGAATGGAGAGACATAGGAGCCTCGGAAACGCCTTCCCTGGGTTCCTCTCCCCTCCCCCACCCGTCAGCCTACCCCCTCCTTGGCCAGGCAGCCAGAAATCTGGGTTTCAGAGGCATCCTCACTGCCAATATTAGGTTCCCTGTAAAAATACAGAGATTTGAAATATCCCTGCAAATATCTCCTATTTTTAATAACATGGTATCAATTTGCAAACAGAGTAATGATCTCTGTTACTTTTCAGGAAATTATGTTTAATATACTTTACCAGAGCGAAGGAAGAACAATTTAATTGAAAGAGCTGCTATGAACCATATTTAACCTCAGATGTACTAAATGGAGTGTCTCCGAGATAAGTTATGGTTTTTAATTTAACGTAAACTATTCTGTGCATAAGCACTGTGTTTTTGCCCTTACAATAACGACTGCTTTTGGGTTTATGAACGATTTCTGCATCATCTTGCCTCCCATGAGCACTCCTCGCGAGTGCTAAACCCACTAGTCCCTAGAGGCCAGCCGGACGCCACTGTCTGGGGACAGCTGTGCTTCCTACGGGCGGCGTCTTCCCAGTGACCATCCCCCCCGTTTTTTGAGAAACGCCCGTATTTCACGGCCCGGCTGCTCCCGTGCTGGCTGGCTTTTCCAACTCCCTGATTAATGGATCCCGGCCACCGTACCAGCACTTTATATGAAGTTTCGTGCTCACCAAGATTAATTACAGAATGAAAAATATTGAAACTTTATTATTCATATAATTCATCGCCGGGGCTAGTCCCAGGAAAACGAAGTGAGTAGCTGAAGTTCATCATCTGACAGTAATCGAAGGGAAAGAAGATGGAGGGGGCAGGTGCAGCATCTCCCAGCCTGACCTCCTGGTTGTTGGGCAATGAGGGAGCCACAGAACAGGTGTCCTCATCCAGCCCATTGCCCGGATTATCTCCATGCTTCCCACACAGGCTTGGGTGAGTGCCTAGGCAGCCATCCCCAGGGCTTTTATTTTATTCATATCCCTGCTCTCCTTTATTTATGTGTGCTTGTCTGAGTGGACATCTATTGGGCTCTTTGTTTGTTTTGCCAGAGGCATCCATGCCCCATTATTTGGGCAAGACTGCCGATTTCCCTTCGAGAAGCTCTCTGCTCGGAGCTTCAGGTGGGGATCCTCAAGGGAGTGCATGTGAGCAGGTGTCAGCCAAGGAGACTACTGCAATTCTCTGGCCACAGTGATTGGTTCAGAACAGGACAGTGAGTTATAAGGGCCAATGCCGTGTGGCAAGTCTTTTCCAGGGAAGGTAGGGTAAGAGCTGAGTTTGTCTTTCCAGTGGTGAAAGTTCAGAGCATGGGAGGCCGGAGCTGCAGGAGCTATCATGCCGGAACAAGGAGGACAGCCTAGAACCATGGAGGAAGCACAAGGGTGAGATGGGAGAGACTGAGTCCCAGTGATGTCATTGGGAGCTGGATCAAGCCATACCTGAAGCTAGACCTACATCAGAACACCGGACTTTTTAGTTATGTGAGTCATACGGCCTGTCTCGTTTAAGACAATGTGAGTGAAGTTTCCTCTCAGGGACCTTGAATTTTTTTAAATAAGATTTATTTTTATTTATTTATGCATACAAGAGCTGGCCAGAGGTGTGGGGGGTGAGAGGATTCACCAGAGACAGTGGGGAGCAGAACAGGCAGATGACCGAAGCACACAGCTGAGGGGAGCAGCGAGAGAGACAGGAGAGGTCTGCCTCATCATGTGAGTTTCTCCCTGACCGGCCAGGGATCGAACTCGTGCTGCAGAGACTGCGGAGTGTTTCCTAGTGTGGTGCTTAACCCCTTGCGCCACCAGGGAGGCCACAGGAGCCTTGAATCTTGAGAGAAATCACAAGAGGACAAAAATGTCAGCCAGAGACTTTCATTCCAGTGGCTTCATGACAGGACTGTGGGTAAATTCCTACCCCCTGAGTCCTAGAACTGACCTATTACTAATACAGTGTCTGTTCCCAGGCTCCAAGGCTCCTTTGCTGCTGCCTCAGGCAGCAGGGCCCCCAGGGCCTAGGTCACCTGGCCCTTCTGCAGACCTGGGTCTGTCTGCATCATTATAGACAGAGCTCAAAAGTCATGTTGCAAAATGTTATCAATGCTACCAATTTTCAAAACACTGTAAATTGTGACTAGATATATACATATGTAATAAAATTGCATGGGATGGGAAAGAACACACCAAATTTGTGTTACTGGTTACCTCAGAGGAATCTCTGTGAGGAGAGGGAGCAGGGAGGTGCTTCTCTGAATGTTTGTTCTAAGAAAACATAAAATCAGATGACAGCCCTCCCAGTTCTGGGGAGCAGGGAGTGGCTGGCTGAGATCCTAGCTGGGCCCCTGGGGGCATTGTTGCAGGAACGCAGAGGGATACTCCAGCCCCCAGCAGTTCACAGCAGAGACAGTCAGGCCAGCGCAAAGCAGGAGGCAGAGAGCATGTGGGGATCACCCAAGGGTGCAGAGAAAGCAGAAAGAGATGAGCACTTGGGACAGGTGGGCGTGGCCAGGACACTCAGACCTGCTCTTGGGAGGCGTGGCCTGCGCCCAGGGGGTCTGGACCTGCAGATGAGCTTACAGAATCTCGTGAATGCTTGGAAGCACACTCATTCCTGTCGTGTTCTTATTTTCACACTGCACATTTTTAAAAATAAAAACCAAGGAAAGCTCAAAAATACAAAAAATACCCCAAAAAGACAAAGAAAATGACCATAGTCCCGGAACACGGATAAAAATAACCACTTTGCATATTTCACCGAGACTCCTCCTGCCTTGGCTCCAGGGGTGGATTTTCTCCCTGGACAGGAAGCAGCACAGAGAACCTTTTAAACCAAGTGGGTGGGTTCCCTTTTGTGCTGTGGTTTCTCTGTTGGAAAAGGTCTGTGGCCTGGGAGGACGCAAAAGCAGCCATGGCCAGCCAGGATGGACACTGCTGGCATGCCAGCCACAGGGGTGGCCGAGGTGAGTTCTCCTTTTATACAAGTGGAAACTGAGGCCCGGGAGATGAAGTGGTCTAAGGTGACATGGCTGAGGTTGGCACCCTTGTCCCGTATACATGGTATGCGGGACTTTGGGGAAGCAGTCTGGGGTCGCCCCACAGTGCTGCCTCTTATGGAAACAGACAAAGGCTGAGACCCGCTGTGTGTGGCCTGAGCACCCCCCACCCCAGCAACACAGCCAGGAGGCTGGTGGACATATGAGCCCCTCCGGGCGGCCCAGAGAGGAGTGGGGTCTGCCCAGGTCACGCTGTTGAAGGGGCAGGCGTGGCCGCCTTGAGCCCCCACCCTGGCCTCGCCTGACCCAGGAGACCCAAGGCCACCAACTCTGTGGCTGGCCCTCTCGCTCTCTGCTAACTCAGCGGGCCCTTTACTGTGGCTTGAGGAATTTCCCACACTGAGCTGAGCAGCCAGAAATCCCTTTCACAAGTGCCCTGGCGGGCGCTCTCACAAAAGATGCCCAGGTCTCTGGTGCGGCCATCCTGGGCCAGCAGCTCATCTGAGCGAGGCCCTGTGCATCCAAGCAAGGAAAGAAACGTAATAAATAAAGAATAACAAATTGCACCTGAAATGTCTCACTTGGGGGCACAATTAGCCTGTGGCACCTCTGGAAAGAGCCGCCAATGACTAATTGTGGCCTGAAGGAGGCATCTCTAAGTACAATTAATTGTGTGCAAAATTGAACCCACAAATACTTGGGAACATAACAATTATTCCCACAAGAAGGGTTTGTTCAAAATCAGACCCTAATTTTTTTTTGTGAGAGCCCTGTGGTGGGTTCCCCAGTGCGATCCAGATGTGCTGAGGCCTCGGTGAGGGGGCCACCCCGCTTCCAACACAGGGTCCACCAGCTAAGAGGCTGTGCTGGGGCAGCAGCGGCGCCCACACCGCCAGGACCAGCACCAGCACCGCAAGCGGCCGAGTAGTTAACAACAGGAGCGGAAGAGCAGAAGCAGAAGCCAAGAGTTACGCGCAAAATGTCCTTCTTTGCTTCTTTCCAGCTTCTCGGTCAAGGTCAAAGTCAGCCCGATAGGCGGAATGGCGGTGGTGTTCTGGTGCTGTCCTCACCTCCAGGATTGTACCTGCCAGACTGGTCTCGGCGGGTCTCTCGGAGAAGCTCATGTCGGAGAGCAGGATGGGGGGCGGGGGCTGGAGTTGGAGCAGCCTGAGCCATGTACCCCCTTCCTGGAAGCTGCAGGTCAACTCTGCATCTTAGAGTCCACCCTGGCTCCTCAGGCTTTGTCCAAGGAACAAAGGAGCTCAAAGTTCCCATCACCTCCTCCCACACCTCGCTCTCTCGCACCAGTCCCCTCCACTCATCCTCCCGTCGCCTCGTGTTGTCCCATCACAGTCGCCCTCGGCCTGATGTCCCTCCCTGTGTGCACGCGCACACATGCATCACACCTGCACAAGGCATGCAACACATGCATCCAGGTGTGTCCACGCACGCATGGAAACACACATCTATGCACTTGTATGCACGCAATGCCACACACACACCTGCCTACCCCCTCACACACACAAAGGAATACGCAGGGGGACACGTACAAACACACACACCTGTCTTGAAGTACACCTGCATGATGTCCCGACTCACAGGGCTTCGACTTCTATTTTTTCAACTTTACGATGGCACAAACGCAAAACATACTCAGAAGGAACTGCGCTTCGGATCGTGAATACTGGTCTTTCCCTGGGCTAGAGACGAGCAGCTCGATGCTGTCCCGTGATGCTTCACTGTGCAGCTCCCAGCCAACCACACGAACCCCAGGAAAATAGCAGCTACGCTACAGGTTCTTTTTCACTTTCAGCACAGTTTTAATATGTTCCATGAGTCCTTCAACACTGGATCTAAAGGAGGCTTTGCATGAGATGATTTTGCCCACCTGTGACCCAGGTAGGTGTTCAGAGCACATTCAAGGCCGGCAGGCTAAGCTACAATGGTCCATAGATCATGTGTCTTCAGTGCATTTCAACTACGGTATTTTCAAATTATGATGGGGCTTATCAGGTCATACCCTGTTTATAAGATCTGTACACACACATGTACAAATGCATGTATGACACGCAGGTTTACCCTGCACCTCCAGCTGCTCCCCGCAGCCCGGCGCGAGGGAGGGGTGGCCACAAGAGCAGTTCTACCAAGCTTTCTCCTGGGTGTTTTCATGTCAGTTCTGGAAGGCGAACCCCCTTTGAAGGCACAAACATTTTGTGCCCTGGATCTCGGGTTAAAGAGGTTTGAGTTCACTTATTAGATTTTCTCTTGATGGTCTCGCAAAATGCTGCCCCATTGTCTCCCGCTGCTAGTGTGAGGCCCCGGGGCTGCCAACCCTCAGCAAGGCCATGGAAAGTAACCGCAGAGCAGAACCATCTGCCATGTTTCTTGCTTTGCAGCTTGGGGTGCCGGGTAATCTTTGCTGGAGCCTGGGTATGGGTTCAAGGGCAACATGAGGCCAGCCTGCTCAAAGGCCACGTACTCCGTGACATTCCACTCTCCGCCAGCATGGGGGATCTCAGACCTTCCAGATGTCAGGCCCTGGCCCAGATGCTCCGGCATCAGAGATGGGTAAGACAGAATCTTTCTCCAGAGGCTTCCAGGCCTGAGGGACATAGAAGTTCACAAATCAAACCCAGCCTTCTAGACCTTCAAGTGACAGAGGGTGGGAGCACTGCTCCAGGCCTCACAGGCCCCCAGAAATCCTTCCCGCTTAATGCTTTGGGGTTATGTGGACACTGGGAGGGCAGGACACACCGGCCGCAAGTATCAGTGACCTGGTTATGCCAAGTCCCTGCAGCCATGGACATGGCCCACGCTCTCCCTGGTCTCTTGCCTGAGCTCTTCCCTCTTGCAGGGACCCCACAGGTATGTGACCGCCCCGGGCCAGCGCACCTCCCTGCGTGATCGTCAACTTCACAGTCTCGGTCTGTGTCGGAAGCCCTGCCCGGCAGGAGGCTTTCTCTTCCCAGGGCCACTAGTCGTGTTGGTCGTTAGAGTCTGTTCCATGGCAGGTGCTCTTCATATTAACTCTCTTTTAGGTCACGGCCCTGAGAAGGCATCTGCTGGGCTGGGCTGGAAAGAATGACCGCAGTGACACTTGGCTTTCACATCATGCTTTTTTAATTATACCAGTAAGGTGTACATTTTTATACAGACAAAGCATAAAAGTACATAAAACAGATAACGAAAAGTTGACTCTCAGCTTGCGCCATCTCCTCTCCCAGAGTGGGACAGGATCCTTTGAGGAATCCATTTTTCTTCTTTTAAAAAATTGCTTATTTTTGATCACAAAAGTGGTGTGTGTTTCTCTGAGGGAATAGAGACAGACACACAGAAATACACAAAAGTCAGCTCTCATCTCGATGGCCAGGGAAGAGCCTTGGCCACATTTTTATGTGTGCTTTCCAGTCTTTATTCTATATATGTATGTAAGAACTATTGCAAAATTAGGACCACACTATAAATCTAAGTTCTACTGTATCCTTTTAACTTACGGTATTTTTCTAATGCCATTAAATATTGTTTTATGGCAAAACTCTTGTCGGCTACAGAATATTCCATTGAATGACGTGTGATCCGTGATCTGGTTACCCTATTGATGAATCTTTAGATTGTGTCTTTTTTCGTTTGCTTTTCACAGTTGTCTGTCACATGTATGCAAACCTCCCTCAGAGGTTCTCGGGACACGTTTCCAGAAATGGAACCCCTCTGACAAAGGGTAATAACATTTTAAGACTTTAAAAATTTTTGCATTATTTTTAATTGCACCAACTCACGTGTACCATTTAATTTTCAATGACTGAGACGTAGCATCTTAAACATTTTAAAGTATACAGCTCCATAGTGAAGTAAATGCACATTGTTTTGCAGCAGATCCTAGGAATTCTTCAGATCCAAAGATGAAAACTCTATCCCCATTAAACACTAACTTCCCCTCTCTCCCCTCCTCAGGCCTTGCCTACCCCCTTTCTACTGAGTGTTGCTATGGTTTTGACTACTTGAGTAGCTCTTGTGAGTGGAATCATATAGTCGTGTCCTTTCGTGACTGATTTATTTCACTTTAGCATGATGTCCTCAAGGATCATGCACGTGGTAGCAGGTGTCAGACTGCCCTTCCTTTTCAAGGCTGTATAATATTCCATTGCATGTATAGACCACATTTTGTTTATCCAGTCATCCATCAATGGACATGGGAGTTATCACCCCCTCTTGCCTATTGTGAATAATGCTGCAATGAACATGGGTGTGCAAATAGCTCTTCAAGGTGTTCATTGAAATTCTTTGGTGTATCTATCCGGAAGTGCAAATGCCGGGTTCCGTTTGAAGGAAACTCCATCCCATTTTCTCATGGCTGTGCCGTCTTACTTTCCCACTCACCATGCACCAAGACTCAAGTTCTCCGCATCCTCAACAACACTCATTTTTTTGTTCTCTCAACAATGGCCATCTTAGTGGGTGTGAGGTGACACCTCATTGTGGCTTTGACTGGCGTTGTTCTGATGCTTAGTGACGTTCATTCTTTATAGGCATGTTGGCCATATTTTTTTCCTACATACTGCCAAGTCTTTCTTCAGAAATGTCGGGCCAGTTGAAACTCCACAAGCAACGTGAGGACAATTCTTACTTAAAGCCAACACGGCATGCCCCGCCAGCTTTCAACTTTCCCTCAAATAACGAAAGTGAAACGTTAAGCCAACCATTTCGCTCGCCTTGTGTTGGGAGTGACCGAGTGCTATCTTTGAAAACAAAATTTCCTTGAGCAGGGCCAGGCTGACCTCGATTTTCTCCTCCACCAGTAACTCTGGGACCCAGTCGGCTTTGTGGGGCTTTCAGCGCCCAGTTGCAGTTCTAAATAGTCCACTGCTCCTGAGTTTTATCATTGAGATTTAAATGGCCGTTGGATTGGGGGCATTTTGAGCATTCACTTCAAAGATTGCTCCAGAAAGAAGCCCTCCGGGTTGAGTGACAAGCTTAAGAAAATCTCGCCTTGTTATTCTTGGGCCTCCACTATGGGGCCCATTGTCTTATCCAGGTCTCCTGCCAACTCTTCCATAATACAGTAAAAATCAAAGCCTGAAGTAATGGGAGGTTATTTGCAAATGGTATTCTTTTTTTTTTTTTTTAAATAGAGCAGTTCCTTGTTAATAAATGAAATTTATTGGGAACTCTTTTGAGAATCCTCCCGAGTAGGCAGAAGCCGGGCAGTCTGTTCCCAGCCACCAGTGGTGACAACATGAAAGCAAGAAAACGGCTCTCTGCGGGTTGGGAACGCTCCTCCCAAGGAGCCTCTTTTCCAAATTGGGGTTTTGCGCATTTCCCAAGTGTATCTTCATGTGAACTTGAAAGTTCCGACCATTCTCAGTCTGGTCATCGCGGAGTCCCAGCCTTGTGCCCCACAGCCAAGGAGCCCCCTCGCTCCCAGCTGCGGCCCCCGAGGAGGGGCATTCGCTCAAGCAGCGGGGCTGGAGGGCGCCAGGCCCCCCGGGCTCCTAAAGCCACTTGAGGACTTGGCACCAGGCAAGGGCTGTAAGGGAGACCCCCGCCCGCCCCAAGTTTTCATGGCATCAGCAAAACTGTCGTGTCTTTCTTACTTTTTTAATTGTACTATTTCTTTTATTGAGGTGGCGTTGGTTGACAACACTGTATATGATTTAGGGACGCGGGGTCACACCCCTTCAGATGGATGTTTCCATACCACCCCGCCATCTGAGAGCCCCCAATGTGCTCCCCCTTGGTCCACTGGGGACCCCCCACCTTCCCACTCTGGTACTTCAGTTCTGCAGATTTCAAGGGCTTGTTTTGGTTTGGTTTTGTCTGTTTTTTTGTTTTGTTTTTCTATGTTCCACGTATGAACAGAATCATGAGGCATTTGTCTTTCCCCGTCTGACTCATTCTGCCCAGCCTCTCCCCTCCAGCTCCATCCACGTGGTTGCAAACAGCAAGATTCCATCTTTTTTTTAACAGCTGAGTAGTATTCCGTTGTGTCTACACCACTACATCATCTTAACCCACTCACCTGCCAATGGGCACTCCTTGTCCTGGTAACCTGGCCATCGTGCATAGTCCTGCCATGAGCATAGGGGTGCAGAGATTTCTTTAAATTAGTTTCTTCTGTTTCTTTCTGTCCCGACTCATCATGGAAAAGTACATGAACCATATTATGGAAACTGACTGTACAAGGACGTTGAGTACAGTCTGGGTCCAAACAGAAAACAAAGGCACACCCCAATATTAAGGAGGGTTTATTTCTTAAAAACGTGGGGCAGAGAAATGCCACAAGATGGTGCAGCCACGGGGGGAGAGCAACTGCAGAATGGGCACCACACGCAGCCCCGAGGCCAGGAAAGGGAGAAGGTACCAGAAGCAGAACAAGGGGTGCACAGAGTCAGGCAAGAACGTAGCACCTATTGGTGCTGCGGCATGGGTGAGCCCTGAGGCCTGGCAGGAGGACACGTGTGTGGATCCTTTCAAAGGAAACATCCAGCAGACACCACCATGGACCCAGGAGATAGATTGGTGGCTGCCGAGGGCGGGGGACGGAGGAGCAAGGAGGGGCTGCTAATGCTCCTGAACTTCCTTTTTAGGGTGAGGAAGATGCCCTGGAATTAGTGGCGCTCACAGCAGAACTTCATGAATATACGTCACTGAAATGGATGTTTTGAAGTGGTGAGGCAGGGCCTCCCTGGTGGCACAGGGTTTAAGTCTCAGCGCTATCAAGCTATCGCCAGCCACTATGGCCAGAGTTCGATCCCCAGCCGGGGAGCTGACCCACAGGGTGCAGCAGACCTCTCCTGGCTCCCCGCTGCTCCCCTCAGGAGTGGGTTTCAGTAGATCCAACCGTTCTGCTCCCCACTCTGTCTCCTGGGAGTCCTATCACCCCCGGCACCTCTTGTATGCACCCCAGTTTTTGTATGCATAAATAAATTAAAATTTTTATAGAAAAATAAAGTGGTGAGGCATATGGTATGTGAATAATATCTCAATAAATAAAGGGGGGTCTGCGATCTTTGGTGGAAAGTCAAGTCAGCCCAGAGCCACCTGGTGGGGGTACTGGGGGAGGAGGGAATAAACTCACTGGCCTCCCTCTCTGCCCTCCCTCTGGCTCGCTACCAAGGGACAGAGAGATGTCATAAAATGCGCTCCACAAGGTGTTCTCCAACCCTGGAGTTAGGGGTATGAGTTTCCTTGCAAATAGCACAGACAGGGAACTCTATCAGGAGAGAGACTGGAGGTGTCCAGTCAGTAAAACAATCTCCAGAGAAGGATGAACCACAGCAGGACTGACACAGTGGAACATTCTAGGTTTCCCATGTCCCAGCTCTGGCAAGAGAAAGCTGCAAAAGGAAACTGGGCAAAGAACTTGCTGCTGTTCTCCACCAGCTCCAGACCCACAGACACTTCCCCCAACACCCCCACCCTGGGCCTCACCTGGCAGATGGCCGCTCCCAGGAAAGTCCTTCTGCCACCTGCAACCTCAAGGGCTCGCCCCCGGGGGACAGGACACATGCTTCCAGCCACGGAGTTGGCTCTCCAATGCGCAGCCTTTTGCGACAGATACAGGGCAACAAGGGGGCACTAAAACTGGCCAAGGACACTGCCCAAACAGTTTACCGGTCACTGCCTGAGTTCTTCACCCGCGCAAATTGCAAGACTACTCAGGTTCAGAGAATGTCAGTAACGAGAATTATTTAAGAAACCAGGGAAAACAAAGAGTTACTGAGGCCACAAAAGGCAGTTTACCTCCCCTGAAGCCCTGTCCACTGTTCTAAAGTCCTAAACACAAACACTCCCAGGATGGCGTCTTCCCGCTGCCGAGGACGCAGAGCACACGGCAGCCGGACTATCGGCTTGATCTAACCCATGAAGACAACAGAAGACACAACAGGAGATGCTCACCAGAGCAGCTCACCAGCGCAGCACTAGACCCGCGACGCACAAAACAGCAGCTACAGCGGCCAAACGACCCGACAAACAGCCCCACTCACGCAGCTCAGCGAGGCACCCGGCGCCAGGAATAGTTTCAGTGACTTGGCTACTTGCAAAGCCTCCGAACTTTTCCTCTCTGAGATTGGCTGCTGGAAGCCTCTCCATGTCTTTCAGAGGCCAGCAACAGCCTTCCAAGAGATCTGTGTGGGGGAGGCAGAAAGCACTGGCCCCGGAATCCCTGAAGATCCAAAAATGCTGAATGAGGCGGCTGCTCCTGCAGCCCCTTGTGTTTCTTTCTTTTTTTTTAAAAGATGTATTTATGCATACCAGAGCTGGGGTCCAGGCCAGAGGTGTGGGGGTGAGAGGACTCACCAGAGACAGAGTGGGGAGCAGAACAGGCAGACTGACTAAAATCCACTGCTGAGGGGAGCAGCGGGCGAGTCAGGAGAGGTCTGCTGCACCATGTGGGTAGCTCCCTGATCGGGGATCGAACTCATGCTGCCGAGGCTGCGGACAGCTTCATAGTGCTCTGCTTAACCCCTTGTGCCACCAGGGAGGGCCCTCTTGTGTGTCTTATCAGAGTCTCCTGCTGACCTATACTTTGCTGGCATTTTCCCTGGGCTCTCCATCCTCACCAGCACCGCCCTCCAGGGGGCGCCACCTTTAACAGTCTGGCTTCAGGTTACACCACCTGGGCAAGTGCAGCCAGTAGCTGCAGGGTTAGGGCCTCCATCTGTGGGAGGAGATCATTAAAGTCCACGCTCACAGGGCTGCTGTGACAGCAACTGGAGTCACTTTTGGCCAGGACTGGGGGCCTCCCACCGTAGTACCTGCTTAACAAGCATCTGGGGTGACTACAGGGAAGACAGGTGCGTAGACAAGGCCTGCGCCATCCCCCGTTTCATTTACTCATTTTCAAGGTTCAGAAAGAGGTGAAATCAACCCAAAGCACCTTGCCCAGATGCCACGGTGAGTCTGGGCAGCGGCTGGGGAACACCCACCCATGGGGCAGCCGCAGGCCAAGGGCGAGCCTCAGGCGCTGGCCGAGCGCTGGGGCAGGCCCGGGCGGTTCCATGGGTCCTCAGCACAGAGGGCGCAGCAAGGCTCCTGGAGCACAGGGTCTGTCCCCAGTTCTTCTTTGTCTCTCTAGTGCCTGGCACAGGGGCCTGGCATAAATTAAACGCTTAGTAAATATTTTACATGTATTAATTATTAACATCTGAAGCTATTTATAAACAGTGTGTGGGAAAAGCCCAGCTGGGATTTTGACCTTATCAGAAGTTAAATGCTTGGTCCACTCCCCAGCGGCCGTGGCAAAGCATGGCCGAGAACCACCGAGGAGGTCACCTTCCTCGTGACGACAGGACGTCACCAGCCACTCAAGATGCACGTGAGCTGACCCCAGAGGTGGTCCGAGCTGCTCAGTCTGCCTTTTTAGCTAAGGAAAACCCAGCTGCGGGCCCTGATGTTTATCATCAGTGAATTCCGCTCTCCATCTCTGGGTGCCAGTTGGCGCCGGCACATGCAAAGGTGATGGTATTGGAAACAGTCTTTGAAGATATAATCGAGTTTAGATGAGGTCCCACTGGACTTGGGAGGCCCTGCTCCTTTGACCGGTGTCCTTAAGGGAGGAGATACCAGAGCAACCAAGACAGAGGCAGAGATGGGATTGACATGTCATAAACCAAGGGACCCCAGGGGGTATAGGCAACCCCTGGAAGCTGGGAGAGACAAGGAGGGGCCCCCCTGTACAGCCTTCAGAGGGCAAGGCCTGTGACACCTCCATTTCCAATTTCTGGCCTCCAGAAGTGCAGGAGATAAACCCCTGGTGTTTTCAACCAGTTGATGGTCCAGTCACGCTTGCTCGTACACTTTCTGGCAACCTCAGCAGAAGGGGGATGCTGAAGAGGGAAGATAGGAAGTTGCACTCACAATAGCTCCCATTTTCTGGCACCTCCCTGAACCAGACCTTCCATGATGCATCCTCTGGACTCCTGCCAACCATCCTGAGTTAAGTGCACACTGACTCCTCCGTCCCCCGACACCTCTTACGGAGCAACCCCCACTGAGACTCACTCAGCACAGCTTCCACCAGCAGCACCACCACAAACAAGGTCTCGCAGGGGTTCATTTAAGAGGTGGTCCCAGGAAGCAGGAGTGAGGACGTTGGGAGGGTAGATGGACATCAGGACTATAGAAGTGCACAGAACATTCCAGAACAGTCTGTCCAATGGGTGGGAGCCCAAAGGATTTACCCACCAGCTGCCGCCCAGTGATGATGGTGCTTGTGAGAACTGTCCCTCCCATGTCTTATCTCCCCGAGTGTCCAGGCTGTGCCCACATGGGTGAATCCCACCTTGTTGCTGGGGAGAACTCCGGTCAGGTTTGGAACGCTGTGCCAGCTGTGGGGGAGGACTATGCACTCCACGGCGCCTCATCTGCTACTAAAACCAGGGGTGGTTCAAGGACAGGTGGAGGGGGGCAGCAACATAATTTGCGGGGTCCAGTGCAAAATGAAAAGGCAGGACACCTTGTTTAAAATGATTAAGAAGGGCCTCCCTGGAGGCACAAAGGGTTAAGCACAGCACTATGAAGCAATCCGCAGCCTCTGCACCATGAGTTCGATCCCCAGCCAGCCAGAGAGAAACCCACATGGTGCAGCAGACCTCTCCTGTCTCGCCCACTGCTCCCCTCAGCAGTGCATTTCAGTGTATCTGCCTGTTCTGCTCCCCACTCTGTCTCTGGTGAATCCTCTCACCCCCCACACCACTGTACCCCAGTTCTTGAATGCATAAATCAATAAATCTTTTAAAAAAAAATTGCAAAACTTCAGAGGCAGAGCATGAAGCCCAGCCCAGGGTCTTTCGACTCTCAGACCTCCCCGAGCAGCTCAAGATGGCAGCTGGGGAGCGGCCCTGGAGGTGGACGCTGCTGCTCTAAACATGTTAAGAGTCAGGTCCTGGGTGAAGGCATCACTCGTGCAATAGGTGCTGGTTTACTGGCCTTGTGTCTTATCTCTCTCTTCAGGGGGAATGAATTTAGATAAAGGCATGACTTCTAACAAGGTGTCCTCACCCCATACCAGGAGTAAAACTAGCTGAGAACCACCTTGAACCCAAACCTGACAATTTCTGGGCAGAGAAGCTTGGCCAAACCCTGTGCTGGCTTTCCCCCTCCTGCTCCCCTCCCCAGGCATATCACAGCTCTCTCGTGGGGCTTATGTTTGCTTCCCTGCAGTAACCAACATGACTCCACAAAATGGCCAGCTATGGTACGGACAGAGACTGAAGATGGGCCATCAGGTCGAGCATCACCCCTTCAAGCCCCAGAGAGCTGCCAGCCCTCCGGGTCCAGGCCCCCAGTGCTGAAGTGCCTGGCTCCTAGATGGTGCCATCTCAAGTGCCAAAATGCAGCAGGATGGGCTCCCAGGAGCTGCTGGGAAAGCCCAGCATCTGCCCAGTGGCACGTGGGAGCCTCAACTGGGCCCTGGATTGAAAAAATTGCTGCAAAAGACACTTGGGGATATTTGCAAACGGTCTGGAAATTAGGCATTGTTTCCCAAACTCTGGTGAAAGACCAGTTTTTTGTTTTTTTTTTTTTTTTGGTTTAGCTCTTCAGTATATCTGAGATTGATGCTTTTGAAAATATAACGAAAGTGAATTTCTTGAAAACTATGCAATATGTAAGCCCAGATTTTTTTAAAATTAGATTTAATAGAGCTAATATTAGGCTGGAAAATTGCTACAAAAGTGTATAAAAGCTTGTTCTCAAATTCCATCCCCAGCAGTTGGGGCCTAGAACAAATGGTCTGCAGGTGAGCCCAGCCCACCGGCCGCACAGCACAGCTCGGAGCTTACAGTCCGGGTGTGAGGGGGACCTGCTCCTTTTCATAGGTGCGATAAGAAACTAGGGCTTCTTAGGAACTAGATGTTAAAATATTTAGGGGTGAAATGTCAACTTACTTACGAATGGCTCAAGAAAAAAGTCTATGAATAGAGAGTTTAAAAAGAGCTAAAGCAAATGTGGCAACACATGATCCAATGTTTGCAGGTGACGGACCCCTGGGAATTCACTGTGCTATGACATCAACTTTTCTATGGAGCCTAATAACCTTGAAATGCAGAGTTGGAGCAGGGGAGAAAAATGGGCTGAGCTCTGGCCCGTGTCTTCCTGGCACAAATTAAATGTGAGCGCCAGTCTCCAGAGATGCCTGGCCTGGGGGCTAGGTGTGCCCACCTGCCCGCACCTGTGAGCATCAGGCAGGCAATGCTGCAGAGCAGGGGAAACTGGGAGGCTCCAGCCCTGTGGTCTCAAGAGGGGTCTCCACGCCCGATCTGCTGGGAGGCCTGGGCAGGGCCCACGTTGCTGCCAGGGCATTCTCACGGAAGTGCTCGGGTTTTGGCTCACAGCTGCAGGGATGCTTTCCTGGGGCGAGTGGGTAAGTCACCACGGCGGGTGTTGGCAAGCCCGGCTCCCCTGGCCAGCTGACCTGATGCCCATGGGCCTTATTTGCAGATTTTTTTTTTTTTTCCATTTTAAACACGGAGTTCCCGGGGAGGACAGACTCCCTGAAGCGAGCTCCATCCCCAGGCATTTTGCAGGAACATTAAGTGCTCTAGACCCTAAAAACAGCTCCAGTCATCGCTGAGTGATTCCTTTGACAATGGAGCCCCGGCCCCTGGGTGCAGCAATCCCAGGAGAGTGGCCTTTCTCTCCTTGGCCATCCCCACCAAACCCCTGCATGCCCAGCCGTGTGCTGGATCCCATCGAGGGCCTGTGTGACCTGGGTGTCAGTAGTCACTGCGGCCAAACTGCTGAAGGCCTGTGAGCCGCGGGCCTGCCCTGTGAGGGGACTCCCCTGCTGGGGCAGGGCTGACACACACAGGTGAGCAGGCGGCCCCGCAGAGTTCAGTCCACTTTTGAGGCTCACGCTGGCCTGTGGCTGTACCAGATGGAGCACCAGGCTCTCCCCGTTGGCCTTCCTGGACCGGGCCTGCTGCTCTTGGTTATCTCCCCAAGGCACTGAAGCCCTGCACACTAGGGCTGGGGCTTGCTGGCGGAGACCTCGGTGGGAGACATTGGGGCGCTGTGGATTTGTGGGGCCCAGTGAAAAATGAAGATGGCCTTGTCCCAGATCATCAAGAATTTCAAGATAGTGCCAGCTGAGCATGAAACCAAGTTCAGGCCCTCCTGAACATGAGGCCGGCGTGGCTGCTGGGGCACCCCCCCACCCGGCAGCCTTGAAGAGCCTGTGGGGCCCCCTCCCCCGTGCACCACAGTGAGGATTAGATGGGGAAGTAGGACTTGGGCCAAGGCCATTTCTCTGTGCTCCTCTCTCCTGGGAGGTGCAACCAGCTCGGCTCCATCTTCGGACCCAGGGCTCAGCGCAGCCAGACAGGGCCGCCCCCTGCCCCCCGAATCATTCCCTGAGGAGCCGTGGCTGAGGTGTTTGTTTATAGCCTCCATAAGTTACTCCGCAGGTTAACTCCTCTATATGCTCGTCCTAGGATGGAAGTCATTGTTTTTCGAAGGATTTCAGGAGCGCGTGCATGCGTATGTGTGTGTGTGTGTGTGTCTGTATTTATTAAAAAATTAAGTGATGGACTTAAAACCGATGTCAATGAAACCTCGAAGCCGAGCGCGTCAAGCACTCCCCCTGATCTGCGCCCCCAGCGCTCAGGGCGTGAGCAGAAGTTTTTCTGCATCACTGAAAGGGTTTGGTTGTACTCATCGTACCGCCTTTACAGTGACTGACGTTTGGGCTGTGGTGGGAGTTTCCTCCTCCCACTGTGGCGGGACAGAATCATGTCTCTGTGTTTGTGTGTGTGTGTGTAACCCTCAGGAAGGGGGCTTGGAGGTGAGTTTTGGCAGACAAGGCAGCATGTCAGAGGGCTGGATGTGCCAGGTCTGCTCAACAGGGGACGACTAGGCCTCCGGGAACAATGCCCTGTGCGGGTGGCAGCACAGGACTCCCCTGGACCAGACCCCCCAACTGGAGAGCTAAGACCCCTCCTTCAGAGCCTCGGGACTGGAAACCACCCCCTAGTTGAACCCAAAATTCCAGGACCCAGAAAGGAGGGCCCTTACGAGGAGAGAAATCAATAAGGAGTTCAAGCAGTTTGGTCCAGGGAGACGCCGGCGATTCTGCATTAGACAGGAGGACACAAAGTTGCCCGTCACTGGCGGCATCAAGTGGCAGTGGGACCAGTGAGCTGAGTTCCCCAGAGTAACGGGAAAGCCTCCTCTATACCCCAGGGTGGCGTGTGCCTTTCAAACTCCTGACGCTTTGGAAGCTTGATTAAGGAGCTTGCCTGAATAAATGTGGCATTCCAGGTACTTGGATTTTTCTTTCAACTAAGACAATCAAGAAAAGGTGACTAGGACTCTTTCACAAGCAAAAAGTGCCAGATGCAACCTTTTGGATGCTCTTATTTCTTCTTCCTCAGGGTGAAAGTGCTACGCGGGGCCCTTTCTCGCAGCCACCGAGACCGCATCGCCCACCTTCTCGTCACCGCGCCTCTTGTCCCGAGAGCGAGCCTCAGGGGCCTCGACCTCCACCTTGCCATCGTTGTCTCTTTATTTTTCAACCCGTGTCTGACAATACATTAAATTCTTGGGCTTCCCTTATTTTTTCCCTTTCCAGATGAACCGAAAGCTTTTTGTTAAGCCAATAAAGAAAAACTGTCCAATAAGAAGTTGCTAAAAAGATGTTTCAGAAAGTACTGACTCTGCCTTTCCTGGATGCCCTCGGATAACGAAGATTCAATCTCTTCTCGGGGGAATCGGGCAGACAGGGGTCCAACCCCGCCCCTCACTCACTGGCGAAGCGACCTTGCAGACGTCACAATATGTCTTCCATCCTCAGTTTCCCCCATTTGTAAAATGCGGATAATCCTGGTGTCTCTCAGAGGCTGGGGTGAGTCTTCAAGAAAGATGCATGTCACGTCCTTACTCAGTGCTGGGCACCCTGGGGTGTCGTGGACAAACGTGCTGCTGCTAATGTGATTTCTCCCTCCACCCGTGTTTGGGACACCAGCACGGCAGAACGCGATGGAACCTAGTCAAATGAAACAAGGTTAGATGGGCAGATCTATGAGGCTACTAAAAAAACCAGCATTTCAGTTCTATAGTCTATAGAAGCAACACACAGATAAAAAACAGTAAAAGGCATTTATTCTATAAATTAACTGAAATGTAAATTCAGACAAAATCTTTTTTTACATTGTGCAAATCTCTTTACTGATTGGCTTAATAGAAGTCAACTGGGTAGTTTTTTGAGGTAATGTGGCTCACAAGGTAGATGTTTTAGGGGTAGAGGTTCATATCTGTGCAGGTGTATGCTGATCTTAACGTTTTTTTCTTATTGAAGAGTGCCTTCTGCCACAATTGTAAACTACTAAGAGGTCTGTAAAAGCTATTGTGCTACTTTTTTTATATTGGGGTGAGATACACACAACCTAAATTTTACCACTTCATTTCTAAGTGGACAGCTCTCCAGCATTAAATGCAATCACTGTGTTGGGCAGCCTTCATCATTATCCATTTCCAGAACCTTTTCATTCCCCTCCCCCAACAGAAATTCAGTACTGGTTAAACAGTAATTGCCCCTCCCCTTCCCGCAGTCTTGGTAACTAACCTCTGTTCTACTTTCTCTCTATTAACTTGCCTGTTCTAGGTACCTCACACCAGTGGAATCACATAGTGATAGCTCTTTGCATTTGGTTTATTTCACTTAGCATAATATCCTCAGCACAATATCCTCAGGAGCAGGTTTAAGTGGTTCCTTCCTTTTTGAAGACTGAGTAATATTCCATTATGTGGACAGACCAGGTGTTGCTTATCCATTCATTCTTTGGACATTCCTGTGGTTTTCATTGTTTTGGCTGCTGCAAATAATGCTATGAATACCAGTATATAAAAATTTGAGACCCTGCTTTCCATTCTGGTGTGTATCCATCTAGAATTGGGCCATCTACTTTTTGAGGAACTACCAGTCTCCTCCACAGCTATGGCACCCAATGCCCACCAGCATGTATTTTGTGATTTCGCCACCATCTTCCCAACACTTGTTATTTTCTGGGTTGTAGGGTTTTGTTTTTTTTTTTTTTCTTTTTAATAACAGTCATTTGATGGGACATGAAGTCATGTCATACTGGTTTGGATTTGCACTTAGGCAAGTGAAGGTGGTGCGTGTGATGAGCAGTGGCCCCTGAGAGCATCTTTTCCCGACCTTATCGGTCATGTTTCTCTTCCTTTCAGAAACGTCCAAGCAAGTCTTCAGCTGTATTGAAAAATTACTGTTCTGTTGTTTGGAAGGTTTTTTAAAAAATTGGTGTTTTTTTCAATATTTTCAAATAATTCATGTGTTGGGGGCAAAGGGGCATAACATTTTTAAATGCAGGGTGCCCAGTAGAGGTGAGAAATAATTTGGGCTTTGAGGATGCCTTCTTTTTAACATTCTCAAAAACAAAGAATCTGTCACAGAAGCTGAACAAGTGCTATGAAAAACCAGCTGACTTTTTGCCGTTTCTGGGTGAGAACAGAGGTCCACTCAAAACGAAAGATCCTCTGTGAAATAAAGAAGCAGAAAGTCTCTATGGTTATCATAGGTCACACCAAAGAAACACAGAAAAGCAGACTTGAGCCCAGTCACCTGGGCTGGGCGGGGTCGGTTTTTAACCTTGCACTAACTAGGGCCCCTGACCTTGAGGCAAAACTGCTGGGGAGGAGAGTCCCGAAGCTCGCGGGAGCAGAAGTCCCCAGAAGACAGAGACAGCCAGGTGGGCACGTCTGGGGCGTTTCTGGGCGCCCGGGAGCTGGCCGGGCCTGCAGGGCCAGGAGAAGGGCGTACCTCGCACATCTGAGTGACCGCCTTGGGTGAGCTCCGGAGTGAGAGAGGCCAGGTCCCGCCAGCCACCACTTTTAAAAGGTCTTCCCTGGAGTTTTTAAACCTTATTGTGTAAGGATAAAACCAAAGCCAGGAGTCACGGCCCCCGGAATTGCGCATTTGCCAGCTTTGCGTGCCAGCTAGCAAAGGCTGGGGGGTGGGGGTGGACACCCACTTCAGGGCCCAGCAGGATTATTAAAAAGGCCAAAACAGAGAGGCCTAAAGCAGCGGCTTCCTTTTCTTTGAGAAGCAGAACAGGGTTCCGTGGCTCCCAGGCCTTTCTCTCACCTCCAGGCCCGAGGTTTCTTCCAGTGGCCGCCGCTCGGCAGGGTGTGGTGCGTTGGGGTGCGCGGGGGGCCCCACCGCGCGCCCAGGCTGGAGGAATGGCGGTCCCCGCGGCCTGCAAAGGCCGGACCTCACGGCCCTCCCCACGCCTTTCCTGCTCGACATCTCAACCCAGCTCCCAACATCTCAACACGGTTCTTAAACAGATCGAGACTAAGGGCTCGTCGGCGCACACTGGGGTTGTTGGAGGACGCGCGGAGGACCTCAGGGAGATGAGAGCAGAGTTTGGGGGGCCCTGGGGCGCAGGGAGAAGAGCCCTGTCACCCGCAGCGGCCGGCTCCCCGCTGCAAGCCGGGCTGCAACGCGGCTGGTCACCGGCGCGGAATGCAGCCCGGCTGCGCCCGGCGCCGGCCTGCATCCCCGGGGTGGAGGCCCGCGCGGCCTCCCGCATGCGCGCGGCGCGGGCACCCGGACTCCGCAGGGCGCCTCGGCAGCCCGGCACCCCGACTCGCGGTGCCCCCGGCCGCAGCCCGTCTCCGCCCCGCGAGGCCCGGAGCTCCCACCCGAGGCCAGACATGCCAAATCGCCCCGGCGAGATCCAGGCAACAGGAAGGAACAATTTTTTTTTAACGTGTAAAAGATGTTTTCTCCGCGCAGGGAGCGCGGCGGCGGCAAGTTCCAGCGCGGCGAGCCGGCCCCCGCGCGCCCGGCCATCGCCGCCGCTCGGGCGAGGCGCGGGCACCCGCGCCGGGGTCCGGACCCGGGGAGCGCAAGTGCCCCCTGTGGCCGGCCCGCGCCTGACCCCGCCGGCCCGAGAAGCAGAAGCGGCGGCGCGGGGCGCGGGAGGAAGTTGGCGCGGCCGGCACGGGGAGGGGCGGGTCGGCGCCGCGGGCCCGGCGGGGGCCGGCGAGGCCACGGCCACCCCCGGGCGCGCGCCGAGGCCCGCCGGGGCTCGGGGCCCCCACGTGGCCGGCCGCCCGGGGCCCCACGTGGAGGGGGCGGCGGCGGAGGGAGGCGGGGAGCGCCCCGCGGCGGGACCCCGGCCCCGCGCCCCACGCGCCCCCGGGCGGGGCCGGCCGAGGAGAGCCCGGCGCCGGCCCCCGCGCCCGCCCGCCCGCCCGCCCGCCCGCGCGCCCGGTGCACTTCGCGGAGCTCGGATCCCCCGAGAGCCGATCTGTGGTGAGGAGTATCTGGAGGGGGCGAGGCCGGCCCATGTGGGGTTGTGTCATTGGTTTGCAAGGAGAGACCCCGCCTTTGCCAAAAAAAAAAAAAAAGCGGGGGGAGCGCGGACGGCGCGCGCGGCGACCCTCACCTCGCCTCGCCTCGCCGCTGCGCCGCCGGCGGGCACCGCGACGCGGCCGGCGGCTCCTCTCCGGCCCCGCGCCCGCCGCCCCCCGAGACGCGAATAAAGGGGCGCGAACGGCCGGGGCGCGCGGCCCCCAGGACGCCCCCTCCCCGGCGCAAGTTGGAGCCGCGTCCCCGGGTGAGCGCGGCGGGCGGCGGGCGGGCGGGCCGGGCCGGCCGGGCCGGGGGCGCGGCGGGCGGGGCGCGGGGGGCGGGGGGCGGGCGGGGCGGGGCGGGGCGCGCGGGCGGGGCGGGAGGAAGCGGCGCGGCGGGGGGGGCGCGGGCGCGGGGAGGGGCCGCGCCGGGATTAAGTTTTTGTGTGTGTCCCCGCGCGTGTGTCATTTCAAGGCGGCCGGGCGGCCGGAGCAGCGGCGGGGGCCATGGCGCGCTAGGCCCGCGGACAGGCGGGAGCCGCGCCCGGGGGGCGCCTTCGCCGCGGACGCCGGACGAGGTGAGGGGCCGGCCGGGCGCCGCCCGCGCCCCACGGCGGCCGGGCCGGGGCGCCGCGGGGCGGGGGCGCGGGGGGCGGCTCGGGCGCCCCCGGCGCGGGCCCCGCTGGCCGCGGGGGGCCGGGCCGGGGCGCGCCGGAGTTGATGGATGCGAAGGGGGCGGCCCCTCCTCGGCGGGCGGCGAGGGGAGAAGAAGAAAAGGGAAGCCCGAGCGGCGGCGGCGTCTCCGGGCGCCGGGAGCGCCCCCGCGGCCGGTGGGTGCGCGCGGGGCCGGGGCGCCCCGGGCCGGGCGGGCGCGGGGACAATGCGGCCGGCCGGGCCGGGGCCGGGCGCGGGGCCTGCGGGGCGCGGCGCGGGGCCGCGGGGAGCCGGGGCGCGCGCCGCCCGGGGCCCCGGGGAGCGGCCCTGCGGCGGGGTCCCCGCGCGGCGCCCGGGAGCGCAAGTGCGGCGGGAGCGCGGCGAGCCGGGCGCCTTTTGTTGTGCCGGCCCCGCATTGTTGGGCGGGCGGCCGGGCCCCAGCTGCGCCGCGGCGCTCCGCGCGGGGCCGGCCCGCCAAAGTGGCGCGGGCGGGGCGCGGGGGCGCGGGCCGGGCCTCTCTCTCCGCGCCGCGCCCGCCGCTCCGGGCACCACTTCCTCCCGCCGCCGCCCGCCCGCGCGCCCGCGCGCCCGGCCGGCCGCACTTTCCGGGCGGGGCGCGGCGGGAGGAAAAGTTTCACCGGAGGGGCCGGCGCGGGCGCCCCCGGCGCGGGGACCCCGGGTCGCGGCGGCCGCCCCGGCGCGGCGTCCCGGGACGGGGCCGCGGGCCGGGGGACGCGCCTTCTCCCCGCCCCGGCGCCCTGCCCGGCGCCCCGGGGCGCGCGGGGCCTTCTGCAGCCGAGGCCCGCGGCGAGGCCGGCGCCCGCAGCCCTGGCGGCGCCCGGGTCCTGCAGGCCGCGGGCCCGGAGCTCGCGCGGTCACCGGCGCCGCGGCCAGACCCTCCCCGGGGCCCGCGCGCCGTGGACGCCTGAGCGCGCGGGGCGGGCGCGTGGGTGGCGACCTCCCCGCGCCCACACGCCCCCCGGCACTTTCTCCGGAGGCGGCCCCGGCAGCGGCTGGCGCCGGGGGTCCCCGCGTTTAGGATCCGACTGGGGAAAGGAATTTTTAGGAGAAATCCCGCTGGCTCTGCGTCCTGGCGGCGGAGGCTGCTGGCCGTGGCCTACGTCGTCACGCCGGCCTCTCCTGCCCTATCGGGGTACGCGGAGCCCCACGAATTCCCCCCCTTTCTCCGTGAAGACTGGCGATCGGGTTAACTTCTTAGAGAGTCAGATGTGAGTGGCTGGAAGGGTAGACAGGAGGATTCTAGCCCATAAATATGCATCGGAAATTTAAAATGCTAAGTGCCTTATTTGCAATTCTGTTGGGGATTCTAGAGACTGTGTATTTTTACCTGGCATGGGTAATGCGGAGGGAACGTATATTTTGGTTAGTTTGCAAAGTGATTCTACCTCCCGACTTTGGTTGGCAGAAAAAAAAAAAACCCAAAAACCAAACTCTGGTATCTGGTACCACAGTTCTCTGCTAGGTGCTGGGGATCCAAGCAGTTTCAAAATGCTCTCGTGTTCGGAACCCAAAACTGGTGCTCTGCCTCTAGGGTCTCCAAGTAGAAGTCTTTAGTTTCATGGACTGGGGAGAATTCCACTGTTGTGGATTTTTTTTTTTTTTTTTACGAATTTTTACAATGGGAAGTAATGGGACTTTAAAGGCTCTTGTTTTCATCATTTGCTTTCAAAGAGTCCTTCTTACAGCAACTATAAAGTGATATTCAAAATGCTGATCCACACGTCCAGAGGAGCTTTTATAGAGAAACAAGATTTCTTTTCTTTTTTTCCTTTTTTTTTTTTTAAAGTAACTGTATCCTAGAGTTGAAACACTAAATATCCTTTTGTCTGGTCTCAGATCTCTAAACCTTCTGACACTCTCCTGTAAAAACCCCTAGTGCCCTTTTTATTGCCCCCCAAAGAAAAGTTAATGAGACGGTGGATTTCAAGCAAAAAAGAGCAGGCCCTCCTTGCAAAATATGCTTACAGTTGCCATTGAAGTTGGGTGTTAGCCCTGAATGCACTTGCCTTTAATGAAACCAGTTTAATCGTTCACACTTGATCAAGTAGAACAGGACCAAACAAAGGAAATACGCCAGCATATTTCTGTCGTGCATTGAGGGGGTTTAGTGTAAGTGTGGATGTCGGGTCACCCCCTCCCCCCAGTACACGGGGGTGAGGGTTGAAGGCAAGGGGAATTTATGGCATTGATTGGATTTCTGTGCCCCTGGGGGGAGGGAACCCCGCTTGGTCCCTGTAGAATGCAGTTATTAGAGGACGTTTTAAAATTTTGGGTTTGGAGCTGGTTTTGAACAGGCCGAGAACGGCGCTTTTGGGCTTAATTCTTTTTCCTGTTTGGAAAGATAAGCCAGTGGGGGCTATGTCTCCCTCCTTTCTAATTGTACCTTAATAAGGCTGAGCAGAGGGTGGTGGGGCTCTGCAGACTGAGCTCAGAGCCCTGAGTTATTTACGACTTCACTTGGGATCTTTGAAACTGGCCCTCAAAGGGGTGTTCTGCTGGGGGGAGGGGCAGGGCGAATTAACCTTTTTCTTAACTGTGATTTTTTTAAAAAAAACCTCTTTGTTCCTAACATGTATTTCTTTGCTAAGCATGAATTGCAACTTATGCCTGGGACTTGGTTCTGCTACTCCGGGAAGAAATATTTACAAAGTGTGTCTCTTTCGAGTTAAGAAAGTCAGAAAGTTTGGCTACTTTAAAGCAAATACTGGCAGCATTGTAAAAATACACCGGTGACATACTTTGTGAGATATTTTGGCATTTTAAGACTCAGGGCACACCTGTTCCTGGACGAGGGAGGGAGTCCAGTTTGCTTTCCCTGGCATTGTTAATCTGGCCGTGTACACAAGATGAAACAGGAAGACTTGCTTTCTGTGTAATCATTAACCGGGCCATCAGTTACCCTTTCAGGGAATAATCAATAACTTTACTCTTGACTTTTAAAACTCCAAACAGAAATCCTATTCATAAGTCTGCAAATCGTTCTAGAGAGAGCGGAAATGAAACAAAACAGCCGCAACTACAGACAACACTCCAAAATCAACCTGCAACTTGGTCAGAGTTCCCCGTGGCCGCCACCAGACAAACAAATGAGGAATATATAAAACGGCTACCGAGCCAGCAACGCGGGCCCTGGCGCTGGGGCTGGACGCTTGGGAACTGGTTAAAATAATGAAAGTATAGGAAGGAGGCGCTCAGGATGGTTCACATCATTTGAAATCCCTGAGACTCACCAATTAAAAAGGATGGAACTGGCCTGGGGAGCAGCCCTGCCCAGAGCCAGGACGAGAATGCCTGTGCCCAGGGTTCTCTAACATCGTGAGTCACTTGGGCAGGCAAAGTTGTAATACCCTTTGCACCTAACGCTTTCCCTGGATGGACACCATGTAAAGAGTTTACAGCCCACTTGTCATTTTTTTTATCACTGTCATGTGAGGGTGGCCCTGCCGCCATCATAATGCATGTGAGTGCAGCCCGGGTCCCTCTGTTAATGATCCTTCCGTCAGTGAAAAGCACACCCCATGTGTCCCGTGTCCCTGATCCAGGCCGCAAATAGAGATCACACAGGACATGATCGAGAAAGGACATTGATCTGTCGGGCAGGGCCCACGTCAGGTAACATTTCTACTGTCTGGCCGATGGTGCCATTGATGAGGGTGGCGCGCATTGGCTGTAATTAAAATGTGAGTGTGCAGCTTGCCCCACCCTTTGCAGGGAAGTCCTGGTACAGCATGGAAACTGATACAGTGAAATATCGGGGTGCTTTGTTCTTCCTCCAAGATTCCGGTGAGTCTCGAGCTAAGAATGCTTGTGTGGCCTTCTGAAAACTTCCAGCAGGCACATGAAAATGCTGGAATGGATATGTTCTCGAGACGGGACTGCTTGGGCAGAGATCAGTTTTCGCCCTTACAGCTGGTAAGCATGTCCTAATTTACTCTGCTCCAGTTAAAGTTACAGTTCCATGGGAAAGAGGGAAACTGCCAGGCTTGCCCCCCTCAAGCTTTTGAAGTTAATTTTTATTCAAGTCTGTGTTTGATGGAATATGTATCAAAGACTTATGAAAGGGCTTTTTTTTTTTTTTTTTTTTTTTTTTTTTTTTTTTTTTTTTTGGTAAAAAACCCTATCTCTGGGTTTGGAAAATTATGATTAATAATTGCTGAAAACTTCAGAACCATTTTGAAGGTGTTCAGTGTTTCTTTTGATCATGATTTAATGGACAGTATCCAAAAGCCATCAATGTGGCTAATGATATTCACAAATTAATGTTTGGGCATAATCTGGAGTTTTGCTTTTAACTGTCATTATTCATGTTTAAAACCTAAATTAGAGCTGCTCTTGGGCCTTCAGGACTTCAGCAGAGAAGAGAAAAAGGCTTTGCCCGCTGAGCAGAAAAAGAGGATTCACAAATGAATACAGAATGTACAATAGGGAGAGAGCCAGGCCATTGTTTGTGTGGAATGTTGACAATGGGAGCCAAGGGGCAGCATGGCCTTCATTCTTCTAGAAACTTCTGGGAGCTACAGGCGGGATGGGAACCGGAGTCTCACTGGTGTCTTGGCAGGGCATGAAAATGTAGGCCGCTGGCCTTTCCAGACTTTCTTAGAAGGTGATCTCTTCTGGAGTGCTGTGGAAGGCTGGCCTGCTTTTCTCCTCAGCGCTGTGCTTTTTTGAGGAAAGATTTTGAAAGCATCTAGTAGGGTTCTTCAAAGGAAGTGTAAAGAAGGAGCTTCTTTACGCTCCAGGAAACGATAGTCAAGAACTGCTCCACGTGGAGGCATCTCGAGTCCAGGGAGTGTGGGGTTTGGATTGCTCTCCTCACGCTGAAAGAGGCAGTTTGAATCTGTAGTGTTAGGGAAAGTGCAGTTCAAGTGAGGATTCATAGGGTGTGTGTGTGTGTGTGTGTGTGTGTGTGTGTGTGTGTGTGTTTGTCCCAGACTGTGCTGCCTCCCTCCCTCCATCCAAGGGGGGGAGCCACTGGGACCCCAAGGGGGCAGATGATCCTCTTATTTCCCCTTTGTACCCTCTGCCTAAGTCCATCCCCCAGCATCGGCAGCCTGGGGGCTGCTTTTAGCCAGGGATGCTTGGTTAGATCTTGGGGTGCCAGTTCACATTTCTCTCTTAGTCTGGTCCCTCCCTGAGTAAATGTTTTAGAAATGATCTGCTTTAACTGTTCCTGTACCTAAATTTCACAGATGGTTGCCTAGAGTTGCCTTGACAGTCACAAAAATTGTGACGAAATGGTTGGGTTCTTATTCCCGGGGTCACTGATGCTTTCGGTTTAATGGAAAACTGTGACTTCTACCCTGGATAATAGCAGAGCCTTCGTTTCTCCCAAAGGCTGATGGTATTTGGAGGATCCAGAGTAATCCAGGGTGGCCCAGCCTGGTGGGTCAGCCTTGCCTTTGGTGACCTCTGGAGCCGTGAATGGGAAGGGAGAGCAGTGCTCTTAACTGTGGTTCTAAATTTCCTTCTGTAACTGGAAAGAAATACACTTTCCCTGTTGCCTTTTTGCTCCCTTCAAAGCACTCTTCTCTGCTCAGCAGAAATGCACTTCTTGCATTAAAATAAGTCCGTAATTATAACTTGAAAGAAGCTGTTAACTGGCGTGAAGACTGACTGCAAAGCTGGGCCTTGCCGGTGTGTCTGGCCTGGCCTGGGTTGCTGCGCACGCTGGGAAGGAAGGGCCTCTGGGTGGGCTGTGTCTGTGTCACCACCGGGGCTCCCCGCGGCTGCTCAGTCAGCCTGGGGCTGGTCAGCTCGCAGCCGCGCTCCAGCCAAGCCTGAAATCTGGCCTCTAGCGATCGGTCTGAGCCCTGGACAAACAAAAACTTCATTATGGAGTCACGGACTCCCAGGAAGTTTCTTAGGAAGGAACAGTAGACCGAGATGACAGAGGTCACCTCCTCTGGCCTAATAGGATTTTTTTTCCAATATGGCAATTTCAGAAGCCACCCTAAAGGGGAGGCTAGCAAGGAAGAGATTGCTGGATGTGAGTGGCTAGAATCAAGCCTGGAAGTGCTAGTATTGTAGCTGCCCCAGGTGTGTGTGGGGGCGGGGAGAGGCGGATGGGGTGGAGGGAGAAACCCCTAGTGAAGCTCCTTTGCTGTGGGGGGTGAGAGGCTGGCCGGAAAAGCGTTTCTGCATCTCCTGTTAGGTGCACTCTGGCTGGGGCACTATTCTTTTGCTGATGATGTCTAGTCAGCCTGGAAGGGCAAACAAAATCCATTCAGGCTCCTTCAGGTCCAGGTGGGCTGGGGTGGGGGAAAGGGGAGGGGGGACAGCGCTCTGTGTCCATTTATACGGGAGAGCCTGGAAGACTCCGCAGCAGTGAGCTCCCGGCCTGCCCACCTGGAGGGCAGCCAGCGCCAGCGGGAGCTGGGAGGGCCCTGGAGAGCTCTTAAAAGCCAGTCCCAGAAGTGGGTGAGGGAGCTGACAGTGTTCACGGGAGGGGAGCAGCCCGGGCCTGCACCCTTCCTTTGCAGGGAGGGACAGACCACGCAGTGCTGGGGTCACCCTCGAGGCTGGGCCTGGGGCTGCCAGGCCAGATGGGCTGAGTTGGCTCCCAGCACTGCCGGAGCTCAGCTGACCGCGGGTGCGGGGCAAAGCTTTGCCAACACCAGAGACCTGAGGGCGGCCCACAGGTTGGGGGCACCTACCTAAGCACCTGGACGTAGAGGGAGAGGCTGTTTTCGTCTGAGTGGGACGGTGACTATTTTTCAAGTTTTCTCCTCCTGCTCCTCTCCAGACTTGGGAGTGGGGTCTGCACCCTGGCTGGCTCCGTCTGCGCTCCGGGGGCTGGAAGGCGAGGCCCAGCAGGGACGGGTGGGGTGGGCGGTGCAGGGTTGGGGGGGGGAATGCCATTCTCTCCCCAGTCCTCAGGAGCCAGGGCAGCCCACACAGAGGGGCTGGGTCTTTTCCCCAGCCGGCCTGGCCCTGTGAGGGCCTCCGTCTAGGCGGGCAGCCCATCCGGAGTGTGTTTCCGTGTGCGGATCTCAGTGTGCATCTGTAAGTGCCTCCAGGAGAGCTCAGGGTGTTTCTGATCTTAAAAGCATTTCACGGTCATTAATCTTCACGATGCTCCTGTGGGCCAGGTAAATAGAGCAGTTCCTATTCCAGCAAGAAATATTGAGTCCCACCCCCTCCCAAGTCATCAAGGGACTTAGCCTTTCAAGGTGGGGGTGGGGAGGGACACAGTGGGCCTGGGTGAAGGGCACCCGCCTTACCTGGTTGCCCTCCACCCTATCTGGAAGGGGGTGTGTGTCTGACTGCATGTCCCCAATGCCCCTTGATAGTCAGGGAGGCTTGGCCCAAAATATGCCTCCCGGTTCGGGAGTGACCCCCACAAACCTGGGACCCGCGGACCTGGCGACCCCGCCCCTCTCCTAGCTGTGCACCTGCAGGCTCCGCCCCCTACTTCCCCCCCCCACCCCAGCTGGCACGCTTTACCTCCCACCCCCCACCACCCCCCCTTACCTCCTACCCCCCCTCATAGCCCAGCCGGAAGCACCCCGCCCCCCAGGGGCTGCGCCTTTTCAGTTGTAAATGGGGGGCCACTTCCCGCAGGGGATAAGCAGTCCGGAGGTGATGGAAATGGCCCCTGTCCCGCAGTGCCAGCTTCCTCCTCTTTCCTGCTGGCCATTGTGCTGGGTCTGGTCAGCGCTGGGGGGGGGTCGCCAGACGCCGGCCCCCCGCCTGGGGGGTCGCCTGCGGAGCTGCCAGACAAGGCAGGACCCAAGGTCAACCTCTGGCGGCAGAGGCCAGAACCGGAACCTGGTACCTGGCTCACCGCACCTGGACCAACTCTCTTGTGATCGTGGGCCCTGGGGACCCCAGGCCTGGTGGACAGGGAGGTTCCTTGATTGACTGCACGATGGTGGTTGGGGTCCCACAAACGGCCTAGTTATGACTTGGTGAGCCTGGGATTTTGTTCCCTTGGTGGTGTTGGAGACCACCCTCCTCCAGCAACCTGCAAAGGTGGATGTTTACCTGAACCCCAAGTAGCCCAGTGGGTCATTGCAGCTGCCAGAAACTGCACCAAGGATGGTGACCTTGCGCTGTTTTCAGTCCTTGAACAATGCTCGGCTGCCCGATGAATTGCTTGACCCAAGGGTGTCAGCCAGGACGTGGGAGAGCCAGGGTCATCTGGGCTCACCCTCGTCTCCCCCCCCTTTGGAAGAAGGTGGTCTGTGTTTGACTCTTTCACTGTCTTTGCAAACAGTCTATGCAGGCTACTTCAGTAGTTCTCTTACAGGTAGAGTAACAACAGATCTAAACAGGTTGTTTACTTAGTATCTTTGTCACTCGCTAGTGTTGCCTTGGATCTTCACAACCAAATAGGGTGACTCCCCCATAACCCTGCACCACTCCTTCTCCCAGTGCAGCAGGGATTTGAACCAGGCTGTTGGAAGTGAGGGCAGGGCTGGGTTCCCTGCCAGGACAGCCTCTCCCTGGCACCCTGAGAACCGGGGAGATGAACTTTTCAGCCCTGCCTGGAATCTGGCGCCTCTCTCTGGGATGCAAATGGGCTTCTCAAAAGCAGCGATCTTTCTCAGGCCCAGAGTTGCCTTCCAGGCCACATGGAGTCATAAGAAGTCTCACATGTTTTCATTTCCTTCTCCGACTAGTGATCTTTTGTTAGAGTGTCATGATCAAATGCCAAGGAGAGATTTCTAGATAGTTTCTTGGTCTTTGCTGTTTCAATTCTCTGTATCTTCTGGGTAAGTGAACAAGCAGGGCTCCCGATCAGCGGTCAGCAGGGGCAGCCTCTGTAGCGGGGGCCAGCTGGGTGCCCGGGAGAGCTCTGTCCCTCCGGATCCGAGGCTGGGCCCCTGGAAGGACCCGGAGGGCCAGCTCAGTCCTGTGGCTCCAGCCGCTTCCTCTCTTTGACTCTTTCACTGTCCTTGCAAACGATCTATGCAGCCTCCCTCAGCCACTCGTACAGCTGGAGCAACAGCAGACCCACCAGGCAGAAGTCATCCTCACCGCTGCACCCCTGAACAGTCAGGGAGGTGAGGTGACGGGGGCTCACGTTGTATTCTCACACCCCTGGACTCAGATTCTCCCATCGAGGTTTGTGCCGTTTGCCTGGGACCTGAGTCCGTTGTGGGGGGTGGTGCCAAGCTGGCCAAGGTTTAGACCCCTCCTCCTCCCAACCTCAGCCTCACGCGCTGGGATTCTGTGGCTCGTGCCGCCACTGCTTACTAGATTTGGTGATAAAAGGGCATTTAATGGCCCCGTATTTTCTCAGCAGGTAAGGCTCAGATTCAGGTTGGTGGTGTGGCTTTAGGATCAGTCTTCTCAGAGAGAGAGCCCCCTCCTTGCTGGCCAGTGCCCCTCACTTGGGAGGAGCTGGAGAGTGTGGGGCACTCCTCACCCTCACTCTGGCTGCTTCACACTTTCCAGCTGGATTCAGGGTACACATCTTGCAGGAACTGATGCCTGTGTGCACCCTGGAGAGCTGGGGCGGGGGGCGAGGCCGGGGAGAGAGGCCGGGGAGAAGGGCTAGGCCCATCGGAATATTCTTCTTTGGGACGGTGGTTGCCCTGTGTGGGCCACTCCTATACAAACCGGCCAGCAACTTGACTCTGCTGGGTGAACCTCCTTTGGGTCGCTGCCTGAGTTTGTGTTGGCCTCGCAGAGGAATTTGAATTCATTCGTCCTGCACAAAAGGTACAGCCTTCTTCTCAGAGAGGCCATCAGAGAATTGAAAGGGAATGGCACAAAGTTGGGTGTGGCCTGAAATCTGGAGACCAGCCCCGCTTGGGTGATTAACTCACCTGAAAGGCACCTGGGCAGGTGATGCCTGAGCTCTCCGGACTGACCTTGGCTTCCTGTAGAGGGTACAGTCCCCGCGAGGTGGAGATTTTCCTGAAAAACAGGCTTTCCTTTAATTACCAGATTACCTTCCTGCCTCTCTCCCTCCGGTGAACACGTGGGTGCTTGCAAACTCCTGTGTGCCTGGGCAATCCCTCAAATCTGCTGCTGCCCTCAGGCCCCGCCTGCTCCCTGGCTCAGCCTTGGGGATGGGCCTGGGCTGGAGAGAGCAGGGGGAGTCTCTCCCCGACCCAGGGGTCCTGTTAGCCCCGTTGCTCGCCCAGTTCCAGCTTCAGTGACGATGACATTGTCTCTTAAGCCCCTGCCATTTCCAAACCCTTCTCTTTTCCTGCTCGCTAAAGTAGCAGGTGGTGCCAGGCTGGGCTTAGCGGGGACAGGTCAGCTCACAGGCCTCTCTAGTGTGGGAGTTGGTGGCGCGGGGCACAAGGCAGGAAAAGCTGCTTCTGGAAGCCCGGGGCCTGGAAAGTGGACATGGCACCTCAGCCCAGGGGTGTTCTTAGTCCTGGGCTGGCCGCAGCTCCTGGCTCTTGGTGGGCGCTGTGCTCGGCCGTGATTTCTGTGGCCCTCGGGCTGTGTGTTTCCCTGACCTCTCGTGGGCGTCAGGGATTCTGCTCTGCAGAAAGCCCCAGAGCTTGGTGTCTGGGCCCTCGGGTGCGAGAGGCTCCCTCCTGTCCAGCAGCTCCGCTGTGAGGGTTCCTGAAATCCGATTTTTCTCAGCCCTGGCCTTGGCATGGCTGCGTCTGTCCCCCCTGTGCCTCCAGCCCGCTGGCTGCTTTGCACTCAGGCCTGAGGATTTTTTCACACACACACATCCTTTCTTCTCATTTCTCAGCTAAGCCTGGGATTAAGACTAGGGCTTCGACTGACAAAAGCCAGGAGATTTCAGAATTAAAGTTGGAATTCTATCTGTAATGAGGTCTTCCTGACTGTTTAAGGAGGGCTTTGAAGGATGGGTCCTTCCCCCCGAAACTGGCCAGATGTGCTCCCACAGTGGGCAGAGGAAGTAGCTCAGAGTTAGTTCAGGATTTTTTTTTTTCCTTGTGATAATTGCAAGCTTAGTTGAGTCCCTTCTGCCCTGGGCATGAAGGGAGGGGGTGTGCCTGCCAGTTAGGTTAGGATCTTACTGTGTGACTCTGGCTCAGCCAGGCCTGACAGCGTCGAGGCTCCTCGGAGCTCAGCAAAACCACCTGAAAATGGCGCCCAGCAAGCCCAACTCTGGCTCTTTAAGAGGTTTCTCTGCTTGGGAGAGTAAAAGGGGGTTTTCCAAATTCCTTTCATCACCCAGAGCATCTCTGGGCAAGCGGAGGTCTTGGAGGAAGACTGGCTGGGGGTGCTGGGCCTGGCTCTTAGGAGGGACAGACCACTTTCTGGCCATGCCTGAACTGGAGTTTTGCAATGAGGTGATTACTCAGGGCCATGTTGGGAGCTGGACTCGGTCACTTGTCCACAGGGAAATCCGCGTGCATGCTGCCTTCCTTCCCAGGCCTGTGGCTGGGCACCAGCAGAGGGCCCTGCCCTCACACAGCTTAGGAGGGGGCCACCAAGATGCACTCACAGCTGGGAAGCATCCCAGGAGACAGACTGTTCTGGAAAGTGGGGCAAAGGAGGATTGCAGAGATGCTTTGAGTGCATTCCGGAGACATAGTGGGTGGGCCTGTCCTGGGGCATGGACCCCGTGGGAGGGAGGCTTCCCCTTTGCATGGAGAGGACGGTGCATTTTCTGGAGCCAGGTGAAGCCCCAGGGAGGGGGCCTAGTGCTCTGCAGCCTAAGCTCCGAGCTGGACCCCTGGACTACTGACCAGTCCCAGGGTGGGCTTTGATTCCTGGGGCCCAGGAGAGCTGAAAACCGTTCTGGACTGTGGAATGTTACTCTGTGTTAGGCCACTCCGACAAATGCCCAGGAAAATATTTACTTTCTATTTAAGACCTACTTTCCTTCCCACAGAGGGAGAAAAGGTGAGTGGTTGGTGCTGCCCGCCGCAAGGACAGCCTCATGCCCACTGCCCAGGGGGAGGTGGCTCTGCCAGCTCAGTGCCCCCTTTACTGGTGAAGGTGGGCGCGCCTGGCCCACTCCTGCCTCGGTCCCGAGCAGGCAGGAGGCCCGGCCCCGCGGGCACCTTGTGGAAGGGCCCGTCTGACTTGTCTTCCTGGCATGCGCATGCGGTGGGCACTTGGGCCATGGCAGCGTCGTGTCTGGCCCGGGGCCAGCTGGAAGCTGGTCAACTGTGGGCGTTTGCGCGTGTTCCTGCCCCTGGCCCTGGAAATGGGGTGGCACTTAATCCTCTGTCTCATCTCAGGGCATGGATTCCCTCCCAGGGACTGACTGGAACCCCCCACGCAGCCCCCAGGGCCAGGCACCGCGTGGCAGGGTAAAGGCTCCTGGGCTGTGAGGTGGCAAGAAGGGGGTGCTGGGGACACCTGCTTGGGAAGTTGTCCTCCCAGGGCCTGTGGAGGAGATGGTCCCCTCAGGGTGGGCTAGTCATTTCAGGACCTGGTCGTTTCTTTGGGTTCAATTCACAGGGTTTAAAAAATCTTGAAAAGTGAGATGATGCTTGAATAAGCCCCTGGAAGGCAGAGAGGGGCCAGGGCTCAGAATGTCTATTTTCACACTTGCGAATTCCAGGGGCTGCAGGAGGGAGTGCTGTGCAGGTAGGAGCAGGCACCGCTGTGGCTGTGGTTGTTGCTCTGGTGGTGCCCATGGCAGGGACAGCGGGTGGTGGTAAGAGCAGCACCCGCCGTTGTCAGGGGAGGGACAGTCTCGCTGAGAAGCGGCTCCCTTCCTGCCTCTGTCTTGCTCGCACTGTTCCTACAATGTTTTGCCACATCCCTCTCCAGCAGAAAGTTAGCGTTGGGGGCTTCTGGGAATAGGGGGAGTGCTCCTCTGCCCTGCGCAGTCAGGAGGGGAGTGGGCAGGCGCTGGTTGCCCCACCCAGACCCTGCCGGGCCCCAGAGGCCCCAGAGGCCCCAGAGGCCCCAGAGCTGGCTGGCTGCCTTCAGCGGGCAGGCTGGCTGCGGGCTCGGTGGTTTTCACATGACTGACTCATGTGGTCCCCAGGGAGGGTCTGTGCCCGGGTGGTTTGAGAGGGTGGCCTCTGTGGGGATCCCCAGGGTACCCCTAACTATGAACGAGTCTCCTGGGGCTACGCCCACCATGCCACTGGAGAAGCTCCAGGTGGGGTCCAACATCTGTATTTTTAGCACACTCCTCCGAGCGCTGCTAACGCAGCCAGCCCAGGGCCCGCCAGCAGCACACAGACGGTCTTTCTTTAAAAACAAACCACTCCCCCAACACACACCCACACACTCGAGTCAAGTTATTGAACATTTGGCACAACAAATGATTGAAGGAAGATTTTATATAACTTGAAAACTCCCCCCCAGCCTGAATGAACAGATCTGGAAGTGGTAACAGGGGTTTCTGGCCGCCCCACCCCCTCCTGGGTCTCAGAGGCGAGCTCCGCCCTGAAACACCACCAGGCTTCCCAGCGGCCCAGGAGGAACCGTGTGCACGCTTGCCTCTTCTCATTGGACCTGGTTCCATCTTCAGATGCACTTGACATTTAACTTTCTCTTGACCGGTCATCAGTGCTCGTGGTGAGGGGGCTGGGCCGAGTGTCCCAGCCAACTGGTGAGAGAAATTGTTTTCATGAATTACATTTGAGTAAAAGATGAGCCACGCCGTGGAGGCCACTGCAAATCTGTATCCACAAGTCAAAGACGGAGGCTGCCGCGTTACCCTCGGCCGTGCGCGCCGGCCTGAGACCGGCACCGGCTCGGGCTTCTGTTGGCGCTGCCCACAACCTCGACCCTCACGGCTCTTGGGCCTCTGCCTCAGTTCATCCTGGTGCCAAGCACAGATTTGGGGGTGCCACCTGGCAGTTTAAGAAAGAAAGGTAAACGTCGTGTGGCAAACCCTTTTTATCTTGATTGGTGAATTAATGAACAGACTTCAGCCAGGCTGATAGTTTCCATATCGATGACAGCTTACCTTTTATAGAAACACTTTGTCCTGCTCATGTTTAATTTGCTTTTAATAACGGCCCTAGCAGGAGACAGTGGGGCCGTGTGGGTACGTCCCAAGGAGTGCTCACATGCAGCTCACAAGCCACACGCGTGGGCTCACAGTCACCAGAGATGGAGCAGGTGAAGCGTGTCCCCCACCCCAGGCCCACTCCTGGAGGCAGGCTGTACGTCCAGTCGCTCCGACTGAGGGCTCAAGGAGAAGCCCATCGCTTTGCAGAGTCGGGGCCTTTGGCTGGAGGTAGACCTGTGCAGGTGAACAAGCGTGGGCGTGCGTGGGTGTCCGCAGCCTGATTTAAGGCACGGCCATCTGTCCCTGCAGCCTTGGGCGGAAAGGATTTGCCCTCTCTGGTTTGGGTAACTGCTTGCCATCCCGGGGGAAGCTGGAGTTGCATGCAGAACCATTTACTGTGAGAGAAATTGCAGCCATTCCCTCACCTGCTGCCCGGGAGGCCGCACTGGGCCAGGGAAGGGTTTCCTGGCCTTTGCTGAGAGGCCTCCAAGCCTGTTTAAGCCCGGGAAGTGGAAGCCTTGCAGTTTCTTTGGGGACTGCTTTTGGGCTGGGGTTAGCCAAGGAATGACATGATTTATGGTGTTTATGAAGACTAGCATACCTATCTGTTTTCACATAGACATCTTAATAGAGATTAAATACAAAATAAAGCGGAATGCGTGAATGGCGGTATTCCCTTAAGCGGGATTGTAGTGCCAGGCAGGGTAATTATGTTTTGTACACCTCCCAATTAAGCAGTTATGCATTACTGGAAAAACCACCTTTAAGAGATTCAGGAAGGCTTTATAATTTAGTAGATCAAATAAAAATAGATGTATAATATTTCATGTGCCCGGTCTTTAAATGTTACGTTCTGTGATAAGGCAACTGCGCCTGGACTGATTTGTGGAGATGTGTGCCGTGTCGTCGAGCTGAATTTGCTTCTCCTGAAAATTGCCTGTTGAACGAAGATCTGCTCCAGCAGCTGGAGCTCCTGCCGTGTGTGTGTGTGTGTGTGTGTGTGTGTGTGTGTGTGTGTGTGGCAGGGGGGCGGGGGTGTGATACGTGGGGTGCCGGCAAGGACCGGGGCGGTTGGCCCTGAAGTTCAGCAGAGCACTAGCGAATGTGCAAGAGCTGGCATGGGTGCAGGGGGCATTCCCAGACGCATGGAGCCAGGTGGGTGAGCCGCCCAGCCTGAGGGCTGAGGGAGGGTGAGCCCCTTGCCCTGCCCAGACTGCATCCCCGGCTGCTGAAGGCCTTGGGCAGTGGCTGTGATCCTCTGTAACCCAAGGGACTGGTCAGGCAAAGCGCAGGATCTTTTCCTGGCTCTGCCCTTTGCTTGCCCTGTGACCTTGGGTGAACACCCACCCTGAACCTCAGTTTCTCCTTCAGTGCAGGGGGGCATGGGGGCTGAAGGCCAGCAGAGGAGGATGTGGTTGGCCAGGTGTGGCCTCTGGAGGGAGCTCAAAGCGGCTACACTGAGGTCCTTGGCCAGGGTGGCCCGTGGCCCCAGAGCTGGCCTCGCTGGCCCTTGAGGGGAATTGCATTTCTCACCTCCTGGCCACTGAGCCAGGGGAGGTAAGGCTTTCCCAGACAAACGCTTCTGAAGTGCGACTGAATTTCGGAGAGCCCGTGCCAGGGCCTGTGCCCAGCCCCTTCTGGGTGTTGCAATGAGGACGGTGGTTTCCTGGGGAGCGCGTCCCCCCCACGCAGCACTGCAGGCCACCTGGCTGCCGTTGGCTGCCTTTGCTTTTATTATTTGCTTTGGTCTTTTGAGGAGAAGGAACAACTTTTTAAACATTTTATATACATGTGATTTACATGCGGCCAAGTTCTCCCCTGCAGCGTGCTGTGCAGAGCGGTGGACGCCCAGGTGAACGGGACCTCCATCACCAGGTGTCCTTGTCCTGCACCCCGGCCCCCACGCCTACTATCGAGTCCTTTCTGTTTGGTGGTAGCCAAGGTCAGCCTGGGAGCGAGGGCAGCTGGGCGGGTGTGAGGTGCCAGGCTTTTCTGGTCCTCTGTGAGGCCCACAGTTCTGCATGGCCGGGGCACCATGCCCATCACAGCGGGGAGCTGGCCTGACACCACCCAGGCCTTCTGGGGAAGCCTGTGACTTGGGGACCCAGCCAGGCTGCCAGTTTGTCTGCCCTGAGCACCCCCCTATCCCATTCGTGCTCAGTTGTATTTCCCTGGGCCGTCCCCCAGCCCCTCTGGGAGCTGTCCTGAGCCAGGTGCCTCCTCTGTCCCCCATAGTCCCGGCTCCAGGTCCAGAAGGACTGGGGTGAGCGCCGGGCTAGTGGCACTTCCTCCGTCTCCATGGGAAGTGGCTTTGGGGCCAGCAGGCAGCGCCCTCACTGTGCTGTAGCTGCTTGTGCTCCTGTGACTCCTGGGCACAGGGTGGCCCCTGGGTCCTGCTTGTTTTCCTGAAGTTGGCACCAGGCCAAACCTCTTGCGGTCCTGGAAGTGGTCTGCAGGAAGCCTGGGGGCACTGCCTGCGGGTCAGCCTCCCCTCCTGAGCCAGCATCCTGGGCTCCACCCCACCCTGCCAGTCCTCCGTGGGTCACATGGGGTCGCCCTGCCTCTCGCCTGGGGAGGAGCTGGTTAATGAGCAGGTGCTTCAGCCCAGACGCCGGGTCATCTCAGCCAGGGACTACCTCGGCCCAGGCGACCGGCTCACAGGTCACTCCTGCTAAGATTTTAATATTCTCTTATTTCCTCTCAGTTAGGGGGGGTTTATGAAATGGGTCTTAGAATTTTAAAAATTGTTATCTGGGGATCTCTGCGTTTATTAATTTTCTGGTGGTTGCTAGAAATGCCTTTAGTGCTATTTATTTGCCCCCCTCCAGCAGCTCCCCAAACTGCAGTGCCCAGGCCTTGAGTGCCTCTGGTGCAGAGGAGACATGTGAGCCTCAGCCCATGAGCTGGGTCCCGGTGTCTGAACCTCCTTGGCCTCTCGGGTGGTTGTCTGGGAGTGGCCACGTGGCCAGTGCGGGGAGGTGAGGTGCTGGCTGGCACCCCAGTGTGTCCCAAAGGCTTCAGGGGACAGTGGAGCAAGGAATTGGGGTCCTTGACGCTTCACAGAAGCTGGGCCTGTGTGCCCGCCGGTTGACTCCGACAGCTCTTACCTTGGGGGGCAGCACCTGCCACAGCTGGTGGGATCCTGCAATCTTCCCGCCTGGAGAGTCTGCAGGACCCCAGGCTGCAGCGACGCTGGGTCCCACACAGTCCTTTCCTCAGTGAACCTTGGTTGGGGGAAGCAATGCCACAGGCTGCAGCTATTATGGGAACTGCTGCTTTTATTTAAACCTAAGGTGCTTTCCATCGGGAAGGGCGTGGACATGCAGGGGAAGTGCGGCCCACAATGACAGCCACCTGTGGGTCTTTCCCGGCCAGGAGCAGAACCCCGGGCAGCTCCAGGGCCTGCGGGTGACCTGGGGCCTTCTCAGAACCCCCCACTCCTTGGGCTCCACACCCGAGTCCATGGGTGACCTCCAGCTGGAGGCCGACTCTTGGGTGGAGCCTCCAGTTCCTGCAGCCTTGGAGGGAAGTGAGCAGACAGCCCCTCCTGCTGCTGCCTGTGAGCCTGGTGTGAGCCTGGTGTGAGCTGTGGCTCTTTGGACCTTTGACTTCATTTGCGAATATTTAGAAATGCATTAATTTTGTGGATAAATATTAATAACATGGTGACTTTCTGTTGGGTACCTGGAATTGTGCCAGGAGCAGAGAGGAAAACAGTGTCTGTGCTTGGTGCCTCTAACGCAATAGCAATAGCTACCGCCTCTCGCACCTGCGGGAGGCAGCTCAGAACTTTCTAGGGACACAGCTTTGTGGTGCAGCTGCTGCAAGGGCCCCCCCAGCGAGACCGGACTCCAAAGCCTGTTTTCCTCCGCACAGCTCATCAGCCTGTGAACCTGTGGATGGCTCGAGCTTCTTCTGTCTTCTGTTTTTCTTAAGTTTTCTTATTCAAATCTCACACCCAAGAACCAAAGTTGTGGGATGAAGTTTCAAGGCTCTTGAAGCTGCTAGGGGTGTTCAAGAGGTGGGACCTTTCTGAAAACAGATTTTGTTTACGTGTGGGTAGTGGTTAGCTGCTCTGGGTTGTTGGTGTTTTGTCTTCACCTTTTGGCTTGGAGAAATTTTCCCTTTGGTTATGGTAATTTATCCTTTCCTGATATGTAAATTGATTACAGCAGCTCTTTCAAGTCTTGCACGTTTGATTATCCAGGAGCCTCCTTCTGCCTCTTATTTAAACTTATTTTTAGCACAGTCCTTGAAACCTCAGTGTGAGACTGTCCATCTTCTGCTGTTTCTGAGCAGCCGAAGGTCGTTCTAATCAGCCCATCCAACGGGGCTGCCAGTCCTGCTAGCACGGCTCAGGGGCCGGCCCGCCAGGCCAGGCCGGACAAGGCCCAGCTGGGACCAAGCCTTCCTGGGATGCAGGAACTTGACCAGTAGCTGCCTGGACCCGGAAGTTCCATCGACACTGGGATTATAAAGGAGCGGGGCCAGCAGGCTTTGTCCGGGACAATGGCCGAGCCAGGTAGGAGGAAGCACCCGGAGCCGTCGCCAACCTGCCTTCCAGAGGCGTCGGCCCAGGGCTTTGCTGCTCTGCCCCAGATGGAGCCGCGTAGAGTCCCTGACATGCCAAGCCCATCGCCAACCTGGCTTTTGTAAACTGGTGAGGGTGGCTTATTTGGGGGTGCAGAGATACCGCTTGTCCCGCGACCGTTTCTGTATCTAACTCTTCTCAGAGGCCCCCTGGACTCCCGGATGTTTTCTGAGCCTTTACCTCGATAAGAATATTGAGGGGGGTGGAGAGGTGGGTGCTGCTTGATTGGATTTGTTTGCTAGAAGATTAGTACAAAAGGAGGAAGGAAAAAGAGTGTGGTGGAGGTGATTGCTCGAGGCTGGCAGAAGGTTATTTACGGATTTTTTTGCTGACGGTCCTTGTTTAAAGGAATTCCCTGTGCGATTCACGAAGCCTTTCCAATTTATTGTCTTTCCAAGTAAGGTAAGAAAATAAATAAGTTATTTTATTATAAACCTCGCCAACGTAAGGTTAGATCAAGAGGAAGCACGGCTCCGTTTTTCCAGCCCAGTGTGTTTCTGGAATTTGGAAAGCGTCTTGGAAAAGCTTTTTGTTTTATTTTTGGCCCAAGCGCATTGTGCGTTTCAAAGATAAAGCCCGACCCTCCTTGCTCTGTGGGCTCCTGCTCGCCCTCCTCGCAGCGGCTGGGGGGGGGTCGAGATGGCAGGCCCAGGGTGCTGGCCGTTGGGGGCCGCCCACCACAGTCAGCAGGGACTCGGGCGCCTTGAGAAACCAGGCTGAGGGGGTTTCAGCCACTTCCCAGAAGGGGACCCTGGCTTGCAGCCCTTTGTAACAGACAGAACCCCACTCTGATCAAGTGGTTAACTTGTCCCCCTAGATCCTGTGCCTGAGTTCTCCCCTTTTCCATCCTGTTTTCTTTTCAGCACCCTCCTCCCGAAAATTGTTGGCCCTTTCCGTGTCTTGGTGAACTGTGACTTTGGGATATTAGTGTGTAAAGGCCCAGACCGAAAATTTAGATGTAAAGGCGAAGCGGGCGCATGAGGCCTTGTAGTAAATAAACATCTCATTTCCTGGTGGTGATGTCAGCGCTAAAGATTTGGGGGAGGAGGGACCTGTACCTGTGCCCTCTCCATAGGCCCCCCACAGCCTTTTGAAATCACTCCTAGCTCTTGTAAGAACATGGGTGTGCACACGCGCGCACACACACGCACACACCCCTCCCCCCATCCTATTACCATTTTGGAACAATGCATGTATGTCCCTGCCTAGATCTCCATGGCCTAGCGCAGCTATTGGGGGGGGGGCAGGGGATTCCTATTCACAGTCAGGGTTTGGGGTGGGGGTCCTGTAACAGACTGGGGAACCCCGGCTGTAAGTGGTAGGTGCGCACCCACTGTGGGTTCAGTGAATCAGTCCTCTTGGGGGTTTGTTTCAGGAGTAAATCAAACCTAATAGGGAGGCTCAGGAGGTGCCGAGGGCATAATTCCGGCCAGGGTGGGCTCGCTGGGCTTGCTTCTCATCTTGCCCACTTTCTGCCCTGGAGGGTGGGCACGGCAGGGGCATGGGCATGGAGGTGAGCCGTGGGGGGCAGCAGGACAGGGCTGAGCCAGGCCCCGGGATGGTGCGTGCCACAAGCCAGACCCGGTCCTGCGGGGCAGACCCCGCCACCAGAGGGCAGCAGGCCAGCCAGGTGGAGTCGGGGCATGGCCTGGGGTCCCACCCCTCTGAGTGGACATCCGGGAAGGCTTCCAAGGGGGTGGGCTCTGGGCTGGGGGGGGAGGGCCGGCCTCCAGCCCCCTCCTTCATCCTTGTTTGCACCTGAGCTCACCTGGGGGCGAAGCTTGAAACCTTGCCGCACCCTCACGGGTTCTGAGTCTGGGGTGGGGCCTGCTCCCAGATGATTCTAATGAGCAGAAGAGCCCCGGCCCAGGCTGGCCCAGGCTGGCCCAGGCTGGCGGCCCGCAGCTGAGGCCCCTCTTCCACTTTGTCCGTGGGCCGGGGAGCACAAGCCAGGGAACCTGTAAGTGCTAACTTCCCTGCACCCCCCTGAAGCGGGTGAGAGGCTCCCTGGAGGCCCCATTCACTCAAAGAGGCAGGCCCACCTCCTGTAGGGCCAGACGCCAGGCACCCCGAGAGTGTACGCCAGAGTGTGCTCTGAGGGGTCTCGGCGCACCCCTGTGTGCTGGGTTGCTGCTCACCAGCACGCGAACAGGTGAGGTCGCCTTTGGGGCTGCCCCTCCGTGGTGAGGCTCTCCCGGGGCAAATGTGGAATTAGCTCTGCAGGAGGAGGTGCCAGTGAGCACCGGGGAGAGGGAGAATTGGGGTGGGGGGAGAGCTGGCTGCGGGGGTCCCACCCCTCAGGGCTCCTCCAGCCTGTCAGTGAGGAAGGTGGGTGCCTCGGAGCAGATTCCTCCCATGGTCAGTGCGCTGCGGGAGAGTGGCTGTTGCTAGGAAACCACACCGGAGGGCTTGATTCAGGCTGGCGGACCTCTTGGGGCTCTGCCTGAGTGGGGGGGTAGGCCCCAGAAAGGGCAGGAGTTGGGGGGCTGGGATGGGGAGGCCGCGCGCCTGTGTTTTTATGGGGAAAGAATCTGCATCTCAGCGGGGTGTGGCGGGTCCAGGGCCCCAGGTGGGACTCCTGGCTCACACGGTGGGGTATGGGGGTGTGTTCTGGGGAGAGGGGCACCTTGGGTGTGGGCGGCGCTGAAGGGAGGCTGGTTGGTGCCCTGGAGGGAATGTTGCTCACAGGCCCCTGGGCTCTCGTGGAAGGCCCCAGGGGAGGGGAGCAGACGGGTCTGGGGCCTCAGTTTCCCCAGGGGACGGCAGGCAGTAGAACATGTGCTCGTGGTGACCGTGCGATGCCCTGGCCGAGATAGGCTCCTCACCTGGGCCAAGGTGGGGGGGCGCCATGATGTAGTCACCGCTTCTTCTTTCTTACGAACAGGAAGAGGGGTTCTAAGAAGCACAGATGAGCGCTTGAGTGACTGCTGGATGAGCCTTTTGGGGTTTTATGGGGCAAGGACCTGGCAACTGTCCAGCTGGTGGGAGGCAAGGAAGGATGTGCCTGAGGGTTCCAGGCTGGGGAGGGGTACCAGGGACAGCGGAGGTATAGGTGGGAGGGCGCCCCACTCGTGATCCTGTGGGCTGGTTCTCGTCCTCAGCACCAGCAGAGGCAAAGCTGGGGGGCGGGACTTCACATCCTTCGTGGGGTGGGGGGCGTCCTAGCTCTCGGGCCAGGCGTGTGGGCCTGCCGCGTGGTAGATCCCAGCAAGGGAGTGGACGGGGGGCGCCCTCATAAAGGAATCTCCAGCAGGTGGTGGTAGGGTCGTGGGGCTGAACAGAGGCTCCCCTCCCTCCCCACCTGGTCAGAGCAGAACCAGCCCGGGAGTCAGGGGCCCTGCCTTCCCTGCAGTGCCGTCTTGGTTGGAGCTCAGCTCTCCAGCCCCACGCCCCACGCCTCTGCTGGGTGAGTCCCGGGGGTTCCTGCTGAGTGTGCTTGGGGTGGACTCAGTTTGAATCTGCTTGTACTGCTCTGGCCTTGTGGTCCAGAGCCACGGTCTCCCCACCCATGCGTGAGGACTGGGCACGGTGTTGCATGCACATAGGTGAGGGTGTGGGAGACCCAGCTGGCTGGGCCTGGGCCTCAGGGCAGCAGAGTGTGGGGAGTCGTGAGCTCGAGCTCGGCGTGGGCTTGGAACACGTTCATTGGTTCTCTGATCACGTGCTGTAAAATCACATCTTTAGTCTCTCATTTCTTAACATCTTACCATTCAGGACGTACTTACATGCCTCTATGTAGCTTTCTTTTGGGGATCAGACTTCACTGACTGCAGGAAATAAAGCTCCACCAGTCTCGGGGTGCAGGCGGGGGTGTGCTGCTGGACTCTCAGGATTCAGTTCCTGGCGTTGATTCCCACGCTGTCCGCTCAGGTGGGAGGACGAGCCTGGGCCTGAGATAGTGCTCGCCCGCCCTCCGGAGGAGAGATGGGCACATTATGAGGCTTTGGGGTCCTTCCAAAAAACAACTGAACTCGCTCATGTTGGTTTATTATTGTCAAGGCCAAAATGACCTTCGAAAGACCGGTCTTGGCGTGATTTATAGTTTGTAGCATCTTCAGATGCGTCTAATTACAGTCTCCACACAGCCTCTGTTTTCTGATGGAGAAAATGCAGGACTCTGGTGTGTGGGCCCGCCTGGGGAGAGGCGCCCAGCAGCTTGCCTCCAGGGGTCAGTGTGGGAGCAAACGCCCTGTGGAGCTCTCACTTGGGTACCACTTTCAGAGGGATGACAGAGTGGAGGTTCAGGCTGGAGTGGGGGGGCAGGGTTCCAGATGACTCCGTGTCCTTGCATCTCCAGATCCTTCCCAATGTCTGATGCTGGGACCATGCAGAGGGCTACAGAGGGGCACCTGTCCGGAGCAGGAACTGGACCAGGGTCTGTGCGTTGTCTTTCGTGGGCTAAACCATCTGCTGTACATGTTTCTGGGTCCCATGGCCAGATTGTGCCTGGCAGTTTGAGCAGGATCAGGGGTCCAGGGCGCCTCTGCTCGCTGCTTCATCCGCACTCAGGGACTTTGCGTGGGCAGCAAGCCCAGGGTCAAGTTCACATCCAGCCGTCCTTCCTCAGCGTACCCTTTCAGCTGACTCATCCCATTTGCTTTTTCTCTTCTTGTGCTGTCACTTGCCGAAAAAAGAGTTTTTTCTGGGGCTGTCATTCCAGGCATCTTTTTGCACCACACCATTACAATTTTCAGAGTGTTTGCTGATTTGTGTTTATTGAAACTAAATTCATTAGGATGATGTGAAAATAGCGCTCAACTGTTTACCAAATCGGATTCTTGTTTTTGATATTTTAGTACATCATCTGTTCTCACTTGAATGTCGTGGAATTTGTTGGTAAAGTGTTATGCAGATGAAAACTCATTTTAGTGGGGTTTTTTTTATTCAAATGAGTTTATAAGACTATAATATCCAAGGCGGCATGATTTGCAGCAGAGTCTGTGCTGTGCGGATGGGACGATGTTGGAACCAGCTTGGTCTTTGAGGGTATTTGGATGGGCTGGGAACTTGGCCCAGGACCAGGTGCTGAGTCAGGCTGCTTGGTTCCTCCTGCCCCCCAGCGCTGCCCCACCCCAGCTGGCCGACCTCCAGCAATTCACCAGCCCTGGGAGAGGGTTTCTCGCGAGGTTGTTGGAGGACTTTCTTGAAAGCAGCCCATTGCGTTAGTTTTCAACATTTTAACATCTGCAAGTTGAGTCAGTGCAGTTCACATGCCATGGTTTAAATGACAGTATTATTTTTCTTTCTTGGTGGCTTATAAAATAATGCTGATGGGGCATTCAAAAAAAGATAAACACATGCAATTTGCAGCAACATGGATGGCGCTGGAAGGGATCATGCTCAGCGAAATAAGCCAGAAAGAAAAAGAAAAATACCGGATGGTCTCACTCATAGCAGGAATCTAGAAAACTTAAATAAGGGACCAGGAAAATGAATAACTATAAGAAAGAAAATATCAAAATCAACAAACAACTATGAACCAGAGACACTCTATAGGGGGTGGGGGGCAGGAAAAGGAGGGCTTGGGGTCAAAATAAGGGGGTTGTAATTGTAAGGGGAATATAAAAATAAAATTTAAATAAAAAATATTTTAAAAAATAATGCTGATGGGATGGCCTCTCAGACTTGATGGACAGTATCTTTCAAAGTGTCCAATACATGGACACTTGCTCAAGTTTTGTAGCTGATCAGTGAACGTCCATTTGTGCACAGGTTGAGTCTAGAATGGCTGGCTGTGTGGCGGGAGGAGAAAGAACACATTTCTAATTTCTAGAGTTCTATACTGCTCTAGATTTGGGTCTGTGGTCAGGTCACTTTGGAGTGGCTGGCTCTGAAAGATCCAGGGGCTATAGCTGCTTCCAGAATCAGCCTGTCCTGAGACCAACTTGGAAGGTGAATGTGGTGGAGATGCCCACCGTGGACCTCATCACTTCGGGGGACATCCTGTTGGGTGGCTGCCCAGCCACCGCCCCAGCGTGCACCGGTGGCTGCTTGCTAACTCTTGACAATGTGCTGGGAATCATGTCACTTCCCAGCAGTAGTTAAGAAACAAGTGTGTCTAACCCATTTTTTCTCCCCTTGACTGTCAGCTGGGTGTGGGCAGTGCAGCCTGGGATGCAGGCGCCCTGCATCTCGTGGCGGAGAGCTGCCCCCTGCCAGGATCACTGATCTTCCTGGAATATAGAAATCAACTAAATGGTTTCCAGCTGGTATTCGATTTGGGGTCCGTTTGGTAAACCAGACACGTGTCTACATAACTATCAGTGAATTTGGGCCGAGGTCTATTGGGGAGACAGGCCTTGGCTTGACTTGACCCTGAGTCTGCTTCAGCTAGAAAGCCCCACTCTCGGGCCTCCCCTGGTGGCGCAGCGGTTGAGCGCTGGGATGTGAGGCTGCCCGCAGCCTCTGCAGCGCCAGTTCAATCCCCGGCCACCCGTGAGGGTCCCACACACACAAAAAAAAGCCCCACTCTCCCCTGTCACCAGACTCTGCCCCGCCTTTCCCTTCCTCATCCCCTCATGTCCATTCACTCCCCCCGAGTCCTGGGGATTCTGAGTCCTTCCACTTGTTTGGGGCCTTCGCTTCTGCCCACACCATGGGCTCCTCGAGGGCGGGCTTCCCTGCCTCTCTCCTGCAAGAGAACATTCACCTAAAGGTTTTAGGGGCAGCCAGGAGGCCCTGGAAGTCTGGTGCTCCTCTGGGTAGATTTAGAAGCAAGTCTTGGACCATAAAATCACCTGGCATGGGGGTCAGTCTGTGCTTTCTGGTTTTCTGCCTCTGGGAGTGTTGTTGCCGAGCACTGGATCTGGAATCCAGCACCATGTGTGCAGCCTAAGCTCCCTGGGGGTGCTCCCCTCCAGGGCAGAAAGCCAGACTGTTCCTCCTGACCTGGGACTCCTGACCTGAGACTCCGGAGAGCAGCTTGGCTCAAGGATTCTCCTCGCCTGCCTCCCCTGTCTCCTCTGCCAGGGGCAGATCACTCCCTATCCCCTGCCCCTTTGTCGTGTCCCTGAGAGGTCTGTTCAGCTTATCTTGTTTTGGAGGGCCCCAGCTAACACCGAACTTGAAGTGAAGTGGGTTGGCAGGGTTGCACCCAGAATTTCTTCCAGTTTGGGTGTCCCGCCTCAAATGTGAGACCTATACTGCAGGATCAGTACAGGGCCTGCTCAGGGGGAGCCAGAGCTGTGATTCTGTTCTCTGGTCTTCAGCACAGGGAGGGGTCTTCGTGTTGCTTTCCTGTTGCCTCCCCAGCAGCTGAGTGAAGCCCTCAGTTTTGACCGATGCCGGAGCGGATGCTGCTGCCTTGACCCTGCCGAGGCCACACTGTGTTAACTGGGAAGTTGCATGCATTTTCTAGACTGAATGTTTTCAAAGCCTCTTCAGTGAGGAGAGGCTGGCAGGTGCCGCGGGCACGTGGCCTGGGACAGGACTTGGGACTGGGAATCTGACTTTCCCAGGACACGGCCTTTCAGGGTATGTCCAAATGGGCCCCTGGAGGTCATTTCGCTCTTTGGGAGCTGTTTATGGTAAGAGGCTGCACTGCCCTGAAGAGGCTTGGAGGAGGGGAGGGGCATCCAGAAACCCTGCAGGCTGCTGTAAGGGTTGGGGGTGGGGGGTGTTGTTTCACCTGGAGCACTGGGACCCACCTGCTGCAGGTGTGATGCCCGGGGGAGGGGCGGGTTAATCCACGTGACTTGTCCTGTTCAGTGCTTGCATTTACATCAACAGTCCTGAGCCAGCCCCAGGCCTCCTGGAGCCCCTAAATCCGTTCGTGGAAGCAAGGCGCCCGTGCACACACCCTGGGGGTTATCCCACCTGAGACTCGTGCTGCGTCCACCTTGCAGGCATATCTGTGGGCCTCGATCCTGTGGGCCTTGATCCCGTGTCCCGCCTCCTGGGGTTGGCATGAGTAAAAGCGAGATTTCAAACTCTTCTAATAGAAGTCAGAAGAGTGGCCGTGCGTACCCCTACATGCGCGGGAAGCACCCCGCTCTCCACCAGCATCTGTCTCTCTCGCACATCAGACTTGGAGCCCTTCATTCCAGTCCAGGTAGATTTGTGGGTTCCTTTTTTTTATGTTTTCTTTTGAGGTGAGACTTGGGGGTGGGAGGTAAGTGAAATGCATGTGCCAGTGGGTCATTTTGGCAAATGCACAGGCCCTGTTGAGACAGAGAACATGCCATCTCTCCAGAAAGTTCCCTCTTGGTCTTTTCCGCGCGGGCACTCCCCACACCTACCTCAGGCCGCCTCTTTTCTGTCTCCCAAAGGCACTCATTATCCTTGTTCTAGAACTTGCCCCCAATTCTGTTGAGCTGTGATGGACATATAATGTTGCATCCATTTTTAAATGTGTGCAACATAGTGATCTGCAATATCACAGATCATAGTGATGTGCAATATTAAGCAATATTGCACAGTGACACCCCAATAAGTGTAGTTAGCATCCGTCACCTCAGGTAGTTACAGCCATTTTTCCCTTTGTAATTTATCTGAAGTCTGTTTTTCTAGCAGCTTCGAGATGTGCATAGCAGCATCACCAGGCCTGGCCATTGGGGTGCCTGTCGTATTTCCTACGACTCTTCTTATAATGGGGAGTCTGGACCTTTGGGCCACTGTTACCTAATTTCCCCGTCCTCACCTGGTAATATTTCATAACGCTACATAATGCATGTGTACATGGTATGCGCACAACATGGTGTACTGTGGACTCAGCACACACTATGTGTGCAACATTAGGTCCATGTGTATCGTACTGTATATACCTTGCAGAAGTATACTGTACTTCTGTATATGCAACATACTGTATATGTTGCAGAAGCTCTTCTCTCAGCAGAATGGTTTGGGGATTGTTGACTGTTTCCCTGGCTGTGTAGTGTTTCATTGTGGGAATCCACCACCGAGTTTACCCATTGGCCACCTGTTGGATTCTTGGGCCATCTCCAGCTTTTGGCTATTCCTAATAGAGCTACTGGGAACCATTCTTGTTTGTGTGTCTTTATGGACATGGTGAGGTCATAGAATGGGTGTAGGTTCATTTTAAAAAAGCAGTTATAAAACTTTGGACCGCAGCCAGTCATGATGGAAGGTGCAGCTAGTGTTTAGACCATTTGTAACAGCATGTGGGCTTTCTGTTTGAGGGGTGGAGTAGTTGGGGGGATACCTACCTCTCCCTTGGGACTCCACTAGCAAGAACAATGCAGAATCTGCCATTTGCATGGTGGGGGGTGAGCTGTGGGGCTCGGGGACCTGTTTCCCTCGGCCTTCCCCGGGCATTTAGAGGGGCTGTTGATTTTTCCTGGGTTGTGCTCCTCCCTTTCCCTGCTGCCAATCATCTCTGTCCCTCCTCTCCACTGAAGCATGAAGGTCAAGGCTTTTGGTTCCTGGTGTGTTCCAGATCCTTCTTAATATCTGTGCCCACATTTTTATAGTCATGATTGACAGAAGTTGATTTTTGGAGTCCGGCATTAATCACATTTCTAATTTGTTCCAGTGTGAGGACGCTGGCAGGTGCTCCGGGTAGCGCCCTGGTGGGTGGGGCCGCCCAGGAGCCTGCCTCTAGGCTTGCTTGCCTTGGGGAGTCTGCTGCCAGCTCCGCAACTCTCCAGGGCAGCCCTTTTTGGAGATTAGGCTTATAGGGCTGCTCGTGTGTCCTTGAGGAGAGTCCATCTTACTTATTTATATCTCACCTCTTCTCAGAAAGTCCTTTGCAGACTCACAGAAACAGGATTCTATAAGAAGGGATGAGATTGTGAGGAAAGGCAGAGTTGATTTCAAAATGCAAATAGAATCACCGTAGACGTCCGGAGCAGAGATGTCCTCAGTGGGGCAGCTCTGGGCTTAGGGACAGCCGTTGTCCTTGCACTGAACCCAGCTCAGGAGCCCCATGTCCTCGAGGATAGAGGCCTGGCAACAATGTCACAGCTGGGTGCCCTCTGCTGCTTATGCCCAGGGCCCCCCAGAAAGTCAGGAGCATGAAGTTGTGGGATGATCAAGGGGATCATTCTTTGGAGAGCCCTTGCTTCAAGGTCCAAGGCGTGGTCCCACTTCAGTGACGGGGCCAGTTGACATTGACCAGTTGAATCGGGCTGGGTCATTGTCTCTTCCAAAGAATTCTTTATCTCCTGGGGGTTGTGAAAGTTTTGCAGACGATGGCTGGATTTCTGCCTTCTGCCTGGGAGTCGTGCAGGGCTGGCATCAGGGTGACCTGCCTGCTCCTCAGACATGGCCAAAGCCGGCTGGCCCGGCCACTGTGCACACGCGCCATGTCCAGGCAGGGCTGGGTTGGAGGCTGGGGCTAAGGTGGTTGCAAGAAGCAGGGCTTGACGAGAGGGGGAGCTTGCCTCTGGCGAGAAGTGTGCGCCGGCGGGTGATGAGGGGCTTCTGAGCGCCTCCAAAAGGGGCCTATGGGGGCCGCTGGGGGAGCATCCCAATGGCGGGGCAGTGCCTCCTCCACGTGGCTTCTGCAGCGCCGGCCTTCACTTCTGGCTTCCTGTTGAAACTCCTTGAACACTCGTTTCTCCTGAGAGTCCCTGCCCACGTCGTCGGTGCAGCCTCAGGAGGGACTGAGGAGCGCGGGGGCGGTGTAGAGCTGGGACGATAAGATGGAAAGGGCGGGCTGACCAGCGGGGACTGCAGCACTGTGGGTGCACCCGTGACACGTGCAGCGGTGTGTACGCGCGTGGGTGTACGAATGTGCATATGCGTCTATCGTTGGGGGTGGGAGCCACAGTAAGAAGCAAACAGAAAACACGGCGGGGTGCCCGAGCGAGCCAGCTGCAGGAAACCCGGGTGAAGACTTGCGTGGGCCGAGGGGCGTGTCTTGGGCTCCCCGGGAGGCCCCCACTTCGGAGGAGCCTGGGGGAGCAGGGCCTGGCTGCGCTCCACACTCGTGTGCCACGCTCCCGGACAGCTGCGCGTGCTTGCAGTGTTGGGAGGCCTGGCCCCGAGGCGGGGGGTACTGTCCTTCCACCCACACTGCGAGCAGTTTGCCCCCAGGCAGGGAATTCCCCTGAAGCTCAGGTGAAAGGTCTGCAGTAGCATCTCTCCCGAGCTCCCATTGCTTTCAAGCCACGGTGCTTGAGAACTGGCAGTGCCCGGCCTTTGCTGCGTGGAGTTAGAAATGGACCGGAGCGGAGACCTGTGGTGTCAGGGGTGGCGCTTCTCTGCCGTACCGCGGAATGTGGCTTCTGGGGTGAGCTGTCACAGTTGGACCAGGCGGGAGCAGGCTCTGCAGCTGAGGTATCTGAAGCCCGGCCCACATCTGGGCTTGGGTGGCCTGTACCCCACCCTCCCTGGCCTCTCTGGAGCGTTCACCACACTGCTGTCTGCCGGCCCCCGGAGTTCTGGGGGCATGTTCCTGGCCTCTTCTACCCTGCCCCTCCCAGGCAGCACCCTTCTCCTAGGAAGAAGGTGCTTGTTGTGCTGGGCTCGGGCTCTGGAGTCCTCTGCCCTGGTGCTGCTTAGATGTTCTTAGGGTCACCCTCAGGTGCTGGGGGGGCTGACTTGCGCCAACATCAGATTTGGGGGAGAGATACAAGCCAGTGGCACTGAAAAGCCCTCCCAAACACTGGCTCTGAGCACTTGCTCCCTTTGCCCCTCTCTTAACCCTCCTGCCCCCCTCCCGCCCCCCAGGCTTACTCTGGGTCAGCTCTGCCATGGGACCCCGGCATCCATGGACACTCACATGTGACATGCTCGTCACCACGGTTAACTGGCTGGGCGTTGCTTGCTGTTTTTCCTGAGCACTTGCTCTGACTTCCCTGGCACTGGGGAGGCGGGGACGACCCAGACTTCACTTTCTGCTTAAGTTCCAGAGGACGAGCCACTCACATCGGCCATTTACGAAAACCACACTTAGTCCCTTCTTATTAAAATCATGCAGAAAGGGACCGGGCGCCCTTTCAGAGTTCCCCAAACAGTTGGTGTTGACAAGGTTTGTATTCCGTAGGTTGAGGACGCGAGGAAGGCTGGAGTATAAGGCTTATCTGTGTCTCTGAGCGTTGCAGAAGAAAGCTAGATCTGTGCTCCGTGTTTAAATATAGCACGGTGTTTGCTACTGAGTTGGAGAATAAGCAATTGAATATGTAGGTCATTGACTTGGGAGAATGAGTTCGGAGTTTTCTTTGCATCTGATTAATGCTGTCTTACAATCGGGCCGTTGATTCCACGCCAAAATTGGCCTACACAGAGTTCAGCAAGCTATCTGGAGGGAAGCGGCGGGGCTCCTCCAGGGTACCTTTGCCTCCTTAAGGCGTTAGGGGTGTGGCTTGGTAGTGTGCCCTGCAGACGTTGGCCTGTCTGAGTTGTGCGGGGAGAGAACGGAGCACACCCTCCTGGAGGAAGGAGAGAGGGCTGTGCTTAATCAGGATAAATGCCAGCGGTGTATTTTAATACATGCTTGATTCAGAACGCCCTGTTTGGAATTGCATATTTAAAAGGAAACTGCCATCCCCTTGGAAGGTATGTGACATTTAAAAGGATCTGTAGTGGGAGATAGGTTTGACAGCTTCAAATTATATTTGAAAGAGTTTTTCTTTTAAGAAAGAAAATGATTACTTCTATTTTAAATGTCATCACAAAGACATAAACATGTTTAATCAAATTATATATTTAATTTATGTAGAATGTAATTTTTATTCTTGAGGAAGAGTCGCTGGTTATTTCCCGAGCAGCTTTGAAGCCGGCGATGTTGGTGAATTAAAAGCTGCTCAGCTTTTGGAGTAAATGTCTATTTAAGAATTTATAGGATCAGAAAAAATGGTGTTATTGAAATATTTTTCATCTGTACACTTGTACCTAATGGCACATTTTGGGGAGAGGGAGGTACTTTTTTTTTGTCGCTGAGCAGCATTAAGGCTAAACTCCTGCCGAATGAATTGAAAAAGTGTAACCCGAAGACAATAAAGGCGGAAGCTGCAAAGATGCTCCTGTAATTTTCTTCTTTTGGATTCTTTGAACCAGCAGGGAGTTACTGGGAGTGCTGAGTAGTTCGTGTGCCAGCTCTCCTTAAAAGGGAGGCGGCAGGGGAGCTGGGAGGACAGAGGCGGAGCGCCACAAAGACCTGTGTGCTCAGACTCTGTGCTGACGTGGGCCACAAAAGGCTGATGTGGAGCCGGAGGGCGCCAGCCAGGGCCCCGGGCCGCCGGGGAAGCAGAAAGGTGGCAGCGGGTCGGCCCCGGCAGGCGGGTCTCCTGACCCGCCTGCTCAGCTCGGACACTCCAACTCCAGAACTTTCTCTGATCAGGGCTGGGTGTTGGAAGGCAGCCAACCCAGCGTACAACCAGAACGGTCGGCCTGTTCCAGCCTGCTGCTGCAGTTTCGATTCAGCCAGGCCGGGGCGGGAGGCCTGGCATCGTCCACTGTGTGCCCGCTCGCCCAGGCAAGCCCCGGGGGCTGGTTTCCTCTTCCGTCCCTTTCTGGGGTGCCCTGCCAGGGCGGCGCCCTCTGTCCCATGTGACCTGGGGAGCCCCGGGCGTATGGCAGCAGCTGGAGAGAGAAGCCACTCCATTGTGCCCATCCTGGGCAAGAACTTGCCTAGCAAGCGTGCCTGCCAGCTCAGGCGGAGAAGGTCAGGGTTCAGAGCTGTGCGCTCTGGCTCTGGAGGCGGGACGGCCCCTCCAGCTCCCGCCGAGGAAGTCGATCTCAGTTCTGTGCCAGCACCGAGTCTAAGGACTGGTTCCTTAAACACCAAGCCAGCAGCCGTGTTAATGATGAACACGGACGAAGCTAACCAAACAATCCCGATCCCCAAATAGAGGACAAAGCTGCTTGATATTTTAAAAATCAGACTTGCTACTGTGAAGTGATTCTAGAATCAATGCATTCAACGGGGTGTTCCCCATCAAATCATCTTGCAAAAAGAATAACAAGGAGACCAGGAAGTGGACTCACCGCAGTCGGCAGACACTGTGCAGGTGGCTCCAGGGTCACGGCACGCTGGTGTGCAGTCACCTTTGTGCGTTATCACCACCTCCCAGTCAGGACGCCCCCGGTGTGACCACCCAGGTGTTAGGGAGACAGGACCGTTGGCAGCTACTCACCTGCTGGTCTGTGGCACTGACTGGCTTCCGAGACCAGCCTGCTCAGAGAAGTTTCTTGAGTTGGAGTGTCCTGCTCCTTCCCAGGCCTGGCATCCACTCTCTGCTCTGGCCCCGCAGCCCCCTCCTGTAGGACCTGTTAACCTAAGAGGAATGAGACAACATGCAGCCTTTGGGGCGAGTCTCAGCACCCTTCCACTGAGACGTGTTCAAGTCTACACAGTCCCCTTTGGTGACTGCTCTGATGAGATTCCATCCCATGGATAGATTTCTTCCTTACATGGGCACCGGATGGGCAGAGCCAGATGGGCTGCAAGAGGACCCTTCCTCGCTCGGTGTCCGGAGGAGCCGGCCCCGGGAGCATCCCCTGCACTCACCCCGAATCTCAGCAAATGTGCTGGGGTGGTTGGAGCAGCTGGAACGTGTTGTGGGCCTGGCTGGCCCGGGGCCCTTCCCCTGTGAGTTTTGCTCATCTGTGTCTTCGCACAGTGTACTTGACAGAGATCAGTGGGGAGGAACCAGGCCTTGTGGGGGAGGGTGATTGGGTTTGAGGTTCTGTTTATCAGCAGCGTGTCTGACGGTGGCTGGTGCAACCCGCAGAGGCAGCCCAGCCTGTGTCTCGGGATCGCTTCCGGGGAAGAAGCTCTGGCCCCCGGGTGGGTGTCGGCAAGCAGGCCTCGGCGAGAACTGCAAGATCGCAAGTCCTGAGAATCTAACTTTGAAGGGAAATTTTGAGCCGTCATTCCTGCGCTAAGCATGTTAGCGCCGCATTTCGAGCACATGTGTGCACATGTGCGCCTTCATCACACGGGTGAGGACCGCAGCCATGAGTATCACCCCCAAGGATGCCCAGGCTGAGGAGGTTGCCCTGGCTTTCAAAATTAGTGAAATGCAACTGGTTAATTAGGCAGGTGTGGGGGTTGATTCCCATCCCGTGTGCTTCGCCGAGGCTCAGGGGGATCAGCACGCCCATGTTCACACGCTCGCGTTTACACGCCGGAGCCACTTCTCTCCATCAAGGTGGTTCAGCCACTGCTGGGGTTGTTGGGGCTGCTCCAGATTTTCTGGGACCCGGGAGGTAATGGGACTATAAACACCGCTGAGTGCTGAGGGGGTGGGGGGGGGAGCTGAGGCCAGCCTGGCATTTGGCTCTTCTACCCTTGCCCTGGGTTCCCTGGTGGGAGAGGCCGTGGTCTGAGGCCTGGTCAGTTGTGAGGCCTGTCCTACTTTGGGTATCCGACTACTGGGGGGCTTTGCACCTTTGTGAAGTGTTACTGGCTGTGAATGGGGCCGGGAGTGGGCCAGGGGGCCGGGCCTTAGGGAGCATCTCACTTGGGAGTGGGGAAACCGAGGCCTGGACCCCCACCCCACTCCCCAGTGAGATGCTCCCTAAGGCCTCATCTGGCCTGGGATTTTTTCCCCATAATACAATTTATTGTCTCTGGAGAAAGAGTATTTTGGACCATGTCCTTGCTTTCCATTAAATCTTGGGGGCTGTGCACGTTTGCTTTGGCCGAGTTTCTTGCTGCGCCGTTTTGTGCGCCCACCTGGCCTTGTGAGCGGGTTTCCTACAGGGGCGGTCCCCCTGGTGCCTGGTGCAGAAGCCATTCTGGTTGGTGAACCTCAGCTTTCCCCAAACCTTGATTTGAGTGAATTGAGTGTGAGATAAAGCAGGACCTCATTTCCTTTGGCCCTGGTTCTTCCCAGGATTCTGGCTTCTTCGGGTCGTGTGAGTAGAGCAGGTGATGTGGGAGGGCTGTGGGGGCCGTCTGTGTGCCAGGTGCATGCTGAGCCCCTTACTGGCCGTATCTGGGTGTGATCCCCACCACTGCCCACACCGGAGCCTGTCCTGGGCTCATGGTGAGGATGTGAAGCTGAAGGGGGCAGGGAATTTTTGTAGGGCTGCTCACAGCATCCCTCCATCACACTCAACTATCAGGTGGTTTCTGGGCTCCCCTAGGTAGGAATCAGATTCTGTCCCTGCTTGCATGGAGCTGACCACCTAAACCTGTTAATTACAAAATAGCCCAAGCAGGGGCAGGGCTTGGGGAACGGTAGGACTCTGGGAGGCAGGTGTCAGGGCCCCTGACCCTGGGCCACCTTGGTGCCCCCAGGCCTTGTTTTGCTCAACACTGAAAGCCAAGTAGCCCTTGGTCCACTGCAGTGATTGCCAGAGCTGGTCACTTTCTTGCAGTTTCTCAGGGCCATTTGGTTCGCATTCCCATCGTGGTGGTGGCTCTGTGCTGCCCCCAACCCCCCTTATTCCCCCTCAGTCTCCTCTAACCAGAAAATAGGCTGGAGCTGTGGAGGCGTGCCCGGCCTCTGCCCCTCCTGCCGCCATGCCCTGTGTCCAGCAGCCCCAGGGAGGGCCATGTCCCCAGCCCAGCTGAAGAAACCCCACTGCCTGGTGCCGCCCTTCTCCGAGACCTCCCAGGTTGATTGACCACAGGAATGGAAACTTGGGGTTCCAAGTGACACCCCTTTCTAGATCAAACCTGTGTGAGGATGAAGGGGTTACCTGTCTTAAACCCCCTATGGTAGTGCAGTTTTGGTCACGCACCTCTTAATGTTTGCTTCTGCTCTTTGCAGAAAACAGAAATGCAGGGACGTCTGAGAAGCATGTGGTAATAGGGTTTAATGATCTGAAAGACATATGTCAAAAATCTCTCATCTTGGCATAGAGAAATGATGTCCTTAGCATGTCAGGTATTTTTGTGTGTGTGTGTGTATTTTACTGAGAAACATGGGTTTGCAACACTGAATGCCTGAGGGGCACAGGGTCACCCCCCTCAGAGGTGTATCACCGTGACCACCACCAGGGCCACCACATCCCCCACCACTTCCCATACCACCTCCCAGTGGCCCCTTGGATGTAATGTCTGTCCCAGGCGCATACGTAGGCACGAAAACTGAAGCTCACTCTAAAGAATATTTAAATCTGGAGGAGGTTTGTGTTGCTGTGTTTTATATTTGTTTTGCCATTTCACCTGGAAGTATATTTTTTTTTTTTTTAAAGATTTATTTATTTATTTGTTTGTTTGTTTATTTATTTATATAAGCACTGGGTACAGTCAGAAGCACGGGAGGGTGAAAGAATTCACCAGAGCCAGAGCTGGGAGCAGAGCAGGCAGAAGGACCGAAGTACACTGCTGAGGGGAGCAGCGGGCGGCAGGCGAGGTCTGCGCGCCATGTGGGACCCTCCTCTGGTGGCCGGGGAGCAGCTGGGGATCGAACCAGCGCTGCAGAGGCTGCGGGCAGCTTCACAACCCAGTGCTCAACCGCTGCGCCACCGGGGAGGCCCTGGAAGTATATTTTTGTACGTTAAATATTTTTAAAAATAACCTCGGGCGCAGGTCTGATGTGATCCGCCCGCTTGACGTGCCGTCTCTCCAGCGAGTCAGGGGACAGTGACCCAGCTGCGCTCTCGTACAGCGTCTGAGATGGCGTCTTATTTTTATGTGAATGTTGGCTCCTCCGCTAACCATTCCCTATGGGAGGATGGGGTGCGGGGCCTGGAATCTAAGCTTGCCCTGCTTACCCCCCGCAGGGGGTGGCATGGAGGGTGGTCTTGCTTCGGCACCCCGCTCTCTCACTGGGTTGACTGTAAAGATTGTCAGCTCATAGCTTGTGTTCCTGTGGTCCTGAGCACCAGTACGCCCTCAGCTCCCTGTCCCTGTCAAACGAGGTGTCAGCGGGGTGCGCGGAAGGAAGGAGCTGAGACAGCACTTGGCCCTCTTGGGCGGCGTCCACTCTGCCAGGGAGAACTGAGGCCAGTGTGTCATCTCCAGACGCCCTGACTGCTGAAACTTGCCACCAGCTGGGATGTCTGTTGTGGGGCAAATCCGACACGCCTTCCATTCCTTCTGGAAGGTCCCAGATCACCTCAAAGAGCCGTGTGAGGCCTGGCAGGAGTTCTCTCTTACTCGGTTACCATTTGGAACCAGGGGAGCCCTGAAGAGGCGCCTCCAGTGGCTGTGATTCGTGGTGTGGGCTCACGGCGCTTCCTCGCTGCTGGTGGGTTCTGCGGAGTCCTCGGTGGCCAGGCTTCCCTCAGGGCCCGGTGAGTTTAAGGGGGCCCTGGCGCCCCATGAGGGCTCTCCCTGCTCCCCTGGACTTTGCAGAGTTAACACGGCGGCTTCCTGGCGGGCCTGCTACAGGGGGCCAGCCAGGCTCCTGGGAGCCGAGGGTCAGACGCTCGGCCCAGCTGCCTCTGCGGCCCGGCCAGCTGGACCGCGGGGTGTGGGAACGCAGCTTGAATTCACAGAATGACGTCGCGGGTATGGGGGTTGCTGCTCTCGGACTCATTGGTTTTCCTTCTTACTCTTGGCCTGAGCCCGGCCGCTCAGCCTGCACTGTCAGGGCGCTGCTGTGATCCTTTTCCAGCTGGTTCCCAGCCCCCACGGGCAGCCTGGGGCCTGCTGGGCTCCCAGCGGCTGAAGCCCGCTCTGTGCCCAGGGCTGGGTGTCGGCCGGGCGCACGGGGCCCGGCGGCTCCGTCTGAGACCCCTCTCAGAACGGCGTTTTCTTTTAAAAAGTGGCTGCATTCCAAGGCTTCCCTCCCAGTTTCCCACTGTCCTTGGATGTGAAGACAAGGAGGCTACAATCTTGGGCCCGTTCACATTCTTCAAGCTTCAAGCCAGCTGAATATATTTAATATTACAGGGTTTCCATAACATTCTCTTGACAAAGGCTGCATGTGAAGTTTTGCCCAGAGGACATTTTTCTTATTGAAGTACAAACTTGGGTGTGGGGGGCGGGGGCGCTGAGCGTGGATTTGCCCATCGGCATCCCGGTGCCAGCGTGGCTGTGAGGGCCTCGCCACAGAGGGGCCTGCCGGCGGAGGTTTCTTCTGAATGAGGGATTATTGTTTCAGAGCTAATTAATATGGTTTATTTATTGTTGTGCAATAGTAAGGGGAATCGAATCCCGTGAGGGGAGGACCTGGGGTGAAGGCATCTCAGATCACACCCTGCTAATTCTCCTCGTCCAGCCTGCGGGCTTCCTCAGTCTTGCCCTGTGAAGGGCAGACCAGAATTCCAGGCCTTTCTAGGGGCGAGTTAATAATTAAAGGCTGGGCAGGCATCTGGATCTCTGTGGGGAGGGGCGGGGGCACCGGCACCGGCGGGGATCGCACAGCCCCGGCTGCAGTTAGAGGACCGACCCCGTGCGGCCCTGCATGTGGGGGCCCCGGCAGATGTGGGGAGGCCACTGCCCCCCCTGCTGGCGGCCACCCCGCTGCCATCCCGCTTCTATTGGGGATCCTTTCGCACCTGACCCTGAAGAGTGAGGGCAGAGGCAAGGCCAACTGGTCTGGAGGTGGCCCTCAGCCTCAGGCCAGCCAGGTGGTAAGTAGGACCGGCCTGCTTCTGGAGGGGCCCCCCAGGCCGATAGCACCCTGACGTGTGCTCCGGGTGGATGCCTGGCACGCGGGTCCCCATCCACCTGAACAGAGAGACTCGCTGCCCGGGGCGGGGGTGGCGGGCGGGTCCTCTTGGTTTCTTTGCTGACTTCCGGGTTCAGTGTCTACCTGAGACTGGCCCTGCCTGCTGCCCTTGAACCTGAGATCGTTAAGAGGCCCTGCCGTGGAGCCACAGGAAAGCCCCTGGCACGCTCTTGCTGTGCCCTCACATCCCTACATGACTGACACCCAAAGCAGTACCGTGGGGCCAGTGTCTGCACAGAAGGGCGAGTGGGTGGGCACGGGGCTGCTTGGGGCCTGAAGCAGGACCTTGCACAAGGGCTTCCTGGGGCCCTGGCCAGGCCCTGTGGGTGGGGCTGGGTGGGGCTGGAGCTGCTCCTAGGCTGTGGCTCAGGTGCACCTTATGTAAGCCCCAGGGATTCCTGAGGGCTGGGGTGGGGGCAGCTAAGGAAGGGTGGGCGTCTGCTGGTGCACCCTGCATCCTGGTAGTAGGGTTCCCTTCTAAACTGGGTAACAGCGGGCACCGTTTTAAGAGGGCAGCATACCCGCCAAGAGGACATTTATTCAAGAGCAGATTCTGGATGGCCCTTTGCCCTTGTTCCTTTCCTGAGCACGTTCCACACAGCGCTCGCTCACCAAGGTGGGGGTCTGGGGGGCCTATTTCTCTCTGCATGATCCAGCTGGGAGTGTTGGACCCTTGTGCCAAATACAAACTGTCTGGTGATTTGGGCAGAGACGGCTGTTTCTTGGAAGGGCTTGGTGACAATGGCGGGGGTCTGGGGGGAGCTCCGCCTCCAGATGACTTTACCAGATAGGCCGCATGCAGCCCCGGGGCCCTGCTCCCAGGCATTACCTCTTTCAGAGAGGCAGGTGGATCCAGAAGGAGCACCTGTGATTAGAATCCTGAGGGGTGGTCTCCACCTTGCAGCCTGGGGTCCTTCCAGCTCCAGGCCATCTCCTTGCCCCCTCCCAGCGGCCCTTTTGTGGTAAATCAGTGCTTGCCTGAGGCATGGCCTTGCAGCCTACTCAACAGTTTTCTGTCTGGGGACACAGGCCTGAAGGAGGCAGAACTCTAGCGTTAGCAGGTTCTGGTAAGACCCTGGCGCTTCTAGGCTCACGTTTGACCACTTTCTCCTGATAAGCCCAGGCTTATGGGGCCTCTCCCCACCATCCTGAGAAGGGAAGCTGGAAGGAATGTTCTGGAGATGGTGGGGAAGCACTCCCACCACCCACAGTGGGAGAATAGACAGGCATGTAAGAGACTAGAGCACCCTACCTGAGTCACGTGTTAGAGAAGCCCAGGCGGGGTTCAGGCAGGCCCAAGTGGTAACAAGAGCTGGCACAGCCGAGCCTTCGATGCAAGAAAGACCATTAGAAATAATTCATAAGTGCAGGTGAATGCGCGTGCTTACCTGAACCAGGCCACAGCCCGTCCCCTGGTGCTTCTGTGCACCCCACAGCCTGAGGGTGGGAGCAACGTGCAGCTCCTGACCCGCGCCCTTGAGAGGAGGGCAGGTGGGGCAGATGAGCCAGGTGGAGCTCGGGCCCTACCAACCCCTTCAAGGTCCTTGCGGACTCACAGGTTTCCAGGCTGCACAGCCTTCAGCATCAGGAAAGTAGACACAGCCCCCGTGTTCTTTTATCCCGACTTAGCAGCAGTGGGAACTGCAGGCCCAGGCAAAGGGACCTGTGCGGCGGTGTCCTGATGCTGCCCGCTTGGTGTGAGCCCCCCCGCTCCAGGCACTGGGTGCTGGGGGCCGCTCTCCGGTACATGGGGGTGTCGTGTGTGCGCCCTCACTACCAGCCAGGGGTGGAACCCGCGTCCCCAGCAGTGTTTAATCAGTTCACCCACATTGATGGGAGTGGCCAGAAGGCAATCCTGGGATATCCTGTACAGCAGCTGAAAGAGCAAAAGTAACAGTTAACTTTTAAGTAAAAGGAGTCATCTCTTGTTAGCCACCAAGCAGGCACTCCTTGGGTTTCCTGGAATAGAACCTGAAAAAGCAAAATCAAAATATCAGTAATTAACTTTCAATTAAAAGGAGTCATCTCCTTACTTCTGTTAGCCACTCTGGGACAGAAGCTGAAAGAGCAGATTCAACATCAAAGCATAGATTACAACCCCCCCCCCCACACACACCTCCCCAAATACACAAGCACCTCCCCAAACACGGAAGCAGCTCCCTAAACATGCAGCTTGGAATCTCCAGCTTCCCTGGCACTCCAGGCCTTTGAAGCGCTGCTTTGACCTTTCAAGTGACAAGTGGTACCAGGCTTTAAAGATTCTGACCGTTTTCCCAGCTATTTTGTGTTCCCGATCTACCAGATAAGCCGTCCGGCAGTTCAGGCTGTCCATAGGGCCCCCCGAAATTCTGTGAGCTATCGCAGGGAGCCTGACTTTCCTGCTCCTTGTTTAATTCATTTTATTCTCAAGTATCAGGTTAACGATCCACACCCACCACTGGGATTAGGTTGACAAACTTCAGGCCTTTGAAAAACCAGAAGTGACGTTACAGCCGTTGCTGTTTTACTTCCCTAATTGATTTTCTCCACCTTCCTGCGTTCCAAAAGGGACACCTCATATATGTAGGTAATATATGATTCCCTGATACTTCAAGAAATTCTGTTCATGTGTGTGGATCCATAAACACTTGAGTGTTTGCTGTGTAAACCATTGGAAATAGAAGGGGAAGGAAGTCTGGCATACCAGAATGTGAGCACTAGGCAGGGGATAGAAGTTGTTATGCAGATTGTTAATACTGCATTTCAGACATGGTGAACTCCAGAGAGGAACAAAACCCAATCAAGGTGTTTAGAAGCTAGGAGATGGGCACTCTGGCAGTCAGAGCAGGGAAGGTGTTGTGGAAGATATGAGATGGGTTTTGAAGGGTGCATAGGAGTTTGCTCACATCTTGGCAGGATTTCTCAAGAACAGGGCAGGCCCTCACCATCTCAAAAGGAGGCTCTGTCGGCTGAGTGGGCACTTAGTTAACGTGAAACTGAGTTGTGTTGTTAGGGACAAGAGCCAGTGTGGGCCCCCCTTCCTCACACAGGACTGGAATGTCTGCTCCTTCCCCGTTTCACCATCCCCTTAAATGGGAGAGTTTGCGGGGGAGGAACAGTTGAGCGTGAGCTGCTCCTTGACCTTGTGTGATGACCTTCTCCCCAGAGCACCCTTCCCCCAGTGGCTCTTCCGCACCTTTCCTGCCATTGACTTGGTCCAAGACATGAAGTGGGAGCTGACCGGGGGAGAACACGTGAATGTCCCGTCTGCAGAGGGGAGAACACAGGCAGGCGTGTGGTACTTCAGGGAGGGGTGGGTGACCTGTGGGTCAGCGGTTGCTCCCTCCCACTCGCTTGGGGCTGCTTGGGTTGGATCCCATTGTCCCAAAGGAGGGAAAAACTAGCTTCCAGAGACATGACTGGTTTGAAAAGAGGGTAGCTGAGAAGCTGGTGGTCATCATTTCAGAGTTATTTGGAATGTTAACCACCCACTTGAGTCGGATTGATGGGAAGGTGGGGTCCGCAGTGGTCAGCACGGGCTGTGGGTCTGCTTCCAAAGACCTCGCCTTTCTCATGGAGAAGGACGGCCCCAGCTGGGACACTCCCCGCGTCTCCGCGCCACCGGGCAACTCTGTGTGCTCACGGAAAAGCTGTAGCAAAGGCACCTGGACAACCTTGCTGCCCAGGCGTCTGCCGCCTCTGTCAGCTGCAGAAGGAATAACCGCTCTGTGCACAGGAAGTGGATCTGATAGCGGATGGCACCGCGCACTTCCTCTCTATTCTGTGCGGGGTAAAACAGATGTGCGTGCTCTTTAATGCAAAACCTCATTTCATATTGCATTTGCCAAGAAAGTGCAGTTTTATTGAACATTAGGATTGAATTCTTAACTGAGTAATCAATTTCGGTAGTAAGTTAAAATGCCTTCTATTAATGGACAACTGCAACCGTTAATCAGAGTTACAGTGGATTAACAGTTGTCAGCATTTATGCTAATAGCACTTATAAACCATGGGCTTATGAATTGCACTTTATAATTCCATATTTCTCAAACAGCCGGTCATACTTTTTGCTCGAGGTTATTGATTGTTTTGTCCCCTTGCTTGTGACTTGGAGATGTAAAGAAAGCTAAATGACATTTTCACGGTGATGACACAATATCACCTTCTGTTTTTACACACTTGGCTTCGTGTCAAAGTAGATGGAAAGGGTTCATTTGTTCTGGTGCTCCACTGTTTAATTTGATCTGGTGTGTGACTAAAGCAAGACAAATAGTATTTTTAATGAAACCATTTAATAACCTCTGGTAGCTTAGAATCGAAGGCACTGGAAGAATGCAATTAAAGGATGGCCAGATGCAAACCGAGAAAAAAAATCACTGCTTCAGCATCACTGACCCAGTTCATTTTGCTTTCAGGGTTTTATCACCTTCGCCGGCTCTGAACTGATGAGGCTGGACTCCCTTCACCAGACGGGCAGCCCATCGTGGGACCTGTAGTTTGTGGACACACTAACATTGGTGAGTTATCCTGAAAACATAAATACCTGCAGGTAAAAGTTCAGTTTTCTAAAACCCCCTTTGGACTGTGTTTTCAATGCGTTGATGACCGTGGATTGCCGGCAGCTTCTGGATGTTTCCTTGGGCTGTCTAACAGCAAGGATCGTATCGATTGTCTTTCAATTAATTGCATCTGGTATTTTCATTTATCAAAAGCAAAATACATGTAATTAACTCCGAAGCAGCGCAGCGCAGAGTAAGCGATGGTCGCCACTGCTGCTGCTCTAGAGATAAGTCAACGGAAATGATCCTGCTGGGGAGCCCCAGTCGAGATGGGGGAGCTGGGGGCTTCTCGACACATTAATTACAAAGAATGGAAACGGATCGGGGACACGGTCCGAGCCTCCCCCGGTAGCTCGAGTGCCGTGGGCAATGGAGAGCAGGCAGGAAGCAGCCTGCAAGGGGGCGGCTCCAGGGCCCCGCGCGCATCCTGTGCCCAGGCGCTGCCGAGTGCGGCTGTGTGCACGGGTCGGGCGTGTGGCGGGTTGTCAACATGCCTCTGCCGTTCTTCACGACACCTGGGTCTGTCTCAGCATCTCAAAGTGACGACTTCTCAGAAGTGATTGATTTTTATCCTGCTTGGAAAAACGTTTTCTCCTTGAGCTAGCGACATCATTTAAAAGCAAGAAAAAAGAGTGTGTGAGCACATTTTCTCAGTGTCCTTCCTGTCAGCCGCCTGGGCTTGTTCCCTGAAGTGTGGACAGAACCTCTGGGGCGAACAAGGTCACCCTCTCCACTGCGCCATGGGCCTGGCAGCTCATGGCGCTGGGGGCGTTATACTTGGGGTACCAGGGGGTCGGACTGGAAGCTCAGTGGCTGGTGGCCCCGGGGGCGAGGGGCTCACTGTGCGTCTCCCTCCCTTTTCCCCAGGACGGTCATCAGGACACCAATGTGTCCACCGCTGGGTCACCCATTCTAGGCCTCGGGGACCTGTGTGTGAATTGAGTGGCTGCGAGACCCCCTCCCCCATCTTTGATTTAATGCAGACGTCCAGCAGCCTTTCTGGGGAGGGACCCGCCGTGGTCACGGCGCAGCCTCTGGTCACTGCTCACTCATAAAAGCCCAGCTCTGGGGAGGACGAGAGCCTAGAAATGGCACTGAACATGCTTTAGAGGGAACACAGGTGTGTTAAAAAAGTCGTGATGACCACTCAGCTGTATGGACTCGCTGGACCTCGGGCTCTCTGTCCCGCGCACACCCATTCTCCCTCTAAAAGAAGCTGCTTTAGTTTCAGGTTTTGAGCTGACATCAGCCCAGGGTTCTCAGGGAGGTCGTGTGTGACGTCTTTGTGGGCCCTGGGCAGATGGGCTGTTAGTTCCGGTGGGTGCTGGGGCCAGGGACGTTCTCGTGGTGAGGGACCTCTGTCCAGTCCCCGTGGCCCTGGGTGTCCAGGTCTGTGTCCTTCACAGCCTGGCTGCTCCCCTGCTGGGGGTGGAGGGTGCCTCCTCCTGCTACCAGAATTGGAGAGCTGGCGCCGCTAACGGGAGCAGCGTGGAAAGTGCTGGTCTCGTTGTGACGTGGACTTTGAAATATCAGCAACAGTTGAGAAACAGAACTCTGATGTGATTCAACCTGATCACTGAGCTGTGGCGGGCCCTGTGGGCAGCGGTCTTAGTCTCAGAGAGGACAGAGCATCCCTGCCGGTGCCAGGGTGGAACTTGAGCGCCGCCGACAGCGGACATTCCCGGGCACCCGGCGTGCTCAGAGCTTGCCCTCTGCGGTGCTCCCAGCCTTCTGTGCCGGGGCAGATTCTGACAGCACGTTGGAGAGTTTGAGGAGAGGGTCGGCACAGCACTGGGCTTGGGGTGGTCCCCAACCCCGCTCGCCAAGGCCCTGTTGGCCTGGCCACCCCCCAGCACCACACAGCCCACCGTGGGTTAGCCTTGGCCCCCTCCCACACTCCCGTGTGTCGCAGGGTGACGTTCGCGTGGGGTGTCCGGGGCCCCTCTGGGTGGCTCATGTCTGTGCCAGTAGCTGAGCCCGCTCTGGGCACTGCCCACTCAGCCCCACCTGCAGCCTCACCCAGCAGCATGAAGGGGTGTCTCGGGCGTCCCCCACCCAGGCGGGACCACGCGCTCTTCTCACCTGCTCTTCTCTGGTGTAGTCAGATGTTTTTTAACATGGTCAGAGGAGGAGGAAGTAGATGAAAAACACAGAAGTCATGAAGTCAGGACCGTGGAGCAGCAAACCTGAAGGTGTTGCTTGCGCCGGTTATACGTCATTTAGGTCCTGTCAGCATTTTCGAGCCCGTCTTCATTTAAAAGCATTAGATTCCTGGTTGTCTAGACTTGATTCTTTGATTTTTGACTTATTTTCTTTTCATTACTTCAGATGGAACATTTCAGCTTCCTCCCCCCAGAGAGGCTCATTTTGTCCTCACTGCTGAGTGAGGACAGGCTCCGGGTAGACTCTGTGTTCTGCTCTGCTTTCGTGTCCGTCCCGGGTCGTGCCCACCAGGCTCTGGCCTGCGGGCCGGGACCCTGCGGAGGGACTTCCCTTCGGTCAGAGGCGGCCCTTTGGTGCCGTTGTGCTTGTTCAGCATTAACTTTTGCAGTGACGCCCAGTTACCTTGTAAACTTAATAGAAGGATGAGGGGGGACATCGGCCCTTACTAAATGTCCCTCAGGAAGTGGAACTGCTAGTCGGAGCCCTTGGCTTCGCTTCTGCGGGGACGGACGTGTCGCGGCTGTGGTTTGGCACAGACAGGATGGCACGTCCCCTGCTGGCGCCACAGATCACAGACAATGCAGAAGGGGGACGTGTCTCACGAGGCCCCAGGGGAAGGCGATGCGAGGTAGTGCGTGGTCTTGCCCTGTCTTCCACGCGACCCAGGCTGTGCTGACGTCTGAAGTGTGGCCAGCAGGCCTGGGAGGATGGCAGGGGCCAGTAGATTTCTTTCCTGAAAAATATTGCCTTATCCCAGAAACACACCTTCACCCTGATCCTCCCAGGTTAAGGAGCTAGGGGTGGAGGTTTGTGGGGTGGGGGCTGCCATTATCAGGCCTTGGCCATGGTGGTCCCAGTGTTGCGGCTTCCCAGCATTCTCCTGCGCTCCCTGCCTGCACCGGGGCCATGTGATCCCACTCCAGCTTCTAGGCGGGCGGCGTGACTGCCAGCCTCGGAAACCACAGACCAGAGGGAGATATGCAGGCCTTTCATGGGCAGGGGACTGTGTGATGAGAAGCAGCCAGGAGGCTGAGTTGGGGGCGGCAGGAAAGATGCTGGCGGAGCCGCAGCCAGCTCTCTGTGGCTCGGGAAGGGCCCCAGCTGGAGCTCTGGGTTCTTGGTTCTTGTTTGGATTTTGTTCCCAAGTCTAAGATCCCAGCCAAGTGCATGGGGGTGGGGCGCTGCTCCCTGGGAGGTGTTGCTTCATCCTTTCCTCCTGGGAATCTCAGAATCCTGGCGCATGCCCTGGGTAGGGGCAGGGAGTGGTTTCGTGCGGTCCACGCCTGGGCTTGGCCTCTCAGAGGCTGGCTTGTGCTCAGGCACCTGGGCCAGCCCAGCCCCCACTCTTCCCGGTGGGCCCTTCTGCGCCGTGGCGTGCCGTTCCCCACCTCCCGCCCCTTGACTGCTGGTTCTAATCAAAGTCGATTTACCAGCCAGGGAGACACAGAGTGAAACAGAGGGTCTTAATTTTCACTCTGTCATCCATGTGTCCGGAATCAGCGAGCCTGCCTCTACTTCCTGGGGTCCCCGCCAGGGTGGGTGTCTGCAGAATTGTGCTGCTGCCTGCGGGCCTGCTGGCGAGGAGAGGGGAGGGGGGCGGTGTTTCCTGGAGTAAGGGGGGGCGCTACTGCCCTCTCCATCCTGGTGGGGCAGGCGAGTTGTGCCCACAGGTGTCGAGCTAAATGTGGGGCCCACCTCTTCTCATGTGCCTGCCACCTCGTAAGAGCCCCATTTCATGAATGAACTTGCTGCCTGGATCGCCTGCCAGTGCCTGGGGCTCAGACCCCAAGTGTAAAGCCACACTCAGGTTCCCCTTGTGTGCCCCTGTGACATGCTGCTGGGTGTGACTTGCTTTGCTAGTGTTGTGGGGTGCCTGACCCCTGGGAAGGGCAGTGCTGTCTGGTGTAGGATGGAGCCTGGCCCTGCCCCTGGCCCCAGAGGGCAGGCCACGTGCAGGACTCCCATAAGCAAAACAAAGCCCTCCTCTGCCCCTCGAAAGGCCAGTGCTGGTGGAGACCTAAGTGAATGTGGGTGTTCCTGCCCCAGCCCTGGTCTCCCCAGCAGCCCAGGCTTGAAGCCTGTGGGAGGATGAAGGTGAACATGGGTGCAGGGGGGCAGGGCTGCCCTTGTGGAAAGACTTGGTGTTCACCGTCAAGTTTCAGATGCAGGATGTGCTCGTCCCTGTGGGGGGTGGGGAGTGAGCTGTTCTCCTATAGAATCCTGGGCTTCTAGTCAGATGTTTTGGATATGATTAATGGGACAGGAATAGGTTATTTCTTGGCAGATACGTCCCTTGACATTTGTTACCAGCCCGCTGTTGTCACTGCTCCTAGCGTGCGTCAGATAGTAACCTTTTTCAAAAATAGGCGACTTTCATTTTAGGTGGTTTCTAGGTTCTTGCGGGGGCCACGCACCGCCTCCCCAGGTTCAGGTGTAACCTGGCGTTGCTTTCAGCTCAGAAAGGCCAATGAATTGCTGTGCAGCTCTAGAAAGACCTGCCCTCACACAGCTCCTGTGGGACTGGACGAGCCTGGGGACTCTGGAAAGTTTCCACCCTCTAATTTCCGGATCCCAATTTAGTACATTTTTCTCAAGTACGGCTTCAGAAAGGGCCGAGGGGGCCGCCTTCCTGGTGGCGCTGGGGTCCCCTGCGCTTCCTCCTTCCCTGGCCTCCATGGAAGACCCAGCTGAACACATTGGCTTTGTTGATTGATCCAGTGGTTTATTTTTGGCAAACTTGGCAACCCCCGCCTGGCCTCATGCTGTTAAAAATAAAGTTTTCCTGGTTAACTGGACGCATCAGCGATTCATTCTTTCCACGAAGCAGTTAGGATGACTCCTAGGCTTGTGCCAGCAGAGGGGTCCATAGGAGGCTTTAAGAGAAAATGCTGCCCGACTCATCTTCTTACGTGTGGACACGCGGGCAACGCGCCGACGCCAGCGCAGGCAGACTGGCGCGCGGGGACGAGAGAGGGAACATTTTCCTCGCTCATCTTAAGCAGCAGCCTGAACAGTGACATTTATACATATTTCATGATGTGGTTTCTTTAGGCACGGGGAGCAAACAAATCAATTTCTCAGCAGTATACTGTTTAAAAGAAACAGCAACAACCTGTGGTGTAAGTTGCAGAAGCTGTTAAAATTAATTACATATGGCAAAAAGAACATTAAGGAAAAAATGTTCTTGTGCAGGGATGAAAACACAAGCCCTGTGTGAATAGCAGTTCCGAGCAGCTGATTCTGGGGCTTCATTTCCATTTTCTTCCCAAATGTGCATTGACAATCACAAAGCACCCCACATGGGACCCCCCACGCCCCCCATTCCCATCCTCCAGATCAGCTATCCTCCGGATCAGATATCCCGCTGAGCTCCCCTGGGATCCCTTGAGATGGGTCTTGGTGTATCAGACAGGATCCTGCTGCCTCTTCACATGGGGATGTCAGAGTCTGCGCCCAGATCTGCTCCTGTGCCCTGGGGACCCGGCACTTGGCTGTGGGCCTGGCCCTCTTCCGGTTCAGCCAGCTATACATTGTTTAGCTCAAAGGAAACCTTTGTTGGGCCCCGGGCAGGGTGTAACCTGCAACTCCTTGAAAAAGTCAGCTGAAGCCGCGCACCTGGGTGCTGGGTGTCCCCAGGGCTGTCAGCAGGGGTGCAGGTTCGCAGGAGTGAGCCTGCATCCAGCCCCTCTGCAGACGCGAGCAGATGTCCGCTTCCTCCAACTGGAAGCTCATGGTCGGGGAGCACTGTGGACAGCTGGCGTGTCCTGGGAGGTGCTGAAGGAGGCCGCTGGCACCCTCGGCCTCTTCTGCATCTCTTAATACTGACAACCTCCTGAGACTGGCTTCGCCCAGGTCACCCCCTCACCCCCAGCATGTGAGATCGCCCCTGTCCCCTGCTGGTAAAGGGTGGTCCTGACTCTGCTCAGAAACCCCAGATCTTAGTCTCTGACTCTTGCCCTTCGAGCTCTCTCAGCGGGTGTTGGATGAAGGTGAATGGCCTTGGCATTAGGAGCAGAGTGCTCTAGGAACACGGAGCCCTCCAGAGTGACTTCTGCAAGCTTCCTGAGCAGAGGCCCTCGTTCATCGTCTCCTTAACCTAAGTCTGTCCTTGGTTTACACATTCTAAGTGCCCAGAAGTGTCCTTGAGTCCATCTCGGGCCTGGGACCCCGGAGGCATAGAGATGCTGGGCTGGGGCAGGGGCGTGGGGCAGCGGGAGCAGGGAGTGTCGGAGCTGGGTCAGCTGTGAGTGTTTTCTGCAGACAGAAGGCAAACCAGCAGGTTACCCTGCCTGAGAGGGGAGGTGAGCTTGTTCTGAAACACAAGAGTCCCTTCCGTCCTCACCCCCAGGAAAGTGGAGGCACCCCATCCTCCCCCACATGGGCAGGGTGGACAGGGAGTTGGAATCCTGTGTGACTTGGGGCTCTGAGCCACCCTCCTCTCATCTGGGGGTACTGTGCTGGGTCAGCCACCTGGACAAGGAGCTGTGGCCTCAGTTGCACCTGAGCTGGGATTCTGAGGATGGTGAGAGTCCAGGCCTCCTGGGCCTTGACCCCGCCTCGTGGCCTGGCCGGCCTTTGGAGACGTCAAGTTGCTGTTTCCTGTGTGGCTCACGGCCTCAGGCCCGCGTTCGTTAAAACCTTCACTTCCCAGACAACTACAGGACTCTTGGCTTTTCCCTAATTCCATTGACGCCCACTGCTGCTGCTTAATCGCAGCAGGAGGTGCCCTCCAAACCACGGCAAGGGTCGCAGCTTCTCCAGGAAGGAGGCTCCATGTCTCTGGTACTGAGCTCCCACAGACTCCAGTGGCAGCCCCGCAGAGGCCTGCTAAGACCCGAGAGCCTTCTGCTTGTGTGTTTAATGGGACTGATGTGGCCCAGACCTGGCCGGAAGCAGCCCAGCTCTGAGTGTGGAATTGCACAGCACCCGCCCTCCCTCAGCCGCCCCGTGGCTGGTTGTACAGACTCCAGTTGCCACGACAAAGACTTGCCCATGGCCTTGGTAGAGGATGCCGGGGGGCATCCTGCCTGGAAATGCCGGCAGCCTCTTCTGATAGTGGGGACTAGGAGCAAACACAGCCCTCTGACCTTGCTGCCTTGGCTGTGCCCTGTCAGATGGGGTGGATGGTGGTGCTTAGCCTTGGTCCTGGGGGTGCTGTGACACTGAGGGCTTGGCAGGAGCCCATACACTGTAAGACCTTCACATAGAGGGGTGCTGGCAAGTCAGCAGTGAGAGCCATGGGCCAGAGCTGGGGAGCCGGGGCCCTGGGGGCCTTCCTTGGAGAAGAGGGCAGTGCATTTCCCCCCAGGGAGGTGCCTGGAGTCTGCTGGCTCGAACATTAGAGGAAAGATGAGAGCTGGTGGCACTTGGACGGGACAATCCCGTCCTGTTTGCCCTGGGACGTGGGAAGTGGGGTGTATTTCTTCCCCTTCCCCTTCAAGCTGGATCTGATGTTCCTTCATTGAGTGACGATGCAGTGGGGGCCCCCAAGTGTCTCTGGTGAACTAGGGTTCTTGTAAAGGTGAGAGGATCGGAGCTGGGCAGAGGCGCGGTGCTGACGAGCATCCTGCACCTGTTTCCTGACCTGTGTCCTCCCTGGGCACAGCAGCCCCCAACCCCTGTCTGATGGCTCAAGGGCCCTGCGGTTGCCCTGAGCAGAAGATGGGTGGTGGGGCCGAGGCTGGCGCAGGCCTGTCCGCCCACAGTGACCTGGTCATCTTGGAGAGGAGAGCAGAACACGCAGCTTCCTCCCCAGTGCCGCCGGGAGAGGCCAGTTTGCATGGCCACTTCACACGAAAGGCTGTTAGATTCAGGTCACTGGGCTTGGACTTCTGCATTTTTCGTAAAGTCTAAAAATGCAGATTTGTAACAACCAATGTTAATGAATTCAGACTGTTTGAATTTCCCACTGAATAATAGGCTGGAATTATCGGAGCCAGGGGCCATGAGAGCCGCTGGTCGCTGTGATCTTTCCTCAAGATTCAGTGCGGAGCATGATGTAATATCACATTACCTTTATGAACAGCCCTGGCCATAAAAGAAACACACCTATTAGGACAGGAGACTTTAAAAATAGTAGTCATGACAAGACAATTTGGAATCTGTAATCTGTTCGGTAAATTTCGAAATGCCACATCTCATTTAAAATGCACTGTCGGGCCTATAGATACCGCAGCGGCACCTCCATCCCCAGGGCTTCCTCTTTCTACATTAAAAATATTCTATTTAAATGCAGATTGTGATTTGCAATCTAGGGGGAGACTCCAGGAAGAATGAGAAGCCGCATCTATCAAGTCAATTCAGGTCCCTGTTTTCCGCTCTTCTCCTGCCCGTCCTGCCCCCCTCGGCCGCTCCTCCCCCAAAGGGTCATTTCTAAACCTGCAAGTCAGGAAAATGCTTCAAGTGACACAGGATGACAGTCTGAGAATTCTCTTCCCCATCTCCTCCTCTGTCCTCTTCCCCCGTCGCCAAGTTGAAGAAACACCAAAGGCAGCGAGGGTTCCTCAGGGGGGGAAGCTTGAGGATTTCCCCTTTAAACGGAGTTAATTGCCACAGTCAGAAATGAGCACATAGCCTGGAACTCGGGTAATATTTACAGGCATTGGTGGCATTGAAAGCGTTTTTATTTTAGAATCTGTTGCTGCTGCTGTGTGTGTTGCTGGGGTATGTGTGTGAGTGCGTGTGATTTTAGAATCTGTTGCTACTGCTGGGTGTGTTTCTGGGGTGTGTCTGTCCATCGGTCTGTCCATCCATCCCCTATGCTCCAGGCACCCCACCTAGACACCAGGAGAGCAGCTGCGTGACAGGGCGCGAGTGTCAGGGGCTGTCAGGACTCCCTTTCTCAGCGCAGCAGTGACTGGGTGGGTGTCAGGCTTCAGTTACCAAAGAAATGGATTTATAGCTTTTGACATTCTACTCTTAGAATTAATTAGGTGGCTAATCATTATAAATACCATTTTCTTTGGCTGTTGTCTCCATTTAATAGAGCATCTCCTGCTATATGCACTTGTCAGTTTCAAACTGAGCATTGTGTTTTGGCTTTTATGATCTGTCAAGGGAAAATGGAAGTAAATTCTTTATAATATGCTAATTGATCTATTTGGGAATTTTTAGATATAGACAACATCTGCGCTCGCCAGTAACACAGTTAATGGCTTCCGCTCTTCCACGTCTGAGGCAGTTTCTGAGGTCTGTGTGACCTCGCCGAGACGTCCTCCAGGGCCGAGCTCCGTGGGGTGGGTTGGGGGGATCTTTTCCTGGTGCCCTGGGACTCAGACCCAAATGTTGTAGAATCCTGTTTGGGGGTGCCCTCAGCCACCATGTGGTGGGATGGCCTTGGAGGAGCTGGCCTTGCAGTGCTGCCCCCGGCCCCCTTGGTGGGGTACAGCAGCAGGAGCTGGGGCAGAGTCTCCCTCTGCAAGCAGGTGCTGGGCCTGGGCTTGGTGAAAGCGACTCTTTACTGGAGGCCCCAAGTGCCCAGCACTTTCCATCAAGGGAAGCCCCATGACCAGATGTTGGAGCATCCGGGTCTGTCTCATACATGCAGCCGCCTTCCATGTATGGGGGGTAGGCCTGCCAGGTCGGGGAGGGGCACTTATCCGTGCTCATATTTCCATGGATGATGGAGGTAACTGACTTCTCGTGGTGCTCAGCTGGGCCAGAGGTCGGACTTGAACCCGTGTTGAGCTTCCTCCTTCCTGTACATCACTGTCTCCCCAAATGATTCGCCGATGTTGTATGTCTGACCAGCTGTAGCTGTGAGGGCTGCCTGTACCTCTCACCACAGACCCCCAGGTTGGTTTATAAAGGAGCAAACAGCCCACCTGGGGAGATGCTCACGGGCCGCTGAGCTTGCCCAGTGTTTCCTGTGGGGTTTGGCATTTCATTCCCACAGCGCCAGCCTAGTGGGGTTAGAGGTGGCCCCAGGCCAGCATGTGGCAGTAGCCAGGCCCCCAAGGGGCTGCCCTGGCTCCTGCTCAGCAGAAGCAGCCCCTGCTGGCTCCCCGGCCTAGGGAGTGGGGCTGGTGTGGGAGCCCCGTGGGGAGAGGAGGCAGTGGGAAGGCCTCCTGGCTTTCCAACCTCAGGCCTTCCCGCTCAGATACCTGGCCCGCTCATCCCCCAGCTCCTGGCCTTCCAGGGTGTCGACGCCATTGGCAATGTGAGGAGGCCTCTCTGCTCTTTGTGCCTCAGTCTCCTAGGATGTCTAAGAACTGCTCCAGCGACGTTGGCGGTGGCGCGGCCTCCTGACCGGCCTGGGCAGGCAGGGTGTGGGCCCTGCGCTGAGCTGCTGTGGATACTCGTGCATCTGAAGCGGTGGCTGAAGTACATACAGGAATGGAGTTGGTGGCTGACTCTAGACCACGTGGCTCTGCCTCCCCAGGCCGCTGGTCACGCAGTTTCATCGGAGACGGGTCAGTTTTATCGGGTTTACGGGAGGAATCCAGTGGGCCGGCCCTGCCCGTGACCTCTCTGCCGTGGCAGCGGGGACAGCTTATCAGGTGTGGGTCCGATTACTTTATTGTGCCAACATTAATACTGGGAGCACAGGCATAATCTGGAGTCAGCAGGTCCATACACTACTATCTCATTAAATTTTCAGGCAAAAGCTGCAAAAATTAATTGGAGGCGTGTAATAGTTTAGAATGTGAGCTGGCTTATGGTAATATAAATTATGTGAAGAGAAGACAGTTTTATATACTGAGAGAGAGAAAACTGGTTTACTTTAATGAGACGAGATAGAAATGTAGAGCTATTTTTTCATTACAGATGCACTCTAAAGTGTTTGGACTTAGTTGATGAATAGAGTTAATTCGCTGCTACAGTTCCAATAATTCATGTTGCACAGTTTAATGACTTCTAGATAAAAACAGGATTGAAATGTTAATTTCTCTGAAGAAATTGGGCACTCTTGTATATCAAGCTTTCCCCACTATTAAACCACTAGTTAATTTCACTAAACAAGTCTCTTGGAGATATTTCATGCTACATAGACTTCTGTATTTCTTACCTGCGGTAGCTACTACTTTTTTTTAACCCTGATGTACGTGATCTTCTTAGATGAGAGGATTTGTCAGGCAGAGCTGGGGCTAAGGAAGTTAACCTGGCGTGAGGCCCGCCCTGCGGATTTGGTGAATAGTCGCATGCCTCAGTCTGTGTCCCAGTGGCGGGTAACATTTCTCTCTTGGCTTTTCGCTGGCCCTGGGCTTGGTGGTATCTGTGTTTTCGAGCCAGGAAGTAAAAAATGTTATCAGTGTTTGTTTCCCGAAGCTTCCGCCTCCAATCATGCAGGAAACTTCCCATCTCCATATTATTTTGCATTTTTGTTTCCTTTTCTGCTTCTCATCATTCCAGGTCTTGACTGAGGGCAGATTCCATACTGAGCAGTAGAGTGTCTTTTCTTCCTCTTTAACCTACTCTGGCACAAAGATTAGGAAATATTAGCTGTGATAACAAAATGTTGCCTAATAGCGGTCTGTGTGATTAAGGAATACGTACATTTCCTGACTGATTCCCCCCGAATTCTTACTATGCTGAGCGTGCAAACATGTATTTGTGGGTTCTTTTCAAAGAGACAAACTAACCATTTTAAAAGGGAGGGGAGAAGGGGCCTCCCCTGGTGGCTCAGCGGTTGAGCGCTGGGTTGCGAGGCTGCCCGCAGCCTCTGCAGCGCCAGTTTGATCACTGGCCACTGGCGAGGGTCCCACCAAAAAAATAAATAAATAAAGGGAGGGGAGAAGGCAAAGAACAAGCAGGCCCCCAGTGCCCCTTGCTCACTCACTCCTCGCTTGCCTCTGGGTGTGCCTTAACCCCAGTTAAGGGCTATTCCAGAAAGCGCTGTGTTAGCGCCAGGGAGCTGAGACCTGCAAGATGGTCTTGAACTTCCAGAATCTGAGGCCCTGGCACCCCCACTCACACACTTAGTGACCAGGACCAGGTGAGGCTGTGTTACTCACAGGGGTGCACCCGCACCCTAAACCTTGCACCAGAGAGCCCCTGCAAACAGCAAGAGAATCTCCTTTTCCACAGACATGTCCTATCTGCCCAGCTCAGCTCCTGCCCCATAGGCTGAGCCTGCGCCGTTCGGCCTACTCTGTCAGGGGAGGCCCCTGCCTGCCAGCGGGCCAAGCATGGAGAGGAATGGCAGGAAGAAGGGTTTGGGTCTTCCCTTCTAGGGCCCACAGTTCTGGAAGGCGCAGATGCCCTGAAGCTCCACTGTCCCACCTCAGTGGACAACGAGGTTCTGTTCTGGGGAGCCCGTCATCCCAGAGTGGGGGTTTCTCCGACAGCTTTTCTCTGCGAGGCTTGTGCAGCAATGCAGGGGGGCATCTGGAGGAGGAGCAGGTTACCCCTGGCTTCTCACTGCTCCCCGAGTCCTCAGCCTGGGCTCCCATCCCTCAGCAATAGGAATTTGGGGGCCAGACCCTGTATGTGTGCTCTGATGTGACCAGAACGTCATCGTGCAGTGCCGGCGGTGACCATGACGGTGGGCTCTCTGCGTCCCGTGTGGGGCTGGGGACCCCTAGTCCAGATGAGGGTGAAGCTGCGTGCAGCCTGCTCTAGGGTAAAGACCCTCCTTCCACACCCTGACCTGCTCCACTGCACAGGTTGCTGGGCCATGTCCTGGTGGATTTTGTCACCCCAAGACTGGGCCAGTTGGTACTGGTTATAGGTTTTCATGAGCGCCGGAACCCCCTTAGTAAAAGATGCTTGTCAGTTAGGAACATCTCTAGGGCGTGGGCATGTGCGCGGCCTCAGCTCTGGTGGTGGGTGACGCTGGGAGAAGTGTGTGTTGAGAGACCTCTGGGGAGCCTGGCGAGGCTCAGCTGCCTGTGCTACGGGGTCTTGTGTCCCAGCTCCTGCTTCTGCCGTGGGCCGTGGGCCGGGTGCGGGGCACCTGTCGCCTCTGGCTCAACCTCCCTGGGTGGCCTCACCTGATTCTGGCACCTGCCGGGGAGCATGGCAGGGCCTCCCTCTGGTCTGTGCTCCTTGGCTGTCCTTCATCAGTCCCTTCTGTCTCCAGCTGTCCCTTTTCCAGAGCTCTCGTCTCCCTTGCCCCACGTCAGTGACGGATCCGCTTGCCCGGCATCAGCCCGCAGCACCTTAGCTTCAGAGCTTGAGGCTCCACTGATGGTTCCCTTAAGGGAGCTTCTCTCAGCTCTGGTGACCCTTGTCGTAGGTCTGTCCTGTGCTCTGTCCAGGGCCTATGCCCTGTGGATGCCAGCAGGACAATGTCACTTGGGCATTCAGTGGCCCCGACTGGAGCTCCGCTGGCCCCAACAGGAGCAGCCTTGGTCACCTTGGCCTCGAGTCCAACCCCAGGCGGAAGTCACCTCTGGGGCCGCCTCTGAGCTGGCTCCCGTGCCCCTGGGACAGGTCCGACCCCACACCCGTGTCTGTTTGGCCGCGCATCGTGGCAGGACAGGCTGCCCCTCGGGTCACCTGCGCCCGAGACTCGCCCGGCGTTCGCGGTGGTGCCTCTGACACACAGATTTATATGTCACCTTGTCGGAGCGACATGTCTCTGCTCACGTGTCACCGACACTTGGCCGTCCGCCAGAACCGAAGGCAGCTTCTCTGCACCAGGCGTAACTTACCGCCTGCTTTTCCCTGTTTCTTTAACTTTTAATTGAAACCATTTAGTTACCACCCCTGCTGCTAGGAATCTGGGGACAATTAGGAAAGTCCCATCTGTCCTTTGAACCACATTATATTGCTTTCTTCCTGGCTGTCTGGAGGGCTGGAGCAGCCCTGCCTCTGCCCTGGCGTCTTGCTCCCGCTGGATGGCTGCTATCTCACTTGAATGAGTTATGGCAACTCTTTAATTCAATTATTTTCTCCAGTGCAGCTTTGAGATGATTTAGGTGTGTCAGGCGCCCGGGTTTTTCCAGTGCCAAGTGGTGACTCCCGACCAGGCTGTCGTGGATTTGAATGTCTCTCCTTCAGCGGGGGGTGTGTTCTGTGCTGCCCCCGAGCTTCCTGGCACGGCGCCCCACTTGCCATTTCAAAACAGAGATTGGAAATGGCAGATGCCGTGGGCCCTGCCAGTCTTTCCCGGGGGCGAGGAATTATCTGTCCAGTGATATTAGGTCAGCAAGTTCCTGCCCAGCTGGGCCTGAGAGACGGGGGCTCCGGTCAGGGGGGTGTCGTAAAGCTATTCAACGTGGTCAACAGTCTCCTCTCCTCTGTGGTGTTGGCTTTAAACAGTCACGCGTGGAGGTGTATCACGCTGCTGTTTTAACTGATTTGCTTTCTAATGTGGAAAATCTGCCTAAAATAGGCCTGGCTGCGGTGGCTGCCCCACATACACACGTGGGGGTGGGGAGGACGGTTCGGGCTGGCACAAACTCATGTGGACAGCCCTGTGCCCACGCCGGGGTCCAGCGCCCACGTCCTCCTTCAGATCCTGGACACAGCAGCCCCATGCTTCTAAAATGTGAAGGTGTGCCAGCCCACATGAGGGTGTGCACGCTGCAGGCGAGAGGATGCCCCACCTGAAGGCTCCTCCAGCTGTGGGTGAGGGCGGCGGTCAGCCTGAGCAGGGGTCCCGGGGCAGAAGCAGGGGCCAGTGCCCCTGGGTGCAATGCCACACTCCAGGCATAGCTCATGCCCTTCCTGAGTCCAGGCTGAGTGGGCCGTGAGCCGCCTTTACTTCTGACAGCATGTGCCCAGCACCCTGCCCGCTGAGCAGCCGGCACTGCCCCTCTGTACAGGCGCCGAGTGGGGGTCCCGTCCCCACTCCTGGTCACAGACCCACGCCTGCGTCACTGTTGCAGGGTGGAGGTCCAGGTCATGGCGCCCCCTATTCTCCAGGCCTTCCAGGGGCCTGGCTCTGCCCAGGAGGAGCAGCGCTTCCTCCGCGTGTGTCTGGCAGGAAGGCCAGGAATATACTGTCAGAGATCACGACAGCAACGTGATGGTTCAGAATCCTCCGAGCGGTGCCAGGGCCCCTCCCTACAGCGAGCCTGCCCTTTGACCTGGTAGACTTCCCACCTGGTCCGAGAAGCCTGCATCCAATGGGCGTAGCATCCCGGTTAGTGATGGCTGGAGGCCTCGAGCACCAGCAGTGGGGAGGTAGCTAATTCTTTTCTAAAATGATGTTTTCACAGTTTGAGATAACGTAAGCAGAAGACTTGTCTCGCAGTGGCAGGTCCAGTGCTAAATGCGTGCTTGTGAATAATCCCGTAGAAAGTGCTCCTGGGGGACACTGGTGAAGACCTTACAGAGTTTACTTGGTAAACTCGGAGATTGTCCCTGTTCCCCTAAATGATCGATAATGAATACATATGGATTTTTTTTTTAATGCGGGGAGAAATTGCAGGTTGCCTGGGTGTTTCCAGAAGGGTCACAGGCTTGCTGAAGAGGGAAGCCATGTGGTGTAAGTCTCCCTCCCCAGCTTTCGAGACTCCGCCCACCTTCTGGTTTCTTGCTTTTGTTAAAGATGTGTGTGTCTGGACATCCGGGTGCTGGTTTTCCAAAAAGAGTCCTGCCTTCCCTGCGCTCCACTGGACATAATAGGTGGTGCACAGATGTCTCTGCAAATCGGGGTGCCTGTCCCATATTCCCCCTTGATTGCAAGTCAGCCCTCCTTAATTGTCCTTGCTGGCGGAACAGTGTGCGCTGGCCTCCGGCTGCCCACCAGGGGTGGGGGGTGTGACCTTGGGGGAAGGAGGGGTCCTCTCTGCCTCAGTTTCCTCCGTCCGCATGGGGTCTAGAGTGGCCGTGTTCAGGCACGCAGGAATCAGTGAGTTAGCGATCACCATCGCAGGGACGCCTGTGAGTTCCGTAGACAGCAGCGCACAGAGCTGGTGCTCACAATGCCACAGGCCCTCTTGGCTGGTTTTATTTGTTGTTCTCATCTCCCCCGGCTCTTAAACAACTGGTTTTATTCCTTATTTCCTCCATTTGCAATCACGTGCACAAGTAGAATGCTTTAGCATATAATTAGGGTCATAACGCCTGTTTGTTGCATTCAGATGCTCTGAGTTACCGGCTAACCTAGAGACTATTTGCTTTTAAATTAAAGGCAGGTCCCATCTGTAGCAAGTGTGGTTTGGGGTGTGGTCTTCAAGGACTGTTGCATTGGAGCTGCCCCTATGACCAGCTCACTGATGAGGCTGCTGGGACCCCAGGTGCCCCCCCAATGGCAGAGTCGCTGCCAGGGTCTGGGGAGGCGAGGCAACCGGGGGTATCCAAGCAAAGCCACTGCTGACCTATGGGCTCCAGAAGCTGAGCCAACAGAGGTCATCATGGTAATCCACCCGCTGTGGGGTACCCCTAAGCCCAGATTGCAGTACTGGTTTCTTCCCTTGAGGGGGCCATTTAGTAAGTGCCTGCTGCGTGTCGGCAAAGGCCTGGGACCCTGCAGGATGTGGATGTTTGGGGACTACCCTACTCCAGCCAGGTGTGGACCCTCTGCCTGCACCCAGCTCCTCTCACTGGGAGGTTGTCCAGTTTCCCCTCTGGGCATGGCGGCCTGCGGTGTGCCGTGCCTGGGGACATTCTCAGGAGGCCCACATGGTGGGCGGTGCCGTCCTCGGATGACCCGGTGACTCCTCGCGCCTAGACCTGTGCTGCTCCACCCCCGTCGGCGGTTGCGTCTCAAGTTCGCCTGCCATCAGATTTGGTCTGCTTTCACTGATTTTATCGGGCATCTCAGTTACCCGCATTTGAAAGTTGTGCACGAGCTCGTGATAGATCAGAATCTCCAGTGATTCAGAACACAATCCCGCTGGTCATTTTTGTTTTTCTTTGAATAGTCTTGTGAAAAAGCTACTTGCAGTCTAGCCCAGAACGTGCTGTCAAGAGCAAATGCCTTGCAGCACCTCATCAGCCTCTGAGGTCTCCTGTGGCCTCGGCTTCTCCCAAGGCCTGTTGCTCATAGTCTTGGATGTTCTGGAGGAACAATGACAACGTGGCCTCAGCCCCCGATCCCTGGTGCACTCCCGGCCGAGTCCTGACTCCCCCATTTTGGGGTTTGTTGCGACCATTTCGCTCGCTGGCTGTTGGGCTCTGCAGGAGGAGCCGAGGCTGCAGCGTTGGGGCTCCTCTCATGGGAGCTTCCTGCAGGTGCTGGGTGGGTGATGAGACGTGGAACCACAAGGCGCATCCCCTGCTCCGCCTTTTAGTGTGGCCCGGAAGGAGACGCAACATCACTCACCTCAGCAGAGCTGTTGATTTCCAGCAGTTGGAAAGAGAAAGTGTTTTCAGGAACAAGACTCCTTCCCATGCGGGAGTAACCCCGAGGGCCGGCAGGGCTGGCCCCTCCCGTGTGGGCAGTTAGCTGGGGACAGACACAGCTACCACAGTGGACCTCGAGAACCACAGAAGGGGCCAGCAGTGAGTGCCTTGGTGGTTCCAGGTGTGGGCCAGGGTGCCTCTTCTTTGGGCGGATTTATAACCTGCCACTGTCCCCCAGTAACCAGTGACAGTGAACCCAACTTCCGGTCAGCTCTTCTGTTACTCTCGCTAACTGATGCTGCCCCAGCTGGAGAGTGTCTCAGGAGCCTGAGCTTCGTCGTAGATCCGCAGCGGGTGGGGCTCACATGTGTCTCGACAGGACCTCGTGAGTCCCTCTAACTCGCCTCTTCTGAAAGGGTTCTAGAAACTGAGCTGGAGGGGGGTTGGAGGAGGAAAATAGGGTGTTCTCCGCAGACTTCGTGTCCATCCCGGAGGGTCAGAGCAAGGGTCAATCCCCAGGCCAGGGGTCAACCACACCCCAGTACTCAGAAGCACATGGAGATATGCGGGGAGGCAGGAAGGCACTTGGGGTGCTGGGCTGCAGGGCTGGAGGATTGTCTTGTGAACGGAGGGAGGTGACTTGTTCTGGAGGGAAGAGCTGGGTGGGGACACAGCTCTCCTAAACCTGAAGAATTTCTCCAGTTGCACCCGCTGTCCACTGTGCTGCTGGCGGGCCACCCGTCCCACCCCGGGTCACTGCGGGGTGTGGGAGTCCACTGAAGTGCCCGAAGACCTCCTGTGTTGAGACCCTTCCGCGGTGTCTAGCCCATTCCCAGATGTGGGGTCTGGCTTGCTAGCCAAACAGAAAGACTCTGGGAAAAATAGTGGGGGGGAATAAGATCTGGGGTGATGGTATAAAATGACTGAGCCTGGAGGCTTGGGGGCCCGCAGGCTGCTCGCAGGCTGGAGGGTGGGAGGGCCCAGCTCCAGAGGTGTCTTTCGCCTAACCTGGAGGGGCCGGGGCCCTTGCATGAGCTGCCCCGAGAAGGCTCCCCCAAGCCCATCTTTGCAGGGCGTCTAGGCCAGGGCTGAAGGGGGCAGGCAGCTCCCCTGTCTGAGGCTCCGTGCCTCACTCCCAGGCTGTGTGTGCGTGGGGGCTGTTGGAGGCTCTGAGGTGGGCAGGCCCGTGCTCTAGGGGACGAGCTTGGGAGCTGTGGAACATTGGCTTGGGAGTGTCCTGCCCCGACTTAGGGGTCCAGTCTAGTGGGAGTGTTGGGGTGCGTGGGCCCTGGAGAGGGTACCCAGAGGGCAGCCATAGGAGGATCTGGGCAGAGGACCTCTGGCTGGGGGGCAGTGCACCTCAAAGGCAGCAAGCAGCGTGGCCGAGGCCACGTGAGGGCCCGCCCAGTTGTCTGGGCGTCCTCTGGAGAGTTTCAGCACCATGACAGGACCCGATTACGTTTGGAAAAAATGTTCTCCTGTCCAAAAGAAGGTGTGGCTGGAAGGAGGCAGAAGCAGAAGAAATAAGGCCTTTTAGCTTGACGCGAGACGCCCCTCTCGCGTGACTGCTATTTCAGTCAAGACGCCCCTGTGGGTTGACTCGGCCATGTGGGCACCCACGGGTGGGCTTCCCCGAGGTTCCTGGTTGGAGGGTGGCAGCCCCAGAACTGCGCCCCGGAGCGTGGGGTGGGGATTGTGTGGGACTGGGGCTGAAGGGCGCGGCCTGGAGCACATCCCGTGACTGGCTGGGGGGGTGGGGGGGGCTGCCCCTGCCAGGTGACGGCAGCTTCTTCCGTCATCGTCTTCACGGTCGGACATGCAGGGAGGAACCGCCCCGTCGTGGCTGCCCTGTCCTTGTGGCTTCGCGGCTGCCGGCTGCCGCCAGGACCATGCAGGGGCTGAGAGGAGGGCAGGAGTGCTGTCAATAGGACTGTTGGCGCCTTCCTCTGCTTCCCCTTAGCCTGAAGATAAAACTTATAACTCCGCTTGAGGCAGTGGGCGATCGGCCACCTGGCTCCCCCTGGGGGCCGGGCAGTGGGTGGGGATGGGTTCGGGGGTGATGTCTGCCTTGGCTCTGGGCTTGCACTGAGACCCGCATTGTGGAGCGACTCTAAGCCTCGGCTTTGGGCTCTGCCCGCGAGCAGTTGCTAAGAAGAGGGCTTTGTTTGCACAGGGCCTGGGAATGTTCAGGGGCAAGTGCACTTGGCAAGGATATGCTGACGTGGCAGGGCAGGTCTCCCTGAGCGTGCGCGTTCGTGTGTGTGTGTGTGTGTGTGTGTCCCGTGTGTGTGTGTGTGTCCGTGCACGCACAAGGCCTGCAGTAACAGGTGGAGAAGTCTGCACCAAGCGGGGCAAGCTGGGGCAGCCACAGGGGAAATGCTTTTCAGGATCACGAGGCATGTTGGCGGAAGGAGGGGAGCAGGCTTTGTGGCCAGCAAGGTCCAGGAAGGCGGGGGGAGATGTAGTGGACATGATGGGGTGCTCCTTGGGTAGAATCACCCCTGTCTGGCCTAGGGAAGCCCTCCATCAAGGGCCCCCCCCAAGACTGAGGGCGGCAGCTTCGGGCCAGTACCAGCCAGAGGTGGGCCTTCTGGGGGGCGCAGGTAGCCTTTCGTAGTCGGCTCTCCTGTCTCCTTTTCTGTGGCTGCTGTGGGCTTGAATCCACCAGGGACCTGTGTCCCATGTGTCCTCATACCTGGGCCACAGCCACGTGCAACCCTGGGGCTGCTGAGCAGCTCCGGCTCGGGGTGGACATAGAACAGGGAGCCTGTCCCCTCTGCCCAGTGGCAGCCTGCCGGTGAGGTCTTCCCTCTGCTTCCGCAGGCAGGAACCTGTGTCTCAGGAGCTCAGTCCTTCCTCCAGGAGGGAGCTGGTGGGCAGTGGGTGGCCTGGTGTCCTCGCCCACTGGGCACCTAGCAGCACCACGTGGGCTGCCCTGGCGCAGGACCCCCAGGCCTCCCCAGGAGCCAGTGATTAGCCTCTGGCGTCACCCCGTAGCCACTTTCCTCCGGCCAGGCGGGGACCTGGCGTCTGATCCAGGAGTTAATCAAGAGGGTGTTTCCGGAGTCATTTCCAGGCAGGGAAGAGGCTTGGGCACAAGTGCCGGCGTTTGTCAGGTGGGAGCTTGAAGAGACGCGGCTGGTCAGCATCATTCAGCAGCAGCATTTGCTGACCTTGTCCAGAGGTGTTGGGCAGCAGCCCCAGGATGCAGAGGGGATGGGGTGCCTGCCCTCCTGGCGAGGCCCTCCAGGCAAGGCTGGCCATCCCAGAGATGTCCCTCCTGGGTGCTAGCAGAGCTGCCGCCTGGCACAGGACGGGGCTTTACTTAACCTTGCAGGCTGGGCGCTCTTCTCCAGCCCTTCTGGAGAAGCAGCTTCTGAGCTGAATTTTCTAGCAGCAAAACAGAAGAAGAAACCCGGGATTCAGCTGGGCCGGAAGGAGAGTGATGGTGCATCAGCCACTCCTCTCCAGTCCCGGGGAGAGGCAAAATCAGCTGACAATACTACCTGAGGCAAGAGGTATATTACGTTTTCATGGGATCGATGGTGTGATAGAAAGTCAAGGTTCATTCCAGAAAAGTGCATTGTAGAAGCTACTGACAGCTTTTTGTCTTCCGGAGACTAGCCAGTGGCTGCGTGTTGGTGGGGAAGGGTGAGTTGGCAGGGGCTTGGGATTGGCACAGGGGAGTACCCAGCAGGAGTGTCCTCCTCACTCCCGGAGGGGCCTAGTGGGACCCCCAGAGCCAGCTGCGGCTCCCACTTGCCGTCGGGCTGCTTCTGGTACCCTGTGGCCGGTCCCAGCTCCAGCAGAAGCGAGACAGCAGGAGGAAGGGTGTGCTTGCTCTCCGTGGACCTCCTCAGAGCCCGCTGGTTCCTTTGAGACCCGTGATGGCCGCGGGGGGAGCCTCTCCTGCCTTTGTCTCAGTTCAGCACCAAAGCTGGGGTTCAGAGTGGGGCGGAGGCCATCCCCCCGGGAGTCGCCACGTTTGCCCTCGCCTTTGCACTCACAGTCCCTGACATGCTCTGAGTCTCCATTGGGAGAGTTCATCTTTGACGATCATAAAATAAACGTTTGAGGCCATGGGGGGCAATCCCAGGTAATCGATTTGTAAGAGTGGGACAAGGAATCCCTCGGTGCCTTCCCCTGGACACCCTGAGTGAGATGTTATCACTCTCACCTGTTCTGCTCTCACACACACTCAAGCGCTGTGTCTTTTCCCCGAACCTTCTGAGAATCATTTGCAAATACGTAACAGGTACTTAGGGCATTAAAGAAGTGAGTCTTTCCTAAATACCAGCGTATTCTCTGACACGCAGGCTGCATACAAATCAGGACTTGAACATTGATGACAGAATTATCTTGAAATTTCATATAGATTTTGCCAATTGTCCCAATCGTAGCCTTTATGCCCAAAGAAAGTTCCAGAATCCACATGGCCCTTAGTCCCCAAGTGTCCTTAGCCGTCTTTATTCTGACTCAGTCCCTCATCTTCCTCTTTCCACGCAGCAATGTCCTAAGAGGCCACACCCAGCCCTTTGCAGGCTGTGTCCCACTTGGGGTCAATTGTGTCCCGCTTAGGAGACCCCCAGCTCGTTGGGCACGCGAGCAGGTGGTGGCCCTCGAGGCCCTCCCGTCAGAAGGACACGGTGTCTGAGGTGCGTCAGGGTTCCTCCAGTCACTGGCAATGACATGTCTGTAAAACTCCCGTCTCTGCCTCTGAAATGGTAGCGCCAAGCAGAGCCCCGAGGCTGCCTCTCCTGCCGTCCCGGGCGCTCCTCCCCGGTCTCAGCATCCAGGGGTAGTTCTCGTCTGAGTCAGTTACTCTGAGGGTTGCTGAGTGGTGGTTTTCGACTCGTGGGTTCTTCTGCACACCTTGTTCACACCCCTCTTCTGTAGAGAAGCTTCCCTTTCCCCTTACACCCCCCGCCCCACACACACAGACTTAAAGACCCTTGACCCACACCCATCTTTGAGCATTCCCTACTTTCTGGCCCAGTCTCCCCCAAACCCTCCTAAACAGAATTTTGTGACTCTCATCCATGGCTGAACATGGCCGGGGGCTTGGCAGTCTTGGGGTGCTTGCGTGCTGGTAAGCTCTGAGCCTTGAAGGATGCTCCTGGGTCCGTCAGCTAGAAGCCGTGGCCTTGGCTCCTCACAGCCATCAGAGCCTCCCGGTGCCGACCTTTGGGCCCAGTTTGAGACCAAAGTCTGGCCCTTCCAGATGGACCACGGCTAAGGTCCCCTGTAAGCGATAAATAATTCAGGCCGTCAGCTGCTGCGGGCCTGGGTTTCTTCTTTCTGCCATCTTCAAACATGCCTGTGTGCGCCTGGAGACCTTTCTGGCATGGGCGTGGGGGTCGTTTTAGAAAAGATCCTTGGGAGATCGTATTTCTAATGGTGACAAGCAAGATGGCACAGATGTCACCCCGTGATGTGGAGTGTTCTCCCTGCTGCTCTAGAGCCTCCAGGGGCACAGGTAACCCCCCCCCCCGTTACCCCACCTGCCCTGCCCAGGTGTGGGCTGGCTGCACCCCTGTTGGTAAGGAGAGGGAGGAAGCAGGCTTCTTGGCTAAGGATGGGGCTGTGTGAGTCCATCCTTGCTAGTTCTCTCAGAAGTTTCGACTGCTGTTCCCTTAAGGAGAGTTCCATGGAAGCAATGATTTATCTGTTCCCCAAAATATGGGCCCCTTAGAGGACTTAAGCAGAGTATAAAACGCCTTCATGGTAGTGAAATTTACACTCTGTTAAAATGATTTGTGCACTTGGCAGTGAGCTGCGATATTAAATGCATAAATATACAGCAGAGTTAACTTGGAAGAACATTTTATTTGACAAGATCATTCAGATGCTCAGGTACAGTATTGGAACCATTTAGCACGGGTCCGGGAGTTCCGGGATTCTGCCCGAAGTGCTCAGAATCAGAGGGAAGCAGGTAGGAGACGCCTTCTCCGCCGCAGCCTCACGCTGGAGGCGGTTTTCATCGCAGGGAAAAAGGTTGGTGCCTCCAAATCCGTCTCCCCCATGTCATCCGAGGACCGGCCTTGTAAATAAACTCACCCTTGAAGGAGTCCCTTGTCTTTCGCCTGGGAACTGATTCTATTCAAATTAGCGACCATCACAGCTATTTCGGTCTTCTTTTGTCAATGAGATTATGTTTTCCTGTGGGAATGGCCACTTAGTTCATATTTGGGACATTAGAGGGGAATTAATAATTAATGGCGTGTGGGCCGGTGACCCGCCCTGCTGTTGGAGCCAGGGCCCGATTTAACTTTCTATATATAATGGGCTGTTGCAAAATGCCCTTTCCTCATTGTTTCTTCGTATCTTATTGAAACCAGGCCACTCTTTGTTTATCTCCGTCTGTGGAAGGGGGTCCTGAGGGAGTGGTGTCCCGGGACTGAGTGGGCCGCACCCCACGCCTGGCAGGGTCCGGTGGGCAGACCATCGATGGGTTAAGAAAATTCTTCCCCCAGTCCACTTCACTGGGGAAGGTTCCCCACCCTGCTGGGGAGAAGGGGACCCCATGATGCAGGGACCCTTCTCACAACTTACAAACTCCCCAAGAAGGCCAGAGAACTCAGGCTCAACTGGGACTGCAGCTCAGGGCACCTTTTCCCACCTTCTGGGCTGACCTGGCAGGTGGATTCTGGCCTGATCAGAAGGAACTTTGTCACTGAGTTGCTGGACAAGGCCTGGCTCTGAGAAACGCGTGGTTGGTCTGCTCCCCGCCGAGATAACGCTGCCTCAGGGTCCACAGTCCCCCCCAGCAAGCATGGCTGCCCCTGCCCATTGGCCAGCGGTGCCCTCCAGTGACCTGGAAACCGGTTTCTAGGATGGCCCTGAAGGAGTGCGTTAGGGCCAGGCCCCTTGCGTTCACACCGTCCTCCTGGGTTAGATCAGACGGTCCCGGCATCCGGCTGTGGCCCGGTCGCTCTGGGTGGGGCGTGTGCGGTGAGCACGACAGGCAGGTGCTGTGGGGACAGTGAGGAGACCTTGTCCTCGCAGGCCAGGAGCAAAAGACCGTCCCCTCCAGCTGCTTGGGGCCTTGTTCTCGCCATCGGAGTAGGCAGGAGCCCGGAGCTGACACAGCCCAGGGCCTCCCACGAGAAGGTGCCGTGTTGTTCTGCAGGAGTGGCGATGTGACCCGGCCAGGGCCCTCCACGCCCGTCCTGGCCTCACCCGGACCTGTCCCCTGCGTCTGGATTCAGAGTCAAGCCAGAACCCAAGGCAGTGACCCCGACGGCAGAGTCACAGAACAGACTGGGGTGATGGGCCCGTTTAGACTCGGTGACGTAGAGGGGAGCTGTGGGGCCATCGGAGTGCAGATGAGTGGGGGCTCTGGTGGGAAGCAGCAGCCTGGGCACTGCCCCGTGCCGCTCTTTCGGGGCGTCTGTTTCTCTCCGCACCGAGTGCTCTCTGTTGGAAACCCCAAGCGCAGAATGTTCCGCGATGTGTCCCCAACACTGCTTATTCTTTGATCCTGGCAGAAAATGAGACCCGCCCGTGGGTGTCGGCTGCCAGGCCTGGGGAAGGAGACAAGTTAAGATTGTTCTCTGGGCCGCGCGGGTGTTTCCTCCGTGTGTCCAGTTCCTTCCGAGGAGCTCAGCGGGGAGAGATGCCCCTCCCCACGCATGGCACGTCACCCACGGCCCCTCAGCATCCCTGCGGATGTCAGAAACGACAGACTCACTCCGGAGGAGACACTGGGCGCTTTCTGTGCCCCACGTCTTCTTACGCGTGTCTCGAAAATGTGGCTTTTCTTTATGTCTAGAAACCTGCATTCACAGCCACACACAAACCGACGCTTGTTACCCTCACAATGGCCGCATTTTGGTGGCGGTGGGGCCCGACACATGTTTTATTTTTATTTAACTTAATAAAACCTTTGGGGTGCGTGCCTCTGTATACATAGAAGCTTCCATGGCGTGGTTTTTCTTTTCCTTTTTTATTTTTTTTTCCTTTCCAAAATGGAGCAACTGGGCTGACCTGTGCTTTGGCTGCAGGAAGTAGAAGTTTGGATGACATCACTGCAGGGTTATTTCTTGTTATTGTAATTAATGGAGCAGCAGGAAGTTGGGAGATGGATGATTCTTGGCAGAAATGATCACTTAAAGGGGGGAGGATGCAGAGAGGGTCTGGGAAGGAAGAAACCTTTCTGGATGTTCATACTCTCCTGGGAAGAAATCTGGACATCCGCGCACAGTTCCTGAGAAATGCGCTTTCTCCGGCCCGCGGGGAACGACCTTCTCAGCTCCGCCGCAGCTCAGCTCCGTTTCTGGTTTTTTCTCTGCCGGCTCGAGCAGGGCTGACCGGCTGGCACTGGGTTTTGTGAGGTTCTCCTGTGCCAAATGTGTCTTTAACGTGCAGTTGTTAGTGGGAGGTGCTGGTAAAGTGGGTTTGGACTTTGTGGAGAAATGGAGGGGTCTGGGGGAGGGTGGGTAGCATAAACATGGGGGGGGGGTGGCCCAGTTCCCTGGAAAGAGCAGAAGAACGGTGGGGTCAGGGTGGGCGAGGGGTGACGCTCACTCTGAGACACACCCACTCCCAGTGGCTGAGCTGACCGGGGTGGACACAGGACTTAGGAGCCCCAGAGCTGGGGGTGGAGCCTGCACGGGCTTGGCGTCCCCACGGACACAACTCCCCTGATGTCCTGAGCAATGCTGTGTGGTTCGAGTCTAAGACAGACTTGCCCAGGTCATCATGTGGGCCGGGGAGGTGGGTGCCACCTCTGGTGTTGGGGGATGGGGATCAGAGATCAGGAAAAGAAATCTTGACTGTTCAGCGCCATGCATTTTTACACAGTGAGTACCCCTGTTTAACCCTCACCGAGGACAAGTTCTTAGATGGCCCAGCCCCTCACACGTTTCAGAACCCTCCAGCCGTGTCTCCCTTCCCCAAGGCACCATCTCAGCTCAATTCCCTCAGCTTCTTTTTCACATACCCAGTATCACACCGCTTTACATTGTGTCTCCGAGACATTTCTTTTGTGTGGGTGATTCATTTTTCACTGCTGTGTACTATTCCATTGCAGGACTAGGGCAGATACAGTCTCTTGTCACACGACGTTTCCACCAGCCGCGGACCACGTCCACGATGCTGGTCACAGGAGCCAGTATACGGCCATCCGGGCTGTGTGCCCTCGGCAACGCGCGCACAGCAGCGAGGTCCCTCACCACTCCTGACTGCACCTCTGCTCTGCTGTTGCCGAGGGTTTGGGCCACTGGGAATGGTGCTGGCAGACCCGGTCCTTGGCGCACCTCTGGCCTCCAGGTAGAAGTGGCCTGAGGAGGTTTCCAGAATGGTTGTACCAGTCTGCACTCCCCCTGGCCACGTTGAAAGTCCCGGTCTCAGAGGCTCACCAACTCCTGGCTTATCCCGTGTCGTCTTAGTGAATCTGGTTGATTTGTAGCAGCACCGTGTGTTCTAGCTGGTATTTTCCTGTTGACTGCAGTGTCGGGCACCTTTTTATGTGCTTGTCGGGCGTTTCACTATTCTCTGAAGGAGTGGTTGTCAGTTCTTTTGTTCTTTTTTAAAAGTTGGTTTGGATTTTTTTCTCCCGGAACTGCAGGGATTCTGGTATGTTGGGGGTGCAAGTGCTGTGTCCACCATTTATGCTGAGATCTCCCCGCCCCCTTTCATTTTCTCTCAGCGGCCACTCTTTGATGAGCGACAATTTTAACAAAGGTTCCAAAAATGCCATCCTGCAGTTGATGCTCTAGTCTCGGTCTTCTGGCCCACCCAAGCTGCTGACCTGTCATTTAGGCATCTGATCCCTCTGGAATGGACCGTACAGCATAAGTGCTGGGGTGGGGGTGTCAAAGTCACCCCCTGGTTCTCAACCCCAGGCCACTGGGGACTTGTGCAGCATCTGGAGAAGCTTTTGGTTGTTTTCTGGAGGGGGGTATGCTACAGTAGGAGGGTGCCAGGAGTATTGCTACACAACTGATGCACAGACCAGCCCCCCACAGTACAGAATTCCAGGGGCTCCCATTGACAGTGGAAGGTCGGGGAGTCAGCAGTGGCCCAGCTGGCACTTACAGGCACACCCCACCCCCGGCATCTGCTGCTGTTGGAAGGGCTTGAGGATTAGGGTCCGGAGTGCTCGGGCAAGTCCCTGAAACCTCTCTGAAGCCGTTTGCACTTTTGGACCTTGGGGGGGTGCAGATGGTCTGAGTGCGATGACGTTTCATCTCCAGCCTGTGCCCACTGTACGCACTGAGGCTTCTGCTGGGTCACCTGAGTCGCCCCCATAACCAGCCCCGCTTGGTCCTTGCCTTGCCTGCTGTGGGTGCCAACCCCCTGCACCCACACCTGTATTCGAAAATCAATTTAGTTTTCTGGGGCGGAATCTGCACGTCAGCGCAGTGATGCCAGGTAGCCCCATGAAGCCACATCCACACCTCCTTCCAGGCCCGTCAGATGCTCATTTCATGGAAACAATTTCGAAAGAGATGCGGATGCCATTGGAGGATGGTGCTTTTGCGCATCTGCCCGGACCCTGAGATTAGAGGGGGCGGCTGTGAAAGGGAGCACCTGGGCCCCTGTGATTGCCAGAGGAAGGCGCCCCCAGGCGACGCTGCAGCCCCAGCGGGCTGGAGGCCGCTCCTTCCTGACACTGTGTTCTCGGAGGTGGGAGCTCAGCTGCTCGCCATGCTGTCATCTCTGTTTATTGCAGCCAACAGTTTAAGTAATGGCTTAAGTACTGATTGCCAAAACTGTAATCAACGTTTTTGTTAATGATCCGGGGCTTTCTTGGGAAATCATTAGCGCCAGGCACAGATTGAGGCGACTGCACTGCATCTTGGGGTTCACCTGCATCCTCGGGCTGGGCTGCGTGGGAAGGACACTTGTCACCCCACGTCCACTCCGTGTGTCCTTCTGGGGACTTCCGAGAGTAACTGGGCCATCAGGGATGATACAGTGGGGTGCCCCCCACTTGACCAGGATGTGCCAGTGCCTGGGCTCCTGAGACTTCCTTGCTCTCCTCCCTGCTGCACTTTCTTGCAGGCCAGGGCGACTGGACCAGGGTTTGTTTCTGGTGTCCAGGGGGCACGGCCCCGGGTGGCGCCCTCGGGGCTGGGAGGTGCCTGTGCTGACCCCGTCTCCCGGGTTCTGAGTCCCACTTTGCGCAGCCGCCCATGCTGGCGCTCCCTCCGGGCTGGACGCCGTGAGGTCCGTGTCCTGCTCTCCGGCCCGCCCCGGCGTCGCGTTCCGCGCTGTCTCTGTTAGCGGCCGGCCGGCGCCGTTCCTGGGCATCTGGGAAGCTGATTTCTGTTGATGGCTTCGTGACTGAAAATAAATTTGAGGGAAAACATTGGACCGCAGGCTGTGGTTTCAGAGAGCTCGTGTCTGATCTCGCGAGGGTTTTGTTTGCCGTCATTCGCCTGGGGTTCTGGGGGCCTGGCTTTCCCAGCGGGCTCAGAGCCTGGGCCGCTGTCCCCTCCATCAGCTTCTGCTGCCATCTTTCTGCTCTGACTTCCCTTTTGGTGTGGGTCCTCCCTGCCTCGTTACAAGAACCGGACCTCGAGTCTTCAGCGTGCTGGGTTGTCTCCTGTCCCATACGGGTGCCGGTTCACCGCACAGAGGACAGGCCTGTTAGCGGCTTCCCCACGTCCTCACCCGGGGCACCCTCTTTTATTCCGTCACTTTCCCATCCATTGCCCTGAGGCCCGGGATGGCCGTTGGTCCTTCCCCTCACCTGCCCTCCTCAAGCCCTGGTAAGCCCCCTCCCCTCTCAGAGGGGGGCTGCGCATGCACCGACCCTGGCAACATCTGGATGCCAGGGAGATACTGCTCCGTGGAAGCATCTGGAAGCTGGTGAGACATGGCAGGGCAGGTTGGGCTGCCAGCAGGGGACTTGATCTCCACAGGAATGCAGGGGAGAGCCTATAACTTTTTTCCCCTTGGATTCAGGTTTTTTTTCTTCATTGCATTTCATATATATATATATATATATATATATCCTGCAATAATTTTAGATTCACAGGAAAATTGAGACGGTAACACAAACTCTCCCCGTCGGTCCTGTACCCCGAGTCTCCCCAACTTGAACTGACTCCATCGTGTGACACGTTTGCTATGTGGAGGCCGTGGGTACATTATTATGCAGTTAAGTCCGGAGTGTATGTAAAGGGTAACCTTTATTTTACGCAGTTCCTTAATCTTTTATTCCATACCTTTGATCTCTGTTGAACTTGGAGGGGAGGCAGAAGAGGCAGCCAACAAGGTGAGAACCTGCGCTGAAAAGAGGATCTGGTCAGCAGAAGTCTCCACGTCCCGATCACATTGCGATACGGAGGTGACCGTGTCCTGGTGCGGGGATCGCACTGGGAAACAAAACTGTCCAGATGAAGACTTGGAGGAGGCTGTCCTGGGCGAGGCTCTGCGGAAGATGTTGTACAGAGTAAAGCATCCAGTTTGGGAATTTAAGCCCGTCCAACGCTGTAGCACTGCCAGAAGGGCTGCTGCTCCCGGGAGCTGGCGCCTGCCTGGTGCCCAGCCTGGCAGTCGGGAAACAGATGTGACCTCCACCTTCCAGGACGTCCCAGACTGGGTCAGGAGGGCCTGTGGCCCGGGGTGGGGTTGACCTTGAAGAGGTCATTGTCCTCGCTGAGTTTTCTTACTGTTGAGCACACAGCTGAGGTGAGAGGCACCCATGGTAGGAGGAAGGAGCATCCCCATGAGGCTGAAGAGGTGGCCCCGGCACGCAGGTGGCCTGAGGCCCACTCAGGGAAGGTGAAAAGACAGAGGCTTGCACGTACCCCACACCCAGTTATTGTGACTGGGGTTTTATTACTCCAGTCCATCTTTATGGACCGATGTCATTCTCTGTCCGGGGACGCGTCGGGACACGGGTGCCTTCAGGCGTGTGGTCTCCTGCCGGCTGTGGTGTCTCAGGCTTGGCTTCCGCTGACAACAGGACGGGGCTGAGTTGCAGTTCTTGTGTTTTGCGAAGCCGCCACCCTGTTGTGGTTTGTCTTGGTGGGTTTTGTGGTTACATGGGTTTGTGGGTTCTGTGGAAGCACTTTTTGTGGCTTTCTCAGTGAAGAACATTTTGTCAAAGCTTTGCCAGCCAATGACCAGTTGCCATGTGGCAGGGTCCTCAGGATGCAGGCCACGCTGGCCCAACCTCAGGTCCCTGGCACCCCCACGTCTTTGCAGACTTCTAAGAATTTTGTGGCCCCGTGTGTGTCCAGGTGACCAGAATTTTCAGGCCTGCCAGAAGGACTGTCCACAATTGCACAGCACCCAGCACTCTCCGGTGCCAGTTGGCTACCCTGGCCCATTTAATTCTGTACCCTGAGCCCAGGGGGCCTGCCCCCTGCATGTGAATTCCAGGTGCCACCCAGGGCCCTGTGTCTGACACTGAGGTTTTGGGATCTGTCCTGCTGCACTCCTGACCCCTCCTTGCTCTGCGAGGGTCGGGTCTGCCCATCGGAAGCTGCAAGCTAGGCCTGCCCTTGGCATGGTGCACAGGCTGCAGTGGGGAGCTCAGTTCCCAGGTCCCTCTGCCCAGAGCGGCTGGAGGCTGGCCTGGTATCAGGGCATCAGCCTGGGTGTTAGAGGGAGTTGGCAGCCAGGTGGGTAGTGGCCCTTCTTTCGACAGCCTTGATGGCAGGCCAGGCTGGGCCACGGGCCAGGAGACCACGCACTTCAGCGCCTTCTGTGGAGGATGAGTCAACAGTCCTGTCCTAAGCCTTGGGGGAGAGGTTGTTCCCACGGGGCAGCCACAGGCCCGGCTGCACTGCTCCTTGGCCTCAGTTCCCCACTTTGTCTGAGGTCCCCCTCTTCCTTCACAGCTCAGAGACCTGTGGAAATGAAACTTGGGTAGCTGGTTGCTCCGGAGGTTGTATTTGATGCCTCGGTAGTCCTAGAGGCCTTTCACAGCGTGTGAGCCTCTCCCCTGCCTCAGCTCCCAAGCTCCCAGCCCCTGGGGCTTCCGGAAAAGCAGAGCCGGCCCAGGGTTCCTTCCCTGAGGGACTGGAGTTCCTTGACAGCCAAGCAGGGCTTGACTTAAATGCCTGCTCTCCCTGTGACAGCTGCAGAGAGGCGCGGGCCCTGGCTCTGGTGGGTTTGAGTTCGAGCAGAGCCCCACCTTCCCCCACTTCCCTTCCCGCTGTTATCTTTACCCCCTTCAAGGAGCAGACCTCAAAGTCCAAGAACATTCCAGATCACGTAGCTCATGGCTGGCTGAGTGGCTCTCGCGCGAGCCCCGTGTTAGCGCGAGGCCTGTTCTCCACCCAGCGCTGGTGGGCAGGCCGGGAGCTCTCTGCTCGGGGTGTCTGGGTTTCTGTGGTGCTGGTGCAGGTGGCGCTGGGGACCCTGGCGGGTGGCCCGAGGCCACCATTCCTGCTCCGCCAGCTGCTCTCCCCTCCTCAGAGCAGCTCCTGCCTGACATGCAGCAGTTGTGGTTACCTGTGGGGGTGTTTAAGATAATCATTAGAGAATATTCTCTGCTCATTAAGTAGTAAAACCAGTGAGGTGGGGAAACCTGTGAAACTAAAACCCTAAATATGCACAACTTGGCCAAGACAGAAGAAAAGAACAAAACCTGCTTTGAGCTAAGTCACCAAACCAGAAAGGCCTCATTCTTGCCAGGTCGCCACCGGCCCCTGCTGCCTGGCCACTTCCTCCCCACGCGGGAAGGGAGGGGTCCAGGTGACCAAGGGGGCACATCATCACCAGGCTGGGTAGTCACTGCCCAGAGTTTTGTCTCAAGTTCTTCTCACCAAGACTCTAAATTCGCGCCCCCACCACCCCTTCCCCAGGTGGAAGCAAAACAGCCAACTCAGTCATCCACACAGTGGCTTTTGTTCTGGTTTCTCCATCCACCTCCCCCCCCAACCCCCGACCTCTTGTACCTCTCTCCCTGCCCCTCCTCTTAGCTCAGAGCCCTCCCGGTGCCCGCGGGTCGAGAGTCCTGTTCTCCGTCATGTCATCTGCTCGACATGCCCACTCTCCATCTTGGTCCTTCCGACGGGCTTCGCTGCACTTCATCTGCTCAGACTCCCTCCGTTGTGCTAAAAATGGCTGCCTTTCCTTCTTCCCGACGCCCGAGTCTCCCCCCTAGTGTGGCCAGGCCCTGTCTCCTAGATGCACCCCTGTCCCTGGGCGTTTGGGCTGCGCGCCCGCTCTGGCTGTGCTCACCAGCGCCGCAGCAGAAGTGGTTTTCGGTGTAGCTGGTCTTCTTAGACGTAAGGCTGGGCTGCTCCGCGCTGACAGAGCTGGCTTCCTTTGCAGACAAACTGGGGGTCCTTGCAGCATTCTCTGTGCTCTTCCCCCACCCATAGCGTGTCCCCAAAGGTGTTCTTCCCCCAGGAGGAAGGGTGGGGGTTGGAGGAAGTGATAGGTGCTTGTCCCCCTGAGTGGAAACTAGCAGGTTCGTGCCCAGCCTATGTCAAGTGGGAGAAAGACCAACCCACTGCTGCAGGGGATAAGGGCAGGGGCGGGGCTCGCCCCCACCAAGCCGGTGCCCAGCAGACGCCTCCAGCCCCAGCCAGCGGTGTTAACCCGGCCCTGCTGTCACTGTCATCGCGCCTCCCAGAGTTGCCCTCCATCTACAGTAATTGTGCGCCGTGCAAGCTATTTATAAATCCATTGCCCTGGCTGAAAATAAAAAAGCAATTGCGGTGGTTTATTTTTTAATGCACTTTAAATAACTGGGTTTTCTGCAGGAAGGCAGAGTTGGCTAATTACATTACAACAGACTCCAAAGGTTGGGGTGCCATGGCTTCAGGGTGTCAGGCGTCACACCCCCAGGTAGGGTCCGGCCTGGGTTGGGAGAACTTCGTCCTTCCAGAGACCCTGTGGCTTTGAGGGTCCCCAGGCAGGGCCTCTGTCTGTTCTGGCCTGCGTTTCCTTTGGAAGTTTGTCTGACCTGGATTTGCAAGACTCCCAGTAAAGCTGTCGCTGCCACACCTTGTGGCCATAACTCAGGTGATGTAGTTAAACCACTATCGAGTTTGCGCCGTCCGTGAGTTGATAAATCGTATAGCTTCATTTGGTAGGAATCAGCGATTTTTATGTGGCAATTAATTTTTACTACTGGCAGGGAGCCAGAGGCCTGGAATTTTTACCCCGGTTTTGTGTATTTCAAGAGGAACGCAGTAGTTTTGCCACAGCAAGAAAGGATTCTGTTCAGCGCCTGCCAAGGAAGCTGACCTGACAGGGTGACTCATGCTGCCCACACCATCTTTGGGGTCCTCGTGCTCACCCCTAAGAGGTGCGAGGGGCCTGGTCACGCAGGGTGGCACCTGTGCCCGTGGCTTAGGGACCAGCACATGGTCCAGATTTCTTCACGTGGTGTTCCTCCCCACGAGCGGGGCCGCTCCCGGCTTCCCCGTCAGAAACAGTCAGGCCATGAGAAGCCCGCGGCGAGCTAGCTGCTCCGTACGGAGAGAGGTGACGGTCACTGTTCATTCTTTTCCCTGGTTCACTCAGTTTGGGCTGTACGGTGGGGGTGAGAGGTCAGGGCCACAGCTGCCCGAGCTCAGGGCTGATGGGGGAGTGTCCTGGGGCCTGTTCGCTCCGCGCCCCCAGGGCCACCAGGAGGAAAGGGGTGCACAGTTGCCCTCATAGCAGCCGCAGTAGGGGCCGCCTTCCTTGCCCTCCTGTTGTGTTGCGTGTCTGCCCCTGCCGTCCCCCCCTCTTCTCTGCAGTGTGGATGCCATGGTCCCCCATTAACAGATGGACACCTTTGAAGAACACCTACAGAAATTTTGAAATACACAAAAGGAGAGAAAATGGTGTACAGGACACCCACGTCCTCATCAGCCAGCGTCCGTGGCAAGCACCTGGCAGCCCTCCTCCTTGCACGTGCACCCCCAAACCAGGCTGTTCGAAAGCAAAGCCCAGCCCTTTCACGGCATCAGCAAACCAATCCCATTCATATCCCTAAAAGGCAGAGACTCCGATTAATGATATAGCACCAACGGCATTATCAGCCTCAAGAAAGGAACAATTCGTGACCTTTATGAGTGACTCCTGTGCCGGCCCCCACACCCCCATTTTTGTTCAGGGTGACCTTTCTAGTTGTCCAGAACAGAGGGCTGCAGATCCAGGCCTCCACTCCTGGCACACCCCCATTTTCCTCTGCTGGCAGTGCTGTTGCACCTCCACTGGGTTTTGCACCCCCACCGGCCCCAGCTGGCATGAGGAGCAGCCTGCTCGGGCCTCTAGCCTTCCCTCCTGCTCCCACCATTGACGCCCGTGTAGCAGGTGCACGTGGCCGGGGGCCCAGAGCAGGGCGGCGCCGCTGACACCTTGGGCCACACACCTGTGCCCTGAGACTGCTGGGAAGAGCCGACGATGGAGGCGGGGCCTTCAGCCTGTGGTTCCTGCCGCAGCGCTGTGCCCTAGTGCCACCAGGACTCCAACGACCCCAGCTGGCATCTGTGGGCCCCTTCTCCTCTGCCATGCACTTCTCCCGGAGGCTGGGTGGTGGAGGCCCAGGCCTCTCCCGCAGAGCTAGGGAGAAGTGGCCTGTGGTGCCCTGCAATGTCTGACCAGGGGCTGGGAACAAGGAGGAGAGGCGTCTCTCCAACCTTCCAGGCGACAAGGCCCCCTGTGGGCTTCTCCCCAGGCCACTTGGTGTGGGGGTGAGAGCGGTTTCCCTGAAGAGAGTCTGGTGTGGCGGGGCCCCCAGCGGGGCCATTCCTAGGAAGTCCTGTTTGCAACTAGCTTTGCTGCTGTCCTAGCAGAGGATAAGAAGATGCCTGCTCCAGCAGCCTCCTTAGTTCCCAAAACACTGCTGGGCCATGCCAGGCTCTCAGCTGAAAATAGTTGCTCTGCTAATTGTGATGGGCTCAGGGCAGGTGTTTTGAGTGAAAATAAGTTGTTACGTGTGCTGGGACCATGGCCTCCACCGGGGACCCGTGGGGCTGCTGCCCTGGGACCTAGCTGCTAGGCAAACCGATAGAATGGGGAAGAGCGGGTACTGTGGTCAGCCTGCGTGCCCCTCCCCTCTCTTCACTGTGGGAGCCAGGGTGTGGAACCCCAAGCTCCTTGAGTTGGGTGCACAGCAGGGGGCAACCTTTCCAGGACTGAGAAATGTCTTTATCTACCTGGAATCTCTTGGCTTCCTCGCCCTCCCTGGCGTCACGGTCCTGCCCACACAGGATACACTCAACCCTCCTTCTGCATGACTGCCCCGCACATAATTGCAGGTGGAGATCAAGGTTCCAGAACGTCTCCTTCTGGGGCCCAAGTGTCCGCCAGGCCTCTGCACAGAGGCCAGACAGACCCACCTGCTCAGAACCGGTGCTGCAGGCGAGTGTGCGCATGCCCACACAGGTGCACGCACAGCTGTGCCCGCGCTCCCCCGCCCTGCCGTGGCCAGGGCTGGGCCCGTCCCAGCCAGGAGAGATGAGAAAATTGCATTTCCACCCAAAAGTCATTTGTAACCTTTTCTTTTAAATACAAAAACAGGCCCCGCACGCAGACGGTTCCCGACCTCCGCGTGGGAGAGGCGCCGCCGAGCGGGCGTGCTTGCTCGGGGCGTGTAAGCGGTGGTCACGCCTGCGTGTGCTCGCGTCCTCGTGGGTTCCCTTGGCAGTGTTCGGGGAGCATAAAAATAGCATGCGCGGCCTTCACTGCTCAGAGCCTCCGCCTGGCCCGCCCCACAGCAGAGAGATGGCGCCACCCAGCCCCGCCAGCTGCAGGGCCCCGGGGCCCCACACGGATGGACCGAGGTGGGGAGCCTCGTGATCAGCCGGGGGTGGGTGGGGTGATCCGTGTCCATCCATTTCTTCTTAAGTGTCTGTGCCAGACAGAAGTAGGCCCCGCCCAGGCGCGGACACCGGCCCCACACCCTGCGCGGTACAGCGGCGGGTGGGTGCCGGGGGGCCTCTCCGGCTCTGGAGCCTGCACGGTCGGGGGGCCCACGTGTGTCCCCAGGCAGCCGCCCCTCCCCAGGGCCCAGGGCAGCGGTGACCCAGGAGGGTCAGCAGCGGAGTGCCGGGTCCGGCTGAGCTCCATCAGAACGTCCTACTGTTTACTGCTGTCCTGTGTCTAGACACTGGAAACTGGGCTGTAAATTCTCGCTGCTCGAATGAGATGGTGAGCACCTGCTGTCCCGGAGCAGCCACCGACTTCCGCCCCCTGCAGACCCACAAAACCTGCAACCCCTGTTTCTGGTCTTTTCCACCTAAGCCTGCTCCCCATCCCCCGTGCCCTCTGGTGTAGCAGCTTCCTAGAAAAGCGCTTCGGTGCACGGCTCCCGCCAGCTTCTATGTGCGGGGCGGTGATCTTGGAGTCCTGCCCTCCCCGCGGCCAGGAGAGGCTTGGAAGGGGCCTGCAGGCGCCGGCCAGCAAGCAGGGCTGGGGCGAGCAGTCCGCAGGGATTCGGCAGCGGATTCTCACTGCGGGGCTCGTGTTTTCACCAGAGTGTGAGGCGATGTGCGCCGGGTCGGCTGAGCTCACACTGCCGTCCTGTGCTGGTGCCTGGGAAGGAACAGGCTAAAGTTAGTGGGAAGGAGCGGAGCTGGCCCAGCGGCGTGGGCGGCTCCGTGGATGGCCAGCTGGGCACGGGGCTGGGCTAGCCTCGGGCTGGGCCCGCGCTCCCCGTCCAGTCTGGCACCCTTAGTTTCCTGGTGCCCGTGGCCACTGGGAAGAGGGACGCAGTGTGTCCCTGCTTCCTTCCTGCCCGGGCCCCCGTGGGTGGTGGCTGTGACCTCCCCCCACACAGGGGGTCCGATCAGGCCCTGCCTGCGGAGTTTGGCCCTAGCGGTGAGTGCTCCTGTGCATCCATGAAGAACCCACAGCACGCACTTTCCAGAAGGCGTCCAGGTTTTCCGTGCTCCCACCCGGAGCCTGAAACAGGCCCTGTCCCCACCGCCCCCAAGCCAGGCTTGTCCCGGGGCTTGTGCACAGGAAACGAGCCGGGCCGCCCTGGCCTGTGACCTGCGCTGGCTCAGTAACAAAGACCAGGCCAGCCTGTCCCCCAGGGAGCGGGGCCTTATACTGGGGGGGATTAATAGGTGAGTTGGAGCCCAACAAATGGAGCCACCGGCCGCGGGCTTTGGAGGCAGGTTCTGTCAACAAGTGAACTTGGCCCTATTTTAAGCCAAGTTTTGTACCAGACTTCCTGTTTTTCCAGAGAAACCTCTTGTTTTGCTTTTTGTGACGATGGATTTATTGAAACGTTTGCGATACAAGTGACCCAAGCTGTTTCCCACCAGTAAAGGGGAACCGGGACCTGGCGGGCCCCGGGCAGCTCCCCGGCTGGGCAGGAGCGGTTCCCCAGGACGCCGCCCCCAGGGGTGTCTGCGCCTCCCTGGCTGCTCCATGCATGAACAAAGGGCAGTTGCCAGCCGGGTTCTGACGTGGCCAGGGGCGGGGGCTGGTCAGAGGACAATTGAAAGGGGGTTTTGTTGTCCTCTGGGCTAAGTTGAGACATGTGTGTGTCTCTTTCGAGGAGTATCGGCTGGCCAATCAGGCCCCAGCGAGTCCCGCTCACTTCCTGCTGGCCTTCCGACCCCGACAGATGTTTTTTCTTACCAGTGACATGAGGCCTGTCTACCCGCTGACCTCATCAGACTGAGGCCACTTTCATAAGTTTTGTTTCTAAGACGCCATTTAACCCTTTCCGACTCGCAGGGTGCACGTGAGCTTGTCCGGCCCCCGTCCCTGCCGCAGGCACCCGGTCTAGGGGCCGACCCCCACCCCCGCACCCCGTTCCAGCAAACTGGGAGGATCCCAGTCGGAAGTGACCCCGAGCCCGGGACAGGGAAGCTGCGGCTTCCTCAAACAGTCATAGCGCGATGCGGCGACCGAGACGCGGCCTTCCGAGACGGGAAGTCGGAACTCCCAGCCGCTGCCCTCAGGAGCCCGAGGCGCAACCGCTGCGGTCACCACGTCCTCTCGGCTCGTCCCCTGGGGCCCTGTGTCGCGTCGTTACCCCACCCCCAGCAGCTCTGTGGAGGTGTCACCAGCTGCAGAACCCCGGGCGTCCCGGAGCCAGCCGCTCACAGGTGTGTTACCTGGTGTCCAGGTCACACGTGTAGGTCAGAAGCACTCTGGCTATTGGGGTGTGAGGTGAGCATCCTGCTGCACCCCGGGAGCCCCTGCCAGCAGTTGGGTGTGTTTCCACCAGGACTCCTTTTGCTGGTCTGCCTCCTTGCTTACACGGGGATTGCCTTTTTGGTCTGCAGTGCGTCCCCCGTGGGGATGGGGGTGAGCGCAGGTGCTTGAGTGGGTCAGGAGCCTGGGTTCAGCTAAAAGAGGGGGTGCTGTCATGTGTCCAGGCTGCTGCTGAGGTTCAGGCTGGCTCCGGGGCATCCAGATTTCTGCAGCAGTAACGCCTCTGCAGAGCTGCTTCGGGGGACACAGGCTTCCTGGGGAATGAGCAGAGACATGGGACTAGGGGTGACCATAGTGATTGAGTCTCTGGTTCTGTGGGGGCAGCCTATGGGTTTTTGAGTTCCCAGGTCTCAGAAGGTTCTAGAAATGCCATGGTCTCATGACCACCATACAGGCACAAGTGCATACAGCTGTGGGTACATGTGTGTGTAAGTGTATGTGTGCACACACACCCACAGCTGCACTCCTAGACTTTATTGCTGCTTGGGTCTGGGGGGGCGGGGTTGGTATCTCTTAGCACCTGTCCATCGCTCCCCGTGGCAGAAGAGACAATGTTTCTACTCCCACCACTCGTAGGCAAGTCCTGGGTACCAGCATCCTCTCCTGTCCAATTCAGAGACCTCAGATTTACTGGGAGCTGCAGCTCAAGGCCAACGTCTAGGAGGGAGATGCAAGTAGGCCTGCTTACCCAGCGAGCTCTGGCCAGGTGGCCTCTGTCAGCTCTTCTTCTAGCTTTCACAAGGTGTGATGTGCCCCAGTGGAGAGAGTGCAGACAGTGGCCTCCTGGGAGGAGTCTTGGCGTTGAGAACCTCCACAGTCCCCCAACAAATCATGTCCCCTGGCCACTGTTCAGAGGCAGCACCCACCAAAGGCATGTCTTCGACACATCATTGGACTCTGGGGCTGACCCAGCCCCTGCCCCTGAGCCAGGCATCCAGCATGGGCTCAAGTCCCGTGTGGGCCCCTGGTTCCCCTGTCCCAGACATGGAGGCCATCATGCTGGCGTCCTGCCCCACAGACTTGGGGGCACCTCTCATAACCCCCTTAGTGTTAGCCGGGCCATGTCTCTACCTCTGTGGGCGAAGGTGCCCCTGTCTCCTGATTGTAGACCCTCCCACCGCCCCCGCCTGGTGGTGGTGACTCCAGAACGCTGTGTGCCCGACAGTAGGCTGCTGGCACGGGTGGGATCAGACGGACATGGTCAGGCACTTGCGTGCCATGCACCGCTGGCCCACCGCCCCGCTTTCCTACCCATGTGCTCTGGTGCCAGCGTCATGGCCACGTCCTTCCACAGCACAGGGATGTTTCCATATGGCTTTGTTGGAGACGTGGCAGGAAGCCGCTTGACGTGTTGCTCTTAACAGGCCAGGGTTGTTGACACAGGCCTCTCGGGGCCACCCCAGCACCAGGCTTCCTGAAGGTGGTCCTGGGCCCCAGCATCTCTGGGGCTGTGCCTTCAGCATCTCTGTCTGCTGCGCACTGGAGCCAGGAGACAGGGGTGCACAGACCGGGCCGCTCGGCAACAGCAACCCATCGCCTGGTGTGGAGGCGAGAAGTGTGGGATGTCAGGCTTAGTCCCTCCGGGCCGAGGGCAGGGGCTGCTCAGGCCTCCTGCGCTTCTGGGCGACCGTCTTTGCTCACTGTCTTCGCTGTCAGTAGCTCCAGCAACCTCAGTTTAATGCAGTCACCTCTGAGACTCCCCCGAATGCAGTCCCTGTCTGAGGTCCTGTGGGAGGAGCTAGGCCTCGGTGGGGACCCAGCTCGTCCCATCAGGCTGTGAGCTGTGGGCATTCAGCTGACGTGGTGTCAAGCCCTCCTTCTCCAGGCAGGAGGGTGGGTCTGGGGTGAGCGCTTCTGTTTAGTTTTGAGATAATCTTCCCAGATACTTATTTCTGAAAATGGACCGAGAGGCTGGGCCAGCCATCATTCTGTGGGGGCCGCAGTCTGTGCTCAGCCACCAGCAGGCCCACACCTATCACCAGGGGGCCCCCCTCCACCCACCCACCCCCCTACCCGAAGGAGGCTGTCTGGAGGCCCCCTCCCAGGAGGTCAGCACATCCACCACTTGCTGTGGTTTGGAACAAGATGGGGAGGGGCTTGTGGTGTCAGGCAGAGCATGAAGGGAGGAGAGGCTCAGCTCACTGCAGAGTCTTCCTGGAGAAGGGGGCTCAGGTGGGACACCCCAGCATCTCTGTGCGTATAGACGGTTCAGGGGGCCTTCCAGAGGCGGTGCCTGCCAAATTGGGGCAGCAGTGAGCCCTGCCTCCCAGCGACATCCTGCTGCTGTGGTGGCCTTGGCTTGGGCATTGGTAAGAGATGAGGCTGGGTCTCCTATGCGACGAGGAGTTGGATGGGGCGTCACTGCTTCAGCCCCTTCGGCCTGAAACGGCCCCTCCTGTCCTTCCCCAGCCTGACCCATTGTCGCCCTGCAGGTGCGGGAAGACGGGTGCCACCGGCTGCGCCCGTGTGTGTGTGGTTGGCCGCTTGGGCCTTGGGTCTCTGTCAAAAGACAGCGGCCACTGTCCCTCTGCTGGGGTCCTCCGAGTGGCCAGCAGCCATGAGGGGTCAGGTCCAGGTTAAGGGCCCAGAGCAAAGGCCCCAGCCTCCGGCCAGCCCCAGTTCCTAAGTAATGTTGGAAAAATCCACCTTTTTCCACCTCCCTCTCCAAATCCGTGCCTACCAAATCCATTGTGCACGCTTAGGTCATCGTGTTTCACAACAGAGGACCCCGGGGTGGGGGGTGTGGAGGATGGAGCAATCTCCAATTAGCCAGGTGTGCCCCGTGCCCCAGAAGCCAAGCCTTGCAATGGAAACCCTGGCGTGCCTCCCCGCCCCACCTTGGTTCCCCCGTTTCATCTCTGCCAAGTTGTTTTCATTTTTCATCGATGTGGCTCATTGTTGGTTGAAAAAGATGCTTGTGCGTAATGGAAAATCATCCCTGGGGTTGCCCCCTTTTGGGTCACAGACCCCAAGCCCTGACCTGGGCATCTCTGCTCGCTCAGCCCTAGAAGGGGAAAATGTCACCACCTGCCCGGGAGATCCAGAGGTCAGTTCTGTGGGCTGGTCCTCTCGCTAAAATATGGACACGGCTGCTTTAAAGAAGGGGGTATCTGCCTTCTGCATGCTGAGACGGGCTTCCAGCTTCCTCTCCCCATCCTCTGGGTTCTTGGGGGTGTCTGCTCTGAGATTGAAGGGAGGGCATGCAGCGCCCTCTGCCGGCCACAGGGCCTCATCGCCAGACCCAGGGGCTCTGGGTGGGCCTGCTCCCCGAAGAAATGGACCAGGACGAGGTCCAGCCCCCACCCCGGGGGTGGTTTGCACAGACTTTTTGAGAGAACCAAGACTGTCAGGAGCATGTGCTTGCATGCGGGTTCTGAGCCACCACGGGGCCAAGAGACAGACGGCTGGGATGAGGGAGGGCGGGGGGCAGCTGTGTCTCTGCAGATGGGGGCACGCCCAGGCACCCCAGGATTCAGGGCCTCCTGGTGCAAGGCCTCAGGAAGCTAACCCAAGATGCCCAGTTTCTTTGATTAGTAGCCAAGTAACTCCTGTGAGAGCCTTTGTTAGATATTTAAATACAAGCGCAGTTCCTCCTAAAGAAACTCAATCCAAAGTTGGCTTCAAGTTTTCATGCTTCCCTGCTGCTCCCTGCGCCGCCCCATCCTGTAGGCTGTTGTAGAGTTGAGCACAGTTTCGACCCCCAGACAGCTGTCTCCTGGGAGTGCGCACCTCGGGGGCACCCACAGGGCCGTCCCAGCAACCTCGCCATGGCCCAGGCCCCTCTGGAGCATTTCATGAGAACTTTCTGGAAGCTCCCTCCATAGGGTGTCCCTTTACTTGCTCAGATAATAAGCTTTCTGCAGTAACTTCTTGCACACACTATTAATAAAAGCTGGGTTTTCTGGTCAGGTCAGCACATCCTCTGTCCACAGAGCTGGCGCTGCTGATCCTTTACAGGTTCAGCCAACCCGTCAGCTACCGCGCAAAGTCGGCCTGTGGGGAGGAGCAGGTCAGAAAACCCGGCGTCGAAAAATTGACCCGTGTTTCCGATTGCCGTCTCAACACGGGGACTAAGAGCTGTCGTTTTGCTGCTTTTTAATTTGAAGGAAAATTTGGTTGTTTGCCTTTTCCTTTTTGCTCTGTTTTTATTCTTAAGAGTAGTTATATGAAAACTATTTCACATCGTATTTGTAAGTCAACTGCTTTAAAAATGTGTGAAAATTCTTCACACAGGAATATGTTTGCTTTTAGCTTGGGAAGACCACACTTAATTTTCAGTATGACACAAAACAAGCAATTAGGAAAATACTGGATTCCGCTCCAGTCCGCTGTGCTTGATGATAGCTTTTAGCCAGAGAAAATATTTAGCATTCGTCAGCTTCGCATTCAACACCAGAAAATGTATTTTCATGTGCTCACAGCCCCAAACCACTTGGCCTGGGACTGGGGCTCGGCGAAAGCCGGGCAGCCTGGCACCTACGGGACTCACCCTCGCCGTGGCCTGGACTGTGCAAGCTCCGTATAACGACACTGATTGACTCTTGATTTTTTTACCTGTTTCAAAGCAACAAAGACTCTCAGTGAGATCTCACAGGAAGCACGGGAGGTGGAAGGGTGGACTTGGGCTGCCTTGGTGAACTTAGCACGGGAGACACAGCAGTTGCTTCTCACTGGTGCACCCCTGAAGCTTACATCTTGTTAGGGTGCAGTGTGGCTTCAGTCGAAGCAGTCATGGTCAGATAAAGTCACAGGCCCACAGCTGCCCAGCCTCATACTCCACACTGGCTGACCCCTTGCCTCGGGGACCAGCTGGCAGCCGCCTCTGACCTGACCTGAGTTGTTGTGGGCGCTTCCGGCACCGCTTCACGTCAGCGTGGCGGTCAGCGCGTGGCGGCCCGCACCGCCCAGGTGTGCAGTGGGCGTGGCCTTGCTGCAGCACCTGGTCACCATGCACGTCCATGTCGGGGCGGGGGACGGTTCGTAGGCCGGGGCTGGCTTGGTCACCCTGGGGGATGGACTGCTGGGCTTCCTGCTGGTGTAGAAGGGGTCGGGGCCCCCAAGCTCCTTCTTACACACTTGATGCCAGAACCAGGGGTTTGCCCAGAAGCTGCTGAGGAAACAGTCAAGAAGCACCTTCTCTTCTGGGCATTCACAAAACCAACAGCCGGTCCTCCCCAAAGCTCCTGTCCTCTCCTTCACGCGCGGCTGTGATGCTTTTGTTATTAATTGTGATGATGCCAGTGATTTGTCCAAGGATATGGACCCTGAGCCCTGGGGGGACATGTATTTTGTTCTGTCTGGGTGGTAACCGGTTCTTCGCATCCGAAGCCTTCCCAGAACGCAGCCTGCTCCGGGCTGGCCCGGCCTGCTCCGAGGAAAGGCAGCTGTGCCGTGCTGGGCTCAGGGTTCAGCAGCGGGTTCTTCCGTGGCTGCCTGAAGACGTGTGGCTTTGGGGGGCTAGGCGAAGGTGGGGTTTTTCTGGGTGGTGGCACTGGTAGAACAGGCTTCTTGGGCACTGAGACAAGGCAGTGACCCTGTGGACATTGGACACCCCCCACCCCCACATACTCACATGCGTGCACCCGCTCCCAGCAGGCTGGTGAAGGCGCCGCGCCAGGTTGCAAGCTGTGGTGGAGGGGCCCTCGGGGTCCTTGGGGCTCCCGGGCTCAGGAAGGTGGGGGCAGGTGCACACAGCCACCTGCGCTCCAGGGAGCCTGGGGAGCTTCTCGGCCTCAAATTTTGTTCCACCCCGTGGGGGTTTAACTAAGAAACATACTCCGATTTACTGGGCTCAGGTTCCGGGCACAAACCCACGCACGGCAGCACAGTCCCTCTGCAGTGACGATGGTAAAGCGCGTGTCCCTGAAGTGTGGAAGGCAGCACCGTGTTGACCTGGTCTTAGACATGCTGTCCTCATGTGAGGGCCACCCCGGCGTTCCCCGTGGGGGCGAGTTCCACTCTCTGCCTGGCCGAGGCAGGCGCTGGTGGAGAGCAGCAGAGGGCACCTCAGAGCTCCGGGGACGGGGTCTGACGGGGGTGGGGTCACGTGGGCTGCAATGGTCATCGGTTGAAACCCACCGGCCAGTGGGGTGCAGGCTTCGTGGCTGCAGGGACCCCTGTTTCTCTTGTCCGCGGTTTTGGGTGTCGGTGTGGTTTGGCACCCCTGCTGCTGGCTGCAACGTCAAGAGTTGCTTTTCCTTTTTGTTCTCCCTTTTCTTAAATCTCGAGTTGATCTGCCTCGCACAGAGGGAACCTTCTCTGCCTGCAGCTGCTCTCAGGCTCCAGGGGTCTCCAGGAAACTTCCCCAGCAAAGCCTCTTCCTCTGCTACCAGTTGAATTCCCTGGCACCACACCTTCAGCCAAGATCATGCCCAGCACGTTTCCAGCTAGTGAAGCTCCGGGACGGAGATCTGATGGCAGAGCTCCCCAGGGCTGGCGTGGGGTTTCACTCTTTGGGGGCAGACGCGGGTTTTCCTGGCGCTTGGCTGAGGTTGCTTGACCCTCGCAGCCTCAGCAGAGCCGGGTCGTCCAGGGGCCCTGTCTGGGGCCTGTCGCCGGCTTCTCGCAGGCTGCTGTGCCTGCACGTGTTTCCTGCGTGTTCTCCGGTCCTCGAGGGCGCTCTGCACCCAATTCCTGGGGGACAGACCAGAGGCACCTCTGGAGCAGCATGTGCCTGGCCACTTCGTGTGCGGGGTCCTGGGCGCTGTTCCCGCCTCTCCCCCAACACCATGGTCTGAAGCTTCACCGTCTGGACAGTTTTTTCCTTCTCCTAACTTTATTTCATTGTTGTCTAGCACGGACTGGAGCGCCGTGGGCATTGGTGATCTTGCAGATAACCCCGTTGGATCTGGGGCGCCAGTGAGGCAGAGCTGGCTTTGGTGGCAGGTGCCACGAGGGATGCCCAGCTCTGAGGATGGCCTGGCCCTGTCCCTCCTGGAGGCCTGTTAGTTAATCCTCATGAACAGTTTGCTCCTAGGAGGGCAAAGGAGGAAAGTGGCACATTTCAGACATTCTTGCATCAAAAGACATTTGTGGGGAAAGGGCTTGAGGCGCCACGAATAATTGCCAGAAAGTTCCAAAGGGCACACAGCCCTGGCATCTGGATTTGCCGTCGGCATGGGCCACCTGAGACGGGGCCCCGAGGCAGGGCCGGCTGTCGAGGGGATTCCCCACTCCAGCCAGACACGGAAGTCGATGGCTTTTCTTTTTTCCCCTTTAAATATAATAGGACACAGACGATTTGTGTGTCTGATGCCCGAGCTTCCCTTTGATTGCATAATCGAGATTCTGCTTATCAATTTTTCAGGAAGCCATCTAATTATACAAATTAAAATTCAAAGGAAAGCAAAAAAGAGTGATTGCACCTCACTTGGGGAATTGAAGGGGGCTGCGGGACCCGCCTTGCCTCTGACGATAATGCTGTCGTTTTTCATCTCCCAGCACTTCACAAATATTAAGTAATTAATTCTCTCCCCCTTCGGATGAGGTGGCAACATGGGGGCTCTCCGCACATTGGGGTGGGGTCGGGAGGAAGAGCTCCGTGGCGCTTGGGTGGGTGGCTGGGTGGGTGTCCAGAGCTCGGAACCCAGTAGATGAACATGCCGGCTGAGCTCAGGGCCAGCTTCCGAGAGGTTCCGGGGACCAGTGCCCAGCCCCCAGGTCTCCTGGCTCCCTGCTACCCTCGTCTTAAGCCCCCCAGAGTTCGGCCCCCTGCCCTAGCCCCTTGCGTGGGTGCCTCTCCAAACACCCAGCCAAACTGGATTTTCAAATCCCCCATCTCTGTCCACCTTGACCACCTTCCCGGTGGTGGCCAGGCGGCCTTGGGTCTTCTCCTGCCCTCCAGTAGGGTCATTCCCAGTTTGGGGGACCAGCCCAGGTTTAGCAGGATGTTGCATTAATTATTTATGTGATTGGAAACTGTGCCTCTTTTCCTGACTTTTTTTTTTTTTCAATCACATAATTATTGCCATAAATCTTTGGGGTGCTTTTTCAGGCTCATTGCTGGGAAATTAGCCATTAACAACCAGGAAGTCGCCTACCTTTTAACAGTCAGCCCTGCATCCTGACCTTTGATAAAGTAACTGCCAGCGTTGTGCATAATTGATGACCACACAGCATCTTCCACATTATTAACCCTCCAGCCTCACTTCAGCTCCGGGGTCTCCTCTCTTGCTGAGTAACCGCTTGGCCTGTGTGTCAGGCGTGGTGATGGCGCTGTGGTTAAAGCAAGACTGAAGCAATGAGTCCACAGCGCGGAGGTTGGGAGAGACATGTAACCCCAACTGGAACATTCCGTGAGCGGGGCGAGAGCGAGCCCGCACACTCCCCAACAGGCAGCCAGGAGACCCCGTGTCAGGGCCGGCCGGCTTGCCTGCTGCTCTGCTGGGCGCCAGCCTGTGGCAACCCTCGTGGTGCGTGTGCATGACTTCTGCCCCCTTGCGCTGGGCCCTGGCTGGGCTCTGGACCCCATGGGGCGATGTTGGCATCGGCTGACCACCTGGCTGCGACTGGCGGTCTGCGTCTTAGTGCAGATGGGCTTGGGGCGGCTCCCCCGGTGGTCCAGCTCGGTCTTCCAGCTTCCCCCTTGTTGCTCTGCCCCCCTCGGTGGTCACAGAAACAAAGGGCTGGCCCGCTGGCCGTCGCCCGGTCTCTGGCACCTCAGAACAAAGATCGCGGTTGAGGTGCTTGGCCGCTGGTGCTGCAGCCCAGAAGTCAAAAGCAGGGGACCCAGATGCTGCCGTTCTGCTTTCAGACACGAATGACAATTGTCTCTGGCCGTTCGCTGGCTTCCTGCTCCAACGTGGAGGGCAGGAGGTGGGTGCTGGGGGGTTTGGCAGCTCCTTCCCCGGAAGGCAGCGAGACCCCCGCCACAGGCCCCGTGGTAGGAAGTGGCAGCAACGCCCCGTGACCTGTTGTCCTGTCCCGGGTCTCCAGAGAGTAAGGATTCTTTTCTCCTTGTTTCAGGGTTCATAGTGGCGTAATGCCCGCAGACTCCCGCGAGTTCCCCTAAGTTCTTAGAGGACCGCTTTGCCTTTTGAATCAGAGTTGCAAAGTTCCATAAAGAATGGCCCTTGTGGATAAGCACAAAGTCAAGCGACAGCGATTGGACAGGATTTGCGAAGGTAAGAGCCAGCGGGCTGGGCGGTTTGTCCGAGCCGGGGGGTGCTGCCCTGGAACCCGGGACCTGCTGGCCGGCGGACTGCGCCCTCACCATCTCTGGGCCTAGGTCGCAGGGGGCCTGTGCACCTCTAGCCCAGCTCCTGGGCAGGGGTGGGGGTCGAGGGCCTGGGCTTGCAGGCCCCGGCCGATTTGCATATGAAAGATGCCCGGTAGATTAGGACCATCTTTTGACTTTCTGAAGTTTCTGGGCCTTGTCTGTTTCAAATTAATAAGATCCTTCCAAGATGGCTTCCCAGATACTCCCGAAGAGCCCAGCGTTGCCCTGGCGATGTGTGCTATTCCCTGGTATCTCTGAAAATGTCTGCAAGTGTTTTATTCATGAAAAGAAAAATAAACGTAATTAAAACCTAATGGAAAGCCGGGGACAAACGCAGAGCTTTCGGTGAAGCACTGTCCTCCCCTGGGCAGAGCAGAGCTTGCACCTGGTTTGGGGGGCCCTGGTCGGGGGGCTCTGCTCACGGGACGCAGGTCTGTTGCTGCCCCACCCCACCTGGTGTGCATTCGGGCTGGTCCCCTGACTCCAGGGCGGAAATCCGCACCTCCCAGCCGCACTCGGGGGCTCTGTCCTCCTCAGAGCTGAGGTGTGTTCTACTGAGTGACTGTCCCCTCCGATCCCATGTCAGGAGTTGGGGGTTCAAGGTTGTTTTTTTTCCCCCAAATAGGCATTGAACTTTTGGAATCTACAAAAAGGTCCGTAGATCCACACAGCGGGCGCCAACAGCCCCTCGGGTGCATTGTCTGTCCTCACTGGGCTGTCTGCAGGCGTGCGGAGAGCGGAGTGGGAGCGTGAGTGGGTGGGCACAGGACGGATGGGTTTTTCTAGAGCCTTCTGAAAGGTGTAGGTGGGAGTTTGCTCCTAAGTCCTGTGGCTTGTGCCTCTTTAGGGTCCTTTCCGGCGTGGCCCCAGGACCTGAACCCCATGCACGCACCCTGTCTGACGGGTGCACAGCCACATCCCCCTCAAAGCACCTGCCTTGAGCCGTGTGGGCTTCTGTGCCCGTTTGCCGAGTAAGAAGCCCGTTGCGGGCAGGCGGACTGTGCCCAGCTGTCCTGTCTCTTCGTCTAAAACATCCCGGCCATCTGGAGGTTCCGCGGCCGTGTGTAGGAAGAGCTGGGCCTCCGTGGGTTGTAGCAGGACCCCAGTCTTGATGTTCTTGGGAGGCAGGGGGCTGTTACACTGACCCTGGTGGGGGGCAGCGTGCCAGGGTGCCGCCTTCCCGGCCTAGGAAGCCCTGGGGCTCAACCTCTAGGTACCAGCAGGAATGGCGGGGTCGGGCCTGACAACGCCTGGGTTTAGCGAGTGAAGAGCAGCCCCGAGAGTCGCAGCCGAGAGTCGCAGCCGGACTGTTTTCCTCAGACCGTAGAAACCCGATGGGCCAAAGCCCTTGGCCGTTCTGTGGACTCCACCCAAGGGGACGCTCGCAGAGTCCACCCATTGTTTAGAGCAGAAGTTTCTCCGTCACTTGAGCCTCCCCTGCTGCCTGCCCGCTTCCTCCCCTGCAGCGCCACCCCAGTGCCGACCCCTGGCTGTGGGATCCCCGCCCCGGAGCCCCAGGTTCCCCAGGGCCCGCCTGCTCCCCACCCGCTCCTGGCCGCCCCTCTCTGCTGCGGCCGAGCCGCCCGGTGGGTCAGCCCCGCAGTCGCGGCGCCCAGCCTCCACCTGCCCCCCAGCCCTGCTCCAGGCCCCTTGCGCCCACCCCCGCCCTGGTCTCCGTGGCCTGGAGGTGGCGGCCTAAGATGCTGTCCTTGCCCGAGATCTGACCGGGGCTGCTTCACCGCTGGGGGGCGCGGGGTCCACACGGTGTAGCTTTCACGGCAGCCCCGGGCTTAGGGCTCCCCCAGTCACGTGGACGCGAAAGGCAAGTGGTGGTTTTTTAAAGCAGCTCTTCTGTTTGGATGCCTCTCGCTCGTCCTCTGCTTCTTGGCGCCTGACCCCCAGCACCCTGGGGTGCTGGCGTGAGGGAACGATTCTGGAGCAGAGCCAGGCCCCGCCCACGCTGGGTGTATGGCTTGGTCTCCCCCCCCCCCCCCCCCCCCCGCTCAGCTGGCTGGCAGAACCGACCCCCCCCCCTCCCATGCCTGGGAATTGCACCAGCCCGGCCGTGGCCCCACATCGGGGCAGCAGACTCCTTCGAGTTGCCCCCGATACTTGCTGGCCATGGGCCGCCCACTGCGCCTCCGGCCTGGGCGCGGCGTCCAGCACAGCAGCTTGGCCGATGGCCCGTGTTGGGGTGTCCTGCCGGGGGTCCCGGCGGGGTAAACCGCCGGCGCCATCCTTTCGGGGGGCTCTGGACAACGTAATCCAAAAAAAAAGTAGATACTTCATTTTGCTTCGCTTGTTCAGATGCCCCGTCCACGAGGGAGGGGCCTGATCCGCGTGACAGAGCAACTCGGGACTGTTTCCTTCCCTCTGCAGGAAAGAAGGGGGGGTGATAGGAACCCCCTTTTAAATAAGCGATGGAGTTCAACCTTTGTCCTCTCCGGGGTGTCCTCAAGGAAGGGGAGAGACTGGCCGGGTCTGTTCAAGACGAAGGCTCCTGTGGACTCGGTCCCCAAGGAGGATGAGAAAAGTCCAGGACAAGACACCCCCGCAGGCAGCGAAGGAAACAGCCGCCGCCACTGTCCTTGGGGATGAGGCGCCCCATGAGTCCATTCCGGGTGGGAGACGGTCCGAGGAGTCAGATGTCTATCACGGTGGTGGAGGTGGGGGCCGGGGGCCAGCGAGTGCTCCCCGCGGGGCCTGGGGGCTCCCAGAGGGCAGCCTTCCCGGCTCCCTCACACCCAGGGCGCCCCGGCGTGGACGGGCCGGCCCTCCTGTCCCCCGGGAGGGCGCCCCCGGCGCCGGGCTGGCCTCGTTCCGTCTTGTGTTTGTATGCTTTGTGGGGCAGCTTCTTTTAAAGACAGCTGAGGCTGGTCATCGCGAGGCCGTCCACCATCGCTTCCAATCAGTGTTTTCACCCCAAAATGTGAATTTTTAAAATGGGATTTGTAATGTTGCTATACATTATAATTATAAGTTGGGATCAAGCAATTATGCACATTTCCAGCAATTATGTGATTAGCGATAATTACATTAGCTATGTAAATATACAATAGTCAGCCAGACGCGACTTAAAACGCCGCCGTGGAATCGGGGGTGACAGTATTGTGAGGGATCGCCAGGGAGGAAGGAGGTCGAGCGGCAGCTTCACGGGAGTTGCTGGCAAGGGATCCAGAGCTGTGGCTGCCTCCTGGCCACGGTCTGAAGAGACACCCCCAGCAGAGACACCCCCACATCCAGGGGAGGGGCACGGCTGGGGCTCGAGTTGCGTAAATTCTGTCCTTGCTCCCCGGAGTGGGGACGTGGTGTCCGCGCGAGCGGGGTGCCGAGGGCCTGCACTTGGCGCCGTCTCTAAACCCTCAGCCTTGCCAGTGTGGTCACTGGCTGGAATTCGGGGCTTCGATGCTGTCTACACCTGGTTTGGAGACGCTGCTTTCGTAGTCACCCCCCAGCACAGCGGGGCACCCGGTTGTGCTGGGGAATCACAGTCCCCCATGGGCCTGAAGCCAGCCCCCCACCTGGCTCCTGGGGCTCCCTCTGGGTGACACTCTCGGCACAGCAAATGCCACCCGGGAACCAGGGCGCCACACTGCTGGCCTGGCCCCTTCCCGGGGGGTCCCTGGGGACAGTGCCCTCCTGGGGAGCCCCACGCAGATTCGGACACACTCACCTTGATTACAGGAATTTGGGGTAACTGAAGTCAGGCCCCCCAGGCCCCCCAGGTGGTGGCCAGCTTCTCGCCCCGTGTCTGCCCTGCATGTGACCTGCTGGGGACGAGAGCGCCGTCGCTCACTGGCCACTCTCGGTCCATCTCACCGCGTCTTATGAGGCTCTGGGTGGACTCGGGCCCATCCAGCCCAGCTGGGTCCTGGGTGCAGGTCCCGGGTGCCGTCTCCGGGGGTGGCCCTGTGGGCCCTAGTGTCCTGCACACTTGGGTGCCGCGCCTCCCTCAGCCCTTGCCGTGTCTCCTGCTCCCCACTGGGGCTGGAGCCTGCAATAGCTTCGGTCCCAAGTGCCGTGGAGGACTCAGCCATGCCCGAGCGCTGTCCCTTCGCCCTCACACCTGCCCGTTGGTCTGGTGGCACAGTGCAGGGCCGCATGCGGGGGCCCAGCCTGGCACCCTCCCTGCCTGGGCTCAGCCCGCTGCACGCAGGGCCCTGCAAGTGGGCGGGGTTCAAGGCCAGGGTCATGGCTAAGATGCCTGGTGGCAGGGAAGGGCTGTCACCTCAAGTCCTGTGCCCCCGACAGTGTCGGACTTGACCAGTCACGTCACAGCCCCCAGGCTAAATACGGGGGAGGACGTGTCCGGAGGGAGGGCTGCCTGGAGACGGTGTGTTCCCGGCTTATTTGGATGGTGTTCCTCTCACCTTGCCAGGGACCAGGACCAAGTGACAGGGTGAGCGTAGGACTCTTCGGGAGGACGCTGTTTGCACTGGAGCCTGGTGATGGCAGTGACTGGGGCATCTTGAACCAAGGGAGATGAAGGACTTCTGGAATATTCTTAGCTCAGTACAGATCAGGAGACGTAAGACTGGTGTGTGATGGGGCCATGGCAACCTCCGGGTGACCTGGGGCCACAGGGACGCTGAGACCTGGCAGGAAGAGCTGTTCTCGGGTGTGCAGGCAAGGAGGTGGCCGCCCCGGGGTTCTGTCCCCGGGCTCCCCAGGCCCTGCGTCCCAGCGAGGACCCAGCTCTCACTTTCTGCCTCACGGGCATGTTAAAAAATTTGCACTAAAAGGAAAAGGGCTTTTGGGGGTTGTTCTGATTTTGGTTTTAGCCCCATAACACGTGGGAATCAGACCTAATTTTCTTAACTCGGCTCTTGTGTTTTTGCATCCAGTCAAGACGCTGAGTCGGGGGCAGCGTGTGAGTCTTTGTTTTCACTGACAGTGACTAAATCTTGAGTGACAGGAGTGCTGGGCCGTGTCTGCTGGCAAGGGTGGGCTTGAGCTCAGAGATGGGGACCCCGCTGTGTGCACCCAAGGGTGTTTGGAGCCACGTCAAGCTTTTGGTGACTGAAATGATGCCTGGACGATTCTGCAAATCACCCCTTTATACTTAGACCCTGCCATGCGCGCCGCATGCTCCCCAAGCCAGTCGCTCTGGCAGGAGCTCTGGGGGAGGCAGGAAAGACACTGGGGGGTGTGATTGTCATCCCCCAACTCGCGGACAGGAGCACAGCCCCTGCGGCTGTGGGTGCATTTCAAGGTCAGAAGCGGCGTATCCTGGGCCTGTGCGCGCCTTGTGGCAGCCTGAAAATGTGTGATCCAGGCAGTGCCCCCGACATGGTAGAGGTTGGCAGTGGCTTCATCCTGGGATTCAGGGCACAGGGGGTGTGGAGCATTGGTGGGGGAGGAGGGAGGGATATTACCCTTTCACTCCCAGAGCTGCCGTGACCTCAAAGTCCCAGGGCCCTGGTGGGCAAAGCTGGCCTGGCAGCACTGCAAAGCCGGCCGGCCCCACACCACCCTCAGGCCAGCCTTACGGTTCCCAGCCCCCGTGGCAGCCCGTGCAGCCTTGCTGGTGTTCTGCCTAGGGCTGCTCCATGAGGGGCTCCCCAGCCGTCCCCCTCAATTTTCGCCGCTCCAGTGCAGGTCTCAGTTGTGGGTTTGCTCTGGGGCATCCCTGCCATTCACTCCGCAGTCACCTTCTTCTCGGGTTCATCCCTGAGAACGTGGATCGACTGAGTGTGGGTTGGCGAACGTGACATTCCAACCCGGTGGCTTTTCTGGAGTATTTCCTGCAGGATTAGACGGTCAGGTCTGAGAGGCCCAGAACAGGGTCCTGCCACACTTTCTTAGTCAACACAAGACGTTCAGAGAAGCAGCACTTTCTAAAAGACGGCAATGTGCTAAAAGATAAAAAAAAAATTTTTTTTAATGCTGGAATGTTTAGGAAAATGTGAGTCCAGTTACAGGTGTTTTTACCTAACACGGGAAAACATCTGTCACAATATTGCAGAGCTGAGGCTGCGTGAGTGTGGGTGGCTGCCAAGCAGAAGGGTTTGGCACTGGGTGGAATGGGGCCCCTCCCCAGCCCTGCACCTCCGGTGCCTGTCAGAACCCCGATTCTGGTTTCTTAGCCCTCTTGGGTGGACAGTCTTTACGTGGTCCTGTTTCTGTTGGAGAATTCGAACTGAAACCAAGAGCATGAACAGAGGGGGCGTCCCCCAGAGCCGGCCCTGCAGAAAGACGGAGTGGAGACTCTCGGCCCACCCCGCGCGGTGTGTCCGGTCTCGCAGTGTTGCCACCAGCATGTGATACGAAGGAAAGAGATCCGGGGTGTGGTCATTCATTTGCTCAAGGCTGGAAGGGGCACCCCAGCTCTGAGAGGAGCCCAGGACACCCCGTTTTGAGGGCGTGGAGCAGTTGCTTTCTGATGCTCAAATAGATTGTTTTGTAAGTGACATAATGGAAGACGGACAGGGCCGGGGACAGGGCCGGGGACGTGGGACAACAGCTGTTCCATTTAAAAAGGCCCCTTTCAGCACCAGGTGGAGTCACCCGGGTCAGCTGGGGATTCTGGGCAAATGGGGCATTGGCTTCAGGGGCCCGCACCCTGTCGCCCTGGCCTGTCCCCAGCATCTGGGGTGGCCCTTGGCCGGACAGTCAACAGATGTGCTGGCAGGCGTGGGCGGCCCGCCCCGAGGAACCTGGCCAGCCTGTCCAGGGAGCGGCCAGCTGTTGAACCCCCATGGGGAGTCCTGGAAGGACCCTTTTGGCCAAAAAAGACTGGAAGACGGAGGTGGCAGGCGCGGTGGGACAGGGCCATCTGGCTAGCGGCACCAAGCCCTGCCTCTCTGAAGGGGCACCCCTGAGACGCCCGCCTGGCCCCCAGCCCACCACTCTCAGCAGCCCAGGGGCCAGCCAGCTGTAACCAGACCCCGCTGTTTCTGCTGTGAGGCCTTCTCGCTCTCCTGCGCCGGGCCCCGTGGCCGTGATGCCAGGGGAGTTGCAGACGCGCGCCGGCAGGCCCTGCTTCTGGAGAAATTGCATCATTCTAGAAAACTTTTCCCTTCCCTGTAACCTTGGAAGTTGGGGTGGAGGAGGGCAGATTTAAGTTGCTTCACTACCTACCAGGACATTTTCCCAGAAATGGGGGCCTGGGGCTGTGTCCTGCGTCTTCAGCCGTCCTCCAGGCCTGGGCTGGAGCACTCTGGGCAGCTGCCGGGTTGCTCAACAGGACTGGCGGCTGAGGCCGGCAGGTGTCGATCAGGACGCGGGAGCCGCCCAGCCAGGCCCTTCATGTAAATCTTAAGTATTTCTCCCATCAAAAAAATTATTTCTTTTTATTCCAATGGAATCTTAAAAACGGAGAGACTGTGCGTGAGGCTGGCGACTGCACATTTGTGTGGTGCTCAGAGGCCCACCCGCGGCTGCCATCCTTGTGTGCCGGGAGACCCTGGCCTCCGGTGGGGTGTTCCTCGGGCTGCGGGGCCGCTGTCTGAGCATTGCTGCACCCGAGGTCCCTAGTGGGCCTTGTCAAGCCCTCACCCGAAGGACCGTGCGTTGTCCCCAGGACCTGCCGGGACCCGGGTCTCCTCCTCTGCGTACCCAGGGGACGAGGCTCTGCAGCCGCAGCCGCCGTCCTGCTCCTGCCGCCTAGTGTCCAGGGTCAGTCTCCGGCCGCCGCTGCAGGCTTCCAGTGACAGACTCCAGGTTACACCGGTTGGTTTTTTGTGGGGTTTTCCCTGGCAGCTGGAAGGGACCTGTGTTTTCTGATAAAGCACAAAGAATCCATTTGGACTTGAGTGATGACGCGCGTCTGGTTCCTCACCCAAGGCGTCTCGCAGATCGCAGGGCTGGCGCGGCTTCCGGCCGGAGGCCTGGGCCTCCCTCAGGGTGCCCGCGGGTTCTAGAACCCTGCCCGAGATTTTTTTTTTCCTCTTTATCCTGCCTGCCTGTTCACATTTAATTTGTTCTCGTGTTCTCAGCCGTGTGCAATGGATTAACATTTCATCGGGATGGATTAAGATCGAACTGACATTAAAGCGGCCTTTTTCTATTTCCCTTCTGTCACTTTTCGGCACAGGGGGCGGGGGCGGGGGTGGCCGGGCTCATCCCCCAGGACCCGGCGAGGATGGGGGCCGGTCGCCAGGCCCCTGCTGCCACGGGGAGGCCTGGCTGGAGCCGCAGCCGCTCCATCAGCATAACGAGATGTCACATGGAACAAAAGCTTTCGGGGTTTTATTTAGCTCCTAATCCGCACGCCTGGAGAGCCGAGGTCCATGTGAGCTCCCAGCCGGAGAGGGGGCTGGAGCGCGGCTTCCTTTCTGGGGCCGAGCCGCAAGGAAGAGACCTCGGCCGCCGCGGGCGAGGGCGGCAAAGTTACCGTGAGTGTTGGGTTTTGTCTACTAAGGTTTCGGAGGATTAATAATTTAGGCCGCACTTTGAAATAGAAAACCCCCCCCCCCGGCCCCCCACCGTTGGTTCTTCCTGCTGGCCGGGAGGATCCGCCGCACAGCCGGGCCGGGCTGCCGAGTGCGACTGAAGATTGATCGCGAGAGGCGTCCTCCGAGCCCCGCCGCCGCCATTGTCCTGCCCATGCCGATCCCCAGCGGCAGGCAGCTCGGTGCCGGCCGTTCCCAGAGCTGGGATGCCGCCGGGGGGCACGAGGGCCCCTGGGCGCTGGCCGAGGCGCCGCGGCCGGCGGGGAGGAGGAGCTCTCTGATGGACGGAGAGGGGCCTTGGTATGATCCCCCGGGCCCCGGGCTGCGGGCCGCCGCCCAGCCCTGCCTCCCCTGGGGGGCTGCCGCGGGAAGGAAGCCTTCCGCTCCCGACTTTACCCTTCACGACAACAGCCAGGCCGTGATGTCTGCCCGGGGCACCCTGCTGCAGCGGGATTACTACTGCGAGCCGGCCGGAGCCACCAGGGTGCCCAGAGAGCCGCGCCCCCCCGGGGGCCCAGTGCCAGGCCGGCCAGTGCCCGGCTATGGCATGCCGGGCAGCAGGATGACCTGGGGCCCAGTGCCAAGCCGGATGCCTGCCCTGCCGGACACCGGCCCCCTGTACTGGGACGATGGAGGTAAAGCGAGCCCCCTGGGACAGCGGACGCAGAGCTGGGCCCCGTTGCCGGCACGCTATGCCGGGGAGCTGCCCGGCGGCAGGTACAGGGCAGAGGCACCCGCCTACACCCCCGGCCAAGTCTACGACGACGTGGGCCTGCAGCCTCTGGATCCCGCCAGACAGGCAGCCCCCACGTGCCTGGTCGTGGACCCTGGTGCAGCTGCCGCCTCTGAGGGCAGCACGGGGGCACCCCCAGGATCGCTGAGTCGAGGCTACGGGCCTGCCCCGGAGAGCAGCCCCTCCAAGGGGGCCTATGAGAATTTCGAGGTGGACCTGGCCGCCGTGCAGGGCCCGGGTGACAAGAGGAGCATGCAGCCCGAGTTCCTGGCCCTCCTGCGGGCCGAGGGTGTGGCGGAGGCCACGCTGCTGGCCCTGCTGCAGCAAGGCTTCGACTCCCCGGCCATCCTGGCCACCATGGAAGAGGCGGACATCAAGTGTGTGGCTCCCAACCTGGGCCAGGCCCGCGTCCTGGGCCACCTGGCCAGCAGCTGCAGGGCCGAGTTGCAGCAGCGGAGGCAGGGCCAGGGTGGGTCCGCGCCCCGGGCTCGCTCCAGCAGCTTCAGCCACCGAAGCGACCTCCAGGGGACCCTGTCTGCTCTGGGTGCCTCGGCCCACCCGCCCCAGCCTGTGGGGCCCCCGCAGGCAGCGGCCCCCCGAGCTGGAGACCTGGGGCGCCGCCCCTCCAGTGCGCCAACCCAGCACCTCCTAGAGACGGCCACCTACTCCGCTCCAGGAGTGGGCGCCCCGCACTTGCCCTCCAGCTCTGGGTACAGCTCTCCCTCGCCCTGTGCCCTGACCACTCGGCTGGGCCCCGCGTACCCCGCCCCAGCCGGGGTGGCCTTGACGAACCCTGGCCCCAGGACCGCCTACTCCACAGCCTACACGGTGCCCATGGAGCTGCTGAAGCGGGGGCGCAGCGTGGCCGCGTGTCCCCTGCCCAGCCCCCACGGCAGCCCCCAGCTCCTCCGGAAGCCCGGGGGCCCCATGGAGCCGTCCCCCCTGCTGCCGGCCAACCAGAACCTCCACACGCCTCCCTCGTCCTACCAGAAGGTGGCCCGGAGGACGGGGGCCCCCATCATCGTGTCCACCATGCTCGCTCCGGAACCAAGTACGCGCCCTCCCCGCCGTCCCTGGCTCGGGCGGGGCGGGCTTGCGGGGCGGGCCCGCGCACAGGACGGGGGGGACGGGGGGCCCTGGTGTCGGCTCCTGGCCTGCCAGGTGACTGGTTCTCTTGGGGGACAGCGGCCTGCGGTTCTGGCTGACCCACTGGGGCGGCGCTGCCACCCCCGTTCCTACTTGGGCTTCACTAGATTTGTGGGTTCCCCTTTGTGGTGATGAAGCACAACCGTTCTGGGGTAAACCCAGGAATCACTCGGAGCAGACGGGGACCCCCGGGGCCGAGGCCTGTGTTCTCTCCAGCCATGGGGCAGGGAGACCCCCCGAGGCCTCTCCTGCGCTCCTGCCACTGTGCCCTGAGACGGCCTCCCGCGTGGGGGCGCACCCGAGGGTCCCTGTGCAGAGCAGAGTGGGGGCGGGGTCCGCACCTGTGTGCCGAAGCCCCGCAGAGCACGGCACAGCGTCTCCAACTGCAGGTGGCCGGGGCGCCGCCTTCGTAGCGGGATCCCCGCTGGCCCTGCCTGGGACGGTCCTGGGGGGCGGTGTCCCCCCAGGCTCGGGGTGTGCTGCAGAGGGTGCGGGTCTGGGCAGCCACGCAGGATTTTTAAGTTTTCACTCCGGGATCTTTTCCTGATAGGTCAGCTGCGGATCCGTTTTGCCTTTTGTTTTTTTCCCTCTGTTCCCCAACGCAATTTAGAAAACAGAATCGTCTTTTTTTTTTTTTTTTTTCATAATTAGTGCCGTGGGGTAGAGGCGGCGAGGTGGAAATCTTGGGAAAAACAAGCCGTGGGTTTTTTCAGAGCCCGTCACCGGCTGCGGCGGGTCCTGGGAGCCCGCCGTGGCCCCGGGGGTGCAGGCGGGGGAGCTGGGGGTCCCTGGGCACTAGCTGACCCGAACGTCCATTGTCCTTTCCCTGGTTAACCCCAAGGCACCCGGGCGGTGGCGTTATCTGGTCTCGCTGTGGGTTCTGGTTCTGTCTCCTGAGTGGATCTCTTTTTTTTTTTTTAAGTCTGATTGTGCAATTTCTTTGACTTGTGTTAATGTGCGGCAGGAGAAAAGTCGGATCATTTCTCCAAAGGCCTGCGCCTTCTCTCCCCGTCAAACATACTTTCTTTGCAACCAACTAATTTGCATGGCAATGACATTTGTTGCTCCAGTAATTTCATCTGATAATGGCCGGGCTTGCAAAGCGGATCTGAAAACATATTCCTTAATTATGTGTTGCTAGGCGACGGGAGGGTTTGGCCATCATCACGGAGCGCGCGGCTCCCGGTTGAAGTCCTGGAAAGGTCTTGGGGGCTGGCCTGCAGAACGGCCTCTTCTCCTCTTTTCCTGTTGATTTTGCGGCTCCACCTCGCGCTGCTGCGGGGCGGGCGCGGGGTCCTGGGGAGCGGGGCTCGCAGCCTGCCGTGGGCGCTCGGGCTGCAGACCCGGGAGTGTGGATTCTGGTTTCCTCTGCGTGGCAGTGCGCCCGGTGCCGAGGAAGCTGCCTCGGAAGGCTGCCAGGAAATAAATATCTCTGTCGAATGATCGATCCCGGAGCAGCCGTTTTCCTCCTAGCACATTCCCTGCGTCGTTACGCGTCCCCCACCCCCCTTCGCCCCCCCCCCCCACCAGGCGATGCGTCGGGCCAGGCAGGAGCGCGGCTTCCCCAGAGCTGCCAGCCTGTGTGGAAATGGCATTTGTGCGGCAGGCCTGCCCCCCGCCGCCAGACGTGGCCTGCTGCAGCCCGGTCCTGCTCCGGGCAGTGGCCTCTCCCCAGAGAAGAGCCCGCAGACCTGAAGCCCGGAGGTGCCGGCCCCCGGGCCAGGCTGCGAGCTGAGCTGCGGGAGAGGCCCGCTCGTCCAGCGGCCCTGGCCACGCGCACCGTGCGCGACGATCCTCACTTTTGGTCTTTGCGTGACACGAGCGCTCCTGTGACCCCGAGGCCTCGAGAGCGGCCGTCTGCGTGTTTACGGTGTTTGTTGTGCTGGTTTTATTTTTATGTGCTTTGGGGCATTTTAACACATTTGCGTCTTGGTCCAGAACTGCCCACTTCGTGCTGGCTGGCCGCGCTGGTGTCAGTCAGGGGTGCATGTTAGCTCGTGCGCAGGCCCGCGAGGAGCGTCCCCTCCCTGGCACCAGCCCCGCGGGACGTGGCATGGGGGGCTGCACGGAGAGGGGCTGGGCTGCTGCCCACACGCTGGCCGGGCCGCCTGGCACATGCTCCATGAACCCTCCAGCGCCTCCACCCCGTGTCACGTGGTGCCGCCCACAGCCGGGGCCCGGGGCGGCCGAGCCCTCCCTGCGCTGCCAGCCGCTGGCGAGTCCTGCGAACCGCAGCGCTGCAGCCACTGCAGGTCTTGTGTCCCCAGAGCACAGGAGCTGGCGGGGGGAGAGGTGCGTGTGTGGGCCTGGCCCTGCCTTCTCGCCCACGCCACCTCCTCCCGGGCACTTTCCAGATGCAGTGAACGCAACACGTGCCTCTGTGACCCCCTCCGAGTCGCTGGGGCGTCTGGCTGGTGGGGTGGGGTCCGTGGCTGTCCCTGCCAACAGTGCAGGCCGCTCGAGTTCCCAGGACCCCTGCCGGGGCTTCTGGGTAGGAAGTCTCTTACGCACCTCCCAGCCCCCCACAGCTTTCAGTCCTGCCGAATCGGAACAGGCTTTCCCCTGCGCCTCGCACATCCCTATGGACTCCCCCACAGCCTTCACTTTTTGGAGGTGTCCCTCCATGGGTGCGGGGAGGTACGGGGTGAGTCAGGGTCTGAGGGTGATAACCCTAAACCCAACGAACTGAGGCAGGCTGGAGAAGCTACCACAAGACCCCAAAGATGCCCGCAGGCGCCCCCACCCACGGCAGGGCCTGCTGGAGAAGGGCGGGCTGGGGCTCCGGGCTCCTGCGGGCCGCGGGCTGGTCCCGGACTGTAGCTGCGGAGCCACAGGAGGGGCTTCAGGGCCAGGGCCTGTTTCCTGTCCCCAAAGTCCCATGAGGTGAGACCCCCCAAAGCCCCTTCTCAGCCCCTGCTGGCACGTGGAGGGTCATTGGTCTTTTGTTCTGAAGAACCACCCTCGCCGTGCAGCGCCCATCGGCCAGGGCTGGGCCGAGAACCGGAAGGTCCTCTCGACCCCTGGGTGGGGCCCCGACCTCTCACGTTTCAGGAGGCCCTGGGGGCCGGGGCGCTGGGCAGGGTGTCAGCTTGGAGGTTCCCAGAGGGGCTTGGTTTGCTAATCCCGGTGACACCGGAGCCAGCGACTGTCCTCCAGCAGGGTCCTCCGCGCGTCACCTGGAGCCCCCCTCGTCCCGGCAGGTGCTGCTTCCCGAGCTCTCGTCTCTGGAGGAGCCGCCAGCAGCAGGAACGCTGCGAGCTCAGCTACTGTCGGGGTGTTGTCTGGGCCCCGACACGCCCGGCGGGAGCAGAGTCAGCTCCCGGGGATTCCGGGGCTGCTGGCTGAGGGGCGGGCCGGAGGGGAGCCCGCTCCTGGCGTGGCCTTCGGCCCACCGTGGGCAGCGGGAGGCGAGTTTATCCAACTAGACTTGCCCGGGGGCTCGCTCGGCGCAGCCGCTCCTCCCTCTGGTGCTCCGGGACCACCGAGTGAGGCCGGGCCTCGGAAACGCGCCGCGTCCATCACATTTTACCAGAACTAGCAGCGGCGCGCTCCGGGCCCGCCTGGCGTGGTGACGTCCTGGGCGGCTCTTCAGGCCCGGCCAGTCCGGACGGTCTGAGTGGGTGGCAGCGACCTGGTGCTGCCGGAACTTTCTGCTCGTGGGGCCTGGTGGGTGCTGCTTCCATGCAGCCAGGACACAAGAGGCTCCCTCAGCATCAGGGCGCGGGCAGAGCACCCCAGCTCCCCCCCCCCCGAACTCCACCCAGGCGATTTCAAGGGAAGTGTGTCCTGTTCCTCAGCTCAAGGTCGCGGTGCGGGGGTGTCTGCAGTTCAGGCTGCCAGGACCACCCCACGGCCACCCCATAGCCAGGGGCGGCACCTTGGAGCTGGTCAGGGGGCGGCAGGCGCTGGTCTTGCCGGAGGACAGCGGGCTCCACCATGCTTGTTTGTCCAGCTAGACGAGTGGTTCTCACAGCCGCAGTGATCGGGAGACACACGCTCACACACACGCCGCTCACAGACATGCACACGCACACACATTCACACACACACACACACTCTCACACTCTCATACACGCTGCCTTTACGACGCTCACCAGCACCCTCGGGTGGGAGAGAGCTCTCAGGGCGAGGCCAGTGTAGCTCCTCTGGGGTCCCTGTGGGCCAGACCCCATGGGGTACGGGCGACTCCAGGACTGAGGGGCCACTCCAGAGAGGCCAGCGGTCACCTCGCATCCCTGACCTTTGTTTCTGCGCCGGCCGGATCCCTGGAGACCTCGAGCCCCACAGTCACCCCTCAGCCCCCAGGTGTCCAGTGCTGGCCCCCGGGGGCCGTTGCTGCTGAGGCTACAGGACCAGAAAGAAAGGGTCCCTCTCCCAGCCCCCCACGACCCGCCACGAGCAGGGGGCCCGGGAGGCGGCGGCTTCCTGGAACCCGGAGCCTGCGCGCCGAGAGGGAGCCGGGGGGAGGCAGAGCAGCCTTTGCCGGGACAGCCCGGGAGGCACAGACTGCGGGGGGCGTCTCCGCGTCCCTTCATCGTCGCTCCCGGAGCCGCACGCCCCGCGGACTGTGGCCGCTCGGAAGGAACGAGTCACTTGCAGGCCAGTCACTCGGGAAGTAAAATCATCCCCGAAATGCCCGTCGCTTCCAACAGCGCCGCGCGGAGCCCCCCACGGGCTCGGAGCAGCCGCGGCCTCGAAGCCGTTCCGTGGGCAGCCGGCTCCGGGGGCTCGTCCCACAAGCCTAGGGCGCCGCCGTGGCCCCGACCTCCCCGCAGCGGGTGGGTCACCGCGCCCGGCCCCGGGTCCGCATCCGCTTTCCCAACGGCCCGGGAGCTACAGCGCGGCAGGCGCGTCGCCACCAGAGGCTGCCCGGGCCCGAGTGGGGTCCGCGGGCAGCCCCAGCGCAGCTGGGTTTGCGGGGTGAACGGTCTGGGGTAAGGCGGGGCTGCTGGGCCCCAAGGTCTGCGTCCAGGCCCCGTGAGGCCCTGGCCCACGGTCAGCTTGGAGCCGGCGCGCCCCCCCAGATCTGATTCTGTGTCTCTAGAAATCAGAGCAGCTGAGCCCGCCGTGAGGGCTGGACGGGGCGGGCTCCGGGAAGTAGTCTCGTAGCTGGGGAGCGGCCGCATTGAGGGGGATTGGGAGACACCATCAGACCTTGCGATGGGGTCCAGGCTGGAGAGGCCGCGGGTGGGAAGTTGGAAGCCCCGAGGCCCCCCCTCACCTCAGGCACCTTGCAGGGCCTGGGAGCCGACCGCCTGCTGGCTCAGTGGGCCCCGCGGCCTCTTGCTGGAAAGTACGCAGCGCCCTGCGCCGTAAACGTGCCTCAGCCCTCCCTGCCCGTCCTGCCCCCCAACCCCGGCCTGTTGGCAGGTCCTTCCCCTTGGTGGCCCGGCACGGGCCCGTTCCCGGCAGGCAGGGAGGGGCGACCCTGCTCAAGCGGATCGCGCGCACCCTGACCGTCGTCCTGAGGGCTGGAGCTCTGCCGCTCCGGGCGGCCGGCGATGGCAAGGACAGGGTCTGTCCACTGGCCCCAGCGCGGCCACTTCGCGTGACGATGAAGCCACTCCCGGGGTGCCGGCGGCAGCGGGGTCACAGCTGAGGCGGTTTGGCTCTTAAGCTGCAACAGACCTTCCGGAACAGCCGGGGTCTCTGTGAGGGACGTCAGGGCAGGCCAGGAAATGGGTGGGAAGCAGGGAGCCCCCGGAAGAAATCCGGTGTCCTCTCCAGAGAAGGCAGAAAGCCACCAGCGACCCCCTGGGGACCCCGCCTTCTCCCTGGGGGTCTGAGAGGCCTTTGGACTCGGCCTTCCCAGACAACTGACCCCTGAAAGGTCTGGCCCCTGCTCTGTTCTGTCTTTGCTTCCCAATGGGGGGCGGGGGCGCCCCGGGAGCCGGCCTCAGGCCGGGCGCTCAGCCTCCCCGCAGCCAGGAGCTGCGGGCACCAGGGCACTGGCGAGGGGGCCGGCGCGCGGTCCAGACCGGCAGGGAGCGTCCCGCCGTGGCCTGGGCAGCTGCAAGGCTGCTGAAACGGGGAGCAAGTCTTGTAGAAAGGAAAAGGAGTCGCCCCCCCCGGAGGGCCACGGGCCCCCGACCCTCCGGCCTCCGCGTCTTGTCCGCAGCCGGCCCGCGGGCGCCCCTCGCTGCCGCCTTGGACGGTGCCGTGGGAGCAGCGGCGGCTGGTGCAGAATCTGCTCGGGGTCGTGGGCTCCGGGCCTAGGGCTTGAGCAGAGACGGGAACCTCAGGGCCGGGGAATGTGATCTCGAGGCTCGTGACCCGCCTTCACCAGGGGGAGTCCCGGGTCCTCCCTTCCCTGGAAGGGTCGTTTGCTCTTAATTAACCTGGAGGACCTGGGGCTGCCGTGTCAGGTTTCTTGCGTTCACATTTGCAGACACACGAAGGACGGGTCCGTTCGTGTGCGGTGAAGTGGGAACCCCAAGTTGCTGGTGTGTCCCGGGCCGCCCGGCGGGGCGCCCATCCTCGGGGCTGCTGGAGGTGGGCCCCGCGCCGCCCCAGGACGTGCGCCCCCGGCCCCAGGGCAGACCCAGCTCCTCGGCCCGGCTCCCGCCTGCCTGGGGCCTCGGCCCTCCTGGACCCGGCGAAGGGGGGGTTTGCTGGCGAGAAAGGCCACCCTGGCAGGGAGGGAGGCGATCGCTAGGCAACCTGGAGTTTGTTTCCCAGGTAACGGGGATCCCTGCGCAGAGGCTGCGGACGGCCGGTGGCTGCTTGGCCCCTGCGGAGGCCCGGCCGCCGGAGGCCTGCCTTGCGCCGCGGTTGCCCTGTTGCTTTCGAAGACCGACCTGGGTCTCCTGCGGCAGCCATGAGCTCTGCCTCCTGCCGGCCCCAGGGGTCACGCTGGGCGCCCCTCACCTTGCGGGCGGGACAAGTGAGCGTGTCTACTGCCAGGACCACCCCCCACGGGGCCCACCTGGGGCCTCGCGGTCAAGGGGTGGCAGGAGAGGCCCCGGGGAGAGAGGTGGAGCCCTGCGCACGTGTCCTCACTGGCAGGGGTGGCCACACAGCTCGGGGGTGCGACTCTGTGAAGTTTCTCATCCCCTTAATGCAGCTGGGCAGAGGGAGCATCTTCTCTGGCCGTGTCGCCCTCGGCCTCTGGGGCGCCCTCTCTGGCCTGTGCCCGCTGAGGTGGAAGGGTGGGGGGCGGGGCATGCACACCCTCGGACCACCTTTGGGGTGGACTGGCCAGCCCAGCCAGCAGGCAAATGGCCTCCGTGCCCTGCTCCTGCCCACCCAGGGGACCATTGGCCAGCAAGGACAGGGGGTGGACAGGCCGTGTCCCCCGCCCAGAGTGGGGCTCAGCCTGCTCCGACGCCTGCCCTGGGAATCAGGGTGTGGGCAGTAGGGCCCTAGCTGCCCGCACGGGCAGGGATGGACCAAGGTCACTGGCGAGCCCCAGCCCAGGATGGAGACGGCCCCCAGAGGTCACTTGTCCCCGTCTCCCTGCCCTTCCTTCTGAGGCTGGGACAAAAGCCTTTTCTCTGCTCCAAGTTCAAAGAGATGATTGTCCTGAGAGGCGGCAGCTGTGTACGCGCACGGGCCCCGGGCGGGGCCGAACCGGGTCATGGGGGCACCTCGCCGCGCCCCCCATGTGCACTGCTGGTGGGAACATGGCCACGGCGGGGCGGGGGTGTCCTGGGTAATGAGGCTGGCGGCCAACGAGGAGCCTCGCTCGCCTGGACCCGGGCTGGCCGTCCGCGGAGGGAGAGGAGCCGAGGTGGGCGCAGCCCGGAAAGGGCCTCCCCTCCTGGTGGCCACACGGGGCCATGGGAGCCCCATCAAGCCCAGCGGCCCGGGTGGCCACAGAAGAGGACAGTAGATTGTGTGGGGTGCAGGGGGCAAGACGGGGCTGGTTGTGGAGGCGGGGCCGTCCAGACGCCAGGGGCGTCTGCTGAGAAACCTTGCAGGCACGTGGTACGGGGCCTGTCGGAAACTTGGGGTGCCCGGAAAGCCATCTCATGTGTGCTCTATGGCCCCGCACACTTCCTGCCCCCCGCCCACTGGTGGCCATGCCAGTGCCCGGGTCCCTCCCGCAGCCCAGGACGGGCTGGTACGAGCGGGCGCGCGTTCGTCGGGGCAGCCGGTGGAGACGGGAACGGTTCCGCCGGGGCAGGGGGCGGCAGCACCTCCCGCCAGGGGCTCGTGCTGCCGCCTGGTCTCGCCCGGGGCAGGGTCCCCGCGCCCACCGCTCAGCCCGCAGCCGCGGTGCGTCGGCGGGGCTGGTCCGCACGGTGCCGCCGTGGGGAGCGGCCCGGGTCCCCGTCTCACTGCCCGAGCACGTCCATCCGGATGAGCCGGGCCCCTGCCCGGTCCCGGCAGCTCTCCCGGGTTCCAGCCTCTGCGGCAGCCCCTTCCCCACCCCTCAGCCCCCAACTCCTCGCCTGGGCCCGATGAGGGGCCCTGAGCTGGCCTGGGGCACCTGTCACCAGGGCTCTCCCCAGGAAGCTCACTCGCCACAGGTGCCTTCAGGGGTGTGGTTTGATTTCATGCCCCGCACCCCCGTATGTCGGGCGGGCACCCGGTGTGGGCAGGGCGGGGCGGGGCCTGGGGCCGGGCCTCTCAGGTCTGGGAGCCGGCGGGTGGCCCCTTTGCTGTTCTTGGTGGGGGCGCAGTTGGGGCCCAGGTTCCCCCCAGCAAGCTGCGCCTGCTGTCTGCCGTGCGGGTGGGCTGCACAGGCGCCCCGCCGCCCCCTCAGCCGGAGCCCTGCGGGTTCAGCATATGGGGGCGGCCCACGGGGTACCCACTGAGTCCCCCTTCCTTGCAGGTATCCGCCCCCAGATCATGAACGGCCCCCTGCACCCCCGCCCCCTGGTGGCGCTGCTGGACGGCAGGGACTGCACCGTGGAGATGCCCATCCTGAAGGACCTGGCCACCGTGGCCTTCTGTGACGCCCAGTCCACGCAGGAGATCCACGAGAAGGTGGGCCCCAGCCGCCCGGCAGCTCCCCACGCCGCTCCCCCCGGGCCCCCCGGCCGGCCACAGGCCCCCAACCCTGTGCTCTGGCCCCGCGGCAGGTCCTGAACGAAGCCGTGGGCGCCATGATGTACCACACCATCACCCTCACCCGGGAGGACCTGGAGAAGTTCAAGGCCCTGCGGGTGATCGTGCGGATAGGCAGCGGCTACGACAACGTGGACATCAAGGCGGCCGGCGAGCTGGGTGAGTGCGGCGCCGGGGAGTGAGTGGACCCCAGAGCCCCTGCCCTGCTGGACTCAGAGGCCCCACCTGGTGCCTGCGGGGCCATCACGCTCGGCCAGCTCCAGAACCAGGTGCCGGGGGGCCGTCCCAGCAGGGGGCGGGGGGGCGCAGCTAATCGCCGCCTGTCGCTGTGGGCCAGCCGGGACCCGTCACCCTGCGCCCCTGCCCGTGCACCGGAGCCTTGGTGGGAGGGGCAGGGGGGGTGCCGGGCTGCCCTGCTGACCCCAGAGGGGCCGAGAAGGCCCTTTTAGGGTAACGCCTCTCTGACCGCCAGCCCTGAGCACGGGCGGGAGGGGGTCTGCCTGAGGGGACAGTAAGGGGGTCCTCCATGCTCCCAACTGTGCTGAGGCTCTGGTGGGCCCGGGAGCCAAGTGATCCACCCCACTCTGAGTCGGGCGCCCACCGCGGCCCCTGGGTCAGCTCAGGTCACACCTGCCGGCATCCAGCCCCCCGGCTGCAGCCCCCACGCCCCACCCTGCCGCCCTTCCGGACCAGCGGCCAGCTGCTTCTCGGGCCTTGTCGGGGATTTTGATTGGGAGTCCCGGGTTTGCTTTAATGGTTTCTTTCCCCAGCTGCATGGGGGGCCATCCAGACACCCTGGGAGTGGGAGGCGGCCTAAGTGATGCTGTCTGGTTTGATTTTCACAGTGGTACAGGGTGCAGGGTGGGCGGTGGGCGGCCCCCACACAGCCCCAACGCAAGAGGGAGGAGGTCGTTCCAGGAGCTGCACGGTGCATGGCCGGCTCTGAGCCTGGTGCTTCCGGGCTCCACTGCCACCCCTTGGGGTGACTGGCCCCCGGCAGGTGAAGGGGTGGCATAGACTCCAGGCCAGTTGCAGCATCCAGAGAGGCGGTGGCTTCCCCCCCCACCCGCTCCTCCGAGCTTTGCTTACAGCCTCAGCGTCGCTCCCGGCCTCTGCGCGGAGACCCTGCCGGGGATGCACGCAGGGGCCGAGTCTCCTGAGCACGCAGCCCGAGGGGCCGTGTCCCCTGGAGCTTGTCCTGCCCAGCGCCACCCCCCCACTTCGGGACTGAATAGCCCAACTCTGCCTGCATCTCTCAGCTGTCCCCCCACACAGAATGGGGTTCTCATCACCTGGCTTCACCCCCTCCTCTCCAGGGATCGCCGTGTGCAACATCCCGTCCGCGGCGGTGGAGGAGACGGCCGACTCCACCATCTGCCACATCCTCAACCTGTACCGGAGGAACACGTGGCTGTACCAGGCACTGCGGGAGGGCACCCGGGTCCAGAGCGTCGAGCAGATCCGGGAGGTGGCCTCGGGAGCTGCCCGCATCCGTGGGGAGACGCTGGGCCTCATCGGCTTCGGTATGTGCAGCGACGGCAGCCCGCGGCCCCCCTCGCCAGGGTGGCCCATCCCCGGGCGCCGCCGTCGCCTGCAGGAGTGTCTCTGGGACACTTGCTGTCCGCTCACCGTCAGGCCTAGCTACGTGCCCACTGGCTGCCCGGGGCGAGGCTGACACAGGCGCTGGCAGTTAAGCAGAGGCCCAGGCTGGAGAGGCAGCAAGAATCACGGCCGGGTTGGAGCCGGGTGGTGGCGGCACAGTGAGGTCCCTGGCTTGAAACCCCTCCCAACCCCCCACCGCCCCCCTCCCTCCAGCCAGGAGTGGGAGTGGGTCAGTCACCCAAGGCGAGAAGCAGCTGGCGGCTTCTGGATGGGGATACCAAGGAGGCTGGGCTGGAAAGCCACAGGACGCGGGGGGCGGCAGGGGCTGAAGCGGGGTCACCGCAGTATCTCAGGCCCGCCCCTCACCGGCTCGAGAGCACGAGGAAGCCATTGGACTGCTCTCTGCGAGCTGTAACTCGGGACTGGGAAGGGCCCTCGTGGCCGCCTCTCCAGATTCAAAAAGCCTGAGAAAAATGGGTGGACAGTAAGTGCTGGACTTCCAGCCAAGCTCCAGAGGTGTTTCCCACAAGTACCCCATAAGGCGGGGGGGGGCCACTGGACCAAGGGAGGGGGAACTGGCTTTCTTCAGGCATGCAGGTCGTTCTGTGCTCTGAAGGTGGTGCCCGGCGTTAGGGTGCCAGGGAAGGATTCCTTGACAAGGACGGATGGAGTATTTACTAGCAATTAAGAACAGCAGGGCTGTGGGGGGGCCACAGCGCCCTCTGCTGGTGCCCACGCTTCCCCTCACTATGGAGGCCGATTCCTAGAACATTCCTTGGCTTCCGGTGATCTCAGGATGCAGACACTCAGCTTGTGAGGGGTCTGGCCACCTGGTGGCAGCTCACAGGCAGAACCCCATAGGGTCCTTCCTTCAGCCAGGCCCTGTCATCTGTCCTGTGGCGACCTTTTCAGCAGATGGAAAGCACCAACCTGCTGTTCCCACCCTGCTCACTGGGGACCGGAGGCCCGGCCCGGCCCTCCATCCATCCAGCTGTGCGTGTCTCCTCCTGGTCTCTCCACAGCCAGAGCTGGGACGGGGAGAGGAGAGGTCCTGGCTGTCCCACTGCCCCCCCGGGGGTGCTGGCTTCTCCGAGCTTGGCTCAGGCTGCAGTGGCGGGGCCGGGGATGGGTGGCCCTCAGGACAGCCTCCGAGTCAAGCGCATGGGCTGACGTCTGAAGAAAAGGCAGCCGTGGTGACAGTGTCTAAGGAAACAGCCGGTTCTCCTCCCAGGCTGGGTGCTGACTTAGCAGGTCACAGACCGTCACTGGGGCGCCTAAGATCAGGAAGTGTCTGAAGAGGACACCCAGTGACAAGACTAGGGTTTGTTAAATTGAGAGACTCGCCACCCGCAGGGCTCAGCAGGCGGCTCGCATTCTTGCTTCAGAGCCGTCAGGCCCCGGCCAAGGGTGCATGAGGGACGAGCAGGAGCTCCCTGTCCCGCCCACCAGCTGCCCTCCCAGGGGCGTGGCTGGAGGTCTCCTGCAGCTGTCCCTCTTGGCTAGGTTGGCCCTCTGGACAACTGACCGTGGCCCTCAGCAAGTCACCATTAAACTGCCGTCCAGCCAGAGGGGACCCTTCCGCGGCGTCCTGTGGGCAGCACTTTGGCGTAAAGATGTGCTGTGTGCTCTACCCACTATCCTCCGCCCCTCAGCACATGGTGTGCCCGTCTGAAGGCTCCCTGTGGGCGTGGTCTGGAAACCAGGCCCACACTGGGCCTGCGGCATAAACAGAAACACAGAAATGGCTACAAAGGGGGCTTTCTGGGGATGGTGGAGCAGCAAACTTTTCTGTTGCATTTGAAAAAAACAGGTGGCCAAGACAGGCATCGCAGGCCTCACCAGGACGCTTGGCCTGGCTGCAGCCCAGCGAACTGGGAGAGGCGCTGGCCGTGGCCCCTGAAGCGCACAGCCAGCGGTACGGCGGGCGCCGGCTCCGCGTCCCAGGAACCAGAAGCAGAGGGCCAGAGCTGGGGCGCCTCACACCGCCGGGCACGGGGCCCCGAGTGCCCGCGACGGACTGTGGCCGCGCTCACCTGGACGCTCTCTCTCTGCACAGGTCGCACGGGGCAGGCAGTCGCTGTTCGAGCCAAGGCCTTTGGATTCAGCGTCATCTTTTATGACCCCTACTTGCAGGATGGGATCGAGCGGTCCCTGGGCGTGCAGAGGGTCTACACCCTACAGGACTTACTGTACCAGAGCGACTGCGTCTCCTTGCACTGTAATCTCAACGAGCATAACCACCACCTCATCAACGACTTTACCATAAAGCAGGTAACTTGCAGCGCAAGCCCTCGCGCGAGTAAGCCACTGTGGAGACCCCAGGGAATGGGAAGTGCCCCCCTGCACATGACTGAGCAGAAGGAAGGCCCCAGGAAGACGTGGGAGCTGAGTCAAGCCAGGGGCCCGGCCTCAGCCTGGCTGCCGAGAAACCACAAGCAGGGGACGGGCCACAGGGCGGACCTTCCCGCCACGCGGCCCCGGGATCCCCGGCCTCCTGCCGGCACGGACGCCCCCAGACCGCAACACACATCCGCACCGACAGACCTGGCCTGTCTTCCTCAAACGTGGGTGCGAGCGTTCCCATGTAACAGCTCCTCTCCCCCCGCAGATGAGACAAGGCGCCTTCCTCGTGAATGCCGCCCGCGGGGGACTGGTGGACGAGAAGGCCTTAGCCCAAGCCCTCAAGGAAGGCAGGATACGGGGGGCGGCCCTCGACGTGCACGAGTCGGAGCCTTTCAGGTGGGCCTGCAGGCTGAGGGGACCCTCCCCCCAACTCAGCACTTTCCTTACTTCCTCTGAGTCTGATTCCTCCTGCCCCTCATCACACCTCTGACAAGCATGCTCCTAAGTTCCCGAGCCAAGGAGCCGCCGCGCGGGCGTGTCCAGGCACCAGCCTACGGGGTCCAGCACTCCCTGGGGGTGGCCGTGCGCGCGACTTTTGTCATTGACTGTGATCTTTACATTTTTCTAGCTTTGCTCAGGGTCCCTTGAAAGACGCACCGAATCTCATCTGTACGCCCCACACGGCCTGGTACAGCGAGCAGGCCTCGCTCGAGATGAGGGAGGCCGCCGCCACCGAGATCCGCCGGGCCATCACAGGTGAGCCCCCGCGCAGCTCGGCTAGCCTGCTCCCGGGGCCTGCTGTGGGCAGGCCTTTTAAGGGTGACCTTAAATTTTGAATGAGTTGGTTTTGTAGGAGCCCTGACTAAATTTTGATGGAAACCAATTCCCCCAGGTACAAGGTAACTTACGCCTGAGCCAGGGAGGGGCTAGGGGCCGGGAGTGAGGACCAACGGCCTCTGCTCTTCTAGTGCAGAATTAGCCCGGTGCTCGTTGGAGTGGTTCCTGGAATATTTCGCTTTTTTCGAGAATCAAAGGGCCAGCCCTTCTCACAGGCCAGGGGCTTGGCCGCTAGACGGGCGGCAGGGTAAACGTAAAGGTTGCTTTCCCGATGCTCCTGGAGTCCAGACACACAGGATGCCTTTTCATCACCTCGCCAGGTCGCATCCCGGAGAGCTTAAGGAACTGTGTGAACAAGGAATTCTTTGTCACCACAGCCCCCTGGTCAGTAATAGACCAGCAAGCGATTCATCCGGAACTCAATGGTGCCACGTACAGGTGAGGTGCGGGCGGGAGCCAGCCGGGCCGGTGTCTGGGAGTTAGACTCACTGCGGTTCTTCCAGTGCCTCAGCTCAAGGGCAGATATGCTCTTGGGGGTATAGTCCGGAATCAGCTCCTGTTGGAAAGGGGGTGGGTGAGGCGTGCCGTGCCCCCTCTCCGATGGGACGGGACATTATGCCAGGGTTCGCCTTTGCTTCCATGCAGCTCGCCCATCTCGGGAGGGTGCCCTGATAGGGGAGGGCAGAGCTGGATTTGATGCTCTGCTGGTTCCCGGGGGTCTCTCCTCTCACATTTGGGTGCCAGGGAGCTAGATCCTCCTGTATTGAGGGGAGAAGCTGCAGCCCGAGCCCCAGAGGGAAGTTTTGCTTGCGCTTGCTGGTGCTAGGGCTGCCTGCATTTTGTAGACTTGTTAGCAGTTTCCAGCCACCGCTGCCCATTGCACCTCACACCTGTGAGGGCTGCCCACGTCCCCAGGCAGGCCCATAGCCCAGTGCCACCTGGACCTAGAGCTGGGCAGGGTGGCGGCGTGCACTTTAAGTGACGGAGCCACGGCAGAGGAAGCCATGCTGTGGCTTCCTTTGGCACATTCTGTGACGGTCCCACTCTGGGTACTCCCAAGTATCGCTCCTGGAGCCAGCGCCCCAGTCCCACTCAGGGAGGCTGGTGACCTTCTAGAGGCCCCTGGGTTGCTCATGCACGAGGCCGTGTTTCTCCTGGAGAGGGCTTGAGTTTTTCACAGGCCGGGATGGCTTTCGCCATCTCCTCACCCTCTGTAAACAGCCGGGTGCCTTCGATTCCAAAGCACCTGCCTCAGGACCGCTCCCTCCCCACAATGTTGCCACACACGGAGTCACACTGGTGCACGGAAGCCTGTGCTCTGGAGGTGGCAGCTGCCACTGCTCACACACAGCGACGCCTCTGCCTGAGAGAGAAGACAGGCGCACGGGCCCCTCCAGGTATCCTAGGTGGTCTCCGAGCCCCGCACCCTGTCACGGCTGCAGCATGAGGTGGTTTGGCGCGCCAGCCTGGGGAGAAGCCTCCCTGAGTATTTAGGGAAGTCATGAGGGCAGTCGGTGTGAGAACTGATCCTTTTCTCTGGCAACTCGGAAACACCGGGTCATTCTGCAGGGGTGCCTCCCGCCAGGCGCCACGGCACCCGCCAGCGGGGGTGGCCCAGTACTCTGACTGGACTAGTCGCATCTGTGATGAGCAGGCGCTGCTTTAGATTAAAAGCTGGAGTCCTCTGCTCCTCCGCCAGGGCAGTCACGGCCTTTCCTCCCTGTTCCTCAGATACCCGCCGGGCATCGTGGGCGTGGCTCCGGGAGGACTTCCAGCCGCCATGGAAGGGATCATCCCCGGAGGCATCCCGGTGACTCACAACCTCCCCACCGTGGCACACCCTTCCCAAGCCCCCTCGCCCAACCAGCCCACAAAACACGGGGACAATCGGGAGCACCCCAACGAGCAATAGCAGACGGTGACAAAAGGTATCATTCAGATAAACCTGGGACCAAGAGACGGTGAAAAGAGATGAACTACTAGAAGAGGAAGGAAGGAACGTGACAGGCTTTTTACCTGATTCTGGACATACGCATCACTGACGCTGCAGTGCTAGAACTACGAGAGCTAGAAGCCGTGACGTGGGCAAACTGAAGGTGGCGTCTGCTTCCTGAAGAGCTGAAAGACTAGGACGTGATTTATTAACGACCAACTTCTGTTATTGTGTGTTAAGTTTCTCATCTGTGCATCAAATCACAAAGAATAAATAGATCTTTTTCCTTTACCGGTCCCTGGGGCACAGCAGGTGAACACCTTGCTCTAGAATGTTGCATCAAGAGTTCCAAACATCAAAATAAAAAATATTAAGAGGAAATCCCCATCCTGTGACTTGAGTCCCTTCAGTCCACGGGGGCTGGTGACCTCTTTTGCTAATAGGAAGATAAAATTACTATGAAATGGGGAGCAAACTGTTTGCCTGTGTTCTAGACCTCCGGCAGCACAGGACTGGCGCCGGTGCGGGCTCGCACAGAGAAACTCCCCACCTGAACTGCGTACTGAGCGGGCGAGTTGGCTGTGAGTTCAGTAACACCCTCTGATGATGCAAAAAAAAAAAAAAAAAAAAAAAAAAGTATTAAGTTTCACAAGCTGTTTGTACTCAAATATATTTTCTCAGTTTCAGATCCTCAGCTATTTTATTGAGTGGAGAGTCTTGAACTTGAAAGGGTTCAAGAAGAATAATGTTGCATTTCCTTATGTCTCAGGAAACACTTTTTATGGTAACTTGTCAGATTGTCTATGAACAAACCCACTTTTTTAGACATTGATAAAGTTCTTTTCTTCACGTGATATTTTATACAAGAACACTTCAGGTGTGTTATTAGATGTGACTGATTTTAACAAATCCTATTAGATTTGTATCAACTAGTTTCATGTTATATTCATAGTCTTTTGTGAGTCATCGCCTTTTTGTTTAAAAGATGGCCTATTTTGAGCCTTTGTAGAGGTACATTCCTGTTTTTGTGACAAAAAAAAAAAACCTTTAAAACTGTCCCAAACAGAATAATAATGGCTATCAGAAATGTTTTGTTTTAGTGTGAGTTACCGTTACTGTATTTGTTTATTGTAAAGGTGGACATTTAGCGTTCAGTGCAGTTTTCAATAAAAAGTAATAAAAATCTGTTAAGTTCTGAAGTTCAAGTACATCTCACCAATGTAACCGTCTCGAGATGTTAAAGGCAACCACGTTTTCAATTAGTCAATTTCCAGCTTGTTCTTTATGACCAGGGTTCAAATCGGACCAATCCTTTCCTACCAGCCTCATCTACAAGTAGATTTAAATGTTGACATGCATCTAATGTGACAGTTCAGTTGCGAAGTCAAAACCTCTCAGAGTCCATGGAGTTAAAAACTAAGTCAAGAAGGCCAACATTAAGAACTTCGATATTAATTTACCAGAGCCAAAATACCTGAACGCAAATATTAATTCAGATGAAGTAAAACTCAAAAAAAAGACATCGGTCATTTTCTATGTTAAGAAATTTAACTTGACTTAATGGCCTTTTAAAACAGCATCAAAAACCTCTTTGTACTAGAGACGTCTTAAGTGTCCATTAAGTCCAGCATCTCCAGGCCTCAATCCCTGAGCCTTCCCGTCTAATTAAAATATTCAGGGCATGTTAAAGCATCATCATCACCTATGTTACGGTGAAGTCCCCTCCAAATTCCCACAAAAAGTTACTGGGGTAGAGAGCACGGCTACTGACCTATCCTCCAGGAGTTACACGTTATCTTCCTAAGTGCTTGTCAAGTAGCAGCCAATGATGAGGGTGAAATGTGCAGGAAACATAGTCCCCAGCCATCCACGAGCAGCAGCAGCCCCTAGCAAAGACTAGGCCTCAGACACGATGCGCCTAAGAGTCAAACATCAACAGGCAGGTCCAATTCCATGATGCACCTGGGTTTTGTTTAATTAGAACAGAAAACACCACAATGTATTTCTCCCTAGGAGAAAAAAAACCAGTAAGTCTGTACAGTTACTCCCAGAGTCAACCAAAAGACATTCACGTCTGTCACCCAGCAGCATAGACTCTTCCAGGAAGGACCGCATACTCTATTCTTGCTTATTTATGGCTGTTTAATAGTTCAAGAGCTTAACAGAGCATTGGATCACCCAAAATCTTAGCTTGCAGCAGTCTATGTCCTATGCAAACCATCCAAAGCCCCAGCCCTATCTGGAGCCTAGGAAATGGAAGTCTCTAATGCCTTCTCGCAGGGAATAATGCTGTACTGTTCAGCCAGTTGTGGTCAGGATCGCTGATGATAATAAAAACCACCTGGAGGGCAGCAACGCTCAGACCGACCACAACACACAGAGGCCGGGAACCCAGCCTGTCCTTCCTGACAGCACTGGCTGCAGTGGAGAACAAAGGATAGACACTTCCCCCTCCAACGTTCTCTCTGGCTTCTTCAACTAGGAGGGTAGTTTCTGTTTAACAGGCAACTAACTAGAACAGGAGCGGTGCCCACGGAAGAGATGTTCCTATACATGGAGCAAAGTTATTAGAGATGCTACTACACTAAGGAGTGAGAATGGCAGCCTTTTGAGAAACCTGATCAATTACTGATCAAAGTGAAAGCAAACCAGTAAATTTGCAATAAAACATTAACCACTATGAACGGTTTTTAACATTGACCATTATATCAAAGTTCATTTATATGGACTCAACTTGCCAGTGTTTTCCTGCAAGGTTTTGCATGCGGTAAAAGTAGATCAGCCTGGAAGCACCTTTTCAGGAGTGTTCGAAAGGGGAGGAAATTGACGCCCCTTGTACTTCTCCGTTTTGTCGTATTCTGGCCCTAAGTCTGAGGCTGTGTGCAGTCTTGTCATCTGGTTAGAGCTTAGAAGAAAACAAATAGTTAAAAGGTTTTCACAGCCTTTTCTCATCAAAGGGAAGGAAAAACTGTGTGTGTCTATGTAGACACACACACAACATGTATACATGGGGCTTCTTTCCAAATCCTTTCCTATTAATAGTTAACAAAGCGCTAATCAGGACACTAAGTCTGTGTTCCTGAGATAGGTGTGAAATTTTTCTCCAGTAGTGAATGTATACCTGAAGTGGTCAAATAATACTTTTTATAAAATGTTCTACGACTATACTTAAGTTAAAATAAAGATGGCCACAATTAACCAACATGCAAAAACTCTCAGACCACTCACTGAGAAACTCCTTATGCATATGCAGTGCATTTACCACTTCACTGCATTTTGGAAATCTTTTTATTCTGTACTGAACTGATTTCCCGATGAGCCAGAGCAGAGGCACCCTTCCTAGCACAGCCCGCTTGGTGCAGAATTGATGAAAGAGCAAGTCCACAGCACTTTTGCACGGTGATCCAGGAATACATTGTCAATGGAGTAAATTCCACACAATTCATTTTGTTATAAATGGAGGCTCCCCCAATGTACATCCAGGGGGTACTTCACCAGCAGACTGTGGCCAGGAGTAAGGGCTAAGAACCCTTATTTTAAAGGTACTCTTTAAACAAAGTAATACCTAAATACTGAAAAGGGGCATATCAGAAAACCTGAAAGACAAAATAACAGAAACCAAAATCCCTTGCAGAAAAGGGAGCAATGTCTAGATGAAGTTCACTCAATAAAAAATTCTTATTTTCCTTGCAGTTTGTTCCTTAAAGATTTAATTTTATTTTATTGGGCACAACAGGGACTAAATTATTAATAAAATAAAAAGCTTGTTTATTTTTGTTTTGCTGTGGATAATTTGTACAAAAAGTTTCCAAGTCTCTGGTGAACTCTGGTGAGACTTAATGTAAAATGGATCTCTTAAGATGGAAGTAGAATGCCAGGTTCTACTTGAAAAAAGAAGATCTCAAAGGAACAAAGAGGCATCTGCCATGTGCTTTTGTAGGTGCCCGTGCTGGGAAGAACTTCTGATAATATGAGGATGCTGGCACAACTTTTCCTATTACACAACTTCTTACACAACCACATGCGTTACTTTATAGACAGATTTACAATTTGAAAGGGAAAAAGTTCTGTCTTAATAAAATTAGTTTTTTACAAACTGGAGTCCAAACAAAGTTTTCTGTCCTCACGCAGCAGATGCAGCCTCCTCTCGGGGTGTGGATCGAGGCGCCCTCGCGCAGACCCTCCAGCTGGGCTGGTTCCAGGCCGTGCACTCTGCTTGGAGGGCCACACTCACTTTGGGGTCACCACAGTGCCAATACCTAGGTCTTCTGCTCTCTGATTTGTTTTTTATTCATCTTCATCATCTTCATCTTCCTCGCCATCAGACAGGGATGTACAAGGTCGGATCTGTCGGTAACGGTCGAGCCATTTTTCCACCATCTGCGTGACCAGGGGGTGGTTTCGCCGCCGGGAGCTTTTCTGCATGGCAACAAGCACCCCCCCCTCGGTCACACAGCAGTCCAGCCACTCCCTGAGCAGTTTTTCCTGCTGTTCCTCATTCCCTAGCTTTTAGAGGAATGTGAAGAAAAGGGAAGATAATACGACAGATCAGAAACGTGATAGGAAAAATTCAACAGAAATCTACTGCTGCTGTGAACATGGGTAACAGGGCCAAAGTAACAAACTTTTTAACATGGTTTCAAACTCAACAGTTTTATGATTCAAATCCAGCTTCCGGTGTTAAGTGGAAAAGACATCAGGGGAACATTCACAGAAAAACCCAAAGCAAAGAACCACCCAGTCAGGTGCTTTGATGTAACAGCAGAAAGCAAGTATTCTCTCACAAACTGTTCCTGGCGAAGAAAAGCCAGGTCTTAGTCACAGCTTCAAACATATGACAAGGTAAGTGCACCCTGTGAATTACGTGCAGACTGATGTTGCAAAAATTATGGTCTGGATTTTTTTTTCTTAATGTGGTTATAAATGTTTTATGATTACTAGTATATCAAATAAAAATCCAATAGTTTTATAAGAATATGGGTTTTCTGAGTGTTCTTGCATGCATTCTCACCACCTTCGTCCCTTAACCCCCAGCCCCCACCGACAATGCTCTCCCCCTTGGTATTCCTGTGCCGGCCACTGCCGGGCATCTGCTCTCGACCCACAGCCAGCACGGACAAACCAACACAGCTGCTCAGCAGAGCAAGAACCAAAGCTTTCAAAGGCCAGTGATGAGCCTCTGAACCCTGCCCCGCCCCCAGCCCCTCAGCCTCCTCCCTCCCCGTCCACACACCACAAACTACACTGGCCTCCCAATCCCTTCTGCTTGCTGCTCCGTCCACCTAGAACTCTCCCCACAGCTCCCTCTAGTGTTACTGCAGTCATGCCCTCACCGCCCCGCTCAAGCCACAGCACCCCCACGACCCCGAGCACCACCCGCCCGTCGTCTTCCTTTGCTTTTTCCCCTTGGTCCTTGCTCCTGCCTGCCAAGGGGCTTTCATCTTCACATCACTGCTGCAGCCCACAAACACACATCCCACTCAGAGTCGGGCAGTGTGTACAGAGAGTGAGTGGCTACCGCCCAAGTCCACGACGTGCCGGCCATGCGACGACAGCCCCTGGCAGGCGGCCGGGGCGCGTTCTGGCCGGCATCGCTCCCTCCAAGCGGGCAGCGAGGACGACGCGCACCCACCTCCTGAGCAGAGAGAAAGTGCACGTGCAGTAGCTTCCTCTCGCTGTCCACCAGGGGCAGGAAGGTGATGGTCACGTCGTCGTCCGTGTGCAGGTTCGCCCCAGCGCCGCGGCCGCCATAGCCGTCGTTTTCCATGGCGACCAGAGCAGAGAAGTGGCCCCGTGTGTAGCCCAGAGCAATCGGGCTTTTCCAGCAAAAACTCTGTTCCCACAATAAGGGCAAATAGACACCTGCAGAGAGGGAAGAACGCCGAGGCGAGACGTCAGCGTGCCAGCCAGAGGCGCTCGACCGTAGCCTCCCCACCGCAAGCTGCGTGGTAGGAAGCAGGGGCCTCTGAAAACACCGCAAAGAGTGACTCACCTTGAAACCGAGTATATCCTAGGGTCTCTCCCCGGAAACTCTTGTAGTATTTCACGCCATAGACTATAATTGGCCGTCTAAGAATGTGCGCAAGTACAAAAATGTGCGTCTGCTCCAAACTTGCCCCCGGCTATGCGAGATAGAAGAGAAGAAAGCAGTTTCACTTTGAAATATTTATTGCCTGCCAAGAAAACCAAAGCCTATCCTCCCCAGCACAGATTTTTAAAAATTGTATCGTCAAGTTAAAGAAGCATTTGATGTCTCCGGCAGCCAAGGCCAGCAAATCTGTAAAGGAATGTGTAAGGTAGCTTCACTGCCCAACTCAAGAACCAAACAGATCTGGGTTAATACTGAATTCGGGAACAAGGCGTCCAGACAGCAGGGGCTTCTTGACTGGCCCATCACCACCTGGCTGCACTACCTATGAAAAGCACTTTGACAGCAGGTCCTTCTGCGTGAAGAGACAGTGCGAACTTTACAACTTTACACAGGTCTGCCTTCCACTGCAAGTGTTCTACCAGCATATTTCCAGGACCCGTATAAACAGACCTCAGCTATGAAGCAGCCACTGTAAATCCTGCCCAAGGGGTGCAGACAGGAGACACACCCTTCTGGGGGTCAGATGAATGACAGGGCTTTCTGCAAAGAAATGGAGTGGTTTCTGGTACACAGCTGGGCTTCATCCTGCTGTATAGTGAATGTGTGTCACAAAACAGAACACGACACCTGAGTCTAAGAGGGACAGCACCAAGCTCCCCTTTACTCGTTCCATGCCCCTCGTTGGAAATCCCTCCCGTCCACGGCTCCTGCTGCTTGGCTAACATCAGGTGAATGAATGCACCGAAGACGCCCTAGGTAGGAAGCCTGGTAAAGATTAGGATTTGTTGGCCAGGGCCTGACCGCTCAGCTCCAGCATGAGTGCCAACACTAGCTGGGGGACCTTGAGGTAAGCAAGACCCTCTCAGACACAGACCAGGCAGTAACCTGCAGATAGGCAAACAGGCGTAAAACCACCTTCCTGGGGACATAATGAATGAAGAGCCATCAGAATGCACATGAGCACAGAAGCATGGCTGTACACCAAGCACTGAGACAGCTATTATATCAGTTAATGTGAGAAACACATGAAACATCAGAAATCACTCCCCCTGCTCTGAAGGGAGGACACAGTAGATAACCAGGCGTCAAGAGGAGAACCCAAGTTACGTGAGGGGAAGGTCAGTGCCAGCGGCCAGCCCCACCCCGCCCCACAAGAGTATTACTGTGAGCCTCAGGGTTTGCAAACTTGGCTGCAGCCCTCACGGAAGGGCTGTGGCGCGAAGCATTCTCACCTGGCTGGCGAGAGAGAGTATAAATGCCCAGTCTTCTTGCCACTGTTCTTCTCTCAGGGAAAAATGTAAACCAAAGCTCTGAGAATACCACGATTCCCAATCTTTCCAACGTGTGTAAAACCTAAAACAGTAATTTAAAAAACAAAAACCTTTAAACAGTGCAATCATTTATTGTAGTAAAAAGCAATTCACATGAAGAGATTAGTAATCTGATTTTACCTGGCTTACAATATAGTCTTCAATTAAAAATACCTCTACTCTCCTAGCAGACACCTTTTAACATATCCTGAGATAAAATCTGATTCACCACTCATCCAAAATTTCATCAAAACGTCAAACACTAGAAGAATGGCTAATTGTAATAATCTACCATTGGTTTACAAATTTAAAAAATTTTAAAACTACACTGAAAATCAGTGGTGTCGTAGCCACAGTCACCACACCCTCTCTCCAGAAGTTAGTGGTGCCCACCTGGGGGACCCTACACAATGGACTGGGGCGTCCACATGCTCACAAGACCATCGAATCACTTCCTTTTAATTCCCTGCCATTACAGGTTTTGATTATGATGTGATGATTAAAAAAAAAAAAATCACCGCAACTACACAAGCAATTTCTTCTCTATATCCAATATTCCTCTAAATATTTTGGCCTAATCATGAAGATAAAAAAAATTGGTAGACTCAATTACTAAAAACAAAATTCTATTTTTTTTTAAAGATTTATTTATTTGGGCCTCCCCTGGTGGCGCGGGCAGTTGAGCGCCACCCTGTGGGGCTGTCCACAGTGTCTGCGGCACTGGTTTGTCCCAGCCAGCAGGCGGGGGGTCCCATGTGGCGTGGCAGACCTCTCCTGTTGCGCCCCCAGCTCCCCTCAGCAGTATATTTCGTCAGTCTGCCTGTTCTGTTCCCCGCTCTGTCTCTGGTGAGTTCTCTCACCCTCCTGCTCATCTGGCCTGTACCCCGGTTCTTATGTGGATGGATGGATAAATCTTTAAAAAAAAAAAAAAATTTATTTATACAAGAGTACAGGCCAGGTGTGCAGGAGGGTGAGAGGATTCACCAGAGACAGCGGGGAACAGAACAGGCAGACTGACAAAATACACTACTGAGGGGAGCAGCGGGCGAGAAAGGAGAGGTCTGCCGCACCATGTGGGATTCTCACCGGCCGGCCAGGATGGAACCCATGCTGCAGAGGCTGCAGACAGCTTTACAGTGCGGTGCTTAACCGCCTGCGCCACCAGGGAGGTCCCAATATTCTATTCTTTTTCTTTACATTTAATCTGTTTGCATTATTACATCCCTCCCACTTAATAAAGAAACAGATACTTTTACATAACTGAATTCTCAGCAAAAGGAGCAAAGGCTAAGAAAACTCTGTGTTGCTGTTGTCGAAAAGTCCAGCCTAGAAAGTTCCACGTGATAGAGGCACACATTCTGTACATCAGTTAATGGAAAGGCCCCTAAACAGGTAACTACTATAGTTCAGATTTAGTAAAGGACAAAACAGGAATGCTACAAAGACTTAACTCTTGATAGAATTACTTTTCCCTCTTTCAGGTAACCAAGAGGTTTTTTTTTAATCAGCAGCGTAAAGTTTCAATGCCAATGTTTTGGAAATAAAATTGGGTATCACTCTTAAAATACATAAGATAGGGCCTCCCCGGTGGCATAGCGGTTGAACGCTGGGCTGCGAGGCTGGCAGCGCCGGTTCGTTCCCCGGCTGCCGGCAAGGGTCCCACACACACACACCAAAAAAAAGGTAAGATACACAGAAATATCTTTGAATGTACCACCAACAAAAACACTTTTGAAAAGTTCAAGAAGAAATATGAGATACAAAATGTTGTTAACAAGAAAGAGGCACAGTTCAAGCTTTCTTGGTTAGAACTGGGAATCATTTTATGAGCGAGACATTAAGCATGCGGAAATTAAATAATGACTGCACTCAAAATTCCTCGGTAAGAACAAAACAGCCTTAAAAAATAAGCATGTTCAAATAATCACCTCCATCGCACAAAAACCTGGACTCTGCAGCTACCTGGGTCAGGAACACAGGCCAGCAGCACAACAAAACAGGCCTGGTGGTCTTTGTCAAACACACGCACTCGGGACTAGATGACTCAGAACTGTCAACCAAGCCACTCTACAAATTCAGTGCGATCTCTCAAAATCTCAGCATACACTCTTGTGGAAACTGATACTCTGGATCCTAAAATTTATATGGAAATCTGAAGGACTGAGTAACTAAAGAATTCTGAGGGCCTCCCCGGTGGCGCAGCTATTGAGCGCTGGGTTGTGAAGCTGCCCGCAGCCTCTGCAGTGCCGGTTCGATCCCCGGCTGCTCCCTGGCCACAGGGTGAGGGTCCCGCATGGCGCGCAGACCTCTCCTGCTGCCCGCTGCTCCCCTCAGCAGTGTACTTCGGTCCTTCTGCCTGCTCTGCTCCCCGCTCTGGCTCTGGTGAATTCTCTTACCCTCCTGCACTTCTGACTATACCCAGTGCTTGTATAAATAAACAAATCTTAAAAAAAAAAAAAAAAAAAGATTTTTGAAAAATACCAAGTAGGAAGAGTTGGACTCCTGATTTCAAAACTTACCACAAAGTCACACTCATCAGGACAGTCCGATGTTGGCATGAGAATAAGGACATAGATCAAAAGAAAGTACACAGAGTCCAGCAACAAACCTATACTTTCATAAAGTCAAATAATTTTTGACAAAAGTGCCAAGACAACTGAAAGTCTTTTCAATAAATGGCACTAGGATAGTCACCCTCACATGCAGAGTGCATGATTTTAGATCTTTACCTCACAACTTAACCTCCACTCAAGATGGACCACAGACCTTAAATCTAAAATCAGAATCACAAGGGCCTCCCCGGTGGCGCAGCGGTTGAGCGTTGGGTTGTGAGGCTGCCCACGGCCTCTGCAGCACCAGTTCGATCCCCGGCTGCTCCCCAGCCACCGGAGGAGGGTCCCGCATGGCGCACAGACCTCTCCTGCCGCCCGCTGCTCCCCTCAGCAGTGTCCTTCGGTCCTTCTGCCTGCTCTGCTCCCCGCTCTGGCTCTGGTGGATTCTCTCACCCTCCCTCGCTTCTGACTGTACCCAGTGCTTGTATAAATAAATCTTTAAAAAAAAAAAAAAAACTTTAAAAAAATAAAAAAAAATAAAAAAATAAATAAAATAAAATCAGAATCACAAAATTCTTCAATGATAACATCGGGAGTAAAACTTTGAATTTTTAAATTCTAAAATTAAAAACAGCTGTAATAGCCTAAGGGCTCAACTGAAGATTAAGGAGACAGCAGCAAGAGCTGGCACCGAAGCTATCTATGGCAACAACGATTCCACCTTCCCCTCTAGTAACCTTCCTCCCCTCCCCACCCCAAGTGGGGTCACCACAACCCCTGCAGCTTCCTGTGTCTTCACTGTAAACATTAGGGGGGATCCCGGCAGAGTGGAGGAGGCAGTGCCAAGGCACACTGTTTGAGGAGGTCTGTCCATAGGCAACTCGAGGCCCTCACTCCTGAAGCATCTTTTTGTGCTCAAGGCCTCCATTACCAAAAGATCTGCTACAATAACACGTAACAGAAGCTGGACCCATACAGCCTAGCTGCTCCCAACCGGCCCATTTACCACCTCAGGTTACGGCACCTGCACGTCTCCCTGCTTCCCTGCTAGACGTCTGAGACCTCAAAGTCACCTCAGAATTCCGTCCTAAAACAACTTCTATTGGAAATTCTAATCCAGAAAATCACTCACTACCAGCTTTACCACCAGCCACCAATGTCTTTAAAAAAACGAAAAAAAAGTGGGCCTCCCTGGTGGCACAAGAGGTTAAATTCCAGCACTATCAAGCTATCAGCGCCCACTACAACAAGAGTTTGATCCCCAACCAAGTTGCTGACCCGCATGGCGCAGCAGACCTCTCCCATCTTGCTTGAGGCTCTCCTCAGCAGTGGATTTCAGGTGGATTTCAAGTGGATTCCACTTGTTCTGCTCCCCACTCTGTCTCTGGTGAATCCTCTCACCTCCTGCTTACACCCCTGCTCTTGTGTGCATAAATAAATAAAAATAAATCTTTGGGAAAAAAAAAAAAAGCCCTCAAATAAGGAAAAACAGCTATCACCTGAAATTTACAGTGCACTCTCAGTCTTACAAGGGCAGGGTATTAGCAGCAAAGGAAAGGCGCCAGAGCTGCTTTTACAAAGTGACAGATTTACCAGGGCCAGCTCTGCCTTCCGAGCCGGCAGCCAGGCCTCCCTCACCCACACCCAGAGAACAGATCCACCTGCCTAGAGCAGAGGCGGTAACTAAACCAGCAGGTTAACTGTGAGGCAATCTCAGAAACTACTCTCCTAAGAACCGAGTAATTCTCACCCTCTGCGGGCGTAGGCAGGCCCAGCAGACAGCAGTCATCAGTAGGAGGGTAGTTGGTGAGCATGCAAGCCAATCAGCGCATTCATTGACATCACCTTGCCCTGGGCGTGTCTTCCCCATACCACAAGATCAATCCTCAGCACTCCCTCAATGCCACTGCAAGGCACAAAGCCCTCTCTCCTGGACAAAGGCTACATGACTGAACTGGCCTTTGGGAGCGACCTAGCCCTCCCTCCAGTACGTTACACACCCAATCGGGCTGTAACCCAAGCTTCTCAAGCAGGAGCTATTTTATTTTTTTCAGATAACCACAAAATTTTACTCTATTGCATTATGCTGTAATCTCAGAAAATGTGGCACTCAAGTAATTATATTTGCCCTCATTTTCAAATTCCAGACAGTGCTTTTATTTTACTAAGTACTGACTGCACACTTACTATGTCTCAGGCTACTTCAGGCCCTAGATCCTCCACAAGGCAACACAGCATCTCTGTTCTTGTGGAATTTACATTGTAATGGACTCTGTGTAATCCCTAAATACTAACGACAAAACCGACAACTAATGAGTGCTCAAAAATTATATGAAAATACTAGGACACTAAATTCATTTGGAGTAGGGCCACGATCATTATTGTGTCAGCATTCAATTAAGTTTAAGACAAAAAAAGCACCTTTGATACTGACGTATGAAAAATAGTACAAATCTTTAAATGACTTCTGCTGCTAGCTTCAACACTGGGCAATTTAGCCTCTTTCAGGCTCAATTTTCTCACTTATGATAACTAAATGAGATAATGCATGCAGAGAACCACCAATATACCAAACATCAAACTACTACTGATTCACAATCACAGCCATTGTTGCAAGCGACTCAGTTTAAGACTACAGTGACACACACGATGGGACACCAGACAAATATATACATATATATGGGATATTTCTGAGAATGTGAAAAATGTGCCATGACTGTATGCTGAATAACTGGCCTAGTGTTTTCTCAGATGCAGTCATGGGGATGTTGTTAAGGAAGGAGAGTATCCCTGTTCTTAAAATCTTCATGCCGAGATAGTAAAGATAAAGCATCTGATTCCTCTAAAACTAAGTGGCAAAGGGAGTGACTATGTATGCAGAGATGGAGCCTGAGCAGCCAGATGTTACCCTTCAACCAAATGAAGGTGATATTGGGGCCTGTTGCCCTTGATCTTTTCTGACTTTTCTTTAAGTTTAAAAAGTTGCAAAAAAAATGTGGTGTTAAGACTACCTGCCTTAGAAAGGAAAAAAACTGGTAATACAATGTGCATCAGGTTGAACAAAATATGAGCAAAGATACCATCGATACTGAAGGTTACTACAACTTCATTATCTCTATTTTAAAGCTCAGTAGAAAGGTGTTATTCCAACTACAGCAATGATCCAAGTGTCTTAATAGCCAAAGCCGAAGCTATTTTCCCCCATCTTCCACAGAAAACGCATCAGGAAGCCTCCAGCAGGGAAGGTGGCTCACCAGTGTGAACAGTCATGCAGGCTGTCGTGCAGGGCTTTCCGCAGCACCGAGTCTTTGTCATAGATGCCCCAGGTTGCCTGCAGTACGGAGTCTAGTAAGCAGTCTCCTGCAGTACGGTTCCAAAGTGCATAAAGCCGGCTGTCCAAACGGGTAGCCAATTCCAAGGACCAGTTTATAATTGGAGACTCCTCTTCTAACTCTACATGAGGAATGGAAATAACAGGTTCCTTTTCATGCTTAAGCAATTAAGGACTATTCCTTGGAGGAAGGAACCTACTTTCCAGGTGTTACTTTACACATAATTTACTAATAAGTACCTAAATAAATCTCATCAATTGAAATATAAATCTTTTGGTATAATTTTCTGCAGCAACCTTTCTATTTGATGGATGGGTTGCTGCCAGATCCAAAAATCATTCAATAAGGCCAATTAGATCTTTAAATGTGGAAAGAAATTTTAAAAATATATATATATTTGCATAGCTGAAAACATCTTGTTGCTCTAGGATAATTTACTCAATTATTCTTTACAATTTATTTTCTAAAAATGGTTAATGTAGATATATACTCATTCTAAAACAGGAAGTAGAAAAAACAAGGTTTAAGAACATTCATATATTTTGTGTTCGCTAGTTAAAATGAGCATTTTTTATAACATAATATAGCACTGTCTTAAGGACTTTACATTTTTAAAGTAAAAATAAAATAGGTTGATATACACCAAACTCTCCAAAACTCACAAAATTTACTGAAACCAATGAAAGGTAAATAAGTGGCAATCACTAATTCCATGCTTACCTTTTTGAACATCCCTATCAAGCACCTCATCAAATAATTTTTCTTGGACTGTTGGAGGCAAGTCTTCAATATCTACAAAGAAAAAGTAGGCTTAAAAGATATTCTTATGTCTTGTTACTTAATAAATTTGACAGCAGCATCTAACAGTAACTCCCTCTAAAATAACCATCTTTCCACTAAAGGTTATTAAGTAGCTTGTTTTTAAAGTGTGTGTGTGTGTGTGTGTGTAACATGTATGTGGAGGATAAAACATTTCCTTTCTGCACTTCATTGTCAGAAACGTGTCTAAAAATAACAGCACCATCCTAAGCAGTAATTACATACAGCAATCATCAAAATGGCAAAAGCCACAATGTTGCTGAGGACGTGGGAACATTTGCGCACTGCTGGTATAGTAACTGGCACAGACACTACAGAACACAGTATGGAAGTGTCTGAAAAAATACAACAGAAAATCAAATGAGGGCCTCCCCAGGTGGCGCAGCGGTTGAGCGCTGGGCTGTGAAACTGCCCGAAGCCTCCGCAGCGCCAGTTCGATCCCCAGCCACCGGCGAGGGTCCCACATGGCGCAACAGACCTCTCCTGCCGCGCCCGCTGCTCCCCTCAGCAGTGTATTTCGTTGGTCTGCCTGTTCTGCTCCCTGCTTTGGTGAATTCTCCCCCCACCCCCCGTGCTTCTGACTGTACCCAGTGCTTGTATAAATAAATAAATAAATCTTAAAAAAAAAAAAAAGAAAAATGATCCAGCAAACACATTTCTGGGTATTGACCCAAAGAACGTAAAAACAAAACACTTGAAGAGAGATTGGTACTCTCGGTTAGAAGCAGCACACGTGGCAGTGCTGCATGTGACGTGTGTGTGACAGCAGTTCCTCAACCAGAGGAAGATGGGATGGCTGCCACCTGTACAGTGTTGACGGGTCTGCGGGCATGACGCTAGGTGAACTAGCCAGAGACAAACACTGCATGCTACCACACACAGACTCTTTATCCAAAAGTCAAACTCGCAGAGTAGAAAAGTGGTTGCGGAGCTTGGGATCGTGGTAGAAATAGGGAAAATTGATTCATGGGTATGAAATGTCAGCTCTAAGATGAATAAGGCTATGGATGTAATGTAAGACACATTGGCCATACTTGATAACACAATGTTGTACAACTGAAATGTGCTGATAATATTCTCACCAAGAAAACAAATATGTGAGGTGATGACTATGTTAATTAATTAGGTGGGAGGAAATCCTTTCACAAAGTATGTCTGTATCAAATCGCCATAATCTACAATTCAGGTCTCTTACAATTTCATACCTCAATATACCAAATTATATCTCATTAAAGCCGAAACTAAAAAAAAAGAACAGAGCTATCTGATATTCAAGTTAAAAATAGTAATAATTACATACAGATTTTTTAATTGTTCTCTTCTCCCACATCTCAATCTCTGCTCAGGTCTCTTATTTTCAGACTTTAGAATCTTCCTATAAAAGTTAATGAATCATAATTCTGGCACACAGATCTCTGTTTTTGCCCTCTTTTCAAATTACCTAGCTCTATTCAGTTTACTATTTGAATGATCTAGATTAAGAAGCATTATTATTGAAAATAAAAAAAATTATTTTCAACTCAAACAACAATCTAATCACTTGGGAGGAGGTTAAATTTACAGGGTATACTTCAAGTGAAATTTGTCTTCTTTTAAAAGGTGTAGCTACTCTCTCCTACCATGTGAAAATGCCCCCGTTTATGTCTGAATACAAAATTTCAAAATACCCAGAGTCAAGACGGAGGCTTTACTGTAGAAACTTTTGGTGCTTGGTGCATTTGCAGTGCCAACTGACAACAAGCATTCTGAAAGACACTTTCAAAAGAATGCCAGTATCTCTGCCTCAAATAACTTGACTGTACTCACTGAGAGCCCATGCTCTAATTCCTGTCTCCTATTACCAGCTAAACCATAGCTAATAATTTCAAAATAATAGGCTGGCATTAAGAAAAACAATGACTGATAACATTCTAAAATAAAATGGAAGGGCCTCCCCTGGTGGCGCAGCGGTTGAGGGTTGGGCTGCAGCCAGTTCATTCCCCGGCCGCCGGCGAGGGTCCCGCATGGTGCGCAGATCTCCCCTACCGCGCCCGCTGCTCCCGTCAACATTGTGCTTCGTCAGTCTACCTGTTCTGTTCCCCGCTCTGGCTCTGGTGAATTCTCTCACCCTCCCGCACTTCTGACTGTACCCAGTGCTTGTATAAATAAATAAATAAATCTTTTAAAAAATAAATAAAATAAAATAATATGGAAGAGGAAAAATAAGTGGTTAAAAACAAAAATTTCTAAATATCTGAGACCCACAAGAAAGTTCACTGCTATCAGCTGTTGGCCTCCTCCCAGATAACTGAATTGTTTGCTTGTAAATCCTCATACTGGTGACTTCTAGCATTAAAAAGCTAGTCAAAGTAATTTAAGATGCAAATATAGTAGGCTAAGTTACCGGTTTTCCAACAAAAACTTTCTCATTTAGACATAAAAAATATATAATAAAGTGGAAATTTATTTTCGTATTGAAATTTGGAGTTACCTGCCGGCAATGTAAATGTTACGAGGTCAGTTAAAAAATAGCAAGCAAAATCCCCCTTTCTCTGATGAAGAGAAGCAGCTATCTCCCGTCGGATCTGCTCTGTCAGTTCAGGACACACCATTGCTGGAATACACTTTGCTGCTTGTTGAGATACCTTAAACACAAAAAAAGACTTTGCTCTGCATCTCATTTATCATCAGCCAAAGCAGAAAACAACATTATTTAAAAATAATTGCCAAAAAGTCCTACTAATTCAAGGTGTTTTGTTGTTTTTTTCCTAACTATCAGGTATTGGATAGAATTTCCTCCCACTGGAAGGAGGCATCAGTGCACTTCCCAGGGGCAAAAAACAGCCATAAAAATGCTTTGCTCTGAGTCTCCCTGATGGCGTATGGGGTTAGAATGCAGCCTATGAAGCTATCCGCAGCATAAGTTTGATCCCCGGCTGGCCAGGGAGCAGCCCACATGGCGCAGCAGACCTCTCCTGGCTTGCCCACTGCTTCCCACAGCAGTGGACTTCAGTCAGTCTGCCTGTTCTGTTCCCCACTCTGTCTTTGGTGAATCCTCTCAGCCCCCCCACATCTCTGGCCTGTACCCCAGCTCTTGTATGCATAAATAAATAAATCTTAAAAAAAAAAAAAGGTAACAAAAGAAAAAAAAATGCTTTACTCTGACTCAGTAATTCTGTGTCTTGGGAACTTATTCCAAAGAAATACACAAAGCTGCATATAAAAATGAATGCAGATAAATATTTGTTACTTGAATGAATAAATGAAGAATGAATGACAGACATATCCAGTTTTTTAAATCAAATATGATGATCAAATACTGGAGCAAAATGTTCTATTTTAAAAGCATCTCACTCTTAAGAATTACATACAGTTAAAGTCTCAAGTTTAATGTGATTTTTAAAGGTGGATAAAAGAATCTAAAACTGTTTGAAGAAACAAAGTAACATCAAGAAGGAAAGCTGAAGAACTCATGTCCTTCAAAGTCTAACCAACGGGCAATCACCTCAGTGAGCAGTATTGCCAGCATGTCCTGCCTCTGGAAGCGGATGGCCAGGTGCACCAGCGTGTAGCCCACATCGAAGGCAGAGGGGCGGCTCAGCAGGCGTACTTCGTCTGCGCTGAGCTGGCGGGCGATGTCCCCTCCCGAAGACTTGTATGCTTCTATAGCAGCTAAATCTCCTTCCACAACCCCTAAAACAGGCATCAAGACATAAAACAGTTTCATTCTATTTTCCGTCATGAAGCACAAACCTGCAGCACTCACGCAAACTAGTGTTTCTGTGCTTCTCGGATCCGGGGACATTGTTTGAATGTTCTAAAGAATACAAGGAAAAGAGTGTGCTCCTCTCCTTTTTATTTCTTCTAGAACTACACCTGCCTAGTTACAGATACTTACCTTCATGTCGGTGCTGGTGCCATGCTCTACAGGGATAGAGGAATTATGTGGAGATATTAATTGGATCAAAACTCAGCAATCTAGTATGAGACCCTGAACCTCACAGAAGATACTAAGCTCCCGTGCTGGTCCTGCCTGCAGACACCAAAGAGACAGGAACCACTGCTGGTGCTGAGCGGCATCTGCCCTTTACACTGAAATCTTTAAGCTGAACCAGCATGCTGAGCTCTTCATACTGCTGTTTAGCGTCAAAAGAATCTAGAGCAATTAAAAACAGTTTCCATGCAAGTAAAAGCTAGAAATACTCTGATTTCAGAATCTCTCAAAGTCAAGTCTTCCCGTACACCACCTGAATTATTCGTACAGTACGAATTATTAATACAGTAAAACTAAGATAATTTTGAACAAAAAACTTTGTGAAAATGAAACATTACAAAGTAGTTAGGGGTGGGGAGATGAAACAATTATCACCTTTTTCCAAATCCATAAAAATCTTTCCATTCCAACTGAAGTATGTTATTCATCTTAATGCATATCAATGTAAAGGCAGCAACCCTATTTGGTAAGCAGAGCAGTACCATCTACGCACCAAAAAAAAACAAATAACCTTGGCAGAAAAACGAAGGTATAGGTCAGCTTCAAATTTACCACAAATAGTTTTTTTAACATGCCAAATGGCAGGACCAAACAATTTTAGGTGTTTCCTATTACATCAAGCAAAATTTGTTGTGTAAAATGTTAACATTAACTAAAAATATTCTTAGCATACTTTAAAAATACCATTTCTGCCTCTCTGGTGGTGCTAGGGGTTAAGCACCACACTATGAAGCAATCCACAGCCTCTGCAGCACAAGTTCAATCCCCAGCCGGCCAGGGAGCAACCCACATGGTGTGGCAGACCTCTCCTGTCTCCCCGCTGCTCCCCTCAGCAGTGTATTTCAGTCAGTCTGCCTGTTCTGCTTCCCACTCTGTCTCTGGTGGATTCTCTCACCCCCTGCATCTCTAGCTTGTACCCCAGCTCTTGTATGCATAAATAAATCTTTTCAAAAAAAAATTTTTTTCAAAAAAAAAATAAAAATTCCATTTCTAATAACCACCTTGTATTAGGAATTAAAGTATAAGAGATTGGTACAATGCAATAATTTCCCCCACTTATTAAAAATAACAAAGCTTATTTGTTTAGTTCCCCCATTCGCCAAATTTGTGACCCCGAGGGCACCACGGGGGCATTGTGAGGAACACGACCACAGTGAGCATGGCTCCTCCGCCATGTACAGTCCTTGTACATCGCACTCGTGAGCCCTCAAATGCCAGCTTCAAAGGTTTTCAAACCATCAGATCATAGATCCTTTCTGCAAATCCTGATCCTTTCCCTAGAAAAATGACGCCTTGCCCCAACACATACATTTGTCAGGTTAAGAATCCAGTATCAGGGGCCTCCCTGGTGGTGCAAGGGGTTAAGACACAACCTGTGAAGCTGTTCGCAGCCGCTGCAGCACAAGTTCCATCCCCGGCCAGGGAGCTACCCACATGGCGCAGCAGACCTCTCCTGCTTCGCCCGCTGCTCCCCTCAGCAGTGTATTTCAGTCAGCCTGCCTGTTCTGCTCCCCACTCTGTCTCTGGGAATCCTCTCACCCTCTGCATCTCTGCCCTGTACCCCAGCTCTTGTATGCATAAATAAATAAATCTTAAAAAAAAAAAAAAACCCTGACTGAAATACAGACCCAGCTAAGCAGTGGTGCACAATTACAGATAAGGGAAAGTTAATATACTCTTTAAAACATGAAGAATCAAGACTAAATCAAAGTAACTATAGTATGTATTACAAACTACAAATTAAGCAAACAAACAAGCAAAAAAAAAAAAACCCATGTTGTTCTGGACCAGGAATAGTTAATCTATTAGAAGCCACAGGTCACAACTCACTGGGGACTTCACAGCTACGATGGAACTCCGTTGGTCAGAATATGGAGCTGGCTCATAAATGTTTAGAAAAGACTTATTTTTTTCCCCCATATATGGCACAGTTTTCAAAGTTTTGCCTTATTTTCTTTTAACATAAAAATCATAATGGTAACTAACTTTGAAAAGATGCCAAATGGTAAAAAAAAAAGCCAGGACTTACCTGAGCCCACCTGGGGCCAGCTCAACACTACCCTGGAGTTCTATGGTAGCTGTGACATCACAGCATGCTTTATGCTGTGGGGGCAGGGCGGACTTGAAGTCAGCTGGCACAATGTCAGGAGCCCTTGAAGAGAAAAGTTAGTTTTAAGTGGTAATGTTCAGAATGTCTGTTCTCACGGTGAGCAGAGATGCAAGATGGGGCTGGTCACATGGCACGGGTCTTTTTCCCCTACCAAAGTTTAATCCATTTCACTGGTTTTGCAAGTTAAAAAGGAAGGTACACCAAGCCAGAAATATTTTTTCTTTATACTCCTCAACATTTGGCTATTATTTAATCCCAAACCTGGTTTAATCATGGCAATCTCTTTCAATACTCAAACATGAGCTGCCTTTCAAATAAAATGACCTCAACATTTTTAAGTGTATCTTCCAATAGCCACAGTGATAATCCCAAAAAGTTTGAAGACCACCAAACAATCACTTCCTAAATGCATTTTTCACAGAATACCCAAAATTAATCTACCAATTCTATTCCTCCGAGAAATAACCCTTTCCAAAAAAAGGACTGGATAAAAATCACAAACTGAAAATATATTTTCAAACTTATCATAATTTGTACTATCTATCAAGGCAACCTTCTATGCAATTTATTAAACTCCTTTATTAAAACAGCCTCGTTAGAAAAATGAAAGATTCAATGAGATAGGGAAGTCCCAGTCACTAATTGTTGTATTATTGATCATGACAAATTATGCAAAACATAGTTCAAACTTCAAGTTCTGACCTAGTTAAACATCCCAACTGGTAGAGAAACATAAGTCTGCAAAGTCATGAAAAAGCTACCTGAAGTAAAAGCTACTACTGAAAGCATAATGAAGGATTTCAAGAAACGTCTCACGTAGCTGTCTTTGGAACAAGTCACCCAGGATCAGGAACGCTGTTAAAGGGTTAGTGAAGCTGAATCTAAGTTAAAATTGCAAAGATTACATAAAACACTGACAACTATAACTGGAAGTTTAAAGTTCTTCAAAACCTAGGGTTCCAAAAGTCATCCAAAATAATGTATGCCTCAACCACAGTCACCATGAAATCAAGTCCCAAGAGTTCTCTCTGATTTCAAAGTAAAATCTCATCTGCAACACTGCCAAATTATCCCAGCTGAATTTGAAAACCTATTTTAGATTTTGAAAATTTTACTATTTTACTAGAACTGGGGGAAGCAGTCCAGCCCACTCTTCTACAATTGAGAGAGCTAGAGGTAAATGAACATCTTTAAGGGACAGCGGCAGTACAGAAAGCGGCTCGTCATGACACAGCATCATTACTACTGTTTATATTTTATTAGTATCAATCTTTTTCTAGTCAAAAATGCTAACTCAACTGAAAGAAAGAATCGTCCTGAAAGCGATGTTTAAGGGTGACTTAGTCCATCTGAGAAGGCCCCAGGAAGAAGCACAAAACACTGGCAAGAGAATCCCCTGGGCTTTAAGAATCACTGGTGCCCAAGTACCTGCGTAAGCTCAATGATAGCTTCGCCCCAACATCGCCAGCCTACAGAGCCCACGCTCGCTCATCTAGACAGCCTCTCTCTGCCGTGTCTGCAATGGGACTTCATTTCTCCTAGGTTTAGGAAAAAAACAATCAACAGCTACCTGACCCACAAATGCCCACACCTGGGTATCTTTCTTAACTCCTCCTCCTCTCAACTCTGTATCAATCAATTCTTCCTAAGAATTCTTCCTTTTAAGTCTTTCTCAAAGACACACTGCGACCCCAAGCTCAAGACAGCGCTCACTCGCCTGGACTACTGCCACTTCCTCCTCTGTGCCCAGCCTGCTCCGCCCGCAGTCTCCAGACTGTGACCAGGGATCTTCCCAGACCACAGGTTGAGTGAGGCGTCTCCTTGCAAATGCTCACCGTTGCCTGAACTAAGAGGGAAACACCTGGGCCAGATCAGCAGGCCTTGACAGGGCTGGCAGTGCCCTTCAGGTTGCCTCTTTTCTCCCCCAGCCCCTATCGGGCAATTGACCCTACCTTCTCTCAGCTTTTTGGGCAGGCCATGCTCTCGACTCTGGGATCTGAAGACGTGCTCTTCTCCATGGAAACACTCCTCCCTCTTCTCTTCAAGGTTGTGGCTTAGACGCTACTTCCTGAAAGCCCTCCTGGAAGCTCCAAGGAGATGAGGGTGTGTACCCCTCGGGGAGCATCCTGCACTTTCTCTGCTCTGCTCATCACACCATACGGGTTTGTAGAATGCATCTTCTTCAACTAGATCTCCAGCCTGCTGAGAGCCAGGACATCTTTCCTGGTGCCCGGGAGCACACTCAATGACTAGCTGAATGCATGAGAGGGATGGATGAGCAAGCAAAAGGTAACAACTAAGACAATTCTGAAAAGCAATAGGAGGGTGGAGAAGGATGGACATTTGTCTCATCAGATTTTTAAATACCTAATAAAGCCATAATTATTTACCTAAAGGGTTATAGTGACATAAAAAGCATAGAAAGGGGCCTCCCTGGTGGCGCAATGGGTTAAGCACCGCACTATGAAGCTATAGCAGCCTCTGTAGCACGAGTTCAATCCCGGGCCAGCCAGGGAGCAACCCACATGGTGCAGCAGACCTCTCCTGCCTCCCCATTGCTCCCCTCAGCAGTGCTTTCATTCAATCTGCCTGTTCTGTTCCCCGCTCTGTCTCTGGTGAATCCTCTCACCCTCCACACCTCGGGCCTATACCCCAGCTCTTGTATGCATAAATAAAAATGAATCTTTAAAAAAAAAAAAAAGGCACATAAAGACCCTCAAAACAGGGCCTCCCCAGTGGCGCAGCGGTTTGAGCGCTGGATTGCAAAGCTGCCTGAAGCTTCTGCAGCGCCAGTTCAATACCAGGCTGCTGGCGAGGGTCCCACGTGGCGCACAGACCTCTCCTGCCACACCCGCTGCTCCCCTCAGCAGGGTACTTCATCGGTCTGCCTGTTCTGCTCCCGGCTCTGGTTCTGGTGAATTCTCTCACCCACCCGCGCTTCTGACTGTACCCAGTGCTTGTATATATAAATAAATAAATAAATAAATAAATAAATAAATCTTTTTTTTTTTTAAAAAAAAAAAGACCCTCAAAACAAATGATGTAGAATCACTTTATCTATGATAGAACCTCCAAATCAGTGGGAAACTTTGCTTAAAGTTTACTTAAACCTTATTAGTGGAAATTATTTGGATAAATATTTTAATTCCTCGTTCAATCCAAACAAACTGTGAAACAACAAAGACAAAATATAACTCTCCCCACAAAAAGGGAAGAAAAGCCGCAACCAACATGACTGGTACATACCAGTTCTATCTGTACAGACTTCACATACCTTGATGAAATAACAAGGGAAAATGGACAAAAGACTTGAAACAACAATTCACAAAAGAGAATTCCAACGACTCAACGAGGCAGGCCTCCCTTCATCACAAACACCAGCGAAGACACAGCTACCCGGGAGGTGCGCGCACTGCTGATGGGAGTGCCACTGGCGCCGTCCTCCAGGCAGCAGCTGACCAGCACGTATGATGGGCCCGTGACACATTTCTATCACCTGATATTATTATCCCATTTCTGGAAACCGAAGAACCTTGTTTTTAAAACGCTGACAATTTTGTTCATGAAAATATTCAGTACAAAAAAGGTTCAAGTAACCAAAAAGAGTTGTTTACATACTCATTAAAAAAAGATGAAAGTTTTTTAATTACTTCAAAATGTAAAGTCCAGTGAAAAAAAGACTTTTTAGATGGTGATTCTAGGAACTTTACTTTTTAGCTTTTATACCAAATACTCAACAGTATGTTCTGCTTTTATTACTGAAAAATGAACTAAATTCTCATATAATGTCACAGGAAGTTAGTACAACTGTCTAAGCTTGATGAAACAAGAAACAATGATATGTCCACCAACGGATGACTGAATAAACAAACCGTGGCACATACATACAATGGAATATTATTCAGCCTTAAAAAGGAAGGAAATCCTGACACCTGCTTCAACACTGATAAACCTTGAAGACAAGACTAAATGAAATAAATCAGTCACAAAAGGACAACTACCGTATCATTTTATTTAGAGGAGGTCTCCGGAGCAATCACTCGTAGAGACCAAAAGCAGATCAGTGGTTGCCAGGGCGGTGGGGAAGTGGGGGCGTTGTTAACAGACACAAGAGTTTGAAAGATGAATAAAGTTCTGGTGGTGAAAGCTGCAAAACAATGTGAATGGACTTAACGCCACTGACCTGTACATTCATTGTTCTGAAATATTTGATTTTAGGGCAATGGCAATACCAAAGAGAGCAAACTTTGGTACATATATTTTGCCACAATCAAAATAAATTTAACAAATGAAAATAAGATACAAAGATATTATTCAGAGATATCAGAGATGCTGCCTTACCTCCCCCCAAAACGTGAATGTTTAAGTTTAACCTAGTGACATCAAGTGAGAATCATTCTGTACAACAAATGGCCTGGACTCAAAAATGCTGATGTCACGAAAGAGTAAATTTATTAAAAACAAACAAACAAAACACCTATGGCACTATTTAGAGACTAAAGAGGCAAAGCAATAAATAAAACGTGTAATTCCTGATAGAATGGCATTCGAACAATAAGCTATTAGTGAAACTACTAGTAAAAATAAATGTGGGAGTTGAATAGTAAACCTCCTAGATAATTATATTGTGTGATTACATAGGGAAAATATTTGTTTTTAGGACATATGTGCTTAAGTATTCAGGGCAAAATGTCCTGACTTCTACAACTCTCAAATGATTCAGGAAAAAAACCAAAAGGGAGAGGAAGACAGGGAGGGAGCAAACGTGGCAAAGAACTAACAAGCAGAGGGCCTCCCCGGTGGCGCAGCGGTTGAGCGCTGGCTTGTGAAGCTGCCCGCGGCCTCTGCGGCGCCGGTTCGATCGCCGGCTGCTCCCCGGCCACCGGAGGAGGGTCCCACATGGCGCGCAGACCTCTCCTGCCGCCCGCTGTTCCCCTCAGCAGTGTCCTTCGGACCTTCTGCCTGCTCTGCTCCTTCTGCCCCGCTCTGGCTCTGGTGAATTCTCTCACCCTCCCGTGCTTCTGACTGTACCCAGTGCTTATATAAATAAATAAATAAATCTTTAAAAAAAAAAAAAAAAAGGAACTAACAAGCAGAATCTAAGTCAAAGGCAGGTGATGTTCAATACATTAAAATTATAATTTTTGTACAGGTTTTGAAATTCTTTTGGAAGAGCTGATGGGGGAAAAAGTGCTGTCTCTGCACGGCATGACTGGCAAACAGAAGGAAAAGGAACTTGCATTTCTTTATAAACTCTGCATATTGCTTAATTTTAACCATGTGCATAGATTACTTTAACAAATGTTTGCGATTAAAATTCTTTTAAATGACACATTTGGATTTTGTAATTAAATGTGTTCATTAAACAGAGTGTTTTTTTTTTAAAGTTTTTTTTTTTAAATTTTTTTTTTATAGAGGCATGTTTTATTTATTTATTTGTTTCTTTGTTTCTTTGTTTATACATGCACTGGGTACAGTCAGAAGCACAGGAGGGTGAGAGAATTCACCAGAGCCAGAGCGGGGAGCAGAGCAGGCAGAAGGACGGAAGTACACTGCTGAGGGGAGCAGCGGGCGGCAGGAGAGGTCTGCGCGCCATGTGGGACCCTCCTCCAGTGGCCGGGGAGCAGCCGGGGATCGAACCGGCACCGCAGAGGTCGCCGGCAGCTTCGCAACCCAGCGCTCAACCGCTGCGCCACCGGGGAGGCCCCAAACAGAGTGGTTTTTAACAAACGAAAACCCTTACTAGATCAATTCAAGCATCATATCCTATGATGGAGACTCGCCATAGCCCCAAGCACCAAGGTCTGAGGCGGCCCATTAACAGCAGGCAGGGCTGTGAGGTTATCATTTCTAAGCCAGGAATCGAACGTCAGACAGAGGACCAGCAACCAGCAGAGTATTGCTGCGGCTCTATTTCTGCCACTGCCTCAACACTCATTTCTGGAAGCCTCTTTTTATCTCAGGTGTCAGGAAGCACTTCCAAATCCCAGCTTGAACTGGCCGGGGTATTTTATACCCTGAGTTCCAAAATCATAACAGGAAATCCTTAACGACTTGAAGAAAACCTATCCAAAGATAAAATTCCTCTCACAGCGCTAAAAATAATCCTATTACCTATAACACCAAAGGCTTCACATAAGGAGATCCACAGCAAGGAATGTATGTGGAGAGAAAAGAAGTCCCGTTTTTATGGCTACACACCAGCCCCACGTCAGAGGATCGCGCACAGCTAACCAGGACATACAAGGCATGGCAGGCACACTTAGCAGCTCACTTTCCTTTTATGGATGCAGTGCCAAAGATTTCTGCAGGAGTCTGCATACATTTTAGAGTCTATTAAAAGCTTTGAATAGAACATTTGAACTGAAACCATTTTGTTTCTTTAAAAAGGGAAGGGGCAATTCAATGGTCTTAAGTGTCAAAGGCTAACAGAACGCCAAATCTTTTTTTCTTTTTTTTTTTTTTGTATCCTGGCTTTATTCATATGTAAAGGCAAGTAGGACACTAAAAACTGACGCTAAATCAGAAGAACACCTTTCAGTAGAACACTCAATCTGGTATCAACAAAATCAAGTTCATAACCCAACAGAGCGGCCCCCTAGCACACTGGAATAAACACGGCATTTAAAAATAACCGTTAGCAAATCTATCGGAACAATTTCATTAGCTTCCCCGCGCAGCTCCCAAAAGGAGATCTGTAAAATTAAATATCCAAACACAGCTCTGCTACTGGGCTACCAGCTCAGAAGTGATAATGACTGTGAAGCAATTCCAGAGGTCCAGAAAATTTCCAAAAATGGAAAATAACTTGTCCAAACATCTGTGGCACATCAAGTTGAAAACAGGACACAGAAAACGCAGGAAAAAATACTGTAAAGATGACACACTAAAATCAAGTTCAAGTAACACAGCCTAAGCAAAGAAAGGTGGGAAACACTAGCAAACGACAGGCCACCTCAGGACACAGCAGCGAGCTTCACACAGGTGTATTTACTGTAGTCGACACAGGGAAAGGCAGGACTGGAAACATTAGTATTGACAGGCATCCCCTACTATGCATCAGACATCAACAGTTTAGGAATGGCACTCCTTCCAGCCCTATCAGACAAAAACAGTGTGATACTGTGAGTTACAAAGATCATGTATTTGGGTCTCACCACTGATCCCAGCACAGAGCTCCCATCGCCCCCATAAAGAGCCTCTATGGGGCCATAGGGCAGCTTTTGTTCTATTTATTTTTGTTCCAGTTCCTGGGAAGCTCCGGCACCATAAAGGTGAAAAGCTGTCTCTGTCATTCATGTAACAAGCCCCTTTCAACCTCACCCCAGTTTACACCGATGAGGTCCTCACCCCAGTTTACACCGATGAGGTGACTTTTGGAAAGCCTCTAAGATGGAAGGTTGGTTGCCAGGGAAGCCAACCTTGTGATTACAGGACTGGAACTTTCAGCCCCACCTCAGGGGCGGGGAGAGGTGATGGGTTGGAAGCAATCGTGCCTACTTACATGACGAAGCCTCCATTCAAATCCCTGAAGCAGGGGGGTCAAAAGCTCTTCCAGCTGAGTGGACATGGAGGTGGGGCAGAGTGGTGCACCAGAGAGGGCATGGCGAGTTCCTCGTCCCTCCCTTGCCCTAGTTGTTCCTGAGTGGTAACCCTTTTACAGTTGTCCCCCTCATCTGGTTCCAAGACCCCTGTGGATGCCTGAAACCTTAGCAGCAAAAGCTACACTTTTTTTTCATATACACTTTATTTTCCCTATATATGATAAAGTTTAACCTATAAATTAGGCGCAAAAGATTAATAACAATAAAAGCGCAATCATTATGACTACCATAATAAACATCGTGTGAAGGTGTGTTCTCTCTCTCAAAATATCCTACTGCACATAGCATTTTACCATCACCATTGATCTCAGGCAACTAAAACCAAGGACAGGGTCAGACTATGGATAAACCAGTAATCTGCTTGGTTAAATGTTTTCGAGGGGTGAGAGGATTCACCAGAGACAGAGTGGGGAACTGTCAGAACAGGCAGACTGACTGAAATACACTGCTGAAGGGAGCAGCGGGCGAGACCGGAGAGGTTCTGCTGCCCCATGTCGGTTGCTCCCTGGCCGGCCGGGGACCGAACTCGTGCAGCAGAGGCTGCGGACTGCTTCATAGTACGGTGCTTAACCTTTGCGCCACCAGGGATGCCCAGGAACTGTCTATCTGAAGCACAAGTAACAAGCTGGATTTGAGATTGGCACCTGTGGGACTGAGTCCTTACCCTTTGGGATCCAACACGACCTCTAGGTAGAATGTTGAAGGACACCCAACTAGAGTTCAGAGATTCTGAGAACTGCTTGGTTTGGTTGGGGAAACTGCCCCTCCCACACACCCTGGCAGAGAGCCACTGGCAAGAGCTGGGAATGCAGTGTGAGACCAGAGGAGACACACAGAAGGGAGGTTTCATGCCAAGCACCTCATCTTCCTCCAGAAAAGGACACAACGTGGCTCTATCACATCCAGCCAGTCACTTAACTCTCTGGCCTCCTCTGCTTAACAAAAACAAAACCAGACTAGACTCTCAAGGAACTGGTGAGGGTTACCTTAAATTTCTCTGAAACTGCCAAAGATGCTAATTATAATTTTTTTTAAAAATTACTACTTGTATTAATTTCCTCTTGCTGCCCTAACAAATTACCACAAACTTAGTGGCTTAAAACTTAATACAAATAAGTTATTTTAAAATTTGGGAGAGGTCCCTTATGCGTTTCACCGTGCTGAAATGGGGAGGGGAGAGGCCCTTGAAGGGATCCTCAGCTTTTCTCACTTTTTTAGAGGCACCTGCATCCCTTACTCCTGGCCATCACCCAGACCTCTGCTCCTCCACAGCCACATCTCCTGTCTCCCTCTTTCACTTATAAGGATCCTTAAGGTCACCTGGATAATCCCTCCACCTCCAAGATCCTTAATCACATCTGCAAAGTCCCTTCTGCCATGGAACACGGGCATATTCATAGCTCCTGCAAATCAGGACACAGGCATGGAGGCGGCGTGCTGGACAGCATTCTTCTGCCAGCCACAGTGTTTTTAAATCAGGTCTGTAGATCAAAAAAGTTCAAAGGGGTGGGGAACTGGGGGGAGGAGTCTATAAGCAAATCAAGTAAAAAACAGGAATCTGGAGACTATAATTCTATTAACTGTGTTTTTCAAATTCTTAGCGTTCATCAATAAAGTATCTGTGGAGCAAATTAATTTTTAAAAGGACTACTGAACTATAGAAAAGCCTCTTCCATTTTCTCTCTACAATAATTTATAGTCCCTAAGTTTCCTTTGAAGTTAAGAACTGCCACAAAGACAGGATAAATTGGTAAACTAATTAGAAAGATCACTATGGTGTCTTAGTCAAGGGTTCCCTTTTCTGTTTTGTTGGATGTGGCAGTTATCTTGATACAAATCACCTTATAATCACTTCTGTTCAAGTACCACCATCTCTCAAAAGCTAATCTCACATGCTTCTTCCTTCAGCTGGTCATTTTTGTTTGGATCCTTGTATAACACCCCTTTTATCTGGCCAGCACTATCTCAAAACTTGGAATTAAAAAAAAGTCACCACAGCAGATTACATTTTGCAAGAGACTTGTTTTTCCAAAGAAAGAAAAATAACACTAATATAATCTTAATTGCTTACTTCCTTGATAAAGCCATCCATATACACAATTTATAATACCAATAAGCAAAATAAATTGAAAGAATGCTTTGAAAAATAATAAGCCCATAAATTGCTAGCTCTTGTATTAATGAAAAGAGTGAAAACCTACTGACACACACATTCTGATACACAGTTTTAACTCCATGCAAGTTTTGGGTATTTTCTACAGCTATGCTAACACGTGCGCAGACGGGGAAGACACCACATACAGATTTGATGCTAAGGGGCGAAAATACAGTTGGCATCAATATGAAAAATAATTACCACAGATACTGACTTTTAAGGTAAGTAATGAGAAAAGAGGAAATATTAGCTCAACTATAACAATATTTTTTGTAGATAACTTGAAAGAAAAAGTTAATTCCAATATATTTTAAGACTCCCGTAGGTTTTTACAAACATCAGAATTTTGCTCAGAAATAACCAAGGTTACAATTCTTTTTTTTTTTTAAGATTTATTTGTTATTTATGCACACAAGAGCTGGGGTACAGGCCAGAGATGCGGGGAGTGAGAGGATTCACCAGAGACAGAGCGGGGAACAGAACAGGCAGACTAACGAAATACACTGCTGAGGGGAGCAGCAGGCAAGACAGGAGAGGTCTGCTGCGCCATGGGGGTTTCTCTCTGGCCAGCTGGGGATCGAACTTGTGCTGCAGAGGGTGCGGATTGCTTCACAGTGCCGTGCCCAAACCCTTGCGCCACCAGGGAGGCCCCAAGATTACAATTCTTTATGATTCCATTTCTGCATGCTCCTTGATCAAGACAGGCAACGGCTATCAACCAGGGACCCAATGCACACAGCGGGCTGCTTTGGGGCACTCAGTATTTCAACGTAAAAATTCCGGTTTCAACATGTATATGTTTTACAAGCTTAATTCTTATCCTCTATGCCATCAACACCCCCTGCCTCATCCCCATCCCATGTCCATCCTTCCCATCTTTCTTCATGTAAGAAGAAACAGTTCTTGTATGCATGAATAAATAAATCTTTTTAAAAAACCAGTTACGAGCTATTAAGACTTGAAACAAAATGTCCACCTGGAGGTGACAGGGCCAATGACAACTGAATGAAAAACTGTCACATTGCTTAACAGAACTTCAGGGATACTAAACATAGAATGGTTTTTGCTTTATATCAAATATTCAACAGTGAGGTAGGAAGACAAATTAAAGCAAAGATATCAGACTTCATATCCACAGATGGCCGGGAGCATGACAATACACTGAAGCCTCCACTCTTTCCTTTAAGATCCTATGGCACCATGGGCCTCCCCTGGTGGCGCAGCAGTTGAGCTCTGGGCTGCGAAGCTGCCTGCAGCCTCTGCAGCGCAGGTTCAATCCCCGGCCGCCGGCGAGGGTCCCACATGGCATGACAGACCTCTCCTGCCGCGTCCGCTGCTCCCCTCAGCAGTGTATTTCATCACTCAGCCTGTTCTGTTCCCCGCTCTGGCTCTGGTGAATTCTCTCACCCTCCAGAGCTTCTGACTGTACCCAGTATTTGTATAAATAAATAAATAAATAAATCTTAAAAAAAAAAAAAAAAGATCCTATGGCACCTACTTCCTGTCTTCCCCACAGGGAGAATCCAAGTCACACTGGTTTGAGCCCTGGGTAAGTCTATAAGCTGAAAAATACAGAAAGCTAGAAAGAAGGCAATGAATCTAGAAGTTCCAGGGAGGCTCGGAGTAGAAGTCTAAGTGTCCAGATCCCAGTGTTCCCATTACCCATGGATTGAGGTAAATGTTCAATTGCTCACTGTGCATCAGACACTGTTTTCGAATACCACTAAGATATAGCTGTGACCAAAACTGACAAAATTCTTGGATCTCAGATCTCAGGATGCTTACATGCTAGGGGAGAGAGACAGAAAGGTGTCTAGTTATTAGAAGGTAACAAGTGAGGGTATAGGATGGGGCTGAAATTTTAGAAACAGCAATCAGGAAGGCAACAATTGAGAAGAATGAAGAAAGCAAATTAGCTAATTCTACAATCCAGGCAGAGGAAACAGCTAACACAAAGGTTTTGAGTCTTACTAATATAAAAGAAAGGGGACAGAGTTGGTTAGAATGAAAGACAACAGATGAGCTCAGAGAGAAATAATGTGTATGGGGGAAGCTGGTGAGGACAGAGCAGAGGGCCGGTGGGGTTTTGGGGGGACTCTAGCTCTAATTCTGAACTACTTGGAAGGGTTCTAAGCAGCCTCCTATGTTGATCATTGATGGGCCCGGAGGTACGAACTGGCCTTATTCTGGACAGATACTTGAAGGTCGTTAAGATTTTCTGACAGAGGGGAATGAGGTAAAGAGAATCAAGGATGACCAAGGCTTCTGAAACAGCAAAAGGAACAGTGATGGCCATCAACTGCCACAGAGGGGCAGATGTCAAGGAGTGGCCAGTTCAGTTTTAGCCTCACTAAGTTTGACTTATTAGACAGTCAAGGGAAGATGGTATTTGGTAGCTGGGCATGTGGGTCTAGGATTCAGGAGCAGATTAAATTAACCCTTTGCACTCCACTGTCCCCTCTCAGGGGACATTGGTAGCCAATGTCCAGAATGGTTCGGAGTGCAAAGGGTTAAGGTACTGCACAGATTCAGTTAAGGGTTCTTATCTGACCCTGTGCCTTCTCAAGGGATCAATTTGGATCACAAATTTAAAGGTTCTTTTAAGGTCAACTGGTTGGATACAACAGCAAAAAGAAAATGGTTAACCAGGAGGTGCCACCCTATTCTCTAGGGACATTATCATCTCCCCAGTGGAAAAGGCAGCCTATGATTAGCACTGACATGGCCTCCCAGAAAATACCTGGCAGCAGATTGCAGACATTCCAGATACAACTGGACGTTTAAATCCACACCTCTACCTCTACCATGCCAGGTTCCCACCCCCAAATCCAGGTTTTGGCACTGTGCCCAATGTTCTCTTACACATAAGATAATATGACTTATGTGAAACTACATCCAACAGTCATGTAAGACACTCAAGACTGATGATTTAGCTTATGTTTGCCTTCTCTACACCAAATCTTCCTCATTCCTATTTTATCAGCTACAAAGTTGGCCTAGGGTTGAGTGGTTTTTTTTTTTCCTTCCTCACTTTTCTAACTTCAATTGAAGACTCCCAACTTATACCGAATATGAATGTTATACTTATATACCTCTTAGTTTGGAGACTTAGGAGATAGTTTTTTTGTTTGTTTTTTGTTTTTCTAATGTGTGTGTTGCTGAAGCAAGCACTGGAGATAATTTTTTTTAATGCCTAATATGGACAAGCCACAATTAACAAATCCAATGAAACCTGGAGAAAATGCAGACACAAAAGGGGAAGTAAAGATGAATTACAATGTAACCAAGTAAAAAATATTTTAACATAATTCAGTGGGGTTTACAAACCAGGATGTGACTTCCCAATAAAGACAGGCCTATGATCTTTTGTACCATTCAGAACCACTCCATATAGTGAACAGTCAAAACTATGTGCTGACAGGAAAAATAATCCATATTTACCAAGAACCAGATAATCAATTCTTAGCCCTAAAAACCTATGAACTCTGGAGTGGGAAGGGAAGAGGGGTTGAATACCAAGTAATCCTTTAGTGATACAACACTGGTCTGCTGGTAGATCCACCTTCAAAATGAATTCATAGCACTACACTCTGAGGAGCTTACGTAATACACTATCTTTAAAGAAGGCCATGTGGACAGAAACCCAAGGCAGCACAAGACAGAGTAGTCATAAAGATAAGAAATACCAACATAAAGACAGTTACAGAACATATGTTTCAGGAAAAGAAAATATTTCAAAGCAGGAATTCTCATCCTGATACACTAGCTTCAAGAAATAACATCTGTGCTTCCTTAAGGATTCTGACCCTGAAAGAGCTTAAGAATCACCACAACAGCCTTCATTGCCACCTTGAAGTAAAAGTATGCATAGCACACCACTATTGCCTGCAAAATGATTCTGAGACTGTTCCAAAGTCATGCTGGTAAACAACACCTTGCCGAGACACAAAAGGTCACAAAACCCAAGGTTCCATTTCTACGGAATATGCACAAGAGGTAAATCCATAGAAATAGAAAAGAGAAACCAGGGCCCAGGGAATGGACAGGTGCTTAATGGGACAGGACTTCCTTTTGGAGTGAGGCACTGACTCTGAACTGGACAACAGTGAGAGCTGCTGACACTGTGCATGCACCAATGCCACTAAAATGCTCCCTTTCAAAATAGTGAATGCTATGTGGTGTGAACTTGAGCTCAATTTTAAAAAATCAAGCTTCAAAAAAAAACAAAAAAGGCAATCACACGCATGTGTTCTCCTAGTTTGGGGAGAAAAAAATGACATCGAATGGGATGAAATGGGACAGGTCAGAGCAGAAGGCTAAGTGTTTTCACCCCTAATCCTCAGCACAGGAGACAGCTCAAGTGAGCTATTAAGTACTTGCTGTACTGGCCTTCAGAAGGGCTCATCTGCTGGGATATTCATTTTACAGAACAAAAGGAAAATGAAAACCTCAGATTTCTTGACACCTGTTAGGACTTGCAGGTTCATACAGCCATGTCTTCCATACACCTGTGGCAATATCATAGTGAGGGGCTAATCCAGTGCAGGGCAAATGTATAGACACAGAAATACAGCTAAGCCCTTTTTAAAGACTTCACTATTATTGTACACACAATATTTAATATATTGATTGATCACTCAAAATTTCCTTCACAAAACTGAATTTAAAAGTAAGCAACCCGGGCCTCCCCAGTGTTGTCGCGGTTGAGTGCTGGGCTGCGAAGCTGCCCGCAGCCTCTGCAGCGCCAGTTCGATCCCCAGCCACCGGCGAGGGTCCCACATGGTGCGCAGACCTCTCCTGCTGCGCCCGCTGCTCCTCTCAGCAGTGGACTTCATCGGTCTGCCTATTCTGCTCCCCGCTCTGGTGAATTCTCTCACCCTCCCATGCTTCTGACTGTACCCAGTGCTTGTATAAATAAATAAATCTTAAAAAAATAAATAAAAATAAAAGCAACCCATCCAAATAACTGAAGTCATAAAATGCAAATATATAATCTACTCAAAAGTCAAATAACTACTTTTGTGAATTACACTGCAAAATATTAACTCGCAAGGTCAGTAACTAGAGAAGAACCCTGCTCTCATAATATGTCTCTGTCCTTTTAATAGTGCTGAGAGGCAAACTGAAACCAATATCCAGAATTTCCTTAAGAAATCACATAAACCGCAAAACACTCAAATCATTATTTGAACTATGGAATCAACTGGCCATGTGAATTCAGTTTCATAAAGTTTGCAAATATTTACTACATGGCATTCATGTTAAATTCACACCAGTATTTTCAAGGTCAGTATTATGTTTGTTCAACTTCTTGGAGTCACACATTTTTGTGGTATTTTTAACATCTGACTAAAGCGTCTATCATCACAAGATGCTAGCACTGTTTGTAAACACTTTGAAGCAGCAGCTGGTGCTGCTCACACATCTTGTTACGATAAATAGAGTAGCAATTTTAAACTCCAGGTGTATATTTTACTACTAGTGTGTAAAAAAAAACCATGTTTTATCTTAAATTTTTCCCCTAACGATAGAGGGGTATGCACACAATGGACTTAGGACAAAGTTAAGACCACATCACAAATACAGCGATTCTTATAGATGCGTCCTGAAAGCAGACTACCATGCGGAATGAAGAAATGTTAAATGATACTGACCCTGCTTCTCTCTTCCATGTCATTTTTAATACAAAAAAAATGCAGAAACTTACCCACACAAGCATTGAGGAATAGCCAGTCGGTCTTTTTCATCCTGTTTTTAATTTGCTTTAATTTTTTGAAATCCACTTCAAGTTCCTCCTTACTGCCGACAGCACCAGCCAACTCAATCCTCTGAAAATCCATTTTCATGTCAGAGTCCCGCTTCGTAGTAGGCGGCGATCGTCTTTGGCTATTACCACTACTGCAGCTTCCCCTCCATCGAGCTCTGTCCTGCTCATTTATTATTGAAGAAGCCTCTTCAGTCTCTGCCAGCTCTATTGCTTCAATATTATTAGGTCTGGGATGATCGCAAACAACACATTTTTTAGCCTTGGCCCAGTTCTCATATGTGCAAATAGAACAAGTCCAATGCTGGGTCCTTGTGTTCAGTTTATTTCTATCATTGTACTCCTCGCAAGGATCCACAGAAAAAGCAACTGGTCTCGAGCCAGATCCTGAGGACTGAGGAGATTCTGTGGGACTCCGGGTCCTACGCTGGGATAAGCACTGGGTACATCTGATTGCTCTTGGCCAGTTCAAATATGTACACATGTGGCATGACCATTTATTTGCATTTTCCATGCTGTACGAAGACTTAACCCTCGGTCTTGCACTGGAGTCTGGGCATATCAAAGGACTACTTCCTCCTTCAGTGCTGGAAGGATCCCAGTCTCGACCAACATCACTTGAGCCGCTTTTAAATGGATCTTCTGTAATAATTGTTCCGCTGGGTCTCTGAGCACGACACATGGTGCACTTGATTGCAGATGGCCAGTTTTCATACGTACAATATTCGCAAGCCCACTTAATCCCACGTTCTGACATTGTGCACTTCTTGAAATGAGTTATGTCAAGCAGGAAGCTACAAATAATTAGGACAAGGTTATTAAAACACCTTTGAAAATATGCCCCCCAAAATAAATGTACCCTTCCACTTATAAGATACAAATTTAGCAAAAGATGCATAAAGATTTCACATCAAACTATCCTTATTTTCCTTTCCCATTTATGATTTCCACATAGATACTGGAGATAAGCGCCCAAAGAAAAATTTTAGTCCTTGGGATTTAATGAAACTGCACTTTGGAATGCAAAAGAGATAGGCAGACAGTAAAGGGAGATTCGCAGCTGTACAGGTTAAAATAGGGAACCCACTAACAGAAATATTTCATTTCAGTCAAGTGACAGCCATCAATTTAGAAAAGTAACTAATAGCTAAAAACTCAAAGGAAAAAAACCAGAAACCAAGTATCTTAAACACAAATATCTTCAAATTATGAACACTATTATGCCACCTAGTTACATTATTATGGTTGATTTACAGTCAAGAATTCAGAGGATCAAAGTCAATTCTGTTACTCTTGCTAAGGGAGAAAAGCTGCTTGACGTGCTAATTAATCGCCACCCAGGTAAGCACAGGTAGGAAAGAAAGACAGTGAAGAGTAATCCTACAATTAACAAGGTAACACTGTGAAAGAGAGACCAAGATCCTTGATATTCCATATTCTCAAAATCCAGTTCTGTCTAAAGCACAAAAAATAGAAACTTCACATCACCTCCACTGGGACAAGCAAATGGACAGGACATCCCTGAAATGCCTGCAATGACTGCTGGCATAATCACTCCAAAGTCATTCTGAGTAGTCATGTTCAAAATATATAGTTACTGTTTTAACTACATACTCAAGATTTAATTCATACTAAAAATATGACACTCACTAAAAGGTTCCTAGGAACACTACACTATAATGAAGACTTTAATGATGACTAATTTATAAAAGAAGCAACTTAACATAGCAAATTTAATGATTTATTAAATGGCTTAAATTTAGACATATTCTACTAAGACCAACATTTCCACTGTCTTAAATTCCTTCTCAACCCAATAAATATCATCACCTTGCCACCTATTTTTCACTAGAAAGGTGAAAGACAACCTAAGCAGAGTAACAGAAACTTTTCCCTCTTTCTCGAGGATTTTTCCAAAACCTGGAAAGCTAAACATTTCATTTTTAAGTATGCTAGCTCCCTGCCTACCAAGTCGTCATCCCATTTATAGTGCAAACTCTGAGAGAACAAATTCACTACAAGAAAGGCTATATTTAATATTGAAAATAAAGGGGCCTCCCCTGGTGGTACAGGCAGTTGAGTGCCACGCTGTAAGGCTGTGCGCAGCCTCTGCTGTTGTGCCCACTGCTCCCCTCAACAGTGTATTTCGTCAGTCTGCCTGTTCTGTTCCCCGCTCTGTCTCTGGTGAATCCTCCCACCCTCCCGCGCATCTGGCCTGTACCCTGGTTCTTGTATGCATGAATAAAAAAATGAGGAGAGGGAAGGGAGGGGAGGGGAGGAGAGAGAAGAGATCACACTTACTAAGATTTTAATTTCCACACTATAGCCTCTTCCATGCACACAGAATGAAAGTGTGGTTTATAAATCAGACCAAATATACGAGTCAAGTCTTCACACTGGCTCAGACAGACTGCTCAGGAGAGACTGCAAAACATGCTAAATGATTCGGTGCAACTGTAGTTAGGCCTGTAAAGGAGAACAAAACTAAGTTTCACTTGATGGCTGCCATCTAAAAACAGTTATTTTGTAAAGACTTTATTTCAATTATCTTATTCATCTCTTTTAATAATGAAGAACTATACTTTGAATTTTAATTTAACACAGCAATAAAATTAGCTGATTGGGCAGGTCACCCAAAACAGAGGTGAAAAAGACGTTTTTTGTATTATGTTTTTTGTATTTTTGTATTAATATGTGAACATGTGCACTAAGGCAACCGTCAGTATTAACTTGGTAGTGCTAAGTCAATTCCCACCAGCGTGACTTGTTACTGTGGAAGGAGAAAGGCAGTGTAACCCAAAAGTAAGTAGAAGCAGCAAAGAACTGTTGCTTATTGGGCCTCCCTGGTGGCGCAGTGGTTGAGCTCTGGGTTGCAAAGCTGCCCGCGGCCTCTGCGGCGCCGGTTCGTTCCCCGGCTGCTCCCCGGCCACAGGAGGAGGGACCCGCATGGCGCGCAGACCTCTCCTGCCGCCCGCTGCTCCCCTCAGCAGTGTCCTTCGGTCCTTCTGCCTGCTCTGCTCCCCGCTCTGGCTTCTGGTGAATTCTCTCACCCTCCTGCGCTTCTGACTGTACCCAGTGTTTGTATGAATAAATAAATAAATCTTAAAAAAAAAAAAAAGAACTGTTGCTTATTATATTTAGCTTTGAATTATTTTTCTCCTTTGCCAAACTGGTTTTTGTTTCTAACCCAGGTAATTTATATTTATCTTCCTTAGACTTTTAAATTTAGCTTGTCCACACTGATTACATACCATCTGACAGTAGTCCAAATCAGTTGAAGAGCAGGGAATTATAACCAGCAAATAAGCAACACAAAATAAACAATCACAATTTAATGGCAATTTTCATATTCATTGGGCGGTTTCTTCCTTTAGCTCAGGAGTGAAATATAAATTCCTTGCTTGTGCTTCTGGAAATTAAATGAGCTAATCTTCACTGAATTAATGTACCAGGATAACACGTTTAAATGTTCCTATCTGACCAAAAACAAACAAAAACAGCACCATAAATAGTCATCAATGTCACATATGGCTAGAAAATAATGGACAAACAGCTACCTGATTACAGCGGACCCTGTCCGAAAATCCAAGTATCTACGCAATACTAAAACCATGTTAGGGTAGTAAGGTAAGTATATTAAACTAGATGATGAAATACAGTATCTGCTTCTTTGGGGCAATTTAGACTTTGTAGAAACACTTTTTCAGAAACAGAAAGCTAAAATGTACTGGAGAGAATTATCTTGAGAGCCATTTATACCTGTATTAATCAGTGAATGGAAGCAACTTGCTCTAAGAGTCAATACAGCACAATGACGTAAAACTGTTACCAAATATCTATTAACATACCCAAGTAAATTTGATTTACAAGTCTAATTTTGCATGTACCACAGATTCACAAATTCTAATAAATCACACTTCAATTAATTGGAACAATAAAGCAACAATAAAATCTGCATAAGCTGGGCCTTCTTTAAGGGGAACTAGACATGACTGCTACTCTTAAAACATTCTTTTGTTCAAATGCTATACCAGGGGCCTCCCTGGTGGCTCAGGGGTTAAAGACAAGTGCTATCAAGCTATCGCCAGCCACTGCAGCACAAGTTCAATCCCCCTGCAGGCCATGGCGCAGCAGACCTCTCCTGTCTCGCCCACTGCTCCCCTCAGCACTGTATCTCAGTAGGACCACCTGTTCTGCTCCCCACTCTATCTCCGGTGAATCCTCTCACCCTCCCCCACACCTCTGGCCTACACCCCAGTTCTTGCATGCATAAATAAATACATCTTTTTTAAAAAAGTGCTATACTAGCAGTTCCCAACCTGTGGACCATCAAGCTCAACCTGCAGACAGAATGAATTAACACCTTCCAAGTAGATCAACCACTTCCTAGTACTAAATTCTTAACTGCTTTTGATCAAACATGTCCCAGTTCAAATAAAAGGAGAGGGCACGGGCCTCCCCGGTGGCGCAGCAGTTGAGCGCTGGGTTGCGAAGCTACCTGCGGCCTCTGCGGCGCCGGTTCGATCCCCGGCTGCTCCCCGGCCACTGGAGGAGGGTCCCACATGGTGTGCAGACCTCTCCTGCCGCCCGCTGCTCCCCTCAGCAGTGTACTTCAGTCCTTCTGCCTGCTCTGCTCCCTGCTCTGGCTCTGGTGAATTCTCTCACCCTCCCGCGCTTCTGACTGTACCCAGTGCATGTATAAACCAAACAAACAAACAAATAATAAATAAATAAATAAGACATGCCTCTAGAAAATTTAAAAAAAAAAGAGAGGGCACAAGCATTGGAGAAGGGAGGTAGTAACTGAACAGTTTTGTGTTGTCATGCTCAATAATGAAATGGACAGTATTTGTGAAGTATTACTGAACACTGTAGAAGTCAATTCCTCAAAACTTGTCAAGTTCCCCCAACCACCTATTAGAGAACCAGAAAAGAAATAATATTCAAGTGCAAACTCCTTAAAAATAAAAATGAAAGAAGCTTAGTTATCAGTTTGCATCAAGTAACTCATCCAAAAGGAGGATTAGTCAAAGTCTTTAAGATTTCATATTAGCTTTATTTGTATAAACGTATATTATTCATTAGTTCAACAATAGAAACATAATTGTTGATACATTATTAATATGACTCTGTGGAGACTTGATGTAAATATGCCCAGAAAGCATCTTAGGGAAATACAGTAGACCTAAAACTAAAAGAATATTCCAAGCATGCTGAATACTCAGATTCTGTTGAAATATCACAAGGTAATCCTGAATTGTAATTATGTAAATAAAAAGTACTACTAAATTCTTAAGTCAAAATTTGCAATCAATTCTACTTTTCTCCTCAGCATCTTTCTGTATCATTGTCTTCCTCACAACAACCAACAAAAAACTACTCATTTTAAGTAAAATCCTGAACACTGATGACATGGTGAACCCCTTGCCTACAATTCTGACCTAGTATTTCATCTCAGGCCTCTAACAGCTTATTACACACTGTATTAAACCTCTTATCTTCCTCTCACAAAGAACTCCTATCGTGACTTGTCTCTTTTCCACTGGGGACACCATCAACACCCCAGCACAGAAACTCAGAATCACCTTGAATTCTGCTGAGTTCTCCCCATAGATTCTCTCTAGTGGTTTCTGCCCATCAGTTCTTTTCTTCCCATTGCAACCTCCACCAACCTTTCCTCAGTTCAGGTCAGTGCTACCGGAATAGCCTCCAAAGCGCCTACCTCTCTAAATCCATCTAGCTCACTATTGCCAGAATAATCCCCCCAATCACAAGACCTCTTTTTGAAGCTCTCCTCCAACAGTATAAACTCTCAACTTGCCCTCTCCCTCCCTTTCTCCCAGTCTCTGTCTCTCACAAACACAATCCCAAACACACCACATGTACCCCCAATGCACATACCACCACCCCTCAATGATACACACACGAAGCACAACCTTAGAAAACAAGCACCAACAGACACACAATTTCCGAAATCCTACCATCCTTCAAGACTCAGTTTAAGTTTCATCTCCCTCATGAAGCTTTCAAACCACTTCAAGTTCACGACAAGCAACCACACTTCTATTGACATTTAGCATTTAGTGTATTTACTGTTGGTGCTACATCCTAGAACGCTAATTTATGTGTGTATTTCCTTGTTATTCCCTCCCTTCAGTATTCAATCAGGTTGCCAAGCTATCAAAAACTTCAGAGGCTCTAGCATCTAGAACTTAGATGGGCCCTGTGTTTAATCACAGGAAAGTAACCTGAGAAAATAAGTTTGAGTAACCTGAGAAAAGAGAGTAGAGCTTTTAAGCAATCTAGGCAAAAGAGAGACATTGTAGAGGATGGATCCACTCCCATGGCAAGACCTCAGCAGAAGCTTCAAGGTGCCAAGCACAGGGCCCCAGGAGTTGGTGAACTAATTATTCAGGTCTTGCAATGTAAAGGACACAAATACAAAAACATTTCAACCATTATTCTCTGAAAGTAATAAATCCATGTGAAATCATGTGTGCATAATCAAGAATTAGTAGATCTCAAAAAACAGGATGATCTTCCCACACAGAGGGCCACTGTCCAGGCCACTGTATGGAATACGATGTGCACGGAGCACATGTGCTAAGGCCCTTCCCAGGAATTTGTGAATAAAGTAGACAAAGTAAATGTAAATTAAAAACCACCTGCCAGGGGGCCTCCCTGGTGGCGCAGCGGTTGAGCGCTGGGTTGCGAGTCTGCCGGCGACCTCTGCGGCACCGGTTCGATCCCCGGCTGCTCCCCGGCCACCGCAGGAGGGTCCCACATGGCGCACAGACCTCTCCTGCCGCCCGCTGCTCGCCTCAGCAGTGTACTTCAGTCCTTCTGCCTGCTCTGCTCCCCGCTCTGGCTCTGGTGAATTCTCTCACCCTCCCGTGCTTCTGACTGTACCCAGTGCATGTATAAACCAACCAAACTGTGTACTTCGGTCCTTCTGCCTGCTCTGCTCCCCGCTCTGGCTCTGGTGAATTCTCTCACCCTCCCATGCTTCTGACTGTACCCAGTGCATGTATAAACCAACCAAACAAACAAACAAATAAAAATAAAATAAATTAAAAAAAAAAAAAAAAACCACCTGCCAGGCCTCCCTGGTGGTGCAGTGGGTTGAGCGCCGTGCTTGAAGCTGTCCGCAGCCTCTGCAGTGCAGGTTCGATTCCTGGCCAGCCAGGGAGAAACCCACATGGTGCAGCAGATGTCTCCTACCTCGCCCGCTGCTCCCCTCAGCAGTGTCTTTGGTCCATCTGCCTATTCTGCTCCCTGTTCTGTCTGGTGAATTCTTTCACCCTCCCATGCCTCTGACCTGTACCCCAATTCTTGTATAAATAAATATTTGTTTTAAAAAACCCACCTGCCAAGATGACACTGGCTTCACTGGCACTGCAGCTTCACTGACCCTACAACTTGTACTCCTAACTTAACTCCCATCAAAGCTATATGCTCAAAACTCAAGAATTTTAAACTTACATTTAAATTGTCAACATTGCATTCATGTTAGGAAAAACCATAACAATAGTTACAATTCTAATGGGCTTTCTTTAAATCACTAGACCACCAGCAATCTACTGGTTAAAACAGAAGGTCTAGGAAATGAAATTAATTGACGGTGGTGTTCAATCTCTCACGTAACAATAATAATGCTCTATCTTTTCACTTACTATTCACTTCAAGAGGAATTCTACCTCTGAACACACTAGGGCCTTATCTGTAATTTCGCCAACTTCCTAGATTTATGCTCTCCAAGTTTCTAGAAAGTAAAAGGAAAGAAGAGTAACACATAGGTATCTTGAGCTACCATAGAAACCATCTTAATATGGTTCCTTTACAGATAAGAGGCATCAAAAATCAATCACATCCTCCCAATTATAGCCAAAGAAAATGAATTTAACATAACAACCTATGACAACTAGCCAAAACTCTACTGTGTGCTCAGAATGTGGAGAGAGTAGGCAAAGCACTATCGTGCACCCCAAATACCTGCAAACTAACTAGGGAAGACTAGTTCTCTTATACCAGTGGGAGGGAGACCATATTCTCCAGTAGCACACACAGACATTTAAAATAACTTCTGCAATGGTGCCTCCCTGGTGGTGCAGCGGTTGAGCGCTGGGTTGCGAAGCTGCCCGCAGCCTCTGCAGCGCCGGTTCAGTTCCTGGCCACCGGGCGAGGGTCCGACATGGTGCACAGACCTCTCCTACCGCACTTGCTGCTCCCTTCAGCAGTGTACTTAGTCAGTCTGCCTGTTCTGCTCCCCGCACTGGTGAATTCTCTCACCCTCCCGCGCTTCTGACTGTACCCAGTGCTTGTATAAATAAATAAATCTTAAAAAATAAAGTAAAATAACTTCTGCAATAAATATGAACATACTTCCTCATTCAAAATTTGATTTCTTCCCTTATCCTACCCTTTCTCTGCCCACACCCAACAGATTAGTCCCAAGTCCCAATGAACAGAGCATCTGTAGGAACCAAGATTTGTTACTATGCCTGCACTGCAGCTAAGGGCCATGTTTTACCAGACACTACGGATGCTCCCTGTGTGACAGAGGAAAGAGGGGTAGAAATTTGGAACTTTTAGATAATCAGTGAGTGCTGATATGAAACAAAGAAAAAGCTGTGAAAAGCAGACACACTAAATGGATTAGCCATTCCAAAGGAAACCAACTCAGATTTATCTCATCAGGAAATAACTTTTTCCTTTTAGCTCAAAACTTTGTTCACTGTATATGCAGAACTATGTCCGGCACACAGAGGTGGAGGAATGTCCGGCCAATTTGTTTCATAATGTTGCTAGGGTCAGTTTTATCAAGTAATAAAAAACTCAAACTTAAGCATGTACTGTGTGCCGGACTATTTCTACACATACAGTAACTAATTCAAGCTTCAGAACCCTATGAAACAGGTCCTATGATACCCAATTTTAAAGATTGGGAACAGATATAGAAAAATTGAGTGAACCTCCCTCAAATCGCAAAGCTACTAAGTGGCAGACTCCCGAGTCTGCATTACACACTCACTGCTGCTGAAACCAGTGACCTGCTCCCATTATCCAGAATGTGAGCTGTGAGTGAACTGCACTTAATTCCTAACTAAGCAGTTATTTAGATACAGACAATATCTAAACAAGCAAACTTTTATAATTTAACACTTTGCTCCAATTCTAGCATTTAAAAATGATGCAGAATCTTCCCAAAGCATAATCTAAATTAAGTACTGCAAAATGTCTTAAAAGTTGAGCAAGACAGAATAGAAGTTATTTATAAAATAACAACATATACTAAATACAGCAGACAAAATTGAATACAAAAAGACAATTCGGAGTATTCACCATGGCTTCAGACTATAAAATATCTTGAGTATTTTTTTTTGGTAGATAATCACTGAGAAAGAAAATAAATATTAATAAAAGTCAGTTTGGGGCCTCCCCGGTGGCGCAGCGGTAGAGCACTGGGTTGCGAAGCTGCCCCCGGCCTCTGCGGCGCCGGTTCGATCCCCGGCTGCTCCCCGGCCACCGGAGGAGGGTCCCACATGGCGCACAGACCTCTCCTGCCGCCCGCTGCTCCCCTCAGCAGTGTACTTCGGTCCTTCTGCCTGCTCTGCTCCCCGCTCTGGCTCTGGTGAACTCTCTCACCCTCCTGCGCTTCTGACTGTACCCAGTGCTTGTATAAACAAAACAAACAAACAAGCAAACAAATAATAAAGAAAAACATGCCTCTATTAAAATAAATAAATAAATAAAAATAAAGTCAGTTTGACTTTTCTTAAACTAATTACTCTAAATCAGCTACTAAAGACCCACAGTGTATCACTTAATTTAAGAATTGAAAAGACTTCCATTTTCATTCAGACAATGGAGGAAAAAGGAAACCCTCCCCAAATGACACGTGTACACACTGAATTACAGTACCTACACATGGTTGTTTTAAAGGAAAACAAGAATGTGAGATAGTAAACAAATATTTTTTATCTCTTAAAGCCTCAACTTTCTCATTTGTAAATAAATAAGCCAGAACAAAATAATCTTCAGAATCTTCACTCCATGTACAAAACTTAACAGTCTTACATCTAAGTAAAGACGCACTTTAAATCTTCCCTACTGAATTTATTTTCCAAGTGTTCTATTTAAAAAAAAAAAAAAAAATTTTTTTTTTTGGGCCTCCCGGGTGGCACAGTGGTTGAGCGCAGGGTTGCGAAGCTGCCTGAAGCCTCTGCAGCACCTGTTCGATCCCCAGCGGATGGGTGAGGGTCCCACATGGCATGCAGACCTCTCCTGCCTCCGCTGCTCCCCTCAGCAGTGTACTTCATTGGTCTCCCTGCTCTGGCTCTGGTGAATTCTCTCACCCTCCAGCGCTTCTGACTGTACCCAGTGCTTGTATGTATGTATGTATGTATGTATGTATGTATGTATGTATGCATGTATAAATAAATAAATAAATAAATAAAAATCTTTTTTAAAAAAGAAACTTTTTAACTTTTCCCTGCTCCATATTCAACAAGTTAGTCACAAATGAAGCCCAAATTTCAAAATATATACTGTCAATATGCATTTTATACTAGTGTCACAAAATATATCTAAGGTTTCAAAAAATAAAGCTATCATAAAAAAAATAAATAAAGCTATCATATGCCATCCCATCTATGACCAATCTACACCAAATAATAGTTATCAAACCTGAATGTGGTCACACTTCTAGATCTAACTACCAGTTGTCAGGCTACAGGGACCATAAGCACAAACTAAATCCATGAAGATGCAATAAGTAAGTTTGTGTGCATACACGTGTGTATATATATGTACACACATAAAATTATATACAAGTTTACAATTGCGTGTGAGAAGGCAGGGGAATCTGAACACTGATTTAAGATCTAAAAATTTTTTAAATTTTAAGGTATGATTAACAATAGGATACCCATGTTTTTAAGAGTCTTTTTCTTCTAGAGATACCTGCTGAAATATTTATAGTATTATATCTGGAATTTGTTATAAAATAACACATTGGGAACAACAAGTGCTAGAAAGGAGTCAGAGAAAGAAGAACCGCAAACACAGTTGGAAATGTAAAGTGATGCGGCCATTTAGGGAAGCAATCTGGTTTGACCTTAAAAAATGAAAAGTGGAAATACAATATTGACCCAGAAATCCCACTTTTGGGCATCCACTCAAAGAACATGAAAGCATCAACTGGAAAAATGATACACCGTACAATGTTTACTGCAGCACTATTTACACTAGCTAAAACAACAGCTAGAGGGTCTGATGATAGAGGATTGGATTAAGGAGTGGTTATCTATACAATATTACTCAGCTATAACTTAAAAAAATGAAATGTTGCCATTTACAACAAAATGGAATTTAAATGGAATTATGTACAATAAACAAAAGCAAATATTGGACATTCACATGGCAGAAGATTCAAAATAAGTAAAATCAAAAAAAAAAAAACACTGCAGACACAAATGAAGTGAGGTTTTGAGGTTAAAAGGGAGGGGGCAAGGAGACAGAAAGGGTCAGATACAAGGGACAGTGGTAGGGAAAAAGTACATATAAGCCTTCCTCAGTGGAGTTTGCATTTAAAGGTATTTAAATGGGAAGAAATAAGAGAATGTAAAGGGGGGGGGCATATGAGGATTCATTCTCCTAGTCTCTCTATATTATGCTTGCAATTTTCCACAATGAAATTTTTTAAATCAGTAAAGTAACTGAAAGTAGTTTCATAAAAGGCTAGCAAATATGAACCAGACTTTCTTTCATCCTAAATTTGTACAGACAAATATCACACATCAGAAAACTAAAACAGACCTGAAGTGAAGTGGTAAAAAACCTGTCTTCTCAATAGCTCAATAGCTTTCATAAGTACAGACACAAAAATCCTCAGAAAAATATTAGCAAATCAGGGCCTCCCTGGTGGTGCAAGGGGTTAAAGCACCACACTATGAAGTAACCCGCAGCCAAGGCAGCATGAGTTCCATCCACAGCCCGCCAGGAGCAACCCACACTGCGCGGCAAACCTCTCCTGCCTCACCCGCTGCTCCCCTCAGCAGTGTGTTTCAGTCAATCTGCCTGTTCTCTTCCACACTCTGTCTCTGGTGGATCCTCTCACCTCCCGCATCTCTGGCCTGCACCCCAGCTCTTGTATGCATAAATAATCTTTAAAAAAAAATTAGCAAATCAAAACTAAGGATGTATAAAAAGAATTATATTTCACAACCAAGTGGTGTCACCTAGACTTTGAGAGGCTCACTCTATATCCAGAAGTCAATTAATGGAATTCAGATCATCTTATCTAGATGCTAAAAGTCACATGATCACAGGAACACATGTAGAAAAGGCACCTGACAAAATCTAACACATGCTCATTAAAAATAAAACAAACCTCTCAGCAAACTAGGAATAAAGAGGAACTTTCTCACCATAATAAAGAGCATGTACAAAAAAACTTAGACCTAACATCATACTTAATGTTGAGAAATGAGAGACTTTCTGCTAGGGAAATTCTAAGTTCTAGCTAAAAGGCATACAAGTTGGAAAAGAAGAAACAAGTGTCTTTATTCACAAATGACATGATTATTCATATAGAAAATCGTTCTCTCTCCCCCCACCCCCAGCTATGAAGCAATCACAGCAAGTTTGCAGGACACAAGATTAATGTACAAAAGTCAACTGTTTTCCTATATACCAGCACAGAACAAATGGAACTCAAAAATAAAAACACATCACCATTTATATTACCAGCCCTAAAACTAAGAGACTCAGGCATACATCCAATAAAATCTGTACCATCTCTACATGAGAAAACCTACTAAGCTCTGATGAAAAAAGCCAAAGACCCCGGGGAAAGACATTCCACGTTCAAGGAAAGGAGACTCAACGATGTCAAGATGCCACTTCTTCCCAATTTGATTAAGAGATTGAAAGCAATCCCAACCAAAATTCCCTTATTTTAAGGATATGCACCCACTGAATCTAAAGTTTATATATATATACGCAAATGAACTAGACAACACAGTACTGAATTAAGTCAGAAGACTGACATTATCTGACTTCAAGACTCACTATACAGCTACAAGTAATCAAGAAGGGGGGCGGGGGATAGTAGACAGGCTGATGGAAAAGAGAGAGCCCAGACCCACATAAATAGTCAACTGATGTGACAAGGAGTAAAAGCAAGACAATGGAGAAAAGATCATTTTTTTTCGACAAATGGTACCAGAACAACTGGAAAGCCACACACAGAGAAATGACTCCATTCATAGATTTCACACCCTTCACAAAAATTGACTCAAAATGGATCACAAACCTAAATGTTAAAGGCAAAACTACAAAATTTGTAAGAGATAACATAGAAGGAAATCTAGATGACCTCGGCTGTGGCAATGACTTTTCAGATACATGACCAAAGGGACAGTCATAAAAGAAATAACTGATATACTGAATTTGTGAAAAGTAAAACCCCCTGCTCTGCAAGATTTTCCATAAAAACTTTACAGTTTGTCAATACCCACAAAACAATTTGCTGGGATTTTGATTTTCAAGGTAAGTCAGAGAACAGCGAAAAAAATATTTTCAAAACACCCATCTGATAAAGGAATATTGTACAAAATATACAAAGAACTCTTAAAACTTGACAAGAAAACAAAATACCAATTTTAAAACAGGCAAAAGACCTGAACAGACACCTCGCTAAAAAAGAGAGACAAATGGGAAATGAGTATATGACAAGTGCTCAAAAGCCTATGTCACTGGAGTTACAATTACAAGCAGCAATGAAATACCACGATGCACCTATTAAAGCAGCCAAGACGCTGGTGCAGATGGGGAGCGACAGAACTCTCGCTCCCTCCTGGCAGGAGTGCAGAAACTTTTGAAGACAATTCAGCAATTTCTTACAAAACTAAACAAACTTACCAAGTCATCCAGCACTCATACACCTTGAGTATTTACCCAAAGAATTTAAAAACTGAAGTCCACATAAAAACCTGCACACAAATAGTTTATTCATAATCACCACAACCTGCAAACAACCAAAATGTCCTTCAGTGGGTGGATGGTTACACACACTATGGCGCCTCCAAACAGGGAAATATTCAACACTAACAAGAAGTGAGCTATGAAGGCATGAAGGAAACTTAAAATATGCTGATTCAGTGAGCAGAGTCATTCAAAAATGGCTACATTCTATGATTCCAATAGGCAGACAGCTGCCTTCTGGAGAAGCAACCTATGGAGGAAGCACAACTAGCAGTGGTTCCAGAGGCTGGGAAGAGGAAGGGCTGAAGAAGAACACAGGACTTTCAGGGCAGTGAAACAACACTGCCTGATACTATAACAGCGGAGACCTGTCATCACAGGTCATCACATTTGTCAGAAACCACAGAATGTGCAACACCAGGAGTGAGCCCTAAAGTAATCGATGGAATGTGGGTGCTAATGACGTGTCAGCATAGATTCATCAACTGCACAAATGAAGCACTCTGGTGCAGATGATAGTGGCAGCGGTTGTGCATGTGTGGGGGCAGGGGTTGTATGAAACTGTATTTTCTGCTCAATTTTGCTGTGAACCTAAACGGCTCCAAAAAATGAAGTCTATTTTTTTTATCTGCTTATAGCAACATGTCTAGTCACTGACGGACAGGAAACATTTTATTAAAAAAAAAAATTTTCTTTTTTTTTTAAATCAGCACTCAAAGAACATGAGGAGTTTTTAAAAGGACACAGGAATTTCTGGTGTGAACTTACAACTGCTCTAAAAAAAATAAAACCACACTTATAAATCTTAAAATAAATACAAGGAAACAGAAACTCTCACTAACCAAAACTGGATCAACCTGTGCATCCACATTAAAGGATTTTTAAAGCACTGAATAAAATAAAAATTCCTAAGCATACATGGATGTAAACAAATTAATGGGGAAAGCTCTTCCTTACCGTGGAAATCCAACTAATAAAAAAAGGAGTGACTGGCTTACCAAACCAACACTTGGCAATCTTCAAAACTGACTCAGGAAAGAATCACTAGTGGATGTTAAAACCAGTGGGTGGGGCCTCCCCTGGTGGCGCAGTGTTTGAGCGCTGGGCTGCGAAGCTGCCCACAGCCTCTGCAGTGCTAGTTCGATCCCCCGCCGCAGGGCAAGGGTCCCACATGGCGCGCAGACCTCTCCTGCCGTGCCTGCTGCGCCCCTCAGCAGTGTACTTCAGTCCTTCTGGCTGCTCTGCTCCCCGCTCTGGCTCTGGTGAATCCTCTCACCCTCCCGCGCTTCTGACTGTACCCAGTGATTGTATAAATAATCTTTAAAAAAAAAAAAAAAACAGTGGGTGAAAATGTGAGGATGAACAAAATATTTAAATAGCCACCAAGTATCCCCCCACAATAGCCTTAACCAAGTAAACAAAGCCTGCACCCCAGCAAAATGACATCACTCTGCTCTTGATTACTACACTTGCCCAAAGTAGGTATCATCATGGAAGAGCAGCAGCCATACCATAGTATCCACCTTCTACAAAGTAACTTAAGTCCCACATTCAAAAACATCACACCATGAAATACAGGGACTTTACTACTCCAGTTTAAGGAGCTTATAAAAAAACAAAAACAAAAACATGGCAACAGACTGCAGCACATAATCAGAGATTTTTTTGCTTTTATAAAGAACACTAATGGAACAAGTGACAAAATATGACAATATTTACAGAAACTCATCAAGGTTCTATAAACAATATCATTTAGTATTAATTGCCTGATCATAGTATTTTCGGTGTGGAAGAGAAAGACCTTGTTTTTAGGACACACTAAAATACTGAGGGATAAAAGGGCATCAAGTCTGCACCTGACTTTCAAACAGTTCTGAGATGAAGATCTATCAGTATTTATATATCCATCCATATCACACAATAAATCTTACAATTAACAAAGTACTTTCACATATATCATTTTTACCCTGACAAAAACTAAGAATCTGGTACAGAAGAGTCCTTTCACGTGAGAGTAATATGGCTTCCAGGGCCTCCCGGGTGGTGCAGCAGGTTGAGCGTAGCACTATGAAGCTGCCCGCAGCCTCTGCAGCGCCGGTTGGATCCCGGCTGGCAGGCGAGGGTCCCACATGGCGCAGCAGACCTGACCTGGCTCGCCCGCTGTTCCCCTCAGTAGTATATTTTGTCAGTCTGCCTGTTCTGTTCCCCACTCTGTCTCTGGTGAATCCTCTCACCCTCCCGCGCATCTGGCCTATACCCTGGTTCTTGTATAAAATAAATAAATAAATCTTTAAAAAAAAAAATTTGGCTTCCAATATCCTAAACCTTCTCAAGAGTTTTCCTTCTTTCCATTCTACCACTGAACCCTAGTTCATCAACAATTTACTCCTCTACCGGCTCTCCTACCTTTACCACTCCACATCACCGGCAGAATGGTCTTTAAAAAAACAACGAGGGCCTCCCTGGTGGCGCAGGGGTTAAGCACTGCACTATGAAGCAACCCGCAGCCTCTGCAGCAATCCCCCACCCGCCAATCCCCCACCCGCCAGGAAGCAACCCACATGGCACAGCAGATCTCTCAGGTCTCGCCCGCTGCGCCCCTCAGCAGTGTATTTCAGTCAGTCTGCCTGTTCTGCTCCCCACTCTGTCTCAGGTGAATCCTCTCTCTCTCTCTCTCTCTCTCTCTCTCTCTCACACACACACACACCCGCATCTCTGGCCTGTACCCCAGCTCTTGTATGCATAAATAAATAAATCTTTAAAAAAGAGAGAAAAAGAAGTATCTAGTGCCACTATCCTGCAGTTTGCATTATTCAACATCCTACTAAAGCTAAAAATCCTGAGCAGGGAGGGCATAAAATGCCCTTCCAAAATGTTTCATGACTGGTCTGAGTGTCTTCTCAGCCACCCTTCCAAACAGACAGACCCGTACACATCGAGGGCATGCTCCAGTTTCTCCTTCAGTGATGGAGCACTGCCTCTCACCAAACCCTATTACGGTGAAATTGAAATTATCTGACTATGGGAAGGGCAGTTCCACTTCTTAACAGTGATGCCCAACTCTCCCACACAGAAGAAAATATACTGCATGTCTTACATGTGAGTTCCTGCCCCTCTCCATTTCTTACTGAATCTGGCAGGATAGCTAAATCCTTAAAATCCAAGCCTCTTTGCATGAAAAAAAACTGTCATAATACCTCACCTGCCCTTTAAGGAGAGGTTAAAACCGATTATATATCAAGATCCAAATCCTACAGTATTATAAACAATTGCGAGCCTGAAATAATACCACCATAAATTTTATATGGCACTTTAGGTCACAGAACACTTATATTTTTCATTTTATCCTCAGAACCCCCAGGTACTCCCCGCCAAGGTACCCTACAATCCCCATAAGGTACAAGTGTCTTCATTTTAGTAACAAAAAATCTATGGCTCCAGGGCCTCCCCTGGTGGCACAGCGGTTGAGCGCTGGGCTGCGAAGCTGCCCACAACTTCTGCAGCGCAGGTTTGTTCCCCGGCTGCCGGCGAGGGTCCCAAAAAAAAAAAAAAAAGAAAGAAACATAAATACTGGGTTGTAAGACAGGTTGGCTGTACCATCACTGTCTCTAGCGAACACACAGCATTAACACCTCCGAAACAAATCCCAAAATGTTTACTGTCTTCAGATTCCCCTCCTTGTTGGAGCCACCATTATTATCTCCATTACCAAATAGCCACCAGCTGATTCTGCTGCTTCGCCTCTATCTACCAGCCAATGTAGGAGCCAGAAGCACCTGTCAGAAATGTAAACCAGCTCACCGCAACAAGACTTAAAATCCTCTACCGGCTTCCCAAACCACTCAGAAAGAAATTAAAATTCTAATCTTTTACAAACAGCTCGTTCTCACCTTATAGTAGAAACCCCGTCTCTTCTTTCCCAGGATTTTCCTGGGCCAGCTCCTATTGCTGTGATCTAGGTCTAAACAGCACCTCAGGAACTTTCCGGACAACGAATCCTCCACCACAGCACCCACAATCTCAGTATCTGCACAGTATTTATCTCTAGTATTTTTTTCTTGTTTCCGCCATGGCTGCCTCCCCACACTAGAATGTAAACACAAGTAGAAGGGACTTTGTCTCATTCAGGAGGGGGTCTCAACAACCTGCAGAGTTGCTTTCAGAAATGCTTAACACTCAACAGGGCATCATTTAATGTCTTCACTTTAATTCTTCTTTTTAACAATGTTTCTTATATCATCTCCTTTCTGAAAATCATAAACAACCTCAGAATCACTACTACTGTTAACTTAATTTGCTGAATAAATTTCTATAAAAACAATTCCTTCAGGGCCTCCTTGGTGGTGCAGGGGTTAAAGTCTCAGCCCTCTCAAGCTATCACCAGCCTCTGCAACATGAGTTCTATCCCTTCAGGGAGCTGACCCACGAGGAGCAGCACACCTCTCCCGTCTCACCCGCTGCTCCCCTAGGCAGTGTATTTCAGTAGATCTGCCTGTTCTGCTCCCCACTCCATCTGTGAATCCACTCACCCCCTGCACCTCTGGCCTGTACCCAGTTCTTGTATGCAAATAAAAATAAATATTTTTTAAAAATTTAATAGTCTTCAACTTAATAGAACAGCTACCCCCCCATCCTAGCCTCCCGCTTGCCATCTGTAGAGATGACCCACACTGAACAGGGTCACTCTTCCCTAGTCCCCAGCGCCTTGACAATACCAGCTCTGCGCAAACATGATGATGAGGGATTGGAGACAGAAAAAGGCATGTATGACCAGGTGCCAGGAATGCCTTTCCAACATCATGCGCATGCTTCACCACACTGAACCCTCTCTAGTCCTTAGATGCAACATGCAAGCGCCATGTCTCCATGCTTTCACTCCCAACTGCACAGGATTCTCTCCCACTCCTACCCACTGCTCTTATCTGACCCAAATACCTAGAAGACTTCAAGAGGCGCACAAAGGTTTCCACCTCTGTAAAGTCCTCCCTAACCCAATCCTAATCTTGTACTAAATTTAGTCACTATTTTTACCCCTTCACAGTACTTAGTTTCATGGAATATTACTTGTTTCTAATAAACAACTGGGAAATTTTCATTTCTCTGTCTCTATAAATAGTGTCTTATGCAAGAGTTCCTAACTAATCATTCAGTCAATAAAAAGCAACCTGATATTCTATGGCTATCAAAGGATAATCCAAATAACAGTCAAAAATAGTTCTGAAAATTGCTATCGTTCTCCTGCTTAAAAACAAACCCTAGCTTCATTAACTACCAAAAAGTGAAATTAACAGCCCAATCCAACCAATAAAGCAAAGGATTTAGAAGTAGTTAAAAATCACAGAAATAATGTTCTGCCTTAAAAATTCCCATCACAAGTGCATTGCTGCAATTTAATGTGTGACACTAAGTAGAGGTCCTTTTCTCCATTTGCAAAATAAGGATAATTTATTCATATAGCCAGGGAATACTGTCTTGCAACAATCCATTTGTAGGCGGGAGTAAAT